>NC_080579.1:17547418-20047418 GCF_029962835.1 Magnolia sinica
TAACTCCTAGACAAGAAAATCACGGAGGGAGGTGCGAGGTATGCACAAGTGGTCACTCCTAAATAAATATCCGTCTAACATCAAGTACTCACTGTTAGCTCCTGATGTACTCTCTAAGAATGATGCGTACACAACTCTAAAATCTGGACACTCATGGAATATTCTTCTTTGATACGCTTGAGGCACATGACTTTGACACTCATGAAATTGAGTAACGCAACTCGAAGACTCAACGCGTCGGCAGGATTATTCTCTACCCTAGCCTTGTGCTTAAGCATAAAAGTATACTCTTGAAGGAATTGCACCCACTTGGCATGCGTAGGGTTTAATTTCTTCTAAGACTTCAGATATCTCAAGGCCTTATGATCTGAGAATAAGATGAATTCTTGTGGTAATAGGTAATGACGCCAATGACGCAGTGATTGCACTATCGTATAGAACTCTTTGTCATAAGTGGAATATTTTTATTTCACCTTATTCAGTTTCTCACCGAAAAAGGCAACAGGGGGCCCTTCCTGACTAAGTACTCCTATGCCGACTCCTGACGTGTCACATGCGATTTCAAAAGCTTTTGAAAAATTCAAAAGTCGCATGATTGGAGCTTCATTCATCTTAACCTTTATCTCCTTGAAGGCCTTCGAGACTGCATTTGTCCATTGAAACTCTACTTTTTTATGCAATTCGTGATGGGAGCCATAATGGAACTGCGGCCTCAAATTAACCGCCTATGGAAGGTGACTAAGCCGTGAAAGTTACGCATCTCATGAATATTGCGGGGTTCAGGCCAATCGACGATGACCTTGACCTTTTCGAGATCTGTCGATACACCCTCAGCCGACATAACAAAACCTAATAAGATAACACTACTAAGTAAAAACGTACACTTCTTTAGATTGACGTCCAATTTCTCTACTCTAAGGATCCTACAAACCTGGCTCAAATGGTTAAGGTGTTGTTCTTGGTCATGCTATAAATCAACATATCATTAAAATATATGACCAAGAACTTTCCCATGAAGGTCCTCAACACTTGGGTCATCACACGCATGAAAGTACTTAGGGCATTAGTCAGCCCAAAAGGCATAAGTAGCCACTTGTATAGCCCATCATTTGTCTTGAAGGTCATCTTTCACTCATCACTAGGGCGTATACAGATTTGGTGATAATCACTTTTGAGGTCAATTTTTGAGAAGATAGCAGCATTGGCCATCATATCCAACATGCCATCAAGACGCGGTATGGGAAACCGATACTTGACTGTGATTTTGTTAATGACTCTACTATCAACAAACATCCTCCATGTGTCATCCTTCTTAGGTGTAAGAAGGGCGGGCATGACACACGAGCTCATGCTCTCTCGAATGAAACCTTTTTTAGGAGCTCATCTATCTGTCTCTTCAATTCTACATGCGCCTTTGGGTTCATTCTATAATGAGGGAGGTTTGGTTGAGTCGCCTCAGGGACTAGATCAATGGCATATTCTATATCCCTCATAGGGGGAAGCTCATTCGGTAGATCATAAGGAAAGACTGAAAGTGCCTTGGTTTGTTAATTAGCGTGAGTGTTGAGTCGATAAGTCAAGTGGGCCCTCATATGAAGATCGTTCAAGACATTGCCTCAATCGGATGTGTGTTCAAATCTCATTACAGGTAAACTTAGCCTCACATCCCATGTCCTAAAACACCCAGGTATATGACTCCTTAAAAAGCTTAGAATAATATAGAGGTTAAAAGTCTGAAAACCTGGTTTTAAAATGGAAAATTCTCTAAGTTTTCAGCTAAATTTGATATCCTCGATTCTTGGTCGATGCAATCAAACACTCAGTCTCGATGAATCGAACTGGTCTCGACAACATTGAATTGAGTGCTCTTTATGTCCAGCAACCACGAAATATTCTGGACAAAATATTTGATAAATCGAAAGTACCTTCGATAATATTAAATTTCAAATATCGATGATATCAAAGGATAGTCGATGATATAGAAAGTCTCAGAGCTCTATCCAGCAAAGGCTTAGAAAATATTCTTAATATTGATTGAGGAATCTAAAGACAATCGATATCATTGAAATTCAAATCTTGATAATATTGACGCGGTATCGATGACATTGAAATGAGACAAGTTGTGTCTAGCAAGTTTTTAAAAGAAAAAATCTAAATGTTTGAGGAATCGAAACCCACATCGATTTCATCAAAATTCAAATCACGATGATATCATATAGACATGATGCGATCGAAACGGGACAAAACTATTCCAGCAAACTTGGAAAGGAAAATCTTATGTGAATGATCGAGGAATCAATATTCTCTCGATATGATCGTAATTCAAAAATCGATGAAATCGATATGGGATCGATATCATCGAAACGGGTCAAAAAGTGTCCAGTAAGCTTTCTCAAAATATTCCTTGAAAAGATCTCGAACCACTGTCGATGAGATCGGAATTCAAAATTCAATAATATCGATGCATGTTCGATGACATCGATCTTTAGTAAAAAAGTTCTGGGTATGTGCTTCAGTTAAGTTCGTATCATTGAACCCTGATTCGATGACATCGAAAGTATACATTCGATGACATCGAGTCAAGTCCGATGAGATCGAACTCAGTCAGACTTAAAATATTTATTACCATTGGGACTTTTGCCCTATATATAAGTAGCTTGCTCTTAATTGCAAAAATGAGAAAAATAGAGAGAGCTTTGAGAGAGTTTTGCATATTACCTACCCTAAGCTCATTTTCTCCTGAAAGTTCATCCTTCAATCTACCCTCATCATTGATATTGAATAGAGTGGATTGAGGAATGAACTTCCCCATTCAAGGATCATCTAGCTACTATCTTAATGAAAAATCATTGAGCTGGGATATCTTGAATGCATGAATGCTTGGAATCACTCCTTCTCTAGAATAGGAAAACATTTATTAGAGTAGGATTCCAACATAGCCTTGACCCAACCCGTCGCCTTTATTATAACATCATCAAGTATTACGAATTAAGGGAACTGAAGAATCTTCATCATCAAGGAGGAGATCTTCATCAATATGGTTAACGAGGCTCATCTACTTATCTTTAAGTCATTAGAGTCCAGAGATCCTGTTGATCATTCCTTGTATAGGTTCGGGTCACAGGTGCTTCTCACCCCTTTTAAGTCTCACAGGAGGCCTTTAACGGGAGAGTACGTGTAGGTGTTGTGTATTGACCCTTGCTCTTGTGTAGGGCATAAACTTTAGGTTCCTTGTGTGGATCCTTAGCCTGTGTGGCCTAAAACGGAGGTTCCTTGTGTGGATCCTTTGCTCTTGTGTAAGACATAAAACTTAGGTGCTTCGTGTTGACCTTTGTTCTTGTGTAGGGCATAAACTTGTGTCTCGTATAGGCACATCTTATGTACCTTATGAACATCCTATAGTCAACCTTTTGTAGGTTGTAACGGTTTGAGGTGAACCTAATTTGAAACCTACGTTAGTGAAATTTGGTACACTCATGGGATGAGTGCATCCATCGAGAGTGGAGTAAGCACATAGCCGAACCATTATAAATGACTGTGTTTGGGATTGTTACTTGCTTGATCTTTCATTATGCTCATCTTTTATATGCAATCTTGATAATATGAATGCTTTGATTTGAATCACATCCCACACACCTTCACATTTTTCATCCATCCTAGACTAATTGTTAAATCATGCGTAGTACTGAGTAGTCTTGTGATTGGATCCTCTACATGGCTTGGAAGCCATTAGAGTTAACTTGAGGTCTAAAATTGAGGAAGCCATTAAGGTAATAGGATTAAAAATAAGTCATAAAATTTTATAAAGTCTTATTCACCCCCTCTAGGACACTTTGACCTATTCCCACTTCAACTAAAGCGGTCCTTACCGCAATTTTAATTGGTATCAGAGCGAGTCTCTCTTAAGGGTTTAACCACCTAGAGAGTGATCTCAATTAAAGTTGTGAAACTATGGCCAATAGTGTGGGAGTAGAGGGTGCGAAAAGTAATACTGCAAATACCCAAAACCAACTATACTCTGAAACTTTCAAACTGCTAGGTATTGTCAAACAGGATAAAGGTCAGAACAATTGCCTAGTAATCCATATTGCTCTAAAGGTCGGTAATAGTTCAAAATGGTACTTGACAGTGGGTGCTCCAGACACATGACCGGTGACCAAACCCAGTTTTGTGAGTATTTAGATTTTGATGGTGGGTCAGTCATGTTTGGAGATGAGAGCTCTGCCAAAATAATTGGGCAAGGAACAATAGTTGGACCAGGACTACCCAAAATTAAAAATGTTCTTTGTGTGGAAGGTCTAAAACATAATCTCCTTAGAATCTCACAAATCTATGACAATGAATACTTGGTCACCTTCTTAAAACATGTTTGTAGAATCTTAGACCATATAGGAAATTCTATCATGAAAGGTTTAGGCATAAGTGACAACTGCTACATTATTGAAAGTAACAATGAGAATTTATTGTCCACAAAATGTAATATGGCTATGAAAAGTGAGTCCAAACTATGACACCAAAGGTTGGGACATGTTCACTACTGAAACTTAGCCAACTTAAGTTCAATGAATTTAGTAAGAGGCCTTCCCAAGATTAGAAAGGAAGAAAGGATTGTATGTGGTGATTGTCTAAAGGGTAAACAGATAAAAGTCGGACACAAAAAGACAACCACCATAGCAACATCAAAGCCATTGGATTTGTTGCACATGGACCTAGTGGGTTCCACTAAAGTTGAAAGCCATGGCAAAAAAATATACTTCTTGGTGGTAGTAGATGATTACTCCAGATTTACTTGGGTCGCCTTTATTCGATAAAAATCTGATACTTTTGATGAATTTGTAATTATGGCAAAGCGACTCCAAAATGAGAAAGGATACTACATAAATTGTATCAGGAGTGATCATGGTGGTGAATTTGAAAATGAGCGGTTTTAAAGATATTATGATGAGAAAGGAATTCGCCATGAATTCTCAGCCCCAAAAACTCCACAGTAAAATGGAGTTGTTGAAAGAAAGAATCGAGTACTGCAGGAAATGGGCTCATTTATGCTGAATGGAAAGGATATGGCCAAAAGCTTCTGGGCTGAAGCAGTCAATACCGCCTACTACATAATAAATAGAGTATATCTAAGAGCAGGAATAAACAAAATACCATATGAGCTATGGTACAGAAAATAACCTAGTGTCAAATACCTTCGTGTCTTTGGCAGTAAATGTTACATCCTGAAAGACAGAGAACACCTAGGAAAGTTTGAGTCTAAAAGTGACGAAGGGATCTTTTTAGGGTATGCTTGAATAGTCGTGCTTATAGGGTATACAATCTAAGGACCCTCACCATTCGAGAATCAGTTAATGTGGTGGTTGACGACCAACCCCATGAAGAAGAAAGTCCCTTGAAGGAATTAGAAGATGATGTGGATTCATGCATTCTAGGTAAATCAGATAAGAAAACTTCCACATCTAATGAACCTCAATTGTCGTCTAACATACTTATTATCAAGGATCACCCTCTAAATCAAATCATTGGAGATCCTAATGATGGTGTAAGAACTCGACGTTAGATAGAAAGCATTTATAGTCATTTTTGCTTCACCTCAAAGATTGAGCCCAAGAATATTGTGGAAGCTCTTCAAGATGAATATTGGATAAATGCTATACAAGAAGAAGAGAAATGAGTTATGACAACTGGTTCCCAGACCACTTGATACAAATAGCATCAGAACGAAATGGATCTTCAAGAATAAATCCGATGAATCTGGCAATGTGATTAGAAATAAAGAAAGATTGGTAGCTCAAGGATATTCACAGATAGAAGGCATTAACTTTGGTGAAACAATTGTTCTTGTAGTTCACCTTGAGTCAATCAGGATTCTCATGTCTATTGCATGTGCGTTCAAATTTAAACTATTTCAAATGGATGTCAAAAATGCATTTCTCAATGGGGTACTTGATGAAGAAGTTTATGTAGAACAACCTAAGGGATTTTCAGACCCTAAGTATCCACAACATGTTTATCGATTAAGCAAAGCACTTTATGGCCTCAAACAAGCACCACGTGCTTAGTATGAATGCTTAATGCAATTTCTTTTAGATCATAAATTTTGTAGGGGTAGTGTAGATAAAACACTATTCACATAAAAGATGGAGAATTCATTACTCATTGGCCAGATCTATGTGGATGACATAGTCTTTAGTTCTACTTGTGAAGATAATGCTCATAGCTTTGCCGAACTCATGAAATCTGAATTTCAGATGAGTATGGTCGGTGAATTGAACTTCTTTTTAGGTCTACAAGTGAACCAATTGCACAATGGAATTTTTGTATGTCAAACCAAGTATGCCAAAGATTTAGTAAAAAGATTTGAACTTGAATCTAGTAGTACCTATCATACTCCCATGAGCACCACACCCAGACTCTCCAAAGATATAAATGGCAAGAGAGTGGATCAACACCGATATAGAAGCATGATAGGAAGCCTATTGTATCTCACAGCAAGTCATCCAGATATATCATTTAGTGTGGGAGCATGTGTGGGATATCAGGCTGATCCTAAGGAATCAAACCTAATAGTAGTTAAAAGAGTCATCATATATGTGGCTGGAACAACCACTTTCAGTCTACGGTATCCATTCAAAACTTCTATCATCATTGTTGGATATTCAGACGCTGATTGGGCTAGAAATTTAGATGATCACAAATCAACCAGTGGCAGCTATTTCTATATCGAAAATTGTTTGGTGTCTTGGCAGAGTAAGAAACAAAATTCGATATCCCTGTCCACTGCTGAGGCCGAATACATCGCTGCAGGTAGTTGCTGTGTACAACTCCTTTGGATGAAACAAATGCTACTGGATTATGGGATTGAGCAATCCACGATGACTCTCTTTCGTGACAACACTAGTGCCATCAACATTTCAAAAAATCCTATTCAACATTCTCGGACCAAGCACATTGACATATGGCATCATTTTATCCGAGAATTTGTTTAAGAAAAGATCATTGTGCTGGACTATGTGTCTAAGAAAAACAACTCACCGATATCCTAACAAAGCCTCCTGATGAAATAGGTTTTGTGATCTTCAGAAATCAATTAGATTATGTGCAAATTGATGGAAAACTCAGTCAAGTGTAAACTAAATAGGCATATCTAAGGACTATGGTCCTCATTTTTATGGATGGTTAAACATACATGTGCTATATGTCGAGAAATGGAAATTTTTCTAATTTTTGGCATACTCGATGAAATCGAGTTAGTATCGATATCATCAACGGCTCCCAGGAAGACAAAGTCTTAACCATTGGTCCTTTCCAATGGATATTAGAAATAACTGTTGGTTCTCCCCAACAGTCATCGACACAGTCTTCAATGTCATTATGAGTCTGAGTTCGATGACATCAAATCTAGTTCGATGTCATCGACAGTCTCTGCTATAAAAGGGAACGAGAGCTTGGAAAATTTCACAGCTTGGTTCTATCTTTTCTAGTTTTCTCTATCCTCTCACCTAACAAGCTCAAGAAAATGGTGAAAGGTAAAGATAAGGAACTTCTTTGCACTAAATCTTTGAAAAACTAGAAATCCAAGAGTAAGAAAATGAGAGCAAATAGCTCTCATCCTAACCGATCTGATTGGGAGCAAGTTACGATAGCAGAACGTATTGTCCTTACCAGTGTATTGATCCATACAGAGTGGATCTTCTGTTAGAGATAATAGGGTGGCAGAATATACTCAATCTAGGTGGTCCCTACCAATATGTGTTGATTCATCAATTCTTCAATAGCTGCCACATTATTTGTGATAATCCCCCATGTATTCGACTGGAGTTCATGCATCAAACAAAACTCATTACTCCAATCATACTTGGCCGTCTGTTAAACATAGAAGTGACTCGAATCCTAATTACTGAGTGAAATCTGAATGGATTAGGAATATGGAGGGAGATTACACGTGCATTATGCTAAGATGCCATAGTTCTTAGAAATGATGAAAATATTCTTCATGTCAACTATCTTGGAACCACCTCCAAGATTCTCCACAGTATCTTCAATACAAATGTGTATCCATGTGACACAAAGGGAAGTAATCTCACCCCTTTTATACTCAATGTCCTATATGATTTGTATCACGAGGTCCCTTTGTGTCTGCCGACCCTTATACTAGGGCAATTAACTCGTATAGTCAAAGGAGAACATCTTGATACACTCCCATTTCCATCTCTCATATGTAAGCTAACACATTCTGTGGGCCTGTCGCCAACCTCAGATAAAATACAACCAGAGGTATGGTTCGATGATGATGCACTCCACCAGTTGTACATAACCACCTCATACAAACCAAATAGTCCTCCTGTTCCTAATCTTGAGGCAGAAAACAGTCAACAACCAAATCTGTCAACACCATGGGAATCTAATTGAACATCGCTTCACAGTCCTGAGTTAGTCACCAATCACTATCATCGTAAACTTGAACGTCATCTACTAAATGGACAAGCTGATATTGACGAGCAACTTCACAACTGCGAGAAGCGCCTGACCAGGATCGAGGACAAAATTGATGCACTTCAGCACGCTACACAGCAAGTCATTGACTTGCTGATAGATGGAGAAACTCGAGCACCTTAGTTATTGAAGGATTGGTTGGTATGCATGTACCCATCAATGGACAATGCGATTAAAATTTATTTTTGCCTATAAATGGGGGCCAAATGATGCTTGTTCTTGGTTGTATAGCTCGTGGTTGGGTTAAATATTTTGGATTGATCACCCTTGGGATGAGGAGAATATGTTGTTTTGGTGTGCCCATGGATGGGCTGGATGATTTGTTTTTAGATGAATATCTTTTGCCAAGCTTGGTCAGTTACCTTTGATTGCGCTTAATACATATTTCCATACAATATGATATCTCTGACTTTACATTTTTATGGGAATGCATACTGGTTATGGAATGATGATTGCTATCCATGAAAGGGTTTATTTCTGCTATAAAGAATGTTTTTTCATACTTTATATTCTCATGCATATCTAAGTATCAGCTGTCATCTATGGAATATTAACTACTTTTTGAGAATATGTTTACATGATAAAAACTGCTGACCATTTATTCTATGGACTGAGATTTCTCTGTCATGAGTTGTTCCCCACATGGCTCTTGTGAGACCTATATCCTAGCCCATACTATTCCGTATGCTTCCACGATCCTCCCAGCTGAATTTCAACAACCCGCTATGCAAAGATAGCAATTGTATGTGAACTTAAGTCATATCCCATATTCTAGAGTCGGCTCGACCTGAGACTTGTATCCATGCAATCGCGTCGTCGCTGTGGTTCTGACGCCGTGTCTCGCGCGCCGATGTGATACCCGAGCCAAGAGATGTGGGCCTGCATTCAATTCGAAGAAAACACCACACAATTGCAATCCCGAAGGAATCTCTACAACACATCACATTAATCCATTAATCAATCAAGTCAAGTACAACCCATACCCTACCCATCCCTCTTTCACCTAAAGTCAACCAACTCATACCCATCTGCAGCAACCACAAGATATTTTGGACAAAATATTCGATAAATTAAAAGTACCTTCGATAATATCGATGATATCGAAGGATAGTCAATGATAACGAAAGTCTCAGAGCTCTATCCAGCAAAGGCTTGGAAAATATTCTTGATATTACTCGAGGAATTTAAAGACAATAGATATCATTGAAATTCAAATCTCGATAATATTGACATGAGATCGATGACATCGAAATGGGACAAGTTGTGTCTGGCAAGTATTTGAAAGAAAAACATCTAAGTGTTCGAGGAATTGAAACCCACATCGATTTCATCGAAATTCAAATCACGATAATATCGATATAAACTTGATGCGATCAAATTAGGACAAAACTATTCCAGCAAACTTGAAAAGGAAAATCTTATGTGAATGATCGATGAATTGATATTATCTCGATATGATCGTATTCAAAAATTGATGAAATCGATATGGGATCGATATCATCGAAATGGTTCAAAAAGTGTCTTGCAAGCTTTCTCAAAATATTCCTTGAAAAGATCAATGCATCGAACCACTATCGATGAGATTGGAATTCAAAATTTGATAACATCGACGCATGTTCAATGACATCGATCTTCAGTCAAAAGGTTCGGGGTATGTGCTTCAGCTAAGTTCACTTCATTAAACCCTGATTTGATGGCATTGAAAGTTTACGTTCGATGACATCGAGTCAAGCTCGATGAGATCGAACTCAGTCAGACTTGACATATTTATTACTATTGAGACTTTTTTCCTATATATAGGAAGCTTGCTCTTGGTTGTAAAAATGAGAAAAATAGAGAGAGCTTTGAGAGAGTTTTGCATATTACCTACCCTAAGCTCATTTTCTCATGGAAGTTCATCCTTCAATCCACCCTCATCATTGATATTCAATAGAGTGGACTGAGGAATGAACTTCCCCATTCAATGATCATCCAGCTACTATCTTAATGGCAAATCATTGAGATAGGATACCTTGAATGCCTTGAATGCTTGAATGCTTGGAATCACTCCTTCTCTAGAATAGAAAAACATTTAATAGAGTGGTATTCCAACATAACCTTGACCCAACCCGTCACCTTTATTGGAACATCATCAAGTGTTGTGGATCAAGGGAGCTGAAGAATCTTCATCATTAAGGAGGAGATCTTCATCAACATGCTTAACAGGGCTCATCTGCTTATCTATAAGTAATTAGAGTCCAGACACCCTTTGATCATTCCTTGTGTAGGTTTGGGTCACAGGTGCTTCTCACCCCTTTCAAGTCTTCATAGGAGGCCTCCGACGAGAGAGTATGTGTCAGTGTTATGTGTTGACCCTTGGTCTTATGTAAGGTATAAACTCTGGGTTCCTTATATGGAACCTTGGCCTATGTGGCCTAAAACAGAGGTTCCTTGTGTGGATCCTTGGCTTGTGTGACCTAAAATGGAGGTTCCTTGTGTGGATCCTTGGCTTATGTGGCCTAAAATGGAGGTTCCTTATGTGGATCCTTTGCTTTTATGTAGGGCATAAAACTTAGGTACTTTGTGTTGACCTTTGCTCGTATAGGGCATAAACTTGTGTCTTGTATAGGCACGTATTAGGTACCTTGTGTAGGTCCTGGAGTCAACCTTGTGTAGGTTGTAATGGTTTGAGTTGAACTTGATTTGAAACATCTATTAGTGAAATTTGGTACACTCATGGGATGAGTCCGTCCACCGGGAGTGGATTAGGCACATAGCCAAACCACTTTAAATTACTATGTTTAGGATCGATACTTGCTTGATCTTTAATTATGCTCATCCTTTACATGTAAGCTTGATAATATGAATACTTTGATATGAATCACATCCCACACACCTTCACATTTTTCATCCATCCTAGACTAATTGTTAAATCATGCTTAGTATTGAGTAGTCTTGTGATTGCATCCTCTACATGGCTTGGAAGCCATTAGAGTTAACTTAGGGATCTAAAATTGGAGAGGCCATTAAGGTAATAGGATTAAAAATAAGTTATAAAATTTTATAAAGTACTATTCACCCCCCTCTAGGACACTTTGACCTATTCCTATTTCAAGTAAAGCGGTCCTTACTGCAATGTCAATGACATCACGAAACTCATGCACTACCTGAATGACCTCAGTGGGTAACTCTACACTAGCCTCTGGTATACTTTCCCTAACTACAAGGGCGTATACCATCGAGTTCACCTTAGTTTCTCGCTCAAATTCTTTGGCATTTAGAATATGGAGAGGTTTGGATTTGGACTTCGACTCCTTCAATTCTTTTGAGCCGCTTACACCACTCTGTGTGGTGGCCTCCTTTCCAGTCGTGTTCTTAGGTGAAAGTGGACTTAGCTTGACTTTCTTTCCCTCAAACCAGAATGTACACACATTCGAACGACCAAATATAGTGATATCCCTGTCATAGAGCTAAGGTTTACTAAGAATGATATGGCTAACATCCATGGGAACAACATCACACCAAATTGTTTCTTTATATGATCCAAACTGAATAGGAATAAGACAATGCTACGAGACTGGAATGGTAGTTTCATCAACCCAGGACACTCTATAGGGTTTAGCATGGGCTTCAAGCTTTAAGCCCAAATGTCTCACAGTGCTAGTCGATGCCATGTTGGCACAGCTACCACTATCCACGATCATCTTACAACTCGTTTTCTCACATTTTGTATAGTAGTATAGCAGATTGTGTTACAGTGCCAATTGTCAGTGTTCTTAGCTTAAGTAAAGACGCAATACATGACTGAGAGGGTCGCAAAGTCATGCGCTCCCTCTTCCTCATCACTAGGAGTTTTTACTGGCTCATATTCTTCCTGTTCGCCATCACTCTCTAGGGGCACTACTTATACTTGGCCATCAATAAGGAGCACCTTGGTACCCTCTTTCATGTTACATTGGTGGACAAAGTGACTAAACCCTTGACAGCTAAAGCACCTAGTTACCCCACTACCACGTGAACTAGACCCAGAAATCTTTTTACCCTTATCATCCTTGGGCCTGGACTGAGAAGGCCTTAGCACTAGAATCTTGAAAATCAAACCGCCTTCCCACAGATGTTTTAAGGTATTGCTCGACCTCCAACACTACGTGATACAACTGTTCAATAGTGGTTATATCTTTGGCAAGTAATTCTCTCCTAATGTCAGAATGGAGACCCGTTTTAAATCGAATAAGGGTAAGTACGGGATCCTCATCAATTTCACACATGGTTAAGTACTCTTCGAACCTCTCAATGTATTCTGTCACACTCATTGAACCTTGTCGAAGAGACTGACATTCCTTAATCAACCGTAGGCGATAAGAGAAAGGGAGGTACTTCTCATTAAGGGTTTCTTTCGTTTCTCCCCAATGGACTATTGAGATCTTCCTCGCTCTTTCTTTCTTTTACTCTACAGCAGCCCAAAACCTCTTTGCTTTGCCCATAAGCTTCATCTTGGCGAATCGAACTCGACGAGCATCCGACATGTCATACCACTCAAAATAGTGGTCCATATCTGTTAGCCAGTCTAAAAATGCTTTAGGGTCCAAGTGGCCATCAAATGTAGGTGCATCTACTCTAACTCCCTTTAGGAACTGCGTATCTGGGTCATATTGATCATGATGTCCCTCGCGGGGTGGGTACGCGTGTGCACACACATGATCAATTCCTTGGTCACCTTCATTCCTTAGTCTAACCTCCTAATCACTTGCCTGAGATTGGGCATCATCCCCAATGGTGGGGTTTGTTCAGGTAGAGGTCTTTAGTTGGGTAACGCACACATTAAACTGCTCAAAGAGTTGGTTCATATGTTGTTCCAAGTGCTTACCCAAAGACTCAAACTACTGGGTCAGCTTGTTCATTGACTGTTGTAATTGCTCCATGCTTAGTGTAGGGTGTAAGCCAAACCATGACCTGTACGTGTGGGCATACAACGACTAACTCAACTTAAGGACCTTCTAATGCGACTAGATGAGACTAAATGCTCCTATAGGAATATATATATATATATATATATATATATATATATATATATATATATATATATATATATATATATATATACGGGGGAAATGACACAATACTACTCAATTTCTAGCAACTTATCTACCCAAAGAATCTATCAACAAAAAATTCAACAAAGAGATATGGGGATTTTTCGATAGCAGAAAATTTAGCAGCTTATATCATGAATTATGGACCTCCAAACAACTCTATCTGATGATATTTGATGCATAATGGATACAAATAAACTAAACCCTAAACATGTAATGCATTCCGCTATTAAAATCTTGTGCTTTGATACCAAATTTGATGCAGGGAAAAATTTGATGTAGGACATGAAATTCAAATATGATGTGCAAGATTTTAGGCTTTAGATCACACTAGTTCAGAAACAATTACACAAAATTTCATATCTCACATGAAAGTTCAAGAACTCAATCAAGGGGAATCTATGCAGGCCCAGGCCTACACAACCTAGGGCTGGATCAATCATAATTATGGACTAAACGATAATCAGGGGAGGGTAAATTCATCCATACATGCACATAAATAATTTTTCAATCCAAGGGATTCACAGGTTTCAAATTGAGGAACCCTATGATTAGAAAAAGGGATAAATAAATTAGAATTTAAGATAATCTAGGGTTAAGGTTAGAGAAATTAAGAGAGGAATGAAAGAGATGAGAGATGGGACTTGATGACAGTCCATGTGTGTGGACAGGGGGCCAGACCTGACGCACATGCGTAAGGGCTTGTCCACACGTGCGTGGGGGCTACGAACCCAAAAAGTGACTCCTTGAGTTTGGTTGGCCAAGGATGGACTCCAAAACTACTAAATTTCGGGCTTATTTGGTATACAGTTTGTGCGTAGTGCTCCACCGAAGTTCAGCCCTCCTATTTGGCTAGATTCCAGAAATCTATTGTAGAAAAAAAATGTCTGCAAAATATTGATGGATTTGTAGGTGGGATGTCTATAAGAGAAGAGAAATATGGATAGAAGAAGATGGGGGTGAATCGAGATGAGTGTGGCTTCGCACCATGGTAGTCAACCTTTCGAGGAATGGAGGGTTTCACACCCAATTGGATTTTCACAACTCAGAAACTCAGAGGAGTAGAAACAAATGCAAAAATTTTATTAATCTTTAATAAGAAAAAAGAGTACAAGGGGTGCCCATTTATAATAAAAGTCTATACACTAAAACTCGCGCCATGTGCACAACATATTACTTGGAGACAAAGTAATAAAAAATAACAACTAATCAAAACAATCTAAACATTCATGATATTCCTAATAATAATAATAAACAAAACCCAAAGTGCTAGATTAATTAGAATAGTGGGCCATGATCATAAGAACCCATGGTGGGATTCATGTGACTATCAAGTCCACTCCAAAGAACCAAAACGCAATCCTCTAACTAGGAGAACCTCCCTGAACATCATCATCGATCTAGATTGATGGTGGGGCTCTCCTCCCTCTTACGTAAGTGCATAGGGGGGCGTGCCTGTGCTTGTGATGTCCCCATTAATAGGCCCCACATGATGGGTAGTAGACATCTATTGGAGAGAGAGAGAGAGAGAGAGAGAGAGAGAGAGAGAGAGATTGGTAGAAGTGTGTAAGGATAGGTAGGGCTGCAACTGTATAAAGCTATTTATATGAAAAGTTAGTGGAAGTAAGAAATTAGGATTACAATTATTTTAAGGCTATTTATGTATTTGGGATTGGACCGGATTGGGTTAGGCCAAAGGTAACCAAATGTTGCCAAAGACTAAACTGGGTTTTACTCAAAAATAAACTCATCACCTTTATATCTAAACCCAAGCCTATCACATCATGAAACTGGAAGGTGTAAACTAAAAGACGAAGGGCCGGCTTAGCCCGTTGACAGCCGAATTTATAATTTCTCTCTTGAGAGATTTGAGATGAAAGAACATTGCATGTTAGGTAAAATGATAAGCCAACAAAAGATTTGACTCAAACAAGAGGTCAGAGCTCTCTTTACAATGCTACTCTTGCTGCCCAGCATCCGGATTAATCCAAGCCATCCAAAAGGGTCATCCACCAATGAAGTGGTTTGCACCAAAAATAAGGTTGATCCAAACCATCATATAAGCCAATAAATTTAGAAGTTTTTAATTTAGTCCATTGTTTTCTATGGTGTGACCACCTAATGAGTGCATAGACCTAATTTTGGGGGCGTTTTATAGCTTGGTGGTTGTCACTTGATATTCGATTGGATGGCTACATACAACGCAAGCACACATAGACAATTAAGTAACATTCTATGCAGGAGAATGAGTTTCCACACATGTTAGTCACTTCTAAACTTTGTAAATAAGATAATTTACATTTTTTTTAAATGTCTCTAGCGGGGTAAAAAATGTAATTACATCCTAATTTTAGAATAATAAAGTTGTGATTCTTATTTCACCATTATGTTGGAAGGTTCTTCTTTTAGTGATATTTCATTAAAGCAGTAACTTATTCTTGGATGTTTCCTAGCTGCCTAATTTTCTTATACATGTGTAGTTTGCATAGCTATAAGTCAAGCCAAGTTATACCAAGCTCAACTTGGCCCCACTCTAATCCTAACTCGAGCTCAACTTGGCTCAACCTTCCAGCTCATCACGCTAACTTGCCTCGGCCAGATGATTCACGCAGAGTTGAGCTTAGATTGAGTCAAGGTGAGTGAGCTGGTCGAGTCGAGACGAGTCAAATAATATATGAACAATACATTTAATTTAAAGAAAAGTAAATCCGTAAGTGTAATCAATTCAACACTACACACACACACACACACATATAGAGATAGAGAGAGAGAGAGAGTTGAGGTCCGAGTCAATCAGCTTCGAGCTAAGGCGAACTGAGTTAATAAATATATATTTTTATATTGTTTTGATATTAAATTAAAATTTAATAAATTTATATGAATTAAGTATTTTTACAATTTAAGAATTAATTTATATTTAAATTTAACTTTAGATGAAATTGATTTAAATTAATCAATTATAATATAATTTATTAACTAAATTATATTATATTCTAAACTAATTAAGATTTATATATATATATATATATATATATATATATATATATATATATATATATATATATATAACCTTATGTAGTACAGAAATGACGCATACACTCAATGTTCACGATGTCTAAAATCGAGTCTTGACTTACTCACACATGCACCATGCACACACCGATTATTGTTATGATTCTAAGGGTGGGCCCACACCTAAACTCTACTGGACCCACACTCTCACTAATGCCGTAAGCTAATGGCTAAACCCCTATTTATAGGGCCTATGCCATAAATATCCATGCACGTGCGTCATGTGTGAAGCAAAATTATGACTCTTAACATACAAGTGAGTTTTATTTTTTTATTTTTATTTTTTAAAATGCTAAGTTTAATTATGGTTTTCATACATGAAGAGAAAATTAAAATTTTAAAACTCTTTAGTTTAAATACTAACTATAGTATGCTGAAGGTAGAATCGGGTCATTACATTACATCTTCCAATTTAATGCTGAGGTTGTCTAGGTATAAGGCTACTTTGACCAAGGCGTCCTCATGATGACTGGTCTCAAGTGAGGAAAATTCCTTTTCCTCGACAACTCTTGCTGACCTCTTTAACTGAGCTCAGAAGTACTCTAATGTCATGGAGTTGTTCAGCACGCACATAAACACTCGAGGTGAAGGCAACTTGGTTAAAGATAAGAAAATGAAGGAAAATAAGGAGGGATACAGCATAGGCTCTAAAAGAAGAAGAGATGACAGCCAGAGCAATATCCCTCGAGCTAATTGGGCCCCAAAAAGTCAGTTTCATTGATACACCCCATTGAACACCATGTCGAGGGTCAAATATTGCATATTATCTCCCATATTATCTCTTAGTTTTACAAACATAATATAGCTTAATGGTATATTGTACATGTGTTTGTGTTGCAAGGTGAATTTAAGAACTTGGATTGAAAAGAATGCTAAAAGCATGGGGTTAGTGCTCAAAAGTCACCAAGGTAAAAAATGGACCTGTGGAGACCAAGGTTGAAGATTTCAAGGCCCCAAGATCCACGAAAACCAAGAGGAGAATGAAGGAAGTCGAAAGAACAAACGTAGAAATCACAAAGACTGTGCCATTGAAAACCATTCGATGACATCGATCACTGGTTGATAACATCGAATTTATGGGGGGAAATTGAGTTGGTTGCTGGACATATTGGGTGCTTTTCTCAATCAATCGAAGACATGTTCGATGACTTAAAGGAAGGTGCTTAATGACATCGAAGAATGCTCGATGACATCTACTTAATTGAAGAAATTGAAGCAACTCGCTAGACTATTTTTGACACATTCTCGATGACTTGAAGATCTGTTTGATGGATCGAAGCTTCGTTCGATGACATTGAAGGACGGTTTGATGACACAGAGACTTACACAGTGCGAAAGAGCGAAAAGGCGCGACTTCTGGATTCAAACCCCTTTGATGTCATCGAAGGGTGTTTAATGACATCGAAGGCGTTACACAAAGTTACGTAGATTGCATAAATTTGATCTAATTTTGCAGATTTGCGGAACTTGGCTCATAAATAGGGGTTTCCTAGGCACTTTTGAGGATATCTAGGGTTTGGAGAAGTAAAGCAAAAGGGCAGAGCCTCTTCCCAAGATTTCTTCTTCCTTCTAAGTTTTTAATGCTTTCTTCTCGGATTTTTAATCTAATCATGTCTATGGATAGCTAGATCCCTTAGATAGGGCTAAAGGGTGAAGCTTGTAGCATGGTTGGGTTGTTTTTCTTATTTGATTCTTATTAATTTGAACTCCTTTGATTCTACTTTGATATTTAAGGAATACTTTTAGTTTTTAATGATTTGTTGTGCTTAAATTACAATAGATCTGTAATAGCTTGAAGTACCTTCTTTTTTTGTTTGGAGTTTGTAAAAATAGAAAATCTTATTATTTTCCATCGTCCCTTAGGAATGGCTGAGTGATGGAATCCCTTCTATTCTTCACAATTCTCTCATATTGGTTGTTGGATCGGTATATCCTGTTGTCTACTATAGTCTCCTGGCCATGATTAAGTGATGGAATCACTTCCAATCTTCATAACTTTCATCCATTGAGAATTAGCTCAATGAAAATTCAAATATGATCTTATTGAATATCTTCCAATTGGATAAGATAGGACTCCAATTCCAATTGAGTGCCTTGAATCAAATAAGGAGACATCCTAATAGCTGTAAGTGGATCCCTGGAAACCCTAGTTCCCACCTTTAAATTCTTATGTTTCTAAATTCATCATCTCACAATTACTCCCTACTTTCCTGATTTAGGTTAGATCTTCTCCTAGTTTTGATTCTAATTACTTTCGGAATAGACACACAAGATTAGTCCCTATGGATTCGACCTCAGTCTCACCAAGATTATTACTGCATCGCGACCCTACACTTGGTGTTGTGAACAAGTTTTTGGTGCCGTTGTCGGGGATTAACGGTTGCATTTTTCTGAGATTAGCTAGTTTTAGAATTAGTTTAAGATTAGGGTTTTTCTGTTTTCTATTTTTAGGATTATAGTTTTTTAAATTATTTTAGAAACTAACCTTGCTTCTTATTTCTAGGTTTAGAAACTTTCCTGTTTCTGATTTAGAAACTAACTTTTTCTCTTTTTAGAAACTTTCTAATTTCTATTTTTAGAAACTTTCCTTTTTCATTTTTAGAAACTAGGTTGCTTTCATAATATTATTTTTTTAAAAGAAACTAATTCACTTTCCTTTTTCTTTTATAGGATCCTAACATAGAACCTTCTAATTTGGTAACTTCTTCCTAATTCTCTTTCTCTCTCTCTCTCTACTTTTAGATTTCTATTTCATTCTTTTCCTTTTTAGGTTTAGTTTAGATTCTGAAATTGAGGGCTGGGAGTGTTTCATGCCCAAGTGGGTCTGTGACAATACTCGACATCTCTTGAGTGAAGCATCATAAGATTAGACACCACTCGAGATCCATAGAGTTAATTGAAGTTATGGTTGTAAATCAACCAGCCAATCAACCTCCAATTCCATCTCAACCTAGGGTTGAGGAAGTCCAGGATGAGAATGAGGTGCATCAAGCACCCCTGCCTCGTACTTTATGAGATTATCTACAACCGGCGGGGGTGAGCACACCCGCATGCATGGTTTTTCCAGAAAATATGGGACATATAGACATCAAGCCAGGGGTCATCTAACTCCTTCTAAAATTCCATGGGCTTGAATATGAAAAGCCATATCTACACTTAAAAGAGTTTGATGAGATCATAGTCACCTCATATTTTCCTAATGTGTCTGATGACACGGTCCGGCTAAAACTCTTTCCCTTTTCTTTGAAAGAGAAAGCTAAGATGTGGTTGTATTCACTACGTCCTCGATATATTGGTAGATGGAACGATATGATAAGGGAGTTATAAAGAGAATTTTCCCACACCATAAAATGAACACCCTCAGAAAGTCAATCATGAACTTCACCCAAAAGGAAGATGAGACATTCTTCCAATGTCGGGAGCAGTTCAAGGATCTTATCAGTTCATGCCCACAACACGGTTTTAAAACGTGGCGCATTACACACTTTTTCTATGATGGACTGACATCCTCCATGCGCCAATTGGTTGAGATAATGTGCAATGGGGAATTCATGAATAAAAACGTTGATGGTGTTTGGGATTATTTGGATAGACTTGCCGAAGACGCACAATCATGGGATGTCTCCCCAAAATCGAGCACCACCTCTAGGCCCACTCAATTAAAGGAGAGGGGCGGAATATACCTTCTAAAAGAGGATGATGATATCAATGCTAAAGTGGCTAATCTCATAAAAAAATTCTAAGCCATGGAACTAAAGAAGGATAAGGCTAAGGAAACTGTTTGTGGTATTTGTGCTTGCAGCATTCACACAACTGAAATTTGCCCAACAATACCTTCTTTTCAATAGGTACTAAATGAGCAATCGAATGCCATAAATAATTACAAAAGACCTTTCAATGGACCCACCTCTAATACATACAATCCTAGTTGGAGAAATCATCCAAATTTTAGTTGGAGGAATGGACAAATTGCTACTCCTTAAGGATTCCCTAATCAAATTCTAAATCAAGGTAAACCTCAAGAAGAACCGGTTCAAAATTCCACACAAACTCAGGAGCTTACTCAAGCAATACGAGAACTTATAAAATTTATGCAAAAGATGGATTCATGCGTTACAGTTATAGAGAGGGGGATGCTTTCTGCTCAACCTTTCCCCAATCCTAAACCGCAATACGAAATAAGTGATCCAAGCTCTTCAAATCAAATTGAGCAAGCTAAGTCTATCACCATTCTTAGGAGTGGGAAGATAATTGACAAATCTATTCCAGTATGGGCTGAGATGTCTAAGGACCCAGAAGTATATGAAACTAATAGACCTAGCAACACTCTAAAAGAATTAGAACCGGAATTCCAAGGCAAGCCGATTACCCCATTCCCCCAATAGTTGATTGTAATAAAACTTCTCTCTAACTCTCAGGACATTTTAGAGGTGTTGAAATAAGTGAAGGTCAATATTCCTCTACTTGATGCCGTAAAATAAATATTTTCATATGCTAAATTTCTGAAAGACGTATGTATGACTAAAAGACGACAAAGTATTCAAAAGAAAATCTTTTTAATTGAAAAAGTGAGTGTCATCCTACAGAAAGATGTCCCACTGAAATACAAAGATCCCGGTAGCCCAACTATTACTTGTGTAATTGAGAATTACCGCATTAAGCATGCACTTCTTGACTTAGGAACAAGAGCAAATCTAATCCCATACTCAATTTATGAGCAATTAGGTCTAGCTGAATTAAAATCCACCCGGACCATGTTACAACTTGCCGATCACTCAATCCGTGTACCGAGAGGGATAATTGAGGATGTGTTGGTCCAAGTCGATAAATTCTACTATCCAATAGATTTTATTATCTTGGATACTCAACCTATCATGGACATGAGCACTCAAATTCCCGTCATTCTTAGTCGCCCATTCCTTGCCACTTCAAATGCAATCATTAATTACAGGAATGGAGTCATGAGTATGTCTTTCGAGAATATGACATTGGGGTTGAATATCTTTTTCAAGACAGGCAAACAGTTAGAGGATGAGGATTATTCCCTCGATATTAGCTTGATTGATTCTTTTGTTAAACATATAACACTTTTGACCTTATCCTCTGACCCTCTAGAGACGTGCCTGGCCCACTCCCATGATTTTGATGATGACATGATTAGGGAGATAGGGACCATACTAGATGTTGTGCCGGTACTTGAAGTTAGCCAGTGGAGGGCACAATTCGAAGAATTTTCCCAAACTAATGTAGTGCCTTTATCATCTAACCTCAAGGCATCGAAGCTTGACCTAAAACCTTTGCCCTCTAATTTAAAATACGTTCATTTAGGTTAAGATGAGACATACTTAGTGATGATTTCTTCCCACTTCGAGCAAGAACAGGAGAGTATGCTCATCTCTACTCTCATTAAGCATAATGGAGCCCTTGGATGGTCGATTGCGGACCTCAAGTGAATTAACCCTTTGATTTGAACTCACCGTATTTATCTAGATGATAATGTGAAGACCACTCGGTAACCACAATGTAGACTAAATTCAAGCATGAAGGAAGTGGTTAAGGCCGAGGTTCTAAAGCTATTAGATGTAAGTATCATATGCCCTATATCGGATAACTAATGGATGAGTCCAACTCAGGTGGTTCCCAAGAAGTTCAGAATCACCATAATAGCCAATGCTAACAACGAACTCGTGCCAACCAAGTGACTACTGATTGGAGAATGTGCATTGACTACCGAAAATTGAATACCATCACTAGGAAGGACCACTTTCCTTTGCCCTTCATTGATTAAATCTTAGAAAGGCTATCTGGTCACTCATATTATTGCTTCCTTAATGGGTATTCGGGCTACAACCAAATAGAGATAGCTCTTGAAGATCAGGAAAAGACCACATTCACATGTCCCTTTGGCACCTTTGTTTACCAAAGGATGTCATTCATACTGTGTAATGCCCCCGCCACTTTTCAGCGATGCATGTTAAGTATTTTTTCTAACATGGTGGGGTAATATCTAGAGGTCTTCATGGACGGCTTTTCTATCTTTGGTCTATCTTTCAGCATTTGCTTAAAAAATCTTAAATGCATGTAGAAAAGATTCGAAGAAAAGAATTTGCTACTCAATTAGGAGAAGTGTCATTTCATGGTTCATAAGGGAATAGTGCTTAGACATATCATTTCGTCTAAGGGAATTGAGGTAGATAAAGCTAAAATTGATCTTATCTCTACCGTACCCTCACCCAAAAGCATACGTGACATGTGATCCTTCTTAAGACACGCTGGATTTTACAGAAGATTCACAAAAGACTTTAGTCACGTCTCTCGTCCTTTATGTAATCTACTTCAAAAGGATATGCCATATGAGTGGACTGATGTAACACCCCATAATTTTTAGTACTCGGGTGTTACCATGAATTCCTAGTCACAGAACTGTTCACCTACACCTTAGTCAAAATCCAACCATTAAGAGTAGTCTTCATCTATAGATCGAGCTATATGACAGTTGATTTTCAAGATCGACCATTACATCATGAAAAAACCTACATTTCTAGGGTCACGATCGCGATGAAACAATGAACAAATCTTAACTAGACCAATGGAGATATACAATACTAGTTCTGAGATCTAACCCATTAGATCCACCGTTCACTCTATTCACACTACTTAATTTAGAAACCAATCACTTGACCACTGCAATTAAGCATCTGACCACTAGTTCTCATCTAGACTAGGAAGAGACATTTAGAAAATTGATAATGGGTCTAGTTAGCAATCTGAACGTTGGATCAATGGAGATCATAAATTAATTTCAAAATTTATCTAGTATGGCTCACCTAAGTTTTGGATAAGCCTGAACTTTTGTCAGAGGCCATGATTAGGGCCTCTAAGGGGAATTGACGGAGTGGATTGCACTGAACTTTAGGTGGACCCCACTTTTAGATCTGTGCGAGTGAACAAAATGTGCACAACCGCAATGCACTGAAATGCACAGCCCGATCAATTTAAGCTTAACTCGACCCAAATAGGCAAAAGCCTCTCTAGCTTTTCAAATCTTCCCACTGAGCTGGGATTCGAATAGCCGATGTTCGTTGGCGTTGTCTGAGGCTCACCATCACAATTGACATGGATGATTAGAGCCATCCATAATGTTAAGGGGATGATGTAGGTCCCAAACAAATGAATCTCTCACGTTAGGACTTGTGTACATGCGAACATTAGTAGGCGTAAGAGTCTAGCCTGCGAGTGTGGTTCGAACGAAGTAACTCTAAATTCGTTGTTGTGTGACCCATCTTCATCACACTAACAGACGATCTGGACCGTCCATCTAGTGGGATAGAGGAGTGTGACCAAAACCCATAAAACTCACATGTTGATACACACCTATTTGCACATAATCACATGCATAAGATGGCCTGTGTGCGGCTGTTTTCCAAAAATGGAAGATTCTATTTATTGCCGAGCTGGCAAACCTGAGAAAACCTCTTTCAAATCCTGAACATCCATCCAAAAGTATCCTAGCCCTTGAAACTAGGTTACTAAAACAAGAAAGAGAGAGAAAGCGGTGGAGAGTGGAACCACGGAAAGAATCTTTCCGTTATGAAATGTGGCTCCTCTTAGCCATTTAAGATCTTCTAAAAGCTCTTCAAGAGCATCCCGTATGCTCGTTCTAGGGCGTTTAGAAAAAATCTCTCAGCCTTAGTTATGATTTCTCATTAGAGATATCGCAAACGCGAGAAATATCGTCTACAACTCAAATCTCGCAAGCCATGAAGATTTTAAATGTGTACGTACAAAATATGGACCCCACGTTGATCATTGGTTCAATCCATGCCGCCCATGTGCTTCAGATCTTAAGATTAGCCATTGAAAGGAGATCCGCCATTGATGGTTGGATCATCTTCCCTGTTGAACTGGGATACCCATCATCTTACAATGGGACCCATTTTCTTATCAGGGCCATCCATCTGATGGATCATGGTGCTTAAAACTCATCTACAACATCTGATTGATGCCATGTGACCCGTAACCAAAACTACCATCTCAAAACTCGAAAGAAGTGAGATAATCTTCCTGTAACTAATCCGCTTATTAGTTGGCATGAAAGCATCCAGAAATAGATTAATACACTCTATAAAAAGCTACCTTTTAGGAAGAAGATTTCCAAAAAATAGAAAGTGGAAAAGAGAAAGGAAGGAGCGCCGCACAGGTCGAGTTTGGAGCCTGACTCATTGTTAAACCAACCCAACTTAGACCGAGTCTCATGTTGGTCTAGGTTGCTGGACACTACAAGAGAAGAAAAGAAAGAGAGAAAGAGCAGAAGAAAAGACAGAGAGGAAGAAGGAAAGTGTGAGGGAGAGAATCACGCGATGTGGTTGTTGTGTTGACTTAGCTCAACCGGGACTGAGTTAGGTCGAGCCTGGCATCCATCGTTGGTCTAGGAGCAGCTTTCGATCTAGTACGTTATTTCTAACTTAGCCCAACTAGTGTTAAGTTGAATCACATTGTGGGGTGGTAATCAGATGGATGTGGTGCCAGTTTCAAGTAAAAATCATTCCATGCAACCAGGTTTTACCTGAGTCAACTCAATCGACTCTGGCTTGAACTCAAATTTATCACAGGACCTTGTTAATGGTTACCATCATTACAAGTCTGAAGAATCAACAAGTGATGCTGCGATTGAGTTCAACCTCGTTTATGCCGAGTCGATTGAGTTAAACTACGTCAAGCTGAGTCATGGGTTGGATTGAGTTTGCTGGCCTAGCTTATTCATTCAAGCTCCGTCGAGGCCCAGGCATTGCTGGACTTTGGAGGAAGAAAAAGAAAAAGAGAAAAAAAGGAGTAGGATGAGAAGAAGAAGAGAAGGAAAAGAAAGATGGTGTTTAGTTGCTGCCGCCAAGTTGGGTTGAGTTAACTCACTGTTGTTGAGTTGAATTTGCTGGACGAGTTAGAAAGAAAAGGAGGAAAAAGAAGATTGTAGAAAGAAGGAGGATATCAGATCTGGAATGGGTTTAGGTTGGATTACCGTCGAGTTAAATCAACCAACCACGGATTCTGGTTGTTGTTGATCAGGTGATTAATCCTCTTCAGTACGAAAGTTAGGTGTCGGTTCATACTTGTCTAGCTACATCTAAAGGTGGACATTGTTGTGTGTATAACTCGAGCTAGTTGAACTCGGGTTGAATCTAAGTTAAGATGAGTTAAGGCTGAGTTGGATAGTTTGATCCTAAGTCGAGTGGTACCATGACTCATTTAAGTAAGTTGATTTTAGAGCTTTAGCTTAAATTCTAATATAGTAATCATTTAACTATGCTGATCTGATATTAGAGTTCGAATCATCCTCTCTAGGTCATAGATTTGTACGTAACTTGTAAGGCATGTATCCTAGTCCGTACCGTTCCTTAGACTTCCGTGATCCTCTCCGTCGGACTCTTACAACCCGTGACCTCTAATCGGCGTTTGCACGTGACCCTAAGTCACATCCTGTAGATCAATGTTAACCCGACTTGAAACTTGTACTCTAGCGACCACGTCATCGCTGTAGTTTTAACGCCGTGTCTCACACTCCAATGCGATGCCTAGGCTAAGAGTTATGGCCCCACGTATATCTCGAGGAAACGTCACACGTTGTGAATTCTGAGTGAATATCTACCTCCTTTCACATAAATCAATTAAGTACTAGTCAAGTACACAACTCATGCCTCTCCCATCCCTTTCTTACTAATAAAGACAAGCAACCCAAATCTCATGCCACCTCACCCCTCACAAATCAACTCTCTCTTACACACACCAATCCCTCTATTACACCACCCATCCCTCTTATCCCATCCTTCTTACAACACCATTTCACTCCATCCCTCTCTCATTCTCTCCACCATTTCCCAAGCTTCCATGAGAGAAAAGCAATAAGGAGAGAAAAGATCAAGGCTAACTCCCTACCCCCTAAATCTCTCATCCTGACCATTCAAACTTCATCATCCATCCTTAAAGAAGAAGCTTAGGAGCTAAGTAGTCCAAAGAGCTAAAGAAGAAGACAATCGATGGGTGTTCATAACACTAGATCTTGATTTTTTATTTGGGGCCCACATGATTTGGGGCCCATCTTGGTGTATGTATTGTATCATAGAAGGGAGCTCATGGTGGAGGAGCTCCCTCTATCATTGTACATCTCTCTCTCTCTCTCTCTCTCTCTCTCTCTCTCTCTCTCTCTCTCTCTCTTTCCTTGTATGATGACCCACCTGATGATGCATGTATAGGACATCCACCGTCCATTTGGTGGAACCCACCTTGCTGTCCATTTTGGGACAGGCTTGGATGAAGGAAATACAAACATTAGCTGATCTAAACCTTGGTGGGCCACCACGTGGACCCACCTTGATGTATTCATGTATATCCAAATCGTCCAGATCCTGGATGGTGGGGACCCACATGATGTATACAGAGCATCCACGCTGTTTATCCAGCAGGCAGGTCCTGTTGCCTATCCATTTGGACAGGCCTAGGTAAGGAAAACACAAATATCAGTCTAAGTCAGTGGTGGGCCACGGTGATGTGGACCCACCTTGATGTACATACCATCCAACCGTCCAGATGGTGGGGCCCTGACCTGATGTATTTTATTCTACACCGTCCATTGTCTGGACAGTGGAAACCCACCTGATGTGCTGATATCCACACTGTCCACTATCTGGAAGGTGGAGACCCTCCCTACTGTATTGACATCAGCAAGTTCTGTGGGTCTGACGTCCACACCATCCACTTCGCAACAAATGTATGTTTTATCCCTTCCGTTCAAGCGGCCCACGTGACATATGTGTTTTATCCCTGCCGTCTAGGATGGTGGGGTCTGATGAGATGTATGAGTCTGTCTATGCTATCCACAAGTGGATAGTGGGACCAACATGAGGCCAGTGTTATATTCACACCATCCATCCATTTTACTAGACTGGTGGCCCACACGTGTGGAAACCCACCTGATGTATATGTTTATATCCTCACCGTCTAGCATCTCTAGACGGTGGGATCCACCTTAGTGTATATATTCTATCCACACTATCTGGCCATGGACGGTGGGCCCGCATGATGTATGTGTTTTATATCCACACCGTCCACCGTTGAAGTTTTAGGACCCACCATGATATGTGCGTTATATCCAAATCCTCCATCCACTTCGCGAGCTCGTCTTAAGGGTTGAGAAGAAAAATAAGATAGATCTACCTATCAGGTGGATCACACTGCAAAAGTCAGTGGATGATTGAACGTCCACTATTGAAACCGTTTGGTGTCATAGAAGTTCTGGATCAATATGAAATTTTTTTCCCTCTTAATCCAAGCCTTTGTGACCTTATAAATAGATTGGATGGAAAATAAACGTTATGGTGGCCCTGTGAATTGCTAACGGTGAAATCATTATCTCCATTGCTATTTGTGGTATGGTTTAGATGATCTTTCGTTATGATTCATTTTTGGATAATGCTCTATAATAATCTCTAAAAATAGATGTATGGTGTAGCTATAATAAAATGAAAATGTAGTGTGTGGTTCCCACCTTGATGTGATGTACATTGGGCCCGTATGAGAGGCCCATGGTGATGTGTTTGAGGCCCATGGGTTGTGGCCCATTGTGATGTATTCAAGGCCCATGGGACGTGGCCCATTGTGATATATTTGAGGCCCATGGGATGTGGCCTAATGCGATGTATATGAGGCCCTTGTATGAGGCCCAATGTGATGCATGTAAGGTCCATGAGTGAGGCCCAAAGCGATGTATATGAGGACCGATATGATGTGTGATTCCACCATGATGTATGTAATGATGTGTATGATGGGTCATGCCTTGGGGGCAATGATAGTTTGTTGTCCACATTTTAAGAGCAATGATGGTTAAATGTTCACATTGTAACTCTCCCTAGGGCCCATTGTTAGTCCCATTCTCACCTCCCCTTAGTGGGCTAACCCAAACCGTTGGGTCCCCATGATCGTTAAGCCCATTCTTGATATGAGTAGGCCATCTAGGCCCATCCTTGATATGAAGAGAGTATGTCATCATCATATAACATGCTTAGTATAGCTTCACGATCCATGCCCATGCGCATCATATGTATGCTTGGTATGAGGAGTGATTGATCATAGCACATGCCATTAGGCAGATTATTATGGGACTCCCTGATAGGAGTTTCCCACACGAGCATGCGGTATGCACAAGATTGCCACATGACTAGATAGTATGATTCATGCATCTTGCATTTGTGTGATATGATTTTTGTATGCCCTAGCGACATCAGGGTCATAACCTTCACAAGCATATCGTGGATGGTAGGATTGGACACCAGAAATACTGTTACTAGCATCGGGGCACCATAGATGTCCCTAAGTGAAAATTTCTAAACTCGATGGTACCAGAGGATGTTGCACAAGGGTCGTATACCAGTAGGCCGCATCTCCAATTGTGTCGTAGTGGATTGGAAGAGGGTGTGGCCTTATCCGCCCGAGGGTAGGGGGTATAACTAGGTTAAGTTTGACCAACTCAAAAATAAGTCCGCTATCGACATGCCGGGCCGATATTGGTAGGAGGATAGTGAGGTCTCTTCCACTTGCATAGTTGTGCATCCAGTGGGCAGTGATCTGGTGTATAATGTACTAGACCTCGGTGATGTATATATTCCAGATATAAATTATATTAATATGAGGATTCATATGAGATTTGGTATGCTTGAGTTGCACCTCACATATGACATTGGCCCCATAGGCCTTACATTGTATGGCCTTAGTATGGCCGACAACATTCATGCCTCACATTGCATGGCCTTGGTATGACAGATAGCTTTCATTTTTTACATCGCATAGCCTTGGTATAGCTGATGGCATTCATGAACTTACTAACATTTCTGCATTACTCTGATATTGATACTTATATTTTTACCAAGCGAACACACTTTCACCACCCTCTAAGTTTTCTATAAGGTTATGCACGACCGTTACGTGCAGATGACACTAGGTCGTAACTGAGCAGGAGCAGGAGTGTGCCGCAGAGCTTATGCAGTTTTGTCAATATTATTATTGTATTTCCCTTTATGCGCATTGTACTAAAGTTTTTATTCATAGTGGATTTTGAGACGGTGTTCTCGTTATTGTTCGTGGGTTATGCTTATAGTTATGCTTCTCAAATTCATGTTGAAAATTCTCCTTGTAGGATCTCAGGATCGGAACCTGGTATATGGGTGCCGAAAATCAAGAATGGGGTACTATGGAGGCTGTCGGCGCCAGATTCGGTGATTGAAAATTTTGTAAGCCCGGTTTTCGAGTTTGGGGCGTGACATAACTTCTATATGATTTAAATCTTCACATGTAATCTTAGGGAATGATGTGGCGTTATAACTAAACAAATAGTCTAAATTGCAGCAGGATCGGATTCGTGAACATGTGCAACCAATTCCAACAATGAAAAGGCCAAGCTACATGTCCTCAAAGGGGGAGGGGGAATAGGACTATGCCAAATTAAAATGATAATAGTAGAAATTTAAAAATTAAAGGAAAGATAACATTATTATCAATTCACAATACTGAAATGTAAAGCAACCTCAAATGTATGAGTATTGAGAGATTGATACAAATGTTGTTCTAAGGACAACCTTACACCAAAAACCAAGGTTTATGGTAGGACAACCTGATTCCTAGAAAGGACTTTGTATCAAAAACTCAAACTAGATAGAGAGGAATAAATAAATAGCAAGGAAATGAAATCTTAGTTATTACAACATTCCCCACAATGCTTGAAATGTAAAAGATTACAACATTTACGTCCATAAATATATTCCACAATATTGAATGAAAAAGATATAGAAATTAAACCACACATCCAAACACAAAGAATTATAGTGGTTCGCCTGTGTATGCACCAACTGTTCAACAACAGCCACACATCTACTCCACTCATAATATCCTCACACAGTGGATATTAACGTTAACTATTAAAATAGGTTTTTCTTAGGTTCACCTAAAACCCTCACAATTGTGTCTTTCAAATGGGCTTACACAATTTAAAAAACCCCCACTCTGATTTTTTTGGCTCTCCTCAGATAACCAAAAAGAATGAGATTTTTCTAGCTTAATCTCAAAAGAAACCAATACAATGGAAATTACAATAATGTACAATACCTAGATTTCTTCTTTTGTTGTAACCCAGAAGAACAAAGACGAAGTAGAAATTCGAATATAGAAGTTCAATGTCCGCACTCACTTTGAAATGGTTTTAGGTTCTAATTGATTTTAAATTAAATTAAGTTGGGCTAGCTCTATTTGATTTTGATTCCAAGAAGTGGAATATCACAATTCTTCTTTCGAATCAGATTGGAATGTAAAAACAAAATCAAATATAAAAAGCTAATAAAAAGAGAATATTAAATATACATACTCTAGCTTAAGAAGATTACAAACTTTTCTCTTAGAGTGATGCCTTGATTTTACTTGAATTGGATATCAAACTTTGAAATTTGTGCTCTATTTATAGTTGCAGAAATCACGTCTACGACTAGTCCTGTGGACACTACGACTGGTCGTAGGATGAACTGATTTTTGAAATTTTGAGCACGATCGGATAAAACTGTTTTACGACTAGTCGTAGGCACTTCACGACCGGTTGTGAGGCCTCCACTACTAGTTGTGACTTGCCCACGACTGGTTGTGAGGAGCCAGGAATAGCTACTAGAGTTTGAGTCATAGCTGATGGACTGGTCATGAACGAGTTGTGCACTGTTCACACGACTGGTCGAGTAGAATCCAGGACTGGTCATGGCTTACTAAAAAAATTTTAAAAATTTGCAACAACTTAAGACTGGTCGTGGAATTTCTTGGATTGGTCGAGCCAATTCTAGGACTAGTCGAACAGAGACTAGGACTAGTCTAAGAACAGACTAAAACACTTATAAAGTGATTCAATTTGAATTATGTATACAAAATGACCTACCCTAAGGTCAATCTAAGGTCTCTCATACCTTAAACATGAAGTATGAACATTGAACCTTCTTTTCTTCAGATGATAAACGATCTTTGAAGTTCATGAAGCTTGATATTGCGACACTTAATGAAGCTTGAACTTGTGATCTTTTGAAGCTTGAATTCGTAGTTCTTGAGTTGTACTTCACCTTGAGTATTGAACAAGATCTCGTCTTTCGATGTAGCTTTAAAACTTTGAAGCTTACAGAGGAGAACAATATACTTGATCTTGCAATTCTTGAAGTAGATCTTTGTTCTTGACTTAAAGCATTGTCCTTATACATGTGATGCATTGCCTTGAACATATATACCAATGTGCTACACAAGACACATATTGAGGTTTTGGCACTACAAAATTTGACAATCAAAGGAGCATGAAACCATAGCACTTTCAATCTCCCCCTTTGTCAAATTTGTGACAAAACACACTCAATAAAAATAAGAGACGCGTCTCATTAAAGAATCATACCCCAGTTATAAAAGAAAACCAGTTACAGCCTGGTTAAAGAGTCATGCACCACTTATCATCAACTTAGCACACATCATCATGAACTAGTCAAAACACCTCCTTACTTACTCCTCCTAAGTAGCACACATATATCCATAAAAAAGATACTACTATCCAATCCCAATCCAATCCATATCCATAGAAGCATACCAAAATATTCTCCCCCCTTTTATCACAAGATGACAAAGGAAGCAACTAAGATATGGAAGTAGAAAAGAAAAGAGGAATAAGGAAGCAAAATATTCAAGTTATGAAAGAGATAAACAAATACAAAGATCACATATCATTAACCAGCATAAACCAAATTCCTCCAAAGTCAGTCTCAAAAATTGAAAGAAAAGAGTTAAGTATCACATGAGTTATTATAGCCCTAAAAAAAAAAAAAAAAAAAAACTTAATCAGATCCAGAAGATGGTGCAGGAATAGATGGATCAATTTGGTGTAAACCCTTGTTTAAATGCCTAATATATTTGCACATATAAGCAAATTGAGAATCTTTGATTACATGGATCTAAGCCACCTGTTCCTCAAGAGATTGTAATTGCTCAGCAAAATTAGAAGGCTGATAATCAGGGTCAGCCTCAGAATCTGATTCAATCTCATTAAAAATATCATCCATATTTATATCATTTGGAGGTAAATCTCCAGCTTCTTCTTCATTCACTACTTTAGCTCCACCACCACCCACATCCACTTGGCTAGGAGCCAGTCCCAATTCATCTTGTTTATATTTGAATTATTGAAAATAAGGTGATGAATAGGAGCCTCTCCAATAGGCATAGCAACTAGCATGTGAGTAACTAACATAGTCATAAGATATACAAATGGAATATCACTGTGTTCAGGATGGAGACGAAATTGAATGATAGAATAACAGATCAAAGAAGAAAGACAGATATTTGTGCCTGAAATAATGGAATGCAAAATTCGAACCATAAAGGAAGTCAGTTCTATTTTGTTGCCAGAACGTGAATACAGATTTGAAATAAATATTCGATGAATAACAATATATCTGGGTAACAAGTACTTGGAAGCAAGCGCATTCCCATTTTAACTCCATTGTGCATCTATGTTGCATAATGCTCTAGTAAGTATGAGTTTTTCTGATTCTGAGGGTTTCTCAACTAGAGTGTGAATAGAAATACCCTCGTCATTAACAGGTATGTCCATTAGAGCCGAAATCAGATGATGGTCAATTTCAAATGGGCCTTCTCCAGTACCAATTTTAAAAGTTAAAATTTTCATTTTGAAATCAGAAATGCATGCGAACATGGCCTGCACAATAGACCGGTATGCCGGCCCACCCCAATGTAGAATGTTAGCCCATCCTACAGCTTAAAGAAGTGGAAGGAGACCAAAAGGAGCAATGTGTTCAACATGCACAGGCCGCTCAACAATAACATTGCGCAATCTTAAATCCCGCACATATGAGGGATCATCTTCGGGTGACCGAAGATGACGCCTTTTTAAATGTGTCGATCTAGATGAAGAAGCACCACCGAAAGTTTTCTTTTTACCTTTAGCATCCATTTACAACTAAGAAATGAAGGAATCAAGAGGTTATAAAAGATGTAGAGTGGGTTTCTTCAAAATCAGATTTTGGAGAAGAAAACCCTAAAAACTTCAAGAAAACTTGAAATCAAGCACTGCAAGGAAGAAAATGAAGTGATTAGAGCTTGAATCTATAAGAAAAAATGAAATAATGCACTAACATTAATGAATCAAGAAGTTGGGTACGACTAGTCGTGTTACGACCCGTTGGAGAAAAAAGAGAAAATGAGGAAGAAAGGGTTTTTCTCCAAATTAAAACATCCAGTGCGCTACACGACTGGTCGTGGGACGTCCTTGACCGGTCGTTCCACGACTAGTTGAGTACGTCCTCGGCTGGTCGTGTAGAGACAAAAACATGCATTCTTCACATAATTCTAAAATTTAAAATTATAATTTAATAAATATATTAACTATAATATAGAAATGCATGAATCAATTTAAATTGCACATACCAAGATCAAATTTTAATTTATTAAATCTACTTTTGTCGAGTGGTTTAGTGAAAATGTCAGCAAGTTGAGTCTCGGTTGGAATGTAATCCAAAGAGATTGTCTTTTCTTCCACTAATTCACAAATGTAGTGATATCTAATGTCATTGTGCTTGGTTCATGAATGCTGAATTGTATTTTTAGATATATTTATTATACTGGAATTATCACAACATAAAACCATTGAAACCTGTACAATTCCATAATCGCTTAACATTCTATTCATCCATACAAGCTAAGTACATGCATTTCTAGCTGCGATGTATTCAGCCTCAGCAGTTAAGAATCATACGGAACTTTGCTTCTTACTAAACCAAGAAACTAAACAATTTCCAATATAGAAACAACCACCACTCGTTGATTTCCTATCATTGATATTACCAGCCCAATCAGCATCTGTGTACCTAGCCAACTAAACACTAGTATCATATGAATACCAGAGACCCAAATTAGCTGAACTTACGACATATCATATAATCCGCTTAACAACAGTTAGATGGGACTCTTTAGGGTCAGATTGATATCTAGCACAAATACCAATACTAAAAGCCAGGTCTACTCGCAGTTAAATAAAGTAAGCTGCCAATTATACTACAATATAATTTAGGATCCACACTTTTACTTGTAGAGTCTTTTGAGAGTCTTAATGTTGTACTCATAGGAGTATCAAAATTTTTACCATTCTCAAATTCAAACTTTTTAATTAAGTTCAGAACATATTTGGTTTGAGAAATAAAGATACCATCAGATTGTTGTTTTACTTACAACCTTAGGAAATAATTCAATTCCCCAACCATGCTCATTTTAAATTTAAATTTCATAAGATCAGCAAACTAGTAGTCATGTTAGTACAGGTAGATCCATAAATAATATCATCAACATAGATCTGCACTATTAAGATATGATCGTTATGTTTCTTAATAAACAAAGTTTTATCAACACTTTCCATTTGAAAATTATGACTTAATAGAAACTTAGTCAATTTTTTGTACCATGCCCTAGGATCTTGTTTCAAACCGTAGAGAGTCCTTTTAAGGTGTTAGAAATGATCAGCATTCTTAGGCTCTTCAAAACCCGTTGGTTGTTCAACACATACTTCTTCATGCAGATCGTCATTTAAGAAAGCACTTTTTATATCCATTTGATATATTTTGATCTTTCTAAAGCAAGCAATGGATATAAATAGTCTGATTGATTCAAGACGAGTTATTGGGGCAAAGGTTTTATCATAATTGATGCCTTCAATTTAAGTGTATATTACCAAGTTCATCAGACTTATTTTTGAAAATCCACTTAGTTCCGATAATATATTTATCTTTAGGTCTAGGAACAAGATACCAAATATCATTTCTCATAAATTGGTTAAGCTCTTCTTACATTGCAATAATCCAGTGTTCGTCAGTAAGAGCTTCTTTTACGTCAACCGGTTCTATCTGGGATGTAAAGCACACGTAATTACATATATCTTCTAGTTGTCTATGAGTGCGCACACCAGTGAGAGGGTTTTCAAGAATTTTAGTGGTTGGATGGTCTTTAACAGTCTTTAGTTCAGAATTAATTTGATTTGATGAAATATCTGGTCTGTCGATTAAAAGAACTTCATCATTATCTGAACTTGAGGCAGGTGTATTTAAGTGATCGTCAATGACCACATTAATGGACTCTTGAATAACACCGGCCCTCTTATTCAGTAGTTGATATGCTCGACTATTTAAAGAATACCCTAAAAAGATCCCTTCATCACTTTTAGTATCAAACTTGCCCAGATTTTCACGGTCATGTAAAATATAGCACTTACTGCCAAAAACTCGAAAGTATTTTACAGTAGGCTTCTTATCGAACCACATTTCATAAGCTATTTTATTATAAGTTTTACTTGTATAAACCCGATTGATTATATAGTATGCAGTATTTACAGCTTCAGTCCAAAGATTTTTAGGGAGCTTCAGGCTATTTAACATTACATTTGCCATTTCTTGAAGCACTCTATTTTTTCTTTCAACAATTCCATTTTGTTATGGAGTTTTGGGTGAAGAGAATTCTTGTGATATCCCCTGATTGCAACAGAATTTCTCAAAACTGTTATTCTCAAATTCTGATCCATGATCACTACTAATCTTATGGACTTGAGAACCTTTTTCCATTTGGATTCGTTTGAGAACCCTTTTTACTTCATCAATGGTTTCTGATTTATCCCTTAAGAAGGCTACCCAGGTGAATCTGGTATAGTCGTCCATGATTACCAATATATATTTTTTGCCACCTTGACTCTCCATCCTGGTTGGTCCTGTAAGATCCATATGGAGAAGCTCGAGCAGTTTTGATATGGCATTGCAGTCCACCTTTTTGTGAGTACTCCTAGTTTACTTGCCAATCTGGCATTCATCACATATTTTATCTACTTTATGTAATTTAGGTAGACCTCTTATCAATTCTCTTTTGCTCAATCTGTACAAATTACGGTAGTATACATGTCTGAGGCGTTTATGCCATAACTCAGTCTCATCGGTATGGACCATGTAACACGATTAACTAGATGAGCTAGAATCACTAACAATATAGCAGTTTTCAGAACTTTTACGACCAGTTAATATTACAGAACCCTTTTTGTTTAAAATTTTACAACCTTGGTTAGTAAATTTTACGCTATAATTGTTATCGCATATTTGACCCTTCGACGTATAAAATATTCTCAAATAAGGGAAGGTTAAAGAGTTGAACCGTACCTTGCCCAATAATCCTGCAGTTGCTACCATCACCAAATGTGACTGAACCATTAACCATGTCTTTAAGATCGGTGAATAGACCTTTATCACCAGTCATATACCTTATGTATCCACTGTCTAAGTACTACTTTGAATGACTAGTAGCTTTGAAAGTCGTATGGGCAACCAAGCAAGTAACCTTAGGAACCCATTTCATAACTGTTTTAGGTTTAGGAGTATAGTTGTTCTTCTTATGTTTGTAGTTGTTGTAAGAATGACCCACTGAGTTAAATTTTAAGAGCTCCTTAAGCAAATCAACTATTTTTTCAGCTAAAGGGTTTTGATTCTGATTTTTATAATTGATATGATTACTTTTAGATTTGAAAGATTGAAAAGTTTTAGCATTTTTAAAAAAAATTTGATTTGAACTATTCCCTTATGAGTTTGAGAACTCTCCTTTCATAAACTTAGGAGGAGTATTCTTCTGTTTACGAGGAATATTTCTATCGTAGCCCAAACCGGATCGGTCGCCACATTTCCTTGATCCAGATAAAAGTTTTTCTAACTTTGGATCACCTTGGGCATACCTCCATGTATCCTTTAAACTCAAAAGTGAAGAGACATCAAGTTTAAGTTTTTCATTTTTAGATTTTAGATTTTCAATAAGAGAGGTTTTAAATTCTAAATCGCATTTGCATTTTTCAAAACAATTTGAAATGTGGAATTTTTCTAAAATAAGAGAATCAAAATTTTCTTTAAGCTTTAAAAACTCTTCTTTTGAAGTTTAAGTTTAATAGCAATTTTACAACTCTCCTTGTAAAGGGCATTATAAGCATCTTGAAAATCATCTTCATTTTTCATGATCACTATTCAGATATTCTTCACTAGTTAAATCATCATTATCTTAAAAATTGAATTTGGCTAGAGTCATAAGGGCTTTAACTTCACTACCCAACTCAGTTTCAGAATCTTCTGATTTAGAAGCGGCTTCAGAGTCAGAGGATTCATCCCAAGTAGCCAACATTCCTTTCTTTTTAGGTTTGTCCTTTTTAGGACACCTGTTTGCTAAATGCCCATATTCATAGCAGTTGTAACACTGACTGTCTTTTAAAGATTTTTGAGTTTTAGGTTTAGATTTCTTCTTATCATTAGATTTTTGAAAATCAACCCTCTTTTTACTTTTGAAATTTTTGTAAAACTTTTTTTGCTAAAAGGGGCATATCATCTTCAGAGTTTTCTAAATCAGAATTACTATTATTTTCTTAGAAAACTCTTTTAGAAGATTTAAGGGCGATAGATTTACCTTCAGGAGCTTTAAAAGTTAACTCATAAGTCTGTAAAGACCCAACTAATTCTTCTACCCTCATATTATCCGTATCACGAAGTTCCTGGATCGCAGTTACCTTAGAATTGAACCGTTCAGGAAGTGAGCGTAGTATTTTTGTACATACTTTACTTTCTGGGATTTTATCACCAAGACCCCACATAGAGTTCACAATGTCATTCAATCTTGTATAGAAGTCCATGAACATTTCATTTTCTTCCATGCGTATTTCCTCAAATTTGGTTGTGAGGATTTGGACTTTAGATTTCTTGACAATTGATGTTCCCTTATGTGTCATTTCTAAAATATCCTAGGCTTATTTTTCAGAATCACAGGATATAATTCTTTTTAATTCATCCGGTGATAGTGCGCAAGTGATTGCATTTAGTGCTTTTGCATTTCCACTACTCTCACTTTTCTGAAGTATGGTCCAAGAGAAGTAAGGTGTAATTCTCATAGATTTGGATCCATCGATTCCAGTTACTTCAGTGGTAGGAGGGGTCCATTCAGTCACTATGGCTTGCCACACACTCTCATCCACGGATTTTAAAAAAAATCCTCATTCTGGCTTTCTAATAGGCATAATTGGTGCCATCAAATGGTGGAGGCTTAGTGACTGAAAGGCTATCAAAATTTGACATCTTGTTAATAGCTTAGATCAATTACCTTTAACAGCAAAAATTTAAAAATTAAAGGAAAGATAGCATTATTATCAATTCACAATACTGAAATGTAAAGCAACCTTAAATATATGAGTATTGAGAGATTGATACAAATGTTGTTCTAAGGACAACCTTACATCAAAAACCAAGGTTTATGGTAGGACAACCTGATTCCTAGAAAGGTCTTTGTATCAAAAACTCAAACTAGATACAGAAGAATAAATAAATAGCAAGGAAATGAAATCTAAGTTATTACAACATTCCCCATAATGCTTGAAATGTAAAAGATTACAACATTCACATCCACAAATACATTCCATAATATTGAATGATAAAAGATATATAAATTAAACCACACATCCAAACACAAAGAATTATAGTGGTTCGCCTGTGTGTACACCAACTATTCAACAACAGCCACACAACTACTCCACTCCTAATATCTTCACACAGTGGATATTAACGTTCACTATGAAAATAGGTTTTTCTCAAGTTCACCTAAAACCCTCACAATTTTGTCTTTCAAGTGGGCTTACACAATTAAAAAAAACCCCCACTCTAAGTTTTCTAGCTCTCCTCAGATAACCAAAAAGAATGAGATTTTTCTGGCTTAATCTCAAAAGAAACCAATACAATGGAAATTACAATAATGTAAAATACCTGGATTTCTCCTTTTGTTGCAGCTCAGAAGAACAAAGACAGAGTAGAAATTCGAATATAGAAGTTCAATGTCCACACTCACTTTGAAATGGTTCTAGGTTCTAATTGATTTTAAATTAAATCAAGTTGGGCTAGCTCTATTTGATTTTGATTCCAAGAAGTGGAATATCACAATTCCTCTTTCAAATCAGATTGGGATGTAGAAACAAAATTAAATATAAAAAGCTAATAAAAAGAGAATATTAAATATGCACAGTCTAGCTTAAGAAGATTACAAACTTATCTCTTAGAGTAATGCCTTGATTTTACTTGAATTGGATATTAAACTCTGAAAATCATGCTCTATTTATAGTTACAGAAATCACGTTTATGACTGGTCTTATGGGCACTATGACTGGTCGTAAGATGAACTGATTTTTAAAATTTTGAGCATGATTGGATAAAACCATTTCACGACTGGTAATAGGCACTTCACGACCGGTCGTGAGGAGCCAAGAATAGTTGCTAGAGTTTAAGTCGCAGCTACTGGACTGGTCGTGAATGAGTCATACACTATTCACACGACCGGTCGAGTAGACTCCAAGACTGGTCGTGGCTTACCAAAAAAATTCTAAAAATTTGCAACAACTTAGGACTGGTCATGGAATTTCTTGGACTGGTCGAACCAGTTATAGGACTAGTCGAACAGAGTCTAGGACTAGTTTAAGAATAGACCAAAACACTTATAAAGTGATTCAATTTGAATTATGTATACAAAATGACCTACCCTAAGGTCAATCTAAGGTCTTTCATACCTTAAACATGAAGTATGAACATTGAACCTTCTTTCTTCAGATGATAGACGATCTTTGAAGTTCATGAAGCTTGATATCGCGACCCTTAATGAAGCTTGAACTTGTGATCTTTTGAAGCTTGAATTCGTAGTTCTTGAGTTATACTTCACCTTGAGTCTTGAGCAAGATCTCATCTTTCGATTTAGCTTTAAAACTTTGAAGCTTACAGAAGAGAACAATATACTTGATCTTGCAGTTCTTGAAGTAGATGTTTATTCTTGACTTGAAGCATTGTCGTTGTACATGTGATGCATTGCCTTGAACATATATACCAATGTGCTACACAAGACACAGATTGAGGTTTTGGCACTACAAAATTTGACAATCAAATGAGCATGAAACCAAAACACTTACAAACAACACAGGAAGTCAATTTGACTCTTAAAAGAAGAGGATCACCCTTCAAGCTTTTTCTACATTATGATGGTTATCTTAGTTCATTTATTTCACTAATTGCTTAATTTAATATTAATTGAAGATGCTGATTCGCATCCTTGGGATGGACTATTTTCCCTATGCGGCTTGATGGAATATTTGCCCAATGTAGCTTTATTGGATTGTCTTTGTATAACCTTGTGATGGTAAGATCCACTTGTAGAACTATAATTGGCCATTAATTAAAGATGTTACCTTTAAACATGAGCCTATTCCTCCTTAGGGCGTACCTTTAAGTACTTTTTCGAGTGACTAGTTCACCTTGGGTGTCCTTATTACATGGTCTTTTCCGAGTGACTAGTTCTCCTTAGGGTGTACCTTTAGGTACTTTTTCAGGTGCCTAGTTCTCCTTGGGTGACCTTTTTATCAGCTGGATATGCATCCCCGGGTCCTTGAGCATGTGCATGCATCCATGCATTTAAACAATTTATCTCTGTGGAATTTATTTAATGAATGCATATATGATGAATCTTATCTGATTACTATGATAATCATTGTGAAATATTTATCTTACACTATTCTTGATAACTAGGCATAATTATCTTGATGATACAATAAATCTTGGGGTTTACACCTTACTGGGATAGCTATTAATGCTATCAAACCATCACCACCAAAAAAATGGGCAAAGGCTATGAATCATGTTAGTTATTTGTTACGGATATAAACCATAGCTAAATTGTTATGGTTTTAATCCGTAGCTAAAGAGTTTCTGCACCACCATTGCTTCATTATAAATTAACGGTCTTGTAAGGGCTCTATGGGGCCCACCACAATATATGTGTTCAATCTAAGCTGTCCATTTATTTTGACATATCATTTTAGGTCATGAAATCAAAAAATCAGGTAGATTGACGGCTTAAGTGGACCACACGGTAGGAAACAATGGAGATTATATCACATGTGATTCCTATTGTGTGGTCCACTTGGGCATTCAATATAACTCATTTTTGGTATTATAAAATAAAGTTAAGTATTAAAATGGATGGACGTCATGGATAAACCACATATATCATGGTGAACCCCACGTAGCCCTTAACAAGACTGTCCAAAAGTTTGTCCTGATGGGTACCCAATCCATGCCAAAAATGGGCGCGCGCTCAAAACAGAGCCTCACCTAAAAAATCCTAATCCTCTCTCTCTCTCTCTCTCTCTCTCTCTCTCTCTCTCTCTCTCCCTCTCTCTGTTCTCCTATTCCCACTCTCTCTCTCACCTGATCTCTGCTCCCTATTCCCCTCTCTCTCTCTCTCTCTCTCTCTCTCTCTCTCGATCTTCGTCCCGATCTCCTTTCCCTTTCTCTCATTCTCCTTCATCTCTCTTCAATGCATCTCTGACATCTCTTCTATCTCCCTCACATCATCTTTTGCTCAAACCTCCATTGTAGTAGCCACGAAGCTCCTACCCGAAGCAAACACACACCTTTCGAAAGCCCCTTTTCACATTTTTTAGGCATCTCTTAAAATCGAAGAAATCTGAAGCTCCTCTCCATAGGTTTGATCTCTTCCTCTCTCTGTATCTATTTTTCTCTGTTTCAGATTTCACGCATGTTAACTGTTTGATGAAATGGCTCAAGATCTAGTCCTGAGCCTGACCTGTAACCCCTAAATGGATAAAAATGCTCTAATCAATCACTGGGATCTGATTGGTGGAATTTTTGGCATATGGTCAATACATGGTAGCACACCATAGATGAATGTTCTGGTTCACATGCATACGTGCCATGTTTACTGAGATTGAGTGCTTGATAACTAACTTAGATGTCAGCATTGGATGCATTCTCTTTGTTATATATGGTGGGTAGAATTCTTTATTTATTTTGGTTTTATATTACTTCCGAGCCTTCCCTACAACTGATATAGCATGTTTTATTGACACTAATTTTGTTTTAGAAACTGCATGCTTCCTATGTATAATTTTGTTTGTTTATGCTGTAGAAAAGCAATGTTATTGACTTTGGTATGATTTCAAAATAGACATTTGTAGTTCCTGTTCTCTTGATTTTGTTCCTCTTTTTTTTTTCTCTTAGTGCCTGTTCACTTGGCCTCTGCATCAGTGATGAGGGGGTCACTTAATGCCTTCGATCGCTTTGTTTCTTTCTTCTACTCAATGAAACTGTTATCTAAAAAAAAAAAGGATGACCTTGCGGGAAAAAGTGATTGTGCCAGAAATTGTACACAGATATATTTAGCTTAAGCCACACTGTTAAAATCATGGGATCCACTTTAGATGGGTCATGAATAAAGATTATGCTGAGCCAATGTCCTACTTGCTGATCAGTAGACGTCCAATGAACGGTTAATTTGAAAAATATTCTTCTCTCCTAACCTGATGAACAACTGTCAATTTAATCAGGGGAGGTAGTTTTTCGCACCATGGTCTAATTGATGAGTAGGTGGCTCACCATGGATCGAACTTGTGGATTCATTTTTATTTTTTAATTTTTTGCTGGGCTTGGGTTCAGGTCAATGCCTGAATGGTTTCTCAATCAAGGCCTACCTAGTTCCAGTCTGATTTTTGTCTTCTCTTTCTAGTTGAATAGACTAGCAGACATGTTTTAATATGAGAATTAGCTGCTCTAATTTCTCAAGCACTAGTTGTTTCTGTCTTCTCATTTGAGTTGAATAGACTAGCAGACTGCTGGAAATTACTTCGACACTTCATTTTCTAGTTGTTTCTAATTTATGGTTGGGTTTGGCTTCCTATTTAGCTCTAAGGTCTTTTGTGGTTGGTTCTTAGCTTTTTTGAATTAGATATTTTATATGATTATAGGTCTTGTTGCTGGTGACATGTTCCACTGGCAAGCAACAATTATGGGACCAACAGATAGCCCCTTTGCAGGTGGTGCATTTTTTGTAACCATTCGCTTCCCACCAGCTTTTCAACTTTTATGTATGTTGTGCCTTCATTTACCTCTAATTGTAATCTACTAGGGATCCAATATTAGACATATGGGACCAAAAGGCTATGATGATTATGATGATGGTGACAATGAGTGAATTTACATGTAGATTTTCATGTAACTAAGGTTTGCATGATTGCATTCTCTGTCTTTGAAACATGAAAATTGTAAGCCATCAAGGTGGATTGGAAGTTTTCTTGGCCCATTTGGGTGAGGTTCTTCAAAACCTTTATTCCGATCTATATATTTAATTTGTTCTTTATATTCTTTGAATTTGTAGCTATGGTTCGACCAAGTGTGGTCTAAGGCAACTCTAAGCATTTGAAGGAGTGTAAGAAATCCAAGGTTGGAGTACATACAGTGTCGCTAGGCATGGTATTAAAAGATTTGCTTCTACGGTAACTTTGGTGGCATTTCCAAATGCCCTAATGCCTGTAGCTTTCCTTCTGAAAATTAATGTATTTTTGATGAGTTCTGCAATCATAACAGTGCAACTGTTTATTTCATTTCTATCAATCTTTAAATTCCCTATTAGATATGGACTATGATTTTCTTGAAGTTAGAGCCATGTCTAGTTGATACTTGCTCAAGTTCTAAATTGAGGCTAAATAACTAGCTATGGACTATGATTTTCTTGAAGTTAAAGCCATTGTTCCATGGCCGATGGCCTCAAGTTTATGAAGGTGCAATCTTCTCTCCTACCCATCGGAAAGAAAGGAAGATGTAGTCTGATTTATCAACTTATGAAGCCATGGATCAACTCTTCAAGTTCGCACTTCTCTTTTGTGGCTTTAGCTAAACCAATTTCCCTGTTAGCTTTACCCAAATATTATTGGTTAAGAAAAGTAGAAGACCTTAAATGGTGTCATGATCGAGTTGAGTCAACTTGGCTTTCATGACCAGGTAATCTCAGTTAATTCTATTAATTATCTGATTCTTTCCTCTGAATTTGGACTGCTCGAATTTGTGAGAATTAGTTCTTTTCCTTTTCCCTTTAATTTATGGATGTTACTTTTTGCGTGAGAGAGATGGATACTACTATTTACTATTCTGCATGGACCATTATCCTAATAGCATTTTCCTCCAAGGAATTTTTGTTTTCATAGCTCACTTATTGTCACATGTTACATTATTGAGTCCTCTTCAATCATCCAAAGGAGATACCACATGCAAATCCTTTGCAAGAGTTAATGTTTCCATTTGATTGGTAATAATGCTTAGATCTCTACCTCAAAAATCAGGTAGTCTCATCCTCAAATGGAACAAAATGTATAAGTCAGCTAATGGTTACAACAATCTTTCTAGTTGTCATTTGTTTTATTCCCTTTTTGGTTAGAATGGAGAGGTAATTTCATCAAGGCTTTGATATGCTCTTTTTACAGGATAATGATGAAAATACAAAGAATGTAATGGAAAATTTTATATTTCAGGTATATTATGTCACAACCATTTTAGTTTTGTGTTGCTCAGTATAGAATTTCATACGGTTGGGAATAACTTCGATGATCTGATTCATGAAAGTTGTGTGTTAGGCAAGTGAGTTTTAGTACTGCACCAAGGTCATATATGGGAAGAGTTATCCCTGCAGCTTGTGTGACTACAAAGTCATGAAACTAGAAACCTTCATAAGTGTTCATTCCTCATTCAGATTCGTTCGATTTATATAGAGCTACCATATGGTAATGACACTCAAATTGGCCTTGCAGTCCACATCATGCATCTTGCATTCTGTTGCCTGCTTGTACCAAACACTGGATTGTGGCTCCACGTAAGATATAAAAGCAGAAATATATCAGTTCTATTTTATTTGCATATGGAAAAGCAGAACATTCTTCCGCTAGTGCTGAATCTTTATGCTGAGTATGAGTGTATGACTACATCTTGCTGTGCTGGAAACTTTCTTGTATTTATGGAAAAAATGGATAAGTTTTAGAGATGTGAATGATCATGCATTTTGCTTTTAAAAATGGATGAGCTTCATAATATTTTCTTATTATAAACTGAAGCATGCTTATACAACTTTTGATTTAGGTGGTTTAACTTGAGTTCTAGTTGTCTTAGGTGAAGTTACTTCAGATGTTTTTCGTCCACACTTTCCATGTTTAAATTACTTGGAAGTTAATCACTTTTCCTTTTAAGATTTAATATTCCTACCAAATTTGTCAAGGATAAACATTTCCACTATCTCATACTTATTTGCTTGTGAAGCCACGGTAAAGGGAACTAGAAATTCATTTTAAACCACTACCATCAAATATTCAAGGATAGAATAGAGTTATCTATGGTGCTCCTGCTCATTTACATTGTCGTGTATTCTTGTATTCTCCATGGCATTAATTTAATGATCATAGATTGAACTACGCAGATTGATTTGAAGGACAAGTGGCGGAACATGACAAGAGGCTAATGTTGTTATCTTTTTACATGTACATGTTATGGTTCCACTGATATGTGAAGTATGCTCCCCACCTATTATATTACTGTGTGTATTCTCATTTCTTATGAGCTATCTTTAAAAAAGAGGAAGTGCCTTTCTGATTTTAATATTTTCAATGATTTGTTATATTTAGAATTTGTTGAAACACATTAGTCTGATCTTCTCTTGCCATCTTGGGATTGTATGAAGCTTCGCATCTCGCATCTTAGTTATCTGTTTTTAATTTGCTTCTTGAGCAACTTAAGCAGTCCTAGCTGTCCTACCTATCTATTTTTAGTCTATGTTTTGACTTCTACAAGTTAGATCTTGTATAAGTTGGCTAGGCTTGTGTCCAGCTCTACACTTAGCAGATTCTTTGAGAAGCCCTTCTCATCTACGACATTTCATGTAATCGGGATTGCTTTTTTTTTTTTCTGACATTTTTGGCAAATATGAGGGTGATTATGATTCTTGGTAGGTGTATTACAGTGAAGATGATAAAAGGGAAGTGTGAAGTTAGAAAGAAGCATGATCTTCCATCTAACATGATGGCCTTGTCTAAAATTAGTCTAATCATCTAACATGATGGCCTTGTCAAATTATTACAGAAAGGAAAGCACGGGTCAAGGCTACATGGGAGAAAATGAATAGCAGCATCTCTGTTAAGACACCAAAGTTACTTATGAATAAATCCAGTTCAACAGGGAACAAAACCGCACAAAAATCTTCTTCTGTGAGGATTTCTCCTTCCCCCAATTCAAGCATTGATAGTGGTTTGCAAAATCTTTGATTATTTGGTTGCCAGAAATTAATGTGTGCTTCTTACATTGATCTTATTTTATAGAATTGGATGGCAAATCTTGGTCTGGTACCTAAGAAGGCATCATTCGGGCAAGACCTACCACAGAAGAGGCCGACTTTTGTACAAAATGGCACTAGCGAAGATGTCAAGCGACTTGCTACCGCGGCTCTATCTACAGTCAAAGATGCTGCTGCCATTACTGCAACTGTTGTGGGCAGGGGAAAAGTAGAGGTAAAACACTATCCTTTCAAATGGATATGGGAATCGGTTGCTTGTTTTTTTTATTATAAGATCTAGAGTTGTCATTATGCATCAATGGTCAAAATGATGAAAATCGTATTATCTTTGTTATTACTCTGCACATGGTTCTACCTGCTCTCCCAAAAATTATTTCCTATTCTACTGGTTATCTGATGGGTGGCTTTGAAGATCTATGCATACAAACAACTAGATAATACATAATCTGCTCCATTTACGTCATCTCCCAATAGTTGTACCAATTTCTTTCTTTCTTTTTTTTTTTTCCGGACATAGTGCAACGTTGTATTATTGTTTCATTGAAGAAAAAGGTGGACCTATAAGGTAGTTGTAAATATGAAGTATACTAGTGAAATAGTTCATATCTCGGCTTTTTCATGCAATCTTTGATGACATAAAAATCATTGTTAATGTGGAATTGGATTTGTAATTCATTAAAATGGCACTGATTACCATAACCTCATTTGACCTGAGTTTGAACCTTTCCTCACTGGTATAACCAAGCACAGCAACAATGATGTCATGGTTCTGATCCCAGCTTACTACTAAATAGAGGGGAAAAAAACTCATTCCTGGTGGAGAAGAATCAATGTTTGACAGCTCAACTCCACCTCGAAATTGATTCTTCAGTAGATCTGTTCAACGAAAAACTGGTTAGAGCCCGGGCCAAACAAAAAAACAAATTTTGAATAGGACAGTCCTAACAGCTTGGCCCTACCAGTTTAGAGTCCAGGCTGAAGCTAGCCCTGGGTCCAGCCCATTGACAACCCTAGTCATATGCTCAGTGTTTTTAAAATAATGATTTAAATTCTATTGATTTCAAAATGAGCAGCAATTCAAACCTCTGGGTGGGATTCGATAACACCTAAAAACACTATTCAACGGTGTTAGGTGCATTTTTAGTCTGAAAATTTATTCATAGCATGTTTGGATGATGTTATGAAAATTTGTTTGTGGGAACACTGTTTAGAGCATTAATTCAGTTTACATAAGGGGAATTCTATGTTGTCCTTGCATTTAGTTTTCGTCCTTCTTTAATTGACTGATTCTTTGTTTTTATGTTGTAGAGTCCTCTAGTGGTGGTCTGCCCTCGAATAATTACAGAAGATGCACAGGAGAAGTTATCGGTATAGTTGTCGGATGTGCAGGTGGACTACTGATAATCGAATTCATTTTCTATCTATGGTGGATGAAGGATGCACCTGGCCATATGCGAGTGCACACAGACTCACTAAGATTTGTCTTTTCAGCATTATTATAATTGTAATTGTAATTAATTGAATGAATAATTGTAATTGATTAATTATTGAATGAATGAATGATTGTAATTGTAATTGTAATTGATTGTCATTAAATGAATGAATGAATGAATATGCAGGTGGTAATTGAATGAATGAAAGATTATAAATTATTTTAAATGTAGGAAATAGTTACGGATATTGACCGTAGCTAGTAATTTGACAATTGTAGCTATTATTAAATTCGGCATATTTCTACGGATCCAGCACTATTTTAGCTACAAATATTATCCATAGTTGTACATACTTTTCGCTACAAAAATGGTTGCTACGGATTATATTTGTAGCTATAGAAATCTATAGCTATGAATTAAATTTGTAGTCATAGGTTTTAGAACTACTGTTACGGCACTTACGACTACGGTCGTGCTACAGACTAAAACCGTAGCCATAGGTTTTTGGCTACGACTTTTATCCGTGCCTTTGCCAAATTTTCTGGTAGTGCATATTCAGTGTCCATGATACATAGATGATGTATGGGTTGACTCTGGTGCGTCACATTGAGAGATCGATGGCTATGCAGCTCTAATTTATAGTCTACTCTTATTATTTTTTTTGTTCAATCTTTTGTTATGAGACATTGGCTTGTATAAGTTTTCGGGCAACCACACGAATAATTGGTTATGTATATTTGGACTCCCTCTTATACTTGATTTGTTCCCGTTCTGCTAGTTCACTAACTCTGATAACGAAAAAAATGTATGTGAAATTTGAGCCACCGTTAAAGGATAATACTTGGGTTTTTGGAAAACGAGTAGTGTACTCAGGTTTCGGGAACCGAGGTGTTACAAGATGTATCAGAGAGAGTCTAGACAAACCTTGCCTTCGGGAAACAAACTTATACAAACCTTTAATGTATCAAGTTGAGATGTTGGAATTAGATATTGGAACCTAAGTAAATTTCCTTAGACTTAGAGAAAAATTTTGAGAATGTAGAGACCCAAGCTTAGATCCCTATTATGAAATATCAGGGTAATTGTCTGGACTTAGAAACTAAACCTAGGCCCCCTTAGAAAATTTTTAGTATAGCCATTTGAACCTATGAAGTTCCCTTAGAATTAGGAAAGAAATTGGGAACATTTGGACTTAATCATTAGGTTCCTTAAATTTTTTAGGTCTAATTATTTGAATGTAGAAACTAAACTTACATATTGTGGGAGGACAAATGCCCACTATAATATGATTAAGTCATTAAGAATATATCATGATCTTGACTTCCAGTGAACATTTTTAGAAATCTACGATTTGAATTTTTCTGACAATTTTCCTTAGTTGAAATGACATTGTCAAAACACTCAGTGAGTGAAATAAATTTAGTCATTGTAGGAAATTTCCTATCCACCATATTGAACATAAGCATTCCCCAAACTTAAGGAATTGTACTTGGGATTGTAATTTAAAATCCCTTAATACATCTCTTTAGCTAGAGGACAAGTTTCTCACAACTCCCAACAATTGGAAGAATCTAGATGAATTTAGCAAAGTTAAAACTCGAACTCTCTTAAAGAACTCCGGGTCCTGAAATTTTTAGGTAGTGCATCAAGAAGTCAGAGTGAACAGTCAAAAGAGCGATGGTCATTTGGGCTTGTCCGCATAAACTTTGAACACTCTTATTATGGAAATAGAAGATCACATGATATTCCCCAGGAGTCCAAAATAATAGAGAAAATTTGGAATATAGAGACTTAAAACTTTAGGCTCCTTTGAAATTTTAAGGTGAGACATTTGAACTCAGAAATAAGAACTTTAGTTTCCCCTTTAAATTACTAAAATAGTTAGGAACTTAGGAAATTGTACTAGAAATTGTAATTTGAATTCCCTAAGAGGTCTTGTGGCTAAAAACAATAATTTTCTCAAAAATACAGAAAATAGAACTAACTAGAGGTGATGTTGCATAATTTTGGGTAAAGTTGAAACCCTAGACTAGGCATATGTGTACTAGATTCGAGAAACTGGGTAAATTTCGAACTTGACTCCTTGTAGGAACTTGAATCTTGAAATGGTTAGGTTGTACACTAGGACATTTAGTTGCACAATGGAAATACAACAGTCATTTGAATACGTATCTCAGAGAATTCAGGCACTCTAAATGAAGAAATAGAAAATTTCATGATATTTCCTATAAATTGAGAACAATTGAGAAGATTTATGATAAAATACACCAACAGGACAACCTTGCTATCTGAAATGTTAATTATGATGTGTGCTATCGAATCTCCAGGGCAAGATTCTTCTTTAAGGGGGGTAGATTGTAACAACCCTAGTTCTAGTAGATACTGGTATACGTTCGTACATACAAACGACCTTCATAGGAAAATAAATGAATGCTTAGAATCACGACAAATTATATTATAATCGTCCCTAATCCTATTAGAAGTGCTGAATCTCGAGGACAAGATTCTCTTTAAGGGGGGTAGACTGTAACACCCTATACTTTTTAGTACTCAGGTGTTACCATGAATTCCTAGTCTCAGAACTGTTCACCTACACTTTAGTCAAAATCTAACTATTAGGAGTAATCTTCATCTATAGCTCAAGCTATATGACCATTGATTTTCAAGATCGACCATTACATCATAAAAAAACCTACATTTCTAGTGTCATGATCGTGATGAAACAGCGAACAATTCTTAACTATACCAACGGAGATGTACAATACCAATTCTGAGATCTAACCCATTAGATCCACCGTTCACCCTATTCACACTACTCAATTTAGAAACTAATCACTTGACCACTGCAGTCAAGCATCTAACCACTAGTTCTCATCTAAACTAGGAAGAGACCTTTAGAAAATTGATAATGGGTCTAGTTAGCAATTTGACTATTGGATCAATGGAGATTATAAATTAAATTCAAAATTTATCTAGTATGGCCCACCTGAGTTCTAGATATGCCTGAACTTTTGTCAGAGGCCATGATTAGGGCCTCCAAGGGGAATGGATAGAGTGGATTGCACTGAACATCAGGTGGACTCCACTTTTAGATCTGTGCAGGTGAACAGAATGTGCACACCCGCAGTGCACTAAAATGCATAGCCTAGTCAATCCAGGCTTGACTCAACCCAAATAGGCAAAAGCCTCTTTAGCGTTTCAAATCTTCCCGCTCGGCAAGGATTCAAACAGATGATGTTCGTTAGCGTCGTTTGAGGCCCACCGTTGCAATCCACATGGACGATCAGAGCCGTCCATCATGTTAAGGGGATGATTTCGGTCCTAACCAAATGAATCTCTCACATTAGAACTTGCGTACATGTGAAAATTAGTAAGCGTAAAAGTCTAGCGTGCGAGTGCGGTTCGAACAAAGCAACTCCAAATTCATTGCCATGTGACCCATTTTCATCACACTAACAGACGATCTGGACCGTCCGTCTAGTGGGACAAAGGAATGTGACCAAAACCATAAAACTCACGCGTTGATACACACCTACCTACACACAATCACATGTACAAGATGGCCTGCATGCGGCTATTTTCCAAAAATGGAAGATTCTGTTTATTGCCGGGATGACAAACCCGAGAAAACCTCTTTCAAATTCCGACCATCCATCCAAAAGTATCCTAGCCCTTGAAACTAGGTTACTAAAACAAGAAAGAGAGAGAAAGCAATGGAGAGTGAAGCCGCGGAAAGAATCTTTCCGTTATGAAACGTGGCTCCATCTCAGCCATTCAAGAGCTTCTAGAAGCTCTTCTAGAGCATCCAGTATGCTCGTTCTAAGGCGTTTAGAAAAACTCTCTCGGCCTCAGTTACGATTTCTCATTAGAGATATCACAAACGCGAGAAATATCCTCTGCAACTCAAATCTCACGAGCTACGATGATTTCAAATGTGTATGTCCAGAATATGGACCCCACATTGATCATTGGTACAATCCATGCCACCCATGTGCTTCAGATCTCAATATTAGCCATTGAAAAGAGATCTGCCATTAATGGTTGGATCATCTTTGCCGTTGAACTGGGATACCCATCATCTTAGAATGGGACCCATTTTCTGATCAGGGCCATCCAATCGATGGACCATGGTGCCTAAAACTCATCTACAACATTCGATTGATGCCATGTGACCCGTAACCAAAATTGCCATGCGACTCGTAAATAATCCACTAATTAATTGGCATGGAAGCATCCAGAAATAGATTAATACACTCTATAAAAGGCTGCCTTTTAGGGCGACGATTTTTAAAAATAGAAAGTGGAAAAGAGAAAGGAAGGAGCGCCACACGGGTCGAGTTTGGAGCCTGACTCATTGCCAAACCATCCCAACTCGGACCGAGCCTCACATCAGGCCAGGTTGCTGGACACTGCAATAGATGAAAAGAAAGAGAGAAAGAGCAGAAGGAAAGACTGAGAGGAAGAAGGAAAGTGTGAGGGAGAGAATTGCGTAGTGTGGTTGCTGTGTCGACTCAGCTCAACCGGGACTGAGTCAAGTCGAGCCTAGCATCCATCGTTGGTCTTGGAGTAGCTTCCGATTTGGTACATTATTTCCAACTCAGCCTAACCAGTGTTGAGTTGAATCACGTTGTGAGGCAGTAATCGGATGGATGTGGCGCCAGTTTCGAGTAGAAATCATTCTAGGCAACTAGGTTTTACCTGAGTCAACTCAATCGAGTCTGGCTTGAACTTTGCTTGCCCAGCTTGTCCAGTCAAGCTCTATCAGGGCCCAGCCATTGCTGGATTTTGGAGGAAGAAGAAGAAAAAGAGAAAAGAGGAGTAGGATGAGAAGAAGAAGAGAAGGAAAAGAAAGATGGTGTTGAGTTGTTGTTGCCGAGTTGGGTTGAGTCAACTTGATGTTGTTGAGTTGAATTTGTTGGACGAGTTAGAAAGAAAAGGATGAAAAAGAAGATTGTAGAAAGGAGGATATCAGATCTAGAATGGGGTTAGGTTGGATTACCATCGAGTTAACTCGGCCAACCACGGATACTGGTTGTTGTTGATCTGGTGATTGATCCTCTTCGGTGCGAAAGTCAGGTGTGGGTTTATACTTGTCTAGCTACATCTAAAGGTGGACGTTGTTGCATGTATAACTCGAGCTAGCCGAACTTGGGTTGAATCTAAGTTGAGGTGAGTTAAGGCCAAGTTGGAGAGTTCGATCCGAAATCGAGTGGTACCATGACTCATCTAAGTAAGTTGATTTTGGAGCTTTAGCTAGAATTCTAATCTAGTAATCGTTCAACTATGCTGATTTGATATTAGAGTTCAAATCATCCTCTCTAGGTCATAGATTCATACTTAACTTCTATATTATTTAAATCTTTAAGTGTAATCTTAGGGAATGATGTAGCGTTCTAATTGAACAAATAGTCTAAATTACGGTAAGATCAGATTCGTGAACATGTGTAACCAATTCCAACAACACGGGAAGTCAATTCGACTCTTAAAAGGTGAGGATCACCCTTCAAGCTTTTTCTACATCATGATGGTTATCTTAGTTTATTTATTTCACTAATTGCTTAATTTAATATTAATTGAAGATGATGATAAATGTTAGTTCCATTTGTATAATTCTTCATAAATGTTTGATAGATAGATTTAGAATTCAAGTATGATATTAAATATTCCTATTCTGGTTTAAATTGAACTCTTTATATGTGCAAGTACTTTTGATATCACACATGACTTATTTTACCACTTTTGATTACTTTATGGTGTATTTAAAGGTCCTCGAATTAGTGGCCATTTGCGTAATGGATTAAATGAAATTATCTGGTGGACTTGCCATCTTTTAGATCATTTGTTGCCTAATTGGCTTTTAGGATATTTCCTTTTTATCACATCCTTGGGATGGACTATTTGCCCTATGCGGCTTGATGGAACATTTGCCCTATGTGGCTTTAATGGATTGTCTTCGTATAACCTTGTGATGGTAAGATTCACTCGTAGAACTATAATTGGCCACTAATTGAGGAGGTTACCTTTAAACATCCTATTTGTTAGTCTCATGAGCCAAGATGGTGGAATGGGACACTATGCCTGAGCTGTTGGCTTATGCTGGGTGACGATCTCCCATAGTGACCTTTAAGCTTCCTTAAAAAGATTGTTTAAAATTGGAATAATAATGGTGGGGCTAATCGTGTATTTTCATGGCATGCAGACTTTACCTGGTAATTGATGTAAGACACGGGAGTTTTTCTTGGGTCACTATGGGGTGTACCATAGAGTATTTTACCGGGTGATCTTATATTATTATTTTGTGCATTCGAACCCTTATGTGTGTCCTTGTTGCATGGACCTTTTTTGAGTGCCTAGTCCTCTTAGGGTAAGTACGTTTTTGGGAGACAAGTTCACCTTGGGTGTCCTCATTACATGGTCTTTTTCGGGTGGCTAGTTCTCCTTGGGTGACCTTTTTGTCAGCTGGATATGTATCCCCAGGTTTGTGAGCATGTGCATACATCCATGCATGTAAACAAGATTATCTTTATGGAATTTATTTAATGAATGCATATATGATGAACCTTATCTGATTACTATGATAATCATTGTGAAATATTTGTCTTACACTATTCTTGATAGCTATGCATAATTATCTTGATGATACAATAAATCTTGGGGGTTATACCTCACTGGGATAGCATTGACGTTATCAAACCGTATTCAATGTGTAGGATACATAAATGATGTATGGGTTGACTCTGGTGCGTCGCATGGAGAGATTGATGGCTATGTGGCTCTAATTTATAGTCTATTCTTATTATTTAGTTGTTCAATCTTTTGTTATGAGACATTGGTTTGTATCACTTTTCGGGCAACCATATGAATAATTGGTTATGTATATTTGGACTCCCTCTTATACTTGATTTGTTCCCATTCCTCTAGTTTACTAACTCTGATAAAGAAAAAAAATATGTGAAATTTGAGCCACCGTTAAAGGATAACACTTGGGTTTTTGGAAAACAAGTAGTGTACTCAGGTTTCGGGAACCGAGGTGTTACAACTGAGCAATGCCAAGAAGCTTTTTATAAGCTCAAAGGCATGTTGACTACCGCACCTATTATACAACCACCCGATTGGAATATTCTTTTTGAACTTATGTGTGAAGCGTCTGACTATGCTATTAGGGTGATGTTAGGCCAACGAAAAGAAAAGAAGCCCTATGTTATTCATTACGCAAGTAGGATACTAAATTCGGGCCAAGTGAATTACTCTACTACGAAAAAAGAACTCTTCGTTGTAGTATTCGCTTTGGACAAATTTAGATCTTACTTGATCGGATCGAAGATCATTATCTATACCAATCATGCAGTGCTCAAGTATGTTCTTTCAAAGAATGATGCTAAGACCTGCTTGATAAGATGAAACCTCCTACTTCAAGAATTTGATTTGGAGATAAAAGATAAAAAGGGAGTAGAAAACGAAGTGGCTGATCACCTTTCAAGGCTTGACCACCTTGATTCCCTTGAAACGGCTCTCATAAACGACATGTTCCCTAACGAACAATTGTTTAAAATCTTCCACTCACCTTGGTTCACTGATATTGCTATTTATCTTGCCACAGGTTTCACGCCAAGACAATGAACTACGTAAGATAAGAAGAAATTTTTTGCCGAGGTATGCAAATTCTTCTGGGATGATCCTTATTTATTTAAATATTGCCCAGATCAAATTTTAAGGAGATGTGTGCCAGACAACGAACACCAAAGTGTCATCTCCTTCTGTCACACTCAGGCACGTGGTTGTCACTTTTCTACTAAAAAGACCACGGCCAAAATGCTGCAGTGCGCCTTTTATTAGCCCACTATATTCAAGGACACTTACGAGTTTTGCAAAGCTTGTGGGCGTTGTCAAAAGTTGGGAGCATTGTCCTGTCGAAATATGATGCCTTAAACCCCATTCTCGTAATCGAAGCATTTGATTGCTGGGGCATCGATTTAATGGGACCCCAATCTCATGGGAATTTATACATTCTATTAGCCGTAGACTATGTCACTAAATGTGTCGAAGCAATCCCGTGTCAGAATAATGACCACCAGACGGTCATTACATTCTTAAAAGAAAACATTCTTTCCCGGTTCGACCCCTACGACCATCATTAGTGATGGAGGCTCACATTTTTGCAATAGGCCATTCACAAACTTAATAAAGAAATATGGAATCTCTCATAAGGTGAGTACTCCATACCACCCACAGATAAGTGGGCAAGCTAAGATTTCTAATAGGGAGATTAAATAAATTTTAGAGAAACGGTTAACCTTGACTGTAAGGATTGGTCAATCCAATTGACCAATGCTCTATGGGTTTACCATACCGCATTTAAAACTCATATGGGAATGTCTCCCTTTAGACTTGTCTATGGGAAAGCTTGTTACTTACCTGTGAAATTGGAACATAGAGTCTATTGGGCTATTAAGAATCTAATTTTCGATTTAGACAAAGCTGGCTCACTGTGCAAGCTACAATTGAACGAAGTAGAGGAGATCTGGAATAACGCATATGAGAACTCGAGATTTTACAAGGACATAATGAAGGTGTTCAATGATAAGAATATCCTTCGAAGATTGTTCTTGACTGGCCAAAAAGTCCTTTTGTACAATTCTCGGTTACATCTTTTTTCGAAAAAGCTCCAATCTCATTGGTCCAGCCCTTTCACTATTACAAATGTCTATCCTCATAGGGCTGTTAGGATAGAGAATCCGAACAATGACAATATATAGGTTTAAAGTGAATGGATATCGTTTAAAGCCATACGTGGAGAAATTCGATTCAGAGGACACGTCCATACCTCTGACCGATCCTGTGTACCAGGATTGATCTCCTAGTCTAATGGAGGTATAGTTAGGTTTATTGCTTTCATGTTATGTTTAAGATAGTTTGCTTATACTCTATTGAGTTCTATTTTATGCTAACCCATTTTATGATGAGATCCGTACAAAAGCTTTAAAATTCCTTCTTCCAGGTACTATCTTTCCAATACCATCTCATTTATTTTCGTTGCCTCTTTTGCATTTCATATTTATTTCTTATACATTAAGGACAATGTAGAAGTTTTGTGGGGGGTGTGGGGTATTAGGTAACCTAATCAGTGTTTTTCTTAGTTTTAGGCAAAATTTTTAAAAATTTCTCAATATTTTCAGGTTGAAATCTATTTGGGAAGTATGAATTATGTACTAAAAATGCTCTAAGCATGATAAGATAGAGATTGAACTTTGAATTGTTGGAGTTTGATCATCTAAGTAATTTACCACCTAAGTTCTTGTACGCAATTATTTTAGAGGTAGTTTAATATCATGTTAATGTAGATCACAGGACACATTCAATTTTTCTTCTGTAAGACATGCTAAAAGTTCTGATTATTAGTATGTGAATCATTAATAAATGGTGAGAATCGAGTCTGGAGAATTTTATCCACTTTAAAATAAAAAAAGAACCAGTTAAAAAATAGGAGATCGACAAAAAGATCATGAAAAAGAATGAAAGGAATGAAAAATATGAAAAAGAATGCAAAAATAAAGAATGGATAAAAATTGACCGTCGATATAAAAACAAAAACTGAAAAAAGAAGGAGAAGTGGATGAGTTCGGAATCAGTACTTGAGTTCAAACCAATCTTGAAGTAATGAGCATGGCTAACATTATGAAACGATAGTATTGTACGGAAAGTAAGTTGATCTTCACTGAGCACATTCAAAAATATAGTATATAGACTTATACTCTAATCTGATTGACAAAGAACATACTTGATTGGTTACTTATGTGATTTGGCTTTAGGGTTTTCAAATCTCACTTTTGTATCTTATCTCTACCCATTCATACTTGAGTAAATGAAAGATTGTCTTCCTAAAAAGTTTTGAACTGAGATTGAAGATTATTTTTTGTATATTTTGCTATGGACTAACAAAATGCTAGTTGGGAGTTGTGTTGAGGATCAAATATTGCATATTATTCACCATTTATCTCTTGGTTTTACAAACATAATATAGCTTAATGGTATATTTTACATGTGTTTGCATTGCTAGGTGAATTTAAGAGCTTAGATTGAAAAGAATGCTAAAAGCATGGGGTTAGTGCTCAAAAGTCACCAAGGCAAAGAATGGACCTGTGGAGACCAAGATTGAAGATTTCAAGGTCCTAAGATCCATGAAAACTAAGTGGGGAAGGAAGGAAGTCAAAAGAACAAGCACAGAAATCACAAAGACTATACCATCGAGAATCATTCAATGACATTGAATATCAGTTTGATAACATCGAACACTGGTCGATGACATTAAATTTATGATGGAAAGTCGAGTTGGTTGCTGGACATATTGAGTGCTTTTATTGATCAATCGAAAATATGTTCGATGACTCAAGGGAAGGTGCTCGATGACATTAAATTTATTGAAGAAATTGAAGCAAATCATTAGACTATTTTAGACACATTTTTGATGACTCAAAGATCTGTTTAATGGATTAAAGCTTTGCTCAATGACATCAAAGGATGGTTCAATGACACCAGAGACTTATGCAGTGAGAAAGAGAAAAAAGGTGCGACTTTCAAATTCAAACCCCTTCGATGTCATCGAAGGGTGTTCAATGACATTGAAGGCGTTACACAGAGTGCATAAATTTGATCCGATTTTGTGGATCTATAGAACTTGCCTTATAAATAGGGGTTTCCTAGGAACTTTTGAGAATATCTAGGGTTTGGAGAAGTAGAAAAAAAGGGTGGAGACACTTCCCAAGAGGTCTTCTTCCCTTCTTAGTTTTTAATGCTTTCTTCTAGAGTTTTTAATCCAATCATGTCTCTTGTTGGCTAAATCCCTTAGCTAGGGCTAAGGGGTGAAGCTTGTAGCATGGTTGGGATATTTTTCTTATTTGATTCTTGTTAATGTTGAACTCCTTTGATTCTAGTTTGATATTTAAAGAATACTTTTAGTTTTTAATAGTTTGTTATGACTTAAATTTAATAGATTTGCAATAGCTTAAAGTATCTTCTTTTTCTGTTTGGAGTTGTGAAAATAGGAAATCTTGTTGTTCTCTATTGTCCCTTGGGCATGATTGAGCGATGGAATTCCTTTTATTCTTCACAATTCTCCCATGTTGGTTATTAGGTCGGTATATCTTGTTGTCTACCATAATCTCCTGGGCATGGTTAGGTGATGGAATCACTTCCAATCTTCATAATTTTCATCCGTTAAGAATTAGGTCAATGGAAGTTCAGATCTGATCTTATTGTATATCTTCCATTTGGATAGGATAGGACTCCAATTCCAATTCAGTGCCTTGAATCAAATAAGGAAACATCCTAATAATTGCAAGTAGATCCCTAGGAACCCTAGTTCCCACCTTTAAATTCTTAAGTTTCTAGATTCATCATCTCACAATTACTCCCTACTTTCCTGATTTATGTTAGATCTTCTCCTAGTTTTGATTCTAATTAGTATTAGAATAGACACATAAGATTAGTCCCTGTGGATTTGACCTCGGTCTCACCAAGATTATTACTACATTGCGACCCTGCACTTGGTGTTGTGAACACACCACGCTAAAATAGGTTCTCATGGAGGTTAAAGAAAAGATGATCTTGAGATAACTGAACAAGATGAGGGCCAACCTAAAAAAAGCAAACCAGAGTTTGGCCAGCCCAACTTCCTCGACTAACCTAACTTCAAGTTCGGGCAAAATAACAAATTCTAATGAAAATTCGGTCAGCCTAAGTTTTGGTTTAATTAGCCTAAACTTGAAATTCAGCTAGCTTGAGTGAGTTCGGGTCAAATTCTAGAAAAGCATTTTTATGGAATTCATAGGAATTCGACCAGTTGATTAAAAAATTCGGCTAGCTGAATTTGACCTCGACTCAATAGAATTTTGGATAAATCTTATCTCGTGCATTCCAATCGCCGTTGGAACGAATCTGGTGAAATCCAACCAGTCGAAGCTATTCTTAGGCTAGCCAAATTTTCAATATCTTTGGCTATAAATAGAGGCCTTCTCTTATTCTAAATTACAATAAGAAAAATCACTATGAACCTTCTACAAGTGAGAGAGAAGCTCAAGTCATCAGCAAGATAATAGTGTGTTATTTATAATTTATTCTTAGCTTATTCAATTCCCTTTCTTAAAGATCATTTCAATCTTATTCTAAAGAGTATTCTAAACTCCTTTTTGAGATCTAAGAGAATTGAATCAAGTAGCATTTGAGTTTATCACTTTTAAAAATCTATAGAATCATATACTCTTTCTTTTGAGTGAATACTGCCTCGTTTACAAGTAATAAATATGTTCCTCTACTACAAGCTTCTACTGCATCTTCAAATCTACATTTGAAGATAAGTACGCTATTTACTTTATTTCATTTAGGTTTGTCTGAGATAGCCTGTGAAAATCATAGTAGATTGATTTATGATAGCCCGTGAAAATCACAAAGTGGATTTTATTTGTGATAGCCCGTCAAAATCACAAAAAGAGTTTTATTGTGGTGAGCCCATGAAAAGCACAAGGAACTGTATTAGGTTGTTAAGGTGAACTTGTGAAAACCTTGTTATAATGAAAGCCAAAATTACGAGGGTAATAATTTTGGGAACGGAGTAGGGGTGGTTGTTTTAAGCACTAAACCACTCTAACTCCTTATACATCTGTGGTGAATGTTTATTTCCTTTTTTATGGTGGGTATTATTGTGAGACCTGACCCGAGTTCGCATGTGTGTATGTGTGTGTGTGAGTATTCATCTCGTGTATTTTGGTCCCGCGGTCCTACCGGTCAAATTTCGACGACCAGCGACCTTCGGATAGTAATTACGGTCACCCTCGAGTTTGGTCACGTGGACCCGACTCGGATTGACCCAAGACCTATGCCATTGCGACCGCATCATCGCCGCGGTTCCAGTGCCGTATCTCATGTGTAAATCCAGCGTGTCCATCAAAAGTTATGGGCCACGCATTATTTGGACTGTTGATTGCATTTTTGGTGAGACCCACCTGATTGCACATTTCCCCATGTGCACTATTCCCCATGTAAGCCACCTTTAGCCTAGCAATGATGGTTTCTTTTCTCAAGAAAACCATGATGAGATTAGCTTTTCTAGGCAATGATGAGCCACCCTATTCCATGAGCAATGATTATTTTCTCTTTTCAAAACTCATCTTTTTCTAAGAAAGCAATCATTTCAACTTTAGAAACTCTCTCATCTCCCTCTCTCTTTCTTCATTTCTCTCTTCTCCTCTTTGCAGATGACCTCCAATGTCCTCCATTACTGAACTTTTCCAGCCCTCTTTCCTCTTCTTTCCCCCTAGATCTAACCATCAAAGATCCATCATCACCATTGAACCTCCTTCCTTGAAGCTTAAGGAGCATGGTGGTTAAAGAATCTTGAAGATCCAACAAGTGGGTGAGCATGTAGGATAGATTGCATGATTCTTATTGTCATAGATCTTTTGTTGCTTCATATGGAGAGTGTAGGACTCACCATATCAATGGTGAAGGTCCACCACTCCTTGGATAAGGTCTTTTTAGCCATCACTTGCATGCATGTGATCTTGATGGGGCCATTCTCCATGGACCCCATCTTGATGAGATTTCCTTTATTCTTCTCTTCTCCACTTTCTATGGCTTGGATGTAATGATTATGTGGCCCACCTGATGTGCCATGCAACCAGAATTTTTAAATTTTAGGACATCCAGGCCAAAGTTGTTGGACACCCAGGCCCAACTGTGCTGCCTAGTTTTGCTGCTTGATTTGGAAAGCCTTTGGGCCTGATTTTATGGATTTTCTTGGGGAGGGGCTGGGCTTGGGAGTTGTGTGACACATCAGGGTGGACCCCACCTTGTGGAATCTATGATTTATTTCACATTTATTAAATTTTTTGGGCTGATCTAGACAGCAACATGTTGCTGTCCAGATTGCTGGAATTTCTTTTTATGCTGTAATATATGGGTTGTAGGCCTTGTTTGTGGTCTCATTTTTCCTGATTTCTTAGACTTCCCTTTGAGGTTTGGACCCCATCTAAAAGTATGCTAAACCTCACCTTCAAATGTCCCTATTTGATCACCCAAAATGGTAGGCCAAGGAGGGTGGACGGTCCAGATTTTTCTGGACTGTCCAGCTACACTGTTTGCTGGAAAATCATAAATATCAGCCTGATTTTGAAATGGTGGGCTACCTTTGTGGACCCCACCTTACTGTATACTTGTATAGGAAGGTTGGCCTTGCATTTTTCTAAATTTACATAGACCTGGGCCCACTCAAATGGGGTGCTAAAGTCAGGGACAGCAGCATTGCTGCAGCAGGAAAATAAAAATCTGGACCTTGCTCTCCATAAATTACATGAGTTAAATAAAATATTTTTACTATCCTAAAAATCCTAAATTTTTTTAGGGAGGTGTCCAACCCATGGTAGGACCTATCCACACAATTTCAGGGCCAAGGAATCCTATTTGGGCATCCAAAAGGGTGGGCCAACATACTGGACTGCCAGAAATTTCTGCTGTGCAGTCCAGCAGCATAGTCCCATAAAAATAATATTAAAAAAATAATTTCTAAGAAGGTGGGCCATATTTCTGGATGCCAACTTGCTTTAGGCTTGATGAGGGACCTTGGGTCCAAATTTTAGGAATTTTGGAGGCCCATAACCTACCCATTGGATGGCCCAAATTCAGGACAGTTATATTCCAGCAATATTTCACCTTGGATAGATTGTATTATTTAAATTAATTTAAATACTTTTGAGTATCTTAAAATCATGAAAATTTACAGGGAGGTGTTCCACCCATGGTGGGACTTACCTACAAATTTTTGGGGCCAATGGACCCCTATGAACACCGTGGCAAGTGCTGGAATGGTTCACCACGTTTAGGTGTCCCGATTCACCAGATTTTCTTGATGGTCTGTTTTATTTAAATTAATTAAAATACTTCTGACCATCCAAAAATCACAAAATTTTGAAGATTCGTGGTCCACCTATGGGAGGACCATCTTATAAATTTTCATGGCCATCGGGCCCCTGTACTGATCGTGGTGTGGCCTGTAAACTTGGGTCAGTTTTGGGCCAGATACTCAGGCCCGTAGGACTACCCATCACGGGACGCCTCTACCTTGGGCTGTTGCTGGGCCTGTATTCCAGCGGCATGGCCCACTTCTAATATGTGTTGTGTATTCCCCTCTCATCCGGTGGGACCCACTGTGATATGTGTGGGTCACCATGGGCTAGTAACCCATCTGAATTACATAAATTTCTGGATTCCAGCAGGCCCAGGAAGTGGGTGGGCTGAAATTCCAGTAAGGGGCCCAAATTTGCTCCATAGTTGATTGTTTTGGAGCTGTTGTGGCCCACCAGATTTAAGGGAGTATTGCACACGCTCCTTGCCTTATTTCCTTAGACATTTTTGGGCATAATTAGTTCCTCTTAAGGCCCACCTTTGTGGTGATGTTGGGGGTTAGCCTTAACCAGATTTTTGGTAGTTTATAGGCCCAATGGGCTGGAAACCTATTTCTTGAGCCCAAGATCGTGCAGGGCCAGACCTTATTATTTCACGGGCCCAACAAGCCGTCTACAGGCTGACCGTGTGTATATATTAGCCGTGATGCCCTCATGAAATGCTTAATTATGGGCTGACTTGCAGGGCCCACATAAATGTATAGTGTGGAGGGCCTTGCTAAGTATTTGGGCTGATGTGGTAAGGTTCACACTGTCAGTATAGGCCTTGCCTATGTGTATTCTTGGATTTTTAGGCTGCACTCAAGCCCACCATAATGTATGAATTGGATGACTTTTGTTTTGGGCCATTTCTTTAGGGCCCATTATGTGATATAGTATATGCATGTTTGTGTTAGCAAGTAGGCCTTGTGGACTCAGTTCTTTTGGATAGGCCCATTGATCTTGAGCCTATACTCTCCTATCTATTGTGATGGGCTTAGGGGCAATGATACACAAGAAGTCGGGCCCTTGGCTGCCTATTGAACTGACCCTGTACTTAGGCCAAAAGTGAGGCCCAACTCACTTGTGTTAAATGTGAAACTTGCCCATGTAAATGAATTACTGGGCTGCCCATGAAGCCCACCACAATATGTGGAATTATGACCTTTGTGGTTGGGCCCAAACCTTACTTGAGGGTCCACTATATGGCTTATGAGTTGGGCTTGGTGCATGGCCTACTAGTCCACACATTGCTTAGGCCTTAGATCTTTCATTATATGGGTAGTGGTGAGCTACCTCTTGGAAACCAGTTGAGGTTGGATGTCCTCCTAGGTGATCCTAAGGTAAGCTCATAGGTTTCTCTATGAGTGGTTAAAGGCCCACCATAGACCTTAGGCTATTTATTTAAGGCTCAATGTGCATGTATGTGGAACCTACCTTAATGCATGTTTGGTCCAGGCCGTCCAAGCCTTGGATCGCCCGATTGTGGAAGCAGTCTCTGCCTTGGGTTGCTGCTGGACTCACAATCCAGTAGCAGGCCCACTTGATCTTTTCATGATATATACACACTCTCCATCTGGTGGGGTCCCCCAGTGAGTATAGTTGGCCTTCATGAGATTATTTCCACATACTCAACTAATTTCTGGACCTTAGCAGGCTCAGGAAGTCAAATGGGCCAAAAGTTTATCAAAGGGCCTTCGATGTACAATTTTATGGTTACAACTTTATTTGGCTGTGGGGCTCACCATATTGAGAACTTGTGTACGTGTTACATGCTTATGCTTTCTTATAATCATTGGGCTTAATCAGTGCATTCTTTTGGATCACTTTTAGTGATCTTATGAGGACCCCATCTTAAGATCAGAATTTTGGGACATCCAGTGAGCCCAGATTAGCCAGGGACATCCCAGCTTGGCCCAACCATACATTGGGCCGACTTCCACCATTTTGATGGACTTGTGGGCTGAGGTAAGGATAGTATTGGGCCCTCGGTTGCCTACTTAAATTGCTAATTATTGGGCTGATGTAGTGGGGCCCATTTCATCCAAACTTAAACCTATTTTTGGGCTGTATATTGTGTACGCGGGCTGCCCACCAAGTCCAACTTAATGCATGGATTCTATGGCCATTGGGAATTGGGCCTTGGGCCTTAATTTCTCTCTTAGAGCCATGTTGTTAAAAGTGGTATTATATCTTTTTGTGGCCTATTATGAGGAATATATGTATGTGGTTACTTTTATTTTTATCTTAAATGTAGGCCTTGGGCCTTTTATCCATATAGTTCATGGTAGATATGCCTTTTTGGAGAATGGTGGTTAAATGTCCCCATTATAGACCCCTCTAGGTCTGATTATATTTAAAAGTGATTGGATACTTATCTTAGATAGTTGCTAGGCTCATTTCTATATTACTTAGACCCGTAGTTGTATGCTTGGTCTTAAGGGCTACACCAGGTAAATGGGCCCCTACTAGAGGTGGGATTGCTTATGAATATTGTCTAAGTACCTAGTCTTGATTCCTTCTTGGATAGGAGGAATGTAATTTACTTTGTATATCGCCGCATAATACGCCTAGACCCATCTTCATGGCCCATGTGCATCATTATATGCTTGGATGACACTGTGTGTGTGGTTATGATTGTGCCATTGGGCATTGCATGCTGTCTTCCCGAGGGACGTAATATTCCCTCTTGAGCATGTTGGATGCTTGGAATTGATGCATAGTTGGTTGTGTGATTCATGCATCTGGCATTGCATAATATGAGCATTATCACCCTTGCTTCATCAGGGTTGTAGCCTCCACAGATACATCGTGGATGGCCACGTTTGGACACCGGAAATGTTACTTGAGCATACTGGTTGCATAGGATGCCCATGGGTGAAATTCTCAAAACTTCCATGGTACCAAGGATCTGCTCCAACGCCATGACCGGGTGGAATATATGAGTGCACGAGGGCCTTATACCATTAGGCCGTGACTCCCACTGTCATGTAGTCGGTTGGATAGGGGTGTGGCCTTACTCGCCTGATGTAAGAGGGCATTACTAGGCTGAGTTTGACCAGCTCATGAATGGGTCCGCTATCGTCAAGCCTTGTGGTGATTGGTTGTCCACAGGCGGGTAGTGAGGTCTCTTACGCTCGTTTGACTGTGCGGGGTCTGTAGAGCGGCAGTCATCCAGCAGTGTAATGGACCCCGGTGATTTCCTTATGATTGGAAATATACTTGACATACGGTTTGGTTATGAGCACTAGCATTACTTGCATCGCATTTGTATTGGTTATGTAAGCCCCTTCATGCATTGCCTTGGTATGGCGTCCAGTACTCATTCCATCATATTCATGATAAGCCTTGGTAAGGCTAGTGATATTCTCATTGAGCATGTCTCCTTCCTGTATCTCCTATTATTCTTCTGTATACTATTATCACACACTTACACCACCCTCTAAGCTTCTTAAGCTTATGCACGATTGATGCGTGCAGGAGATCCTAGGCAGGTGTCGCAGTGGCAGAGTTTGGATTAGAGCTGAGCTTGAGGACCCAGTATTGCATCCTTCCTTTCTTTCTTCTATTATCTTATGTATGTCCTTTTGGACCTTATGTAAACTTGTAAAAGTTCAAATTCATAGTGGATTTTGTGATATGTGCCTTTTTTTTATTCTCAGATTTACTTGTTATGATCTTGGGTATGCTCGTATTGGAAATGGTTATATTGTTATGGAAATCCTCCTTGTAGGATCCCAGGATCGGAACCTACTTCAGGAGCCTAGAATGGGGTACTACGGAGGCTGTTGCAGCCAGAACCGGCCATCGGGTTCCTTGTGAATCCGGTTACCAAGTCTGGGGCGTGACAATTATATAATTCTTGTGGTGAATGTTGTAATTATTTTATCTTCTCTCGTTAGTTTGAAAGATAGATTTTAAAGACATTTGTGAAATAAGGTTGTCCTGCTTAACATTTTAGGTAAAGGTTGTCCTACATATTATTTAAGATCAAGGCTTCAATACTTAGGTGATTAAGATTTTATATTCTTTATATATTCCATTTTTATTTTGATTATTTGTCATTGTCCTATTCACCCCCCTCTAGGACATCGCTAACTCTCCTTTTCACTTTTATCTTGAAGAAAAGATTGAATTCCTCATTTTGAGGGGATACTTGCATCAGTTTGTTACTAGGAACATAGAAGATCGACCAATTCCTCAGTAGGAGCAACATGAGGAGCACGTTAACAATGTAGTGGTTGGGGAAATACACACCATATTTGGTGGACCCATCGAGCGTGGCTATTCAAATAGTGTATGCCAAGCCCATTCCCAGAACTTAAATGCTACCAAAGGAGAACACCAGATAAAACTCATCGGCCGACCCAGGAAAGTGCCCAAGATGGACTCAAGGATTGTTGCCTTTTATAGTGAAAGATGCTCAGGGGATTCAACACCCCCACGATGATGCACTAGTGGTTGCTATGACTATTGTCAACTGCAAGGTGCATCGAATACTGGTCGACACAGGAAGCTCGGCCAACATCCTATTTACAACCACTTTCGACAAAATGGGAGTTGGAAGATCTAGACTGCGACCTGTCTGAACCCCTCTACTAGATTTTGTAATGTAAAAGGTGACCTTGGAAGTGACCTCCTGGCAGTAATGACCAGAGAAGGCACCAATCAGGTTATCACTATGGTGGACTTTTTGGTGGTAAACTGCCCCTTATAGTATAATGTTATTTTGGGCGGACCATCATTAAATGTCATACGAGTTATGGTCTCTACCTATCATCTCACCATGAATTTTTCCACCAAGCATGGGGTCGGCAGGATCTGAGGTGTCTAACATGAAGCCTGACGGTGTTATTTGACAGCCTTCAAGGAAGGGTACAACGACAACGGATTATGCAAGTCACCTCCCTTAATCCTAAGGAGGAGACTATTGAGCAGGGGACACCTGTGGAAGACCTCATTTCAGTGCGACTCTTTAAGGCAGACTTTCATAGATTATTCAGATTAGATCGTTACTTGAATTGCCACTCCAATTAGAGATAGTGAACCTGCTAAGGGAATATGCTAACGTGTTGTCCTGGTCTCATCATGATATATATGCCCAAAAGACCTGAGAGTCGTAGTTCATTAATTGAATGTAAACCTTAACCACGAGCCCATCCGACAAAACTGAAAAGCATTTGCCTCAGAAAGGCATGCATCAATTAATGAGGAAGTTATCAAGCTCCTCGAGACTAGCTTTATTGAGGAAGTGCACTATCTCGAGTGGCTAGCCAATGTGGTGCTTGTGAAAAAGGCCAATAGAAAATGGTAAGTTTATGTGGATTACACAGACTTAAATAAGGATTGCCCAAAAGACAGTTTTCTGTTGAGGGTCAAATATTGCATATTACCCCCCATTTATATCTTGGTTTTATGAACATGATAATTCTTAATGTTCTATTTTACTGATGTTTGTGTTGCAAGGTGAATTTAAAAGCTTGGATTGAAAAAGGTGCTAAAAGCATGGATTTGATGCTCAAGAATCACCAAGGCAAGGAATGGATTTTAGGAGACTAAGATTGAAGAATTCACAAGTCAAAGATCCAAGAAAACCAAATGAGAAATGAAGAGAATCAAAGATTTGAAGTGAAGAAAAGGAATCTTGAAATCGTCTTAAAAAAACATATTCTAAAACTTTGGGTCATTTTGTGAAATTACCTAGAGTGAAGCCTATTTTGAAAAACTTCTCAAAGTGAAGTCTATTTTGGCAAACTATGTAAATTTGAGGTGGTTTCTAGAGTTTTCCAACTAGTTGCGATAGTTAGAGTTCCACAACTATAAATAGGACTCCCTAGGATGTTCCTAGGCATCTTTTAGGATTTAAGGAGTGGAGCAAATGGGTGGAGAAGCCGTCGTCAAGAGTTTTTCTTCTTCTTCCTAAATTGTTTTCATGTTTTCCTTAAGTGACTTTAGTCCAATCATGTCTATGGTTGGCTAAACCTCTTAGCTAGGGCTAAGAGGTGAAGCTTGTAGCATGATGTGATGTTTATATTGCTTCAATTCATGTTTATGTTGAACTCCATGGATTATAATTTGATATTTAATGAATACTTTCAGTTTTTAATGGTTTATTGTGACTCAACATATCGTATCTTCTTTTCCTGATTTGAGATTGTGAAATTAGTAAGTCCTGTTGTTCACTATCGTCCCTTAGGCAAGGTCTGGTGATGGAATCTTTCCTAATCTTCACAATTCTCCTGCTTTGAGATTATGGGATTGGCAAATCTTGTTGTTTTCCATTGTCTCCTAGGCATGGTTTGGTGATGAAATCTCTACCAATTATCATAGTTCTCCTTCATTGAGAATTAGGTCTATAGAAGTTCAAATTTGGTTTTATTGATATATTTTCCAATTGGATATGATAGGACTCCAGTTTTAATTATGTTACTTGAATCAAGCAAGAGGGCTCCTTGATCACTACAAGTGGATCCTTGGCATCCTAGTTTATTCACAATTACTCTCTCAAATTAATACTTCAAAATTAGTTTCACATCTTCTTCTAATTCTACTTCTAGTTAATTTCATAAACATACAAGTTTCAGTCTCTGTGGATTCAACCTTAGTCTTATTAAGATTATTACTACATCGCGACCCTACACTTGGGGCTGTGAACAAGTTTTTGGTGCTGTTGCTGGGGATTGACGGTTGCATTTTCAAGATTTGATTAGTTTTGGAATTAGGTTAAAATTAGGATTTATTTACTTTCTATTTTTAGGTTAGGGTTTTTTCTAATTTGTTTATAGAAACTAACTTTTCTTTCTATTTCCAGATTTATAAACTTTCGTAATTTATTTTTAGAAACTAACTGTTCTTTCTATTTCCACATTCAGAAACTTTCTTAATTTGTTTTTAGAAACTAACTTTTCTTTCTATTTCCAGATTTAAAAACTTTCCTAATTTGTTTTTAGAAACTAACTTTTCTTTCCATTTCTAAATTTAGAAACTTTCTTAATTTGTTTTTAGAAACTAACTTTTCTTTATATTTCTAGATTTAGAAGCTTTCCTAATTTATTTTAAGAGACTAATTTTTATTTATTTTTAGAAACTAACATTGTTTTTAGTTTTGTAAGATCCTAACATAGAACTCTCCAAACTGGAAAACTCCTTCTAACTTCTCCTTTACTTACTTTCCATATTGCTGTAGGATTTTTTTATTCTATTTTAAGATTAGGTTCAGGATTAGGGTTTCACCATGTATATGTAAGAGTGGGAATGTCAGTAGGCTGATCTAGTTTTAGAGAATGCGAAAAAATTGTGAAAGGCTGTCAGATGATTTTGTTAAGAAACAGCCTATGTTTCAAAAATTTTCTAAAACCTTCATTGAGAACCAATTAGAATACAATACTCTACCGGTTAAGAAGTCCTTACACGATCATAGGCAGGAGAATAATTACACCCCACAGATTTTAAGAAAACAGTATGTGATTGTTAGGGTTATTATAATTATGGGAGTGAGAACTATTATCACCCATCAGACAAGAAGAAAACAATGAGAGATTATATTATGGGTGATAATATGTACTAACAATCATCAGACTCTCCCACCTATGACCTGTACAACTATGATTAGTGGAAACATCAACATTGGAGAGATAAACCAACAATTGATTATAGTGACTATTTTCTTAGATTCCCTACCTTTGAAATCCAACCAGAAGCGATCCAAGAGGATTCACTTTTGAATTTTACCGACTATCAAGAACAGTTCGACCAACTTGTTGTGGGCATGATGAAATTATTGGAAGCGATTGAATTGCACCTCGATAAGGTTGAAGAGGCTAGGTTATCATAATCTCAACCCTATCTAGAAACACAATGCGAGGAAAGTGATCCTAACTCGCTTGTGGAGAGTATTGAAATTGAGAATAAAGAGTTGGATTGTGTTAACGAGTATATGGCTCAATTTCCCGAAGTGTCGATCTCGATGACTGTCCAAAGTAAAGATTAAGAGACATGTGTATCTTTTAAATATAATGATACTGACATGCTTCACTCACATGATACACTTAGCTTCAATTAAGAGGAAGAAGCTAGTTTATTCAAGCCTCAACCCAACCTATAAACAGAATGTAAAGAAAGTGATCCCATCCCACTTATGAACTATACTGAATTAGAAGATGTAAGTATTGGGATGACAGTCATAGTTTACATCCCAAATTCCCTTGGAATCGATGTCAAGTATGGTTCGGGAAAGTGATCAAGAGGTATAGGAAATTGTCGATCATAATGATCTACTCCACCCATCTGACACACCTAATTTAAATGTGGAGGATGAGCCTCTTTCAATTGGCCCTTCCAGCTCTTTTGAGGTGTATATAGACCACTCCCCTAATTTAGATTATAATATGATTAGGGAGATGGACGAATCACTCAATATGACTTTGGAATTTGAAACCACCCAGTTAAGGTCATCATCTGAACTGTCAACCCTTGATGATATAGTGCCTCTACTGAGTAGTAGCAATGAATATAATCTTCACATCAATGCACCTACTGATCTACAATCTGTCCATGCAGGGTAAGACGAGATGAATCCGATGACAATTGACTCTCACCAAAGTGAAGAACAAGAGATCATGTTTCCCTCTATTCTAAGAGAAGACAAAGGAATCATTAGGCATATCATCACAAAACTCAAAGTGAAAAATGAGTCTCTCACAACTAACTATCTCGACTCTTTAAAAGATCTTTTGGCATATTTTATAGAATCAAATAATCCCATGATAAAAGAAATAATGGATGCCTTGCAAAACAATACATCGGTGGTTGTTAATGATCGAGAGAACCCTTATTCTAAAGCCCCTCCTTCCACAGATCTTGAATGTTCACCATTAAGGGAGGATGAACTAAAAGTTTAAAAAAAATTTGAAACTTTGGAATTGTTCAGACTACATCACCTATAGAGAATTTCTCTGAATTTTCTTTACTTGTAGTCCCTGATTCACCATGTTGCACTAACTCTAAAACTTTCTCTATTTCAGGTGAATCATATGTACTTTAGACACCTCAGGAGATTAAAAAGGAAACTTTATGCTGAGGTCCACAAATTTCTCCGAAAATTCATGCTCCAAGACATCTAAGCTTATTGTAAAAAGGACTTTTGGATGATATTGTTGAGAAACCTACTGCGAAAATTTTCAACATATTGGCCGGAGGAGGAACCTTGTGGCATGGCTGAGTAGCTTTCCTTTATTTTCCTAGTTAGGTTTATTACTTTTAAAGAATTTAAGATGATAGTTTATTTTCCACTATTTAGGATAGTTTGCTTATTTTTTGTTGAGTCTTTTGTGCTAACCGATCTTCACACTGAGCCTTAAAGATTTCTTCTTCAGGTATTATCTTTTCATCACTTCCCTTTTCTTTTCATTGCCTCTTTTGCATTATATGCTTATTTCTTTTACATTAAAGACAATATAGATTTTAGGTTGAGGGTGTGGATTAGATAAGCTAATTAGTGTTTTCTTAGTTTTTGAACAAAAATTGGAGAAAATTGAATTTTCTTAAAAAAAATAGAATTACAAGATGCTTGATGTTGATGCCTTATATCTCTTGAAGTTTAGTCACTTGGGAGATCTCAAAATTAAGTTAAGTCATTAATCCTCGATTAGAAGTTTTAAACATTGATTGAGTCATGATCTCACATGTCACATCTAGTTTACACAATAAAGTGTCAGTTTGATATTAAATTGTTAACTTGATGAGTATTATGTATGGCAAGAACCAACCTGGGGAAATTGTCTATCATGTTAATAAAAAGAATTGAAAAGAAAGAAAAAGAAAATACTTAGCTAAAAAAACAGTTGTCATCGAAAATGGGCTACCTATTAAAGATCTTTAAAAAGGTTGAGATGGCGTGAAAGTCATTGATGGAAAAATTAAAAGCTGAAGGAATAAAAGAGGGAATTAAAAGATGAACTGTAAGGCAAGTTTCAGTTTAGGTTTTGGTTGTCCTCAATGCTCTTTTAACTATCAATGTTATCATGAAAGTGAAGAACTGAACCTTGAATTGTGATAAGTCTAGACTTCACTATACACCTATAGAACTCAATGTTTTGAATTGCTCTAATTGGAGGATTAATGCTTTGAACTTGATTATGAAACTTACCGAGTGCCAGAGTTTAGGAGAAGGGAATGCACAATATTAATGTATTTTAGAATTTTATTATTTGGATTGCTTTTTTAAAACCACTTGAGCTTATAGAAATTATCCTATGGTTCTCAAAATATTTTTCGCATACTTTCCTTAGGACTATCAAAATTCTGGTTGGCGATTGTGTTGAGGGTCAAATATTACATATTATCCTCCATTTATATTTTGATTTTATGAACATGATGATACTTAGTGTTCTAGTTTACTCATGTTGGTGTTGCAAGGTGAATTTAAGAGCTCAGATTGAAAAGGGTGCTAAAAGTATGAGTTTGATGCTCAAGAATCACCAAGGCAAGGGATGGATCTTAAGAGACCAAGATTGAAAAATTCACATGCCAAAGATCTATGAAAACCAAGTGAGGAATGAAGAGAATCAAAGATTTGAAGTGAAGAAAATGAATCCTGAAATCGTCCTGAAAAAGCATATTCTAAAATTCTCGGTCATTTTGTAATAATTACGTAGAGTCAAGCCTATTTAGCAAACTATATAAATTTCAGGTGGTTTCTAGAGTTTTTTAACTAGATGCAATAGTTGGAGTTCCACAATTATAAATAGGACTCCCTAGGATGTTCCTAGGCATCTTCTAGGGTTTAAGGAGTGGAGCAAAAGGGTGGAGAAATCGTTGTCAAGGGTTTTTCTTCTTCTTCCTTAGTTTTTTTCATGTTTTTCTTAAGAGACTTTGGTCCAATCATGTCTATGGTTGGCTAAACCTCTTAGCTAGGGCTAAGAGGTGAAGCTTGTAGCATGATGGGATGTTTCTATTGCTTCAATTCATATTTATGTTAAACTCCACAGATTCTAGTTTGATATTTAAGGAATACTTTTAGTTTTTAATGGTTTATTGTGACTCAAATTATAGTAAATCTGTAATAGCTTTGAGTATCTTATTTTCCTGATTTGAGATTGTGAAATTAGTAAGTCCTGCTGTTCACCATCATCCCCTGGGCATGGTAGGGTGATGGAATCCTTCCTAATCTTCACAAGTATCCTGCTTTGAGATTATAGGATTGATAAATCTTGTTATTTGCCATTGTCTCTTGGGCATGGTGTGAGACCCTTATCCCAAACCGTACCATTCCATAAGCTTCTATGCCCCCCCCTCCCCCCCGGATCGAATTCTGACAACCCATGACCTGTAATTGGCATTTGCGCGCGACCCTTAGTTGTATCCTATCGATCTGAGTTAGTTTGGCCAGAGACTTGTATTATTGCAACTGCGCCTCGCCACGGTTCCAACGCTGCGTCTCGTGCGCTGAGGCGATACCCGGGCCAGGAGATGTGGGATCGCATTCGGTTCGAGGAAAATGCCTCGTGTTGTGAATTCTAAGAGAATCTCTACAACACGTCACATCAATCAATCAATGTACAAGTCAAGTACATATCCCATCACACTCATCCCTCTCTCACACAAAGTCAAAGCAACCCATTCTTAACCCATTCCTTTCTTACCAAAAGTCAAGAGAACCCATCCCTTTTCATCCCATCACCACTCCTCACTCTCTCATTTTCTCATTCCAAGCAAATCTCAAAGGGAGATCCAACATCCAAGCTCCAAGCTCCATGGATAGAGCTTGTGTGGCCCACCTTCCTACCTCTCATCTCCACCCTCCAAAATCAATCTTAACTATTGAATCTTGTTTCCTTGGAGCTCTAGAACCCGTTGGTGGAAGAAAGAAGAAGAGATCAAAGGTAGGTGATTTGTATGATAGGTTGTGTTTCTTTTTATGATGGGAAAGTGGGACCCACCAATCAATGGTGAGGATCCCATCTTGGTCCCACCATGATCACATGATGTATTGTAATACATGATGGACCCATAGTGGATGGCGCCTCCCACAACCATTTTTCCCTCTTTCCCTCTCTCTATTTTTTTAATGATATGTGGCCCACCTGATGTGCACAGCACATCTAGACCGTCCAAGGCCAGTAGGCTCACCATGATGCATTTTATCCAAGCTGTCTGTCTATCTAGTGGAGCCCACCTTAGTGTCCATTTTGGGACATGCATGGATAGAGGGAAAACATTAATATCAGCCTCCAAAACAGGTGGGCCACACTGATGTGGACCCCACCTGATATATATGTTTTATCCATACTATCCACCGTCCAGTAAGGGATGGTGGAGCCCACTTGATATATGCGTTGTATATTCACCGCCAACAGCAGGCGATGCTGGAGGGAATATCAGAAATATCAGCTTGATGCATAAATTTTGGTGGCCCACTCATGTGGACCCTGCCTTAATGTGGGTATCTGATCCACACCGTCCATCCTACTTCCCAGCTCATTTTAGGCGTTGAGCCAAAAAATGAAGCTAAACTGAATCTCTGGTGGGCCATACTATAGAAAATGGTGGTTTTGGGTGATTTAATTTATTAGGGCCTGCTGTGATGTTTCTGTGAGTCAAAACATGCTGAATATTGGGCTTGTTAGATGTATCCCGGGCCATAGAACCCGACAAACGGAGTGGATCCTCTTGATGTGGGCCCTACCTATGAAAATCCACTAGAAAATATTTTTTTTAAAAAAAAAACATATAAAAGACACTGCTGCTGCTATCATCCAGAGGACGTTGCAGCAGCGTCCAACTGCTTTGATGAAAAGGACAGGGACGTGGGTCCCAGCCACAGGCCCCACCGTGATGTACGTTGAGCATCAACACCGTGTATTTGATGGGTCCCCTTTAAATAATGGGGCACCCCAAAAACCAGCCGTACACGGAACTCAGGTAGTCCACACTACAAAAAATAGTGGTGAGTTGAATGTCTACCATTGAAACCCTTTTTGGGTCACAGAAGTTTTGGATCTATATGAAATTTGTTTTTCCTATTAATTCAGGTCTTTGTGACCTTCTGATCAAATTGGATGGAAAATAAACATTATGGTGGGCCCCACATAGGACCCACCTTTGTGGATGGATTGGCCAGTGTACTCCTCACAACTATATAGCTACTGTATTGTCGACAACAAGTTCTGCGGGTCCCACACCACCCTTCTAACTGATGTGTTGACATCAGCAAGTTTGGTGGGACCCACCTTGATGTAAGTGTTTTATATCCCTCCGTCAGTCCAGTAAGGGGACGTGGACCCCACCTTGATGCATGTGCTTCATTCCATGACGTCCATCTCAAGGGTCCCCATAATGCATATATTTCTCCAATCCGTCCATCTGCTCAAATCAATGGAACCCACCTTGATGTACCTGTTGTATAGGTGAACCCCGTCATGATGTATATGTTTTATATCCACAATTGGATGGTGGAAACCCACAGTGATTTATGTATTTTATTCCTGCCGCCCATCTGGACGGTGGGGACCATGGTGATGTATGTGTTATATACACAGAGTCCATCCATGAGACCACCGTAATGTATGCATTGTATATCCAGCTGATGGGGCCCATTCTGTGATTCATAAGGCCCACCTATCGTGTACGCAGGGCCCACCTGTTGTGCCAGGACCACCTGCTAGTTGCACATGGCCCATTTGATATATATGAGGCCCATGTGATGTATGTATAGCCCATGGGATGCGGCCTGCTTTGATGTACATGAGGCCCGGGTATGAGGCCCACTTGATTGTAATAGGCCCATCCATGAGCCTTATCATGATGTATATTTAAGGCCCATGTGATAGGGCCCACCTGCCTTGTATTTAAGGCCCATATGATGGGGCCCACCTGCTTGAATCTGAGGCCCATGGGCAAGGCCCATTGTATTATACTCTAGGCCTATGGGCAAGGCCCATTGTGATGTATTCGTGGCCAATGGGCAAGGCCCATGTGATATGTATTAGGCCCATGACGCGTGGCCCTTCTGATGTATTCAAGGCCCAAATGCATGTCCCATTTGATGCATATGAGACCTATGTGCAGGGCCCACATGTTATGCATTTGAGGCCTATGAGCAGGGCCCACCTCTTGTGTATTTGAGGCCCATTGGTGCGGCCCATTAATGCGGCCCACTCGTTGTATATGAGGACCATTGGTGCGGCCATTAATGTGGCCCACTTGACGTATATTAGCCCTTTGTGTGAGGCCATGGGCCCACTTTAAGTTTGGCTCTATGTGGGCCACTACTTGGGAGCGATGTTGGTTGAATGTCTACATTGATGGGCAATGATGGTTGGATGTCCACATTGTGACCTTCTGATGTTTTATTTAAACCAATCTAATTTAAATGACTTCAAACTTCCAAGTATACGAATCAAGTGTAGATACAGTACATATTACGAGATCATTCCCACGAGGACTGGTTGTCACAATTCGAAATTTATGACTCTTCTTAACTAATACAACAAATGGTTTAGTAAACTATTAAGTAAACTATCACAAATCCATGGAAAATAACCGAGAGCAATAAGGAAAATTCAATCAAAGAGAAGACTAGAACTTTCGAATCCACCCCTAATTATCCTAACCCTTGTTTTACCTGTTGATTCACCCTAATTCAGATTGATATAAAAATAATTAAAGCACACTCTATGTCCTTGGTCGGGCACACAGAATGTATAATCCCTTAACGTATAAGGATCACATCTTTCCATCCATGGTCAAGCATGAAGAGATGTAGACTCCTATTTCTTCCTCTATAGGAAACCTGTTCATGGTCAGACACAAGCACCTAGAATAAGAATCCAAACAACATCCACATCTAGACTTTGGTTAAGCTCATGGAATGGAGAAGTACGAAAATTTCAGTTAAGCACACTAGAGAAAGAAACAAATCAATCAAATCAAGATGAATTTAACCATAAACAAGAGTCATTCAAATTAGGGGCTTCATCTCAGCCCTAGACAAGAAATTAGCAATCCATTAAATCAATTAAAAAGAAGGAGAAATAAAATTTATGAAAAGAAAACATCTCCCTTCTCTTTCTTCTCTTTCTTCTCTCTCTCTCCTCTTTCTTTTCCAAGCTCTCCTTTCCTTAAGCTCTGGCCGTCCTTTTTCCTAGCTCTCTCCACGTCCTCCTTTTATAGCTGCCAGGGGCGGAGGAACTTTTACACAATAAAAATCGGATTCGTGTATAACTCTTGCGCAACAAAAATTGGAGCCTCCCATGTCCCATGTTCCTTGCATTATGTCCGTAAAATAAACCCCTCCTGGGACGTTTTTGACTAAGCTACATGATTAATAGATCAGATCTTCCATCTAATTAAAGATGGTGGGCTATAACCACCTGGAAATCTCTTTTTCATGGACGTGCGTGAGCTTATGCATGTGACTGCGCTGACGTGATCGGTGGGCCCCACAGGAGTGTTTTCGAGAAAATCCACCACGTCCATTGGATTCAGGATGAAATTTTGGTTAGGAATGGTTGCTTTTGAATGTCTACTGACATGGACCAGAGAAGCAATCACGCTGAGATCTTTTTAAATGTCGCAGGGTAGTTGTGACCTCTGTAGTGCACACGTGTATGTACATAGGCACAAAATATCAACTTAAGTTCGATCCTTTCGAGGCCCTCTACAAGATGGACGGCTTGGATCATTCGTACGGGCCATGATGGTGGCCCACTGACATCCACAAAACGGACAGCGTACGTCCGTTACACGCTACAGGAAATGGAAGTTTCCTTTTTAAGAAGAAGGTCGGGTCAGCGCCTGCTGACCCGTCTCTCGATTCCAGTGTGGCACGGGCATGTGCACGCTCTATGCACACGCTACACGTACGTGATCCACTGTGATGTTCTTTCCAAATCCAATCCATTCATTCTTTTAGTATCCCTATTTAAGACGTTGATACCAGATTTGAGGCAGCTCTAGATATAAGGTGGGCCCAGAATCAACGGTTTATGGGTTGATCTGTCATTTAGGACACTTCCATAGTGATCCGAGGGCTGAAATTTGATATGTACGGTTAATTTATGGCTCTCAGGCCATGTATGAAGTTTTGAGCCAATCAGATGGCGAGAACCATGTGATCTTGCATTCTGCACCAATTTCGGGCCTCTTTAACGTGAACGGCTTGATTTCCTCGGATCCTTGGCATGTAAATTCTTCAGTCTTGGTTCTCTGGAGTGCATCCCTTGCTCTGGTGACTTCGGAGTGTCAAATCCAGGCTTTTTGTACTCTTTTTTAGTCCACGCTCCTGATTACATTCTTCAATGAAAACACAATTAAAATATGACATTAAGCATTATCATGTACGTAAAATCAGGTAATAACTGGGGTCTGATATGCAATATTCGACCCTCATCACAACCCCCAACTAGAATTTTGCTAGTCCCGAGCAAAACATGCGAAAAATAATTTCAGAAATAAAAGACAATTCCTATAAACCCGAGTGACTTGTGAAGAAATAATTGAGATGCGAGAATTCTAAGATTCATGAATAGTGAGTGAAATTTTCTCCTGGAATCAAGCTTGCGGTAAACTTCATAATCAAGTTCTAAGTATTAATCCATCAATCAGGAAATTCTAAACATTGAGTTCCATGAGTATATAGTGTAATCTCAGCTTACGATCATTAAGAGATCCAATTGTCAATTTCATGATATCATTAGTTATTAACAACGGAATTCATGACAACTGAAACCAACACTTTCCTTACAGATTAACTTTTCATTCTACCAGCCTTTGATTATTTATTTATTTTTTTAATGAACAGCATACCAAAAAGGGGAATCAAATCCTCACCTATAGGGAGCAAGCCTATGGTGAAAACTAGTCGCTTAACTCTTTCTAAATGTCAACCATGGGGAATTAAATCTTCATCTATAGGGAGCAAACCTATGGTGAAGATTATGCTTACCCTTTCAATTCTTCTTACTGAACATGATGAAAATATTTTTTTCAGGCTGGTTCCTCTCATGCTTAGTGATTACCAAGTTAATCATTCAATATCGAACCAGAACCTTAATGTGTCAGCGAGATGTGATATGTGAAATCATGACTAAATCACTGTTTACAACTTCTAATCATGGGTTAATAATTCAAACTTAACTGTGAAATCTAACAGGTGGCTGAATCCCAGAGTCATAAATTGTAAGTGCTATAGTTTATATCCCTGTCTGTTGTCAAATTTGTGGTGCCAAAATCACTGTTATGTTATATATAACTTGCATAAGTGAAGCTCTCTCAAGGATCAACATTCATGAACAAGCTAAGCTCACAACAAGCAAAGCTCATAAGACAAGACTCAAGCTGCAAGACTTCAATAAGAGTACAAGGCAGAACTCAAGACCCTTTCAAGATTGAGCTACATGAAGATTTCAAGATTGATCTATATCAAGACCTCAAGACTCATACTTCAAGGTCACTTGTTCCTAATGTTTCAATGTCCATACTTCATGATTGAGGTTTGACTGACCATAGGTTGACCTTAGAAGTAGGTCATTTCGGATACATAAACTTAATGTTTATTTTACATGTGTTTGGCCTGTTCTTCGACTAGTCCTAACCCTTCTTCGACTAGTCCTAGAGTTTCTTCGACCAGTCTAAGAAATTTCTCGATCAGTCGTGAGTTTGTTACAAATTCCGGATGAAATCTGTTAGGCTTCGACTAGTCCTAGAATCTGTTCGACCAGTCGTAGGAACAGTGTTGACTGCATCTATGACCAGTCAAAAATCTTCGACTCGAATTCCAACAAAGCTTTTTAGGACCTACGACCAGTCGAAGGAGAGCTACGACCAGTCGTAGGTGACCTACGACCAGTCGTAGGAGACTTTCGACCAGTCGTAGAACGGTCAAAGCATATCCCACCGGATTTTTCAAATATTTGTTGTTGCTTCGACTAGTCGAAGAGCTCCCTAGACCAGTCGAAGACCCGATCTTCTCACTTATAAATAGTGCACGAATCTCAGAAGAAATCATTGATTTAATTAATTCATTCAAGCCAATCTTCGTCGAACTTCTGAGAGATAATTCTGTGCTCCATCTAAGCTAAGTGTGCTTATTTAATATTCTCTTTCCTTAGCTTTATTTAATTGATTTTGTTTCTGCTATTCCAATCTGATTTGATAAGAGGAATTATTATTCCCTTTCTTTGGAATCAAAATCAATTAAGGCAAGCCCTATTTGGTTTAATTTAAAATCTATTAGAATTAGAACCATTGTAATCGAGTACTGGACATTGAACTTGGACATTCAATCATCTACTTTGATTTGGTTCTACCAGGCTGCTACAACGAAGGAGATAATCAGGTATTTTACATTTAATTGTAAATCCCTTTCTATTTTGGTTTCTTTCAAGATTTGCCAGAAAAATCTTGTTGTATTGGTTTTCTGAGGAGAGCCAGGAAAACTCAGAAGTGGGGTTTTTTTTAATTGTGTAAGCCCACAGATAAAGACACAATTGTAAAGGTTTTAGGTGAACCTGGGAAAACCTATTTTTAGTGAACGCTAATATCCCCTGTGTGAGGATATTAGGAGTGGAGCAGCATTTTGTGTGGCTGTTGTATAACAGTTGGTGAACACACAGGCAAACCACTATAAACCCTTGTGTTGTGGTTGATTGATTTATTCTTCTAATCTTTAATTAATTTTTGTGGGATGTATGTATGGTGGTGAATGTTGTAATTATTTAATTCAAGCTTTGTGAGAATGTTGTAATAGCTTAGAATTTATTTTCTGCTATTTCTTTATCAGCTTGATTTTCAATTTCTTTTGAAAGTTGTTCCAGCAAGGTTGCCCTGCCATTTTTATGGTGTGTCCCTAGAACAATACATTTATAATTACAATTTATTTCAATTTAGTTTGTATTTATTTTTGTATTCCTCTTCGATTTGAGATTTGATACAAAGATCTTTCTAGAAATAAGGTTGTCCTACCATAAACTCTGCTTTTTGGTGTAAGGTTGTCCTTAGAACAACGTTTGTATCAACCTCTCAAGATCTGAATTTTGAGGTTATTTTAATTTACTGCTTTGTGATTTACTTTGGCTATCATTTTCTTTTTATTTCCACTGTTATTAGTTTTATTTGGCATTGTCCTATTCACCCCCCCTCTAGGACATATAGCTTGGCCTTTTCAAGTGGTATCAGAGCCTAATAGCTCTTTTTTTTTTGGATTTAATTCCTGAGCTAACAATTTAAGCTATTTAAGATGTCAAATTTTGATAGCCTTTCAGTCACTAGGCCTCCACCCTTTGATGGCTCTAACTATGCCTATTGGAAAGCCAGAATGAGGATCTTCCTCAAATCAATGAATGAAAATGTGTGGCAAGCCACAGTGACTGAATGGAATCCTCCTATCATGGAAGTTACTGGGGTTGATGGTTCAAAATCTATGAAAGTCACACCATATTACCAATGGACCACTCTTCAGAAAAGTGAGAGTAGTGCAAATGCTAAAGCAATAAATGCAATTACTTGCGCATTATCACCGGATGAGTTCAAAAGAATCATTTCCTGTGATACTGCAAAGCAAGCTTGGGATATATTAGAAATGACACACGAGGGTACTACAATTGTAAAAAAATCTAAAGTCCAACTCCTTACAACCAGATTTGAAGAAATTCATATGGAGGAAAATGAAATGTTTATGGACTTTTACACTAGATTGAATGACATTGTAAAATCAATGTGGGGTCTTGGCGATAAAATCCCAGAAAGTAAAGTGTGTGCAAAAATACTACGCTCACTTCCTGAACGGTTCAATTCTAAAGTAACCGCGATCCAGGAACTTCGTGATACGGATAATATGAGGGTAGAAGAACTAGTTGGTTCTCTACAAACCTACGAGTTAAACTTTAAAGCTCCTAAAGGTAAATCTATCGCACTAAAATCTTCTAAATGTAATTCAAAAGATGATATGGCTGATGATATTGCTCTTTTAGCTAAAAAATTTTACAAGATTTTCAAAAGCAAGAAAATGGTTGATTTTCAAAAATCAAATGATAAAAAGAAGTTTAGACCCAAATTTTGAAAATCTTTGAAAGATAGTCAATGTTACAACTGTCAAGATTATGGGCACTTAGCAAATAGATGTCCTAAAAGGGACAAACCCAAGAAGAAGGGTATGTTGGCTACATGGGATGAATCATCTGATTCTGAAGGTACTTATGAATCAGAAGATTCTGAAACTGAGTCGGGCAATGAGGTCAAAGCTCTTATGACTCTAGCCAAATTCACATTTTTAGATAATGACTCTACAAGTGAAGAAAATCTGAATAGTGAATGTGAAAATGAAGATGATCTTCAAGACGCTTACAATGCCCTATATAAGGAAAGTTGTAAAATTGCTGTCAAACTTAAACTTCAAAAAGAAAAGTTTTCTAAACTCAAAAATTGTTTTGATTCACTTGTCTTAGAAAAATCACAAATTTCAGATTGTTTTGAAAAATCAAAATGCGATTTGGAATTCAAAAACTCCCTAATTATTGATTTAAAATCTGAAATTGAGAAACTTAAAACTGAAGTATCTTCTCTTCTGAGTTTAAAGGACACATGGAAATATGCCCAAGGTGATCCAAAGTTAGAGAAACTTTTATCCGGATCAAGAAAAAGTGGCGATCGATCCGGGTTGGGGTATGATAAAAATCTACCTCCTAAACAAAAGTATACTCCTCCTATGTTTGTTAAAGGAGAGTCCTCAAACTCAAAAGGGAAAAATACTTATCAAGATTTTTCTAGAAATTCAAAAACTTTTCAAAAACCTAGAAACAGCCATGTCAACTTTAATCAGAAACGAAATCCACTAGCTGAAAAGATAGTTGATTTACTCAAGGAGCTCTTAAAATCTAACTCTATAGGTCATTCCTACAAATATACACAAAAGAAGACCAACTATGTTTTTAAACCCAAAACTGCTATGAAATGGGTTCCTAAAGTCACCTACTTGGTTGCTCACACTGCTTTCAAAGCAACAAGTCATTCAAAGTGGTACCTAGACAGTGGATGCTCCAGGCATATGACAGGTGACAAAGCTTTATTCACGGATCTAAAAGATATGACTGATGGTTTAGTCACATTTGGTGATGGTAGCAACTGCAAGATTATAGGCCAAGGTACGGTTCAACTTTTTAATCTTCCGGTGTTTAAAAATGTTTTATACGTTAAAGGCTTAGAACATAACTTGCTTAGTATATCACAAATATGTGATAATAACCATAATGTTCGGTTTTCTAATCAAAGCTGTGAGATAATAAACAATAAGGGTTCTGTAATATTAACTGGACGTAGAACGTCTGAAAATTGCTATATTATTAGCGAATCCAGCTCATCTAATCAAACATGTTACATGGTCCATACAGACGAGACTGATTTATGGCACAAACGTCTTGGACATGTACATTATCGAAATTTATATTGATTGAGCAAATGAGAACTTGTAAGAGGTTTACCCAAACTTCAGAAATTAGATAAAATATGTGGTGAGTGCCAGATAGGCAAACAAACAAAAGAACTCACACAAAAAGGTGAATTCAAATACCATATCAAGACCACTAGAACTTCTCCACATGGATCTGATAGGACCTACCAGAACGGAAAGTCGTGGTGGTAAAAAGTATATCTTAGTAATAGTTGATGACTTTACCATATTTACTTGGGTAGTCTTCTTAAGGGATAAATCTGAAACCCTTGAAGAAGTAAGAAAAGTTCTCAAAAGGATTCAAACTGAAAAATCTTCTCAAATCAGTAAAATTCGTAGTGATCATGGATCTGAATTTGAGAATAGCAATTTTGAAAAGTTCTGTACCGACCAAGGAATATTACATGAATTCTATGCTCCCAAAACTCCACAACAAAATGGAATTGTAGAAAGAAAGAATAGGGTGCTTCAAGAAATGGCTAACGTCATGTTGAATAGCATGAAGCTCTCTAAAAATCTTTGGGCTGAAGCAGTCAACACAGCTTGCTATATTATTAACCGAGTATACACTAGCAAAGATAATAATAAAACGGCTTACGAATTGTGGTTCAATAAAAAGCCTACTGTTAAATACTTTCGAGTTTTTGGCAGCAAGTGCTATATTTTACGTGATCGTGAAAATTTAGGAAAATTCGATACGAAGAGTGATGAAGGTATTTTTCTATGATATTCTTTAAACAGTCGAGCTTATAGAGTTCTGAATAAAAGGACTGGTGTGATTCAAGAATCCATTAATGTTGTCATTGATGATCACTTAAACACACCAATTTCTAATTCAGATAATGATGAAGTACTAATCATTGATAAACCCGATACTTCATCGAATCAGACTGATTCTGAGTTGAGGACTGTTAAAGATCATCCAACCACACAAATTCTTGGAAACCCTCTCACCGGTGTTCGCACCCGTAGACAACTTGAGGATATATGTAATTATGTATGTTTTACATCCCAAATTGAACCATCAAACGTAAAAGAAGCTCTGGCTGATGAGAACTGGATTGTTGCGATGCAAGATGAACTCAACCAATTCGTAAGAAATGATGTTTGGTATCTCGTACCAAGACCTAAAGATAAACACATCATTGGAACAAAATGGATTTTCAAAAATAAGTCTGACGAATGTGGAAATATAATTAGAAACAAGGCTAGACTGGTGGTACAAGGTTATACTCAAATTGAAGGGATTGATTTCGATGAAACCTTTGCACCAGTAGCATGTCTTGAATCTATCAGACTATTTATATTCATTGCATGTTTTAGAAAGATAAAGATCTATCAGATGGATGTAAAAAGTGCTTTTCTAAATGGCGATTTACATGAAGAAGTCTATGTTGAACAGCCAATGGGTTTTGAAGATTCCAAAAATACTGATCATGTATATCGGCTTAAAAAGACACTTTATGGATTAAAACAAGCACCTAGGGCATGGTATGTGAAACTAACGAAATTTCTTTTAAGTCATAATTTTCAAATGGGATCTGTCGATAAAAATCTGTTTGTTAAAAAACATAATGATCATATCTTAATGGTACAGATTTATGTTAATGATATCATTTATGGATCAACTTGTACTGACTTGACTACTGAATTTGCAGATTTGATGAAATCACAGCTCGAAATGAGCATGGTTGGGGAATTGACTTATTTACTTAGATTGCAAGTAAAGCAACAATCTGAAGGAATATTCATTTCTCAATCTAAGTATGCTTTGAATCTAATCAAGAGATTTGGATTTGAGAATGGCAAGAATTTCGATACTCCTATGAGTACTACCCTGAAACTATCAAAAGACTCTAATGGTAAAAATGTTGACTCAAAACTTTATCGGAGTATGATTGGTAGTTTGTTATATTTAACTGCTAGTAGACCTGATATTTCTCTAAGTATTGGTATTTGTGCAAGATATCAATCTGATCCAAAAGAATCTCACTTGATTGCTGTCAAGCGAATTATTAAATATGTCGCAAGTACTGTAAATCTTGGTCTCTGGTATCCTCATGAAACCAATGTTCAATTAGCTGGGTACTTGGATGCTGACTGGGCTGGTAATCTAGATGATAGAAAATCAACCAGTGGTGGTTGTTTTTTTATTGGAAATTGTCTAGTTTCTTGGTTTAGTAAGAAATAAAATTCTATATCACTTTCAACAGCTGAAGCTGAGTATATCGCAGTTGGTAATGCATGTACACAGCTTGTTTGGATGCAACGAATGCTAAGTGATTATGGAATTAAACAGGATTCTATGTTATTACATTGTGATAATTCCAGTGCGATAAATATTTCAAAAAATCCTATTCAGCATTCTCGTACTAAGCACATTGACATTAGATTTCATTATATAAGGGATTTAGTAGAAGAAAAAGTTATATCTCTAGAATATATTCCTACTGAAGATCAACGAGCTGACATTTTCACAAAGCCTCTCAATAAAAGCAGGTTCAAAAAGATGAAATTTGATCTTGGCATGTGCATTTTAAATTGATTATTTATGCCTACTTGTATTATAGTGTATATATTTGCTAGATTGAATTCCAATTTTTGTAAAATTTGCAAGATATTTGAATTTTTGGGGCTTCTTTGACCAGTCGTGAGTTTACATGACCAGTCGTCCTACGACCGGTCGTAGATACCCACGACCAGTCGTGAAACTCGGGTTTCACTTATAATTGAGGATTTTTTGCTTTCTTCCTCATTTCATCTTTCTTCTCCTTGGAGCCGAGCTTCGACTTGTCGAACCCATCTATCTTGTTCTTCAAGGTTAGTGTTCTAAATCCCATTTTTCTTGCAGATTTGTGTCTAGTTTATTTTCTTTTCAAGCTTGAAGCTTTCTATTTTGGATTTCATTGAGATTTGGGGTTTGGATTTTGAAAAATCTGTTTTGAGAAAACCCACTTCTCAATCCTTTGCAACTTCTTAATTCCTTGAAATCCTTGTTGCAAATGGCTTCTAGAGGTAGAAAAACTACTTCCCGTGGTCCTTCTTCTTCCTCCAGATCGACCGCTATCTCTAAACGTCATCTTCTTGTTCCCAATGATGATTCATCATATGTTAGGGACATTAGATCACGTAATGTTATTGTTGAACATCCTGTTGATGTTAATCATATTGCACCTTTTGACATCCTTCCTATGCTTGAAGCTGTAGGTTGGGTTAACTTATTGCGTTGGGGTGGGCCTGCATACCGGTCCATTGCCCAATCCATGTTTACATGTATTAGTGCTTTCTTACAGGATAATTTAACTTTTCAAATTTCTACTAGAGAAGGGCCTTTTGACGTTGATCGTCATTTAATTTCAGCCCTTATGGACATTCCTGTGAATGATGAGGGTATTCCTATCCATAACTTAACTGATAAACCCTCAATGTCTGAAAAACGCATGCTCACTAGAGACTTGTGCAACATGGATGTTCAATGGACTCAAAAAGGGAATGCGCTCCCCGCAAGGTATTTGTTACCCAAATACAGAATTCTCCACAGAATCTTTGTGTCTAATCTGTATCCTCGTTAAGGTAATAAATCTGACTTGACTTCGTTTATGGTTCGTGTTATCCATGCTATTTCCAATGGTACTCAGATTTGTTTGTCATCCTTAATCTGTCATTTCATTCTTCAGTTTCGACTCCATCCTGGTCATAGTGACATTCCATTTGCCTATTTTATGACTATATTAGCTACACATATGTTAGTCGATATGCCTGTTGATGAGGCACCAATCCATCATCTGATCTTCAACAATACTAATATTAATAAGATGAAGTTGGATTTGCTTCCTGAACAAGGTGGTGGTGGTGGTGGTGGTCATGAAGAAGCTGGTGTTGACATTAATATGGATGACATTTTTGAGGAACTGGATTCTGACTCAGCTAATGATCCAGATTTTGTACCATCTGATGTTGATGCACGTCTGAGTACATTAGAGGGTAAAGTTGAGAATATAAATGTAAAGTTGGAAAACATGTCTGTTGCTCATGATTTGCAATTCAAGTACATGCGCAAATATCTTAGGCGCTTGAACAAAGGCATGCACCAACTTGATCCCTCTATTCCTGCTCCGTCATCAAGTTCTAGTTCTGAGTAGTTTTTATGAGACTTCTGGTCTGTAATAACTTTATAACTTTGCACTTGGCTGATTTAGAGTTGGATTCTATTTATATTTTATGCTGGACATTTATTCTATGTGATGCTATCACTCTTTTGATATACTCATGTTTTATGCTTACCTCCTCATGTTTACTCTCATGAATTCCTTTATTTAGTTCTCCTTTGTCATATTGTGACAAAAAGGGGGAGAATGGTTTGTTCCTAATGTGATTATGAGAGGAGTAGCATTGGTTATGTTACTCTGGGGGAGTCAGGGGGAGTATATGTTTGATCTTGTTGAATGAAACTGGTTGAATGTTGAAACTGGTTGAAACTGGTTTGAATGTTGAATATTGAATATTGAATATTGATTTGCAGGTATTAACCAGTTGTTTTACTTTTGTTTATCTTGGTTATGTGTTTTGTCACTAATTTGACAAAGGGGGAGATTGTAAGTGCTATAGTTTATATCCCTGTCTGTTGTCAAATTTGTGGTGCCAAAATCACTGTTATGTTATATATAACTTGCATAAGTGAAGCTCTCTCAAGGATCAACATTCATGAACAAGCTAAGCTCACAACAAGCAAAGCTCACAAGACAAGACTCAAGCTGCAAGACTTCAAGAAGAGTACAAGGCAGAACTCAAGACCCTTTCAAGATTGAGCTACATGAACATTTCAAGATTGATCTATATCAAGACCTCAAGACTCATACTTCAAGGTCACTTGTTCCTAATGTTTCAATGTCCATACTTCATGATTGAGGTTTGACTGACCATAGGTTGACCTTAGAAGTAGGTCATTTCGGATACATAAACCGAATGTTTATTTTACATGTGTTTGGCCTGTTCTTCGACTAGTCCTAGGCCTTCTTCGACTAGTCCTAGAGTTGCTTCGACCAGTCTAAGAAATTCCTCGATCAGTCGTGAGTTTGTTACAAATTCCGGATGAAATCTGTTAGGCTTTGACTAGTCCTGGAATCTGTTCGACCAGTCATAGGAACAGTGTTGACTGCATCTACGACCAGTCGAAAATCTTCGACTCGAATTCCAGCGAAGCTTTTTAGGACCTACGACCAGTCGAAGGAGAGCTACGACCAGTCGTAGGTGCCTACGACCAGTCGTAGGTGCCTACGACCAGTCGTAGGAGACCTTCGACCAGTCGTAGAACGGTCAAAGCATATCCCACCGAATTTTTCAAATATCTGTTGTTGCTTCGACTAGTTGAAGAGCTCCCTAGACCAGTCGAAGACCCGATCTTCTCACTTATAAATAGTGCACGAATCTCAGAAGAAATCATCGATTTAATTAATTTATTCAAGCCAATCTTCGTCAAACTTCTGAGAGATAATTCTATGCTCCATCTAAGCTAAGTGTGCTTATTTAATATTCTCTTTCCTTAGCTTTATTTAATTGATTTTATTTCTGCTATTCCAATCTGATTTGATAAGAGGAATTATTATTCCCTTTCTTTGGAATCAAAATCAATTAAGGCAAGCCCTATTTGGTTTAATTTAAAATCTATTAGAATTAGAACCATTGTAATCGAGTACTGGACATTGAACTTGGACATTCAATCATCTACTTTGATTTGGTTCTATCGGGCTGCTACAACGAAGGAGATAATCAGGTATTTTACATTTAATTGTAAATCCCTTTCTATTTTGGTTTCTTTCAAGATTTGCCAGAAAAATCTTATTGTATTGGTTTTCTGAGGAGAGCCAGGAAAACTCAGAAGTGGGGTTTTTTTTTAATTGTGTAAGCCCACAGACAAAGACACAATTCTAAAGGTTTTGGGTGAACCTGGAAAAACCTATTTTTAGTGAATGCTAATATGCCCTGTGTGAGGATATTAGGAGTGGAGTAGCATTTTGTGTGGCTATTGTATAACAGTTGGTGAACACACAGGCGAACCACTATAAACCCTTGTGTTGTGGTTGATTGATTTATTCTTCTAATCTTTAATTAATTTTTGTGGTATGTATGTATGGTGGTGAATGTTGTAATTATTTAATTCAAGCTTTGTGAGAATGTTGTAATAGCTTAGAATTTATTTTCTGCTATTCCTTTATCAGCTTGATTTTCAATTTCTTTTGAAAGTTGTTCCAGCAAGGTTGCCCTGCCATTTTTATGGTGTATGGCTGTCCCTAGAACAATACATTTTTAATTACAATTTATTCAGTTTGTATTTAATTCTATATTCCTCTTCGATTTGAGATTTGATACAAAGATCTTTCTAGAAATAAGGTTATCCTACCATAAACTCTGGTTTTTGGTGTAAGGTTGTCCTTAGAACAACGTTTGTATCAACCTCTCAAGATCTGAATTTTGAGGTTATTTTAATTTACTGCTTTGTGATTTACTTTGGCTATCATTTTCTTTTTATTTCCGCTGTTATTAGTTTTATTTGGCATTGTCCTATTCACCCCCCCCCCCTCTAGGACATATAGCTTGGCCTTTTCTTAAATTACCAACAGTCTGTATCTTGTAATTTTAAAATCACAATTATCCTTTAAAATTACTTCAAATTCACAAGAAATTCGATAAGAATTTAAAAATATTCACAATTTTTGCTCAAGACCAATAAAATACTGATTAGGTAACCTAATCTCCCACCCCCAACCTAAAATCTACATTGTCCTCAATGTAAAAGAAATAAGCATGCAATGCATATGGAACAATGAAAGTAAAAGAAGAGTGATGGAAAGATAATACCTGAACGAGAGAATCAAGAGGCTTCCCAGAGATATCAACGTAAAAGCGATTCAGCACACGAGAGAAATTAACAAAAGCAAAATAACCAAAATAAAATCTCGAAAAGAAGATCCTATCTATACCACTTTCGCAGGTGCTCTCGATTGCATTTAGCATATGCAACAAGTCTTTAAACCCCTAGGTTGCCCTTAGTGGACGAGTTGTAGTCATGTGAGGGTTTACAGTAATGTTACCCACAAACATTGAACTAACTAACTAGGAAATTGAAATGGAATGAAAAGCTGGGTTGCCTCCTAGGAGCGCTAAGTTTAACGTCTTCAGCCAGACAAGAATGGACCATGAATTAATCAATCTTGATAACCTGGGTCTGCCAACTAAATTTTCTCAACATCTTGATTAATCAATCCCAAACTTTTTGGGAACAACTTGAACCGTGCTATCTTAAATGCGGTCAATGATACCAATGTCTAACGAGTTAAGCATCTCTGCTCGAACATCCTCTTTCATGTTAGGGTTAAGCCTCCTTTACATTTCATGCGACTTTTTCTCATTTTCTTCAAGATCAGTATGATGCATACAAAAAGTGGGGCTTACTCCCTTCATGTCCTCTATCGTCCACCCAATAGCTGCCTTATATTCTCTAAGCACTTTAAGAACTTGCTCTCTTGTTCCTTCTCAAGGTTAGAAGTTTTGATGACAGGCAGGGTCTCAGAAGGACCTAAAAATGCATACTTGAGGTTTTCAGGCAATTGTTTAAGGTCAAGTTCAGGTAGTTTCTCAATAGATGGGACTGGTTTAGACTCAGAGGGTGGAAGAGGTTCCACTTCCGCTTTCCATTTTGTAGTCTTCATTATCGGCGTAGAATTGAGCAATGCATTGACTTCTTGGATGGAACTCTCTATGTCAAAATCCATTCCAAAATGTGTTAAGCAAGTCTCAAGTGCGACTTCAGAAGATTGAAGGAAAGATTCATGCACTAGACTCTCAATTATGTCCACTTCAAATATATCATCCGAGTCTACTAGTTGTTGTGCAGCATTGAAAACATTGAGTTTAATCTTCATGTTACCAAAAGACAACTTCATAACTCCATTCCTGCAATTTATAATAGCATTGGATGTGGCCAAGAATGGGCGCCTTAGGATAACCGAAATTTGACTAGTAGGATTCTGGACGAGCTGAGTATCTAGAATGATGAAATCCACTGAAAAATAAAACTTATCAACCTGGATTAGCACATCCTCAATAACACCACGGGGCACCTTGATAGATATATCAGCTAGTTGTAATGTTATTTTAGTTGGTTTCAGCTCACCAAGTCCTAGCTGCTCATATACAGAATATGGTAACAAATTAACACTGGCCCCTAAATCAAGCAATGCTTTCTCAACCTTATGATCGCCTATGACATAAGAAATGGTAGGAGCTCCTGGATCCCTAAATTTAGGAGGGGTGTTGTTATGAATCATGGCGCTGAGTTGCTCTGCAAGGAAGATCTTCTTGTGAACATTCATCTTATGCTTTTGAGTACATAAATTTTTAAGAAACTTAGCGTAAGCAAGGACTTGCTTGATAGCATCAAGCAATGGAATGTTAATTTGCACTTGCTTAAACATGTCCAATATCTCATTAAAGTTAATTCCTTTTAATTGGTGCCAGACGTTGAGGAAAAGGCACTTTAGGCACATAGGATGGCACGTGAGTGGTACCTGGAGAGTCAGAGTGCTTGTGGGCTTTCGATGCATTAGTATGTCTCTCCGCTTCATTTTGATATTCCGATTTGGAATTTGATTCTTCCTTAGGCATCTCCACTTTGTTCTCGATCTGTTTACCGGACCTAAGAGTAATGATTGATTTAGCTTGCTCATGATATTATTCTTGGTTTGAATTAGATCCAATATCACACTGTCCTTTTGGATTTGCCACAGGTTAACTACGGAACTTGTCCTTCTCTCTCTCACTCAATGTGGCAGCAAGTTGACCCAACTGTACTTCCAGCTTGGTAATCGATTGCGCATTTACATGTAAGCTTTGCTGGTTAGCTAGTAAAGTTTGTTGGGTGTCTTTTTGAAATTGAAGTGAACTCTGCATAAAAAGATTGAGTGTATCCTCAAGAGATGGTTTCCTAGATTGTGGAGGTACTTGTTGATACTATGGGAACTGCTGAGGTTGTTGACTGCCAACTTGGGGGTACGGTTGCATTGGAGAATTTCTAGATGGTCCTCCTTGTTATGGTCCTTTTGCCCAAAAAAAATTTGGATGTCTAGCCCACCCTAGGTTGTAGGTGTCTGAGTAAGGATCATTCCTAGGTCTTCGGAAGGTGTTCATAGCATGCACTTGTTCAGAGAGAAATTCTGAAAATGTTGCACTAGATGGACAAGACTGCGTAGGAAGGGCAGGACTGGAACATATAGCACATGACTCGATTTGATTTGTTTGTGGAGGTCCATTATTCATCATCAAAGCATCTACTTTCTTTGTCAGTCTATCAATCTTGGCATAAAGATCTGGCATGACTTCTACCTCATATATACCACCTTTCTTCTGTGGTTGGGGACTTCTTTCACCTCTATTTGAGTAGTCCCATTGCTGGGAATTTTCACACAAGGTTTCAAAGAAATTCCATACTTCGACATCACTTTTGGTCATGAATGACCCTCCCCTGGTGGCATCAACCATGCGACGGTTTTGGAGTGTCAGACCGTCATAGAAGTATTGAACCTATTGCCACTTCTCAAAACCATGGTGTGGACATTTAAGAAGTAAGTCCTTCCATCTTTCTCTATATTCATGAAAGTGTTCACCCTCTTTTTGTGTGAAATTAGATGGCGGGAACCATGTATGAAGTTTTGCACCAATCAGATGGCGGGAACCATGTGATCTTGCATTCTGCACCAATTTCGGGCCTCTTTAACATGAACTACCTGATTTTTTCAGATCCATTGCATGTAAATTCTTCAGTCTTGGTTCTCTGGAGTGCATCCCTTACTCTGGAGACTTCGGAGTGTCAAATCCATGCTTTTAGTACTCTTTTTTAGTCCACCTCGTGATTACATCCTACAATAAAAACACAATTAAAATATGACATTAAGTATTATCATGTACATAAAATCAGGCAATAATTGGGGTCTGATAAGCAATATTCGACCCTCATCACCTTCCCTTAGGCCTTATTAGGCCCATTCTCACCGATACTGATTCCGATTGTTGAGGTCAATTTCGATTGTCGAGGCTGATTATGATTTCGATTGTTGAGGCTGATTTCGATTGTCGATACTGATTCTAATTACCAAGGTCGATTCTGATTGTCGATACCGATTCTGATTGCCGAGGCTGATTCCGATTGTTGAGACCGATTGTTGAGGCCGATTTCGATTCTGATTGTTGAGGCTAATTTTGATTTTGAATGTCGAGGCCGATTCTGATTGTCGATACCGATTCCAATTGTTGAGGCCGATTGTCAAGGTCAATTATCGAGGCTGATTCTGATTGTCGAGGCCAATTTCAATTTCAATTATTAAGGTTGATTCCGATTGTCGAGGCTGATTCTGATTGTCGATATCGATTTAGATTATCGAGGCCGATTCTGATTGTAAATACCCATCTGATTGTTGAGTTCGATTGTATAAGCTAATTGCCGAGGTCAATTATCGAGGCTAATTCTGATTGTTGAGGCTGATTGTTGAGGCCGATTTTGATTGTCAAGGTCAATTCCGATTGTAGAGGCCGATTGTTGAGGCCGATTGTATAGGCCGATTGTTGAGGTCAATTATCAAGGCTGATTTCGATTATTAAGGCCAATTGTTGAGGCCCAATGTGATGTATATGAGGCCCATATTTGAGGCCCATTGTGATGTGCATTCGGCCTGTGTTTGAAGCCTAATGTGATGTATATGCGGCCTGTATTTGAGGCCCGTTGTGATATGCATTCAGCTCATGTTTAAGGCCCAATGTGAAGTATATAAGGCCTATGTGATGAGGCCCATGGTGTTATATATTTGGCCCTTGTGTGAGGCCATGGGTCCACTATATGTTAGGCTCCATGTGGCCATTCCTTGGGGCAATGTTAGTTAAATGTCCACATTATCATGGTCGATTGTCGATGCCAGTTATTGATACTGATTATGAGTATGTGACAGCATAACATCATGATACATGCCTATACGCATCATTTACATGTTTGTTATGAAATGTGGTTGACCATTGCATATGTCATTGGAGAGTTTGTTATGAGACTCCCTGATAGGCGGTGGTTATCTCACATGAGCGCACGGTATGCGCAGGATTGATGCATGACTGGATTGTATGACTCATGCATCTTTCATTGTGTTGTGATTACTATATGCCCTAGCAACATCCGGGCCATAGCCTCCACAGGCACATCGTGGATGGCTAGATGGGACATCAAAAATCTGTTATTAGCATCGGCCCACCATAGATGGCCCTGGGTGAAAATCCCTAAACCCTCTTGGTACTAAAGGATGCCCTAATGTCTGAACCGAGTGGATATATATGAGCGCATGAGGGCCGTATACCAGTCGGCCACATCTGCGACTGTATCATGGTCAGTTGGGAGGGGATGTAACCTTACCCGCCTAAGTGAGGGGGCAATATCTACGTTGAGTTTGACCAGCTTGAGGAATGGGTCCACTATCGACGAGTTGAACCAGATATTGGCAGGTGAAAAGTGAGGTCTCTTCCACTTACCTAGTTGTGCGCTTGGATAAGGGTGGCAAGCTGGCGCAGAGTGTAATAGACCCCGGTAATAATTCCAGAGATGTACAGTACTGATTTGTGGAGCAGGAGTTGCGTACTTAACATTATATTCATTCATTCATTCACTATCCACTTGGGCTGGTAGTGCGCAACTATTTATTACGTGTACCTTCGCAATGGCCAGGATTTCGGTTGGGGCGTGTGACTAACCTGAGATCAGGAGTTTACCACATTGAATCTGACTATCCAAATTTGGTATGGGACTGGTTTGGATAGAAGTCCCTTGTGATGGACCCCATTACCCGTGATATTACGTGCTATCATCCCAACTTCACACTCCAGCATGGTCATTCCATTCGCACCGCATATTACATTACATCCGTGGCATATGGAATTTTGGGTTACTATGTTTTTATATTTATATGGTCTAGGTATAGCTGACGCTATTCGTGAACTCGTCAGGAATTATATATTGCATTGCATCCTCGGCATCCGATATTTGGCTCTTTATGACTCCTCATTTACATAGTTGATCTATATTGCGTATTCTGATATTGATTGACTCATGAACTTATCAGTATTTTCACTTACTCTGATATCGTATGATTCATGATCTTACCAGTATTTTCGATAGTGTATGATTATGGCATTATATTGAATACTTGGCACTTACCATGTGCACACACTTACACCACCCTTTAAGCTTTCTATAAACTTATGCATGATAGATACATACAGGTAATGTTAGGTTGCAACAGTGTGGAGCTTAAAGCATGTAGCTGACTTCTGGAGCTTTGATTTTGACATATGTATTTTCCTTTCAACATTATATTCAAATGTTTATATTAGTGGATATGTGATGATGATGTTGCCTTTGTGATTTGGGTAAACTTGTGGTTATGCTTCTTACAAGATAAATATATGTTGGAAAATCCTCCTTGTAGGATCCCAGGATCGAAATCTGGCGTATGTATGCTAGGAGCCGAGAATGGGGTACTACGGAGGTCATCAACACTGGATTCGGTGATCGGGAATTTTGTGAGTTCGGTTTCCAAGTCTGGGGCGTGAGACATGGTTTGGTGATGAAATCCCTACCAATTATCATAGTTCTCCTTCATTGAGAATTACGTTAATGGAAGTTCAGATTTGGTTTTATTGATATATTTTCCAATTGGCTAGGAGAGGACTCCAATTTTAATTGTGTTACTTGAATCAAGCAAGAGGGCTCCCTGATCACTACAAGTAGATCCTTGGCACCCTAGTTCCCACCTTTAAATTCTTAGTTTTAATTACTCTATTCACAATTACTCTCTCAAATGCTTCAAAATTAATTTCACAACTTCTAGTTCTACTTCTAGTTAATTTTAGAAACGTACAAGTTTCAGTCCCTGTGGATTCGGCCTTGATCTTACCGAGATTATTACTACATCGCGACCCTACACTTGGGGTTGTGATCATTTTCTCATGCCCAAGATTGACTAACTAGTTGACGTTACCACTGGGTACGCACTTCTCAGTTTTATGGATGTGTACTCATGGTACAATTAGATCGGTATGCATGAGCACGGCAAGCATAAAATTGCCTTCATCACCGATAAAAGGTTGTATTACTATTAGGTAATGCCTTTCATGTTGAAAAATGTCAGAGCAACGTATCAATGGCTAGTGATCAATAAGATGTTCACTAAGGAAATTGGAAAAACAATGGTTTTACATCAACGATATGTTCATTAAGAGCACAATGGCCAAGGGCCATGCAACAAACCTCAGAGAGATATTCGGGATCCTAAGGAAATACCGGATGAAACTCAACCTGAGCAAATGCACATTAGATGTCAATTTAGGTAAGTTCCTAAGTTTCATGGTCCACTAGAGAGGGATCATGGCGAATCTTGTCAAAACCCAAGCTCTCATAGAAATGAGATCTCGCAGCTTGAAAAAAGAAATTTTGCGCCTCACAGGCAGGGTGGAGGCTTTAAATAGATTTGTTTCCTGAGCCACGTATAGGTTCTTTCCCTATAAGCAGCTAAAGGGGAGCAAAAAGATGACCTGAATGGAGGAATGTGAATAGGCGTTCAATAGCTCAAGGCCTACCTAGGGTCCCATCCACTTCTCTCAAAGCCTACACAAGGGAAGGAGGTATTGTTGTACCTAGTTCTCTCATCGGCAACAGTTAACTCGACCTTAATTAAGAAGAAGAAGGTGCTTGACAACCTGTCTACTACATTAGCAACGCCATGGTCGATGTAGAAACATGCTATCCAGCGATAGAAAATTCGGCCTTGGCCTTGATCACATCGTCATGGTGACTTCAGCCTTACTTCTAGGCTCACAACATTGTGGTCTCAACCAATTAGCCTCTTCACCAAGTACTGCAGAAACCCGAGGCATCGAGACAACTTGCCAATTGGGTGATTGAGCTCAATGAATTTGGCATTGTATACCTACCTCGAGCAGTGATCAAATGGTAGGACGTCGCCGACTTTATTACAGAGTTCACCTACCCCACGGACCAGCCACACACAGAGAAAATCAAGTAAGGCTCAGCACCACAAACGTGGACTCTCCATGTAAACGGATCATCGAATGCTCAGGGAAGTGGAGCGAGACTAATTTTAACCTCACTTGACCAAGTGAAGGTCAAGTATGTCCTGCAATTTGGCTTCTCTGCCTCCAACAATGAGGTCGAGTATGAGGCACTTCTATCCAGCCTAAGATTGGCCAAAGCAATGGTAGTCATAATACTGAAAATTTATAGCGACTCGTAGCTAGTGGTAAACAAAGACACCACAAAATATCAAGCCAGAGGAGACAAGATGATCGCTTACCTAACCAAGACTTGCGAATTACTCAATGAATTCAATGAGTATGAAATTGTACAAGTCCTAAGATCTAAGAACTCCAATGCAAATTCTAAAACTAGGCTGGACTCAACCATCGACGCCAACCTCTTAAGACCATCCTGATTGAATTCTTGCATAATCCGAGCATTAGTCAACTTGACTAGAAAGAAACCCTCTCAGTTAACCATGCACCGAACTGGATGGATTTTATCATGCACTACCTACAACAGGGCGAGCTACCTGAGGACAGACTGGAGGCTCGAAAGATCAGGTACTAATCTGCTCGGTACATAATGCTGAAAGACATCATATACAAGAAATGGTTTTCACTACCCTACCTGAGGTGCCTACGACCAAATGAAGTCGAATACATTTTGAGAAAAATCCACGAAGGCGTCTGAGGAAATCACTTAGGCGAGAGAGCCCTGGCATATAAAGCGATCTGACAAGGGTATTACTGGCCCACGATACACGAAGATGCTAAGCGGTTCATGAGGAAATGTGATAAGTCTCAGCGCTTTGCAATAGTTCCATGTTAACCACCCGAGTAGATGACCCTAATGAGCGGGCATTGGCCTTTCGCACAGTTGGAAGTTGACATGATTGGACATCTATTAACGGGCAAGGGGCATACCAAGTTCGTTATTATCATCGTCAACTACTTCACCAAGTGGGCTGAGCCCGAGCCTTTAGCTTGGATAACTGAGCAGAAGACAATTAACTTCATCTAAAAGAATATCGTTTTTAGATTCAACATCCCCCACACTATCATTATTGAAAAGGGTGAGCTTAATAGTCCTGAGGGGGAGTGAATAGGACTATGCCAAATAAAACTAAACTTGCTAAAATAATAAATAAATCAGGAAATAAACTCTCACAAATATTGAAAAATTGATTTAAACTTACTTCGTAAGACAACCTACACCCAAAACAAAGTTTATGTAGGACAACCTTACTTCACGAACAGTCATAATCGAGATCTCAAACCAAAGCAAGATCCAATAGAGCTATCTATTACAAGCATTCACCACATTTGTGTAAATAAAATTACAATCATTCTCTACATACGCAAAAAGTAAACATTCACCACAAACACCAAGAATTATAGTGGTTCGGTGTGTACACCAACTGTTCTCAAATAGCCACACCTACTCCACTCCCAATAATCACAAACCACATGATATTGGCTTTCACTATAAACAAAGTTTTCACAGGGTTACCTTAAAACATGATGCAGTTGTGATTTTAAAGGGTTTCTCACAAACAAAAACCCCACACTGAGATTTCTGGCTATCTCAATTAAAACCAATAAATGAGATTTTTTTGATATCTCAAAGAAACTAAAATATAAAGAATTATACTTATCTTCTCCTTGAAGACATATCTCTTGATGTAGCCTACAAAACCACTTCTCTAGAATTAGAATGTTCAATGTCCAGTCACATAAACAAGGGTTCTAGGTTCTAAATTAATTCAAACCAAATGCTACTTGTTTGAACTCCTCAAGATCTCAAAGAAGAGCAATTACTCTCTTTAAATAATAAGATTCATGAAAAGAAATCAAGGAATTAAATTAAAAAGTTATTTAAACAAAATATTAAAATACCGCGCAATAGCTTGAAGATAGTGGGGACTTCTCTCTCTCTTGGTGAAGGCTTTTACAAGCTTGGATGAGTAATTTTGGATTGAGAGAATGCCTCTATTTATAGGGTGATGCTTCGACTCGTCTAAAGTCTCTTTCGACTCGTCTAAGATCTAACAAAATTTCAAATTTTGGGTGCGATCGGATAAAATCGTTCTTCAACTAGTCGAAGGCCCTACTCAACTGGTCGAGAATGCCTGATTTTAGTTACTAGAATTTGAGTCGAGCAACCGTCGACTGGTCAAAGGTCCCTCTTCGACTGGTCGAGTAGTCTGCTCAACTGGTCAAGAAAGCAACAGAAATATCCATTTTTTGGATTTTAAACATGGATTGGTCGAAGATTTTCTTAGACTGGTCGAGCCACAACTTAGACTAGTTGAACCTAAGCCTATACTAGTTGAACTTAAACCTAACCAAAGTATAAAAACCCATATAAGTTTGTCTTTTGAAAGCATGTAAGTCTAAGCTCTTTCTAGGGTCTGTTATACCTAAGAAGACTGAACATTGAAGTTTGAAACTTGTTCTTATTCTTGTTTCTTCAATAGAACATGTAGTTGATCTTTTACTTAAAGTGTATTGAAGATGGAGCTTGATCTTCTACTTGAAATGTAGTAAAACTTGAACTCATTTAAGCTTGAACTTTCCAACTTCATGACTTGTACTTTAGTAAGGTTTCCATAGTAGATGCTGAATTTAATTGACTTGAGACTTGACTTTCCATGAACTTTCCATCTTGATCCACATTAGTCAGACCATATCATAAGCTGTTTTGTCGAAACAAAATTTGACAAACAAAGGTGTGCTCTATTCACAATGCTTTCACCTCACCTTAGCACCCCTAAGCTAATAGATAGGTAGAAGTAGTTAACAAGATCATCAAAGTCCACCTTAAAACCAACCTCGAGAGATTCAAAGGGGCCTAGGCAGAGGAGATCATGCATGTTTTAAGGAAATATTGGACTACTGCTTAATTAACTACCGAGCAGACAACTTTCTCTTTAACCTTCGGCATAGAGGTAGGGGTCCTAGTGGAAATTTGGAATCCCATCATGACAATCTGAGCTATTATAAGTAGGGAAAAATGATGAGAAAATGTTACTGAGTCTCAACGCACTAGAGGAATCAGGGACAATGCGCAAGTAAGAGTCATCACCTACTACCAGATAGTTGCTCGTCACTACAATTCAAGACTCAAGTAGTGAAGATTCAGGGTATGAGATCTGGCACTCTGAGAAGTTTCCCTGAGTACTACAAAGTTCGATTCAGAAGACCTAGGACCAAGTTGGGAAGGACCTTATAAGGTGTAACACCTCAGTTCCTGAAACTCGAGTACACTACTCGTTTTCCAAAAACTCGAGAGTTAACCTTTAGAGACAGTCCAAATTTCATATACATTTTTTTTCTTTATTAGAGTTAGTAAACTAGCGGAAGAGAAACAAACCAAGTATAAGAGAGAGTCCAAATATACATAACCAAATATGCTTGTGGTTGCCTTAAAAATTATACAAATCAATGTCTTAACTTTTACAAAACATGACAGTACAAATTAAATAGAACTGAAATTAGGAATAAAGAGTCGCAAGATCATCTGGTTCCTCCTATTCCACATAAACACCAGCATGTGCATCATCTGCGTCTCTTGCACACTAAATATGGTTTGATAACGTTAATGGCTATCCTAGTAAGGTATAACCCCTAAGATTTATTGTATCATCAAGATAATTAAGCATAGTTATCAGAAACAATCCATAATAAATATTTTATGATGATCATTATACAAATAAGACAGAGTTTACCAGATACGACTATATTGAATAAATTCCACAAAGATATTCTCATTTAAATGCATGAATGCATGTACATGCTCACGGACATAGGGATGCACATCTAGCTAGCAAAAAGGTCACCTAAGGAGAACTAATCACCTGGAAAGACCATGACACCCAAGGTAAGCTAGCTTCCTGAAAGAGTATTCTATGATATGTCTAAGGAAAACTAGACTCCTAAAAAATTTCATGTGAAAAGGACAACCCATGGTAGTCAAATGCACACAACAAAAACTTAGGATCACCAGGTAAATACTCTACGGTATAACTCATAGTGACCCGAGAAAACTCCGTGTCTTGTATCAACCACCTGGTAAAGTCCGTATGCCATGAAGATGCATGATTGGCCTAACCATTATTATTTCAATTTCAAACAACCATTTTAAGGAAGCTCAAAGGTCATTATGGGGGTTTTGTCACCTAGCATAAGGCGACAGCTCAAGCGTAGTGTCACATTCCACTATCCCTAGCTCATGAGATTGACAAATAGGATGTTTAAAGGTAACCTATTCAACTAGTAGCCAATTATAGTTCTACAAGTGGAACTTTCCATCGCAAGGTTATATGAAGATGGTTCATTAAAGTCATATAGGGCAAATGTTACATCAAGCCACATGGGGCAAACAGTCCATCCCAAGGATGTGATAAAAATGAATTTTCTCAAAAGCCACATAGGTAACAAATAGTTTAAAAGATGGTAAATCCACAACAAAAACTCCATTTAATTTATTAGACAAAATGGCCACTAGTATGAGGATCTCCAAGCATCCATACAGTAATCACAAGTGGTGAGACAAGCCACGTAAAATATCAATGACGCTTATCCATATAGATTGTTTCATTTAAATCGAGATAGAGAATTTTACAATATATAGCATGTTCAGACACTTGAATGTAAATCCAATGATTAATCATTTAGGAAGAATTCACTCAAACATCTTTCCTTCATCCACCTCTTCCTTCTTCTCTAACTTTCTCTTTCTTTCTCCCACATTTCTTTGAGATGTTTAATAACAACTAGTTATTAAATCAGACCTGCAAGACAATCCAACTCAGTGAGTCAATCCATCAAAACTCGACTGCGAGTTAAGCTCTCAGCCCACTACAAGAAAACCCACTTTTACTAATGAAAATTTTCATTGCTAAATGAGCTTTTTTTCATAGGTAAAATGTTTTATCGATAAATTTTTTCGTTGGTAAATTCGTCGGTAAAAGATCAAGGGAAAAGGCTTTTACTGACGAAAATTTGAAAAGTCGGCAATGGCAAGATTTTTACTGACGAATTTTTTCATCGATAAAAAATATGTAAAAAACTTTTATCGACGATTTTTTCGTAGGTAAAAATATTTCACGATACTTTTACCTATGAAAATTTTCATAGGTAAAAATATTTACAAAACTTTTACCAACGACTTTTTTCATCGGTAAAAAATAAGTAAAAAACTTTTATCAATGATTTTTTTCGTAGGTAAAAATATTTCACGATACTTTTACCTACAAAAACATTCATAGACAAAAATATTTGCAAAACTTTTACCTGTGAAAATTTTCGTAGGTAAAAACGTAGATGAGAGACTTTTACCAATGAAAATTTTTGTAGGTAAAAAACGTGGATGAGACGTTTACCTACGAAATATTTCGTAGGTAAAAACGTGGATGAAACTTTTACCTACGAAAGTTTTTATAGGTACAAAACATGGATGAGAATTTTTACCTACGAAATATTTTGTAGGCAAACAACGCGGATGAAACTTTTACCTACAAAATATTTTGTGGATAAAAGTCTCTTTTTTTTTTCAATATTCCAGCATAAAATTCCTAATATACACCTGTTACAATTTATTTCATCATATTCTTCCTGATATGCACCTGTTATATAATATATTTCATAATATTCACATTCACATCCATCTAAACCCAAACTACGTAAATCCATCCAAACATAAACTACATCCATCCAAACACAAACAATCTTATCCACATCACATTCATCCATGCTTAAATACATATAAGTTTAACATCATAGATAAAATATATAAAATTATTCATAGCCTATTTCTTGGTGGGGCTCACAAAATTCAGTGTGGTGAACACATCATCGACTGTGCACACACACCTAAGTCCTTACTCATGCCTTCATGGTAGATTCAAAATAGTTTCAATACAAGGTCATGAGTTCAAGTGCCCATTGTGGCCGTAAGTGACTCTGGTGTGTGAGTGTGTGTTAAAAGAAAAAGAAAGAAAGAAAATGTTGATTTATCTTTTGGGTTGAGCCTAATGGTACTTTGTGATTTCTCATCAGGTAGAAATTATTATTAATTGTCTTTAGAAAGGTGAGATTAAGCCACTTATAATTATTTTAACATGATAAAATGTTGTACATATATTTGAGCACACACCACAAAATAAACAATCCTATGGAAAAAAAAAACAAATGAAAAGAGAGAGAGAGAGAGAACATATGAGAGGTGATCCTTATCTCCTTTGATGGATTCAAGTTGCATGTGCCCTACCCAACTTCTTATAAGAAGTTATATGGGTCTTAGAATAATGTTGGTGACAAATCCACCTTGTCTATTAGTATTATCATATTGTGTTAGGACATGACTCTAAAAATGAGATAAATCCAAATCTCAAATAATCTATGCTATAAGAGATAGTGGAGATGGAAATAGATGCACTGTGATGCTTGAGTTCGAGTATACTTGCTAATAAAGTAAGATTTTCGTGTTTGTTGCCATGTGATTGAGCTACATTATTATATACTACGTTTGATGCAACAATGTTGGCAATGTTAATGATGACTAGGACTTGCAGTCACAATGTAAGAAAACGAGAAATTTCTATTTGTATCAATGGTAAGTAGAGAATCAAGATTCGTGATGCTCAGTTGTCCAAATTGTTTATAAAGTCATTACCATTAAAAGAAACTGAATAAACACAAAAGTTTGCTAATCCTAAACTTTTATATCCTAAAGAAGGTTTGAATGTAGGCGTTCAATCTCTATTTTTATCGTTATTCTTATTTGCCATGTGATTCACTTGAGTATGGATTTGCATCATTTTTAGGTACATGTCCTAACATAAGCTTATAAAATTGAAATACAATGAATTTCTCAAGAATATCAAAGTGAGCCCCACCTAGATTCCACCTTAGTGGGGAACACATGCAATTTGAATCCTCCTCTAACCACCTTTCATGCCTACCAAAGAGGATAAAAATCATCATAATAAGAGACAACAACTAATGTCCTAACAAGGTATTCAATTGAAATCATACAGGAAATAGGCTATGAATAATCTACTTGTATAAGGCTAATTCTTTAAGATTGTGTGTGGGCCCATTCAATCGAGTTCGGGTTTGGGATCGGATTTAGGTTTGGGTTTTCAAGTTTAGGTTTAGGCTTAGGTTTAGGTTAGGGAGTTGAGATTAGGATTAGGTGTAGGTTTAGGTTTAGGGATTTGAGAATACATTTAGGTTTTAGGTTTAGGTTTAGGTTTTAGGTTTAGATTTAGGTTAAGGTTAGGTTATAGGTTATAAGTATAGGTTATAGGTTATAGGTTTTAGTTTAGGTTAAGGTTATAGGTTTAGGTTAAGGTTTAGGTTTAGGTTTAGGTTTAGGTTTAGGTTATATGTTATAGGTTATAAGTTATAGATTATAGCTTTAGGGAATTGAGAATAGGTTAAGGTTTACGTTTATGAAATCGGGTTCGGGTTCGGGATCAGTTTTAGTTTTGGGTTTTCAAGTTTAGGTTTAGGTTTAGGAGTTGAGATTAGGATTAGGTGTAGGTTTAGGTTTAGGGATTTAAGAATACATTTAGGTTTTGGGTTTAGGTATAGGTTTAGGTTATAGGTTAAGGTTTAGGTTATAAGTGTAGGTTATAGGTTTAAGTTTAGGTTAAGTTATAGGTTAAGGTTTAGGGAATTGAGTTTAGGTTATAGGTTATAGGTTTAGGTTATAGGTTATAAGTTATAGGTTATAGGTTAAGGTTTAGGTTTTAGGTTCAGGTTTAGGTTTAGGTTATAGGTTTTGGGATTTGAGAATAGGTTTAGATTATAAGTATAGGTTTAGGTTAATGTTGTAGGTTATAGGTTTAGGTTATAAGTTTATGTTAATGTTGTAGGTTATAGGTTTAGGTTATAGGTTTAGGTTATAGCTTTAGGGAATTGAGAGTAGGTTAAGGTTTAGGTTTAGGAAATCGGGATCGGGTTTGGGATCGGGTTTAGGTTTGGGTTTTCAAGTTTAGGCTTAGGTTTAGGTTAGGGAGTTGAGATTAGGATTAGGTATAGGTTTAGGTTTAGGGATTTGAGAATACATTTAGGTTTTAAATTTAGGTTTAGGTTTAGGTTTAGGTTATAAGTGTAGGTTTTAGGTTTAGGTTTAGGTTAGGTTATAGGTTAAGGTTTAGGGAATTGAGTTTAAGTTATAGGTTATAGGTTAAGGTTTAGGTTATAGGTTATAGGTTAAGGTTTAGGTTTTAGGTTAAGGTTTAGGTTTAGGTTATAGGTTTTGGGATTTGAGAATAGGTTTAGGTTATAAGTATAGGTTTAGGTTAATGTTGTAGGTTATAGGTTTAGGTTATAAGTTTATGTTAATGTTGTAAGTTATAGGTTTAGGTTTAGGGATTTGAGAATACATTTAAGTTTTAGGTATAGGTTTAGGTTTTACGTTTAGGTTAAGGTTACAGGTTTAGGTTATAAGTGTAGGTTATAGGTTTAGGTTTAGGTTAGGTTATAGGTTAAGGTTTAGGGAATTGAGAATAGGTTGAGGTTTAGGTTTAGGAAATCGGGTTCGGGTTCGGGTTCGGGTTTAGGTTTGGGTTTAGGTTTGGGTTTTCAAGTTTAGGTTTAGGTTAAAGAGTTGAGATTAGGATTAGGTATAGGTTTAGGTTTAGGGATTTGAGAATATATTTAGGTTTTAGGTTTAGGTTTAGGTTATAGTTTAGGTTTAGGTTATAGGTTATAGGTTATAGCCTTAGGGAATTGGGAATAGGTTAAGGTTTAGGTTTAGGAAATCGGGTTCAGGTTCGGGATCTGGTTTAGGTTTGGGTTTTCAAGTTTAGGTTTAGGTTTAGGTTAGGAAGTTGAGATTAGGATTAGGTGTAGGCTTAGGTTTAGGGATTTGAGAATACATTTAGGTTTTAGGTTTAGATTTAGGTTTTAGGTTTTAGGTTTAGGTTTAGCTTAAGGTTAGGTTATAGGTTATAAGTTTAGGTTATACGTTATAGGTTAAGGTTTAGGTTATAGGTTTTAGTTTAGGTTAAGGTTATAGGTTTAGGTTTAGGTTAAGGTTTAGGTTTAGGTTATAGGTTTAAATTAAGGTTTAGGTTTAGGTTATAGGTTATAGGTTATAGGTTATAGGTTATAGCTTTAGGGAATTGAGTTAAGGTTTAAGTTTAGGAAATCGGGTTCGGGTTCAGGATCGGGTTTAGGTTTGGGTTTTCAAGTTTAAGTTTAGGTTTAGGTTAGGGAGTTGAGATTAGGATTAGGTGTAAGTTTAGGTTTAGGTTTAGAGATTTGAGAATACATTTAGGTTTTAGGTTTAGGTTTAGCTTTAGGTTATAGGTTTAAGTTTAGGTTATAAGTGTAGGTTATAGGTTTAGGTTTAGGTTAGGTTATAGGTTAAGGTTTAGGGAATTGAGTTTAGGTTTTAGGTTTTAGGTTTAGGTTATAGGTTATAGGTTATAGGTTAAGGTTTATGTTTTAGGTTAAGGTTTAGGTTTAGGTTATTGGTTTAGGTTTAGGTTATAGGTTTTAGGATTTGAGAATAGATTTAGGTTATAAGTATAGGTTTATGTTATGAGAATAGGTTTAGGTTATAAGCATAGGTTTTAGATATTAGTTTTCGGCGTAGGTTTAAGTTTAGGGTTATACTAGGGTCTGCTCCAACAATTTCGAGCTAATACATAAACACAACTTGTCCAAATATCTAGGCCACTCCAATGCTGTTCATAGGAAATGGACAGCTTCATCATGGTCATAACAGTGGTTCCCACCTTACAGGGACCCCTGCTCAACATCCGGATAACTCTGACGCACATCCGGGTCTGCTCCATCAATTTCAAGCAAATACATAAACACGGCCTGTCCAAATGGCCAGGCCACTCCAATGTTGTCCATAGGAAATGGACAGCTTCATCATAGTCATAACAACGGTTCCCACCTTCCAAGGACCCCCGCTCAACATCTGGATAGCTCCAACACACATTCGGATCTGCTCCATCAATTTCGAGCTAATACATTTAAAAACAACATAAAGGGAAGTAAAGCAAGAAACATCTATATGAAGATATGGAGGGGAATTACTAGTGTATCTATATTCTTTCTATGTACCAGGTTGATTTTGAGTTGCTTATAAGATGTTGATATTACATTATATGTGATGAGGGTTGAATTACTAGTCAATGCAAATGTTTTCAGAAGATAGATAATACACACACATACACACACAAAACTTTTTATTTCATTATTATGATGTATTATGATAATCCTCAAGTCCAAACAAACTCTAAGGGCCCCTTTCATGCACTATCAAAACCCATGTTTAGAGAAGAAAACCTCATTTTGATGGGAAACAAGGGTTAATTGGCAGTCATAGGAAAACCCACTTAAAAACATAGTTTTCAAGATCAGTTTTCAAGATCAACTAATGAAATAGGAATTAAAATGCCACCCATCCGAAAATCAATTAGATTAGTTTTCACCTACTAAATGAAAACACTGATTTTGCTTTTGCAAGTTGCATCCAAACAGCACTAAGGAAGATTAAAAATCATATGATTATTTACCATAAGATGATGGGACATAGATAGTATACTCAGATTTTCAGTTTGTAAAAGTGGGGCCAAGGTCTTGTGATCTAGACCGTTGAAATGGTAGCACCAAAAGCCTCCCAATTGAGAATCTAGCCAATTAAATCTTTGGCCCTTTTATCGGTTGAAAGCAGACCATTGCTCAAACTTCTCTATTAACGGCCTATTTACAATCTGCCCACAGATGGTTATGATTATCGAATGAAGGAGAATTACAGTGCATGGCCCATCAAAAGGTAGCGCCAACAGAGAAGTGCTCTAGATGCACTGAAACATGGGCACTCACTTGTACAAAGATGTTCATATCTCAGGTCGAGGATCACACTGTCTAAGACCTCCAAAGCCATCTGCTCCATTCATCATTTTAGGTCTGAATAGGCAGGCCAACAGAGATGACATGCAATACAAATCAAGAAACACACTCATATTTAAAAGTCCTCCATCAGCATTCTAAAATCAGGATAAGATCTGTCAGCGGACTGATTTAAACAAATGCATAAATCAAAACACTCAACAGCAATGATGAACAGTCACTATCCCACAAAGCATTATGAATCACACTTTCTATTGTCAAAAAAGGCTGCACGCACCAAACCCATTGAACTACCAATATGGCTGGATCCATTACAGCATGTGATTAGAAATGTGATTAGGGTACCATAATCCCCAATTTCAAAACCCCCAGATTCGAAAATCCCCAATTTAAAAACCCCCAGATTCGAAATGTGATTATGGTACCATAATCCCCAATTCGAAGTGGGAGTTGGGTACCCAAATCCCCAATTTCAAAACCACCAAATTCGATTTGGGATTAGGGTACCAGAATTCCCAAATTCAAAATGGGATTAGGGCCCACCTTCATTTAATCAGTGTGTGCTTGGGTCATGGGTTAGGGTTTTTACCTTTCGAGGTGAGAGGAAGAGAACGAGAGAAGGGTTTGAGTTAGAGCCCCAATCCAGTTTTCGAGCTTTGAGGAGACAGATTGAGACAGTTGAGCTGAGAGATCTGTAATCGGGTTTCTGAGCTCTGAGGGGAGGGAGGGAGGGAGAGAGAGAGAGAGAGAGAGAGAGAGAGAGAGAGAGAGAGAGGCTGCGAGAGAGACTAAGAGAGGACAGGGTGGAGAGATTAGAGAGAGAGAGAGAGGAAGAGAGAGATAGAGAGCGAGAGGAGGGAGAGGGTGTGTGAGAGAGAGAGCGAGAGACTCACGAGCGTGGCTTAGATACAGGTTGAGTAGCGAGTTGGCTACTGAAGTGACGTTACCAAGTTCTGTGGGCCCCACTATGATGTATGTGTTGTATCCACATCGTCCATCCATTTTGAGATATTATTTTAGGGCATGAGCCAAAGAATGAGGCAGATAAAAAGATGTAGTGGACCTCACCATAGAAAACAGTGAGGAGAGTGATTCCCACCGTTGAAACTATCCTAAGGCCCACCATAATTTTTATTTGAAATCCAACCTGTTCAAAAGTTAAAAAAAAAGACATGAAATAAGGTAAAACACAAATATCAGCTTATTCTAAAACTTTCGTGGCCTTTAGAAGTTTTTAATGGTGGGTGTCACTGTCCCCACTGTTTTCTTTGCTGGGGTCCACTAGAGCTTTGGATTTATCTTTGGATATTGCCCTAAAATGATCTCTCCAAATGGATGGAAGGTGTGGATATAAAACATACATCATGGTGGGGCCAAAAAATGAGAGGTATATAAATATTAGGTGGACCACACCACATGAAAACAATAGTGATTGGATATCCATCATTAAAATCCTCGTAAGGCCCACTGTACTGTTTATTTGGCATCCAATCTGTTTATTAGGTCATACAGGCCTAGATGAAGGGGAAAAACAAAAATCATCTCGATCCAAAACTTTTATGGCCCCCCAGAATGTTTTAAATGGTTGATGCTCATTCAACATTATTTCCTGTAATGTGGTCCATTTCAGATTATGATATGCCTCATTTTTGGTCTCATGCCATAAGATGATCTTTAAAAATAGATGGATGGCATGGATTAAACACATACATCTGGTGGGGCCCACACAGCACCAACCACCAGCAATTGGATAGTGTAGGGGAAGTGGCCAATCTATTCCCCTTATTTGTGGTGTGGGCCATTTAATCTTTGGATATGATTCATTTTTTGGATAATTCTATAAAATGATCTTGAAAAATGGATGAACGGTGTGGGTTGATCCCAAATTTTTGGTAAATCCAAAACTCAAGTGGACCATGCCACAAAAAAAAAAAAAAAAAAAAAACAGTGTGGAATAATGATTTCCACCATTGATACCTTCCTTGGGCCCACAGTAATGTTTATTTGTCATCCAACATGTTCATAATATGAAAAAGATATGAATGAAGGGAAAACACAAACATCAGCTTGATCCAAAACTTCTATGAATGTTATTTTTAATGGTGGATGTTCAATCCCCACTTTGTAGTCCACTTAAGCCTTGGACCCACCCCATTTTTTAGTTAATATCTTAAAATGATCCGAGAAAAGCATTAAATGGTATGAAGAATGTCAATCCATGACTTGGGTGGGCCAAGAGCTTAAAAATAAAGTCAATCCACGACTTGGGTGGGCCACACAACATAATATAGTGGAGAGGGATTTCCTTAAAATTTTCATAATCATATATTGGGCCTGCCTAAATGTGATTCACATATCTAACCCACTCATTATGTGTGTTCCACCTGGATGAGGGGTTAGACCCAGTTTCAGCCGCATTCAAAACTCATGTGGGCCCCACCAAGTACTTTTATATTTTTTTTGATGTCTTCACATAGTTTTAGATGGTATGGCCCACTTGAGTTTCATATATGGATGATTTTTGAGATATCTCATAAGCTAAAGAGGACACATCAAATGCACGGTGTTGATGTTTGACACACATCATGATGGGCCCCACAAAACTTACTAACATTAATTCTTAGGTTCTCAGGGTGTCAATAAGTTGGGTCACAATTGTAACCAGAATATTTAACCCATTTTACATGTCTGGTCCATTCACTCTATTTTACTGATCATTACCCTCATTACTACATATGAGAAATATATTGGGCAAACAAGATTGATCAACAATTTGAGTGAATTTTGATTTAAACATCTGAAGTTATTTACTCTTCAATCTGGACTGATCAAATTGTCCAAAAATGGTTAAAGGTTGTTCATAATATCAAAAATATATGAATGAATAGAAAACACAAACATCAGCTTGATACAAAACTTCTATGGCCTCCAAGAAATTTTAAATGGTAGAGGTTCAATCACACTATTTCCTGTGGTGTCGTCCACTTGAGCTTTGGATATGCTTCCTTTTTGTTCTTTAGACCTCAAATTATCTATTAACATGGATGAATGGAGTGGATAAAATAAATAAATAACAGTGGACCCCACATAGTTTACTCTAGTAAGGGTAGGATATAACTCACCTAAATGTAGTGGAGAAGGGTTTCCTTAAAACCTTCATAGTCATATATTGGGCCTGCCTAAATGTGATTCACATATCCAACCCACTAATTATGTGTGTCCCACTTGGATGAGGGGTCAGACCAAGTTTCAACCGCATTTAATACTCATGTGGGCCCCACCAAGTGCTTTTATATTTTTTAGGATGTCTTCACATAGTTTTTGATGGTATGGCCCACTTGAGTTTCATATACAGATGATTTTTAAGATATCTCATAACCTAAAGGGGACACATCAAATCCGCAGTGTTGATGTTCAACACACATCATGATGGGGCCCACGAAACTTACTAACATCAATTCTTAGGGTCTCACGAGGTCAGTAAGTTGGGTCACAATTTTGACCAGAGTATTTGGCCCATTTTACATGTCTGGTCCATTCACTCTATTTTACTGACCAATACTCTCAATTTGACTAGTTACTCACCTCAATCAGGCTACATATGAGAAAGATATTGGGCATATAAAATTGATTAACAAATTTCAGTGAAATTTGATTTAAACATCTGAAGTAATTTACTCTTCAATCTGAACTGATTAAATTCTCTAAAAATGATTCAAGGTTCAATTAGTGGATGTGCCTAATAATTTAGTAATTTTATTTTTCACAGATAAATTTCAATTTCCATTTAAAAATAACATTTTTTTAATGTATATTTTTTTACTCATTTAACAAAATATCATTTTTATTATAAAATATTTTTAAAAAAATTTAAATACAAATTCTGAATTTTTATTTTCAAAATCTGAAAAAATTTCTCATATTTTAATTTTTTCTCAAAAATTTCAAAATGCCGATTTTTTTCTTCAAAAGCATTATTTTGTTCTTAAACTTTTTCTTAAACACAGTTAAAATTTCTAAACTTCTCAATATTCTTTTTCATGTGATATTACAAATCATTTAATTATTACCTTTCAATTTTTTATATATATATATATATATATATATATATATATATATATATATACACACACACACACACACACATACATACATACAGACATACTACCTTTACCAACGGTTTTCATCCGTTAGGAAAAAGCGCTTTTACCAACGAAATACTTTTTTGTCGGTAAAAAACATTATTCACGACGGCTTTGGTTCGTCGATAAAACTCTTACCACGAAACGTTTTAAGGTAGTGGGAAAATTTTCTAACTTATAAATTATATCATTATTCTCGATGAAATTTTTTGTCGGTAAAAACATTATTCCGGTAAAAACATTATTCCCAACGGCTTTGGTTCGCCAGTAAAACTCTTACTACGAAACTTTTCAAGGTAGCGGGAAAATTTTCTAAGTTAAAAATTATATCATTACTACCGATGAACTTTTTCTTTGGTAAAACATTATTCACAACGGCTTTGGTTCGTCAGTAAAACTCTTACCGCGAAACTTTTCAAGACAGCTAGAAAATTTTCCAAGTTAAAAATTATATCATTATTCTCGACAAACTTTTTCGTCGGTAAAACATTATTCCCGACGGTTTTAGTTCGTCGGTAAAACTCTTAGTGGGAAAATTTTCTATCTTAAAAATATAATAGTTCTACTGACGAAAATTTTCGTCGGTAAAAGTGGTTTTTTTACCAACGAAATTTTTTCGTCGGTTAAAACATTATTCTCGACGGCTTTGGTTCGTCGGTAAAATTCTTAGTGGGAAAATTTTCTATCTTAAATATAACAGTTTTACCGACGAAAATTTTCGTCGGTAAAAGTGGTTTTTTGTCGATGATTTTTTTTATTTTCAAGAAAAATGTTTTTTCCGATGAAAATTTTCATCGGTAAAACTCTTACTGCGAAAGTTTTCAAAATAGCGCAAAAATTTTCTATCTTAAAAATATAACAGTTTTACCAACGAAAATTTTCGTCGGTAAAAGTGGTTTTTTACTGACATAGTTTTTTTCGTCGGGAAAAATGTTTTACCGATGAAAATTTTCGTCGGTAAAACTCTTACCGCGAAAGTTTTCAAAATAGCGCGAAAATTTTCTATCGTAAAAATTAGAACAGTTTTGCTGATGAAAATTTTCGTTAATAAAAACATTATTACCGATGAAAAAAAATTCATTGGTAAACGTGCTATCTTACCGATGAAAAAAAAGTTCGTTGGTAAAACACTACTTTTATCTTTGAAATTTTTTTTGTCGGCAAAAATTGTTTCTTATCGTGGCCTCAACACGTTTGTATCAGTAGCATCACAACTCCCTTCTTCCTCCTTCCCTTTTGTTTCTATTTTTTTCCTTCTTCCTTACTGCTCAACAATCCACCATCTAGTGAGGTTGCAGGACTCGCTAGGATTCCTAGATTGAATGAGTCAGCGAGTCTGTGACTCAGCAACTCGTGTGGTGTCTCACTTCCTCCGATCTCTCCTCTGACTTCTCTTCCTTTCCTTTCTTTCTAATCTTCTTCTCCATTTCCTTCTGCTTTTTCTTCTTTGTTGGAACGACCAGGTGACACCCTGGACTCGGCCTGATCTTGCAACGACTCAGATCAAGTCAGCTCAACTTGGTGCAGCTCTCTCTCTCTCTCTCTCTCTCTCTCTCTCTCTCTCTCTCTCTCTCTCTCTCTCTCTCTCTCTCTCTCTCTCTCTCTCTCTTATGCTTTCTATTTTCAGAAAGGGTTGCCCTAAAAGACAACCTTTTATAAGGCTTTACTAATCCTCTTCTAGAGAGTTCGAATCCAACTAATTATTAGATTAGTTACGGTTTTAATCATTTAATCCCTTAAGTTTTTATGATGTTATAGTCAAATCTAACTTGCATGGCACTGATCCAATGCCACATCTAGACTTCTGACATTGTGGTCCTCTAGATGGACGACCCCGATCAAAAAATGGGCCCCATCACCAGGTGATGGGTTCTTTCAACCAACGGAGGAGATGACCCTATCTGTAATGGTATCCTTGGTTTAATAGGTCATCTTTTGATCTGAGGCATTTGGAGGGTCTTGATTTGACCATTGATCATCATGGGGCCCACCGTTCATAACAACATCCTCGTATAAGCGATGGGTCATGGTATTTTCAGCCGTGTGCAAATTCTTGCGTGAAGGTGGATTTCTCGTGGAGCTCCCTTTTGCTATTAAATGGGCTGAAGTTCGCCCTAGAATGGACTTTGTTAATGCTTCAGGAGAGTTTCTAGAAGCTCACGAATGGTCAAGATGAATCCACCTCGAAAGGGATAGATTTCTTCCGCCTTTCTACACAGCTGTACAAGCCCTAAAATGGCTAGATTGTGTGGCTCAGATTCATCTAGGTGGTTAGCTAAGATTGAATGTAACGCCCTGAACTTTTCAATACTTGAGCATCGAAAGTCCGTGAGCGTTACCATAAGATTCAACATCATACGTACGATACCAAACTAACTACCCTAACCTTAAGTCTATTCTATGACATGAATTTAATCATTGAGGATGATCCCCATGCATAGATCTAGTGATCTGACCATTGATTTTAGAGACAGGACCATCCATCATATGATTTGATGTACATACCTTCTATCAAATAAATCGGTGAATAACTCCTTATCCATAATGTTTTAGATAAAAGTTCTTTAATAAGAATCACTTAGAAACATGGCCACAACCATGTAGAATCATTAGATTTCACAAAACTCATAAATTAACAATAATTACGAAAATGCATGTAAAAACCTGATGTCGTGCTTAATCAACATAAACTAACCATACACAACAGATTTCAACCCTTAGATCATCATAGATGTGGCCCAAACGGAGGAAGAAGCCTGTAACCATTGATTTTTGACCACCTGATCTTTGGATATTCTTCCATTTTGGTCTCAACCCTTAAGATTCATAGAAAAAGTGAATGGACGGAGTAGATCCATCGAACTATCATAGTGGACTCCACTTTTCAGGTCGCATGTGCATAGTTGGTACATGCATCCACGCAACACTGGACCACATTTCCCGGTCAAAGCGCGGACCTGACCGAAATTTGAATTTCAGAAGGAGTCTCTCTCCTTTCTCGCGTTGGACGAACATTCGCCCGCTGGGGCGAAATGTGGCCCACCAGGATGGCCCATCCGGCCAATCCAAACCATCCATCATGTATAACACGAAAATTCGACCAGAGACAAGTAATATCAACCGTTGATTAGAACCAAAAACCACCCAAGAAAGAATCCAAAGTTGGGTTGCACCGGTAGCATACACGATCAGCGTCCGTTTGATGGCGAGATGGGCCACCTAGATGATCGGAGAGATGATCAACACCGTCCATCTGGTCGAAATGAAGAAATCGACGAAACCATGGTCCCTTCCCGTCCCAGTTAAAAAACCCAGCACGATCCCTGATTTCCACACAAGAGGCATTGCACATGCTTTGTTTCGCGAGCGACCTGCGCAACAAACAGACACGTGATCAGATCAGTGGGCTACAGACGTTCACAATCAATCCTACCCACCCTGGCCATCCAGACCTCCCCAAGAAGTGATCTGAACCTCTCCATGTCAATTGAAGGAAGAACTCGGAAGGTGGGACGCTAATCTCCCTAGGGATGCGCAAGTAGGGAGATGCATAAGGCATGCTGCAAAGGGAGAGTCTCTGTTTCCTTTTTGCGTAAGGAGTTTCCAATCCCCTTGCTGCGCAAGCAAACACGTAAGAAGAATCTGGATGCTCTCCTCTCTATCAAACCACCGCCCGTCGACTGTGGAAGAGGAAAGAGGAAGAAGAAAATGGGAGAGAGAGAGAGAGAGAGAGAGAGAGAGAGAGAGAGAGGTTGCTTACGAGAATTGCGGACCGTACAGCAAGAGAGCAGCAGCCAGCCGCTGGCAGGAAAGAAAGAAGAAGAAAGAAAAGAAAAGAGAAGAAGAAAGAAAAGAAAAGGGAAGGAAGAAAGAGAGAGACCGGTCGCCTTGTGAAAAATTATGAACGGCTTTAAGGCTTCAAGTCTGACGGATTCAGGTAGGATCATCCTAATTCCCAACTAGGAGATCAAAGGTATTGATTCACGAATTTTTTTCCTAATACAGTTTCGAATTGACTCAACAAAAGAGTTACTGGATTGTGAATAATGGTGAATTAAAGTATAAACATACCTATCCTGATATTCACTCCAACCTAGACTAAAACACAGCTGTACCCTATCATCCTAGACTACACAATAATTTAACTAGGTGAATCATATTGATGTTACTAGATTTGAAGTGTAAGGACACACACACCTAACAATATCAGGAGAGATTAAGGTTGATAAGGTGAGGGTTTTATCCTTTAAGCTTACATGAATTTAAGTTGTTATATTGATTCCGTCTTTCATGCCTTCGTGATATTTTATCATGCCTTTTGCATACATTTTGTCTTACTTGAGTGATGCACTTTATCTTGCCTTTACACTTGTCCTTTATATGTATTTTATCTGGCCTTTTAAATATCGTGTTGAATCTTCCATGCTATTATATGTTTCACCATAACATTTTGAGATTTTTACATAATATCCATTATAAGAGGCTTTTCCAGATTCATTGGAGGCTATAGATACAAGCTTTACTCTTGCCTTACCATTGATTTGGCTCTATCACTCTATGTTACTAAGAATCGACGGTGGTCGGTCTTCTAATTATGGAGTTGGCTGATGCCACCCTTATTAAAGAATCGGTCATTACCGCTCTTCTATTTATTGAGTTGACTTTAACATATCTCCTCATCTTTGGTTTGACCTTCATCACTTACCTTTTATTTGAGTTGGTTACTATCACTCGCCCCTTTTTCCTTAAGGGTTAGGCAGGTGTCTTGTTATTTTTAACTGACCATGGATAAAGAAATTCTTTCTTGTTGCAAGTACTATGATGGGAATCCCTCCTCTAGCGATCGATTAAATATCGTGGACATAATGCATTTTCGGTAACGACCCTAGGGCGACATGTAATTTCATGTTTCTCGGGTTGATAGCGTCCTAGTTGGTGTGCGTGAGACGTTCTATATACACAGTACATCAGTTCCTTTTTATGGGGGGGTTGGTTGTCACAAATAGTCGTTTTAATCTCTGGGGTGTATTCTCCTAGTTCATGTGTTGTGGCAATCTTAGGATAATGGCATAAAACCATGTTAAACGTGGGACACACCGGCAAATATCCGTAGTATGGGATGCGAGTTGAGTCGAATAACTGTAATTGTATTCCACATTGTAACAATCGCTAAGAGTGATACACCGTATATACTTTTCTCGACATGCATCTCATATAGATTAATTATGCATTGATACCTCTTGTAGTATGGATTAGTTGACGTATCAGAACATTTACATCACTTGTATGAAATTGCTTGAATTACTGTTAATCTTAAACGATAACCATCACTATTAGTAGGGCATTGACCCTCTCCCAACCGTACAGATTATGCAGATGACTTACAAATTTGAAGACTTAGTGGACTATCTCCTTATAGAAGAGAGCACCAAAAGAATATGAAGACAGATTATTTGCTTAGTTTTATACTTCTGCTGCAAACTCGATCAATGTAATAAGCTTCCATTGGGAAGGCCTTTGATTATTCTTTTTACTCTAATGAAATATAATAAATATGATTGATTTTATTCTTGTGAATGTTACCTTCATGAATGTATTTGGATGTATACCAAACAAAAAAAAGGGTGCAATTTTAATGCATCCAATTTATACATTATTAACACCCGATTTTCTCAGGCACGAGTACAAACTTTGGCCGTGAAAATTTGGGATGTTACATCGAAGGACTTCTCTTCGTTCGAATTGTTAACCTATCAAACAAATGAAGAAACGGAGCTTTCCATTTTTGAAAAAACGGCCGCACATAACCGTTTTGTGCTAGTGCGTCCGCTAGTGGGAGGAGCTGAGTTTTGGTTGGATTTGAGAGACACGCTTGATGGATGGTTTAGATCTAAGATTTGATCTCATCTGGGGCCCACTTAATTGATCAAACCCCCCACGCTCGTTTAAAAGGAGCATGGATGGGAAAATGGGAGAAATGAGAGAGAAAACTCTCCTTTTTAAGTGTTTATCAGGTCAACACCTGATTGACCGACTGACTGGTTCAGTGTGGTGCAAGTTCATGCGTACACTGGTACACACACAATTAGGTGGGATCCACTATAATGCTTATGGGAAATCCACTCCATCCATTTACTTTGGAGGTTCCAAAAACACCCTCTAATGAAGGATGGGGCAGATTGAAGGCTAAGATGGGCCACATTAAGTGATTTTGTGTGCCAAACTGCGTTTTTACTGATCATTCAACTATTAAGCTGTACCAAAATCAGTTTGTCAATGATCTCATAGATCTCTAACAACATTTAAGAAGATTTTAACCATTAATTAAGGGTTAGTTAGCAGGTTAGTATGGTTTAGGTGTGGATTTGAGGTTTAGGCTCTGATTTCGACTGTGAATGGTTCAAGTTGTCTTTAAAGGTATTCTGCAGAGTTTATCTATTCAATTGTCCTTGACGTTGATGAAAGGTCTAGGTGTTCGTATTGCTTGTATGTTATATGCACGTCGTACATCCATGTTTAGATCTACACTTAAGATGGTTGTGCATGATCGTGAGTTGCACTAAGATCTAGGTCTAATGGCCAGCTATTTGTATGATTTAGATTATCACGAATGTCTTTGTATAATTGATATGAATTAGGGGAACTAGATTTGTTTTGATTTAGGGTTAACGATCAAATAGTACCAAAGTTTCATTTAAGTAGCTCGTAGAGCTTTACAGCTAACTAAGTAAGGGTGTATGGCAGGTTGTTATTAACTAAGATCAAACAGTTGAGATGGGCGGATTAATAAGTGATCGGGCAATGGTGTATAGAGTGGATTTTAACATGTTCCCATGCATATGCATATATTAATTAGGTATCCAGGTAACACCCGAGTATAAAAAGTCTAGGGTGTTATACAAGGTCATTAGTACAACCTGACTAGGGAAATACGGGTTGAAGGACTTGTAGGGCCAACCCCCCTCCCCCCATGATGAAATATAATCAATACAGTTGATTTTATTCTTGTGAATGTTACCTTCATGAATGTATCTGGATGTAAACCAAACGAAAAAAAGGGTATCATTTTAATGCATCCAATTTATACATTATTAACACAGTTTTCTCAGGCACGAGATTCAAATTTTGGCCATGAAAATTTGAGATGTTGCATCGAAGGACTTCTCTTCATTCGAATTGCCAACCTGTCAAACAAATGAAGAAATGGAACTTTTCGTTTTTGAAAAAAATGGCCGCACATAACTGTTTTATGCTAGTAATTTGTACATACACACATGTGTCCACTTGTGGGAGGAGCTGAGTTTTGGTTAGATTTGATAGATGCGCGTGATGGACGGTTCAGATCTAAGATTTGATCTCATCTAGGGCCCACCTGATTGATCAGACCCACGACTGAAAAACAGGGGAAAGGAGAGAGAAAACCCTCCTTTTTAAGTGTTTATCGGGTCAACACCTGATTGACCGGCTGACTGGTTCAGTGTACTGTGAGTGCATGCGTACACTGGTACACACGCAATTAGGTGGGATCCACTATAATGTTTGTGGGAAATCCACTCCATCCATTTACTTTGGAGGTTCTAAAAATACCCTTTGATAAAGGATGGGGCAGATTGAAGGCAAAGATGGGCCACATTAAGTGATTTTGTATGCCAAACTGTGTGTTTACCGATCATTCAACTACTAAGCTGTACCAAAACTGGTTTGTCAATGATCTCATAGATCTCTAACAACATTTAAGGAGATTTTAACCATTAATTAAGGGTTAGTTAGCAGGTTAGTATGGTTTAGGTGTGGATTTGAGGTTTAGGCTCCGATTTCGACTGTGAATGGTTCAAGTTGTCTTTAAAGGTATTCTACAGAGTTTATCTATTCAATTGTCCCTGACGTTGATGAAAGGTCCAGGTGTTCGTATTGCTTGTATGTTATACGCACGTCGTACATCCATGTTTAGATCTACACTTAGGATGGTTGTGCATGATCGTGAGTTGCACCAAGATCTAGGTCTAATGGCCAGCTATTTGTATGATTTAGATTATCACGTACGTCTTTATATGATTGATATGAATTAGGGGAACTAGATTTGTTTTGATTTAGGGTTAATGATCATATAGTCCTAAAGTTTCATTTAAGTAGCCCGTAGAGCTTTATAGCTAACTAAGTAAGGGTGTATGGCAGGTTGTTATTAACCAAGATCAAACAATTGAGATGGGCGGATTAATAAGTGATCGGCAATGGTGTATAGAGTGGATTTTTACATGTTTCCATGCATATGCATATATTAATTAGGTATCCAGGTAACACCTAAGTATAAAAAGTACAGGGTGTTATACAAGGTCATTGGTATAGCCCGACTAGGGAAATATTGGTTGAAGGACTTGTAGGGGCATGCCCCCCCCCCCCCCCAAATTTATACATTATTAACACTCAATTTTCTCAGGCACAAGTACAAACTTTAGCCGTGAAAATTCGGGATGTTACATCGAAGGACTTCTCTTTGTGCGAATTGCCAACTTGTCAAACAAATTAAGAAACGAAGCTTTCCATTTTTGAAAAAATGGTCGCACATAACCATTTTATGCTAGTAATTTGTACATGCGCACGTGTGTCCACTTGTGGGAGGAGTTGAGTTTTGGTTGGATTTGAGAGACGCGTGATGGTTGGATTTGAGAGACGCGCATGATGGACGGTTCAGATCTAAGATTTAATCTCATCTAAGGCCCACCTGATTGATCAGACCCATGATGGGAAAACGGGAGAAAGGAGAGAGAAAACTCTCCTTTTTAAGTGTTTATCGCGTCAACACCTAATTGACCGGCTGACTGGTTCAGTGTGCTGCGAGTGCATGTGTACACTAGTACACATGCAATTAGGTGGGATCCACTATAATGCTCGTGGGAAATCCACTCCATCCAATTACTTTGGAGGTTCCAAAAACGCCCTCTAATAAAGGATGGGGTAAATTGAAGGCTCAGATGGACCACATTAAGTGATTTTGTGTGCCAAACTACGTGTTTACCGATCATTCAACTATTAGGATGTACCAAAACCAATTTGTCAATGATCTCATAGATCTCTAATAACATTTAAGGAGATTTTAACCATTAATTAAGGGTTAGTTAGCAAGTTAGTATGGTTTAGGTGTGGATTTGAGGTTTAGGCTTTGATTTCGACTGTAAATGGATCAAGTTGTCTTTAAAGGTATTCTACAGAGTTTATCTATTCAATTGTCCCTGACGTTGATGAAAGGTCCAGTTGTTCGTATTGCTTGTATGTTATACGCACGTCGTACAACCATGTTTAGATCTACACTTAAGATGGTTGTGCATGATCGTGAGTTGCACCAAGATCTAGGTCTAATGGCCAGCTATTTGTATGATTTAGATTGTTAAGAACGTCTTTGTATGATTGATATGAATTAGGGGAACTAGATTTGTTTTGATTTAGGGTTAACGATCAAATAGTACTAAAGTTTCATTTAAGTAGCCCGTAGAGCTTTACAGCTAACTAAGAAAGGGTGTATGGTAGGTTGTTATTAACCAAGATCAGACAGTTGAGATGGGCAAATTAATAGGTGATTGGGCAATGGTGTATAGAGTGGATTTTTACATGTTCCCATTGTCACTTCCCAAACTTGGAAAATGGGCTCACAAAAATCTCGATTGCCGAATCCGACGCTAACAGCCTCCGTAGTACCCCATTCTCGGCTCCCAGCGTCCATTCACCAATTTTCGATCCTGGGGTCCGACAAGGAGGATTTTCCAATGTATATTTAACTCGTAATAAGCATAACCACAAGTCTACCCAAATCGCAAAGGCAACATCATCATCACATATCCACTAATATAATCATTTGAATACAATGTTGAAAGGGAAATACATATATCAAAAATTAAAGCTCCAGAAGACGTTGCGTGCTCTAAGCTTCATTCTGTTATAACCTAACGCCAGCTGCACGCATCTATCGTGCATAAGCTTATATAAAGCTTAGAGGGTGGTATGAGTGTGTGCACAAGATAAGTGCCAAGTATTCAATACAATGCCTTAATCATACAATATCGAAATTACTGACATGAATCATACAATATCAGAGTACGCAATACAGATCAGCTATACAAATAAGGAGTCGTAGAGAATCAAATATCAGATGCCGAGGGTACAATGAAATATACAACTCCTGATGAGTTCACGAATACCATCAGCCCTAGTTAGGCTATATAAATGCAGAAACATAGTAACCCAAAATGCCATATGCCTACGGATGTATTGCAATATGTGATGCGAATGAAATGACCAAGCTGGAGTGTGAAGTCTGGATGATAGTACATAATATCGCAGGCTACGAGGTCCACCACAAAGGGCTTCTATCCAAACCAGTCCCATACCTAAATTTGGATAGTCAGACTCAATGTCGTAAACTCCTGATCTCAGGTTAGTTGCGCACCTAACTGAAATCTTGGCCATACGAAGGTACATGTAACAAATAGTTACGCACCACCAGCCCGAGTGGATAGTAAATGAATGAATGAATGAGTATGTAATTCTTGCTCAATAAGTCCACATATCAGTATGGTTCCTCTTTGGAATCATCATCGGGGTCTATTACACTCTATGCCAGCTTGTCTCCCCTATTCGAGCGCACAACTGGGTAAGTGGAAGAGACCTCACTATTTACCTACCAATATCGGGCCTGACTCGTTGATAGCGGACCCATTTCTCAAGATAGTTAAGCTCAACCTATATATTGCCCCCTCACGTAGGCGAGTAAGGTCACACCTCCTCCCAACTGACCACGACCCAATGGAAGATGCGGCCTACTAGAATACACCCCTCATGCGCTCATATATATTCACTCGGTCTCGACGTTAGGGCGTCCTCTGGTACCAAGAGGGTTTAGAGATTTTCACCCAGGGCCATCTATGGTAGCCCGATGCTAGAACAGATTTTCGGTGTCCCATCTGGCCATCCATAATATGCCTGTGGAGGCCACGACCCTGATGTCGCTAGGGTGTACAGTAATCACAACACACAATGCAAGATGCATGAGTCATACAATCCAGTCATGCATCAATCTTGCGCATACTGTACGCTCATATGAGATAACCTACGCCTATCAAGGAGTTTCATAACATCCTGCCCAATGACATATGCAATGGTCAACCACATCTCATAACAAACATGCAGATGATGCGTATGAGCATGAATCATGATGTTGTACTGTCACATACTCATAATCGGTATCAATAACCGGCATCGACAATCAACCTTGACAATGTAGACATTTAACCAACATTGCCCCCAAGAAATGGCCCACATAGATCCTAACATATAGTGGACCCATGGCCTCACACAAGGGCCAAATATACAACACCTTGGGCCTCACTCAAGAGGTTAATACACATCACGATGGGCCTTTCACATGGGCCTATCCAGCACGTCCATATGGACGACTTGATGGCATGGATTTATTGATCAGGTGGGCCACATCATCTCAAAAAAAAGGGAAAGAGAGAGAGAGATCGCTTATGGGAGGGGCCCCGCCACTATGGGCCCCTCTTTACATACAGAACATACATCAAGATGGGTCCCATCACAAGTGGGCCCTTAAAACAAAATCAAATGCTTTAGAACACCCACCTTCAAATCCGTTCCTCCTTCTTCCACACTAGGGTGATCTAGCTCTAAGGAGTAAGAATCAGCGGTTAAGATTAGTTTTTAGAGGTTAGATGATGGGGCATGAAGCTTCAAGGTGGGTGGAAAATGGAGGAAAGCTTGGAAGTTGCTCTCATGGAGTTGCTTGGGAGAATGAGAGAGAGAGATGTGATGGGAGAGAAGTGATCGGAGAGAGGAATGGTGAGTAATGGATGGGTGTACTTGACATGTAAGGGAGAGTTGACTTTAGGAGAGGGGTACTTGTACTTGGGGATGGGATGTGGTACTTGATTTTGATTGATGGATTAATGTGATGTATTGTAGAGATTTCCTTGGTATTCGCAATGTGCGGCGTTTTCCTCGAACTGAACGCTGGTCCACATCTCGTGGCCCGGGTATCGCCTCGGCGTATAATAAGCGGTGACGGTGCTGTCGCTAGGGTACAAGTTTCGAGTCGAGACGACTTTGATATATGGGACACGACTCAGGATCGCGCGTAAATGCCGGTAATAGATCGTGGGTCGCCGAAATTCGATCAGAGGGACCACGGAAGCCTATAGAACGGTACGGTCTAGGATACAGGCCTCACAGCTCTCCCCTCCTAATAAAAATTTCATCCTTGAAATTTACAGAAAAGACAAGGGAAGAGAAAATATCATCAAGTATATATGTCAAGATACAATCAATTTACAAAAGAATGAAGACAGTGCTCTATAATCACAACCTCGCCCTCCCAAGACGCATCATTAACACTATGATGATCCTGCTGAACCTCGGATCCCGGATCAGAGATGATCAAAATTGGAATGCTATGCAGACTCACAATCTCAACAGTAGGGAGCTATATCAGAAAGTTTCTAAGTTATTCGAACTCGAGGATCTAACCATTCTAAGTTCTCAACAATCATATAGTGAAGGGTAGCTATTAGAAGATATGCAATGTTATCTTTAGGTATTTCCAAGTTATGTTCTGATACTAACTTTTGTCATACCCTAAACTTGAAAAACAGGCTCACAAAATTCCTGATTGCCGAATTCGATGCTGACAGCCTCCATAGTACCCCATTCTCGATTTCTAGCGTCCATACGCCAATTTCTAATCCTAGGGTCCTACAAGGAGGATTTTTCAACGTACATTTAACTCGTAATAAGAATAACCACAACTTTACCTAAATCACAAAGGTAACATCATCATCACATATCCACTAATATAATCATTTGAATACAATGTTGAAAGGAAAATACATATATTGAAAATCAAAGCTCCATAAGACGCTGCGTGCTCCAAGCTCCATTCTTCTGCAACCTAACACCACCTGCATGCATCTATCATGCAGAAGCTTATATAAAACTTAGAGGGTGGTGTAAGTGTGTGCACAAGATAAGTGTCAAGTATTCAATACAATGCCTTAATCATACAATATTAGAATTATTGGCATGAATCATATGATTTCAAAGTACGCAATACAGATCAGCTATGCAAATGAGGAGACATAGAGAATCGAATATCATATGCCAAGGGTACAATGCAATATACAACTCTTGATGAGTTCACGAATCCCGTCAGTTGTATTTAGGCCATATAAATGCAGAAACATAGTAACCCATGATGTCATATGCCTGTGAATATAATGTAATATGCGATGCGAATGAAATAACTAAGTTGGAGTGTGAAGTCGGGATGATAGTACGTAGTATTGCAGGCTACGGGGTCCACCACAAAGGGCTTCTATTCAAACCAGTCCCATACCTAAATTTGGATAGTCAGACTCAATGTGGTAAACTCCTGATCTCATGTTAGTCGCATGCCTAACCAAAATCCTGGTCATCCGAAAGTACATGTAACAAATAGTTGCGCACCACTAGCCCGAGTGAATAGTGAATGAATGAATGAATGAGTATGCAATTTCTGGACAATAAGTCCGCATATCAGTACGGTTCCTCTCTAGGATCATCACCGGGGTCTATTACACTCAATGCCAGCTTACCACTCCTATTTGAGCACATAACTGGGTAACTGGAAGAGACCTCACTATCCGCCTACCAATATCGGGCCCGGCTTGTCGATAGCGGACCCATTTCTCAAGCTAGTCAAACTCAACCTAGATATTACCCCCTCACTCAGGCGGGTAAGGTACACCCCCTCCCAACCGACCACGACACAGTGGGCGATGCGGCTTACTGGAATACGGTCCTCATGTGCTCATATATATCCACTCAGTCTCGACGTTGGAACGTCCTCTGCTACCAAGAGGGTTTAAAGATTTTTACCCAGGGCCATCTATGGCAGCCCGATGCTAGAATAGATTTCTGGTGTCCCATCTGGCCATCTATGATATGCCTGTGGAGGCTATGAGTCTGATGTTGCTAGAGAGTACAGTAATCACTGCACACAATGCAAGATGCATGAGTCATACAATCCAGTCAGGCATCATTCCTGCGTATACCGTGTGCTCATGCGAGATAACCTCCACCCATCAGGGAGTTTCATAACATTCTGCCCAATGATATATGCAATGATCAACCACATCTCATAACAAACATGCAGATGATAAGTATGGGCATGAATCATGATACTATGCTATCACATACTCATAATCGGTATCAATAATCGGCATCGACAATTAACCTCGACAATGTGGACATTTAACCAACATTGCCCCCAACGAATGACCCACATAGAGCCTAACATATAGTGGACCCGTGGCCTCACACAAGGGCCAAATATACAACACCATGGGCCTCACTCAAGAGCTTAATACACATCACGATGAGCCTTTCACATGGGCCTAACATACATCACAATGAGCTCCATCGCCTGGCCCTCAAATGCATCACATTGGACCTCATCACATAGGCCTCATATACATCACATTAGACCTTAAACACGGACTAAATACACATCACAACGGGCCTCAAATACAGGCCGTATATATATCACATTGGGCCTCAAACATGGGCCGAATGCACATCATAATGGGTCTCAAATACGGGCCGCATATACATCACATTGGGCCTCGTCAATCAGCCTCAATATCCAGCCTCGACAATCGAAATCAGTATCAGCTTCAATAATCAGCATCGACAATCGGAATTGAGATCGGCCTCGATAATCAGAATCGGCCTATACAATCGGCCTCGACAATCGGAATTCATATCGACGATCGGAATCGGCATTGATAATCGAAATCGGCGTCGACAATCGAAATCAGTCTCAATAATTGAAATCGACATTGATAATCGGAATTGGCCTCGATAATTGATCGAATGAGGCCTAAGGGATGGTCATAATGAGGACATTTAACCAGCATTGCCCATCAATGTGGACATTTAACCAACATCGCTCCCAAGGAGTGTCCCACATAGAGCCAAACGTATAGTCGGCGCATGGCCTCACACAAGGACCTAATATACATCATACTAGGCCATAAATACATCACATTAGGCCTCAACAATGGCCATAATTACATCACAATGGGCCACATATAATCACAATGGGTCGCATACAAGTCTCAATGGGCCACCTACAATCACAATGAGCCACATCAATGTGCCTATATACACATCATGTGAGTCACATCAATGGGCCACACTAATGGGCCTCATATACATCAAATAGGCCGCAATATATGGGCCTTGCCAAATGGATCACAAATACACCACAATGGGTGTCAAATACAAAACAAGTGGGCCCTATACATGGGCCAAAAATACATCATGATGGGCCCCATGGATAAGCCACACCAATGGGCCTCAAATGGGCTTGGACCACACCAAAAATCATTTCAGTACTTGCAGGTGTAGCAGGTGTATCAATATACACTATCATTACATGGGACACATGGCCCACTAATAATGATCAGCACGGTCCAAATATTGTCCAAGTAAATCAGCACCATCCAAATATTTTCCATGTAAATCAACACCATCCAAACATTGTCTATGTAAATCAGTACCGTCCAAACTTTGGACAGCATCGTCCAAACATGTCCAGCACCTTCCAGCACAATCTGGACGATGTGGATGAAACAAATACATCATGGTGGTGTCCATGCTAGCAGACAGGTGGACGACATATATATATATATAACACATACATCAGAGAGGGTCCCACCCAACCACCATCTAAATGGACAGATTGAATAAAACACATACCTCATCTGGTGGGCCCCACCTACACACGTGCAACATGTGTGAGGTGGGTCCCACATGGACTGAAAGGATAGACGGTTTGAATGTAATACATTCATCATGTGGGACCCACAGAACCCACTATCGTCATCACAGTAGTGGGTCTCACTGCCTGGACAGTTAGGATGGACACATACTTCAAGGTGGCCTCCTCACACGTGATAGGTGAGTGCCACAAGTACATCACAGTGGGCCCACATGAATGGATGGTTGGAGTGGATGTCACGTACATCACGGTGAAACCCCACTGTCCCACCCATGGACGGTGTGGATATAGACCACGTACATTAAGGTGGGCCCACCCTGCCAATGGATGGACGGTGTGGTATATCACATACCTCATGATGTTATACATCAGGTGGGTCCCACGTGGAGCCTATAAATGCATATAATATATATATATATATATATATATATATATATATATATATATATATATATATATATATATATATTATATTATATTACCTCTGTCAAAAACCACATATATATATATATATATATATATATATATATATATATATATATATATATATGTATATTATATTATACTATATTATATTATATTATAAACATCAACATCCAACCCGAGACATTACTGATGGACGGCCTAGATTTCACATAAAACATGGTGGCCCACAGAACTTTACTGACGTCAATCCGGCCGCGGTAAGGCTGGTGGATGGACGGTCTGGATTAAACTCATAAATCATGTGGGCCCCCACGGTGTAGGTATGAAACACACATCATGCAGTGGATAGCATGGATGGAACACACTTCACGGTCATCAACTCTATGTTACTCGTCCAGCAAATGAATGTCTAGATATAACACGTGCTTCATGATCAAGGTGGGCTCCATGTAGGTGGGCGGTCAGATGATTTTCACTGTCTAGCGGGTATAGATGAGACATATACATCATAGATGGGGTACACCGTCAGATGGACGGTGTTGATAAAACCCATACATCATGGTCGGCCCTACCCAACACGTCTATATGGACGGCTTGATGGCATGGATTTACTGATCAGGTTGGCCACATCATCTCAAAAAAAAAGGAAAGAAAGAGAGAGAGAGAGAGAGAGAGAGAGAGAGAGATCGGTTATGGGAGGGGCCCCGCCACTATGGGCCCTTCCAACTACGAAAGGTTCAGTGGTCAAAAAGTCGAAACGACTGAAACAGGAGGGAAGCCAAGTATAGAACCCTTTGATTGATCTCGTTACCCTATAAAGGTAACCTACTTAAGGGGCACAACCCAGATGTAAACACTTGACGTCAGCTCAAGTACTCGAGATAGAATGTTCCCGAGAAGACTACTAGAAGAACTAGTCCCTTATCATTTCTCACTACCCCACTTCCAAGCTCTGATGGACTAAGCGTGGGAGTGGGGAGGGGGGCCAATAAGGCAGCAAGTGCAAACACAGGCAATGCAACAACACAAACATAAACAAACATGGGTTCTAAGAAATAAAAAAGTCTTTTTCATTAAATCTGATAAAAGTGCACATAGTTATCTTCAAGAAAAGATACATACATACATATATATATATATGTATATATATATATATATATATATATATATATATATATATATAATGCCTAGTCTGATGGAGGACCCTCTGGCCCAGGGACGGGAGCAACTTTCACAGCAGCAATTTCTCCTAAGCTTACTTTCTCATCTAGCCATGCAAGGTTAAGCTCGAGGAAACGGCCTTGAACCTCTTCCTAGTAGTTGGTGAAGGTGGCAATGAACACCTCCTCGAGCTTCGCTTGATGAGAATCAGCGGCTTTGTATGCCTCCACAATAGCCACCTTCCTGGATGGGATGCTAACCTCGACCTTAGCTAGTAAGGTCTTCTCTCCTTCCAGCTAAGCCCCCCTTAGCCAGCAGCGTGGCACTGCATTGACACACCTTCATTAGTTGAGCATGGGAAGCTTCCCATTCTTCCTCGAACAAATGAAGAGTGCCCCGAAGCTCTCCTAAGTCTGACACCACCTACATTAACATATGGGCCTTTGTCATAAGGTCAGCACGTGCAATGTTCAGCAGGCACTTAGCCTCCTTGAACCTTGCCATTGTTCACAACCCCAAGTGTAAGGTCACGATGTATTAATAATCTCGGTAAGACCGAGGTCGAATCCACAGGGACTAATCTCATGCGTTTTCTGAAAGCAACTAGAATAAGAACTAGAAAAAGTTGAAAACCTAAATTTGGATGTATAGAGAGTAATTATGAGAGATTTAATGAAAAACTTAAGAAATTCAAAGGTGGGAAACTAGGGTTTCCAAGGATCCACTTGTAGAGATCAGGGAGATCTATGCTTGATTCAAGTCACATAATTGGAATCGGAGTCCCATCCTATCCAATTGGAAGATATCTTAGTAAAATCAAATTTGAACTTCCTTTAACCTAGTTCTCAATAGATGAGAGGTGTAGAAGTGATTCCATCAAAAAACCATGCCCAAGAGACAAGGTAAACAACAGGATTTACCAATCCCATAACCAATCTGGGAGAATTGTGTAAGTTAGGGAGTATTCCATCATCCAACCATGTCCAAGGGACGATGGTGAACAACAGGATTTCCTAAATTCACAATCTCACTACATGAAAAGAACATACTCAAAGTTATCACAGATCCATTGTAATTTAAGTCACAACAAATCATTAAAAACTAGAAGTATTCCTTATAATCAAATTAGAATTAAAGAGAGTTCAACATAAACATGAATCAAAGCAATAGAAACATCCTATCATGTTACAAGCTTCACCTCTTAGCCCTAACTAAGATGTTTAGCCAAACATAGACATGATTGAACTAGAATCTTTTAAGAAAAGCATAAAAATAACTAAGGAAGAAAAACTCTTGGCAACGGCTTCTCCACGCTTTTGCTCCACTCCCCAAACCCTAGATAATGCTTAGGGATGCCCTAGGGACCCTTATTTATAGTTTTAGGCCTTATACTTTTGCACCAAGTCGAAATTTTCAGAAATCGTCTCAAACTTACGTAGTCTGCGCAAGAATTGCGTAACCCTCGGTTGGTCGTGGGTCATCCTCGACCGGTCGTGGGACGCCCTCAACCAGTCAAGGGTCTCCTTCGACTGGTTGAGCAGGACGAAGAAATAAAAGTTTTATGTGCTGGAGTGGTGGAAATCGGATTTGGGAAGCTATCGCACGCGCAGCAAAAGCCCTCTTCTCCACGTTCAAGCACACCCTCTTCTCCAAGTTTGGAACTCTTTTTATAGCTGTTGGAGTGGTGGAAATCGGATTTGGGAAGCTATCGCACGTGCAGCGAAAGCCTTTTCGCAGCCAAGTTCGGGGCTTCATAACTCTCGCGTTCCTTGCGTTATTCCTGTAAAATCAACGTCTCTTGGAAGTATTTTGCTTGGCCTACACGATGGATGGTTCAGATCTGCCATATGATCAAAGATGGTGGGCCACAACTGCCTGGAAAATCAGATTTCGCGGACGTGCGTAGCCTTTCGCATGTCCGGCGCTGACGTGATTGGTGGGCTCCATAGAGGTGTTTTCAAGGAAATCCACCCCGTCCATTAGATTGCCCTCGAAATTTCGGTAAGAAACGGATGATTTTTAATGTCCATTGACTCAGAATCAGAGAAGAAATCATTCAAAAATCAAATTGAATGTTGCAGGGCAGTCCACTTATGGCCTCTGTATCGCGCACGTGTGCTTGCATGGGTCCAAAAGTTCAGCATAGGTTTGAAGAATTCATGGCCCTCTACAAGATGGACGGTTGAGATTAGCCATATGTACGTTATGTGGGGCCCACTAGCGTCCGCAAATCGGGCATCGTCCGTCCGTCCGTCCGCAGCGCCAAAACGGCAACTGCCATTTTGGGAAGATGACGCGGGTCAGCTTTGGCTGACCGGTTTTAGTCGGTTCGGTGTGCGGCGGTTCGTGTACATGTGCAATGTACACACCTCACATATGAGCCCCACTGTGATGTGTTTCAAAAATCTGATCCATCCATTCATTTTCTCATCTTATTTAAACTGTCGAGACCAAAGTTGAGACAGTTCCAGATATCAGGTGGGCCCATAATCAACAGTTTATGGGCTGATCTATCAGTTGGGGTACTTCCATAGTGATCCGAGGGCTGAAATTTGATATGTACGGTTAATTGATGGCCCTCAGGCCATCTATGAAGTCTTGGGCCAATCAGATGGCGGGAACTATGTGATCTTGCATTCTTCATCAATTTCGGGCCTCTTTAATGTGAATGACTTGATTTTCTCGGATCCCTGGCATGTAAATTCTTCAGTCTTGGTTCTCTGAAGTGCCTCCCTTGCTCTGGTAACTTCGGAGTGTCAAATCCATACTTTTAGTGTAATTTTTCAGTCCACGCTCCTGATTGCATCCTGCAATAAAAACACAATTAAAATATGACATCAAGCATTATCATGTACGTAAAATCAAGCAATAACTAGGGTCTGGTATGTAATATTGGACCCTCAAAACAACCCCCAACCAGCATTTTACTAGTCCCAAGCAAAGTATGCGAAAAATAAATTGAGAATTACAAGACAATTTATATGAACTCGAGTGATTTTTGAAAAAATAAAAATAAAAAATAAAAAATCAAATACTAGAATTTTAAGATTCATGAATGCTGGGCTTTACTCTCTCCTGGCCTCACTCGCATGGTAAATTTCATAGTTAAGATCAAGGTATTAATCCATCAATTTGAAAATTCTAAACATTGAGTTCTATGGGTGTATAGTGTAATCTCAGCTTATCATCATTAAAATTCACTTCTCTATTTCAGGATATCATTGGTAACCAATAAAAAGATTCATGATAACCAAAACTTGCCTCACAGATCATCTTTTCATTCCTCTAACTTTTGATTTTTCCATTAAAAGTAACGCCAAGAAGGGGAATCAAATCCTCACCTACAGGGAGCAAACCTATGATGAAGACTGTACACCCAAATTTTTTCACATATTATTCATAGGGAATTAAATCTACACCTATAGGGAGCAAACCTATGGTGTAGACCATTCGCCCAATCCTTTCAATTTCTCAAGTTGGTTCCTTTTAAGCTTAGTGATCGCCAAATTAATCTTTTAATATCGAATGGAACCTTAATGTGAAAGCGAGATGTGACATGTGAAATTATATCTCAATCAATGTTTAAAACTTCTAATCATAGATTAACACTTCAAACTTAACTGTGAAATCCAATACAAAAGATAACTGAACCTAAGAGTCATAAATTACCAACATCACTTATCTTGTAATTCTAAATCCAAGATAGTTATCAAAATCACTTCGAATTCACAAAAATGTCAGAAATCTTTTTTTTTGAAAAATTTCATAATTTTTGCTCAAGACCAAGAAAACACTAATTAGATAACCTAATCTCCTACCCCCAACCTAAAATCTACATTGTTCTCAATGTAAAAGATAAGCATGCAATGCACATGAGACAACAAAATTAAATGAGAAGTGATGGGAAGATAATACTTGAACGAAAGAATCAAGAGGCTTTCCATAGATATCTACGTAAGAGCGAGTCAGCACAAGAGAGAAACCAACAAAAAAAAAAATAACAAAAATAAAATCCTACCTACACCACTTTCGTAGGTACTCTCGATTGCATTTAGCGTATGCAACAAGCCTTTAAACCCCTAGGTTGCCCCTAGTGGACGAGTTATAGTCTCGTGAGGGTTTGCAGCAATGTTACCCACAAACATTGAACTAACTCACTAGGAAAAAAGAAATGAAATGAAAAGCTAGGTTGGCTCCCAGGAGCACTAAGTTTACTGTCTATCCTAAAACAACATAAAGGAAACTATCCTAGTCCTATGAAAACAGGAAACCTACCTATACCTCCATCAGACTAGGAGATCAATCCTGGTAAACAGGATCAGTCAGAGGTATGGACATGTCCTCTGAATCAAATTTCTCGACAAATGGCTTTAAGTGATGTCCATTTACTTTAAACTCCTTGCCATTGTTAGGATCTCTTATCTCTACGGCCCCATGAGAATACGCAGTAACCACAATGTAAGGGCGGGTCCAACGAGATCGAAGCTTACCTGGAAAGAGATGTAATCGAGAATTATATAAAAGGACTTTCTGACCAGGTGTGAATGATTTTCGTAGAATACGTTGGTCATGAAATGCATTCATTCTATCTTTGTAAATTCTCGAGTTCTCGTACGCATCGTTCCGGATTTCTTCAAGTTCATTTAATTGAAGTTTACGTAGCGAGCCAGCGTTGTCTAGATTGAAATTCAATTTTTTGATTGCCCAGTAGGCTCTATGTTCCAACTCTACAGGCAAGTGGCAAGCCTTCCCATAGACAAGTTTAAAGGGAGACATTCCAATAGGGGTTTTAAACGCAGTACGGTAAGCCCATAAGGCATCAGTCAATCGGGTTGACCAATCCTTATGCTCAGGGTTAACCATTTTCTCCAAAATGTGTTTGATCTCCCTATTAAAAATCTCAATTTGCCTACTTGTCTGTGAGTGATATGGGGTGCTCACCTTATGAGAGTTATCATATTTCTTCATTAAACTCTCGAATGGCCTATTACAAAAGTGTGAGCCCCCATCACTAATGATAGCTCGAGGCATTCTGAATCGGGAAAGGATGTTCTCTTTTAGGAATTTAATGACCGTGCGATGGTCATTATTCCGACACGGAATCGCTTCAACCCACTTAGTGACATAGTCTACAGCGAGCAAAATATATAGATTTCCAAAAGATTGGGGAAATGGTCCCATGAAATCGATGCCCCAGCAATCAAATGCCTCGATGATAAGAATGGGATTCAAAGGCATCATATTTCGACGGGACAATGCTCCCAATTTTTGACAACGCTCACAATCTTTGCAAAACTCATGAGTGTCCCTGAACATAGTGGGCCAGTAAAAGCCACACTGTAAAATCTTGGCCGTGGTCTTTTTAGCAGAAAAGTGACCACCACAGGCCTGTGAGTGACAAAAGGAGATGATACTTTGATGCTCATCGTCTGGCACACATCTCCTCAGGATTTGGTCTGGGCAATATTTAAACAAATACGGATCATCCCAGAAAAAGTTACGTACCTTGGTGAAAAATTTCTTCTTATCTTGCGCAGTCCAATGTGTCGGTACGGAACCTGTGGCAAGATAATTAGCAATATCAGTGAACCAAGGTGAATGGGAGACTCTGAATAATTGTTCATCGGGGAACATGTAATTGATATGTGTTATTTCAAGGGAATCAGAGGGATTAAGGCGAGAAAGATGGTCAACCACTACGTTCTCTACTCCCTTTTTATCTTTTATCTCTAGGTCAAATTCTTGGAGTAGGAGAATCCATCGAATCAGGCGGGGCTTAGCATCATTCTTAGATAGAAGATACTTAAGCGCTGCGTGATCAGTGTAAATAATGATCTTGGATCCAATCAAGTAGGACCTAAATTTGTCCAAGGCGAACACTACGGCTAAGAGTTCCTTTTCCGTAGTCGAGTAGTTCACTTGGGCAGGATTTAGAGTCTTACTTGCGTAATGAATAACGTAGGGTTTCTTATCTTTTCTCTGGCCTAGAACTGCCCCAAGAGCATAATCAGACGCGTCGCACATAAGTTCAAAAGGAATGCTCCAGTCAAGTAGCTGTATGATGGGTGCACTAGTCAATATGCCCTTAAGCTTAGTGAAAGCTTCATGACATGGTTCAGTCCACTCGTATGGTGCATCCTTTTGAAGTAGATTACATAGAGGACGAGAGATGAGACTAAAGTCCTTTATGAATCTTCTGTAAAACCCGGCGTGTCCTAGGAAGGATCGCACGTCCCTTATGTTCTTGGGTGGAGGTAGGTTAGAGATAAGATCGATCTTTGCCTTATCCACCTCGATTCCTTTGGATGAAATAACGTGTCCAAGGACAATTCCCTTCTAAACCATGAAATGGCACTTCTCCCAATTAAGCACCAAGTTCTTTTCTTTACATCTTTTCAGCACACATTTAAGACTTTTCAAGCACTCGCTGAAAGATGGACCGAAGACAGAGAAATCGTCCATGAAGACCTCTAAATATTGCCCCACCATGTCAGAAAATATGCTCATCATACATCGCTGGAAGGTGGCAGGAGCATTACATAGTCCAAACGGCATCCTTCGGTAAGCAAAGGTGCCGTAAGGACATGTAAATGTAGTCTTTTCTTGATCTTCAAGGGCGATCTCTATCTGGTTGTAGCCCGAATACTCGTCAAAGAAACTGTAATAGGAATGACCAGCTAACCTTTCCAAGATCTGATCAATGAAGGGCAAAGGAAAGTGGTCTTTCCTCGTGATGGTATTTAATTTTCTGTAGTCAATGCACATCCTCCAACCAGTAGTGACTCTAGTCGGCACGAGTTCATTATTGGCATTGGCTACGATGGTGATCCCGAACTTCTTAGGAACCACCTGAGTTGGACTCACCCATTGACTATCAGATATAGGGTATATGATACCTACATCCAATAGTTTAAGAACCTCGGCCTTAACCACTTCATTCATGTTTGGATTTAGTCTACGTTGTGGTTGCCAAGCGGTCTTCGCATTATCCTCAAGATATATGCGGTGAGTACAAATCGAGGGATCGATTCCCTTGAGGTTCACGATTGTCCATCCAAGGGCTCCCTTATGCTCCAGGAGAGTAGATATGAGCATACTCTCTTGTTCTTTCTCAAGGTGGGTAGAAATCACCATCGGGTATGTCTCATCTTGACCTAAGTATGCATATTTTAAATCAGAGGGCAAAGGTTTTAAGTCATGCTTCGGTGACTTGAGGTTAGACGGTAGAGGCACTTCATTAGTTTGGGGTAACTCTTCAAATTGTGGCCTCCACCGGTTAACTTCAAGTACCGGTACCGCATCAAGCATGGCACACGTCTCCCTAATTATGTCATCATCAAACTCATCGGAGTAGGCCAGGCACGTCTCTAGATGATCAGAGGATAAGGTAAGGGGTGTCCTGTCATCCACGAAAGTATCGATCATGTTAATATCGTAGATATCGTCATCTTCCTCTATCCATCTGGTCGTGTTGAAAAAGATATTTATTTCTAATGTCATATTCCCGAAAGACATACTCATGACACCATTCCTGCAATTGATAATTGCGTTTGAAGTGGCAAGGAATGGGCGACCAAGAATGACGGGAATCTGAGTGCTTGTGTTACCGATGGGTTTAGTATCCATGATGATGAAATCAACTGGGTAGTAAAATCGATCAACCTGGACCAACACATCCTCAATTATCCCTCTTGGTATACGAACAGAGCGATCAGCAAGTTGTAGTGTGGTTAAGGTGGGTTTTAATTCACCTAAGCCCAACTGTTTATATACCGAGTTGGGGATAAGATTAACGCTCGCTCCTAAGTCAAGAACTGCGTGATCAATTCGATAGTCCCCAATTACACATGATATGGTTGGGCTACCGGGGTCTTTGAATTTTTGCGGCACATCTTGCTTTAGGATGGCACTCACTTTCTCAATCAGGAAGATTTTCTTTTGAATATTTTATCATCTTTTGGTCGTACATAAGTCTTTCAGGAATTTGGCATATGAAGGTATTTGTTTCACGGCATCAAGTAGTGGAATGTTGACCTTCACTTGTTTCAACACCTCTAGATTATCCTGAGAGTTAGAGAGCGATTTTGGTGCAACCAACCGTTGGGGAAATGGAGCAACCGGCTTTCCTTGAGGTTCCGGTTCTAACTCTGGTGGGGCATGGCTAGATCCATCTTCTTTATCCACTTCCGGGTCCTTAGGCTTTTCAGCCCTAACCGGAATGGTTTTGTCAATGATCTTTCCACTCCTAAGAGTGGTGATGGATTTAGCTTGCTCCATCTGATTTGAAGAGCTTGGGTCGCTAACATCATATTGCGGTTTAGGATTGGGAAGAGGTTGAGCTAGGAAGCTCCCCTTGTTCCCAATCGTATTTTTAGCCTTAAGTCCTTGTATTGCTTTTGTTAGGTCTTGGAAGGCCTGTAGCATACCCTGATTGAAAAGCTCTTGCTTTTGAAAATGTTTCAGAACCGAATCCTCTTGAGGTTTCTCTTGAGTTGGATTTTGATTTAGGTAACCTTGAGGTGTAGCGGTTTGTCCATTCCTCCAACTAAAGTTTGGATGATTTCTCCAGCTAGGATTGTATGTGTTAGAGGTGGGCCCACTGAAAGGTCTTTGGTAATTGCTTACACATTGGATTGCTCATTTAATACCTCTTGAAAGGCAGAGATAGTTGGACAGTTTTCGGTAGTATGAATGTTGCAACCACAGATGCTACAAACAATTTCCTTAGCCTTATCCTTCTTAAATTCCATGGCCTCGAGTTTCCTAGTGAGATTAGCTACCTTAGCATTAATATTATCGTCTTCTCTCAGGAGATACATTCCACCCCTTTTCTTGGAATGAGTCGGCCTAGACGTAGTAATAGGTCTAGGGAAGATGTCCCATGATTGTGTGTTCTCAACAAGTTTATCAAAGTAATCCCACACTTCATTGACTCCTTTATTCATAAACTCCCCATTACACATCGTCTCGACTAATTGGCGCATGGGAGATGTCAGTCCATCCTAGAAAAAATTCGTGATGCGCCACGTTTCAAAACCATGTTGTGGCCATGAACTGACAAGATCCTTGAACTGCTCCCAACATTGGAAGAATGTTTCATCTTCCCTTTGGGCGAAGTTCATGATCGACTTTCTCAGGGTGTTCGTCTTATGGTATGGGAAAAACTTCTTAATGAACTCCCATGTCATGTCATTCCATCTGCCAATTGATCGAGGACGTAGTGAATGTAACCATGCCTTGGCTTTCTCTTTCAAAGAAAAGGGAAAGAGTTTCAACCTGACTGTGTCATCAGACACGTTAGGAAAGTATAAGGTAGCTATGATCTCGTCAAATTCTTTTAAATGTAAGTAAGGATTCTCTGACTCAAGCCCATGAAATTTAGGGAGGAGTTGGATCACCCCTGGCTTGATATCCATGTGTCCTGCATTCTCAAGAAAAACTATGCATGAGGGCCACCCCCGCCGGTTGTAAGTAATCTCGTAAGGTACGAGGCGGGGTGCTTGATGCACCTCATTCTCATCCTGGAGATCTTCTACCCTGGGTTGAGGTAGAAGAGGTTGATTTCCAGCCATATCCTCAATTAACTCAGGGGATTTCGAGCGGTGTCTAGTCCTACAATGGACAATTAACCCCTCAACTAATCCTCCTTCAGTCAAGAGACGTCGAGTGTTGTCACAAGCCCACTTAGGCATGAAACACTCATAGCCCTCAATCAAATTCTAAACCTAATCCTAAGAAGGGAAATAAAAATATGAAAAGAGAAAGAGGGTTGGAAGGAAGTTACCAAATTGGAGTCCCTAAATTGAAACCTGCAGAATAGAACAAAACAAGTTAGTTTCTAAGAATAGCAAGCCTATAAAATTCCTAAGAAGAGAAATATAGAAATAAAAAGAAATAAGGAAATTCCTAAATTAGAAAGTAGAAATTTAGAAAGAACGTACCGAATTAGAAATTTCTAATAAGCCTACAAAACAGAAAAGTTAGTTTCAAAACAAAAAGTCTTAAAATAGAAAATTTCTAAAAATAAAATAGGAAACAAAATTAGATTCTAAAAGAGTTGGAATTAGAAACTTACTAAAAAGGAATCTTAATCTAGAAATAGTAAGGAAGAGAGAAATTACCAATTTAGAAACCTATCTCAGAATCCTACAAAATAAGAAAGTTGGGTTAGTTTCTAAAAAAAAGGAAAACTATCTAAAAATAGAAAGTTATTTAAATAGAAAATTTCTAAAAATTAAAGAAAAACCTGGAATTAGAAAATTCTAAAAATAAATCCTAAAAATCAGAAAAGTCCTAATCTTAAACTAATCCTAAAACCAGAACTTTAGGAAACGTAGCCGTCAATCCCCGGCAACGGCGCCAAAAACTTGTTCACACCCCAAGTGCAGGGTTGTGATGTAGTAATAAACTCGGTAAGACCGAGGTCGAATCCACAGGGACTGAAACCTATACATTATCTGAAAATAACCAGATCTAAAACTAGGCTAAGATGAAATCTAAACCAATTGTGATTTGAGGAATAATGGTGAAATATTAATCTAAACTTAAAGAATTCAGAGAAAGGGAACTAGGGATTCAGAGGATCCACTTGTAGAGATCAGGGAGATCTTATGCCTGCTTCATGGATATTATACTGAACTTACTTGATATAGTTTTCAAGAGATGAAAGGTATAAGAATTAGGTATGATTCCATCACAAATCCATGCCTAAGAGACAAGGTAAACAACAGAACTTAGACCAATCCATAACCAACTAAAAGATGTATGAGTATTAGGAAGGATTCCATCATCCAACCATGTCTATGAGATGATGGCGAACAACAGGGTTTCCAAATATCAAAATAAAAGGAAAGGAATTATTCAAGCCATCACAGATCTACTGCAATTTAAATCACAACAAACCATTAATGACTAAAAGAATTTCTTAAATTAAAACAGGGTCAATCAGTTCAGTTTAAATCAAACCTGTATAAGCTCCCATCACGCCACAAGCTTCACCTCTTAGCCCTAGCTAAGAGGTTTAACCTAACATAATCAGACTAAATCTCAACATAATTCATAGGAAAAAGAAGAAAAATAAAGAAAAAATATATAAAAATTCCAAACACTTCTCTCTCCGCCTCTCTTTCTCTATCTGACATCCCCTGTTCAAGCACACCCTCTTCTCCACGTTTGGAACTCTTTTTATAGCTGCTGGAGTGGTGGAAATCGGATTTGGGAAGCTATCGCACGCGCAGTGAAAGCCTTTTCGTAGCCAAGTTCGGGGCTTCATAACTCTCACGTTCCTTGTGTTATTCCTGTAAAATCAACGTCTCTTGGAAGTATTTTGGCTGGCCTACACGATGGATGGTTCAGATCTGCCATATGATCAAAGATGGTGGGCCGCAACTGCCTAGAAAATCAGATTTTGCGGACGTGCGTAGCCTTTTGCACGTCCGACGCTGAAGTGATTGGTGGGCTCCACAGAGGTGTTTTCAAGGAAATCCATCCCGTCCATTAGATTGCCCTCGAAATTTCGGTAAGAAACGGATGGTTTTTAATGTCCATTGACTCAGAATCAGAGAAGAAATCATTCAAAAATCAAATTGAACGTTGCAGGGCAGTCCACTTATGGCCTCTATATCGCGCACGTGTGCTTGCATGGGTCCAAAAGTTCAGTATAGGTTTGAAGAATTCATGGCCCTCTACAAGATGGACGGTTGAGATTAGCCATATGTACGTTATGTGGGGCCCACTAACGTCTGTAAATCGGGCGTCGTCCATCATCCGCAGCACCAAAATGACAACTGCCGTTTTGGGAAGATGACGCGGGTCAGCTTTGGCTGACCGGCTTTAGTCGGTTCGGTGTGCGGCGGTTCGTGTACATGTGCAATGTACACACCTCACATACGAGCCCCACTGTGATGTGTTTCAAAAATCTGATCCATCCATTCATTTTCTCATCTTATTTAAACTGTCGAGACCAAAGTTGAGACAGTTCCAGATATCAGGTGGGCCCAGAATCAACGGTTTATGGGCTGATCTGTCAGTTGGGGTACTTCCATAGTGATCTGAGGGCTGAAATTTGATATGTACGGTTAATTGATGGCCCTCAGGCCATCTATGAAGTCTTGGGCCAATCAGATGGTGGGAACTATGTGATCTTGCATTCTCCATCAATTTCGAGCCTCTTTAACGTGAATGGCTTGATTTTCTCGGATCCCTGGCATGTAAATTCTTCAGTCTTATTTCTCTGGAGTGCGTCCCTTGCTCTGGTAACTTCGGAGTGTCAAATCCATGCTTTCAGTGCTATTTTTCAGTCCACGCTCCTGATTGCATCCTGCAATAAAAACACAATTAAAATATGACATTAACAATTATCATGTACATAAAATCAGGCAATAACTGGGGTCTGATATGTAATATTGGACCCTCAACAACTGATCGAATCGGAGCTAGTACTAGTCGAAGATGGCCGAATTTCACTTCAAAACTCTGATTTTCTTCATTCTTGATTTAATTTTCTTAGATCTTCGATATGTATATTCTTCATTCTTAGTTTCATCAGATCCATTCTTGGCTTTGGTGATTCTTGAGCATTAAATTATGCTTTTAACATCCTTTTCAATCTAAGCGCTTGAATTCACCTTGCAACACAAACATGATTAAAATCGAAAATTAAACATTATCATGTTCATAAAACCATGTAATAGATGGGGTCCAATATATTATATTTGACCCTGAACACAATCCCCAGCTAGCATTTTGCTAGTCCCGAGTAAAGTATGCAAAAAATATTTCAAGAATGCAGGATAATTTCTATAAAATCAAATGGTTTTTAAAAACCATCCAAATAATAGAATTCTAAGATACATCAATGTTGAGCATCAACTTCTCCTTAGCTCTAGCACTTAGTAAATTTCAAAATCTAGTTCAAAGTATTAATCCACAAATTAGAATAATTCTAAACGTTGAGTTTCATGAGTGCATAGTGAAACCTAAACTTATCACAATCAAAGGTTCAATTCTCTATTTCCATGATAATCATTGATAATCAAAAGAGAATTCAGGATAACCATCACCCAAACAAAAACTTGCCTTATAGTCTGGCTTTTATGCTTCTAGCTTTTGATTTTTTCCATTGATGGCTTTCACGTTATGTTCAATCTTTTCAATGATCTTCCATAGGTAGCCCTTTCCGACGACAACAGTTTTTTAGCTGGGTATTCTTTTTTTAATTTCTTTCTTTTTAATTCTTCTCATTGAACATGATGTACAAATTTCCTAGGTTGGTTCCTTCTATGCTTAATAATCATTAAGTTATCAATTCAATATCAAACTAAAACCTCAATGTGTAAGCTAGATGTGACATGTGAAATCATGACTCAATCAATATTTAAAACTTCTAATCATGGATTAATAATTTGAACTTAATTGTGAAATCTAAAAAGTAATTGAACTTAATAGTCATAAATCACTAACATGAAGTATCTCATATTTCTAAATCATGGATGAACTTCAAAATCACTCAAATTTACAAAATTTAAAATTTCACAATTTTTGCTCAAAGACTAAGAAAACCTGATTAGCTTGCCTAATCCACACCGCGCAACCTAAAATCTACATTGTCATCAATGTAAAAGATATAAGCATGCAATGCACATAAGACAACGAAAGTAAATGAGAGGTTATGGAAAGGTAGTAAATGAAGAAGAAATCTAGAGGCTTTTCCAAGGGCCTCAAAGTGAAGATGGGTTAGCAGGAGGACTTAACAGATGATAAGCAAACTATCCTAAAACAGTGAAAAGCAAACTATCCTAAAATAGCAGAAAGTGAACTATCCTAAAACAGTGGAAAGAAAACTATCCTAAATTTTTGGAAAGTAAGGGAAAAGTTACTTGGTCATGTCACAAGGTTCCTCCTTCGGCCAATGTCTTGATAAATTTCTCGGTAGGTTTCTCAACAAGATCATCCAATAGCCCTTTTTGTAATAGGTTTGGATGCCCTAGAGCATGAATTTTCAGTGAAATTTATGGACCTTAGCATAAGGTTTCCTTTTAATCTCCTGAGGTGTCCAAAGTATATACGATTTAAAAGTGATAGAAAAGTTTTAATGTCAGCATAAAATGATGAATCAAAGACTACACATGGATGAAATTCAGAAAAATTCTTAGAAAGTGATATAGTCTAGACACATTACGAAGTTTCAAACTCTGGGTCAATTTTCAACTCCTCTATTGGTAAACATTTAGGATCTGAGGAAGGAAAGGTTTCAGAATAAGGGTTCTCTCGGTCAGTAACAACTACTGAGGCGTTGTCATGTAAGGCATTCACTATGTCTTGTATCATAGGATCATTTGAATCCGCAAAGTATGTTAAGCAATCGTCCAAAGAGTTAAAAAATTCAGCTGAGAGTGATTCATTTTTCTCATTGAAGTTTGTGATGATCTGCCCAAGGATTCCATCGTTTCTGGAAGTGGATGGACGCATGGTCTCTTACTCTTGCCTTGCACAAACAGATTGAGGATCAATAGGTGAAGCATTGATGTGAAAGCCCTATTCATTGATACCACTCAGTAAAGGCATTGTATTGTCAAGGGTTGACAACTCAGATGATGGCCTCAACTGGATGGTTTTAAATTCCAAAGTCATATCGAGCAACTCGTCCATCTCTCATATCTTATCATCATTCAATTCAGGGGAGTGCTCTAACCATACCCCCCAAAAGTTGGAAGGGTTAGTTGAAAGTGATTTATCCTCCACATTTAAATCAGTCATGTTACATAGGTGGAGTAAATCATTATGGTTGACAACTTCCTAAACTTCTTGATCATAAACCTAGGCTAAACTTGAGATCGATTCCAGTGGAATTTGGGCTGAACATTCATGATCGTCATCCCAATACTCATCATTTTTTAATTTCGTGCAGTACACACTTGGGATAGGATCACATTCCTCACATTCTATTCGTAAATTGGATTGAGGTTCGAATAAACTAACCTCTCCCTCATCATTGAAACCAACTGTGTCATTATCATTATATTTAAAAGACACCCATGTCTCTTGACTATTCCTTTAGACAGTCATCAAGATCGACTCATTGAGAAATTAAACCATATGCTCATTAACACAATCCAACTCTTCATTCTCAATTGTAGTATTTTCCATAATCGCATCACATGAATTCCACTGTTGTATATCTTTCTATAAGTTTTTAAAATCGTGTTTTGTTGGATGAGCTCTAGATTTTGTATGAAATTTCGAAGTCAATTCTCTTGGATCGTTTCTTATTGGATCTCAAAGGTAGGGGATCCAAGAAAATAATCATTATAACATGTTGTTAATTCATCTTTCTAATTTTGATGTTTCCATTGATCATAGTTATGTGCATCATAGTTGAGAGAACCTGATGGTTGTTGATACATATTATCACCCATAATATAGTCTCTCATTGTTTTCTTCTTATCTGATGGGTGATAATAATTCTCACTTCCATAGTTAAGATAACCCCAACACTCATGTACTGTTTTCTTAATCCATGGGATGTAATGGTTCTCCCGCATATGATCACATAAGGACTTCCTAACCTGTGGAGTATTATATTTAGGTTGGTTCTCGACAATGGTTTTAGAAAAAAATTGAGACATAGGTTGATTTCTATCATAATTATTATACATCCTTTCCTAATAGATCTTATCCACCTCAGCATACTGACGTACCAACTCTTACATGGTGAAACCCTAACTCTAAATCAAATCCTAAAAAATTAAAAGAAAAATCATACAACAATAAGAGTAAGAGAACTGGAAATAGAAAGAGAGAAAATTAAAAAGAAGTTACCAATTTAGAAGTTTCTATGTTAGAATCCCGCAAAAGAAAACAAAGCAAGTCAATTTCTAAAAATAGAAATTCAAAAATTAGAAAGTTTCTAAAAACAGAAAATAGAAAGTTTCTAAAAAGAGAAAGTTTCTAAAAGCAGAAAAGTTTCTAAAAATAGAAAGAGGAGTTAGTTTCTAAAAATAGAAAATAGCAAGTTTCTAAAAAGAGAAAAAGGAAGTTGCTACAATCAAATTAGGAAAGTTTCTAAACCTAAAATTAGAAAGTAGATCTAAAAAAAAAGTTTCTAAAAGAGTTAGTTTCTAAAAATAAAAGAAATCCTAAAATTAGAAAGTTTCTAAAAATAGAAAACAAACCCTAATCTAAAAATAGAAAATATAAAAACTCTAATCTTAACATAATTCTAAAACTAGCTAATCTCAAGAAAACGTAATCATCAATCCTAGGCAACGACACCAAAAACTTGTTCACAACCCCAAGTGTAGGGTTGCGATGTAGTAATAATCTTGGTAAGACTGAGGTCAAATCCACATGAATTAATCTCATGCGTATTCTGAAAGCAACTAGAAGAAGAACTAGAAAAAGATAAAAACCTAAATTTGGACATGTAGAGAGTAATTGTGAGAGATTTAAAGAAAAACTTAAGACATTCAAAGGTGGGAAACTAGGGTTTCCAAGGATCCACTTGTAGAGATTAGGGAGATCTATGCTTTATTCAAGTTACACGATTGGAATCAGAGTCCTATCCTATCCAATTGGAACATATCTTAGTAAAATCAAATTTGAACTTCCTTCAACCTAGTTCTTAATGGATGAGAGGTGTGAGAACTAGAAGTGATTCCATCACAAAACCATGTGTGAGAACTAGAAGTGATTCCATCATAAAACCATGCCCAAGGGACTAGGCAAACAATAAGATTTACCAATCCCATAACCAATCTGGGAGAATTGTTAAAGTTAGGGAGGATTTCATCATCCAACCATGTCTAAGGGACGATGGTGAATAACAGGATTTCCTAAATTCACAATCTCAATACATGAAAAGAACATACTCAAAGCTATCGCAGATTCATTGTAATTTGAGTCACAATAAACCATTAAAAACTGAATATATTCCTTATAATCAAACTAGAATCAAAGAGAGTTCAACATAAACATGAATCAAAGTAATAGAAACATCCCATCATGCTACAAGCTTCACCTCTTAGCCCTAGCTAAGAGGTTTAGCCAACCATAGACATGATTGAACTATAATATCTTAAGAAAAGCATAAAAATAACTAAGGAAGAAAAACTCTTTGTGACGGCTTCATCATGCTTTTGCCTCACTCCCCAAACCGTAGATAATGCCTAGGGATGCCCTAAGGACCCCTATTTATATTTTTAGGCCTTAGACTTTCGTACCGAGTGGAAATTTCTGGAAACCGTCTCAAACTTATGCAGTCCGCACAAGAATTGCATAACCCTTGACTGGTCGTGGGTCATCCTCATCCGGTCGTGGGATGCCCTTGACCGGTCGAGGGTCTCCTTTGACTGGTAGAGTAGGATGAAGAAATAGAAGTTTTACGCACTAGAGTTCGAGTCAAGACACCTTCGATCAGTCGAGCAGAGCCTCGGACTGGTCGAGCTGGAGCCAGGACTAGTTGAAGATGGTTGAATTTCACTTTAAAACTCTGATTTTCTTCATTCTTGACTAATTTTCTTAGATCTTCAGTATGTGCATTCTTAATTCTTAGTTTCGTCAAATCCACTCTTTGCTTTGATGATTCTTAAGTGTTAAATTCATGCTTTTAACATCCTTTTCAATCTAAGCTCTTAAATTCACATTGCAACATAAACATGATTTAAATAGAACATTAAGCATTATCATGTTCATAAAACCAAGTAATAGATGGGGTCCAATATGCTATATTTGACCCTCAACGACCATCAGGTCAAGGGTGAATTGGTGAAGAGCAATAACCTCGAGAGCATCTTGGAACACGATGAGGACCAAGGTTGTAACACCACGTACTTTCAGTACTCGGGTGCTACTATAGAGATCTAAATCAGCTTGCACATGTGTTGGAACACACGTGACTCACCTTATGCATCATCATCTAATGGCCCTTAATTTATCCATCTCGACCATCTGGTACAATCTCATTTAAATATTAAGTCATCTGATCGTTGGCTCTTAAGGCAGACCATCATGCCATACCTAAGACGGATTACAACTCACCAGAATTGAAACCAAACTCATAGATCCATAATATCTAACTTGAAGGCCTACTACCTGATTATTACACTTAGGGCATCAAATCATTAATTCGACCATGGGCCTTCATCTAGACAACCCTAGGACCATTGACAAATGATTTTGAGGCAAACCGACCATTGAATTATAAAGCAAACTTGCCGTTGAGTGTACAACTATGGAGATGCACATTTGCCTAAAATAGCTTAATCAAATGGTTGGATGGAGTGATGCACTATAGCCTGTGAGTTTGATAGCTTAAGAATAATGTGAAGGTGACCATTCAGATGCACCTATACTAGTCCACGACCCCTAAAACCACCTTAGGTCAAGTTAGGAGCTATCCGCCCATAGAATTGATAGAAATCAACAAATTAAAATGAATTAAATCCTTGATTTTTAAAAGTCTATAATCTATCATTAAAAACTATAATAATAATAATAATAATAATAAACAACATTATTAAAAGTGTTGTAACATGTTATAAAAAAAACACATAATAGGTCATAAAATCCAAAATCTAGCTATTGATTTCTGTCTTAAATGGTCCCTTAGATCCTTTTAATCGTTGACGATCGATTTCAAGATGACCTGATCGTCAGATCGACGTGAGTCCACAAATAGGACCTAAACTAAGTAGTGGGGCCCACCTAAACTTTAGATCTGTCTGATTTTTTGTTAGAAGACCTGACTGATGCCTCTAAGAAGAATGGACAAAGTGGATTTGTCTCAAACATCATGTTGGACCCCACTTAATGGGGCGCATGTGCACGGCTGGTGCACACTCGCGGTGCACCGGACGTGTAACCCCGTCAAAGCGGGTTGACCCGCGCTTTCTCAAATAGAGAGAAGAAAGATAGAGGAAGAGAGTAGGGGTGGTCCGGATACAAGCTACACTAAACCGTTGCCCGACTCGGTCGGGTCATGACTTGTTCGAGTCCAGTGGGGTTGTTAGAGTTCCAGTAGAGTGAGAGAGGGAGAAAGAAAAGGAGAAGAAAGGGAAGAAGAAGAAGAAGAAAGAAAGAAAGAGAGGCAAGGAGAGAAACTAGAGGAAGAAAGGCTGAGTTAACTCGGCTGGAACCGAGTCAACTTGGTTGGGGCTAAGTCCAGCTAGGTCGGGTGATGCTTGGGCCTAGTCCCGGTCTTGTTGATGTTGAGTTGAACTACCGAATCAACGTAGGTGAGTCAACATCTCTTTTTCCCAAGCTGGACTTGTTTTGATGCATTAATATCATTATTAGCACTCATATTATGGGGTTTTCTAAATATTATATACGATTAGACATTAGTAGATTATTTATGTTGAAACTAGTTATTATAAACAACCTTTGTAATTATCAAAACTAGTATTTTATCTAACTCTCTTAAACATTATTCTTAATAGTAGGTCTTAGTAGTTATTATCATCATTAGTGTTACTATAATCATCATAGTTATTAAATGTGGCTAACCATTGGTACGTTAGTTTTGCTAGTATTAGTTATTATAGATATTAGATATTAACATTAGCATGCTATCCCTATTTTTGTCATTGTAGGATATTGATGATAAGATTAGCGTTGTTAAGTATTAATAGGCAGTTATTATATATTCTTACTTCATTCTAATATTTTATAAATTAATTATATGAATTAAGTTTCAACCCTAAACCAAAGTCTAAGATTAGATTAATGGATAAAATCCTAGACTTAAGTAATCTAAACTCTAGCTCAATACCCTAAACATAGATAGTGCATTAGGTTTAATATAATTGTAGAATTTCATAATTCATGGTAGATCATAATATCTATTATCATAACTAGATTCATTAATGATAACTATTATTATTATCATTAGAGAATATCATCATTTTCATTACGGGATTAGTATAGTTCTTGTTAATATAATTATTAGTATTAGTCCTTATTATACTATTGTTAGTAAAGATTTTAATACTATTACTTGTGTTATTTAAGATGTTATCAGTCATTATAAGAATATTTAATAATGTCAGTACATTTAAATATGAACTTATGAACCATCATTATTAATATGGATGGATTAAAACTCCTATTATGAATAGTATTTAGCCCATGGTACAATAATAATAATAATAATAATAATAATAATAATAATAATAATAATCTACGATTCAAATCCTAGGATCTCAACATTTAACTAAACCCTAGGATGAAACCCTAAAACCTGGGTAATCCAAACCCTAGGTTAGGACCCCAACCCTATATAGTGTGTAACCTTGGATCTAATTGTACAACTTTACAATTGATTGTAGGATTTGATTCTAAAGGAACATGCATTTCGTAGCGATGGTGCAAGCGATTCAAACATAAAGTGATGAATTTTCCCCTTGAGCTTTCCATCTCTAAATTAGATGAAGGATAGTTTTTAAAATTGATTATGAATGACGTCTTAGATCTTGATTAGTTATATGATTAGCTTACTTGGATATATGTTGAGAATTGATCATGAATATCAAATGCATGTGCTAGACCTTGATTCATTTAATATTTTTTGAACTGTATTTACACTTGCACTTAGGTTGTACTTTATTAAGATGGTATCCTAGTTCGATACTTGATATCTATGCTAGTTGGATATGCTATTGTACTGTTTGTAAGACACACGTGAATAGAAATCTCTCCAGTTTGTGAGGTGAACCTCTATTTAAGAAAGAGAGTCTGTACTCAGGATGTAATGAGACTGATTGTGCTAGAAATAGACCCTCAATATGGAGCTTATGTTAGTAGCAATTTATTCATGAGACTTACCATCTATGGGGTGAATCCACCTATTTCATTTTCGGATGAACCGTTTGACGTTTTTATCATTGCTGCTTATTCGTGTTTAAGGCATGCCTACCAACTCCTTTTAATCATTGTATTTTAATATCTTTGACAGTCATTTCTTCGATAGTAGTTTTTCATACATTGAGAATTGATTGACCACGTGTTAATGGGTTCTATACACACTCTAAGACGGTAGACTCATGGGTCGGGGATGGTAGTCATGAGATACTATGATCGAGCCATCAGCCTATGCTGGTGACAAGCCTCTATATGAACTTGAGTCTATTTAAATTAATTGATTGTAACTGGACTAATAATGGTTTGCCTAATCATGCATACATGGCATAGACCAGCGTCTATTACTAACATACGTGATGTACAATAGGCAATTATTATGTGGTATGTGATGTGCTTCGCTAACGGCCAGCCTAATTGCATAGGTGACGAGCCCAATGTCCACATGGATGAGCATCCCCGAGGTGATGATGCATTCATGCATATAATAAGACTGCATTTTATTATGTTTTGATTGCCTTGTTGCTTTCATGCTATACTTGTTTGAGGCGGCGGTGTGTAATCTTGAGGGGAATTCATAATGAGTTTCTCACTCATCCATCAAATATATAACTATACAGTTAGCAAAAATGGCTTAAGTGATTTTAGGTTCAGACTGATGAGGTACCGGGTAAATGGCCAGAGATACATGGTTGTATTGTCAGGAGGAGCTACGGGATCTTGCAGCTCAGATTTATATACTTCTTTTTATTTCTCATGTATTAAATCATAAAAATCTTGTAATTGTTAATTTCAAAGACATTAGTTGTATAAGTCATTATGGGCAACTTCTTGTATATGTGAATGATAATGCAACTTTCCTTTACGTTTGATTCGTCGATACTACACTAACTATTAACTCTGAATGATAAAGAAATATATATATATATATATATATATATGGAATTTGTCTCTTTATAGGTTAACACTCGAGTTTTTGGGAAACGGGTCATATACTCAGGTCCTAAAAACACGGGCATTACAAAGGTCATTTTACTAAAAGGAGAAAATCTATAGAATAAGGGGGAAATCAACAGGCTACCGACATACCTTGATGGCTGAGATTGCCACCACTGAAAATAGTCGCTCTAGATGTAGAGGTAACAAAGTTCACCTCCTTCTCAGGAAGTTGACCTCACCCTCAGCTTAGGAGTACCAACATGTGCCTTGGGATGGAGGGAGGGGATGATGAAGGCCCTCTTGTCATAACCACCTCCTGGGTTGAGCCTTGATGCTCAAAGACACAAGCAGAAACTTAGGTCTCCTTGGCCCGAGCTCCCTCAAACCTTGGTGAGGACATGTTGACCTCCGCCATTTCAGAAGGGTGAGTGTTAGTGGGAGCATCAGCAGCTCCATTCCCGAGCTTAGCCGAGTTTGCAATAAGGGCAACATCTGCTAAGCCCTTGCTCGCCCAAGTGACAGGAGTAGGGGAAATAACTCGGATAGGGGTGACAAGAGGAGCTGATGGTGTCACCTTTATCTCTCCGCTCTTCAACCTCTCTAGCTCGTCCCTAGATGAGAGCTTCCTCTTTCAAGATTGAGGGTCTTCTGACATTGTTATAAGTACAACAAAGAAACATTAGTACGAAAGGCTACCCAACTACCAACCAATCATTAACAAAGGTGAAAGAAACTGATCACCTTTTGGAACAAGGTCGACCTATTGTAAGAGATGTGAAGTGACTAGGCGCCTACAGTCACACTAAGCCACTGGTTGCTCTCGAGCGATCCTGATCTTGCGTAGGAGAGAGATAGGGAGGTTAGACTAAGATATGGGAAAGGCTATAAAAAGAACAAAAAAAAAAAGAAAAAGTCAAAAGCCCACACGAAATGAACAAGAAAAAAAAATCTAAATACAGTAGCTTAGCATGTATTCCAACCTGGGAGTGCAAAGGAGGTAGGAACTCGAGCTTGTAATCCCTCTAGGTCTGTCGTAGGGGCCTCCTATTCTCCAGTGGCAAAAAACCACTTGGCCTTTTAGCCTTTGTTGGATGATGGATTATTAGTGAAAATGGCCCGACCGTAGTCTCACCATGAAGAAAAATAATACCAGCCTTAAGAGCCAGGGTTGCTCTTGGCCTGGTACAAGAAAAAGAGCTCATCCACAGTGAGGTCATAGTTGTCGACCTACTACCAAAGAATGCAGTACCCAAAGACAACTCACCACACATTGCGGTTCAGCTATCCTAGGGCACCCTAAGCCAGTGGAGCATTTCTTTCACCACCGAATGGAATGGCAAGCGAAGATCGCAAGCAAAGAATATTGGGTATAAGGCAACCTCCCCCATGCGAGGTTAGGTAGGGAGCTCTCCATCCTGAGGAATCCAAAGCCCCACTGAGCTGGCTAGGAATCGTGTACTCTGATCTAAAAGCCTATAGGTCGACTGTCCTTAGCCTAGATACAAAAATGTTGGCTGTAAAGGCCATATACTTGGAGGATGAAGAGGCTGACACTGCCTGTCGCAACGAGACATCCCCCGTTTATGGTTAAATTGCATTTTTTCCACTATAAGCGAAGCTTGAAGATATGTCTAATGTCCTATAGGGGGTGAATTGGACTTTTCAAAAGTAATTTAAACTAATAACATGCAGTACTTCTAAATACACAAGTAAAGAATTATAAGTAAGAGGAAGTACATAAACATGGTCTATTCAGTGAAACACATCATTTATGTAATATGTCAAACATGTTAGTTGCAGAACATAAGCAAGGTATAGTATTCAACCAATCATCACAAATATCATTCACAATAATGCACATGATGTATAGTGGTTCAGCTATGTGCCTATTACTCCACTCCCGGTTGACCCACTCTCTCCTAGAGTGTTCAAATTTTCACTATTCAGATGGTTTTAAATAAGGTTCACCATAAACCTTCATAACCTATGCAAAGTTAAACATTTTTCATCCATTAATGGCCTACACAGGGTCTTATCAAGTCCTACACAAGGACAACAAAACGTACTCTCAGTCAAAGGCCTATGCAAGGACTTATAGAGTTTGAATATGAAAACTCTGAAACCTAAACCTACATAAGGAATGGTTTGAAGACACGATGAAGTCTTGGTACTTACCTAAAACTGAGTGAGCCTCATTAAGCACTTTGATGAAGATCTTCTTGGATGATGAATAATCTTCATCTCCCTTGAACCACAATTGTATGATTATGCTCCGTTATAGATGTCAAGGTTGTTGGATCAAGGGTTCGATGAATCCTAACAAGGTATTGATGGGTTTTTAAGAGCTAGTAAGGATCCCCATGGTTGAGCATTTAATGCTTGCTAGTATACAAATTTGCCAATTAAATTGATTATTAGAGCATCAATGAATGTTGGAGTTTATTGTTCAATCTAAGCTTTGAATGTATTAATGATTGCTTTTAAGACAAGGATTGAATGATTAACTCCATAAGGAAAGAGAGCTTGAGAATATGGGTATTAACTCTCACAAAACTCTCTTAATAACTCACCAAATTACCAAGAAACACCTCACACAAATATATATATATATATATATATAAGATTTTCAACGGTAAAAAATTGTACAAAAAACTATCAGGTTCGATGTCATCATTAAAATGAGTAGAAATATTCAAAATGTTGCTAGACAGTTTCTGACCTTCTGATGATGCCATCGATGTCCTTTGATGTCATCAAAGAAGATCATCGAGGCCATCAAATATTAGCTCGATGCCATCATAAAAATCTGAATTTTGACAATGAGGTTGTTGGACAATTTGAGTCTATTTTCGATGCCATCGAGATGACCTTAATATCATCGAAGGTCACTTCGATGTCATCGAGGCATCACAAAAAGTCCAAAATTTATATGATTTTCTTATTGGACAGTTGAGCACTTCTTCGATATCATTGAAAAGTTTAATGTCATCGAAGTTTAAGTTAGATACCATCGAATTGGCTTCGATGCCAAGGTAACAATACATATTTTTCTCAAATTCTTGATGTATATTTTGTGCTCAAGCTCAATCTCTGTTGAGGCATAGAAAAGAGAAGAAAGAATTAAAGAATAAGAAGATAAAAAAAAAAGATGGAGAGAAACAGAAGATAAGAAGAAAAAGTATTTTTAAAGGGGTTTGCGCGGGTCCGCGCAAACCATGTTCATTGCACTGGTTCGCGCAACCAGTAACATCAGTTGCATGGGGTTGCGTAACTGGTTTATGGACTTATTGTTCATAGACGTTCAAAATTGATGAAAGGTGGGTCTCTTGGCACCAAGATCGAGGTTTCACACGTGTGGAGGCTTATAAATACCCCTTCCCCCACTCATTTGGGAGGATTGAATGAAAGTGCCCTAGTTTGTCAATTACCGTGAGCATTGAGTCAGACAAAGGAGCCCCATAAGAAGATTGACCAAGCATCTGCCTCAACAGGATGTGTGCCCGAACTCGCCAAAGGTAAACTTAAGCCTCACATCCCATGTCCCAAAACACTAGGTATATAAAACCCTTAAAATTAAATAGAACATCCTAGGGTTTTTGGTAAGAAAACTATTTTACAAAATCAGGAAAATCTTTAAGTTTTCTACCTTTGTTGATTTATCGATACATGGTTCGATGAAATCAAACCCTGCTATCGATGTCCTCGAAGCTCACTCTATATTATCAAAATGAGGACTTAAGATGCCCAGCAACCATAAAGATCTCTGGACTAAATCATCGATGAATCGATAGACTGTTCGATATCATCGAATTTTAAATCTCAAGTCCATCGAGTTGACTCGATAAAATCAACATCTAGTCAGTAGTGTCCAAAATGCTTCTAAGACAAATCATGTGATTCTCGATATATCAAAGGGCTCCTCAATATCCTCAGAATTTAAATCTCGATGATATCGGTAGACCTTCAATGATATCGGATTGGGACACAAATCTATCTAGCAAAATTTTCAGGTTATTTTTCTTGGATCAAGAGTCACTCGATAAAATTGATATTCAAATATCGATCATATCAAGGCAGGGTTGATGTCATCAAAATTGGACATAAACTGTCCTACAAGCTTATAGGAAAATTCCTCGAAATTATCGATGAATCCACACTGTCATCGATATCATCAACATTCAAATTCTGATGATATCGAGTAATGCTCGATCATTTCTTATACCTGATTGTTTCAAAGGTAAGCGCTCTCACATTTTCAAATGTCGAGGAATCGAACCTCTTTTCGATAAAATCGGAGTTCAAAATCCGATTATATCGAAGCATGTTCGATTTCCTCGATCAGTTGACAAAAAGTTTCAAAAGCATTTAACAGGTTGAGTTCATACCATTGAGTGGACAGTCGATGTTATTGAAAGTATACGCTCGATGATATCGACCCTGCTCGATGACATCGAACTCTGTCAAAAATTTGACCATTTTATATCCGTTGGAACCTTTTGCGTATTTAATGAGAGCTTGCCCTTGGTTATTAGTAGAGAAAATAGAGAGTACTTTTGAGTGTTTTACCTAGATCATATACCTTAAGCCTTTTCTCTTATGGAAGTTCGTTCTCCAATCCACCCTCATCATTGACAATCAATAGAGTGGATTGGGGATTCAACTTCTGCATTCAAGGATCCTGCAGCTACCATCTTAATATCAAATTATTAAGCTAGGATGCCTTGAATGCATAGATGATTGGAATCGCTCTCTCTCCTTTATAGGAAAATACTTAATAGAGTAGGATTCCATCATAACCTTGACCCAACCCGTCGCCTTACATTGGTAAATCATTTGAGTTACGGTTCATGGAAGTTGAAGATTCTTCGTCATCAAATGAGGAGATCTTCATCAACGTGCTGAATGGGGCTCATCTACTTATTTGTAAGTCATTAGAGTCCAAAAGACCCTTGTGGCCATTCCTTCTATAGGATTGGGTCTAAGTTGTTTCTCACCCCTTTCAAGTCCTCATAGGAGGCCTCCGACGGGAGTGTATGTGGTGGGTGCTTTGTGTTGACCCTTACTCTGTGGAGAGCATAAAATCTTAGGTCGTTGCGTAGGTCCTTGACCTGTGTGGTCTAAAAGTCGAGTGTTGTGTGTTGACCCTTGCTCATGGAGAAAAAACTGGTGAGATTCCTTGTGTGGATCCTTGGCCTGTGTAGCCTAAAATTCGAGTGTTGTGTGTTGACCCTTGCTCCTATGTGGGGCATAAACTTGTGTCGTGTAGACACGTTAGAGTCAGCCTAGAGTAGGTTGTACTAGTTTGAGGTGAACCTGATTTGAAACCTCTGATTTGAAGTGAACCTATTGTGAAACCTCCGTTAGTGAGATCCGGTACACTCAAGGGTTGAGTGCGTCCGCTGGAAGAACAATTTGAATATCAAAAACTCAAACTAAAAGGAAAAAAAAAGAAATAGCAAGAAATAAATTCTAAACTATTACAACATTCCCCACAATGCTTGAAATGTAAACTTTACCAAATTCACATCCACACATACATCCCACAAACTTGAATGATAAAAGATAGGAAAAATAAATCACACATCCACAAAACACAAAGAGTTATAGCGGTTCACCTGTGTGTTCACCAACTGTTAAACAACATCCACACAGCTTGTTACTCCACTCTTAATATCCTCACACAGGGGATATCAGCGTTCACTATGAAAATAGGTTTCTTACGTTCACCTAAAACCTTCACAATTGTGTTTTTCAAATGGGCTTACACAATTCAAAAAACCTCACTTCTGAGTTTTCTGGCTCTCCTCAGATAACTAACACAATGAGATTTTTCTGGCTCAATCTCAAAAGAAACCAATACAATAAAAGATTTACACAAATGTAAAATACCTGAATTTCTCCTTTTATAGTAGCCCGGTAGAACCAATCGAAGTAGAAATTTGAATATAGAAGTTCAATGTCCAATACTCACTTTGAAATGGTTCTAAGTTCTAATTGCTTTTAACTTAAATCTAATTAGGGTTAGCTCTATTTGATTTTGATTCCAAGAAGAAGGAACACAAGAATTCCTCTTTTCAATTCAGATTGGAATATAAAAACAAAATCAAATCAATAAAGCTAACAAAAGATAATATTAAATATGCACAAATTAGCTTTAAAATGAACACAAACTTATCTCAGAGTGATGCCTTGAATTTACTTGAATTGAGTTATCAAACTCTGAAATTCATGTTCTATTTATAGTTTCAGAAATCACATATACAACTAGTCCTGTGGACACTACGACTAGTCGTAGGACCAACAACATTTTAAAATTTTGAGCGCGATCGGATCAGACCGTTCCATGACTGGTCAAAGGCAGTTTACGACCGGTTGTGATCCCTCCACGACTGGTCATAACCACCCTACGACTGGTTATCAGGCACTAGATTTAGTTGCTATAGTTTAAGTCATAAATCCCAGACTGATCATAGGACGAGTCAGCACTGTTCACACGACCGGTCGAACAGAGTCCAAGATTGGTCATGGACAAATAAAAAAATTTGAAAAATTGCAACAACCTTAGGGCTGGTCATGAAATTTCTTGGACTGGTTGAGGAAGTGCTAGGACTAGTCGGACAGGGTTCAGAACTAGTCTTAGAACAACCTAAATACATGTAAAGTAATTCAATTTGAATTATGTATACAAAATGACCTACCCTAAGGTCAATCTTAGGTCAATCATACCTTGAAAGTGAGATATGAATATCGAGACTTCATTTTCTTCATATGATAGTTGACCTTTGAAGATTGTGAAGCTTGAGATCTCTATACTTGATGTAGCATTGAACTTGAGATCTTCTAGAGTTTGAATTACACTTTATTTTGAGTTGTACACGAACTTGAGTCTTTAAACAAGATCACTTATGTCGTTGTAGCTTGTACTTGCATTTCTTAAAATGGTTTAAAGTAAATCTTTATTCTTGACTTGAAGCAGCGTGTTTAGAGAGGTGATGCAATGTCTTAAACCCAAATGCAATGTCTTAATCATATATACCAATGAGCTACAGAAGACATAGATTACCCAAGACATATATTGATGTTTTGGCCTCACAAAATTTGACAACCAAAGGAGCATAAAACCATAGCACTTACACGAAGTGGACCCCTCGAAGGTTGAGGTAGTGCATTAGTGGGGCCAGCCCACGAACGCGTACAAGATCTACAGTTTCTTTGGTTTAGCGGGCTACTACCGGCGTTTCATTGAGGGCTTCTCTCGTATTGTAGCCTCGCTGACCAGGTTGACTCGGAAGGGCGTAAACACTACAAGAAAAACAGGCAAAGGCTACGGCCAAAACCATAGCAAAAGCCCTTTTGCTACGGATCATATCCGTAGCATGTCCGCCACTATTGGTGGGGTAGCTAAAGGTTCAGCTACGGACTATATCCGTAGTAAAAGGTACCAATTACTACGGACTAGATCCGTAGCAATAGGTACCAATAGCTACGGATATAATCCGTAGTAATAGATACCAATAGCTACGGATAATATCCGTAGCAATAGCTTTAGCTACCCCATCAATAGCGGCGGATGTACTACAGATATAATCCATAGCAAAAGGGATTTTATTCATAGCAGTAGATACCAATAGCACCAATAATATCCCTAGCAATAGACACTTATAACTACGGACAAAAGCCGTAGCTATAGCTACGGATTATATTTCTAGCTATTTTTTAAAAAATTGTCATAATACGACCTATTTCCATTGCAAGAACCTGCTGTCATTGATAACTCATCTAAGCTTAATGCTGATAGAAATAGTACATAAAATGTAATAAAAAAAATGAAGTGATGTGTTTATTACAAATAGCAATCAAATCATACAATGCATCCTACATTCACATTTCTAAATAAACAATGCTTCACTTTGCTCAGCCTATCATAAGAATTACAACTAAGGCGTGCCCTCATGTACAAGAAATAAATACACTCTAACACAGTAAACAACCTCTATATGCATTCAATAATGCTCACATTTTTACAGAATTTTCTTCCTTCAGACGGTCAATTTCAGTAAATGTAGAAGATAGAGCTTCTTCTTTCCTTAAAACTGCAGATGTAACGTCTGTGGACTTCGACACAAGATCACTTTCATCCTCCATTGACTTCTTTAGTTTGTTAGCCTGTATAAAACAACATTTGTAGACACAATCAATCAAGCATGCCTTTGTACACAACTCAAAAGGAAGAAAGACAAAAAAAAACCACTTATATTACCTACAAATTTCTAAACTATGGCAAAATCCAACATGAGTAATGTGTTCAAACCTAGAATGGACTTTTAAACACAAAACTTAGGTTTAGGATAAGGTTATAGGTTTAGGTTTAGGTTTAGGTTAAGGTTAAGGTTATAGGCTTAGGTTAGGTTTAGGTTAAGGTTATAGGTTTAGGTTTAGGTTCAGGTTTATGTTTTAGGTTTAGGTTAAGGTTATAGGTTTAGGTTAGGTTTAGGTTAGAGGTTATAAGTTATAACTTTAGGGAATTGAGAATAGGTTAAGGTTTAGGTTTAGAAAATCGGGTTCGGGTTTGGGATCAAGTTTAGGTTTGGGTTTTCAAGTTTAGGTTTAGGTTTAGGTTAGAGAGTTGAGATTAGGATTAGGTGTAGGTTTAGGTTTAGGTTAGGGAGTTGAGATTAGGATTAGGTGTAGGTTTAGGTTTAGGGATTTGAGAATACATTTAGGTTTTAGGTTTAGATTTAGGTTTTAGGTTATAGGTTTAGGTTTAGGTTTAGGTTTTAAGTTTAGGTTAAGGTTAGGTTATAGGTTATAGGTTAAGGTTTAGGTTATAGGTTTTGGTTTAGGTTTAGGTTAAGGTTTAGGTTCGGTTTATAGGTTTAGGTTTAGGTTAAAGCTTTAGGGAATTGAGAATAGGTTAAGGTTTAGGTTTAGGAAATCGGGTTCGGGTTTGAGATTGGTTTTAGCTTGGGTTTTCAAGTTTAGGTTTAGGTTAAGGAGTTGAGATTAAGATCAGGTGTTGGTTTAGGTTTAAGGATTTGAGAATACATTTAGGTTTTAAGTTTAGGTTAAGGTTATAGGTTTAGGTTAGGTTTAGGTGTAGGTTATAGGTTATAGCTTTAGGGCATTGAGAATATGTTAAGGTTTAGGTTTAGGAAATCTGGTTCGGGTTCGGGATCGGGTTTAGGTTTGGGTTTTCAAGTTTAGGTTTAGGTTTAGGTTAAGGAGTTGAGATTAGGATTCGGTGTAGGTTTAGGTTTAGGGATTTGAGAATGCAATTAGGTTTTAGGTTTAGGTTTAGGTTTAGGTTATAGGTTTAGGTTAAGGTTAGGTTATAGGTTAAGGTTTAGGTTATAGGTTTTAGTTTAGGTTAAGGTTATAGGTTTAGGTTTAGGTTATAAGTTTAGGTTTAAGTTATAGGTTATAGGTTATAGGTTATAGGTTAAAGTTTTAGGGAATTGAAAATAGGTTAAGGTTTAGGTTTATGAAATTAGGTTCGGGTTTGAGATCGGGTTTGGTTTGGGTTTTCAAGTTTAGGTTTAGGTTAAGGAGTTGAGATTAGGATTAGGTGTAGGTTTAGGTTTAAGGATTTGAGAATACATTTAGGTTTTAGGTTTAGGTTTAGGTTTTAGGTTTAGGTGTAGGTTATAGGTTATAGCTTTAGAGAATTGAGAATAGGTTAAGGTTTAGGTTTAGGAAATCAGGTTTGGTTTCGGGATCGGGTTTAGGTTTGGGTTTTCAGGTTTAGGTTAGGGAGTTAAGATTAGGGTTATGTGTAGGTTTAAGTTTAGGGATTTGAGAATACATTTAGGTTTTAGGTTTAGGTTTAGGTTATAGGTTATAGGTTTAGGTTTAAGTTTTAGGTTTAGGTTAAGGTTAGGTTATAGGTTATAGGTTATAATTTAAGGTTTAGGTTATAGGTTTCAGTTTAGGTTTAGGTTATAGGTTATAGGTTAAAGCTTTAGGGAATTGAGAATAGGTTAAGGTTTAGGTTTAGGAAATCGGGTTCGGGTTTGAGATCGGGTTTAGTTTGAGTTTTCAAGATTAGGTTTAGGTTAAGGAGTTGAGATTAAGAGTAGGTGTAGGTTTAGGTTTAAGTATTTGAGAATACATTTAGGGTTTAGGTTTAGGTTTAGGTTTAGGTTTTAGGTTTAGGTTAAGGTTATAGGTTTAGGTTAGGTTTAGGTGTAGGTTATAGGTTATAGCTTTAGGGAATTGAGAATAGGTTAAGGTTTAGGTTTAGGAAATCAGGTTCGGGTTCGGGATTGAGTTTAGGTTTGGGTTTTCAAGTTTAGGTTTAGGTTTATGTTAGGGAGTTGAGATTAGGATTAGATGTAGGTTTAGGTTTAGGGATTTGAGAATACATTTAGGTTTTAGGTATAGGTTTAGGTTTTAAGTTATAAGTTTAGGTTTAGGTTTTAGGTTTAGGTTAAGGTTAGGTTATAGGTTATAGATTATAGGTTAAGGTTTAGGTTATAGGTTTTAGTTTAGGGTAAGTTTATAGGTTTAGTTTAGGTTAAGGTTTAGGTTTAGGTTATGTCACGCCCCAGACTCGGTAACCGGATTCACAAGGAACCAGATGGTCGGTTCTGGCCGCAACAGCCTCCGTAGTACCCCATTCTCGGCTCCTGAAGCAGATTCTGATCCTGGGATCCTACAAGGAGGATTTCCATAACAATATAACCATTTCCAATACGAGCATACCCAAGATCACAACAAGTAAATCTGAGAATAAAAAGGCACTTATCACAAAATCCACTAAGAATTTGAACTTTTACAAGTTTACATGAGGTCCAAAAGGACATACATAAGATAATAGAAGAAAGAAAGGAAGGATGCAATACTGGGTCCTCAAGCTCAGCTCTAATCCAAACTCTGCCACTGCGACACTTGCCTAGGATCTCCTGCACGCATCAATCGTGCATAAGCTTATAGAAGCTTAGAGGGTGGTGTAAATGTGTGATAATAGTGCACAGAAGAATAATAGGAGATATAGGAAGGAGACATGCTTAATGAGAATATCACTAGCCTTACCAAGGCTTATCATGAATATGATGCAATGAGTATTGGACGCCATACCAAGGCAATGCATGAAGGGGCTTACATAACCAATATTAATGCGATGCAAGTAATGCCAGTGCTCATAACCAAACCATATGTCAAGTATATTTCCAATCATAAGGAAATCACCGGGGTCCATTACACCACTGGATGACTGCCGCTCTACAGACCCCGCACAGTCAAACGAGCATAAGAGACCTCACTACCCGCCTGTGGACAACCAATCACCATCAAGGCCTGACGGTAGCGGACCCATTCACGAGCTGGTCAGACTCAGCCTAGCAATGCCCTCTTACATCAGGCGAGTAAGGCCACACCCCTATCCAACCGACTACACGACAGTGGGAGTCGCGGCCTAATGGTATAAGGCCCTCGTGCGCTCATATATTCCACCCGGTCACGGCGTTGGAGCAGATCCTTGGTACCATAGAAGTTTTGGGAATTTCACCCATGGGCATCCTATGCACCCGGTATGCTCAAGTAATATTTCCGGTGTCCAAACATGGCCATCCACGATGTATCTGTGGAGGCTACAACCCTGATGAAGCAAGGGTGATAATGCTCATATATTATGCAATGCCAGATGCATGAATCACACAATCAACTATGCATCAATTCCAAGCATCCAACATGCTCAAGAGGGAATATTACGTCCCTCGGGAAGATAACATGCAATGTCCAATGGCACAATCATAACCACACACACAGTGTCATCCAAGCATACAATGATGCACATGGGCCATGAAGATGGGTCTAGGCGCATCATGCGGCGATAAACAAAGTAAATTACATTCCTCATATCCAAGAAGAAACCAAGACTAGGTACTTAGACAATATCCACAAGAAATCCCACCTCTCGTGGGGGCCCATTTACCTGGGGTAGCCCACGAGACTAAGCATACAACTACAGGTCTAAGTAATATAGAAATGAGCCTAGCAACTGTCTAAGATAAGTATCCAACTACTCTTAAATACAACCGGACCTAGAGGGGTCCATAATGGGGACATTTAACCACCATTCCCCAAAAAGGCATATCAACCATGAATTATATTGATAAAAGGCCCAAGGCCTACATTTAAGATAAAAATAAAAGTAACAACATACATATATTCCTCATAATAGGCCATAAAAAAATATAATACCACTTTTAACAACATGGGCTCTAAGAGGGGAATTAAGGCCCAAGGCCCAATTCCCAATGGCCATAGAATCCATGCATTAAGTTGGACTTGGTGGGCAGCCCGCGTACACAATATACGGCCCAAAAAATAGGTTTAAGTTTGGATGAAATGGACCCCACTACATCAGCCCAATAATTAGTAATTTAAGTAGGCAACCGAGGGCCCAATACTATCCTTACCTCAGCCCACAAGTCCATCAAAATGGTGGAAGTCGGCCCAATGTATGGTTGGGCCAAGCTGGGATGTCCCTGCCCAATCTGGGCTCACTAGATGTCCCAAAATTCTGATCTTAAGATGGGGTCCTCATAAGATCACTAAAAGTGACCCAAAGAATACACTGATTAAGCCCAAGGATTATAAGAAAGCATAAGCATGTAACACGTACACAAGTTCTCAATATGGTGAGCCCCACAGCCAAATAAAGTTGTAACCATAAAATTGTACATTGAAGGCCCTTTGATAAACTTTTGGCCCGTTTGACTTCCTGGGCCTGCTAAGGTCCAGAAATTAGTTGAGTATGTGGAAATAATCTCATGAAGGCCAACTATACTCACTGGGGAACCGCACCAGATGGAGAGTGTGTATATATCATGAAAAGATCAAGTAGGCCTACTACTGGATTGTGAGTCCAGCAGCAACCCAAGGCAGAGAGTGCTTTCACAATCGGGCGATCCAAGGCTTGGACGGCCTGGACCAAACATGCATTAAGGTAGGTTCTACATACATGCATATTGAGCCTTAAATAAATAGCCTAAAGTCTATGGTGGGCCTTTAACCACCCATAGAGAAACCTATGAGCTTACCTTAGGATCACCCAGGAGGACATCCAACCTCAACTGGTTTCCAAGAGGTAGCTCACCACTACCCATATAATGAAAGATCTAAGGCCTAAGCAATGCGTGGACTAGTAGGCCATACACCAAGCCCAACTCATAAGCCATATAGTGGGCCCTCAAGTAATGTTTGGGCCCAACCACAAAGGTCATAATTCCACATATTGTGGTGGGCTTCATGGGCAACCCAGTAATTCATTTACATGGGCAAGTTTCACATTTAACACAAGTGAGTTGGGCCTCACTTTTGGCCTAAGTACAGGGTCAGTTTAATGGGCAGCCAAGGGCCCGACTTCTTGTGTATCATTGCCCCTAAGCCCATCACAATAGATAGGAGAGTATAGGCTCAAGATCAGTGGGCCTATCCAAAAGAACTGAGTCCACAAGGCCTACTTGCTAACACAAACATGCATATACTATATCACATAATGGGCCCTAAAGAAATAGCCCAAAACAAAAGTCATCCAATTCATACATTATGGTGGGCTTGAGGGCAGCCCATAAACCCAAGAATACACATAGGCAAGGCCTATACTGACAGTGTGGGCCTTGCCACATCAGCCCAAAGACTTAGCAAGGCCCTCCACACTATACATTTATGTGGGCCCCGCAAGTCAGCCCATAATTAAGCATTTCATGAGGGCATCACGGCTAATAAATACACACGGTCAGCCTGTAGACGGCTCGTTGGGCCCGTGAAACAATAAGGTCAGGCCCTACACGATCTTGGGCTCAAGAAATAGGTTTCCAGCCCATTGGGTCTATAAACTTTCAAAAATCTGGTTAAGGCTAACCCCCAACATCACCACAAAGGTGAGCCTTAAGAGCCACTAATTACGGCCAAAAATATCTAAGGAAATAAGGCAAGGAGTGTGTGCAATACTCCCTTAAATCTGGTGGGCCACAACAGCTCCAAAACAATCAACTATGGAGTAAATTTGGGCCCCTTACTGGAATTTCAGCCAACCCACTTCCTGGGCCTGCTGGAATCCAGAAAGTTATGTAATTCAGATGGGTTACGAGCCCATGGTGACCCACACATATCATAGTGGGTCCCACCGGATGAGAGGGGAATGTACAACACATATTAGAAGTGGGCCATGCCGCTGGAATTACAGGCCCAGCAACAGCCCAAGGTAGGGGCGTCCCGTGATGGGTAGTCCTACGGGCCTGAGTATCTGGCCCAAAACTGACCCAAGTTTGTAGGCCACACCACGATCAGTACAGGGGCCCGATGGCCATGAAAATTTACAAGATGGTCCTTCCATAGGTGGACCACGAATCCTCAAAATTTTATGATTTTTGGACGGTCAGAAGTATTTTAATTAATTTGAATAAAACAGACCATCAAGAAAATCTGGTGAATCGGGACACCTGAACGTGGTGAGCCATTCCAGCACTTGCCACGGTGTGCATAGGGCTCTATTGGCCCCAAAAATTTGTAGGTGAGTCCCACCATAGGTGGACCACCTCTCTGTAAATTTTCATGATTTTAGGATACTCAGAAGTATTTAAATCAATTTAAAGAATACAATCTATCCAGGGTGAAATATTGCTGGAATATAACTGTCCTGAATTTGGGCCAGCCAATGGGTGGGTTCTGGGCCTCCAAAATTCTTGAAATTTGGACCCAAGGTCCCTCATCAAGCCTAAAACAAGTTGGGATCTAGAAATATGGCCCACCTTCTTAGAAATTATTTTTTTAATATTATTTTTATGGGACTATGCTGCTGGACCGCACAGCAGAAATTTCTGGCAGTCCAGTATGTTGGCCCACCATTTTGGATGCCCAAATAGGATTCCTTGGCCCTGAAATTTTGTGGATAGGTCCTACTATGGGTGGGACACCTCCCTACAAAAATTTAAGATTTTTGGGATAGTAAAAATATTTTATTTAACTCATGCAATTTATGGACAGCAAGGTCCAGATTTTTATTTTCCTGCTGCAGCAATGCTGCTGTCCCTGACTTTAGCACCCCATTTGAGTGGGCCCAGGTCTATGTAAGTTTGGAAAAATACAAGGCCAACCTTCCTATACAAGTATACATTAAGGTGGGGTCCACAAAGGTGGCCCAGCATTTCAGAATCAGGCTGATATTTATGAGTTTCCAGCAAACAGTGTAGCTGGACAGTCCAGAAAAATCTGGACCGTCCACCCTCCTTGGCCCACCCTTTTGGGTGATCAAATAGGGACATTTGAAGCTGAGGTTTAGTATAATTTTAGGTGGGGTCCATACCTCAAAGGGAAGTCTAAGAAATCAGGAAAAATGAGACCACAAACAAGGCCTACAACACATACATTACAGCATAAAAAAAATTCCAGCAATCTGGACAGCAACATGTTGCTGTCTAGATCAGCCCAAAAATTTAATAAATGGGAAATAAATCATAGATTCCATAAGGTGGGGTCCACCCTGATGTGTCACACAACTCCTAGGCCCAGCACCTCCCCAAGAAAATCCATAAAATCAGGCCCAAAGGCTTTCCAAATCAAGCAGCAAAACTAGGCAGCACAGTTGGGCCTGGGTGTCCAACAACTTGGGCCTGGATGTCCCAAAATTTAAAAATTCTGGTTGCATGGCACATCAGGTGGGCCACATAATCATTACATCCAAACCATAGAAAGTGGAGAAGAGAGGAATAAAGGAAATCTCATCAAGATGGGGTCCATGGAGAATGGCCCCATCAAGATCACATGCATGCAAGTGATGGCTAAAAAGACCTTATCCAAGGAGTGGTGGACCTTCACCATTGATGTGGTGAGTCCTACACTCTCCATATGAAGCAACAAAAGATCTATGACAATAAGAATCATGCAATCTATCCTACATGCTCACCCACTTGTTGGATCTTCAAGATTCTTCAACCACCATGCTCCTTAAGCTTCAAGGAAGGAGGTTCAATGGTGATGATGGATCTTTGATGGTTAGATCTAGGGGGAAAGAAGAGGAAAGAGGGCTGGAAAAATTCAGCAATGGAGGACATTTGCAAAGAGGAGAAGAGAGAAATGAAGAAAGAGAGAGGGAGATGAGAGAGTTTCTAAGGTTGAAATGATTGCTTTCCTAGAAAAAGATGAATTTTTGAAAAGAGAAATAATCATTGCTCATGGGATAAGGTGGCTCATCATTGCCTAGAGAAGCCAATCTCATCATGGTTTTCTTGAGAAAAGAAGCCATCATTGCTAGGCTAAAGGTGGCTTACATTGGGAATAGTGCACATGGGGAAATGTGCAATCAGGTGGGTCCCACCAAAAATGTAATCAACGGTCCAAATAATGCGCGGCCCATAACTTTCGATGGACACGCCGGATTTATGCATGAGACGCGGCACTGGAATCGCGGCGACGATGCGGTCGGAATGGCATAGGTCTTGGGTCAATCCGAGTCGGGTCTACATGACCAAACTCGAGGGTAACCGCAATCACTATCCGAAGGTCACGGGTCGCCGAAATTTGACCGGTAGGACCGCGGGACCAAAATACATGAGATGCATACTCACACACACAAATACACACATGCGAACTCAGGACAGGTCTCACAGGTTATAGGTTATAGGTTAAAGCTTTAGGGAATTGAGAATAGGTTAAGGTTTAGGTTTAGGAAATCGGGTTCGGGTTTGAGATCGGGTTTAGTTTGGGTTTTCAAGATTAGGTTTAGGTTAAGGAGTTGAGATTAAGAGTAGGTATAGGTTTAGGTTTAAGTATTTGAGAATACATTTAGGTTTTAGGTTTAGGTTTAGGTTTAGGTTTTAGGTTTAGGTTAAGGTTATAGGTTTAGGTTAGGTTTAGGTGTAGGTTATAGGTTATAACTTTAGGGAATTGAGAATAGGTTAAGGTTAAGGTTTAGGTTTAGGAAATCAGGTTCAGGTTCGGGATCGGGTTTAGGTTTGGGTTTTCGAGTTTAGGTTTAGGTTTATGTTAGGGACTTGAGATTAGGATTAGATGTAGGCTTAGGTTTAGGGATTTGAGAATACATTTAGGTTTTAGGTATAGGTTTAGGTTTTAAGTTATAGGTTTAGGTTTAGGTTTTAGGTTTAGGTTAAGGTTAGGTTATAAGTTATAGATTATAGGTTAAGGTTTAGGTTATAGGTTTTAGTTTAGGGTAAGTTTATAGGTTTAGTTTAGGTTAAGGTTTAGGTTTAGGTTATAGGTTATAGGTTATAGGTTAAAGCTTTAGGGAATTGAGAATAGGTTAAGGTTTAGGTTTAGGAAATCGGGTTCGAGTTTGAGATCGGGTTTAGTTTGGGTTTTCAAGATTAGGTTTAGGTTAAGGAGTTGAGATTAAGAGTAGGTATAGGTTTAGGTTTAAGTATTTGAGAATACATTTAGGTTTTAGGGGTAGGTTTAGGTTTAGGTTATATGTTTAGGTTAAGGTTATAGGTCTAGGTTAGGTTTAGGTGTAGGTTATAGGTTATAGCTTTAGGGAATTGAGAATAGGTTAAGGTTTAGGTTTAGGAAATCAGGTTCGGGTTCGGGATCGGGTTTAGGTTTGGGTTTTCAAGTTTAGGTTTAGGTTTATGTTAGGGAGTTGAGATTAGGATTAGATGTAGGTTTAAGTTTAGGGATTTGAGAATACATTTAGGTTTTAGGTATAGGTTTAGGTTTTAAGTTATAGGTTTAGGTTTAGGTTTTAGGTTTAGGTTAAGGTTAGGTTATAAGTTATAGATTATAGGTTAAGGTTTAGGTTATAGGTTTTAGTTTAGGGTAAGTTTATAGGTTTAGTTTAGGTTAAGGTTTAGGTTTAGGTTATAGGTTATAGGTTATAGGTTAAAGCTTTAGGGAATTGAGAATAGGTTAAGGTTTAGGTTTAGGAAATCGGGTTCGGGTTTGAGATCGGGTTTAGTTTGGGTTTTCAAGTTTAGCTTTAGGTTAAGGAGTTGTGATTAGGATTAGGTGTAGGTTTAGGTTTAAGTATTTGAGAATACATTTAGGTTTTAAGTTTAGGTTAAGGTTATAGGTTTAGGTTAGGTTTAGGTGTAGGTTATAGGTTATACCTTTAGGGAATTGAGAATAGGTTAAGGTTTAGGTTTAGGAAATCAGGTTCCGATTCGGGATTGGGTTTAGGTTTGGGTTTTCAAGTTTTGGTTTAGGTTTAGGTTAGGGAGTTGAGATTAGGATTAGGTGTAGGTTTAGGTTTACGCATTTGAGAATACATTTATGTTTTAGGTTTAGGTTTTGGTTTTAGGTTTTAGGTTTAGGTTTAGGTTTTAAGTTTAGATTAAGATTAGGTTATAGGTTATAGGTTATAGGTTAAGGTTTAGGTTATAGGTTTTTGTTTAGGTTAAGGTTATAGGTTTAGGTTTAGGTTTAGGTTTAGGTTATAGGTTCAGGTTTAGGTTATATGTTATAGGTTATAGGTTATAGGTTAAAGCTTTAAGGAATAGAGAATAGGTTAAGGTTTAGGTTTAGGAAATCGGATTCGGGTTTGAGATCAGGTTTAGTATGGGTTTTCAAGTTTTGGTTTAGGTTAAGGAGTTAAGATTAGGATTAGGTGTAGGTTTAGGTTTAAAGATTTGAGAATACATTTAGGTTTTAGGTTTAGGTTTAGGTTTAGGTTTTAGGTTTAGGTTAAGGTTATAGGTTTAGGTTAGGTTTAGGTGTAGGTTATAGGTTATGGCTTTACGGAATTGAGAATAGGTTAAGGTTTAGGTTTAAGAAATCACGTTCGGATTCGGGATCTGGTTTAGGTTTCGAATTTCAAGTTTAGGTTTAGGTTTAGGTTAGGGAGTTGAGATTAGGATTAAGTGTAAGTTTAGGTTTAGGCATTTGAGAATATATTTAGGTTTTAGGTTTAGGTTTAGGTTTTAGGTTATGGGTTTAGGTTTAGGTTTTAGGTTTAGGCTAAGGTTAGGTTATAGGTTATAGGTTATAGGTTAAGGTTTAGGTTATAGGTTTTTGTTTAAGTTAAGGTTATAGGTTTAGGTTTAGGTTAAGTTTTAGGTTTAGGTTTAGGTTATAGGTTCAGGTTTAGGTTATAGGTTATAGGTTATTGGTTATAGGTTAAAGCTTTAAGGAATTGAGAATAGGTTAAGGTTTAGGTTTAGGAAATCGGGTTTGGGTTTGTGACCGGGTTTAGTTTGGGTTTTCAAGTTTAGGTTTAGGTTAAAGAGTTGAGATTAGGATTATGTGCAGGTTTAGGTTTAAGGATTTGAGAATACATTTTGGTTTTAGGTTTAGGTTTAGGATTTAGGTTTAGGATTTAGGTTTAGGTTAGGTTTAGGTGTAGGTTATAGGTTATAGGTTATAGGTTATAACTTTAGGAAATTGAGTATAGGTTAAGGTTTAGGTTTAAGAAATCATGTTCGGGTTCGGGATTGGGTTTAGGTTTGGGTTTTCAAGTTTATGTTTAGGTTAGGGAGTTGAGATTAGGATTAGGTGTAGGTTTAGGTTTAGGGATTTCAGAATACATTTAGATTTTAGGTTTAGGTTTAGGTTATAAGTTATAGGTTAAGGTTGTAGGTTTCGGTTTAGGTTTAGGTTTAGGTTTTAGGTTTAGGTAAAGGTTATAGGTTTAGGTTATAGGTTATATGTTATAGGTTATAGCTTTAGGGAATTGAGAGTAGGTTAAGGTTTAGGTTTAGGTTTAGAAAATCAGGTTCGGGTTCAGGATCGGGTTTAGGTTTGGATTTTCGAGTTTAGGCTTAGGTTTAGGTTAAGTAGTTGAGATTAAGATTAGGTGTAGGCTTAGGTTTAGGGATTTGAGAATACATTTAGGTTTTAGGTTTAAGTTTTAGTTATAGGTTATAGGTTATAGGTTAAAGCTTTAGGGAATTGAGAATAGCTTATGGTTTACGTTTAGGAAATCGGGTTCGGGTTTGAGATCGGGTTTAGTTTGGGTTTTCAAGTTTAGGTTTAGGTTAAAGAGTTGAGATTAGGATTAGGTGTAGGTTTAGGTTTAAGGATTTGAGAATACATTTAGGTTTTAGGTTTAGGTTTAGGTTTTAGGTTTAGTTTAGGTTTAGGTGTAGGTTATAGGTTATAGGTTATAGGTTATAGCTTTAGGGAATTGAGTATAGGTTAAGGTTTAGGTTTAAGAAATCAAGTTCGGGTTCGGGATCAAGTTTAGGTTTGGGTTTTCAAGTTTAGGTTTAGGTTAGGGAGTTGAGATTAGGATTAGGTGTAGGTTTAGGTTTAGGGATTTGAGAATACATTTAGGTTTTAGGTTTAGGTCTAGGTTTTAGGTTATAGGTTTTGGTTTTGGTTTAGGCTTAGGTTTTAGGTTTAGGTTTAGGTTAAGGTTATAGGTTTAGGTTAGGTTTAGGTTTAGGTTATTGGTTGTAGCTTTAGGCAATTGAGAATACGTTAAGGTTTAGGTTTAGGAAATTGCGTTCGGCTTCGGGATCGGGTTTAGGTTTGGGTTTTCAACTTTAGGTTTAGGTTTAGGTTAAGTAGTTGAGTTTAGGATTAGGTGTAGGTTTAGGTTTAGGGATTTGAGAATACATTTAGGTTTTAGGTTTAGGGTTTAGGTTTTAGGTTATAGGTTTATGTTTAGGTTAAGGGTAGGTTATCGGTTATAAGTTTAGGTTATTGGTGATGGTTTTGGTTATAGGTGAAGGTTTAGGTTAAGGTTATAGGTTTAGGTTTAGGTTTAGGTTATAGGTTATAGGTTATAGTTATAGCTTTAGGGAATTGAGAATAGGTTAATATTTAGGTTTAGGAAATCTGGTTCGGGTTCGGGGTCAGGTTTAGGTACGAGTTTTCAAGTTTAGGTTTAGGTTACGGAGTTGTGATTGGGATGGTATAGGTTTAGGTTTAGGGATTTGAGAATACATTTAGGTTTTAGGTTTAGGTTTAGGTTTTAGGTTATAGGTTAAGGTTATAGGTTTTGGTTTTGGTTTAGGTTTAGGTTATAGGTTTAGGTTAAGGTTATAGGTTTAGGTTAGGTTTAGGTTATAGGTTATAGCTTTAGGAAATTGAGAATAGGTTAAGGTTTAGGTTTAGGAAATTAGGTTCGGGTTCGGGATCGGGTTTAGGTTTGGGTTTTCAAGTTTAGGTTTTGGGTTAGGTTAAGTAGTTGAGATTAGGATTAGGTGTAGGTTTAGGTTTAGTGATTTGAGTACACATTTAGGTTTTAGGTTTAGGTTTAGGTTTTAGGTTATAGGTTTAAGTTTAGGTTAAGATTAGGTTATTGGTTATAAGTTTAGGTTATAGGTTATAGGTTATAGGTTAATGTTTAGGTTATAGGTTTTGGTTTAGGTTAAGGTTATAGGTTTAGGTTTAGGTTAAGGTTTAGGTTTAGGTTTAGGTTATAGGTTATAGGCTGTAGGTTATAGCTTTAAGGAATTGATAATAGGTTAAGGTTTAGGTTTAGGAAATCAGGTTCGGGTTCAGGATCGGGTTTAGGTTTGGATTTTCAAGTTTAGGTTTAGGTTAGGGAGTTGAGATTAGGATTAGTTATATGTTTAGGTTTAGGGATTTGAGAATACATTTAGGTTTTGGGTTTAGGTTTAGGTTTTAGGTTATAGGTTAAGGTTATAGGTTTTGGTTTTGGTTTTGGTTTTGGTTTTGGTTTTAGGTTTAGGTTATGAAGGTTATAGGTTTAGGTTTAGGTTATAGGTTATAGGTTATAGGTTATAGCTTTAGGGAATTGAGAATAGGTTAAGGTTTAGGTTTAGTAATTCGGGTTCGGGATCAGGATCGGGTTTTGGTTTGGGTTTTCAAGTTTAGGTTTAGGTTTAGGTTTAGGTTAAGTAGTTGAGGTTAGGATTAGGTGTAGGTTTAGGTTTAGGGATTTGAGAATACATTTACGTTTTCGGTTTAGGTTTAGGTTTTAGGTTATAAGTTTAGGTTTAGGTTAAGGTTAGGTTATCGGTTATATATTTAGGTTATAGGTTATAGGTTATAGGCTAAGGTTTAGGTTATAGGTTTTGGTTTAGGTTAAGGTTTTAGGTTTAGGTTTAGGTTTAGGTTTAGGTTATAGGTTTAGGTTGAGGTTAAGGTTTAGGTTATAGGTTATAGGTTAAAGATTTAGGGAATTGAGAATAGGTTAAGGTTTAGGTTTAGGAAATCGGGTTCGGGTTTGAGATTTGGTTTAGTTTGAGTTTTCAAGTTTAGGTTTAGGTTAAGTAGTTGAGATTAGGATTAGGTGTAGGTTTAGATTTAAGGATTTGAGAATACATTCAGGTTTTAGGTTTAGGTTTATGTTAGGTTTAGGTGTAGGTTATAGGTTATATGTTATAGGTTATGGCTTTAGGGAATTGAGTATAGGTTAAGGTTTAGGTTTAAGAAATCAGGTTCGGGTTCGGGATCGGTTTTAGGTTTAGATTTTCAAGTTTAGGTTTAGGTTAGGGAGTTGAGATTAGGATTAAGTGTAGGTTTAGGTTTAGGGATTTGAGAATACATTTAGGTTTTAGGTTTAGGTTTAGGTTATAAGCTATAGGTTAAGGTTATAGGTATTAGTTTAGGTTTAGGTTTAGGTTTTAGGTTTAGGTTAAGGTTATAGGTTTAGGTTATAGGTTTAGGTTATAGGTTATAGCTTTAGGAAATTGAAAGTAGGTTAAGGTTTAGGTTTAGGAAATCAGGTTCGGGTTCGGGATCGTGTTTAGATTTGGGTTTTCAAGTTTAGGTTTATGTTTAGGTTAAGTAGTTGAGATTAGGATTAGGTATAGGTTTAGGTTTAGGGATTTGAGAATACATTTAGGTTTTAGGTTTAGGTTTTAGGTTTAGGTTTTGGTTTTAGGTTATAAGTTATAGGTTAATGCTTTAAGGAATTGAGAATAGGTTAAGGTTTAGGTTTAGGAAATCGGGTTCGGGTTTGAGATCGGGTTTAGTTTGGGTTTTCAAGTTTAGGTTTAGGTTAAGTAGTTGAGATTAGGATTTGGTGTTGGTTTAGGTTTAAGGATTTGAGAACACATTTAGGTTTTAGGTTTAGGTTAGGTTTAGGTGAAGGTTATAGGTTATAGGTTATAGGTTATAACTTTAGGGAATTGAGTATAGGTTAAGGTTTTGGTTTAAGAAATTAGGTTCGGGTTCGGGATCGAGTTTAGGTTTGGGTTTTCAAGTTTAGGTTTGGGTTAAGGAGTTGAGATTAGGAGTAGGTGTAGGTTTAGGTTTAGGGATTTGAAAATGCATTTAGGTTTTAGGTTTAGATTTAGGTTATAAGTTATAGGTTAAGGTTATAGGTTTTGGTTTAGGTTTAGGTTTAGGCTTTAGGTTTAGGTTAAGGTTATAGGTTTAGGTTAGGTTTAGGTTTAGGTTATAGGTTATATGTTATAGGTTATAGCATTAGGGAATTGAGAGTAGGTTAAGGTTTAGGTTTAGGAAACCTGGTTCGGGTTCGGGATCGGGTTTAGGTTTGGGTTTTCAAGTTTAGGTTTAGGTTTAGGTTAAGTAGTTAAGATTAGGATTAGGTGTTGGTTTAGGTTTAGGGATTTGAGAATACATTTAGGTTTTAGGTTTAGGTTTTGGTTTTAGGTTATATGTTTTGGTTTAGGTTTTAAGTTATTGGTTATAAGTTTAGGTTATAAGTTATAGGTTATAGGTTAAGGTTTAGGTTATAGGTTTAGGTTAAGGTTATAGGTTTAGGTTTAGGTTAAGGTTTAGATTTAGGTTTAGGTTATATGTTATAGCTTTAGGGAATTGAGAATAGGTTAAGGTTTTGGTTTACGAAATCAGGTTCGGGTTCGGGATCCGGTTTAATTTTGGGTTTTCAAGTTTAGGTTTAAGTTTAGGTGAAGTTGTTGAGATTAGGATTAGGTGTAGGTTTAGGTTTAGGGATTTGAGAATACATTTAGGTTTTAGGTATAGGTTTTGGTTTTAGGTTATAGGTTAAGGTTATTGGTTTTGGTTTAGGTTTAGGTTTAGCTTATAGGTTTAAGTTAAGGTTATAGGTTTAGCTTATAGGTTTAGGTTAGGTTTAGGTTTAGGTTTAAGTTTAGGTTATAGGTTATTGGTTTAGGTTAGGTTTAGGTTTAGGTTATAGGTTAAGGTTTAGGTTTAAGTTATAGGTTATAAGTTAAGGTTTAGGTTTAGGTTATAGGTTTAAGGTGTGGTTTAGGTTAAAGGTGTCGTCCCTGCAAATACAGATATAAACACGGCCCGTTCCAATTGGCCAAGCCCTTCCAATATTATCCATAGAAAATGGATAGCTTCATCATGGTCATAACAATGGTTTCCACCTTCCTGGGACCCCCGCTCAACATCCGGATAGCTCCAACGTACATCCGAATCTGCTTCATCAATTTCGAGATAATATATAAACATAAGCCTGTCCAAATGGCTAGGCCACTCATATTGTTGTCCAAAGGAAATGGACAGCTTCATCATGGTCATAATAGCGGTTCCCACCTTCCAGGGACCCCCGCTCAACATCCAGATAGCTCCGACACACATCCGGATCTACTTCATTAATTTCGAGATAATATATAAACATGGGCCTGTCCAAATGGCCAGGCCACTTCATCAATGAATCATATGGTATGAAGGAAAGAAGACTTGCCAATTTAGCTAGCAAGGAGAGAAAGTGTGAGTGCTTGGAATGTCGCCCTTTCTTTGAATAATGGATGCATATTCTATAATGGACCCCCGCTTAACATCCGGATAGCTCCGACATAAATACAAAAACAAATTAATTAGGAACTTACAACAATAAAAGGTACCAGGTCTTTGAAAAATAAAGTAAATTAATAGGCCAAATATAACTGCTTTAGTTAGAGTAATTCAGCCTCTAGGGAAGAGAATTCCACAATTTTTACAAGATGGGATTTCTTTCTTTAGGAGATGATCTATGAGCTATAAGAGATATTGAATCTGATAAGGAAGATAATGTAATAATATATATAATTCAATGAAAGATAATAAAAATCAACGTACAAAAATTAGCTTAAAAATTAGATTAAGAGAATTAAAACAATTAGCACAATCATATTTTACTACCCACCCTTCAATAGGAAATGATTTCACTTCTGGGTACGAACAAGTGCATGTGTGTGGGTGGGGTGTGATTGTTTGTTAAAAATAAAAAACAATTGAGAAGACATGGTTATGGGAATATGAATATGACATGTGTCAAGTCAGCCTTGTGCCATGAATCACCTCTTTAATCTGGACTAATATGGGAATATGAACTAATATAAATGGGCAATGACACTTACTTAAATGATGATGGAAATCGTGTCAGCCACTAAATGGGCACCAATGAACTCCAATTGGCTGCAAAAAGGAATTGAGAAGATGACATGGTTATGATCATCTTATCAGAGCAATTCTAGAGGAAGCCAATGCAATCAAAAGTGCAGTTTTTACCCCCCTTTTATCTTTCAATACTACAAAAAACTGCACCCTGAATCACTCACACACATTATGCAATCTTCACCAGCTCATCCAACCAGTAGGAGACTTAATCCCATTTCATACAAGAAATATGGAATCTCCATTTTCCTAACAATTGTAGGAATATGGTCTGTTCCAAGTAGTCCTTAAAAAACACATGCAACCAAAAATTAGCACACTTGATTGATATCTAGATTGATGTAAATAGATGGAGAAACAACTGTACTGATTTTGTGTGGATGAAGTTAAAAAAATGTAAGCTTAATTCAAAACTTTTGTTGCCCTTAATTCAAAACTTAATTTTGAACAGACCTTAAAAGAAAGAGAAAAAAAAAAAAGAAGAGAAGAAGACATCATTGCATATAGAGTACAAAGAAGTAGCATAGAGTACAACAAAACCTAACATCATTGCATGAACATAAAATACACGGCTGAGTTAATTAATTCAACTGGGATTTGAGAATTAAAAGTAACAAAAATCAATGTAATTACTAAAAAAAAGCCAACTTGTCCTATTTTTAATTTTTTTTTACTGAATTCTATTGAATCTACCTAGTAGATTTCCCTGTTGATTTTGATTTTTCAAATATAGGTTAACCACGCCAGATATCAACTTGACATAAAAAAGCTCTAAGCAATAAGTGAATGAAATGGCAGCATTGATGACAATAAAAAACAAATAGCTGAATGAAATGGTAGCATTGATGTGAGAACAAAGCACATACCTTTTTTTCTTGAAGCTCTTGCAATGACCTTTCTCCATCTAGTAAGGAAGTTGGAAACCAGCATGACTGATGCAGCAAGTCAAGTCAATGGATGGAAATCCACAAGTATACAACCATGCATGATGGGGAGCAAAGAGTTACTCTGCAATACTCGGGCAGAGTAATGTAGAACACATTCAGAAAACAAGTTTGCGAGCTGATATTTAATAGTAACGAAAAACTAACTTTAATTCAAACACTTGGACTACATTTAGATGCACAACCAAATCAAACAACAAACATGCGGCTCTTGATCAAGAGGAGAAAAGCAAACCTTAATGACAACTCCTACCAATCATAATGACCAAGCTCCCTAGTTATGACCTAAGTGATGCAGGCCATGGATTCAACTGTCACAAAAACATTGTACATTGTTAAAATATGTGGTGCAGAACATGGAAATAATATACTGAGATACCCTATCATCTACCAAATACAGATATGTCCTGTCTATAATAACATGTCGACTATAAAATAAAATAAAATAAAAGAAGATCCATTATACTAAACTTTATTAATGAATACTTCATGCAGCCATACCTCCTAATGCAGGAATAAGTCCAAAGTGAAGCTCGGTCAAGCCTAGTTGAGCAGTAGAGGTAGAAAGGCGTGCATGGCAAACCTGTATGGTAAGAACCATCACCTCATATAAAGACATCTAAATCATCAACATCATCATCATTAAGCCTTATCCCAACTAATTGGGGTTGGCTACATTAATCCTTTTCCGCCATTCCATTCTAGCAAGGACCATTTCATATATAAACCATATAATAAATACATGTGAAAAGGAAAAAAAAACAAAACAAAACACATAACACATAAAAGTGACCATTCCAAATACACATATCCAACATAGTCCCTATCTAAAGCTCACTTAAATTTGAAGCTTTTGCCCATTCCATTATGCTTGATTTCGCCTTCTCAAGCACCCTCCAAAATTTTCCCACTTATATTTCTGAAGCAACGACTACCTTTCTCTCCAAAGTAACCACAGACCCACCAATGGAGCCATTCTCCACAAAGCCTTACTTACCTTGCCCAGTAGTTTCACTAGTATTTTTATTTCCCAATTTTCATGATATTCTAGTTAGTTATACTTTTCATGGTCTAGTTTTTGAGATTTTAAGCACAACTTTAATTTTATTATTAATAAAACATTTAGCTAATTTTCAGAAGAATTCTATTTCGAATTTAATTTCTTTTAGTTTCGAAAAATGAAGTATCAATAATCTTGCTCTGCCAGAGTATCAAAGTTTCTCTATTTCTAAAAGGCAAAGAGCTTCATCGAACAGAAGCCCAACAACATGTACCCAATGAAATCACTCGAACCCTTGTTTTTGGATAAAATCCCTTCCCATGTCCTTCATCAAGTCAAAGTTTTAGCTCCTTCAAGCATATTGCATGGATAAATAAAATTCGTGCATCAGTATACATACAGTTGCAAAAATAAAAAATATCCAATCCAAAAGTTGCTCTAGTCATGAAGCATAGAAGCTATGGATCTTACTTGAAGCAACAAGAAACAAGTTGTCATCGAGCTCGATCTTGGTGGGGAAAACAATGGCAATCCAATGAGGACAGCGACCATCTTCCTCTTTAAGTAGCTTCTTTATATTTGCATGAATAAATTGCAATCCTGAAATTTTCAAAGAAGAAGAGCTTATCAAGTTACAAAGCTTATACACGATTAAACAATACAGAGCTATATATCTTTAAAAGAAAAAAAAAAAAAAACAGATCTACGGTTAACACAAAATACAAACTATAAAACAGAGCCACATGATCCACTACCGTAGCTGTACAAATCAAAGTTACACCACAAAGCCAATACAAGCCAGTCCAATATATACAATATGGCATGTGTAAGATGCTTGGAGATGAATGGTAAGACAAGTACATATTAGAACCTTACAATGGTCAATATTTGGACAGTCAAGTTATTTGACAAGTCACATGAATTCTTATCCATCCAATGTACATAACAAGAAACACAAAGGATGATAAAGGAAAACCAAGAAAGTTAACGAATCAATAAGATCTGAACTGCTCCCAAAGGTTCTAATATCAATTCAATAGCAAAAACCGTAAAAGTCCTGCAGTAAACAACCTTAAATATCATACACCATAACCTAAAAGTTCCAACAAAATAATCCTTAATTCAAATAGATCCTCTACCATCATTCTCTAAGAATTTTCCAACACAAGGAACCCACTAGCCACTATAAATCAAGCAATAACATAAAATAGGAACTTGCCAAATTACAACACTGTCTGACAATATAATGACTTTGAAAGTAAAATCAAAAGGGGACTTTTTAATGCGACAATATTGGCCAAGTAAGACAATTGATCCTACAACTTGGTCCACCAATTTCCTCATTTTTTTGGACATCACCTAAACTAATTTGTCAAAATGGCTAGATTGGGTGGATAAAACACATACATCTGGAACAGTCGAATATATGGGAAACATCATCGAATGGGGAAGATTGCGGAGGTAGAGTGTAGCATTTTGTGCTGATTTTGGATATTTTGGTAATGGGAATACATTACATGGTGGGGTCGAGTCTATATATCACATCATTGGCTGTAAAAAAATAAAAATAAAAAAATATGAAGTGTTGGACCTATCATGAGCTGATATAATGACCATCACAACCATTGTATTAGTCAAGCTATCATATATTTGATATATTTAAATATAAAAAAACATCACTGTCATGATGTTCTTTAGGGAAAAAAAATGGCCAGCTTTTCAAAACCTTAATAGTGCATAAGTTCATAGACATCCAGAGAATCATCAAACAAAAACTCATGACAGCAACAACAGTGATTTGGGAAGAAGAAAATGAACTTCTTAGTGAGATAAAAACACGAATTTCATCATCATAGCCTTGTCCATTCTTATATGGAAGTATCTTTACTATTACAAAATGCAAAGTAGAGATGAAAAGAGAATTCTTATCCATTGCCTCACCAGAATAATGGAGTTCCTTTGTTGCGCAAGCCATTGGAAATCCCATTGATTTGAGTTCGCCAATCTTATCAACTTCTGAAACAACCATCTCTGAAATTAAAAAGAAGAGATTCCAAAGGACTAGAGCTCTATCTCTAATTCATTCAAATTCATAAACTTCAAACAAAGCACTAAGGCTGCATTTGGAGATGTGCAATGAGGCGGAATCACACCAAGATAATTGACACGAAAATGTTTTAGACAGACATATTTTCCTCAAGGTGGCTAGAGTTGGACTACCATTATGACTTCCAGACACGGAATCAATTAGCTACGGTGAGCTTGTAGCAGCATGCATCTACATATTTTTCTTTTTTCTTTTTTCTTTTTTCTTTTTTTTTTTTTTTTGAATTTCTTATACACAAACTATATAGAATAACTGAATAAAAGAATACTTATTCCATACACAAACTATGGAATTACTTCTACCCAAACAAGATTTCTCCTGGGCATTTCATCAAAATATCTAACAAGTATCATCCAAACAACCAAACTTGACAAGCCCATTTCATCAAATATCTAACAAGCATCATGTAATCATACATGCCTTTCTTAAAACAACTTAATCTAAATCCTTCATTCTTGGTGACACAAACCATACTACATAAGGCCATAAACAAAAATTAATGCCTTCCCAAAAATCAAAGCCAATAGGAAAAAAAAAAGCATTGGATGTAATAAAAAATCAAAGGAATCGTGGCCTGCAAGATGAATCAACCAGATCTATGAAGACCATTCCTGTACTAATGCTGGCATGAATAAAAACCTTGAGCATGAATTTTTTTCTATCAGGCTAGTATTTTAATCCAAAACTAGAATAGATTTTCACTCCATTAACATCGATTTCAAGAATCATGTGATCAAATCAGAACCCTAACCCTTATCTCAACCCCATTTGTCAATGCACTCAATGGATTCAACCTCCTGTGTGCGGAGATGGGTTACCGAGTTGCTGCAATTGAGCATAGCTAGCAGTCCGATCGAGAGGAAGAGAGATCGACAAGAGAGAGAGAGAGAGAGAGAGAGAGAGAGAGACCTTTTAGGGTTGTGAACTTGCTACAGCCCGCAAGAATGGCAACGAGATTGAGAGAGGGAGAGAGGGAAAGAGAGAGGGCGGGAGAGTGAGAGAGGGAGAGGGCAAGGGCGAGCGAGAGAGGGAGAATGAGAGGGAGAGTGAAAGCAAGGGTGGGGGTGAGGAATTTTCAGGGTATTTTACCCAAAAAAAAAACCCCGTCAATGTCACTAGCACGCCCAATTTGTGCGTCTTCTCACGGACGGACGCAAACGGTCTGGACAGGTGTTCTGTGGGGCCCACCATGATGTATTTGTTTAATCCATTCCAATCAATAATTTTAATAAATTATTTTAGTTTATGATATGAAGTTTTAGGTATATTTAAGGCCCCAGTGATCCACACGATAAGAAGCAACTGTAATTTAATATCCATGTTTCCTACTTTGTGGTCCACTTGAGCCTTCAAAATAGCTAATTTTTTTTCATCCTCTAATGTAATATTTACAAATATATAGATGGCTTAGATATAACATATAGTTCTTTTAGGCCTCATAGAGCCCATTACAGCACCATTAATTATTTATGGTGTATTAACTTTTTTGCTACGGATTAAAATCGTAGCAACTATGGCTAAGGTTTATTTTCGTAGCAAAAAAGTTATGTGGTCTGAATCCTTTGCCCCTTTTTTTGGTAGTGAGAGTTTATTTGGAGCGACAACTGTGAGCGAGCATTTATGGAGTTGAAGAACCGCCTCACATCCGCTCTTGTCCTCAGCCTTTATAAGATCCGTATTCTAGACCATACCGTTCTATAGGCTTCTACGGTACTCGTGGTAGAATTTTGGCAACCCTCGACCGATTACTGGCATTTGCTCATGGTCCTGAGTTGTATCCCGTATGTCTGAGTCGACACGACCCGAGACTTATACCGTTACGACGGCACTGTCGCCGCGGTTCCGAAGCCGTGTCTCGCGTGCCGAGGCGATACCCGGGCCAGGAGATGTGGGCCCGCGTTCAGTTCGAGGATAAACGCCGCGCGTTGCTAACACCGAGGGAATCTCTACAATACATCACATCACTCCATCAATCAATGTCAAGTACAACCACCCCTCTCTTAAAGTCAACTCTCTCTTATAACTAAGTACATTCACCCATCACTCACCACCCCTCTCTCCATCACTCACATCACTCCCTCTCTCTCTTACACCTCTCTCTCTCATTTCTCTCTCATTCCAAGCAACCCCCATGAGAGGTGGACGTTCATAGCTCTATGAGAAAAATGAGGTGTGGCCCACCTTCCTACCACCCAATCCAACCCTTGGATCATCATATCAACCGTCGAAATTGTCCCCTTGGAGCTCCATATTGCATAGGCGGAAGAAGGAATAGGAGATCAAAGGTGGGTGCTTCTCTCTCTCTCTCTCTCTCTCTCTCTCTCTCTCTCTCTCTCTCTCTCTCTCTCTCTCCCCCCTCCCTGCTTTCTTTATTTTCTCTTTATAAAATGATGATATGTGTGTGCAGCCCACCTGATCAACAATCTGGACTGTCCAGATTTTCTGGACGTCCAGCGAATGGGGCCCACCTTGCTGCCCGTTTTGGGCCAACTAGGATGGAGGGAAATAACAGATGCCAGCTTGGTCCATATGGACCCCACCATGATTAATATATTTCATCCATGAAGTGTGGGGTGGCCACGATCATGTGGGACACGTTCAGTGCGCGAGAACCGACAGTGGGGTGTACTAACGGTGATTAAAAAAAGGGGTTTTGGGTGGGCCACTTACACATGCCACACCTTGATGTATGTTTTTAATCCAAGCCATCCACCCCTTTCCCTAAATCATTTTAAGCATTGAGCTGAAAAATTACCCCAATCCGGTTATCTGGCGGGCCATAGCATGGAAAACAGTGGTCGTTATCGTTAAAATTCACCTTAATGTTTCAACTCGCCAAAACATGTTGCATATTGGGCTTGTTTGGCTTGTTTTAAGCCATAGCGACCATTGGCTAGGTTGGATTCACCTAATGCGGGCCCCACATATGAAAAATTGCCAAAATTCCTTTTATATATATATATAGCAAACAGCAGCTGACGCTACTGATGCTGCAAGGACGGCGCAACATCCTCGGCACTGTGGGCGGACGGGCTGGGACCTGGGTCCAGCTGTGGGCCCCACCGTGTTGTGTTGGATGATCCACACCATGCATTTAATGCCCCTTAGGGCAGTGGGCCCCCCTCTCAAAAATCAACCCCATACATGGCTCAGGTGGCCCACATCATAGGAAACAGTGATGATTGAATGGCTGCCATTGAAACCCATTTGGGACATCTCAGAGGTTTTGGATTAATATGAAATTTATTTTTCCTTTCATTCAGGTCAGTGTGACCTTACCAACAGGTTGGATTGCAAATAAACATTATGGTGGGCCCCACATGGAACCCACCATTGATGTTATGTGTTTTATTCACACTGTCCATGACTATGGACGGTGGGAACTACCATGGTGTATGTGCTCCGTCCGCACCGTCCACAGCGCTGGACGGTGAGACCCACCCAATAATGTATGTGTTGTATTCACGTCGTCCATTGTTTGGACGATGGGGTCTACCATGATGCGTGTGTTGCATCCAAACTGCCCAACCACCTTGAAAGCTCATTTTATGGCATGAGCTAAAGAATGAGTCAGATCCATAGTTCATGTGGACCCCCACCATGGTGCATGTGTTGCATCCAAACTGTCCAACCATTTGGCCGGCTTGTCTTACAGGCTTGGGACTAAAAATTAGACAGATCTAGGATCAAGTGGACCACATAGCAAAAAGTAGTTGGGAGTGAGTGTCTGCCATTGAAACCTTTTGTTTCACATAAGTTTTGGATCATTAGGAAATTTGTTTCCTCTTAATCCAGGTCTGTGTGACCTTATGGACAAAGTGGATAGAAAAATAAATGATACAGTGGGCCTTGAGGATTTTAATGATGGAAGTCATTGTTACCACTGTTATTTGGAGTGCAGTCCAGTTGATCTTTTGAGATGACTATATATATATGTGTATGTATATATATATATATATATATATATATATATATATATATATATATATATATATATAAAGATATATTATATTGATGTACTTGTGGCCATCCATTGAGGCCCATCTTGATGTATTTGTGGCCCGTTGTTGAGGCCCAACTTGATATATATAAGGCCCATTTAAGAAGGCCCATCTTGATATAGTTATGACCATCCGTTGAGGCCCATCTTGATATATATGAGGCCCATGTGTTACAACTCATTTGATGCATTTAAAGCCCATGGGCTGAGGCCCAGTGGAATGTACATAAGGCCCATTGCAATGTGTGATTCCACCATGGTTTGTGTAATGATATTTATGGCGGGCCATGCCTTGGGAGCAATGATGGTTTGATGTCCACATTGTAAGATTAATGTTGGTTAAATGTCTGCATTGTCACTCTCCCTTAGGCCCATTGATAGGCCCAACTCGTTGTGTATGAGGCCCATGTGCAGGGCCCACCTGTGATGTATATTAGGCCCATGTGTAGGGCCCACCCATTGAGTATTAGGGCCCATGGGTTATGGCCCATTATGATGTATTTTCGGCCCAGATGGCAAGGGCCGATGTTCTGTATGAACCGACCCAGATGGTAAGGCACGATGTTATGTATGAGAGGCCCATGAGATGTGGCCCATTACGATGTGTTCGGGGCCTATGGGATATGGTCCATTATAATGTACATGCAGCCCATATATAGAGACCATTATGATGTTACATATGGCCTTGTGTGAGGACTAATGTGAGACATGTGAGGCTTAGGTGATGAGGCCCACCTTGATATACTTGTGGCCCATTAGTGCGGCCCATTGACGCAACCCACTTAATGTGTATGAGGCCCATTAGTGCGGCCCATTGATGCAACCCACTTGATGTGTATGTGGCCCATTAGTGCGGCCCATTGATGCAACCCACTTGATGTGTATGAGGCCTATTAGTGCGGCCCATTGATGCAACCCACCTATTGTATATGAGGCCCATGATCAAGGCCCATTGTGATGTATTTGAGGCTCATGTGATGCAGTCCATAGTGATGTGTATGTAACCCTTATATGAGGCCCATGATATTGTATATTAGACCCTTGTGTGAGGCCATGGACCCACTATATGTTTGGCTCTATGTGGGCCACTCCTTGGGAGCAATGTTGGTTAGATGTCCACATTGATGGGCAATGATGATTGGAAGTCCACATTGTGACCTTCCCTTAGGCCTTGTTAGGCCCATTCTCATAATCCTCTTGTGGGTTAACCCAGATAAGTGGGCCCTATTTGCCATAGATGGATGGTTTTACGCTATCGGATTTGATATAACCACGGCTGAGGGCCAATCTTTATATTATGGTTTGATCGGCCGTTCATATATGGATCTCGCTGTGTCTATTGGCCAATTATCGATGCTGATTATCGATACCGATTCCGATTGTCGAGGCCGATTAGTGATTGATTCTGATTGATGGAACCGATTGCCGATTGCCGATTATTGATCGATTCCGATTGTTGTGGCTGATTGCCGATTCTGATCATCGAGATCGATTACTGATCGATTTTGAGTGTCGATTCCAGTTGCCAAGGCCGATTGTCGAGACCTATATGATGTATATGCAACCTGTAGTTGAGACCCATTGTGATGTATCTGTGACCTATGGGCAAGGCCCATTGTGATATGTATTAGGCCCATGATGCATAACCCATTTGATGTATTCGAGACCCATGTGTAGGGCTCACATGTCATGTATTTAAGGCCCATTAGCAGGGCCCACCTGTTGCATATATGTGGCCCTTGAGTAAGGCCCATTGTGTTATATATTAAGCCCTTGTGTGAGGCCGTGGGCCCATTATATGTTTGGCTCTACGTGGGCCATTCCTTGGGGGCAATGTTGGTTAAATGTCCACATTGTCGAGGCCGATCGTTGATACCGATTATGAGTATGTGACAGCATAGCATCATGATACATGCCCATACGCATCATCTGCATGTTTGTTATGAGATATGATTGACCATTGCATATGCCATAGTGCCGATTGTTTATGGGACTCCCTGATAGTCGGAGTTACCCCACACGAGCGCGCGGTATGCGCAGGTTTGATATGCGATTGGATTGTATGACTCATGCACCTTGCATTGTAATTATTGTGCGCCCTAGCGACATTAGGGTCGTAGCCTCCACAGGTGTCACGCCCCAGACTCGGTAACCGGACTCACAAGGAACCCGATGGCCGGTTCTGGCCGTAACAGCCTCCGTAGTACCCCATTCTCGGCTCCTAAGGTAGGTTCCGATCCTGGGATCCTACAAGGAGGATTTTCATAACAGTATAATCATTTTCAATACGAGCATACCCAAGATCACAGCAAGTACATCTGAGAATAACGAAGGCACACATCGCAAAATCCACTATAAATTTGAACTTTTACAATCATCCATAAGGTCTAAAAGGACATACATGAGATAAAAAGGAAAAGAGAGAAAGGTCGGCAACACTAGGGTCCTCAAATGCTCAGCTCTGCTCCACGCTCTGCTGCTAAGACGCCTGTCTAAAATCTCCTGCACGCATCAATCGTGCATAAGCTTATAGAAGCTTAGAGGGTGGTGTAGGTGTGTGATAATGGTACACAGAAGAGTAGTAAGAGATACAAGGAGAGAAGCATGATCAAAGAAAACATCACTAGCCTTACCCAGGCTTACCATGAACATGATGCAAAGAGTACTGGACATCGTACCAAGGCAATGCATGAAGGAGCTTGTACAGCCAATGCTAATACGATGCAAGTAATGTCAGTGCTCATATCCAAACCATATGTCAAGTACGTTTCCAATCATAAGGAAATCACCGGGGTCCATTACACTGCTGAATGACTGCCGCTCTATAGACCCCGCACAGTCAAACGAGCGTAAGAGACCTCACTACCCGCCTGTGAACAGCCAATCACCAACAAGGCCTGAAGGTAGCGGACCCATTTACGAGCTGGTCAGATTCAGCCTAGCAATGCCTCCTCTCGCCAGGCAGGTAAAGCTACACCCCTATCCAACCGACTACACGACAGTCGGAGTCACGGCCTAACGGTATAAGGCCCTCGTACACTCATATATTCCACCCGGTCACAGCGTTGGAGCAGATCCTTGGTACCATGGAAGTTTTAAGAATTTCACACATGGGCATCCTATGCACCCGGTATGCTCAACTAATATTTCCGGTGTCCACACATACGGTCATCCACAAATATCCCTGTGGAGGCAAGGCCCTGATGAAGCAAGGGCGGTATCCTCATTAAATGCGATGCCAATGCATGAGTCGCACACACAGATCATGCACAAGTTTCAGGCACTCAATGTGTACAAGGGGAGAAACTCCATCCCTGAATGACCACTATATAATGCAATCAATTCATACAGATGATGCATATGGGTCGCAACGATGTAAGTGTGCTACCTGAGGAATATGAAATCGTCTGTCCCAAGGAGGGTCAAGATCTAGGCACATCGACAGGTATTCTAAGAAGAAGAGAAGTCCTCTAGTGGGAGCCCAGTACTTTGGGATGGCCCACAAACTAAGAGAGTCAAAATCCTAAGGAGGAACGGTCCTAGCCAGGCCCAAGGTGGGCCTTTAACCACCTATAAAGGCCTCTATGGGCCTACATTAGGGCTACCAAGGAGGACATCCAACCTTAACTGGGTCCCAAAAGGTAGCCTACTACATATGCAAAGAAAGGTCCAAGGCACAATCAACCCATGGCCTAGTGGGCCATACACTAAGCCCAAAAACAAAGGCAACCTGGTGGGCCCTTAAGCAAGGTTAGGGCTCAACCATAAGGGTCATAGGTTCATTCATTGTGGTGGGCCTAATGGCCTAATGGGCAGACCATTATCCCAACATATGGGAAATCCTTAAATTTTTAACACATGTAAGTTGGGCCTCACATCTCGGCCCAAGTATGAATTTATTATAGTGGGCAAATAAGGGCCCAACTACTTGAGTATTTGGCCAATAAGGCCCATCACAATGACATGTAAATATAGGACTCAAGGGTTCAATGGGCCTATCAAAAGTTCTAGCCCAACCAAGGCTATAAGGCTCATACTTAACTAGGAGACTAGCCCAAGAAGAATCTTATTTGGGATGGGCCTTTAATCATACACTAATTAAGCCCAAAAAAAAATATAAAATTAAGATGGTAAGATACTGACATAAATCTTCCTCAAATCTAGTGGGCCATATTGCCCCAAAGAACATCTATAGGCAACAGTTATTGGGCTCAATGCCAAATTCCAGCCCACCCAAATTTCTGGGTTGGTTGGAGTTCAACATTAGAAGTATTTCTTAGTATAATTAATTCTTGATGGCTCACACACATCACTGTGGGCCCCACCAGATGAGAGAGGATATGCAATACATAACGAAATGGGCCAGACCGTTAGAATGCAAGCCCAGTAGTAGCCTAAGGCAGGGGGGATGTCCCATGTGTAGGCAGCCCTATGGGCCTGGGGTATCTGGCCCAAAAATTCACCTAATGGGTTCTAATTGAATAAAAAGGGGGCAATTATGATCGATCCCCTAAGGACCTTACATGGATGGGTGGTGGGACATTCAACACATCAAGGTGGGCCCACGAAGCAGGCTGGATGCCCCAGCCTGGGCGTCCCTGCCTAGCAGACCACTTCCAGCCATACCACGGGCAACTCAAATGTATTTTAGGTCAGAAATTTTACAAAGTGATACTTCCATAGGTGACCTACACCCCCACAAAATTTCAAGATTTTTGGACACTTAGAAATATTTTAATTTATTTAACTAAAATAGACTGTCCAGAAAATTGGACTGACCTGGACGTCCCAACGTGGTGGGCCAGTCCGGCCCTCGCCACGGTGTGCACAGAGGTCCATTGGCCCTGAAATTTGGTAAGTGGTTCTTAGAATGGGTGGAACATATCTCCAAAAAATTTTATAATTTTTAGACATATATAAATATTTTAATTTATTTAAAGAAATCAATCTGTCCTAAAAATCAGACTGATCTGGACACCGTATTGTAATGGGCCAGTCTAGCCACCACCATGGTGTGTACAGGTGTCCATTGGCCCCAAAATTTTGTAGGTGGGTCTTACCATGAGTGAACCACCTCTCTAAAAAAATTTATGATTTTTGGATACTCATACATATTTTAATTAAATTAGGAATTTCAATCTGTCCAGGAAGAGATGTTGTTGTCCATGCATTGTTTACCCAATAAGGTGGGCCCAACCTTCATCCAAGAGGGGGAAAATGGAGGTTTAATATTTTCTTCATAAAATAAAGTAAGGTGGGGTCCATAAAAGTGCCCATCCCTCAAAGAAACCAAGCTGAAGTGTATATTTTCCCTCCATACATGTGGGCTGGACAGCCCAACAAGGTGGACCGCCCACCCCTATGGGCCTCCTTTTTGGGTACCATTTCATGGGCCATCTGAGGTATGACCCATCACACCTCACAGTGGGGTCCACACCTTCTCATTACACCCCATAATTATAAAGAAAATAATGGCAATCATGATCCAAAAATCCATGTCAAAGATTGAACATGACAGTCCATGCAACAGTCCAGGTTTTTGGACAGCAATACATGGCTGGACACATCAGCCTATATCTCAATAATCTCAGCCATAAAAAGGGTGTGTGGCCTTCCTCAGTAGGCCCCACATAAGTCCATATCACATACTAGGACTAGGACACTTGCATGCATTGATTAGGGTGTCCAATGATCATGGAGTTGGGTGGTAAGGGCATCCCACCTTGCTGGATTTTTATTTTTGTTTATTTTGGGACATACAAGGCCCACTAAATGGGCCAAACACACATTATCATCCATACATCAAAGAAAAGAGAAGAAGAAAAGAGAGTAATCCGGCCATGGGGGTAGGGCCCCGCCACTAATGGGCCCTCCGAAGAGTGAATCATACCCATACAACTACATTGATTGTACATGCAACATAAAATCACTACATGCATGATATATAATTGCTATGGATGGTTGGGATGCCATCCCAACATGATCCTTAGGGTCTAGATGACCTTAAGATGGAGTGGATCATTAAATACATCATGATGGGGGTCCCTGGAGAATGGCCCCATCATGGATCATGACATGCATGTAGGATGGGCCAAAGGGCCACATCCATGGGATCAAATGGGATCCCCACCATGGATTGGTGGGTCCCATATGGTCCATCTAGGAAGAAAAATAAGATCAAAGGGGTAGAAAAGAAGATCAGCAATTATAATCACCCACCTTAATGGATCCCACTCTAAGCTTACATTAATCTTCTCTTCATGCTCCAAGGGACATGTTTTAATGGGTGAGATGGATTGTTGAAGGTTAGATGGGAGGAGATTTGAGGGAGAAGGGGCTGGAGAAGAGAGGAAGATGGAAGAGAAGTTGCTGGGGAAGAAGAGAAGAGAGAGAGAGAAATGAGGGGGAAAGAGAGAGAGAGAGAGAGAGACTTTTAAGAGTTGTAATGATGAGCTCTCTCTCTCCTAGGCAATGATGGTGGCCTATGGTGATATTAACAAGGCTTAGGGTCATAGCCTTTCTAGGAATCTCAGCCTAGGGTGAAATGATGGCATGGAAAAATGTGCAACCCATGGTGGGGTCCACCAATCATGCAATCAATGGCCCATATCGATCAATGATCATAACTTGAGATGTAAATATCGGATTAATGCACGGGACGCGGTGTTGGAATCGCGGCAACGAGACGGACGCAATGACATAGGTCTCAAGTCAACCCGAGTCGAGTTTACATGACCGAACTCAAGGGTATCCGCAAACACTATCCCAAGGTCGCGGGTCACCGAAATTTGACCGGTAGGACCGCGGGACCAAAATGAACAAAATGCATACTCATACACACACATGCACACAAGCGAACTCGGGTCAGATCTCACAACAGGCATATCGTAGATGGTCAAATGGGACACCAGAAATTTGTTCTAGCATCGGGCTGCATAGATGGCCCTGGGTGAAAAACCATAAAACCTCTTGATACCAGTGGATGCCCCAACATCAAGACCGGGTGGATATATATATAAGCGCATGAGGGCCGTATACCAGTAGGCCACGTCTCCCACTGTGTCGTGATCGGTTGGGAGGAGGTGTGGCCTTATCCGCCTGAGGGAGTAAGCATATCTAGGCTGAGTTTGACCAGCTCGTGAATGGGTCCGTCATCGATGTGCCAGGTAGATATTGGCTGACTACTGGTCAGATGGATAGTGAGGTCTCTTCCACTTACCCAGTTGTGCGCTTGATTGGGCGGCAAGCTGGTGTAGAGTATACTAGACCCTGGTGATGATCCCAGCGAGGAATCGTACTGATATGTGGACTTATTGAGTAGGAGTTGCATACTCATTCATTCATTCATTCACTATCCACTCGGGCTGGTGGTGCGCAACTATTTATTACATGTACTTTCGCAATGGCCAGAATTTTGGTTCGGGGGCGCGACTAACCTGAGGTCAGGAGTTTACCACATTGAGTCTGACTATCCAAATTTAGGTATGAAGCTAGTTTCAATAGAAGTCCCTTATGATGAACCCCATAGCCTACGATACTACGTACTATCATCCCGACTTCACACTCCAGCATGGTCATTCCATTCGCACCGCATATTACATTACATTCGCAGCATATGGTATTTGGGGTTACTATGTTTATGCATTTATATAGCCTAGATACGACTGACGGTATTCGTGGACTCATCAGGATTTGCATATTGCACTGCATCATCGGCATCTGATATTTGGCTTGTTGTATCCACATTGCATTGCTGATCTACATTGTTTCTTCAGTATATAATATTATTTTTATTATATTTCTGCATCGCATAGCCTGGATAGGGCCGATGGTATTTATGGGCCTATCAGTATGTTTTCGCATTATTCTGATATTGCATGAATTATGAACTTGTCAGTATTTCCGCTTACTCTGATTTCTCTTATATTGCTTACTTAGCACTTACCTCGTGCACACACTTACACCACCCTCTAACCTTTCTATAAGCTTATGCACGATAGATGTAGCTAACTTCTGGAACTTTCACTTTGACATATGTATTTCTCTTTCAGCACTGTATTCAAATGTTTATATTAGTGGATATGTGATAATGATGTTACCTCTGTGATTTGGGTAAACATGTGGTTATGCTTATTGTGAGATAAATGTACATTGGAAAAAAAATCCTCCTTGTAGGGTCCCAAGATCGGAATCTGGCATATAGGGTGCTGGGAGCTGAGAATGTGGTACTACGAAGGCTGTCAGCACCGAATTCGGCAATCGAAAATTTTGTGAGCCTGATTTTTGAGTTTGGGGCATAACACCCTTCCCTTTGGGAGTGACGGATTTATTGTATTTACCCATGCCTCGCATATTGGTTTAAGTGCTGTCTTAATGCAGTACGGGAGACCAGTGGCCTTTGCATCTCGTCAGCTCAAGGTCCATGAGCTGAACTATCTCACGCATGATTTGGAGCTGGCTGCAGTTGTCTTCACACTGAAGGTGTGGAGGCACTATCTCTATGGGGTTAGGTTCAAGCTCCTCTCTAACCACAAGAGCTTGAAGTACCTCTTCTCGTAGTCTGAGTTGAACACGAGACAGAGGCGCTAGATGGAGCTCCTGAAGGACTCTGAGTTCGATCTTCAGTACCACCCAAGTAAGGCGAACATAGTGGCGAACGCCCTCAGCTGTCAGCTACGAGGCTTGGTGGTGCATATGATGGTCCAGGATTGGAAGATGCTAAAGGATATAACAGAGTATGATTTTGAGTTCGGTTTGTAGTCTTCTATTGTGCAGTTATCAAGCCTGTCGATTCAACCCTCTTGTCACAAGGGTGATCAAGGCTCAATAGGCTGATGAGTTGTTACAGAATTATAGGGCTGAGGCGTATATTGACAGATTGGTTCAGATGCTGGACTTCACTTTAGAGGCCGATTATGTATCTCGGATATTCTTGAGTTACGCAGAGATCTTATGACGGAGGCACATCGATCGTGGTTTTCTATCCACCCTAGCACGACAAAGATGTACCGTGATATGAGGCGACAGTATTTTTGGACGGGGATGAAGTGTCAAATTACCATTTTTGTGGTTGAGTGTGACACATGCCAGCGTGTCAAGGCCGATCATTAGAGACCCCCTATTCTATTGCAGTCGTTGAGCGTCCCGACGTGGAAGTGGGAGCACGTGTCGACAGATTTTATTATGGGCTTGCCGAGGACTCAGCGCGGTTATGACGCCATCTGGGTTGTTGTGGATTGTCTGACGAAGTCGGCACATTTCCTTGCGATGCATGCGATTTATTCTATGGACCGGCTTGCGAGGTTATTTATCGAGGAGATTGTGAGATTGCATGGCGTTCCAGTCTCAATCGTTTCTAACTGAGACCCGAGGTTCACATCTCAGTTTTGGAAGAGCTTTCAGAGAGTGATGGGGACTGATTTGCAGCTCCGCACCGCGTACCATCCTAAGACCGATGGCCAGACCGAAAGGGTCAACCAGATCCTTGAGGATATGCTTTGGGCCTACGCGATTGATTTCGAAGGTAGCTGGGATGAGCATCTGCGATTGACTGAGTTCGCATACAACAACAGCTATCAGGCAACCATCGATATGGCTCCTTTTGAGGCACTATATGGCAGACCATGCAGATCACCGAGTTGTTGAACCAAGGTTGGAGAGCGTCGACTCCTAGGTCCCGAGCTTGTGCAATAGACATTAGAGGCTATCGATATCATTAACTAGAGGATGCGCACAGCTCAGAGCCAGTAGAAGAGTTTTGCTGATCATCGGGATCGTCCTTTGGAGTTTATAGTAGGGGACCATCTGTATCTCAAGGTCTCGCCTATGAAGGGCGTAGTTTGATTTGGGGCGAAGGGCAAGCTTGCCCTGAGATTCATAAGACCTTTTGAGATCATTGGGCGTATTGGTGTCATGGCTTATTGGCTTGCCTTGCCATCTCAGTTATCTGACGTCCACAATATTTTCCATGTCTCCATGTTGAGGAAGTGTGGATCAGACATAGTTCCCGTTATTGATTGGCAGTCGTTAGAGGTTCGTGAGGAGACCTCCTACATTGAGCAGCCAGTTCGTATCCTTGATCGAAAGGAGCAGGTCCTCCATAACAAGGTCATTTCGTTGGTGAAGGTTTTATTGAAAAGGCCAAGCTATATGTCCTAGAGGGGGGGTGAATAGGACTATGCTAAATTTAAGCTTTAATAACGGAATAAAAGAATATGATAGTCAAATAAAGGAAATCAATTCACAATGTAGAAATGAAAAGCAGCCTCAATAATCAAGTATTGAGAGATTGATACAAATGTTGTTTTAAGGACAACCTTACACCATAAAAACTAAGGGTTTATGGTAGGACAACCTTATTTCTATAAAGTTCTTTATATCAAAAACTCAAACTGAAGAGGAATAAATAAATAGTAATGAATAAAAATATTAAACTATTACAACATTCCCCACAACGCTTGAAATGTAAACATTACAACATTCACATCCACACATACATCCCACAAACTTGAATGATAAAAGATAGAAAATAAATCACACATTCACAAAACACAAATAGTTATAGTGGTTCACTTGTGTGTTCACCAACTGTTAAACAATAGCCACACATCTTGCTACTCCACTCCTAATATCCTCACTCAGTGGATATCAGCGTTCACTATGAAAACAAGTTTCTCATGTTCACCTAAAACCTTCACAATTGTGTCTTTCAAATAGGCTTACACAATTCAAAAAACCCCACTTCTAAGTTTTCTGGCTCTCCTCAGATAACCAACAGATTGAGATTTTTCTGGCTTAATCTCAAATAAAACCAAAAGAAAGAAATTTACAATCAAATAAAATACGTAGATTTCTCCTTTTGTTGTAGCGCGGAAGAACCAAGTTGGAGTAGAAGTTCGAATAAAAGTTCAATGTCTAATACTCACTTAAGAAATGGTTATAAGCTCTAGATTGATTTTAAATTAAACCAGTTGGGCTAGCTATATTTGATTTTGATTCCAAGAAGAAGGAATATCACAATTCCTCTTTTCAATTCAGATTGGAATATAGAAACAAAATCAAATCAATAAAGCTAACAAAAGAGAATATTAAATATGCACAAATTAGCTTAAAATGAACACAAACTTATCTCAGAGTGATGCATTTTACTTGAATTGGGTTATCAAACTCTGAAATTCGTCGTCTATTTATAGTTGCAGAAACTCATCTACAACTGGTCCTGAGGATAGTTCGACTGGTCGTAGAAGAAACGGATTTTTGAAATTTTAAGCACAATCGGATAAAACCGTTCTACTGGTCGAAGGTCATCCACGACCAGTCATGAGCCCTCCACGACTGGTTGTGACCAACCCACGACTGGTCGTGAGGCACCAAGTTTAGTTGCTAGAATTTGAGTCGAAGGTGCATGACAGGTCGTGAACAAGTCGAGTACTGTTCACACAACAAGTCGAGAAGACTCCAGGACTGGTCGTAGCTTAACCAAAAAAATTTCAAAAAATTGCAACAACTTAGAACTGGTCCTGGAATTTCTTGGACTGGTTGAGCCAGTTCTAGGACTAGTCAAATAGGGTCCAGGACTAGTCTTAGAACAGACCAAATTCAAATAAAAAAATTCAATATGAATTATGTATACAAAATGACCTACCCTACGGTCAATCTAAGATCAATCATACCTAGAAAGTGAGATATGAACATCGAGACTTCATATGATAGTTGCCCTTTGAAGATTGTAAAGCTTGGGATCTCTATACTTGATATAGCATTGAACTTGAGATCTTCTAGAGCTTGAATTACACTTCATTTCGAGTTGTACACTAACTTGAGTCTTTGAATAAGATCACTTCTTTTGTTATAGCTTGTACTTCCATTTCTTGAAATGGTTTGAAGTAAATCTTCGTTCTTGACTTGAAGCAACGTGCTTAAAGAGGTGATGCAATGTCTTGATCATATATACCAATGAGCTACACAAGACATAGATTGATGTTTTTGCACCACAAAATTTGATAAGCAAAGTAGCATAAAACCATAGCACTTACAATCTCCCCCTTTGTCAAATTTGTGACAAAACATACTCAACAATAATATAACTAATACACATTCAAAGAATCATGTATGCACTAGTTATAAGAGAAAACCAGTTACAACCGGGTTAAAGAATCATGCACTAGTTATCATCAACTAGCACATAGGCACAACATAGGCAAAACATCTCCTCACATACTCCCACTGAGTAGCACACATATAACCAAAAAAAATTATATGCTACCTACAATCCATATCCATGCCATAAGCAATCAATCCAAATATATCCATGCCATAAGCAATCAATCCAAATATTTCTCCCCCTTTTTGGCACAATATGACAAAGGAAGAAGAAGAAAAATGGAAAATGATAAGAAACATGAGTAATAAAGGATTAACTAGACAAGATATAAGCAAATTAAAGTCCACATACCATTAACTAGTTTAAACAAAAGTCAGTAAACCAAATAAAGTTCACAAACCAACACAAGTAGACTTAAAGCTATTACAGACCAAAGAGTAAAGCACTTAATCAGATCTTGAAGAAGGCGCAGGAATGGTAGGATCAATTTGATGAAGGCCCTTGTTTAAGCACCTAAGATACTTGCGCATATATTTAAACTGTAAATCATGGGCCACATTCATATTCTCTACCTTCTCCTCTAGAGCACGAAGACGAGCATCAAAATCAGATGGCTCATAGTCAGGATCCTTAGCAAAATCAGATTCAATTTCATAAAAAATATCATCCATATTTATATCATCAAGAGGAAGATCACCAGCTTCTTCGTCATTTCCTGCTTCAGCTCCACCACCACCCACATCCACTTGGCCAGGAGCCAATTCCAATTTCATCTTATTAATATTCGAATTGTTAAAAATAAGATGATGGATAGGAGCCTCTCCAACAAGCATAGCAACTAACATGTGAGTAGTTAAAACAGTTATAAGATAGGCAAACGGAATATCACTATAACCTAGATGGAGATGAAACTGAATGATGGAATGACATATCAAAGAAGGAAGATAAAATTTATTACCAGAGATGACAGAGTGCAAAACCCAAACTATAAAGGATGTCAGCTCTGTTTTATTACCAGAACGTAGATACAGATTTGAAATAAAGATTCTGTGGAGAACCCTGTATCTGGGTAATAAGTACTTTGAGGGGAGCGCATTCCCTTTATGAGTCCATTACACATTCATATTACATAGATCTCAAGTGAGCATGCATTTTTCTAATTCTGAGGGTTTCTTAGCTAGAGTATGAATAGGAATACCCTCGTCATTAATAGGTATGTTCATTAGCCCTGAAATCAGATGGTGGTCAATTTCAAATGGACCTTCTATAGCATCAATATTAAACATTAAATTCTCAGTCAAAAAATCAGAGATACATGTAAACATGGACTGAGCAATAGATTGGTATGCAAACCACCCCAATGTAAGATGTTAGCCCATCCTATAGCTTGAAGAAGTGGGAGAATACTAAAAGGAGCAATGTGTTCAAGATCGACAGATCGCTCAACAATAACATTACGCAAACACAAATCCCGCACATATGAGGGATCATCTTCGGGTGACCGAAGGTAGCGCCATGCTATCGGAGTAGATCTATAAGAAGATGGACCATGGGAAGCTTTCTTTTTCCCTCTAGTATCCATTAGCAACAAGAAAATCAATGTACTAAGGAGTTGTAAAAGACGAGAAATGGTTTTTCTCAAAAACAGAAATTTAAGAAGAAAACCCCAAATAACTCAACAAAGCTTGAAATCAAGCACTCCAATGAATAAATTGAAGAAAATAGACCATGAATCTTCAAGTAAGACTGAAAAAATGCACTAACCTTGACGAATCAAATAGTAGGGTTCAACTAGTCATGCCATGGCTTATTAGAAAGAAAAGAAGAAATGAGGAAGATGATGGTTTTTCCTAAATTAAAGAGACCAGCGCGCTACACGACCGGTCTTGGGCCGTCCTTGACTGGTCGTACCATGACTGGTCGAGCACATCCTCGACTGGTCGTGTACCAGCATAAACATGCATTTTTCATACAAATTTGAAATTTAAACCAATAATTTATCAAATATATATATATATATATATATATACATTATGATACAACTATGCATGAATAATCAATTTAAAATGCACATACCAAGATCAAATTTTAATTTATTAAATCTGCTTTTGTCGAGCGGTTTAGTGAAAATGTCAGCAAGTTGAGTCTCGGTAGGAATGTATTTCAAAAATATCAGCTTTTCTTCCACTAATTCACGAATGTAATGATACCTAATGTCAATGTGCTTGGTATGTGAATGTTGGATTGGAATTTTTAAAATATTTATAGCACTGGAATTATCATAATATAATATCATTGATTCCTATACAATTACATAATCGCTTAACATACGTTTCATCTAAACAAGGTGAGTACATGCATTTCCTGCTGCAATGTATTCAGCCTAAGCAGTTGAGAGCGATATAAAACTTTGCTTCTTGCTAAACTAAGAAACTAAACAATTTCCAATATAGAAACAACCACCACTGGTTGATTTTCTGTCATCAATATTACCAGCCCAATCAGCATCTGAGTACCCAGCTAGTTGAACACTAGTATCATATGGATACCAGAGTCCCAATTTAACAGTACTTGAGACATATCACATAATCCTCTTAACAACTATTAAATGTGACTCTTTAGGATCAGATTGATATCTAACGCAAATACTAACACTTAAAGCAATATCAAGTCTACTAGCAGTTAAATAAAGTAAACTGCCAATCATACTATGATATAATTTAGGATTCACATTATTACCTGTAGAGTCATTTGAGAGTCTTAGAGTTGTACTCATAGGAGTATCAAAATTCTTATTGTTCTCAAATCCAAACTTTTTTATTAAGTTCAAAGCATACTTGGTTTGAGAAATAAAAATGCCATCAGATTGTTGTTTCACTTGCAACCCTAAGAAATAATTCAATTCCCCAACCATGCTGATTTCAAACTTAGATTTCATTAAAGCTACAAACTCAACAGTTATGTTAGAACAGGTAGATCCATAGATAATATCATCAACGTAGATCTGCACTATTAAGATGTGATCATTAAGTTTCTTAACAAAAAGAGTCTTATCTTCACTTCCCATTTGAAAATCATGACTTAGTAAAAACTTAGTCAATTTCTCGTAACATGCTCTGGGAGCTTGTTTTAAGCCGTAGAGAGCCTTTTTAAGGCAATAGAAATAATCAGTATTTTTAGGGTCATCAAAACCCATTGGTTGTTCAACTATACTTCTTCATGCAGATCACCATTTAAGAAGGCACTCTTCATATCCATTTGATAAATTTTAAATTTTTTAAAGCAAGTAATGGATATAAATAGTCTAATTGACTCAAGACGAGCTACTGGGGCAAAGGTTTCATCATAATCAATACCCTCAATTTGAGTGTACCCTCGTACAACCAGTCTAGCCTTGTTTCGAATTATATTACCAAGTTCATCAGACTTATTTTTAAAAATCCACTTAGTTCTGATAATATGTTTATCTTTAGGTCTATGAACAAGATACCAAACATCATTTCTCACAAATTGGTTAAGCTCTTCTTACATCGCAACAATCCAGTTTTCATCAGTAAGAGCTTCTTTTACGTTTGCCGGTTCAATCTGGGGTGTAAAACATACGTAATTACATATATCTTCTAATTGTCTACAAGTGCATACACCAGTGAGAGGGTTTCCAAAAATCTGAGTAGTTGGATGATCTTTAACAGTCCTCAGTTCAAAGTCAATTTGATTTGATAAAGTATCTGGTTTGTCAATTAAAAGAACTTCATCATTATCTGAACTTGGGGTTGGTGTATTCAAGTGATCGTCTATGACCACATTAATAGATTCTTGAATAACACCAGTCCTTTTGTTCAGTACACGGAATGTGCGACTGTTTAAAGAATATCATAAAAAGATTCCTTCATCACTTTTAGTGTCAAACTTTTTCAGATTTTCACGGTCACGTAAAATATAACACTAGCTACCAAAAACTCAAAAGTATTTGACAATAGGCTTCTTATCGAACCACATTTCATAAGTCGTTTTATTATTAGATTTACTTGAACAGGTGTGCCCAATCTTGCACAAGCTTAGGTGTGAAATCTTATCACTTATATTCTTAACAGGCTACGTTGAACATTCCCACGACCCTTAAGTGCATAGTCTAGTAGATCAACTGGTGTGTTTAGGTCCTACTAACGATTAGAAACTATTCCATCATTAACGAGAACTAGAGAGTTATCTCGTTGGTTGTCAACATAGAATTTCTTATATTATTTACTAAAATCACAAGTTCATTTAGGTGGCTGTTAATAATGTTTTATCTTTCTTTTTATTTTCCTTCACTCTTAGTGATAGTTCCTTGTTGTCCAAAGTACAACACAATTTCTATATATTATTATTTATTTATTTTATTTTTATAGCATCCAGGCTATCACAAATAGATGGTCGTAGTAGGTTTGAACCCGATACATTAATCATCTGCCTGCAGAATAGAGGATTTCGGTATCAATTCATAATCCTGTTAAATCTAGATCTTTTGCTTGATCAGGGCAATGAGATCGATGAGATTTACTATGACTTATAATTTGAGCCAAATCGCATGCACTTCGCATGATTATGATTACATCGGTCTATGATCCCGATTGTTCTAGACTCCTAGGGAATATCATGTGACCTTCTAAACTAACAAAGAGAGTGCCCGAAATTTGCGTGAATAGATGTGAATGACCATCACGCTTTCATTGCGCACTCTAGTTATCTAAGTACTCAGCACAAATTTCAATACCAGAGTTCCTACATGAAATTTTAGTTTGAAATTCATTAATCTAAACCCAATTTTTAAATCTAGGCTCAAAATGTTCAGTTTAGGGCTAAAAACTTTCTCAAAATTTCATAACTTTACCTCTAGTAAATTTTAAGTTCTGGAAATTATGAGAGATATCGTCTCTAACTAAAGAAATGTATTAGGGAAGTCAGTTACAACTCCAAATGTGATTCTTAATAAAGTTCCTTGGGTTTAGGAAGTGCTTATGCTTAATCTAATGTAGAATACGGTAGTTAAGGAAATGCCAACAAGCCTAATTTGGATCCATTTGCTAATTATTATTACAATGTTATTTCTAGCTAATGAATTTTTCGAATTGTTCACAGTAGTTTTGGTAGTTTACATCGGAACCAAATTTGTATTTCTAAATTTCAACGACGGTCCTATTGTTTATAAGGGAACTAGAGTTTTTGTCTATAAGTTTCAAATGACTAAACTTAGATGTTTCAAGGAGGCCCAAGTTCATTTCTAAGTTCCCTGCCTTCCCTGACTCAAGGGAATCTAATATTTCAAAGTATTTTTGTCCTCAAAAATGTATTTTTGAAGGGAACTTTTCATATATTCTAATAGTTTTTAAGTTCAATCGACTAACCTGAAAATTTCAAAGGAACCTAAGATCGTTTCTAAGTTCAATCTTTTAGGGAGCCTAACATTTAAGTTTCTAGGTTTCATTTCCTCTCAATTCTAAGGGATTCCTACATGAGTGAGAGTTTAAAGGTCCAACCCAAAAATTTCAAGTGGTCATAAAGTATTTGGGTTCCCATATTCTCACTCTCTCCTAGCTACAGGGGAAAATTCACATAACTTCAGCTAGTTACCCTACTAATTTCTAAAGGGACCTACATTTGGGTCTCTACATTCACCATATCCTACTCATAAGGGATTCCATATCAATTCAAATGGCTACCTTAACCATTTAGGGGGGAGCATAAGTTTGGATTTCTACGTTCTCAACTATTCTTCTAAGTTTAAGGGAAAATTCTCCTAAGTTCAGATTTCTAATTTCAAACATTCTGTCTTGAGACATTTAAAGTTTGTATAAGGTCATTTCCCAAGGCCAAGTTTGTCCAAACTATGCTCTAATACCAGCTGTAATGCCCTGACTTTTTCGGACCCAAGTATATGACTCATTTTCCAAAAACCCGAGTGTTAACCTTAAAGGATGGTGAAATTCAAGTATTTTTTTTTCTTTCAACTATCAGAGTAAGAAGGTGAGCGTAGAATGGACGAATCAGTATAAAGGAAAATTTTATTTGCATTTGAAATATACAAGAGTTGCCAATAATGACTCATACAAACCAATGTCCACATTCTTACAATTACAAAATGAAATAATATTACATGTGAAATAAAGTAACTTACAACAAATTTGAGATATGAAATCCTTTAGCAACCCTCAGCAATTACAATCATCCATCCCTGTCAAATATAGCATGCTCCTCGTTAATATAAACATGAATTTCACCTGGGCCACCTTTGCTACCTGTACGGTTATATATTTGATGGATGAGTGGCCAACTCAGTGTGAATTCTCGTCAACATTACACACTACCGTATTAGGTAAGAAATAGTATAAAACATCCAGATAACCAAAACAGAGTAAATGTAGTCTTATTATACGCATGGATGTGTGAATGCAATCATTGTCCCGGGTAAAACATCCAAACGGACATTAGGGATGTCACCCATGCAATCATCGACCCAGGTAAAATATCTAAATGGTTTGCTCCCCGGGTAAAACATTCAAATAGGAATTGGGCTCGTCACTAATGAATATGACTGGTCATCAGTGCAATACTCAGCGTAATCGCATGGTCATGATGATCCAAGTCATCATCATAAATTGAATGACTAGTCATTCGCGTAATACTCAGCGTAATCGCATGGGCATAATGATCTAAGCCATTGTAAATATGTCATGTATGCATGATTAGCCAACTCATTATTAGTCCATTTATAACCAACCAATTTAAATAAGCTCAAAGGTCACTATGGGAAGCACATGGCCCAGCGTAGACCGACGGCTCGGGCATAGTGTCCCATGACTACCATCCCCAACCCGTGAGACTACCATCTTAGGATGTTTACTGGAAACTCATCGACTAGTGGCCAATTATAATACAGCATATAGGGCTTACCATCGCATGGTCGTACAGTATAAGACATCGATCCCATATAGAAAAAATACTAGAACAAAGCCACATCGGGTGATATCAAAGTAGGCCACATAGGGCAAGTATTAGAACCATGCGATAAAAGACCATCCTTGAAAACCATTAGACACAACAACCCTGGATGGTAGGCCTACATCAATGATCAATTTTAACCACCACTCAATAACCACTAGATTGAAGGTCCTTTACAATCACCGTCAATCGAGTTACATCCCAAGTATGGGTGTACATTTATAAGTGGGGGTTTTCCACTAATGTACTAGTTTAAATTCCATGAACAATCCACAAATAATCCACAAGCATGAACAAATATACAGGATGAACATTAAGCAAGCAATATCGCAATTCAATTTCCACCAGCTAACACATGTGATTATAAGAGAGAGATATCAATTTAAATAAAAACTATAACTTAAGCTAATGGAAAGATGGAAAGCTCAATGGGAAGAATCATCACCTTATACTTTGAATCACCTTCTACTGTTGCTAAGTGCTTGCGCCCTTAGAATTGTATCCTACCACAAATCATGAACTTGTAAAATTAGGTCCAAATTATAATTACTACCTAGGGTTTAGGCCAGAATAGATTTTTAGGGTTTGAACCCTCGTTGGTGTGCAATTAATTTTAGTGTTGGTTTAATAATTCTATAATATTTATTAACATCTAGATTTTTAAGGTCGAACCCTAGTGGCGTGTAATTAATTATAATGTTAACTTAATAGTTATAAAATATTTATTAGCATCCCTGTTATGATTAATGCTAGCTATCACAACAATGATAACTATTATGATGATATCCAATTGTACAATCTACTATTAATGATAATGTTTGAGCATAATGAATAGAATGTTAGTATCCAATAACTGTAAAACTTTTTATTTATTTATAATAACTAATATAAGCATGGATAATCTTTTAATAGTTAATCATATTACATAATTGCAAATATTAATGATTATAACTAAATACTAAGGTCTACTATTAATGATGACCCTTAAGTCTAATATTATTTGGTAAGTACAGTCTTGTTTATAATAGCTAGTTATAGCCTAAATAATCTACTAATGTTCTCATTAGAATTCCAATGCAAAATGTTTGAGAGAAAGCACACCTATGATTGATTCGACTTGAATCAACACAACTCGGCATCCGAGTTAACTCATTCGAGTCAAACAACCTTCATCGCAAGCACTAGGCCACTGAGATGAACCATCTTAAACTAGTGTAGAATGCCTCATAGGGCGGTTCATTGATCAGGTCATGGCCCACCGAGCTTGCCCCGGACCGAGTTACCTTCCAACTCGACCCGGTTGAGACCTGCTATCGGAATCTGACTCTATTCACATCACGGTCCAAGGACCCATGGCTGCTGGTGAGTTAAAACTGGAGTCCTCCTTCTAAAGCCGACAGGGACTTGGTGACTACCGAGATGACTTAGCTTGTTTCAACAGTTGATGGTTCAACTTAACTAGTTTACTACTTATCAAACCGGAACTTAAATCACATCCACCAAGTGAGTGATATGACTCAGCCACTAGGTGAGCAACCTTAGGTAATAGGTGGTCCCACTGCAACCAGACTAGCCCTCATCGCCTTGCCAACTGGACCACGACCCGTGGACAGAATCGACTTGGTTTTGAGGTCTTTCCGGCATGACCGAAGGACTTAGGCTGCACGAACTCATGGGAGCAACACCCAATGCCTCTGGTGAATATAGGGGTTGGTTGAGTTAGCTCGGCAGTTCGACAACCCATGCCAGCAGCTCGTGAAGAAGGGCCTTCACTCACTCTCCTCATTAGCATTCCTCTCCCTTCTCTTTCTTCCTTCTCTTTTCTTTCTTTTCTTCTTTTCTTCTTTCCCTATCTTCTCCAGAGACATCCAGTGGTGGGACCAGTTGCAACTAAGTTCAGCAACAGTATCTCCTTAACGAAGGTGCTGAGGGCCATTAATGGCGAATTTCGAACAAGAGCTTTCCCTTCCACTAAGCTTCTTCCAGATGGTCTGTATGGACCCTAGGGAGCTTGTAGATGAGCTTCATTGAAGCTTCATGGAGGATAGGCCAGTGGGTTTGCTGGCGGAAGGAAAACGGCCAACATCTCTCTCATTCTCTTTATGGAAAGAGAAACCCAGCCTGAAGGGCTAGGATTCGCCTGATACGGACGGTTGGAATTGGTGAGGGGAGAGAGCACACGGATTGTCCTCGTGGCAAGGAGGAAGCTATTTCCATTTTCGAAAATTCTAGTTCGCAACTCCCGTTTGGCCGAGGATCGTGTGCTCCCACGTATGGGAAAAATAGTGAGGTTGATTGAGTTTTGGTCAGGCCCACGTTCTGAACCATATGGACGGTTTGGATTGGCCCTAGGTGCCCATATAGATTAGGAGTGGCCGGTTTTGAGAGAGCTGGAAACACATTTCACTTTCACAGTTGCCTGTTTACGTACAACATTGTGCGCTCCCGTGTGGACGATGGCACATGATTTTGATGGGGTTTTGACTGAAACTGAGGGCCACACCCAATGTACGGTTTAAATCATCCAACTGTTTCCAATGGTGGGGCCCATCTCGATTGTACGAATGATCGCTTGCCCGTTCAAATGTGCTAAGCGCAGGAGTTCAAAAAAAGAAGAAGAAAACTTTCCTTCTTAGGAATTTTCAGTCAAAGCCAGTTTGACCGGTTGCTCTAGTCTAGTGCCCGGCTGGTGCACCTGCACCGTGTACACGCGTGCTCAACGTGGGGCCCACAGTGGTGCCTTATGCAATTCACACCATCCATTCACCTTGGAGGTCCTAAGCAGGGTCCATGATCAGAGATCATGGCTAACGAAATGCCCAAGCAGGGCCACAACTTGATTTGGGTCCCGTTTATGGATTTCCTGCTGATCTGTTGGTCAGATCAGTCTGAATTTGAATACGTGCAGTTAAAAGGTCCTAATGGCTTATTTGTAAGGTTTTCATCCTATATTACTAATCGATACTAATATTAATATAATTTCTTATTACTACCGTACATTAATTATAATTACAATGATTAAAATCTCATACACATATAAAAATATAATTTTAACATTAACATAGTACTATATGCATGCCATTGATCTCCTATTTATTAATATATAATTCATAATATACAGTTTCATGTTATACATATATATGAATTGGAAATTGTACAATACCCTATTAAAATCACATTGTTAAATAATATAAAATTTTATTCAAATATCTAATAATTTTTGGTATACATGTTCATAAAAATATCCAATACTACATTAATATTTATAATTATATATATATTGTAAAATTATTATTCATTATGTTTAGTTATTATAATATTATTTTCATTATATTTTCATACACTTCTATATGATAAGTAATTTATCAAGGTACATCTATAATTTTTCTTATCTATGTTTGTGTAAAATATAATAAATAAAATAAATATACTTATTAAATATTATACGACTACTGGATGGTTTGATTCATCTATTGAGGTGATCAAAGTCCTAGAAATGGGTTGCGCTAACGACATGATGGTTCATCTCGAAGATTAGTGGATGGATAGTCTAATACACAGGTGCGAACTGCTCTCAATGGTCAGATTTAAACTAGGATGAACGTGAATGTTTACTTAGGTCAGGCTTGTATTTAAACTAAGTTTGGTGATACGGTAACACCCGAGTACTGGAAAGTATGGGGTGTTACAATCTACCCCCCTTAAAGAGAATTTCATCCCCAAAATTCATCACTTCCATTATGAATGGAAACGGCCATTTAACTTACGGTGTCCCCGTGTATTCACTAGCTTTCCCATTAGGGTTGTTTATGTGCACAAATGCCCATGATACTAGCACAAGGTTCATTTCGTCTACCCCCTTCAAGAAGATTTCACTATTGAAACTTGATAATGCTCGTTCTAACCATCGAAGCTATGAGTGGTTTGGCTATCGTACAGGTGTGCCCTATCTTGCACAAGCATAGGTGTGAAATATTATCACTTATATTCTTAACAGGCTACGTTGAACATTCCCACGACCCTTAAGTCCATAGTCTAGTAGATCAACAGGTGTGTGTAGGTTCTACTAACAATTAGAAACTATTCCATCATTAACGAGAACTAGGGAGTTATCTCATTGCCTGTCAACATAGAATTTCTTATATTATTTACTAAAATCACAAGTTCATTTAGGTGGCTGTTAATAATGTTTCATCTTTCTTTTTATTTTCCTTCACTCCTAGTGATAGTTCCTTGTTGTCCAAAGTACAACACAATTTCTATATAATATTATTATTATTATTTTATAGCATACAGGCTATCACAAATAGATGGTCGTAGTAGGTTTGAGCCCGATACATTAATCATCTGCTTGCAGAACAGAGGATTTCGGTATCAATTCATAATCCTATTAAATTTTGATCTTTTGCTTGATCAGGGCAATGAGATCGTTGAGATTTACTAGGACTTATATCTTGACTCAAACCGTGTGCACTTCGCATGATTATGATTCCATCGGTCCGTGATCCTGATTGTTCTAGACTCCTAGGGAATATCATGTGACCTTCTAAACTGACAACGAGAGTGCCCGAAATTTTCGTGAATAGACGTGAATGACCATCACGCTTCCAGTGTGCACTCTAGTTATCTACGTACTCAGCACAAATTTCAATACCAGAGTACTTACATGAAATTTTAGTTTGAAAGTCATTAATCTAATCCCAATTCTCAAATCTAGACTCAATATGTTCAATCTAGGGCTGAAAACTTTCTCAAAATTTTATAACTTTACCTCTAGTAAATTTTAAGTTCTGGAAATTATGAGAGATATCATCTCTAACTAAAGAAATGTATTAGGGAAGTCAGTTACAACCTCAGTTTGGCAACCCATGCCAACAGCTTGTGAAGAAGGGCCTTCACTCACTCTCCTCATCAGCATTCCTCTCCCTTCTCTTTCTTCCTTCTCTTTTCTTTCTTTTCTTCTTTTTCTTCTTTCCTTATCTTCTCTAGAGACATCCAGCGGTGGGACCAGTTGCAACTAAGTTCAGCAACAGTATCTCCTTGACAAAGGTGATGATGGCCATTAATGGCGAATTTCGAACGAGAGCTTTTCCTTGCAATAGGTTTCTTCCAGATGGTCCATATGGACCTTGGGGAGCTTGTAGACGAGCTTCATTGAAGCTTCGTGGAGGATAGGCCAGTGGGTTTGCTGGCGGAAGGAAAACGGCCAACATCTCTCTCATTCTCTTTATGGAAAGAGAAACCCAGCCTGAAGGGCTAGGATTCGCCTGATACGGACGGTTGGAATTGGTGAGGGGAGAGAGCACACGGATTGTCCTCGTGGCAAGGAGGAAGCTATTTCCATTTTCGAAAATTCTAGTTCGCAACTCCCGTTTGGCCGAGGATCGTGTGCTCCCACGTATGGGAAAAATAGTGAGGTTGATTGAGTTTTGGTCAGGCCCACGTTCTGAACCATATGGACGGTTTGGATTGGCCCTAGGTGCCCATATAGATTAGGAGTGGCCGGTTTTGAGAGAGCTGGAAACACATTTCACTTTCACAGTTGCCTGTTTACGTACAACATTGTGCGCTCCTGTGTGGACGATGGCACGTGATTTTGATGGGGTTTTGACTGAAACTGAGGGCCACACCCAATGTACGGTTTAGATCATCCAAATGTTTCCAATGGTGGGGGCCATCTCGATTGTATGAATGATCGCTTGCCCGTTTAAATGTGCTGAGCGCAGGAGTGTAAAAAAAGAAGAGGGAAACTTTCCTTCTTAGGAATTTTTGGTCAAAGCCAGTCTGACCGGTTGCTTTAGTCTAGTGCACGGCTGGTGCACCTCCACTGTGTACACGCGTGCTCAACGTGGGGCCCACAGTGGTGCCCTACGCAATTCACACCATCCATTCACCTTGGAGGTCCTAAGCAGGGTCCATGATCAGAGATCATGGCCGACGAAATGCCTAGGCAAGGCCACAACTTGATTTGGATCCCGTTTATGGATTTCCCACTGATCTATTGGTCGGATCATTCCAAATTCGAATATGTGCGGTTAAAAGGTCTTAATGTCTAATTTGTAAGGTTTTCATCTTATATTACTAATCGATACTAATATTAATATAATTTCTTATTACTACTGTACATTACTTATAATTAAAATGATTAAAATCGCATACGTATATAAAAATATAATTTTACTATTAACATAGTACTATATGCATGTCATTGATCTCCTATTTATTAGTATATAATTCATAATAGACAGTCTCATATTATACATATATATGAATTGGAAATTGTACAATACCCTATTTAAAATCACATTGTTAAATAATATAAAATTTTATTTAAATATCTAATAACTTTTGGTATGCATGTTCATAAAAATATCCAATACTACATTAATATTTATAATTATATATATTGTAAAATTATTATTCATTATGTTTAGTTAATATAATATTATTTTCGTAATATTTTACATACATTATATATATATATATATATATATCACTCTTATTATAATATATTTTCATACACTTCTATATGATAAGTAATTTATCAAGATACATCTATAATTTTTCTGATCTATGTTTGTGTAAAATATAATAAATAAAATAAATATACTTATTAAATATTATACGACTGCTGGATGGTTTGATTCATATAGTCTGATGCACAGGTGTGGACCACTCTCAACAGTTATATTTAAACTAGGATGAACGTGAATGTTTACTTAGGTCAGGCTTGTATTTATACTAAGTTTGGTGATACGGTAACACCCAAGTACTGGAAAGTATGGGGTGTTACACAAGCATAGTGAAAAAAATCCAAACTACAGCTCCTAACATTACAATTTGAAAGTCTCGGAATGGAAGAGCATGAGACCTTCAGGGAGTTTTTCACAAAACTGAATATCATCTGCAACAACATGGACAAATTAGGTGAAAAGGTTCTCGTCCCAAAAATTTGTAGGGAAATGCTAAGATCATTACCAGAACGGTTTAATCCCAAAGTAACAACCATTGAAGAGTATAGAAACATGGATGAAATAAAAGTAGAAGAACTAGTAGGTTCCTTACAAACATTTGAACTATACTTCAAACAAACTCCTAAACCCAAACAATACTGTCCTCAAAACTTTAAAGAAAACTAATGAGGAAAATGAAAGTGAAAGAGAAAATGAAGATGAGGAAGTGGCCTTGTTGGCACAATGGTTCAGAAAGTTCTTTCAGAAAAATCGTGACCAACCATTTAAAGGAAGACAGGTGGACAACAAACATTCTACAGGTAAAACTAGTAAAAAGTCCAAGGAACCACAATGCTATACATGTTGAAAGTTTGGACACGTGTCCATTAAATGCCCAAATAAGAAAACCAAAGGAAAGGCAATGGCTGCCATATGAGATGATAGTGAATAGTCAAATTCTGAATGTAGTGACTTAGAGAGCAAAGGAGACCGAAAATCTCTGAAAATTCTTATGGTCTCTACTGCCTCTAACATTCCTATTGAAACTGAGAACGTTGAAGAACCTTAGGCCACTAAATCATTTCCATTAGATAATGAGGAAACAGAGAAAGAAGAAGAAGAAAAGGATAAACTATAGGATGCCTATAATCAACTCTATATTCATAGCATCAATATCTTTAAAAGACTTGGAGTAACTGAAAATAAAAATAAATTACCGCAAAAAAATCTAGATAAAACATTGGAAATCAATACACACCTAATTAATGATCTACAGCAATACCACTTACATAATGATAGACTTGAAAGAATCAACACCTTTCTTAAATCTGAGTCTGAAAAACTAAACAAACAGATCGATTAAGCTATTAAAAGATAAAAATATGCACCTTCAAAATGAAAATCACACACTCCCGTTTGATCTAGAAAAATCTAAAAAATCTGCTAAACTAAACTATAAATTTTCCCAAAGTGGTGAAAAATTAGAAAAACTCTTAGGGATGGGAAGACCTGGAAAAGACAAGAGTGGCTTAGGATATGATAAGTTTAAAACAAAATCTGCAAATAGAGCATCAACAGCTGAAAAATCTACTGCTTCAGGAAGCAAGACAAAAATCACTCCTGTTTGTCATTTGTGTGGTGATTCTGGTCATTATAAGTTTGAATGCATATTTCCTAGGAGGACACAACCCAACTCTGGTCAAAAGCATGCAGGTAAATTCAAACCAATCAAAAAGACAATACAAGAGGTTAGGTGTCCAACTAGGGATATGAATAGAGGAAATACACATTCATCACCACCCATAATGACTAACAGAATGAAGGATTTATTGAATCAAGTGGCTGAATTAAACAAGAAAACTAATGAATTTGTTGTGAGACAAGGAAACACGATTCAGTTACCAAACTTAATTAAAGAAACAAAAACTACCACAATAAGAAATCCTTTCACAAAATGGGTAGTAAAAGAAAAGAAAAATTGCCTTGTTACTCAATTAAATCATATAACAGGCAATGATGCTAAATGGTACCTGGATAGTGGTTACTCAAGACATGTCACGGGTGAAAAATCCCTTCTTTGAAATTATTCTGATCTTTGAAATTATTCCCTGTCTAATTACCTTAGCACCTATGGAGATGGAAGCACTGCTAAGGTAATTAGACAGGGAATTATCAAAGGAATAAATATGCTAAAAAATGAGAATGCCTTTTGTATTAAAGGATTGACACATAATCTTTGGAGCATTTCTCAAATATGTGACAATGAGCATGTGGTTACATTCATCAAGTAAGAACGGGAGATTCTAGACCTGTCAGGTAAACCAGTGATGAAGGGTTGTCACACACATAACCACTGCAATGTCATTAAAGGCAAAGGAAGGGCTGATCCATATGCCTAGAAACATCTGAGCATGGAAAAACATGTCCAGGTCATGCATCTAGATCTAGATAATTGTTGACAAGATGCAATTTTGATGAATTTTTAACAATATATTTGAGGTCCCTCACCTCAATCTTTTTGTATATAAACATCCTGATGTTTATAATTTTGGATTGTACAATGCTTGTACAAATTTTGATGTGTATACTATTCAATATGAAAATATATTACGTTATACAAACATGAAAGATTGTCGAAATGCTGAAAAATATGAAATGTAGACATCTTCGATATGTCTGTCGATGAATCGTGTGGATTCCCGATTAAATCGACTTGAATCAATATCATCGATGCCCCTTTGGAATTAAAAGAGTCACATGATCGGGAATGTTATCGAGGACTCCGTCGATAATATCGAATAGGGTATATTGATAACATTGAAACCAGGTTCGATGATATCGAAGTCTATCACCCGATAAAAAGCGGACGAGCGGGAAATTTTTCACTTCACCTCTCAAAGGCCATTTTTCTCTCCTCTGCTCAGTTCTCTCAGTCGTTCTACTCGAAGCTTCGTCTGAGAGTCCAATAAGGTCATTTAAAACTGGTAATACCCCTTCTATTTCCTCCTTTCCTCAAGATTACATCTTGTGCTTTTGGGGTATTTCTCAATTTTCGAGAGAAGTTATGTCCATAAAACCCCAAATTCATCAAATCTCTCTGGGAAAGGACAAGGGTAAAATGTTTGGTTCTAGAGAATCTTCAAGATCCTCTAGGCAAAAGGTCCTTGATCCAAAGGAAAGAGGGAGGGCGGTTGAGCATGGGACTCCTACTCGCCAGCGAATAAGACAGACATCTCGTGGCGAGTCCCAACCTAAAGCACTGGCCCCTCCTCCTGCTAGGGTAAATCCGTCTCTAGCCAAATACACTGGAAGAAAGCTAGTCCATGAAAGGAAGATAGACAGGGAGTGTTTAAAACCATACAATCTGGAACCCATTTTAATGGCAATTGACCGGTTGCCTCTCCTCGACTTTGGCGGGCCATGTCACTATGAATGAACCTATAACTTTTTTGCTTCTAGTCACGCTCCAGTGGCTGAACCTCCTTTTATCACTGTTTCTATTGGGGGTGATGATGTAGAGATTACCCCTGAATCTATTGCACAAATCTTTGGCCTTACTCTGTCACCCGTTGGTCTCCCTGGCATGGACCTTGAGAATGTTGATACTTGATTCATGGTTACGAATTTTCTTTGCCATGGTCGTGACATTCCCTGGCAGCAAGGCAATGCATTAAAATCAAAATTCATGGAATTGAGGTATTGTATTTTGCATGGCATATTTACCTCCAACATATATCCTTGAAGTACCAATCGCTCCGACCTTATAGGATTCATGGCCATGGTAGGATATTCTGTAGCAACTGGGATCAAAATTTGTCTTCCTACTTCAATTGTTCACCAGTTAGTGTATGTGATTCACACTTCTTGAGATGTCCATTTACCCTATCCTTGGATTATTCACATTGTGTGCAATGCGATCGATCTTCCGGTAAAAAATGATCCTGAACTTCCTCTTCAACACTTCAATAAGAACAATATTAGAAAGATGGATTTAAAGTTCCACTGATTTCCCGAAGACCAACCTGAGGAAGGGATTCACAAAGAAGGTCAACGTGGTGAAGGGGCTGCACAAGCTGAAGGCGCCGGAATGGCTGAAGGTGACCCTCTCGCATCACAACAAGCTCCGTCTCCATCCGACCCCGGGCATGCAAAAAGGTTCAAGCTACATCAGGATAGGATTAAAACTACTCTGTGAGAAATCACTCAGCTGAAGGAGTCAATAAATGCTAGGTTCACTGTCCAGGAACATTTGGTGCACGGGGTGTAGCAGTCGGTGCAGCAATTGGTGGATTTGATCACCTGCCAACGCGACGATACAGCACCGTCTTCCTCCGCCCCTCCACCATAGTTTAGACAATTTGTGTGTTGTCACATACACCCTATTCTCATCTCAGTGTATGGGCATGGGTATCTTTTTGAATGCCCTACGATCCTATGAGTATATGTGATGGATTACTAACTTGCAAAGTCTGACAAGATTTATTTTTTTGGATATTTATATGCCCATGGACGGGCTATTTTTTTTTTTGGGGATGTATGTTGTACTACTGCCAACCTTGGGCAGTACCTATTTTGGATATTTTGATTCATGGCTAATTGTAATTCATATTTACTGCCCTGTTTATCTGGTATAATTACCGATTTCCCATAAATGATGATATCAACTGTGAATGCCTCTTCTTACATATTTCTTGATTGGTCTATGATGTTTAATCTTTATATCCATACTATTAGTGTCTATTAAAATCATAGCTCTCCCTTGGCCTAATATGCATACATGTCTTTATCTGTCATACATCTTATGCATTTTATTTGGGTCTTGGTTCTCCCATATGCTTCAACTGCAGTCAATATCCATTGTTATATTATCCTTTGCCAATGACTGACAAAAAGGGGGAGAACAAATCTACACCCCAAAGGAAAATTATGTATCTGTTTATGAATGGTGGTACAGGTGATAGGGGGAGCAGATGCAAGAAGACAGGGGGAGCAGCTAACAAATGAAAATTGTCATTTGTGTGTGTGAACTAGATAGTTTTGTAAAATTGTGTAAAGTTCATGTACACACAATTTAGGGTGTCAGTCTAGAAGTTATTCCAGGGTGTTTTGGTGTTTTGTCACGTAATTGACAAAGGGAGAGATTGAAAGTGCCCTGGTTTGTCAATTACCATGAGCGTTGAGTCAGCTAGACAAAGGAGCCCCATAGGAAGATTGATCAAGCGTCTGCCTCAACAGGATGTGTGCCCGAAGTCGCCAAAAGTAAACTTAAGCCTCACATCCTATGTCCCAAAACACCAGGTATATAAAACCCTTAAAATTAAATAGAACATCCTAGGGTTTTTGGTAAGAAAACTATTTTACAAAATCAGGAAAATCTTTAAGTTTTCTACCTTTGTCGATTTATCAATACATGGTTTGATGAAATCGAACCCTGCTATCGATGTCCTCGGAGCTCACTCAATATTATTGAAATGAGGACTTAAGATGTCCAGCAACCACAAAGATCTCTGGACTGAATTATAGATGAATCGATAGACTGTTCGATATCATTGAATTTTAAATCTCGAGTCCATCGAGTCGACTCGATAAAATCGACATCTAGTTAGTAGTGTCAAAAATGCTTCTAAGACAAAACATGTGATTCTCGATATATCGAAGGGCTCCTCGATATCCTCAGAATTCAAATCTCAATGATATCGGTAGACCTTTTATGATATCGAATTGGGACACAAATCTATCCAGCAAAGTTTTCAGGTTATTTTTCTTGGATCGAGAGTCACTTGATAAAAACGATATTCAAATATCGATCATATTGAGGCAAGGTCGATGTCATCGAAAGTGGACATAAACTTTTCAGCAAGCTTATAGGAAAATTCCTTGGAATTATCGATGAATCGACACTGTCATCGATATCATCGACATTCAAATTATGATGATATCGAGTGATGCTCGATCATTTCTTATACCTGATTGTTTCAAAGGTAAGCGCTCTCACAATTTCAAATGTCGAGGAATCGAACCTTGTGTCGATAAAATCAGAGTTCAAAATCCAATGATATCAAAGCATGTTCGATTTCCTCGACCAGTTAGTAAAAAGTTTCAAAAGGTTGAGTTCGTACCATCAAGTGGACAGTCAATGCTATCGAGAGTATACGCTCGATGATATCGACCCTGCTCGATGATATCGAACGCTATAAAAAATGTAACCATTTTATATCTGTTGGAACCTTTTGCCTATTTAATGAGAGCTTGCCCTTGGTTGTTAGTAGAGAAAATAGAGAGTGTTTTTTAGTGTTTAACTGTAGATCATATACCTTAAGTCTTTTCTCTCATGGAAGTTCATCCTCCAATCCACCCTCATCATTGACATTCAATAGAGTAGATTGGGGAATGAACTTCCACATTCAAGGATCCTGCAGTTACCATCTTAATGACAAATCATTAAGCTGGGATGCCTTGAATGCATAGATGATTGGAATCACTCTCTCCCCTTTATAGGAAAATACTTAATAGAGTAGGATTCCATCATAACCTTGACCCAACCCGTCACCTTACATTGGTAAATCATCTGAGTTGCGGTTCAAGGAAGCTGAAGATTCTTTGTCATCAAAGGAGGAGATCTTTATCAACGTGCTGAATAGGGCTCATCTACTTATTTATAAGTCATTAGAGTCCAGAAGACCCCTGTGATCATTTCTTTTGTAGGATCGGGTCTAAGGTGTTTCTCACCCCTTTAAAGTCGTCATAGGAGGCCTCCGACGGGACCGTACGTGGTGGGTACTTTGTGTTGACCCTTGCTTTGTGGAGAACATAAACTCTTAGGTCCTTGACCTGTGTGGTCTAAAAGTTGGGTGTTGTGTGTTGACCCTTGCTCATGAAAGCATAAACTGGTGAGGTTCCTTATGTGGATCCTTGGCCTATGTGGCCTAAAATTCGGGTGTTGTGTATTGACCCTTGCTCCTGTGTGGAGCATAAACTTGTATCATGTAGACACGTTAGAGTCAGCCTAGAGTAGGTTGTACTGGTTTAAGGCGACCCTAATTTGAAACCTCCAGTTTGAGGTGAACTTGTTGTGAAACCTCCATTAGTGAGATTCGATACACTCAAGGGGTGAGTGGATATGCCAGAAGTGGACTAGACAAGTAGTCGAACCACTATAAAAACAACTGTGTTTTTTATTATTATTTTCTTCTATTGATTGTGAGATTTCCCTGAATCTTTTCATATTTCATTATCTGAGATCACACCTTACACACAGTCACGTCCATCATAAACTATGATCTGCGTCGTGTTTATGTTTTAAATAGTTTCATGACTGGATCCTCTATTTGGCTTGGAAGCCATTAGAGTTACCTTAAAGATTTCTTAATACATGTATATTTACTCAGGGTAAGATTGATAGGATTTCAAAATACTCATAAAAATTTTAAAAGTCCTATTCACCCCCCTCTAGGACATATTGGCATATTCCACTTCAACTAAAGTGGTCGTTATCGCAATTTCATTGAAGATTTTGGAAGAAGTGCAGAACAGTAGAGAGGATTGAAGGTAGGAATGCAGAGTAGCCCATAGTTTGCGTAGACCCACGCAAACCATGTCGGTTACGCGGGTCGGCGTAACTAGACTGCCATGCAGTCAGTATTGATAAAGAGGTCAAAATGCTCCCAAAATGATCAGGCTTTAGTTCTTTCTCTGTCCAAGCTTCGAGAAGAGAAAATAATCGATTAGATCCACATAATATTCCTCTTAAAGAGATGATCAAATCCGAATTCGACATTTGAACTTTGTCAATTTTCGTATTATAGATAATTTATCTCAGAATCGAGGGACACCCGGGGATGTAAATGAACTCAGTATTAATAATACGATGATTGTTCTTAATATACTCTTTCACTGCTATATTTGAATGAGATAATCTCCCAAATCAAATGCATTTGTTTCTTGCTCGAAATAAAATGGTGACTCCACTGGGGATTTTATCTTATTTAATGTTAACATTGAGATAGTTACAAGACCATCATTGTAGTTTGGCATCTTTCTGTTGTCAAAATGGCGACTCTCAGTGGGAACATCCTCCTCTTCATCTCTCAGATAAATTATATTGTTATTCAAATAATAATTACAATTTTGTGTTTTATTTTGAAGGCAAGAATATAAAATTGTGAACTACAAGCAAATGGCAAACTCATAGTGGAATATGCGCTGGATCAACCTCTAAGGTGCGAAACCCAGTCTCATGTAAGCAAAAATGACTCAACCTGAACAATGGTTGGAGTCGTGTCTGCTTCAGGTCGAGTACTAGATGATGACAAGAATTGGACTGTCATGACATCTCAAAGAAACAAGGCTCGAAATGTAAGGAGCTTCAGAACAAGTCTACCTTCACCACGAACCAGGGGACCAATAACATGGAACGCTACTAAAAAGAATCTTGAATTGGCCCCTCCTGCTATATATACTGGGCAAACAGTTCCTCAGTTAGCATCATGTGACTTCCCGACTTTGATTGCTCTAAGAGTCCGATGGATAAAAGAATAAAAGGGGAAGGCATTACTCGTGGGATCACCTACTTCCGTATTATCTCGATCAATCAGTTACAATGGAAGTATGGGAAAATTGAACGGAAATCCCCTCCTTTTAAGCCCCATCACGTTAACATATTCTTATCCCACTCCGACTACAGCTTCATCAGAAAGTGGGCAAGCTATAGTACACATGGCCAAGATAGATCAAGGAACTATGCCGACCTAGGAGGACCGCATGAATGAAATAGCACAAGCATAGAGGACATTAATGGAAGAATATAGAAAGCTCAGAGGGGCTCTGGTAACCCTCATGTACAATGTAGCCCAGATAGCGGCTCCTCCAATGATGGGCACGATGAACGAACAAGAACATCAACCTGAAGGTTTCCAGCCACAAGGGGCAGGATCACTCGGATCTACTCCGGCAGTGAGGACCATAACTCAAGATGAAGTACGGCAAGTTGTTGAGGAAGCCGTCAGAGTGGAAAGAGAACATGAGAATGTTGGTTGGTTCAGATATCAGACACCATATTCATGGGAAGTAGAGGATGTCCCGTTCCCTGTTAACTTCAAGCACCCAGATTTTCAAAAGTTTAATGGAGAGGGGTCACCGGAGGAGCATTTGATGCACTTTATTACCAACATGGGAAATTTTTCTACGATACCACAGTACTTTCTACGTTTGTTCGGATCATCCATGACAAGCAAAGCATTCCAATGGTATTCTAGTCTAGCTCCAGGATCGATACGCACGTGGGAACAGATGCAGGATGCTTTTATGTCAAACTTCTTCTCTTCAAAGTGCGATGTCAGCATCATAGAGTTAGCTTCAGTACGACAGAGAGAAAGGGAACTAGTGGAGAAGTTTATAGACAGATGGAAGACATCGGGAGCCTCGTCCAGGCAGTTACCGAAAAAAAAAAAGAACAGGTCAAGATGTGCCTAAATTCCATGGAAATGGGAATTGCGTTTGGACTCACTAGCGCCGATATTAAGACTTTCTGTGTCTTGGCCACCAAAGCCCACCCTAGAACTGATGACTCAAAAAATGTTAGCATTTCACTATGAAACTGCCAGAAGAGGACCCAATAGGTTAATCGCAAATGTTGTGGACCACAAAAAAGGAGTCAGGAAATAAGGGATTCAGGAGAAAAAAGGACAGAGTGAAAGGAGGAACCAAGCTATCCTAAAAGCAGGTTCACTAGAAAAAGACCCAGATCGCTTAATTCCCATGAAGGGTTTGCATTCAATAGAGAAGATGTTATCCCTATGATGAACAAGTTGTTAAAAGCCGGTACGATAGAATTACCTACGTCTAAGAGCCCTGAAGATGCAGGAAGATCAAGAGAAAGAGATTTTTACTGCTACCATCGTCTGGTAGGGCATCCGACAGAAAATTGCTACACATTAAATTGCATAATACAAAGAATGATAAATGGGGGCGAAATAGTTATCGAAAAAGAAAAAGAAAGGGATGCAAAGGCGACGGTGAATGTGTTAACAGTTCGAAAAGGTGCTCATGAAAGAGCAGAGAAAGAAAATCGTAAGATGGCAGGGAAGGCCGCGATAATTATACTATGGTCAGGAAAAAGAATGGTAAGTCCCCCAAGGCAAAAAGTCAGAACTACAAGGACAGAGAACATCAGGGATCAGCACGACAGTGACAAGAGAGAAGAGAATGATGAAACAGCAAAGGTGACTTATGACGTTGTGAATCATTTGAAAGGTATACCGGCTCGGTTAAGCATTTATGACGCGTTAAAGTTATCAGAAGATTTCAAGCAAAGTCTGATTCAAGTGCTATTCAACCACAATATCAGAGAAACGTTACTGGTGGAAATGGAAAATGAAGAACACAAAAAGCAGGAGGATTGTATGCCAGTAGTTTCCTTCTCTAATGATGATCTAGCTTGTGATATGGGGCATAATAGGTCATTGATGATAGTAGGCCACATTCACGGCAAAGAAGTAAAAAGGATTATGTTCGACAACGGATCTGTGGTGAACCTGTTACTGTTAAAAGTGTTGAATAAATTAGGATACCATCATTCTGATTTGCGCCCTAGTGGAATAATGATACAGGGCTTTAATCAAAATGGGCAGCGTGCGCTCGGCAAAATTATGATGACATTCGAAATAGGAGAATTAACTACTGACGTTGTTTGTCATGTGATCAACGCATTCACGACATATAATTTTCTCTTGGGAAGACCGTGGATACATCAGTATGGTATTATACCTTCTACCCTTGATCAATGCTTTAAATACTGTAAGGATGGAATATAGTACAAAGTAATGGCCGATGTAAGACCATACACAGAAGTCGAAGCCTTCTTTGCAGATGGTAGTTATTACAACGAATTTACTAGAGGAGAAGAAAAAAAAGAATGATGAAAACAAGACTCTGAAAAACACTCACGTGAAAGCAATAAAATGGTAATCCAAAAAGGCAGGGTCATTCAAAATTTCAAAAGCAAAGAAGAAGTTTTATTTTGTGCCGAGACATCTGAAGTAGCCAGGACAACCACCCTTAACATTACTATCGCCTAAACAGTTGAAAATCCTACAGTCAAATTATACAGTACCATTACCACATGCTGAAAGAAACAAGTCATTCCTGGCTGTTCCAGGAAAATTTCATGTTGAAGCCAATGCAAAATATCTAGAGCTGATTGAATTTTACACCTCTTCGGAAGTAAAGAGAGAAGCAAGGGCTGAGAATAATGTGTATCACGGAAAGCTGACATCTCGTGATCTCAAGAAGTACAGTCCAACAAGTAGAAAAATGATAAAAAGGATGGGTTTTAATGATGAAGAACCAACTGGTTTGAATCATGGGAAAGGAATTCAGATCCCTATCGGAGTTAGGCAGAAGAGGAGAGAATTTTCAAGGTTTGGGGGTAGAGTCTTCAGTGAATATGGTCACAGTTGATCAGCCATCAGAGACAGATCCCAAGATAGTCAAGCATCCTAAGACAGTTCCAAAGCAGATAGAAGACGGGGGGCAACCGACAATCGACAGTTTGCAAGAGGTAAATTTAGGCACAGAAGAGGAGCCGAGAAATATATTTATAAGCACTGGTCTTCTTGAGCGAGAAGCTGAAGAATATATCCAACTGTTGAAAGAAAATAAAGATGTTTTTACCTGGACATATGCAGAGATGCCGGGTTTGGAACCTTCAGTGGTAGTGAATCGATTAAATATTTCCAAGGATAAAAGACCGATTAAATAAGTGCAAAGGAAATTTCATCCAGATTTGATCCCTCTAATAGAAAAAGTGGGTAAGCTGATCAAAGTCGGATTTATCAGAGAGGTCAAATATTCCAAGTGGATATCAAATATTGTTCCAGTAAAGAAGAAAAATGAGCAAATCAGAGTGTGCATAGATTTCAAGGACCTGAATGAGGCTTGCTCAAAGGATGTCTTTTCCCTCCCAATAACAGAACTGTTGATTGACAGTACGACATAGTATATCGTTATGTCTTTCATGGATGGCTATGCTGGTTACAACCAAATTAGAATGGCTCTTGAAGATGAAGAAGCAACAGCATTCAGAACCTCGTTAGGAATTTACTGCTACAAGGTTATGTTGTTCAGTCTTAAGAATGCTGGGACAACATATCAAAGGGCGATGCAAAGTATCTTTCAAGATATAATGCATAAGCATGTTGAATGTTATGTTGATGACATGGTGGTTAGGTTGCGTAATCATTAGGAACATCGCAAGCATTTAGCATCGATCTTCCATCGGCTCAGAAAGAAGCCGTTAAAGATGAACCCGGCTAAATGTGCTTTCAGAGTGCTATTAGGAAAGTTTCTCAGCTTCGTCATCAGGCACAGGGGTATTGAAATTGACCCAGGGAAAGTCAAGGCCATCCAAGATATGCCACCTCTAAAAACATTAAAGGAACTGAAGAGCTTACAAGGGAAACTGGCGTATATTCGCCGCTTTATTTCAAACTTGGCAGGGAGATGTCAGCCGTTTTTCCCTTTGATGAAGAAAGGAACAGAGTTCGTGTGGGATAAAGTCTATCAGAACGCATTGGATTCAATAAAAGAATTGTTGAGATAGCCTCCGGTATTGACAGCTCCTATAAAAGGTAAACCACTTATTTTTTATATATCTGCGGCTAAAAACTCGCTGGGAGCCTTGTTAGCACGGGTGAATGAAGATGGGAAAGAAACTGTTCTATATTATCTGGGTCGAACTTTAATAAGCGCAGAATGTAACAACTCTCCGATCGAGAAAGAATGTCTGGCACTGATATTTGCAGTATAGAAATTGAGACATTATTGCCTCTCTCATGATATAACTTTAATTTTAAGGGAAAATCCAATAAAGTTTCTAATGACAAGGTCGATGTTATCGAGAAGATTGGCCAAATGGATGCTGCTACTTTCAGAATACATAATTACCTATGAGCCAGTGAAAGCAGTAAAAGGACAAGCAATGGTAGATTTCTTGGCAGCACATCCCGTAATGGAAAGTGAAACAATTAACGTTGATTTTTCCGATGAGCAGGTAATGATGATTAAGTCACAAGGTCAATGGCAGATATATTTCGATGGTGCTTCTCGAATGTTAGGAGAGGGAGCAAGTGTTGTTTTCATCACTCCTCAGGGTGATCTATTACCCTATTCTTTCACATTGGGCACCACTTGCACAAACAATAAAGCCGAATATCAAGCCCTCATCATTGGAATGGAAATTGCCCAAGAAATGAAAATAAAGACGTTGCAGATTTTTGGAGATTCCAAGCTGATTATAAATTAGCTAATGGCTGAGTTTGAAATAAGAAAGCAAGAACTCTTGCCATATTTTTGAAAAGTCCAGTAGTTATTGGAACAATTCTGCCATGTCAAAATCACACATGTACCCCGATCCGAAAATGCAAAGGCAAACCGCCCTGGCTAGTTTGGCGGCAGCCTTGTCTTGTCCAAACTTAAGTCCACTCTAAGTGACTATAGAAGAAAGAAGATTCCTACCCTCTTCCAAAGTTGTTGATGAAGTCATCGAAGTGCTTCGTATATCATGTTTAGAAGTGACAGCAGATGATTGGAAACAGTCATTCATAGATTACCTCAAATATGATATTTTGCCTGAAGATCCAGCAAATCAGGCAGAGATCGGGCAGGTTCATCATCTGTAGTGAAGTGTTTTACAAAAAATCTTACAATGGGATGCTGCTACGTTGTCTTGATGAACAAGAAGCAAATCAGATGTTGTGAGAAGCTCATTCTGGGGAATGTGGGGCACACCAGGCTGGAAAAAATTTATTTCATCGGATACATTGAATGGGGTATTACTGGCCCACAATGTTCAAAGACGCACGCAAAAAGGTGCCATGAATATTAGATCCACGGAAATGTCATGCATATTCCCCCTAAAGATCTCCATCAAACAATCGCTTCTTGGTCCTTCACCGCTTGGGGACTCGATGTTATTGGGCCCATAAATCCACCTTCATCCAAGGGAAAACAATGTATTCAACAGCAACAGACTACTTCTTCGAGTGGACAGAAATGATCGCATTGCACAATGTCAAAGAGAAAGATGTGGTCAATTTCATTTGACATGCAATAATATATTGCCACGGCATCCCGAAGAAGATTGTTAGCGATAATGGTATCCCTTTTAAGAACAGAGGCATGAAAAAACTGTGTCAAAAGTTTGCTATTCACCATTCATTTTCAACACCTTACTATCCATTAGCAAATGGATTAGCAGAGGCATTTAACAAAATAATTATGAAAATACTAAAGAAGACGGTGACTGGAAATAAGTGCGACTGGGATGACAAGTTGCAAAAAGCATTATGGGCATATAGGACTACCCACCGAACAACAACAAGCGCAACACCGTATTCATTAGTTTACGGCGTAGAGGCAGTCATTTTAATTGAAACACAAGTCGCGTCACTCAGAGTAGCAGTGCATCAGTCGATTACAGATGATGAAAATGTAAAGATAAGATTGAAAGAACTGGACCTACTCGATGAGAAGCGCCTAGTGGCCCAATAGCGATTGCAGCTGTATCAGGCAAGAATATCGGCTACCTTTGATAAATGGATAAGATATCACTCTTTCAAGAAAGGGGACATGCTATTAATGATGAAAAGACCAATAGTGGTGACCCATAGAACAGGGGGCAAATTTGAGCCTAAATGGGATGGGTCGTACATCATAAAAGAAGTATATTCAAATGGAGCATATAGAGTAGTTGATCAATATGGACGGGGTATCAGTATACCAGTCAATGTGAGCTTCATTAAGAAATATCATCATTGAAGATGGTCCTCATTTTGATCCAGAAGATTATCGCCATAATGCTTCTAGATCGAAAGGGGGTAAAGACAAGTGAAGTCATGTTCATATATTCTTTGTCAGATGATTGAATAAAACAGGAATTCCAAATATATCATCAAAGATTACATATCAGTGATTTCTTAAAAGAGAGTAACCATCGTTGTCGTCATCAAATAAGCTTCAATGAAACTCGTCGAAATTAGTATCATCACCAGGCTGATATATATATATATATATATATATATATGAACATAGCGCGAATTTGGTCAACGTTATCAGCAGTGGTGATATATCAATCAAGATGCCTATTACTATTATGACAACGATGGCAGCTTATCATCATTTAAGGTAGCCTAGCCAAGCCTATACAGCCAACTATTCATAAAGCTTATCACTATCGCCATTCGGGTAGCGGTGAAAAGCCAACGGCCCTAAAAAGCCCATGAAGGCCATCGTACGCATACCCATGCAGGCAGCGGATGGAGCCTAGTGACTAAAAGCCCTAAAAAGCCCTAAAAGTCCTCAACAAATAGTCACGCGTAGCACCCATGCCATCTGTATAACTTTCCGACAGCGTCACGGGGAATGGATGAAATTGCCCTCCTATGAATGAGTCTGACCTTGTAGATGAAGAAAACGCGAGTTGTAGTGTGTGCTCTTTAACCATTGCTATAGATAGGCCAACCATGCATAAGACCCTCAGATTCTTGGCTTGATTTCAGTAGTAACTCATGACGAATGGCTTAAACTTACTCATTGATGGATTGACAGCCCTGGATTTGGTACCCCAAAGGCTGCCTTGCCGCCCCGTGAACTCTAGAGAGTTACTGCGGCCAACCCTGTGCCTAAATCCAACCAAGTTCATGGCCCCGGTAGCTTCACTGGGCCCCTCTGATGGATCATAGTTTGTAAACTCACCAGGCTGTGAGAAGTTCAGTGAACTCATGAGAGTTACAGAGACTATCATGTGAGACCCGACTCCACTACTCAAGAGTCTAAAAAACTGTGTTGCTCCACTACTCAAGAGCTTAAACTGTGTGATCATCTAACTAAATTGAAATCTAGTACCGCCTATAAAAAAATCATATAGGAAATCCCATACTGACAATCATAATATGTTAATGTTTTTATCTGAGTTCTTCATTAAATATCATGTCGAGATTATTGCATAAATAAATATGCTTGAAATGATCCATGATTTAGAAATTTATAAAAGAGCAAAATATCTCAAAAATATCATCATGTCTTCATTAATATACACTGAAAATCAAAAGGAATTACATGTTAAAAAAAAAAAAAAAACATTATACACAAATGAAACGACTTCTTTAAAGCTCGTCTGTGATTCCTAATATGCCCATGTACTTTTGTAAATCTTCCTTTAACTGAATTTGAGCTACAACATGTTTTGATTTCTCTTCAAGGATCATCTTTGCCTGATCAGGAATTCCAGCTTGCTTGTTTCCCAAGGATGTGATTATCTCTTCGCTTCTAAGTAATTCATATTTCTCAATATCAGTAGATTGGATACTAATCTGCATTTTTTCTTCGATTTCCTTCATGGTTGATTCCTTTGAATGATCTTTCAACTCTAACTGAAAGATTTCCTCTTTTAGGATAGCGATGCGATTTTGAATAATCATTCTGTCATCAGCACAAGCCTTCAACTGTTCCTGAAGAGTTAATTGTTCTTAATTAAATTCAGAAATAGCAGAAGTGATGAGAGAAGCCTTTTCCTTGGAAAGAGCTAGCTGTCTCCCGTATTCCAAAATCTCAGGTGCAATGGTGACATTTTCCACTGAGGCTAGAGAAATTATTGAATCACGGAATATGAAAAGAGAGTCACGTAGGGCGGAAATGTTAATCTTTGCCATCCTTGCAGTACTTTCCAGGATTTCGATGGCGATGTCCAAATCTAACCATTGCTCAGGATACTTGAAAATATGAACTATAGTCGACATAGAATTCTTCATCAAAAGCATTTTGTGTAGGAATCTTCACAAAAGACAATAGTTCAGACACAGTGGCTACAGATTCGGAGCTTGTTGCACCCCTACCAGTAGGAGTTCCTGTAATATAAAGAAGAAAAGAAGTTAGAGTAGTAATAGCAAGGCTAGAGGATGTGGAAATCTCGATAAAGTAATCGATATATATATACCTAATGCGGAAGTACGACTGATAGGAGGTGGAACTTCCTGAACAGAAGAAGGACCAATTCCTAACATATCGATAAAAGAAGGCGCTTTGGCCTCCATGCTTGAATCTTTGGTAGTTGGGGTTAACAGATCAGTGATTTCTACTTAGAAAACAATTTCACGAGCCACCGCTTTTGGTGCTACCAAAGGAACCAGAGGAGCCCTTGGTGAAATCACCGGTGCAGTCGAAGAAGGATCGGTGGGAGGAGTATCACCCGTCCTAGCATTAACAATATGAGCACCTGAAATAAAGATATAACAATAATAATGAGATAACTATCGCAAAATGTGTATATATATATATATGTGGAATTAAAAGAGAGAGAGAGAGAGAGAGAGAGAGAGAGAGAATTCCTTACTTGGTGAATATCTATACTCTCCATAATCCAAAGGCTCATCTTCTTCCTCTTCTATTACTGCAGGAGATTTTGCAGGAATATTGATACCAGGAAGAGTCTCGAAAATCAGTGGGGGATGCTCTTTATTAGTACCTTCTACAATGACATCTTCCTCGCTGTCAATGTCAACTTCTTCTTCTTCGAAATCATCATCATCTTCATCATTTTTATCGTCTTCATCATCTTCGTATTCGACAGAAGCAGTACCTGCCGATAAAGAGGCTAAACTTTCATCCCCTAAGTCTTCTTCATCGACTTCCTCAATCATAACCTATTTCCCTTTAGAAGGAGGAGCTCGACTATCTTCTGGTTGAGAGTCTTTGTGAACTGGAATCGAAGGGGATGGAGAAGCCTGACTACCTCCTTCTTGGGGAATAGATGACGACGCTAGCAAGTGCACCCGAGACCTAGTCATGGGAGAAGATGAGCTAGGAGGAGTAGGCTGTGAAGAAGGAGCCGGTTTATTTTGAGTTGCAGTAGTGTTTGCCGGAATGGGAGAAGATATTCCTTCAACATCATCTGCAACCCGGCCAACGAAGTCACGAGAGACTTATTCAAATTCCATTATAACCTCACGAGCAATCCAACCTTCTAAGGTATTGATGACCTTCTTTTCACAAATTGGATCTTCTAAAGATATTCTTCTGCAAATCTGGCCGTGAAAAGGTGCACGGCTCTTCTCTGATATATAACCAATTCCGTCTTCGAGCTTCCTACCTCTTAGCTTGGGCGGGGGAAGCCAAATGGGTTCATCTACTAGTAAACGATTGTTGACCAAGTATGATTGGTGACCCCACCATCACATCTAGCTATAAGAAGCACGAACTATACGATCACAACTTGGAATTACAAAAGTAGAATCAACGTGACCGCCTAGCAGCTGTTTCCATACCATGGCCCAATTGTAAGGACTAGTGCCATAACAGCACATTCTTCTGGTAACTAATCCACAGTCTTCTGGAACGGCCTGATCGAAACTGAACTAACGAGCAAAATGACTGGGATAGTACAGTTCTCTCCAAAACTTCGTTCCTTCCCGCAGTGGCAAGCACAAGAGCATATGGAGAGAAAGAATGCTCTTTCTCCTACAATGAGTGCCGCGGTGTCTACCATATCAATATTTTCGATGTAGTAATAGAGATGGGATTGAAAGAAATCAACCTGATCAGTGTCCCGAATCTTGTTGGCTACCCAGTTGTATGATCTTTTTGCCATAGCCCTTTATTGAAAAAACCAGAGTGGAAGGTGCGAAGGATGAACGTATGCTTTTTCAGGGGGTTCAAAAGTCCAAGGAAAGTAAACCCCCATCTAGCCAGTAACATAATGTCATGGAGTATACGCCGAAGAAGCCCCAATGGTAGGGTTCTTGACATGAGTGGCTACTTACCCAAGGGCTCTATAAATAGAGCATAACACTGGAGGTGCAAGTGAATGCTTATGACCTTCCACCAAGGCGCCAGCAACGACGAAGACAGTGGAGCAAATGGCATCTGCCCATTTTGAACTAGGAAGCACTACAATGCTTAGCCAATAAGCTAAGAATGCTGCGAGCTCCCCATATAAGTTGTACTTTACTCTATCTTTGATGTTGTCGCGAAGTCCCGCTAATTCTGGAGAATGGCAGTCGCGGAATCTGCAGGAGAAATAAAAATGGGTGAGAAAAGGGGCAATTGAAGAAAACAGTTGATTCATGGACTTAAAATTACTTGAGAGCTTTGGAAAAATGTGCAAGTCATTGCAGAGGAGAAATCTTGTGGATGTTTGGAAATTTCGACATTTCCTTGAAAAGTTCAATGGTGGTTTCTAAGATGGAAGGCTTGTGGCTAGGAGAAGAAACAAATGCCAACTCCTTATTAGACAGGACAAATTCATCGTAAAATTTTTCTGTTAGTGGAAGGCCCGCTATTCGGTGGAGATCTCAGAGCGTAATGTTCATCTCACCCACTGGCAAATGAAAAGAGTTAGTGGTGGGAGACCAGTAGTCGAGAAAGCCTTTTATCACAGTCAGCTCTCTGTAGAAGTACTGAGATGTAACGCCGTGAACTTTTCGATACTCGAGCATCGAAAGTCCTCGAGCATTACCAAGAAGTTGGTATCATCTGAACACGCATACAATACAAATCTCACCATCCTTACCTTACACTTTCCCCTGACTAAAGCAACGAGTAATCATGGTAATTCTGGTACAAATTCTTATTTGGAAGCATCTCTACAATCACGTGGAACCGTTAGATCGCCAACAATCACGAAAAGGCCATTAACCCAAGCTCTGAATTCCAGATCACGACGTTCCACCATCCGATTGGCATGAAAATTCATAACGCACCTAGGAAACACAAATTAGCCGTTCATGGTGAATAATATTCCTTGGATCAAGGTATAAGTGGCCGAGGGACAAGATCCGACAACAACCGCTTGATTGGGGCCACTTGATCAGTGGACCCACTTCTACATGGGGCCCAACCCCCTTAAATGTAAATGGGAATGCAGGTGGACGGTGTGGATGTACACGGGACACCACTAGGGACACCACGTATCGAGTGCATGTGCACCTAATACGTGCAGCGGCGCTGCACTGGGACTGAGAAGCGGTCAACACGGGGCGGACCCGCTCCCTCTCTCTCCAGCGGGCTTTCCGCGGTGAGGCTCTCGAACAGGGGCTTACGGACCTCTCAGATGGGCCAGCATCTTCATTCGCATGTCCGATCTGGACCGTCCATTGGACCCCAAATAGAGCACCTGATCAAGTCAAGAACGAAAAGTTGCAAAGATGCAGCGAGGTCGACTTCCACCCATTCAAGCGTAGGATAAACGGTGACCTGAGAAATCTTGCGAACCACCACCGATCTGATCTGTGATAGAACCTGATAGATCAAAACAGCATGGTAAAACCAATGGAAGGATCGGATTTCCGAGACTGCTTTGATCGTGGGCCCACCAACTATCGCAGACTTGTGATTTCCGCAGAACGCGGAAACAGCGGACGAAGCTTGAGGCATCGCAGACCGTTGGATGATCAAGGTCCGGATCGTGGCCATGATCCGGACCATCCAGACGCAAAAATCCTGAGATTCGACCGCTTCCACCCTGGCAGAAGTAATCGGAAGGGACACAGTGGACCGCACGCAGCTTCTGATCATCCCAGCGCAGAAATAGGATGCGCAAACAGGGCGTCCGACTCTCGGTCGGAAACCAACCTGTGTAAGAAACATCTAGAAAACCTATCCCTATAAATACCTACCTCCGTCCGACTTGAGAGGGAAAAGAAAGGATAAGAAACGTGGGAGTGAGAGAGAGAAATCCGGCAGCTGTCGCCAGACCTGCTGCCGTCTAGCAGAGGAAGAAAGAAAAGAGAAAGAAAGAAAAGAAAGAAAGAAAGAGGGAAGAAAAAGAAAGGAAAGAAAAGAAAGGGGAAAAGAAAAGAGAAGAAGAATGAAAGAAAGAAAGAAAGGAAAGAAAAGAAAAGATAAAGGAAAGAAAAGAAAAGAAAAGAAAAGAAAAGAAAAGAGAGAGAGGAAGAAAGGAAAAGAGAAAGAGAAGAAAAGAGGAAGAAAGAGGGAGACAGAGTCCAACCGAGTCGACTCAAGATGACTCAGTGATTCAACCCGCCGATTTGGGCTGACTCAACAGGTAAATTTTAGTTTTACTAATCAAGGTTATGGGTAAATCGCTCATCTGCCAATAAGCTTAAACTAGGTTAAGGTCTAATATCATCATCCTTCCAAGCCTAAACCTAAATCCTAGGCAAAAATCCTAACCTTTTGAATTGTTTTAGAATTCAATCCCTTAGCGTAAACATAAGAACAAATGAGGGTGATCCGACATCAAAGGTGAGGGTTTTATCCTTTAAGCTTACAGTACTTTAAGTTGATTTATTTATTCTGTCATTTACCTGTATTCCTATTATTTCATCTAGCCTCTTTCGTACCTTTTACGATATAAATTATCCTACCTTTTCCATATTTTTAATGATGTGAATTATCCTGCCTTTTATGATTACTTGTTTCTCTAGGAATTACCCTATCAATTGATTTAGTTAATATCATTGCAACTGTTGGCCCTTTTAGGATTATGACATAATGTCAAATACAAGTGAATTTCTCTGAATTTATGTGAGGCTATGGACACAAGTCTTGCCCCTACCTTATCAATTATTGAGTTGGCCCTGTTACTTGTCTCTTTATTTGAGTTGGCTCTGCCACTCGTCTCTATATTTGAGTTGGCTCTGCCACTTGTCTCTTTATTTGAGTTGGCTCTGCCACTCTTCTTTTATTGAGTTGACCATTGTCACTCTTCTCTTTATTATATTGGTCATTGACACTTTTATTGAGTTGACCATTGTCACTGTTCTCTTTATTATATCGGCCCTGTTCCATCTATCTTTAAAGGCATGGGCAAGTGTCTTGTTATTTCAGAACCTCCATGATTCAGTTTATATTCTTCATGATTCAGATTATATTCTTCATGATTCAGTTATATTCTTTATAAGTGTAAGTGATGTGTTATAAGGTATCACAACTAGTGAATCGATTATCTTATCATGAACGTAATGTGTTATGGGTAGTGGCCCTCTTGGTCGGCACGTAATTCCGTGAGTTGGTTGGCATGGTGCATAATCGATATATACAAATCGGCATACGTGTTACATCAACTTTTCGAGATTGGATGTCGCAAATAGTCACTCCATGAACACATCGTGTTACGTAAATTCTCCAACTGCGTGTTGTGTTGCCTTGAGATGTTCGTATAAATTCACATTAGCATTGGCCATGCCGGCGAATATTCGTAGTTATGGGATGCGGGTCAAGTCGGGTTTCATATGAATTATATTCCACGTTGTGATTATCACTACGTGTGATGAGCCACACACACTATGCTAGGCATGCATCTCATGTAGGTTGTTTGCGCATACTGAATATCTTCTCTATTAGTGGAGTACGAGATGTATCAGTACCATTTACTTTATTTTTATGAATCTCTTGAATTATTGTTAATCTTAAAGGATAACCTTCACTATGAGTAGGGCATTGACCATCTCCCAACCATACAGATGACGCAGGTGACGAACAAATTGAAGACTTAGAGGACTACTTCCCTATAGAAGACTATCTTAAAGGACTAAGAAGACAATTTTACTATTTAATTTTATACTTCCGTTGTGAACTCTGATGTTGTAATAAACCTCCAATTATGAGGCCATTTGATTATTCTTTTACTATGATGAAATATGATCAATACTGTTAATTTTATTCTTGTGAATGTTACCTTCATGAATATATTTGGATGTGACCCAAAAGAAAAAAATAATAAGGTGCGATTTATAAAGCATCCAATTTGTACATCATTAACACCCGGTTTACTCGGGCACGAGTACGAATTCTGGCCGTGAAAATTCGGGCTGTTACATGGGATGTAACTTCGATGGCATTATACAAGCCTATCTTAACAACATCTTTGCGTGTTTGGTCAAGATAGCTTCTGCCCAATCTGAGAAATAACAACGTGAAGTTAAGAGACCCCTCGTCCGAAATTCCTCTGGTCCCCAAAGCAGCTCACGGTCTCGGAAACATTGTTGGACCGTCTCATAGAAGTATGTAGAGAATAGGTTGTGGGGATTGTGAGAAGGGATGAGGAAAATCATTGGGTAGACCTCGCCGATGCGTTGTCGTGACTTGTGCGCTATCAAGATTCCCTCGAGAATGCGCGGTTCTTTCGATGTCCAGGAAGAAGTATATATCAGCCTCTCTCCATTTATATGATCTCTTGGTCACAGTCAAGCATGGATTGATGGCGATGAAGACTGAGAGGAATCACGGTCATACCCTCCAAGTGCAGGTTGTTGAATTTCATGATGCCTTCAATCACTCTGACCATCTCCCATGAGTTTTAAAGCTTCTTTTTGTTATGCTCCTTAATCTTCTCTTTAAATTCCTTAGCCTTATTGCGATGAGTTTTCTTTGATCGAGAGGTGGGAGGTGTATCCTCTCGAGCAGGAGGTCTTTGGCTGTCAGTGTGAATGTGGGCGGTCGATTTCATCCACTCATCCCAGTCGTACTCACGACCATGTTTTGGGGGTCGTTTTACGTCTCCCATCAAAATTGCCCGATGGATAGGAGAAGGTAGTGAGGAGATGCGGTCGAAAAAATCAAAGGTTGGGAGCACAGGCTCCTTGAAGTAAGTAGGATGACGGGTGGTGGTTTTTATGCGCTTTGGTTGTGGCTGGTCAAAGGATGGAGAAGGATGAAAAAATGATGGGTTTGACAAATCTTGGTGAGAGAGTTGTGTAGTAGGTGGGTCAATGTCATGAAAAGTTCGCTTAATATGGGCCATGGTGGAAAAGGGTTAAAGACTTAAAGGTATTTGAAGAAGAAAAAAGAAAAAAGTTAGAAAACTGAAAATTTTCTAAGTCCTAGTAGCGCGGACTCGCGTAATCAAAATCAGTTGCGTGGGGCATTGCAACTGCCAAAAGCCTTGCGCGAATAGGAGAACTGTTGCACTGGTTCGTGCAAACGAAAGTGGTTGCGAGGGGATTTGGAAGAGAGGTGGAGGTTCATTACAAACTGAAGTAAAGTACAGAATGAATGAAGTTTGAGGTATTTATAGTGCGTGTGGTCGAGTACGGTACACTGGCACTGGTTGCGCGGGTCTGAGCAAATCTTTTCAGAGTGAAATTGATCCTTATTCTTTGATTTCTTGAGAAACAAAGAAAGGATCAAGGGGACATCTGTTGAGGCATAAAAAGGAGAAGAAAGAATTAAAGAATAAGAAGATAAATATAAAAAGGATGGAGAGAAACAGAAGATAAGAAGAAAAAGTATGTTCAAAGGGGTTTGCGCAGGTCCACGCAAACCATATTCATTGCGCAGGTTCGTGCAACCAGTAACATCAGTTGCACGGGGTCGCGCAACTGGTTTCTGGACTTATTGTTCATAGATGTTCAGAATTGATGAAAGGTGGGTCCCTTGGCACCAAGATCGAGGTTTCATATGTGTGGAGGCCTATAAATACCTCCTTCTCCCACTCATTTGGGAGGATTGAAGATTTTGGAAGAAGTGTAGAGTAGTAGAGAAGATTGAAGGTAGGAATGCAGAGAAACCCATGGTTTGCGCAGACCCACGCAAACCATGTCGGTTACTTAGGTCCGCGCAACCAGACTACCATGCAGTCAGTATTGACAAAGGGGTCGAAATGCTGCCAAAATGATCAAGCTTTAGTTCTTCCTCTATCTAAGCTTCGAAAAGAAAAAACAACTGATTGGATCCGCACAATATTCCTCTTAAAGAGATGATCAAATCATGAGTCAAAGTGCTGCTGAATTTGATATTCGGATTCAACATTTGAACTTTGTCAATTTCATATTCTATATAATTTATCTCAGAATCAAAGGACACTCAAAGATGTAAATGAACTCAATATTAATAATACGATGATTGTTCTTAATATACTTTTTCTCTGTTATATTTGAATAAGATAATCTCCCAAATTGAATGCATTTGTTTCTTGTTCGAAACAATCTCATCGAGCTGCCTTCGATATCATCGAAGGTAGTTCGATGACACTTCGATGCCATCGAAATGTTTGTTTTTAGAGTTTAATTTTTAACTCAGACATCTAAGTATAGGACTTTGTTTGGTGGGTTTTGGAATATGTTTTGATGAGGTCTTATGACTTTCTTCTCTTGTCTTAAGTGAAATGACTTCAAACCTTCGAGTCTTCAATCTTGGTTCTTCTTTGGGGCTCACTTGACTATAAGACTCTTAATTCACACTAATTGACAAACTAGGAAACTTTCACGTGGCTTCACCCCTAATAGTGGTTCTGCCCTAAGAGAAGAGGTGGGCTCTTGAGACCTGAACCCCAAAGATGGTGCAACTCGGGAATCCAAGCTACTTCCTACTAACTCTACATAGAATGCACCGAAGATAGTGGCAGCCCCAGAATCTCCCTTAGAAGACAAAGAACAAAAATAGAAAAGAAGAAGAGAAGAGGCAGTTTCTAGGTATACCGAAAGAAGCTTCAGCACAGGGACTTTGAATTGACAAATGCCGAAGAAGTAGAAAACTCTTGGACCGAAGTGGAGAGGTGGAAGGTAGATGGAGGTAGACAAAGCTCGGGCTTCACAAAATAGATTAACGAGCAAAAGAGGGGAGATGGTAGTATTTATAAAATCCCACTGGCAGCGCATTTATTCCTATGTGGTACCACGTGAGCCCAAGGTGATGCTTCGACTGATGTGCCCCTCCACGTGGCAGTGCAAGGCTGGCCCAAGCAGAAATATGATGACTCAAGTGACAGTTGTCAATCCACAATTCATCTAAAGTTTGAATGATGTCTTGCCATTAATGCACGACCCCTCGATCTCGCGACCGTAATTATTCCCTTTTCAAAATTCATATTAGGCACCACCTTTTCAGCTCCCGCCCTCACCGACAAACGAAAAAAATGGGCTCGATTTAAGATTTCAAGAAGGCTGTGCTACTTGAATTTCAAATTTCAGTTTACGAGTTTTTATTGGCTAATCTAGGCTCTTACTTCTCAAGAACATACATGACGAGCTCAGGAGTAGGAGACAATTGTTGTAGGAAAAACCGAACTAGTCTACAATGTGGGAAGTGTGGGAAGTGTAACTGACTAAAGGAAGAATATCTGAATGAGCTTCCCAAATCGGTATGGAACTGATCTCGAGGATGTGGCTAATGGTCCTCTCGACAAAGAGATCAACCATAAGCTAAGCTCCTGGAGGTAGAGCTCAGTTGTAAGAGCCATCTCCTGGGCTGAGTAAGTCAACCGCCACCACGGCAGGATGAGGATCTTGGTGAAAATAATGCCTCGATCCAGAAATCATATCTGATATGGTTCTACCCGAAGAGCACGCTAATGTGGGCTTGCGTTGAATTCAAGAGATGATTCATTTCCTAATAAGACTTGCTTATCCCGTGAATCCCACGAGATACGCAAATCTCGACACCGCGTAATGAATCCTATACCTCCGTTGTGATTGAAGGCAGGTAAGCTAATGATTGAAGGCAGGTAAGCTACAGCAATCCAAGAGTCTTTTCAACCAAAATCTACCCGCGATACATAGCCGTTATCGGCGCCCCATTGTCTGTTTGGACTCTCTCTTGCAACCAATCGCATCCGTTCATCCAAATTTTGGTGATAACAAGGGTAATCACCGTTGTTTCTTATGGTACTGCTTCATTTTTTGTCCTACCTGAAATGATCCAGCAGAACGGATGGACAGCGTGGACATATAATACATTCATCAACATGGACCCGTCAGGGCCGCCGCGTGTTGGCTGTGGCCGTGGCGCACCTAATCCGCTCCCTCTCTCCACTGAACACGTGGCAGGCTGATTCACCATTCGTGATGCATGTGGCACGCTAATTTACCAATGGGTCCATCCATCTATTAGACAATCTCACTTTACACCGCTGCATATTTGACCGCCAACCATTAATGTTCCCACCATTAATTCGATGTCCACAGATCTGATGGATAAGATTATCTACTGGGTGTGACATTGGAGACATAAGCCATCCGTGCTAAGGCCCACTATATGGATGGACATGATCGTATATCATGGTTCCACATGTACCGTGTAGAGATCAATCTACCATTCCCCATTTCTTCTTGCTCTTAACCGATCATCTTCTCTTCCAAATTAATACTAATGCATGCAACCATACATGACTGAAAAATTACTTATAATTCCTATAGAAGACTAATACAGATATGTTGCAGCATTAAAATAGAAAGTTCAAGTGTTTAAAGAAAAAAAAAAAAAAAAAACTAAACATCTTCTAACATATTCTTAAACTCGCCGAAATCAATCCTACCGTCGCCATTTTCATCGAACACTCCAATCATCTTCTTGCAATTTTCCAATTCCATTCCTTCTTTGAACTCCAACACTGCCATGACTCGTTGTAGCTCGGCAGCATCTATGAAGCCGTCTCTGTTCTCGTCGAAGATGGCGAAAGCTCCATCCAGTTCATCTATGCTTGCTTCTTTCTCTTCCAGCAACACTGATACAGCTTCTACAAGACTGCAGTCGACATGCTTCCCTTTGCACTGCTTTTGGATCTCTTTGCCTAAGCTCCCCATCCCGAGCTTCCTGATGACTATCTCAATGTCATCACCATCCAACATTACTTCTTGAGTACCGTTTGTTTGTCTGGATTTAGATAATATTTGCTTGTTGGAACAGTAACTGTCGGAGTACAAGTTTTCAGGAACGATTGCGAGAGATTCTTCTCGAGGGACTAGCTCTATGTGGGTATGTAGAAATCGGTTGTGGAACTGTTTGAATTTTATGAGGAGATTGATTATACCGCAAAACAACATGGACCCAACAAAATTTAGGATTGAACAGGTGTAAAGGATCAGTTTCTTGGCCATTTCAGTTGTGGGAGAGAGAGAGTAGCCTTTCCTATCTTAGTTTTGCCACTAACTTTTCAACGCAAAAAGAAGATGAGAGAGAGAGAGAGAGAGAGAGAGAGAGAGAGAGAGAGAGATTACTCTATGTATTGTAGAGATCTAGGAGAAAAAAATGCTGTCACACGTTGAAAGTGGTAGGAAAACGAGGGTCGGAAAGATCTGTTCTTGCTCTCCTAGCGAATGCACGATAAATAGCTGTTGGGGTAGTGAAGATGCAAATGTTTGGTAATTCCACTGACGATGGAGAGGAAGTTTCCTCTGGGATATCTCTAAAATACGGAATCTCTTTGCACCTCATCGTATTCTTTATGTGAAAATTCATCTGCTGCATTCCTTGATTTTAGACCTTGAGCCTAAAACCTGCAAGACCCACCAATCAGGTGGGCCACACGAACAATGGAGATGAGACGCCAACCGTCGGTTAGTGTATGTTAACAACCATTGTGTTTTCATCAGGTGTGCCTTACTAAAATAAATAAATAAATAAATAAATAAAATCATCCCGTTCCAAAATTTAGGCAGGTCAAAACGTTACATTGTATGATACTATCTATATGAGATCTTAATTATCGTATGATATTTTGTATGTACGGTGAAATAAGGGTACTACATCTGATGGACGGAGTGGATTTGACATATGTAAAGGCTTGCCCAAATGACTGGGAGCGGATTAGGTGCCGCCCCGGCCTCACCCAACAAGGTGCGAAGCTGACGTGGGGCCCACCTTGAGGTACCTATTGTATATCCATGCCTTGCATCCGTTTTGCCAGGTAAGTCTAGGGTATGAGCTCAAAATTGAAGTATATCTAGATGTCAGATAGACCACCCCATTGGAAACAGTGGTGATTGAATGCCAACTACTAAAAACTTCCTAGGGCCCGATTTAATGCTAGCCGTAAAATTTATTTTCCTTCCAACCTATTTTATAAGGTTATACACACCTGAATGAAAGTATATATATGAACGATGTGTGTCTAACATCAACACCATGTATTTGATGGGTCCCATTTATTTTATTGCATATCCTAAAAATCAGCCATATAGGAAACTCAGGTGGGCCATACCATCTAAAATTACGTGAAGACATGCTTAAAACACATAAAATCACTTGGTGGGGCCCACTTGAGTTTTGGATGCACCTGAAACTTGGTCTGACCCTTCATCCAAGTGAAACACACACAATGAATGGTCTGGATCTGTGAAAAACATCTTGGTGGGCCCAATAAATTATTATGAATGTTTTAATGGGAGGGAAACTCCTCTCAACTGTTGTATGTGGTGTGTCCCACCCAAGTCATAGATTAATTTGATTTTTAAGCCTCTGGCTTACCATGGAATGGTACATCTAACTAATAGGGTAGATGTTCGGCACACATCACAGTGGGGCTCACACAGCTGTACCTCATTGGAAAGTTCCCATCAGGTCGACCATGTAATACCATTTCCATATATATATATATATATATATATATATATATATCAGCTTGATCCAAAACTTTATCGCCCACGTGAAATATTTAATAGTTAATCACCACTGTTTGACGTGTTTGACGTGTTTGACGTGGTATGGCCCATCAAAGAATTTACTTATTTTCTGGGCTCATGCTTAAAATACGCTGGAAAGACCGATGGGCGGAGTGGATATAGAACATATACATCAAGGTGGGCCCCACGATCAGGATCACACCGTGTTGTGTGAGGCATGGACCGCACGTAACCCGCTCCGCAAGTAACCTCAGGTCCACCGCTTTGTTCCGGACGCGGATTTATTGCAAGAAGTTCCAGCGTTGGAAACTAAGTGGGCCACCGTGATGTTTTTGAGACATCCAACCCATCCATCCGTTTTTTGAGCTCATTTTAGGGCTTGATCTCAAAAGTTAAAAGATCCATGACTTAAGTGGGACGCAATAAAGGAAAATGTGGGTAGGGAAATTCCTACCGTTGAAACCTTCCTGGTGTCGACAGTGATGTTTTCATGTCATCCATACCATTCATAACGTCATTCCTACTGAGATGAACCGGAAATACAAATATTATCCCTATTCAAAACTTTTGTGGCCCCATGAATATTTTAATTGTGGACGTTCAATTCTCAGGTTTTTGGCCCACTTAAATATTGGATCCGGCTCATTTTAGATTTTTGTCTTTAAGTCCTAAAATGAGCTCACGAAACGGATAGACGTGGTAGATTTCTTACAAACATCAAAATTGGCCCCACCTAGGTTCCGAGCGAGGAACTTCCCATCGCGTAAAACATGTTGCAGGCGATTCGGTCCTCGGGCTTCGTAACTTCGCTTTCGCTTTCTTCTTTAGAAAGCGACTGAAAGAAAAGACGAGTCCACGGACTTTCACAGAAGCATCAAAGCAGCTGGGCCACTTGTTTTCTCAAGACAATGGGAAATACGGTAAATAGTAATTATTATAATTTCGCCGTGTTTGAAAATTCCTAAGATTTTGTGCCTTTGGAATTGGTTCAAAAGAAATCATTTTAATTTTTGAATTGCAAGGTAATGCATATGATACATCCAATCTGTCCATCTGTTTTATTACAATATTTTCGAGCATGAGACAAAAAATGAAGCAGATCCAATCCTCAAGTTGTCCACTCCAAAAGAAACAGTGGCCCCACAAAGTTTTAAACAATAAGTATTCGATTACCATTTTTGTATGACGTGATCCACTTGAGTATTGAATATGCCTCAATTTTTTACTCATGCTGTGAATTCAAATGGAATAATGGATGAACAGTGTGGATAAGCAAAATGCATCACAGTGGGACCCACAGATATTTTGTTATATTTTTAATTTTCAGGTCAAAAAGTAAGCCGTATATGCTCTTATTGTACCGAGTAGACTCAGATGGACCCACCTTGAATGTATGTGATCTATCCACTCAGTCCATCGGTATTTTTATCTAATTGAAGGGATTGAGCTCAAAATTTAAGCATATACAAAGATCAAATGGATCATACCACTGGAAACAGTGGGGATAATGATTTCTACCGTTGAAAACTTTCTAGCCCTTCAGTAATGTTTATTTGTCATCCAACATATTCATAATATCTTAAAGACATAAATAAAATGAAAATACTAATATATGCTTGATCCAAAACTACTGCAGCTCCCATGAGATTTTCAATGGCAGACGTTCAATTTATCTGTTTTCAGTTGTGTTCCATTTGAACATTGGATATGCCTCATTTTGGGCGAAAGCCCTAAAATTATTTTGTAAAATAGATGGACCAAGCGTATAAAATACATCGAGAGTTTACTTAGCCTAGTGAGTTACTTGCTACGCAATCCGCTTTATGGGCAGTGACCCTCCACTGGCCAATGGCTAGTCGGCGGTGCTCTATGGGCTCCACCAGGATGTATGTGTGTCATTCACGCCGTCGACCCATTCTTCCATATCATTTTATGATATGAGACAAAAATGAGTTTGATCCAAATCTAAAGTGGACCGCACAATGTTGATTGAATGTCCACCATTAAAAACTTCTTTTTTTCCCATGGTGTACATTCAATCACTATTTTTTTCCCATGGTGTGGTCCTATGAGATTTAGATCTACCTAATTTTTTGGAGAAAGCTCTTATAAATTATATTTTAAAATGGATGGACGGCATGGATAAAACAAATACAACATGATGGGTCCACATAGCACCGACCATTAGCCACGTGGGTTGCAACATCATTAGCTAAACCGCGCCCGGGGTTCACATGATCGCGGATTAGGTACTAGTCCGCCTGTTCCGCGGATTAGGTACTAGAACCGCCTATGAGGGCCATTGATCGGCCAAAATGATGTATTAATTTTATTCACAGTTCATCCATTTTTAAATATCATTCTAGATTATAAAATCAAAAATGACAAATATCCAAGCGTCAAATGGATCATAAAGTAGGGATTAAATTCTTACCTTTGAAAATTTCTTGGGGGCCACAGAAGTTTTGGATCAAAATGACATTTGCTTTCTTCACATCATCTAGTTGTATATGATCATATCAACAGGTTGGATGGAAAATAAACATCACGTAGACTGTAAAAAGATTTCAATGGTAGGTATTCTTAGCACCGCTGCTTCGTGTGGTGTGATCCACTTGAGAGGTAGATCTGCCTTAGTTTTAGTTCCATGTTATAAAATGTTATGAAAAAATAGATAGGCAGCGTGGATAGAATTCATACATCATTTTGGCCCCTTAGTGGCCATCGGAACCTCTGTACCAAGGTAGTACCGCATCCGTCGGCGGTTCTCATATTTAGGGAAGGAAGCGGATGGCTGGTGTCTTCTGTACCCCGCACCACCAACCTAGCTGGTATGGGTACGTGTCGTGCGAAGACGATCGGTAACGTGAAAGCTTGACCTGCGCTTATTGTATTGAGTAAACTATGTGAAGTCCACCATGATTTATGTATTTTATCCGCTCTGTTCATCCATTTTCTTCAAATAATTCTAGGGCTCAAAACAAAAAATAAAACATATAAAATATTTAAATGGATCACCAGATCACATGAAACAGTTGAATTGAACTTCTACTATTGAAAATTTCTTTTGGGGCACAAAAGTTTTGGATTAAGCTAATATTTGTGTTTTCCATCCATCTATGTTTGTATGATCTTATGAACAGGTTGGATGACAAATAAGCATTAATGTGGGATCTAGCATTAATGTAGTATGATCCACTTGATCTCTACATATGCTTCAATTTTGGGCTCAACTCCTTAAATTATATGGAAAAACAGATAGACGGTGTGGATAAACCACATACATTCAAGGTGGGCCAACTGAGTTTACTCATTGGGATGAGAGCGTACTCAATACGCAATCCAATTTCCGCTTACGCTTCTACTGCTCGGAAACGGATTGGCTACTTCCCTGCCACTAGCCCGGTGGCTGTTAGTCGGTGCTCTGTGACCTCACCACGATGTATGTGCTTCATCCATGCCGTTTATCCATTTTTACAAATCATTTTAGGGCTTGAATGAGAGGGACATAAATCTCATGCGGACCAAACTAGGGAAAAACAATAGTGAGTGGATATCCACCATTAAAATTCTCTTAAGGCCCACTGTACTATTTATTTGACATCCAATCTATTTATTAGATCATACAAACCTAGATAAAGGAGAAAAAAAAAAAAACAACAAAGATCAGCTTGATCTAAAACTTTAATGGCCCCCAAAAAGCTTTTAATGGTTGACATTTGTTCAACATCGTTTCTTGTAATGTCGTCCACTTGAGATTGTGATATATTTCGTTTTTGGTCTCATATAATAAAATAATCTAGAAAAATAGATGAACAGCATAGATGAAACACATACGTCATAGTGGGTCCCACAGAGTACTGACCACTAGAGCAGGGCATCGGTCCTGATCAGATCGGATTAGATATAACTCGATCCTATCCGATTTTCCAATGGTTAGACCCGAACCCGATCCGATCTAAGACCGGATTCGGGTCACCTAATTTGGATAGACCCGATGCCTAGTTGACATTACCCAAACGGTATCCGCCTCGATCAGAAAAACCAAGTCGGATTGGATTAGGTACGATTCGAACAGTATAAATTAAATCAAATCGTTTCATATGGTATGGTCTAAGTTAACCTTTAATATATCTCCTTTTGTGCTCAATGACTAAAATAATATTTCAAAATGTATAAACGACTTAGATGAAATATATACATCAAGGTGGGCCCCACATGGCTCTGAAAGAACATTTAGCTTCCGTGTATATGTTTTCATTTAACTTTTAAAGTTACTTCCTCTTCACGGAACCTTTTACTTGCTTTTCATGCAAGCATGGGTAAATTCAAATTATGTATCCACGTTAGCGATTTCTGTGGATCTGATCATAGGGTAGGTGTATATCCAAACCATTCATTCATTTGGCATGCTCGTCTTAAGGCTTGAGACAAAAAATAAGACAGATCTAACTATCAAGTGGACCACACGAATGGTTTAACAGTGAAAATTATTCTTTGCTGCTATTTGTGGTGTGGTTCATATGATCTTTAGATATTATTCATTTTTTGAATAATGCTCTATAATGATCTATAAAAATATATGAACGGTGTAGATATAATAAATACATCACTGTGGGGCCCATATAACTTTGATCTCCTTTGAACAGTTCGTACAACTCGGAGATCGAGGTGCCAAATGCGTCACGCGCCAGTACGACTGTAGCATTGTACTGGAAACGGACAGGCTACTCCCTTGCCACCGGTCATCACTGCTCTGTGGACCCCACCATGATGCATGTGTTTCATCTATGCCCTTCATCTATTTTTATAGATCATTTTATCTTATTAGAAAAAAAAATGAGGTATATCGAAATCTCAAGTGGACCACATTATAGGAAACAGTGTTGAATGAACATTGACCATTAAAAACGTTTTTAGGCTATAAAAGTTTTTTATCAAGCTGATATTTATTGTATACCCGACGTCAAAACTGGGTCGGGTCTATTCGGGTCGGTTTGGCCCATTCGGTCTGGGTAGTCGGACCGGATCTGTTCGGATACAGTGCTATTAGAACCTGATTCGAAATACTTTCGGATCTGGACCATCAGAATTGATCAGGCCCGATCAGACCGTTGGTTCTGTTCGGAACGGTACCGAGTCAGGTCTGGTCGGGTTGGATCCACCGGATCGGGCCTAAGTTGCCCACCTCTACTGACCACTAGCCATTGGCTGGTGGAGGGGGAGTAGCCAATCCATTTCCGTCTTGATCGGACACAGATTTAAAGTGAAAGCCTTTCACAGTAAGTTCCTATGATGGGAACCTACCTTGGGGCTATCATGATGTTTTTGAGAAATTTACCTTATTCGTCCATTTTGTGAGCTTATTATGACATGAGTCTAAAAATGAGCCAGATCCAATACCCAAGCGGGCCTCACTAAAAGAAAAGGTGGATAGGGAAATTCCTACCATTGAAACGTTTACCTACTTCATAACGTCATTCCTACTCGGATGAAAAACAAAGATATTGCCTTATTAATAAGTTATGTGGCCCCGTGAATATTTCAAATGTGGACATATTCAATCCTCATGTTTTTGGCTCACTTGAGTATTCCATCCAAAACATTTTTCGCCTCATGTCATGAGATGAGCTCACAAAATGGATGGATGAGATAGTTTTCTTACAATCATAAGCCCCATCTAAGCTCCCAGCCCAGGAACTTTCGTACTGAAGGCTTTCTCAGTAAATCTGCCAGAGTGGAGCACACCAATGACTATCAACGCTAAAACATCTGGATGAAGATAAAAAACAAATATCATATTGATCTAAAACTGTTGTGACCCAGTATGATTTTAAAGTCAGCCATTCAATCCCCACTTGATTTTTTGATCTGTCTCATTTCTCAGCTGGGCTACGAGCTCACCAAGTTGACAGACCGTTTGCATATAATTCATAGTTCATGATGAGACCCATGGAACTTGGTGATATCAACCCACCAGCCACATCAGTGGTGTGTGGTACACCAGCCAAATGCCAATTGCTTCCATTTTTGTTTTCCATTAGCCATGAACAATTGGATGGCCAATATATAAACATTATGATGAATGTAAGGAAAGTTTCAACAGTGGGTGTCATCGTCCATACTATTTCGTGGAGTGTGGTCCCACTTGAGCTATAGATTGCTTCATTTTCGAGCTCATATACCCAAATGAGCTGTAAGACAGACTGCATAGATATAAAACAGATACATCAGGGTGGGCCAGATAGTTCCTGCCACCAGGGATATCATGTGTCACGATCACCTCCCTTGATTTTCAGTGGGCCCACATGAGCTGCAAACCAAATAAAGGTTCCGAACAGTGAGAATTCCGTATTGATCCCACACAAATCGAAGGTGGGTGTCCGCTCCCAGATTATTCTGTGTTTTGGCTCACTAGAGTCTTGGAGAGGCTTGTTTTTCAGGTCCTGGGTTTGATTGGAACGCGGATTAGTTACCGACAGGTTGAGTAGCGAGTCCTGCCTGCTGAAGTGACGTGTATGCTGCAAGAAAGAAAATCGACCTTCCAATCGATGTTATTTTTATGATATGTACCGTTTATGATAAGGCTTACCGTTGGGTTGTTGGATTGAATTACATCGACGTGTAGACTGGATATATCACCACTTTTTAAAGAAACGAATACGTACCATTTATGATAATGCTCACGGTTGGGTCGTTGGATTGACTTAGATCGACGTGTAAACCACATGAATCACCACTTTTTAAGAAATGGGCAAAAGCACGGGGTGGAATAGCTCATTCACATCTCATAAGGCAGATGGGGATTTCCTGCGAAAGTAAGGTAGGTGGGGCCACCATGGTGCGTTTTTGAAATCCATCCTGTCCTTTCATTTTGCCAGTTGATATTAGACAATGAGACAGAAAAGGAGACATGTTCAGCGAAAGCCTTTGCGTGATATCGTCATTGACCCGGAATACGAGGAGAATGTAAAAACACAGCCCGACTGCACAAGGGAAACGGATTGGCTACTCCCCCTACCACCGGCCATTTGCTGGTGTTCGGTGGTTTGTGGGCTCCATCATGATGTATGTGTTTCATCTATGCGGTCCATATATTTTTATAGATCATTTTATCTATTACACAAAAAATGAGGTATATCCCAACCTCAAGATGAGATATATCCCAACCTCAAGTAGACCATATTATAGGAAACAATGTTGAATGAATGTCGACCATTAACAACTTTTTGGAGGCTATAAAAGTATTGGATCAAGCTAATCTTTATATTTTTTAACCTTCATCTGGGTCTTTATGACCTAATCAACAAATTGGATGTCCTGTAAACAATACAATGGACCTTAGGAGGATTTAAATGATGGATATCTAATTACTATTGTTTTCTTGTGGTGTAGTCCACTAAGATTTATACCCCCCTTATTTTTATAATAAAGCCTTAAAATGATCTTTAAAAATGGATGAACGAAATATATGAAACACATACATCATGGTAGGGCCCGCAAAGACGGGCAGGGGGAGTAGCAATCCGTTTCCTTGTACAAGCACCAACCTAGGAAAGTTTGGAAACGGATTGGCTACTCCCCAGCCATCAGCCCTGTGGCCCGTGGTTAGTACTCTGTGGGCCCATCATGATGTATGTGTTTCATCCATTCTGTTCATTCATTTTTACTGATCATCTTAAGGTTTATCCCAAAAATTATAAGGATATAAATTTCAGGTAGACCACACCACAGGAAAACAATAGTGACTAGATATCCACCATTTAAATACTCCTAAGGCCCATTGTACTATTTATTTGACATCCAATCTGTTGATTAGGTCATAAATAACAGATAAAGGGAAAAAATAAATATTAGCTTGAACCAAAACTTTCATAGCCCCCAAAAAGTTTTTAATGGTCGACCTTCATTCAACACCATTTCTTGTATTGTGGTGCACTTGAGATTGCGATATACCTCATTTTGGGTCTTATATCATAAAATGATCTAAAATAATAGATGGACAGTATGGATGAAGCGCATACATCATTGTGGGGCCCACAGAGCACCGACCATCAACCATTGCCGTTTATGGAGAGTTCTATACATGGGAAGTGGATTAGCTGGTACACCACACACCAGCTATATAGGTGCAGGTACGTGTCCTGCGAAGATGAGTGCTGACACTCCTTGAGCTCCGAGTTTCATGAACGGTTCAAAGGAGATTAAAGTTACATGGGCCCACAATAGTGTATTTATTATATCCACACCATTCATCATTTTTCTAAATCATCTAAAAAATGAATCATATCCAACGATCAACTGGACCACAACACAAATAGTAGCTGAGATAATGATTTTCACCATTAAAAATTTCATAGGGCCCACCATAACGTTTATTTTCCATCCAATCTGTTCACAACGTCACGAAGACTTGGCCGTTGAGGAAAAACAAATTTCATATTGATCCAAAACTTCTCTGAACCCCCTAAAGGATTTCAATGGCTTCAATCCCCCAATGTTTTTTTCAGTGTGGTCCACTTGATTGTTAGATCCGTTTTATTTTTTGTCAAGCCTTATAACCAGCTCGAAAAAATGGATGCATGTACCGTTTGGATATAATCGCATACCTTATGATGGGACCCACGGAACTTGCTGAGGTCAATACACCCGCTATATAGCTGATGTGTGGTACACCAGCCAATCCGCTTCCCTATATATTCTCACCATAATGCACGTGTCTTATCCACCCCATCCATTCATTTTTTTCAGCTCATTATAATAAATAAAAAATAAAAAATGAGGAACGTTCAAACCTCGGGTGGACCAAACCATAAGAAACCGTGCCAATTGAATGCCCACAATAAAAAACTTCATGAGGTTACTAAAGTTTTCGATCAAGCTGAAATTTGTGTTTCCCTTCATCCGAGTCTGTGTTACCTAATCAACGATAGATTTGATGCCAAATAAAAATTACTCTAGCTCATAGAATGTTTGTAAGGAAGAGCATTCAATCAGCACTTTCCAATAATGCGGTCTACCTGAGGTTCGAATCTGCTTCATTTTTTATATCAGGCCTTAGGAAGAGCTTTTTTTTAAAACGGATGAATGTCGTGGAAAAGACACATACATCGTTGTGGTCCCACAGAGCGTTTCCAGCACGACATAGTACCAAAGTCGTTGCTGTGTGTACACTAACGCAATCCGAGTCGTGTTACAACCCCAATATAATGTGGGAATGATACCAGAAGCACGACTGGAGTCTTCGCTTTTTAAGACTTTTTTGTTTAGCCTCGATGTGGCTGTGTGGGTCCCAAAGAGATGTCTGTGGCAAATACACTCCGGTCATCTCTTTTTAAGGACCAGAATAAGATAGAATGGTAAAAAAACAGACATTCAAAATTCGGGTGGGCCACTACAAACGAAACAGTGGAAACGGAAACTTCCACGGTTGAAATCTTTCTGGAGCTGACCACGATGTTTATATGAAATCCAAACCTGCGTATGGTTATTACTAATAAGGTAAACTGTAGGAACAAACATCACAAAGATACAAAAATTCTGTCACCCCAGGCGTGCAATCTCCACTGCTTCATGTGTTATGATTCACGTGAGTTTTGGATACGCCTTATTTTTAGATTCTTATCATCTTGTGGTTCTTAAAAACAGACGGCTGGAGTGGATCTACCACGGACATCTCTTTGGGCACAGATTGCACCGCGCAGGTATATCACAGTGCCCGGGGAGCATGCAGTCCGCTCTGATCTCGCAGGGTGCAGACTAGGTGGGTCCACCTTGACGTATGTATGGTATATCCACTCTATCCATCCGTTTTTCTCTTATTTTAGGGCGTGTGCCAAAGAATGAAACAGATCCCAATCTCAAATGGACAACGTTATAAGAAATAATGATTTTGAATGCCCACCACTAAAAATTCTTAAAATCCACCGTAATATTTATTTAACATTACTTGCCATCCAAGCTATTGATAAGGTCACACATTCCTGGACGAAGGGAAGAAAACAAATATCAACTTGATCCAAAACTTTTATGGCCCACAAAAACATTTAATGGCTGTTGTGGAGGAAATTGAACTGGTCTACAGCGTGGGGAATTTAACCGACCACTGGAAGATTATTAAGATGAACTTTCCAAATTGGTAAGGTATAGAGCTTGGAGGATGTGGCTAATTAATGGTCCTCTCGATAGAGAGATCGGCCCCAAGCTGAGCTCCCCAAAGGCAAAGCTCGGTTGCAAGATCCATCTCCTGAGCTGAGCAGGTCGACTGCTACCAGGGTGGGACGGGGATCTCGGAGAAAATCCAGCCTTGAACCAAAAGATTAGATCCGATATGATTGTACCCGAAATTCTAGCTCAATGATAAATTCAGGGGAAGATTCATATCCATATAAGACTTTCTAGCGTATCTGGTGAATCCTACAAGATACGCAGATCTTGATACCGCCTAATAGACCCTATAAGTACCCCCACTATGATTGAAGGGAGGTAAGAGACAAAAATCCAACCTCAAGCCTTTTCAACCAAAGTCTACCCATATGACTTAGGCATCGTAGGGTCCATAGCCGCTATCGGCACCTCCGTTGTCTACTTCGTCTTATCTTTGCAGGTTGATTGGTGGACTAGCTCCTGCAACCAATCACATCTGTTCATCCAGATTTTGACAGTAGCATATTGGCACCGTCTGTGGGAACGGCAACAAAGTCAAGTTCAAACCAACTCTGGCTTGAGTTATTATTCTTCGTCCTCCTCCTCGATGGCCAAGAAGAAGGGGAAAGCCCCGACTACAGCTGAATCTACTCATGAGGAGTAGCCTGAAGACGCTCAGGCTTTGCAGTCAGCCCCCCAATCCCAGCTACTGTCACAAGTAGCAACGTAAAGGTCTTAGAACCGGGGTAGCCGGCTCATCTCCCTCGAGAATTAGGTGTGAGTCCTGACCAGGAACGTAGACCGTACCATAAGGATGTTGGAAAGGCAGCGCACAGATTCTCAACTAACCAAGAAGAGGTGGAGGTTGCAACTGAGCAGTCTCGCTCAGTACCGTCTCATCCTGAGCCTCACCAAAGGAAGGCCCGACCCGGGGGGGGGGGGAAGAGAACTTTCTCACCCCCAACACAGACTCTGGAATCCACCAAGCTTGCTGAGTCTGATCTGCACCATAACCTAGATCAGAGGAGGCAAGTTCAAGGAAAGGCCCTAAAGATCATGGTTGAAAATGAAGTCCCTTGGAGGGCAGAAATAAAAAAAAATCTAAAATCAGCTTAGTAATATGTAGTAGGCTTACTGAGCAAAGGTGCCGACTTTTATCGATGCTCCACTCGTACAAACCGAGTCATTATTTACAAACGACATCATGTAAGCCCAACCACCACTTAGGTTTCTGATGCCCTAAATATCACCATATTCATGCTCAGGAGACCCTACTGAGCACCTAGAATCATTCAGAGAATAAATGGAACTTCACGGTGCTTCTGGACCCATGATGTGCATGACATTCTACCTGACACTAAATTGGGCAGCACGATAGTGCTATAAACACTTAAAACCAAAATCCATTAGCTCGTTTGCCCAACTTAACAGGATTTTCGCTACCCAATTTATTAGCAGTAAGGATATAAGGAAGCCTTTAACCCACCTCCTCATGATAACTCAGAAGGAAGATAAGCTACTGAAAGATTACACCTTCTGGTTTAATGCTGAAGTTGTCCATGTATAAGGCTACTCTAACCAAGTGGTCCTCATGATGATTGGTCTCAAGCAAGGAAAAAAAAATTCTCAATTGAGAAGAACCCCTCAACAACTCTTGCTGACCTCCTTAACCGAGCTCAGTACTCTAATGCCGAGGAGTTGTTCAACACGCACTTACACACTCAAGATGAAGGCAACTTGGCAAAAGATAAGAAAATGAAGGAAAATAAGGAGGGATCCAGCATAGGCTCTAAAAGAAGAAGAGATGACAACCAGAGCAATGTCCCTTGAGCTAATCGGGCCCTAGAGAGTCGGTTTCATTAAGACACCCTATTGAACACCACACTAGAATAGGTTCTCATGGAGGTTAAAGAAAAGAAGATCTTGAGATAGTTGAATAAGATGAAGGCCGACTCGAAAAAAAAAATGACAGAAAGAAATATTGTCACTTCCACCGGGACCATGAGCACAATGCGCCTGAATGTTTCTATTGTAAGTGCTTATATGTTTAGCGCACATGAATTGTCAAATTTCGTAAGACAAAAGTGTTTCAAATTAAAATCAAAACTAAGTGTTTCAAGTATGGAATTATAACTACTCTACATGCCTAAAGATCAACTTAAGATCGAGATCGGCTTATGATCAGCTCAAGATCAGTATATTGTCTCAAGTAGTCATCGCCCGATTTCAAGACAAGTTCAAATCAAAGTTCAAGACAAGTTGTCCAATGTATTTACTAAAACATAGGTAGTATGACCCTAGAAAGACCTTAGGTTAGGATCTATAAAAAAAATCATTTACTTGGTTTTTAATAATGTTTTGACTCTGAAGTTCGGTCAACCTAATTCTAGTTCAGCTAGCCTAACTTCCTCGACTAAACTAACTTCATGTTCAGGTAAAATAACAAATTCTGATAAAAATTCGGTCAGCCTAAGTTTTTGTTCAGCTAGCCTAAACTTGCAATTCGGCTAGCCCAAGTGAGTTCGGGTCAAATTCTAGCAATGCATTTTTGTGAAATTCGACCAGTCGAATTTGACTTCGGGCCAGCCGAATTTTGGATAAATCTTATCACGCGCAATCCAATAGTCGTTAGAACAAATCCGGTGGAATCCAGCCAGCTAAAGCTGTTATTAGGATAGCCGAATTTCTAATATTTTTTTCTATAAATAGAGGCCTTCTCTCATTCTAAATTACAACAAGAAAAATCATTATGAACCTTCTACAAGTGAGAGAGAAGCCCAAGTCATCGGCAAGCTAATAACGTAGTATTTATAATTTATTTTTAGATTATTCAATTTTCTTTCTCAAAGATCATTTCAATCTTATTCTAAAGAGTATTTTATACTCCTTTTTAAGAACTAAGAGAATTGAATTAGGTAGCATTTAAGTTTGTCATTTCTAAAAATCTATAAAACTCTATAGTCTTTCTTTTGAGCGAATACTGCCTCATCTACATTCAAGAAAGAAGTTCCCCTGCTACAAGCTTCTACTACGTTTTCAAATCAACGTTTGAAGATAAGTACTTTATTTACTTTATTTCATTTAGGTTTGTCTAAGATAACTTGTAAAAACCTCAATGGGTTGATTTATGATAGCCTGTGAAAATCACAAAGTGGAATTTTATTTGTAATAGCCCATCAAAATCACAAAAAGAGTTTTATTATGATGAGCTTGTGAAAAGTACAAAGAACTGTATTAGATTGTTAAGGTGAACCTGTGAAAACCTTGTTATAGTGAAAGCCAAAATTACGAGGGTAGTAATTTTGGGAGTGGAGTAGGTGTGGTTGTTTTAAGCACCAAACCACTACAACTCCTTGTGTATCTGTGGTGAATGTTTGTTTCCTTTTTTGTGGTTGATATTATTTAATTCTTATGGTGAATGTTATAATTATTTTATCTTCTCTTGCTAGTTTGAAATATTGATTTTAAAGACATTCGTGAAATAAAGTTGTCTTGCTTAACATTTTAAGTGAAGGTTATCATACGAATTATTTGAAATCAAGGTTTCAATACTTAGGTGATAGAGATTTTCTATTCTTTATACATTCTGCTTTTATTTCGATTATTTGGTATTGTCCTATTCACCCCCCTCTTGGACATCGTTAGCTCTCCTTTTCATTTTTATCTCGAATAAAAGATTGAATCCCTCATTTAGAGGGGATACTTGCACGAGTTTGTTACTAGGAACATAGAAGATCGACCAGTTCCTCAGTAGGAGCGACGTGAGGAGCACACCGACAACGTAGTGGTCGGGGAAATACACACCATATTTGGTGGACCCATCGGGCGTGACTATTCAAACTGGGCACGCCAAGCCCATGCCCAAAGCGTAAATGCTACCAAAGGAGAACACCAAATAAAACTCATCGGCCGACCCAGGAAAGTGCCCAAGATGGACTCAAGGATTGTCGCCTTTATAGAGGAAGATGCTCAAGGGATTCAACACCCACACAATGATGCTCTAGTTGTCGTTATGACTATTGTCAACCACAAGGTGCATCGAATACTGGTCAACATAAGAAGCTCGGCCGACATCCTATTCGCAGCGGCTTTCGACAAAATGGATTGCTGAGCAGATTGGGTGGCTGAGAAGTTAGACGGGGTCCCTGTAACCCATATTGAGCTCTATCACTATATGATATATTTCTATTTTTGTTTAATGAACTTTGTTATTTGGCATTGTATAAGTCTTGTATGGGCGCTACATTTAGAATTTTATGTTGATCAGAATGTTTTTATATAATGCATGGTTTACTTCGCCAACATTTGCTGCTAACTCTGATTAATGATAAGCGGTTCAAATTTAGACTGAATTTTAAAGGTTAACACTCAGGTTTTTGGAAAACGAGTCATATACTCATGTTTCGAAAATCGGGGCGTTACACGTCCTCACCAACAAACGACAAAACTGGGGTCGATTTAAGATTTCAAGAAGACTGGGCTACTTGAATTTCAAATTTCAGTTCATGAGCTTTTATAGGCCAGTATAGGCTCTTACTTCCCAAGAACGTACATGATGAACTCAGGAGTAGGAGGCAACTGTTGTAGGGAAAACCGAATTGGTCTACCACGTGGGAAGTGTAACCGACCAAAGGAAGAATATCTAGATGAGCTTACCAAATTGGTATGGAACAGAGCTTGAGGATGTGGCTAGTGGTCCTCTCGACAGAGAGATCAACCCTGAGCTAGGCTCCTTGAAGGTAGAGCTCGGTTACAAGAGCCATCTCCTGAGCTGAATAAGTCAACCGCCACCAGGGCAGGATGAGGATCTCGGTGAAAATAACGCCTCGATCCAAGAGATCATATCCGATATGATTCTACCCGAAGAGTATGCTGATCGAGGTGGGCTCGCCGATAAATTCAAGGGAAGATATATTTCCAAATAAGATTTTCCAGCATATCCCATAAATCCCACAAGATACGCAAATCTTGACATCACTTAATGAATCCTATAAGTACCTCCATTGCGATTAAAGGTAGGTAAGCAACAAAAATTCAAGCTCAAGTCTTTTCAACCAAAGTCTACCAGCCTCACTTACGCATCGGAAGATACATAGCCATTATTGGCATCCCCGTTGTCTATTTTGTCTTATCTTTACATGTTCTCTGGTGGACTCTCTCTTGCAACCAATCGCATCTGTTTATCCAAATTTTCATGATAACAACGGAACTCACCGTTGTTTCTTATGGTACTTCAATTTTTTTCCTACCTAAAATGGTCTGGTAGAACAGATGGACAGCGTGGATATATAATGCATTCATCAAGGTAGGCCCGTCAGGGCCGCACCGTGTTGGGTGTGGCTGTGGTGCACTTAATCCACTCCCTCTCTCCATGGGCGCGGATTAGGTACCAACCCTGTCATACCCCAAACTCGGAAATCGAGCTCACAAAATTCTCTTTCGCCGAATTCGACGCTAACAGCCTCCGTAGTACCCCATTCTCGGCTTCCAGCACCTATACACCAGATTCCGATCTTGGAATCCTATAAGGAAGATTTTCAACGTACATTTGTCTCGTAAGAAGCATAACCACAAGTTTACCTAAATCACAAAGGCAACATCATCATCACATATCCACTAATATAAAAAATTTGAATATAGTTCTGAAAAGGAAATATGTATATAAAAAATAAAAGCTCCATAAGATAGTTGCACGCTCGAAGCTCAACGCTGCTGTGACCTAATGCTACTTGCACGCATCTATCGTGAATAAGCTTATAGAAAGCTTAGAGGGTGGTGAAAGTGTATGTGCAAGGTAAGTGCCAAGTATGTAATATCAGAATAATGCGGAAACATGTTGGTAAGTTCATAAATACCATTAGGCTTATTCAGGCTATGTGATGCACAAACATAATAAGCCAATATCATATACTGAGGAAGGAATGCAGATCAGTTATGCAATGCGGAGACATAGTAAGCCAAATATAATATACTGAGGATACAATGCAATATGCAAATCCTGACGAGTCCACGAATACCGTTAGCCGTATCTAGGTCATGCATCACCTACGCATATCATGTGATCATGTGGGGGCAACTCCGCCTCACAAGGAGTCTCATAAATATCTCAGCCCAATGGCACATGCTTTAATCAATCATCCCTCACAACATGCATACGAATGATGGGGTCCATAGAAGGATGGCGGATCTAATCTAAATATTAAGATAGGCTTTAAACAGTGGATACACCAAACCTAATACTACATATCCTTCTCTCTACGGAAACGGGTGATATAGACTGCTTTACCGAAGCTCACTGATTTAAAATGCATCACGACAGTTAAGGAAGGAATCCAACTTACAGCTACCACAACATCGGACGATGCTTCCGATGTGGGATAAAATTTTACCTTCACTGTGTGCACAGTAGCCTGCCAATCACTGGTAGCTCGCTCAGGCCCTTAGGTCCCACCCACGTGTATAATAGTGACGGAATGTCACAAAATCCCCCATCGAGGATAGAGCCGAGTCTAAGTATAATAAATGGGCTTCCTTACCCTATCTACCACGTAATAAACTGGACTTCCCTATAGGGCCCAATATATACACAAGGTGGGCTCCAGGTATGGGTAATTTTACAAGGCATGGTGTAAGGTACCATTATTAATGGCGGCCCAATGGTTTGGGTAGCCCAAATGGGTATCACTAACATCAAGGTGAGCCCAATGGTTTGGAATAGCCCAATAAGAGAAGAGGGAAATGAGCTTGATAATGGGCTCTAGGGAGGTTTGCAACGTGGACATTTAACCACTATTGCACCTAGAGTACAACCCGCCGTAGAATTTAACTTATAATGGGGAAAGGGCCTCATACAATCACAATGAGCCTCACACAATCATAATGGGCCTTATACAATCAAAATGAACCTTACACAAGGGTCTCATACATACAATGGGCCTCATACAATCATAATGGGCCTTATACAATCACAATGAGCCTTACGTAAGGGTCTCATACATCACAATGGGCCTCATCACATGGGCCTCAAATACATTATCTCAGGCCTCATATATATCATATTGGCCCTCATCATATGGGCCGATATACATCACATTGGGCCTCATCAAATGGGCTACAAATACATCATATTGGGCCTCATCATATGGGCCAATATACATCACATCGAGCCTCATCAAATGGGCTGCAAATACATCATATTGGGCCTCATCATATGGGCCAATATACATCACATCGGGCCTCATCAAATGGGCCGCAAATACATCATATTGGGCCTCATCATATGGGCCAATATACATCACATCAAGCCTCATCATATGGGCCGCAAATACATCACATGGGCCTCATAAGGCAGCCCATTGCCCAGAGAAATGGATGGGTAGTGTGCACATAACACACACATCATGGTGGGCCACACAGATACAACAGGTGGGTCCTAATTATCAAGGCAGCAGCAATGTTGGCCTCTTGATCGGAAGGTATGGATCAAAGCATACATCATGGTGGATCCCATAGGTCAGCCACATGATCCAGAAAATGGATGAACGGTGTGGATTAAAATACTCACATCGGGCGGGTCAGCATCGTCCCAACTGGACGGTGTGTACAAAACACATACATAATGGTGGATCCCACCATCTCTTGCTGGACGGTGGGGATATAATACATAAATCATGGTGGGCCACGTAGATGGGGTCCATGTCCAGCTGGACTGGATGACATGGATAAAACACGTACAGCGTGGTGGCCCACGCACCACCGTCCTAGGATGGACGGTGTGCATAAAACACATACATCACAGCAACCCCACTGTCCTTGCTATCTGGACGTTGCAGATGAATCACATACATCATGTGGTCCACATAGATGGATGGTGTAGATATAACACATATCTCAAGATCAGGCCCACAGAACTCAATGTCGTCAAACAACAGCTATATAGGTGGTCCCTACTATCCAGATGGACGGTGGGATAAAGTACATAAATCATGGTGGGGTCCACACGTGGGGACGGTGTGGGTAAAACACTTATATCAGTGGGTCCCACCATAACGTTTATTTTCCATCCCATCTGTATATAAGGTCATAAAGACTTGAATTAAGAGAAAAAAAAATTCATATTGATCCAAAACTTCTATGACCCAAAAAGGGTTTCAATGGTAGACGTTCAACCTCCTGCTGTTTTTTCGTAGTGTGGACCACCTGAGTTCCGTGTACGACTGATTTTTGGGGTATCCTAATACCTAGAGGGGACCCATCAAATGCACAGTGTAGATGTTCGACATACATCACGGTGAGGCCTCTAGTGAGGCCCACGTCCCCGTGTTCAACTGAGCAGTCGAACGCTGCTTGCTGCAGCGTCCTCTGGACGCTAGCAACAACAACGTCTGCTGTTATGTTTTGTTTTTTTAAGTATTTCATAGGGGGGCCCAAATGAGGACGATCTAGTCCGTCCGTTGCATTCTCTAGTTCATGACAGATCCAATGAGCCCAATATTCAATATTTTTGGGCATACAAAAACGTCACAGCAGTCCCTACAGTTTCGATAGAAAATTTCACTATTAAAACAATATTTTTGATGGTGTGGCCTACTAGAGATTTGGATTAGCTTCAGTTTTTTAGCTCAAGGCCTAAAATGAGCTGGAAAATTGAATGGATGGCGTGGATTTAATACATACATCAAGTTGGGGTCCCACCGTCCAGCAGCTAGACGGTGAGGATGAAACCCATACATTACAGGAGGGCCCCATCATCCAGGGTCTGGACGGTGTGGAAAAAACACATACATTAGGGTGGTGCCACGTGGTGGCCCACCTGATCAAGTTGATATTTGTTTTCCTACGTCCAGGCCCCGTCCAGGAAGGACGGCTAGGATATACAATGCATACATGATAGTGGGTCCCACGTAGGTAGCCTGCCCAGCTTGAGATCTAACTGATCTTTGTGTTTTCCCTACCATTGGGCCTGTGTGACCGGCCGGTCATGCAGGCCCCTTTGGATAGCGTGGATTGTCCCACTAGTGGATAGCAAGGTGGGCCCAATCGGTGGACGACATAGATAAAATTCATACATCCTTGGTGGGCCACAAGATGGGAAAGAGAGAGATAGAGAGAAAGAGAGAAATGGCGATGGAGGGGAGGGGCTCCGCCACTATGAGCCCTCCCTAGGTGGACCATGCAAATACAATACATACATCAAAATGGGTCCCAAATGGGATCCATACCATCAATCGATAGGCCCCACTTGGTCCATCACAAAATTGCAATCTAACCCTACAAAACAGCCACCGATTCTGCTTCTTCTACGCTCCATGGACTCCTTAACTCCTAGGCTTTCCCTTTGTTGGTAGAAGATGAAGATTGAAGGGTGGAGATGGGAGATTAAGGGGGGTAGGAAGTGGGCCACACCTAGCTTCTCCTCTTGGAAATCCTGGACGTCCACCCTTGTTGCTTGGAAAGAATGGTGGAGAGAATGAGAGAGAGAGAGAGAGGAGATGTAGGGTGATAAATGGAGTGATGGGTGATGGGTGGTATGGGTTGTGTAAGAGAGTGACATGAGAGGCATGGGTTGTGTTGACTTTTGGGTGAGAGATGGATGGATGTCGTACTTGATTGATTGATGGGATTGCTTTGATAAATTATAGAGATTCTCTTCTCGGGATTGCAATACACGACGATTTCTCAAAATAAACATGGGCCCACAACTCCTATCCTGGGTATTGCATAGGTGTGCAAGACGCGGCGTTGGAATCGTGGCAACGGCATGGTCGCTAGGGTACAAGTCTCGGGTCGAGTCAACTCAAATATACGGGATGCGACTTAGGGTCATGCACAAATACTGGTTATAGGTCGCGGGTTGTTGAAATTAGACAGGGAGGATTATGGAAGTTTACGGAATGGTATGAACTAGGATACGGGCCTTATAACCCCCACCTATTCCAAGCTCGGGACAAGCAAAGGCTCCGAGGGCCACTAAGGGGCCACCGTGATGTATGACTTTTATCCACACCATCCATACTTTTTTCGTACCATTTTAAAATACTGGACTCAAAATAATATAGATACAAAGTTCAAGTGGACCATACCACAAGAAGCAGTAGTGCTAAGGACGCCCACCACTAAAACCTTATTAGGGTCCACCGTATTGTTTATTTTCCATCCAACCTGTTGATATGGTCACATACACATGTATGAAGTGAAGAAAACAAATATCATCTTGATCCAAAGCTTATGTAGTCCTCGAGAAATTTTCAATGGTAGGAAATTAATCCCCAATGTGTGGTCCATTTGAGCATTATATCTGCCTTATTTTTGGTCCAATATTTTAGAATGATATGGAAAAATGGATGAACGTTAAATTCATACATCACAGTGGCCCCTCAGTAGCCCTCGGAGCCTCCGCCTGTCCCGAGCTCGGAACAGGCAGGGGTAGTACCTAATCAGCGCTCTCTCTCCACTGTACACGTGGCAGGCTGATTCACCATTCGTGATGCATGTGGCATGCTAATTTACCAATGGCTCCATCCATCTAATAAACAATCTTATACGCTACTTTCCGCACTTTACGCCATTGCATATTTGACTGCTAACCATTTCTGTTCCCACCCTTAATTTGATATCCATGGATCTGATGGATAAGATTGGCTACTAGGTGTGACTTTGGAGACATAAGCCATCCATGTTAAGGTCCACTATATGGATGGACATGATCGTATATCATGGTTCCACATGTATTGTGTAGAGATCAATCTACCATATTCCATTTCTTCTTGCTCTTAACCTATCATCGTCTCTTCCAAATATTAATGCATGCAACCATACATGACTAAAAAATTACTTATAATTCCTATAGAAGACTTATATGTTGGGATTTGTGCTGGGGAATCACACAGATATGGATCTAGGATAGCAATCTAAGAGCATCAAGCAATCACAAGAGAACATAAAGATTTAACGTGGAAAACCTTTTCAAGAAAAAACCACGACACATAGCGACAGATCTTCACTACAAAAATAGAAATTACGAAGAGAGAGGACTTACCCGATTCAAACAAGCTTGAATCTCACCTTTGCTACACCCTTTGAAAACCTTAGAACCCTTTTAAAAACCCTTGGAATACCTTTAGGAAACCTTAGAATACTTTAGAAAAGCCCTAGGGACCCCTATTTATAGTTTAGGAAACTCCACTTATGCATCAACTTAGAATAATCTGGAAACTGCCTCAAATTTACGCAATCTGCGCACAAACCGCGCACCGTCTACATAACCCTCGACTAGTCGACGGAGGGCTTCGACTTGTCGAGCCTATCACTCGACTGGTCAAGCGTCCCGGAAATCAAAAATACATTGTTGTTGGACTTCGAGTCGAACGGGCTTCGACTAGTCGAGCCAGTCCCTCGACTGGTCAAGCAACACGGACAGATTTAAGACATCAACTTTAACAACATGATACATATATGTTTCAGCATTAAAATAGAAAGTTCAAGTGTTTTTTATTTTTTTATTTTATTTTTATTTTTTTATATATAAAAAAAAAAAACTACTTAACATCTTCTAACATATTCTTAAACTCGCCGAAATCAATCCTACCGTCGCCATTTTCATCCAACACTCCAATCATCTTCTTGCAATTTTCCAATTCCATTCCTTCTAGCTCGTCAGCATCTATGAACCCGTCTCTGTTCTCGTCGAAGATGGAGAAAGCTCCATCCAGTTCATCTATGCTTGCTTCTCTCTCTTCTAGCGATACCGATACAGCTTCTACAAGGCTGCAGTACTCCACGTGCTCCCTTTGCACTGCTTTTGGATCTCTTTGCCTAAGCTAGCTCCCCATCCCGAGCTTCTTGATGACTATCTCAATGTCATCACCATCCAACGTTACTTCTTGGGTACCGTTTGTTTGTCTGGGTTTAGATAATATTTGCTTGTTGGAAGAGTAACTGTCGGAGTACAACTTTCAGGAACGATTGCCAGAGATTCTTCTCGAGGGACTAGTTCTGTGGGTATGTAGAAATCGGTTGTGGAACTGTTTGAATTTTATGAGGAGATTGATTATACCGCAAAACAACATGGACCCAACAAAATTTAGGATTGAACAGGTGTAAAGGATCAGTTTCTTGGCCATTTCATTTGTGGGAGAGAGAGAGTATCCTTTCCTATCTTAGTTTTGCCACTAACTACGTTTTCAACGCAAGAAGAAGATGAGAGACAGAGTGAGAAGGAGAGAGAGATTATGTATTGCAGAGATCTAGGAGAAGAAATGCTTTCACATGCATATGGGCAATAAATAGGGGAGTGGAATAGATACTGAACACTTGGTGTGTGTTCAGTATCTATTCCAAAAGCATGTTCCCTCTTTTGTTAGAAGTCTCTCTCGGTATGCCCGTGCACACACTCGACCACAAAAGGATAAACGATACTTTCAAGTCAATTCTTTTCTTCACTCCCCTACTGTAGTTACGTCACCACTTTCCATGGGCGCTACCATGGTGTATGTAATGTATCCACACCGTCCATCCATTTCGTGATATCATTTTATGGCATAATCTAAAGAGTGAGAAAGATCCAAATTTCAAGTGCACCCCACTGTAGAAAACAATAGAGATTGAACACCTACCATTAAAACCTCTTTGGGCCACTGAAGCTTTCGATCACGTTAATATTTATGCTTTACTTTATTTCATGTCTTTTTTAATTTTTAAAAAGGTTGGATCTCAAATAAACATCGTCATCAGCCCCAGAAAGGTTTCAACGGTGGCCATCACCTCCCACAGCTTTCTGTGGTAGGGTCCACTTGAACTTTGGATCTGCCTAATTCTTTTGTTTACTCCCTAAAATGATCTCTCAAAATGGATGAATAGTGTGGATACAACACATACATTATGGCGGGACCCAAAGAACGTGGTGACGTTACATCGGTAGCAAGACTCGTTACCGTCTGGTTCAGTAGCCAACCCGCGTCCCAACTCTATATAATTTAAAGAGCGTCCAAACTCTATTTAATTTAAAGAATTAAAAATCTCATCCTATCCAAATTATTAAAATGCGGTCACATGAGTATTAAAAGTAGTAACATGTCCAAGTGGAACCCAACGTAATGGTTTTGATAAATCTATCCCGGCCATCAGTTTTTCTAGATTATTTTACAACATGGACCTAACAATGATATTGATCCGAACTTCAAGTGGGCCACACGATAGGGAAAGGTGAGGATTGAGCTTCTGCCAATGAAATATTCAAGTGGCCACAAAAGTTCCGAATTGTGTTAGTGTTTCTTATAATTTCAGTTCATCCCAATAGGAATGACCTCATGAACCATGCATATGGATGACATATATACGTCATGGTTGACCTGGGAAATTTTCAACCACAGGAATTCCCCCACTTACTGTTTCCAGCCATACGGCCCACATGAGGTTTAGATCTGCCTCATTTTTGGAAAATGCTGGACAGAGTGAATTTCATGGTGTGCCCCACCTAGCTTGCCGTAGAAGGAAGTTTATGCGGATGGCTTTGGCCGCAATTGCAAACGGAAGCGAGTTGGCTTATGAAAGAAACGGATGTCAAGTCACCATGTTCTTTGGGCCCCACCATAATGTATGTGTTGTATTCACACCATCCATCCATTTGGAGAGATCATTTTAGGGAGTGAGCGAAAGAATTAGGCCGATTCAAAGTTCAAGTGGACCCCACCATAGAAAACAGTGGGAGGTGACGACCACCGTTGAAACTTTCCTGGGGCCGACCATGATGTTTATATGAGATCCAACCTTTTTATAAGTTAGAAAAGACATGGAATAAGGTAGAGCATAAATATTAGCTTGATCGAAAGCTTATGTGGCCCAAAGAGGTTTTAATGGTAGGCGTTCATTGTCTATTGTTTTCTATCCGTGGGGGTGCACTTCAAATTTGGATCTTTCTCGCTCGTTGGGTTCTGCCCTAGAATGATAACACGTAATGGATTGACGGTGGGGTACAATACATACGTCATGACGAAATGGATTGACGGTGGGGTACAATACATACGTCATGATGTCGCCCAGGGAAAGTGGTGACGTCACTTCAATAGGGGGTAAACGGAGGGAGACGTCTACCGGACATCCACGGAAAAGAGCATTGACTGTAAGGGAACATGCTACTGGTATTCAACCAATTGTATTTCACCAAGCGTTCAGTATCTGATCCGCTCCCAGAAAATAGCTGTTGGGTAGTGATGATGCAAATGCATGGTCATTCCACTGACAGTGGAGAGGAAGTTTCCTCCGACATATCTCTAAAATACCGAATCCCTTTGCACCTCAACGTAATGTTTATGTGAAAGTTCGTCAGCTGCATTCCTTGATTTTAGACATTGAACCTAAAACCAGCAAGACCCACCACTCAGGTGGGCCACATGAACAATGGAGATGAGCCGCCAACTATAGGTTTGTGTATGTTAACCACCAATGTGTTTATCTTTCGTTAAACACGCTCGTCAGATGTACCTTGTTGAGGGTCAAATACTGCATATTAGACCCCAATTATTTCCTGAATTTACAAGCATAATGCCGGTTAATGACCTGATTTAATCGTATTTGTGATGCAGAGTATGTTTACGAGCATGGGCTAGAAAGGATGTTAAAAGCATGGATTTAAAGCTCAGGCATTACCAAGGGCAAGGGACGGACTCCAGGGGATAAAGATCGAAGAAATTACATGCCAGGGGTCCGAGAAAATTGAGAAACTGAAGCTCAAGTGGCCTGAAAGTCAGCCAGATTGCAAGATCACAAAGTTTCCACCATCCACTTGGTTTGAAACTTCATACATGGCCTGAGAACCATAAATTAACCGTACACGTCGAAAATCAGCCATTGGATCTTTTTGAAAATGTCCCAACGGACAGATCAGCCCACAACTTATCAATCTGGGGCCCGCCTAATATCTTGAAATACTTTAATTTTGGTGTCAACCATTTAAATCATATGGAAACCAGGTTGGACGGAGCTGATCTCTCATATACATCAGCATGGGACCCACATGTGCATTGCACATGTACAGCGTGGGTGCACCAGGCGTGCACGGAAACTCCAGGACGGTCAAACCGTCCTGGACTCGAACTCTTTCACAAACAGCAACAACAGTCCCTCTGTTACGCAGACGGTCGGATTGCGGAAGTTGGTGGGCCACCACCGTGCATCAAATGATCAATCTGGACCGTCCATCAGAAGCCCTTGCCCCCTATCATCCTCGCCTAGATGGCAGAATTTCAAGAAACATCGAAGGCCGGTTGTTGATCGTCAAAACTGAAGGCAGACGGTGGAGAGATGTGATTTGATGGACCACACTAAACCCAAGTAAAAGCAACCCTTCCGGACTGAAATTCCGAGAAGAATTCAATGGACGGCTTGGATTTATCATTTGAAGCTTGCTGAGGACCCCACCATCGGACAGCGTACGTGCGTAACGCACTCTATTTCACAGCCGGATGCCGTCCGGCTTTCGCGGCGAGTTGTACGCTCTTGGGGGCGGTCGGACAGCTGATCTGAACCGTTCATCATGTAGGTCTGTCAAGAAACTCCCAGAGGACGCTGTCCTTTTGGAAAGAACGCAAAGAAGAAGAAGAATGGAGACACGGAATTCCTGACTGCGTGAGGTATCTCACAGCAAGGGACGTGCATGGAGTCTCCAGCTTCCGCAGCCTAATTCCTTTAGGACTCCACAGCAGTCGGAGAAGAGTTTTTTTTGGTCTTTAAAAGGGATCGGAGGCGGGAACGTGAGTGGAGCGGAAAAAAAGAAAAAAAAGGATTTTTGACGGGGAGCTGCTAGACCGTGGACTGGACGTGGCTTGGGTTGCTGGCAGCGTGTGGAGGATTGGAAAGGGCTGCTTGAACGGGAAAGGGCTGCTGGAACCAGAGGGCTGCTGCATCAAAGGAGGAGCACATGAGCTAAGAGAGAGAGATGGGAGATTCTATTCTTGGTTCTTCCTCTATTCTTTCTCTTTTTATTTTAAATCCAGCCGCATCATGCCTATGTGTGGCTAAACCTCTTAGCTAGGGCTAAGGGGTGAAGCCTGTAGTGAGATGGGAGATTCTATTCTATGCTTTTAATGTAAATTCATGGACTGAATTTGGTTTTTAGGAATATGGAAGGAATGTCTTTAGTCTTTAATGGTCTGTTGTGACTGAAATTACAACTGGTCTGCAATAGCTTTGAATATTTCCTTTTCCCCTTTTTTTATGTTTATGAAGTCAGGAAGCCCTGTTGTTCATCATTGTCCCATGGGCATGGTAGGATGATGGTACCCTTCCTAACCTTCATAGCATGTTGATTGGTTGGTGATTAGTTTAATTCTGTTGTTAACTTTGTTTCCTGGGCATGGTTTGGTGATGGAATCCATTCTAATTCATATACCTTTCATCTCTTGAAAACTATATCAAAGGAAGTCTAGTTGATTTCCATGATTTTCGAAACAGGCATAAGATCTCCCTGATCTCTACAAGTGGATCCTCTGAATCCCTAGTTTGGTGTGAACATACCTTACTATGAAAAAAGAAAAAAGTTGTCCCTATCCAAAATTTAGGTAGGTCAAAACGTTACATTGTTATGATGTGTTCTACATGAGATCTTAATCGTCGGATTATATTTTATATGTACCGTGAAATAAGGGTACTACACCTGATGAACAGAGTGGATTTGGCAGATCAAAAGGCGTGCTCCAAATTACTGAGAGTGGATTAGGTGCCTCCCCGGTCTCTCCTACCTCGGTGTGGAGGGATGCGGATTGCGTCCTACCCCCGCCCCGACGGTAATCCGTCCAGGCAGGGCTTTGTGGGGCCCACCGTGATGTAAGTGTTTTATCCAAGCCATTAATCGCTTTTCTCATATCATTTTAAGGTATGTATGTAAAATTGAAACAGGTCCAAAGATCCAGTAGACCACACCAGAGGAAGCTGCAGTGATAATGACACCCACTGTTGAAACCTTTCTAAGGGCCACCGTGATTTTATTTTATTTTTTATCATCCAACCTATTAATAAGGTCATGTAGATGTGGATGAAGTGAAAAAACAAATATTAGCTCAATCCGAAACTTCTCCAGCTCCCAAGAGGTTTTTAATTATAGACATTAAATCCCCACTTTGTGGTCCACTTAAGCCCCGTACCTTGCCCAGTGCTTGGCTCATACCTTAAAATGATATGAGAAAAGCAATTAACGGCTTGGATAAAACACTTACATCACGGGGGGCCCCATAGAGCCCTACCTGGACGGATTACCATCCGCGGGAACGTGGGCCCACCTTTAGGTACCTATTATTTGAAATCGGATTACGTGTTGAGTTACCCAGTATGCTCTTATGGGAAACGGATTGGCTACTCCCCATGCCACCAGCCCCGTGGCTTGTGGTCAGTGCTCTGTGGGCCCTACCATGATGTATGTGTTTCATCCACTCTGTTCATCCATTTTGAAAGATAATTTTAGGTCTTGATCCCAAAAATTAGAGGTATATAAATCTCAGGTGGTCCACACCACATGAAAACAATAATGATTGGATATCCACCATTAAAATCCTCCTAAGGCCCACTGTACTGTTTATTTGATATCCAATCTGTTGGTTAGGACATACAGGCCCAGATGAAGGGAAAAAAACAAAAATCAGCTTGATTCAAAGCTTTTATGGCCCTCAAAATGTTTTTAATGGTCAATGCTCATTCAGCATTGTTTCCTATAATGTGGTCCACTTGAGATTGGGATATACCTAATTTTTGGTCTCATATTGTAAAATGATCTCTAAAAATAGATGGACAGAGTGGATGAAACACATACATCATGGTGGGGCCAACAGAGCACCGACCACCAACTATTGGCTGGTGTCAAGGGGAGTAGCCAATCCATTCCTGCTCTTATGGTACCGAGTAAACTCTGTTGGGCCCACCATGAATGTATTGGTTTATCCATGCCTTACATTCGTTTTTTCATATCATTTGAGGGGTTGTGACCAAAATTGAAGCATATACAAAGATCAAGTGGACCTTATGATGCAAGGAAGGATGTGAGGTCGAGAACCATCTTCCTCAAGAGGATAACTATTCCGAATTCACGGAACTTCTTTGGACTCTTCATAAAGACTTCTCAAATCCACGAGGAAAGAAAGCAAGAAAATAGAAATAAATTCTAATAAATTTGAAATTGATTGATGACGGAATAAAAACGAGTTCACAACCCTTTAAATATGAGTACCAAGTAATGGGAAAAAAATCAGAATTAAACTACAACTAGAACTCCTATAATTCGCGACTTACTCTTACTATTTATAGATGGCCGTGATGTCTACAAGTGTGCAAGGTTTTCGGCCAAAAATAGTAAGCGTCCTATTTGGCTTCACCAAGTTGTTCTCCTAATTTTTCTAAGCTCTTTTCACGTTGAACGCAACTCCTAAAGCCCAATAGATGAAGAGGTGTTTTTTTTTTTTTTTTTCCTGCATTTGCTAGCTCAAGCAAACCTGCAATGCAAACGCTGGCCAGAGGCCAACGGACACTTCAACAAGTGCTTCCTACAATCAAGCTTAACTAGGAGAAATAGTGTAGTTGTTAGTCCTACAATCAAAGCTTAATTTTGAGAAATAGTGAACTTTCTACCCATTAAACCAAAATAATCAAAGCTAAAACCAAAATAAGCTACTGGAGAAAGAGCTAAGGATTTCTCTCCCAAGCACAATCCCAGCCCATGGTAGACTACCTCTAGATAGAGAAAACAGCAAGGTCTTTGATGTTATAGAACTTGGAATTTCAAAATCCTGCATTCCCACATTCAGAAGCTGTAGGAGACCTGGCTGTAGGAGTTGTAGGAGACCTGGTGGTATGAAAGCTAGAACAGCTGCCTACCTTTGATGTTGGCTTGCGATGCTTCACGAGATCGACCAGTGACTGCACCACGTCTGCCATTAGAGGCCTGTAATCTGCTTCCGCTTGTACGCACATTGCTGCAATGGCTGCCACCTGAATAACCTCCTTCATCGAATACTGACCTTCCAATGATGGATCCATGATCTGTACAACCTTTTCTCTATCCGTGAGCCGAGGCAATGCCCATGATACAAGAACGCCTTCCCCAGGAGCCCTCTTCATGTCAACCGGAACCCTGCCTGTGAGCAGCTCCAAGAGCACAACCCCATAGCTGCATACATCTGATTTGGTGGTCAAATGTCCAGTTAACACATATTCGGGAGCGACGTATCCCTGGGTGCCCAATACACGGGTGGAGACATGCCCTCCAGCTTTCTCAGATCCAAGCTTGGCCAAGCCAAAATCTGAAACTTTGGCATGGAAGTTCTTGTCCAAGAGGATGTTGCTGCTCTTGAAATCTCTGTGAATCACTGGGGGGCTGACATATTCATGTAGGTATTCCAGACCTCTGGCTGCTTCCAGAGCTATTCTCATTCGAGTCTCCCAGTCCAACTTCGAAACGCCACCATGGGAACCACTCTTAGGATGAAGAGTTATAATCAAACTAAAACTTACTATTTATTGTAAAAATGGAATTAAAATAGGGAAATGACCGTCGATCTGGTGGTATTTCGCAAATCCGGCTTGGGTAACCTGACGTAGTGAGGTTGGTTGGCTAAAGTAGCTCGCTTCACCCCAAAATCATATATTTTACGTCTGATAACTCATTCCAAATTGCGAGATATGCCTGATTTAAGGTCCGACTGTCCGGATCACTTCTGTCATCGACCGGGCCTTTTCTGATCCATCTTGGCCATGTAATTGTCTGCGACCCTCTCTACATCACCCTACCATAGGAAACAATGGGAATAATGATTTCCACCGTTGAAACCTTACTAGGCCCCATAGTGATGTATATTTCTCATCCAACCTATTCATGAGATCAGAAGAACATGGATGAAGGGAAAAAAACAAATATAAGCTTGATTCAAAACTTTAGTGGCCCTCAAGAATTTTTCAACAATAGACGTTCAATTCACAATGTTTCCCGTGGGGTGGTCCATTTGAACTTTGGATATTCTTCAATTTTAGGCACAAGCCCTAAAATTTTCTAGTAAAATGGATGTAAGGAGTGGATAAAATATTTAAATCACGGTGGTCCCCACAGAGTTTACTTAGTACGCTTAGTGTACTGAGTTACTCACTAGGCACGCTTCCATATTAAATATCCATTCCTATGCCTTACATCCATTTTTCGAAGTTAATTTAGAATATGAGTCCAAAATCCAAGAAGATACAAATCTATGGTAGACCTAGAGTTGGGCAGAATAAGCATACTTAGTTACTCACTAGGCACGCTTCCATATTAAATATCCATTCCTTGCCTTACATCCATTTTTCCAGGTTAATTTAGAATATGAGTCCAAAATCCAAGAAGCTACAAATCTATGGTAGACCTAGAGCTGGGCAGAATCCGACCCGATTCGGCGAATCCGACCTGATCCGAACCGAACTGAAGGCCTGGATCAGTGTGGATCGAGTAGGACCACTCAGATCCGATCATACATCGGATCGAGTTCGGATCATGGTCAATCCGAATGAACCCTAACCCCTCTTTCTCTACCCGGAGGAGGCACCGCACCCACCCATCTCTCCTCTCTCTCCCTCTTTCTCTCTCGATTTCCTTCCTCTCCTTCCTTCTCTCCTCCTTTCTCTCCTTCTTTCTCTCCCAGTTTCCCACATCTCCTTCTTTCTCTCCTCCTTTCTCTCCCTCTCTCTCCCTAGACTCAACTCAATCTGACTCGATTCAGTTTTCTAGACTGAGTCGGACTTGGTTTGGGTCAAGAGAGCAAGGATTCGGATCGGATCAAGTCAGCCCTGCTGGACTCATTCCCGGATCGAATTGAGTTCGGGGTTCTTGAAAAATCGGATCGAGTCAAGTTGGACCCAATCCGGTCTAACTCGACTTAATACCCACCTCTAGGTAGACCACACCATAGGAAACAATGGTGATTGAACTCAAAACTACTAAAAACTTGCTAAGGCCCGGTTTAATGCCAGCCTTAAAATTTATTGATAAGGTCATATAGACCTGAACGAAAAATAATAAAAATCAGCTTGATCTAAAACTTTGTGGCCCACATGAATTTTTTAATGGTCAATCACCACTGTTTGATGTGGTATGGCCCATCAGAGAATATAAATTTTTTGAGTCATGCCCTAAAATGAGCTAGAAAAATGGATGGATGACGTTGATATACAACATATGTCACGTCCCAAATTCAGAAATCGGATTCACAGGAATCCCGATCGCCGAATCTGGTGATGACAGCCTCCATAGTACCTCATTCTCGGCTCCTAGCATCCATACGCCGGATTCCGATCCTGGGATCCTACAAGGAGGATTTTTTTTTTGTACATTTAACTTGTAATAAGCATAACCACAAGATTACCCAATTCACAAAAGCAACATCATCATCACATATCCACTCATATAATCATTTGAGTACAATGTTGAAAGGAAAATACATAAATCGAAAATAAAGCTCCAGAAGACCGTTGCGCGCTCTAAGCTCAACACTGCTGCAACCTAACATCTCCTGCACGCATCTATTATGCATAAGCTTATAGAAAGCTTAGAGGGTGGTGCATAGCCAAGTATACCATAAAGCCCATAAATTATACATCATCGGAATAAGCAAAAATACTGACAAGATCATGAATCATACGATATCAGAGTAATCAGAGTAAGCTGAAATATATTGGTAAGTCCATGAGTCATATAATATCAGAATACGCAATACAGATCAACAATGCAAATGAAGAGTTATAGAGAGCCAAATATCAGATGCAGAGGATACAATGCAATATGTAAATCCTGCTAAGTTCGTCTAGGCCATTTAAGTATAGAAAACATAACGACCCAAAATGCCATATGAATGCGGATGCAATATGCGATGCGAATGAAATGACCAAGCTGAAGTGTGAGGTCAGGATGATAGCACGTAGTATCGCAAGCTACGGGATCTATCACAAGGGACTTCTATCCAAACCAGTCCCATACCTAAATTTAGCTAGTCAGACTCAATGTGGTAAACTCCTGGTCTCAGGTCAGTCGCGCGCCCAACCGAAATCCTGGCCATGTGAATGAATGAATGAATGAATGAATGAATATGCAATTCCTGCTCAATTGGTCCACATATCAGTACGGTTCCTCTCTGGGATCATCACCAGGGTCTAATACACTCCACGCCACCTACCGCCTCATCAAGCGCACAACTGGGTAAGTGGAAGAGACCTCATTATCCGCCTATCCAGTAGTCTGCCAATACCTTCTCGGCTCATCGATAGCGGACCCATTCCTCGAGCTAGTCAAACTCAGCCTAGTTATGCCTACTCCCTCGGGCGGGTAAGGCCACACCCCTTTCCAACCAACCACAGCATAGTGGGAGACCCGGCCTCCTGGTATTCGGCACTCGGGCGCTCATGTATATCCACTCGGTCTCGACGTTGGGGCGTCCTCTGGTACCAAGAGGGTTTTAGGAATTTTCACCCAGGGCCATCTATGGCTGCCCGATGCTCAAACAGATTTTCGGTATCCCATCTGGCCATCCACAATATGCCTGTGGAGGCTACGACCCTGATGTCGGTAGGGCGTACGGTAATCATAAGTCATAATACAAGATCTTAGTTCTTAGTGGACTGCACCTAGGGAAACAAAGTCCCACTGTTGGAGCCTTATAATACCTACTATTGTGTGTATAAGTGGTGGACCTATCCATCATTAGACTCCTTTGATCCATAGAGAGCTGGTCGATATAATAGACCGAATGGATTATCCACTAGTGGGCCCCATATAGTAGAACAAAATAAAAATAAAGGAAGAAAGAGAAGAAAAAAAAAGAGTAAGTCCCTGGACGTTTTTGTCCAGTGACAGTGAAGGTGGAAGCATTATTGGGCTGCCACCACACGTGGACCCCACCATGATGAAATTATTTAATCCACACCATCTACCGTCTTCTCCTTATCATTTTAGACCATGTGCCAAATTTTGAGGCAAATATGAGTCTCGAATGGGCCGTACTAAGAGTATTAATGCGCATCTGTTGAAACACTCTAGGGCCCTCTTTGGAGTCCCTTGTCACCCAAACCAGTCCTAGTCAGAGTCTATTTGACCTCATTCGAGGTGGCCAAGACGGTGAACGGATTAGATTATTCACTTGGGGTGTCCCACCATAGATTGTATTGCAAGGCCCAAGATGATGTATGTGTTGTATATTCACGCTGCCTAGCCTCTTTAGACACCATGATATATGTATTTTATCCCTACTGCCCACCCTTCTGGTAGACGTGTGGGGGCCCACCCCACACGTGCTGCACATGTGGGATGGACCCACCTTGATGTATGTAATCTATGTGCACACTATCCATTTACCCCTGGACGGTGGGGCCCCCTATTGTGTATGAGTTTTATACACGCCGTCCGTCAGCGAGTGGGACGCACCATGATGAATGTGTTTCATCCACGCTGTCTATTCGTTTTCTGGGATGAGGCCCACCTTTGATGTGTTTATGGCCCATCTATGAGGCCCACCTTTAATGTGTTTATGGCCCATCCATGAGGCCCACCTTTGATGTGTTTATGGCCCATCTGTGAGGCCCACCTTTAATGTGTTTATGGCCCATCCATGAGGCCCACCTTTGATGTGTTTATGGCTCATCCATGAGGCCCACCTTTAATGTGTTTATGGCCCATCCATGAGGCCCACCTTTGATGTGTTTATGGCCCATCTATGAGGCCCACCTTTAATGTGTTTATGGCCCATCCATGAGGCCCACCTTTGATGTGTTTAGGGCCTATCCATGAGGCCCACCTTGATGTATTTTGTGGCTCATTTGTCAAGCCCACTTTGATGTACTTTGTGGCCCATCTGTCAAGCCCACTTTGATGTATTTTGTGGTCTATTCGAGGTGCCCACCTTGATATACTTGGGACCCATCTGTGAGGCCTACCTTGATATATTTATGGGGCTCATTAGTACGGCCCAATGATGCGGCCCACTTGTTGTACATGAGGCCCATTGGTGCGGCCTATTAACACAACCCAACTTGATATGATGAGGCCCATGTGTAGAGCCCACCTGCTTGAATATGAGGCCTATGGGTAAGGTTCATTGTGATATGTATTAGGCCCATTAGTGCAGCCCATGGACGCTGTCCACTTGTTGTATATGAGGCCCACTGGTGCGGCCCATGTGATATGGCCGACTCGATATATATGAGGCCCATTGGTGCGGCCCGTGGATGCGATCCACTTGATATATTTGATGGCCCATGGGTTAAGGCCCAATGTGATGTATATAAGGGCCACGAGTGAGGCCCAATGAGACGTATATGGGGCCTTCGTATAGGGCTGAATGTGATATATATGAGGTCCATTGCGATGTGTGATTACTCCATAATGTATGTAATGATGATTATGACGGGTCATGCCTTGGGAATAATGATGGTTTAATGTCCACATTGATGGGCAATGATGGTTGGATGTCCACATTGTGACCTTCTATTAGGCCTTATTAGGCCCATTCTTACCGATTATGATTATCATGGCCGATTGACCAATTATCGATCGAGGCCGATTATCGTGGCCGATTACCGATTATGATTGTCATGGCCGATTGACCGATTATCGATCGAGGCCAATTTTCGTGGCCGATTGCCGATTATGATTGTCGTGGCCGATTGACCGATTATTGATCAAAGCTAATCATCGTGACCGATTGTGGATTTCGATGGTGATGTATACTGTGCCCGTGTTTAAGGCACAATATGATGTATATAAGGCCTATGTGATGAGGTCCATTGTGATGCATTTGAGGGCCATGTGAGAGGCCCATCGTGACGTATATTAAACTCTTGAGTGAGGCCCATAGTGTTGTATATTTGGCCCTTGTGTGAGGTCATGGATCCACTATATGTTAGGATCCATGAGGGCCATTCCTTAGGGGCAATGTTAGTTAAATGTCCACATTGTCGAGGTCGATTGTCGATGCCGATTGTCGACACCGATTATAAGTATGTGACAGCATAGCATCATGATACATGCTCATACGCATCATCTGCATGTTTTTTATGAGATGTGGTTGATCATTGTATATGTCATTGAGCATGTTGTTATGAGACTCCCTGATAGGTGGAAGTTATCTCACATGAGTGCACGGTATGCACAGGATTGATGCATGACTGGATTGTATGACTCATGCATCTCGCATTATGATTACTGTATGTCTTAGCGACATCAGGGCCGTAGCCTCCACAGGTATATCGTGGATGGCCAGACGGGACACCGAAAATTTATTCTAGCATCAGGCTGCCATAGATGACCCTGGGTGAAAATTCCTAAACCCTTTTGGTACCAAAGGACACCCTAACGTCGAGACTGAATGGATACATGAGCGCCCGAGTGTCGAATACCAGGAGGTCTCGTCTCTCATTGTGTTGTGGTCAGTTGGGAGGGGGTGTGGCCTTACCCACCCGAGAGTAGGGGGCATTGCTAGGCTGAGTTTGACTAACTCGTGAATGGGTCCGCTATTGACGTGTCGGATGGTATTGGCAGACTATTAGCCAGGTGGATAGTGAGGTTTCTTACGCTCACTTGGACTGTGCAGCTGGGAGAGCGGCAGTGTTATTTGGAGTGTACTAAACCCCGTTGATGATCTCAGAGATGAACTGCACTAATACATGGACTTATTGAGTAGGAATTACATACTCATTCATTCACTATCCACTCGGGCTAGTGGTGCGCGACTATTTATTACGTGTACATTCGCGATGGTCAGGATTTCGGTTGGGGCACGCGACTAACCTGAGATCAGGAGTTTACCACATTGAGACTGACTATCCAAATTACGTATGGGACTAGTTTGGATAGAAGTCCCTTGTAATGGACCCCATAGCCGCGATACTACGTACTATCATCCTGACTTCACACTCTAGCATGGTCACTCCATTTGCACCGCATATTGCATGATATATGCGGCATATGGTAATTTAAATTATTGCGTTTCTGCATTTATATGGTTTAGGTACGGCTGACGCTATTTGTGTTACTCATCAGGAATATATATCGCATTGCATTCTCTACATCTAATATTTGGTGCTCTATGACTCCTCATTTGCATAGTTAATTCGAATTACGTATTCTAATATTGTATGACTTATGAATTTGTCAGTATTTTTGCTTACTCTGTTATCTTATGATTTGTGATCTTGTTAGTATTTTTGCTTATTCTGACATTATACGATTTATCAATTACCAATATTTTCGGTATTGTATGACTATGGCATTGTATTGAATACTTGACACTTACCATGTGCACACACTTATACCACCCTCTAAGCTTTTTATAAGATTATGCATGATAGATGCGTGCAGGTAATGTTAGGTTGCAGCAGTGTTGAGCTTGGAGCGTGCAACGGTCTTCTGGAGCTTGATTTTCGATTTATGTATTTCCCTTTCAGTATTATACTCAAATGATTATATTAGTGAATATGTGATGATGATGTTGCCTTTGTGAATTGGGTAATCTTGTGGTTATGCTTATTACGAGTTAAATGTACAAAAAAATCCTCCTTATAGGATCCCAGGATCGGAATCTAACGTATGGACGTTAGGCGCCGAGAATGGGGTACTATGGAGGCTGTTGGTACCGGATTCGGCGATCGAGATTCCTGTGAATCTGATTTCCGGGTTTAGGGCGTAACACTTTCCCTCTATGGCTGAGGCTAACCTTGCTAAGGCATCGACCCAAGAATTCTCTGCCCTCGGAATTTAGTTGATGACACAAATCCAGAACCTTTTGATCAATTTTCGAGCTTCGACTAAATAAGTTACCATCCTGGTTTCTTTGGCTTCGTACTCGGTGGAGATATAGTTCACCACAAGTTGAGAATCACATCGTACTTCAAGGGACTGAACCCCCAAACTCGCAGCCAGCCTGAGTCCTTCTAACAGAGATTCATATTCTGCTTCGTTATTGGAGGCCCTAAAGCTGAGCCTGATGGCATACTGGATAGTTGTAGCGTCAGGTGTGACTAGGACAATTCCCGCCCCAGCTCGCATGGCATTTGAAGACCTATCAACATAAAGGATCCACCTCCTTTCCGACTCTAGATCTTTGGCAGGTGATAGAACTGGTGTGGCCGCTAAGGCTTCTTCTGCTTTGATATTGCCATTCAAGGTAGTGAACTCTGCTATGAAGTCAGTCACAGCTTGGCCCTTGATCATAATCCTCGGACGGTATTTGTGTCAAACTCTCCAAGTTTTATCACCCATTTTGTAAGCCGTCCGGAGACATCTGGTTTTTGAAGGACCTGCCTGAGTGGTGAGTCGGTTAGGATGACGATGGTATGTGCCTGGAAGTACGGACGAAGCCTCCATGTTGAAAAAACTAGGCTGAGCGCCAACTTTTCGATACTCGAGTATCTGGTCTCTGTGGGCACCATTGCTTTGCTCGTGTAGTAAAATAGGATACTGTTTGTTTCTTACCTCCCTGACGAGTGCAGAGCTGACGAGCGAGGCCGAGACTGCCAGGTATAGTAGTAGGGGCTCACCCTCTTCCGGTTTTGATAGTAAAGGAGGCGAACCCAGGTATTACTTCAGCTCCTGGAATGCCTATTCACATTTGGAGGTCCAACCAGCCTTCTTGTGACCTTTCAGTTGTTGGAAGAAGGGGAGACATCTATCGGTTGCTCTGGAGATAAACTGTTTGATCGCTGCCACTCGACCAGTTAGACATAGGATTTCCTTTGTTGTTCGCAGGGAACTCATGTCGAGCAGCGCTTAGCAAACATCTGATTTACTAATCTCTGGTATGTTGCCCCAGCATTCTTCATGCCAAAAGGCATGACCCGGTAACAATAGAGCCCTTTGTCTGTGACAAAGGTAGTCTTCTGTCTATCTGGGGGATGCATTGGGATCTGATTATACCCGGAATAGGCATCTAGGAAGGAAAGGTGCTCGTGACCAGCCGTACTGTCCACCAGTTGATCGATTCGAGGTAAGGGGAAACTATATTTAGGGCAGGTTTTGTTCAGATTCGAGTAGTCGACATAGACCCAACATTTCCCGCTTGCTTTCTTCTCCAGGACCACATTGGCGATCCAGTCTGAATAATGTATTTCCTCAATGAAGCCGACACTGAGGAGGTTGGAAACTTCATTGGCTATGGCTGAATATCTTTCGACATTAAACGTTCTTCTCTTCTGTTTCATCGGTTTATGACTCGTGTCCACGTTTAACCTGTGGACCATAACATTGGGAGAAATGCCCAGCATATCCTCGTGTGACCAAGCGAAGACGTCCTTGTGCTGCTGTAAGAAAGTCATCATTTGAGACCTCTACTCAGAATTTAGTGAAGATCCGAGCTGAACAGTTTTTCTCTGGTCTACTTCCTCGAGTGAGACAGTCTCTAAATCCTCAGGAGGATCCTCCATAGGGTCAAGGGTGTTGATGGTGAGGGCCTGCTTTACCGACCCTTTTCTCACAGCTATCGCATAGCATCTCCATGCTTCACGTTGATCCCCTCGGAGGTATCCAACTCCTCCTTCGGCAGGGAACTTCATCATCAGGTGGTACGTGGACACAACCGTCATCATCGCATTAAGGGAAGGTCGGCCCAAAATGACGTTGTGCACAGATGGCACATTAACGAAAAGAAAGTCCACAAGAAGTGTGGCTTGGTGATGTCCTTCGACGGCTGTCACAAGAAGAGTAATGACTCCCTCAGAGATCACCCTATCTCTGGCAAAGCCATGTAAGGGGGTTTTCACGGGTCAGAGTTGTGACCTATTGATTCTCATTCTCTCGAAGGCTTCGGAGTAGATGATGTCAACTGAGCTTCCTGTGTCGACCAGGATGCGGAAGACCTTGCGGTTAGCTATGGTCATAGTTACCATAAGAGCATCGTCGTGCGAATGTCGGATCCCGCGCACATCATCTTCTGTGAAAGTCAAGCTGCAGGGGTCGAGACGGAGCTCTTTCCTCGGCCTTTTAGTTAAATGAACATAGTGCTAGGGGTCTAAACTTCAAGAGTGGGCTTTGCGAGCTCTGTTCGAGTCACCTCCACTAGATGAACCGCCATAAATGGTTCGGATTTCAGCAGGTTCTTCATTAGTTTTGCTCGGTCATTTTTCTTTCTAAGCTGACTTCTCCTCCTTAACATATCGACGCAAGTGACCCTTGCGGATAAGGGTCTCGATTTCATCTTTGAGGTCTATACAGTCGCTCGTATTGTGACCATGATCACGATGGAATCGGCAATATTTGCCCTTATCTCAATTCTCAGCGTCGGTTTTCATACAGAAAGGCCAGTTCAGGAGTCTCTAACCCCTAATATCTAACAATATCTGCTCCGTGGAGGTGCTGAGGGGAGTGTAAGAACAGAATTTGCCCTCGGGTCTTCGACTTGGCTGACGATCGCGAGGGGCCCAGTCGTCGGGCTTTTTGTTAGATGACTGAGGTTCTTCGTTCCTTTGCCTTTTTTCTTTTGATGACGTTTCAGCAGCTTGGATGTTCCTGCGGGAGTTGGAGAATTCCTCGGCATTGGTATACTTTTGAGCCCCGCTGATGAGCTCGGCCAGGGTAGTCGGTGGATTTTTTCCAATTAAGAAGGTGAACTTCCCTTCTTTGAGGTAGCTGAACATGGCTGAGAGCGTCATCTTGTTGTCGTAATCTTCCACTAACAACGCTTGCTCATTGAAGTGGGCAATATAATCCTTCAGTGGTTCTTTGTTCCCCTATTTTAGGGTGAACAGATGAGTAGTCGGCTTTCAACTCTTCTTACCAGAGATAAACTGAGTAAGGAACAATCTGTTGAGCTCCTCAAAGGAGTTGATCGATTTTGGTTTAAGTTGTCAATACCAACTCCAGGCAGACCCAGAGAGAGTTATCGAAAAGGCTCGGCACATCATGGCGTCCGTGGCCGACTGGATTTACATCCACGATCGGTATGATTCCACGTGTTCTAAGGAGTCTCTGGATCCGGAGAATTGGATGATAGGGGGCATCCTGAACCTCGACAGCATCACCTTGTCAATGATTGCTGAGGTGAAAGGAGGCTCGGTCTCTTCCATCATCGTCTGGACTACAGATGAGATAGACGCAAAGCGCTGGTCCTTTTGAAACGCCTTAAACTGGTCTCGAAGCTCCTTAAGTTGTGCTCCTAAAGGATTCTGATTCTCAACTACTGTCTCCTGAAAGGCATCTATCACGTTAGTTGTCCTGCCGCGCCTACTCCTCTCTAGTCGATGGCGGAGGCCGGTAGGTGCTAGAGCCGAAGTGGCGGATACATAAGACTGTTCCATGTCCAGAGCGGGTTCTGGGATTCGGACGGATCGCTCTTAGGGCACTGTGCCGTGAGCAGGGTCGGGAGCTCATGTGGACCGTGCTTGGGATCTTTTGGCCCTGGAGCTGACTAGTTGCGGTCGTGCTTCGGGCATTGGGGTGGCTTCCATTAGGTTTAATGGCGGCTGCCGATTCTATTGCGCCTTCATTCGGCTGGTCTTTCAGTATCTGGACTTTATTTTACAACGCATTATATTTTCCTCCTCGGCTCCTAGTTCATTGAGACGGTCCTATCGGAGCCGACTCAATGTGCAATAACGAAGAAGACTGGTGTTGCCCACTAGGTTGCCCGCTGGGTTTGGGTTCCACCACTATCGCCTTTTTCTTTCCTCTCCCCATTTCCAGCTAGACCTTCTAGCTTTTCATTTGCGAATTCCCATAGACGGCGCCAAAAATGTTGATGTCAAAATCCGGATTTCGATGAACCCTGGCCCTGCACAAAAGGTTAAGCAAAGGAGACCCTGGCTAAGCCGGGGGACCCTCCGATGCCTAAGTCATGCTAGGGAATCGGGCTCTAAGTCGTATGTAGAGAGAGGGTGCTAGATCTTGCGTACCTGTGGCAATTGAGTCCCTTGGTATTTATACTTGTGGGTAGAGAGGATCGCGTCTGTTAATCTCGGCACAATTTACTCAATCAAGTGGATATTGCAATCGTGGAGATGTCCTCCACAATCTTTGAATTGCGTAGCGCATCGTGTCCTAATGACGCGTATCTCCAAGTGAGATCATCGGTCACATTCGCATCCAAGTCGATATCCGGGCTCATCGTGCCGAGTATCATCACGGGCTTAGCCCTGGCCTCGGCACGCGACGTGTCCCTGCCTGGACTCGGCCTCGGCCTCAACATATAAGGTATCTGTATTCTAACTCGGCCTCGGATCATACAGATGTGAAGCCGAGTACCAATTGTCAGAATTTGTTGATAGGTCATTGGGGTTGGAGTTCATCGATCAAAGCTGAGGATGAAGATCAGGACTCGGCTCGGCCACTCCCCTTTAGACGATGACGAGGATTCGGGTCGGCCAATCAGGATTGTAGTTCCGAGCCATGACTTAGGAATTAGCCCTTAACGTCGTATCCTCTTTTCGAGGCCTCGCTATAGGATTCGTGTAACCATAACTAACCCCGATTGTCCTTGTACGAATTTCCCCATAACATATATAATGAGTAAGTTACGACCTAAATACCTTCGCAGGGCTTGATATGATAAAGATAATAGACAATACTTATCATATAGTTAGAAAAACTAGAATCAAAATACCAAGAAGAACAAAGGATGTACCTGATATTCCACCCGCAAACAAAGAACAGTCTCAGGAGTATGCCGACCCCTAGAGGAGTAGCCATGGCACTTGCAGATGAGTCATCGGCCATGATCATGTATGCGTTTTCTTTAGTCTTTTTCTTCCTTTATTATTATTATTATTATTATTTTATTTTATTTTATTTTATTTTGCATTCTTGGATGATATGCCCTCTTTGCAGGTGGATAGCTAGGTGGTGAAAATTTTTGGACCATAAAACTAATGTGAGACCTCTGGATGTACCTGTTCAACATTATCCAATCACTGCCTTGTTTGCATTGCAGTCCCTCATCGGAATCACCAACGCTGACCACCCACCATTGCACTTGAAACTCATCTTCATCCGAATCTCCCATCGGCACCATCTTCACCGTCCGCTGCCACCACCTGGCGGAATCACTAGTCAAAAACCCATCTTCGTTCATCTTCCTCTTACAACTTTGGCACAACCAAGATCCGAAACAACCCATCATTGCCTTCCACTTGAATCAGTCCATGTCACAAATCAGATTTGATGCATCTCAAGTTTTTTTTTTTTTTTTGGTATATTGCTTTATCCTAATATGGTTAATTTATATAGAAATACATAATGAGCATAAATGGATGGAAAATCATTGAAAATAATCAGTGAATTTTCTATCATAATTATTAATACCATGATGTGTGAGTGTCATACAACTTGTTCACCAAATGAAACTACTTATGTTAGACCTACATCCAAAATTTCAGCCTAATTCACAACTCCGGTAGGCTACGCAAAAGGGGAACATGGCGAACATTGGGGAGGGTGATGCCCACCATAGAAAATTCCACGTGGAATTGGGGTCCTTCATGTTGCATATGTGCCATCCATCTTATCATATGGGTCATATTCTCTTTCTTTTTCGATCACTCCACAACTAGTATCAAAGTTTTTTACAAGTAACCTAGTTATCGAGCCAAGTTTAATGGCCCAGGCCCCTAGCCTTCAGGATCTGGTCACTTTGGTTAGGGCTAACAGTCCAGCCCATTCTAGCTCATTGATAACCCTAGTTCCCCGTTGTGCACCATGTTTGTACATGCATGATTATTTTATCCAAGACATTGATACAGTGGCTCCCATGCCCAAAAATACCCCAAAACTGAAATATCCTGACACTATTGGATCTTTAATCTTTCTTCTATTGAATGTGGATTTTTGGTTCATTTCTTCCTATTTCAGTCTCTAATGGCATCAAGATGCCGCTGTACCCCGATATCTTGTCTATTTTTCTACGAAGATGAATCTCTGAGTACTTTTTTTTTTCTCTACACTCAAACCAAGTCACCTACTCGTTTTCTTGTATTTAAAGCTATTTGATAAATAGACATTTTAAAATTAAAAAATTAAAAATAATAATAATAATTGTTAGCTTGTTAGTACACACCCACTTTCAGTACACACTCTACTGTTAGCCACCCCCACTTGGTAAGCGATACAAAGCGTCAGTGTTAAAACCAGGTAACTTCACTCAGTCAACCACTCGGGCCCGTTTGGCCGGGTGGATTGAAAGGGATTGGATCGTATTGGAAGGGATTGGAAGGTAGATCCTGGGATTGGTCGGGCATGCCAAATAGACTGGGTGATCTGATCCCGGGATATAGCAATCCCATGGATCTTAAGACAATCCACTGACAACACTATCATTACCTTTAAACCCCATCCAATCCACCCTAATGCGTTCAAATTTGCCCGGGACGTGTTTGGTTCAAGGGATTGGAAGGGATGGGAAGGTTTAATCCCAGGATTGGCTGGGCGTGCCAAACAGTCTTGATATAGCAATCCCATGGATCTTAAGGCAATCCACTGACAACACCATCATTGCCTTGAAATCCATGCCATCCACCCTAATACCATTCAATCCCTTCCAATCCACCCGTCCAAACGGGCCCTTGAGCTATGGATCAGGGTGTATTAGATAAATAGCCATGAATCCACATCTATAGATTTGATGCACAATTGGAAAGTTCTCTCTTCATTAGGGCTATTGATGGGCCAAGGTTGGGCGAGGCTGAGGTCTGTCCAAGCCCATCCATCAAAGTAAAACTTACTCCCGACCCGGACCAGGCCCGTCAAAAACAAACAGGTCCAAGCCCGTCCCTTGATGATATTGCATAGAGAAACTGGCCACCTACTTTCCTGCAACATCTGGGCCGTTCATTAACCGTTGCCCATCACCCAGGATATATGACAAAATTGCCCTTGAAATCTCGGACAGGCAGGCCCGGCCCGGACCAGGTGCAGGCTGCGCTCACGGAATAACAATTAAATGGCCTTAAATTTTAGGCCCTGGCTCTTGGCCCTTGGGCCAAATTTCTAGCCCAGGCTCACCCTGAATCAGACAAGCCCCAAATCTAGTGCGCAAGACCAGCCCATTGACAGCCGGAAACTCCATCACAGTCAGTCAACTCAGCCTCTTTTTCGAACCATTCTTTATTATTATTATTATTATTTATTCATGTATATAGCCTACCTGATATTTTGGCCATCCATTGTTTGTCCACATGATATACAGCATTGAAGTCCTACAGGCATGCAAGTTTGGCACGTGCAGTCCCATGTAAATGTGGTTAAGGAGGTGGGTAGGCCACGTGTTCAGGTCACAGGTTGTAGACTTGATTGTCGGGTTAGGTCATAGCATTTTCCATGAAATTGTCACTCAACGGGCGGAACGTATAACACGTGTCATTTTGATAGTGGAACAGGGTTAGGAATGGACTGATCAGACCCGTGGCTGAGCTTAGACTTAACTGTGGGCCTGTTTATTAAGCCCATTGCCCAAGAAATTTTTAGCCAGCATTGGACCCACTGGCTGCATCATGCTCGATGGAGCCACTAGTTAAAGAAGTAGACCCGAGCCTGGCCCGTCTTGGGGCACGATACAGAAAACTGCAACCACAGACAAGCCGGCAGATAAACTGAATACCAGACCTTGAAAGTGTTAAATGGGCCAAGCTGCTATCGACCTTGTTGGTGGGCTGTCAAGCACGACATAGCCCCGGGCTCAGCTGGGGTATCAGACCTTATGAGGGCCCAGGTGCAGGAAGTGGTGCCTGCAAAAGATCCTATCTGTTCTAAACATGGTTAAAGACAGTCATTTGGACTGACGGGTTGATCCCTGAATCGATTCTTGAAGTCAGGGCTGAATCGGTAGGACTGGCCTGAGTAATGGGTGAATCATTTGTAAAACTCTCATTAGGTGGGCTATACTCAATCATTAGCTTAGATTTCATCATTGGATTATTTAAATTCAGCGATTCAGTAGGACTCATCATGGCCGTAATCATTACAAATAGATCTAAGATGAGATGCTTAAACAGTGGTCTTTATTTACAATTATTAAGACGTATATGGAATCTAAAATATGAAAACTTTAGAGGTGAAAAGTATAGTGGGTAAGCTTGTCAAGTCTGCTTTCTTATAAATACATATATTGGTCTCCTCACTAAAATAGATAGAAAACTCTAGCCCCATTGTGATTTTTATTTTTATTTTTTCTGAGGGTGTAAGGTGTGGAAGATCAAAATCTCCCCTCAGCAACATCTCGACATCAGGAATATCTTCTCTTCAAAGTATGTATTTAAAGATTATATTATGGAATTTTTATTTTTGATGCAGAGATGATCTGTTTACTCTGCTATTCATATTATAATTGGTATTAGATCAATCCCATGGAGTCCAACTCATCTCACCCACACCCAACTAGTTAAAAGTTAAAACCCTGGTCCAAAAGATGACCGGCCGGGCACAAATGAATCATTTTCTCCAGCGGACAAACATAGCCTGGGACATGTTTGAGAACAGATATTGGAGCAACATATGGACTATGCAGACGGGATTATGGCCGATCGTGTAGATGTCAAAATCCACTTTGATTTGATGGTCGTAATCACCAGACGAGAAGACTTTGGCCCCTTAAATTCAGCTGTCCATTTGTAGGCTTGCAGGAAGACAGGCAGGATCGTTGATGGTTATGATTTTGGGCCATAGGACCTTTGTGGTAGGGCATATATGGTGGACGGTCCGCATTCCCTTTATGCATCAGGGTACAAAGGTATTCTTTTCACGTGGACGATGCAAAACGCTGACTACCTTTATGATAAATACTATGTCAACTCAGTTAAGTAGCCACCCCCGCGCGTGAACAAGATCCATTCGATGATCAAGTGGACCCTAATGTATGAGCTGCAGGGCCCACCAGATCATGAAAACATGTAACATTGGCATGTATAGGAACAACGTATTTAGGAAGATGGCACAGAATTTTTCTTTTTTTTTTTTTCTTTTTTCTGGAACGAAAAGAGGAGAAGGGTGCAGCCCACATGCACTTCGAATGTGGCCCATAACAATTTTTTGTTTTTTAAGAAAATGCGGACTAATGAAGGAAAAGTATCATAGAAATTATTTTGTGAAAGGAGGAAGACATGCAAAGCTGCCCTAAGTATAGCAAGATTAAACTTATAAATTATGTTAGGAAGCTTTGGGAATAAGTAATTGAGCAAAAACTAAGGCATGAAAAGAATGCATTGGAAAATAAGTTTAATATCATACTAGAATGGTCTACTACAAAAGCTATATTCTTATTTAAATAATTGATTGAGAATTATGCAAAGAGAATAAATGATATCTGCATGGTCATTATTTACTTAGAGAAAGCTTTTGATATGGTCTCTAATTACCTTATTTAGTGAGTGTTAGAAGAGATAAGTTTCAAGAGAATATATTGACATGATTAAGGATATACATGAATGAGTGATGTAGAGCGGGCCGCAGATGTACTCTTGGCATAACTGGACCGAAAGAAGCACAAACAGAAGTGAATGTACTATGTCTGATCCAGGCCCAGACCTACATAGGGCATGACATAACTGGGCCTCAGGCACGTCCAGTTTGAAGAAATCCCTTTCCGAAAAGGAGAAATTATCGTTCGAAGTGTGAACGATAAATCATCCACAACTTTTGATCTAGTATCGCGAGAAAACACTTCATTCAAATTCAAAATAGCAAATTTAGGAAAAAAAAAAAGATTTATTATTTTTAGTAATTTTTGATTTGGACATGTCTCCTTCATTTTTGGAGTTTTAGTATATACATTCTTCTTAGGATTTGTTTCTAATCATGCTAAGAATCATATGGCGCAATTAAATTAGGATTTTTCATTTTTAATAAAATTTATTATTTTGAGTAAATTCTATTTTAGTCGAATTAGGATTCTCAATTAGTTTCACATAGACATAAAGCTATTAAATTTAAAAGTGATGGTGATTATGAGCATGAGGATGATGATTTCGAAAGAAAATTCAAGAAATTCTTTAAATTGAGTAGAGGAAAGAGTTATGACGAGAAGGACAATATGGTTGAGAACCGTAAAAGTAAATTTGTTAAACTACCTACGCAAGTTCAATGTTATAATTGTAAGAGTTATATACATATTATCACTAATTACCCTAGCAAATTAAGATTTAAAGGCAAGGCGATGGTGTCAAATAGGATGATATGGAAGAATCTGAATCTGCTTTAGAAAAGTTCTCTAGTGTTGAAGACCTTAGTCGCTTACGTGTCGTAATAGCTTACACCTCCCTTCCCAGAAACTTAGGAGACCATAACACCTCAAGAAAGTGACCTTAGAACATTCCTTCGGGATGAATTGAAGATTAAAGGATTTCAACTTCAATGTTGTGCTATATAGTTAAATCAAATGATTAAGCCTCATTAGTGAGCATCATAAGAAAATCTGAGGATTCTAGCATCCATCTTGTACTTGATTGGTAAATCTGAGGATTATAGCATCATCTGTATTGATAGTTTAAGCGTTAAATTTGTTGAATTTTAATATCGTATATTTTAGCTTAGACTATTATTGGTCATTCCTAATTTGATTGGTATATCTTTTAAATAATCGAAATAAGCATGTTCCAAGTTTTAATGATTATATGCACCATTTAAGCCCATGTTAATATGTCTTATAATTGGTAAATTTATGACTTATAGAGTTGTTCAATGCTTTGTTTTTATTGTATATTTAGTGGAAATAACTCTTTATCAAATACTGATAAAAAGGGGGGAGAGAGATCAAGTCCCACCAAAACAATGAATTTTATTTTCCAATGTTTGTTTGTTGTTGCAAGAATTGATGAGATGAGGAGAACAATTATGAGGGAACATTGCTAATGTTACATTTCTTGAGTCTTGTATTTAAATTTATAAATCATTATAATCTTATACTGTAATATTTTGTGTTGTTTTGGTATGTCATTGGTATGGATCATGACATTATTTAGGTTAGGGTTTTGTCACGTAATTGACAAAAGGAGAGATTGTTAGTACATTGAATTATACACCTTATTTGTCAATCACATATGTTCATGTGTCATGTAGTTAGTTGAGCCTGTAGAAGTTGAAGATCGAAGATACAAGAGAACATGAGCATTAAGGAGTAAGGAACAAATAAACAAGGTGCCTTGCTGACCCTAACCCTTAACCTAAAATAACCCCTTGAAGGTCTAGATGATTTTGGCTTAATAGGTAAACCATGTTGATCATCTCTTAGCCTTAGGAGCCTAATTGGAACATGATAAGTAAGGCTATAAGATGTGCAAAGCTACTATGAAATTGTATACCCAAAATAGTAGTTTTCAAGTGGACTTCGATCCTATCAATAGTTTATCGATGGGTTTTGATTAAATTGAAGCTCCACTTAATTAGATCGAAGAATGAGTCCAACAACCATACAAAGATAATTCTGGATTTTCTCGAAGGGATTGGCATATGGTTCAATCCTATCAAAGGACCTTTGATACCATTAAATGGCCTTTCAATCCTATGGAAAGACTTGTTAACTAGTCGTTTTATAGTCGTTACTAATTGGATTATTATATAATAATAATAATAATAATAAAGCATTCTGTTCAATGGCAACTTGACGGGCTTTTGGTGCAATAAAAGTATAGGTGATTCCATGATCATATCCATCATCCTAAGCCTCTAAGTTCATGAGATTTAAGTCATCTTCTTTGTGATTCATCACTTGAAAGAGGATTACATCCTCAATGAAGAAGATAAACTTAATATTCACCTTGTTCTAAATATTGGACTTGAATCAATAGTTAAATCCTTATTTAAACCCTTTAAAACATCCATATAAGTGAATCTTTTAGGATTAGAACCTTCCATTAGTTGTAAGACATTCACCTATCATCTTGTTCACCTTAAAGGATCACTACATCAAAGTGTTTGATCTTGGAGTTGAATCATTAACAAAGCATCAACATTATGATCAGGGGAGCAAAGAAGAGCTGATTAAAGCATGGGAGAGCATCGATCAAGCAAACCAACATGGTGCATCAATAGGGCTCAGTTCAACAAGTATCATGTATACTCCTTCCTTGTGTAGGATTGAGTGTAAGAGTTTGATTGCCAAACTTGATTAGGTTCTTGTGTTGGACCTTGGTTCTTGTGTAAGACCTAGATCAAATCTTTGTGTACTCCACCAGTAAGGGTGAATACGTGTAGGTTCTTGTGTAAGACTAAGGTTCGTGGTTAGTATATAGAAAACCATGTAAGTCACCGAGGGAGCCGATCCTTGTGTAGGATTGTAAAGGTTAGAGGTGAACCTAATTTAAAACCTCCGATAATGAAATCCGGTACACTCATGGGTTGAATGCGTCCGTCAGGAATGGAATAGGGAGACCTAACCACTAAACTTAATTATGTTTGGAATTGTCTTTGAGTACTTATTTAATTATGCTTATGTAATAAATTGATTGATTATATGTATGCTTGATTAGATGAATGTTATTATTAGTTAGGTAGCACATTCCACACACACATATACACTATTATGTTGATAGAATAGTTACTTGATTGCCACATCTTTTGTAGTATTTGTGATTAGACCCACTAATGGCTTAGAAGCTTTAGTGTTAAATTATTTTACTTAGTTTATTTTACACATTAGTTTAAGTTAAGAAATTGTATTTAAAATGTATAATTTTTATTTGGTCCTAATCACCCCCTCTAAGACATGGCCTTCATTATATAGCTCTACCAAGCTTCCGCACATACAGACCACGGGCCCATCACCTCGCGCAATTTTAAGATTTATCAAGACCAAGTAATGTTGTAACTTGTTTATGGTCACCAGCTTCATTAATATGTCCGAGGCATGTATTCTCGTCCGTGTGTACCTTCTGAAAATGAATCTCTCCTGAAGCACTGAGTTCTCGTATCTTGTGCAACCTCACGTCAATATACTTGGCTCTCACATGATACACTTGATTCATTGCTAAATAGATAGCACTCTGAATATCACAATGCAACTAAATCACTTCCTGCTTCAACCTAAGTTCTCCTATTAGACCCTTCAACCATAATGCCTCATTTGACACCTCCGTCACAACCATATATTCTACCTCATTTGTAGACAACGCAATCGTAGACTATAATGTTGTGGACGCTGGACCCCAAGTGGGATAAACTCGTGCTTCCATGAGTGCCTTTTCTCAAGGGCTTTATACTGTGTTTAAAAGAGTATTATATTTATTAGAGTCACCACTAGCCAATTAATTTGATTCCATAATTGACTAGATCCTATATAAACATTAGGATAGGAAATCTAAGAATTCTCTGTCCTAAGATGATTCCTTCAATCTGTGGCCTAAGATTCAGGATAAGAGATCACAACTACAGAGATGGAAGGCATTAGGCACCCACTCTGCCTGTACCAATGTACGGTCTCTACTTCGCGAGATCTAATTTATGGCACTGATATCGCTAGGGCATACAATAATCACAATGCAAGATGCATGAGTCATACAATCCAATCATACATCAATGAGTCCTACGCATACCGTGCGCTCATGTGAGATAACTTCCACCTATCACGGAGTCTCACAACAACCTGCTCAGTGACATATACAATGGTCAATCACATCTCATAACAAACATGCAGATGATGCGTATGGGCATGTATCATGATGTTATGTTGTCACATACTCATAATCAGTATCAATAACTGACATCGAAAATCGACGTCGACAATGTGGACATTTAGCTAGCATTGCCCCCAAGGAATGGTCCACATAGAGCCTAACATATAGTGGACTCATGGCCTCACATAAGTGCCAAATATATAACACCATGGGCCCCACTCAAGAGCTTAATACACACCACGATGGGCCTTTCACATGGGCCTAACATACATCGCAATGGGCCTTGAACTCGGGCTGAATACATATTACAACGGCCTCAAATACAGGCCATATATACATCACATTAGACCCCGACAATCGAAATCAGCAATCGGCCACGATAATCAGAATCAGTAATCGGCTACAATAATTGGCCTCGATCGATAATCAGCAATCGGCCATGACAAATTAGAATCGATAATCGGCAATCGGCCACGACAAATCAAAATCGATAATCGGCCTCAATCGATAATCAACAATCGGCCAGGACAAATTAGAATCGGTAATCGGTCTCGACGCAAGGCGGGGTCCATAGATGGACGACCGATGATGGTCCAAGCAATATCATTGGGGGCCCATTCGTTTGGATTAACCCACTAGAGAATGATGAGAATGGGCCTACCTAGGCTTAAGGGAAGGTCATAATATGGACATCTAACCATTACTGCCCATTAATGTGGACATTTAACCAACATCGCTCCCAAGTAGTGGCCCACATAGAGCTAAATACAAAGTGGGCTTATGGCCTCACATAAAGGCCTAATATACATTGCAATGGGTCTCATATAAAGGCTATATACACAACAGGTGGACCCTGCACATAGGCCTCAGATACATCGCACAGGCCACAACCTATGGGCCTAATGCACATCATAATGAGCCTCATTGAATGGGCTACATCAATGGGCAGCACCAATGGGCCTTAAATTCATCAAATTAGGCCGCATCGATGTGGGCCTCGAATATACAACATGCAGGCCCTACACATGGGTCTCATATACACCAAATGGGCCACGTATCTGGGCCTCAAATAAATCAAGTGGGTCATACATCATGGGCCTCAGATTCAAGCATGTGAGCCACGCACATGGGCCAAAAATACAAACAGGTGGGCCCCGTACATGGTAATGGGGCCCACGGCCCTAAAAAAATGGATGAATGCCGTACATACATTAAGGCGAGCCTTAACAGATGGGCCACCAATATATCAAGGTAGGCCGTATATATTCATCACGGGCGGGCCGCACAGATGAACGACATAGATATACATTAAAGTGGGGTCCATAATCTGCCCAGGACGGTGGATATAACACAACCTCATAATCCGGCCCTTCGTCCTGGATAGATAGACGGTGTGAATGGAATAAGTACTTCAAGGTGGGTGAACGGTTTGGATACACACACATCTCAAAATGGTCCCCACCCATCCGGCATATGGATGGAGAGGATGAAACCCATACATCGTGGCTGGGGTCCACACATCCCACGTACGGTGTGGATGAAATCATACATCAAGGCGGACCACATGTCCATCAAAATGGACAGACAGCGTGAAAACAACACATCATCAAGGTAAGGCCCACCATAGCACTAATTTCCACCCAATCTGGTCGTAAGGTCATAAGTACCTGAATTAGGAGGAAAAGCAGTTTTCATATAGATCCAAAATTTCTATGACCCAAAAAAGGTTTCAATGGTGGACGTTCAATTCATCACTGTTTTCTGCAGTGTGGTCCACTTGATGTATGGACGGTGAGGATAAAATAGGTACATCACATGGGTCTCAAATAATTGAACGGTGTGGCGAAACATGTACATCACGGTAGGTACCCACTGTCAGATATAAAATAATTACTCCAGGTGGACCACGTCCAGCGTTGCTGGATGGCCCAAATGCCACAAATACATCATGGTGGACCCCATATGTGTGGACGGTGTAGGATATATAACATGCATGTCAAACCCACAGAACTTACTATCGTGGAGCAATAGCTGCTGCGTGTGGGGTCCATATAGGTGAACGGTCTGGATGATCAGAACCCACTTGCTGATGTGAAATACAACAGCAAAACATCTAGTGGGGCCCAGCAGATGGTCAGCTTGGATTCAACGTATGCATCGTATGGGATCCACAACCTACTGCATCAACACAGCAGCTGTTCTGCTGCTCGTCCACAAATGGACGGTGGGGAGATAAACCTCATGCATCACATGGTTTTAACGTGTGTGTGTGGCCCATGACTGTGGCCCACTGTCCATCAGACGGACGGTGTGGATCTCAAAAAAAGGGACGGTTTGGATATAGCACATATACAATGGGTCCCCTTTAGATGGACTAATGGAGTGGATGCAATCCACACGTCAGCTAGTGCCACGGACCTTGCTGACGTCAATATAGCCGTTGTATGATACAGCAACTACCTCCTTAAACCGCGCAGGTGGGTCCCACGTAGGGCCCACCATCATGTATATATTATATAAGATAATATATACTTGTAACATCCTGGATTTTCACTATTTTGGATTTCCAAAAATCCATCAATTTTTATTTTTTTAATTTTATTTAATTAACCTAAATATTACTTAATAAGCATTAGCACTCAATGTCTGTGTATACAGGGGTGATACCAGTAAAGAGCCGCACCAGTCCGATTAATCAGTCATAGGAAGCCAATAAATCCGCCCGATCACTTGAACATCAGGTGTAGTATAACGTCTCACCCAACCAGAACAGTGTCCTGGGGCGTCCACGTAGGATTTACCACAGGACCGTTTATTTAAGCCACTCGTAGTGAGGTATCACAAATAAATTAGACCAAGATTAGCCCAATTGAATAGGTCAGATGGGTCCTGATAGATCCTGGTGTGGGCCTCCAAGCCAGATGGCCGTTAACACCTAGCGACAGCCCGTGTGGGCTATACCGTGACACGGGAAGGTCAGAAAATTATAAAAATTTAGGGGAGCATAGATCTCACTGGGCTTGGGGACCATCGCAGACCATGGACCCAGTGGACACCCAGAAGTAGAATCTGGCACTTGCTAGATGCGCCCCACCAATGCCAGAATTGGAAATCTGACATGGATAAATAAAACTGAGATTTCAGGCATTTCAGCCGTCGAATTTCTTCTAAATTTATGATAAATGTCTAATGTATTTTTCTACGCCCGCCCACAAAATTTGGGTCCCGATCGTGGCACAGTGACTGTTGATCGCGAATCGGACCTGTGCGACCAAACCCCATATCCGATCGTCCCTAAATTTTGTATGGCCCTTCATCGGGCCATGGAGCACCTATACTATTAGTTTCATGGGTAGAGGGTAACCAAAACTATCCCGATTCTCCAAATAAGCTCTACACTGCTCGTTGGTGGGCCACTAGTTCCAAAACTATAGAATAATGTCCATCTTACTAGGCTTGAGGCCCATCACAGGAATCAGACCGGAGTACTGTCTGGAACTACTCAACTTGAGCCAAAGGACGAGTGCATGAAAAGTGCAAATACCCTAAAGGAAGGAGTTGGAACTTAAGTGAATTGAGTCGTCCACTCTTATGCAAAGTTGAGGATTTCGGACCGTCGGTTTACGACCAAACTTTACCCGTGGAGTAAGGATATTTTCCTGCTCATAACCGTATAGTCGCGGCCCTGATCGACTATCGGTGACCGTTGAACAGACTTCTCATCATATCTGTCGATCGGCGCATCCAAATGGCGGGCCGATCATATCCATACGTAAATCATCATTAGGGCTAACTATCCTACGGTGTATATTGACTTGTACATCCCATAGTGGGCCCTAGAGCTTAGAAAGACCCTCTCATAGGTCTAGTATAGTAAAAACCTAGCACTTGGGGCCATTTGCACCAATCTGGCATTATAAAAAGGGCCTCATTTGGGGCAACCTTCTCCCCATACGAATTTGCCCTAGGAAGGAAAGAGAGAAGAGAGAAAAGGGAGAAAGAAGAGAGGAAGAAGAGAGAAAGAGAGAATGAAGGAGAGTGAAGGTGGGCCATAGATCAAAGTGGGGCCCAAGGGAGTCCCATCTTGCAACTCCCTACCTCTTCTCCAAGAAGAATCCCTCCTCTACGACCGCCCATTCATCCCATTGATCATCTAGGTAAGACCCATCACCCCTTTTTCCTTAAAACCCTTGTGATGAGAAGGGATTTCATGAAATCCTAACATGCAAGTGCATTGTCTTAGGATTCCGGCCGATCAACATCGAGTTTGACATTTTTAGGTCGTTTTTCAAGATCTCAACGATCCATAGGTGCAGACTATTATCCTTAGGTGGCTTAGCACCAATTATAGTTGGAGCTTAATGATTTTATTTGCTTGGTGTGTTGTATGGAAGAATCTAGAGGAACCTAGGGATGACATGTTGTTGGAATTGTATGAATTGCATGTTTACTTCGCTTTGATGTTAATCTTGCCTCTCTCATGATCTAATGTATGGAGGATTACATGCTCATGTTTGGTTGATTTCTTTTTCTCATATGTGTTGCTTCATATTGTGTATGATCCATTTGCTCTTATGTATTTGATCCCTTGAGGTGTAGGAAGTGCTTAACTTCCTCACCAACCCACACCACACACATACACCTTATTCATGATATTAATAGTTTGCTTGCTAGAGAAATTTGAATTGTATGTTGAGTAACAGGAGAACATGGTATTGAATATGTTTGATGTTACATTGGTAGTTGGCATACTATGAGTCACTATTCCTACCCTTGGGTTGGTTAAGAACATGAGGAGAGCGAAGGTGATTTCATTGGTAGGACCACCTTGAGGTTAAACCCATGGGTTTGGACAAGTACGTGTGGGCGGCAGTAGTTAGGCTACATGGGTCGATTGTACCCGATGTCGTTCCGCCACATACTTGCCTGGGCTCGTGCGGTTTAGTCCACTGGCTGACCCACCTAGTTTGTTAACCTTGCTTGCTCATATATGTATGGAAACTGAAACACCCCATCACCATTGTAGCCCATCGATACCGGATGGAATATTGATCCACAGTCTCGTGAGCCGGGCATGGTAGAATGGGACACTATGTCCGAGCTGTCGGCCTACACTGGGGTGACTTGCCTCCCCGTAGTAACCGCGAGAGACCCCACATTCAGCACCCCCCATGTGCTTGAAGTCGAGGATGGGAGAAACCCGACGGGGTCAAGGATGCGGGGTCTCGGCCTCACACATTAGGGGGTCTTGGGCTCGCAACTAGTTCAGGGCATTTGATACATGGGGTGTATCAAATTCCCAAATCTGCTGGATGAATGGACTTAACTAAGAACCCGGTTAACATCATCATTGCATGGCATTAGCTAGGTTGGCGACTCGGCAGTCGAGGTCGCACTGAGGGAGTGTTGTCATACTTGATCGTTAGATGGAGTCACTCGAGGGAGTGTTGTGGCGAGGGCATACATCATATCATCCTACATGCATGCGCATTAACAAGACTAGATAGATGTTTATGATTGATTGCTTTTCATTAAATTCTTATTATAATTGATGCTTGCTATAACTCATGGCTAATAGCACCCACTGAGTTGATCACTCACTCTCACTCTGGGACGATGTTTTAAAACACCAACCAGACTCGTTCATAGATGCAAGTGATACAAATTTCGTGGAGCCTGGTGATGCGAGTCTCGAGGATGAGGATGAGTTTTCTTACTTTCAGCTGATGGATGGTTCCCCGTCGGCCTAGTAGACAGGATTTGGATCGCTGAGTTGTGGACTCAGCCCTATTCTTTTGGACATGACATTCCTTTTGTGATTTTGTTGGGCAACGCCTAATGCGACCCTTTTTATATTCTTTTGGACCTGTATATAATGATCTATTTTCATTTCAGCAGACTAGTTGTGATCGTGCTTCATGTTTCAAGTAATTCCATGTTGCGCCTTTAAACCTGGATTAATCGCATATTAATGAAAACCGATTATAAGTGACCCCGGGAACTCGAGAGTCGAGCGTATGCACGACCCCCGATTTTCAGGGCGTTACAATACTATATATCATATAATATAATATATATTACATCAAAGTGTATCCCACACGTGGGGTGGGTCCCTCCATCACATGCAATATGGTGTGCCCCAGCCAATGGATGGACGACGATGATGGGTCCCATGGACCCTGATGATGTTCACAGGTGCTGCACGTGCAGCCAAAGAAAAAAAAAAGAAAAGAGGGATGGGTCCCACGTACTAGCTACCCTCCCCATATAATCTCATATATTATTATTATTATTATTATTTTTCTTTTGTTTCTTACTGCTAGCTAGTACACCCACTATCAGTTAACACTTCACTATTAGCCATCTCCACCGCCAGTCCACTCTCCACTGTAAGTGGGTCCCATGTGGGGCCCACTAGAACGTTTATTTCCATCCAATCTATTCATAAGGTCACAAGGACCTGAGTTAAGAGGCAAAACAAATTTCATATAGATCCAAAACATCTGAGATCTAAAAGAATTTCAGTGATAGGCATTCAATCCCTTACAGTTAGTGGTGTGGACCACCTAAGTGCCATGAATGGCTGATTTTTGGGATGTCCCAATAATTAAAAGGGACCCATCAAGTGCACAGTGTTGATATTCAACATACATCATGGTGGGGCCTAAATTGGGGCCCACTGATCCTGCGCTAACCCAAGCAGCGGACGCTGCTTGCTGCAGCGTCCTCTAAACGCTGACAGCAACAGCGTCTGCTGTTTATAATTTTTTTTTAAAATCTGAAGTTTTTCATAGGTGGGGCCCACATCAAGAGGATTCAGTCTATCGGTTGGGTTCCTGGGCTCGTGACGAGTCTAAGAAGCCCAATATTTGATATATTTTGATGCCTAAAAAACATTGCAGTGGGCCTTAATAATTTTTCACTATTAAAATAACGTTTTAGATGGTGCGGCCTACTAGAGTTTTGGATTAATTTCATTTTTCGGCTCAACGCCTAAAATGAGTTGGGAAGTAGGGTGGATGGTGGAGATATACCATACATCTAGGTGGGGTTGCGCTTCAAGTAAAATGAATGGACAATGTTGAATAACACACACCTCGGTCACACCTACAGGACTTGGTAACGTGAATACAGCAGCAATATAGCTGTTGTAAATACTCCAGCCAATCAGGTTCTACATGATGGGTCCCACGTGTGTGGTCCACGCATGGACAACATGGATATGATACATACTTCATAGGTGGTCCACGTTCCATCACCAAAGGATAAAGAGAGGGAGAAATAGATAGAGAGGGGTCGGAGTAGTGGAGGGACCCCGCCACTATGGGTCCCTCTGATACAGTCATACATCAAAATGGGTCCCACCATGTGGGCCCTCAAATTAACAAAATCAAAGAAATTTAATGCTATCAACACCCACCTTTGATCTTCTTGGACTTCTTCCGCCAACACGATCTAGAGCTTCAAGGAAACAATTCCGACGGTTGAGATGGACTTTGGATGGTGGAGATGGGAAGTAGGAAGGTGGGCCACACATGGCTTCTCATATGGAGGCTTGGACATTGGAGTCTCATGGTTGCTTGAAAAATGAAGGAAATGAGAGAGAGAGAGAGAATGGGGTGGGTGAGTGAGGTGATGGGTGTACTTGTGTAAGGGAGAGAGTTGACTTTAAGGGGGTGGTTGTACTTAGGGATGGGTGTGAGTGATGGGGGTGATGTATACTTGATTGATGTGATTGATGTGATATTTTCTAGGGATTACAACGTGCGGCGTTCATCCTTGAACTGAACGCGGGCCCACATCTCCTGTCCTGGGTATCGCCTCAACGCGTAATACGTGGCATCGGAACCGCAGCGACGGCACGGTCGCTAAGGTATAAGTCTCGGGTTGAGCCGACTCTAGAATATGGGACACAACTCAAGGTTGCACGCAACTGTTGATAACAGATCACAGGTCGCCGAAATTCAACCGGAAGAACCGCGGAAGCCTATGGAGTAGTATGGGCTAGGATACGGGTCTTACAGAAGGGCTCATGCCTTACTTAGTTGCTTTGAATTTCAAATGGGATTTTCATCTCATGTCGGGCCCAAATAGATATGAACAAGTAAACAAGCCTCTTGAATTGAATTTTTGAATGAACCACAGAACTGTGGTTTGAGCAAAAGTGGTCAAGTTTCCTTGGCTTCTTGTTCTTGAGATTTGAATAGGCTTGACTTTGCATTTTGGACCCCAAATGAATGGCAACAAGGAGACTTATGCCTATATGGATCTTAACTTGTCCTTGTAAGTCCACACAAGCACTCATAAAAGTGGCTTGTTCATTCTAGCATTCTCTGGTCCTTGACATGACTTCATAGGCCCTAGATAGTAAAGGCATAAAGTGGCAACCTCTAGGACTCTTTTGGAATTGGAGTGGGCTCGAGCTCTCTTTTAGGCTCATTTGGACAAAGGCGTTCAAGTCCCTTTTTGAATCTCGGGCGCAAGCGTTAAGTCTCTTAGATGAATGGGCCATAGGTTGACCTCTTGGCTCATGTTTGATTGATCTTGAATTTCTCATTATTGCCTTTTGTATTTAGAATAAGCCATGAAGGTTCTCTCTAGCTCATATGAGAGTGTGAATCTGCTTTGGACTTAGATGGCCCCAAATTATCATCTGTCCTACATAAGCTAGAGATGTGGCCCGTAGTACATCTTTTAGGGATCCAAATGCATGTATGATAAGGAAATTTGAAACCTTTACCCAAGTGAGTCTTGATTAGCTCTTAAGTGCTTCCTTGCCCACTTCATGATCCCATCTTATGGGTCCATCTTCTTTCACATTTATCCACGTGCACTTGTGAAAATTGGCCCACCCGAGAGTGGAGTTCCTTTACATCTTCGTGGGGCATGAGATGAGAACCTTCATGCATTTGATCTTGAGGTTCCAACCATGTGGGCCTTTTCCCATGGCCCACTGAGATACAACAAACTACTTGAATGTTTTTAGAGGAAATGGGATGAGATACTTACTTTGCCTTTGCTCCTAGGTAGATAAGAGGACTTGTAGCCGTGCTACTTCGTTAGCTGAGCTTGTGGTAGATCCAACCCATATTCCTCGCTCTAGAGATCATCTATCTTTTACAACTCATGACGGTGCATCATTTCCATTCATTAAGAGTCAAGGTGTACGCAGAAAATGGGATGGGTGGTTCCCTGGCCCTTAACACAGCATAGATTCCATTTTGGAGGATGTCCCCTTTGCTGGATTGTTGACTCCTTGGTTTGACAAGAACCATGCTAACCTGCAGTTATTGGGCTCCCTTTGTGAGCGTTGGAGAGATAAAACCTGTACTTTCCAACTTCCATGCGGTGAGTGGGGAATCACCCTGTTGAGGGTCAAATATTGCATATCACAGTTATTGCCTGGATTTACGAACATGACACTATTTAACGGCCTATTTTAATTGTGTTTGTACTACAAGGTGAATTTACAAGCTTGGACTAAAAAAGGGTGTTAAAAGCCAAGATTTAATGCTCAGAATTCACCAAGGCATGGGATGGACCCCATGGAACCAAGATCGACGGATTTACACACTAGAGATCCGAGAAAATCAAGAAACTGAAGCTCAAGTGGCCTGAAAGACGTCTAAAATGCAAGATCACAAGGTTTCCACTATCCATTCGGCTCAAAACTTCATATATAGCCTGAGGACCATAAATTAACCATACATGTCAAATTTGACCCATTGGATCCTTGTGAAAGTGGCCCAACGATAGATCAGCCCCTAAAATCATGATTTGGGGCCCACCTGAAATCTGGATATACTTCAGTTTTAGTCTCAACCCCTTAAATGTGGTTCTAAAATAGATGGACGGAGCGGATTTCCTACACACATCACGAGTGGACCCCATTGGCCATGGCTGTGCACATTGCACAAGTGCACTCAAAACGCACTGAATAGGGAGGTCGGTCAAACTGAGGTTAACCCGCACCCTCCCTCTCTCACGTAGCCAGTGTCTAGTGGGCAGACGCTGGCCACTTGGGTTTTGATCCTGGGCCCCACACATCATCTAGAGCAATGATCTGGACCGTCCTATGGACTCAGGAGACCCAAAAGACCCTATCCATGATCTTCACCATTCTCATCTATTGACGATTAGATCCATCAGAAGTTCAGAGATCTGATAAATCTCCTCTTATCATTGCAAGGAAGCTTCCCAAATTGTTACAAGTGAATCCTTGGCACCCTAATTCCCTACCTTTGAATTCTACATATTTTAGTTTACTATTTTACCATTATTCCATAATTTTTCCAGACTTAGATTTCATCTTATTCTAGTTCTAATTCTGGTTATTTCATATTACGTACAGGTTTTAGTCCCTGTGGATTCGACCTCGGTCTTACCGAGTTTATTACTACATCACAACCCTATACTTGGGGTGTGATCAAGTTTTTGGACCCCTTAGGTGTGTACATGCAACTTAGTCTGCCATTCCATATACCTCAAGTGCCTAATGTTCAAAGCTTGCCCCCTGTCACTGATAATGACTGAGAGAGGCTTCTTGACACAATTCCTCCCGAGAGTGAAGTTCACTATAACCAGCTGAAGATTCGTTGGCTAACCAATACTTTCACTGCCATCATTCCAAACACTGATCGTGTGGCCATTTATAAAGCTCAAGTCATGATTATGTTTGCCTTAGGTTCTCTCTTATTTTGTCATGGTGATGAAGGTATGAACCCTAGGTTAGTTCTTTGCCTCGAGGACCTCTCCTTCTCCTATAATTGGAATGTTGCTCTCCTAGTCCAAAATGCATCCAACAATCCTAGAAACACCAATCATAGGATAAGTATTGCCTCAAGGACATCTCTTTCTCCTAGGCATACATTTCTTTCTCTAAAATGCATCTAAGAGATCCAACAATCCTAGAAACACCAATCATTCAAAGAAGACTAGCTTTTCCATCCAAGGAGAAACCTCCCTAGCATTAGTCATCACATCCCTCCACTAAGGAGAGGAGAGAGAAATAAAAGAGAACCTAGCCTAGGTCTAGCCTGAAAATTCACCTGTGGTGTAATGGGTTTACCACGGTTGGGCGTGCAGAAGCTTGGCGGAGCTAAGGAATGAAGATTATGTCCTGTATGGAGGGTGATTAAGACTTATTTTTGAAAAAAAGTGTACTTTTAAAAAATTTAATTGCCTAACTTAAACTAATTAACAATTAAACTAAGGAAATTTAACTCTAAGGTCTCCAATCCATTAGAGGGTCCAATCACATAGACTACAAATAATTTGCAAGTTAAGCAAGAGTAGTTTATAATATGATAGTGTACATGAGTGTGTGGGATGTGCAAGCTATTAACAGCTTGCATTCATCTAATCATGCATAAATACAATTAAACATTCAATCACATAAGTATAATTAAACAAGTGCGCAAATGACAATCTCAAATACAAGCATGTATAGCGGTTCACTTACTTACTCCACTCTCGGCGAATGCACTTAACCCATGAGTGTACCAGATTTCACTATCAAAAGTTTTAAATCAGGTTAACATCTAACCTTTACAACCCTACACAAGGACACTAAGATTTAGACCTACACAAGAGCTAAGGTTCTACACAAGAACCTGGATTTAGACCTTACATAAGAGCCAATAGCCTATACAAGAGCCAATATCTTACACAAGAACCTGAATTTAGGCCCTACTTAAGAGCCCAAGTCCTACACAAGAACCTGGTACATACGCTTTCGTCAGAGGCTCCCACGAAGACTGACACGCAAACACTCTTGTCAGTGACTTATACAAGGATTTGATTTAAGCCCTATATAAGAGCCAAGGTCTTGGACAAGAACCTAATTGAGTATGGGTCACAAACTCTTACCCTCAATCCTACACAAAGAATAAGAGTATGAGACTCTCACACTTGACAACTTATCGGATGGAGTCATTTTTGTAACTTCGTCTTGGGTAACTTGATCGTTTCTCCCATACTTCAATCAGCTCCCCATTGCTCCCTTGATCATGATGTTGATACTTTGCTAAGGCTCCAGCTTTAAGATCAGACACCTTATATGTTGTTCTCCTTTGAGGTGACTAAGGTGATGTGAAGTTGGCTGAATCTCCTACAACTAATCGGAAGTTATATTTCCTAAGGGATTCACCTAGATGGGTCTTCTGGATGGTTTAGACAATGGTATGTGTAACGCTTTGAATTTTCTCTATTTCGGATTACTAAAAATCCTTTAATTTTTTTTATATATATAACTAGCCACATTGTCACTTACTGACCCTTGACATTCGAGGTGAGCTTATATACGGCTGGAATCGATAAAGAATCGTACAAATAAGATTGATCAACCATAAAAAACCAATGAATCTAACCGATTACTAAAATATCGAGTTTAGCCCCATGATTTGTTCACATACGGCCCAAATCTAACCGACCTACCACTGACTAATCAAAACAACCATAACTAAATTAAAGATCTACCCAAACCTAACGTAGCTATGAGTCGAACCTTAATTAATAAATTAAATCAACCTAGTTACTCTTTTAGCCTAAAACTGACAGTTTAGAGTGATCAATGACCGAATCACCATTTTTGCTAATTTTGAATAGGCCACACTATAAACTTAGTTAATCCAGATCCTAACAACTGCGCCCAAAAAATCTCCCTACCCAATTTATTCCAAAAATGTCCCGATTACCTGAACAAGCTCTAGACCGCTCGTTAGTGGGCCACTAGTTTCAAAATTATAGAGTAATGTCCATCTCACTAGGCTTATGATCCATTGCGAACAATGGACTCATACGATGCCTTGAAATGGATAGTTTGCACCGTTAAGCTAGCACTTGTCAAACGCGACTCTCCAAGTCAATGGCTTAAAATTTTGAAATTTAAAATAATTAGCCCCACCACTTAGGACAACAAACTGCAACATTCCAACCATTAGATTTCATCCAAACTCACACCATAGATTAGAGATATTTTTCTGCCCTCGTCCACCAAATCAGACCCTTAATCGAAAAACAGTGACTGTTGATCGCAAATCGGACCCCTATAATCAATTTTTGCATCCATTTGCCACCAAATTTTGGACAGCGCGCCCCTCATCAGATCATGAGACACCTATCCCATGGCATGAATGAGCCAGGGGGTCATTGGGACAGCCCTAAAGGCCGTAAATGAGCCCCACAAGGTCATATGTGATAAGAGTTGCCACCCTAGGGCCATTAGGGCAAAAATACAGGTTATATAAACCTTAAACCCTCTCTCCCTCACTCTCATACAAAACTTCCAACAAAAGATAGAGAGAGAGAGAGGAGAGAGAGTGAAGAGAGAGGAAGGGGAGCTAGAGTTTAAGGGATCTCCCTCTCCTACCACAACCACTCGCCAAAAATTACGACTTCACTGCCATAGAAGTGGTTTGTCGCCAATTGGAAGGTAATTACCCAAACCCTCCTCAGATTTTTATATGCTAGGCCACTTGCATGTGTCCTGATATGCAAATTCAAATGGCACAGGGCCCCGGCACATCAATTCTCAGACCCGACACTGTTAGAGCAAACCCGCAAGCCTTCAACTAACCCCATGTGCGGACCATTACCCTCAAGTGGCTGTTTATCAAACCTGGGATAAATTTTAGTGATTGTGATTGTTAAATTTGCTTTGCATGTTACCTGCATGTGACAAAATTGTAGAATTGGAGTTTGGTCTTGGTTAATTTCTAGTTAAGGAAGAAATGTTAGTCCCTAAATACCCCAATGTTTACATTGTTTGATTTTTATGTCGGTTATGGAATCCTAAGTATGATATCCCCAAAATTTTGAATTCAATGGGATGAATCCTGCTGCATGTCCCCCATATGCATAATTTGTGTAGATTTTCGGTTGAAATCACCCCATGTATGTCTAATTTTCTCTAAAATCAGTCCTTGCACTAATTCTCCCATGATTTTAAACGACTTAGGACTTATGTGTATGTTCTCTAAAATTACACTGTAAATTACAAACACATGACTCCTTTTTTGCTGACCATGGTTGTATTTTATCATTATGCTTGTCTACTTCTCTCACAATTAGAAGTAGGTCGAGTCCTAGTTTAAGTTATTTCACTATTAAATTGTTCCCTTCTGGATCGTCCAGTGAATTCAAAACCAACTAGGGCAGCCCTTCTGGTAGGCCCACCCATAGGAAAATTTGGCCTAATTAGTCAAATTACGGATTCTCAGCTATAGTCAGACTACGCGAGACGTCGTTCCCAAGCCATACAATTCGTAGTTCATCTAGTGGGGATGAATTGGCCCACCAGTTGTCATCCATGTTCGTTAATCATGTATGTACACGCCTGCTTGAATCTGAGACACCCCGTGTCCATTTACGCCCACTGAGAAACTGCTGGTTGCGGCCCACAAGTCTCGAGAGCTAGGCATGGTGGTATGGGACACTATGCCTGAGCTGTCAACCTACGCTGGAGTGACGAGCCTCCCCGTAGTGACCTCGAGCAAGGACTCTTTCTCAAATTTACCTTCGTATGACTTTAATACTGGGAGTGACGAACCCAAAACGGGCCAAGGATCGCGAGACCAATATTGTCACGACGGCCAGGGCCGCGCGATCGGAATAGGGTATTGATCTGCCAGGGTGTCTCAGTCCCCAAACTGCCGGATGAATGGACGTAATTAATCAATTCGGCTAACATCTCACATCATATTGCATTAACTAGAATTGACGATTCGACAGTCGAGGTCACATTGAGGGAGTGTTGGGCATTGTGATCATTAGACATTGTCGCTCAAGGAAGTGTTGGAAGTAAGGGCATGCATCATATCATGAAAATATGCATTTGCATTAATAAAAGTAGTTAGGATTCTATGAATGATTATTTTTCACTAAATTTGTCCCTGTGTATGATAATATGCGCAACTTATTGTTAATGGAACTACTAAGTTAGCTATTCACTCCCACTCTGGGACGGTGTTTTAAAACACCAACCAGAACTTGTCTTAGATGAAGGGATCACGGAGCTCGACGCACTTGATGGAGCGAGCGTGGATGGTGAGGAGGAGCTGTCTTACTTTCAGATCTTCGGTGGATCCTTATAGTCCGCTATAGGGATGGCCGCGGGGCATAGGATAGGGGTCCAGATATTTTAAGGATGATATATTTTGCGGGACTAGTCTCTCCTGTTATTTATATTGCCTTTATGTTTGGGCATGGATTTTTTTTATTTAGCTGCACTTGATTTCATTCTGTTGATCCTGATCTATGTTGTATGGCTTGCCATACTCCCCACTGCTTATGAAATGAATAAAATATGCCAAATTTCGAAGCCCAATAGGGCATACGTGGCACCCAGGAGGTCAGGAGCCGAGTACCTACTTGGCCCCTGAAATTTCGGGGCGTTACAGTATGCCATGATAACTTAAGTATAATCTCTAAAAAAATGGCAGAGTTCAAGCTCATCGTCAATGTGGAGGTTGGAATCCTCATAAGAGTATTAATTTTCAAGGAAGATTACTTAGAACTCATTGGTTTAGAGGCTTGGAATTAGGGATATGAATATGGATTCACCTAAGCTTCTATTGCACCAAAAATCCATCATAATGCCCAAAAGTCAAATGCCCTTTAAAATAAGTTTGAGTTCAAACAGTAAAAAAAACACATAGATAACGATTCTAACGATGCCATCAAAAGATCATTCTATATCATCGAGGGCACCTTCGATGCCATCAAATGGTACTTCGATGCCATCAAGAAAATCAAATAATGTATTGAATTTTTGTTGGATATATCTGACCTCTTTCTTGATGCCATCGATAGACATTCGATGCTATCAAACTTAACCTTCGATGTCATCGAATGTGGCCCTGATGCCATGGAGAAAATCAAAACAAATATGATTTTAATGTTGGATAGTTTTGATTCTTGATCGATGTCATCGAGGGAGCCATCAAAGGCCCTTCGATGGCAGCTCGATGAGATTGATTAGGCATCGAAAACTGTTGTTTTGAACTATGTTTACACAGCAGTTCCACACCTCTTTTAGCCTAAATTATCATGTTCCACTTTGATGCTAAGGCTAAGGGATGATCAAATAGGTATTATTATTAAGTCAAGATCATCTAGAGGTTCAAGGGATGTTTTGAGTCAAAGGTTAGGGACACCAAGGTACCTCATTTACTTGTTATTTGTCCATTGATGCTCCATCTTCGCTTGTGTCTTTCATCTTCATCTTATAAGGACTCAACCAACTGCTTAACACAATGATTCACGTGATTGACAAATAGGGTGCAAAAATCAGTGTACTAACAAGTTATCCTTCTAATGAGTGTTGGCTAATCTCGAGTAGGTACTTAAGCGAGTCCATACGAGTAAGGAGAAAGATATAATATGTAATCATGTATTGTCAAAGTCATTAAGTTGCCTAAACTAAAGCGAGGCATGTATTCTCAAGCATTAAATACCGAGTCCCATAGTCGATGAACTTGTAACTTAGATAGTATATTGCTTGCTCCTTTTTCTTGATCTCTTCGTGTTGGTCAAAGACACAAACGTCTACTACTACCAAGATGTATAACACTAGAGGTTGTCCGGAGTTTGTGGCACTAGAACTAGACGATTCATGGGATATTTCTTAATTCGGTCGAAGGTAACTTAACAATCATCATTCCACTCTTTTGGCAAGTTCTTTCGAATGAGCTTAAATATTGGCTCACATATAGGAATGAGTTGCACAATAAAACAGCTGATGTACTGGATTCTATTAAGAAAGACATGGATTTCCTTTTCGGTACTTGGAGGTGGCATTTCGATGATAACCCTTGCTTTGTTTTGTCGACTCCGGTGCCTTCCTCACTTACTATGAAGCTAAGAATCTTGCCTCCAGTTGCACCGAAGACGCATTTCTGAGGGTTAAGATAGAGCCTATATTTTTCTAACCTATCGAAGAGCTTCTTTCATGTCTTCAAAGTACCCTTCAATCTTGTAAAATTTGACAATCATATCATCTACATAGAGTTCCATTTCCTTGTTCATTATGTCATGAAACAAGGTTACCATTGTTAGCTAATATGTATCTCATGTATTCTTTAGACCAAATGACATAACCCTATAGTAGAATCTTCCTCATGGTATGATAAACAAAGTCTTCTTGTGGTCTTCTTATCTTCTGCTTAACTGGCTTCATCTATGGCTTAGTCAGTAGGCAGTGTACAATGAGCTCTTCATCGAGCCCAGGCATGTCTTCGTAGGAGAACACAAAATTGGACAACCTTAAGGTTAGGAAGTATATAGCCCTATGATCTTTTAAAAGCTCCACCAACTCCCATGTCTGATTCTTATGTAGATTTCATCTCATCCGACATGGTTGACATCCACTTGTTTCTATCCTTTCCAAACTTAGCTTCTTGAAAGTGGAGGGATCTCCACTCCCTATAAAAAATGTAAAAAAAAAACTATGTCCTCGAACCCATATCAAACCGAGGCTTTAATGGTTCATTTCTCCCTGTTCGTGGCTATACTTTCCTAGGTATCCTGCTGATTGTTTTGGTCAGTATCTTACTCTTACTGAATTTCACCTTCAATAACCTACTCAACTGGGTCCACCTATTCCGACAATCTCTCTGCATCACCATGTGTTTTCAACTTCTCTACAACGTCCTTATTGGTCTTTAACGTTGATGTCTCATCGAAGTTGACATCTCTGTTAATGACCACCTTCTATGAAATTGTATCCCAAAGCTCGTAATCCTTAATATATTTCTCATACTCGATAAAGATATGCTTTTTAGATTTGGGATCCAACTTTATCCTTTGTCCACTCTGCATGTGGACGTATGTTGTACACCCAAAGATTCTCAATCCTGGGTAATCGATGTCCATGCCTATCCAAACCTCCCCTGCAACCTTGGAATCTAACGTTGTAGATGGTGACCAATTCACAATATAGCATGTCATGTTATCACAATATAGCATGTCATGTTAACCACTTCTTCCCGAAAGCTTTTAAGCATCCCCGCATATAACCACATACTTCTCACCCTCTCTAATAAAGTTATGTTCACCATCTCTGTCACCACATTCTGTTGTAGGGTCCTTGGAGTTAAGAAGTGCCTTGTGATGCCCTGCCCCTTAAAGATTTTTATAAATCCTGTCTCTCTATACTTTGTATCATTATCTGACCTGAAACGCTTAACCTATCTCCCAGTTTGCCTCTCTACTTCCACCTTTTATTCCTTAAACTTGGCGAACACCTCAAACTTGTTCTTTAAGAAGTAGACCTAAATTTTTCTCGAGTAATCATCTATAAAGCTCATGAAGTATCATGTTCCTCCCTTTGATAGTACTATCATTGGCCCTCAGACATCAGAATGTATGTAATTGAGCACCCCACTACTAGTATGTATAACAAACTTGAACATTACCTTACACTGTTTCTCATAAATGCAATGCTTACAAAAATTCACTTTACACACCTTAATACCCTTTAATAGTTTCTGTTTATGGAGTTCAATCATGCCTCCCTCGCTCATATGTCCCAACCGCATATGCCACAGATTAGTGTCATTAGTGTCAAATTTTATGGGTGAGGTGGTAACGGCCTCGCCTATAATCGTGCTCCCAACCAACTTGTATAGATTTCCTATCATATGTCCATTTATTAACATCATTACACCTCTAGTGACCTTGATTACACCACTAGATACTATGAACGTGCACCCATTCATATTTAAAACCCACAAGGATATTAAAATTTTCTTCAGATCTGAGACATGCTTGACATCACTTATAGTCCATATGTGTCACCCCCCAAACCCAAAAATCGGATTCATAGGAATCCCGATCGCCAAATCCGGTGCCGACAACTTCCGTAGTACCCCATTCTCGGTTCCTAGCGTCCATATCCTAGATTACGATTCTAGGATCCTACAAGGAGGATTTTTTTTGTATATTTAACTCATAATAAGCATAACTACAAGATTACCTAATTCACAAAGGCAACATCATCATCAAATATCTACTAATATAATCATTTCAGTACAATGCTAAAAAGGAAATACATAAATCGAAAATCAAGCTCTAGAAAACCACTGTACGCTCCAAGTTCAACACTGCTGCAACCTAACATCACCTGCACACATCTATCGTGCATAAGCTTATAGAAAGCTTAGAGAGTGGTGTAAGTGTGTGCATAAGATAAGTGTCAAGTATTCAATATAATGTCATAGTCATACAATACCGAAAATACTAGTAATCCATAAATCGTACAATGTCGGAATAAGCAGAAATACTGACAAGATCATGAATTATCAGAGTAAGCATAAATACTAACAAGATCAGGAATTATCAGAGTAAATAGAAATACTAACAAGATCAAGAATTATCAGAGTAAACAGAAATACTGGCAAGATCAGGAATTATCAGAGTAAACAAAAATACTAACAAGATGATGAATTATCAGAGTAAGCAGAAATACTAACAAGATCAGGAATTATCAGAGTACATAGAAATAGCGTCAGCCATACCTAGACCATATAAATGTAGAAACGCAATAACCCAAATTACCATATGCCGCAAATATAATGCCATATGTGGTGCGAATGAAGTGGCCATGCTAGAGTGTGAAGTCGGGATGATAGTACGTAGTATCGCAGGCTATGGGGCCCATCACAAGGGACTTCTATCCAAACCAGTCCCATACCTAAATTTGGATAGTTAGACTCAATGTGGTAAACTCTTAATCTCAGGTTAGTCATGCGCCCCAACCGAAATCCTGGCCATTGGGAAGGTACACGTAACAAACAGTTGCACACCATCAGCCCGAGTGGATAGTGAATAAATGAATGAATGAGTATGCAACTCCTGATCAATAAGTCCACATATCAGTACAGTTCCTCTCTGGGATCATCACCAGGATTTAGTACACTCCAAATGGCACTGCCGCTCTCCCATCCGCATAGTCTAAGTAAGCGTAAGAAACCTCACTATCCGCCTGACCAGTAGTCAGCCAATATCTACCCGGCACATCGATAACAGACCCATTCATGAGTTGGTCAAACTCAGCCTAGCTATGCCTCCTACGCTTGGGCGGGTAAGGCTACAGCCCCTCCTAACTGACCACGATACAGTGGGAGACACGGCCCCCTAGTATTCGGCACATGGGCACTCATGTATCCACTCGGTCTCGATGTTGGGGCGTCCTCTGGTACCAAGAAAGTTTAGGAATTTTCACCCAGGGCCATCTATGGCAGCCCGATGGTAGAATAGATTTTTGGTATCTCATCTGGCCATCCACGATATGCCTGTGGAAGCTACGGCCCTAATGTCGCTAAGGCATACAATGATCACAATGTAAGATGCATGAGTCATACAATCCAATCATGCATCACTCCTACGCATACCGTGCGCTCATGTGAGATAACCTCCACCTATTAAGGAGTCTCATAACAACACGCTCAGTGGCATATGCAACGATCAACCGCATCTCAAAACCAACATGTAAATGATGCGTATGGGCATGTATCATGATGCTATGCTATCATCTACTCATAATCGGTATCAATAACCGGCATCGACAATCGACCTCGATAATGTGGACATTTAACCAACATTGTCCACAAGGAATGGCCCATATAGAGCCTAACATACAGTAGACCCATAACCTCATATAAGGGCCAAATATACAACACCGTGGGCCTCACTCAAGAGCTTAATACACATCATGGTCGGCCTCTCACATGGGCCTAATATTCAACACCATGGGCTCCATCGCCTAGCTTTCAAATGCACCACAATGAGCCTCATCACATAAGCCTCATATACATCACATTGAGCCTTAAACACGGGCTAAATACATATCACAATGGGCCTCAAATACGGGCCGCATATACATCACATTGGGCCTCAAACACAGGCCGAATGTACATCACAATGGGCCTCAAATATGGGCCGCACATACATCACATTAGGCCTCAAACACAGGCCTAATGTACATCACAATGGGCCTCAAATATGGGCCGCACATACATCACATTGAGCCTCGATAATCGGCCCCAATAATCGGAATCGGTAATCGGCTACAACAATTGGAATCGATCAATCATCGGTCTCGATGATCGGAATCAACACTCAGAATTGGCATCGACAATCGAAATCGGCAATCAGTCACGACAATCAGAATCGATCAATAATCAAAATCGGTAAATCGTTCACGACAATCGAAATTGACAATCGGTCATAACAATCAGAATCGTTTGATAATAAGAATCGGCAAATCGGTCACGATAATCGTAATTGATCGATAATCAGAATCGGCAAATTGGTCACAATAATTGGAATCGATTGATAATTAGAATCGGCAAATCAGTCACAATAATCGAAATCGATCGATAATCAGAATCGGTAAATAGGTCATGATAATCAGAATCGATCGATAATTAGAATCGGTAAATCAGTCACAATAATCTGAATCGATCGATAATCAGAATCGATAAATCGGTCACGTCAATCGAAATCGACGAGAATAGACCTAATAAGGCCTAAGGGAAGGTCACAATGTGGACATTCAACCATCATCGCCCATCAATGTGGACATTCAACCAACATTGCTCCAAGGAGTGGCCCACATAGGGTCGAACATACAATGGGGCCCACAACCTCATACAAGGGTTTGATATACATCACAATGGGCTTTATACAAGGGCTACATACACAATAGGTGGGCCCTGCATAAGCAGCAAGTGGGCCTACTGATAACCTACCCATCAAGATAGGTCACAAGTATATCAAAGTGGGCCTCATAACATGGGCCTCATATATGGCCTCAACAACGGGCCACAAATAAATCTACATAGGCCTAATCACATGGGCCTCTTATATATCAAAGTGGGCCGAATTAATCATATGGGCTAAATCAATCAAATGGGCCGATACAAGCGGGCCAATCAAATAGACCGATACAAATGGTCCGAATCAAATGAGCCAAGTCAAATGGGCCTCCAAATACATCGAATCAGGCTTCATCAAGTGGGCCCCAAATACATCAAATCTGCCTCATCAAGTGGGCCCCAAATACATCAAATGGGCCGATTCAAAACCATTCATCCATTGTTAGAAATCATTAAAGAACTAAATATGAATCATATTTAAAGGATCAACTGGACCATACCACAAATGGCAATAGTGACAATAATTCACACTGTTAAAATTTAGAGGGCCCACCATAGTGTTTATTTTCCCATCCAGTCTATTCCCAGGGTCACAAAGACCTGGATAGGGGGGACAAACAAATATTATATTAATTCAAAACTTCTGTAACTCAAAATGGGATTTCAATGGTAGGCGTTCCACTTCACTGCATTCTATAGTGTGGCCCACATGATATTAGATCTGTTTCATTTTGTCTCAAGCCTTAAGACGGGTTACCAAATGGGTGGACGTTTTAGATATAACACATATCTCAGCGGGGCCCACAGAATTTACTACCATCAATCAAGCAGGTAGGACGGCTTAGATATAATACGCACATCATGGTGGGACCGTGCTACACCCAGCACGTCACCAAGATGGACCCCACATCCACACACAAGTGGGCGGTAGGGATACAACATACTCATCATGGTGGAGTCCAGGAGCGCCTCCAATGGATGGACGACCTGGATATCATACGTGTGGAAGGAGGGGTCCCACGTGCATAGAACACATGCATATGGGGTGGGTCCACACGTGTGGACCCACAGCTTTGGAGGAAGCTGATATTTGTGGTTTCAAATGTCCAACAGTGACCGCTGCTGGACTGTGCGTATACAGCACCAGAAAATGGTGGGGCTCACTTCAATGGACAGCTTGGGTATACATACACATCACATGGGACCCACAGGAGCTGCTACGTCAGTTGGCAAGTGGGTCCCTGTAAGGCCCGTGTCCTAGACTGTATCGTTCCGTAGGCTTCCGTGGTCCTTCCGGTCGAATTCCAGCGACCCGCGATCTGTTATTGGCATATGCGCGCGATCTTAAGTTGTGTCAAGTATATCTGAGTCGGCTCGAGTCGAAACTTGTACCGTCATGACCGCATTATCGCCACGGTTCCAATGCCGCGTCTCGTGCGTCAATGCAACGCTCGGATGACTAGTGATGGCCCACGCATTGTAATGACTGTTGACTGCACGTTGCAGGACCCACCTATTGCGATGACACAATTTTCTAAGCCTTTATGGGGTGATGTGCTAGGTAATCATTCCCTCACCTTTTCCCAAAAGTCAACATCTACCCTTACCTAGGCATTAATGATGGCCTTACACCATTATGACAAGCCATAATAACCTCTCTCTCTCTTATCTCTCTCTCCCTCCCTCTTTCTTCCTTATTCTCCAACCTTTGCTAGAGCCATGGACGTCCCAACCCATCTCCATGGCTAGCCCTCTTACACCTTAGATCCCCTTGAATCCTGCCATTAGAAGCCCATCTCTACCGTTGAAAAGGATCCTAGAAGGCTTGAAGACCCGAAGGATTAAAGAATGAGTCAATCTAGAGGTGGGTGCTTCTCTCTCTCTCTTTTCATTTTTATGGGATGTGTGGCCCATCTCTCTCTCTCTCTCTCTCTCTCTCTCTCTCTCTCTCTTTTTATTTTTATGTGATGTGTGGCCCACTTGGATGGACCCCACCTTGATGAATGTTTTATCCACACCATCCATGCATATGGTGGCCCACCTAAACCGTACGTGTGAAGGTGGGGCCCACCTGAACATGTGTTGCATCCAAAACCGTCCAGGACGCTGGACGTCCAGTGAAGCATGGAAGGAGGGAGTGGTTGCTGTCAAGACTGCACAAAGATATAAGCTTGGTTCAAGCTTTGGGGTGGGCAGCTTATGCAGGCCCCACGTTGATGTATGGACCTAATCCAAACCGTCCATTCCATTCTCGAGTTCATTTTAGGCATTGAGCCGAAAAATGAAGCTGATCTGAGTATCTGGTGGGCCATAGCATGAGGAACTGTAGTGGTTACCGTTGAAAAATCAACTGCTATGTCTATTCATCAAAATATATTCAATATTGGGCTCGTTTGCCTTGTATTAAGCCATGGGACCCAACAGCAGGGTAAGATTCCACTGAAGCGGGCCCACACATGTAAAACCGCAGTTTCTTGTGATTTCATAAAAAAAAAAAAAACCATGATATGTAGCTGCTGCTGCTGTCAGACGCGCTGACATCGCCTGCAGCAGCGGGCGGGCGGTCAATTGGCAGGGACCCACGGTCCCAGCCGTGGGCCCCACCCTGATGTATATTTTCCATCCAATCCGTTCATATGGTGGGCCACCTCCATCAGCAGGCCCCCTCCAAATTTCAGCAACACTCAAGGCTCAGGTAACCCACATCAGAAGAAACAGTGGGTTGAATTGTTTGCCATTGAAACCTATTTTTGGGTCCACATAAGTCTTCGATCAAGGTGAAATTTGTCTTTCGTTTTTATCCAGGTCCGCCTGACCTTACTAAGGGGTTGGATTGCAATTGAGCATTATGGTGGGCCCCAAGTGGAAACCACAATGATGCATGTACTTTATTGCCACCGTCCAGGCAGACGGTGGATCCCACGGTGTATGTGTTTTATTCAAACCGTCAGGCCATTTTACTGGCAGCTGGATGGGTATTGGACCCCACCATGATGCTTGTGTTGCATCCAAACCATCAATCCATTTTGCAAGCTCATTATTGGGTATGAGCTAAAGAATGAGCCAGATCCATCCATCTATGGGATCCATCATGATGCATGTGTTGCACCCAAGCCTTCCAACCATTTGGAAAGCTCATTTTTGGGCATGAGCTGAAGAATGAGGCGGATTTAGGATCAAGTGGACCACATTGCAAATAATAGTGGGGATTGAGTCCCTGCCAATGAAATCCTTTGTTGTCACAAAAGTTTAGATTAGTAGGAAAGGTGTTTTCCTCTTAATCCAGGTTTGCGTGACCTTATGACAGGATTGGATAGAAAATAAATGTTAGTGTGGGCTCTGGGAACCTTAATGGTGGAAAAAAATCACTATCTCCACTTATATTTGGGTGTGGCCCATTTGGTATGCATGGGGCCCAATTGGTGTGGTCCATTTGAGATATATAAAGCCCATGTGATGTGGCCCATTGTGATGTATTAGGGCCCATGGGTTGAGGCCCATTGTGATGTATTTGGGGCCCGTGGGTTGAGACCCATTGTGATGTATTTGGGGCCCGTTGGTTGAGACCCATTGTGATGTATTCAAGGCTCGTTATTGAGGCCCACCTTGATATGTATCAGGCCCGTTGTTGAGGCCCACCTTGGTATATGTATGGGGCCCATTTTGATTTATTTATGGCCGTCCATTGAGGCCCACCTTGGTATGTGTATGAGGCCCACCTTTGATATGTTTGTGGCCCATCTGTGAGGCCCACCTTTGATATGTTTGTGGCCCATCTGTGAGGCCCACCTTTGATATGTTTGTGGCCCATCTGTGAGACCCACCTTTGATTTGTTTATGGTCCGTTGTTGTAGCCCACTTGATGTATATAAGGCCCATGTGGAGGGTCCACATGTTATATATTTAAGGCCCATGTGCAGGGCCCACCTTTGCGTATATGAGGCCCGTTGGTGCGGTCCGTCGATGCGGCCCACTTGATGTATTTGAGGCCCATGGGTTGCCACCCATCATGATGTACTAAGGCCCATGGGTCATGGCCCATGGAGATGTATTTAAGCTATAAGTCGTGACCCATTTTGATGTATTTTCGGCCCATTTAGTAAGGCCCAATGACATATATTTTCTAATCCATTGTGATGTACTCGAGGTCCATGGGCGTGGCCCATTGTGATACACTTGTGGCCCATGAGTGAGGCCCATGGCGATGTATATTAGGCCCTTATGTAAGGTCATGGGCCCACTATGCGTATGGCTCTATGTGGGCCACTCCTTGGGAGCAATGTTGGTTAAATGACCACATTGATGGGCGATGATGGTTGGATGTCCACATTGTGACCTTCCCTTAGGTCTTGTTTACCGACTTTGATTATCGATCGATCCCAGTTATCATGACCGATTTACCGATCCTGATTATCGATCTATTTGATTGTTGTGACCGATTTGCCGATTCTGATTATCGATTGATCCGATTGTCGTGACCGATTTGCCGATTCTGATTATCGATTGATCCGGTTGTCGTGACCGATTTGCCGATTCTGATTATCAATTGATCCGATTGTCGTGACCGATTTGTCGATTCTGAGTATCGATCAATCCGATTGTCGTGACTGACTTGCTGACTTTGATTATCGATCGATCCCAGTTATCATGACCGATTTACCGATCCTGATTATCGATCTATCCGATTATTGTGACCGATTTGCCAATTCTGATTAGCGATCGAGGCTGATTATCGTGACCGATTTACTGACTTTGATTATCGATCGATCCCAGTTATCATGACCGATTTACCGATCCTGATTATCGATCTATTTGATTGTTGTGACCGATTTGCCGATTCTGATTATCGATTGATCCGATTGTCGTGACCGATTTGCCGATTCTGATTATCGATTGATCCGGTTGTCGTGACCGATTTGCCGATTCTGATTATCGATTGATCCGGTTGTCGTGACCGATTTGCCGATTCTGATTATCGATTGATCCGATTGTCGTGACCGATTTGCCGATTCTGAGTATCGATCAATCCGATTGTCGTGACTGATTTGCTGACTTTGATTATCGATCGATCCCAGTTATCATGACCGATTTACCGATCCTGATTATCAATCTATCCGATTGTTGTGACCGATTTGCCGATTCTGATTAACGATCGAGGCTGATTATCGTGACCGATTTACCGATTCTGATTATCGATCGATCCCGATTGTTGAGATCGAGCATCAAAGCCGATTCCGATTGTCGAGACCTTTATGATGTATATGTGAACCGTAGTTGAGGTCTAATGTGATATATTCATGGCCTATGGGCAAGGCCCGTTGTGGTGTATTCGTGGCCTATGGGCAAGGCCATTGTGATAGGTATTAGGCCCAGAATGTATGACGCATTTGATGTATTTGTGACCCATGTGTAGGGCCCAGAGGTCATGTATTTGAAACCCATGAGCAGGGCCCACCTGTTGTGTATATATGGCTCTTGAGTGAGGCCCATGGTGTTGTATATTTAACCCTTGTGAGAGGTCATGGGTCCATTATATGTTAGGATCTATGAGGGTCATTCCTCAGGGGCAATGTTGGTTAAATGTCCACATTATCGAGGTCGATTGTCGATGACCGGTCATTGATACCGATTATGAGTATGTGACTGCATAGCATCATGAAACATGCCCATACGCATCATCTGCATGTTTGTTGTGAGATGTGGTTGACCATTGCATATTTCATTAGGCAGATTGTTATGAGACTCCCTGATAGGCGGAGGTTATCTCACATGAGCGCACGGTATGCGCAAAGTTGATGCATGACTGGATTGTATGATTCATGCATCTTGCATTGTGAGCCCTAGCGACATCAGGGTTGTAGCCTCCACAGGCATATCGTGGATGGCCAGACGGGACACCGGAAAATCTGTTCTACATGGGGTGCTATAGATATCCCTGGGTGAAAGTCCCTAAACCCTCTTGGTTCCAGAGGTTGCTCCAACGTCTAGACCGAGTGGATGCATGAGCGCATGAGGGCCGTATACCGTTAGGCCGCGTCTCCCACTGTGTCGTGGTCGGTTGGAAGGGGGTACGGCCTTACCTGCCCGAGAGGAGGGGGCAATGCTAGGCTGAGTCTGACCAGCTCGAGGAATGGGTCCGCTATCGACGAGCCGGGCCCGATATTGGCAGGCGGATAGTGAGGTCTCTTCCACTCACCTTGTTGCGCGCGATGGGGCGGCAACTGCTTGGAGTGTAATAGACCGGTGATTTCCCGAGAGAGGAACCGATCGATATGTGGACTTATTGAGCGGGCATTGCATACTCATTCATTCATTCATTTACTATCCACTCGGGCGGATGGTGCGCAACCATTTGTTACGTGTACATTCGCATGACCAGGATTTCGGTTGGGCGCGCGACTAACCGAGATCGGGAGTTTATCACATTGAGTCGACTATCCAAATTTAGGTATGGGACTGGTTTGGATAGAAGTCCTTGTGATGGACCCTGACTGCGATACTACGTACTATCATCCCGACTTCACTCCAAAGATGGTCATTCCATTCGCACCACATATCGCATTACATCCGACGCATATGGCATTTCGGGTTACTATGTTTATGCATTTATATGACCTAGATACAACTGACGATATTCGTGGACTCATCAGGATTTGTATATTGCATTGCATCAGCGGCATCTGATATTTGGCTTGTTGTCTCCGCATTGCATAGTTGATTTACATTGCTTCATCAGTATATGATATTGTTTTTATTATATTTATACGTCTCATAGCCTGGATAAGACTGATGGTATTCATGGGCCTATCAGCATGTTTTCGCATTCCTCTGATTTCGTATGATTTATGATCTTGCTAGTGTTTCTGATATAGTATGATTATGGGTTTATCAGTATTTTCTCTTACCCTGATTACTCTGATATTGCTTACTTGGCACTTACCTTATGCACACGCTTACACCACCCTCTAAGCTTTCTATAAGCTTATGCACGATAGATGCGTGCAGGTGATGTTAGGTTGCCGCAGTGTTGAGCTTGGAAGCATGCAGCGACCTTCTGGAGCTTGATTTTCGATTTATGTATTTCCTTTTAGCATTGTACTCAAATGATTATATTAGTGGATATGTGATGATAATGTTGCCTTTGTGAATTGGGTAATTTTATGGTTATGCTTATTATGAGTTAAATGTACTTTGAAAAAAAAAATCCTCCTTGTAGGATCCCAGGATCGGAAATCTAGCGTTTGGACACTAGGAGCCGAGAATGGGATACTACGGAGGCTGTCGGCACCGAATTTGGCGATCGGGATTCCTGTGAATCCGATTTCCGGGTTTGGGGCGTGATAGAAGTTGGTATCAGAGCATAACTTGGGAATACCTGAAGATAACATCACATATCTACTAATAGTTTCCCTGCACTCTATGATTGTTGAGAACTTAGAATGATTAGATCCCCAAGTTCGAATAACTTAGAGATTTCTGATATAGCTCCCTACCATTGAGATTATGAGGCTACATGATATACTTGTTTCGATCGCTTTTGATCTGGGATCTAAGGATTTGTATGATTCACCGTTTTGTTAAGGAGGTATCTTATGAGCACAAGGCTGAGTATAGAGAGCGCTATCTCCACTTGTTTATAGATTAGTTATGCCTTGTATATGTATAAGTCGATGCTTCCTCTTCCCTTGTCTGTTCTGTAAATTTCGAGGACGAAATTTTTATTAGGTGGTGAGAGCTGTAAGGCTCGTGTCCTAGACTGTATCGTTCCGTAGGCTTCCGTGGTCCTTCCGGTCGAATTCCAGCGACCCGCGATCTGTTATTGGCATATGCGCGCGATCTTAAGTTGTGTCAAGTATATCTGAGTCGGCTCGAGTCGAAACTTGTACCGTCATGACCGCATTATCGCCACGGTTCCAATGCCGTGTCTCGTGCGTCAATGCAACGCTCGGATGACTAATGATGGCCCACGCATTGTAATGACTGTTGACTGCACGTTGCAGGACCCACCTATTGCGATGACACAATTTTCTAAGCCTTTATGGGGTGATGTGCTAGGTAATCATTCCCTCACCTTTTCCCAAAAGTCAACATCTACCCTTACCTAGGCATTAATGATGGCCTTACACCATTATGACAAGCCATAATAACCTCTCTCTCTCTCTTATCTCTCTCTCCCTCCCTCTTTCTTCCTTATTCTCCAACCTTTGCTAGAGCCATGGACGTCCCAACCCATCTCCATGGCTAGCCCTCTTACACCTTAGATCCCCTTCAATCCTGCCATTAGAAGCCCATCTCTACCGTTGAAAAGGATCCTAGAAGGCTTGAAGACCCGAAGGATTAAAGAATGAGTCGATCTAGAGGTGGGTGCTTCTCTCTCTCTCTTTTCATTTTTATGGGATGTGTGGCCCATCTCTCTCTCTCTCTCTCTCTCTCTCTCTCTCTCTCTTTTCATTTTTATGTGATGTGTGGCCCACTTGGATGGACCCCACCTTGATGAATGTTTTATCCACACCATCCATGCATATGGTGGCCCACCTAAACCGTACGTGTGAAGGTGGGGCCCACCTGAACATGTGTTGCATCCAAAACCGTCCAGGACGCTGGACGTCCAGTGAAGCATGGAATGACGGAGTGGTTGCTGTCGAGACTGCACAGATATATAAGCTTGGTTCAAGCTTTGGGGTGGGCAGCTTATGCAGGCCCCACGTTGATGTATGGACCTAATCCAAACCGTCCATTCCATTCTCGAGTTCATTTTAGGCATTGAGCCGAAAAATGAAGCTGATCTGAGTATCTGGTGGGCCATAGCATGAGGAACTGTAGTGGTTACCGTTGAAAAATCAACTGCTATGTCTATTCATCAAAATATATTCAATATTGGGCTCGTTTGCCTTGTATTAAGCCATGGGACCCAACAGCAGGGTCAGATTCCACTGATACGGGCCCCACACATGTAAAACCGCAGTTTCTTGTGATTTCAAAAAAAAAAAAAACCATAATATACAGCTGCTGCTGCTGTCAGACGCGCTGACAGCGCCTGCAGCAGCGGGCGGGCGGTCAATTGGCAGGGACCCACGGTCCCAGCCGTGGGCCCCACCCTGATGTATATTTTCCATCCAATCCGTTCATATGGTGGGCCACCTCCATCAGTAGGCCCCCTCCAAATTTCAGCAACACTCAAGGCTCAGGTGACCCACATCAGAAGAAACAGTGGGTTGAATTGTTTGCCATTGAAACCTATTTTTGGGTCCACATAAGTCTTGGATCAAGGTGAAATTTGTCTTTCGTTTTTATCCAGGTCCGCCTGACCTTACCAAGGGGTTGGATTGCAATTGAGCATTATGGTGGGCCCCAAGTGGAAACCACAATGATGCATGTACTTTATTGCCACCGTCCAGGCGGACGGTGGATCCCACGGTGTATGTGTTTTATTCAAACCGTCAGGCCATTTTACTGGCTGCTGGATGGGTATTGGACCCCACCATGATGCTTGTGTTGCATCCAAACCATCAATCCATTTTGCAAGCTCATTATTGGGTATGAGCTAAAGAATGAGCCAGATCCATCCATCTATGGGATCCATCATGATGCATGTGTTGCACCCAAGCCTTCCAACCATTTGGAAAGCTCATTTTTGGGCATGAGCTGAAGAATGAGGCAGATTTAGGATCAAGTGGACCACATTGCAAATAATAGTGGGGATTGAGTCCCTGCCAATGAAATCCTTTGTTGTCACAAAAGTTTAGATTAGTAGGAAAGGTGTTTTCCTCTTAATCCAGGTTTGCGTGACCTTATGACCGGATTGGATAGAAAATAAATGTTAGTGTGGGCTCTGGGAACCTTAATGGTGGAAAAAAATCACTATCTCCACTTATATTTGGGTGTGGCCCATTTGGTATGCATGGGGCCCAATTGGTGTGGTCCATTTGAGATATATAAAGCCCATGTGATGTGGCCCATTGTGATGTATTAGGGCCCATGGGTTGAGGCCCATTGTGATGTATTTGGGGCCCGTGGGTTGAGACCCATTGTGATGTATTCAAGGCTCGTTATTGAGGCCCACCTTGATGTGTATCAGGCCCGTTGTTGAGGCCCACCTTGGTATATGTATGGGGCCCATTTTGATTTATTTATGGCCGTCCATTGAGGCCCACCTTGGTATGTGTATGAGGCCCACCTTTGATATGTTTGTGGCCCATCTGTGAGGCCCACCTTTGATATGTTTGTGGCCCATCTGTGAGGCCCACCTTTGATATGTTTGTGGCCCATCTGTGAGACCCACCTTTGATTTGTTTATGGTCCGTTGTTGTAGCCCACTTGATGTATATAAGGCCCATGTGGAGGGTCCACATGTTATATATTTAAGGCCCATGTGCAGGGCCCACCTTTGCGTATATGAGGCCCGTTGGTGCGGTCCATCGATGCGGCCCACTTGATGTATTTGAGGCCCATGGGTTGCCACCCATCATGATGTACTAAGGCCCATGGGTCATGGCCCATGGAGATGTATTTAAGCTATAAGTCGTGACCCATTTTGATGTATTTTCGGCCCATTTAGTAAGGCCCAATGACATATATTTTCCAGTCCATTGTGATGTACTCGAGGTCCATGGGCGTGGCCCATTGTGATACACTTGTGGCCCATGAGTGAGGCCCATGGCGATGTATATTAGGCCCTTATGTAAGGTCATGGGCCCACTATGCGTATGGCTCTATGTGGGCCACTCCTTGGGAGCAATGTTGGTTAAATGACCACATTGATGGGCGATGATGGTTGGATGTCCACATTGTGACCTTCCCCTAGGTCTTGTTTACCGACTTTGATTATCGATCGATCCCAGTTATCATGACCGATTTACCGATCCTGATTATCGATCTATTTGATTGTTGTGACCGATTTGCCGATTCTGATTATCGATTGATCCGATTGTCGTGACCGATTTGCCGATTCTGATTATCGATTGATCCGGTTGTCGTGACCGATTTGCCGATTCTGATTATCGATTGATCCGGTTGTCGTGACCGATTTGCCGATTCTGATTATCAATTGATCCGATTGTCGTGACCGATTTGTCGATTCTGAGTATCGATCAATCCGATTGTCGTGACTGACTTGCTGACTTTGATTATCGATCGATCCCAGTTATCATGACCGATTTACCGATCCTGATTATCGTTATCATGACCGATTTACCGATCCTGATTATCGATCTATCCGATTATTGTGACCGATTTGCCAATTCTGATTAGCGATCGAGGCTGATTATCGTGACCGATTTACTGACTTTGATTCTCGATCGATCCCAGTTATCATGACCGATTTACCGATCCTGATTATCGATCTATTTGATTGTCGTGACCGATTTGCCGATTCTGATTATCGATTGATCCGGTTGTCGTGACCGATTTGCCGATTCTGATTATCGATTGATCCAGTTGTCGTGACCGATTTGCCGATTCTGATTATCGATTGATCCAGTTGTCGTGACCGATTTGCCGATTCCGAGTATCGATCAATCCGATTATGCGTGCCCGATTCTTGACTTTGATTATCGATCGATCTCAGTTATCATGACCGATTTACCGATCCTGATTATCAATCTATCCGATTGTTGTGACCGATTTGCCGATTTTGATTAACGATCGAGGCTGATTATCGTGACCGATTTACCGATTCTGATTATCGATCGATCCCGATTGTTGAGATCGAGCATCAAAGCCGATTCCGATTGTCGAGACCTTTATGATGTATATGTGAACCGTAGTTGAGGTCTAATGTGATATATTCATGGCCTATGGGCAAGGCCCGTTGTGGTGTATTCGTGGCCTATGGGCAAGGCCATTGTGATAGGTATTAGGCCCAGAATGTATGACGCATTTGATGTATTTGTGACCCATGTGTAGGGCCCAGAGGTCATGTATTTGAAACCCATGAGCAGGGCCCACCTGTTGTGTATATATGGCTCTTGAGTGAGGCCCATGGTGTTGTATATTTAACCCTTGTGAGAGGTCATGGGTCCATTATATGTTAGGATCTATGAGGGTCATTCCTCAGGGGCAATGTTGGTTAAATGTCCACATTATCGAGGTCGATTGTCGATGCCGGTCATTGATACCGATTATGAGTATGTGACTGCATAGCATCATGAAACATGCCCATACGCATCATCTGCATGTTTGTTGTGAGATGTGGTTGACCATTGCATATTTCATTAGGCAGATTGTTATGAGACTCCCTGATAGGCGGAGGTTATCTCACATGAGCGCACGGTATGCGCAAAGTTGATGCATGACTGGATTGTATGATTCATGCATCTTGCATTGTGAGCCCTAGCGACATCAGGGTTGTAGCCTCCACAGGCATATCGTGGATGGCCAGACGGGACACCGGAAAATCTGTTCTACATGGGGTGCTATAGATATCCCTGGGTGAAAGTCCCTAAACCCTCTTGGTTCCAGAGGTTGCTCCAACGTCTAGACCGAGTGGATGCATGAGCGCATGAGGGCCGTATACCGTTAGGCCGCGTCTCCCACTATGTCGTGGTCGGTTGGAAGGGGGTACGGCCTTACCTGCCCGAGAGGAGGGGGCAATGCTAGGCTGAGTCTGACCAGCTCGAGGAATGGGTCCGCTATCGACGAGCCGGGCCCGATATTGGCAGGCGGATAGTGAGGTCTCTTCCACTCACCTTGTTGCGCGCGATGGGGCGGCAATCTGGTTTGGAGTGTAATAGACCCCGGTGATTTCCCAGAGAGGAACCGTACTGATATGTGGACTTATTGAGCAGGCATTGCATACTCATTCATTCATTCATTTACTATCCACTCGGGCGGATGGTGCGCAACCATTTGTTACGTGTACATTCGCATGACCAGGATTTCGGTTGGGCGCGCGACTAACCTGAGATCAGGAGTTTATCACATTGAGTCTGACTATCCAAATTTAGGTATGGGACTGGTTTGGATAGAAGTCCCTTGTGATGGACCCCGTGACCTGCGATACTACGTACTATCATCCCGACTTCACTCCAGCATGGTCATTCCATTCGCACCACATATCGCATTACATCCGACGCATATGGCATTTCGGGTTACTATGTTTATGCATTTATATGACCTAGATACAACTGACGATATTCGTGGACTCATCAGGATTTGTATATTGCATTGCATCAGCGGCATCTGATATTTGGCTTGTTGTCTCCGCATTGCATAGTTGATCTACATTGCTTCATCAGTATATGATATTGTTTTTATTATATTTCTGCGTCGCATAGCCTGGATAAGACTGATGGTATTCATGGGCCTATCAGCATGTTTTCGCATTCCTCTGATTTCGTATGATTTATGATCTTGCTAGTGTTTCTGATATAGTATGATTATGGGTTTATCAGTATTTTCTCTTACCCTGATTACTCTGATATTGCTTACTTGGCACTTACCTTATGCACACGCTTACACCACCCTCTAAGCTTTCTATAAGCTTATGCACGATAGATGCGTGCAGGTGATGTTAGGTTGCCGCAGTGTTGAGCTTGGAAGCATGCAGCGACCTTCTGGAGCTTGATTTTCGATTTATGTATTTCCTTTTAGCATTGTACTCAAATGATTATATTAGTGGATATGTGATGATAATGTTGCCTTTGTGAATTGGGTAATTTTATGGTTATGCTTATTATGAGTTAAATGTACTTTGAAAAAAAAAATCCTCCTTGTAGGATCTCAGGATCGGAAATCTAGCGTTTGGACACTAGGAGCCGAGAATGGGATACTACGGAGGCTGTCGGCACCGAATTTGGCGATCGGGATTCCTGTGAATCCGATTTCTGGGTTTGGGGCGTGACAGTCCCACCATCAAAATGGATGGTCAGCATGGTGAAACACATACGCCAGTGGGGACCCACCGAACTTGCTAACGTCTTATACAGCGGCAACATAGCAGGTGTGTTCATACACTAGCCACTCCTCTTGCATGTGGGTCCCACGTGGGGCCCACCATAACGTTTATCTTCCATCCCAACCGTTGATAGGGTCACACCGACCTAGATAAAGAGGAAAAACAAATTTCATATTTATTCAAAACTTCTGGGACCCAAAAAGGATTCCAATGGTAGACGTTCAATCCCTGCTGTTTGGTGGTGTGGACCACTTGAGTGTCGTAAATGGCTGATTTTTTTGGGAACGCCCCACTATCTAGGTGAGGCCCATCAAATGTATGGTGGAGATGTTTGGCATCCATCATGGTGGGGCCTAAGGCTGGGACCCACGGTCCCTGCTCTGTAACGAAGCAGCAGCACGCTACAGCGTCCTCTGGACGCTGATAGCAGCAGCGTCAACTGCATCAATGTTATTTATTATTTTATTATTTTTTAAGGTATTTTATAGGTGGGGCCCACATTAGGAAAATCTGTTCCGTCGGCTAGATTCTCTGGCTCATGAGGGGTCTAATGAGCCCAATATCCAATTTTTCCAACGCACAAAAACATCACTGCAGGCCGTAACACTTTGTCGCTATTAAAATATCATTTTTGATGGTGTGGCCTACCAGGGATTTGGATTAGTTTCATTTTTCAGCATAAGGCCTAAAACGATCTGGGAAATAGGGTAGACGGTGAGGATTAAATACATACATCATCAGTAGGGAATATTGTGGGTCCCACACTCCTCCCTACAAAGAGTGTTGGGACGCTGCCTGCTGCAGTGTTGTCTACACGCTGGCAGCAGCGTCCGCTGCAACATCATCACACACACACTGTAGTGGAATTTCACCATCTATGTGGGCCCACTTAATGGACAGCATAGATGGCTCACAGGATGGACAACGTGGGTGAAATACACATCACAAGGTGGGCCATCATTCAAGGAAAAATAGAGGGAGAGATATCGGTGAGAAGGGGAGGGACCCCGCCACTATGGCCCTCCCTATACAATGCATACATCAAGATGGGTCCCACCATAAGTGGGCCCTTAAATCACTAAAATAAAATATAAAATCACCCACCTTTGATCTCCTACTCCTTCCGCCAACTCGATCTAGAGCTCCAGAGGATGAACTTTCGCAGTTGAGATTGTTTTTAAAGGGTGGGGATGAGAGATAGGAAGTGGGCCATACAAAGCCTCTCATGGAGTTTTGCTTGGACGTGGGTTGCTCCCATGGGAGTTTCTTGGAATTATGAGAGAGAAAATGGAAGAGAAAGAAGTGGTGAGGTGGAGTGATGGGATGAGAGGGATGGTGAGTGATGTAAGGAGGGTACTTTCTTGTAAGAGAAGTTGACTTTTGGGGAGGGTGGTTATACTTGGGGATGGGTGTGAGTGATGGGAGTGATGTGTACTTGATTGATGTGACTGATGTGATGTGTCGTAGAGATTCCCTTGATATTTGTAATGCACGGTGTTTTTCTCGAACTGAGCGCGGGCCCACATCTCCTAGCCCAGGTATCACCTTGACATGCAAGACGCGGCGTTTGAACCGTAGCGACAGCGCGGTCGCAAGGGTACAAGGTTCGGGTCGAGCCGACTCTAGAATACGGGACACATCTCAAGATCACACGCAAACGCTGATAATAGATCGCGGGTCGCCAGAATTCAACCAGGATGACTACGGAAGCCTACGGAACAGTACGGGTTAGGATACAGGTCTTACAGTATGACTCCATCAAACATTCTTAACTTGATGGTCCTTATTATGATGGCCTTGCATGCTACGTCATCCCCCATAAGAATACTTACACCATCATAGGACTTGTAAGAATCAAACCAAGTCCTATTCAAGCACATATATGATACGAACATCATGAATTGAGTACCCAAGTATCTGAAAGATAGCTCATACTTGAGGAAACTAAGAGGCGATCTCCTTCTAAGCTCTCTTCCGCTACGCTAGCTAATTCACCCGTGTTCCTTTTACCCTTGTTTTATAAGTCATCCTTCCTTTTCTGGAAATCTCTCTTAAAGTGCCCCTTAACACCATAATAGAAGCATCGGTCCTTAGCATTTAATTTCGATCTAGACTTTTTCTTTCTATTAAACTAATATTGCTCCACAGATGTCCCAAGTCCTTAATCCCCTTTCGCAACTAACCCTTTTGCATAAGAGTCCTCGTCACTTAAGTTCTTCCTCATTTCATTGGAAACGAGAGTTGTGTGATTTCTTTTAACTTCACTATATTCTTCTCATATAAGAGAGTAGTAATGAGATGACTGTATGATGTGAGAAGTGATGCTAAAAGTAGCACCACTTTAACAAATCACTGCACACATTCATAAACAAGTTCATGTGTTCCAAGAGATCAGATCATTCCTTTATCCGTACCTCAAAAAGTTGTTTGTTCACAAACAGTGAAAGACTTTTCCATTTATAGATTTTCTAGCTTCTTATATATCTCTTAGGGAGATTCCTCATCTAGAACATTATACATGACTTCATTCAATAGACATAGATGGATGATGCTTATAGACGTCTTCCTAAATTTTCTCTAGTCATCATCCAACATCATCTCCAATTTAGTCTCCAATAACGTCTTGCTTAACCCTTATGATACTAGAATATCCTTAACATTCCGCTACCACAAACTAAAATTGTTCTTCCCATCGAATTTCTATATATCGAACTTCAATCCTAACATCTTCGTTGAATCCTTAAACATCCTTAAACCCGATGCTCTGATGCCACTTTTTTAGAGTTGACCGACTATTATCTCACACCACTATGATGTAATTCTGAGCCACTACAAACTCAAATCAACACTAGATATTAGAAATTCATATCTAATACCACCATCAATCTATGCGCTTTGCGAAAGCACATTCAACAAGATAGAACAATTACAATAACTAGAATAACCAACATAATCAAGCATATAAACATAGAATACAAGATATTTTAAAAGATATAAACGCTTTGCGAAAGCAAATTCAAACGCCTTAAAGTTTACGCCACTTACCTTCTTCAATTATAAGATCATCCGATCTTCCTTTACGATGCACGCCCAGAAAAACCCTAGCCCCTTGGAAAATCTCTTCCCAAACCCTTACAAGTGTAGAAACCCCTCTCACCTTGCAAAACCATTACCCTTAGAGAGAAAACATTAGTAATCTCAAGCCCTAATTTAACGTCTCGGAAAAATCCACACAAAGACCCAAGTATCACCTTAGGCAGAAATCACTAAGGACCGAATCCTTTAGAAATTAGACAAAAATTAATTAAGTATTAAACTAAATTGATAAGCAGATTAGCTTGAATTACTTTCTATACAAACTGCAAGACCCAAATCCAGTAGAATTGCTAACCCAACATTACCTAAAAATGTAGGATCAATCTCAAAGCCCATTTACTCTTGGGAGCATCATGGAACTCCGTATCAGACTTGGACCGCGCGTCGAAAGTCCGATTACAGCGAAGCTATACGATTATGACCGCCTTACTGGGCTTGACAACCATCGCTGGAATCAAGTCCTAATAGTATCCAGAAACGCACAACTTGAGCCCGGAGTGAAGTGTATAAGAAACGCGAATATCTTTAGAAAATGAACCCAAACTTAAGTAATTGGGTCGTTCACTTGCAGGCCAAATCTAAAGTTTCAGACCGTCAGATTCTGACCCAACTACACCCTTGGATCAAGAAAATTTCCTTACACATAACAGTGTACTTGTGGCCCTAATCGAATCACGATAGTCGTTGAACTGAAACTGGTCCTCCACGGTCGATCCACAAGTCCAATCAAACCGAAACTTTAACCTCCCTTTGGCTATAACCTAAGTATACCATGGCCCTGGGGCCATTGACACCAGTTTTGGGCCTATATAAGGGCCTTAACCCACCCCTCTCTCATTCCATATGAATTCCCTAAACCTTAGGAGAGAGAAGAGAGAAAAGAGAAGGAAAAAGTGAGGAGAAGAGAGAGTGAGAGATAGTTGTTGGGATTCGATCCCACCACTCCACGTGCCGAATCATCCTACTCATGTCGCTATACCATCAATTTCAACTCCGTTCTTGGGTAAGAAATCCTAACCCTAATCTGTGTTGGGTATCCAAATAGAGTAAATGGTGAAATAGCTAACCTATTTCATGCTATAGGTTGCCGTTGTGCCATAGACAAAGGCGTAGTGTTCGAACTGAGTTCGATATGAGTTTACCGGCGAAAGGTGCGGACTATAAACATTTAGGTTATAGTTTTCAAGGCTTTCAATGTCTATTAATGATTAATGACTGACTCGATTGCTATCACATGTGCTTAGATACGATGTTTTCCGTATATTACACATATATGTAAACTATGTTGATTTTAATGCATTCCATATGTTTGTTGAAATGTTTGAATGAATATGGAATTAGGATTTGTGCTTGCCATGATTATCAATTGAGAATATATGATTATTGTACTTGTGGCAAATCCTTTTTGAAAGGATTTGCTATAATACCTGTTATAACTACTTTATTACATGTATGTTGATATATGTGGTCTAAGTGTTTGATAAAATGCCTGAATGAGAAAATGTTTGTTGAAATGTATTTAATTAGGGTGTTGAGATATGATTTTCAATTTCCTTATCTATAGTTATAATTTCCTTCATATAACCTTACTACTACGTGCTTTATGGATGAAATGCTTGTGTATGACAACAAGTGTACTATGTGTTTGTTAAAATGCTCAAATGAGATTTATATTTGAATTAGTTGTCACATGTTGTTTGACTATCACATATGAATGCATATTGTGTTTGAATATGATTGGGACTACTGCGTAGTCCAGACAATCGGTAATAATTCCTGAATTAGTGGCCGAGGTCGTTTCGCCACATAAAACACGTTCGATGAATCCGAGTCGTACGCCGTTTGTCGACAGTGGTTAGGCCACGCGGAGTGCTTACACGCTCCATGTCAATTAATTTAACGTGTGCTCGTACCAATCGAGCTTGTCAAGTAACCCGATTAGCCTAATGTATGTTCACCATATATGGACACTACTGCTTGAATCTAAGGTACCACTTACCAGTGCAAAGCCCGTTTAACCTTGATACCACGATCCGCTAAGACTCATGAGCCGGGCATGGTGGTATGGGATATCGTGGTCGAGCTGTCGGCCTTCGCTGGGGTGACGAGCCTCCCCGTAGTGTCCAATGAGCAAACTAAACTCGTAAGCCGAATACGATAGTATGGGACATTGTATTCGAGCTGTCGGCCTATGATCAGGAGACGAGCCTCTCATAGTGACCTCGAGTATACACTAGGACTACGCTAAGGTGACGAGCCTTTCCGTAGTAACTTTGAGTATAAACTAGGCCTACGCCGAGGTGACGAGCCTCTCCGTAGGGACCTGGAACTGTCATCGTATGCGACTACTAGGATTGATAGCCCTATATGGATCATTATTTGAGTCAATGATATAAAGGGAGGTACCTTAGCTTCCCAAACTTGCTGTATGAATAAGTCTAAGTAAGAACTTGGCTAATCACGCACATGCACCGCATTACATGTGCCTTTAGCATTGGAGTTGAGCACAGCGGGAGTGTTGTATGCACAACCGTGAGATGATGTCGCAGAGGGAGTGCAGGCGAGGGCATAAATCATTATCGCATTCCATCCTTGCATTAATAAGAATACTTAGGGCATGATTGTTGTACTGCTTTATCATGAGTACTTGATTAAATTGATAACATGTTAACCTTTGCCTTATAGCTCCACTAAATTAATCACTCACTCCCACTCTGGGACGGTGTTTTAAAACACCAACCAGACCTTGTTTTAGTTTCAGATGATGGCAAGGCTTACGAGTTGGAGCCTGTATTCTTCGACGACGACGAGGAGTTCTCCTATCTGCAACTCTCTGGAGGGTCTATGTAGATCTGGAGTTCCGTCACCGGGGCTACAGGGATATGGATTAGATGATATTACACTTTATCATTTTGTATATTTTGGAACTATACATGTAATTATTTAACCTGGCGACATGTTAATACTCTGGGGACTTATCACTTATATGCTTTATATATCTATCACAGTCTTCCGCTTGCATAATCTAATTGTCTCTAGAGTATGATATGCTGATTTAGTGTAATCTCATCCATGTTTAATGTGCTAATACAGACAACATTTAATCATCATTATCTATGATGCATAAGTGATGCGTTGGAACTCGGGAGCTGGGCTTCTACTCGACCCCCGATTTTCAGGATATTACACCTGATCATAATTGGGCTTAAATACTTTAATTTTTACAAAACCATGACTTAATCGGAGTCCGTCAGTTGGACCGATGGCTCGGTCAGTCGGACTGGCAAACCCTTGTCGGTCTGACCGACAGAACATGTTATGCTCCTAAGAAAACCCACCCTCTGTGGGTCAGACTGATAGAATCCTACATCGACTCTTAAAGTGACAAAATCTAAGGTATCCCGCACTACAAATTTTTCTTTATAAGTGATGCAATCAGGAAGTCTAAGCATTATTAAATAACAAAATTTTGAATGTTCCTTTTTATATCGTAGATTTAAGGTTTTGCATATTTGAGGTAGACGGTGATCTTCCTCCTCACACCATTCCCGATGTTAGGGAGCAAAAATGAGTTTCCAATTAGTGTAGGCTTGTACTTGGGATCAGCATTGAACCCGCACCTTTCACATTGATTATAGATGAGTAAGTGGGGCATTTAAGGGGAAGAGATCACACGATGTATATTGTCTGTAGGTGACATAATTTTGATTGATAAGACGGGGGAGGGTGTAATCACAAAGCTAGATTTATCCACGATTACTTTAGAATTTAAATAATTTAAAATTAGTTGAACTAAAATAAAGTATATAGAGTATACTTTTAATAAGAATTGGAGTGTAAAAGAGGATTTATGATAAAGATTATTAACTAAGAAATTTTTCCAAATGACCACTTCTCATATCTTAGGTCAGTAATTCATGAGAGTGAAGGGATTGATCAGAAAAATGTTGTCCATATAATTCGCGCCAGTTGGAATAAATGTTGATGAACCTTTGAAGTTTTATGTTATTATTGTATAATACTTCAATTAAAAGAAAATTTATATAGAATGGCTATAAGACCAGCCCTGCTTTATGGGACAGAATATTAAGTAGTTAATTAGGAACAACAAGTTCATAAAATGTGTACCTGAAATGAGGATGTTGAGATTGTTAAGTAGTAAGAAATGTAACCATAGAATTAGAAACTAAATGAATTTAAGACAATTAGGAAGTAGCATCAACGTAGACTTACACGGTTTAGTATAGTGAAATAGAGACAAAGGACTAACTAGTTGAGAGCGAGTTCATGTAAGTTGAAGGCTCTAAAAGGGAAATGAGAAGGCAGTAAGAAAAGAGCTGGCGACCTATAATCTCCTCAAGTGTTTTCCCTTGGTAGAGTGAAATGGCAGAAAATGATTTATGCAGCCAACCCCACTTAATCAAGATAAGGCTTAGATGATGATTTCTTTAATGCATGTTGGCTCACCTAAAGAGCAGAAGAGCCTTTTCTAGGCTAACTAATGTAAACAGTGGGCCCAACAGATAAGCGGCTGGGATCTCATCATGAGTGCCAGGTTTCCCATGCGAGAGGCAAGTGCCAAAACAAGTGTACTCGCTGGATTTCACATCCAAACTCACCACCATTGAACTTGCATGCCACATATTTAACGGTGGATGAGTTGCGGCAGTTTGACAAACGGTGAAAAACTACACAATAGTCTCTCTCACATGCATCAAGCATAATAGTGCTGTAAAGGTAGAAACATCATGTGCATCACAAGGTGTGGTCCATGCGCCCTTATTTCAATAGTATTGCTCAAAACACCACGTACATCACAAGGTGTGGCCCACTGCCAGCTTGTAGCTAGAGAGGAATCAGAGGATTGAAGAACTATAGTCCCGAATCCAGACGCATCCAGATTGTACAAGTGGGGTTTCATGAAACATTGATCAAATGGTCCCCACCATGGATTGTTAATCCCCGTAACTCTTCTACGTTGGGAGGAGAGAGGAGTAGGTGAGACTACAGGAGAGGGTAATGTGGCTGCAGTGGTACTAGATGGCGCAATTCGCACGTGCGCATCGTGTTGCAAAGTAATCGCTCACTCGCAACCTCACGCAAATCGTCACGAGACAGTGCGATCACAGTACGAGAGGTGTGGGATGAGCATGGGTTTTATAGGCTGCTAGAAATGATCGTGTTTATGGATCTAAAATCGTCGGCCGTTTTAAGAACGGCTAGTAGCCTTGAAAACCAATACAGTTTAAACGAACAGACCTTGATGATCCAATGATCATATTGTTTGATGCAATGGTCTAAAATGCCCCGAATTAAGTGTTAACGGTCAGAAATATTTTACAAACGTTCTGAACCATTAATGACCACCTATCAACGGTCCATTCATCTGATGTCTATATAAAGTGGATCATTCTAATCCAGAACCATAAACTCCAACAGATCCCATAAGAATTCATCAAATCTCTCGAAACACTTTCCTTCTACAAAATTACCAAGACAACAATTATCCAGTCTCTCGGACGATCAGTTGCATTTACCAAGTTCCTAAATAGATTCTTTCGTGATTACTGCACGTGGGATGTAGAGAGAATGCTTGTCGTATCTGGAAAGGAATTCACTGGTATCCCATCAAAAATCAGTAATAGGTGAATCAAGCTTCAAGGACAAGGCATTTACACGTGATTCAGCCTTGTGTTAAAATATAAATAATTTTATTTTTGGATTTCTCTAATATTGGCTATTACCTAAGGGCCCGTTTGGCCAGGCAAATCCCACGGTATTAGGAGGGATGGGATCAACAATATCCAGGATAGGCATGAGAAGCCAAACAGATCCAGTAAACTTGTCCAGGGATATGAGCAATCCCATGGATCTTAAGACAATCCACTGACATCAACATCATTACCTTAAAATTGATCCTATCCCTTGGTTGGATGGATTGGAAGGTAAAATCCCGAGATATGCACGGCGTGCCAAACAGACCCAGTGAACTTGTCCCAGGATATAAGCAATCCCATGGATCTTAAGACAATCCACTGGCACCACCATCATTACCTTAAATTTGATCCTATCCCTCCTAATACCATGGGATCTGCCTGGCCAAACAGGCCCTAAACAAGTTGGGGTCCACCAATTAGATCATTGATAATTGATATCCAAATAAGACGTAGGCAAAAGTGAGGGATGTGCCCCCCGTTTCTACCCCACAATCCATCCATGCCCACCAATACGAGCCACTATTCAAACAGATTTCTACCTAGGGTCGTCAAGGGGGCCAGTTTGGTGCTGGCTTAGGCCGGATTTTGAACAGTTGGCGCTGAGCCTGTTAGAATTTTATTTTTTTTCTTTTTGTTTTTAAAGCCCAAACCTGACTCATCAACAGCTTATTTCTGACCTTATTGGTGGGCGGCCGACTCTTAAACTGACATTAATACACGAGCCAAATTGCAAAAAACCGTGGAACTTTATGGTGGCAATAAACAATAAAAATGATAATAAAAAGGCAACTATCAATCATGCCGTTTTAAACAGGGGCGGCAAACTCGCCATGCGTACGGTAAACTCGCCAGTCAAATCTGCACGGCTTACTTGAATTAAAAACCGTGGCACATTTTATTAAATGGTTCGGGTTTGGTGTGAGCTCTACTCAACCCAACCTACGCATATATCTTGTCAATGGGCTCTTTTGAAGACCCAGACTAGCCTGATTAGACTTGTCTCAGCCAAATCCAGTTTGATATGACTAAGTCACCTCCGACCAAGTAAGCCGTGCAGATTTAGTCCCTGCTCAGCACTGAAAAAGTTGGAAGCGGATTTGCTGGTGTGCCACGATAAACGGATTGCCTACTCCACTCCCCTGCCACTAGCCAATGGCTTATGGTAGGTGCTCTGTGCAACCCACCGTGATGCATGTGTTTCATCTATGATGTCCATCTATTTTTATAGATCACTTTATAGTATGAGATAAAAAATGAGGTATATCTTAATCTCAAGTGGACCACATTATAGGAAACAGTGTTGAATGAATGTCGACCACTAAAAACTTTTTGGGGGTCATAAAATTTTCAAATTAAGATGATCTTTGTTGTTTCCCTTCCGGAGGAGGATTTTAATAGTGGATATATTGTTTCCTGTGATGTGGTCTTATTTTTAGGATCAAGCCCTAGAATGATATGTAAAAATGGATGAACAGAATGGATGAAACACATACATCATTGTGGGGCCCATAGAGCACCAACCACCAGCCACTGGGCTCGTGGCAAGGGGAGTAGCCAACCCACGTACCACGCACCAGCGATCTAGCTGCTGCTGTGGGTACATCTAGTGCGAAGACGAGCGCTGACGCTCCTCGAGGTTCTGAGTTGTACCAACCGTTCAAAAGAGATCAAAGTTACATGGCCCCCGATGATATATTTATTATATCCACACTGTTCATACATTTGGTGAGATCATTGTAGAGTTTGAACCAAAAAATGAGTCATATCCAAAGCTCAAGTGGACCACACCACAAATAGAAGTGGGACAATGATTCTCACCATTAAAACATTTTCAATGCCCACCATAACATTTATTTTCCATCCAATCTATTCATAAGGTCGCATAGACCTAGATGAAGAGGTGAAAAAAAAAAATCTTATTGATCCAAAACGTCTGTGACCCGAAAAGAGTTTCAATAGTAAACGTTCAATTCCCCACTGCATTTTGCAGTGTGGTCCACTTGATCGTTATATCTGTGTTATTTTTCACCTCAAGCATTAAGACTAGCTCGTCAAATGGATGAACGGCTTGGATATAGCACATACCTCATGATGGGACCCACAAAACTTGGCAACATAAACACACCAGCCAATTCAGTGGTGTGTGATACACCTAGGGCTTGTTTGGCCGGATGGATCTCATGAGATTAGGAGGGATGGGATGGATTTTAAGGTAATGATGGTGGTGTCAGTGGATTGGTTTAAGATCCATGGGATTGATATATCCCAGGACAAGTTCACCGAGTCTGTTTGGCACGCCTAGCATATCCCGAGATTTTACCTTCCAATCCCTTCCAATCCGTCCAACCAAACACGCCTCAGGCACGATTGAACGGGATTAGGAGGGATGGGATCAATTTTAAGGTAGTGATGGTGATGTCAGTAGATTGGTTTAAGATCCATGGGTTTGCTATATCCCTGGACAAGATCATTGGGTCTGTTTGGCTCATTTGGCATATCCCAGGATTTTACTGTCCCATCCCTCCTAATACCTCTTAATCCACCCGGCCAAACAGGCCCCTAGGGGTGTACACGAACCGAGCTAGCTCGGTTAGCTCGCTCGACTCGACTCGAAAAAGCTCGATTCGACTCAGTTCGAAGCTGAGTTCAAGCTGATTTTTTGAGCTCGAACAAGCAGGCCCCAACTCGACTCGACTTAAATCAAATCCAACTCAAATCCAACTCAAATTGAACTCGAATCGGTGACTCGGTTACTTTGCCATTGATGTTGCTCACTAACTATTTGATCAAATGACTCAACGAAATGTGGCTGGTGGCAAGGAAGGTTTGGCTAGTGGCAAGGAAGGTATGTACATGAAACAAATACCATTTTTGTCTTTGTTTTTATTTATTTAGTTACTTATTTATGTTATTTAGAAGGTGTTTGAGAAAATACCTGTAAAACAATTGCCTCTGTTTGTAAAACAGGGGGATTTTGAAGTTGCAGTTAAGGTGTTTATAGAAATGCCTCAATGGCGAACTCGGCTCAATCTTGGCTCGAACTTGGCCCGAGCTGCTGACCGAACCGAGCCGAGCTGGCCAGTCAAGCTCGAGGACCGAGCCGAGCCAAGTTTGAGTTGAGGTCAGCCACTGCTCGAGCCGAGTCGAGCTGAGGCCAACTCGACTCGGTTCAACTCGATGTACACCCCTAGATACACCAGCCAATTTGCTTCCCCAAGATGAACCAAAACCCAGAGTAAATGGAAGTGGATTGCGTCCTACCCCCATTTGTCCGGGCAGGGCTCTGTGGGGCCCATCGTGATGTAAATGTTTTATCCACACCGTTCACCGCTTTTCTCAGATCATTTTAAGGTCTGATCATAAAAATGAGGCAGGTCCACGACTCTAGTGAACCACACCAAAGGAAGATGCACTGATAATGACACCCACTGTTGAAACCTTCCAAGGGCCAACGTGATGCTTGTTTTACCATCCAACATATTCATAAGGTCATGTAGACATGGATGAAGTGAAAACACAAATATCAGCTTGATCCGAAACTTCTCCCGCTCCCAAGAAGTTTTTAATGGTGCACGTTCAATCCCCACTTTGTGGTCCACTTCTGACTTGGACCTGCCTCATTTTTTTGGTTCATATCTTAAAATGATCTGAGAAAAGTGTTGAACAGAGTGGATAAAACACTTACATCATGGTGGGCCCCACAGAGCACTGCCCGGACAGATTACCGTCAAGGTGGGGGATTGCGTCCAAAATAAATTAATAGACCTTAAATATAGATATAAATGAGGATGTCTAAATGTTTGTAAGTATGGCCCGTACATTCCATTCTTTAAACCCAAGGTGTATTTCCGGATTGGTCAAGGCAGACTTAATTACAGTTAAATGAGTTAGTTTGGCATGGGCTCGATGAATCTTAGGTGGGTTTGACCGGGTCAGGCTCCAGCCGAACCCAACCCATTGCCGCCTGTCACTTAAATGATAGTTTTGAACCATGACCAATTGCCAACGAAAAAGGTAACTTTCAACGGAATTGTCCCCATGGGCAACCATCTTCATAAGTTATACCACTGCATCTTGGGGCTCATTTGCATGGAAAGCCATTTTGCTTTTAAGTTATTGATGCCTCAAGCTGCTTCTTTTTTATTTTTACTAATTGGACAGACAATTAAACCTTACAGGTAAAAACAGTAAAAGCTTTTATTTAGTTTGCAACTCATATGAGTAATTTTTAAATTTTTTAAAAGTAATCCTTCTTACTCTTGTTTCTCTCCTTTTTCAATTTTCTTAATTACCTTCTGTTAATTCTCTTCTAATTTTCTACTTATTCATTTAGGGTCCATCTATCATATACCTGTCGATCATGTAGGGCCAATATTTGATTTGAATCATTCTTTATGTCGGGCCCACTTTGGTGTCTTTGATGTGAAGCATCCATCATGTGGGACTTACCTTTGATGTTGGATGCAAGTCATTCATGTAAAGCCCAACTTCGAAGTGGGTCTCCATCATCAAGGCCCGCCTTGGATGTAAGTCATTCATTATAACGGGCTGACCTTTGACGTAGACCGTCCATCACGTGGGGCCCGCCATCAATATTAATTGTCCACTATGTAAGGCCCAACTTCCATGTCCACCACCAGTCATGCAGAACCCACCTTTAATGTGGTCCATCCATCATTGGGCCTCACCTTCGAAGTGAGTTGTCCATCATACAAGGCCCACCTTGGATGTGGGTCATTTATCATCGGGGTGTGGACCATCCATTATGTGGGGTCCACCTTGATGTGAGGTAGATCTTTCATTATATGGGCCCACTTTGATGTGGGACATCCATCATGTGAGGCTTACCTTTGAAGCAAGTAATCTATCATGTGGGCCCCACCTTCCGTGTGGACCATCCATCATGCATGGTCATCTTTGATATGGATCAGCACCATGTAAAGAGATAGGAAAGGAAAGACGAGGGAGAGAGAGAACTAATAAGTTTAATCTAATAAGCTACTTTAACAAAGGTGGTTACCAAAACTTTTATTGAAAAAGTTAACGTGTCGCCATAAGTAAAGTGAAAAAAACTTATCCAAGTGTTTATATTTACACCCTATCTAATCAAGTTAGATCTGGCGACCAATAAGGTAACACATGGCAGCACTAATGTATGGAAGATCAAGATGAGATCCTCACCAGTGATACAATTAACCGACGTACAGGAGGAGATTTTGAGGCACAAAGAACATTCCTGCAATGAGACATGTGTCATCCCACTTGGATAAAAGTTGTCACATGACGCATGGCAACGAGGGAGAGTGCATACATTTCTTAGTGGCCAAGAATAGAAGTCATAGTTGCCATTTTTATCTAGAGATGATGCTTCTCATAATACATGACAACAGGTGAATGACTGGACACACATGAAGCCATAAGCAAAAGAGCTCTTGTACACAAAAATTATCCAAGGAGGTGATTAACAAGGACACATGGTGTAACATGGATGGCCAAGCACATCTAGAAGCAAGCTTATTATCAAAATTTATAGAGGATTCTTTCAAGTTGGAAATACAATTCACTACATTTGCTTGACGATTGGTTGATTGGAAAAAATATCTCAAACTCATCTTGAGTTAAAAGTGTAATCCGTTGTGTCTACTAACTAACCAATTAATCAAAAGAAGATACCAAAGGACGATTCCAATAAGTGTTTCTAGCAAACCACCTTATACATTTATAAATTGAGCAAGGAATGAAGAAGTCGAAGCCCATGCCACTCTAATACAACATAATACTACTCTTTTCAACGCAACGTTACCTATCATTTATCCACCATGGACTTTTATCATTTTTATTATTATTACTTTCAATCTAATTCCTCCACTACCAAGCTAATATGCTACAAAATCAGCGTAAATTGAATAAGTTAGAATAAGTTACCTAGGAGCCGAATATGTCTGCAACTACGTCAATAGACTTAGGAAAATCTATAGGTCTCGAACGGATGACCAACAGGACAATCTTACCATGCGCCTAGAGATTCCACTCAACCATCTTGCTATGAAATTTGACCAAGTTATAAACAAGTCGTCGTTTAACTACAATTGTCATACTACATATGTAACCCAATTGAGCAATGAAGAGGTGGTCATCCCACAAAGTCAAGATCCAAAGTGATGAATGGATAGTCATCCTCACGTCTATCTCATCACGAAGTGAGGGCCTAAAGTGATGAATAGATTATCACCCCGCCGACCTTTCTATTACAAAGTAGTGTGGCTAAGTGTCAAATAGTCGATCGTTGTTCAACTTACCCACAAAGTTCAACTATGCGGGGTAAAAAAATGGACTGATGTTTCTCAATAATCAGCTCGTCACAAAACCCAACTATACTATGAACAAACTATTGAAGATCCACCCACCATCAACTGTTTAGCCACGAAATCCAATCCTACATGATGAATATACAGAGAATTGTCACAACGACTGTTCAACCCTGAAGCTAATTGTGTGACAAATAGTGGTCCATCTATTTTCATAAACTATGATTGTCTCGTATAAAGAAACCTAATCTGAAACAAATAAATTGTTGTTCTCAACGTCTATCCATCAATGAAGCTAGTTGAGCAAGCAATCTAGCTTTCATGCTCGATGACCTTCTTGCTACAAATAGACAATCGTTTCTAACAATTGTCCTATTGCATACAAATTATCGTTAGTTATCCTTTTTCTTTTTATCCTTTATAATTCTAGCGGAGTGTAATTAAAACTCATTGATCAACTTTGGCATTATTTTATTTTTTTTAATTATATTCTTTTGTTGCTGCAAATTGTAAAGCAAACCACACACTTAATTGAAGAGTATTTTCTCCAAATGTTTAAAAAAAAAAAAAAAATCATTTGAATGATGAACCCTCTCTTCATAAATCACTTGATTTTATACAATTAGTGATTAAGTAGTCAGGCCAATCTTCATAAATCTACTCTTAAGTCGATTATTTTGGTGTTTTAGGGCACAAAATATTTGGTTCAAGTTAAGCAACTATTGACTTTGACACGCCTGACATATACACGCACATGCATAACATATGCGACCGAATTTAAAACCAACCGTTTCTAAACAGGCCCTTAATATGGTTCACCCATGTGGTGTATACTAAAAAAGCCCTTCCTTCTGGAGTCATTTCGTAGCATAGATTTTAACCCTTGAAACTCAAAACCTTGTTTAAACCTACTTTTCAAACCATAGTTTTTAAATCCCAAATTTTAAACCATGAATTTTAAATTGTGTTTTGACAACTTGAATTTTAAAAACCTTAAGAGTTTAAACAATGTGTTTGGCTGCCGGGATCATAACTTCGAGGATTTCTCTAATTATTAAATTATTTTATGTACATTCATAATACAATATAATAAGGTAAGTCATCTCAAATATTCTAACAAGTATATATATATATATATATATATATATATATATATATATATATATATATATATATATATATATATATATATATATATATATATATAAAGCATGCAAGACAATAATTGCACTTGGCTCATTTTTAGATAGAAATGGTCCAAAAATAAGATAATTCCAAATATCTAGCAGCATAGTTTTTATGAGTTCAGTTATTTTGATAATCAAACCAAACTTTAAATTTAATTTATGTAGTTATCAATTTAAAAATTTAAAAAAAAAAAAAAAAAAAAAAAAAAACAATGTGACGCCTACCATGATTGTGTGGGCTTGAGAATCTCATTATCATGATATAACTGAAAATAAGAATATCCAAGTGTGTAAATCCATAAAGAGAAGAGAATAGAGTATTCATGGTAATTGAAGTGAATTGAAAATTCTAAAATTCTACACCTTTTAACTGTTTTCTTGGATTTTAAAAGGTACCTACTGTAGATTTTTTATTCCAAGTTCAGGAAGTTTGTGGAGTGTGTGACGTGATATGAACTAAAAAAAATTTAATTTCAATTCCTAATCACTCCAAATCCATGCTGCCAAACAACCTTGAAATTAAATCCACATTTAATCAATGGAAGGTGTTTGGGCCCCTTTTGATCAAGATTATCCAAAATGTCCTCCTTTAACTGATAATCCCATGTGCATGTATGGCCTAGATCACCTACAAGCTTCCGAACATGCTAACATTACCTAAATGCTTCTAAAACTTCGATCAGGTTAGCTTAGGTGACGTGGCCCAAAAATCAAGCCAATCTGATCATCGAATGCACAAGGGTGCATGAAAGAAATGGACAGACAGAAAAGCTGCATTATAGCCGTCCATTCTTTTATTCGTAGTATGGACCATATAGTGAGGGAAATGGCGTATTTTTTTCAACCAGTCTTATGCATGGTTGGCCCCATCTGATTGATGGTTCGGATCTTCCACGCCTACTACACATTGGACTATAGAGGCGTGAAGACAGAGGCGCGTGGGATTAGCAAACCTCCTGAGCTCGGTATAAGCTAAATAAATAAATAAATAAAAGTTAGATTAATGAAGGGTGGTTATTGCACGACCCTCATTGATGGAGTGGAATTTGAGGGATACTCCAGTCGATGATTTGCAAAGTGTAGTTCGGGTTTTAGTTCTAATAAGGTGGGGTCCATGGATTAGTAATCCAGACCGTTGAACTGTTGGTTGTCAGTGTGGATGGGATACCCTAAAAATATTCCAAATAGGATCATCCTAGACATTCAAATTTATGGCTAACAAATAGATGGTCTCAAAGAGAAATAATAAAACAGTCCACATTCAAATCAGAAAAGTCCCAATATTGACAGCTATGGTTTTCCAATCTTGGAAAATTAGGAGAACGGTCTGGATTACAAAACCATGGACCCCACTCGTGACACTTAAAAACCCAGAATACAATCAACCTGTGAATCAGCATTAATGGCTGCACCATTTATTTTGGAAGCGGATTGCGTCACTGCCCCGCTGGACCGAATCGGTACAGGCAGGGGCTCTGTGGGGCCCACATTAATTTATATGTTTTATCCACGACGTTCATCCATTTTCTCAGATAATTTTATAGAATTATACAAAAAACGAGAATATATATTTCTCAAATGGACCACAAATTGGGGATTAACATCTTACCATTAAACTTTTCATGAGGGATAGAGAAGTTTTGGGTCAATCTGAAATTTATGTTTTCCCTTCATCTAGAATTTTTTGACCTTATGGACATTTTAGATAGAAAATAATTATCACATTGAGCTCTAGGAAGGTTTCAACGGTGGCCATCATTATCATACTGCTTCCTGCAATGTGGTACACTTGAGCCTTGGATCTAAATCATTTTCAGTACCATACCTAAAAATAATATTTAAAAGTGGATGAACGGCGTGGATAAAACTTTACATCATGATGGACCCCACAGAACCTCTGCCTGAACCGATTTCCGTCCAAGCGGGGACAGTACGCAATCCGCTTCCATTTATTATTTTCTACTTGTGTAACACGATACTAGAAACTTGTATTAACTGAAAACTAAAAGTACAGAAAAAGGGTGTGTTTATCAGCTCGGTGGGTGTAGATGTCAATGCCTTTAATCAAAGCCAATTGAATATCAGGTTTGGTTGTAGTTGAAATAATTGAAAAGCATTTGATGAAAAAATAAAGAAAGAAGCCAACGAAAAGAGGCTTTCATACACGCACCCTCTTACACGCAGCACAGATCCTAAAGTGGCTAGCGTGTGGGACATCCAACGAATGCGAAGGTGGGCCCCACGTGAAGATGGCTAAGAAATCATGATTGTCCGCTCATAGGTGGGCCACCTCAGTGCGAAAATAACGGCTTAAATGAATCATCAACGGTCCAAATTCAATGTATGCGTTTTGGAATGCCACGTCAGCGGAAAGACCTGATTTTTTGTACATGGTCATCTCCACGGTGGGGTCCAATCTTATGCACGGGTCGGATTTTTTACATGCTTGCAAGGTTGGCACGTATGCTGCATCTACAATGCAAGTTATGCAACCACCATGTTGTCGTCTACCACGCGGGAGGAATCTTCTACGTGCGTTCTCCACCATTTATTAAGATCCTCTCTAGAATAGGAAAGTCAGCTTCTCGTTTGTACAGGTGAGCCAGTGATATGAATCATTGATCTGATTCCAATCTTCTATGAATGGACCCTTCTTTTTCCAGTTTAATGAAGCTGGTGGCTGTAGACTCTTCTCACCAAACTATTTAACAAGACGAAAGGTTAGGATGGTTACATGGAGGGGATCAAGAGATGGTTGGGGAATGTTCAATTCATGGTGGGGCCCAGAAGATCAAAAGTCTGATGATCTAAACATGGGCCCACCTAGACAAACCAAAAACTTAGCTTTTATTTCTTTATTTCTTTCTTTCTTTCTGTCTATGTACATGATCCGGTCACAGGTCCTGTGATTGGACTTTTTAGGAGGTTCTTGAACACTTGACTCTCTGAATTACAGCACACCTTGTGCACTTGGACGTCAATTCAGACCGTCTAGGTCATGCTGTCAATTGTAGTTGGTGCATGGCCAAAATATTATACAAAATTAGAAGAGTTTTAGCATCTTAGCATTCATTTAGCAATGGTAATTAGAAATTAAAATTCAAATCGTGTTTGACACTCTTAATAAAAAGGAAAGTATTACACAACCAAATATATAAGAATTTGATAACAAAACTATCAAACCTAGCAAGTTCAAGACTTGACTTGTATAGATAATATCTTAAAATAAATTTGCTATTATTTTTTAATTCTAGTAAGTATAGAGAAAGAAAATTACAAATTATTTTCAGAAATAATAAACTCATAAATTTGAATTTCAATACAAAAATTCGTAAATTTAAATGTTAAACATCTTTATTTTTTATATTAATATACCTTTAAAACATTTTAAAAAAGACATCAAGATAGCAAATTTAAAAGCACTAGACAATGGATTGGTTGATCTCAAAAATGAAGTATATCAACTAGAGTTATATCTAGGATTTATATGGAAAAACTTAAGGATCATGATGCTGTTTCATAATATATACTCATATACCTTCTTGGGAAATCAAAACCCATTTACAGCCGCGAAAATTCTGCTATGAAATGATATGATCTTTTGGCTTGCTATATAGTTAGTTTGTTTTTTTTTTTTTTTAAATCCAAAACATGAACTATCCAACAGCATAAAAGTATTAGCACATGTATCTCAGGTCTTAAGCATTATAGTTGTCACCACATGTACAATATATGACACGAGTATGTCATGTACAACCATGTCACATTCACTCTAGATTGACAATACGGTCAAAACCTTAGCACCAATTCCAAACCTCATAATGGACATCAGTTTGCTCTTTATTGTATCATGACTCAAATAAGTTTGAACCTCATGTCCTTTAGCTTTCCCGTGAACCTTAGTTTTAATAGCAAAAATTCCTCCTTTCACTAATAATTTAATTAGTATTTAAAAAAATGTCTTTATATATATATATATATATATAGCGGAACGCCAGCAAACCAGTTCGCACGAATTACATATGAACTTTTTTTAGGACTCATCATATCTGATGAGTCTCAAAAAATTGAACGGTCCACATGAAGTAGAACCTCATGAAACCCTTTGGTACCAATTTTTACTTAAAATCAAAACTTTAGTTGGCCATAAAAAATGCAAACAATTTCTTTCCTTGATTTGAAATTTTCTTTGCTATGGCCCACCAAAATCTGATATTAGGGTGAAAATTCACCCCCTGAGGTTTCATGGGATTCTGCATCTTATAGACCGTTCGGATTCGACACCCATGACACGTGTGCAAAGGTGCGCATGTGCGTAGGTGCATAGGTGAGCATGCCTCTCTCTCTCTCTCTCTCTCTCTCTCTCTATATATATATAATATTTCTTTCTAATAATAATTTTTTATTTTTAAAATTTATTTTTATTAAAAAACACAACTCCATCTTGAATTTCAAATGCAACCTAATTTAAAAATCTAAATAAATACAACTCCAACGATAAAAAGAAAGATCATAAAATTCATTCATCAAGGACTTTCATAATTGCTCTTTCATGCCTCCAAGACCTCCTTTCTAAGCATGATTTCTAGAACCCACGGAATTGAGAATCCAGACTGCCAAATGCAACTTAACAAATGAAAAATCTGAGTTTGAAAATTCGGTGATTTGGATTCTTGAGTCAGATTCAAAGAATCAAATCCACACTGCCAAACCTGCATGGGAAATGAGTCACCATCACTTAAAAGATATGAAGGACGCACACATGGGTCTGCAAAGATAGGAAACACGTGTAATGGTATATTCACGTGACAATCATATTAAATTAGTTTAAATGAACCAATATAGCATTCGAGTCATCTTTTGATAATAAAGGAAGAAATATTTTATAGATATTTATAATGCAACTAATAAATAGGAGAAATGATCTCGTGCTTTTGGAAGCATTGTAAGATGTAGTGCTGCTCGCTGCATTAGACACTTGGATGGTCTAAGTGACCAATCTGGACTGTCCATTAGGCTCGCCACACATTTCATGGCCACCATGTAAAAATCACACTGATGCAGACAATTCTAACCATCCGTCAATAGCCTATAAAATAGATGGTCAGGATTATCAATAAAAAAAAATATGGTTAACCAACCGTTTGAGATATCTAGTTGGGGCGGTCAAGGATTGCTAGTAGTTATAAAGAATCACATCTTTCAGAGCATCTTGAACATCTCACCCGTGTATGGGCAAACGTATGTCTGTAGAATATACGACTGATGGACGGATTCGATCATCCAATTAGATTGATTTCATGTTTAGCACATAAAATGTAGGTTGAAACTAATGGACGGTCTGGATTGATCGAATGAACTGATGGATAGATTTTTGGTCGCATGACCTAAAATGAGCCCTCAAAATGAATGGACGTTGTGGATTTCTCACAAACATCGTGGTGGGCCCACTTAGCATTCCAGCGCGGGGAAATCGGATTGTATACTGAGTTACTCAAGTGCGCTTGTATCTCACTTGGCCCACCTTGAATGTATGTGGTCCAACCTTAAGGTGTTGAGCTGAAAATTGAACGAGATCCAGAGATCAAGTGCATACGTAATGTTTATTTGTCATCCAACTTACTCATAAGGTCATACATACGTGGATGAAGGGAAAACACAAATATAAGCTTGATCCAAAAGTTCTAGGCCTCTAAGGAATTTTCAACTATAAATGTTCAATTCAATTGTTTCTTATAATGTGGTCCATTTGAACTTTGATATGTTTCATTTTTTAGCTAAAGCACTAAAATTATGTTTTAAAATGGATAGACGGAGCGGATAAAATACATTACTCGTGATGGACCTCACAAAGTTTACTCCGTACGCGGTGAGCAACTCACCGCGAAATCAGCCAGGAACTTCGTGCGGAAGGCTTTTGAATAAAATCCGCGTTCCGCGCGTTGGAGCACTTAAGTTACGCGGCGCGGATTGGATGGGCGCGGATTAGATACTGACCAGGTCAGTAGCGATATTGCTAATGAAGTTACGCCACCAAGCTCTGTGGACCCACCATGTGTTGTATCCATTCCGTTCATCCATTTTTACAGATCGTTTTAGGGCTCTATATCAAAAATGAGAGGGATATAAATCTTAGGTGGACCACACCACATGAAAACGTTAGAGATTAGATATCCACCATTAAAATCCTCCTAAGGCCTACTGTACTGTTTACTTCACATCCAATCTATTGATTAGGTCATACAGTCCCAGATGAAGGGAAAAACCAAAAATCAGCTTGATCTAAAACTTTTATGGCCTCCAAAATGTTTTTAATGGTCGACGCTCATTCAACACTGTTTCCTGCAATGTGGTCCACTTGAGATTGGAATATATCTCATTTTTTGTCTCATACTGTAAAATGATCTGTAGAAATAGATGGACGGCATGGATGAAACATATACATCATGATGAGCCCCACATAGCACCGACCACCAGCCATTGGCTGCTGTCAGGGGGAGTAGCCAATCCGTTTCCGCGGATTAGATACTGACCAGGTCAGTAGCGAAATTGCTACTGAAGTTACGTTACGAAGCTCTGTGGACCCACCATGATCCATGTCTTGTATCTATATCATCCAACCATCTGTAGAGATCGTTTTCTGGCATGGAAAAATAAAAAACAATGATAAAAATATAAAGTTCAAATGGACCCCACCGTAGAAAACAGCGGGGACAGTAACATTCACTGTTCAAAACTTCTTAAGGGTTAACTTATGAATAAGTTGGATCTAAAAAATACATCATGGTGGGCTTGTAAATATTTTGACGGTGGGTGTGACTGATCCCACAATTTTCTGTGGTGGGTCCACTTGAACTTTGGATTTATCTCATTCTTTTTTTCATGCCATAAACCGATCTCTACAGATGGTTGGACGGTATGGATACAACACATGCATCATGGTGGGGTCCACAGAGCTTAGTGACGTCGCTACTGACCTTGTCGGTATCCAATCCGCGCCCGGATGGGATGGAAACGGATTGGCTACTCCCCCTGCCACCAGCCCCGTTGCTTGTGGTCGGTGCTATGTGGGCCCCTCCATGATGTATGTGTTTCATCCTTTCTGTTCATCAATTTTTAAAGATTATTTTACTAGTTGATTCCTAAAATTTTAATCCATTCCGGATTGGATAATACACCACCTAGACTAGCTAGAGACGGACCATCCTATCAGGGGCTCTGTGGTGGCCATTGTGATGTGTATATTTTATCAATGCTGCCCATTTATTTTGGTAGATCATTTTAAGGCATTAGCTCAAAACTTAGACAGATCTAAGGCTCAAATAGATCACACTACAAGAAAATTTAACTCCCACCGTTGAAAACTTCTTAGGGTCCACTGTGATGCTTGTTTTCCATCCAACCTGTTTTTTAGGTCACATAGACCTAGATAAAGAGAAAACAAAAATATCAACTTGATTCAAAACTTATGTACACCCCGGGAAGTTTCCAACGGAAACCTTTGAATCACCGCTGCTTCATGTGGTGTGGTCTACTTGAGCCTTCGATCCGCTTCTATGTTTGGTTCGCTAGGTAAAATGATCGGTAAAATTGGATGGACGATGTGGATAAAACTTATATATCATAGTGGCCCACAAAGCCCCTCGCTAGGTTCCCGTCTGGTGGTAACCAATCTGCGTCGACCTATAACTTCTAGAAGCACTAGATATTTAAACTATTCCGTGTATTCGGTATTTTGGCATGGCATAATCGATGACGTTTATGCATACGTCCGCCGAACATTAATTAAGTCTTCCTAATCGTCCAGTTCATGAAACACCAGAAGGATTGGTCATAACGCAAGATCCTTTGAACCCATGATCCAGAAACTTCAATTCGTGCCCATCGTACGGTTAGAAATAAAAGATATAGATATTATGGACAATATCTACGGTGTGCTCGAGTTTGAATAAGTCCATGGTCCAGTAATCTTAACTGTAGATATTATGGACCCCACCACAGATGCCTCAAATAGAAAACATCTTCCAAATTTGAAGATCACAGCAATCCAATGTTTGACCTTTCTCTATTGAATGTAAACCGTTGATGTATGTTCTTTTGAAGCTGTTATTCGTGGATCCAAGTGAAGGGCTCGTGTTTTCCCATCAATAGGTCACTGACCATGGGATCCACCGTACCAACGGTTTAGATCATCACAGACCTACTTGTACAAATGAAAACATGATCATTTTGTGCGTCTACATATGCATAAAGGGTCACACTCACTCGCACACCTTTTCACAAGATATGTCCTGGAAAATATCTGAATGGTTCGGGTGATGTGATGGGGCGCCAATAAAGTCTCATAAATACATAACGTGGATAAAATCCGAACAATCTAGATGATGCAGCACTCCATAAAATCTCATGGGAAATGGCTTTATGCAGTCGACATCATGGGAACTTCCTCATCCCATGAGGTTGAGCTGTGTGGGCCCATCGTGTTGCGGGTCGAACATCTACCCTATCAGTCAGACGCAGTATTCCATGGTGGGCCTCGGAATTAAAAATCAGGTCAATCCATGACTTGTAAGGATCGCATAACATACAACAGTTGAGAGAGGTTATCCTCCCATTAAAACATTCATAATCATTTATTAGGCCCATAGAGATGTCGTTCACAAATCCAGCCCATCCATTATGTGTGTCCCACTAAAATAATGGGTTAGACCAAGTTTCAGACACATCCAAATTTTAGGTAAGCCCAACTAAATAATTTTATATGTTTCGGACATATCTTCAAATAAATTTAGATGGTACGGTGCACCTAAGCTCCGTGGATGACTTATTTCTTAGATATCCCCTCACCTTACTGAGACTCATCAAAAGCACGGTATTAATGCCCGACGCGCATCACACACAACTCGACACAAAAGGCTTTAGGCTGTGTGAAACTTCCCACAAGGTCGTGCGTGGATTTCCTGCAAAAGCCTTTTGCGCTGGAAACTTAGGTGGTGCCTATCACGATGTTTTTGAAAAATATACGTGGTCCATCTAGTGTTTGAGCTCAATTTAAGACACGTGACAAGAAAATTTAGTAGGAAGCAAGACTTAAGTGGTCCGCGCTAAAGAAAAGAAAAGGTAGGTAGAGAATTTTTTATCATTGAAACCTTCCTAGGGTCGACAGTAATGTTTACATGCCATCTATATTGTTCATAATGTCATTACCACTGAAATGAACCGAAAACACAAATATTAACCTGATTCAAAGTTTCTAAGCTCCAGGAATATTTCAACTATGTGTGTTCATTCTTTATGTTTTCGGCCCACTTGAGCATTGTATCCTGCTCATTTTTGGCCTCATGTCCTAAAATGATCTCACAAAAAGAATGGACGAATTGGATTTCTCAAAAAATCACGGTGGGTCCTACTTAGGTTCCCAGTGTAGGAATTTCCTGGAAATCTAGGTGGGCCCCACCATGATGTTTTCGAGAAATCTACCCCATCCATCCGTTTTTTGAGCTCATTTTAGGACTCCGAGATCAGAAAATTAGCAGGATGCAAAACTCAAGTGGGCCAAACTAAAGGAAAAGGTGGGTAGGGAATTTTCCACCGTTGAAACCTCCCTAGGGTCGACAATGATGTTTACATGTCATCCATACCGTTCGTAATGTCATTACCACTGAGATGAACTTAAAACACAAATATTATCCTGATTCAGAGCTTCTGAGCCCCAAGAATATTTCAACTGTATGTGTTCATTTCTTACGTTTTCGGCCCACTTGAGTATTGTATCCTGCTCATTTTTTGCCTCATGTCCTAAAATGATCTCACAAAATGGATGGATGGATTGGATTTCTCAAAAACAGAACGGTGGCTCTCACTTAGGTTTTCAGTGGAAGAACTTAGTTTGAAAGGCTTCCGTCGCATTCTTCGGAGAGTCAAAGAATAAGGTGAAGATACGTGCCAGAAAAGAAAACTCGCTCTATCAAACTCTCGCTAAGAGCACCTTCATCTAAACCGCAGCTAAGCACTCCTCTAATATATATAGAGGAAATAGGTATTATGCACTCGACCTCACGATAAGCTCCCGTGAGGTCGAGCTGTGTGGGCCCCACCCATTGGATGGGTCCCCTCTAAATTATGGGATATCCCAAAAATCAGCCGCATACGGAACTTAGGTAAGCCATACCATCTAAAATCATGTGAAGACATACCAAAAACATATAAAAGCACTTGGTGGGGCCCACCTGAGTTTTGAATGCTGCTGAAACAGTTTTAATGGTGCACGGCCCCTCCCCACTTCTGTATGTAGTGTGGCCCACACAAGTCACAGATTGACTTGATTTTTAAGACCTATGCCCACAATGGAACGGTGCATCTGACTGATGGGGTAGATGTTCGAAACGTATCACGGTGGGGCCCACATAACTTGACCTCATAGGATGGTCTTGTGAGGTCGAGCGCATAGTACCTTTTCTCTATGTGCTCGACCTCGCGATAAGCTCCCATGAGGTTGAGCTGTGTGAGCCCCACCATGATGCGTGTCGACCATCAACACCGTGCATTTGATGGGTCCCCTCTAAATTATGGGATATCCCAAAAATCAATCATATACGGAACTCAGGTGGGTCATACCATCTAAAATCATGTGAAGACACCGTTAAAACATATATCTTGGGACACACATAATGGATGCTCTGGATTTGCAAACCACATCTCGATCAAAAATGATTATGAATGTTTTAATTGTTCGAAACCCATCACGGTGGGGCCCACACAGCTCGACCTCATGGGACGGACTCATGAGGCCGTGCGCATAGTACCTTTTCCCTATATATATATACCATTACAGAACACGTGGAATAAAGAAATGACCATCAGTCCAAATCGGCAGGCGAATTTACACTGTTGGAATTTTACGAATTTCTACCGTTGGAATTTTACGAACATATTCCGATAATTTGATCATCGGAAAACGAGACAACCACATTGAGCTTTTAATTTGGACAGTAAGGATTCAGTCTGCCAGATGGACAATCCTACTCTTTCTAACTTTTGCGTGGAAATAAATGATCCAGCTGAGAAATACAACAGCTGTCCACGTTAACAATAAAAGACCCAAATTAGTGGCTAGGATCTTATAATATGGAACATTACTGCTACATAGTCCATTGACACTGGGGACCAAGAGATAAGCGGCCTGGATCACTCAAACATGGTCACTTGTATAAATTCGAAACCCACTATTAGATAATCAAATAAGCTTTATTTTATTTTATTTTTGTCTGAACTGGAAAATAATATGGACAGTTTAATTTGACTTGTACACGTGGCAGGGTTTGTATAAATCGAGCCGTCCCAATTATGGACCCTAATTAAGATGGACATTTCTTCTAGAAACGCACTGATCCGATGATCCTTATGTTGGAAACGGATTGCTACTCCCCCTGACACCAGCCCCGGAGCTGATGGTCGGTGCTCTGTGGGCCCCATCATGATGTATATATTTCATCCATTCAGTTCATCCATTTTTAAATATCATTTTATGTTTTTATCTCAAAAATGAGAGGGATGTAAATCTCAAGTGGATCACACCACAGGAAAACAATAGTGATTGGATATCCATCATTTAAATCCTCCTAAGGCCCTCTGTACTGTTTATTTGACATCCAATCCGTTGATTAGGTCATAAAGACCCAGATGAAGGGAGAAAACAAAGATCAACTTGATCCAATACTTTTATGGCTCCCAAAAAGTTTTTAACGGTCAAAGTTCATTCAACACAGTTTCCTGTAATGTGTTCCACTTGAGACTGGGATATACCTCATTTTTTGTGTATTAGCATAAATTGATCTAGAAAAATAGATGGACGGAATGGATGAAACACATACATCATGGTGGGCCCACAGAGCACCGACCACCAGCTCCGGGGCTGATGTCAGGGGGAGTAGCCAATCCGTTTCCCCTTATGTTCCCACCGTTCGCTTTCAAACCCCAGTGAACGGTCAGCAGGGTAGGGCTCACAATCCGTATCATATCTGAACAAAGCTTTTTGCATCTTGGAACGAGGAATCCGGACCCCTGCTTGCTACGAACGAACGCAGATTAGGTACTACCCCGCCCAATCGGAGTTCGGGACAGGCGGAGGCTCTGAGGGCTACTGAGGGGCCACCGTTATGTATAAATTTTATCCACACCATCCATCTATTTTTAAATTTTTTTTTAGAGTACTGGACTAAAAAGAAGGCATATCCTATGCTTAAGTGGACCACACCACTGGCAGAAGTGGTGCTAAGGACGCCCACCATTGAAACCTTGTTAGGGTCCACCGTATTGTTTATTTTCCATCTAATCTGTTGATATGGTTATATAAACCTTGATAAAGTGAGAAAAAAAAATATCATCTTCATCCAAAACTTCCATTATCCCTGGAAAATTTTCAACGGTAGGAATTTAATACCCACTGTATGTTCATTTGAGCCTTGTGTCTTAACTATTTTTTGAATCATAATCTAAAATTATATGAAAAAATGGATAGACGGTATGCATATAATTCATACATCATGGTGCCCCTCAGTGGCCCTTGGAGCCTCCGTCTGTCCCAGCTCCGATCAGGCGGGGCAGTACCTAATCCACGCGATACAAACAGGTTTATTCTGTTTTTTACTGTGATTAGTCCAAATCATTCTGGTTGTCAGCACTGCTGCATTAGGGACGCAGATTGCCTCCTACCCGGTAATTCGTCCGGGCAGAGCTCTGTGGGGCCCACCATGATTTAGGTGTTTTATCCACGTTGTTTATCGCTTTTCTCGGATCATTTTAAGGTTTTTATTTAAAATTGAAACAGGTACACAGCTCCAGGGCACCACACCGGAGGAAGCTGCAATGATAAATGATAATGACACCGATCGTTGAAACCTTTCTAAGGGCCACCATGATGGGTTTTTTTTTTTATTATCATCCAACTTATTAATAAGGTCATGTAGGCGTGGATGAAGTGAAAAAAGAAATATTAGCTTGATCCGAAACTTCTCCATCTCCCAACAAGTTTTTAATGGTGGAAATTAAATCTCCACTTTGTGGCACACTTAAGCCCTGTACCTTGCTCAGTTTTTGGCAGATGCTTTAAAATGATCTAAGAAAAGTGATTACTGACTTGGATAAAATAATTACATCACAGTGGGCACCACGGAGCCCTGCCCGCCCAGATATGAGAAAAGTGATTAACGATGTAGCATTTCTTAGATGGAGAATTGAATCCAGTATATGAGCGTAGATCCAAATTATAACTAATATTATTAAATATTTCGTTAATACTACGGATTACACTATGGAATGTAAACAACGGGCAAAAAGTAAAGGATTACACTAAGAAATATAATTGACGGGTAAAAAGTAAAGAATTACACTAAGAAATATAATTAACCGGCAAAAAAGTATAGTGATTACACTAAGGAATGTAAATGATGAGTAAGCATAATTGAAAGATATATTGGGTTTGATTGAGTTAGTTTGAAATAAATCTTTTTACTGAACTCATTTGCTACTTATAACTTAAATCTGACCATCTGTATGCTTCCCATGTTTTGATGGTTGCTGTAACTGTTTAACACGTCTTAACCCTTCTTACTTCTATTCATTCCATTTGTCCTGTAACTACTTTTGCACAATCACTCTTCAACCGACCGTTTAGTGGATAATATGGTGTCGCTCGATGTGTTCTAACTGTATTATCGTAGAATTTTTTTTTGTATATCCTCAAAGATCTCTAAATACACTACGCAAATCCATCCAAATCATATGCAACTTGCTTTGATTGACTTTCGCAGGAAATGGTGATAATGGGGATAAACATTGTCCCCTCATGTCGTTTTGCTTTTAAAAAAGGTGAAAGCGACATGCAACCCCTCATTAATGCAGCAGTCCTTCGGTACACGTGGCAATGTCATAGTAACTGTTTCTAACCGATCTAGCCCTACGCGTCAGCTCTAACAACCATTTTTCAAAATAATGGCTAACCTTATTGCGACGTGTGTACTCGTATCGTACAAAACAAAATTTTAATGATGCCCTAATAAATGTTACATCTCTTTGGCCAATATAAGCACCATTTAAAATATTCTTTTCACACCGCGCTTCTTTCCTCATCATTCATCTCCCAAATTCTAATTCCTTCCTTCTCTTTCCAACCTTAATAATGGTTGTCTCATCGTCCTCTTCCCCATCTTTCTATCAAGACAACTTGGTCACTATAATGGACACCCTTTCCCAGAATTATTCCAATGAAATAGTCTGCCAATCATTAATTGGATACTATTATTATTATATGGGACCAACATTCTTCCCTGAGATTGATATTGATGAAGTCAGTATGATGGACCATTTGTTTTCTAACTGCCCAGATGAAACTTTACTGATTCAATATGAATCTATCCCGAGGCGAAAATGGGATGTTTGGTTTACTCACGTTTCTTCCAAATCTGAAGCGACGTGGAGGAATTCTGGCATTTCTGAGTGCATCAAATTCTCCACATATGATTATTCGACGGACCATGCTCTTGTTACTGCGACATCGATATTCTGGAGCCCCTCCATTAACACGTTCTTCTTCAGATGCGGCCTTATGAATCCAACAATTTAAAAAATTGCAGCTCTGACCCAAATTTTTGATTTCAACGGGGCTGTTTTTCAGGCTTCGCTTAGAAGGAAATAAGATGCTTTACAAATAAGGTACCGCAAATGTGAGGGGTCGTTTAATTACGAAGAACATACGAACTTCTTGCTACTCTTGATCTGCCAACATTTACTCTACGTAAATGATCTGTAGATCACAAATGAATATGTTTAGCTGGTCGAGGTGCCTGCGCAAGGTTAAAAACTCGCTCTAACACCTTTTGTACCTGGCCACCTGTACAAAAGGTGTTTTTAAAATTACCACTAAAGGTTTGTATCTTGGAGGTGGACCGCTGTGGTTTATCCAGATGTGGATCTATGAATATTTCTGTCATTCCCTTATACAAGCCTCCATTTATTCCGATATTACTTATTCCTCATACGGTCAACGTATCATTCACTCTCCTCAAGAGATCCATACATTTTTCATTTATATGGACTCTTTATTCTCTTTTCTTAATAAAACTAAATGGAGTTGGTCATTTACTCCTTTTCATGATAGAGAGTTCGATCCAACTTGGTTTACCGGTCAATATGAGGATGAAGACAACCAGGAACCATCTTAGTTGCACCTCTCTTGGGAGAGTTACCTCATTTGTAGGGATCTCCCCTATAACGGCACAATAGACATTGTTAAGAATGCCAACGCTAGAATCGAGTAGTACTGTTTGAACCTGCTTACCCTTCAATTCAGTCTTGTCCAGTGCATTCCTTGTCCGTTCATTCAGAAATCTCATAACCAACCTCCTTTCATTCGGCCGATTGCCGATCAAATTGACATCTTTATTATCTTCATTTTACTTTTCAATCAACCAGTCTAACTCTCAATCTTCCAATCTATCCAAATCAGCCTCAAATGATGGACAAGTTCTTTGATTGGTGGGAGAGTCACTATAAAAAGCTGGTTAATAAGTCTCCTAAAGTTATCATAACTCAACTCTTCTCTTTTATGGAGCTATGAGGAAAGAAAAGAGCAGCACCTCAATTGGCTACCACTCTTAGTCGAAAATCAAATAAGTTGAAGACTAAATCGGGCGCCACTACTGTCCTACAAGCTCCATCAACCGAGATAGTTCCTCAACTAAAGCATTAAAAAGTTATAGCAAAAGGACCTATTCATCCAAAGTCTCCATCAACTTAACCACTCTATCAGCCCTAAAGAGGATCATTGACTTAAGAGCTCCTCTCGTCCTAGCTCAACAACCTCCTACTCTAGCCTTCACACGCACCGATCCACCTTCTCAACCAATAATAGCAAGTCAGCTATTGTCAACCTCAACTAAAGGACGACGACAATCAGGTACTTCCTTAGCTGAAGCTGTGTCTTCATTTGAAAAATACTTCAAAAACAAATATTGACCAAGCTCTCCATTGAAAACTATTCCAAAGAAATTGAAGAAGGTCTGAAATGTCACTAAGAAGCTCGTTATAATAAATGTTAAAATAAATGGAAGCAATATAGGGAAAGGTTAAATAACCCTTATCTTCCGTTCGATGATAAATACCTTACTCCCTATCACCCTAATCTGCCACTATTCCCAACTTCTACTCAAGCGATGGCAATGGTTATAAAAAAAACTCTCAATCTGTGGACAAATGATTGATCACATTCGCCATCCATTTTGATTTAGGTGAAGACTATTTTCACTTGTATAACTGCTCTAAGTCCTTCACCTCATCTTTTTGCTAATTCTATTATTTTTGTAGTAACTCGGGAATTATTTGCTCTAGAAAAGCAAATCATTGTGGTGCAACCATTATAGTAACATCATCCTATGACCGTTATCCCCGAGATAGCTCAAGTGAAAACTATTGACTCTGAAGGAACTGTCACAACAAAGTTCCTCTTTCTCATCCTTCCTCGGAAACTACAATCATCATTATGGAGTTTGAATTCATGGTCGACATTCATTAAACACCAACCATTGTTGTCGACCAAGAAGATGAAGAAGAAGATGAGTGTCCTCTAACTGTTACTCCTCATAGCTCCAAAAGAAGATCGTCCCCTCAACCCATTTCTCCTTCCATTTAGCAACTTCCTTCGTCTACGGAATCTCTTCCTTTAAAATTTGAAGAGCCTCTCCAACCGAGTGCAGCACACAAGGTATTATCTTCGATCAGGTAATGGAGGAGGTCCTCACAACCAATGTCTCACTGCCTCACTCGGCACCAATTCCAGCATCAACGCCGATGCTGACCGATGATGCCTTGGCTTCTACTACAATGACTGAAGACTCACTCCCGGTTGAAGACATCATCTCTTTCCTTCGACGGGCTCTTATCAGCAATGTCACAATGGTCGAGTCCCCTATTCCTTCTACCAAGTTAAAACATCTCAAGGAAGAGCTCCAAACCCTTGTGCATTCAGGGTTGTCAGGGACTGTATAGATCGAGATGATTGATAGGTTTATAGAGATGATTGATTAATATCGAATCTTTTCTCTCTTAGATGAGAACCTCTAGGCCAAACTGCCAATACTTAGGGATTTCTTGGAATACATCATAGAAAAATATGAGAGTTGTACCATAAACGGACTCTTCGAGGTTGAGCATAACTGTAGAATCCCAAGTAGCTATGGCCAGTGATATCATTGATAAGCTATTGGCTAGCCACACAGAACTAAAGAAAACAAATGTCGAGTTAGAGGACATGAGCATACAGATTGTTGCTCTAGAGGCACAACTGATGACGCTGAAGAGAGATTTTGAAAGAAGAATGCTAAGCATGATCGAAATAGGAAAATGATCAAGGACCTAGCCGTGTCTACTAAGGCTCAAACAGAAGCTATCGGCCAGGTTCGACAAACGATCTTCAAACATGAAGTTGTTTTGCACAAGACGAGGGGTCAAATGGAGAAACCTAAAGCTGTGATTCAACAATTTTCTTCCTTTAAATTATAGCTTTTCTTTCTTTTGTACTGTAACTATTGATCAATAAAATTAGCCATCGAACCTTCTTTTATCATTGGTCACTGTACTTAGCACTTTCCTACCTTTTCTATTCTCCAAATAACTAACTAATGACATGACACTCAAAGTACAAGGAGTCATGCATGATCCTCCGAGACAATAGCCATGACGGCTACCCATCCCTTGTTTTCTGGAACATGAAACATCTTTGCCCATCATAATTGCATCGAACATGGATTTCGTAATTGCTTATGTAAATTACCTTAGACCTCATTTTGGATTCACACTAAAATCCAAGCAAACCCCATAGCTCCCCAACTCTCCAACCATGGCTTCCAACCTAAGCTCCCCCTCCTTCCTTGATGGCTGCCAACCTAAGCGTCCCTTCCTTCAGAGGGTAGGGTTCATCCTCAGATGATGGGTAACACCTTTGCCTTCCATACGAAATGTATTTTTAATACAGATAAAAGAGAAAGAGGAAAAAAACCTTATAGTCGGTCATGAAGAGTAACTATAAAAATCCTTCCTGAACAAAGAACTGAATCCAACATACGAGGGTAGAACCAAATTATAGATAAGATTATCAGCCACTTGATTAACAGTGCGAATTACACTATGAAATATAACCAGCAGGCGAAAAGTAAAGGATTACACTAAGAAATATAATTGACTAGCAAAAAGTAGAGTGATTACATAAGGAATGTAAATGACGGGTAAGGATAATTGAAAGATATATTGGGTTAGATTGGGTTGGTATGAGATAAATCTTTCTATTGAATTCCTTTGCTATTTATAGCCTTAGTCCTGCCATCCATCTCTATGCTTCCTATGTTTTGATGGTTGTTGTAAATGTTTAATATGTCTTAACAGTTCTTTCTTCTACTCCTGTCATATGTCATGTAATTTCTTATGCATGATCGCTCTTCAATCGACTGCTTATTGGATAATGTGGTGTCGCTTGATGCATTATAACTTTATTATCATAGAATCCTCTCCGTGTATTCCAAATATCTCTAAATACACTATGTAAATCTATCTAAATAACATGCAACTCACTCAGATTGGCTTTCTCGGTCTAATTGGCTTGCCTAGGAATTGGAAAAATGGGATAAAAAATGAAAATGCCTTTTTTAAGGAAAATATTGAACTACGTTTCCATCTAGATGGATGGAAGGCTCAGATCGCACACGTATGCTCCATATTAACACCTATGCTTACGTGTGGATAGGCAGTCACCCACGCGCGCGAAATAAACAAAATTTTCTAGCAGCATGTTTTAAAATGAGAGAGACACCCTATGCGTGGGAAGGGACTAGATTCGGTGAGATGGGGATTGGGCACTAACCACGCCTGTCCCGAGCTCGGTGCATGCAAAGGCTTTGAGGAGCCCACCTTGATGTATTAGATTTATCCACACCGTGCATCTATTTTTTCATATTATTTTATGATATAAGCCCAAACATTAGTTAGATCTAAGGCCCAAGTGGACCACACCATAGGAACCAATGGTGATAATTGTTGATGCAAGAATTTGGATTGCCCTCTTCAGACCTCCAAGCACTTGCACAAGAGAATAATAAAGGAGACCCTGGCTAGAGTAGGGGACCCTTCGACGCCAAAGTCAGGCTAGGAATCTGGGTCTGGTGGTGTTGAAGGGTTTTAAGGTGAAAGATTTTGCGTACCTTTTCAGTGTAGGTGGATCCTTTATTTATAGTGTATGTACGACAGGGTAGGCCGTAATCTTAGGCACGATCTTAGCCGTTAGGCGAGATATACGCGAGTGATGAATGTTGGCGATTATCTTGGAATCACGCAGTGGACGGTTACACGCAGGTGATGGATGTCGACGGTTACCCTGGGGTCGCGCATACCCGAGTAGGATCGTCCACCCAACTATGAAGGTAGGTTGGTCCTGCCCTGATTGGAGCATCATAGGTTGGCGTGACCCTTATTGGAGCATTGTAGGTTGGCACGGTCCGGACTTCTTATTTCACTCTAAGTTGGGGGTCCGAGGTGAACCCATATATGAGTAATCTGAGGAGGCTATCAGGACTCATGAAGAAGTTAAAGACTACAAAAATTGGACATCACAAAGACCTTTTGGAAGGTCGTTGCTTTGTTTAATATACATAGGCGAGCTTCCCAAACATCATCCAACATGCCTTTGACACGCTGCCATCCCCCTAGCTCAACCATCACGGATCGTTGGAGCCGACCCGAACTGAGTCCTCGGTTATTTGTGTCGAAGCCGAGTTGAACCAATCGATTGACCAACCAGAGATTGCTATGAGGAGCTCGAAAGTTCTGTATTGGTCGGCACTGGCCAAATCCTCGTTCATCTAGGTTATTGGCTTTTTCGAGCAGAGGGGTATATTTATCTTCTCATCGGTTCCTTTTATTCTCAATGAGCTCTTCCTCAACTTCACCGAGCTGATCAATCCCCAAGGCCTATTCTGACCGGGGGCTTCAAGAAAATCCTTGTGAGGTACATAGGTGAGAGCTCAGAAACATACACTGCCGAGGACTACCCTCGGGGATGCGAACTCTAACTTCTTTGGATGAGATGGTACAGGCCTGTATGCTTGTCAGCCTGAGTCGACCCTAAGGGCAGTCAGACCATATTTCCCCACAACAGAAGCCCTGTACTTCTTGAGTTTACAATGTGAGCTCGGGAAGTAAGTTGGTGGGATGAGGTCGGGTGGACGAGTCGATACGCATTTACTACCAGCTAGCAGAGGCAGCAACATCAAGTAAATCCGAAATGATGGCCTGCTATAGTTGAGGCATCGTACTCTGTTGTGGCAGCTTTTCGACAGCAGGCCCATGCGGTGTGGACGCATGACACAGGCTGAGAATGCGGATCGGCAGAGCGAATGAGAGATCGCCACGTCTAAAGTGACGCACGAGGGGACGACTCTTCGTCCATGGCATTTAATGTTGATCATTAAAGCCCGCAGTCGGACAGGTCTATAAAAGCGGATGAGTTCGCCATCAGCTTAGCTATTTTCTTTTATACTGTTTTCACTACCAGGGGACTCCCAGAGCAGGTGATTTTTGGTGTGTTCATCTTCTTCTCTAGCCCCCTCACTTTACACGTCCTCTTTGTTTTCTTCTCTTTTTTTAATTTTTCGCCCGATATGTCGGATGCTTCAAACGAACGACATGAGGTTTACGCCTTTGAGGGTGATTCTGACCGGGGAATTGTGGATTCCTGGTCTAAACTCTTATAGGAACTACCTTCTCTGGTTCCGCTAGGACCCGACAAGGTGACCGCTCGACCATCGGCTGAGCAGCCTTCTGATGTCGGTCCGGGGGGTCGATTCTAATGGAGGCTACTATAGCCGAGATCCGTTCGGAATATAAGATTTCAAACTCTATACAGATCCGAGCACCGGCCCCTTACGACATTCCCAGGGATCTAGCTGAAGGGGAGACAGCTATATTCACAGTCACCCTCCAGTGCGGACTTCGGCTTCCACTACACCCATTTGTGAGGGCTATGACAGCGTGACTGAGATTGGTTCCAGGTAAGCTCATCTTGAATGCTTGAAGGGCACTGCTGGGGACATACATCCTTTGGTTTCAGCTTAAGAACAAAGAGCTGACACCAGATGAGTTCATCTATCTGTACTAGACCAAGCACAACCCCGTGCAGTCGTGCTGGTACTACTTCTTAGCACGGGCAAATTGAGGCTGAAGCTGTGTCACCAATCTCCTGAGTTCCAACAAGGATTGGAAGAACAAATGGTTCTGAACATCGGAAGAATGTGAAGCGCCCACTGCCGAACTAGCTCATCTTCGGGTCAGAGTACCTACCAAATTCGCCACCCTAGGTCAAATATCACCATAGCATCTAGGTTTCCTTTTCCTATTTTTGAACTTTGTGCTAACCTCATTTTTCTTTTTTATATCTGCAGCTTTCCCTAAGGGTCAGCCCGAGCTATCCGCCCTCCACTGTAGTCAAGTGGACGAGGCGAAGGTGTTGAAGGAGGATTTTCACCGTTAGAACAAACTCATTACTCCCGAGTTCCTACACTTATCCAGGCTCTGCGATTTGACTCATTCTCTTTCTTCTCTTGCTAAGTAGTTGTTCATCAGTTAAGACTCTCTTTCATTAGTGCTCAGCTGACTTGAGTTGTGCTATGCAGGTATGGCCGAGCTTCACAAGTCTGGGAAGGGGAAGCGTCCTCCCATCGAGGAGATGATCCGAAAGAAGATGGTCATCCGAAAGAAAGCAACCCCTTCCATTGCTCATATACTCTCCTCCATCGTGGAGGTGAGGTCGGAGATTGGGGTTGAATAGCCCTCGGTAGACCAACCAGCTCCAACCGAGGCAGGAGGAGGAGAGGCTCTTGTCTCGGTCGCCTCTTCATAGCCGAGCACGGTGGAGGTGGTCGACCTGGATGTGGAGGAGGTATCTCCAATCCCTAAGGCTTTCGTGGCTTAAGGGAGCGAGGCCATCCTTACGGCCAAGGAGGTTGAGTATCTCATCTTGGGCGAGGTTGTTCGGCCCCCCTCGGTGATTGAGTCTAATCCTTTGGCCCCTGGTGATGTTGAGGGAACCACTGCCCCGAGCCGTTAGGCACCTAAGGAGGCGAGAGTATACTTACTAGGTCACCACATGTCTCATCTATCTAGTTGGGTAGTGAAACATGTTCTAGAGAAGGAGAATGTTGACCTCATGGACTCTCACCTGGAGTCCTTACTTACTGACGTAGTCGCACTTTGCTATAAGGTACATTTTTTTCTTTCGCTATCAAGTTTCCTTTGCATTTTCTAACTTGTCCGTTCATCTTCTGTGCTTAGCTCATCCCTACACTACTATCTACTCGAGATAGGATGGCTAGCTGACAAATGCAAAGTGGTCGAGGAGGCCCTTAAGGAGAATAGGACTGAGGTTGAGGCCTTGAAGGGGGGAGGCTGAAGTTTGTAGAGGAGGAGCGGGATGCTATGAAGATCCTGCTAGCGGAAGCTTGGGATAAGGAGAGCTTGGTGATGATCGAGCTTAATGAAATTAAATCTCATCTCATCTCTGCCAAGGTTGAGCTGGGAAGAGTGAAGGCGCATCTCTCTTTTATTGCGGTGGATGCAACAGGGCTGAGAGCAAAGCTGGAGAGGGTGAAGACCAGCTCGGTGGCTAAATTGGCAGAGGTCGAAAAGACCTTAGCTGCCCAACTGGCTGAGTCCGAGGCATCCCTTCCGTCGATCAAACCCATAAGTGTAGAAGAATACAAGGCCTTAAAGGAAAGATCCGATGAGGCTGATGTCATCTACAGCTATAGTTATGATTGCTGTGTTGAGGATGTCAAATGACTGTACCCTGATTTGAACTTGGACGCTCTCCTCAGTGATGAGGCCTCAGAAGGGCCTTCACAGGTTGAAGCCGAGCAGCCTCCTCCATCTGAGCAACCCCATTCTCGAACAAATTAAATGTATTTTTCTTTTTATTATAAAAATTTTGTAATCTGATCTAATTCAATGGATAGAAACTTTTTGCTCCATCTTGTCATTTTTTATTCTTCTGTGTATTTGTCTGGTAAATTTGTAGGGTCGTGCACTTGTATGTAGTAGTGGTGCGGTTAGCCGCACTGAAAACATTGATCTGACTTACATGTCATCATGTGTGTAGTTATGGTTAGTGGGCCGACCACTTCTTTAAGGGCCAGGCCATCAGAGGAGTGTTTCTCCTTGTATTAAAGGAAGTCCTCGATAGTAGGAATAAGTAGAAACGAAGTTTAAATGAAATTCTATCATGGCAAGGAGTTTTTATTGTGAAAACCCATAGGAAATTACATGTAATATAAGTTGTTTCTAACCTCGGTTGTCCTTCCTCCGTAATTTGGCTCATGAGTGGTAGATTTTTATATGCTCAACATTCCATGGATGAGGCAAAGGTCGATTCTCTAAGTCTTTAAGCCGGTAGGAACTGAGCTGAGCTGTACTTATTATTCGATAAAGTCCCTCCCGGGTCACTCATAGGGTTCCTACTCTAGGTTCCGAATTGTTCTAGAATGTCTTATAGAGAACCAAGTCTCCTGGTCGGAACCTTCAGATTTTGAATATGAAATTGTAAAATCGGGCGACCTGTTGTTGCCGAGCCATGGTCCTAAACCTAGCCAGTTCCCTTGTTTCTTCGAGGAGGTCAAGGCACATAATCATCTTCTCGACATTTTAGTTCTTGTCATAAGATTGCACACATGCTGTAGGGAGTCCCACTTCGACTCGGACGACCGCCTCAACTCCAAATGAGAGGGAGAACGGAGTCTCATTGGTTGAAGTTCGAGCTATAGTCCTATTGGCCCAGAGCATGAAGGGAGTTCCTCTGCCCAAGTGCCTTTCGCCTTCTCGAGCTTGGTCTTAAGATGGTTTTTTATTATCTAGTTAATTACTTCCACCTGCCCATTCAATGGAGAGTACGAAGGTGATGAGTATGCATTTTGGATGCCCAGCTTTTGACACATGCCAGGAAACTTATCATTGTCGAACTGCCTCCCATTATCCGAGACTATGGTATGAAGGATGTTGAACTGGCAGATGATATTTTTCCAAACGAAATTAGTGATCTTTTGCTCGGTTATTCTGGCTACAAGTTCAGCCTCGGCCTACTTTGTGAAGTAGTTGACTGCTACAATGGTGTATCGAGTCTACCCTTTACCTAGGGACAGTGGCCCTATGATATCGATCCCCCATTGGGTGAATGGCTAGGGTCCGGTCATAGGAGTTAACTCTTCAGAGGGTTGTCTAGGAACAACTGCGAATCTCTGACACTTATCGCATTTCTAAACAAAATGCCTAGTACAACCCCAAGTGTAGAGTTGCGATGTAGTAATAATCTCGGTGAGACCGAGGTCGAATCCACAAGGACTAAACTTGTACGTATTCTGAAAGTAAATAGAACTAGAACTAGAACTAGAAGAAGATGTAAATCTAAATATGAATAATTGGAAAGAGTAATTGTGAATGATAGAATTGAAACTTGTGAATTTAAAGGTGGGAACTAGGGTGCCAAGGATCCACTTGTAGCAATTAAGATGCTATGTTACTTGATTCAAGAGATTCTATTGGAATCGGAGTCCTATCTTATCCAATTGAAAAGAGAGCTGATCAAATCTTTGAACTTCTCATTGATCTAGCCTCAATGGAAGAGGATTGTGAAGATTGGAAGGGATTCCATCACTAAACCATGCCCAGGAGATGATGGTAAACAATAGGATTTACCAATCCCACAATCTCAAATAAGAAAGGAAGATATTCAAAGCTATTGCAACGTTTATTGTAATTTGAGTCACAACAAACCATAGAAAATTGAAAATATTCCTTAAAATCAAACTAGAAATCAATGAAGTTGAACATAAATAAGAATCAAAGCAAAGTAAACATCTCAATCACGCTACATGCTTTACCTCTTATCCCTACCTAAGAGATTTAGCCAACCATAAACATGATTGAACTAAGAACTCTTAAGAAAAGCATAAAAATAAACTAAGGAAGAAGAAGAAAACTCTTATTAGCGGCTCTCCGCCCGTTTACTCCACTTCTTAAACCCTAAAAGATGCTTTGGAGCTCCTAAGAACTCCTATTTATAATTAGGGAACTCCAACTTTCGCACTGAATTAGGAAAGTACAGAAACCTCCTCAAATTAACGCAGTCCGCGTAAAATCTGTGTGACCTTCGACTAGTCGAGGGTAATCTTCAACTGGTTGAAGGTCATCTTCGACTAGTCAAGTGGAATCTTCGACTGGTCGAAGGTCACTTGAATTTAAAAGATAATGTTACTAGATTTCAAGCCAAACTTCCTTGGGCTGGTCGAGGTAGAGCTTAGGTTGGTTGAGGCAAAACTTGGGCTAGTCGAGCCAGAGCTTGGGCTAGTCAAATTTCACACGTATTCCTTTTCTTCACTTTAAAATCTTCGATTCTCTTCATTCCTCACATGATATCCTTAGATCTTTGGCATGTGAATTCTTCAATCTTGGCCTTCTAAGATCCATCTTTTGCCTTGGTAATTCTTGAGCATCAAATCCACGCTTTTAACATTCTTTACATTCTAAGCTCTGAGATTCACCTTACAATACAAACATGTATAAAATATACCATTAAGCATTATCATATTCATAAAACCAAGATATAAATAGGAGAAAATATGCAATATTTGACACTCAACAAGAGTCAGCCAGAAGTACCCTGACCGAATAACTTTGTGGGTTAGGGCTCGGCCGCCAGAGTGATTGCCACATATTCCTTCGTGAATTTTCTTTAGGATGTATTCGGCCACTTTTGGTCGAAGGCATCTGAGATACGGCAAGGAAAACTCTTTTTTGTATAGGACGTCCCCGATCATCGTGTACTGGGCTGATATGGATCTGAGTCTATGTGCCTCCAATCTGTCGTCAAGGAGGTCTCCTTTTACAAGGTACTCTATGATCATGTCCATCCAGCTTGGAGTTGCATGCATGGGTAGAACAACTTTCGGCCTAAGCTGATTGATGCTCGACTCAGCTAAAAACTCTATTGGGACGGTCCTCGAAATGTCCCCCTCAGTTGCGGATGCTAGCTTTGCTAGTACATCCTCCCACTAATTTTCTGCCCTTGGAATCAAATTGTCACCAGACCTCTAGAATTTGCTCTTCAATTCCCGATACTCACGCAGATATGCAATCATTCTCACCTCCTTTACTTGGTATTCATCGGAGATCTGGTTGGCAACAAGTTAAGAATCACGGCGAACCTCAAGGACTTGAGCTCTCATAGTCATCACTAACTCGAGTCCTACTAGCAGCGCTTTGTATTTGACCTGATTCTCAGAGCGTACTGAATCAATGTCAGGTCAGGGCCTAAGAGGATGATCCCAGCTCCAACGTGCTTAGAGTTGGACGATCCATCCACATACAGCTTCCAGGAGCTCTAGTAGGTTTCTACATTCTAGGCATTTTTATCCAGTTGGTCTGCCCTGTACTGGTGGCTAACCGACATGCTTTAATCCTTGATCCAACCTGTTGGTCGGGTCAGGGGATTCTCCTAGTTCGTTCGAGGCAGGCTTGTTTTCCTCATTAGTGAGCTCGATGATGAAGTCAGCCACTGCTTGACCTTTGACGGCGATCCTTGAATAGTATTTGATATCAAGCTCGCTGAGCTCGATCGCCCATTTAGTGAGCCTTCCTAACCCCTTGAGCCTCTGAAGTACCTGAGGGAGAGGCTGATCGGTTAAGACAACTATTGTGTGGGCTTGAAAGTATGGACGAAGTCGTCAAGATAAAATTATTAGAGCCAAAGCTAAGTTTTCCAGGTTTGGATACCATGCCTCGGCTAGGACCAAGGCTTTGTTGATGTAATACACCGGGCATTGTCTTCCTTCGGATGCCCGGATGAGGGCCAAGTTGACTGCAGTCGCGGAAGACTGTTAAGTACAGTAACAGGGATTCTCCATGCTCTAGCTTTGATATCAGTGAGGGTGATCCTAAGTACTATTTCAGCTACTGGAACACTTGCTCATAATCTGGGGTCCATTTTGCCTTCTTATTACCCTTCAGTTGCTGAAAGAAGGGGAGGCATTTGTTGGTTACTCTGGACACAAAACGATTGAGGGCGACGATTCTACCGGTGAGGCACTGGATTTCCTTCACCATCTGAGGTGACTTCATATCCAGCAAAGCTTTAATATTGTCGGGATTTGCTTCGATTCCTCTTTGGCTGACCTGAAAACTAAGGAATTTACTCGAGCTAACTCCGAACGCACACTTGGTCGGGTTCAACTTCATTTGGTATTGCTGTAAGATTAAGAAAGTCTCGTCGAGGTCGGTCGTGTGGTTGGTGACCTTGATTTTCTTCGCCAGCATGTCATCGACGTAAAACTCCATAGATCGTCCAATCTATCGAGCAAAAATTTTGTTCACAAGCCGCTAATATATAGCTCCAGCATTCTTCAATCCGAAGGGCATGACCTTGTAACTGTAAAAGCCTTTGTTGGTGATGAAGGTCGTCTTCTACTTTTTACATGGGTACATGTTATCTACTTATAGCTCGAGTATGCATCCATGAAGCTCAAGAGCTCGTGTTCGGCCATGTTGTTGACCAGTTGGTCAATTTTAGGGAGAGAAAAACTATCCTTAGGGCAGGCTTTATTCAAGTCGGTATAGTCAATGCAAACTAGCCACTTCCCGTTGGACTTCTTCACTAGGACGACATTGGCGATCCAGTTAGGGTAGTAGACCTCTTCACTAAACCTACGTCCAAGAGTTTTTTGACCTCTTTTGCTATCACAGCATATTGTTCTGGCTCGAACGCTCTCCTTTTTTGTCTGACTAGTCTGCAATCAGGGTCTACATTCAACTTGTGGACCATCACCTTAGGGCTAATGCCTGACATATCCTGATAGGACCAGGTAAATATGTCGGCATTGCATCGGAGGAGATCTATCATTTGTCTTCAGGAGTCAGGAGCTAGTAATGACCCGAGCTAAACTGATCAGGTTGGGTCGGACTCGTTAAGGGGAATAGTCAAAAGATCTTCTATCGAAGATCCTCTCTTTGATGAATCTTTCCTAGGATCAAGCAAGTTGACCACTAGGGCCTGGATGAGAGTTTTGGTTCTTAGAGCGGTTGAGTAACACTGCCAAGCTTCATGCTGATCTCCTCGAAGATAGCCGACCTCGTCATCAGTAGGAAATTTCATCATGAGGTGGTTTGTAAATACCACGACTCTCATGGAGTTAAGGGATGGTCGTCTGAGGATGCATTGTAGGTAGAGGGGCAGTCCACTACTAAGAAGTAGACAATCGTGGTAGTTTAATTTTGTCCTTCCCCAGCAGTGACAGGGAGTTGGATAGAACCCTCGGAGGTGACGTTGTCCCCTGCAAAGTCGTGCAGCGGGGTCTTAACAGGTCGGAGACGCGACCTATTAACCCCCATCTTATTGAACACCTCGATAAAGAGTATGTCGGTCGAACTGCCTGTGTCCACGAGAATGCGGTATACCTTTCGGTTAGCTATCGTCATGGCCACAACTAAAGCATCGTCATGTAGGTGATGGATATTGCGAGCATCCTCCTCAGAAAATGTCAGATTGCATGGGCGAATCTGTTATTCTTCGAACGGCCTGCTGGCGAGATGAATATAATGGTCTAAGCTAGCACTTCGAGCGTGGGCCTTCCGGGCTCGGTTTGAATCACCACCTCCTGTAGGGCCACCGTAGATAGTATGGATTTTGAGGTTACCATCAGTGGCTCTTCTGGGCTGCTCATCTTTCCGATCGGTCATTCTCCCTTGATGTATTCTCCTAGGTGCCCACTGCAGATGAGGGCCTTGATCTCTTCCTTAAGGTCGAAAAAGTCACGGTGGAGTGGTAGTGATCACAGTGGAAGTAGTAGTATTTCCATTTATCCCGTTGGTTTACACTAGTTTTCATATAGCTCGGCCATTTCAGTAGTCATTTATCTCGTACTTCTAAAAGGACTTGTTTCGGCATTAAGAGGGGTGTATGAACTGAATCGACTCTCAGGATGTCTGCTCGGCCGCTGACCTCTAATTATACCCTCGTCTAGTCTCTTTTTGCTGAAGGGTGCTCGGGATGGGGCTTCCTCTCCACGTTTCTTATCCTTCGTCAAGCACTCGGTGCTTCGAGTAGCCTTTCAAGAACTGGAAAGTTCCTCAGCATTAGAGTACTTTTACACCCAATTCATGAGCTCACCTAGAGTTGCTGGAGGGTTCTTGCCTATTGAAAAGAGGAACCTCCCTTCCCTGAGACTGGCTATCATGGTGGTCAGGGATATTTTGTTCGAGTAGTCATTGACCTGCATTGCCTCCCCATTGAATTGGATGATGTGGTCCTTCAGCGTTTCACCTTCTCTTTGCTTGATGGTGAGTAGGTGAGTGGACGGTTTTCTTCGTTCTTTTCTGATAATAAACTGTGTTAGGAATGCCTTGCTGAGATTAGCAAAGGAACTGATCAACTTTAACTTCAGTTGCTTGTACCAGCTCTGCATAGCTCTTGCCAAAGTTAAGGAAAAGGAATGGCACATGATTGGCTTGGATGCCGATTGGAGCTTCATCCAAGCTTTAAAGGATTCCAGATGCTTAGTAAGGTCCCCAGAACCCGAGAATGGGGTGATGGGTGGCATTCGGAACCTTGAGGGTAGGGCAGAGCTTATGTTGTCGTCGATGAACGGTGGCTCTGTTTCTTCCATTATTGCATCTATCGAAGCTGGGGCTTATGCTCGATAAGCTTGGCTCATGTCGCTGATCTGCCCTCATAACTCATCGAGCTGAACTTCCTATGGATCTTTGTTCTCAGCGACACCTTTGGGGGTCGGGTCTACCTCGGGCTTTTTCCCCCACCCCCTCTTTTCTAGTTTGTGATGTAAATCGGAAGGTGCCAGCACAGAGGTCCCCGAAACATGAGATGGTGCTTAGTTGGATACGTTATGGAATATGTCTTTTTAAGAATTTGCTGGTGCAGAGTCCTCAGCAGCTGCTCGAGCGATAGCCTCTTGGTTAGGGAGGGGGAGTTGTCTTTCTAGCATTTGCCTCATTTGGCCAAGCTCGTTGGCTAGCGTTTTGACCTGATTCTGCAAGGAAAGGTAATGACCTCCTCAGTTTCGAGATTGTTGTGTCGGGCCTATAGGGGCAGACTTGGCCTAGAGTTGGGAAGACAAGTCCTGACGATCAAGTTACCTTCTAAGCTTGGGGTTAGCAACAGCAGTGGTGGGAGGATCTTTCTTTCTTCCTTTTGCCATTGTGGTTCTCTGGTAAAGTAAGAATGACTTTGATGTCGTTCTCACAAACGACGCCAAAATGTCGATGCAAGAATCTGGACCGTCCTCTTCAGACCTCTGAGTACCTGCACAAGAGAAGAACAAAGGAGACCCTGGCTAGAGTAGGGGACCCTCCAATGCCAAAGTCAAGCTAAAAATTTGGGTCTGGTCGTGTTGAAGGTTTTATGGTGAGAGATTCTGCGTACCTTTCAGTGTAGGTGGTTCCTTTATTTATAATGTATGTAGGATAAGGTAGTCCTTAATCTTACGCACAATCTTCGCCGTTAGTCGAGATGTGAGCGAGTGGTGAATGTTGGTAGTTATCCTGGAGTCACACAGTGGACGGTTACGCACAGGTGATGGATGTCAACAGTTACCCTGGGGTCGTGCATACCCGAGGAAGATCATCCACCCAACTATAGAGGTAGGTTGGTCCTACCCTAATTGGACCATCATAGCTCGGTGCAACCCTGATCAGATCATTATAGGTCAACACAGTCCGGACTTCTTATTCGCTTTAGGTTGGGGGTCTAAGGTAAACCCATATATGAGTAATCTGAAGAGGCTATCAGGACTCATGAAGAAGTTAAAGGCTAAAGAAATTGGACATCACAAAGACCTTCTAGAAGGTCATTGCTTTGTTTAGCATACACAAGCGAGCTTCCCAAACATCATCCGGCATGCCTTTGACATGTTGTCATCCCCTTAGCTCGACCATCACGGATTGTTGGAGCTGACCCGAACTGAGTTCTCAGTTATTTGTGTCGAAGCCGAGCTAAACCAACCAATTGACTGGCCAAGGATTGCTATGAGGAGCTTGAAAGTTCTGTATTGGTCGGCACTGGTTAAATTCTCATTCGTCTAGGCTGTTGGCTTTTCCGAGCAAAGGGGTGTATCTATCTTCTCGTTGGTTCCTTTTATTCTCAATGAGCACTTCTTCATCTTCACTGATCTGATCAATCCCCAGGGCCTATTCTGACCGTGGGCTTCAGGACAATCCTTGTGAGGTACATAGGTGAGAGCTCAGAAATATGCACTGTCGAGGACTACGGTTAGGGATGTGAAGTCTAGCTTCTCTAGATGAGATGGTACAGGAGTGTATACTCATCAGCCCGAGCCATCCCTGAGGGCAGTCGGACCATATTTGCCCACAACAATAATGACTTCCATCGTTGAAACTTTTCTTGAGCTCACTGTGATGTTAATCCAACTTGTTCCTAAGGTCACATAGGCCTGGATGAATGGAAGACAGAAATATATGTGGCCTCCGATAAGTTTTCTATGGTTGGCATTTTATCCTCACTTTGTATTCCACCTTAGCCTTGGATCTACCTAGTTTTAGGCAGATAAAATCCATATATCGTGGTGGTCCTCATAGGCCTGCCTATGCTGAGCTTGTAGGGCAGTACACAACTCATTTCTGCTAGAACTTCGTGACCTTATAATCAATATGGATGATGCTGAGGGTCAAATATTGCATATTATCCCCCATTTATATCTTGGTTTTATGACCATGATAATGCTTAATGTTCTATTTTACTCATGTTTATGTTGGAATGTGAATTTAAGAGCTGGATGGAAAAGGGTGCTGAAAGCATGGATTTGATGCTCAAGAATCACCAAGGCAAGGGATGGATCTTAGGAGACCAAGATTGAAGAATTCACATGCCAAAGATCCAAGAAAACTAAGTGAGGAATGAAGAGAATTAAAGATTTGAAGTGAAGAAAAGGAATCTTGAAATCATCCTGAAAAAGCATATTCTGAAACTCTGAGTCATTTTGTGAAATTACGCAAAGTAAAGTCTATTTTGAGAAACTCCATAGAGTGAAGTCTATTTTAGCAAACCGCGTAAATTTGTGGCGGTTTCTAGAGTTTTCCAACTATGTGCGAAAGTTAGAGTTTTCCACAACTATAAATATGACTCTCCATGATGTTCTTAGGCATCTTTTAGAGTTTAAGGAGTGGAGCAAAAGGGTGGAAAATCCATCGTCAAGAGTTTTTCTTCTTCTTCCTTAGTTGTTTTCATGCTTTCTTCTAGGGTTTTAGATCCAATCATATCTATGGTTGCCTAAACCTCTTAGCTAGGGCTAAGAGGTGAAACTTATAGCATGATGGGATGTTTCTAATGCTTTGATTCATATTTATGTTAAACTCCATGGATTTTAATTTGATATTTAAGGAATACTTTCAGTTTTTAATGGTTTATTGTGACTCAAATTACAGTATATCTATTATAGCTTTAAGTATCTTCTTTTCCTGATTTGAGATTGTGAAATTATTAAGTCCTGTTGTTCACCATCATCCCTTGGGCATGGTAGGGTGATGAAATCTTTCATAATCTTTACAATTCTCCTGCTTTGAGATTATGTGATTAGTAAATCCTATTGTTTGCCATTGTCTCCTGGGCATGGTTTGGTGATGGAATTCCTACCAATTATCATAATTCTCCTTCATTGAGAATTAGGTCAATGGAAATTCATATTTGGTTTTATTGATATATTTTCCAATGGTATAAGATATGACTCTAATTCTAATTGTGTTACTTGAATCAAGCAAGAGGGCTCCCTAATCACTACAAGTGGATCCTTGGCACCCTAGTTCCCACCTTTGAATTTCTTAAGTTTCTAATTAAATCTCTCACAATTACTTTCTTTTATTTCAGATTTAGATTCATATATTTTTCTAGTTCTACTTCTAGTTGCTTTCAGAATACTCACGAGATTAGTCCCTTTGGATTCGACCTCGGTCTCATCGAGATTATTACTACATCGCAACCTTACACATAGGGTTGTGAACAAGTTTTTGGTGCCATTGCCAAGAATTAACGGTTATGTTTTTCTGAGATTAACTAGTTTTAGAATTAGTTTAAGATTAGGGTTTTTCTACTTTCTATTTTTAGGTTAGGGTTTTTTCAGAATTATATTAGAAACTAACTTAGCTTTCTATTTTTAGGTTTAGAAACTTTCATTTTTTATTTTTAAAAACTAATTTACTTTCTAATTCTAGGATAGAAACTTTCCTAAATTGTTTTTATAAAGTAATTTTTTATTTTTTAGAAACTTTCCTAATCCGTTTTTAGAAACTAATTTCCTTTCCTTTTTCTATTTTTAGAAATTAACTTACTTTCTATTTTTAGAAACTTTCTTTTTTCTTTTTTTAGAAACTAGGTTACTTTCTTAGTTCTTTTTTAGAAACTAATTTACTTTCCTTTTTTTTTTTACAGGATCCCAAAATAGAAACTTCTAATTTAGTAACTTCTTTCTATTTCCAGTCTTAGAAACTTTCCTAATTTGTTTTCAGAAACTAACTTTTCTATCTATTTCCAAATTTAGAAACTTTCCTAATTTGTTTTTAGAAACTAACTTTTCTTTCTATTTCTAGATTTAGAAACTTTCCTAATTTTTTTTAGAAACTAACTTTTCTTTCTATTTCTAGATTTAGGAACTTTCCTAATTTATTTTTAGAAACTAATTCTTTTTTTTTTTTCTTTTTTTTTTTTCTATTTCTAGATTTGGAAACTTTCCTAATTTGTTTTTAGAAACTAATTTATTTTTAGGACTAACTTTTTGTTTTGTTTTTAGGTTAGGGTTTTTTTTTTTTTTTTTTAGAAACTAACATTATTTTCTGTTTTGTAGGATCCTAATATAAAACTCTCCAAATCGGTAAACTCCTTCTAACTTCTCTTCTAATTACTTTCCATATTGCTGTAGGATTTTTCTTTTATTCTATTTTAGGCTTAGATTTAGAATATTAAGGTTTTACCATATATATGCAAGAGTGGGAACGTCAATATGCTGAGATAATTTTAGAGAATGCGAGAAATTGTGAAGGGCTGTCAGATGATTATGTTAGAAAATAATCTGTCTCAAAAATTTTCTGAGACCATCATCGAGAACCGACCAGAATATAATGCTCCACCAGTTAAGAAGTCTTTCGATGATTATAGGCGGGAGAATAATTACACTCAATATGACCTGTATTAGAGTGAGAACGAGTATCACCCATCAGACAAGAAAGAAATAATGCATGATTATATTATGGGTGATAATGCATACCAACAAATATCCAACTTTCCCACCTATGACCCATATGACAATGATTAGTGGAAACATCAATATTGGAGAGATGACCCAACAAGAGATTGTAGTGATTATTCTCTTACATCCCCTACATTTGAAATCCAACCAGAAACAATCTAAGAGGATTCACTTTAGAAACTCATGAATGCACAAGAGCAATTCAATCAATATCTCATGCAATCATTCGTAGCCATTAAAAAATCTATCGAATTAATTAAATCAACTAGGTTAGAACATCAGTCACACCTCAATGAGGGGGAAGAGGCTAGTTTATCACAGCTTCAACTAACCCAGAAATACAATGCGAGGAAAGTGATCCTAACTTGCTTGCAAAGGGTACTTAAATTGAGAATGAAGAGTTAGATTGTGGTAATGAGTATATGGTTTGAATTTTCAAATAATTGATCTCGATGATTGTTCAAATGAATGATTAAGTGTAATGCCCTAAAAATTGGGGGTTGAGCATAGACTCAACTCCCGAGTTCCAACGCATCACTTATGCAACATAGATAATGATGATTAAATGTTGTCCATATTAGTGCCTTAAACAAGAATGAGTTTATACCAAAATAGTATATCATACACCAGGGACAAATTAAAGTGCGTTAGCAGAGGACTGAGATATATATAAACTGTACGAAAGTAATAGCAAGCCCTCAGGGTATGAATGTCACTAGGTTAAATAATTACAAGTTTGATTCAAAACATACAAAAATCAAAATATGTAATGTTCTCTATCCAAAACCCTGTAGCCCTAACAGCGCAACTCCAGGCCTACATAGACCCGCCAGAGAGTTGTATATAGGAGAACTCCTCCTCGTCATCGTAGAAGTCCGGCTCTGTCTTGTGATCATCCCCATAATCTGCATCTACAATAGGGTCAGGTTGGTATTTAAAACACCATCCCAGAACGTAAGAGTGAGTGACCAACTCAGTGGAATCATGAAGCAAAGGTTAAAATATTATCAATTCAGTCAAGCAGTAATAATAAAGCAGTACAACACTCATGTCATATGTACTCTTATTAATGCAAGTATGGTATGTTATAATGATACATGCCCTCGCCTGCACTCCCTCTTGCGATAACATCTTCGATTGCAGCATGCACCACTCTCAGTAAACGTGTACTTTCTCACCAAAGCACCATGCAATGCGATACATGATTCGTGTTATTCAAGTTCTTAGTTAGGTTTATTCATACAGCAGGGTTGGGAAGCTAAGGTACCTCCCTTATATCAATTCTCAAACAATGATCCATTCTAGGGTTGTCAGTCCTAGTAAATCTCATACGATGTTGCGGTTCTAGGTCACTACAAAGGGCTCGTCACTTGATCAGTGTAGGCCTAGTTTATACTCTAGTTGCTACGGAAAGGCTCGTCGCCTCAACGCAATCTTAGAGTATGCTCAAGGTCACTCCACCAATGCCCTACCAACTGGCAGTCTATTTTCGAAGGTTCGTCACTAACCCAACTGGGGACCACAGCCAGGCTACGCCAGTGTAGGCCGATAGCTCGAATACAGTGTCCCATACCACCGTATTCGGATCACGAGTTTGAGTTGCTCATTGGTCACTACGGGGAGGCTCGTTGCCCCAGTGTAAGCCGACAGCTCGACCACAGTGTCCCATACCACCATGTCCGGCTCATGAGTCTTAGCGGATCGAGGTACCAAGGTTAACGGGTTTTCACTGGTGAGTTTGGTACCTTAGATTCAAGCAGTAGCGTCCATACATGGTGAACATACATTAGGTCAATTGGGTTGCTTGACAAGCTCTACTGGTACGAGCATACGTCGAGCCGATCGACATGGAGCGTGTAAGCACTCCACGTGGCCTAACCACTATCGACTAGTAGTGTATGACTCGAATTCCTCGAACCTATCTGGCATGGCGAAACAACCTCAGCCACAAACTAAGAAATCCTTACCGATTGCCTGAACTACGTCGTAGCCCCAAACACACTCTAAATAGCAGTATACGCATGTAGTAATCAAGAACAACATATGAAAGCTAAAATCAAATATAAATCTTACTCTAAGCAATTCAACAAACCACATACTACACATGTGCCGTATAATAGCATTTCATCCTTAATTCACATAGTAGTAAAATAGGTTATATGAAGGATTCTATAACCATAGATAGAGGAGTTGAAAATCTCATCTCAACACCCTCATTACAAGTGTTTAAACAAGCATTTTCACATTCAGACATTTCATCAAACATATCTTATACATGTAATACGATAGTTAGAACAGGTATTATAGTAAATCCCTTTACAAGGGGTTCACCGTGCGTACACCAAGCATGTATTATTAGTCAATGAGCATGGCAAGCATAAATCATAATTCCATACACATTTGAACATTTCAACAAGCACACGAAATGCATTAAAATTCACATAATCTACATATACATGCAATATGTGGAAAACATCGTATCTACACACATGTGACAATAATCAAGTCAGTCATAAATCATTACTGACATTGAAAGCCTTGAAAACCATAACCTAAACATTTATAATCCGCACCTTACGCCGATAGACTCGTAACAAACTCAGTTTAAATGTTAAGTCCTCGTCTACAGCTCAACGACAACCTATAACATGGAATAGGTTAACTACTGCACCTTTTACTCTATTTGGATCCCTAAAACAGATTAGGGTTAGGATTTCTTACCTAAGTACAGAGTCAGAATCGCCGAAAAAGTGATACAGATGTGGCGGTTAAGCATGTGGAGCGTCAGGGAAGAATCCCAGAAGCAAACGCCAACTCTCTCTCTCACTTTCTCTCTCTTTCCTTCTCTTTTCTCTCTCTTCTCTCTCCTAGGGTTAGGAATTCATATGGAATGAAAGAGAGGGGGTTTTAAGTCTTTATATAGGCCCGGGACTAATGGAAATGGCCCCAGGGCCAAGGTATACTTAGGTTATATCAAAAGGGCGTCTGTTTCAGTCCAACGGAAAACTTTTGGTGGCCTCCCTTTAGCATGTGGTTGGCCTTAAGCTCCCTGACATTAGATCTAGTTCAAGCTAAGTTTTGGTCCGATCGGATTTACAGATCGACCATGGCGGACTAGTTTTAGTTCAACGATCACCAATACTCGATCAGGGCCACAAGTGTATTGACATATGTTGAAAATTTTCCCAGATCTGAGGGTATAATTGGGTCAGATTCTGATGGTCTGAATTCTTAGATATGACATGCACGTGAAACGACTTAATTCACTTAAGTCCCAGTTCATTTCCTAAAGATATTCGCGTTTCTCACACACTTCGCTCCGGGCTCAAGTTGTGCATTTCTGGATACAATTAGGACTTGATTTCTGAGATAGTGGTCAAGTCCAACAAAGTGGTCATAACCGTATGGTTTCATAGTAATCGGACTTTCGATGCGCGGTCCAAGTCCGATACAGAGTTTCATGGTACTCCCGAGAGCAACCGGGTTTAGAGATTGATTCTAGATTTCAGGGTAAAGTAGCGTCAATGATTCTACACGTTTTGGGGCCTACAGATCATATTTAAAGTGATTAGTGCTAATTTCATAGATAATCTAGTTTAACACTTAGTTAATCCACGTCTAATTTCTTAAGGATTTGGCCCTTAGTGATTTCTACCTAAGGTGATACTCGAGTTTTTGTACAGATTTTTTCGAGATGTTACAATCTACCCTCCTTAAAGAAAAATTTTATCCTCAAAATTAGTACCTTCTCGTACTCCTCGAGAATCTGAGGGTAGTTCTTACGGACCTCGGCTTCAGTTTCCCAAGTAGCCTCTTCCTCAGTGTGATGCGTCCACAGTACTTTCACAAGTGGGATAACCTTGCTACGCAATGCCTGCTCCTTCCTGTCTAGGATCCGAGTCGGTCACAGCACATATGTAGCGTCCTCACTCAACTGTACCTGCTCCGATCTGATAATGTGGGAAGGATCGGGAACGTATTTCTTTAACATAGATTCATGGAATACGTTATGCACGCCCGCAAGTGGTGTGGGTAAGACAAGGTGGCACGCTACCACCCCCACTCAATCAAGTATCTGAAATGGGCCAATAAATCTCAGGGTAAGCTTTCCCTTCTTGCCAAACCGAAGAACTCCCTTCATGGGAAAAACTTTCAGAAATACATGATCCCCAACCTCAAACTCTAACTGCCACTGCCTCGTATCGGCGTAGCTCTTCTGTCTGCTATGTGCTGCCAGGAGTCGACGCCTGATAATGTCGATCTTCTCTGAGGTCGCTTAAACTAATTTTGGGCCAATCAGGCTCTTCTCGCCAACCTCTGCTCAACAATGCGGTGCCTGACAGAGACGCCCGTATAAGGCCTCATAGGGAGCCATACTAATACTCGCCTGAAAACTGTTGTTATATATGAACTCTGCATAAGGAAGACAATTATCCCCACTGTCCTTGAAATCCAGTACACAAGCTTGCAGCATATCTTCTAATACCTGATTTACCCGTTCCGTCTGCCCGTCAGTCTGTGGGTGGAACGCAGTACTGAATTTAAATTTCACACTCATTGCTTCCCGGATACGAGTTCAGAAAATAGATGTGAATCGTGTATCTCGGTCTGACACAATCTCTAGATGAACTCCATGTAGACATACAATCTCCTTGATGTACAACCTGGCCAGCTCATCTACTGAGTTCGAAACTCTGATAGGGAGAAAATGAGTTGATTTCGTCAACCGGTCTACGATCACCCAAATGGAGTCATGACCCTTCCTCGTCTTCGGTAGCCCAGACATGAAATCCATAGAGATAAAATCTCATTTCCATTCAGCTATGGGCATGACTGAAGTAATCTAGGAGGTTGGCAATGTTCGGCCTTGACCTGTTGGCACGTGAGACAACGTGATACATACTCTACTATGTGGGCCTTCATGTTATCCCACCAGTACGATCTCTTCGTATCTCGATACATCTTCGTACTTGCAAGATGTATCGCCAATTTCGAACTATGTGTAGCCTCGGGAACCTCCTGTCTCAAGTCATGAAGATCTGGAATGCATAGGCGGCCATGGTAACGTAAGCCCCCATCCGTACTAACTCTCCACTCGGTGTCCTCATCGCCGCTATCCTGCTCTTGAAGCCCAGACAATCGTCCATCATCCTTCTGGGCCTCAATGATTCTATTATCAATAAGTGGCCGCACACGAACGTGCGTGACGCTCTTGAACGGCTCCTCCACAGTGAGCTTCTACTCGAAGTCTCGCACGAACTCTACCATACTCCATTCTACCACCATCAGCGGAGCCGCAAACTCTATGGTCTTCCTGCGACTCAATGCGTTAGCCACAAGATTAGCCTTGCCCGGATGGTAGGAGTTCTCGAACTTGAAGTCCTTCAAGGTTTCCATCCATCGCCATTGCCTCATATTCAGGTCCCGTTGAGTGAATATGTATCTGAGGCTCTTGTGGTCGCAAAAGAACTCGAACTCCTCTACGTAGAGGAAATGTCTCCAGAGCTTCAGTGCAAAGACGACGGCCAGTAACTCTAAGTCGTGTGTAGGGTAGTTCTCCTCGTGTTTCCTCAACTGTCTCGAGGCGTAAGCAATCACCCTGTCCTTCTGCATAAGGACACAACCCAAACCAACGCGAGACGCGTCGGTGTATATAGTATACTTAACCCCTTGCTCTGGCAATACTAGCACCAGGGCAGACGTTAGCTTGTCCTTCAACTCCTGAAAAGTTGTTTCTGCCTTCTCATTCTAGGCGAACTTCAGATCCTTCCGTGTCAACTGAGATTGTGGTCTGACAATCTTGGAGAAGTCCTATATGAATCGTCGATAATAACTTACCAGACCAAGAAAACTCCTCACTTCAGTAACCGAACCAGGCTGCTCCTAGTCCTAAATTGCGGTTACTTTAGCAAGGTCCACAGCTATCCCTTCCTTGGACACCACATGTCCCAGGAACTTGACTTCTTCTTTTCAGAAGTCGCACTTCTTGTACTGTGCGAACAACTGGTTCTCCCTGAGAGTAGTAAAGACTGCCCGCAGGTGCTCCTCGTGCTCTTCTCGACTCTTAGAGTATATCAGAATGTCATCTATAAAGACGATGATGAATCGGTACAAGTATGGTCAAAATACTCGGTTTATCAAGTCCATGAACACGGCCGGTGCGTTCGTAAGGCCGAATGACATCACGAGAAACTAATAGTGTCCAAAACTGGTCCCGAAGGCCGTCTTCTACACATCCTCATCCCTGACGTGCAACTGATGATACCCTGACTGCAAATCGATCTTCAAAAAATATCGTGCCCCCTTCAACTGATCAAATAGATCATCTATCCTGGACAAAGAATACTTGTTCTTCACCGTCACTTGGTTCAGCCTGCGATAATCAATACACAACCGCAGTGATCCGTCATTCTTTTTCACAAACAACATAGGTGCTCCCTAAGGAGATACACTAGGTCGTATGAAGCCCAAATCTAACAAGCTATCAATCTATCTCCTCAACTCCTCCATTTCACATGGAGGCATGCGATACGTCGGTAATGAAATGGGTGTCGCACCAGGCGCTAGGTCAATGGTAAAATCGACCTAGCGCTAAGGAGGCAACCTAGGTATCTTCCTGAACACATCCTCAAAATCTCAAACTACGAGCATGGTTTCAAGTATTGGGCCATCAACATTCTTCAACAAGGAAGCGTAACAACGTAAGCGGTAGGGAAAATTGACCTGAACTGTAAAAGTAAAGGTTGTGCCCTCAGGTGCATGAGCTGTCACCACTCTGGTATCGCAATCGATCTCAGCCTTCATCTCGGTGAGCCAATCTATACCGAGGATAACGTCATAATACCATAGTGGGGCAACAATCAAGTCGACGAGAATTGTCCTGCCTCCTAAGTTTATCGAGCAATCCTTACACATCTTGGTAATATCTAAAAAAGTTCCTATGACGGCAAGAAGTCTCACTACGTTCGTGGTACTAGTTTCCAACCCCAGTCGCTTGACTGCTGCGCATGATACTATAGAGGTAGTGGACCTGGTGTCCACCAATAAGAAGACCGGTATACCTTACATATGTGCGGTGACCTCGAAAGCCGGTGGTGCCGTAACTGCTGTCTCGGACGCCTCAGCTGAAAGTGAGTGCACACGAACGTGCTGTGAATGGTTCGGCTGCAGTACCATGGGTCGTTGTGGCGGCCTGAATCGAGGGGCAGGTGGCTACAAAGGAATTGTGTGGGACGGTCCCTTTCACACACACTTGAAAGATTCTTCTCACTAGCATGGACCTCGCCAAGCAGCATTCCCATGACTCGGGCTATCAAGGCAACATTGACTATGAGGTCTCGCCTTCCCACAGGAAATTTGAACTGTAAAGGCTCCAGTGTCGGCTCCCAGATATGCGCATAGAATGCTCGGACAGTGTTTACATTTGCCTTTGTCTTACCCTCAAATAAGGGACCCTACCCGGCTTCCACCAGGCGGTCTATCAACAGATATTGCCCGAAGATCCTCTCGTCCACATGCGCTTCGAAAAGGACCCTACGGCCCTCAAACCTTCCATGAGACAACTCCGTCAACAGAGCCCTTTCAATGAGAGCCTGGGGATCGAGATCCCGCTTGGTCCTTATCTCTCAATCGACGCTTGTATCTATAGCGGCACTTCTCAACCTTCAAGATCCAGCAGGGCGGCTAGTCCCGGTTTCATCCGTGGGAGCCATCTTCTTCCCTATAAGAGAAAGAAGTGTGAAGATGGAGAAAATCGTTGCCACAAGCTCAAAAAGAACCATGAGGATGAAGAAAAACTTAGGAAGTGGGATAAGTTGGTGGATTTGAAAATAGATGAGACACAAATATAGTCTTGTGTGCTCAAAAGAGGGAAAAATAAGGAAATAGAAGATGGGTTTTTGATGAAGGTGGGGAAGGGATGTTTGTATTAAAGAAAAATGAGAAAATAGGAGAATGGAGGGGAGATTTGAGAAGAGAAAATGAGTTTTTTTGAAAAGGGAGAGCTTGGTGGTGTGTAAGAGGGGAGAATAGCGCAAACCTAAAGAGTATAGGGATCCCCACGTGATTCCGTGGGCCCCACAGCGTCCCACAATGATCGCCCCGACGGGCCCGAGCCAAGCGATCGGCGAGGGCTCATCGATCCGGCGATGCCATCGTCGGTCCCCCCCTGGGGTGCTAAAAATGTACGAGGTCCACTCCGGATCCCCCCGATTTGCATGATTTGGGCCCCCTGCTTCGTTTAAGCCATTTCGGGTCCTATCGCGCATATATTCAAGCTTTTCAGTTTGTTTGGATGTGAAATAGGCTGCATCCTCGTTTAAACCCATCGATTGACGGTCTAAGAAAGGTGTGCAGTCACCACACATAATCTCGAATGCGTACGGGCCCCGATTATAAGGGTCAATTTCAGTCAATTCCATTGCCTGGCAAAACTGGGAATCCTACGATCATTTCTATGTTATATCACACCCTCCTAAGTTAGAATACGTTAGTGTGCATCGTGTGACCATAACCCAAGTCTGGTTTAATCTAAATCATGCTTTGATACCAACTTGTAACGCCCTGAAAATCAGGGGTCGAGCATAGACTCAACTCTCAAGTTCCAACGCATCACTTATGCACCATAGATAATGATGATTAAATGTTATCCGTATTAGTGCCTTAAACATGAATGAGTTTATACCAAAACAGTATATCATACTCCAGGGACAAATTAAAGTGCGTTAGCAGAAGACTGAGATGTGTATATAAACTGTACAAAAGTAACAGCAAGCCCTCAGAGTATGAACGTCACTAGGTTAAATAATTACAAGTTTGATTCAAAATATACAAAAATCAAAATGTGTAATGTTCTCTATCCAAAACCCTGTAGCCCTGACAGTGCAAATCCAGGCCTACATAGACCCGCCAGAGAGTTGCATATAGGAGAACTCCTTCTCGTCATCATAGAAGTCCGGCTCTGCCTTGTGAGCATCGCCATAATCTGCATCTACAACAGGGTCTGGTTGGTGTTTAAAACGCTGTCCTAGAACATGGGAGTGAGTGATCAACTCAGTGGAATCATGAACTAAAGGTTAACATGTTATCAATTCAATCAAGCAGTAATAATAAAACAGTACAACACTCATGTCCTACGTACTCTTGTTAATGTGAGTATGGTATGTTATAATGATGCATGCCCTCGCCTACACTCCCTCTTGTGACAACATCTAACGATCGTGGCATGCACCACTCCCAATAAAGGTGCACTTCCTCGCCAAAGCACTGTGCAATGTGATGCATGATTCGTGTTATTCAAGTTCTTAGTTAGGTTTATTCATACAGTAGGGTTGGAAGCTAAGGTACCTCCCTTATATCAATTCCCAAATAATAATCCATTCTAGGGTCGTCAGTCTTAGTAAATCTTATACGATGTTGCAGTTCTAGGTCACTACAAAGGGCTCGTCACCTGATCAGTGTAGGCCTAGTTTATACTCTAGTTGCTATGAAAAGGCTCGTCGCCTCAACGCAGTCTCAGAGTATGCTCGAGGTCACTCCACCAATGCCCTACCAACTGACAGTCTATTTTCGAAGGCTCGTCACCAACCCGACTGGGGTTCACACCCAAGCTGCGCCAGTATAGGCTGATAGCTCGAATACAGTGTCCTATACAACCGTATTCAGATCACGAGTTTGGGTTGCTCATTGGTCACTACGGGGAGGCTTGTCACCCCAACGTAGGCCGAAAACTCGACCACGGTGTCCCATTACACCATGTCCGGCTCATGAGTCTTAGCGGATCGAGGTACCAAGGTTAACTAGTTTTCACTGGTAAGTTTGGTACCTTAGATTCAAGCAGTAGTGTCCATACATGGTGAATATACACTAGACCAATCAGGTTGCTTGACAAGGTTGACTGGTACGAGCATACGTCGAGCCGATCGACATGGAGCACGTAAGCACTCCGCGTGGCCTAACCATTGTCGAATAGCAGCGTACGACTCTGATTCCTCGAACCTATCTGGCGTGGCGAAACGACCTCAGCCACAAACTTAGAAATCCTTACCGATTACCTGGACTACGTCGTAGCCCCAAACACACTCTAAATAGCAGTATACGCATGTAGTAATCAAGGACAACATATGAAAGCTAAAATCAAATATAAATCTTACTCTAAGCAATTTAACAAACCACATACTACACATGTGCCGTATAATAGCATTTCATCCCTAATTCACATAGTAGTAAAATAGGTTATATGAAGAATTTTATAACCATAGATAGAGGAGTTGAAAATCTCATCTCAACACCCACATTACAAGCGTTTAAACAAGCATTTTCACATTCAGGCATTTCATCAAACACTTAGGCTACACATATCATATACATGTAATACGATAGTTATAACAGGTATTATAGCAAATCCCTTTACAAGGGGTTCACCATGCATACACCAAGCATGTATTATTAGTCAATGAGCATGGCAAGCATTAATCATAATTCCATACACATTCGAACATTTCAACAAGCACACGAAATGCATTAAAATTCACATAATGTATATATACATGCAATATGTGGAAAATGTCGTATCTACACACATGTGACAGCAATCAAGTCAGTCATAAATCATTACTGACATTGAAAGCCTTGAAAATCATAACCTAAACATTCATAATCCGTACCTTACACCGGTAGACTCGTAACGAATTCAGTTTAAATGTTAAGTCCTCGTCTACAGCTCAATGGCAACCTATAACATGGAATAGGTTAACTACTGCACCTTTTACTCTATTTGGATCCCTAAAACAGATTAGGGTTAGGATTTCTTACCTAAGTACAGAGTCGGAATCGTCGAAAAAGTGATACAGATGTGGCGGTTAAGCACATGAAGCGTCAGGGAAGAATCACAGAAGCAAACGCCAACTCTCTCTCTCACTTTCTCTCTCTTTCCTTCTCTTTTCTCTCTCTTCTCTCTCCTAGGGTTAGGAATTCGTATGGAATGAAAGAGAGGGGGTTTTAAGCCTTTATATAGGCCCAGGACTGATGGAAATGGCCCCAGGGCCAAGGTATACTTAGGTTATATCAAAAGGGTGTCTGTTTCAGTCCAACGGAACACTTCTGGTGGCCTCCCTTCAGCATGCAGTCGGACTTAAGCTCCCTGACATTGGATCTAGGTCAAGCTGATTTTTTTGTCCGATCAAATTTATGGATCGACCGTGGCTGACCAGTTTCAGTTCAACGGTCACGATACTCAATCAGGGCCACAAGTGTACTGACATGTGTTGAAAATTTTTCCTGATCTGGGGGTATAATTGGGTCAGATTCCAACACTCTGAATCCTTAGATTTGACCTACAAGTGAAATGACTCAATTCACTTAAGTCCCAGTTCATTTCCTAAAGATATTCGCGTTTCTCACACACTTCGCTCCGGGCTCAAGTTGTGCATTTTTGGATACAATTAGGACTTGATTTCTGAGGTAGTGGTCAAGTCCAACAAAGCGGTCATAACCGTATGGTTTCGTAGTAATCGAACTTTCGATGCGTGGTCCAGGTCTGATACGGAGTTTCAAGGTGCTCCCGAGAGCAACCGGGTTTAGAGATTGATTCTAGATTTCAGGGTAAAGTAGCGTCAATGATTCTGCATGTTTTGGGTCTTGCAGATCATATTTAAAGTGATTAGTGCTAATTTCACAGATAATCTAGTTTAACACTTAGTTAATCCACGTCTAATTTCTTAAGGATTTGGCCCTTAGTGATTTCTGCCTGAGGTGGTACTCGGGTCTTTGTACGGATTTTTTCTAAGACGTTACATTAAGAGACATGGGTGTCTTTCAAATATAATGATACTGACATGCTCCAGTCATATGACACACTTGACTTTAATGAGGAGCAAGGGGCTAGTTTATTCGAACCTCAACTCAACCTAGAAAAATAGTGTGAAGAAAGTGATCTCATCTCACTTGTGAACTGTACTGCATTGGAAGATGATAAGTATTGGGATGAGAATCATGAGTTTACAACCTAAGATTCACTGGAATCAATTTCAATTATGGTTCAGGAAAGTGATCACGAGGTACAGGAAGTTGTCGACCATAATGATCTACTCCACCCATGTGACACACCTGATTTAAATGTGGAGGATGAGCCTCTTATAATTAATCATTTTAGCTCTTTTAAAGTGGCATATGTAGACCACTCCCTTGATTTAGATTATAATATGATTAGGGAGATGGACGAGTCGCTCGATATGAGTCTGGAATTTGAAACCACCTAGTTAAGGCCATCATTTGAACTGTCAACCCTTAACTATATAGTGCCTCTACTGAGTAGTAACATTGAATAAAATCTTCACATTAATGCACCTACCGATCCACAATTTGTCTATGCGGGGTAGGGCGAAATGTATCCGGTGACAATTGTCTCTCACCAAAGTGAAGAGCAAGAGATCATGTTTCTCTCTATTATAAGAGAAGACAAAGGAATCATTGAGCATATCATCACAGACCTCAAACGTGGAAAATAAGCCTCTCTTAACTGATTATCTTAACTCTCTGAAAGCTCACTTGGCATATTTTGTAGATTTAAATGATCCCATGATAAAAGAAATAATAGATGCCTTGCAAAACAATACCTCAGTGGTTGTTACTGACCGAGAGAATCCTTATTCTAAAGCATCTCCTTCTATAGATCTTGAATATTTGTCATTAAGGGATGAAGAGCTGAAAGTTGAACTGAAGCCTGAAACTTCGAAATATGTTGAGACTACATCACCTACTGAGAATTTCTCTGAATTTTATCTACTTATAGTCTCTAATTCACCATGTTGCACTAACTCTGAAACTTTCTCTATCTCAGGTGAATCATATGTACTTTGGACACCTTAGGAGATTAAAAGGAAACTTTATGCTGAGGTTCACAATTTTTTCTAGAAAATCATGCTCCAGGGCATTCAAGCCTATTGTAAAAAGGGCTTTTGGATGATCTTGTTACAAAAATTTATCAAAATACTGGCCGGAGGAGGAACCTTGCAGCATGACTAGGTAGTTTTTTCCTATTTTCCTAGTTAGGTTTATTGCTTTCAAAGAATTTAGGATTAGTATAGTTTACTTTTTGCTATTTATGATAGTTTGCTTTTCACTGTTTATGATAGTTTGTTTTTTGTTGTTTAAGAAAGTTTGCTTTCTGATGGTTTAATTCTTGTGCTAACCCATCTTCACATTAAGATATTTTGAAGAAAAAAAACTTCAGAATTGCTTCTTCAGGTACTACCTTTCCACCACTTCCCTTTTTCTTTTTGTTGCCTCATTTGCATTAAATGCTTATCTCTTTTACATTGAGGATAATGTAGATTTTAGGTTGGGGGTATGGATTAGGTAAGCTAATTAGTTATTTTCTTAGTCTTTGGGCGAAGTTGTGAAAACTGCAAATTTAAGTGATCTTGAAGTTAATCCATGAATTAGAATTACAAGATACTTAATATTGATGCCTTATGTCTCTTGGATTTAAGTCACTTGAGAGATCTCAAAATTAAGTCAAGTCATTGATCCTCGATTAGAAGTTTTAAACAATGATTGAGTCATGATTTCACATGTCACATCCAGCTTACACATTAAAGTGTTAGTTTGATATTGAATTATTAACTCGATGATTATTAAGCATGGAAGGAACCATCCTGAAAAATTTGTCCATCATGTTCAATGGGAACAATTGAAAAGAAAGAAAAAGAAAATATCCAGTTAAAAAAAAGTTGTCGTCGAAAAGGGCTACCTATTAAAGATCTTTAAAAAGGTTGACATAGTGTAAAAGCCATCGATGGAAAAATCAAAAGCTGAAGGAATAAAAGAGGGAACTAAAAGATGAACTGTAAGGCAAGTTTCGGTTTTAGTTGTCCTGAATGCTCTTTTAATTATCTATGTTATCATGAAAGTTACGAATTGAACCTTTGATTGTGATAAGTCTAGACTACCCATAAAACTCAATGTTTGGAATTGTTCTAATTGGAGGATTAATGCTTTAAACTTGATTATGAAACTTACCGAGTGCTAGAGTTTAGGAAAAGGTAATGCACAACATTGATGTATTTTAGAATTTTATTATCTGGATTGTTTTTTTAAAACCACTTAAGCTTATAGAAATTAACCCGTGGTTCTCGAAATGTTTTTCGCATACTTTGCTCGGGACTAGCAAAATGCTGGTTGGGGATTGTGTTGAAGGTTAAATATTACATATTATCCCCCATTTATATCTTGGTTTTATAAACATAATAATGCTTAATGTTCTATTTTCCTTATGTTTGTATTGCAAGGTGAATTTAAGAGCTTGGATTAAAAAGGATGCTAAAAGCATGGATTTGATGCTCAAGAATCACAAAGGCAAGGGATGGATCTTAGGAGACCAAGATTAAAGAATTCACATGCTAAAGATACAAGAAAACCAAGTGAGGAATGAAGAGAATCAAATATTTAAAGTGAAGAAGATGAATCATGAAATTGTCCTGAAAAAGCATATTCTGAAACTCTGTGTCATTTTATGAAATTGCACAGAGTGAAGTTTATTTTAGAAAATTGCACAGAGTGAAGTCTATTTTAGTAAACTGCGTAAAATTGAGACAGTTTCTAGAGTTTTCCAACTAGGTGTGAAAGTTGAAATTCCACAACTATAAATATGACCCCATAAGATGTTCATAGGCATCTTTTAGGGTTTAAGGAGTAAAGTAAAAGGGTAGAGGTGCCATTGCTAAGAGTTTTTTTTTCTTCCTTAGTTGTTTTCATGCTTTCTTTTAGGCTTTTAGATGCAACCATGTCTATGATTGGCTAAACCTTTTAACTAGGGCTAAGAGGTGAAGCTTATAACATGATGAAATGTTTCTATTGCTTTGATTCATGTTTATGTTAAACTCCATGAATTTTAATTTGATATTTAAAGAATACTTTTAATTTTTAATGGTTTATTGTGATTCAAATTACACTAGGTCTGCAATAGTTTTGAGTATCTTCTTTTCCTTATTTGATATTGTGAAATTAATAAGTCCTGTCGTTCACCATTGTCCTTTGGGCATGGTAGGGTGATGGAATCCTTCTTTATCTTTATAATTCTCCTGCTTTGAGATTATGAGATTGGTAAATCCTGTTATTTGTCATTACCTCCTGGGCATGGTTTAATGATGGAATCCTTGCCAATTATCATAGTTCTCCTTCATTGAGAATTAGGTCAGTGGAAGTTCATATTTGATTTTATTGATATATTTTCCAATTGGATATGATAGGACTCCAATTCTAATTTTGTTACATGAATCAAGTAAGAGGGCTCCCTGGTCACTACAAGTGGATCCTTGGCACCCTAGTTCCCACCTCTGAATTTCTTAAGTTTCTAATTAAATCTCTCACAATTACTTTCTTTTATTTTAGATTTAGATTCATATCTTTTTCTAGTGCTACTTCTAGTTGCTTTCAGAATACTCACGAGATTAGTCCCTGTGGATTTGACTTCGGTCTCATGTTCTAACATGATCTGGAAAAAAGAATGGGCTGCCTAGATTTATAAAAAATTACTATAGGCCCATCCTAATTTCTAGTGGTAGAAAGTTACATGCCATCCGTGTCTTGCTTAAGAACATGCTGAGCGAAGTCACACAAGAATCGCCTGATCAGAGATCGCTGCATCATTGCCTTACCATGCGCCACATCATCACCTTACCATGTCTTTCGCTCTGATGTGTACCGCGAATTGTATGGTCACCCTACCACCTACTATGTGGTGACCCTATGCAGTGGGATTTAGTTGAGCCATGTGTCTATCTGAGATATGAGCCCACACAAAGTATGTTTAATCTCTCTGTCCTATTGGGCAACGACAGAGGTCCTAGATTATATGGTCACCACTTAATCTATGTCTCAATTGGGCATGAATATGTGGAGACTAATGGGGACTCGACTCTTAGGGGGGCCACCATGATGTTTGAGTTTTATCCACTGTTTATTAATTTTTTTGGCTCATTTCAAAGCATGACCCAAAAAACCGACAAATCTAAAGCTCAAGTGGGCCACACTATAGAAATAGAGGAATTCAATGCTTATGGTTGAAAGCTTCTTAAACGGGATATTTGTGTTTTTACTTTCGTAGAAGCTAATAGGAGGGTCTTCATCCCATTATCGTTATTCATCATAAAAAGCCAATTAAAATATATTACATGTGATCTATACAAAAATGCATGGTGTATTTGAATATTTGAAAAAGATTTCTTAAAAACAGTAGTAGAAATATATCAAACAGTGCCACGCCACTGTTTAGAGGGGCTGATAGAGAAGCAATCGTTAAGGAGCAGTTACATGACAGATGGAAGAAGAAGAAGAAACAGATGAAGCTAGGTCATGGTGAACGGTTATGGCAAATGTTGAAATGTGAGAATGATCCAGATGATCTGATTAAGTCCATAAATAACAAAGTAATTCAATAAGAAAAATTGTTTCCTACCAACCAAATCAAACCAAACATTATCTTTTAATTATCCTTTCAATTTATTAGTCAATTTTCATTTCATAGTATAATCCTTCACTTTCCCTGTGAGTAAATTGCATTTTTTAGTGTAATTCATTACATTCAGCCGGCTGTTTATGTTCTGCAGTGCAATCCGTAATGTTAATCAACTAGTTAGTAATTTTAGCTATAATTTGAATTTATGTTTGTACGTTTGGTTCCGTTTTTCACAAAAAAATATGTTTTGCAGTTGTTCTCCACGTCCGACTATAAAAATTTCTTTTCTCATTTTACTTTATCACTATTGAAACGTCCTTTTATACAGAAGTCAAATATATAACCTATCATCGGAGGACAAATCCCACCCTCTGAATATCGCATAATCATATTCATACATTGTGCAAGTGGCAGAATAGAGGGTCAATCTCATCGGATGTCAGTCATATACTATGTATTTGCCTATCCTAAATCTCAGGGTTATGGTTGTTCAATTTGAGTTAAGTTACAATTCCCTTTCATAAACTGCACACATAAAGTTGAAAACTGACCAACAACATATAGACTTTGGATTTACCTCGTTTCTAAGCTCATGGCCGCAGCAAAACAAATAAACAGCATGGATAGAATACATGCATCACGGTGGGCCACGTAGAGTTGGGTCATCCGTTATATATCCGGTTACCTCGTCTCCACGCAATCCGCGTCCCTCGTAGAGCTGGGTCACCCGTTACATTTCCGGTGACCTCGTCTCCACGCAATCCACAAAACTTACGCCCGTCAACGCGTATACGTGTGAGCTGAACATTGACCGTTGGCAAGTTCTCTACAAACATCCACTGCTTCCGTACGTGCTTGGCCCGTCTAGTTTTCAACCTTCCTTAACTGGGTAGCTTGATTATGGGAAGCGGATTAGCTGGTGTCCCTCTCATCAGCTATATAGCTACAGTATTTACGTCAGCCAGTTCTGTGGATCTAATCATGAGGTATGTGTTATATCCAAACCACCTATTCATTTGGCCATCTCGTCTCAAGGGTTGAGACGAAAAATAAGACAGATATAACTATCAACCACACTGCAAAAAGCAGTAGGGGATTGAATGTCTACTATTGAAACCCTTTTTGGGGTCACAGGGGTTTTGTATCAATATGAAATTTATCTCTCCAATTCATTCAGGTCTTTGTGACCTTATGAACCGTTTGGATGTAAAATAAACGTTATGGTGGGCCCTACAAATTGTTTAACGGTGAACATTATTATCTTCACTGTTATTTATGGTGTGGTCCAGATGATCTTTAGATATGATTCATTTTTTGGATAATACTCTAAAATGATCTCTAAAAATAGATGAACGGTGTAGATATAATAAATACAACACCGTGGGGTCCATACAACTTTAATCTCCTTTGAACCGTTCGTACAACTCGGAGATCGAGGAGCGTAAGTGCTTGTCTTCGCACGACACGTACCTACAGCAGCTATATAGCTGATGTGTGGTACACCAGCCAATCCGCTTCCCGATTATGGGGCCCATCGTTTCCTACAGCGCGGATGCTCTGCACATGTGAACCCGGTAGCAGAAAAAACAGCACATTATCTTTCACATCATGTGACGTTTTGATTATTCCTCTGGAACCTTCTAATAAATGTCCTCGTTAGAGGGAAAAAAAAAAAGTCTTCGTATTCTAGAGCAACACATCCACTGTTAGCCTGCCATACCTCATGCATTCGATCCGAGCCGTCAATTGTGAGGGTCCCATCATGGATGATCAAGGCACAAAATCCATGCTAACATGCTATGCTATGGCCGATTGTGGAATGGACGGTTGAGATGAAAAATAGTTGCAATTTGAGCGGCTTAATTTGAATTAACCCATGCTACGTATACAATTCTGGCTGCCTGAGTATTTACCTCCACACTCTGCCCGAGTATCAAATAACCGCCTATGCCAGTATTTCTGGTAAGACTTTCGACCATTGCTGGAATTGGAGTTGGTTGACCGGTACCGTCATCTCAGAATGGCCAGTGGCCCCCATACACATATATCCACTCCAATCACCGTGCATGGTCCACATCTAAGAGGATTCAGGCCACCGAATCGGATTGCCTGGGAGGTGGCAGAACTCTTTGGGCTCACATGATGTACGTGTTTTATCCACTGAAAGTTAAATCATATTAAAGGAGACCACACCACGACACACGAAACAGTGGAGAGAATGAAGTAATATATATATATATATATATATATATATATATATATATATATATATATATAAAAGGTCGACCTCAAGGGGACTTCCATGAGGTTGAGTTGTAGGCTCCACTGTTATGTGTGTCAAACATTACCTCATTAGTCCGGTGCACCATTTCATGATGGCCCGCAGGTTTAAAAATCAAGTCCATTCATGAATTTGGTGGGCTACATCACCTACAATAGTTACTGACATGGATGTGTACTAACAAGCTAACTCAAACACACACACACACACATATATATATATAGGGGGCTAACATGGAGTGTGTGTACTAATAGGGATGTGTACTAACAAGCTAACTAAAACAAATATATATAAGGTTGACCTCCTAGGAGCAAATTCATACTATTCATTGTGTGTTTCCCACTTGGATGAGAGGTCCGACCAAGTTTCAGCTGTATCCAAGATTCATGTCCCCACACAATTGTATCTCATGAGAAGTTCCAATTAGGTTAACCTTATATAATACAATTTCCCACTGAGCGCAACCTCTAATACAATTTCCCACTGAGCGCGACCTCACATGAACCTTATTATGTGAGCACCCATGCACACCTTTGCACACATGTCTTAGGCATGGAACCTGGACAATCAAATGATATGGCAGACCTTGAAACTATAGGCCTAATTTTCAGCCTATGCAAAACTCTAGTTGTCTGTAGCAAAGAGAAATGTAAATAAAAGGAGGATACTATTTCCTTACACCATGGCCCGCGAGAGTTTTATATAGGACATAAATTAAGTTTTTGTGCTTTCAAGTGGTGCCGCATCACATGGATGGTTAAGGTTTTGTGCCTGGGACACTTGTGCAAAGGTGCACATGGGTGCTCACGTAAAAAAGTGCACAGGTAAAATAGTGGTCCTCAATTTCTACTGTTTCTTGCCGCGTGGCTTACTTGAGCTCTGGGCACTTCCTTAATCCGAGCTAGAAAAAGATGAATGGGGTGGATTTCTCACCCATATTATGGTGGACCCCAACTAGCTTCGGACCGCAGGAACTGATGGGGTCGCGGTTCTCCGGCAATCTGAGTCCGGGTAATCGGCTTCCGTATGGAAGACGTCTAAAGATAGAGAAATGAGGATCCAGGATCTATGGGAGGTAGTACCATAACTTATGGTACTGTATCATTTTCCTCAACATGTGTCACTTTTGTTGGCCATCAGTACCAAACTGTATGTCCCACCATCAAGATCACCTAGCACAAATTTTATGCGGGTCTTCTCATAAGGTGGGCCACACCGTTGGCATTAATGGACAACCAACGGTCTGACCTGGCTAATGGCATTAATGGACAACCAACGGTCTTACCTAGCTAATGAGCAGATCAGCTTGATTTTCGAGGAAAGCGAACGCGGTTTGGCCAGTGATACCGCCACCATCCCGGTGGCTAGTGGTCGGTGCTCTGTAGGCCCCACTGTAATTTTATGTGTTTTATCCACACAGTCCATCCATTTCTAAAGATCATTTTATGGCTTGATCCCAAACATGAGGCAGATATAAATCTCATGTGGACCACACCATGGGAAAATGGTAGAGATTAAATGTCCACCATTTAAAACCTCCTAGGGCTGATTGTAGTGTTTATTTGACATCCAACCGGTTGGTTAGGTCATACAGATTTGGATGAAGGGAAAAAATAAATATCAACTTAATCCAACACTTTTGTGGCCTCTAAAAAGTTTTTAACAGTGGGAGTTCAATCAATACTGTGTGTTCCCCTTGAGATTGTGATCTACTTCATTTTTATGCTTATACCATAAAATGATCTGAAAAAAATAGATAGACGGCATGGATGAAAAACATACATCATGGTGGGGTCCACAGGGTCACTAGCCGATCCATTTGCAAATGGTAGCGTCCCACAATTTGTGGTACGTTGCCTGCAGGTGATCAGTTCTCTCAGAAATATAGCCACTTCATGAAAACCTAAAATTCATGTAACATTTTTAGGACCAATGCTTGATAGGTGGGCAGTAAGAAATTGAATACGTCGCACACATATATCTTTAATTGGCTATCCAATTCGTGGGTCCCAGTTTAGATGGCGAGTATTCTAAAAAATCACACCGATTCGATCACCTGAATGGCTAAATGGTGGATATCTAATGGACGGTCCAGATGAATAAATCCATTGGTCCCAGTTCAACGAATCGAATCCCAATTTATCATAGGCTGCGGCTGTTAAATGAACCTAAAATTTGTGTTATGAACTATTTACACTGGGACCCACAATTTGATAGGTTTGATTTGGGTTAAAGTAGGCCTGCGTATCAACCATCACCATCTGCCGGAGTATCAAGTAACTCAAAAACCAAATATTTACGGAAAGATTATAATCGCTATAAATACGTATTTAACACAGAAATAACAGTAATAACAGGTTTTGCAGAACATACAAAAAAGAAGAATCTTTTCGGTAGCTAACAATGACGAAATAACACAGAAAGACTCCACCTCTCATCCATTTCCATGATTTCAAATAAGGTGTCGCCGGTCAAACAAATACAAAGAAACTGGGTTTTTGGATTTAGTAGTTTTGTTAATTCCCCACAAGCGTGTGGAGGTAAAAGCTGGCACACGTGCTAAGATACAACACGTGTTAGAGATATGGGCTTTCCGTCTGTTTTGGGAATAAGGATTTATTAGACCTTCTTAATAAAAAGAAGAGACAGTTTTACTCCTCAAGTGGGCCACAACGCAAACGTAATTAAACCGAGAGGTTATATTTCCTTCTTTTTTTTTAAAAAGCCGTTCGCTTGTTTAGTGTTGGGTGGCCCACTTGATGGAAAGATAGGATCTTACACATGTTTTATATATTGGGACGCGTTGAATGGGCAAAGCTCCCACACGCGTGAAGTTGAGTTTTTAAGGAGGAATTGGAATCCTTCTAGAACTCCACCTCTCTCCCTCTCCTTCTTAACTTACTCGCGCGAGTATGAATCTTATCCTACTCGCATGGATGCATGCTACGATGAATTGCGACTTACACGCGATCGTCCTCATTTTCTGTAAGGCGGAAAAAGGTTTTAAATTGGTGAAGGCCCGGAAACGGATTGGCTACTCCCCCTGCGGGCTGGTGACTGGTGGTCGGTGCTATGTGGGCCCCACCATGATGTATGCATTTCATCCATGCCGTTCATCCATTTTTACAGATCATTTTAGGGATTGCTTCTAAAGAATGAGAGGGATAAAAATCTCAGGTGGACCACACCACAGGAAAACAACAGTGATTGGATATCTACCATTAAAATCCTCCTGGTGCCCAATGTACTGTTTATTTGGCATCCAATCTATTGATTAGGTCATACAAACCTAGATGAAGGGAAAAAGCAAAGATCAGCTTGATCCAAAACTTTTATGGCCCCCCAAAAAGATTTTAATAGTTGACATTCATTCAACACTATTTCCTGTAATGTGATCCAGTTGAGATATGGATATACCTCATTTTTTATTTCATACCATAAAATGATCTAGAAAAATAGATGGACGGCATGGATGAAACACATACATCATGGTGGGGCCCACAGATCACCAACCACCAGCCATTGGCCGGTGGCGGAGGGAGTAGCCAATCCGTTTCCGTGAGGCCCACGTTCCAGTGATCTAGACCATTGGTCTGGTGTGTGCCACCATTGATGGACTATATGTCAAAATTCTACGTGATAGGACAATATTATCTTTTCCGTTTTGGTTTACTATAAACGGTTCACATTCAACTGAAAAAAAATAAAGGTCTAGATATTGGTAAGTGGGATGTTCAAATGACAAGTTTTCTGGGACCTGCTCTATCCACCATTGGACACAACAAACCAACAGTCTTGATTAATGAACTATATGCTTCATTTATTTGAGATGAAAGACGGTCTATACCGTTAAAAGATGTGTGCTAATCATCACATGATTCCTCTTCTACTGTGATGAAACACGTGGGAGATACCAACCATTCATTAGATGAGTCTAGAACATGTGCCCCACCTGCCCCAGAAAGCCATTTCTATCTCCTTACTTGGCGACCCACGCATACAAAGATTAACTATAATGGCCAGGTCTATTTCATGACCTAAGCTATAACGGGTTATTGATGTATTGTAAAAGGATAAATAGGACTATAGTTGTTGGATTTGGGTCATATTGGAAGATCTCAGCCAATCGTAAGATGCTCAGGGTGGGCTAGGGCTACAATTTCAACCTTTTGATTATTTAAATCTTTTCTTTTGAATATCAACCGTTTGATCTTTCAGCCATGATGTTATTGAGGCTGCTACCACAAACGTTATATCTCGTGGCATCAACAGTTCACATACCCACCTGAGCAAGATACAACCTAGGACAGGCAATTCCAAGTGCAACAGAAAGCTTTGTGATGTCACTGTAATATGTGCGTGACAGCCACTCCTGTTATCCACTTTTCCTAAGATGTGAACCCAAAATCAGTTAGATCCAAAAATCAATTGGACCACACCCAAAATCAGTTAGATCCAAAAATCAATTGGACCACACCGACAGAGGCGATGGGGACGGGAATCCCAGCCATCCAAGCTTTCTTTGAAACCAGTAACGTTTTGGATCGCATCTTCCCGTCATTATTCTCCTGAGTGTCACTTTTATATATGAACTGTTTTGGATGGCATGAAACATTACAGTGGCCTCCGGAAGGTTTCAATGGTCTATGTTCCTGTTCCCATTGTTTTCTATGGTGGGGCCCACTTGGGTTCTCATTTTGACTGAACATTCAAATCTTAAAATGATTTGGTGACCCCAGCACCAGCCAGCTAAAAGCTTTCGTGGGCACCATGATATGTGTTTTATACATGATATATATGACACGTGTTTTATCCATCATGCCTATTTATTTTGCCAACTTATTTTAGTGCATGACCTAAAAAATAAGGTAAATTTAAAGTTTAAGTGGACTATACTACAGAAAATAAAATAGTGAGCATTGAGTGCTTACTATCCAAAACTTATTAAGGGCTGCAAAAGTTTTGGATCAAGTTGATGTTTGTGTTTTCATTCATTCACACATTTCTGACTTTATGAATAAGTTTGGTGACAAATAAATATTAATCCGAGCCTTAGGAAGATTTAAACGGTGGGTGTCATTATCCCCACTGTTCTGTGTGATGCAGTTTTTTTTTTTTTTTTAAAAAAAAAAACACCCCCACACACACTCATGCCTTAGTGGGATTTTACCACCTATGGGTATTCGAACCCTTGATTAGGTGTTGAAACTCCTGAGAGTGTGCCACTGGAGCAAGAGTAAGGACCCAATGTGATGCAGTCTACTTGAGGTTTGGAACTTTTTATTTTTATTTTTAAATTTTTTTTTTTTTGACACATGCCCTAAAATGAATTGATAAAATGGACGGATGGCATAGATAGAATACATAGATCATGTGGGGCTTACAAAACTTCGATACAAGCTAACTCCTAGTGTTGGGTTCGCCCACCAAACATATTAGCCTCCTAGCCTTTTTTTTCTTGCAAGGGCTCCATGCATTGCATGGCCAATTCAGTGGAGTCTAGGAAGATTTGATTGGGCCATATGTTGTAGTGAGAGATGCGGCTCACTCTGGAACAACTTTCAAACATGTTTTGTTGATGCCTTTGGCCATGACATGTGGCACAATAAAATCCTGCCATGTCAAGATGTTGGCTCCCAAGATTTGCCCAAACAATGTTCACGTGCAACATTAGGTAGGAAATTCCTTGCAAGAACCAAAAGGGTATAGTTTTGTGGTTTTATATATATATATATATATATATATATATATTAGTGTATGTGAAAAGACTTGATTTTTTCACCTTTGGGAATAGTCCCAAATCAAATAGGACGGAAGAAAAAAAATAAAAATTATAAGGTATTGAGTACTTTAATATTTGTTTGGTGAGAGAGAGGAGTACTAAGGCTTGCTTGTTCACTAGAACAAATGCACGCGCTCGCGTATGGTCTTGGTGCGAGGGTGTGGGCATATGAGGTGGTTTGGCCATAGAGGTGCTAGTCACTTGGGCAACCTTATATGAATCGGCACGAGACAGGTGTGAGTCGCGGTGCAACAGTGGCTAAATGAGATGGGTTATGTTGTTGTGTTAGGTGTTGACGAATACTGTGGGGAAGAGATCCAAGAGAGACCTCTTTGCCTTATATAAGAGCCGTGGGAGCACGAAATGGTAAGAAATTGCCAAAAAACGGCTAGTTTCTCTCCAACAGTCAAAGACGGTATATTGTGTTTATGACTTTAGACTAAAACAATTAGCCACCCTTGCCTATATATAAATAGAGCTTGATTAATTTATTCGATCATCATCATCAATCTAATTCATTCTTTCATATGAACCAACAAGCTCCAAGTGTTCTTTGTTCAAGTCAACAGGTTCAATATGAATTTGAGAATGCCAGGACAAAAAGGTCCATAAGAACCAGACTAGTGCCTAAGCATGCAGAACTATTTCTCTATCTCTCTTTTTATTTGGGATTTTTTTTTTCATTTTTAGCTTTTATTTGTCAGTAAAATTGTGTTTACAGAGTTCCATCAGTGATTCCTTCGTGTTTGCTGAATGTATAACCACACATAGGCTTGTCGTATCCTGAGAGCTATTTGCCTGTAACTTGTCAGCAGTCTCAATTACCTTGAGAATGGGCAAATAAAACTTTAAGGATAGCATCGTTATATGTGCCTTAGCCTGTCCTTAATCTTTTATATTTTCGGTTTTCAATTTCCTTCTATTTTATTGTAATTATAAATATATAATTTGATATTAACAAATCTCAACAATCTTAAAGCGTTATTGTAATAGAAACTAAAAGTATATTTTCTATCAAACTGATGAACTAGGATCTGATTCGACTCGATCGGTTTGATAGAAATAACTTCACTAGATGGCAAGACAAGATAAAGTTTTTACTGACAGTATTGCAATTTACTACATCTTAGATCCAAACTTATAGATATTGCTTGAAGCAACTGGTAAGGACACACCCAAACAAGTTGATGTGCACAACAAACTATTTGAAGATGAACTGTTGTGCCGTGAACATATACTAAACGCACTATCTGACTATTTATATAATATCTACACCCAAACTATGTTTGTAAAAGAAATTTGGACCAGCACAGAGTTCAAATAAAAGGTCAAAGAAGAAAGTACCAATAAGTTCCTCATAGCTAGGTACTTCGACTTTAATATGATAGATAATAAACTACTGCTACCCTAAATCTAAGAATTGTAGCTAATTGTAAACAAAATTAAGGCCCTTAAAATCGATTTCCCTGAGTCATTCTAAGTCGGTGCTATAATCGTAAAATCTTTCCCAATATAGAAAGACTACGTAAGAAGTTGTATAGGACTAAGGACTATATACTGGAATAAATCTATAAACATTTAAGAATTGAGGAAGAATCCCGTAACCATGATAAGAAAGCTGAAAATGAGAATTCCTCATCATACATACAATTAGTAGAAATGACCCAAAATAAGAATCCTAAGAAAGACGATTCCTTGAAACCCAATAAAGAAAAATTTAAGAAATCACAAAAGAATAACGAAATTTTAAAGGCCCTTGCCATGTCTGTGAAAAAATTGAGCATTATGATTGAGTATGCCAACTTCACAAATCGAAGAAAGAAATAAGTCTAGTTGAAGATGAGAGAGTTGTCATGATCACTGAGGTTAACATGATATCAAAGGGAAAGTAATTGGTTAGTGGTATGATACGGCTGCCATAGTCCATGTCTGCTATGATAGGTTTGCCTTTAAAACCTATAAAGACGTAACCAATAGTCAAGAAGTCCAAATTGGTAATGAAGGCTTATCAAAGATCATAGGTAAAGGAATCATGGAATTAGTGTTTACCTCTGGTAAGAAGGTGATCTTGAGTAATGTGTTGCACGTCATAAACATTAGGCGAAACTTAGTTTCTAAGGATCTTCTAAGAAAACCTGGAATACGGGTAGTGTACGAATCAGGCAAGTTGATTCGGTCAAAGAATAAAAACTTTATCAGAAAGAGATATACTTATAATGACATGATTAATAAATTTTCTGTGAATGAAAGTAACACTTCTGCGTATATGGTTGAATCTATAACATTGTAGCATGGTTGATTAGCACATGTAAGATATAATAATGGCTAAGAATAGCCTGATCTCATACATTAAAAATGAGAATGATAAATTTGAAGTGTGCATATGATCCTAAATGATAAAGAAACTATTTTAAGTGCTGAGAGATCATTTCAAGTATTGAATCTTGTGCACACTAATATCTGTGAGTCGAATGAAGGCAGAATGTACTTTATAACTTTTATTAATTATTGCTCCAGATACGTATATGTATATTTATTGAGGAATAAAAATGAAGCATTGAGTATGTTCAAGGTATATAAAATGGAAGTAGAAAATCAATTAAATAAGAAAATAAAGATTCTCCGCAATGACAGAGGAGGAGAATACTTCTCAAGTGAATTCTCCAACTTCTGTGAAGAACACAACTTAGTACACCAATGCACTGCACCATATACACCACAATAGAACGGTGTAATAGAAAAGAAGAACATGACCTTAGTAGAAATGATCAACTCAATGCTAATATAAACAAAGTTGCCACTGAGTGTATAGAGTGAAGCACTACTTGCAGTGTGCCATATCCTAAATAGGACTTAATATTCAAAAATAAAAATAAAATCAAAACGCCATCATATGAGGTATGAAAATGTAGGAAACTTAACCTAGGGTATCTTAAAAGTGTGGGGGTGTCTCGGGTATTGTAGAATACCTGATCTTAAAAGAACTAAGTTAGGACTCAGATCTATCAAGTGTGCCTTTGTAGGGTATGTAAAAAGTAGCAATGCCTATAGACTCCTACACTTAGAGTCGAATATTCTCAAAAAGTCGAAAGACATTGAGTTCTTTGAGAACTCACCATCTTTAGAGTAAAAGGATAATGAAATCTAAATTTCTAAAAGTAAACTACTGAGTAAAGCTTGATAAGAAGTTGAAGCTCCAAGCGAACCTTGTAGGAGCTAAATGGTAAGGTCAAAAACAGTCTTAACTCTGAACAGATAGACTCTCAGTGTATCCTTTTTCATCTCGTAGAGGGTGATAGAGAAAATGTTATTAGGAAGATAATTATAGTAATGACTGTAAAAGATGACCCTAAAATCTTTAGTAAGGTTATATCTTATAAAGACTTGGCTTTCTAGAAGGAAGCCGTTAATGATGAGATGGACTCGATAGTGTCAAATCAAACATGAGAATTGATGGACTTACTTTCAGGTTCTAAATCCATATGATGTAAATATGTATTTAGGAAGAAATACCACATTGATATGACCATCCAAACCTTTAAAGATAAATTAGTAGCTAAGTGGTACGTACAACAAAAAGAAAGGATAAATTATTTTGACATATTCTCATTAGCTAGAATAACATCCGCTAGGATTTTATTTACGTTAGTATCCATACATCATCTTTACATCAATTGAATGTTGAAACTTCAGTCTGTGATTGCACTTTCAACAATCGAAGCTGAATACATGACAATGACAAAAGTATTCAAGGAAGCGGTTTGGTTAAAAGAGATGATGAATGAGTTGGGGCTTCAGTAGGAAGCCGTGCCTGTGTATTGTGATAGTGAGAGTGCAATCAATTTGACAAAGAACTTGGTGTACCACTCCTAAACTAAGCACATTGATGTTCGTCATCATTTTATCCGACAAATGCTAGATGAAAGAGATGTCACTCTTGAGAAGATTCACATCAATATGAATCTAACAGATATGCTTATGAATATTGTTCTTGTAGAGAAGTTCAAGTTTTGCTCAACTTCTCTAAGCTTGGCAAAGAAGAAATGAATATAAATTGTGTATAGAAGCGATTATAGTGGTGTTACCATTGAAGATTATTAGAGATGGTGATAGAAACTTAAAGTAGTAGAGCTAGAGGATTAAAGCCATAGTGGAGATTGTTGATTAAGTGCATTTAATCTGGTGCAACATTCTTTATCGATTCAACTAAGGTATATTTTGGTCGACCATTGCACACTATGATGTGTTCGGTCAACCGAAGGTCTAATTTGGTCGACCGAAGTGAAATTACACGTGGTGTAGGATACCAAGGCTATGAGTTGAAGCTTAATGGAGTTATATAATTGTAGATATGGGCATACAATTGTTTACTTAAACTAATATCCCAATTTAAACTAAGTAATTTAACATTAAGGTTTTTAAACCAATAGTGGGTCCAATCACATAGACTACAATAGATATGTCATTTAAGTAACTAGTTTATATATGATAGTATACATGTGTGTGTGGAATGTGTTAACTATTTACTCTTGACATTTATCTAATTGTGTAAACATATAGTTCACTAATAAAACACAAGCATAATTAAACAAGTGCTCAAATTACAATCCAAATATAAGCATGTATATTGGTTCAATTTCCCTACTTCACTCCCATTAAACGCACTCAACCTATGGGTGCACCAAATTTCATTATCGGAGGCTTTAAATCAAGTTCACATCTAACCTTTATAGCCTTACATAAGGATTGCAATTCTATACAAGAACCTATCTAGCGTACACTCTCGCTAAAGGCTCCTACGAAAGATTTTATTTGGTTTTCAATCGGCTAGCCAAGAACCTTGATCTTAGTCCAAGGACCTACGTTCATTTCTATTAGAAGCTCTTATAGAGACTAATACATATGCGTCTATGTCTAGTGAATTTAACCCTGCACAAGATCTTAGATCTTACACACAAATCTATCGAGTTTGGGCCATAAACTCTTACCCTTAATCATACATAAGAAAAGAGAGTATTGACACATTAATGATATTTATTTGTCAAATTGAACCCTTTTGATGTATTGTCTCAAGTTACTTAATTAATGCTCTCTCATGCTTCAATTAGCTCCTATTTTTCTCCCCCGATCGTTAATGTCGATGAGTTGTTAATGCTTCAATTATAAGATTAAATACCTTATACGCGATGCTCTTTTGAGGTGACCAAGGTGATGGGAGGCTGGGCGAATCTCTTATAACATATGAGAATGTTGTAATTTCCTAAGGGATTCACCTAGATGCATATTGTAGAAGTTCATCTTCTTCATTGAGGATAGAATCTTCTTTCAAGTGATGAATCATAAGAAAAATAACTTAGATATATGGTTTTAGAGGCTTGTAGTGTGGGATATTAGTGGGGAATCTCCTAAGATTCTATTATACCAAAAATCCATCATTTTACCTAAGAACCGAATAACCTTTTATAAGAAATTGATTTGTAACGCTTATAAAATGGTTAGTTAATAACTCTATCAATAGGATTGAAAGGGCCTTCGATGAGATCGAAGGTTCCTCGATATGATCGAACCCTCTGTTAATTCCATCGACAAAATCCACAATTATCTATGTATGGTTGCTGGATTCATTCTTCGATCGGATCGGGTGGTACTTCAATTTTATTGAGTCCCATCGACAACTTATTAATGGGAATGAGAACTACTAGAAAATTGTTATTTTGGGCATATGATTTCACAACAACCTTACACTTCTTGTAGCCTTACTTATCATGTTCTAATTAAGTTTCTAAAGTCAAGGGATGATCAACAAGGTTTACCTATATGGATAGAATTGTTTAGAGGTTCAATAGTTGTTTAGGGTCAATATTAGGGTCACTAAGATACCTCATATATTTATTCTTTGCTCCTTGATGCTCTACGTACTCTTGTGTCTTCGGTTTTCAACTTTCAAGAGCTCAATTGACTACATGACACACAAACGCACATGATTGATAAATAAGGTACATAAATCAGTTCATTAACACGAAGCATACTGTAAAGTTTTCGGTCAACTAAAGGTCCAATTGGGTCAATCGAATGGGCGTGTAAGTTTTTGCCTAAGTGTGGATTTTATTTTCTAATTTTGTATGTTAGTATATAAGTACGTCCATAGATGCAATTAGGGTAATGCTAGAAACGTTCTAAAGGCTAGTACAAATTTTCTAGGGTTTGAAGGAAAAAGCTAAGGTTTCATTTGTAAGTTGATCTATCTCTTGTATTCTTCTGATTATAGTGGATTGTTCATCACTTTATGTCATGGTTTTTCTTCGTAAAGACTTTCCATATAAAATCTTTGTGTTTGCTTGGCTTTTTATTTCTTTATTGCATTATTTGATTTGATCTGAGGTTACTACCGTGCCCAACAAAGGTTTTCTTAAATAAATCCCAAGATATTACAATAAGATACATATAGAGAGATGCTGAATTTGAGCTATTGCCAATGTCACACAAATCTTTTATTTGGCGAGGCTTCTCTATAATGGCAATGTAACAAAAAAAAAAGAGAGGAGAAAACTGAGATGAAATGTCTAAAGTGCATGATTTATAAAGGCTTATTGTGATTATTGTTCACATTGAAAGCATAGGAGCTAATTGAGGAAATGTAGAAACAATGTAAGTACAACTTTATTAATTGTTTTTCTACCGTGCAAAATGAATCCTTTATATTGAGCCATTTGAATCACGGACAGATGACCCAGGTTCAAAGTGCCATAAGTGTCTTTAAGAAAAGTTGGCATGGGACACCCCTATTAGTTTTGTGTTTGGCCCACCACAGTGTTTACGTGCAATTCAATCCATTCACTTAATGTGACTCATTGGGACGAAAGAATTATCCAAAGGTCATGGTATTCCAAATCTCAGGTAGGCCACACCACATGTATTTAGAGGTTTTCTGTATAATTTTATTGGTGTCCTGCCTGCATGTTGAATCAACGTGATTATTGGATCAAGCCCAAAAAAGGGGTGATATATCTTATAGATGAGCTGATTTCATATGTTAAGTTGTTTTGCTTTCATTAGATGACGTTTTATAATAATTATAAATTGTATGCTGGTGATGTTCCACATAATCTATACAAATATCCAATGAAAAATCATCTAGTGTATCTTTAAGTTCAGTATGTCTAACAAAAATGATGTGTTGTCGATATAAAAAAGCATAAATGTAAGTGACACTTTAGAATTAGAATATTGAAAATTAAAAATTACTTTCCATAGTAAATATCTTATCCCCTCCACTACTTTTGTATTACCTTTTATATGATATTTTTTCACTGGCAACATATCACTGGCTCTCGTGTGACTGTCACTCCAGTGGCATAAAACATCCAGCAGCTAGACAGAGGTCCAAAATGTTAACAAGCAGTACGTGTATAAGCAAGACAGCAAAACGCACTTAACTAGTGGGGCCCACGTGATGAACGGCTCCGATATAGCGCGGGGGTGTATCGGCGAGTAGATAAGATTCATACTCTCGCGAGTACCCATTTTACCTATCTGAAGACTTTTCAATTCATCCGGCCAACAAGTTGCTTCCCATGACTCTTCTCCCTTATTTCTTGAATTCGCCGCCCCTCTCCTTCTCTTTCTTCTCTTTAGACTATCCTTTCTCTAATAACCCCTCTTCTCTTCTTCTCTTTCATACACCAATCTCTCTCTCTCTCTCTCTCTCTCTCTCTCTCCCTCCCTTTCTCTCTCTGTCTCTGTCTCTAATCTGCACCTCTTGCATCAGATCCAGAATTCGTGGCTGCAACTGTAACATTTCTCTATCCAAAATGATTTCCAGCTCTCTGGGCCGTTGATCATGGCTCACCACCGGCCCCTCCTTGATCCTTCCCCTCGAACACCCCCCTCCGATCCCTCTCCCTTCCCTTTCTCTCACACAACCACCTCCATAATGACTACCCCTCCTTCCACGCAAAATTACGCTTCTGCCCCTCCTACTTCTTCTGCCTCCCTCCCTTACTCCTCCTCCTCCCGCCGTGCCGCTTCCGGCCGATCAAAGCCACAGTCCGGCCGCGTCACGATCGGCGGCTCCGACTCCTCCGGCCATGCATCAGCCAATTTGGGGAACTCCGCTTCCGGCTTCTCCATCGAGAGCCTTGGGCCTGGCGTTGGCCCCGGAATCTCCTCGTCGACGCGCCGGCGTTACGGCTCGCGGGGCGCCGAGTCCGATGGCTACGGCTCGTCCCAGCGCGAGATCAGCGATGAGGATGCTCGCCTCGTGTACATCAATGAACCTGTGCGGACGAATGAGAAGTTCGAATTCGCTGGGAATTCGATCAGGACTAGTAAGTACTCTGTTCTCACGTTCATCCCCCGCAACCTGTTCGAGCAGTTCCACCGCGTCGCCTACATCTACTTCCTCATCATCGCTATCTTAAATCAGCTCCCGCAGCTGGCTGTCTTCGGCCGCACAGCTTCGATCCTGCCGCTGGCCTTCGTCCTACTTGTGACTGCAGTGAAGGATGCTTATGAGGACTGGCGGCGGCACCGCTCGGATAGGATCGAGAACAACCGGATGGCATCCATCCTGTCGGATGGTCAGTTCACAGCCAAGCGATGGAAGGATATTCGGGTTGGTGAGATTCTTAAAATTGAAGCAGACCAGACTCTCCCCTGTGACATGGTCTTGCTGTCGACGAGTGACCCCACTGGCGTGGCCTACATTCAGACGATCAATCTCGATGGCGAGTCGAATTTGAAGACCCGCTATGCAAAGCAAGAGACCCTTTCGAGGATGCCTGAGAAAGAGGGGATGAACGGTCTGATACGGTGCGAGCGGCCCAACCGGAACATATATGGGTTCATGGCTAATATGGATATCGAGGGGAAGCGGGTCTCCCTGGGACCGTCAAATATCGTGCTCCGTGGGTGCGAGCTCAAGAACACCAAGTGGGCGGTGGGTGTAGTGGTGTACGCCGGTAGGGACACTAAGGTGATGTTGAACAGCTCAGGCGCCCCATCAAAGAGGAGCCGATTGGAGACACGTATGAACTACGAAATCATACTCCTTTCGGTGTTCCTCATCACCTTGTGCACAGTGGTCGCCATGTTGCATGGGATATGGCTGCGGACCCACCTGGATGAGCTGAATTTCACACTGTTCTACCGGAAGAAGGACTACTCGGGGGATGAAGAAGAAAACTACAAGTACTACGGGATTGGGATGGAGGTATTCTTTGCCTTCTTGATGTCGGTGATAGTGTTCCAGATCATGATCCCGATCTCTCTCTACATTTCGATGGAATTGGTGCGGCTCGGGCAGGCCTACTTCATGATCCGGGACGCCCACCTGTATGACGAGGCATCGAATTTACGGTTCCAATGCAGGGCTTTGAACATAAATGAGGATCTCGGGCAGGTAAAGTACGTGTTCTCGGACAAGACGGGAACGCTGACGGAGAACAAAATGGAGTTCCAGTGTGCGAGTGTGAGAGGAGTGGATTACAGCGGCGAGAAAGATGGTTCAAATGGCGAGCGAGATGGTTCTTCTGTCGTAGGTATGGCTTCTTTCATTGGGTTGTGCTTGTATGCTCAATTGAATTGAATTTGAATTCATTTGGTTCATTTGGAACGTTGACACAAACCCCTAATTGCGATACCATGCTTTTCAAGCCGGATTGTTTTCAACCAAATTGAGCATCCAAATGCAGCCTTGCTTGATCTTGATGCACGTTTTGTCTCAAGGAGTTGTTGTAGTGATTTGGTCGTATGTGTTTGGATCAGTTGATGGGCAAGTTTGGAAGCCGAAGATGAAGGTGAAGACTGACCCTATGCTCCTTCGACTGTTGAGAAGTGGCACGGAAATGGAGGAAGGCAAGCATGCTCGTGATTTCTTCCTTGCACTTGCTGCTTGCAATACCATCGTGCCCATAATCGTGGAGACACCAGACCCAATGCAGAAGTTGATAGATTATCAAGGTGAGTCGCCTGATGAGCAGGCGTTGGCTTATGCCGCCGCCGCATATGGGTTTGTGCTCGTCGAACGAACTTCAGGGCACATAGTCATTGACGTGCAGGGCGACCGGCAAAGGTAATTTTATCTAGCTTGTTTATCTTGTTTAGTACTCTCTGGTTTCAGTAGTGGTTGTTGTAGTGGTACTAGCAGTTCTTGTGGCTATTATTTTAATTGCCCATTTGTGAATGAGTATAGCATAAAAAACTATGTTCAATACTCGAAAAATTGTTTTGTTGATTTGATTCAATCAATACTAAATGGGGTAGCTCGGCTTTCTTAAAGCGTGACAAAACTTCAATTGATTGAGGGAGGAGCTTATCTTACACTAAAAGCTGTTTGCCTACTGAAGAATCTCAATCGAATATCCATTGAAGTTAAAAAACAGAATCACAGCATAAGGGCAGTTTGGAACCCAAATCGGGATTGATTCTGATTTTCAGCCCGACAAATACACCCACATTTAGGTAGATCAGGAAGAAAAATGGCTTTTGGCAGCCCCATCTCTTTCCCTTTGCTCTCGAAATTGCAAGTGGGGTCCACTGGTAATTTGGGTGTGTTGCAAATTGGGGAACTTCCAAACAGGCTCTAAGTCTATATACTTGGAATCTCAAATTGAGTACTTGTAGCATTTGTGCCTATGTTGTTGTTGTGGCAACATCCTTCTTTCTCACTATCTTCATGAAGTTACTACGTTTGTAATTTTAATGCGAATCCCAACATTATGGGCAGTGCAGGTTCAACGTTCTAGGCATGCATGAGTTTGATAGCGATCGCAAGAGGATGTCAGTTATAGTTGGCTGTCCCGACAAGACCGTGAAAGTTTTTGTCAAAGGTGCAGATAGTTCAATGTTCGGTGTCATTGATAGATCCTTAAATTCTGACATAATTCGTGGGACGGAGGGCCATCTGCATGCCTACTCATCTATGGGTCTACGGACATTGGTTGTTGGGATGCGGGAACTAAGCACGTCAGAGTTTGAGCAATGGCAGTCGGCCTACGAGAAAGCAAACAGTGCATTGATGGGAAGGGCAGGCTTACTGCGAGCAGTTGCAGTCGGAGTTGAAAGAAATCTCAGCATACTGGGAGCCTCCGGCATTGAAGATAAGCTGCAGCAAGGGGTACCTGAAGCCATAGAGTCTCTTAGGCAAGCGGGGATTAAAGTGTGGGTTTTGACCGGGGATAAGCAAGAAACTGCCATTTCCATTGGTTACTCTTGTAAGCTCCTAACAAATGATATGACCCAGATTGTAATAAATATCAATTCCAGAGAATCCTGTAAAAAGAGTCTCGAAGATGCAAAGGCCATGTCCAAGAAGATCACAGCAATATCTGCCGCTGCACAAAATAGTGAGGGAGGCGCGGGGTCTGGTAGAGTTCCACTTGCTCTGATCATCGACGGAACCAGCCTGGTTTACATTCTTGAAACCGAATTTGAAGAAGAGGTATGGGTGCCTAAGGTTGCATTTCAAAGTTACTGTATTTGCATTGACTGGAATAGCCACTGGACAAAATGGCCATTTTTCTCAGCTTGGCTCTTCAGTGCATTGAGCTTGCCATTTCAAGCCAGTTGGGATTTGTCCATTCTGCTCGATGCGGAGTGGTGATTCCATGCTTTGCAAGCACCAGCCAGTTTCAAATTTGAAATTGGTGCTGTTTAAATGTGGAACAGTCGCAATTGGCTATACCAAACAGTGCCTAAATACATGAACTGGATTTTCAACACACTGTTTATTTTGTTCTGCTGCTGTTTTATGTGCTAACCTGAACTTGCTCTTCTTGGATGGTCTGCAGCTGTTCGAATTAGCAACAGCATGTAGTGTGGTGCTGTGTTGCCGTGTGGCTCCATTGCAAAAAGCTGGAATTGTTGCACTTATAAAGAACAGAACAGAAGACATGACTCTTGCCATTGGAGATGGTAAGCATATTCCTCTTCTTGCATTGTTTGATCAAACCTCAAAAGGATGTTGTGGGTGGTGGTTCCATGGATCTCCCCCCCCCCCCATTTCTTTACTAACCTTGATGCTTGCAATTATACAAAGGTTGCATTCGGATTACAAAACTGAAATTTTATCAATCGAGCAGAAGTGATCAAATTGTAGAATCCAAAATAAGGAAGTCACGTTTAAATTGCATTTACTTAAAATTGTAAGCAATGTAGTTGCAATTTGGGGCTAGTCCTTCAATATGAATTCCAACAAAGATAACTATAACTTGGTCTTTTCCTTTTGGAGTCACCTTATTATTTAAATCGAATTCAGTAGCAAGGTATTAAAAAATTGGTTACTTCACAGCCATTGCTTAATGGTAATGGTTGGTCTGTGATACAGGGCTGTAATGCTCTAACTGAAAAAAAGAGGCCTGTAACAAGCTTGTGTCGGCTGTAACAGGACGATATGGGGCTGATACGTTTTTTTACATTAAAATTTTTTTGACCATTACAAGGCTGTAACACTCATACGACCTGCATAGTAACAGCCATACGGCTGGCCGCTACCATTATCAAATACCTTTAGTAGTGCATCCAAGCACATTATAAGCATGTATTTGTTGTGCGTTATGTCTAAATTCGTTAATCTCCTCAATTTGTATGCTATCCAGGTGCAAATGATGTTTCTATGATCCAAATGGCTGATGTCGGCATTGGCATCAGTGGTCAAGAGGGCCGGCAAGCTGTAATGGCCTCTGATTTCGCCATGGGGCAGTTCAGATTCTTAGTGCCACTATTATTGGTACATGGTCATTGGAATTACCACCGTATGGGCTACATGATACTTTACAACTTCTACAGGAACGCCGTGTTTGTGTTCATACTTTTCTGGTGAGCATTCTCTTGAGTACTTACATTCTTCCTTTCTTCTTCTTCTTCTTCTTCTTCTTCTTCTTCTTTCATCTCTTGCCATGCTCTGTATTCTGACTTTTCTTCATGGTAGCTGATTGTGCGTTTATTGCATTTCAATTTTTACTTGCCTGCTATAACCATATAATAGGAAGAAATATACAATCTTGATTGAGCATTTGCTCAGTCCAAGAAGCTGTACATGTGGCAACATCCCTTCGGTAATTCAAAATCATCTGTATGGTGGTGGATTGGAGATGCCCAAAAATCTCCTGGATCGGATGATCCCAACCATCAGCTGTAATTGCCATTTTCATTGTTGGATGGCTTAGGATAGTCTGATATGAGAAGAGTTACTGTGGCGTGGTCCTCTAAAGAGGGGGCGAAACAAAACAACATCATTATTCTCTCACTTTTGGAAACGCATTGACAGCTTTAAAACATCCCAGTTTTATCTCTGGTTTCCTCTCCAGCCAATTGATTGGTCAATTGCTCAATCCATTTCTCTCTGGAAAATATGAATCAATGCGTGATTCGGTTAGCCGCCCTCCCATCCCTAGGACTCTCTTTGGTCTACTTGTAGGGACCTAGGCTCTGTTCCAATTTCCGGTTATACTTATGGAAAAGAAAGAATGGAGGACAAACATTCATGGTGCTCAACTGTTATGTAACAGCAATGGTGGACCTTTTATGTGATACAGGCTGTAATACCTGATCTGAAAAAAAAAAAAGAAGGCCCGTAACTGACCAATACATTTTTTCAAAAAATTTGAGCCATAACACTCACATGGCCGGCTATTTTTACCGAATAACTTGTTCCCATTGCTGGCTCAAACAAAAAAAGATGATGTTTCTTTCAATCTAGTGTGATATAATTACCATATTTAATAAATGTTTTCATCCATTTGTTGCAGGTATGTGCTTTACACAGCATTTAGTTTGACAACAGCGATCACAGAATGGAGTAGTGTATTATACTCCGTGATCTACACTTCCTTGCCAACAATCATCGTCGGGATTCTAGACAAGGACTTGAGTAGGAGAACTCTGCTCAAGTATCCTCAACTATATGGGGCTGGCCATAGAAAGGAATGCTACAACCCGAAGCTATTTTGGCTGACCATGATAGATACAGTGTGGCAAAGCTTGGTTATTTTCTACATCCCTTTCTTTGCATATAAGCATAGTACCATCTCTGGGTCGAGTATTGGAGATCTGTGGACTCTCGCGGTGGTGATTCTGGTTAACATTCATTTGGCCATGGATGTAATCCGGTGGACATGGATTACACATGCGGTTATATGGGGCTCCATAGTTGCAACGTTCATTTGTGTCATCGTAATTGATGTCATACCTGATTTACCTGGTTACTGGTATGCTCTCTTTCTCACTCCTTATATCTTTGTTTTTATAGGTATTATGTATATATGCTTGTATGAATGCATGCATGTGGTTTTTTTTTTTTGTAAAAAAAAAAAATTTAAGTGGTGAACGTCACTCAAGACATTAAATCCCAACATCTTAATCATGCACGTATCTGCATGTTGGCATTAATTTATGCATGCATTCCTACATCTGCACATAAGGTAGTACTTGGAAGAACCCCTAAATTGATTTTGGTTGAATATCCTGGTGAAAGACCTTGTTTTGAACTAGCTGAGTGTTTGGGGCGGCATTTGAAACAAAAATATGAAAGGGTGGGTTATCATTTTTCCCTATTCCTCTCTTTAATAATATTTCTTCATTTCAAGTACTAGAAATGATTGCAGTATTATTATCAGAAAACCAGTCCGCCTGTCACATTTCCCAAGCTAATTTCCAAACGTACCCTACAAAAGTTCAGTATCCTTGAAGAAAGTGTGGATGTTATACTGTCACGAGGATGTAATTCAAGGCGGATCTGAGCTTGCACCATAATGGCAAGTCTACAATAAAGGCCCATTCAGATGCACTTGCGCAGAAGGGGATTTCCGCAAAAGGAGATTTCAAGCCTACTTTCTTGGTAGAATTGGTCTAACGTTGGGTTGGCATTTTACTGCCCATTTTGTTGAGCAGGATGGTGAAACGGTAGTTTGCAAAGTGCATCCAAACACGCAACAAAAGAAAAAAAAAAAAAGAAAAAAAAAAGAAAGAAAAAAGAACCCCAGTTTTTGTCATAAGGGTTGTTTACACAAATACACATTCACTTCTAAGTTGCATGTATAATAGTAGCACAAAACTTAAAATGTAAATTTGCATTACTCCAAATTTTCTTACACAGATGCATACAAAATGATTGCACTTTGAGCCAAGTTCATATATTATCTTTGAGAAAAGTGATGATGTTTGTCCTTGTTATTTGGCAGGGCCATCTTCGAAATTGCTTCGACGGGATTGTTTTGGGCTTGTTTACTTGCCATTCTTGTAATGGCGATGGTCCCACGATTTGTAATTAAGGTTTTCAATCAGTATGTAAGGCCGGGTGATATTCAGATTGCCAGAGAAGCCGAGAAGTTCGGCAATTCAAGAGAAAATTCAGGTGTAGAAATAGAAATGAATCCAATACCCACCCCTCCACGGGAGACAACACAGTGATTTTGTTTTATTTTTTTGGCTTTTATTTTGTGTGTATAATAGCTTATTCTTTGAGCTGCGTCGGTTATGTTGTCGGATGCGGGCTTTGTTTCTATCCAAATGGATAGATTTGTAACGTTTGCAGATATGTATTTGGATAAATTGTTTAATTATTATTACATTTCAAAGGTCAATTTGCATCATACACATGGGTGTGCCATACATGAACTTTTCTGTTCCTTTGACAACTTTTGCTGTGGAAATGCCAAGGAAATATCTGGGAAGGAGATTAAAATTTTCGTTCTTGGCCATTCATCAGGTGGGTCCTGTTAACTTGTGAATACTCAGGCAGATGCACTTATCTAGTGCAACACAAATGCATGTGGAATGGGAAACATTGCCGATTTTCTGGCCTCACCCATTTTTCTTGAGCATGTTGTGGCCCACATGTTGGGTCTCGAATTGGGCTGTGCAGAACACATGTGAGGGTTGTGGGCATGTCAGAACTGATTGGGCCCGATTCAAACTATGACTACTGACCCCTGGCATTGAGATAAAGCCAGGTTCGGTGAGGATCGGTGCTCGACCGTTCGTTGATTCAACCAACCGTCGTGTGCTTGTTGCTTAAGTGATGCTTAGGCGATCGGCAAAGGTTGAGGCTTTTCTTTCAAATGAGCTCTTTTTTGCCTTGAAAATTCAAGGACTTCCAAAGGTGCAGCATTTTTATGGTCGGAATGAAAAGGTTAGTGATATGGATCTGAAAAAAGAAGCGAATGTATTACAACTACAACAGGATGACTAACTAGACTGAGAGCGGCAGGATGCTTTCCGGAGTAGCATGTTGATGAGCAAGGCGAATGCAATGTCGGGAATTACAACTAAGGTTGGCCCAACGTATGAGCATAGGCAGACAGATTCTTAAGTTAAGGTCTTCCTTCAGATCCAACGTGTAGGCATAGATAGAAGGGAATTGCAGCTAATGACTATGGCTTACAGTGGATCCAACATATGTAGTGGGACGGACTGAATTAGATATACGCTAAGGATCCGCTCCTATTGAGTAGGGGAGAACTAAACCTAGACACAGTGTTGCGTTGCGTTGAATTTGTAGTTGTGTTGGTTTGGTTTCAGAGAGGGGTTTTGTTGGATATGCTTTTGCTATTTATAGCTTTCTAGGGGGAGATGTGAGAAAAACTGCTCATCCACATGGCACTTTCGACTTCAACGAACTTGGGAAAGGAGCAATTACACTTCATCGACCATCATCTTATCTTAATTGTACACTTAAAACGTGCTTTAGGGCTGACGTGGTTGGAACAACTTCTTGCTTCTATCCGGAGAAAACTGAAATGTCGAAAACACCCAAAAAAAGATGAGAATCCCGAATCCTTAATGCATGCATCTCAAATATGTTATGTGCCACGTGGCTATATTTGCACTGTTATCTAGTCAGTATGGATTTTGGAACAAATACCGCTCCCTCACAGTTCTAATTATTCGACAAATAATGTCTGGAAATGTGGTCATGCATTAATGGGTTGGCCACGTGTCAAACTCTCTGCTTCTCAAATACCAAATGGCATCGCTATCCTCTTATTGTGTCATAAATCTCCACATGTCACACTGAGAATACATTTTCGTAGCTCCGAAATAGCTTTTGTCTCGGAATTCGCTCCGATCATCATGCGACAGTTAATGCAACGCATGTGGAAGCCTTATATATAGTATCTCGTCTTCACAACTCATTTATGTCTCATCTTACTTTCTCCTGAAACCCTAAATTCCTTCTTCACCACTTGTTGTGATGGCTTTGATGAAATCAAAGCTCTTTGAGATTCTGAAATCTCCAACTTCTTCCTTTTCTACATTATTAGAACCATTTTCCCTCTTGCTTCCACATGTTGGGGTACAAAAATTTGATCAAAGAAAGAAAGATGGATGAAAGAAAGAGAGAGCAAGTTGCGCGGGATCCAAGTTGCGTGGGATCTGAAATGCGCGAGATCTGAGTTGTGTGGGCCCGTGCAACTTGCCAAAGTTGCGCTGAGACGCGCAGGTTTTGTAAGGGTAAAGGGAGCTAATGATGCGAAGTGGGGCCCATAGCACAAGAATCGAGGAATTACACATGAAGAAGCCTATAAATACCCCCTCACCCTCTCATTTGAGGGATTAGATGTTCAGGAGATCAGTCTCTCTGACAGGTATTAGGGGCGGAAGAAGGGAAGAAAGGAGACTGCGCAATTCATAGTGAGTTGTGCGGGTCCGCACAACTCGCTGGTCGCACAACTCGGTTGTGAGTTGCGTAGGTTCTCTTTGGAGCAGTTACCATGCTGAATTTTTTAGAAGATCATCAAGCTATTTTGATATTTCTAAGGGATCCCAGGGGAAACCCGCACAACTTGTCTCCCTTGGAGATTTAATAAATATGCGCCGGAATGCTATCGAAATTTACATTTTGATTACACTTGATTTCATGTATTTTTGTCTTTATTAAGAGATTCTATCTTAGAATCAAAGGATTAAGAAGATGTAATGAATTCAGAATAAATAAAATTGATGAATATCTTCTTTGTTCTATCCTTATCAATATTAAAGAAGAAATTCTCCCAAATCAAAGGCATTTCGTTTCTGGTCGAAACAAAACGTCGACTCCACTAGGGACTTCTTTTATCTTATTTAATATCGATTTAAAGATAACTTAGGAGATATTCATCACTTATAAGACGCCAAAATGGCGACTCTCAGTGGAAGCATCCTCCCTTTTATCTCCAAAATAGAATCCATTTACAGATAAACATTAACTGACATTGCACATGATGTCTGACAGGAATTATATACATTCAAATTCCAGAATATTAGAAGATATGGCGCTCTCAACAAGCAATGTAACCTTCTACTTCACGCCAATAGGATTTGTAGTTGAGTATGCATCAGATCAATAACACACTCTACAGAAACAGCAGATACAGAATAAGAATAATATACTGGGAGTCACTGTAGGAGTCGTAATAGTCTCCCCAGTAACACAGGAAAATGAGAATAAATGGGTAGTAATGATGCATCGAAGATCAAGGGTTGCAGTTAGGATAAGTCCATCTAGGCCAAGAACCGGAGGACTCGTTACATAAAATGCAGCAAAGGAAAACCCTGAACTTGCCCCTCCAGTAATATATCTAGAAAAAGTTTCATTTTCATCATCACCGCAAAACTTCCGGCTCTACTCGCAGCAAGAGTTCGATGGACTAGAAGACAAAAGGGTAAATCATGTATGGAAGATTCACTGATCTGTGCCTCACCATGAAGTTTTTCGCCATAGTCAGTTAGACTATACGAAAGCATGACAAAGTTAAGTAGAATGCCTTTGTCGATAAGTCCTTTCACGCTGTCTTATTCTCGCTCTATTTCGACAGCAGTTTCACCAGGAAACGGAGAAGCCACAGTATGTATGGTTGGAACAAGTGAGAACCCTCCGCCCACTGTTGAGGATAGGTTGGTTGAAATGGCTCGAGCACAAAAAGCATTGATAGATGAATGTAAAAATCTGCGGGAAGCTCTAGCTACTCTTGCACACAACATAGCCCAAATAATATTGCCTCTGATGATGGCTACTGCGAATGAATAGGAGTAACAATCTGAAGGGTCCCAGCTGCCTCGAGCAGGGTCTCATGGATCCATCCCTGCAACGAGAGTTATAACACAGGAAGAAGTGCGATAAGTGGTTGCGAAAGCCGTGAGAGAACATAATAGTACGGGAAGGTTCTAGTATCGAACGCCATATCCGAAAAAGTGGGGGACATACCCTTTCCTGCTAATTTTAAACACCCTGAGTTTCAAAAATTTAATGGAGATAGATTACCTGATGAACATCTGATGCTTTTCATCCCATCTATGAAAAATTTCTCCGTTGTTCCCCAATACTATCTGCGTCTATTCGAGTCTTCCTTGACGAGCAAAGCAGTTCGCTGGTATTCAAGTATACCCTTGGAATCAATACAAATGTGGGAACAAATGCAGGATGCGTTTATGTCAAATTTCTTCTTGTTAGATCGTGATGTTAGCATAGCAGAATTAGTATTTGTAAGACAAAGGGAAAACGAATCAGTGGAGAAATTCATCGGTAGATGGAAAACTTTAGGAGTAGCATGTTGTTAGTTGCCTGAAGAGAAGGAACAGGTAAATATGTGCTTGAGTTCTATGGATACTGGGATCACATTTGGACTTACTAGTGCCAATATAAAGACTTTTCGAGATTTGGCTACCAAAGCACATGCGTTGGAGCTGATGACTAAAAAGATGCCCACGTTCCAAGCTAGAATTGAAAGGAGAGGGCCGAATAAGGTAGTGGTGAATACTGTCGATCAGGAGAAAAGGAAAAGTACGTTTTGGGATAAGAAGGAAATAAAAGGAAGAGAAGGGTCAGACCGGCAGAAAGATTATAAGAACGATAAACGACCACGGCTGTACGATTCACACGAAGAGTACGCATTTGAAAAGAGGATATATTGCCAATGATGGAGCAATTATTGGCCGCCGGAACTATCAAACTGCCCTCACCAAGGTACCCGGAAGAAGCTGCAATGACAAAAAAAGGAATTATTGTTGTTGTCATCGCTGCTTGAGACATCAAATAGAAGACTGCTTCACACTAAAAAATATACTGCAAAGAATGATAAGACGGGGAGAAATAATCCTGAGAAAGGACAACGAGAGGCGACAACAAATCTAACAAATGCAAGAGGATCATCAACAATGCCGGTTAGGAGACTGATTAGGAAATTTGTTTCCTGTCAACGGCCAAAACAACGAATCAATGGGACAGTTTATTGATCAGAAAAGGCACTTGGGGACATCTATATTCTGAATGCCTGATAATGGGAAGTCAGAGTATTGTAGCTTGAATATCCTGATAAAAAAGGAGCGAGGAGGAAGGTGTAGAATATTTTTCACAAAATACATCTACGTCTGATTTGTCAGTAATAAGCTAGCCTGTAGAGTGACAACGATTTTGGTTACAAAAGGTATTGAAAACATACCTTTCAAACCCAAAAGGGGGCAGAGTAGGTAGTAAAAATAATAATGAATGAAATAATTACGTCGGTGATTACACCAATGATTACGCCGGTGATTACGCCAATGATTACTCCAATGATTACGCCAGTGATTACGCCAATGATTACGCCGGTGATTATGCTGGTGATTACGCCAATGATTATGCCAGTAATTATGTCAATGATTATGCCGGTGATTATCACTGTCATCATTTATCGCTCGTGCAAGCCTGTCTTATCAAAATTGCTATTATCGCCAGGCTGATATATAATATAATATGAATGTTGACAGAATATTATTAGCAATGACGAAATATCAATTATTGATTCACTATATTTCTTTTTGGCAACAGCGGTGACAACTTATCAGTTAAGGTAGCCTAGCTAAGCCCTACGGCTAACTACACATAAGACCTACTATCATCAGCAACATACATATTATTTGGGCAGCAGTGAAGTCTGTGGCCCTAAAAAGCCCGTTGAGAGCTTTATATGCACTTATGCGGGTAATTGACGAATCAGTCACGTAAGACCCATGCCATCTATACAGCTTCAGACAACATCACGAGGACGGCCAGAGAGCGCCCCTTGTGAATGGGTCTGACCTTGCAGGCGAAGGAAAAGTGAGTTTCTGAAGCAGGATAACTCCCCAGATCCCTAGTTTGATTTCAGTAGTAACTCATGGGGGGCATGTCTCCGAAGTAAGATGACAAGTCTCTGAAGCAGGAGACCCCTCATCAATGGACTAATAGCCTTAGATTTGGTACTCTACGGTAGCCTTGTGCCCCCCGCGAACTCTAGAGAGTTACTGTGGCCAACCCTGTGCGTAAATCCTATTGAGTACACAACCTCGGTAGCTTCATTGGGCCCTTCTGATGGATCGCGGTTTGTGAACTCCCCGGCTGCGATAAGCCCTGTGAACTCTAAAGAGTTACAGCGACCATTCGCATAAGACCAACTCCAACTACTTATGAGTCTAAATGGTGGTAGGTCCAACTACTTATGAGCTTAAATTGTGTGTGCTACTAATTGGAACCAAAACTTAGCGTCGCCCATACGAAATAACACCATATAGACAACATTGTGTGATTAATAATAAAATGCAACGTGTGAAAATTGAATGATTAAGCATGATATCTAGCCATTATGTTTAAAACATGATATTTGTTTATGATAAGCATGCATGATTCATAAAAAATTTGTCTATAATGTTTTTTTTTTTTTTTATAAAAAAGAGATAGCAAATGCAAAAAAAAAAGACTTTTTATAAATATTAACAAAGAGAGGTTCATATATCATCTGAAATCCCTAGGGCAAGCATGTAACGGCACAGGTCATCCCTCAGTTGAACTTCGGCGGCTCCTCTTTCGACTTCAGCTTCAATGATAAGTTTAGCCTGGTCTGGAGCGTCGGTTAGCTCCTGCTCCAAAGAAATTATCGCCTCTTCCCCTCTTGAAATTTCCAGTCGCTCCAGATCGGCTATTTGCCTGTTAACTTCAATATCGGCCTCAAGCTGACTTGCCTTTGAATTTACTTCACATTGTTGAGTCTCTAAATCCAGAATTTGTTGCTTGAGGTTTGCAATTTTCTCTGTTATCATCACTGAGGATTGCTTGGTAGCTTTTATTTGCTCCTCCAAAGAATGAAACTCATTATCATAGATGGAAACTGTTGCTACTGTTTTTGAAACCTTTTCTTTTAGCTGTAATAATTCCTGTTGCTGAGTAAGAATTTTAGGTGCGATAGTCATATTGTGGACATCCAACGAATCGCAGAGAGTCTTGCAAAAATGAGATAAAGACTCAAGTAAAGGAGAAATATTGAACTTAGCAATTCGTGCGGCATTTTTCAGGGAAGATAGCACTATTTCCAAGTCAGACCATTGAGATGGATCCTTAAAAATGTAAATGGCTGCTGATATGGAGCTTTTCAATAAAGATAGTACTGGGGGAGAAATATTTTCCAAAGATATGGTATTTGATACAGTGACAACAGAATTCAAGCTTATAGAGTCATTCGAGATAGCATGAATTGCGAAATACAGGTGAAATGCATAAGTTAGAGGACATATATGTGTATTACAAGGAAGTTAATATAAGATAGGGGAACAAAGTGAAGCATACTAGCGATTGCTGAAGTAGATGGAGCTAGAGTTGCCACTTCTATGGATGACCTTTCTTCTAAGGGAGGTTCAGGTAAGTTCGAAACCATGATTGCAAAAGATGGAGCTCTAAGTTCAGTACTGGAAGTCATAGTAGTGGGGGTTGTAATAGTAGCAGGCTCTGTTTGGAAAGTTATGCCACGCACTGCTTTGCTATTCTTAATGGGAAGTTTGGGAAGTTCTCTCTTCTTTTTAGCATAACGCTTAGTGGAGTCAGAGGTGGGAAGAGTAACTTGAACCGTATCCACGGGAGCTAGAGGAATCTTTGGGGATCCCACAATATCAGTCGGAGGAATGGAAGACGCGACACATGGAAGGGGAGAATAATTGCTGCTAAAAGTATAGTTAAGTCAGCTATGTCCTCATAATCTCCATAGTCTAGGGGTTCTTCTCCCTCATCGACATCTTCAAAAATGACCAGAGGAATGTCTACCTGGGGAAGTTCCTTATCAAGCATAGTATTCATGCTGACTCTGTTGTCCTCGTCGATATTTACTTCTCCAGTAGTTATGCCGACTCTGTTGTCCTCGCCAATATTTACTTCTCCAGTAGTCATGTCGACTCTGTCGTCTTCACCTACATCTACTTCCCCTTCTTCCATTTCTTCCATGACCTCAACTTCTTCTGCATTGGTATTCGATTCACTTTCATCTTCTGAACCGCAGGAGGAGGCCGTCCGACTGGTAGAAGTGGAGTTACAAGAGATGAACTCTTCATCTTCTTCCTCAAAGGACGATTGAGATGATGATGATCTCAGGGGAGATTCTTCTGTAACTGCTTGTTTCCCCTTTCATAGGGACTCCCTCTTTTCGGTAGAAGCTGGGTTTTCTGTAGCAGTAGGAGAGGCAGAAGATCTTGCTCGCATTTGTGACCAGGTTACAGGCGATGAAGATTCTCTATGAGAAGGTTGGATGGAACGGACGGAAGTACTCTTTGAGGCTCTAAAGGGCCAGCAGTTTCAGAGGCATGAACGGGAATCATAGGAGCTAGAATAGGAGTTGCTCTGTTGACATCCACAGGAGCGCTTTCTTCGTCAACATCTGTGGGGGCATTTTCCTTAGCCGTAGGCTTTTTCTGAGATTTGAAATGCATCAGTGGAAACTCGTGAGCAATCCAACCTTCAAGGGTATTAACCGGTTTAACCTCACGAATGTGTTCTCCTACGAAAATCTTCACGCAAATATCACCAAGAGCAGGGGATTGATCATGTTCAACTGTATAGCCTATCCCATCTCTTCTGTCACGTTTCCTAAGTTGAGGAGCAGGGATCCATATTGGTGAATTTACTGGTAGGCATCGACGGACGAGGAAGGATTGATGTGCCCACCACCGCATCTATGGATAAGTTGTGTGAACGAAACAACCAAAGCCTGGTATGTTGAACTTTGAGTTGATACGAGTTGCAAGAAGTTGTCTCCAGACTAAACCCTAGTTGAATGGCCCAGTGCCATAGCAGCGCATGTTGCGAGTCACTTCTTCTGAATGGTTAGGGATGGTTTGATCATATCCAAATTTGTCTTGCGAATCGGCCAGGGTAATACGGTTCTCTCCAAAACTCACTGCCTTCTCGTAAAGGCAAGCTGTTGGACCGTATTAATATAAAAAATGCTCGCTCGGATGGAGGGAGATCATCATCATCAACGGCTTTGTGATCCATGATATATTGGGTGAATGAGAACTGATAAAAATTGATGGCGTTTGTTGACTCAATGGTATCGATGACCCATTCATACATTCGTTTTGGCATGATTCTCCTCTGATAATGACATAATGGGAGTCGGGACGGATGAACGTAAGCTTTTTCTGGGTCATCATATGTCCATGGGAAATATATACACAGCCATCCCGAGAAGTAGTGCCACGGGGTGAACGCTGAACTGGCCCCGACAGATGGGTTCTGGCAATGCGTAGTAACATCCCCAAAGGTGCGGTACAATGAGCAGAGCATAAGGGGTGCTAATGAATATCTGCGCCCATTTGCCAGTCTGCAGACAACAACAAATACTGACGGTCGAATGGCATCCGCCCATTTAGAACTTGGAAGTATTACCGCATTCAGCTAGTATGCTAAAAAAGCGGCCAATTCGTCCTTGGATGAAAATTTTAACGGATTTCGTGTACTTCGATGCGCATTTTCCAGTTCGTCCAAATTGCTGTTCTTAAACCTGTCAAAGAAGGGGAATTATGAGTAAAAATGATAACTGATGCATGTAATGAGATCATAGTGAAAAGGAAAAGAATATACTGTAGCTCTTGGGAAAAATGAGCCAGCCAGAGGAAAGGAGAGATTTTGCCGATGTTGGGAAATTTGGACATCTCCCTAAAAAGTTCAACAGTAACATCTGATACTAGTGCTTGTCTTTTAGAAGAAGAGAAATGTGAAAATTCTTCATTGGTGGGCACGTATTCATGATAAAAATGACCTATTACAGGTAAACCCGCCATCTTGTGAAAATCCCACAAGGTAATGCTAACTTCACCCAAAGGAAGATGAAAGGAGTTTGTGGTGGGACACCAATAGCTCAGGAAATCCTTATAAATCATGTGATCCTTGTAAAAATACTCAGAAGTTGCTTCAATGGCACCAAAAAGACTGATGTGCATCAGTATCGCAGTATGTTTGGTAAGGATAGCCTTAGCCCAATCAGTGTAACATTTACGGGATGACAGGAAGCCTCACGTACGAAATTCTCTAGATTCACATAGTGATCTTCTCTCTCTTTGAAACGCTGGCATGTTGTCTCGTAAAAGACTGTAGAAAAGCGTGCACGAGAGTTGTAACATGGAATTAGGAATCGCATACGATGTACTTCGCTAATTTGTTGTTTCGATCCTCTCTCTGAAAGAGTGCCTTCTAACATTCGAGGCTCTCTAATTGACCAATTAGAGTATACATCATACGGCTTTGCAGGGTTCGATCCGTTGGTTCGCTTTTAAGAATGGACTGATGTCGTCGGATGTTCAAGGGAATTGTTACCAGTACGTTCCTAAGAGGGCTGTTGAATCTTATGAAGCCATCCTGAACTTTATTGTGTCCCAAGAGTTTGGGACTTTCTTCTTTTTGTGTTCTTGGATCTTTTCTTGAAGTATCAGCTGTTTTGACTTCTTCCGTTTCTTTTGAGAGAGAGAGAGAGAGTGGGTGGCTGTGTGTCTTCTCTTACTGGCCATCGAGTGATGTCCGTACGCAGGTTGGCTGTGGATTCTAGCCAAGTTTCCCAGTCAACTTCTCGGCCTTACTTTGGAGGCGATGCTATGGCTTCCAAGATAATTGCCTGACATCTTGGCCAAGATAGCGACTTGACTCTGTTAGAAAAGTCGAGGACTGGTAATATTGGTTCCTTTATATATGCGGGTCGTTTCTTAGTCACCTTAACTCGTTTAGGTGGTGGACTGTCATGAATCGGAGAAGGAGCGACTGCTTAGGCTAAAGAAGAAGGGGGTACTTGAGTTGTAGGAGTTGGTGAATGATCAGAAGTTGGGGGAGAATTTGGAAGGCTAATGTCACGCCCCAAACCTAGAAATCGGGCTCACAAATTCCCGATTGCCAAATCGGTGCCGACAGCCTCTGTAGTACATCATTCTCGGCTCCCAGCGTCCATATGCCAGATTCTGATCCTGGGATCCTATAAGGAGAATTTTTTCAATGTACATTTAACTCGAAATAAGCATAACCACAAGTTTACCCAAATTACAAAGGCAACATCATCATCACATATCCACTAATTAAAACAGTTGAATACAATGCTGAAAGGGAAATATATATATCGAAAATCAAAGCTCCAGAAGATCGTTGCATGCTCTAAGCCAAATGTTGCTCCAACCTAACATCACCTGCACACATCTATTATGCATAAGCTTATAGAAAGCTTAGAGGGTGGTGTAAGTGTGTGCACGAGGTAAGTACCAAGTATACAATGTAGGTCCATAAACATACAATGTTAGAAATACTGGTAAGATCATGAATCATAAGATATCAGAGTAAGCAGAAATATACTAATAAGTCCATAAGTGCCATCAGTCGTATCAAGGCTATGCAATGCAAGGCATGAATGCTAACAGCCATATCAATGCAGAAACATGGCAACCCAAAATGCTAAATGCTGCGGATGCAATACAATATGCGGTGCGAATGAAATGACTAAGCTGGAGTGAAGTCAGGATGATAGTACGTAGTATCGCAGGTTATGTGGTCCATCACAAGGGACTTCTATCCAAACTAGTTTCATACCTAAATTTGGATAGTCAGACTCAATGTAGTAGACTCCTGATCTCAGGTTAGTCGCGCCCCCCAACCATAATCCTTGCCATTACGAAGGTACACAACAATTAGTTGCATATCACCAGCTCGAGTGGATAGTGAATGAATGAATGAGTATGCAACTCCTGCTCAATAAGTCCACATATCAGTACCGTACATCTCTGGGATCATCAGCGGGGTCTAGTACCCTCTAAACCAGATTGCCGTCCCATCACGTGTAACCAGGTGAGTGGAAGAGACCTCACTATTCGCCTGGCTAGTAGTCAGCCAATACCTACCTGGCACATTGATAGCGGACTCATTTATGAGCTGGTCAAACTTAGCTTAGTTTTGCCCACTACGAATCGGGAGGATAAGGCCACACCCCCTCCCAACCGACCATGACACAGTGGGAGACGTGACTTATTGGTATTCGACACTCGGACACTCATTTATCCACTCGGTCTAGACATTGGGGCGTCTCCTGGCCACGGAGGTTTAGGGACTTTCACCCATGAACATTCAAAGTGCCCAGATGCTCGAACCAAACATTTTCAGTGTCCCCATCTAGCCATCCACGACATGCCTGTGGATGCTACGGTCCTGATGTCACTTGGGCGTACAGTAATCACAACACATAATCCAAGATGCATGAGTCATACAATTTAGTCATGCATCAATCCTACACATACCGTGCACTCATGTGAGATAATTTCCACCTATCAGGGAGTCTCATAACAACCTACCCAATGACATATGCAATGATTAACCACATCTCATAATGAACATGCAGATGATGCGTATGGGCATGTACATGATGCTATGCTGTCACATACTCATAATTGGTATTGATAATCGGCACCAATAATCGGCATCGATAATCGGCCTATACAATCGGTCTGATAATTGCCCTCAACAATCAGTTTCTGCAATCGAAATCGGCCTCAATAATCGGAATCGGCTTCAACAATCAGAATTGGCCTCGATAATTAGAATTCAGCCTCGACAATCGGAATCGGCCTTAACAATCAGAGTCGCCCTCGACAATCCAAATCGACCTCAATAATCAAAATCGGCCTCGATAATTGGAATTGGCCTCGACAAATCGGAATCGGTCTCAATAAATCGGAATCGGTCTCGATAATTGGAATCGGCCTTGACAAATCAGAATTGGTCTCGACAATTGGAGTCGGCCTCGACAATCGAAATCAGCCTTAACAAATCGGAATCGGCCTTGACAAATCGGAATCGGCCTCGACAAATCGGAATCAGCCTTGACAATTAGAATCGGTCTCGACAATCAGAATCGACCTCGACAAATCGGAATCGGCCTCGACAATCGAAATCGGCCTCGATAAATCAAAATTAGCCTCGACAATCGGAGTCGGCTTCGACAAATCGGAATCGGCCTTGACAATCGGAATCGGCCTCGACAAATCGAAATCGGCCTCGACAATCAGAATCGGCCTTGATAATCAGAGTCATCCTTGATAATCAGAATCGGCCTCGACAATCGGAATCGACCTCGACAATCAGAATCGGCCTCAACAAATTAGAATCGGCCTCGACAATCGGAGTCAGCCTCGATAATCGGAGTTGGCCTTGATAATTGGCCTTGACAATCGGAGTTGGCCTCGATAATCAGCCTGAAAAAATTAGAATCAGCCTTGATAATCAGAATCGGCCTCCACAATCGGAATCGACCTCGATAATTGGCCTCGACAATCGGAATCGGCCTCGGTAATCAGCCTAACAAAAGGCATAAGGGAAGGTCACAATGTGGACATTTAACCATCACCGCCCATTAATGTAGACATTTAACCAACATTGCTCCCAAGAGTGGCCCACATAGAGTCAAACGTATAGTGGGGCCCATGGCAGCACACGAGCGCTTAATGCACATCACCATGGGCCTTACTTAAGGGCCACATATACATCACATTGGGCCTCACCATATGGGCCACATATGCATCATATTGGGCCTCACTCATGGGCCACATGTACATCACAATGGGCCGCAATACATGGGCCCCATATATGTCAAGTGGGCCGCATCAACAGGCTGCACCAATGAGCCTAATATACATCAAATGGGCTGTATCAATGGGCCCCACCAATGGGCCTAATATATATCAAGTGGGTCGCATCAACGGGCCGCACCAATGGGCCTAATATATATCAAGTAGGCCACATCAATGGGCCGCACCAATGGGCCTAATATACATCAATGGGCCACACCAATGGGCCTAATATATATCTAGTGGGCTGCATCAACGGGCCGTACCGATGGGCCTAATATACATCAAATGGGCCACATCAATGGGCCGCACCAATGGGCCTCATATATATCAAGTGGGCAGCATCAATGGGCCGCATCAATGGGCCTAATATACATCAAATGGGGCCACATCAATGGGTCGCACCAATGAGCCTAATATATATCAAGTGGGACACATCAATAGGACGCACTAATGGGCCTCATATACAATAAGTGGGCCACATCACATGGGCCGCATCATGTACACCATTCACCTATTTTTAGAGATCATTCTAGAGCATTTCCAAAAGAATGAACCATATCGAAAGATCATTTGGACCATACTACAACAGCAGTGGAGATAATGATTTTCACCGTTTTTTAAAATTCCAGGGCCCACCATGACATTTATTTTCCAATCTGTTCATAAGGTCACAAGGACCTGAATTAAGAGGAAAACAAAGATCATATTGATCCAAAGGATCAAAATTTCTAGAATCTCTAACAGGTTTCAATGGTGGACGTTTAATCCCCATTGGTTTTTGCAGTGTGGTCCATCTGATAGGTAGTTCTGTCTCATCTTCAATCTCAAGCCTTAAGACGAGCTCGTCCAACAAATGGACGGTTGAAACATACCTCATGTGAGCCCCATAGTCATTGGATGACATGGCTAAAACACATACATCAATGGGAGTCCACACAGACAGTGGACAAAACACGTACGTGATGAAGCGCATGCATCATGGCGGGCTCCCACAAATGAATAGTTGGGATTTAACACACCCCTCATGATCAGGCCCACCGTGCCAAACAGATGGACGGTAGGGATATAACACATATCTCATGGTGGGGTCCACACGTGTGGCACACCATAAGATGCACGGATGGTCTGGATGATCAGACCCCATTGCTAACGTCAATACATCAGCTATATAACTGGTGGGCGGTAAACCAGCCAATCCACTTCCATGGTCGGTGGGTCCCACGTGGGGCCACCAGATATGATATTAAACATATATTACATTAGACATATATTAAATCTATGAATATTTTATTATTATTATTATTATTTTGGGGACAGTCCAGTGTTCAGGTCGTCCAGTGCACGGATGGACAGTTTGAAATACATCTATCTGGTGGGTCCACACATGTGGCCCACCAGATATTTGGATCATTCACACATCAGGTGGGTCCACGTTAGCATGATCCACAGCTTTTGAATAAGCTGATATTTATGCTTTCACTGCATCCAGGCACGTCCATTGGACGGTGTAGATGATACATCACGGTGGAATTCCCACCGTTCACGTGGCCGGACAGTGTGGATCTAATCCATTCTTCAAGGTGGGCCTCAATAGGAGAGAGAGAGAGAGAGAGAGAGAGAGAGAGAGAGAGAACGTACGATGGAGGGACCCTAGCACTATGGGCCCTCCCTTCTATTTATTATAACATATATCAAGTGGGTCCCATTCATGTGGGCCTACCAATCAAAATCAACGGTGGAAATCCCTTCTCCACCAAAATGCAAGGTCTAAATGACCCTTATCATACAAGGAAAATAAATATTATGATGGGGTCTATGGAGAATGACCCCATCATGGAATCAACATATGAATCATGGTGGGCCATCGGCCACACCTAAGGTCCAAAGTGAGATCCATACCATCGATCGGTAGGCCCCACTTGGCCTATTATCAAAAATAAAATTTAAACCTATTAAAACACCCACCTTGATCTCCTCTTCCTTTTTCCACCAACGCGTTCTAGAGCTCCAAGTGATGCGATTCAACGGTCAAGATGATCTTTGGAGGGTGGGATTGGGTGGTAGGAAGGTGGGCCACACTAGCTTCTCTCCATGGGAGGCTCTCTTGCTTAGATAGTCTCTCTTGGTGTTTGCTTGAAAAATGGAGAGAGAAATGAGAGAGAGAGAGAAGATGTAAGGAGATGGGTGTGATGGGTGAGTGATGGTGAGTAATGGGTGTACTTGATACGTGAAGGTTGTAAGAGAGAGAGTTGACTTTGGGGAGGGTGATTGTACTTGGGGATGGGATAGAGTACTTGACATTTGATGTGATTGATGGGACATTCTCTTGGGTTAAGCAAATGCATGGTGCTTTGCTCGAACTAAATGCGGGCCCACATCTCCTGACCCGGGTATTGCCTCGGCATGCGAAACGCGGCATCGGAACCGCGGTGATGGTGTGGTCACAAGGGTGCAAGTCTCGGGTTGAGCTAGCTCTGGATTATGAGATACAACTCAGAGTCACGCGTAAACATCGAATGAGAAGGATGATTTGTAGGTGGAACTATCACACGAAAAGTTCTTTTAGTACGAGCCATAATTTGAAAGTTTAAGAAAATAAGATTAAGTATGGAAAAGGTTAGAAATTTTGGCAGAGTTTCGAGGTAAGAATTCACCGAACTAAGTGTGGATGAGTTGCACGATCAACTTCCACGCTCAAGTTGCGCGGAAGTGTAGCGTGGAAGAAGGGAATCACCAGAAGATAGAAAATTGGGAGATGGAAATGATTAGGGAGAGTTGGTATTTATAGGTCAACGCACTGTCAGGGAGTTACACGGGCAAGAAAGTTGTGCGAGTGAGCAAGTTACACGGGATTACACAACTCAGATGTTCCATGACAAAGTTTGATCCTTCAAATTGATTCAGAAAGAATCAAAGTTTGGATCAAGGGGGCATCTGTTGGGGTACAAAAAAATGGTCAAAGAAAGAAAGAGGGATGAAAGAAAGAGAGAGCAAGTTGCGTGGGATCCAAGTTACGCAGGATCTGAGATGCACGAGATCTAAGTTGCGCGGGTCCGCACAACTCACCAGAGTTGCACTGAGACGTGCAGGTTTCGTAAGGGTAAAGGGAGCTAATGATGCGAAGTGGGGCCCATGGCACAAGAATCGGAGAATCACACATGCGGAAGCCTATAAATGCCCCCTCATCCTCTCATTTGAGGGATTGGATGTTCAGGAGGTCAGTCTCTCTGACAGGCATTAGGGGCAGAGAGAAGGGAAGAAAGGAGATTGCGCAATTCATAGTGAGTTGCGCGGGTCTGCACAACTCGCTGGTTGCGCAACTCGATTGTGAGTTGCGCAGGTTCTCTTTGGAGTAGTTACCATACTGAATTTTCTGGAAGATAATTAAGCTATTTTGATATTTCTAAGGGATCCCAGGCAAAACTTGTACAACTTGTCTCCCTTGGAGATTTGATAAATATGAGCCGGAATGCTATCAAAATTTACATTTTAATTACACTTGATTTCATGTATTTTTGTCTTTATTAAGAGATTCTATCTTAGAATCAAAGGATTAAGAAGATGTAATGAATTTAGAATAAATAAAATTGATGAATATCTCCTTTGTTCTATCCTTATCAATATTAAAAAGAGATTCTCCCAAATCAAAGGCATTTCGTTTCTGGTCGAAACAAAGTGGCGACTCCACTAGGGACTTCTTTTATCTTATTTAATATCGATTTAAAGATAACTTAGGAGATATTCATTACTTTTCGAAGACGCCAAAATGACGACTCTCAGTGGAAGCATCCTCCCCTTCATCTCCAAAATAGAATCCATTTACAGATAAACATTAACTGACATTGCACATGATGTCTGACAAGAATATATATACATTCAAATTCTAGAATATTAGAAGATGTGGACCCTATGAGTTCGATTGTCTTGAATGTCTATGCTTTAACTTCTCTTCTTCCGTCAGCCACCGATTCTATCCAGGATGTGTATCTGACAAATCTACTTTCAAGGTTGGTAGCTTACATTTATCATATACGATGTTTATGAAACATGAACATAAGATAAAAGGGGAGGTCAACCAACATGAGCACTATGCTTTCCCCGTGATGTGGATTTGTCAATTATTCCTTTATGTTAATGCCAACAAAGTAACCAAAGAGTATGTCGGTCTAGTCGACCTTCTTACTTCTGGCACATCGGTAGCACTCGCTCCTTTCCTTCTTGCTCACCCATATCATAGTATTTATACATTAACTTCCAATGGTTCGCATTTAGTCGGCGGTCCTTTCTGGTTACTCCGACTGTGGCTTTGAGAATATTTTCATGAATTCAATAGTAAAACTGTAGGGACCACCGAACGGATGACTTCTTACGGATATCGCCGAATTAAGGCTTCTGTAAAGTCCACTTCCTTTAATGAATGCCTGCATTATTTTTCTTATCTCAGCTTTGATCGACTCGACTATTTATTCTACCCGTACATGCATAGAGAATTTGGTCCAAACTGGTTCACTGACACATAATTTGACACAACCAAAGCGGATTTGATAGATGCTCAAAACGGGATTTGGGCCAACTATGTATTGGCTCGGGATATTCCAGTAGGCGACTTTGATGAGAATAGAGGAAATTATAACACGAACAACATTGAATTTTACTTGCCTAACCTTCTAGCTCATTAGTTTGGTTTCAGCCAGACCATTCCATTTCCATGTTGCTCACTTTCCCTAAATCAACCCATGCATGCACTTTATCATATCAAAGAAATTTTAGATATTGTCACTGCTCTCACCTCTTATACCAATACTGTTAATTCGTATTCTCTCGTTTCTCTTCCACAATGTCCACCATCCACTGGCTCTTTCAAGTCTTGGTGGGCTGCTTACTATAATTGTAGATGGAAAGAACTCATTCGATCCATTTCTGACAAACTTTCACCTCCTCCATCTTCTGAGAGTCCGCCAATTGAAGTTCCTTCGCCCGTTCTTTAATAGAAATGATCTGAATCCAAAGGAAATGGACTTTCTACTAGCGGTCACAATCGCCTCAACCTCCAAAGCAACTGGCAAATAAACAGAACCAAGCTATTTCCATCTCGACCATCCCAAGTAACCTTGAACACATCTTGGCTATACAACGCTTTGAACATTTCTTTATGAAATTTGACCCTCGAAAATCTTATGCCAAACATTGGCCGCACATGCAACAAGTTTTACGGCTTTGTGAAGACCTTCACAAAAGGCAATGTGATTGAAAATGGAATAAAGCTTGTTTAACCATGGATTTTTACGAAGTTGAAAGATGAAGGGCTTTGTTTTATCCTACATACAATGAAGAACCTCCACCATTTTTTAGGGTCGAACGCACATTGTCTGACATTGTTCTCAAACCAAGTCCTAGGGGAAAACTCGAACTTGGAGTGACATGTGTCAGTCTTGTCGATGATGAATGAATACTAGCTTTGGCCACCTTACAAGGTGAGCACCTATCAAGATTTTGCATGCACGTCGGAACTTTAAATTCTAATATTATTCGATCATCACCCATTGTCTTTTTCTTACAGCGGTTGCAGTGACAATAGCTCCTCCAAAGTTTACCCTTAGAATCACTCAACCTTTTATCGTTTCAAACAAAATCGCCTCTCTAAGATTAAGCTAAGGAAACATTAAGAAATGTTGAACTATCAGAAGAATAAATTATTAAGGAAACATGAAATCTAGAACCTGCAGAACAACCATCACCAATCTACAGTCCAATTGCAGAAGAAGTTGATACTTCACTAGACTCCACTCCATTGATTCATGGATCACAATCCCGATCTTCATCGACCATATCTCCTACTGATCCTTTTTTGGATCTTAGGCCTGTTAGTGCAATGATTTATGCATCTTGTTTGTCAATTACATGAGTTCATGTGTCATGTATTTGGTGGAGCCCTTGGAAGTTGAAGACCGAAGACACAAGAGGACATGCACATCAAGGAGCAAAGAATATGTAAATGAGGTGCCTTTGTGACCCGACACTTGACCCAAAATAACCCTTGAACCTCAAGATGATCTTAACCTTAATAAGTAAACCCTGTGTGATCATCCCTTAGCCTTAGGAGACTTATTGAAACATGATAAGATAGGTTATAGAGCTTCCCAAGCTGCTAGAAATCTAAATTGCCCAGACCAATAGTCTTGGTAGTGTGCTCGAGCAAAGCTCGATTGATCGAGTCAATTGACCGAACATGGCCTAAAACATCTACCAAGCTCTGGCCTAAATATGAATTAATTCGAGTGTTCAAAGCACATGCTCGATCAATCGAGGAATCCTTGATTCCTCTCGAGTGATCGAACTTGATTGATTGAACGTGACCAAAATAGTCTAGCGAGTTATCTAAAGTATTTTTAGCCTAGCTCGATCGATCAAAGGTCAGGTTCGATTGTTCGAGCCATAGCTGTTGAAGATCGATTGAAGCCTTTTTATTATAAATATTGCATTTGGATCTTTGGGCAACTTATGAATTTTGGCATTTTAGAGACCCTAGTGGATTCCAAGGTCTACTAAAGCTCCTAGGATCTATCCCATTGAGATTCAAGTCTCTTTCTTAGTGTTTATTCACTCTAATAAGCATTCCATGCTTCTCTACAAGAAGATCATGATCTCAAGCCTTCTCTATAGTTTAAACACCATTTCTATTGGAAAATCCTAGTGTCTATCAATCTCTAGAGTGTTTATTAAGTAGAATCCCTTATAAATTCAACTTCTCATTAGCTACAGGAGATTCTACCCACCTCCTATCACATTGGTAACCTCAAAGGAGCACTACATGCAATATGTTTGATTTTAGACTTGAAGCCTTGGTAAAGCATCAACATCATGATCGAGGGAGTAAAGCGGAGTTGATTGAAGCACATGAGAGAATCAATCAAGCAACCCAAGATGATGCATTAATAAGGATCAATTCAACAAGTGAGTTGTCATTTAGTAAGTCCATGTAACCCGAGAAGGCACTACAAAAGGGGCTCAATACAATAAGTTGTCAATTGTAAGAGTTCATGTGCACTCATTCCCTATGTATGATTGAGTGTAGAGTTTAAATTGCCAAAATCGATTAGGTTGTTGTGTAGGACCTTAGTTCTTGTGTAGGAGCTAAATTAATTCCTTGTGTAGGCCACCGGACATGTGTGTGTGTACATATTAGTTTTCTAGGGATCCTCCGGCAGGAGTAAACATAGGTTCTTGGATCAAGACTGAGGTTCGTGGCGAGCCTATAGAAAATCACATAAGTCTCTGAGGGAGCCGATCCTTGTGTAGGATTGTTAAGGTTAAAGGTGAATCTGATTTAAAACCTTCGATAAAGAAATCAAGTACACTCATAGGTTGAGTGAGTCCACTGGGAGTTAAGTAGAAAAACTGAACTATTATACATGCTTTTGTTTGGGATTGTCTTTGAGAACTTGTTTAATTATGCTTATGTGATGAATTGATAAATTATATGTATGCATGAATAGATAAATGTTAAGATTAGATATATAGCACATCTCCCACACTCATGCACACTATCGTGTTTATAGAATAGTTGCTTGAGTGCCACATCTTTTATAGTCTATATAATTAGACCCACTAATGGCTTAGAAATCTTAGAGTTAAATTGCTTTACTTAGTTTAATTTAAGCAATTATGTTTAAAAGACACAAATTTATTTGGTCCTAATTATCCCCCTTTAAGACATAGCTTTCATTCTATAGCTTTTATATGCTTCCGCATGCATAGTCATGGTATCCTATTCCACATAATTTTAATCTTCTACTCACAACATTGAAGCAATACAACTTGACTCTTCAGTCGATGTTGAGAATCTTGCTAGAGCCTTTGAGTAGTTGGATCATATAATCACTGATCTAACTAATTTTGATGTTTCTCCTGAAAGAAATGTGGCTCCAGCAAACATTGTTGAACCCACAATTTCTTCCATTGTGCTGGTATCATTAGTAGGCCATCCTTCCTAGACAATTGTGATTGATGAACCTTCTACTAATCCTCCAGTCGATTCTTCATGATTTGACAAGTCATCTGATCCTCCTTTAACGAAACTTCGATCTCTGATTGATTTCGATGTAGTGTCCAATGTCTTCTTGTAGCTTCTCGATGTGGATCCTACACTTGATATCCTTGCTTCGCCTCCTTCACCGGTCAACAAACGGCAATCGGAAATTGACTTTCTGAAGAAAGAGATTGAACAACTGATGTCTCTTGACCTATCTGAGCTAATGTCGACAATTGACTGGAAATGTTGACTACACATGTTAATAGATGGAATCCCTAAGCAATGATCTCTTTGTCAAATTGGAGCCATCAAGGAGAGTTTTAAATTATACCTGTAGCTATAAGTCAGTGCGAGAAGAGATTGATCAAATTGATGCTTCTTTAAAATCACGCAAGCAACTATATTTCAAAGTGAACTAGTCCTCTTTGCAATTCATGACTTTGCGACAACAAATTCAAATTATGATCGATGGTGAAGACGAGATCGTCTCCAAGAGACATGCTGCTTAAGCTCAAAAAGACAAGTTGGAAAAACAGTTGGCTACGGTTGTAAAGGAAATTGAAGTGCTAGAGACTAAAAGTAAGGAGCTTCGCGAGAAATTGCAAGCTACTTACGTGGCTTGTGATGCCCTGGTTCACTACACCTTTTCTTCTTCTAATTAGATCACTACTTCAAAACAAGAGATATGGAGGCTGCAAGAGACCAAAAAGATATCAATCGGTCAAATGGATATATCAACTGAAAGTTACAATGCTTTTAAGGATTTGAAGTTCAGGAAGAACTAATCTTCTATTTTTTATATTTTTCTAGCCTTTGATATTTCAATTGGATAGCTTTTTTACTTTCACACACACATATTATTGAATCATTCATTAGTCATATGGTGCAATATCGGTCGATTTCTCACTCAGCCAGTTTCACTTTCTGTATGCATTTTTTATACATCTGAATTAACAATATACTGTTGAGCTTATACAAAATCTTTTCCATCATTATATGACCCAGGAAGATAGCCACTCATAAGCTATCCAAAGAAAATATTTTGCTTGATATTCCTTCCTCTATATGTTTCTATGAATTGATTACGACGATATGGTTTTGTTAATTGCCTCTGTGGGGACAAATCGAAAATTTCCATGTGGCACTAATTACTGCGCTTACCGATATGGTGAAAACCTTCATTATTATTCCACAAAACTTTCAATGGCATAGATGGATTTATCTATAGTGAAACTCTCTGCTCCTTAGCTACATGGCTTCCTCTTCCAGAGTGCAATAAATATCGTATTTATCTCAAACACCTACAAATACCATTTCTTAGCTTTCTTTTCACCAAGTTCTGGCCTTCATTCATCTTCCTTACCATGCTTCCATCTTTTCCTTTTCTTCTTTGGGATATTTCCCAAAGATGTTCAGTTGCTTCCCAGATGTATGTAAATACCCAACTGTCCAATGATTGAAGCAAGTCTCTAGCCAACCCACTTGTGGTCTTTGGACCAACTTGGGAGAGCTTATGAGTCAAACCATAATCCAAGCTACCTAGGCCTTGGTTCAATATCTGACTAAAACAATTACGACAGTCGAAAAGTCTTTCAAGATCATTCTCTTATCTTGATCATTTTTTATTATGTTTCTTTTCACAATGGTTCCTCTTATATCGACCAAGACTCTATTCCTCTCGGTCGCCTTTATATCTCGAACAACTAGACTGCAGTTCTCTCTTCACTCGTAACTCGATCACAACATTTCATCGACAATCCCGGTGTGTAAAACTAGATTTATGCCAACTATAATCCCGAAAAACCCTCCAAGCATCTTGAAGATCTTTTCATCCACTGCCTATTCCTCATGTAATGCCAGATGTCGTCGTCCTATTGGCTTTCCTAGAATGACTAGAAATAGGGTACAATAGTACCCAATCCATATCTGTTTTGTGGCTTACATGAGTTTGGATCAAGCTGATTTCTATGTCCATTTAGGCATCATTTGGATCATAAGTTGCTTAAGATAAGTTACTTGTGCCACAAGTAGCTTATCTTAATTTCTATTGATTAAGAAGATAAGTATGTTTGGTAAACAACATACTTATCCTTCTCCTCTCTTTTGTTTCTCCTATTCCACTCTTCAACAACTTATGAAAAATATAATTGCTAAAAAAATAACTGAAGTGATCAAGTACTTTTAAGTAAAAAGTTACTTATAACTAATCATAAACCAAACTTACTTATTTGAAATAAGTTACTTATCTACTACTGTAAGTAGAAAAAATAAATTATTTAGTGGTATCCAAATGAGCCCTTAGATTTTGTGAACAGAACACGTGGGCATACATCTTTCCCGTACCACCTTTAAAGAAAAGCCAACTGTCCATATCTCGGGTGTGACGCGACCGTCATGAATTTCGGACTTGTATACATACCAAGTGGGGACCATCTCAAATGTAAATCAAGCACCTGTACATAAGGTCAATGGTAGTTCAGTGGTCCCCACACTATAGATACTCATGTCGATCATGTAGTTTTGTGTGTAGTCCAAGCAATGCATGCATGTCATAGTTGTTGGGCTATGAGGCACACGTTTTCATGTGTTGCTCAAGCATCTCTCCAAAAAGAACTTGGTGTGAATTGCTCAGGGTAGCCTTCCCATCTTTGGGGGAATATAGGGACCTAAAGCGTCCTGTCCATACAAGTGGGGCCCACATGATTTAGTGATCCGATTACAGACCAATGTTAAGCTGGAGCCCAACTTGATTGGGGTGTGGCGCCCTTGAATTTGTCAACATTGAAAAGTCTTACCCATCAAATATTTAGACCTTATTATTATTATTATTATTATTATTATTATTATTATTATTAATTTTGGAGGTTGTTGTTTTTCTTAACTATCTATTTGTAATCTACATAAGGGTATTCTAATATGGAAGATGGACCTCAAGATCAATGGTCTGGATGTAATAATATCAATTTTCGTAGCGATTTATACACTTTTGCACCCACTTTAATCCAATAACATATGGAACTTAATAGACACTTAAACACACCGTTAATCAGGAGTATGATCTCCCGTTCACACGTTGGGTGTGTTTTAATTTTGAGGATAAAATTTTTATAAGGGGGGTAGAATGTAATGACCCGAGATTTTGGTGCACATGCCTGCATCTTCGTACATGCACAGTTGCATCCATCTAAGCATTCATGCATAATCTTTCCATTTATTCACACAGTTATGCATACATGCATGTATAAAGTGTGCAAGTTATGACCATTGATATGCATGAACAATTTCTTTAGTGTGTATTATTGATTGATAATTGTATGATTTTGGTGTATATATATGTATATGTATACGCACACTCTCTTTATTTATACATTTGATATTAATTGTTCATTCATCAACTAGCTCAAATCTAATCATAAAACATACACTAAATCCAACTGTTCATACGCCATATAGGGTATGCGGTCACCCACTCATCCATCCATTTTTTAGGATTGTAGTTTAATCATCTAAGCCGTTTATCTGACGATCCACCTATCTAATCAACTAAAAACCCATCTCGCACATATCCGAGTATGAAAGTAACCATACATTAACATGTATATCGGATCAGACTCCTAATCATTTGATTATTTCACATATCTTATCATCCAATCGTACATCATACCTAGATCCTCTAATTGAGCCACTCAAAAATAAAAAATTACTGTGATGATGCTCACATTTCTTCAGATAAATTTACTGAGGTACTTTTACATTGAAACTTGATTTAACAAGTTTTTGAGGCCCACAAGCGATATCTGTATTTAAGTGGTAAACTTATAATTTTTAAAAAAGGAGAAAACCATCCATGTATCCATACATACAAATGTAAATCCGACGCTCCATATCTCACAATCGGATATCCCGTTCATAAAATTAACAGTACATTTATCTCTATGCTCATTGAGGTACCACATGGTCCACTTAAATCTTATTATTAATATATCCTAACTGTCCATTCATGTATGGTATAATTCTCTAATGCAGTATGTATTAAACGTGTGTAGCATACTCATTTAAGTTTTAACATTTTTAAGAGTTAATAACATATATTAAATATTATTAAATTCTTTTTATAAAATATAAATATATATTAATTACTATTAAAGTTATTATTACGTGAGTGTTGGATTTAGAAATGAAAATGCATGTGACTATCATTAGGGGTCACTAATCGAAACCACCAATCACAATGACCAATCAAACCATTTCAAGTCGTCCAAGTTTTATTACAAGATCAGCCAACCATCCATTTGTTGACTCAAACCAACAAAATAAAACTATTAAATTTGTACACAGTATCAGCACCATTCATAGAACTCAATATTAGTCATCGAAATTCATCCATCAATTTTATCCATCAACCCACCCGCCTAATCAACCATCCACTGTACATTAGTGATTTTACATGCATGCCATGTATATACACTGCTCACACATGCACATTCACAACCATGCACCACATGCATCACTTCATATTCACATTTGAGGCATTTTTGTAATAAAGAGAATTAAAGGTGGTGGGTGTCTCACTTACATGAGGGGCCACTTAAAGAAAATGGTTTGGTCTTTTTCCACATGTGTATATTATGTATGATGGAACCATTGTATTATAAATAGGGTCATGGGTGAAAGCGTGGGAAAAAATTAGAGAAAATAAAAATAAAAAGTAGAGAAAATAAAAATGAGAAAAAAGGAAGAATAAACTTTGTAAAGATTTTATCAAGGTGAGTGATTCATCTCTAATATGAAATTTTTATAATTGTTGTTATTAATTTTCTATCATTATAGTTATTTGCTTTTAAATTGAATTTTATAATAAATAATTGTTTATTGTTGATATTTTTATTCATGGAATATTTAGAAAAAATGTTCAATAAGATTAGTGTGTGTGTGTGTGTGTGTGTGTGTGTGTGTGTGTGTGTGTGTGTGTATTAGAATTCTAAATTACTGAATTTAATAAAAAATAAATTTTAAGTATTTGAATTATGTTGGAATTAAATTAAAAAAATTTTATTTTTTGAAATGCAAGTTACATTTTAAATTAATTCATTTGACATAAATTTGTAGGTTGACTTAAGTTATTATTTCAAAATTTTATTATTATTTAAGACTAATTAGAAATAATATACCAAAATAATTCCTACTAATTAAAATAATGATATGCATAATATAAGGAAAATTTTAATAATAACTAAAGTTTAAATTTAATAATTTAATATAATATGAATTGAGTACAATTAATTAATTTAAATTTAAATTTAATTTAACATTGTTTAAATTAGTTGTTCATTGGTAATTTAATTAGGTTATGAATTTTAAGATTTATAGAATTAATTTTGACTAAGTAAATTTAAATTTCAAATTTTGATTCTAAATAAATAAAAAATAATAATAAATTTAAAATTTGACATTTGATAAATTAAATTTTAAATACTAGAAATTAGTTATTAATGTGGATTTTCTTTCTATGTAGTTACCTAATTTTAATAGGATGGACTTTAATAAAATAAAAATTCAACTCTTAAGGTTCAAAATAATTTTAAAATGAACAAATAAAAAAGAAAAAGAAAGAATCCAATTAATATGTTTAGAATAGATCTTTCCTATAATTTATTAAAAGAAGCAGAAAATTATATTAAAAAATAATAGTAATATTTTATTCATATATTACTAAATTAATTAAATTAAAATTGTTAAATCTAAATCATACATTAATTTATTTTGGATTCAGGATTCAACATGAGTTATTTTTAGAAGTTCTTACGCTTTACTGATTTGTAATTTTATATAAAAAAATTAATTTGAATTTAAATAAAATTATAATTTTGGTAAATTAATTATTAAGTTATATAAAAAATTGATTCTAAATTTATAGTCGAGAATTTTAATTATTTAATTACAATAATTACTGAGTTAATAGCTATCAAACCTTGCAACGACTTCTATGCATAATTTTAGAGTAAATAAAGAATATGTGATGTAATTATGTAGTTTGTAACTAACCTGCAGTGAGTTACATGTTTAATCATTCTGATTTGAATGGATGATGGTTACTCATATTGTGTTCATACATATTTTTAATTAAGAATGAAGGTTGAAATACAGGTGCGTTGCCCTGAGGATGTCCCTAAAAGGTATAAGCAGGTAGGGCGATTGTGTCCCTTGGGTGAAAGTCCTTAAAGCCAATAAATAAGGCAATTGTGTCCCTTGGGTGGAAGACCTTAAAGTCAGCAAATAGGGCAATCATGTCCCTTAAGTAAAAGACTCTAAAACCCACTGAATTCTTTGGAGTCTCCTTTATGTATGATGTATGAGTGCAATTGTGTGCGTGGACATACACTAGAGGTACAATCAGAATAGTAGATTGACTAGCTAACATATAAATGGGTCCCTCACTTCCAGGTACTAGTGTGTGGGCGTTAATGCAACGTGACCATCCACTTGGCTAAGGTGTTGTCAATGATGATTATTTAATTTTATTATTTATAGAATTCATGAAAAGTTTGACATTCGGAGTATCATTACGATTCCAGTATTGCATTCATCTCATCTTTTAAGATTCGATGCTTTAATTCGTGTTTTAAAATTTAAATAAAATATTTTCATTATTTGTACATTTTATATAATTATACAAATTTTAGATTTGGGTTGGATACGATCTCGCGAGCTGTTATGCTCACACTCACATTAACAGGGTTTTTGGACTCAGAGATTAGTCAATGGCAAAATGGAGCGACGATCTAACCATTTGTCTAGTCATAGTGATCTTTTTCATCCGTGTTAAAAAAATGTATAGTGAGAAACTCTAAAGTGAGTCTAAACATCGTATTGGATGAATATTTGATTTATTATAATGTAGTTTTTATTAAATTTGTAGTTGAGAATATTTAAAAATTTAATAAAAACCTGGGATTCAGAGTCGGGTCTAGCCAACTCAAGCACCAAATTTCAGGACGTGACAGGTTGGTATCAGAGCTCAGGGATTAGATTTTACTGAGGTCCTTAGGTATGGGTTACACTAGGGCTTAGGTATAAGTCATATGGAACTTAATAGTTAGTTTTGTTTAGAGTTCTTAAATAGAGTTTAGGTAAGGTTAATTAGGGGTTATAGCTGAGTTTAGTTGCAGGTCGTAGAGAACCTAAAGTTAGGCTTTGTACCCAAACTGAGGCACATTAGTGATAGGGTGCACATTTACTTTTATTTTAATATTTATTATTTTCGGTGATTATATTGATTGTTTATTTCTACTTGTAATGTTATTTTTATTGCTTGTTACTCTCAAGTAGGGCGTTCTTAAGCACAACAGAGTGTGCAACGACAGTGTGGTTGTGGGTACGATTGAATCTCGGGGATGAGATTCTTATAAGGGAGTAGATTGTAATAACTTTAATACCCATAGTGATTTACACACTTTTGTACCCACTTAAATCCTACAACATATGAAACTTAATAGACACTTAAACACATCGTTGATCAGGAGGAGTATCCTCTCCCATTCACATGTTGGGTGTGTTTAAATTTTGAGAGTGAAATTCTTATAAGGGGGTAGAATGTAATGACTCGAGATTTTGGTGCACATGCCTGCATCTGTATACATGCACACTTACGTCCATCTAAGCATTCATGCATAATCCTTCCATTTATTCACACATTTATGCATACACATATGCATAAAGTGTGCAAGTTATGACCATTGATGTGCATAATCAATTTATTTAGTGTGTATTATTTATTGATAATTGTATGATTTCAGTGTATATATATGTATATGTATATGCGCACTCTCTTTATTCATACACTTGAGATTAACCGTTCATTCATTAAGTAACTCAAAGCTAACCATAAAACATACACTAAATCTAACTATTCATAAGCCGTATATGGTATGTAGTCACCCACTCATCTATCCTTTTTCAGGATTGTAGTTTAATCATTTAAGTCGTTTATCCGATGATCCACTTATTTGATTAACTAAAAACCCATCTCGCACAGATCCGAGTATGAAAGTAACCATACATATACATTAACATGCATATTTGATTAGACTCATAATCATTTGATTATTTCACTTATATCTTATCATCCAACCATACATCATACTTGGATCCGCAAATTGAGCCACCCAAAAACGAAACAAAAATTACTGTGATGATTCTCACATTTCTCCGGATAAATTATTGGAGTACTTCTTATACTGGAATATTATTTAACAAGTTTTTGAGGCCCACAAGCTATATACATATTTAAGTGGCAAACTTATAATTTTTAAAAGAGGAGAAAACCATCCATGTATTCATACATACAACTGTAAATTCGATGTCCCATATCTCACAACTAGATAGCCCATTCATAAAATCAATTGTACATTTATCTCTATGCTCATTGAAGTACCACATGGTCCACTTAAATCTTATTTTTAATATATCCCAACTATCCATCAATGTACGGTATAATTCTCTAATGCAGTATGTATTAAACGTGTGTAGCATACTCCTTTAAGTTTTAACATTTTCAAGAGTTAATAACATGTATTAAATATTATTAATTTTCTTTATAAAATATAAATATATATTAATTACTATTAAAGTTATTATCACGTGAGTGTTGGATTTAGAAATGAAAACGCATGTGACTATCATCAGGGGTCAGTAATCTAGACCACTAATCATAATGACTAACCAAGCTATTTCAAGTCGTCCAAGTTTTATTACAAGATCTGCCAACCATTCGTTCATTAATTCAAACTAATAGAATAAAACCATTAAATTCACACACAATATCAGCACCGTCCATAGAACTCACAATTAGTCACCAAAATTCATCTATCAATTTGATCCACATTAACCCACCCACCCCGATCAACCATCCACTGTATATCGGTGATTTTACATGTACGTCATGTATACGTTGCTACACATGTACAACTATACACATGCACAACCATGCACCACATGCATTACTTCATATATACACGTGAGACATTTTTGTAATAAAGAGAATTAAAGGTAGTGGGTGTTTCACTTTCATGAGAGGCCACTTAAAGAGAACTATTTGTTGTTTTTCCACATGTGTACATTATGTATGGTGGAACCCTTGTATTATAGATAGGGTCATGAGTTAGGCATGATAAGAGAAAGTGTGGGAAAAAATAGAGAAAATAAAAATAAAAAGGAGAGAAAAAAAAACTTTGTAAAGATTTTATCAAGGTGGCTGATCCATCTCTAATATTAAAATTTTAAAATTATATTATAATTTTTTTATCATTATAGTTAATTACTTTTAAATTGAATTTTGTAAAAAATTATTGTTTGTTGTTGATATTTTTATTTATGGAATATTTGAAAAAAAATATTCAATAAGATTAGAGAGTGTGTGTGTGTGTGTGTGTGTGTGTGTGTGTGTGTGTGTGTGTGTGTGTGTGTGTGTGTGTATTATATGTAGAATTCTTAATTACTGAATTTAATAAAAAATAATTTGAAGTATTTGAATTATGTAGGAATTAAATTATTTTTTTAATGCAAGTTACATTTTAAATTAATTCATTTGACATAAATCTGTAGGTTGACTCAAGTTATTATTTCCTAATTTTATTATTATTTAGGACTAATTAGAAATAATATACCAGAATAATTCATACTAATTAAAATAATGATATGTATAATATAAGGTAAATTTTAATAATAACTAAAGTTTAAATTTAATAATTTAATATAACATGAATTGAGTGCAATTTTAGTTTGGAAATACTGATGTATAATTAACTAATTTAAATTTAAATTTAATTTAACATTGTTTAAATTAGTTTTTCGTTGGTAATTTAATTAGGTTATGAATTTTAGTATTTATAGAATTAATTTTGATTAGGTAAATTTAAATTCTGAAATTTGATTTTTTTTTTAAAAAATAATTACTTTAAAATTTGACATTTGATAAATTAAATTTTATATATTAGAAATTAGTTATTAATGTGGATTTTTATCTATGTAGTTACATAACATTAATAAGATGGACTTTAATAAAATAGAAATTCAACTCTTAGGGTTTGTTGATGGAGAAATCTGGTTAGCCCTCCCTGATTCATGAACTTGCACATAGAGCAAATAAAGTGGACCCTGGCTTGTGTCGGAGACCCTCCGATGCCAAAGTCAGGAATCTGGGTTTAGTTGAGTGCCAAGGGTATAGGGCTAGAGATTGTGCTTATCTCTCCCCTTTGGGGATCTTCTTATTTATAGATGGGAAGAGGTGGTGCCGTAGGGCGTGGTAGTTCTTGCTTTAGCGGGGACAAAATCCTAGTAGGATTCTGAGTTTGCGCATAGTGGGGATCCTTTTAGATCTTCGGTGAGAAGAACCGTATTGGAGATGGTTTCCATGATCTTCGGGGCGGATCGCGGACGAACAGCAACGCCGACTAAGTCGGTCTCGGTCTACCGTTGGGGCCGAGCTTGACATGATGGTGAGTGGCCGAGCTCTTCTTGGTTGGGCTCTAATCTGATGAGGTCGGACTTGGCATATTCGCTAAGGTCAGGCTCATAGTATTTGCTGAGGTCGAGCCCAACATATTTACTAAGTTTGAGCTTAACATATTAGCTAAGGCCGAGCTCGGCATATTTATTGAGGTCAAGCTCGGCAGTCGAGCTCGAGCCGATGCTCGGAGATGGGGTCTGCCTCCTGCTTGGACGAGAGGTGAGGGTGCTTGGACCGTTGGGTTACACTTGTTGCCATTGGAACACTTGACCTGGCTTGCTGACGGTAGGTCCGAATATTTTCCCCATAATAGTAAGTCTCCCCTACTTACCAGTTCGCATAGTGGGCTGGATAAGTAACATGTGTTCCGGCCAGGTTGGGTCTAATTGTTAGGTCAGGCCAGGACTTGGGTAGCGAAAAGTCGGGAGGCTGAGGAGGTGAACTGCCTGCGCATCATTATGAGCGGTGGGAAGTCGGCGGTCGCGGAGCTCGAGGTGGGAGCCCCATAATGGCAGTTTGACAGTGGCGCTTGAGCTGTTGGTACCGTGGCATGGTGCTAGTTGTCCTCGGAATGGGGCTTTAGGCAGCCGTACGCCACGTGTTCCGCGGGGAGAGCGCTAGTGTGTGATGCTACATATTCGCGTGCTCGAGCACTAACGATGCCATCAATGCATCGAGCGCGATTTGTATAAAGGGGGGAGAAGGCGCCTAGAGCTCTTTATTCCATCCTATTTTCCTCTGCGTTCCCTCGGAGCAAGCGATTTCTGGTAAGTTGGAAATCCCTCATTTTTTCTTCTTTCTGACAGCTTTCCCTCTTCTAGCTGATTTTTCCTTTTCTGGAGTTGTTTTTACTTTCCCACCTCTAGTTTGGTCTAGATGTTAGATTGGTCTAGGGTTAGGACAATGTTGGGGGCTTTTCACAATAACTCGTACTACTCCCCCGAGGACACTCATCCGAACAAGGTCATTTCGTCTTCCTCAGACATGTGGATGATGAAGTCTGGTTCAAGGCCTGAGTGATGAATGAGCTTGACTGAGGTCGGGTGGTCTGGCTATTAAAGCCGAGGAGATTGGTACTTTTATCTCTGTCATGACGAAGGTCGATCTCCTTAGGGTAAGGATAGATTACCAAATTTTCGAGTCCATGAGTCTTTAGGCCCTAGAGTTGGGGGAAGTCCCTGGTCAGCCTTGCACAGGTGAGCTAGCTATTTATGTCGTGGCTCTCTAGTGTGGCCTCTACTTGCCTTTGTATCTGACAATACAAAAATTTCTCACGGCAGAGAAGTTAGCCCCAGGCCAGCTAATCCCGAACGCTTGGAGGGCTCTGGTCGGGACATGCATCCTTTGGCAGCAGCTCGGCTTCCCCAAGTTGTCTGTGGGAGAGTTCCAATATTTGTGTAAAGTCAAGCCCAACCACACATATCTGGGGTGGTACTATCTTTCTGCCTGGGCTAATCAAGGTCGGGGTCTTATCATTAGCAATCCCTCTTCTAATAAGAGATGGCAGGACAAGTGGTTTTTTGTATCTGGGGAGTGGACAAACCCAGCGATTGGCATTCCCGCCGAGTTCTCAACTCTAGGTCGGGTCTTATCAAGTTGTGTTCTGGTTCAAAGTAGTTCTGCACTCGCGCTAATCTTTCATTTTCGTCATTTGGCAGTGGCTTCTTTGCACATGCAGCCCAAACTCTCTCCTGCTTAGCTTCAGCGTGTAACTCATGCGCGGTTGTTAAATCTCGCCCGAAGGAATTAGAAAGCTCTAATTATTCCTCAAACACTTTTCTAGGTCAGGATCTCTCGAGTCACCCCTAAGCTAGTAGGTAGCAATGTGTTTTAAAGATTTATTGAGTTCTAATGCCTTCTTACTGACGTTTCTGCTCTTATAGGTATGTCGGGCCTTCCTTGTCCTTCGAAGAGGCAGAAACTCCCTTCTAAGGCCGAGGTGAATCGATTTAAAAAGCGAATGAAAGAGGGAGCTCCTCAGCGAGTTGTGGGGTAGGCAGTGCCAGCAGTTCGTCCTCCTCCTGAGATTTCGCAGCCAACTAATACCCCTAGGGTGGAGGTCACTACCTGCGCCATCACCACAACTCCTGAGGCGGAGTGGGCGCTTGAGGAGGTCCCTGATCGGGAACTTAAGGAGGCTATTCTTATTGCTCCCGAGGTGGAGGGAGCTTGTTCAATTCTCGCGGTAGGGATGCGTTGGTCGAGCAGCATCATATGGACATACTGGCGATTCGGCGATCTACCTTCAGAGGGTACATGTATTTTTGAGATTAGTATTCATGCCTTTTGCTTCTAGTGTTCTGACCTTTCTTTCTTCTCTAGGTAGCTCCCTCTCTCTCGTCGAATTAGCTTGTTTTTAAAGAGGTCAGCCTCGGTTATGAGAAGTTTGAGGTTGACCTTCTGAAGGTGACTTCTGTGCTATAGACCATAGTTGAAACTCAAGACGCAGCCATGGCTCAATCGAAAAATCTACAGGAGGCCTTGCGCGAATAAGGCTCGACTTGATGGGGTTCTTTTGGAGAATGCCTCGAAGGAGGCTGCTGCGGAGGCAGAGGAAGAGGCTGGAGGTTGCTCTCAAGGAGGCGGTCTCCAAGCTATCAAAAACTTCAGCTCGATTGATCGAGGTTGAGGCCTCTGTCCCGGAGTTGAAGTTGGCCGCTGTGGAGGCTTTCAAGGTTTTCGAGGAGCACGTAGAAAAGCTTGAAGATTGCTACAACTTCGGCTTTGCACGTTACGAGGAGTTTGTTAAGTCGAAGTATCCAGACCTGGACTTCGACATTGGGCGATAATGCCACGAGCCACCCTTCTACCAATGCCTCTGCTGCCGTAGCCCCTGCCTCTAATCAGGGCGTCTTCTCCTGTTGTGGTCCCCATCCTCGCTGAGGGCCCTATGGATGTTCCTTGAGAGCTCTATCTTTCCTTTTTCCTGTTCTTTTTATCTTAAGACTTGTGATTTTCAAATTTTTGTTAATGGAAAGAATATTTTGTTCGTTTTTGTGATAATGCGTTACTTGGTTAACGATCTAACCTTTATTCTAAGGGTCGAGCGTTTTAGTTGCATACTTCTTTGTTTCAAGAACTACATTAGTCATCTTGTCGATAGACTCCAACTCTCTTTGTTTAGAGGCCGAGTTGCTTCAATAAGGGTGTTTATCTCCCTCGTGAGGGGAGCCCTTCGTAGATTTTGCAGGTTGGGAATTGGGACTCGAAAATGTAGATAGAACGAACTCCCTTGAACTAGGATTATTATTATAACTCTTTAAAAGGGTAAGTAGATCATAGATAACGTAGATAGAAAAACAGGACTTGGGATTACACTCGACAGACTTAAGCATGATAGACTTTCGGGTGCTTTGAGGCAGAGCTCACCCCTCCATGTCCACGAGTTGATACATTCCTGGTCAATTTGTGGTAGTCACCATGTAGGGGCCTTCCCAGTTTAGACCAAGAGTTCTAGAGCCGAGCTCCTTAGTGTTTTGGAATGTCTTGCGGAGGATTATGTCCTCGGTTCAGAATCTTCTGACTTTCACTTTGGAATTGTAGAAGTGCATGACCTGTCGTTGTCTAACTGCGGCTCTTAGTTGGGCTTTTTCTCTTTTCTCCTCGAGTAGATCTAGGTCAAGCATCATTAGTTCGGCGTTCTGACCTGTTCATTTGCTTGGGGATGCCGAGTTGATGAATAAATGTTCCGGATTCCAAGATTTTCACACATACCTAGGAATCGATTGTTGTCGAGCTGTTTCCTCTTGTTGGAGATGATTGTGTGAGGAACCTCGTACCAACATATTATATTCTTCCACATGAAGTCTGTAATCTTTTGCTCAGTGATCGTGGCCAGGGATTCAGCCTCTGCCCATTTGGTAAAGTAGTCAATAGAGACGACTGCGAACTTGGTTTGCCCTTTACCAGTTGGTAGGGGGCTGATGATGTCGATCCCCCATTGGGCGAACGACCATGATCTGATCATGGGAGTTAATAGCTCGGGTGGCTGATAAAGTATCGTTGGTAATCGTTGGCACTTATCGCATTTTCAAATATATCATCCCGTGTCCGCATGGATCGTTAGCCAGAAATAACCTTGTCGGATGATTTTGTGGGCGAGGGCTTAGTTACTTGAATGGTTGCCACAAATTCCTTCGTGAGTTTCTTTCAGGACGTACTCAGCTTCCTCAGGTCATAGACATCTAAGGTAAGGGAGGGAGAACCCCTTCTTGTACAGGATGTCCTTGAGCATGGTATAACGAGCTGCTCTAGAGTGGAGGCTGTGTGCTTCTAACTGGTCTTCAGGTAGTTTACCTTGCTCCAGGTAGTCGACTATCGGATCCATTTAGGTCGAACTTGGTTTTATGGGAAGCACTATGACAAGATCAGGTTCATTGATGCTCGGCTCTGTTAGAAATTTGATTGGGATCAGTTTTGGGATATCATCTTCAGCCGCTATGCCAACTTGGCTAGCATATCCACTTTGGAGTTTTCTGAGCTGAGGATCAGGCTGATGTTACACCTTGGGAACTTGCTGATCAGTTCTCGGGCTTTTTGTAAGTAGGTCTTCATTTTTTCTCCTTTTGCCTGGTATTCACTGGCTATTTGGTTGACGACAAGTTGCGAATCACTGTGAACCTCTAAGTGCTGAGCTCCCATTGCCGATGCCAGCCTTAGCTCGGCCAAGAGGGCCTCATATTTTGTTGCATTGTTCAACGCTTAGAATCCGAATCTCAAGGCATATTATGCACAGGTCTGGTCTGGTGCTTCTAAGACTATACTAGCGCCGTTGCCTTTTGAATTGGATGAACCATCTACATGTAGCGTCTGTGTTTACAACTTTGGTTCGGTTACTTGGCTTATAGGCCAATTGGCTTGGATGTTGGATGGAGCTTCTGATGAGTCATCCTTGGGCACGAGTTCAACGAGGAAGTCAGCCACTACTTGTCCCTTAATATTAGTGCGGGGATGGTGGCTGATATCGAACTCGCTGAGCTTAACTATCCACTTCATGAGTCTTCTTGATAGCTCGGGCTTTTGGAGCACTTGCCGAAGGGGTTGGTCTGTCGGGACCACAATGGTGTGGGCTTGAAAGTAGGGTCGGAGACACCACGCGGAGATGGTTAGGGCCAGGGCAAGCTTCTCGATGCTCTAATACCTGGTTTCTGCTAGGACTAGGGCCTTGCTGACGTAGTACACGGGAAATTGCTTTCCCTCTTATTCTCTAATAAGGAGCGAATTGATTGTAGCTGATGACATTGCAAGATATAATAGGAGCAGTTCTCCTTATTCGGGCTTTAAGAGTAGTGGCGGGGACCCCATGTACCGCTTGAGCTCATGGAGGGTGAGCTCGTACTCCTCTGTCCATACTACTTTTTGGTTTCCTTTGAGCTATTTGAGAAAGGGCAAGCTTTTATTTGTAGCTCGGGAGATGAATCGACTAAGCGCGACCACTCTTCCTGTAAGGCACTGGATTTCCTTTGTTATGTTTGGTGAGCTCACGTCGAGCAGGGCTCGGATCTTATTGAGGTTTGTTTCTATTCCCCTTTGGCTTACTAGGAATCCGATGAACTTTCCGAAGCTAACGTCGAAGGCACATTTGCTCGGGTTAAGCTTCATTTGATATTTCCTTAAGATCGCAAGCATTTTCTCGAGGTTGGACGGGTGGTTTGCAGCCTTGACGCTTTTGACCACCATATCATCGATGTAGACCTCTAAGATCGCCCGATCTGTTGAGTGAACATTTTGTTTACATGCCTCTCATACATAGCACTAATGTTCTTCAATCCAAAGGGCATAACCTTATAGCAGTAGAGTCCTTTGTTGGTGACAAACCTCATATTCTGCTTATCATGAGGGTGCATCGCGATTTGGCTGTAACTTGAATATGCGTTCATGATGCTTAGGAGCTTGTGTCTAGCTGTGTGGTCGACGAGTTGGTGGATTCGAGGGAGAGGAAAACTGTCCTTGGGGTAGGCTTTGTTCAGGTCGCTGTAAATCAACACAAACTCGCCACTTCCCATTGGATTTCTTCACCAGGACAATGTTGGTTAGCTAGTCCGGATAGTATATCTCTTTCACGAAACCTTCTTCGAGGAGTTTCCCAACCTCCTCTCTAATTACTGCATATTGTTTTGCTTCGAATGCTCTCCTCTTTTGCCTGACCGGCTTGTGGTTGGCATCAACGTTGAGTTTGTGTACCATCACCTTCAGGTTGATGCCACGCATATCTTGGTGCGACTAGGTGAATATATCAGAATGTCGCTAAAGGAGAGTCATGATTTCGTCTCATAGTGTAACACCTCGAACTTTTCAATACCCGAGTATTGAAAGTTCTTGAGTGTTACCATGAAATTTAACTTATTATGTACATTGGTACGATACCAATCTAACTATCCTAATCTTACATCTATTCTCCAACACAAATCTGACCATTGAGAATAATCTCCATTCATAGATCAAGCCATCTGACTGTTGATTTTAAGATAGGATCATCATATGTCTAAGTATTCTCACTTGTCCATCACAACCGACCGTTCAGTTAACTATTCACCGCTAGGTAAAGATAACTAACCGTCCACTCTGAGCTTGGACCACCTGACTATAGTAAACTAGCTACTTGATTTTTTGTATCCGCTCGTACATATATCGAATTGAGATTCTGACCATTTATCTTGTTGATCACCTATGAATATGCTTAACCCACCATCAAAACTACAATCTGAGAAACGTACACATATGCCTCTTGATCACTCCAAAAACTCACTTGTGATCATCAGTTTACAAAACTAACCATACACCTACTTACATACATGATCAGAGTACTCCATCAAATTTTTCTATTTTTAACATTTCATCTAACCATCCATTATGTTGGTTGATATATGTACATTCCCTTAATTAGTTTGGTGAATAATTCCTTATTCATAATGATTTAGATATAAGTTCTTTTATAAGAATTACTTAAAAATGTGCCTATAACCATGTAGAACTATTAGATTTCTCAAAACTCTCGTATCAACAATAATTACGAAAATGTCATTAACCTAGACCCCTGAATTCTAGATCACATGGTTCCCACGATTTGTTTGATGTGAAATTTTATAACATGCCTATGTATGATAAATTGACCATAAATGTCAAATTTCAGCCTTTAGATCATTGTAAAGGTGACCCAATTGATAAATCACCCTCAACTGTTGATTTTGGTTGCCATCGAGTGAAGAAACCTCATGGGTAGGCGTAGTAGGATATTTTCCTTCATATGAACAACTTAGATTGCCCATCATATGGACCAAGTGTGAAATATGAAAACGTCACTTTGATAGGCTTTTCCTTAGGCACGAAGTCATCCTGTTAAGGCCTACAAACTCCTTATAAATATGGATCTTCTGATTTAACCACTTCCTTCCATCTATCACAATTCAAATTTGGACCACACTTTGGTCTCATATTACTACGAGATTATATAAAATTTAGGCCCTGATCTATGATCCTACACCTTCGAAGGTTGAAGCCAATTCCTTCCTTTTGGTATAAAAGGTGAAATTTTAGATTTAGACTTTTTCCACCATTGATCAACTACCAAAGTTTATCCAATCATTTTCTTATCTTGACTACAAATTTTTTTCAAAATTGGGCCTTGATTATCAAGTGTAAACCGTTAATTGAAATCAAGTTTGTTTTAGAACCCATAAGGAGAATTTTCAAGATAGGCCAATCTAAATTTCGAATTACTAAGAAAATCATATACCCTGGCTCTATTCGATGACCCTAACACAATGTATGAATTAGATTTAAAGAAAGATCATTAGAAAAAGAAAAATTGGAGAAACCCAATTCAAGTGGGATGGGAAACACACCTCTTTCACATGCCTACTCCTTTATGAAAGGAGTGTGCATCCCCTCTCCACTCACACGCTCACCTCCCAAACGTTTAAGGAGAAGGAGAGAGAGACAGAGAGAGAGAGAGAGAAGCCTAGACGCCCTCTTCTAAGCGATTTCGTGATTCATGTGAAAACTTTTCATGTAGAAGCTTTCCTACATGGATATCTACCTAGGGTTTAGATTTAAGGCTAAGGTGAGGGATTTCTTTAAGCATATAATAATTTAAGTTGATATTCTTTATCTTACCTTTTACATGCTATGCTTTCATGATTCTCTCTGCAATTGTTTAATTTACTACCAACAATTATTTATACTTTAGAAATTATGGTGATCCTTATTAATTTATGTGAGGTGATGGATACAAGCCGTGCCATTGCCTTTACCAATTTTATTGAGTTAGCCCTCGTTACTCTCCTCTTTTATTGAATTAGCCATTGTTACTATCCTCTTTTGCTAAGTTGGCCATTGTTACTCTCCTCTTTTGTTGAGTTAGCTTATTGTTACTCTTCTCTTTTATTATGTTAGTCTTGTGGTACCTCCCTTTATGGCTTGGGCATGTGTCTTGAAATTTTGAAACTCCCATGGTTCAATTTATTTTTCCTTTGGTGCAAGTGATGTGTTAGAGGTCTCATATCTAGTGATTCGTATATTTTATCATGGATGTAATGCGTTATGGGTAGCAGCTGTCTTGGTTGGCACGTAATTCCGTGGGTTAGTTGGTGTGTTGCACAATCGATGTAAGTAAATCACTATACGTGTTACATCACTTCTCAGGTTTAGATGTCACAAATAATCTCTTCATGAATACATCATGTCGCGTAAATCTCCTAATCAAGTTGTTGTGTCGCCTTGAGATGTTAGATAAATCCACGTTAACGTTGGACACGCCGACAAATCTATGTAGTTATGGGATGTGGGGCGAGTCAGATTTTTCTATGAATTATATTCCACGTCGTGATGATCACTACGTATGATGAGCTGCACACGCTCTGGTAGGTATGCATTCATATATATATATGTATATGTATATATATGTATATATATATATATATTGGTTACGTATATTGATACCACTCGTAGTGGTGAAGTATGAAACGTATCAAAACCATTACATTACTTTTATGAATATCTTGAATTATTATTAATCTTAAAAGGTAACTATTACTATGAGTAGGGCATTGACCCTCTCCAACCATACAGATGATGCAGGTGATGTACAGACTGAAGACTCAGAGGACCATCTCCTTATGAAAGATTATACTGAATGAATAAGAAAATAACTCTATGATTTAGTTTTATTCATGTTTTCACTGCAGACTTGTTAATCTAATAAGCTCCCATTGAGAGGATGTTTGATACTTAGTTGAGTTCTTCAAATATAATGGAATAATAAATACAGTTGATTTTACTCTCGTGAATGATTACCTTCATGAATGTAATTGAATGTAACATAATTGAAAAAAATATATGGTGTGATTTTTAAAGCATCCAATTCATTCAATTGTTAGCACTCAATTTTTCTCGGGCACGAGTATAAACTCTGGCCGTGAAAATTTGGGATGTTACATGCAGTGCTGGGGCCAGGGATAATCTGACTTGAACCGTATGAACGGGGTCGGGTTTGTCAAGGGGGAAGACACGAGGTCCTTCATCAGGCATCCTCTCTCGTCGGACTCTTCATGAGGATTGAGGGAAGTGTGGTTCATTGCTTGGTGCGTCCTTAATTTAAGGAATAGCATTATCGAGCTTCCTATTGATCGCCTTTGACCAATCCAGTGTCGTGCTTGGTGGGGAACTTCATCGCCAGATGATACATAGATACGACTGCCGGTAGGGTGTTGAGTGAGGGTTGTCCGAGGATCACATTGTAAATGGAGGGGCAATTGACTACCAGGAAGTCTATCATTGCTGTCGTTTGCTTTTGTCCTTCCCCAACAGTGATTGGGAGTTAGATTGATCCTTTCAAGGTGACTTTGTCTTCTGTGAACCCGAACAGAGGCGTCTTGACAGGTCAAAGTCGGTCTCTCTTGACCGACATCTTGTCAAATGCTTCGGCGAAGAGGATATTTGTCAAGCTACCAGTGTCCACTAAAATTCAAAACATTCTACGATTAGCTATGGTCATAATCACCACTACTGCATTGCCATGGGGGTGGTAGACATATCTGACATCCTCCTCGGTAAAGGTCAGGTTGCAGGGAGTCATCTGATGATCTTTTGGAGGCTTGCCGACAACATGCACTTAGTGTTCTGGAACATTCCAGCTGAAACTTTGAGCATGGGCCCTCCGAGCTCTATTGGAATCACCCCTACTGGCAGGTCCACCGAAGAGCATGCGGATTTCCCCCTTAGGCTCATTGTTGATTGGTTGCTTATCCGTGGAGTCCACTCATTTTTCCCTCTTGGTGATGTATTCGCGCAAGTGTTTGTTACGGATAAGGGCCTTGATCTCTTCCTTCAGGTTGAAGCAGTTACCAATCAAGTGGCCGTGGTCAAAATGGAAAGCGTAATACTTTCTTTTATCTCGTTAGTCAGTGTTGGCTTTCATCTTGTTCAGCCACCTCAGATTCGCTTGTCCTGAACTTCTATGAAGACCTACTTGTGCATTGTGATGAGAGGGGTATATGAGTTGAATTTATTATTGGGTCATTTGCTCGGACGTTGCCCTCTTGGGTGCTCATCTTTTTTCCTCCTTTTGTTGCCTTCAGTTGGTGGCTCTTCCTTAAGCCATTTTTCCTTGGCCGAGCTTCCCTTCTGTCGAGCAGCCCATCGCAGGTTGGTGGTCTCCTCGGTGTTCGAGTACTTCTGAGATCGGTTGAGGAGGATTTTTGTTGAGTGAGAAGAGAAATCTTCCATGCCCAAGGTCTCCCATCATCATGGTTAGGGTGATCTCCTCTGAGTGTGTTTACACATGTAGCGCCTCTAGCTTGAAACGCTTGATGTAGTCTTTTAGTAGTTCTCCATCATTATGGATGACATGGAGAAGGTGGGATGTTGGTTTAAGGCTTTATTTTCCTTTTATGAAGTTGGCGATGAAGGCTTTGCTGAGTTCCGCGAATGAGCTTATTGATTGTGGCTTCAACTGTCAAAACCACATTTGAGCTAGCCCGGTTAGAGTTATTGGGAATGTTCGGCACATAACCACGACTAGTGCACAATGTAGTTCCATCCATGCTCTAAACGACTCTAGGTGTTCAGTGGGATTAGTAGTCCCCGAGTACGGGGTGATCTGGGGCATTCGAAACATTGGAGGGATCTGTGCGATAATTATGTCGATGGTAAAGGGAGGCTCTATTTCCTCCAACGTCACCTCTATTGAGGTAGGGGCACTTGGTTGATAGGTTTGCCGCATGTCGCCTCTTTGACCTCATAAATCTTTAAGCTCGGCTTACAAGGGCTCTCGCTTTCGACTATCTCTTCATCTGTAGCCCCGGAAGCCTTACCGCGCTTCTTTTTCTCCAAATCATGGTATAGGTTAGTCTTTGCTACGATGGTGGCACTAGAGACATGGGATGATACAAGCTTGGAGGCGTTGTCTCGTCCACATTGGGAGCGGGTAGGTGCCTCAAATGCACCGCTTGTCTCTGGGACCATCCATCCCGAAGCATGCTCGACCCTTTGGGTTCAGTAGGGTTACAATTTCTCTAGTAACCGCTTCATAGAGCTCATGTTGTCATTTAATGCCTTGACTTGTCGTTCGAGGGAAATAAGCCAACCTCCACGGTCGGGAGATCATTGCTCCAGACCTGCGAGTGCGGAATCGGCTTGTATTTGCGAAGAGGAACCTCTGTGGCTGGCTTATTGCTCCGGTTTACTAGGTTGAGTATGCTTGGGGTGGCTGAGGCTTTCTATTTTCCTCTCACCATTGTTGGATTGTGATGAAGTAAGAACAAGTTTTGAATGTTATTCCCATAGACAACGCGAAATTATTGATGTAGAAATCTGGTCAACCCTCCCTAACTCATGAACCTACACAAAGAGAAAATAAAGTGGACCCTGGCTTGTGCCGGGGACCCTTCGATGTCAAAGTCGGGAATTTGGGTCTAGTTGAGTGTCAAGGGTATAGGGTTAGAGATTGTGCGTACCACTCCCCTTTGGGGATCTTCTTATTTATAGATGAGAAGAGGCGGTGGCGTAGGGCATGGTCATTCCTGCTTTAGAGAAGACAAAATCCTAGTAGGATTCTAAGTTTAGGTGTGACAGGGATCTTTCTAGATCTTTGGCAAGAAGAACCGCGCTGGAGATGGTCATCGTGATCTTCGGCACAGATCGTGGACGAATAACAATGTTGACTAGGTTAGGCTCGGTCTACTGTTGGGGCTGAGCTCGACATGATGGTGAGAGGTCGAGCTCTTCTTGGTTGGGCTCTGATCCGATGAGGTCGGACTCGGCATATTCGCTCAGGTTGGGCTCATAGTATTTGTTGAGGTCGAACTCAACATATTTGATAAGTTCGAGTTCGGCATATTTGTGAAAGTGCCCTTGTTTGTCAATATACGTGAGTATTGAGTCTGTCAACTAAGGGAGCCATAAGATGAAGACATCATTCAATATCTTTGGTAGTTGTTTACAACATTTGATTGCTCATTCAATATCTCTTGAAAAGCAAGAATTGTTGGACAATTCTCAGTTTTATATATGTTACAAGCACAAATACCACAAACAACTTCCTCAGCCTTTTCGGGTTCTACCTTATTAAGTTCCATGGCCTCGACTTTTCTTGTGAGTTTGGACACTCTTGCATTTATATCATCTTCCTCTTTTAAAACATAAATTCCTCGCCTTTCCTTTGATTGAGTAGGCTTAGAAGTGGTAGTTCTTGAGGAGGTATCCCATGATTGCGCGTTTTCAGCAAGTTTATCAAAATAATCATACGCATCATTGGCTTCCTTGTTCATGAATTCCCCATTACACATCATCTCCACAAATTGGCGCATGGGTGAGGTAATCCCTCATAGAAAAAGCTTGTTATACACCATGTTTCGTAGCCATGTTGTGGATATAAATTTATGAGATTCTTAAATCGCTCCCAACATTGAAAGAAGGTCTCATCCTCTTTTTACACAAAATTCATGATTGCTTTCCTTAAGGTATTTATTTTATGATAGGGGAAGAACTTTTTAAGAAATTCCCTTGTCATCTCAGCCCATGTGCCAATGGACCTTAGTCTTAAGGAATGTAACCACGACTTAGCCTTTTCTTTAAAAAAGAAATGGAACAATTTCAGCCTAATTGTGTCCTCAGACACATTTGGGAAGTGTAATGTAGATATTATTTCATCAAACTCTTTCATATGCAAGTATGGACTTTCAGATTCTAGCCCATGAAACTTAGGTAGGAGTTGAATTACTCCTGGTTTAATATCCACAGCTCCTGCATTCAATGGGAATATCAGGCAGGAAGGTGGGCTCACCCCCATCAGTTATAAATCATCTCGTAGAGTATGCAGCAGGGGTGCATTATGCACCTCATTTTCATCTTGAACTTCCTCAAATGGTGGTTGATGTTGAGGTTGATTTGCAGCCATTACTTCTTCTGACTTAGAGGATCTCAAGAGGTGTCTATTCCGGTGATGGATAGGCAATCCTTCAACTAATCCTCCTTCACTCAAGAGATGGAGGGTGTTGTCACGAACCCACTTGGGTATGAAATACTTTCAGCCCTCAAGTAACTAAATAATTACACCTAAAAAGAAAATTAGAAAAACTAAAACAAATAAGAGATCTAGAAAAGATAAGAGAGAGGGTTGGAACAAAATTATGGAATAAGTAGGGGTGCACACAGTTCAGTTTGGTCCAGTTTTGGGGTGAAACCGGAACCGAACCATTCCCTACGGTTCTAGAATTTTTGGAACCGGAACTGGACCATTAACACCCTAGAACCGAGCTGGAACCGGACCGTGAAAACCGGTTCGGTTCCGGATCGGTTGCACAGTTCTGGACTTTTTAAAGCCCAGCCAAATGCTCCAAAACATAGATGGTCATTCTAATTTAGGCCAAAACATAGACGTCATTTTGTAAAAATCCCTGCACTGAACCTCCAAACCACCTATGATGACTTGGGTGAATGTAACAAAGGGAAGGAAGAAGAAGAAGAAGAAGAAGAAAGAAAGAAAAGAAAACTCCAAACCCAGAGTTGTTTTGCAAGCTTAGTGTGTCCCCCTTACAATGGCAAGCAAGATGAGCACGGCCCAGAACCCACTTACTACCGCTTCAACTTTCAAGAGTCCAAAACCAACCCAACTGTGAAAAACAGAGAGATCCTGCTCAAGTACAAATCCTCACCTCACGATGCTTTCGTAGCTGGGCCCATTTGTAACACCTGGTCCATTCGGTACTATTTTCCATGCTTATGATGATTGAAGCCCTTAGCTAGACATAAATTGATCATTCATAGTACACACCCAACTGACCGGAACCCCAAGACCTTGAAACCTATCTCATATCGATCGCTCCATCGCCGCGATCGTGGAGGTACCACCCGTGCGTCGGTATGATACTCCGCTAGTGAGATACGCCGTGAAGAATAATAAGTGTATCATGTGCGCATGGCACCATGTATTTTATTCCACACATGTGCACAACACATGTCAAGCACACATGTACATGCCACACATGGGTGAGAGAATCTCTACCCATGTGTGTGATGTCACATACCCATACCTCTTCTCTCTCATGTGCATAAAAGTCAACCTTTCTCCATGCCATACACTATGCATGACATCACCACACCATGCCATCCCATGCTCCTTTAATCCACCATTAATTGCAAAGCATGAATTAAGTACCATAATCCTAGCCTAAGCTAATATTAATCACAATAGCTTAACCAAAATTTTATCCATTTTTTTTTATAAATACCCCTCCATCCCTTAGCATTTCACCATTTTTCCATAAGAGAGAGAGAGAGAGAGAGAGAGAGAGAGAGAGGAGTGATCTTGGTGGGCCATCAACTCCATCAATCCCATACCTTTCATCCATCTCAACCATCAATTCCATCCCTTCTATACATCTCAACCATCCATCTAATTCATCAAGGTGAGTACACCCACTCCACTCTTGGTTTGTTTGTTTTTTTTAAATTATTTGTATGATTATTAGTGGAAATGATTTGAGAATAATGATGTGATCAATGGTGTGGATACATAAGAGAGTACATATAAATAATAATAATTAATACTTGTGATGATATGATGATAAGGATGTGATTAATGGTATGGATGCATAGAAAAAAAAAATAATAAAAAATAATAATTTATTATAGGCTTTATGTGGGACCCATTGATAGTGGGCCCCACCAGAATTTTGTAGCCATCCAAACTGTTCAAGTATGGCATTTTGGTTAGCCACACGCTCACACATGCACACGTGCATACACACCAAAGAAAAAAAAAAGAAGGCAGGCGTCCCGCCGTTTGAAAGAAAAAGAAGGGATGAGGTGTGGGTCCACAATGGGCCCCACCCATGATGTATGTATTAAATCCACGCCGTCCATTCACTTTTTCAGATCATTTTAGGCGTTGAACCAAAAAATGAAGCCGATCCATTTCTCTAGTAGGCCACACCATCAAAAATCATGTGAAGACATACTAAAACATATAAAAGTACTTGCTGGGGCCCAATTGAAATTTTTATGCATTTGAAACTTGGATTGGACGTCCACCACGTGGAACACACACAACAGATGGACTGGATCGTCCTGTTGTGGGCCCCATATATGAGAACAAAAAAAAACAAAACAAAACAACTATTTGACACTGCAGCAAGCAGCGTCTCTGTTAACGCTGGAAAGAGGTGGCCCCACCACAGGCCCTAACTTGATGTATGTCGAACATCAGCACCGTGAATTTGATGGGTCCCCTCTTAAAAATGGGTCACGCCAAAAATTAACCGTACAAAGAACTTAGGTGGCCCACACCATCTAAAATAATGTGCAGACATGGCTAAAACATATAAAAGCACTTTTTGGGCCCCACCTGAAATTTGGATGCATCTGAAACTTGGACTGACCCATCAACCACGAGGGACACACACACCAGTCGGACTGATCATCCTATTATGGGCCTCATATTTGAAAACAAAATAAAAATAAAAATAATATATATGTCGTCACTGTTGCTGACGCTGGAGGAAAGTGGGCCCCATCACAGGCCCCACGTTGATGCATGTCAAACATTAGTACCATGCAATTGATGGGTCCCGTTTAAAAATGGGCCACCTCCAAATTTCAGCCGTACACAGAACTCAGGCGGCCCACACCATAAAAAAATATTAATAATTACAAAAAAAAAAGATTTGGATCAATCTGATCATGAGGTATGTGTTATATCTAAACCGTCCATCCATTTGGCAAGTTTGTCTTAAGGCTTGAGAAGAAAAAAAAAAAGAGAGAGAGAGATAGATCTAACTATCAAGTGGGCCACACTACAAAAGTGGCAGGGATTGAACGTAAACCATTGGAACCCTTTTTGGGTCAGAAATTTTGGAGCAGTATGAAATTTGTTTTTCCCCTTAATTCAGGTCTTTGTGACCTTATGAACAGATTGGGTGGGAAATAAATGTTATGGTGGGCCCGATGAATGGTTTAACGGTGAAATCATTATCCTAATTGCTAATTGAGGAGAGGTCCAGATAATTTTTGGTTATGATTCATTTTTCGATAATTTTCTAAAATGATCTCTAAAAATAGATGAATGGTGTAGGTATAATAAATACATCACTGTAGCACACATGTAACTTTGATCTCCTTGAACCATTCGTACAACTCGAAGCTCGAGCATGTAAAATCATGTGTTAGGTCCACCTGAAATTTGGATGTATCTGAAACTTGGTCTGACCCCTCAACCAAGTGGGACACACATAATGGATGGGCTGGATTTATGAACCATACCTCTGCAGGCCCAACAAATAATTATGAATATTTAAGAGAGGGTAACCCTCTCAACTTGTGTGTGGTATGGCCCACTTTGATGTAGGTGTTATGCCACTTAATCCACCATGGTTATGACATGATTTATATTCAAGATCCTCATCATTTATTTATTTTATCAACCCCTTTGACGGTATGTTACCAAGACTCAGGCCCATCCAATGATTAGATAGCCGTTCATTATGAAATAATGTAAATTGAACTCTCATCACAAAAAAATTTATTATGGGCCATCCTAATGATGCATTAAATATTCAACCCATCTAGCCCATGTACCGGGTCCCCTCTAGGGCATTGTCCCAAAGATCAGTCAATCCAACCTGAATTGGACCACACAATACAAGGCTGTGAGAATAAGGACTTAACTATTGAATCCAACCTAAGGCCATCATGGTGTATCTATTTAATCCATGCAGACCATCCACTTCCTCATATCATTTTAGGACTTGGACTAAAATCAAAGCAGACCTAAGTCGTAGGTGGGTCACACACAACTCAACCTCATGGGAAATCCCCATGGACTCTACTGCATAGGACCCATTATGAATTCCATTGATATGTGAGCCCAAGAATGTTAAGGCCCATTTTGAGTGAATGCCATGTGGGCCCATCAGTGATAGCCTTGTTTGGCCTAACCATTGGGCCTCTTCGATAAGAGTTTGTAATTTCCATGTGTGGAATGTATGACGAACTGGTATTATAATTTTCGAAGTAATGATGATTGGTCCTTTAAATGGGCTGATTGTGGACATCCCTTGATCACTTGACACTTTGGTTAGAGTGCGGCCTCAAGTAATAAGATCATGATACTTGTGTTTAAACCCTTAAAAACATGTTTAATTATAACAAATATATAAACTCTAGTGGTGTGAGGGTGTGATATTACCTGTTTGGCCCATTGATCATGTGGGTATTTGATGTATGTATAGCCACCTAATCATAGGCAATGGTAGAGAACATGTAGTATATGTAGTCATCTAACTGTGTGAATATGAAGTACGTAAAAGGCCACCTAACCTTATGAAATTAAGTGGCATCGATGACCATTCAACAACGTAGGTTTGTACTTATCGACATAGATACCAACACTTGAATCACACATGACCAAGTTGTACACTAAACCGAATATGATTTAGGGTTATATTACCCAAGCTAATGCTATCAAGATCCTGGATTTTTATACAATGTGATCTTTAAACTATAAATGGTATGATGAAATGTGGTTCTCGGCCCTTAACCAGGTGACACCGAATATGAGTCATTATCTATGTGACGTGTGAAGTGGTTGTAGTATAAGACTTATCATAATTGGTGTAGGATGTATTCATGGCCTATGGGCAAGGCCCATTGAGATATATTTCCGGTCCATATGATGAAGCTCATTGTGATGTATTTTCAGCCCATGTGATGTGGCCCATAGTGATGTGTATTAGGCCCAGGTATATGGTCTACCTGTGAAATAGATTTAAGGCCACTTGCAATGTATTCGAGGCCCATGGGTGAAGCCCAATGTGATGTATTTGAGACTCATGGGCGTGGCTCATTGAGATATATTTTAGGCCCATGGGTTGTGGCTCATTGTGATGTATTTGAGGCCCGTGTGTAGGGCTCACCTCTTGAGTATTTGAAGCCCATGGGTCGTGCAGCCTGATGTGGTGTATTCATGGCCCATGAGCCAAGGCCCATTGCGATGTGTAGTGCACATATGATATGACCCAATGTGATGTATATGCCCAATGCGATGAATGTGCGGCCCTTGTGTGAGACCCGAAGCGGGCCTGAAGGCTGATGTGGTGTATTCATGGTCCATGTGACCATGATGATACAAGCCCATACGCATCATCTGCCCATTGCGATGTGTATTGTGATGTCATATTGTGGATGGCCGGATGGGACACCAATTTTTTTTTGATGTCTCTGTATGAAAATCTCTAAACCTGGCCTCAATGAGTCTAGACCGAGTGGAGTGCCGAATACCTGGAGGCCGCGTCTCCCACTGTGTCGTGGTCGGTTGGGAGGGGGTATGGCCTTACCCGCCTGAGGGTAGGGGGCATTACTAGGCTGAGCCTGACCAGCTCGTAAATGGGTCCGTTATCGACATGCCGAATAGGTATTGGCATACTATTGGCCAGGTGGATAGTAAGGTTTCTTACGCTCACTTGGACTACGAGCCTAGGGAAGGGACAGTGCCATTTGGAGTGTACTAGACCTAGAAATGTGTAGTACTGATATGTGGACTTATTGAGCAGGAGTTGCATACTCATTCATTCATTCATTCACTATTCACTCGGGCTGGTGGTGCGTAACTATTTGTTGTGTGTACCTTCGCAATGGCCAGGATTTCGGTTAGGGCGTGCGACTAACCTGAGATCAGAAGTTTACCACATTGAGTCTGACTATCCAAATTAGGTATGGGACTATTTTGGATAGAAGTCCCTTGTGATAGACTCCATAGTCTGCGATACTACGTACTACCATCCCGACTTCACTCCAGCACAGTCATTTCATTCGCACCACATATTGCATTGCATCCTCGACATCTGATATTTGGCTCTTTATAACTCCTCATTTACATACTGATTTATATTGCATACTCTGATATTGTATGACTCATGGACTTGTTAGTATTTCCGATATTGTATAATTATGGCATGACAATATGATGATGATGATGTGATTACGGATGCATGTAATATGGTTATGGTTGTGGTATGATTTTCATGTAGCATATTTATCTTGCCTGCATGTAGGACACACTGCACACACGTGTGTACTCACTAGGCTTTTTGCCTAAGCCTCCTATTTCCTATTTTTTTCAGGGTTGGAGTAGCTTGGAAGACTTAGCTTTCTCAATGCATTGCATCTATTCTTCGATTTGGCAATGTTGACGTTACGTATCTTTTGTAAAGCATTATACTTATAACCATCGGGACTTATGATGGAGAGTGTTGCTTGGTAGTTTGATCATAGATCTTCGTGCTCAGGTATTACTATGTATATAAGTAAAAAAAAATTCAGTCAAAAATCTTTCTTGTGGTGCGCCGAACTTGGGACTTGGTTTATGGAAGTCGAGTGCCGAATTTGGGGCATCACGGAAGCTGTTCGTCCCCGAGTTTGGGGCGTGACACCATTTATATTTTATACTCTTGAGTATTCAAAATTTCAGTCCAGCACAATGCACAAAAGAAATCTATAGCAGACAAAAGTTATCGATTTTAAAAAATAAAAATAAAAATGGAGAGACTTACCCTAAAACACCTAGTAGTCAAGATAGAACATATGTTTCTTTTCTTTCTTTGTTCATCAGGTATATACAACAGAAATGTGGTTTTGTGCATCATTACTCAGAGACCACAATGTATTTGAAAAAGAAGACAACAAAATTAAAAAGTATTCTCAATGGAATTAGAAAAAACCAAAATTCAATTCAAGAATTCTCATCCCCTTTCAATTTTCAGTCTGTCAATACATTATAGGCTACCAGTGAACTCAGGTAAGTAGATAGACAGGAGTTTCCTTTTACTTACAGACATTAGCAGATAGTTCTGCTTCCCCCCTCTCAGAAAGCTTCTTCTCAGACAATGTAACTAGCCCCTTGGGCCGCCGAGCTGGCTCTCAGTATCAGACATTCAGCTGACATTGAGAAAGCAGCATTATTGAAGAATCGAGAGGAAATCGAAACATGAAGTATACGTATGGTGGTGGGCCATCATGTAAGATGAAAATGTGTATGTACATATGGAGGTTTTTTTTTAAAAAACGAATGCTCGGTGCAGCTCATGGTTTGGATCCACGGTTTGGATCTGTGGTTCATGGCACGGCTCAGATCAATGGTGCGGTTCTATGGTTCGGTTCAATGGTTCGGATCTACGGTTCAGTTCAACGGTTCGATTCAACGGTTCAGATCGGTTCTGCAGGGCCCTAAACCAGAACCGATCCGTAATCAATGGTTTCGGGAATTTTTGAACCGGAACCGGACCAAACTGGACCGATCCAACAGTTCGATGTGCACCCCTAGGAATAAGAGTTTCTATGTTAGGATCCTACAAAAAAGAAAATAATGTTAGTTTAAAAAAAAATAGAAAAAATCCTTACCTAAAAATATAGCAGAAAAATAAACTCTAATCTTAACCTAATTCTAATACCAAATAATTCTAGAAAAATGCAACTGTAGCCCCCGGCAACGACGCCAAAAACTTGTTAACAGCCCTAAGTGTAGGGTTGCGATGTAGTATTAACTCAGTAAGACCGAGGTCGAATTCACAAAGACTAAACTTGTACGTATTATGAAATAACTAGAACTAGAACTAGAACTATAAAAAGATCTAAATCTAAATCTGGAATAAATGAGAATAATTGTGAATAAAGTTGATTAAAACTTGTGAATTAAAGGTCGGAACTAAAGTGCCAAGGATCCACTTATCGCTATCAAGATGCTACCTTGCTTAATTCAAAGAATACAATTGGAATTAGAGTCATATACTATCCAATTGGAAGATAAAATAATTAAATCAAATCTAAACTTTCATTGGCTTAATTCTCAATGGAAGAGAATTGTGATGAGTGGATGGGATTCCATCACCCTACCATGCCCATGAGACGATGATGAATAATGGGATTTACCAATCTCATAAACTCAGAATGAAAAAGAAGATATTCAAAGCTATCATAACATCTATTATAATTTGAGTCACAACAAACTATAGAAAACTAAAAATATTTCTTAAATTGAAACTAGAAGTCAATGAAGTTCAAAATAAACAAGAATCAAAGCAAAATAAACATCCAAACACGATACAAGCTTCACATCTTAGCTCTAGCTAAGAGATTTAGCTAACCAAAGACATGATTGAACTAAAACTCTTAAACAAAGCATAAAAACTAAATAGAAGAAGAAGATTGAGGAAGAAGGAAGGACTCCTTAAAGTTCTCCAACACTTTGCTCCACTCTTCCTGTCAAGCCCTAAACTCGGAGATCGGGCTCACAAAAATTTTCGATCGCCAAATCCGACACCGATAGCTTTCGTAGTATCCTATTCTCAGCTCCCGATGCCCATCCGCTAGGTTCCAATCTTGGGATGCTACGAGGAGGATTTTCAACATCAGTTTGATTCGTAATAAGCATAATCAAAGTCATAACTCACAAACAACAACCAAAAACTTCATCACATTTTCACTATGATCAAAACCTTACAAGTGCAAAGCACATAAAGGGAAATACAATGATGATGAATAAAAAGCTCCAAGATGATCTGCTAAGCGCTCTTGCCTCAGCGCCGTTGTGGTCCAACATCACCTGCATGCAACGATCGTGCATAAGCTTATGGAAAGCTTAGAGGGTGGTGAAAGTGTGTGCGCAAGGTAGTAATATAATTATGTAGTATTAGAGTAATGCGGAATATGTTGATTAATCCATGAATACTATTAGCCGTACCAAGGCTATGCAATGCAAGGCATGAATGATGACAGCCATACAAAGTCCATATGATGCGAGATATAACTCAAGCATACGAATCCTCATCTAAGTCCGCATATCAATACAACTCAACTGTAAAATATCATCGGGGTTTAGTACACTCCAAACCAGATTGCCGCCCCATCGCATGCAACAAGGTGAGTGAAAGAGATCTCACTATCCATCTGCCAATATCAGGCTCGACTTGTCGATAGCGGACCCATTCCTTGGGCTGGTCAAACTCAGCCTAGCTTTGCCCCCTTCACTCGGGCGGGTAATGTCACACCCCCTTCCAACCGACCATGACATAGTGAAAGTGCAGCCTCCTAGTATTCGACACTCAGCGCTCATATATCCACTTGGTCTAGACATTGGAGCAACCTCTTGGTACCATAAGGGTTTAGAGACTTTTACCCAGGGATATCTATAACACCCCATGCAGAACAAGATTTTCGGTATCCAATCCTTCCAACCATGATATGCCTGTGGAGGCTATGGCCTTGATGTCGCTAGGGTATATAGTATACATGACACACAATGCGAGATGCATGAATCACGCAATCCAGTCATACAACAATCATGCGCATACCGCGCGCTCATGTGGGCATCTCCCTTTGTCAGGGAGCCCCATAACAATCTGCCCAATGACATGCGCTATGATCAATCACTCATCTCATCACAAGTACGCAGATGATGCGTATGGGCATGTATTATGATGTTGTGTTGTCACATACTCATAATCAGTATCGATAAACGGCGTCGGCTTCATAATCGGCATCGATAATCGACGTCGGCCTCGATCATCCATAGTATAAAGATCGGCACTCGGCCGTGGTTATATCAAATCTGATAGTATGGAGTAATTCATCTACAGCGAATGGAGCCCACTTATTTGGGTTACCCCACTAAGGGAATGATGAGAATTGGCCTAACAAGGCCTAAGGGAAGGTCACAATGTGGACATCCAACCATCATTGCCCACCAATGTGGACATCTAACCAACATTGCTCCTAAGGAGTGGCCTACATAGGGCCAAAAATATAGTGGGCCCATGGCCTCACGTACAATCATGATGGGCCTCATTTACATCACATAGGCCTCGTCATATTAGGTGGGCCTCGCACCTGGGCCTCAAATATATCATATGGTCCCCGAATACATTACAATGGGCTCACCCATGGGCCTCGAATACATCTCAACGGGCCTCTTATGTCAAACGGGCCACATCACATGGGCCACATTATATGGGTCGCACCAACGAACTTTATGTACATCAAATAGGCCGCACCGATGGGCCTCATGTATATCAAATCGAGCTCACCCTTATGAATATTTAAGATCCGACCTATTCATAAGTTAACATAGAGATAAATGAAGTGAAAACAATATCAACTTAATTGGAAACTACCATGGCCCTTAGAAGTTTGAACGGTGGATGTCACTGTCCCCGTTAATTTTTTTTTTATGGTGGGGTTCCACTTGAACTTTAGATCTAACCCATTCTTTTGCTCATGCCATAAAATGATATCTCAAATGGTTGGACGGTTTGTATACAACACATGCATCATGATGGGTCCTATAGATAGATAGCGTGGATGGAATAGGTGGGACCCACGGAGCTTGCTGCCGTGTACAGCAGCTGGTAGTGGGGCCCACTTGCTGCCGTGTACAGCAGCAGGTTGCACCAAACAGGGCAGCTATATAGCTGTCGTACATGCAGCTATTGCTGCTTTAAAGCAAGGCAGAGGTGGGTCCCACGTAGGCCCACCACAACATTCAAGATATAATTATAATATAATATATAATATATTAATATAATATAATATATTAATATTATATTTAATATACCAACCCGTCCAGGCCCTGGATGTCATAGACATACATACATCACACGTGGGTGGGTCCCACGTAGGGCCCACCATCTTATATATATATATATATATATATATATATCTGTATATATGCTGACATCCAGGCCCTTGGATGGCCTGGACAGTCACATACATCAAGGAGGGCCCCACACGTGGGGTGGGTCACCACACATACATGATGGTGTGGCCCACCCCAATGGATGGATGGCGTAGATGGGTCCCATAGACCTTGCTGATGTTCACACTTCACCGCTAGCCACTCCCAGTAGGGAATCAATGCCAAGACCTTAGCATTGAAACGAGATATCTTTAACTCAGCCTACCACTTTAGCTATGGATCTGGGTCTCACATCAGATCACACTTCACTGCCAGCCACACTCACAGTTAGTTCATACTTCACTGGCTGGCCACATCCAGTGAAGTTTGGATACAACACAGGCATCATGGTGGGTCCCACATGGACGTGGCCCACCAGATTTGGATCAATCTGATATTTGGGTTTCTCCTACATCCAGGCCCACCTATAGATGGTCAGTAAGGTGGGCCCTACGGATGGGACGGCGTGGATCATACCTCACAGTTGGGGCCATAATACATGAGAAAGAGAGAAAAAGAGAGGGAGAGAGAGAGAGATTTCGGCGGTGATGGAGGGGCCCCGCCACTATGGGCCCCTCTTGTTACAAAGCGTACATCAAGGTGTGTCCCACATATATGGACCCTTAAATCAAAAAATGAATGAAAGACAAAAAATAAGGTGGGTCTAACAACTCAGTGATCTGTATGGTCTGCCATATAATGCCTCAAAAGGAGCCATGTAAATGGTCACCTGATAGTTGTTATTGTATGCGAACTCAGCCAATCGCAGATGCTCATCCCAGCTACCCCCAAAATCAATCGCGCAGGCCCAAAGCATATCCTCAAGGATCTAGTTGACCCTCTCGGTCTGGCCATCCGTCTACAGATGGTATGCGGTGCTGAGCTGCAAATCAGGCCCATCGCTCTCGGGAAGCTCCCCCAAAACTGAGACGTGAACCTCGGGTCTCGGTCAGAAACGATCGAGACTGGAACGCTATGCAGTCTCGCAATCTCCTCGATAAATAACCTCGCAAGCTAGACTATAGACCAAATCGCACTCATCGCAAGGAAATGTGTCGACTTCGTCAGACGATCCACAACAACTTAGATGACATTATGACCACGCTGAGTCCTCGGCAATCTCATAATAAAATTTGTAGACACGTGCTCCCACTTCCACATCGGGACACTCAACGGCTGCAATAGACCAGGGGGTCTCTGATGATCGGCCTTGACACGCTGGCATGTGTCACACTCGGCCACAAAACTGGCGATCTGGTGCTTCATCCCCACCCAAAAATACTGTCGCCTCATGTCACGGTACATCTTCGTTGAGCCAGGGTGGATAGAAAACCGTGATCGATGTGCCTCGGTCATAAGATCTCTACGCAACTCAAGAATATCCGGGACACATAATCAACCTCTGAAGCGAAGTCCACCATCCGAACCAATTTGCTAACCTGTCTGACTCTCAGATGCTGCCTTAGCCATATAACTCTACAATGACTCATCAACCTGATGAGCCTCGATCACCCTTGTGCAGGAGAGGATTGAATCGATAGGCTCGATAACTACATGATAGAAGACTGCAGACTGAACTTAAAATCATACTCTGCTATATCCTCGAGTATCCTCCACTCCTGGATCATCATATGCGCCACCAGGCTGCGTGGCTAACGGCTGAGGGCATCTGCCACCACGTTCGCCTTGCCTGGGTGGTACTGAAGATCGAAGTCATAGTCCTTCAGGAGCTCCATCCAGCGCCTCTGCCTCAGGTTCAGCTTGGACTAAGAGAACAGGTACTTCAAGCTCTTGTGGTCGGAGAAGAGCTCGAACCTAACCCCATAGAGATAGTGCCTCCATACCTTCAGTACAAAGACAACTACAGATAGCTCCAAATCATGCGTAGCGTAATTCAGCTCATAAACCTTGAGCTGACGAGATGCGAAGGCCACTGGTCACCCGTGCTGCATCAGGACAGCACCCAAACCAATATGCGAGACATCAGTAAATACAATGAATCCATCACTCCCAGAGGGAAGAGTGAGGACAGGGGCGGACCTTAGACGGTCCTTCAGCTCTGTGAATGCCTGCTCACATATGTCGTTCCAAAAAAATTCCTCACCCTTCAGAGTTTACCTGGTCAACGGGGCTGCAATACAGGAAAAGCTCTCAATGAAACACCGGAAGTAGCCCGCCAAACTAAGAAAACTGCAAATCTTGGATGCGCTCATGGGCTGGTCCCACTGACGCACTGCCTCAACCTTCGAGGGGTCCACCGCGACACCCTCCCTCGTCACCACGTGACCGAGAAACTTCACCTCCTCCCGCCAAAACTCGCACTTCTCTAGCTTCGCATACATTAGATTAGAATAGATTAGAATGTATTCGATGAAGACTACGACAAACTGATCGAGATACAGACGGAAGACCTCGAATATCAACTGAATGAAGACCACGGGTGCATTGGTCAATCCGAAGGACATGACCTAAAACTCAAAATGACCATAATGTGTCTTGAAAGCCGTCTTCGGGATGTCCTCCTCTCGGAACCGAATCTGATAATAATTAGAACGCAGGTCAATCTTTAAAAAGAACCGTGCACCCTGCAACTGATCAAATAAATCGTCAATCCTCGGAAGCGGATACTTGTTCTTGATCGTGACTTTGTTGAGCTCGAGGTAATCCACGCAGAGCCTCAACAAGCCATCCTTCTTCTTCACAAAGAGTACCGGCGCTCCCCATGGTGAACTGCTCGGACGGATAAAGCCTAACTCGCGCAACTCGTCCAACTACTTCTGCAGTTCCCACAACTCCAACAGTGCCATACAATATGGGGCTTTCGAAATAGGCATGGTACCGGGCATGAGATCAATCAGAAACTCGGTGTGTTGGCAAGGCGGTAATCCTAGAATCTCTTGGAACATGTCGGGAAAATCACAGACAATCGGCAACTGATCAAGACAAGCGGCAACAGACTCCACAACGGTGTAGGACATCAAGGAAGACAATGGCTCTCCCTGGGGCTCTACAACGAACTGAAACCATGGCAAGCCTGGTATATAGAACGTGATTGTTCTCGTGGAGTAGTCCAAGATGGCGTGGTACTCGGCAAACCAATCCATGCCTAAGATAACATGACTATCTCAGAGATGTACGATACTGATTGGTGGACTTATTAAGCAGGAGTTGCATACTCAATATTTTTTTTCATTCATTCATTCATTCACTATCCACTCGGGCTGGTGGTACGGAACTAATTGTTATGTGTACCTTCATAATGGCCAAGATTTTAGTTGGGGCATGCGACCAACCTGAGATTAGGAGTTTACCACATTGAGCCTATCTATCCAAATTTAGGTATGGGACTGGTTTGGATAGAAGTCCCTTGTGATGGACCCTGTAACCTGTGATACTACGTACTATTATCTCGACTTCACACTTCGGCTTGGTCATTTTAGTTGCACCACATACTGCATCCGCGGCATATGACTTTTTGGGTTACTATGTTTTTGCATTTATATGGCCTAAATGATCCTGACGGTATTTGTGGACGCATTAGGATTTGTATATTGCATTCTCAGTATATGATATTTGGCTTACTATGTCTCCGCATTGCATAACTGATCTACATTATTTCCTCAGTATATAATATTGTCTTATTATGCTTTTGCATCGCATAGCCTAGATAAGACTGATGGTATTTATGGACTTACCAGCATGTTTTCGTATTACTCTGATATTGTATTCTGAGCACACTTATATTGCGCACACATTTACACCACCCTCTAAACTTTCTATAAGCTTATGCACGATAGATGCGTGCAGGTGACATTAGGGCGTAGCAATGTTGAGCTTTGAGCATGCAGCTGTCTTCTCGAGCTTCGATTTTTGATATATGTATTTCCCTTTCAGCAATGTATTCAACTTTTATATTAGTGGATATATGATGATGATGTTGCCTTTATGATTTGGGTAAACTTGTGGTTATGCTTGTTATGAAACAAATTTACATTGAAAATCCTCCTTATAGGATCCCAGGATCAGAATCTGGCGTATGGGTGTTGGAAGCCGAGAATGGGGTACTACGGAGGTTGTCGGTGTCGGATTCGGTGATCGGGAGTTTTGTGACTCCGGTTTCTGAGTTTGGGGCGTGACACTGTATCCTTAGATATGTTTATAAAATATAAAGTAGCTATGATCTCATCAAACTCTTTCAGGTATAAATATGGATTTTCTGACTCAAGCCCATGAAGTTTAGGAAGGAGTTGGATCACCCCTGGCTTAATATTCATATGTCCCGTATTTTCTGAAAAAACCATACATGAGGGCATGCTCACCTTTGTCAGTTGTAAATAATCTCATAAAGTACAAGGCAGCGGTGCTTGATGCACCTCATTCTCATCCTGGATGTCCTCCACCCTAGGTTGGGGTAGAAGAGGTTGGTTTGCGGCTATTACTTCAATTAACTTTTGGGATCTCAAGCGGTGTCTAGTCCCGCAATGGATAGTCAACCTCTCAACCAATCCTCCTTTAGTTAAGAGATGTCGAGTGTTGTCACAGACCCACTTGGGCATGAAACACTTACAACCCTCAATTCAAACTCTAAACCTAAACATAAAAGAAAGAAAGGAAATAGAAATCAAGAAAGAAAGAGAGGGTTGAAAAGAAGTTACCAAATTGGAGTCCCTAAGTCAAACACTTGCAAAACAAAACAAACCAAGTTAGTTTCTAAAGATAGAAAGTCTAGAAATAGCAAGAGATCCTAAAATAGAAAATAAACTAGTTTCTAAAAAGGGAAAAATTCTTAAAGAAAATAGAAAATTTCTAAAACAAATTAGGAAAGTTCTAAACCTAAATTAGAAAACAAGTTAGTTTCTAAAAACAAAACAAAACCTAAAAATAGAAAGTTTCTAAAGATAGAAATAAGACCTAATTCCAAAAATAGAAAGATTAGAAAGAGATTATTGATTACTTGCCTCCAAGTGCAGAGGTTCGTAAGTAATATCCTGTGAATATAGGGTCGATCCCACAGGGAGATGAATTGCGAGAAGGAGAAAATCAAATGTAAAACAAACTAAGTAATAAAAACTAAACTGATGATTTGATTTTGGAATTTTTGAATGGATGTAATTTAACTGAATTAAAATAACACCCAAGCTTCAAAGTTCCACACATATGTTAATGTTCCAAAATCATGATAACTTGGATAAGACAACTAGGATCTGAGCATTATGGTCAGCCTAATCAGAAAATAAAACAGTTTAAATATTTTAATAAATGATATAAAAGATTAGAAAATCACGGATTTGCACCATTGATATATATTCTCAAGTATCAGTGATTTTAAGAATTCAATATCAATGAGATAATGAAAATCAAAGAAATATAACAAGTTGAGAATCTCTCCTATTTAGGAAATCTAATTGATATAGGGTAAGCCTATCCATTAATGTGGATCTCATATGATGGAAACATATGGATCTCACAAGGGGATAAAAAAACTAAACCTAAATAATAGATAACATGCATACACCATTCTTCTCATCATTAAAACAATCAATCATCATAACTTAAAGAATTATTAAACCCATGTGCTTCCCTTCTAGCTTGGGCTAGAAGGAACTTAGAAAAACATAATTAAATGGTAGAAATAAAAAATAAGAAAAAAGAAATAAATGCAAATAGAAAAGATCTAAAATAAAAAAACAATTGATAATACTTTAATAAAATTAAATACCTTTTAAAAACCATAAATTTTTCTTTGGGATGCCTTGAATGATGTTTAGGAATGCCCTAGGAAGCCCTATTTATAAGTGGGGAACTTCAATTTTCATACAAAATTAGAAAACTCTAGAAACCGCCTCAAATTTATGCAGTTTTTCAAAATAGACTTCTCACTGCACAATTTGTTTAAAATAGATTTTTTACCCCACAGTTTTTCAAAATAGACTTTAGAGCTTCAGAATACACTTTTTTAGGACAATTTCAGGATTCTTCACTTCAAATCTTTGATTCTTTTCATTCCTCACTTGGTTTTCTTGGATCTTTGGCATGTGAATTCTTCAATATCGGTCTCTTAAGATCCATCCCTTGCCTTGGTTATTCTTGAGCATCAAATTTATGCTTTTAGTACCCTTTTTCAATCCAAGCTCTTAAATTCACCTTGCACCACATACATGAGTAAAATAGAACATTAAGCTGATTCATGTTCATAAAAACAAGATATAAATAGAGAAAATTATGCATTATTTGAGTCTCAACAATTACCAATTTAGAAAGTCTAACTCAAGGTCCTACAAAACAGGAAAGTTAGGTTAGTTTCTAAAAATAAAAAAGAAAACCTAATCCTAAAAATAAAACCCTAATCTTAACCTAATTCTAAAACTAGTTAATCTTAGAAAAATGTAACCATCAATCCCAGGCAACGGTGCCAAAAACTTGTTCATACCCTAAGTATATGTTTGAAATGTAATAATAATCTCGAAAAGACTGATGTTAAATCCACTGGGACTGAACCTTGTATGCAATCTGAAAGTAATTTGAACTAGAACTAGGCAAAGATGTAATCTAAATCAGGAAATTTAAAGAGAATAATAATGAAATCTTAAACTAAAACTTGTAGAATTCAAAGGTGGGAAACTAGGGTGCCAAGGATCCACTTGTAGAGATCAGGGAGATCTACACTCGATTCAAGAACACAACTGGATTTAGAGTCCTATCTTCATCCAGTTGGAAGATAATCCATTAAAACACAAATATGAACTTTCTTTTGATCTAGTTTTCAAGAGATGAGAAGGATGTGAATTCTACTTAATTCCATCACAAAACCATGCCCATGAGACAAAGCAAACAACAGAAGTTAGCCAATCCACAATCAATCCAAGGGAATTGTGAACGCTAGGAAGGATTCCATCACCCAAACATACCCATAAGACGATGGTGAACAATAGGGTTCCCAAGTTCACAATTCCTATAATGAAAAGAGCAGACTCAAAGATATCGCAGATCTATTGTAATTTAAGTCACAACAAACCATTAAAAACTAAAAGTATCTCTTATAATCAAACTAAAATCAAAGAGCATCCAACTTAAATATGAATCAAACTGTAGAAAAAATCCCATCACTCTACAAGCTTCACCTCTTAACCCTAGCTAAGGGGTTTAGCCTGACATGATCATGCTAAAAATCAGAAAAACATAGAAGGAAAAGAAGAAAAATAAAGAAGGAGAAAACTCATTGGAAGACCATCCGCCGCTCTCTCTCCTTTACTCCCACATCCACAGATGCCCTCTCCACGTCCTCTCTCTCCTTTTATAGGTGCTTAGGTCGGTTGGAGTGCAAAACTGACTCCACTTTCATAGCAAGAAGCGGTGACGCAGTAAAAGCACGGAAGCAGCTGCATTTGGATGAGATTTTGGAATGGTGATCGTTGCAAATGTGGATTCTGACTCCTCGGTGGGGTTCAAAGACCCCCGTCAGAAGGTTCTAAATGGTTCAGATCATCTAAACGACCACAAATGGTGGCCCACAACACCCCGTAACGTCTGAGAAAATCGGACTTGTATACGGTGCAAAATTTCCTATGCTGATGTGTTTGGTGGGCTCCACAGTGATGTTTTCTGGAAAGTCCACCTCGTTCATTAGATTTTTGGCAAAATTTCAATCGAAAAGGAGTAGTTTTGGTTGAGTTTTGATGCGGTCCACTGTATAAAATCAAGTTACCATCCATCTTGCATTTTTTGGTGATCCACGTGTGTACGTGTGTATGGGGCCAAAAGACCACCATGACTAGGGTCTTCCCTACCCCAAAAACATAATGGACGGTCCAGATCATCCGTTTGGATGATTAGTGGGGCCCACTATCAAAACCCAATCGATGTGGGGCAGTCGCTGTTTGAGTTTTTAAAATTTAAGGAAGTAGTCGATCAACCCTCTGTTTGACCAGATCCCATGTCTGGTGTGGCTCGAGTGCGCATGTGCTATGTACATGCACGTGAGCATTTGGGGTCGATTGTGATGTATGTACGAAATCCACTCTATCCATCCATTTTTTCACCCCATTTAAGGGGTTCAGACCAAAATTGGAGCATATCCAGATATCCGGTGGGCCCTAGATCAGTGAATTATGGGCTGATCTGTCCATTGGGCCACTTTCATAAGGATCCAATGGCTGAAATTTGACATGTATGGTTAATTTACGGTTCTCAGGCCAGATATAAAGTTTCGAGCTAAACGAATGGTGGGAACCCTGTGATCTTGCATTCTGGATGACTTTTAGGCCTGTTTAAACCCAATCACTTGATTTTCTCAGATTTTTGGCATGTAAATTCTTTGATCTCAGTCCCCTGATGTTCGTCCCTTGCCTTGGTGATTTTTGAGCATTAAATCCATGCTGTTAGTATCCTTTTTCAGTCGAGGCTCCTAAATTCACCTTGCAACACAAACACGATTAAAATAGACCGTTAAACAGTCTCATGTTCATAAATTTAGGTAATAACTGGGGTTTAATATGCAATATTTGACCCTCAATAGGATTGTTCTCCTCCTTTTTGTCAGTCATTGGCAAAGGGTTAGTATATACCAATATCATATAGTCTAACTGAAGTTGCACGTAAAAAGGACAGAGGAGAGCAACTAAATAGGAAGAATAGATATGCATTTAAACATCATTGCACAGTATATAACCTTAGTTCCAAGTATAGATAAGATAGATATCATTCAAACATATGTGCAATTTAGAGACTTACTTGGCAGACATTCATCATTTAACATCAAAGTAAATATCCAGCCCATCCGTGGGCACTATCATTCATCAACCATAGACATGTATACCTCAAGAAAAATCATTACATACATACACACATACTGAAGGCATCCAAAAAGATATCTATGCCTTAAGCACAATTAACCATCATATGCATGTAAAGGAAAGAGGATCTGCTACGGAACAGGAGAGCTTGCATCGACACGGCAACAGGTTAATGCATCAAGGATTTGTTGCGTTGTATGTTGCAATGCTATTACCATTTACTCAATTCCAGAGAGTCGGGTTTCACATTACCCAAGTTGATCTGCCATATTTGATTGACCGTTGAGAAGATGTCTGGTGTGATCATTCTGTCGAAAAATCTTGCGTGTGTTGACAAAGGCTAGACTGTACAAAGGAACAGGAGTACGAGTGGAGTCTCTGGGAGTTGGGATCGGACTGTGCTGAGCCTTTCCTTCACCTGAGGGCTGACCAAGCGGACTAGTGGGATATACGTTGCCAGTCACATTCAGACTACGTATGGTTTCGTGATTGAACCAAGCACACGGGTACTGGGAATCAGACGAAGGTGGTAGTCTAACAAACCTTGAGATCTTGGACATACGACACGGAAATGGAAGTGTCGCAAGATGCTCTCCTTTGACAACATGGATCAACTGTTGTAGAAGAAAAGTAGGTAGATGCACTTGAATCCCTTGATGAACATCATATAGAATGTTGAGTACATAGGGAGAGAGCTTATTACCAGTAACCTCACAAGAATAGACTTTTGTACTAAAGATGTTGTGAAGTGTTTTGAATGTGGGGTTTAGATACTCAACATGGAGAATGTTTCTTGCATTCCTGGGTATCGTCGAGCCATTGCATAGAGCTCGAGTTACTTCTCCCCAAACTCCTAACGAGTTCAGATTGCGTTTAATCACTGGGATACGAGTAACTTCCAGACCCAAGAGACGACCTAACAACACAGGAGTGACATGCTTGGTTTGGTTCATGAATTGCATACCAATTGATGGGGGATCATGATTAACAATGTGACAGGAGTGTAAAAACTGATGTATGATGTCATACTGAAACTCGCCACTCAGATTAACAATATTGTACCATCCATTCATTTCTAAAAGATGATCAACCCTAAAGGGTTCGATACATGTACTAAGGACAATCTGCTCAATCACAGGTTTTATGTTTGACGATGAGTCAGAAGAAGGAGATGAAATGGAGATAGGCATGTGTCTCTTGGTTTTCTTTCCTTTGGATGACTCAGCATGTATTGGAGCCAGACCTTTCTCTTTAGCCATGATGAAAATAAGACAGGAATCTCTATGCAAAATAATAGGAATCCTAGGAGGAAGGACTCCCAACACTGAACTTATTAATGAGAATGAGATGAAGAGATGGTAGATTTACCAAGATTAGAGCGGAGTTGAGCACAAAATAAGCATCACGATACCCCAACCATAATGAGTGAGGAAGACGAAGAGAAATGCCCAAAAAAAAATGACGTTTTCACGCTCGCCCGAACTTTTATAAGTTGGGGATCTTCGATGTCATCAAAATTGATTCGATGACATTAATCAATCAGAATAAGGTGTCATCAAAGAGGTGTTCGATGACAGCAGGTAGTGTCCGACATTTCAGTTCCTATTATTTTTTTGATGTCATCGAAATTATCTCGATGTCATTAAAGTGTCATTCAATTCATCAAATGTATCATCGAAGCAATAAGTCCAACATTGTTCTGAGCACTTCGATGAGTTCTAAGGAGATGTACAACATAGTATTGCTTCTTATCAACTTGTACACTCAACAAAATTTATACAAAAATGGCGTGAGAGCCAAAATTATAAACATTTCCTATGTTTTTGTTCAAAAAGAATTTGGAGGCATAAAATCCTCTAATATATCATGAAGACCACAAAAAAAAACATCATTTCACACATATCCAAGTCTTAATGCCATGACTTGGGCTTATTATTCAGAGTCATGTGGTATCAAATAGACGGATCATTCTTTCTACTACTTTCAATTACGTAGCAGTTGTTACTTATGCAAAGACCCTTTATAATACCTTTTCCTGATAGGTCTGAGATCTTGCACTCATCTTTGAAGAATATGACTGTTCTTTGTCCCAGATTTGTGAGATACTAAGAAGATTGTGTTTTAGTCCTTTTATGCAAATAACATCTTCAATCATGATCATCCCTGGCCCAACAAGTGTTCCTTACCCAATTATCTTGGTAGAGCTCCCATCTCCACCACCCCACCATCAAATTTTGAGTAGTCATAGAAGTGGGATTGGTCACCAGTCATATGTCTAGAGCAACCGCTATCTAGATACCACTTGGAACCATTACCTGTATTAAGATCAGAATGAATTATCAGGCAAGTGTTCTTATTTTTCACTACCCATTTGGTGACAACTTTTCCTGGCGAAGTTGCTTTGTTTTTACCATGGACCTGTTTGAATTTTTTGGGCAATTGAATTAAATTCCCTTGTTTCATTAATTCTTTGGTTTTCTGATTTAGTTGTGCCACTTGATTCAATAGCTCCTCCCTCCTTTTCGTCATTTTGGGTGGAGTAGGATGTTTCCTTCCTTCTTTTGGTATGTATATTGAAGGACTGTTGACATTTTGCATTGTTCTTCCGTTGGTTTGAATTTACCAGAAAAGTTGAAACCGGAAGTGGAGTGAGACCTTCCAAACGTAAGACATTCAAACTTGTAATGTCCTAAGTCTCCACATAAATGACATATAGGGGTGTCCCTAGTATTGCTTCTAGATGCCACATTTTTCTTAATCATAGGTGGTGCAGGAAAGGAGTTTGATTTACAAGATTCATAGCCTAAGTCTCTCCTATCCTTCTGTGTTCTTCCCATCCCTAGAAGTTTTTCCAGTTTTTCACTACTTTGGGAAAACGTACGACTAAGTTCAACAAATTGTTTCGACTTTTCTATATCAAAGGTAAGTTTATGATTTTCATTCTTAAGATGCATATTTTCATATTCTAAGAGTTCAATCTGTTTGTTTAATTTTAGCATTTCAGATGTGAGGGAAGTAGTTTTCCTTTCTAGTTTGTCATTTTCAATGTGGTATTGTTGAAGATCATTTATCAAGTGGGTATTGATCTCTAGAGTTTTGTTCAAATCATCTTACAGTTATTTGTTTTATTTTCAACAACACCAAGTTTCTTAAGGACACTGATACTATGGATATGAAGTTAATCATTAGCATCATGGATATTATCTTTTTCTTCTTCTTCTACTTCCTCCTCATCATCAGAGGGGTGTGTTTCTTTGGCTTGTGATTCATCTCTTTCCTCATTATCTCTTAAGCTAGGAATAACTACAGTAGTAAAAGCCATAAGTATTTTTAAGGACTTTTGGTCTCCATCACTTTCAGAATCACTGCTTTCAAAATTGGATTCATCTGTGTCATCCCATGTGGCTGTCATAGCCTTTTCTTTCGATTTCTTGGTAGGATAATTAGTAGACAAATGGCCATATTCCCTGTAGTTATAACATTGAGGTTCCCTGGACTTTTTAAATAGTTTGCCTATTTAGTGCTTGTTGTCCAGTTGTTTCCCTTTGTTATTGTATGATTTTCCACAATTCTTGTTGAAGAATTTTTTGAATCGTTGAGCTAAGAGAGCTACCTCCTCATCACCACCTTCATTTTCACTATCCTCTTCCTTTATTACAGTAATGTTCTTAGAGGTCTTGAGAGCATTATTTTTGGACTTGGTGTGTGGTTTAAGGTGTAGTTCAAAGGTTTGTAGGGAACCTACTAGTTCTTCTATTTTCATTTCCTCGATGTTCCTACATTCTTCTATAGTGGTGACCCTAGGGCTAAATCATTTCGGCAAGGTTCTCAAAAATTTTCTACAAATTTTAGATACCGGAATTTTTTGCCCAAGACCCCCCGTGGAGTTACATATGCCATTTAACCTAGTGAAAAACTCCATGAATGTCTCATGTTCTTCCATCTTTATGTGCTCAAATTGAGATGTCAGAAGTTGCAGCCTAGACATTTTTACTGTGTTAGTTCCTTCATGGGTAGTTTCTAATAACTCCTATGCTGCTTTTGAGTTTATGCACATACTTATCTGACTGAACACATTTAGCGAAACTCCACAGGAGATTGCATTCATAGCTTTAGCTTCACACATCCTCATTTCTTTATCAAATTGAGTCCACTTCTCTTTTGGTTTGGGTTTAGATATAGTTGTACCATTTTCAAGTACCACTTGTTCAGTGGGAGTAGCATATCCATTCTTAACTATCTCCCAAATGTCATAATCTAAAGTCTATAAGAAGTAGATCATTCCTGCTTTCCAATATGCATAATTTAAGCCATTAAAGATGGGAGGACGTGAGACTGATGGTCCATCTCCATTGCCCATGATTCCTACTTCAGTCAAGATCATCCTTTAGGTGATTAAACCCTTCAAGAGGAACCCGCTCTGATACCAAATGAAATTGCGGTTTAGACCACTATAGTAGAAGTATGGAATACGTCAAAGTGTCCTAGAGGGGGGTGAATAGGACTTTATAAAATTTATGGCAATTTAAAATCCTAATTCCTTAATCTTGAACTAATATACAATTAATCAAGATGTACCAATCTGAACTCTACAGGCTTCCAAGCCAAGTAGAGGATCCAAACAATAGGTTACTTAGGTTAAACAATTTAAGCAATTAGTCTATGTAGAATCTATGAGTGTGTGGGATGTGATTCCTATTAGTTCTAACCATTCACATGCATTATTTTAAGCATTCAAGATAAGCATGATCAAATGAGTACGCAAATAACAATCCTAAACACAATCATATATAGTGGTTCGACTATGTGCCTACTCCACTCCCGGCAGACGCACTCAACCCTTGATTGTACCGGATTTCACTAATGGAGGTTTTAAATCAGGTTCACCTCAAATCGTTACAACCTACACAAGGTTGACACTAGGACCTACACAAGGTTCCTAAGGATACCTACACAAGGCAACCACACATGCCTACACAAGGCAATCAGTACAACCACAAGGCAATCAAATGTGTCTGCACAAGACAACTAATCATGCCTACACAAGGCAATCATACATGCCCACACAAGGTAAACAATCAATGCCTACACAAGGCACAATAGGTCGGTCCTACATAAGGACTCCTTATGTATTCTCCCGTCGGAGGCTTGTAAAAGGTCTTGGTAGGTTTGCGAAACACAACCTAAAGATCAATCCTACATAAGAAAGGATCCCTAGATTTTGTGGACTCTTAAACACTTACCTGTAAGTAGGTGAGCCCCGTTTAGCATATGATGAAGAAGATCTCCCTTGATGATGGAGATTCTTTAACCTCCTTGAACTGCAACACTTGAAGATGCTCCAATATAAGTAACCAGGGTTGGGTCAAGGTTTTTGGTGGAATCTACTCTATTAAATGTGAATCATTAAGAGACAGAGTGATTCCAGGGTTTGTGTATTCAAGAGATTCTAGCATAATGATTTGCCATTAAGTAGTTGCTGGAAGATCCTTGAATGGTGAAGTTCATTCTCCAATCCAATCTATTGACTATTCAAAGAATAAGAAAGGGTTGAGGAATGAACCTTCCGTAAGAAGAAGGATTAATGATGGTAGGTAAGAAGTTACCCCCTTGAAACTTTCTCTTTTTCTCAATAAAATCACTAGAACCGAGCTTCTGTTTATAAAGGCAAAACGTCTAACGGTAATATAATTGTCAGAATCTGACTGTGTTCGATGTCATCTAACTTGATTCGATGTCATCGAAATTTTGAATTTTGATGTCATCGAATCTTGTTTTGACTAGAAACGAAATGCATTTAATTTAGGAGAATCTCTTATTTAACATTGATAAAGATAGAACGAAGGAGATGTTCATCAATTTCAATTATTTTGAGTTCATTTCATCCTCTTGAATCCTCCGATTCCAAGATAGAGTCTCTTAACAAAGACAAAAATGCATGAAATCAAGTATGATAAAAATGTAGATTTCGATAGCATTCCGACGCATATTTATCAAATCTCCAAGGGAGACAAGTTGTGCAGGTTTCCCCGACTGGGATCCCTTAGAAATATCAAAATAGCTGGATCGTCTTCCAGAAAATTCAGCATGGTAACCGCTCCAAAGAGAACCTGCACAACTAATACCAAAGTTGCGCGGCCAACAAGTTGCGCTGCTAACAAGTTACGTAGACCCGCGCAACTCACTATGAGCTGTGCGGTCTCCCTTCTTACCTTCTCTTCGCCCCTAATACCTGTCAGAGAGACTGATCTCCTGAACATCCAATCCCCCAAACGGGGGGGTGAGGGGGTATTTATAGGCTTCCGCACATGTGAACCCTCGGTTCTTGTGCCATGGGCCCCACTTCGTATGATTAACTCCCTTTACCCTGATGAAAATTGCGCGTCTTAGTGTAACCCTAGCGAGTTGCGCGGACCCGCGCAACTCAGGTCCCGCGCATCTCAGATCCTGTGCAACTTGGATCTCGCGTAACTTACTCTTTCTTTTTTTCATCCCTCTTTCTTTCCTTGATCATTTTTTATGCCCCAACAGATGCCCCCTTGATTCAAAATTTGATTCTTTCTGAATCAATTTGAAGGATCAAACTTTGTCATGGAAAATCTAAGTTGCGCGATCCCACGCAACTTTCTTGCCCGCACAACTCTTTGGTGGTACCCTAAGCCTATAAATACTAGTCCATTCAACTATTCATCACTCCAAAATTCCATCTTCAAAAAAAAACTCTCTTTGTGTAGATTATTCGCGCTACTGTCGCGCGCAACTCGGCCGCGCATCTCGGTCGCGCAACTCATCCGCGCTACTCATTCACCTTTGGTGCGATAAATCTGTCTCAAAACTCTACCGAAATTTCTTTAACTTTTCTCTTCCTTATCATCATGAATCCTTCAAAGGCTTCATCCTCCAGAAAAGGGAATCCTTTGATTTCCTTCATACACGAACAATTCCCTCATCATATTTGGACATGTGTGGAGATTAATAAGAAATTGCTAGAATTTCACCACCCCTATTTGGATAAAACTATCTCTTATCCCATGAATCTTCGACGGCATTAGTCGATCCCTCATAGTGAACCTTCTAGCCACCAAAGTTGCCTTGTCTTCATAGTTAATTGGATCGTGAGAGAACCTCGAATCTTGGAAGGTCGAATAGAAGGAAAGGATTCGCACCAGAAAGCTGGCATGATATACAAAATGTGATTTCTACAACCTTGCCATGATTCTCATCAATCTTTTTCAACTCATTTCTTCGAGACTACTCGTCAATATTTCTTTATCAATCGTACCCCCTGGAGGACAGATGATTTCATATTCAAGGGTCTCCTATCTCCTCAAGATTTCTATAGCGCTTAGGCCCGCACTGTTGCTCGAAAACATGCGGTCATTTTAGAACAAGTTAATCTTTATGATGCCATCATAGCCACATCGGAGCATTTTTATGAAAACACAGCTATCTTCAGAGGCTTTCTTAACTTTTGGTCTCCCATAACCAACTCATTCCATCTTCCTCCAGGTGAGATGAGTATTACTTTATGGGATCTTTGATGTATAGCAGGCCTTCCTATCATGGGCGACATCCTTGACATTTATATCCCTTCGAATAAAGAATTGTCTCATGCTTCTGTAGAAAACAGAAAATCCAAGATTTCGAAAACTACTCTGGAACTTTTCAGTGAATTGGTTAATTTTTCCTATCCTGAATGTATCACTCCTCTGGAATGGTTGGCTCATTTCTCTCATAGATTACAGTATACTTCTCTTCTCTTAATTCTTTTCTCTTCAAATCTTCATCTTTCTTCTAAAATAACCTTGTTATTTTACCTTTACAGCTTTGCAGGCTACAACCATCAGAATCTTAAAACCATTCGTGAGAATATTGCAAGCGCTACCGAATACAGTCACTCTTGTGAATTGGCTGCCTTTCTAGCTTATTAGTTAAGTTTGGCAATATTCCCCAATTCAGAACAAGTCATCAAACCATGGCTGGCACCATGGCTGAGGGCCAGAAGCATTCATTAACTCCTTCAATTCTATGTTCCTTATATCTTGCTTTTGGTGATATAATTTTCGAACCCATAAATTCATCACTCCAACCTTTCCCGATCTACGCTCCTTGGCATTTCTTTGGAGGTTGGCTGGGAATATACTTCCCTTGGACTTTTGATGACCCACCGAAAGCATATTCAGATCCTCATCGGCTCCCTCTCCAACACTACCAACTGAGAAAGATGGTTGAAAAATCAAATCATTGGGTTACTTATAAAATAGAAGACGATAATTCTGTTGACTTTCATCATTTTCCTTTCACTATTCATCCAGAAGGCATAGAAGCTATTGATAATGACTCCATCTCTCATGGCGAGCACTCATTCCTTGTCTCCACTAGATCTGGTACTCTTCCTTTAAGAGAAGGCAGCATATTTTGACGTTAACCCTATTACCCAAGCAGATTTGCCCGTCAGTTCAGGTTTGACCAAACCGTGCTGGCGACTTGTGACATTGTCACCAAATCTATAAGGAACTGTGGCATCAGACCATATAACTGGGCTTTAATATGGAGATAACTCTTAAGTGTTAACACTGGATCTCGCTTTATACTCTCAGGGCAAGGATACCCAGTTCACTCTTCCTATTCTTGGATGCGTTGGTGGGTCCACCAATACCATTTGGTGTGTAGATATTATTCAGCTAACCATGCCATATTCATTCCTCCACCTTGACTAGGGAGTTATCAAGAAGACCAAGACATTGGTTTTTTCAAGGAAACTGACCATTCCCCTTGTTCTGGTTAATTCTGTGTAACGATTTCTTCAGAACACACTTCTCATGAAGCACTATTGGCTGATACTCTTGAAGTTTGGATAGCTTTTGGAATATCTCTACAAAGTACCCATGAATCCCAAAACTTTTCAGAAGAAGATGATAATTCTGCACCATTTCACCCTCCTCCTCCTTTACAAGTTGTGAAAGACATTATTCCTGAGGCGTCAAGAAGACAAAAGATAGGCAGGCATCGTCGTTCTCTTCGAAAGAACAAACATATCATTGTTAAAAGTTTATCTTCTTCAGAATAAAATAATAGCAAATACACTTGGTTAAGTTTAACAGGAATACATTTTGAACAGGAAATATGATTCTCTCTTTTTTTCTCTTTTTTTTCCGATATGAAACTTATCTTTCTTACTGTCATACCTTCATGTGGTATATATTTATCTTATCATTGCATCATTTTGAGCAATTCTCATGAGTATATTAAATAGATATGTGGAGCTTGGAATGATAAATTATAATAATGTTAGAATAACATTTTCTAAATGGTATTCAGAAGGGGCAGGACTAAGTTTCAATTCTAGTTAGTTGTACACATAGTTTAGGCTCATAAGTAGTTAGAACTCATAAGTAGTTGGAGTTGGTCTTATGCAAATGGCCGATGTAACTCTCCAGAGTTCGCGGGGCTTATCGCGGCCGGGAGTTCACAAACCATGATCCCCAACAGAGTCACCATTTTGTTTCAACCAGAAACGAAATGCATTTGATTTGGGAGAATCTCTTATTTAACATTAATAAAGATAGAACAAAGGAGATGTTCATCAATTTCATTTATTTTGAGTTCATTTCATCCTCTTGAATCCTCCAATTCCAAGATAGAGTCTCTTAACAAAGATAAAAATGTATGAAATCAAGTATAATAAAAATGTAGACTTCAACAGCATTCCGGCTCATATTTATCAAATCTCCAAGGGAGACAAGTTGTGCATGTTTCCCCTGCTTGGATCCCTTAGAAATATCAAAATAGCTTGATCGTCTTCTCGAAAATTAAGCATGGTAACTGCTCCAAAGAGAACCTGCGCAACTAATACTAAAGTTGCGCGGCCAACAAGTTGCGCAGTCAACAAGTTGTGTGGACCCACGCAACTCACTATGAGCTACACAGTCTCCCTTCTTCCCTTCTCTCCACCCCTAATACCTGTCAGAGAGACTGATCTCCTGAACATCCAATCCCCCAAATGAGAGGGTGAGGGGATATTTATAGGCTTCCTCATGTGTGAACCCTCGATTCTTATGCCATGGGCCCTACTTCGTATCATTAACTCCCTTCACCCTAATGAAACTTGCGCATCTCAGTGCAACTCTGGTGAGTTGCGCGGACCCGTGTAAGTCATGTCCCGCGCATCTCAGATCCCGCGCAACTTGGATCCCGCGTAACTTACTCTTTCTTTCTTTTATCCCTCTTTTTTTCCTTGATCATTTTTTTGTGCCCCAACAAATCTAGTTTGACTCCTTGAATTTATGTGTAATTTTTCTTCAAAGCTTGCTGGATGATTTTGTGTCCTTATTCGATGTCATTGAACCTAATTCGATGTCATCGAATCTAGTTTAATTCCTCAAACTTTTTAGAAGATTTTCCTTGAAAGCTTGCTAGACTTTTTCTTATCCTTTTTCGATGTCATCGAAGTTTGAATCTCGATGTCATCGAGTCTGGTTCGTTTCCTCGAATTTTTCTAAAGATTTTCCAAGAGGTTTGCTAAACAAAAGCTCTAAGTTCTTCAATGTTATCAAATCACCATCGATGTCATCGAAGGTACGTTCGATGAATCGAATTTTTTGTCCATATATTTCTGTGGTTGCTGGACATATGAGAGTCACTTTTCGATGTCATCGAATAGGTGTGTTTGGTGTCATCGACCCAAGTTCGACGACTCGAAGTGACATGCAAAAAACTTAGAAAATTTACCTATTTAAACCAAGTTTTCAAGCATTGAATTCCTTTGTTGTTCTACGATTTTTAAAGGGAATTATATACCTGGGTGTTTTGGATATGGGATGTGAGGTTTAATTTACCTTTGACATTCCTGAATCACCCATCCGGTTAAGGCAACATCTTGTATTTTCTTTACATGGGGCTCACTTGACTTACTGACTCAACCGTCACGCTAATTGACAAACAATGGCACTTTCAACAAATCATACCTTTCGGAAGTAGCCTGAAGCCTACTTCCATTGCATCTGTTGAAGTGTGTGGGTAAGAGGCATACTTGTGCTCAATTGAGGCTAGGAATTGTTTATGGGACAGAAAAGTTATGGGGTAAAAAGCTTTGGATGCATTGGATATTCAGGGTGGAGATTCAATCTCCTCTTTACTACAATGGTGGGATTGCTTCGTCTATGAGAAGGAGACTATCTTCAAAACTTCTCCTTCAAATCATGCCCTTTCGACGCCATAGTTTCACATCTGTTGAAGTGGATGGCCAAGAGGCATGCATATGCTTAATCAAGGTATGTATTATATATAATCTCTGTTTTGCTACAATGATATGTGAGCTTTGTCTTTCAGAAGCCTTCAAATCATGCCCTTTCCATATTGCCATGTAATCTGTCAAAGAGGGTGGACATGCGACATGCATTTGGTCAATCGAGGCATGCATGTGCTCAGTCTCTTAATATAATGTGTATAATTTGTGTTTTGTTGAACTGGGTGGACAGGAAGGATGCATGTGCAAAATCGAGGCCCACATGTCCTCAAACGAGGCATGCATATACTCAATCCAGGCATGCACCCACTTAATCATCAACGAAAAATATTTTCATATGAGCAGTGACATGCCTTCAATGATGCACCAGGACATATGCATGTGCCCAAACAAATAACAATCATCACTTCTGGATTTTACAGAGGGGCTTTATGCTTATTAGGGACTTATTTTTCTTTTTCCTTGAAAACCCTCTTTCCATTTACTATCAAAGCCCCCTTCAAGAATGAAGGATAATTAGTTAATGGTTGTGTTTTTTTTTTTTTTTTTTTTAAGGGGGAGAGAGGGATTTTGACCATACTAACCTCGAAGTTTGGGCAAATTACCCAAAAAGCTATGACATTCCATATATCCCAAGAGTGGCCTTCTGACAAGCTTCTGAAAATTACTTGGACCAAAATGCCCTTGTCCTTGTTTTAGTAGTTGTATGGTTTTCTAAGGAATAAGAAGTTATGTCATTATTTAATGCCAAGAAAGTGATGTGTATGGAACCTTTTTTGCGTGTGGGCTAGGACCAAACTCGTGGGGCCCACATTGATGTATGTGTATAATCCATGCCACCCATCTTTTTTTGCCGTGTCATTTTAGGGCCAGGGCCTAAATATTAGCCTGATCCAGAACTCGTGTGGGTCACATAATAGAAAATAATGGAGACAATGGAACCCATTGTTGAAACTTTCTAGGCTCACTGTGATATTTGTTAGACATATACATTGCCCAAGTTAGGACTTTTTGGGCCCACAGCGAGCTTGCCGACAAGGTGGGCGGAACGGATCTCCCCATTGTTGGCCTTAGGCTATTGTACCAATAGCTATCCTTTCATTTGGTGGTAAAGGAAGTTAACATGTAACAACTGCGACTCATATAACATGACAACCACGACCCATATAACATGATAACTATAACCCATGACAACTACGACCCATGACAATCACGGCTCATATAACATGAGAACCACGACCCATATAACATGAGAACCACAACCCATAACAACTATGACCCTTACTACATTATAACCACGACCCTTACCACATTACATCCACGACCCAGGTATGGGTTGTGGTTGCCATGTTATATGGGTTGTGGTTTTCATGAAGAAAGGGTCTTGGTTGTCATGGGTCGTGGTTCTCATGTTATACAAGTCGTAGTCTTTATTTTATAGGCCTTGGTAAGGACCAACTAGTGGGGCCTACATTGATGTATGTGAATAATCTATACTGCCCATCCTTTTTACTGTGTCATTTTAGGTCTAGTTTCCAAATATCAACCTGATCCGGAGCTCGTGTGGGCCACATAATAGAAAATAATGGTGACAATGTCACCCACTGTTGATATTTGAGCCCACATGAGCTATGGATCAGGCTGATACTTGGGTTCTAGCCCTAAAATAACATAACAAAAAGGATGGGCGGCATGGATTATTCACATACATCGATGTAGGCCTCACTAGTTGGTCCTTGCCAAGGCATATAAAATGAAGATTACAACCCGTATAGCATGACAACCACGACCCATATAACATGGCAACCACGACCCGGCAACCACGACCCATACCCGGGTCGTGGTTGTCATGTTATATGGGTCGTGATTGTCATGGGTCGTAATTGTCATGGGTCGAAGTTATCATGTTATATGGGTCGTGGTTCTCATATTATATGGGAACCACGACCCATATAACATGAGAACCACAACCCATGACAGCTACGACCCTTACCGTATTACAACCACGACCCTTAGTAAGGGTCGTGGTTGTAATGCGGTAAGGGTCATGGTTGTAATGTGGTAAGGGTCGTGGTTGTAATGCGGTAAGGGTCATGGTTGTAATGTGGTAAGGGTCGTGGTTGTCATGCTATACGAGTTATAGTCTTCATTTTATAGGCCTTGACAAGGACCAACTAGTGGGGCCTACTTTATGTATGTGAATAATTTATGCCGCCCATCTTTTTACCGTGTCATTTTAGGGCTAGTACCCAAATGGCTATCCTCCAGAGCTTGTGAGGGCCACTAATAAAAAATAATAGTGACAGTGGCACCCACTCTTGAAACTTTCTAAGCTCACTGTGATATTTGTTAGAAGTGAACATTGCCCAAGTAATGACTTTTTGGGCCCACGACGAGTTGGCCGACAAGGTAGATGGATCAGATCACTCCGTTGTGGGCCTTAGGATATGGTACCAATGGCTATCCTTTCATTTGGTAGTAAAGGAAGTGAACATGTAACAACCGCGACCCATATCACATGAGAACCACGACCCATATAATATGATAACTATGACCCATGACAACCATAACCCATATAACATGACAACCATGACCCATGACAACTACGACCCTTACCACATTACAACCACGACCCGTGTAACATGACAACCACGACTATGACAGTCACGAACCATATAGCATGACAACCACGACCCATGATAACTACGACTCATATAACATGACAACCACAACCCATATAACATGACAACCACGACCCACGAGCTGATTATTTGGTGTGGTCCACTTGAGCGTTGGATCTACCTCATTTTTATACTCGTGCCTTAAAATGTTATGAGAAAAAGGATGGACGGCTAGGATAAACAGATGCATCATGGTGGGCCAACCCACAGAACTACCCATTTGGAGCTAGAGATAAGCGAGGGTAGGACACAATCCGCGTCGGGCGTAGATTAGCTAATGACAGGTTGAGTAGCGAGACACGCCACTGACAGGTTGAGTAGCGAGACATCACCAAGTATTGTGTGGCCCACCATGATGTATGTTTTGTATCCACACCTTTCATCCATTTGGAGAGATCATTTTAAGGCAATATCTAAAGAATGAGTTAAATCCAAAGCTCTAGTGAACCCCAGCACGTAAAATGGTGGGAACAGTGACGCCCACCATTAAAAAATTTTAAAGGCCACAAAAGTTTTAGATCAAGCTGATATTTGTGTTTTCCCTTATTTCATGTCTTTTTTAACTTTTGAATAGGTTGGATTTCAAATAAACATTATGGTGGGCCTTAGGATAGTTTCAAGGGTGGGAATCACTCTCCCCACTATTTTCTGTGGTGGTGTCTACTACAGTTGTTTATCTACCTCATTCTTTGGCTAATGCCCTAAAATGATATCTCAAAATGGATGGACAGTGTAGATACAACGCATACATCATAGTGGAGCCCACAGAACTTGGTGACATGACTTCAGTAGCCGACTCGCTACTCAACCTGTATCTAATCCGCGTTCATCCACGTCCATCCATGTCCATCGGATGCGGATTGGGTAGTGTACCTCACACCAACTATATAGCTGTTGTATTTACATAAGCAAGTTCTGTGGGTTTGATCATGAGGTATGTGTTATATCCAAATCGTCCATCCATTTGTCTAGATCATCTTAAGGCTTGAGACGAAAAATAAGACAGATCTAACTATCAAGTGGACCACAGTGCAAAAAGCAGTGGGGAATTGAACGTCTACCATTGAAACCCTTTTTGGGGTCACAGAAGTTTTGGATCAATATGAAATTTGTTTTCCCTCTTAATTCAAGTCCTTGTGACCTTATGAGCAGATTGGATGGAAAATAAACATTATGGTGGGCCCTATGAATTGTTTAATGGTGAAAATCATTATCTCCGCTGCTATTTGTGGTGTGGTCCATATGATCTTTGGATATGATTCATTTTTTAGATAATGCTCTAAAATGATCTCTAAAAATAGATGAACAGTGTAGATATAATAAATACATCAATGTGGGGCCCATGTAACCGTTCGTACAACTTAGAGCTCGAGGAGCATCAGTGCTCATCTTCGCACAATGGAAACGGATTGACTACTCCCCTTGCCACCAGCTCCGTGGATGGTGGTTGGTGCTCTGTGGGCCCCACTGTTGAGACTCAAATATTGCATAAATTTTCCCATTTATATCTTGGTTTTATGAACATAAATCATCTTAATATTCTATTTTACTCATGTATGTGTTGCAAGGTAAATTTAAGAGCTTGGATTGAAAAGGGGTGTTAAAAAGTAAGAATTTGATGCTCAAAAATCACCAAGGCAAGGGATGGATCTTAGGAGATCAAGATTGAAGAATTCACATGTTAAAGATCCAAGAAAACCAAGTGAGGAATGAAGAGAATTGAAGATTTGAAGTGAAGAATCCTGAAATCGTCCTAAAAAAGTGTATTCTGAAGCTGTGAAGTTTATTTTGGAAAACTGCGCAGCAGGAAGTCTGTTTTAAACGAACTATGCAGCGAAAAGTCTATTTTAGAAAAATACGTGTATTTGAGGCATTTTTTAGGGTTTTCAACTTTGTACAAAAATTGGAGTTCCCTACTTATAAATAGGGCCTCCTATGGCATTCTTAAACATCATTAGAAGCATTCAAGAGCAATATTTAGGATTTTTTAAAGAGTTTTTAGTTTTATTAAAGCTTTATAAGTTATTTCTTTCCTTTTAGATCTTTTCTATTTGCAATTTTTCTTCTTTCTTTCTTGTTGCCTTTTATTTCTGCAATTTAATTATGTTTTTCTAAGTTCCCTCTAGCCCAAGCTAGAACGGAAGCACATGGGTTTAATATTTCTTTAAGTTATGATGATTGATTGTTTTAATGATGAGAAGAATGGTGTATGCATGTTATCTATTATTTAGATTTTGTTTTTTATCCTTTTGTAAGATCCATATGTTTCCATCATATGAGATCCACATTGATGGATAGGCTTACCCTAGATTAATCAGATTTCCTAGATAGGAGATGTTCTCAACCTATTATATTTCTTTGATATTCATTATCCTATAGATATAGAATACTTAAAATCACTGGCGCTTGAGAATATATGTCAATGGTGCAAATCCATTATTTTCTAATATTTTATATCATTTATTAAAATATTTAAAGTGTTTTATTTTCCGATTAGGCTGACCATAGTGCTCAGATCCTAGTTGTGTTATCCAAGTCATCATGATTTTGGAACATTAACCTATGTGTGGAACTTTGAAGCTTAGGTGTTTTTTTTATTCAGTTGAATTACATCCATTCAAAAATCTCAAAATCAAATCATCAGATTAATTTTTATTACTTAGTTTGTTTTGCATTAGATTTTTTTTTCTCGCAATTCATCTCCCTGTGGGATCAACCTTGTATTCACAGGATATTACTTATGAACCTCTGCACTTGGAGGCAAGCAATCAAGTTTTTGGCGCCGTTGCCGAGGAGAGACTGAGATATATCAGATCTGTGCAAGATAGCTAAGGTAAGTTTTCTTCTAAACCCTCCAGATTTTCTGTAGATTTTATTTTATTTTATTTTCTTTCTTCTTTTCTTTTTCTTTGAAAATAAATTCAGTTGGGTCTTTCAAGCACTAACTATGACGTAAGGTTACCCTGCTTGGGATTTTATCACCCAAGTGCTATGGTTGTCCTATAGTTGCTGTTTGATCACAAAGATCATCCGCTGAATCTATTTTTCAGATTAGCATAATTTAATTTCTGCATTAGTTTTATTTTTATTTATTTATTTATTTATTTATTTATTTATTTTTTTATTTGTGGATTGAACCCTCATGGTCGGCTCTGCCACCTGGGTTATAGATTTATTTTGCTTTGTGGACTGAACCCTCATGGTTGGCTCTGCCACCTGAGTTGTTGATTTATTTTGCTTTGTGGACTGAACCCTCATGGTCGGCTCTGCCACCTGGGTTGTTGATTTATTTTGCTTTGTGGACTGAACCCTCATGGTTGGCCCTGCCACCTGGGTTGTTGATTTAAGTTTTTATTTTTATTTTAAGTATCATACTTGCTATTTGAATTAGTGGTATTTGTTGTGTGGTGTGGATGGTTTATGTCCCGTTGGAGTAGGGATCAAAACAATCGACTCTCCTCTGAAGGGGGACTAGTTCCAGGCCTTGATCATTCACTTAGAAGAGGCACTCAACATCACTTGGATTCCATGGCAGACCCAGTTGATAATCCAAATCCAAATCTGCCAGATCCAACTATAAATCAAAATAATCCTCCTCTTGAGGATGAAAATGAAGTTCATAGGAATGTGTTAAACCAGCCACGGACTTTATGTGAACATTTACACCCTGAGAGATCAACTTTACCATATTGCATAGTGTTCCCTGCTCACACAGGGAACATTGATTTTAAACCAGGGGTGATTCAATTAATTCCTAAAATTTATGGCTTAGATTTTGAAAGCCCCTACTTGCACCTCAAGGACTTTGAGGACGTAATTGCAACGTTACAAGTAAACAATGACAATAGGGATGTACTTAAGCTTAGGTTATTCTCATTTTCTCTAAATGATCGGGCCAAAGCATGGCTCAACTCTCTAAGACCTAATACCATCACTTCATGGCAAGCCTTAAGTAGAGAGTTTTTGAAAAAGTTCTTTTCCGAGCACAAAACAAATGCACTAAAACAAGAAATCATGTCATTCTCCCAAAAGGGGAATGAACTATTTTTTCAAGCTGGGGAGCGCTTCAAAGACATTCTAATTACTTGTCCACATCATGGTTATGAACCATGGCACGTGATTGATGCTTTCCGAAAGGGGCTCACCATGGATACCCGTCAGTTCATAGAGATGATGTGTGGTGGAACCTTTCTTGATAAAAATCATAATGAGGCTTGAGATTTTCTAGATATGTTAGCAGAGAATACTCAAACATGGGATGTCTCTGCTAAATCAGACCAAACTAGACCCATTCCTAAAGAGAAAGCGGGAATGTATGTCCTAAGAGAGGAAGACGACCTTAATGCAAAATTCGCTGCATTGGCTAGAAAGGTCGAAGCCTTGGAAATTAGGAAGGTTGATATGGTTAAAGCAAACACTTCCTTAGGTAATTTTTGTAGCATTTGTGGTGGTACAGACCATGACACAAAGGATTGTCCAATAATCTCAGTTGTACAAAATATCACGCATGAGCATGATCAAGCAAAGGCTATAAATAATTACCAAAGGTCAGTTATGCAACCATTGGGAAACACGTACAATCCAAATTGGCGTAACCATCCTAATCTTAGTTGGAGGAATGGACCACAAATTAATGTGCCCAATGCACCTCAAATGCCTCCACAAAATAACTTCTTTGGGGCACCTAACAATGCACCATATGTGACCCCGCCAAAGTGATCATCTGTGGAGGATGCATTGACCACATTCATGAACTCTCAAGCTCAAATGAATCAGTCTCTAATCCAATCAAATCAGGAATTAAAGACAGCTGTGGCTAGGATTGAGACTCAACTAAATGCTAGGGAAAAAGGTACCCTTCCTTCTCAACCTGTGCCAAACCCTAGAAACACACATTTCATTGGAGACTCAAATCCAAGTGAGCTACATCATGAACAATCTAAGGCCATCATTACCTTGAGAAGTGGAAAAGAGATCGATAACAAGATAATGCAACCGGTAGAAATACCGGAAGATGAGCCACTGTCTCAAGAAAATGATGAACCGGCTATGGTTCAAGAGCCGCAACAGCAAAAGGACAAAGAGACTACATCATATGAGCCTCCAGTTCCGTTCCCATCTAGACTTCGGAATCCAACTATCCCCATGAAATATCAAGAGGTGTTGGATGTGCTCCAAAAGGTTACTGTCAATATTCCTCTGCTTGATGCCATTAGACAAATTCCATCATATGCTAAATATCTCAAGGACTTGTGCACTGTAAAGAGAAAATTAAATGTGCACAAAAAGGCCTTCCTTACTGAGAAAGTGGGCGCTATCATTCAACAAAGGGTTGTACCCAAATACAAAGACCCGGAAAGTCCCACTATTCCTTATATTATTGGAAAATTTCAAATTGAGCATGCTTTGCTAGATTTGGGTGCAAGTGTCAACTTAGTACCTTATTCGGTTTACAAACAAATGGGGTTAGGCGAGCTTAAACCAACCATGATTACACTCCAACTCGCTGACCGCTCTATTAAGGTACCAAGGAAAATTTTAGAGGACGTGCTAGTCCAAGTGGAGAAATTCTACTTCCCCGTGGATTTTATTGTACTAGACACTGAACCATGTGTAAATGCTAGTGCTCAAGTTCCCATCATTTTAGGCCGCCCATTCCTAGCAACTTCAAATGCAATCATAAATTGCAGGAATGGAATGATGAACTTGTCTTTTGGTAACATGACTCTAGAGCTAAATATTTTCAATCTATGTAAGCAACCCATTGATAATAATGAGATCCATGAGTTAAATTTCATGGACTGCTTGATAGAAGAAGAGGAATTAGAACCTAGTCTGACTGAGGAATTGATTCAAGTCATTAGAGACTTGAAAAATTCTGATTTAGAAAAAGTGCTTACTGAAATTTCTAATGATAATGAGAGCACTACCCCCTAGGACATTAGTATGTACCAATGGAGACCGCGCACTCAAATCCTATCTATCGAGGACTTGCGACCTCTGCCATCACCAACTAATGATCCAAAGCTTGATTTAAAACCACTACTAAATGAGCTTAAGTATGTATACTTAGGTGAAAATAAAACTTATCTTATGGTGATCTCTTCATTTTTAGAGAAGGATCAAGAGATTAAATTGTTGAAAGTTCTAAGGGACCACAAAGGAGCCTTGGGCTGGACCATTTCTGACATCAAGGGTATAAACCCTTCCATATGCACCCATCGGATCCACCTCGATGATGACGCCAAACCAATTAGACAACCTAAAAGGCGTCTCAATCCAAACATGATGGAAGTTGTAAAAAATGAGGTGATCAAATTATTGAATGTGGGAATCATCTACCCAATATCCGATAGTGTTTGGGTGAGTCCAACTCAAGTAGTCCCAAAGAAATCTGGAATAACTATTGTGCAGAATTCTAATAATGAACTCATACCAACACGTGTCACCACTGGTTGGCGTGTTTGCATTGACTATAGAAAATTGAACCAAGTCACAAAGAATGACCATTTCCCTCTACCATTCATTGATCAAATTTTAGAGAGGGTAGCAGGTCACTCCTTTTATAGTTTTCTTGATGGATATTCTGGATATAACCAAATAGAGATAGCCTTGGAAGACCAAGAGAAAACCACGTTCACTTGTCCATTTGGCGCATTTGCTTTCAAACGGATGCCATTTGGATTGTGCAACGCCCCAGCAACTTTCCAACGGTGTATGTTAAGTATTTTTTCAAATATGGTTGGGAAGTTTCTTGAGGTTTTCATGGACGACTTCTCTGTATTTGGGAGTAGTTTTGAGGAATGTCTCAACAATTTATCTCTTGTCTTGTCTAGGTGTGAAGAGAAACACCTTATCTTAAATTGGGAGAAATGTCATTTCATGGTTCAGAAGGAAATTGTTTTGGGCCATGTTATATCAAAAAATGGAATCGAGGTAGATCGCTCAAAACTCGACATTATATCTAATCTACCTATCCCCCGAACTGTTAGAGATATTAGATCACTTATAGGGCATGCTGATTTTTATAGAAGATTCATCAAGGATTTTAGTGCCATTACTAGACCCTTGACTAATCTTCTTCAAAAGGATGTTCCATTTAAGTGGACAGATGAGTGTGCAAGTGCCTTTAATAAAATTAAATCATCCTTTACCACTGCACTTACCATACGTCCACCAGATTGGACACTTCCTTTTAAACTAATGTGCGATGCAAGTGATTATGCCATAGGGGCTGTTTTGGGCCAAAGGAAAGATAAACGGCCCTACGTTATTCACTATGCGAGTAAAACTCTAAACTCGGCCCAAGTGAACTACTCAACAACTGAAAAAGAGTTACTTGCAGTAGTTTTTGCTTTGGATAAGTTTAGGTCCTACTTACTGGGATCCAAAGTGGTCATTTTCACGGACCACTCGCTTTGAAATATTTGTTATCTAAGAAGGATGCAAAGCTGAGACTTTTGAGATGGATCCTCCTACTCCAAGAATTTGAATTAGAGATAAAAGATAAGAAATGAGTAGAAAACGTAGTGGCCGATCACCTTTCTAGATTGGTGTTAGATGATTCCACTGAGGAGATGCATATCCAGGACACTTTCCCTGATGAACAATTATTTGCGATCTCCAAATTGCCTTGGTATGCGGATATAGTGAACTATCTTGTAACGGAAAAAATGTCATATCATTGGAAGTCACAAGATAGGAAGCGTTTTGAAACCGAGGTTAGGAACTTCTTCTGGGATGACCCGTATTTATATAAATATGGGACTGATCAAATTTTTAGACGTTGTGTCCCAGAGGATGAAGTTCGAAGTGTTATTTCTTTTTGTCACATGAAAGCATGTGGTGGCCATTTTTCTACTAAGAAAACCACTGCAAAAATCTTGCAATGTGGTTTTTACTTGCCCACCATGTTTAAAGACACCCATCCTTTCTGTGTTACTTGTGATAGATGTCAAAGGTTGGGAAGAGTGTCCCGGCGCAATATGATGCATTTATCCCCAATTTTATCATTGGAGATTTTTGATTGTTGAGGTATTGATTTTATGGGTCCATTTCCATCTTTTTTTGGATTTCTTTATATATTGGTTGGTGTGGATTATATTTCAAAGTGGATTGAGGCAGTTCCAAGTATGACCAATGACAACAAAGTGGTCATACGATTCCTCAAGGAAAATATTTTTGCTAGATTTGGAACTCCAAAGGCCATCATTAGTGATGGCGGGTCTCACCTTTGCAATAGAACATTTGAGGCTTTGATGAAGAAATATGGTATCAAGCATAAAGTGAGCACCCCATACCACCCATAAACGAGTGGGCAAGCTGAGATTTCTAATCGGGAAATCAAACACATTTTAGAGAAAACTATAAGGCCAGATAGGAAGGATTGGTCCCTCAGACTATCCGACGCTTTATGGGCTTATAGGACTGCTTACAAGACCCCGATTGAAATGTCTCCATACAGATTGATGTATGGGAAGGCTTGCCACTTGCCTGTGGAATTGGAACATAGAGCCTACTGGGAAATAAAGAAATTAAACTTTGATATGGATCAAACAAGTGGACAAAGGAAATTAGAGTTAAATGAATTAGAGGAGTTGAGGAGAGACTCCTATGAAAATTCTAAAATCTACAAAGAGAGGACCAAAGCTTTTCATGACAAAAATATCCAGAGGAAGAATTTTGAACCTCAGCAAAAGATCCTATTATACAATTCCCGTCTCCAGTTCTTTCCGGGAAAGTTAAGATCAAGATGGACAGGCCCCTTCATTGTGAAGAATGTTTATACTCATGGGGCTATTGAAATTGAGAATCCACGTAATGGCAATGTGTACAAGGTTAATGGTCAGAGATTGAAGCCTTATGTGGAAAACTTTCATTTGGGAGAGGAGTCCGTCCCTCTTCATGAGCCAGAATATTCAGAATGATGCTCCTGGTCTGACGGAGCATTTGTGTATGATTTATACCATATTCAATTTTTTTAGTGTCACATAGCAGGTGAGTTTTTCATGGCAGGTACTATCCACCCCTTCTTTTATTTTTATTGTTCTCTGCATTACATTATCATTATATTGGAGACAATGTAGATTTTACGTTGGGGGGTGTGGATAGTCATCCATGTGAAAGTTTTTTTTTTTTTTTTTTTAGGGGGGGGGGGGGGTTAAGTTTATTTTATTATTATTTTTAATATTTTTAGGTTTCAGTTAGGTTTAAGTTTTTTTTTTTTAGGGTTATGAAAAAAAAAATTTCAACATTTTCAAAATAATATTTTTATATACAAGAATGTGAACATGATATTTTGTGAATTTCAAAGGCAAATTTAATACTTAGTCTAGGTTGATAGTAGTCAAGAATCTGACAACTGAAAATTATAAACTTGAGTTCAATTATCTAATCACTAGTTTAAAGTGAGTTGTAATTTGATGTACTGAATTCACAATACACCCTAGCTAACTAAGTGAGGAATATGATATGTGAACTAGAATAACGACTTTTGATTCAAACAAGGTTGAATGAACTAGTACCATTGATATATGTTTAAAAGAAAGAATATTGAAGGAAAAAAAAGAGTGATGAAAAAAAGAAATTTTTATTATAGAGCATGAATGCAATGACCATAACAATTGTGTCAGTAATCCGGAGTAAGAATACCTAAGTATCCATTACTGTTACCATTACAAGTACGATACCTTAGGTTATGAAGCAAACCTAATGAGAATCTTCATCTAAGGGTGGTCTATAATAATGAGGATATGATGATAAAAGAAGAAATGTCATAAAAAAATGAGATAACTAGAGATTTCATATTCTTGGGATGATTGAAAGGAGTTAGGATAGGAAACATGCATATTTCTCAAAGTTAGACTTGAGTCACGAAGCACCTAAGGATATTAGGTTATAACTATTCTAAATTTTGATTAGGTCTCTAAACTCAAGGATGTAATGGATTAGAAAATTGAGATTCTAACTAACTTCAGACTTAGGTTAAGTATTATTTTGTTTTGGAATTCATATGATAAATGGAGGCATAATTGTATAAATTTCTAAGTGTTGAACTGCTTTTCATGTTTTCAATGTTTGTGGGTAACATTTCTGGAAACCCTCACGAGACTATAACTCGTCCATTAGGGGAAACCTAGGGGTTTAAAGGCTTGTTGCATATGCTACATGCAATCGAGATTACTTACGAAAGTGGTGTAGTTAGAATTTTTTTTCATTTTAATTTTATTTTTAAAATTAATTTTTATTCTTATTTTTATTTTTCTTCGTTTATTTTGCTCGAGACTAGCAAAATGCTGGTTGGAGGGTGTGTTGAGACTCAAATATTGCACAATTTTCCCCATTTATATCTTGGTTTTATGAACATAAATCATCTTAATATTCTATTTTACTCATGTATGTGTTGCAAGGTGAATTTAAGAGCTTGGATTGAAAAGGGGTGTTAAAAAGTAAGAATTTGATGCTCAAAAATCACCAAGGCAAGGGATGGATATTAGGAGTTCAAGATTGAAGAATTCACATGTTAAAGATCCAAGAAAATCAAGTGAGGAATGAAGAGAATTGAAGATTTGAAGTGAAGAATCCTGAAATGGTCCTAAAAAAGTGTATTCTGAAGCTGTGAAGTTTATTTTGGAAAACTGCGCAGCAGGAAGTCTGTTTTAAATGAACTATGCAGCGAGAAGTCTATTTTAGAAAAATACGTGTATTTAAGGCGTTTTCTAGGGTTTTCAACTTTGTACGAAAATTGGAGTTCCCTACTTATAAATAGGGCCTCCTAGGGCATTCTTAAACATCATTAGAAGCATTCAAGAGCAATATTTAGGATTTTTTTAAAAGAGTTTTTAGTTTTATTAAAGCTTTATAAGTTATTTCTTTCCTTTTAGATCTTTTCTATTTGCAATTTTTCTTCTTTCTTTCTTGTTGCCTTTTATTTCTGTAATTTAATTATGTTTTTCTAAGTTTCCTCTAGCCCAAGCTAGAAGGGAAGCATATGGGTTTAATATTTCTTTAAGTTATGATGATTGATTGTTTTAATGATGAGAAGAATAGTGTATGCATGTTATCTATTATTTAGGTTTTGTTTTTTATCCTTTTGTAAGATCCATATGTTTCCATCATATGAGATCCACATTGATGGATAGGCTTACCCTAGATTAATCAGATTTCCTAGATAGGAGATGTTCTCAACCTGTTATATTTCTTTAATATTCATTATCCTATAGATATTGAATACTTAAAATCACTGGCGCTTGAGAATATATGTCAATGACGCAAATCCATTATTTTCTAATATTTTATATCATTTATTAAAATATTTAAAGTGTTTTATTTTCCGATTAGGTTGACCATAGTGCTCAGATCCTAGTTGTGTTATCCAAGTTATCATGATTTTGGAACATTAACATATGTGTGGAACTTTGAAGCTTGGGTGTTTTTTTTATTCAGTTGAATTACATCCATTCAAAAATCTCAAAATCAAATCATCAGATTAATTTTTATTACTTAGTTTGTTTTGCATTAGATTTTTTTTTCTCGCAATTCATCTCCCTGTGGGATCGACCTTGTATTCACAGGATATTACTTATGAACCTCTGCACTTGGAGGCAAGCAATCACCCACCATGATGTATGTGTTTCTTCCATTCTGTTCATCCATTTTTACATATCATTTTATGGCTTGATACAAAAAATGAGAGGGATATAAATCTCAGGTGGACCACACCACATGAAAACAATAGTGATTGGATAACCACCATTAAAATCCTCTTGAGGCCCACTATACTGTTTGTTGGACATCCAATCTGTTGCTTAGGTCATACAGGCCCAGATGAAGAGAAAAAGCAAAGATTAGCTTGATCCAAAACTTTTATGGCCCCCGGAATGTTTTTAATGGTCGACCCTCATTCAACATTGTTTTCTGTAATGTGGTCCACTTGAGATTTGGATATACCTCATTTTTGGACTCATATTGTAAAATGATTTGTAAAAATAGATGGACGGCATGGATGAAACACATACATCATGGTGGGGCCCACATAGCACCGACAACCAGCTGTTACTAGTGTCAGGGGGAGTAGCCAATCCGTTTCCACGCACGACACGTACCTACAACAGCTATATAGCTGGCGTGTGGTACACCAGCCAATCCGCTTCCACGTCCATTTGGGACACGGAAGCTATATAGCTGTTGTACTAACGCCAGCAAGTTTTGTGGGTCCCATCATGAGGGATGTGTTATATCCAAACCGTCCATACATTTGGCGAGCTCGTCCTAAAGCTTGATACTAAAAATAAGACATATCTAAAGATAAAGTGGACCACACTGCAAAAAGTAGTGGGGGATCTAATGTTTACCATTGAAACCCTTTTCGGGGTCACAGAAGTTTTGGATAAACACGAAACTTGTTTTTCCTCTTCATACATGTATTTGTGACCTTCTGAACAGATTGGATGGAAAATAAACGTTATGGTGGGCCCTACAAATCACAACATGACCCACAATCCTTATAACATCACAACATCGATCCTTATTATGTTACAACCCCGAACTGTACACGTCACGTAACAACTTCGACACATATAACATGACAATCACGACCCATATCAATCACGATTCATATAATATGACAATTACGATCCATATAACATGACAACCATGACCTATATCAGCCATGACCTACATAACATGACAACCACGACCCATATAACATGATGACTATGACCCGTGACAACCACGACTCATATAACATGACAACTATGACCCATGATAATCACGACCCATATAACATGACAACCACGACCCATATAACTTGGCAACTATGACCCATGACAACCACAACCCATATAACATGACAACAACGACCCATGTAACTTCACAACCACGACCCATATAATATGACAACCTCGACCCTTGCTACATGACAACCACAATCCATTTGAAGGGTCGTGGTTCACATGTACAATGGATTGTGGTTTTCATCCACAAAGGGTTGTGGTTGATATTTAACCCTACCCCTAAAATGACACAACAAAAAAGATGGGCGGCATGGATTATTCACTTGCATCAATGTGGGTCCATTTGGGTCATGGTTTGCATGGGTCGTAGTTGCCATGTTATATGGATCGTGGTTGTCATGTTGCATGGTTCGTGGTTTGCAACGTGTTCACTTCCTTTTCTACCAAACCATTGGTACCATAGCTTAAGGCCCACAATAGGGTGATTCGATCCATCCACCTTGTCAGCTAGCTCGCTGTGGACCCAAAAAGTCCTGACTTAGGTAGTATCCACTTCTAACAAGCATCACAGTGAGCCTGTAAAGTTTATATAATCACCATTATTTTCTATTTTGTGGCCCACACGAGCACCAGATCAGGCTGATATTTGGGTCATACCCCTAAAATGACATGACAAAATGGATATATGGGCGGCATAGATTATACACATACATCAATGTGGGCCCATATAGGTTATTGTTTGCATGGGTCATAGTTGTCATGTTATACAGGTCATGGTTGTCATGTTGCATGGATCATGGTATCCACGTGTTCACTTCCTCTTCTACCAAACTATTGGTACCATAGCTTAAGGCCCACAATGGGATGATCTGATCCATCCACCTTGTCAGCTAGCTCGCCATGGGCCCAAAAAGTCTTGACATAGGCAGTGTACACTTCTAACAAACATTACGGTGAGCCCGAAAAGTTTCAATAGTCACAATTATTTTTTATTATGTGGGTCACACGAGCACTGGATCGAACTGATATTTGGGCCCTAGCCCTAAAATGACATGGCAAGAAGGATGGGCGGCATGGATGAAATACATACATGGTGGTGGGGCCCACAGACCACTGAGCACCCACCATTGGCCGGTGGTAGGGGGAGTGGCCAATACGTCAATTTCTTAAGTTTTGAAAAAGAAGGTAATTTCTTATTCAGTCCAGGACCGTACTGCTTCTGAACCAAGGACATGAGTATTTTCGTATGAAACAATATCCAGAAGTTGTCAGAAGGTCACTCTTGAGATATAGGGAACATCGTAGCGTGGTAGGTAATTTGCCCAAACTTCGAGGTCAATACGATCAAAATTCCGTTTAAAAAAAAAAAGAAAAAAAAAAAAGAAGAGTGTCCATATCTTGATGTATCTGCGGCATGCATCATCCCAAACATACCATAATCTTCATCATATTGAATGTGGGAACCTGCATGCATGAGAATAAACATTTTCAGCCATTGCTTGTACGCAAGCATCAAATTTACCAGTAGCTATTAGGGTCTTATTCACCAGAATAGTATATTATTTGAAGCAAAGCGATTTGCTTTTCCATTTTTGAAATGGATTATCTAATACACCACAAGGGTTAAGCCTCTGACTTGACTTTATCTGCATGCAGGTCGTTTTGATTTCCTAGTGGGTTTGTAGGAAGACGACCATTTTCACCAAATTCGATAGAGCTGACCTAGGTTAATTTGGTCTTGATTTTCACCAAAACTTCATTAATTAGCATATTGAGTAGAGGTGGGCATCGAGTCGAGTCGGACCGGATTGGGTCCAACTCGACTCGATCTGAAGCTTTCAATGCCTTGACCCGAACTCGATCCGATTCGGACCGAGTTTGGGTCCTCTGACTCGATCCGATTCGAGACCGAGTATGGGTCCTTTGAATCTCCGTTGCACTGTTGGTCTAACCCGAACTGAGCCCCGCTCGGTCAAGGAAATCGAATCGGATCGAGTTGAATATAGTTCGGATCGAATCCTCTATTTCAATGGTAGACGTTCAACTCCCACCGCTTTTTGCAGTGTGGTCTAGATCCGTCTTATTTTTCAGCTCAAGCTTTAAGACAAGCCCACCAAGTGGATAGACGGTTTGGATATAACACATACCTCGTGATGGGACCCACATAACTTGCTGATGTTAATACACTAGCTGGCCTGGTGCGTTGGTACACCTGCCCGTCGGTTTCACGGTTGTATGTTGAGAGGGGCTAGGGGTTATCCTCCCATTAAAATATCCATGATCATTTTTTGGGCCTGCTCTAGTATTTAGTATGCAATGGCTTTCTCCTTGACAATCTTTTAACGGTAAGCGGATTGGATACAGCGTAACTCAGTACATGGTTAAACTAGCCGAGTAAACTCTGTGGAGCCTACCATGATTGCCCACCATTAAAAAAATCCTAGGGCCTATGTAATGTTTGTTTGCCATCCAACCTGTTGACTAGGTCACAGATCTGGATGAAGGGAAACCCAAAATGTCAGTTTCATCCAAAACTTTCGTGACCCCTTAAAATTTGTTGACGGTGGACGCTCAATCACCCCTCTTTCTTGTGGTGTGGCGCACATGAGATTTTTAACTGCCTTATTTTTGGTCGCATGACCTAAAATGACCTGGGAAAGTGGATGGATGGAGTGGATAAAATACATACATCATGCTGGGACCCACAGAGCACCGTCAAGTTGCTACGGGCTACTGAAAATGTTAGTAGGCAATCTGCGTCCATGCTAATCGTACTGATTTACTCTGTACGTAATCCGCTTCCCTTTTAACTCATCCTTGTAATCTAGGATGTGGATATTTCCAACGGCAGAGATTAAAAAATCCGCCTCCCTTTTAACTCATCCTTGTAATCTAGGATGTCGATATTTCCAACGGCAGAGATTAAAAAATGAATAAAAAATTGTAAGTTGAACTTCGCAAATTAGAATGATTTTTAACCCTTGACCGTCTAGTGAAGTGATGGGCCATCACTGAACATTGAAAATTTTGGTCATGGTCAATTGATGATAATCCCAAGGGACAGTGGAGCTCGGACTCCCCCCACACAGCCAATGTGGCACTCACCTGGAAGATCCCGACCGTTCAATCAGCTGGGCTCACTTCACACATACCGTGCCCTGAAGTTCAAGCCAGTCCCGTGTTCGTTGAATGTTGGACCGTATACAAATCTTTTCCTAACCGGTCCTTTTCATAAACACGCAGCTACCTGATGACCTGACCGGCCTGGCATTTTTGTCCTCCCGTGTACAATGCGGTGGGGTCCATCAGATGAAGGCTACTCATATTTCTCTTTGGAGGTCGAGCCCCTGCCATTCTGGCTATGACCCAGGTGTTGCATGGGCTAGGTTACGTCGGAGACTTTTGCTTTTAGTAGAAGGAACGACCCAATTCTCGGGTTTTGGCTCTTGTCTGCACGAGTTTTCTGATTTTTTTTGTCCACATCTCCTGCTTTACCGTACGTGTTGATTATATTGTTGTTTTCACGTATATAAGTGATCTCTCTCTCTCTCTCTCTCTCTCTCTCTCTCTCTCCTTCCTGTTCACGAGGCCAGCCATGCTATGAGATTTCTGGGCTCAATATCTATGCTTATCTTATTGGTAGATATACCTCATTATCTACTTTATATTTTTATTTTTAGGAAACGGATTGCGTGCAGTGCGGCACACCACCCACCTCCGTGGTGTGTTGACGTCACCAAGTTCTGTGGAACTCACCATGATGTATGTGTTATATCCACACCTTCCATCCATTTTAGAAGATGATTTTAGTTCATGAACCCAAAAATGAGGCAGATATGAAGCTCAAGTGGACCATCAAAGAAAAAAGAAGAGATTGAAGTTCACCATTGAAAACTTCTTGGGGGCCACAAAAATTTTGGTTCAATCTGATAATTTTTTATCCCTTCATCTAGGTCTTTTTGACCTCATGAATAGGTTGGGTGAGAAATAAATATCATGGTTGGCCTAATGAAAGTTTCAACAGTTGGAATCATTGTTCCCACTACTTTCGATGTTGTGTTCGACTTGAGCTTTGAATCTGGATAATTTTTAGGTTTATGACCTAAAATGATCTCACCAAATAGATGAACGGTGTGGATATAAGACATACATCATGGTCAGGCCTGCAGAACTTAGTGATGTCAACACACCACTGAGGTCCCACACCATGCAATCGGCTCCTTTTGTAATGCCTCATCACCAAAGTGTAGATAAGAGGGGTCCCATTATGATGGACCCCACATCGGTTGTTGGCAGAAAGGTTATAAAAATGATCAAGTCGTGTGTGATTTGACTGAGATCCAATTAAGCTCCTTTAATACGTGTAATAGAAATAATATACAAACATTCTCCATGCTAAGGTCCAAAAGTACGATGTGATCAATCCATGCTAAGGTCCAATTTTGGGCGGTCTAGATTGACTTACATGCATGCCACTTTGATGGTGGAAGACTCACCACCGTTTAAGAGGTGCTAAGAAAAACACATAGGAGTTTAGCTGAGGAACACATACGCTACAGAATCTCCAACAGCTCAAATGAGTGTGCATTAGGTGTTTAGCAGGGTAACACCCACCCTTACCGTGGGATCCACCTTGAAGATGTGTTATGTATCTACGCCGTCCATACGTTTATCCAGCCCATTTTATGACGTGATACCAGAACTTAAGACTATCCAAATCTCAGGTGGACCACACAACAGGAAAAAGTGATGATTGGGTACCTCACCATTAGAAATTCCATATGGGCACGGTAAGGTTTTCGTAATGTTTATATCCTATCCAACCTGCTGATAATATTAATAATAATTGGATGATGGGAAAATACAAAGATCAGCGTGATATAAAACTTTTGTGGTTCACAAAAAGTTCTTAATTGTCATTAATCACTATTTCTAGTGGTATGGTCTGACTGAGACTTTTATCTTCTTAAGAATTGGGAGTGCATAATAAAATGACATCGAAAAACCGATGGACGGCGTGGATATACAAAAAATACATTAATATGGCCCCACACAGTTGGGGTAACACGTGTTACTGGGGTAACAGCTAATCTGCTACCGGCTCCAACGCTCACTTTATCGTCTCGGGCTCTGACACGTGCTTTATCAGAAGGAGCCCACCTTGATGTATGCATTCTATATCCATACCGTTCATCTGATTTTGCGATCATTTTTATAGCATGAGCCCAAAGATGAGACAGACTCAAATCTCAAGTGAACCATACCATAGGAAACAATGGGGATTGGCCATTAGAAGCTTCTTGTGTGCCAACCAAAGTTTTGAATCAAGCTGAATATTTATTATCGCCTTCATCCAGGTTTATGTGACCTTATCAACAGGTTGGATGGAAAATAAACATTATGGTCGGCCTCAGGAAGTTTTTAATGGTGGATTATTTAATGACCACTTTGTTTCCTAAGAGATGGTACATTTTAGATTTGAATATACTTCATTTTTGGTCTCATGTACTTAAAATGATCTGAAAAAACGGATGGAGGGCGTAGATATAGAATATATACATCAAGGTGGGCCCCACAGTAAGGGCCGCACCTAGGGCTGTACACAAACCGGGCTCGCTCGGTTAACTCGCTCGACTTGGCCCGAAAAAGCTCGACTCGGCCCGACCTGGAGCTGATTTCAGGGCAGGACGGGCCATTTTCTTCAGCCCGAAACTGAGTTCGGGCCAAGTTCAAACATGTCCCAGTTTGACCCGACTGGTCTGAAACCCGACTCAACCTGGCCCGACTCGGCCACCCGCGTGCACGCGCGCGCACGTGTGTATATGTATGGCCTAAATTTTTATCTTAATCATTTGAGACAGATAAGTGAGAATGCCGTCCGTTCCTTTGTAGATGGAGCAAGTTCGAAATTGGCCCGAACTCGGCCATAACTCGTCCGATTGCTTACCGGGCTGAATTCGGGCTGGACATGTTGGCCCGGTGACCGGACAAGGCTGGGTTTGAGGTGAGTGTGGCTAGTGACCGGGCCGGGCCCGGTTGAGCCCAGTTCAACTTGGATCGACTCATGTACGCCCGTATCCGCACCTAATACTCTTCCTTTCCTAAGAAAAGGAAGAGAAACAATCCCATGCAAACCATGCACTGCAAGACAGCGAAAGGTGGCTGTGCGTGCCTCGTTTCACGCCATGTACTCTCTGGTCCACTTCCTTTTCCTTGGGTGCAAGCTCCAATAACCCATCACCATCTGTGAAAGAAAACATTTTAATATGGGGCCCACTCGATCAAGCGGGACCGATCGAGGTTGTACCGGGAATATGTGGGGGCCACGTGATGGATGAAGATCATCCAACACGTCCATCAGATGCTTGATCAACTCATTCTACATCCAGGTGCGAAAAATAATCATGATCAAGCACTCAAGTGTGCCACGACAAAACATAGGGAACAATGTGATATTAATGGCCCGCTTGAATATCAGAACAGCCTAATTTTCATCCTGACCTGACGTGTAGAAAGATGAATAGTCTGAATGGCTTGGATTTATACATACAAGACAGTGCGCCCTAGACGCATATCAAATGCAGGCATTTCTTCCAACTTGTTCCTTGTGGTGTGGTCCAACTGATCACAGATCAGCATGATTTTAGGGAACTAAGGGTATCATTCATGGACGCATATGATAGACGTGTTGGATTTTATGCATGTATCAGTTGGGCCCACATATTCCTGGTACTACGGTACCGCCCTTTTAATATTAGAAATCAGAAATGATCCGTATTCTTGCAGATATGTCATGCGTGTCAGACATCCGAGCTGTTAGAAAGGTTGGCTTCTTCATGCGGACCGCATGGTCCAAAAATGGGGCTGTTCCACTGAACATGTAAGTCATACCGTCCAAACCAATGGACGGCCGACAATCTGAAAACATATAGGCTTGTACTGCCTGGTGAGTGGATCGGTCTGATTTTCATTCCAGAGGATATCTTATGATGGGCCCGGACCTTTAACGGCTGGGATGTTCTATGCACGTGATGTGTTGGAGTAAAATAACAGATGGAGATGAGCTTCTGGAGCAACGGCGACACCTGATCATTTTACACGTCCGGTTTAGCAGTGGTTCACTCGAAATCGGATTGCGTACTGAGCTACTCAGTACGCTCTTATCGTACAGAGTAAACTCAGTTGGGCCCACCTTGAATGTACGTGGTCTATCCACGCCGTCCATCCGTTTTTTCACCTAATTTAAGGGGTTGGGATCAAAATTAAAGCATATCTAAATATCAATTGGATCATACCAAAGGAAATAGTGGAGATAATGATTTCCACCATTGAAACCTTGCTAGGTCCTACAGTGATGTTTATTTGTCATCCAACCTCTTAATAAGATCATAAAGACATGGATGAAAGTAAAACACAAATATAAGCTTGATCCAAAACTTATGTCCCCCAAAATTTTTCAACAGTAGACGTTCAATTCAACTGTGGTCCATTTGAATATTTTATATGCTTCATTTTTTATCTTAAGTCCTAAAATTATCTGAGCTAGATCCTAAGGTTTTGTGGGCTTACATACCCGCGTGTGGGCCCGCGTGTGGGCTTACAGGTTTACAGTGGATAATTGGAGATTTGAATGGAGTGGTTGAGTGGTTTTCTAGAATACATCTGAACACCTTAACCATTGGATTGGTCCTTTTCATTGATCCAAACTGTTCAAATGATGGCCCCACCGCTCATGAAAATTCCCAAAAAATACTCTCAGATTAAAATATCTCATCCCTTCCTTTATTCCAAGGTTAGGTTAATAGTCATTATCAATGGAAAAGGTCAAAAGATCAGAGAGTTGTAATATCCAATATAAGGGTTGTAATCTTTTGGATATCTCCCATCAAAGGTGAAACCCATCGTATACACGGCATGCATGGATCATTGAAATATGACCCCAATTCCAAACGCTACAATCCAATGGATCTTGTAGCGCTACACTGGGATGTATTCTAGCAAAACGCTTAAACCGGCCATTGTTTTTCTTTCCGCATGGGGGTGGCCTTGCCTTAATTTCGGGGATGGTCATTGTGGTAGACGTGGCCATCTTACGGACTGTCCAGGTGTTTCACACACTTTCAACGTTGGCACACATGCTGCGTGTAATTGTCCGTGCAGGGAGAGGATGCGTGTAAGGCTAGCAATCCTGAGATATCTTCTTTTTATTAGAGATTTCTTTCAGGACAGCAGTCTTACTTTTTACAATGCAAGTCATAAATTACAGTGGGATAGCTACACATGTGAAAGTGACACATGCTTGAAATTCGTGTCATGCATCGTGTGGACACCACGCGTACCTTCCATGCCCTGGAAATCAAGTGGCCAAATTTGCACATCAAATGCAGACAACTATTTCAATGTTTTTAGTTGTCCACTTTTTACATACAAGTGTAAGTAGACCCGGTGACCGGATGGTCTGAATTTTTATCTGCTCTGATAAAGAAATATAGCGAAAACAAAATAAAAGACATATATATATATATATATATATATATATATATATATATATATAGAGAGAGAGAGAGAGAGAGAGAGAGAGAGAGAGAGAGAGAGAGAGAGAGAGAGAGATTAAAATATAAATATAAATTGATCGAGATTCATGACACCTTATTGTCATTGAGATTTGCTCCCCAAAAAATGATTCGATACACTGTGTTTTAGCAACTCTGCCCCCAAAGTACAACTCTCTTCACTACAAGAAAAGGGGGTTTTAGCCTTGGTTCAAAACTGTGGCTAAAAAGGTTAAAAAGTGAGGCTAAAGCCTTTAGCCTCAGTTTTGCCTCAGTTATCCAAACCGAAGTTGAAACCCCTGTGCCTAAAGCCTTTAGCCTCAGTTTTAGCAACCGAGGCTAAAATGACTTTTATATCCTTGGTTCTTCAAGTGAGGCTAAAAACCTTTTTAGCTTCAATTTCTCGAAATGAGGCTAAATCAAAATTTTAGCCTCCATTGTTTTCAACTAAGACTAGATCCAAATTTTAGCCTTAATTGCTTCCAACCGAAGCTAAATCTATTTTTAACCTCGGTTCTCAACAACCGAGGCTAAACCCTTTAGCCATGGGAGTTGTAGTCTCAATTTAGGTAACTGAGGCAAAACTGAGACTAAAGATAAATTTAGCCTTTGTTGGGATCAACTGAGGCTAAATTTAATTTTTAACATCATTTTGTCCAAAGCAAAAGCCGACAAAGATTTAGTTCACCATATAAAGTGAAAGTATATCACTAAAGAGAAATCAAAACTATAAAACACTAAAAAACCACATACCACATTGGAATCAATGGCTTCAGAAGAAGGATCTACTTTCAGATTATGGACAATACTAGTTAAGGCAATGTCTGCCCGATATCCTTTGGAAACAACAAAGATGGAAGATCACCAAAGCTTTTACTGTTTGCTATCAATCAGTCAGCATCAGTCAAAGGAAGATGCTGAAACAAGACTCAAACAATACAACAGCAGTCTGACCACCAAACAACAGATTGTCTATATCATCAATAACTCCCATAAAAGGAGAAAAGAAAAAGGCCTCTCTCAACTCTGTTCTTTTCAGTTAATGATAGCAGCAGCTCTACTTGAAAATTCCATAACCTCTATCACTTAAACAGGACACCAGGAGGAAAAAAGAAATGAAAATCAGAATATGATGGAACTCCAGAGCTATGGTTTGCCATCATGCTTTATTGTCTCCAACTGCCTCCCTTTGGCAGCAATGGCAACAATCAGATCATCGAATTTCTCAGTCTTCCCCAGCAATACCTCAATCTATAACAAGTAAGAACAAAAACATTACAACTGCAAACATCATTGTATGCAAATAGCTACCTCCCAAAAATAAAAAGTAAACAGAAGTCTGGTTGTTGAGATCAAGTAACTAGTGTAGCCAAAGATAAGAATTATATATGCTTGTGTCTTTTTGAAAGAAACGGAGGGGGGTGGTTTGATAAAACCGCAGAAATAATCAACCATGCTGGTTAAAAAAGCATGGGTATTTGAATTTGATCACTTCAAATAAGAAAAGAAGAAGAAGAAGGTAGTAAGGATGATTAATTTGACATGACAAATATTAAAAAACTAGCATTAACAGTGCCAACCTTCGCTTTTGGAATGAGACGGCCCTTGGATTCATCCTTCATGTCAACTGTAGACATCAAAATGCCTGCTCATGATGGAAATCAGATTATTATTATTTGTAATTCTCAAGTGTTGACAAGGGAACATGATAGGCAACAACCCAAGTTGGGCTTACTCTTCTCAATAGCCAGACCTTTTTTCTTCAGAATCTCTGCAACTGTGAGGGCCGCTGTGAGCGTTGAGGTAGAAAAAACAAGCAAGTTGAGCTAACATAATGGTGATAATAAATAACTTAAGAATGCTATTGAATCTCATAACCTTTATAAATGATTTGAACCCATTTATTTGGTTCTGTTAATCATGTTAATAACCTATGAGGATTTTTTTTTTTTTTTTAAATCCTACTTAGTTCTATTAATCATGTTAATAACCTATGAGGATTGTTTTTTTTAATAATCTCCTACTTGCACATAATCATTTCCACTTTTAAGATCTGTGTATAGTAACCCAATGCATGCTTAGAGGAAACCTATGCTTCAAAAGGAATCTAGTTGATTTTAAAAGGCTCCAATTAGCCCCTTAAACAAAAGATTGTGGTAGTATTGCAAGAAAATTGGGATAAGGTGAGGTGAGCAAAGGAAAAATACTAACTCGATCCAGCTCCCTTTGGGCAATCTTGCTGTCATGTAAACCTCTCAGAACATTCTTACATGCATCAACACAACAGCTTAAGGGAAAGAATTAGAGAGAAACAGACTAGAGAATACAAGAATTTAAGTCAGCACATGGATGTACACTAGATTGTTACCTTGCCAGGAGTTGAAGTTACTGAGACCACATACCACCTGAGTTTCAACCTATCAAACTGGCTTAGCTCAAAGGATACATCATATGTTAATCCTAAAGAAACTCGGACTGTAGTGAAGAGCCTGTTTACAAGGGCATGAGAAACATGCAACATAATCAGTTATACCCACCAACATCTTGAGATGATACAAAACTGCTAGTTGTTGCTGGCAAACATAAAATCCCAAACTCTAGAATTGTACATATAGTTATCTTATGATAGTCAAGTAACATATACAGCAAAGCATAACAAGAATGGAGTTTTCCGCATGAGAGTGCCAGTAAATAATTCTGTACCGAGGCTTAACCATGCAAGCATGCAACTTACACAAGTGTTGCCATTGGCATGACAGGCATTGTTTGATTCAACATTGTTTGTGATGGACTGCGAGCCACACCATTCTGAGGACCACGGACGGAACTCCCATTCTTAGACACCTCAGCTGCAATTCATAGATTATGGTACCCTGCTCAATATTGAAAAATGTCCATGTAATGACAGGGAGGAACATTTTTGATAAATCTACCTTCCAAAGAATCCTTCCCACCGCTTGCCTTCTATTGTGTGTCCTGCACATGATGAGTGGAAATATGAATACAAAATGTCTGGGTAGTGTTTACATCCAAAACAGTGACAATGATACTTTATGCATATGCTCCAACTAAAATTGCATTTCTAAAAAGGCATTGGACTCACAAAGTCATATATGCACTCATCTTTCACTGAAGTTGAAAACTTCCATATATGTACTTCCTTCACTGGAACCTTCACTTGCACTGTCACCACTACAGATTTCAGGTTTCATTTCAATTATCAGTTGTAGTCAGTATGCAATTGAATGGGTGCCAAAACATCTTAAATAAATTATGATGATGGAAATAATCTCCTGGGCATCAATAATACCTTTGGGAGACAAATCCATTCCCAGATGCTCCAGATGTTTTACCCGGCTCACTGTTATCCTTGCCCATAAGCATATTCAAGCTGCCTAAACTTCCTTTTGATCTCTTCATGGGTCCCTTTTCCTTACCTTCAGATGACTTACCATCCATTTCCATGCCCTACGGAAAAATGTGTCATGATCCATTTATACAAACAACATTTCACATATCTATCATACCACACATATAGCATGCCTAACCAAAAAAAAAAAAAAACACAAATAAATAAATAAAGGTTGGTTTAAGCATGTAACTAACAGAAGCCTCGGTGTTGCCATTTGGTGAAGGCATAGCATATGGACTGAATGGATGAGACCCCTGATTCAAAGTTTATAGAATCACACCAATAGTTAGTGGCATCCAAAACTACAGGACTGGGGCATGGAATTGTCTATGATCACAATGAGAAATTCCAGAAGCTATGATCACAGGTATTAACAAGAAAAATACCCACCACATGCATTTCGATATTTTTTTCCCCTCATGTTCTGTTTTCCTAGGCAACTCAATTGATCCCACCCTACTTTCCTGTGATAAGATGAGCATGACCTGGATTTCTCTTAATCCAGTTCACCACGAGAGGGCAGGGAACTTCCAAGTTGATTGGCCTTTTATTCATGAGAATTACTAATTCATATTGTATCCTCAGTTATCCAACATCTCAATACAAGGACTTGTTCCTGAAGGGTATGAAAAGGGAAAACGATGACCCTGTTACAAAAACACAACCATTTAAAATAAAACACAAATGTGGATATTTGATTAAGGGATAATGCACGGTACGAAAACAATAGTCTGTGAACTATTGCAAGTGTCCTAAATAAACAAATCAACATCAAAGCCACACAACCATGGGATTTAAATGATTATGGAGGATCTTTTGTTCACTTAGTAAAATACCTTGAAAAGAATATACGGTGTTCCAGTTTCTATCTGTGATTTCAGAATTTCAAACCATAGGGTCTGTGCCTACAACAGACTATCCAACTATGCAGCCATATAGATCAACATAAATTAGGTAGACAAAAATGCAGAATAAGTATTTCAAAATGAATAAATATACTTCTTGTTGAAACACAAAATCAGGCATTCTAATGAAGCACTTTGAACTGATATATCCATGCTTGTGCCATACACATTACAGGTGTCATCCAAAGTCAAAAAAACAACCCAATCCAAAGTCAAATAAAATATTCTTATAAAAGAAATAATAGATCTGAATGCAATGTAGTTTCCATGAGTACAAATTAGCCATGCAACCCATATAAATATACAATTTTGTGTTGAGTGGAAGTAGAGAAAGAAGGGATTTTGTAGTTCTTACCATTTGGGCAATCCTCTTGTAGCACCAGTGCCCATGGACGACAAGTAGTCGCTCCAGAAACTGGAACTGAGCAATAGAGAAGTCACTAGGTGGTTGTTCTTGGCATCGCCTGTTTTTGAAACCATCATCAAGACAAGAACTTTAGTTGCAGTTTCGCAAAAAGCAAGAGCAGGGAATCGCCTGTTTTTGAAAAATAAGAAGTTAAAAAGAATCAGGAATTGTGCTTTGTTTCCCATGTGTGTGGAATTGTACCGTGTGTGTGAGCATGCACACACTAGTAAATTGCATGTGCATCACACATGGGAATGCCTAAACATTTTTCCTACATAACTACAAAAGACAGAAAGGCAGTGATTTACATACAAGAATCCAACAGCAATTTGGTTCTCATAGTTCAAACCATCAGACATTCCTAGATCTCCAAGTTCATTAGCAAACAAAGCATGAAGCAAAAAAGCATGGCCCGTGATCAAGTGACGTGAAATAAATATAGTTCTAAAACCAAAAAAACAATTACCAATTGGATATCTTGCAGTAGTTACATGTATATGTGCCAGACTCCCAGCTAATTTTATTTTATTTTTCTAATATATGTCCGATACAAAAAGAAGGGGAAAATATGTACACTGTGTGACCCAACAAAATAGGCCTGTTATGTTTATTAAAAATCAGTAGCCATTCAATTAATCCATCACACAAAATCAAATTATTGGCATGGACAGCAGACTTGCATTAGGTTTCACATAGATGGAGATTCCCATGAAAATTTTCTTGAGCATGCAGGCTTCCAAGTACTTAGAATTTCCCATTATTTGCATAACAAAGGGATTCTCATGTGGCACTGTGGGCCCCATGTGTTCCCCTAGATAATTTTCTAGGAAACTCCATCCAAACGAAGCCTTACCTGCAATTTGAACCGGCATCCTATCTTGGACAAAGTACCGAAAATGATAAGAGCAAACAACCAATGAGTAAGAAGTGATAAGATATGCCTGTAGACATGAATATAAAGATCAACTCTTAGAGCCAAAGTTCGATCCCAACTTACCAACTAAAATTTTTTACAAAAAAAAGAAAGACAAAAAGGACAACATCCATTGGAATTCAGTTAGATTTGCCAAAGCAAATATATTGGCATCAAGAAAACCCAATAACTTAAACATTCAAGAGTGAAATAAAATCATACAAATAGTAGAAATTCAAATGGATATTCCCAAATTACTCACAATCTACAGCTTGATCGTCTTCCCATCGAGCTCGACAGTCCTAATTTTCTAAAGATTAGACAAATAATACAAAAATAACTCACATCACCAAAATGTGTCTGTATCGTGTATATTTATGCATGGCATGAGTTAGGTAGGTGTGTATGTATGTATAGATAGATAGATATAGAAACAGACAAAAATAATACAAAAATAAAACATATCACCAAAAAACAGAGTCAAAGCAGTAAGGAAATGGAAGATTTCAATTTGCAGAGCAGCACAACAACTAGAAATTTGGCATAGCTCTAGGAAGAAAACCAGGGAAAAAAATAGCTGGGAAGACAGATAAATCTAAGATCTACAAGGTTAATTAAAAATAGATCACTCCTGTCATGCTACAGCTAGTTATCCACAACCGCTCCCAAATGCAAAATTATCTAAATTGAAGATGAATCACATCCATCTCCAATGAGGATCAGTTTCTGCTAGCAGAGGGAAGTGGGATGCAGGAAGTGCATGCTCCTAAAAAATATAATACATAACAGATCTTTCTCTATTCTCCTAATCTGATCAAATTTGAGATCGAGAGAAAAGGAGCGGAAGGAGCAAAATGAAAAGAATTGAGCTTACCTTGAACTGATTTGGATCTGGATCTGAATGATAAGGAGGTCTTCTAGTAGCTCTCCTTCTTCCAATCGAGAGAGAGAGAGAGAGAGAGAGAGAGAGAGAGAGAGAGAGAGAGAGAGAGAGAATGGATTTGGATCTGGATCTAAATGATAAGGCTTCTAACAGCTTGAAAACATGCGAAAAGAATCAAAATCTGCAAACAAGGAAATCGCAAAGATCTTCTTTATGGGAATCCGACAGAATTCCACAAAAATAAAAAATAAAAAATCTCTGCATTCCTCTCTAAACCAGACGATCTAGGGTTCTCGATCGAGAAAAAATAGCAAAACAGCAAAGAAATTCCAAACAAATCAAGAAAAGCGAAATTGAGAGCTAGAACATCCGATCTTCGATGAGATTTAACGAGAAAATGCGGGAACAAGAGCAATACCGACCTGCACGTCTGAGAAACGAGAATTCCGAAGCTCCTTTCGCCATCAATTGATGAAATGGTTGGAACTGAAGAAAGAAATGGCGATTTCCGAGCAGAAATCGAGAGAAATGAGGGTTTTGGGAGACTTGCTTGGACTCGCTGAGAGACCCTTTGCCAGAAAAGCCTCTGAGTGAGAGGAATGGCGGCTTGCTTTTGTAGCTGAAAATAACGAAAATGCCACTATAACTTTGGAAAGTCGAAATTACCGTTGCTACTTTGCGATATTGGCCTCAGTTTTCAATAACCAAGGCAAAAAGGCCTGGCCGGCCCATGAAGCAAAGAGCTCAGTAGGGCCCACCATGACATGGCATCCGCTCCATCCATCTCTTATTACATATTATTTTAGAATGGGACCCAAAATAGTAGGCTGATTCAACACTCTAATGGGCCATAATGCATGGATCAGTGATGATGGGCCATTTACCTTTGAAATCTTACCGTGGCCCACCGTGATGAGTTCGGTAGCCTCAAGAAGGCTTCAATGATAGACGTCTTCGTGAAATAAATTTTCAGCCCACTTCCATAAATGAGTTTCCAAAAATAATGGACAGACTTTTAGCCTCGGTTACTAACCAACCGAGGCAAAATGATAGACTTTTAGCCTCAGTTACTCACCAACCGAGGCAAAAGAGTAGACATTTGGCCTCAGTTGTACACCAACCGAGGCAAAAGGGCAGACTTTTGGCCTCAGTTGCTCACCAACAGAGACAAAAGGGTAAACTTTTGGCCTCAATTTTCAATAATCGAGGCAAAAAGGTAGGCTTTTGGCCTCAGTTTTCAATGACTGATGCAAAAGGGCAGACTGTTGGCCTCAGTTTCTCACCAACCGAGGCAAAAGGGTAGACTTTTAGCCTTAGTTTCTCAACAACCGAGGTAAAAAAGCAGACTTTTAGCCTTGATTGCTCACCAACTGAGGCAAAAGGGCAGACTTTTGACCTCAGTTTCTCACCAACCGAGGCAAAAGGGCAGACTTTTGGCCTCAATTTCTCATCAACCGAGGCAAAAGGGCAGACTTTTGGCCTCAGTTCTCAACAACAGAGGTAAAGGGGCAGACTTTTAGCCTTAGTTGCTCACCAACCGAGGCAAAAGGGCAGACTTTTGGCCTCAGTTGCTTACCAACCGAAGCAAAAGGGCAGACTTTTGGCCTTAGTTCTCAACAATCGAGGCAAAAGGGCAGACTTTTAGCCTCAGTTGCTCACCAACCGAGGCAAAAGGGTAAACTTTTAGCTTCAGTTGATCACCAACCGAGGCAAAAAGGCAGACTTTTGGCCTCAGTTTCTCACCAACCGAGGTAATAGGGTAGAGTTTTGGCCTCAGTTTCTCATCAACCAAGGCAAAAAGTGAATTTTTAACCTCAGTTCCTTTACAACCGAGGCTAAAAACCATATTTAGCCTCATTTTTTTGAACCGAAGCTAAAAAATTGAGGCTAAAGGCCTACTTTCTTGTAGTGCTTTGATGATGGATAACATTATCAGGTGTATGTATGAGATGTTAAAAACTCGAGGAAACTCTCTAATTTGCCCACACTGAGAAGATGTAGAGAAGAACAGAAAAGAGTGGAAAGTACTTTTGTAGAGGTTACTAAGGGGAGCGGATTAATTTTTACCCAGGTAACAGCTTAGAGGCATTTGACTGTTGGGGCATCGATTTCATGGGACCATTCTCCAAATTCTTTGAAAATCTGTACATTCTGCTCGTCGTAAATTATGTCACTAAATGGGTTGAAGCGATTCCATGTCAGAATAATGACCATCGCACGGTCATTAAATTCTTAAAAGAGAACATCTTTTTCCAGTTCAGAACACTTCCCGCCATCATTAGTGATGGGGGCTTACACTTTAATTTGTAATAGACCATTGGAGAGTTTAATGAAGAAATACGGTATCTCTCATAAGGTGAGTACCCCATACCACCCACAAACAAGTGAGTAAGATGAGATTTCCAATAAAGATATTAAACACATTTTGAAAAAACGGTTAACCTCGATCGTAAGGATTGATCAATCCGATTGACCGATGCTTTATGGGCTTACCGTACTACATTTAAGACCCCTATTGGAATGTCTCCCTTTAGACTTGTCTATAGGAAGGCTTGTCACTTGTCTGTGGAGTTGGAACATAGGGCCTATTAGGTGATCAAAAATCTGAATTTCAATCTGGACAACGCTGGCTCACTGCATAAACTTCATTTAAATAAACTTGAAGAAATCTAGAACGATGCGTACGAGAACTCAAAAATTTACAAGGACAGGATGAAGGCATTTCATGACTAACATATTCATCGAAAATCATTCATGTCAGGTCAGAAAATCTTTTTATATGATTCTCAGTTACATCTCTTCCCGGGTAAGCTCTGATCTAGTTGGACTGACCCTTTTACCGTTATCACTGTTTATCCTCATAGGGCTGTTGAGATTCGGAATCCAAACAATGACAATGAGTTTAAAGTAAATGATATCGATTAAAGCCATTAGTTGAGAAATTTGATTCAGATGACATGGCCATGCCTCTGAATGATTCTGTGTACCAGGATTGATATTCTGGTCTAACGGAGGTAGTGGTGGGCTTACTATTTTCATAGAACTAGGGTAGTTCACTTTTTGTCATTCTAGGTTAGTCGGCTTTATGCTGTTACGTTAGTTTATTTTCCAGTGTTATAGGATAGTTTGCTTTTATTGGATTAACTCTTGTACCGAGCCGCCTTCACGCTGAAATCTCTTTGGGAAAAAGCCGCATGACTCCGTCATCAGGTACTATCTTTCCATCACTTCTCCTTCACTTTTGTTGTCTCATGTGCATTACATGCTTATATCTTTTACATTGAGGACAATGTAAATTTTAGGTTAGGGATGGTAGATTAGGTTACCTAATCAGTATTTTCATAGTCTTAAGCAAAAAATTGTAATTTTTTTTTAAATTTTTCCTTGAAATTCTTATGAAGTTAAAGTGATTTTGAAGGTCATCCTTGATTTTAGAAGTAAAAGATACGTAATGTTGGTAATTTATGACTCTTGGATTCAACTATCTTTAGATTTCACAGTTAAGTTCGAATTATTAATCCATTATTAGAAGTTTTAAACATTGATTGAGTCATGATTTCACCTGTCACACCTAGCTTACACATTAAGGCTTCAGTTCGATATTGAAATGTTAACTTAGTGATCATTAAAGTATAAAAGGAACCAGCTTGGGGAATTTGTCCATCATATTCATTGAAAAAAAAAAGAAAAAAGAAAAAGAGAATACGCAGCTAAAAAACAATTATATTCGAAAATGACTACCTGTTAAAGATCTTTAAAAAGGTTGACACAGCGTGAAGCCATCGATGGAAAAATCAAAAGCTGGAAAAGTAAAAAAGGTTGAACTGTAAGGCAAGTTTTGGTTTAGGTTGGGATATCCGGGAATACTCTGTTTGATTATTAATGTTATCATGAAAATTGATGATTAGACTCTTAATGTTGATAACCTGAGATTACACTATACATTAATGGAACTCAATGTTTAGAATTTTTCTAATTGATGGATTAATACTTTGAACTTGGCCATGAAGTTTATTATGCGCTTAAGTCTAGGAGAAAAGTAATGCAAACATTGATGCATCCAAGAATTCTATTGACCGGATTGTTTTTCAAAAATCACTTGGTTTGATAGGAATTGTCTCGTAATTCTTAAATTATTTTTCGCATACTTTGCTCGGGACTAGCAATGTTGGTTGGGGGTCAAATATTGCATATTAAACCCCAGTTATTGCCTAATTTTACGAACATAATACTATTTAACGTCCTATTTTAATCGTGTTTGTTTTGCAAGGTGAATTTAAGAGCTTGGACTGAAAAAGGATGCTAAAAGCATAAATTTAAACTCAGAAATCACCAAGTCAAGGGACAGACCCCAGGGGATAGAGATCGAAGAATTTACACGCCAGAGATCCGAGAAAATTAAGCAATTCAAGCTAAAGAGGCCTGAAAATCATCCAGAATACAAGATCATAGGGTTCCCACCATCCGTTCGGCTCGAAACTTTTTATCTGGCTTGAAGACCCTAAATTAATCATACATGTCGAATTTCAGCCATTGGATCCTTGTGGAAGTAACTTAATGAATAGATCAGCCCATAAATCTCTAATTTGGGGCCCACCTGATACTTGGATATGCTTCAATTTTGGCCTCAACCCCTTAAATAAGGAGGCAAACCGAATGGACAGAGCGGATTTATTACACACATCACAGTGGACCCCACATGGGGACGCGAGAGTGCACAGCCGGTGCACTCCCGCACAGCACCGGACCAACCTGTCCGATTAACCAAGGAAGATCCGTCTTCTTCCACGTTTTAACACAATGGATGTACTGCATCCGGGCTGGCATGATCAGTGGGCCACCGTGCCCACCCATTTGGGCGATCAGGACCGTCCATTCGATCTAGGGGAAAAACTGACCGTACCCATGCTTTTCTCTTGGACCCATGCACGTGTACACACGTGGATCACCAAAAAACGCAGGAAGAACGGCGAGGTGATTTTATACAGTGAGTCGCACCAAAACTCGACCAAAACCCCCATTCCCGACTGATTTTTCGCTAGGAATCCAATGAATGGGGTGGATTTCGCTGACAACATCACCGTGGGGCCCAATAATGTTCCAACGCAAGTTCGTGCGTAAGACAGCTTGCGAACGCTGCTGGCTTCGTGGGGGCATTATGTGATTTTAATCATGGTCGGATGCATGATCCAGACCGTCTAATCTCTTGAAATGGTGGCCCTAACCCTGTCCATGACATCAGTTTCGAGAGATTTGGAAGAACAACTGAGCAAACCATCCCAGGGTTGCTCAACGGTGTGGATTCAACACACGCGACTGATGGTCCCATGTCCAGCACCATCTTTCGAGGTGGGTCCACATTCCAACAGCTATAAAAGGAGAAGGGAGAGAGAGAGAGAGAGAGAGAGAGAGAGAGAGAGAGAGAGAGAGAGAGAGAGAGAGAGAGAAGGATTATCGGGAATGTGAAGCAAAGGCGGGAGCAAGAGAGAGATAGCGTGGGACGGCTCAGGTTCCTTCTTCCTTTTCCTTCATTGCTTTCTTTATTTCTTTCCTTTTGATGTTATTTTTCAATGATTTTAGCCTCACTATGTCTATGATGGGCTTGACCTCTTAGCTAGGGCTAAGAGGTAAAGCTTGTAGTTTGATGGGAGACTTTTTATTTATGTCTTTTGATTCATGTTTAAACTGAATTAATTATTGATTCTAGTTTGATTATAAGAAATGCCTTTAGTCTTTAATGGTTTGTTGTGACTTCTATTACAATATATCTGCAATAGCTTTGAGCATGTTCTTTGCATTATTGAGATTATGAAGTCAGGAGGCTCTGTTGTTTGCCATTGTCTCATGGGCATGGTTGAGTGATGAAACCCTTCCTAAACATTCATAACTCTTTCAAATTGGTTGTGGCTTGATTAAATTCTGTTGTTTACTTTGTCTCATGAGCATGGTTTTGTGATGGAATCAATTCTAATCCTCATACCTCTCGTCTCTTGAAAACTACATCAAAGGAAATTCAGATTTGATTTTTAATGTTATATCAAGCATAGATCTCCCTGATCTCAACAAGTGGATCCTTGACACCTTAGTTTTCTACTTTTGAATTTCACAAGTTTTAGTTTAAAATTTCACCATTATTCCCTTAAATTTTCTTGATTTAGATCGCATCTTATTGTAGTTCTATTTCTGGTTACTTTCAGAATACGTACAAGGTTCAGTCCCTGTGGATTCGACCTCGGTCTTATCGAGATTATTACTACAACTTAACCCTATACTTGGGGTGGTGAACAGTTAATCAGATTTGGTTATGTTATAAAAACAACTTATTTGATTCCAAATTACATATCTATGTGGGAAATATCCTCATAACAGTTACACCATGTTTTTAGAATTATTAATATGGGAAATAAGATTTTACAAATAATATTCTTAAAAAACTATATGTAGTATGCAATTATTTTAAAAATGATTTTAAATTGATGTTTGCAAAAGTTTGAATTTTGTAAAAAAAACTCGATAAGTTAAATAAGTAAGTATATTAAATTAGTACATTATATCGAGAGTCAAATCCTTCCGGTGTAGTCTTTGTAACTATGACATACATAAAGATTGGTTATTGAATGTAATTAATGTGTCACTATTCAAACACTTATCAGAAGAAAAAATTAATTGAACTAGTCTCACAACTTTGATTCTTTTGATTGCGGTCTTTTGATTATAGTTATTATGAGACAAGCTAGATGGACAAATTTTATTATCACTTTTACAATATGATTGAGTTGGAGATATTAGATATAGGCCCATGAGACCAACTTATGAGCAACCATTAGTGAGTGCGTCTCACTCGATTAACATTCAAAATATTTTTGGGGGGATATCCATCTTTTCATTTTCTCTCGAAGTTGAAATATGAATTAAAATTTTACTAAAAAAAATGATTGCAATCATGAAGAGAAATAGATGTGATAAGGATAAACCCTATCATATTTGAACTCCTCTTATATCCTTTCAATCTTTTCCTTAAAAAAAAAGGGAGCTATTTCCTTAAAAAAAAGCATCAAATCCAAGAGAATTCGAGAAAGAAAATTGAAAGATGCTTCTTCTAGCTGATAAATCATTGATCATGTTTCAGGCCATTCTAACCATAGCATCAGAGAAGTGATTAAATTATTTTCGCTCTGGTAATAGCTAGGTGGGTTGTTGGACGTGAATCATCCATCTTCAACTTTGTGTAAAGGTCTCTAAAATTATATTGATATTGTCAAATCCTATGGGCCCTTCGATCTAAGCCTTTCAGTATCACTATCAAAACTTGTGGGCCTACTCTGGAAGCAATTGTAATTAGACATATATATCAAATGTATGGTGCATGAGTCTCACCTGTACCTTAGTAAGTCCCCGTCTAAATTTGCTAGCCAAGCTCTGGCGTGAGAAGCCCTGGCCATCCCCATGAATGCATGTGTGCCAAGGTGACATGAATATGTGAGATCTGATATTTTTATTAATTGATCACACCTTGTAGATCTTTTGGCCCAAAAATCAGGCTCTTTCAATGCTCATGCAGACAAAATAAAATAAAATAACATAGCCTAAATTAAAATTTCTACCCATCAATTTATTTTGTAGTCCACCTAAGGAGGAATACATCCTGAATTTTGATCCACCTGAGGAAGAACACTTCCTGAATTTAGAGCCAGAAGATTTGGAAAGTGTAGCCCACGTTTTGGAAATCTAGGATCTCCACACGTGCCACATGGAAAATGTGTAGGGGTATCAATGGCCTGGGTTGGCACGTCGGGCTTCCAGGCCTAGCTTGCCCCAGGTCAGACTTCGGCTGGAGTATCAGGCTTGAGGGCCGGGGCTCATGCTTAAAATTTTTTCCTATTTGTAAATCGGGTTTGGCTTAGACAAAATATCTAAGGGCCCATCAGCCTAGCTCGGCCCATTAGAGTTTGCAAATATCACTTCTGTAATATGTTTTATATACTAGAAATACTAAAATCCAATGCCTCGCATGATCCCATCTCCATCTGTCTTTTTCACCTCCAATCCACTCACGCCTCCCATCTCTCTCTCTCTCTCTCTCTCTCTCTCTCTCTCTCTCTCTCTCTCTCTCTCCAACCGACCAACTTAGATGACCTCTTAAGAGAATAAAACAACCTAAGGGCGTGTTTGGCCGGGCGTTGGATATGGGATTAAGACGGATCTCATGGGTTATACTATTTACATCCCATCCCATTTTCTGTTTGGGATGGCGGGATAAAAACCATTCCACACACCCTCGTAAACAGCGCCTGGATGCTGCCAATCTTGCGATATAAGTTTTCACCCCAATGTAGGGCCCATTAAGATATCAATGAGATATCTACTCCCTTCATCATTTTCACCTGCCTACATTCAGCCATGGAATTGTTTTGAGGCAGCTATAAAGCAGTGAGTGGGGCACACCTTGAGAAGCAGTGGAGATGCAAACCCATCCATTTGTGACCATCCAAACACCCTGCTGGATATCCCACGGGCTATCCCAAACCCATGGGATCAACAGACAAACACTGACACCATCATCATTACCTTAAAAATCATTCCATCCCACCAAATCCTATGGGATCGGTCCGGCCAAACACGCCCTAAATGCGTTTAACCATTCTGGCAGTGGGGCCTTCGGCCATTGCAGCTGTGTCATTTTTTGTAACATGCTCTCTACTATGGGCCTCCAAAACGGTTTCTATCATAGCAAAGGCTCACGTATATGGCTAAATTGCACATTTTATGAACTGGGGTAGGCTTGGTCATCAAACATGTTTTCACGTTCTCTCAGTTGCTGCTCATTCATTTCAGGCACCATTAGGAGCCTGGGATGGGTTGGACTATTTTGGCTTGCCATGGGCCTAAGCTGAATTCGAGATTACGTCCAATACGCCAAGCTTGAATAGAACTTGGTCTAGCCTAACTTAGTCTTTGACACCCTACAAATATGCTTGGATGTGGTATGTTCTACCTATATAGATGGTTGGAGTAGAGGTTACAATCATGTTTTCTATTGAGAAAGATATGATTTCGATATATGTATTTTGAATCATTTTACTCTTTTTTTTTTAGTCAAGATTTAATTAGATTGTAATTAATTTAAAATATATTTAATTTTATTATAATTTTCTTTTTAGGTGAATGGTTTGGATGGGTCTGAGCGTCATTCCTAATTTCTTTGTGATATTTAGGTGTCTGTGTGCATGTACATATAATAAGGGAGTAATATAAAACTAGTGGATGAGGGACGTGTAATGCCACATCAACGCCATCCATCAGGGGATACCCTTAATGTAAAGCATTGGGGCGGAATATCTCCACGATCCACAAATCAGGTGGGCCACATAGGAGACATTTGGAACAGGACTCCAGCCATAGGTTTATGTGCGGGACCCACAGTGGTCTGTACATTCCATCCAACTCGTTTATCAAGTGCGCCTCACAGGAATGAAGAGATTGGTTAGATATCAGATTAATCCAAATTTTTTATAAATCAGATAATCCAAAATTCATCTGGGCCGCACAGCATGGACTGAGGAGCTTTAATCATAATTTGACCTTGTCCCTTGTATTGTGGCCCACCTGAGTTTTAAAACAGCCTTAAGTTTTAAGAAAATGATGAGCATGAGGGGCTGCTTCTGATGGATGGAGTGGATTTCAAGCAAACAGCATGGTGACCCTACATAACTTGAGTGTTATACGCACTTCCTTTAACACGTGTTGTAGCATAGGATTTCTCCACGTATAAGGGGAACGAGTAAAATGTACGAGTCGAGTCGGACCAACTCAAATGGTCCTGAGTCGAGTCGGTGGTGAATCAGCCCAAGTCGGTCGAGTTTGGGTGACTCTTGTTATCGAACCAGATCGGGTCATACCGAGTCGGAGTCGACCCGAACGAGACTCGCTTAAAACCATGATGCAATATTTCAAACGCCTCAAAAACTAACTGCACGCAGAATCTTGCACTTGGTTTGTTCACGTGGTATGCAGTATAGATATGGGCCGGATATCATGGATAATGTCCCACTATACACTTGTTAGGTTACCCCAATAATGCACCTACCGTTGATAGGTCAAACACCGTAGGTTCATTAGCTAGCAAATAGACGACTATAAACTAAGATAGACCATGACCCACATTTGTTAGGATGATATGAACCTTGTGGTTTTTGGGCTACAGCTCATCCATTTTAGGCCCACCAAAAGAACGACCTCCCTGACGGACGGTGCTCTGTGGGCCCCACCATGATGTATGTATTTTATCCATGCCATCCATATTTTAAGATGTGATCCAAAAAATGAGGTAGATCTGAATCTCAAGTGGCTCACACCACAGTTAAACAGTGGTGACTTAACGTCCATCATTAAAAACCTCCAAGAAATTTTTAATGGTGGGTGTTCAATCACCACTATTTTCCTGTCGTGTGGGCCACCTGAGATTAAAAATCTGCCTTATTTTTTGGTTCACGCCCTAAAATTGGATGGACCACTTAGATAAAGCACATACATCATGGTGGGGCTCCCAGAGAACTGTCCAGTAGCAAGTCGCTAGTGGCAGTATCAGCATGCAATCCGCGTCCAATATTGACAACGCCTCGGACGCGGATTTCCTGCCCTTTAGCATGATGTTCCTGCGCTGGAAGCGTACGTGGGGCCCAATGTGATGTTTGTGAGAAATCCACTCGGTCCATCCGTTTTATGATCTCATTTTAACAGTTGAGCCCAAAAGTAAGAAGGATCCAATACTCAAGTTGGCCGCACTAAAGGAAAAGATAGGTAGGGAAATTCCTACCGTTGAAACATCCCTGTGTCCACAGTAATGTTTACATGCCATTCATACCATTCATAACGTCGTTCCTACTGGGATGAACTGAAAAAACAAATATTATCCTCATTAAAAACTTCCGTGGCCCCACAAATATTTTAACTGTGGACGTTCAATTCTCACCTTTTTGGTCAACTTGAGTATTAGATCCGGATCAAAATCTTTTTTACCATATGTCCTAAGGTGAGCACACAAAACGGATAGACGGAGTGGATTTCTCACAAACATCACGGTGGGCGCTGTACGGTTTTAATTGGGCCCCTCTGCATACGTTTTATCACATGATTGTTAACCAAAGAGGTTTGGACCCACTTTTCTCACTGTGGCTGTGGGCTTCTTCTTGGATGGGACATGCGTCAATATCTCCTTACCTTCTGATTATCTGGCTGGTGGTTTAACGATGGAGAATTACTGCCAATGCTCCAGATTGACTGAAGCCCATTACTCGAAGAAGATCATGGAACGAAAGAGAGTTTTGGTGTATACCCAATCTGCTCCAGGGTCCACCGGATGAACGACTTACATCACCCAAAGGTGGGCCCACGCATTTTATTTATTCCATCTGGTGTTGTATATTTCCTCCAAAGATATTACATATCTAGCGTACCGATGGAGCTCTTCTTAACCCATGTGTGAACATATCATCCACAGGACACGTGCCATAATGGTGCACACGTACGATATCCAAGAAATCCATCAGGTGGACCACTAGGTAGATGCTCTGGCCAAAGAATAAGAAAGTTCCACTTATCAGGAGGCCGCAATTTTCAAAATAAATGAAGGGCTATAATAAACTGGGTCAAGTTTTTAAAGCCTTAAGTCTATTTCTAACAGTATTTCTTCATAAGATGTTGATCAACCTGATTTTTAAGGGCCAAATCATCAAAACGGTCATATCTAACGGATGGACGGCTTAGATCTTGTATCTGCATGGTTAAAAGGTACATATTGTGGTTTGAATGCTGATACACATCTGTATACGTATGCATGCAGATGGGGTGTAAATAGGGGTGTACACTCGCTCCACTCGACCCGAAAAAGCTTGATTCGACTCGGTTCGAAGTTGAGTTTGAGCTGGTTTTTTTTAGCTCGAAAATGAGTTCAAGCCGAGTTCAAGCAGGCCTTAGCTCAACTCGACTTGGATCGAATCCAGCTCCAATCCAATTAGTACGGTGACTCGGCTACTTTGCCATTGATGTTGCTCACCAACTATTTGATAAAATGCCTCAACGAAATGTGGCCAGTAGCAAGGAAGGTTTTGTTGGTGGCAAGGTGGCAAGGAAGGTATGTACATGAAACAAATACTTTTTCTTTTACTTTTTTTTTTTTTTTTTTTTGGTTTTTATATTACTTAGAAGGTGTTTGAGAAAATACCTGTAAAACCATTGCCCCTGTTTGTAAAACAACGGGATTTTGAAGTTGTAGTTAAGGTGTTTGTAAAACTGCCTCAATGGTGAACTCAGCTCAATCTTGGCTTGAGCTGCCGACCGAATAGAGTTGAGCTGGCTAGTCAGGCTTAAGGACCGAGTCGAGCCGAGTTTGAGTTGAGGTTAGCCATTGTTCGAGCCAAGTCGAGCGGAGGCCAGCTTGACTCGGTTCGACTCAATATACACCCCTAGGTGTAAATAACCCTCCCGAGAAAGTAAGCTCCGCCAGGAACAACTCGGGACTGAACAGTACTCTCTAGCTGCAACCATGCTATATGTGTTTTATCCACGCTGTCCATCCATTTTTTCATCTCATTTCATGCAAAGGGAGATCCAAATCTCAGGTGGACCACACCACAGGAACTAGTGGTGATTGAATGCTCACGCTTAAAAGCTTATCGAGGCCACAAAAGTTTTGGATAAAGCTGATATTTGTGTTTTTCGGTCATCTTGGCATGTGTAACCTAATAAACACGTTGGATGGGAAATAAATATTACAGTTTTCCCTGTAAAGTTTTTAATGGTTTTCCTGTGGTGTGGTCTACCTGAGATTTTGTTATACCTCGTTTTTGGGCTCACGTCCTAAAGTAATGACCTGAAATGGATGGACAGCGTTGATATAATACACACATTACGACAGGTCCCACAGAGCACCGTCCAGCATCGACGTGGCATGACGGTGTCAATTTGCAATCGGCGTCCATCCACGCCTGTATGGATTTAACAAAAACGAGATATGCTTTGATACTCTGGGAGAACGTGACGAATGATACGCAAGCAGTAATAAAATATTGAAACTTGCATACGTGGCATATAAGTAATTCAAAGTAAACCGTTCAAATTATGACTACCACTCGGTATGTTTCATGAACCGAAATATTACTTTTATATGGTTAGCCAATTAGTAGATTACTGGACAGACGGTTAAAATGAAAAAAAAAAATCCAAAGATTTATTTTGAAGTGTCCACAAATCACAAATTAGGATTGTTTGACCAATTCAAAAATTAGATTGTAACGTAGTTACACTAAATTCCACAATTTAATCGGTTTATTTTGAGTTAATATATAACATTTTTACCATTTCTACTTGCCTGTGTATCATGAGCAGCCAGAGTATCTAATAACTCCCTTTAAAAAAGATACGCGTTTTCTTAGGAGTTTTGCCATTTATGGGAAACCCAAAACCCTAGAAAACCTCGTAGACATGACAGAAGTGGCAACCAACCTCAGGCAAAAAGGTGGAAAGGAAGTTAAAGAAAAGTCTAAGAAAATAAGATATTGGAGACACCGACCAACCTCTGGTTGAGCTTTTGGGGCACATGGATTTGAAATTCTAAGGGACAAAACTGCTCGAGCTTTAACGATGGTTCTTCACCAAACTAGGCGCGGCTACTAAATGACCAAAATGCCATTCATTGGACAAAAAGTTGTAGTTGATTTCCTCCTTGTATTGTTTGTTGCCTTTATGCGTGTAAGTAAGTCATATTTAAAAACGAAAAAGTCTCAGGTCCAATCGGTTGGACGTCTAACCCCTTATAAATTAGGTATAATTAAAGTTACTCGAGTGGACTCCACCATTAAAACCAGTGTACTGGGCAATGCTCACCCTGCTAGCTATTTACCTCAGGACATGTTTGGATTAGAATACCGTGAGGCAAATATTGAAAAATAAGTAATTATTATTTACTTTGTTATTTCATGCTAGCCTTTTTTTTCTTTCTAAAATTGAGGAAAGAAAACACCATATTTGAAAAGTCTATATTTCAAAATTTTATGGGGCCCATCATGATGTGTGTTTAATCTATACCGTCCATCCGTTTTACTTGTCATTTTAGGGCATGAGCCTTGAAATGAGGTAGATCGATCCAAAGTGTAGGTAGCCCACACCACCGGAAATACAAAGATTTGATCGCTTGTGGTGAAAACTTCTTATGGACTATGGAAGAAGTTTTGAACTAAGCTGATATTTGTGTTTTCCCTTCAACCATGTTTGTGTGACCTTATGAATATGTTGGATGACTGATACACATCCTGTGGGCCCTGAGCTATGATTCAATTGTCAAAGATGGATGTCATTATCACCCCGTTGTTTTTTTTTTTTTTTTTTTTTAAATTATTATTAACGATGTGGTCCAGTTAAGCACTTATAATTTGATTCATTTTTAGGCTCATGCCCTAAAATGAGTTGGTAAAACTTATGGATTGGTGGATCAAACAGATTTAATCTTATAAAGGAAATCAAATTTTTTGAGGTGCACTTCTACCATTAGTTAAAGTCTATCCAAACACGTCTGTTATAGGGCTAAGCTGGTAATTATGAGTAATTATGTTGTGGTAACTTAATTAAAATAAGCACCTCATGTGGGCCACTTGAATCACAGATGGGCATAATGTTTGGGCCCCAAGCCTAAGTTTTACTTTGACATGTAATGGTTGTAGTGAATTTTATATAATAATCATGGCAGGCCTTGTAAATATTAAGGGTGGTCTCTCTCCTCACTATTTACCTTACTTTGGCCCCACCTGAAGTACAGGACAGACCGATTTTGAGGTTATGACCCTAACATAAGATTACACATCTAATGGTCAGAGTTGATATTGCGTGCACATCACCATGGGCCCCACTAAAAATCATGGGTAGGTATCTGTGTCTCCCACCAATTCTAGGAAAAAATTATATATTTAACAAAGAGAGTTATTAAGTACAACCAATTGGACCACAAGCTATAGTCCACTGATATGATAACTTCGAAGGATTGGACCACAAGCTATAGTCCACTGATATGATAACTTCGAAGGTATTAAGTACATGTGGCATCTAGCCTTCCAACATGTTGGTCGAACCACAAGGAACTCCTAGTGCAATATCAGTCTTATCTTAACATTAAGTGGGTGAAATTATGTGGATTATCTACCATGTCATGTATAGGTTTAGTGGAGGTTAGAATTATGGCTAAGTCTTTGATGAGGGTTGTGAATTAGACCACTTAAAAATTCTTTATTTAATTAACTAATTCATTAATCAATTGTGAAAAATTAAGGCATAAGAGTCCAATTCTCATAAACTACAATTTATGCAACTGATTGAGCAACTAGTCTATGTCTTAGACATTGTGATCTTGTGTGTGCTTACAACTTGAGTATCTAACATACAATTTAATTTAAGTATTCATATAATTCAATTAATTAAATACATAAGTATAAATAAAATTGCAAACATTAACAATTGCAAATATGAGAATGTATATTGGTTCGGCTAATCGCCTACTTTACTTTTGGGGGAGGCACTCTCCTCGAGTGTACTAGATTTCACTATCTTATGAGTTTTGAATAGGTTCACCCCTAACCTTTAGAATGGTTTTATAGGTTCACTACAAACCTACACATACACACCCTTGTCGGTGACGGTCCTACAAAAATACCTACACGTACTCACCCGTGTTGGTAGAATAAATTTCTACCCTTATTAGTAGATTTTGTAGAAACTTAGATGATTTTCTATCGGCTAACCAACAACCATTACAATCTTAATCTAGTGACCTATGTATACTCCCACCAGAGACTCTTATGGAGACTAACACATACGCACTTGTGCCTAGTCGTGGTCCTCCACAAGAACCTACATACACTCCTGCCGAAGACAGTCCTAGATAAGGACTTATTGAGTTTAGATCACAAAATCTATACTCAATTCTACACAAGGAAATAGTATATGAATTCTACAATGAATTGAATCTCATTGATGCGCCTTGCTTGAGATCTTCTTTAACCTTGACTCGACTTCTCAATTGCTCCTTCGAACTTTGATGTTGATCTCTTTCAACTTTAAACGATCGACTACCTTGCACTTGATGCACCAATGAGGCTATCGAGGTAATGAGAGATGTAGAATCTCCTACAACTATGGAATGGTTCTAATTCGAAATGAACCTAGATGTGCATTCTAAAGTTTAAAAGACAAATGATTTATCGATTGAATTAGTGTCTATCCTCTAAACAATGTAAGATGCCATATTCTTCATCAAATGAAGCTTGGAATGTTCATTAGAGTGATTAATCACAATGAAGAAGGCATGAATCTCTTTGGGTGAAAGCATATAAGTGCTGAGAAGTATTGGGGCACACAAAGGCTGTTAATTCACTTAAAACCATCATATTTGTAAAGATCAAGTTTCTAGATTTATAAAAATAAGGCTCCAACGAATCTATAATGGCTAGATTTGATTGATGAAGGACTCCTTCAATCGATCAAACTTAGTTGGATAAAAAGGTAGAAAGTACACTAGACACTTTTGCGCACTTTCGATCGATCGAGCTAGATATGTCGATTGATCGAGGTTTCTATGAAACAGGGCAGAAAGTTCATTGGACAATTTAGTGCACCCTCGATCGATTCATCAAAGGGCCTTCAATCGATCGAGAATTCATTTGATTGATCGAGGATCGATTGAACTTGTGCTTATGGTTTAGCTTTCTTTTGCACATGATCTACCCGACACAAATTGACACAGGGATAAACATTATGAGGCCGAGCACCGTCTTCCTCAAGGATAACTACTCTGAATCCATGGAGCTTCTCTAGACTCCTCATAGAGACTTCTCGAATCCACGAGGAAAGAAAGCAAGAAAATAGAAATAAGTTCTAATAAAATTTGAAATTGATTAATGAATGAAATAAACGAGTTCACAACCCTTTAAATAGGGATACCAAGCAATGTGAGAGAAATTAGAAGCAAACTACAACTAAAACTCCTAGAATTCACAACTTACTATAAATAGTAAACTTACTACTTATAGACGGTCATGATGTCTACCAATGCACAAGGTTTTCGGCCAAAAATAGTAAGTAACCTATTTGGCTTCACCAAGTTGTTCTCCTAATTTTTCTAAGCTCTTTTCATGTAGGGCGCAACTCCTAAAGCCCAATGAATGAAGAGTTATAATCAAACTAAAACTTACTATTTGTAGTAAAAACAGAATTAAAATAAGGAAATGACTATCGATCCAGGGGTATGTCACAAATCTAGCTTACGCAACCCATCTCAGCGGTGTTGGTTGGCTAAAGTATCTCATTCTACCCCAAAATCATATATTTTACGCCCGATAACTCATTCTGAATTGTGAGATATGCCTGATTTAAGGTTTAATGGTCCGAATCACTTCTGTCATTGACCGGGCCTTTTCTAATCCATCTTGGCCATGAAACTATCCGTGACCTGCTCTACATCAGTCCCCTCCACTTTAAAAGAACTTGTCCTACTCTAGTTTATGATACTCGATCATGTCCGCAACATTGAAAGTCCGTGAGATAGCCATGTCATCTGAAAGATCAACAACACAAGCGTTGTCATTGATCTTTCAGATAATTGGGACGGGTCCAATCTTCTTATTCTTTAACTTTTTGTACGTCCTGTTTGAAAATCTCTCTTTACACAAATGGACCATAACGCGGTTACCTAACTTGAACACTTTTTGTCGACAATGTTTGTCCGCTTGTTCCTTGTATTTCTCATTTGAGGCATGTAATTTGGTCTACACTTCCGCATGGATGCCCATAATCCTGTTTGCCATATGTTCTGTTGCAATGTTTGTGCCTTGGAGCTTGGGTAGAGAGACCAAGTCAAGTGTGTAGTGAGGCACTCGTCTGTAGATAATCTGGAATGATGATTTCCCTGTTGAGCGGTTCACCATGTTGTTGAATGCAAACTCTGCTTGAGACAAGGCCAAATCCCACGTCTTTGGTTTTTCTCCTGAAATACAGCGAAGGAGGTTTCCTAACATGTGATTTACAACCTCGGTCTGCCCATCAGTCTATGGGTGGTAGGCATTGTTGAATTGAAGTCGTGTATCAAATTGAGTCCACAAAGTCTGCCAAAAGTGGCTAATGAATTTCTTGTCACGATCAGAAGTAATGACCTTGGGGATCCCGTGTAGTCGTACGACCTCCTTGAAGAATAGATTCGCCACATGTGTTGCATCGAGGGTCTTCTTGCGTGGGATAAAGTGTATCATCTTGAAGAAATGATTTACTATCACGAACATCGAATCCATAGCGCATTGTGTTTGTGGGAGACCAAGCGCGAAGTCCATAGATAAATCTTCCCAAGGATCATCAGACACAGGTAATGGGGTGTAAAGGCCCGTATTCTAAGATTGCCCCTTGGAGGTTAGACAAACATGACAACGTTGTGCGGATTTTTCCACATCACGTACTAATTGTGCTGGTAATACCGTTCTTCCACAAGAACTCGCATCTCGTCTTGCCCAAAGTGTTCACTAAGGCCACCTCTATGTAGCTCTTGAATAATCTGCTCTCTCAGAGAGCTTTAGGGGATGCACAATCGATTCCCTTTGAAGAGGAAATCGTCCTGTATATGAAAGTCACTAGGGTGACCTTCTTGGCACTTTATCCAAGAATCTTTGAAGTCCTCGTCCTCGGCATACAGCTCCTTGAGACAGTCGAAGCTGACTACCTCATTTCTCATCATAACAAGTAGTGATGCACGACAACTGAGTACATCAGTTACCGTTTTTGCTGTCTTGACTTGTGCTTCAAATTAAACGAACGTGAATTCTTGTAAAAACACAACCCATCCAACATGCATACGATTCACATTAGTTTGACTATTAATAAACTTTAATGCTTGATGGTCAGTGTACAAAATAGACTCTCTTTAAATCAGATAACGCAACTAATGTCGCAGTGCTTGAACAACTGTGTACAACTCAAGCTCATAAGTCAACGACTTCTATTGGGCTTCACTGAGTTTCTCACTACAAAAGGCTACCGGCTTGCCTTCCTGTGATAATACTCCTCAGATTCTGATGTATGAAGCATCACACTTAACCTCAAGCAGCTTATCAAAATTAGGAAGCACCAAGACCGGTGTTGTAGACAAACGATGCTTAATCTCATGAAAGCTCTTGGCAGCTTCATCGGTCCATTGAAATGGTACTTTTTTCGTGCAATCTATAATAGACGCGACTATTGTGCTAAAATTTTGCATGAATCGATGATAGAATGTCGTCAATCCGTGAAAACTCCTCACCTTACGAATGTTTGTCGGGATCGATCATTCCCTAATAGCTCGCACCTTTTTATCGTCCATATGGATGCTTGTAGACGTTACAACAAATCATAGAAACAACAGGCTATCTGTTAAAAAACTACACTTATTCAAGTTGAGGTACAACATATTAATTTGTAGGACTTGTAGTACCTGCCTGAGATATTTCCTGTGCTTTGTCTCATACTGTTTATATATTAGTGTGTCATCAAAATATACTACCGCAAATCGTCCAGTGAATGGTTTTAAAACTTGATTCATCAAACGTATAAAAGTAGTTGGTGCGTTTGATAAGGCGAAGGGTACGGCCAGCCACTCATACAACCATTCCTTAGTCTTGAATGCCATTTTTCACTCATCACCAGGTCAAATATAAATTTGATGGTACCCGCTCCGTAGGTCTAGTTTAGAGAATACCTTGGCCCATTTTAGCATATTGAGCATGTCGTCCAACCGTGGTATTGGGATCCAATATTTGATGGTATTTTTGTTAATTACCCAATTGTCAACACACATGCACCAGTTTCCATCTTTTTTGGCGTTAATAATGCTAGTACGACACATGGGTCATGCTCTCTCTCAAGAGACCCTTACGGATCAATTCCTCCACTTGCCCCTAAAGTATCTCATACTCCTTCAAACTCATCCGATAATGAGGATAGTTGGGCAAGCTAGCCCTAGGGACAAGGTCTATGTGATGTTGGATGTCCCTCATGGGGAGCAATTCGTCAAGTAAATCTTCAGGCCAGACTTCTTTGAATTCGTTTAGCAATATCTTAAACTTGGAGGAATGTTCGAGGGTTCTGATTCCTCGCCCTTCACCACTACGGCGTATACCTCGTTGGTTTCCTTGGATTCCTCCATGAAATCCTGAATGGTCAAGAGGAAAGTCCCCTCCACTTTATAGGCTTCATGGTAGTTCTCTGGTGTCATAAGGGCAATGATTATTTTTTAACTATCCTTGACGAGTATGTAGACATTGTCTCATCCTCGATGGGTTGCATCACGGTTCGACTGTCAGGGTCGACCGAGTAACATGTGACATGCTTCGATGTCGACCACATCGCAAAGTATTTGATCTTTATAATTTTTGTCAATTGAAAATGAGATAGTGCATTATTCAATTACCTTGGTCACGTTCATCTTTTTTATCCAGCCAATTAGTATGAGGAAGAATGTTTTGTCGTTGGTAGCTGCAACTTGTCCACCATCACCCTTGAGACGATGTTCTCGTTACTACCACTATCTATGATCATATCACAAACCTTTACGTTGACAGTACACGGAGTACAGAATATATTGTGTCATTGTGGATGTAATTCATTTCATGGGGAATAAAGTAATCACCTCACACTAGAAATTCGCCACGATCCTCGCACGTTACTTCATCGCCATTTGCTATTTCTTCAATGGCTTGTTCATGCTCATCAATGCCAGGGTCTTCTTCTGCGGCCTCATATTCAGTGCCCCATTAGTTTATGGTCAAGTGTGTTGCAGGACGTTGAGGACAGATTTTTGATAAGTGGCTTGGTTGGCCATAGCAGTAACAATTGTTTGATCTTGGCCAAGCATAAGGATTTGGAATCCTACTTGGGCACGCTGTTGTGGTTGCCGCACGTTGAGGTCTGGATGAGTCGCTCCCCATATCAGGGTTTGCAGTTGCAGGAAGTTGAGGACATTCTCCTACTAGATCTTTTCCTCGTGCCAATACTGGATCCTGCATGGGACCAATCATGGGAGGTCGAGTTGAAGGATTGGGCCGAGCAGGAACTCTTACAAGTTGTGTTTCTACCCTAACCGCCAATTAAACTGCTTCATCCACGGTCCCGACTGGGTAAATTTGAACTCTGTCCTAAATTGTTGGTCACAACCCACGTATAAATTGTGCCACCTTTTGTGACTCAGATTCTAATAGATTGTTTCGTATTGCCATCCACAAAATTCTTCAGTGTAATCTATGACGGTTCGATTTTCTTATCGGTAATTCTGGTATTGCTAGAATAATATCTGTTCATAATCATTAGGAAGGAATCGTGATTGAAGAAGAAGTCTCATCTGTGGCCATGATGAGATAGGCTTCTTGTTCTAGCGAGCTCGTGAGAGTTGTAATTGCTCTGACCATGTAGAAGCACTGGATTTTAATTTAAACACTACCAATTTGATCTTTTTATGATCTAACACGTCCATATAATCAAAATATCCTTCTACATCGGCTAGCCAATCAAGGAAATTATCTTCTATGCATAATAAACCATTAAAACTAGGAAGTTCAGCTTTATATATGTATATTATATGTTATTTAATAATATAATATTATATTATGTGGGCCCCACGTGGGACCCACCATGATGTATGCCTTCGTCCACACTGTCCACTACATAGGACGGTGGAACTCACCCCACCTAAACTGAGGCAGATTCAAATCTCAAATGGGCCACCGCGTGGACTCTAGCATGATGTATATGTTATATTCATAACGTCCATTTGTAGTGGACGTGGGCCCACCCCACACATGTGACACGTGTTGGTAGGTGGGACCCACCTTGATGCATTTATTCTATATCCACTACGTCCATCTATCCTGGACGATGGAATGGATCCCACTATAATGTATGTGCTTATGCACACTGTCCATCCATTTCAGCTTATGTGGGGCCCACCCCACACGTGCTGCACGTGTGGGATGGGACCCACCCTAATGACGTGTTGTATATCCGCTCCGTCCATGGCAAGTGGGACCCACCTTGATGTATCTAATTCATCCACACCGTCCATATTGTGCCAGATGGTGTTGTCTAATGTTTGGACGATGCAAATTTATCTGTCCAATGTTTGGACAGTGTAGATTTACATGGACAATGTTTGGACAATGCTGATTTACATAAGCAATGTTTGGGCGGTGCTGATCATCATTGGAGCACCATGTGCCCCATAGAATGATAGTGTACTGTGATACACATGTTACACTTACAACTATTGAAATGATTTTAGGTGTGGTCTAAGCCCACTTGAGGCCTATTGGTGCGGTCCATCCATGAGGCCCATCATAATGTATTTTTGAGGCCCATGTGTAGGGCCCACCTATTGTGTATTTGAAGCCCATGGGTTGTGGCCCATTGTGATGTATGGTTCATGGACTTATTGAGCAGGCGTTGCATACTCATTCATTCATTCATTCACTATCTACTTAGGCCAGTGATGCGCAACTATTTATTACGTGTGCCTTCGTAATGGTTAGAATTTCGGTTGAGGCGTGCGACTAACTTAAGATCAAGAGCTTACCACATTGAGTTTATCTATCCAAATTTAGGTATGAGACTAGTTTGGATTAAAGTCCTTTGTGATAGGCCCCATAGCCTGCGATACCACGTATTATCATCCCGAATTCACACTGCAGCTTGGTCATTTCATTCGCACGACATATTGCATATTGCATTACATCCTCGGTATATGGCATTCTAGGTTGTTATGTTTCTGCATTTATATGACCTAGATGAGGTTGATGGTATTCATAGCTCGTCCGAATTACATATTGTATTGCATCCTCGATATCTGATATCTGGTTCATTATGTTTCTGCATTATATAGCCGATTTACATTAGTTTCTCAGTATATGACATTGGCTTGCTATGTCTTTTCATCGCATTTCCGGGATGAGGTTGATGATATCTCTATGGACTTGTCAGTATTTCTACTTACTCTGATATCGTATGATTCATGATCTTACCAGTATTTTTGAAATTGTATGATTATGGCATTATATTGAATACTTGACACTTACCTGGTGCACACACTTACACCACCCTCTAAGCTTTCTATAAGCTTATGCATGATAGATGCATGCAGGTGATGTTAGGTTGCAGCAGTGTGGAGCTTGAAGCATGCAGTTGACTTCTGGAGCTTTGATTTTGACATATGTATTTCCCTTTCAGCATTGTATTCAAATGTTTATATTAGTTGATATGTGATAATGATGTTACCTTTGTGATTTGGGTAAACTTTTAGTTATGCTTCTTACGAGATAAATGTACGTTGAAAAATCCCTTTGTAGGATCCCAGGATTGGAACCTGGCAAATAGGCACTGGGAGCCGAGAATGGGGTACTATGGAGACTGTCGGCACTGGATTTGGTGATCGGGATTCCTATGAATCCGACTTCCGGGTTTGGGGCGTGACAGATCACCTCTATGGATTGGTCGTCGGGCAAAACCTTCATTAAGGTCCTCGTCGCTAGAACTTGAATTATCTAGTGTAGCCCCACGGTTTGTTACTGGTAGTGCTCCACGGAAATCGGGGTTGTGCCGTATAGCAACCACGGGTGGTGGAGCACCGCCTAGGGCTCAGGGTGGAAGTAGTACATCCGCAAGATAGTTGAGGGTTACCTGTAGCCCTTGCATGGTATACTGACTCTTCTGGTGGAAAGCTTCCATTCTTTCCACAAGATCACAAATCCCTAGATCACCGTCTATAGGATTTTGGCTCATACCTTTGTTATTTGTCATTGGCTCGAGGGGAATCCTTGCTTTGATACTAATTGACACAGGGATGAATGTGATGAGGCCGAGCACTGTCTTCCAAGGATAACTACTCCAAATCCACAGAGCTTCTCTGGACTCCTCATAGAGATTTCTCGAATCCACGAGGAAAGAAAGCAAGAAAATAGAAATAAATTCTAATAAAATTTGAAATTGATTAATGAATGAAATAAACAAGTTCACAACCCTTTAAATAGGGATACCAAGCAACGGGAGAGAAATCAGAAACAGACTACAACTAAAACTCCTAGAATTCGCAACTTACTATAAATAATAAACTTACTATTTATAGATGGTCGTGATGTCTATAGTGCGCAAGGTTTTCGGCCAAAAATAGTGTCCTATTTAGCTTCACCAAGCTGTTCTCCTAATTTTTCTAAGCTCTTTTCGCGTAGGGCGTAACTCATAGAGCCCAATGGATGAAGAGTTATAATCAAACTAAAATTTACTATTTATAGTAAAAATAGAATTAAAATAAGGAAACGACCGTTGATCCAGGGGTATTTTGCAAATCCGGCTTGTGAAACCCGGTGTAGAGGTTGGCTAGCTAAAGTAGCTCGTTCTACCCCAAAATCATATATTTTACGCCCAATAACTCATTCCGAATTGTGAGGTAAGCTCGATCTAAGGTCTGACGGTCCGGATCATTTATGTCGTCGATCGGGCCCTTTCTAGTCCATCTTGGCCATAAAACTATCCCCGACCTGCTCTACATCACAAACCTGATGACTAAGTATTTTTCTATATGGATCAAGTCATTTAGGGTAAGTTGTTTTAGACCTAAAAGGGTCGAGGGCTAGGATTACTGATCGAGCCCAAGGGTTGACAACCCGAAGTATAGGGCTACGATGCAATAATTACTCAGTAAGACCTTGATTAATTCACTGGCAATTTGGTGAGAATATACTAAGAACTTAAATTGATAGTAACAGTTGGTTTGAGTTTTTAATACAGTAGAATAGAAGAGTTGTAAAAACAATTGTAAAAAGAACTAAGTATTCAGGAATCCTCGATTACTAGATTTTGAATTTAATTCGTCTTCTCGGGTTGATAAATCAAATATAAATGGATTTCAATCCATTCTAGTCAAAAGATAACAATGTAATATCAATCACAAACATCCAACATAGATTATAATAGGCTTGGTCCCTCTCATGAAAATCTAGGTAATCACATCACAGGAAATTGAAAGCATCTAACGTACCTAGAGGTGATAATAAAAAAATGTTTATAAATTGATTCATTCTCCAATATATGAATTCAATCATATCAAATCATAATTTAACATAAAACCATAACTTTCATTGAAAAATGAATTAAATATCAAATATCCATTAAGAGGTTCATCTCTTATCTTTAGCTAAGAGATTAGTCAAACATGACTAACGTCTTAAATAAATATAAAAAGAAAAACTAGAAAAACAAACTAAAACCAAATAATTGAAAATGATAATTCTAAAAAAACTCAACCACTCCTAAGTCTCTCTTCCAAGACTCAATTTTTCCTTAGATCAGCTTAAAACGCCCATTTAAATAGGAAAGTTCGCACTGACTTGAAATTAACTTCAAATTTACGCACTTATGTTACGCTTCAGTTGCATTGATAGTCACCTTCAATCGCACTGAAGTCGCACCGAGTCCAGCTGAAGATTCCTTTAACTGTAGCCAGATTTTATAAAAATATGTCTGAAGTTTTCATCTCTCTTAGGATACACCAAACATGACTTTGGTCAGACCTAAGTGTCAAGTCGAATTATCTCTGAAAATTACTGTTTCTTGATGTCGGACCGAACCCACTTCGGGTGGGACCGAATAGTCTATTATTTTTGTTATTGCACTTTGTGATTTTTCAGTCTTTTCTCTATCCTTTGTACTTTGTTTCATTGGATCTTTAATACTTAAATTCTCCAATAATGACCTCAAAATATTCAAGTCTTCACTTGATTAATCTTTTGAGCTTTAACCTTTATTAAGAATGATTTCGTTTTTGTTTCCCGGATTACCTCTGATGTATAAAATATATGTTACTTAATCAATTAAGCACATTGAATGCATGAAAACTAATATAATTGAGAGGATGAATATGCAATATTTAGACATTATCACAGCCCCCAACCAACATTTTTCTAGTCCTAAGCAAAATATGTGAAATTTTCCAAATTCAAAAATAATTCTAAAAAGATCAAATCCTATAATCTCAAATAACTTCAAATCAAACCAATCCAGAGAGAACCAAATCAATCATATTATTCACCTAAGTTATGATACTTTAATAAATATTCCAATTAAACTCAAAGTAATAATCATATAAATTAATAATTCCTAACATTGAGTTTCATGAATGTATTATGTAATTTTGGACTTAACATCACCACATATCCAATTTTTCAATACCCGAGTATTGAAAGTTCTCAAGTGTTACCGTGAAATTTAACTTAGTATGTATATCTGTACGATACCAATTTTGGCAATCCTATCCTTACATCCAAATAACTGTTGAAAATAATCTTCATTCATAGATCAAGTCATCTTTAAAACAAAATCATCGTATATTCAAGTATTCTTACTTGGAAATAACCAACCGTTCAGTCAACTATTCACTGCTAAGTAAAGATATTTGATTGTCCACTTTGAGTTTATATCACCCAATCATAGTAAACTAACTACCTGATCTTTACATCTACTCGTACATGCATCGAATTAAGATTTTAATCCGTTCATCTTATTCACCATCTATGAATATGCTTAACCCCCTATCAAAATTACAATCTAAAGAACTTACACATGTGAACAAGTCACTTAAATATAATGTTAAACATGTTCTACCTCTTGATCACTCCAAAAATCCACTTGTGTTCATCCATTTATGAAACTGAATATATATTCACTTGCATACATGGTCATAGTACTAACCATCAAGTTTTACTATTTTTAACATGTCATCTAACCATCTATTATGTTGTTTGATATATGTACCTTCCTTTAATTATTTTGGAGAATAACTCTTTATTCATAATGATTTATGTATGAGTTATTTTATAAGAATTTCTTAGAAATGTGCCTATAACTATGTAGAACTATTAGATTTTCTAAAATTCTCAAATCAGCAATAATTTCGAAATACTATTAACTTAGACCCTTGAATTCTACATCATATAGTTCTCATGATCCGTTTGATGTGAAATTTTATACTATACCCTTGTATTATAAATTAACCATATATGTCGAATTTCAACCCTTAAATCATTGTAACAGTGGTCTAATTGACAAATCAACCCCTTAACCGTTGATTTTGGTGTCCATTGAGTGAAGAAAATTTATGGGCAATCATAGTAGGATATTTTAATTTGTATGAATGACTTAGATTTTCCATCATATGGACTAAGTGTGAAATATAAGAACCCCACATTATTATATTTTTTTCTTAGTCGTGAAGTTATCCATTTTAGGCTTGCTAACTCTTTCTAAATTTGGAGCTTCTGATTGACCCAATTTACATTGTCAATCACAACTCAAATTTAAACTACACTTTGGCCTCATATGACTACTGTATCATAACAAATTTTAGATCTTAATCTATGCTCCTACATCGTTGAATGTTAATCACTTTAGAGCTAATTCCTTCTTTTTGGTGCTAAAGATGAAATTTCAAATGTAGGCTTTTTACACAATTGATCAACCACCAAATTTTTTTCAAGATTTTTCCTATCTTGACTACACATTTTTTTTTTAAAATTAGGCCCTGATTAGTAAGTGAGGACCGTTAACTGAGATTAAGTTCGTTTCAACACTCGCTAGGAGAACTTTCAAGATGAGCCTCTGATCAACTTCATATTTGCAAATGTGGCCCAACACGACCTACTCGTGTTAATGAATGGACTAGATTTTGTAACAAACATCACAATAAACTCCATAAGATCAGGTTGTTTCAGCGTCCACAAACTACGGGAATGAACTTGACATCGCGTATGTGATAAAACTTCCAATTTGGAAACTCTAGCTTCCATTCTTTCCTCCCTCGCTTCTGATCCCAAGACTTAATAGGATCCTTGCAATCCAGGAGTAGAAGATCAGACGTGGAGCCACCGCGAATTGAAATCTCAACTGTCCAGCATATCTAATTCAAATTCCAACAAAGACATCGCGATAACATCTTCTAACAACTAAAGGTGGCATCGGCCTTAAAAAAGATCTGAACCATCCATTTTACAGTAAGGATGTTTCTGAATCCAACCTAGAATTTGAGAGAAACCAGGAAAAATCACAAAAGCCTGGGATTATCGAGATTTGGAGCTCGTTATGATGACGTGCAGAAAAATATTGCTGGAAGGATTCGCGGAACCCACCAAACAAACAGCTCTGGAGCTTCGATTTGAAGCATCTATGACCTTCCTACAATAAATCTAAACTATCCAAAGAAAGGTTGAAGGGAAACAACATGGGTGTGAATATGCCATTAACATGGGTCGTCTTCCTCGCCAAGAAACGACAACCACTGATCTTTGACTGGCCACTTAATGGAAATCCAAAACGATCATTATAGGAGTCTAATGACTATCATCTAAACCCTGAAATTCAACCAGGATCATACCATTGAATAGGAAGCAAGTACATATCAAGAAAAGAAAAGTAAACTACTTCCCCACAGTGGTTGTTTATGGTTTACAACTGTGTCTATCCGATGAGTTTCCTTCTAAGAAAACTCTCTAGAAGCGTCTGTAAGCTGTATAAAAACCCTACCTCATTAGGAAACTAGATCATATGCAATCAGAGAGAGAGAGAGAGAAAATTATTAGAGAAAACGTGAGAGGATGAAGAATAGAGAGAGAGAGAGAGAAAGAGAGAGAGAGAGAGTGTGTGTGTGTGTGTTGCTCGGGTGTCAATCAGCAACTCACCAAGTCATTAGCGTGGGTCCAGCCAAGTCCAGCGTTTTTTAGATGTGAGTTGATTTCTCAGATTATTTTCTAATGATGCTCAGTTATTGTTAGATTCCATCCAAGTCTAAATTTAAAATGCTATTTGTAGAATTGATCCATAGCGAGTCGAACTAAGTCGACTCATCGCAGAGTGTCATTGAACTCGAACTATCGGGCTGAAATTTATTGAATGAGATCAGTTACTTATCTAATAACCTAGTTCAAGCTTTCTAATTTATTCATTATTTAATGTAAACCTAGGTCTACATCTATACTAAAAACCTAACCTTTAATCCATACAATCATATTATTTAATGAAATCTAACTGTTGGAATTATTTTTAATATGATAGAATTTGAACCTACGCCTTATACATTAAGTTCTGATAAAGCTTAGAGAACGATCCGACCTGAGAGGTGTGGGTTTTTCCTTTAAAATTTATGATTGAATTGATTTGATTATCTTATTCTTACATTCTTCGAGTTTTATTACTTATCTTTACCACATGAATCATTGTTACATAAATTATTGCATTAATACCTTATAACGTAAGTATCATGTTGGAAATCCCATCCTCACGATCGATATATTATCATAGACGTAATGCATTTCGGGTAATCGCCCTCTTGGTCGACATGTATTCCCGTGGGCTGGGTAGTAGTGCACAATCGATGTAAGTAAACCGTCATGTGTGTTACATTACCTCTGGGATTGGATGCCGTATATAGTCTCTCCATTAACAAATCGTGTCACATAAATCTTCCAATAGTGTGTTGTGTCACCTTGAGATGTTCATACAAATTCACATTAACATTGGATATGCCAACGAATCTCCGTAGTAAGGGATGCGGGGCGAGCTAGGTATTTTTTTTTAAAAATTATTTCCACATTGTATGATCGTTACGTGTGATAGACTACACATACTTTGCTAGGCATGCATTTCATATAAAATATTTGCGCATACCAATACCACTCATATTTGTCGAGTATGAGATATATCGGGACCCTTTGATTATTCTTATGAATCACTTGAATCATTGTAAACTTTAAAGGAAAACCACCACTATGAGTAGGTCATTGACCTTCTCTAACCATAGAGATGTTGCATGTGAATTATAGGTTGATGATACAGACAACAACCATTTTGTGGAAGATATGTTCGAATAAAAAAGAAGAATAACATACAATTTGCTTTTATTTATTTAAAGTTGCTTACTTTAAAATGATATAATAAGCTCCCATTGAGAGGGCATTAGAAAATTAGTTGAACTCTTTTTACTCTAATTGAATAATAAATACATTTAATTTTATTCTCACAAATGATTACCTTCGTGAATGTAACTGGATGTAATGTAAATGAAAAAAATAATATGCAATTTTGGAGCATCCAAATTTTACATTATTAACATTTGAAATTATAGGACACGAGTATATACTTGCGCCGCGAAAATTTAGGGCGTTATATAACATCACCACATATTCAATTTTTTCACTTTCATGTCTATAATGATAATAAAGAGAAATGATTAAATCAACGAAAGCCTAAATCAAAACTTGTCTTATAGCTCAATAATTTACTCTTCCAGCTCTTTTGATTTTTTTCACTTTCACTCAATAATTTTTTCACTTTCACTCTAATTTTTTTTCTTTTTATTATACTAAACAATATTTTCATGGACAATTCAATAAATATCCCTTTTCGATAACTATTTTTTAAGCTAGGTAATACTCTTTCGTTTTCACTTTTATTAATGAACGTAATGAGCAAATTCCCTAGGCTTTGTTCTTAACATTCTCAATAACCATCACTTCAACAATTTAGTATCTAACTAAGATCTAATTGTAAGCTAAATGTGACATTCTATATTCATGACTCAATCAATGTTTAAAACTTTTCAACTAAATATTATTAAACTAAACTTAATCTTAGAATCCATTAAGTAGCTAGAATCTTGGCTTCAAAAATACTTAATACTAACTCTCAGATTTATCTCCTGAAATTATCTAAATTACAGAAATTGCCTTAATTTTTTTTAAAAATTCAGAAATTTCAACTGAAATTTCAAAAAATTTCCTAAGGAAACCTACCCCGAACCTAAATTCTACATTATCCTAAATGTGTAAAATATATGCAATGTATGTAACATGAGAGCGACAAAATAAAGAGTAGGTGGAAACAAGTACCTAAAGGATGATATGTACGATAGCGAACTTTAAAGATTGGTGCTTCAACAATTAAAATTTACAAATAAAATCTTTTCTACTAAAGGAAACTAAATCCTAAAAAATCAAGGGAAATGATCTCCATCAGACTAGGAGATCAATCTTGGTACACAGGATCATCTAGAGATATGGACATTTCTTCTACAACTAATTTTTCCACAAATGATTTCAATCTCTGGCCATTTATCTTAAATACATTACTTTTTTAGGATTCACAATTTCCATAGCCCCATAAGGATAAATATTCTTTGCTACGAATGGGCCAGTCCATCTAAATCATAATTTTTCAGAAAATAGATGGAGACAAGAATTATAAAGGATGACTTTTTTATTTAGCTCAAATGGTTTCTTGAAAATTTTTGTGTCATGGAACACTTTCATAATCTCTTTATATATTTTCGTGTCGTCATACACGTCTTTCCTAATTTCTTCATACTCTACAAGTTGAAGTTTATGCAGCATGTTTACACAACATGCTAGCTTTGTCAATATCGAAATTGAACTGCTTTACGGCCAAGTATGCCTTATGTTCCAATTCCACTAGTAAATGACAAGCTTAAAAGTGGTCCTATAATCGCACAACGTGTCAGTTAGTCTTAAAAAGCAATCCTTACATTTTGAATTTATAATATTCTCTAATATCCTTTTAATTTTCTTATTGGAAACTTCAGCTTTGCCACTTGTTTGTGTATGATAAGGTGTAGCGACTTTGTATTTAATACAAAATTTTCTTATTAAGTTCTCAAATGACCTAATACAAAAGTGCGAACCACCATCATTGATTATAGATCTCGATGTTCCAAATCTCGACAAGATATTTTCTTTAAAAAACTATAGAACTATTTTGTGGTCACTAGTTTTACAAGGAATCGCCTCCACCCATTTGAAAATATAATCCACAACTAGGATGATATAAAGATATCCAAAAGATGGGGGAAAAGGTCCTATGAAATTAATACCCCAACAATAAAAATTTTAAACAATTAGAATCGAATTTTTAGGCGTCATATTTTTTTGTGACATTTTTTATATTTTCTTATATTTCTTACATGCTATGCAAAACTCATGGGTATCTTTCAACATTGTTGTCCAATAAAAACCATATTATAAAATCTTAGTGGTGGTTTTCTTCACCGAAAAATGACCTCCAAAAGCTTGTGAGTGATAAAAGAAGATGACACTAAAGTGTTCATTGTTCAGAACACATCTCCTAATGATTTGTTATGGGCAATATTTAATTAAATAAGGATTGTCTAAAAAAAAGCTACCTACCTCGACTGAAAATATTTTCTCGTGATGTCTAATGGATCAGTAATTTACCTATTACAAGATAATTTTATATGTCAACGTACCAAGGTAATTGGGAGGTAACAAATAATTGTTTATTTAGGAAAGTGTCTTTGATTGGCGAAATCTCGATGGAGTCTGAAAGAACTGGTTGAGACAAACGGTCCATTACTACGTTCTCTACTCCTTTCTTCTCACATATCTTTAAGTTAAATTCTTAGAGTATGAGGATCCATCTCAAAAGACGAGGCTTGACATCCTTCTTTAGGAGAAAATAATTGAGTTTTACATATTCAATAAAAATAATAATTTTGGATACATTCAAGTAAGACTTGAATTTATCCAAGGCAAATACTACAACAATGGGTTCCTTTTCCATGATGGAGTAATTTATCTAGGCACCATTTAACATTATACTTATATAGTAGATAACACATAATTTCTTGTCCTTTCTTTAACCTAACAAAGCCCCAATAGAATAATCACTAGCATCACAAATGATTTAAAAAGGAATGCTCCAATCGGGTTGCTACATGATTGGTATGGTTTTTAACATACCCTTTAGATTTGTAAAAGCCTCTTGGCATGAGTCAGTCTACTCGAATGGAATATCCTTTTGTACTATGTTACTTAATGGTCTAGAGATTTGATTAAAATCCTTAATAAACCTCCTATAAAATCCTGCATGACTTAGAAAAGAATGAATGTCATGTATGCTTTTGGGAGCCAGCAAATTAGCAAGCAAATCTATTTTGGCCTTGCCCACTTCGATTTCATTAGACAAGATCATGTGTTCAAGGATAATTCCCTTTTGAACCATGAAGTGACATTTTTCTTAATTCAAGATAAGGTTCTTCTCTTCAAACGTTGTCAAAACCAAATTCAAGAGCTGAAGGCACTTGTTAAATGAACTTTCAAAAATGGATAAGTCATCCATGAAAACTTCCAGAAAATGCCTAACAATATTGTCTAAAAAGATACTAAGCATGCATCTCTGGAATGTCAAGGGGGAGTTATATAGCCCAAATGGCATCCTTTAGTTAGCAAATGTTCCAAAGGGGCATCTAAAGGTAATCTTCTCCTGATTTTCAGGGGCTATCTTAATTTGATTGTAGCCAAGTACCCATTTAGGATGAAATAGTAGGAATGACTGATCAATCTTTTTATATTTTAATTAATAAATGGTAAAAGAAAGTGGTCTTTACTCATGACAATATTTAGCCTCCTATTGTCAATGCACATTCTCCAACTAGTAGTAACTCTAGTTGGCATGAGTTCATTGTTAGCATTGGCTACAATGTTAATTCTAGACTTCTTTGGAACTACCTGAGTTGGGCTCATCAACTAACTATTGGAGATACGATATATGATACCCACATCCAATAATTTCAACACATCAATCTTAACCACATCCCTCGTATTTAGATTTAATCGACGTTGTGGTTACTTTAATACTTTGGTATTATCCTCTAAGTGTATTCCGTGACTGCGGATCAGGGGATTAATTCTATTGAGATCCGCAATAGTCCATTCTATGACACTCTTATGATTCTTAAGAATAACAATAAGCTTTCTTTCTTGCTTATCATCTAAGTGGGAAGAAATCACTAATGGAAATGTGTCTCTTTGACCTAAATAAACGTGTTTCAGCTCAAATGACAATGGTTTTAGGTCAAGCTTCGGTGACTTAATGTTATATGGTAGAGCCTTTGAGTCTATAAGGGGAAATTTTTCAAAGCTTGACCTCCACCAATTAGTTTCAAATACCGACTCAGAATTTAATGAAGTGCACATTATATTTAATATCATATGATCGTTAGAATCTATGAAGTGTGCAATACAGGCTTCTAAGGGGTCATGATTGTAGTCACTATGAGCTTCTCATCCTCGAGTGTGTTAGTAATGTTTACCTTGTGGACCTTATTTACATCCTTGGGTTGTTTACAGATAGTGAACATGTTCACCTCCAATGTCATGTTTCCAAAGGACAGCTTCATCACTCCATTCCTAGTAATTGATGATTGCATTTGAAGTGGCTAAGATTGGCCATCTTGAGATGACCAAAATTTGAGTGCTAGGGTTTATAAGTTGTTTGTCTAGGATGTTAAAGTTTACTAGGTAATAGAACTTATCAACATGGACTGACACATCCTTAGCTACCCTTCTAGGTATATGAATAAATCGGTCAGCAAATTGTAGGGTCGTCTTGGTGGGTTTTAATTTACCAAGCACTAATTGTTTGTACATTAAGTATGGTATGAGGTTGACGCTTGTCCCTGTTGAGGGTCAAATATTGCATATTATCCCCTATTTATATCTAAGTTTTATGAACATGACAATACTTAATGTTCTATTTTACTTATGTTTGTATTGCAAGGTGAATTTAAGAGCTTGGATTGAAAAGGGTACTAAAAGCATGGATTTGATGCTCAAGAATTACCAAGCCAAGGGATGGATCTTAGAAGACTAAGATTGAAGAATTCACATGCCAAAAATCTATGAAAACCAAGTAAGGAATGAAGAGAATCAAAGATTTGAAGTAAAAAAAAGGAATCTAAAATCATCTTGAAAATGCATATTCTAAAACTCTAGGTCATTCTATGAAATTACACATAACGAAGTCTATTTTGGAAAACTGCATAGAGTAAAGTCTATTTTAGCAAACTGCATAAATTTGAGACACTTTCTAGAGTTTTCTAATTAGGTGTGAAAGTTAGAGTTCCACAACTATAAATAGGACTCCCTAGGACGTTCTTAGGCATCTTATAGGGTTTAAGGAGTAGAGCAAAGGGTGGAGAAGCCGTCACCAAAAGTTTTTCTTCTTCTTCCATAGTTGTTTTCATATTTTTCTTAATAGACTTTGGTCCAATCATGTCTATGATTGGCTAAACCTCTTAGCTAGGGCTACGAGGTGAAGCTTGAAGCATTATGGGATGTTTCTCTTGCTTTAATTCATATTTATGTTAAACCTTCTTTGATTTTAATTTGATATTTAAGGAATACTTTCAGTTTTTAATGATTTATTGTGACTCAAATTATAGTAGATCTGTAAAGCTTTAAGTATCTTCTTTTACTGATTTTGAGATTGTAGGATTGGTAAATCTTGTTGTTGGCCATCGTCCCATGGGCATGGTTTGGTGATGGAATCCATTTTAATTATTACAATTCTCCTCCAATGAGAATTAGGTTAAGAAAAGTTCAGATTTGATCTTAATTGTTATATCTTCCAATTGGATAGGATACGACTGCAATTCCAATTGTGATACTTGAATCAAGTAAAAGGGCTCCCTGATCATTGCAAGTGGATCCTTGGCGCTCTAGTTCACTTTTGATATTTGATAAATCCTTCACAATTACTTTCTTTTATTCCATGTTTAGATTTAGATCTTTTTCTAGTTCCAGTTCTTTTCAAAATACATACAAGTTTAGTCCTTGTGGATTCGACCTCATCCTCACGAGTTATTAGTACATCGTGACCCTACACTTGGGGTTATGAACAAGTTTTTGGCGCCGTTGTCGGGGACTAACGGTTGTGTTTTTCGGAGATTAATTAGTTTTGGAATTAGTTTAAGATTATGATTTTTCTACTTTTTATTTTTAGGTTAGGGTTTTTTTTTCTAAATTATTTTAGAAATTAACTTATCTTTCCATTTCTAGGTTTAGAAATTTTCCTAATTTGCTTTTAGAAATTTTTCTTTTTCAATTTTGGAAACTAAGTTGTTTTTTTTAGAAACTTTCGTAATTTGTTTTTAGAAACAAACTCATCTTTCTATTTTTAGAAACTTTCTATTTCTCCTTTTAGAAACTAACTCACTTTCCTTTTTCTTTTACAAGATCCTAACATGGAAACTTCCAATTTGGTAACTTCTTTCTAATTCTCTCTTTCTACTTTTAGATTTCTATTTCTCTTTTTCTTTTTTAGGTTTAGGTTAGATTCTGAAATTGAGGGTTGAGAGTGTTTCACGCCCAAGTGGGTCCGTGACAACACTCGATGTCTCTTGAGTGAAGGAGGATTGGTTGAGGAGTTATCTATCCAGCACAGGATTAGACACCACTCGAGATCCACAGATTTAACCGAAGTTATGGCTACAAATCAACTAGCCAATCAACCTCCAAATCCACCCCAACTTAAGGTGGAGGAAATCCAAGATGAAAACGAGATGCATCAAGCACCCCTACCTCGTACTTTACGAGACTATTTACAACCGGTGGGGGTAAGCACCCCTTCCTGTATAGTTTTTCCAGAAAATACAGAAAACATAGACATTAAGCTAGGAGTGATCCAACTCCTTCCAAAGTTCCTTGAGCTTAAATCTGAAAATCCATATTTACACTTAAAAGAGTTTGATGAGATCATAGCCACTTTATACTTTCCTAATGTGTCTGAGGACACAATCTGGCTGAAACTCTTCCCTTTCTTCTTGAAAGAAAAGGCTAAGACGTGATTACATTCACTACGTCCACGATCTATTGGCAGATGGAATGATATAACAAGGGAGTTCATAAAGAAATTCTTCCTATATTATAAAACGAACACCATCAAAATGTCGATCATGAACTTCGATCAAAGGGAAGATGAAACATTCTTTCAATGTTAGGAGCAGTTCAAGGATCTTATCAGTTCATGCCTACAACAGGGTTTTGAAATGTGATGCACAACAAATTTCTTTCATGAAGTACTAACATCTTCCTTGCACTAATTTGTTGAGACAATGTGCATTAGGGAATTCCTAAACAAAGATGTTGATGAATTGTGGGATTACTTTGATAAACTTGTTGAAACCAATCATGGGACATCTCCTTAAGAACGAGCATCACGTCTAAGCCTACTCAATCAAAGGAGAGAGTTGAAATATATCTTTTGAAAGAGGAAGATGATATCAATGTTAAAGTGGCCAATCTCACAAGGAAACTCGAGGCCATGAAACTTAGGAAGGATAAGGATAAAGAAGTTGTCTATGGTATTTGTGCTTATAACATTCATACAACTGAAAATTGCCCAACAATATCTGCGTTTCAAGAAATATTGAATGAGCAATCAAATGCCGTAAACAACTACCAAAGGTCTTTTAAGGGACTCACTTTGAACACATACAACTCCAAAAGGAGAAATCATCCGAATTTTAGTTGGAGGAATGAACAATCTGTCACACCTCAAGGAATTCCTAATCAATTCTTAAATTAAGGGAAACCTTAAGAGGAATTGGTTCAAAATCCTCAAGAGCTCATTCAAAAAAGAACTCTTCAAGCCTTACAAGAACTCATAAAGGCTATACAAAAGATAGACCCACACATTACGGTTATGGAGCCTCCAGCCCAACCTATCCCCAATCCTAAACCGTAATATGTAGTTAGTGAACTATGCTCTTCAAATCCAATGGAACTAGCTAAGTCTATCACCACTCTTAGGAGTGGAAAGATAATTGACAAATCTATTTTGGTAAGGGCTAAGAAGCCTAAGGACCCGAATGTAGATGAGATTGATAGAACTAATAATGCTCCACATGAGGTAGAACCAGAATTTCAAAGCAAACTAATTGCTCCATTTCCCCAACGATTGATAGCATCAAAACCTCTCTCTAATTCTCACTATATTCTAAAGGTGCTTAAGCAAGTGAAGGTCAACATTCCTCTACTGGATGTCATAAAACAGATATCTTCATATGCCAAATTTCTAAAAGATTTATGTACAACCAAAAGATGATAAAACATTCAAAAGAAAATCTTCTTAACAGAAAAAGTGAGTGTCATCCTAAAACAAGATGTGCCACAGAAGTACAAAAATCCTGGTAGCCCAACCATTGTCTGTGTAATTGGGAATTATTGGATTGAGCATGCACTTCTTGACTTAGGAGCGAGCGTAAATCTGATCCCATACTCGGTCTACAAACAGCTGGGTCTAGGTGAATTAAAACCCACTAGGACTACATTACAATTGGCTGATTGCTTTGTTCGTGTGCTGAGAAGGATAATTGAGGATATGTTAGTCGAGGTTGACAAATTCTACTATCCAGTAGGTTTTATTGTCCTGGATACTCAACCCATCATAGATATGAGCACTCAAATTCCTGTCATCCTTGGTCGCCCATTCCTTACTACATTAAATGCAATCGTTAATTGTAAGAATGAAGTCATAAATTTATCTTTTGGGAAAATGACATTGGAGCTCAATATCTTTTTCAATATGAGTAAATAGGCAGAGGATGATGACAATGCCCATGATGTAACTTGATTGATTCTTTCGTAGAAGATAGAACTCTAATGACCTTATCCTCTGACCCTCTAGAGACATACTTAGCCCACTCCCATGATTTAGATGATGATATAATTAAGGAGACAGGTGCTATGCTTGATATTATGTCAGTAGTTGAAGTAACCGGTGGAGGCGATAATTTAAAGAATTACCCCAAATGGATATAGTGCCTCTACCGTCTAACCTCAAGGCATCGAAGCTTGACCTAAAACCTTTGCCTTTTTATTTGAAATGTCTATTTAGGTCAAGATGAGACATACCTGGTAGTGATTTCTTCCCACCTTGAGCGAGAATAGGAGTATGCTTATTTCTACTCTCATTGAGCACAAAGGAGCCCTTAAATGGTCGATTGCGAACCTCAAGGGAATTGGCCCTTTAATTTGTACTCACCGCATTTATCTAGAGGAGAATGTGAAGATCTCATGTCAACCACAACGTAGATTAAATCCAAACATGAAGGAAGTTGTTTACACGCATGTTCTTAAGTTATTGGATGTAGGTATCATATACTGTATATCCGATAGCCAATGGATGAGTCCAACTCAGGTGGTTCTTAAGAAGTTCAGAATCACCATCATAGCCAATGCTAACAATGAACTCGTGCCAATTAGAGTTACTACTGGTTGGAGAATGTGCATTGACTATAGGAAATTGAATACCGTCACAAGTAATGACCACTTTCCTTTGTCTTTTACTGATCAAATCTTGGAAGGCTAGCTAGTCATTCCTATTACAATTTCCTTAACGGATATTCGAGCTACAACTAGATAGAGATAGCCCATGAAGATCAGGAAAAGACCACATTCATAAGACCCTTTGACATCTTTATTTATCAAAGGATGCCATTTGGACTGTGTAATGCTCCCATCACTTTTTAGCGATGCATGATAAGTATTTTTTTTGACATAGTGGGGCAATATTTAGAGGTCTTCATTAATGACTTCTCTATCTTTGATCCATCCTTCAGTAATTGTTTTAAGAATATTAAATGTGTGTTGAAATGATGTGAGGAAAAGAATTTGGTACTAAATTGGGAGAACTACCATTTCATGGTTTGTAAGGGGATTGTCCTTGGACATATCATCTCATCCAAATAATTTGAAGTAGATAAGGCTAAAATTGATCTTATCTCTAACTTACCTCCACCCAAAAACATACGTGATGTGCGATCCTGTTGAGGGTCAAATATTGCATATCAGACCCAGTTATTGCATGGATTTACAAGCATGATACCGTTTAATAACCTGATTTAATCGTGTTTGTGATGCAGAGTGTATTTACAAGCATGAACTGAAAAAGGGTGCTTAAACCATGGATTTAACGCTCTAATGACACCCAAGGCAAGGGACGGACTCCAGGGGACCAAGATCGATGGAATTACACACCAGGGATCCGAAGAAATCAAGCCATTCACATTAAAGAGGCCCGAAATTGGTGAAAAATACAAGATCACATAGTTCTCGCCATCTGATTGGCTCAAAACTTCATACATGGCCTGAGGGCCATAAATCAATCGTACATATCAAATTTCAGCCCTCGGATCACTATGAAAGTACCCCAACTGACAGATCAGCCCATAAACCGTTGATTCTGGGCCCACCTGATATCTGGAACTGTCTCAACTTTAGTCTCGACGGTTTAAATAAGGGGAGGAAACAAATGGATGGATCGGATCTTGCATATACATTATAGTGGGCCCCATATATACAGCGTGTGTACGTGAGGTACACACGTACCGAGCCGCACCGAACCACGTAAGGTGGGTCAGCGCTGCTGACCCGCTTCTTCTTCCTAAAACGGCAACTGCCGTATTGGCGCAGGTAACGGACGGACACTGGCCGTTTTGCGAACGCTAGTGGGCCCCACACATTGTCCTAGTGAATGATCCAAGCCGTCCATCTTGTAGAGGGCCATGAGTTCTTCAAACTCATGCTAAACTTTTGGACCCATGCAAGCACACATGCATGATACAGAGGCCATAAGTAGACTACCCTGCAACGTTCAAATTGATGTTTGGGTGATTTCTTCTCTGATTCCACATCAATGGACGTTCAAAACTACTCATTCTTGACCTAAATTTTGTCCTGAATCTAATGGACGGTGTGGATTTCTTCGAAAACACCTCTGTGGGGCCCACCGATCATGTCAGCGCCGGACGTGCGAAAGGCTACGCACGTCCGGGAAATTGGATTTTCCAGGCAGTTGTGGCCCACCATCTTTGATCATATGGCAGATCTGAACCGTCCATCATGTAGGCCAGCCAAAATACTTCCAAGAGACGCTGATTTTATAGGAATAACGCAAGGACGCGAGAGTTATGAAGCTCTGAACTTGGCTGCGAAAAGGCTTTCGCTGCGCGTGCGATAGTTTCCCAAATCCGATTTCCACCACTCCAAAAGCTATAAAAAGAGTTCCAAACGTGGAGAAAATGGTATGCTTGAATAGGGGACGTCAGATAGGGAGAGAGAGTGAAGCAGCCTGGTTTTTCTTCTTCTTTTTCTTTATATTTCTTTTACTTTTTTAGGATTTAGCCCATTCATGTGTGGCTAAACCTCTTAGCTAGGGCTAAGAGGTGAAGCCTGTAGTGAGATGGGAGATACTATGTCATGCTTTTAATTTCTGAACTGAATCTGATTTTAGTTGATTATTAAAGGAAGGTTTTCTTAGTCTTTAATGGTCTGTTGTGACTGAAATTACAATGGGTTTGCAATGACTTTGAATATTTCTTCTCTCTTTTGATGTTTATGACGTCAGGAAGCCCTGTTGTTCACCATCGTCTCCTGGGCATGGTTGGATGATGGTACCCTTTCTAACTTTCATGCACTATTGAGTGGTTGGTAATTAGTTTAATCTTGTTGCTTGCTTTGTCTCCTGTGCATGGTTAGATGATGGAATCCATTCTAATTCATATACTTTTCATCTTGTGAAGACTAGACCAAGTAAGTTCAGTTTGATTTCCATGATGCAGACATAAGAGCTCCCTGATCCCTACAAGTGGATCCTCTGAATCCCTAGTTTCCTTCCTCTGAATTCCTTAAGTTTAGATTAATCTCTCACCATTATTCCTCAAATCACAATTGGTTTAGATTTTATCTTATCCTAGTTCTAGATCTGGTTATTTTCAGATAACGTACAGGTTTCAATCCCTGTGGATTCGACCTCAGTCTTACCGAGTTTATTACTACATCACAACCCTGCACTTGGGGTGTGAACAAGTTTTTGACGCCGTTGCCGGGGATTGACGGTTATGTTTTCTGAGATTAATTAGTTTTAGAATTAGGTTAAGATTAAGATTTTACTAACTTTAGGTTAAAGGTTTTATTTTATTTTATTTTTAGGAACTAACCTGTTTTCCTGTTTTGTAGGATCCTGAAATAACTTCTAAATTGGTAATCCCTTTCTAATTCCTCTACTTTTCTATTTTTAGAATTAGGGTTGAGTTTTGGAAATTTTCTAATTCTAGTATTTTTCTAGTTTATTTTTAGAAACTTTCCTCTTTTGTTTTTTTTAGACACTAGGTTAGTTATTTCCCTTTTTAGAAATTCTTTCTAATTTTAGAAATTAACTCATCTTTCCTTTATTTTATTTTTGGAAACTTTCCTTGTTAAGAATTAGTTTTTTTTTAAAAACTTTTTAATTTTAGGGTTAGATTTTCTATTTTAGAAACTTTCTAATTCTGAGATTTTTTTATTTTTTTTTTTAGAAATTAACTTAGCTTAGGGTTTAGGGAACTTTCCTTTTTAAAAACTAACTTTCTATTTCAATTATAGGAACTTTCTAACTTTAGACTTTTTATTTTAGAGACTAATCTCTTTTGTTTTCTTTTGCAGGATCTTAACATAGTAACTTCTCATTTGGTAACATCCTTCTAACTTCTCCTCTTACTTTCTGTACTGCTATAGGAATTTTTTTATTTTCTTTTAGGATTAGAATCAGAGTTAAGGTTCACCATGGAAGCTTGGGTACGTGTCTATGCTGAGATGGATAAGCAGTTTTGGGGAATGCCTAAGGGTTTTGGAATTCAACGTATACATCAAGATTTTTCTCCATCGAGAACCGATATTGAGAACCGACTAGAACGTTATGCTCCATCGGCTAATAGGTCTGTATACGATCATAATTATGGGAATGAGGATTATTATCAACCATCATGTTCTCCCATATATGATCAGTATGACTATAACCAGTGGAACCATCAAAACTGGGAAGATGAACCAACAACATGTTGTAATGATTATTCTCTTGGATACCCTACCTTTGAGAACCAACCAGAAACGATCCAAGAGAATTCATTTCAGCATAACATGGAGTGTCTTGCTGAAATTAGAAAAGCAATGGAAGCACTCAATTCGCTCCTCGATAGGATAGAGGAAGCTCGTTCATCCCAACTACAATCCAATCCAGAAATACAATGCGAGGAAAATGATCATCACTCGCTTTTGAAGAAATCTGAAATTTGGAATGAGGAGTTGGATTCCATTAATGAGCATACGGTTCAATTCCCCGATGAGTCGATCTCAATGATTGTTCAAAAGAATGGTGGAGATAAATGGGTGTCTTTCAAATATAATGATGATGATATACTTCACTCACAGGATACACTAGATTTCAATAATGAGAGAGAGGTTGGTTTATGTGAACCTCAACCCAATCTGGGAATAGAATGCGAGGAAAGTGATCTCATCCCAAATGTGCACTGCACTGAACTAGAATATGATGAGTATTGGGATGACGATCATGAATGTGCAGCCCCAGTTCCCCTGGAATTAATCTCAAGTTTGGTCCAGGTCAATGATTAAGAAGTGCACGAAGTGAGTGGTCATAATGAGCTACTCCACTCACCTGACATATCTGATTTAAAAGTGGATGAGCTCATTACAACTAACCCTTCTATCTCTTGTGAGACATGTTTGGACCACTCCCCTGAATTACATGATGATATGATTCGGAAGATGAACGAGTCACTCGATACAACTCTGGAATTTAAAACCACCCAGTTGAGGCCACCATCTGAACTATTGGATTTTGACGATTTACTTTCTCTTCAACAAAGTCCGCACATCAATTCTTCGCCTACTGACCCTCTATCTGTCTGTGTAGGGCTGGAGCAAGAGAGCATGTGTCCATCCACTTCAAAAAACGATGGAATCTTTGGGCTCATCATCACAGATTTCGATGCAGGAGATGAGTCACTCCCAGCTGACTTTCCCACATCTTTGAACTCATGCTTGGCACACCTTGTGGATTCCAACGACCTCATGATACAAGAAAAGGTGGACTCCTTACATGACACTATCTCGGTGGTTGTCACGGACTAAGCGAACCCTTACTCTGAAGCCCCTTCTTCCACAGATCCTGAATGTTTACCATTAAGGGAGGAGGAACTGAAAATTGAACTGAAGACTGACACTTCTGAATGTGTTGAGACTACATTACTTCTTGCGAAGTTTTATAAACTTTATCTACCTGTAGTTTCTGATTTACTATGGGATATTAACGATGAAACTTCTTCTGTCACAGGTGAATCGTATATGCTATGGATACCTCAAGCACTTCAAAGAAAAACTTCTTATGAGGTACATAAGTTTCTCTGGAAGGTCATGCTCCAAGGCGTCCAAGCCTATTGCAAAAAGGGCTTTTGGATGATCCTGTTGAGGAACTTACTGAGAAACTTATTAAGATATTGGCCGAAAAAGGAACCTTGCAGCTTGACTCAGTAGTTTTTCCTTGCTTTCTTAGGACTAGGATAGTTTCCTTTATGCCGTTTTAGGATAGACGGTAAACTCAGCGCTCATGGGAGCCAATCTAACTTTTCATTCCATTTTATTTTCCTAGTTAGTTAGTTCAATATTTGTGGGTAACATTGTTGCAAACCCTCACGAGACTACAACTCGTCCACTAGAGGTAACCTAGGGGTTTAAAGGCTTGTTGCATACGCTAAATGCAATCGAGAGTATCTGCGAAAGTGGTGTAGGTAGGATTTCATTTTTGTTATTTTTATTTTACTTCTGTTGGTTTCTCTCTTGTGCTGACCCGCTCTTACGTAGATATCTTTGGAAAGCCTCTTGATTCTTTCGTCCAGGTACTATCTTTCCATCACTTCTCTTATATTTTTGTTGTCCCATGTGCATTGCATGCTTACTTCCTTTACATTGAGGACAATGTAGATTTTTAGGTTGGGGGTGGGAGATTAGGTTTCCTAATCAGTGTTTTCTTGGTATTGAGCAAAAATTGTGAAAATTTTTAAATTTTTCTGGAATTTCGTATGAATTCGAAGTAATTTTGACGGCCATCTTGGATTTAGAATTACAAGATAAGTGGTGTTGGAATTTATGACTCTTGGATTCAACTATTTATTAGATTTCACAGTTAAGTTCGAGCTATTAATCCATGATTAGAGGTTTAAATAATGATTAAGTCAGGATTTCACAAAACACGTCTCGCTTGCACATTAAGGGTTCAGTTCGATATTAAAGGATTAACTTGGTGATCACTAAGCTTGAAAGGAACTAACCTGAGAAATTGAAAGGATTGGGCGAATGCTCTACACCATAGGTTTGCTCCCTATAGGTGTAGATTTAATTCCCTATGAATGATATGTGAAAAATTTGGGTGTACAGTCTTCATCATAGGTTTGCTCCCTGTAAGTGAGGATTTGATTCCCCTTCTTAGCGTTACTTTTAATGAAAAAATCAAAAGCTGAAAGAATGAAAAGATGATCTGTGAGGCAAGTTTTGGTTATCATGAATCTTCTTATTGGTTACCAGTGATATCCTGAAATAGAGAAGTGAATTTTAATGATGATAAGCTAAGATTACACTGTATGCTCATAGATCTCAATGATTAGAATTTTTCTAATTAATGGAATAATACTTTGAACTTGATTATGAAGTTTACCGTGCGCTTGAGTCTAGGAGAAAGTAATATCCAACATTCATGAATCTGAAAATTCTCATATCTGGATTATTCTATAAAAATCACTCGAGTTTATAGAAATTGTTCTGTAATTCTCAACTTACTTTTCGCATATTTTGCTCGAAACTAATAAAATGCTGGTTGGGGTTGTGTTGAGGGTCAAATATTGCATATTAGACCCAGTTATTGCATGGATTTACAAGCATGATACCGTTTAATAACCTGATTTAATCGTGTTTGTGATGCAGAGTGTATTTACAAGCATGAACTGAAAAAGGGTGCTTAAACTATGGATTTAGTGCTCTGATGACACCCAAGGCAAGGGACGGACTCCAGGGGACCAAGATCGATGGAATTACACACCAGGGATCTGAGGAAATCAAGCCATTCACGTTAAAGAGGCCCGAAATTAGTGAAAAATACAAGATCACATAGTTCTCGCCATCTGATTGGCTCAAAACTTCATACATGGCCTGAGGGCCATAAATCAACCGTACATATCAAATTTCAGCCCTCGGATCACTATGGAAGTACCCCAACTGACAGATCAGCCCATAAACCATTGATTCTGGGCCCACCTGATATCTGGAACTGTCTCAACTTTGGTCTCGACGGTTTAAATAAGAGGAGGAAACAAATGGATGGATCGGATCTTGCATATACATTATAGTGGGCCCCGTATATACAGCGTGTGTACGTGAGGTACACACGTACCGAGCCGCACCGAACCACGTAAGGCGGGTCAGCGCTGCTAACCCGCTTCTTCTTCCTAAAACGGTAACTGCCGTATTGGCGCAGGTAACGGACGGACACTGGCCGTTTTGCGGACGCTAGTGGGCCCCACACATTGTCCTAGTGAATGATCCAAGCCATCCATCTTGTAGAGGGCCATGAGTTCTTCAAACCCATGCTAAACTTTTGGACCCATGCAAGCACACGTGCACGATACAGAGGCCATAAGTGGACTGCCCTGCAACGTTCAAATTGATGTTTGGGTGATTTCTTCTCTAATTCTGCGTCAATGGACGTTCAAAACTACCCATTCTTGATCGAAATTTTGTCCTGAATCCAATGGACGGTGTGGATTTCTTCGAAAACACCTCTGTGGGGCCCACCGATCACGTCAGCGCCGGACGTGCGAAAGGCTACGCACGTCTGCGAAATCAGATTTTCCAGGCAGTTGTGGCCCACCATCTTTGATCATATGGCAGATCTGAACCGTCCATCGTGTAGGCTAGCCAAAATACTTTCAAGAGACGTTGATTTTACAGGAATAACGTGAGGAACGCGAGAGTTATGAAGCTCCGAACTTGGCTGCGAAAAGGCTTTCGCTACGCGTGCGATAGTTTCCCAAATCCGATTTTCACCACTCCAAAAGCTATAAAAAGAGTTCCAAACGTGGAGAAGAAGGTATGCTTGAATAGGGACGTCAGATAGGGAGAGAGAGAGTGAAGCAGCCTGGTTTTTCTTCTTCTTTTTCTTTATATTTCTTTTATTTTTTTAGGATTTAGCCCATTCATGTGTGGCTAAACCTCTTAGTTAGGGCTAAGAGGTGAAGCCTGTAGCGAGATGGGAGATACTATATCATGCTTTTAATTTCTGAACTGAATCTGATTTTAGTTGATTATTAAAGGAAGGTTTTCTTAGTCTTTAATGGTCTATTGTGACTGAAATTACAATGGGTTTGCAATGACTTTGAATATTTCTTCTCTCTTTTGATGTTTATGACGTCAGGAAGCCCTGTTGTTCACCATCGTCTCCTGGGCATGGTTGGATGATGGTACCTTTTCTAACTTTCATGCACTATTGATTGGTTGGTAATTAATTTAATCCTGTTGTTTGCTTTGTCTCCTGGGCATGGTTAGATGATGGAATCCATTCTAATTCATATACTTTTCATCTTGTGAAGACTAGACCAAGTAAGTTTAGTTTGATTTCCATGATGCAGACATAAGAGCTCCCTAATCCCTACAAGTGGATCCTCTGAATCCCTAGTTTCCTTCCTCTGAATTCCTTAAGTTTAGATTAATCTCTCACCATTATTCCTCAAATCACAATTGGTTTAGATTTCATCTTAGCCTAGTTCTAGATCTGGTTATTTTCAGATAATGTATAGGTTTCAATGCCTGTGGATTCGACCTCGGTCTTACCGAGTTTATTACTACATCACAACCCTGCACTTAGGGTGTGAACAGATCCTTTTTAGGACATGCCAGATTTTACAGGAGATTCATAAAGGACTTTAGTCACCCTTCTCCTCCATTATGCAATCTACTTTAGAAGGATGTACCATACGAGTAGACTGAGCAATGCTATGAAGTTTTTTCTAAGCTTAAGGGTATGTTAACCACTGCACCTATCATGCAGTCACCCGACTGGAGCATTCATTTTGAAATTATTTGTGATACATCTGATTATGCTCTTGGGGCAGTGTTAGGCTAGAGAAAAGAGAAGAAGCCCTATGTTATATACTGCACAAGTAGAACTCTAAATCCTACTCAAGTGAATTACTTAACTACGGAGAAGGAACTTTTAGCTGTAATATTCGCTTTGGACAAATTTAGGTCCCACTTGATCGGATCCAAGATCATCATCTTCACAGATCATGCGGCGCTCAAGTATCATCTTTCTAAGAATAATGCTAAGTCCCGCTTGATAAAATGGATCCTCCTACTCCAAGAATTTGATTTGAAAAATAAAAGATAAGAAGGGAGTAGAGAACGTAGTGGCTAACCATCTTTTTCGCCTTGACCTCTCTGATTTTCTTGAGATGAAGAATATAAATAACATGTTCCCTAATGAACAACTGTTTAAAATCTCCCATTCGCTTTAGTTTGCAGATATCACTAATTATCTTGCCATAAATTTCACGCCGACACATTGGACTACGCAAGATAAGAAGAAAATTTTTACCAAGGTATGCAAATTCTTTTGGGATGATCCATATTTGTTTAAATATTGCCCAGACCAAATCTTAAAGAAATGTGTGCTAGGTAATGAACACCAAAGTGTCATCTCCTTATATCATTCTCCGGCTTGTGGTGGTCACTTTTCTGCTAAAAAGACTACGGCCAAAATTTTGCAATGCGGCTTTTACTGGCCTACTATGTTTAAGGACGCTCATGAATTTTGCAAAGCTTATGAGCGTTGTCAGAAATTGGGAGCATTGTCCCATTGAAATATGATGCTTTTAAACCCCATTCTGATCATTGAAGCATTTGATTGTTGGGGCATCGATTATTTCATGGGACCATTCTCTCAATCTTTTGAAAATTTGTATATTTTGTTAGTGGTAGACTATATCACTAAATGGGTTGAAGCGATCCCGTGCTGGAACAATGATCATCAAATGGTCATTAAGTTTTTAAAAGAGAACATCCTTTCTTGCTTTGGAATGCCTAGGGCTATCATTAGTGATGGAGGTTCACATTTTTGTAATAAGCTATTTGCGAACTTAATGAAGAAATATGGCATCTTCCATAAAGTGAGCACTCCATACCACCCACAAACAAGTGGGCAAGCTGAAATATTCAATAGAAAAATTAAACATATTCTGAAAAAAATGATTAACCTTGACTGTTAGGACTGGTCAATCTGATTGACCAATGCTTTATGGGCTTACCGTACTGCATTTAAGATTAGAATGTCTCCTTTTAGACTTATATATGGGAAGGCTTGCTAACTACATGTGGAGTTAGAACATAGGGCCTATTGAGCGATTAAAAATCTGAACTTCATTTTGGACAACGTTGGCTCGTTAAGCAAACTTCAGTTGAATGAACTGGAAAAAATCCAAAATGACGCATATGAGAACTTGAGAATTTACAAGGATAAGATGAAGGTGTTTCATGACTAACACATTTTTCGAAAATCATTCACACCAGGTCAAAAAGTCATTTTGTATAATTCTCGGTTACACCTTTTTTTGGGTACAGTCCGATCGCATTGGACCGGCCCTTTCACTATTACTAATATTTATCCTCATGGGGCTGTCGAGATTCGAAATCCAAACAATGGTAATGAATTCAAAGTAAATGGATATCGTTTAAAGCCATTTGTTGAAAATTTTGATTTATAGGACATGTCATACCTCTGATTGACCCTATTTACCAGGATTGAACTCCTAGTCTAATGGAGGTATAGGTAGATTTATTTGCTTTCATATAATTTAGTATTAAGATAGTTTTCTTTTCGCTATTTAGGATAGTTTACTTTCTACTGTTTAGGATAGTTTACTTTGTGTTGTTTTAATTCTCGTGCTAACCAATCTTCACATTGAGACCATTCGAAAAGCCTCAAAATTCCTTCTTCAAGTATTCCTTTCCATCACTTCCCTTTTCTTTTCATTACCTCTGTTACATTACATACTTATTTCTTTTACATTGAGGACAATGTAGATTTTTCGGTTAGGGATGGGGGATTAGGTGAACTAATCAGTATTTTCTCAGTTTTGAGAAAAAATTTTAAAACATGTTTCAAGTTGAAATCTGTTTGGGAAGCGATGAATTATGTACTTAAGAATGTGTTGGGTATGATAAAAATATAGATCGAATTTTGGATTGTTGGACTTTGATCAACTATGTAATCTATCACATAAGTTCTTGTGCTCAATTGATTAAGAGATAGTTTGAATATCATGTTAATCTAAATCACAAGACACATTCAACTTGTCTTCTGTAAGACATGCTAGAAGTTCTGATTGTTAGTATGTGAATCATTGATAAACGGGAAGAATCGAGTCTGGAGAATTTTATCCACCTTAAAAGAAGAAAAGAACCAATTAAAAAATAGGATATCGACAAAGAGGTCATGAAAAAGAATGAAAAATATGAAAAAGAATACAAAAATAAAAAGAATGAATAAAAAATTGACCGTCAATATAAAATCAAATACTGAAAAAAGAAAAAAAAAGGGGGATAAGTTCAGAATCAGTACTTGAGTTTCAAGCTGATCTTGAAGTGATGAGTATGGTTAACATAATGAACTAATAGTATTCGTACAGGAAGTAAGTTGATTTTCGTTGAACACATTGAAAAACTTGATATGCAAACTATGCTCGATTTAATGGACAAATAATTTACTTGATTAGTTGCTTATGTGGTTCAGCTCTAAGTTTTCAAAACTCCACTTTTGTATCTTAATTCTACCTATTTATACTTGAGTGTACAAAAGATTGTTTTCCTAGAGAGGTTTTAGACATTAAGTATTGAGATTTATTTCACGCATACTTTGCTCGATATTAGCAAAATGCTGGTTAGGGATTATGCTAAGGGTCAAATATTGCATATTATCTCCCATTTATATCTTGGTTTTATGAACATGATAATGCTTAATGTTCCTTTTTACTCATGTTTGTGTTGCAAGGTGAATTTAAGAGCTTGGATTGAAAAGGATGCTAAAAGCATGGATTTAATGCTTAAGAATCACCAAGGTAAGGGATGGATCTTAGGAGACCAAGATTGAAAAATTCACATGCCAAAGATTTAAGAAAACCAAGTGAGGAATGAAGAGAATAAAAGATTTGAAGTAAAGAAAATGAATCCTAAAATTGTCCTGAAAAAGCATATTCTAAAACTTTGGGTCATTCTGTGAAATTATGTAGAGTGAAGTCTATTTTGAGAAATTGTGCAGAGTGAAGTTTATTTTAGTAAACTGCGTAAATTTGAGGCAGTTTCTAGAGTTTTCCAACTAGGTGCGAAAGTTGAAGTTCCACAACTATAAATAAGACTCTCTAAGATGTTCTTCGGCATCTTCTAGAGTTTAAGGAGTGGAGCAAAAGGGTAGAGAAGCCGTTGCCAAGAGTTTTTCTTCTTCTTCCTTAGTCGTTTTCATATTTTTTTTAAGAGACTTTGGTCCAATCATGTCTATGGTTAGCTAAACCTCTTAGCTAGGGCTAAGGGGTGAACCTTGTAATATGATGGGATGTTTCTCTTGCTTTGATTCATGTTTATATTGAACCTTCTTTGATTCTAATTTGATATTTAAGGAATACTTTCAGTTTTTAATGGTTTTATTGTGACTCGAATTATAGTAGATCTGTAATAGCTTTGAGTATTTTCTTTTCTTAATTTTGAGATTGTATGATTGATAAATCCTGTTGTTGCCATCGTCCTATGGGCATGGTTTGGTAATGGAATCCCTTCCAATTATCACAATTCTCCTCCATTGAGAATTAGGTCAAGGAAAGTTCAAATTTGATCTTAATTGTTATATCTTCTAATTGGATAGGATATGACTTCAATTACAATTGTGGTACTTGAATCAAGTAAAAGGGCTCCCTGATCACTGTAAGTGGATCTTTGGTACTCTAGTTTACTTTTGATATTTGATAAATCCTTCACAATTACTCTCTTTTATTCCATATTTAGATTTAAATCTTTTTCTAAATCTAGTTCTAGTTCTTTTCAGAATACGTACAAGTTTAGTCCCTATGGATTCGACCTCATTCTCATGAGCTATTACTACATCGTGACCCTAAACTTGGGGTTGTGAATAGTCCCCAAGTCTAACATGACTTGTTCAATTTAGAATTTTCTTATGATACATAAGATTGTAGGGCTATCAGAGTTTGTATTTTGGGAGAACATTTTTCTTGATAATTGCACTCACTTTTTTTTTTCGTAAAAGGGCTTTCTTTTGTATATTTAGTTTTTGTTTAACCGTGCAAAGGTCCTTAAGAAATATGGTATATGAAGGAATTTCTTTAATCATATCCAACAATGGAATATTAATTTTGACTTGGTGGAAACTCTCTAAGATGTCATGATTCTCTGATGGGCATTTGGATAAGACAAGATGTTTTGGGGAGCAGAGCCAAAGGTTTATTCTCATGCACCGACTCTTTGTCATGTGGGGTAAGGCTTAATCCATCCTCACTATTAGATTTATCTAAATCGTTGTGCATATCGGCCATCATCGGTATCGTCTTGTCTTTTTCATTTCTACTTCTAAGAGTGGTGATGAACTTGGCTTGTTCCACATGTGGGTTAAGAAGATTCAAATCACACAGTTCATATTATCCTTTTGGGTTAGGCTAAGGTTGGGCTGGAAAGGTCCCTTTCTCCCTAACAATCAATTGTGATTCCCAACATATTGTCCTTTTGCACATGATCTAGCCAACACAAACATGATGACTAATTGTTTGTCTATATGGATCAATTCATCTAGGGTAAGTTGTTTTGGACCTAAAGGGGTCTAGGGCTAAGATTACCGATTGAACCCAAGGGTTAACAACCCCAAGTATAAAGCTATGATGCAGTAATAATTTAATAAGACTAAGGTCGATCCACAAGGAATTTTGTGAGAATATACTAAGAACTTAAATTAAGAGAAACAATTAGTCTATGTTTTTAATCTAGAGAAATAGAAGAGTTGTAAAAATAATTGTAAAAAGGGCTAAGGATCCAGGAATCCCCACTTACTAGATTTTGAATTTAAGTCATCTTTTCGGGTTAATAACTCAAATAAAACTGCATTCCAATCTATTCCAATCGGAAAATAATACTATAATATCGATCACAAACATCCAACATAGATTATAATCATGATAGGCTTCGTCTCTCATGAAGATCTAGGTAATCACATCATAGGGAATTGAAAGCATCTAATGTACCCAGAGGCGATAATAGATCAAACAACTTTACAAATTGATTCCTTCTCCAATATAGGACTTCAATAATATCATATTACAATTCAACATAAAAATCTTAATTTTTATTAAAAAATAAATTAACTATCAAATATTTATTAAAAGATTCATCCCTTAGCCTTAGCTAAGAGATTAGTTAAACATGACTAATATCTTAAATAAAATGAAAAGAAAAATTAAAAAATAAATAAATAAAAACCTAGAATCGGAGGATTAAGAATGAAAGATGATTCAGAAGAAAGTTTGTCTCTCCTAGGTCTTTCTCCCAAGCCCTAATTCCTCCTTATATCAACTTAAATCACTCATTTAAATAGGAAAAGTTCTTACTGACTTGGAACCGACTTTGAATTTACATATTTATGTTACACTTCAGTCTTACGAATAGTCACCTTCGGTCGCACCAAGTCTAGCTGAAAATTCCTTCGAGTGTATCTAAATTTTATAAAAATTTATCTGAAGTCTTTATTTCTCTTAGGTCGCACTGAACCTCCCTTTGGCGGCACTAAACAAAGCTTTAGTTAGACCTAAGTATCAAGATGAATTGTCTCTAAAAATCATAGTTTTTTTTTATTAGACTATTATGTGCACATTCAGTCAGACTAAACCAACCTCAAGTGGGATCAAACTGTCTATTATTTCTGTTATTACACTTTGTGATTTTTCAATCTTTTTTCCATCCTTTGTACTTTTTTTCCTTGAATCTTTGACACTTAAATTCTTCAATACTAGCCTCTGAATATCCAAGTCTTCAGTTGATTAATCTTTTGAGATTTAACCCTTGTTAAGAATGATTTTGTCTTTGTTTTCTAAACTACCTCACATGAACAAGATATATATTAGTTAATCAATTAAGCACTTTTAATAAATGAAAACCAATGCAATTGAGATGATAAATATGCAATATTTAGATGTTATCAATTACCAAAGAACCTCTTGATTTACCTATTGTCTTTAACCTTTATGCTTCAAGTCTTTGAGTCTTTAGTCTTTAATGTCTTCCTATGAAGGTTTAACTGACTCAAGATACCCCAGCTTATGTCATTAACAAAACCGATGCATTAACAATCTCCCCATTTGTCAATTATGTGACAAAACTAACCTAGACCTTGTCATAGTCTATACCAATGACAAACCAAAACAACTTAAAATATTAAATGTCAAAATTATAATGGTTTATAACATAAATATAGGACAACGTGTAAACTTAAATGCTCCCCCTAACTTCATCAATTCCCTACAAAAAATAAAATCTGCAAAATAAAATTTAAGTTGTGTTGGTGAGACTTGATCTTTCTCTCCCTTTTTGTCAGTATTTGACAAAAAAATAATTATATGGTTATACCAATAAGTACATAAAATGAAAGCTTTATAAATCATACATTTACCTATAAGAACAAACAGACTAGGGAATGTACTTAAGGTGTATACACATGTTCAAATCATAGAGCTTGCATAATATGTTTACTTGAAAATTTTGCCTATCAAACAGCATAACTAATGATAGTTTAACAAAAAACATGTGACAACAAAATGAAACAACTTTTAAGTTAAACTACCAAAAGATTAATGAGGCTAAAATCTTCAAATTTATCTATAAACTCACATAAACCTTTTAAGGTTAGGTATCCCTCTTCACAACCCACTTAGGTGTGAATTTCCTAAGACCCGAATTATTTTCCGAAGGAAAAATGATTTTTCTAGATGTACCTTCCTTAGGTGAATTCCTAGTTGGAAATTTATATTAAATATGAGATTTACTTATGTGGTCCCAACCATGGTTGTTGTCCCCCCCACGGTATCCCTCTTCACAACCCACTTAGGTGTGAATTTCCTAAGACCCGAATTGTTTTCAGGAGGGAAAATGATTTTTCTATATGCACCTTCCTTTGGTGAATTCCTAGTTGGAGATTTATATTAAATATGAGATTTACTTATGTTGTCCCCATTAAGCATTTTTCAAGTTTTCTAATTTAGAAGGGCAACCTATTTTAACAATTTCCTCATGTGATTGTTCATTTTTGGAGGGGTTGGGAACTTCTTCTTTTATAATGATCCTTTATGAGGGCTTCTCCATCCTTGTGCCAATTTCTCAAGTCATGATATATTTACATATATGGTTCGGGACTGAGGTAGGTTGAGACCATTTGGACATTAAGCATTCAAAATTTAAATAGCCCGCATCACCATAATTGTGACACACAAGAGATGCTCTCAATCTACTTCTTGAAGCAAACAAGTCCTTTTGAATTATCGAGATGTTGTAGAATTAATTTCCTATTAAGTTCAAAACCTCTCATATCCCCTAAAGGCTTACCTATATTTAAAGATTTATCTACATAGTCCGGTTGAGAAACCTTATCCTCGGTATTGGAAAAAAGATATTTAAGTTGGATAACCTCTTATCTTAGGCCTTGATTTAGAGATTTAACTATCTTAAGCTCACATTCTAAGCCTATATATCTCTCTTAAAAGTCTCATTTAAATCAGACTTGAGATTTTCCTTTTCTTGCATTAGGGAGACATTTTCAGATTTTATTCTTTCTAAATTATTAACCAAATGATTCTTTTATGCCTTAACCCAACCCAATTGTTTAAAAATTTTCATGCATTTAGCATACAGTTAGTCATATGACTCTTGTAAGTCCCCATCTTCTCAATCTTCTTCTTCTTCTTCATTGGAGGAAGACTCTTCTTCTTCTTCCAAGGAGTTATGGTCTGAATCACCTCCCAAATATTTAGGGAGAACAATAGTGGTGGAGACCATCAAAACTCTATGAGAGTAGATGTCTTCATCACTATGGGAGTCCTCGCAATCCGAATTGGACTCCTCAGTATCATCTCGTGTTGTTGTTATAGCCTTGCCTTTTTATCTTACTTTAATGGTGCATTTGGCGGCAATATGTCCATAACTCTCACATTTATGACATCAAATATCTCTCATTTTCTTAAAATGTTTACCCATATGCTTGTTGGACTATTCTGTGCACATTCAGTCAGACCGAATCAACCCCAAGTGGGACCGAATAGTCTGTTATTTCTATTAATGGACTTTACGATTTTTTCAGTCTTTTCTTCATCATTTGCCCTTGGTTTTTTTAGATCTTTGGTATGTGAATTTTTCCATAATATCCTTCAAATCTTCAATTCTATATCTCCTTTGGATTTCTCTCTTTTTGAGCTTAATCTTCTCTTTTAAGCATGTATTCATCTTTAGGTTCAAAATCACATTTCATGAAGAAAACATATAAAATTAAATTAATTTAACACTTAATTGTAAGGAAATCTATTGTAATGGAGAGGATATATATGTATTATTTAAGCCTTATCACAACCCCAACTAGTATTTTACTAGTCCCAAGCAAAAGATGCAAAATATATTTTGAAACTAAATGAACAATTTCATATAAACTCAAACAATTCGAAAAACAATCCAAATTATAATAATTTAAAATACATTATTAGAGAGCATAACTTCCACCTAAACTCTAGTACTTGGTAAATATCCTAATCAAGTTCAAAGCATTAATTCTATAATTAGAAAAATTCTAAACATTGAGTTTTATGGGTGTATAGAAAGTCTAGACTTATTAGAATCAAAGGTTCAGTACTCTAATTTTATGGTAACATTGATAATCAAAAGAAAATTGAGGATAACCAAGACCTAAACCAAAATTTTCCTTACTGTCAATACTCTACTAATCCAAGTTTTTAATTTTTCTATCAATGATTTTCACAAAATTTTCAATATTTTCATGAAACTTCAATAGGTAACCCTTTTCGACGACAATTGTTTTTTTAGCTGCATATTACTTCTTCTTCTTTTTTCAATTCTCACTTGAACATGATGAATAAATTTCTCAAGTTTAGCTCTTATCATTTTTAAACTTTAATGCATAAGCTAGATGTGATATGCAAATTATAAGCTCAATCAATGTTTAAAACTTTAAATTAAAAGATTAAAATCTTTGAACTTTGAAATCTATCAAATAACTAAAATTCAGTTTTTTTTTTTTTAAAAAAAAAAAAAAACTTTAACATCAATTATGTTATCATTCAAATCTCTGAATTATCTTTGAAATCACATAAATTCAATGAAAATTTCAAAATTTTAAAAAAATTTAGCTCAAAAATTCAAACATTCATCACAAATATGAAAATTTTTCAAAGGAAACCTATCCCCCAACCTAAATTCTACATTATCCTCAATCCGTAAATATATACAATAAGAGAAATATTGAGAGCAATGAAAATAAAGAAGAGTAGATAAAAAATACCTGAGAGGTGACATATAGATAAGCTAATGTAAACTTCTTATCAATTGGTTTTCTAGCAAGCAAACTAAATTAATAAATCAAACTAATACTAAGAAAGCAAATAAATTCATAATCTAAGAAATTAAGGAAAAACTAATCATTCTGGGTAAAAAAGTTCATCCTCTAGCTAATATCTCGATAAATTTCTCAATAAGTTATGCAACAAGATCATCCAAAAGCCCATTTTACAATAAGCTTGAATGTCCTAGAGCATGGATGTCCAGAGAAATTTATGACCCTTAGTAATATATCTTCGATAAAAAATTTGAGATTTTCAAAGTGTATAATATTCGGCCGTGGCAAAAAAAATAAAATAATATTAGTAAAACATGGTGAATTAGAGACTACAATTAGGTGAAATTCAGAAAAAATCCCTTTAGGCAATGTAGTCTCTACAAATTTTGAAGTTTCAGACTTTAGTTCAAATTTTACCTCCTCCACCTTTGATGTTAAACATTCAAGATCTGTGGAATGAGGCACTTCAAAATTATGATTCCCTCGGTCAGTGTTAACTATCGAGGTACAGTCTTGTAAGGCATCCACTATGTCTTTAATCATGCCGTCATTAAAATCTTCAAACTTCTATAGAGTCGAGACATTCAGAGAAAAGGGACTCATCTTCCATACTAGAATCAAGCGTGTCATGTTCATGAATTATAGCAATATCATCATGTTTGAAAATTCTCTGTGCCTTTCGATCTTTAACTAGTACCTTAATTGAGATCAACCCTTAGGAAAACTGAACCATAGGCTCTTGAGCACACTCTAACTCCTTATTCTTAAATTCAACATACTCAACATGCAAGTTGAGAGAATGAAGATCACTTTCCTCACATCATATTTATATATCACGTTAAGGCTAGAGTAGACAGGCCGCTTCCTCATCAATGAGGCGTAACTAAATTCTTTAAGTGGAGGATGCAAGCATCTTCAATGATTTTCTAATGTCTTCGAATGTTTGCATCATGATTTTGTTGACTTGCTCTTGAGCAATCCCCCATCAATCTAGCTCCTCTTGTTATATCTCATAAGTAGGAGGCCCAAGGGGATAGTCATTAAAATCCATAGTTGGTTCACTTCTCCAATTCACATTATTATGATGGCTCTACTAATTAATATCATACAAGTTATATGTGGGTGTACTCAATGGATGATAATCATGCATTGTCTTCTTAACCAATGGATGATAGTTGTTCTTCCTCATATAATCACGTATTGATTTCTTAACCGATGGAACATCATATCCTAGTCGGTTTTCAATCATAGGTCCAGTTAATTCATGAAACATAGGGCATTTCCTTACATAATGATCTGGCAACCCTTTAACTAATATCTCATCTCTTAGAAGTTGATTAAAGTATTCCTGTGTCCATTCCATTATGAACATGATAAAACCCTAATTCTGAACCTGAAAAATAAATCGTACAGTAATTAAGAAAGCAAGTAGAGAGAGTAAAGAAGGATGTCACCCGTAAGGAAGAATTAGACTTGAAGATCCTAGAAAATATAAACAAAAAAACAATGTTAGTAATGTTAAAAAATAAAATAAACCATAAAAACCAAATTCTATAAATTCTATAAAAATGAAAAATTAGATAAAAAATCAAGAAATTAAAAAACTCAACCTAAAATATAGATTAAACGTAGAAAAACTAAACCTAATCTTGTTTGCGCTAATCCCTGGAAATGGCTAAAAAAATTGATCAAACCCAAAGGTTAACAACCCCAAGTGTAGGGTTACGATATAGTAATAACTCGATAAGACCGAGGTCGAATCTGTGGGGAATGGGGAACACAATTTACAACTAATTTATCTAATGATTTTTCTAGGTTTTTAATCCATCAATTAAGGAAATGGTTTTAAAACAATTAAATAAAAAACTAACAATCCAGGAATTTATTTATAGTAATCACAATATCTAATTTACTAATTCAATATATATCTTAATTGGAATCGAAGTCATATCTTATCCAATCAGAAGATAATTTGGATATCCAATCGGAAGATAATTTGGATAAGATATGATTTTGATTAAATAATTCTTTCATGAAGCACTGAAATCTCAATCTCATGGAATTAAGAGTATCCAATGTACTTGAAGGCGATAATAGATCAATTATTATATATATTGCATCCTTATTTAATTAAGTATTGTAATTGCACTTCCAAGTTTCCAAGTATCCGAAGTTGACAATAAATCAAAGATGAAACAACACAAAAGATTTAAAGAAAAATTTAAATACATTTCAATCTACTATCATCATTCAACCCATTTTTACTGTACCAAATAAATTAAATAATGTAATTTACTATAAGCTTTATCCCTTATCCTTAGCTAAGAGATTAGCCCAACATGGCTAACATCTTAGAAGAAAAAAAAGCTAAAAAGACAAACTAGATTTAAGGGAAATAAGAGGAAGGATGACTCCATGGAAGATCCGTCACCTTATGTCTTTCTCCCAAGCCCTAATTTGTAACGAGGAAAGCCTAAAACAACCCTTTAAATTAGAAAAATTCACACTAACTTGGAACTAATTTTAAATTTATGCACTTTTCTTATGCTTCGGTCGTACCAACTATAGACTATGATTACACTGAACATCACTTTAGTTGCACTGAATTAGCTTCTTGGTTGCAACCGAATTTCTTCTGAAAATCACAGTTTCTTGTTGGATTGTTTTAGCACATTCGGTTGGATCGAACCAACCTCAGGTGGGACCAAACAAATTTTTATTTCTATTAATGGACTTTGTTATTTTTTTCATTCTTTGTCCTTGGTTTTATTGGATATTTGACATTTGAATTCTTTAATAATGTCCTTCAAATCTCCAATTCTTCATTTCCAATGCTTTTATCTATTTTTGAGTTTTAATATTTCTTTTAAGCATGTATTCATTTTTAGGTCCAAAATCACATTTCATGAAGAAAACATATATAATTAAATCAATTTAACACTTAATTGCAGGGAAAGCTTATGTAGTTAAGAGGATAGATATATAATATTTAGGCGTTATTAGACGTCCTCTTCAAAATATACCTTCTTAATACAATCGAAGTTACATCTGATCATTTTTTCCAAGATCTAACCATATTTAAGGGCTTTTAAAATTATTAGTGCTCTACAACAAAATCAAACTTCTAACACCCGCAACAAAGGGAATACATCCCTTAAGAAGACATAAGGGGAGAGAGGAAGGCCTTAGATTAACCTAAATTGTCTAGTGCATAAGAAGGATGGGTAAAACTCTACCCTAGTCTTTGCGTTCAGATAAAGAACCAGGAAGGCACCACTACTTGGAAGGTCCCAGGTGATTAAGAAGTGGGACCAAAGGTCATATACAAGTTGGGTGCCTATATTTTCAATTGGACCATGCCACGTATAATGAAACCAAGTGAGACCATGGGACATCTTAAGGACTGGGAAGAAGTTCAGGTCAGGGAATGTTCTTAAATCGATAAGGAAGAACTCTATATAGTAAAGGAAAGTACACTCTATAATGCATAAATGGGCTAACCCACGATAAACATAGGTTCAATAATGAGATAAAGGAGTATTAATTATGACAAAAATGAAGAAGTGGAAAATGAAAAGTGTTGGTTGACCGACTCTAAAAATAAATGGCCATGGCTAGTAGATGAGATTGTATAAAGAATGATTTCGCAGTAAGAGCTCATCTTCTAAGTATAAAGGAAAAAAAGGAGAGAGAGGCTCAAGGTTGGTGGAGGGAGTGAAAGAAGGGTCGGGCATGAGACTCGTAGTAGAAATAGGGTAGTAAGGAGTTAGATGATTTAGGGAAATGGAATCTAGAATAGTTTCACGCATCACTGATATAAATGTGCCCTTCACAGGTTTAATATCTCAAGAAGAAGAAGTCATCACACAAGAAACCTAAAAAGGAGAATGAGAAGTGAATATGGTCGAAGGACAAAGGAGTAAAAATTATGATGGAAATGTAACAATATATAAACATATTGAAACATTACAATTCGTGAAACTCAAAGCCTAATAAAACCATGTGATGGTCGAAGCGCAAACCCCATGTTGTAGCATGTCATGTGCTACAATGACTGCCGAAAACCTGAACGTAATATGACTCATCGCATCTCTCGATATGAAGTGATGTGGGGGGCATTGTTTACTTCCATTTTTTATGCCCTCAAGTGGGCCAATCATATGCCTTCATGTATTAATAGAACATAACCGTAACTGGCACGAAACATACTCTCACCTGAGAGTATTGTTGTTCGTTAATTCGTGTTTCCTTCGGAGATACTCATTCTATTATAAATCTAAAGGCACGAGCCCTTATGCTTGCCGTTTATAGAAAAAATTAGTATAGGCAATGTGGTCACAATTATGATAGAAGTGTAACAGTATATAAGCATATTAGAACTTCACAATTTGTGTTTGCAATAAAAGTTGGCAATCATGCCATGCGAAACTCAAAGCCTCGTTAAAACATGCGATGGTCGAAGCGCAAACCCCGTGCTGCAGCATGTCATGTGATGGAATGACCACCAAAAACTTGAACGTTGTACGTGCCATTGCATCTCTCGATACGAAGGGATGTACGGTCATTCTTTACACCCATTTTCAATGACCTCACATGGGCCAATCACAGCCATTCATGTATCGATACCACGTAACCATAACTGGTACGAAACACACTCTCACCCGAGAGTATTGTAGTTTGTTAGTTCTCATTTCCTTTGATGATAATCATTCTGTTATAAATCCAAAGGCACGAGCCCTTATGCTTGCCTTTTGGAGAGAAAATCAATATAAGCCACGTGGTCACAATTACCCCCCCCCCCCCCCCCCCCAAGTAATGAGGTAACGTGCCCACCACATTTATAAGAAACCCGCTGAGAGAACCAATCTGATCACGAATCTAGTAATGATCTTCTTGATGAGGTGAGGTTGTCTCTCACAATCCTTCCAAAATGGGATATCTTTCCAGAGATGTTAAGAGAAACTGTAGCATTCAAGAAAATTCCAAAGATCTAAAGATCAGACTAGTGTCTAAGCGAATCCGGCAATGGATTGGACCCAGATCAGGAGAAATGAACACATTATTTGAGTTGATCTGCAACCATGCCTGGATTGGAATAAAAAGACTAGCAATGGGCTTGAAAAAAGATATGATCTAGTCAATAATAGATTAGTATCGGACAAGTCTAGGCCACTCATCAAGGAGATTCAAAAGAGATAAAGAGATTACCCAGAGGCCATATTGGGTGATCCGTTACAATGATCATGGTCCTATTAGATCTTAACATGATGGATCTGGCCCATCGCTGGTAATAGATTAAACTCACTCTTATGGTCGGAACTGAGTAATCTAGATTAGGTCACTTAGATGGACAGTCGTGGTAGATCTCAAAGCTGGATGCCCCTTTGGATAATGTGAGTCTTATAGGAGAGCATCTACGTATAGGAGTGGAAATCTAAGATCTAGGAACATTAGACTTTTTAGAGACTTTCTCATCGCTGGTAATAAATTAAACCCTCTTATGGTTAGGAACTGAGTAATCTAGATTAGGTTAATTAGATGAACAATCGTGGTAGATCTCAAAGCTGGATGCCCCTTCAGATAATGTGAGTCCTATAGGAGAGCATCTACGTATAGGAGTGGAAATCTAAGATCCAGGAACATTAGACTTTTAAGAGACTTTCTTGGTTAAGAATTTATCGTTATGCTAAGAAGATTTTCTTATCTGGGAAGCTAACGACGTGAGCACGAAGGATCCAAAAGTGACAAGGAAACTCTAATGAGAGTTTCACCACCTCGACGATCTATAAAAGAAGTAATTGAAGAAGAGCTCGGGGCCCTACACCAAACATATCAATTTATGTTTTTTTATCCCCTTTAGCATATCTCATTCAAGTACAGTACCTTAAGAGTAGAGATAGTCTTTCTATAACCTTAAGTTATAAATTATGATCATCTAAGTTTTGATTTGGTTGATCATACCTGCCTGGATCATCTGTCCCGATAGGCACATCCGGTATTTATTCTTTTCTTTTGCTTATTCATTTGATTGTCTTGCAACTTGTTGATTGTAATGAACACCAATTCCAAATATTAATGAGATCGGAAACATTTTTTCCTTATTCAATTTGAATGTGTCTCTATGCTCATTAGAGAATTATTTTGAACTTAAAGTGTCGGTAAAAGAACAAGTTCTTAAGTTCATAGACTCACATTTATTGTCATAAGGCAGAAGCAACTCATTTCAAAGGATTAGCCTCCTTTCCTTTCACTAATCGCCTAAATGGAGCACAAAATTATTGGCCAAAAGAACTTTGGATCTTCGATCCTAGTCTCTCATTTATATCTCTCCAACACCAATAATTCAATCAACCCTTGACTCAAGTAGGCTTTGACACTTCCGCGCATCCTACTCACACACATGCATCCAATATAGACCATTGATCACCATGAGCAGTCCAAATTTATTGAATTGGGTGCAACAATCATCATAATTTATGATTAAGATCATCAACATCACTGGATACCATCCTTGTCATTAATAGATAAGATCTATATTAATTTTCTAGGAAACAACAACTACAACATGAAGTCAATATATATTAGAGATCAAGATTTTTTATACATAATTATTGTTAACTAAAATGAGATGAACTCATTTTTAATTGTCTACCAAACCGGGCCTTAGAACTTGACTGATATATATCATTCCTCTGTCATTTTATAATCAGGTTGTAATATTCATTCTATTAATCACTGAGAAAACTAATGTTAACATACATATCGAATTTGCTTTTAACCATTCTATTTATTTCGAAATGCTCAAAGTATTTTCCATACTTTTTCAAGATTTTTTAATTCGTAAACTATCAGGATAAAGAAAATGATGGAATTATTTACTTCAACTTTTTTTTGGAGATTATATGGGTTCACGTACGGTTTTAAAACTTGAAAACTAGACTCAACTCTAATGTCCATCAAGTCGAGTCGAATAATTCAGAAAAGTATTTTAATGATATTTAATATTCAAAAGATAATAATATCTAAATATTGTTGATCCTTGGCAAGTCTTGTTGAGTTCTCTGTGAGTTTTTTACTAGTTTTGCCAAGTCGAGTTGAATTCTTTCTAGTCTTGGCTAATTGGGGTCCAAATTAAAATTTTCCCAAAATCTTTGTGAAACCTATTTAAGTTGAGTTGACTCAGCTGAATCCGATTGATCGATTAAACTATGGATGTGATCATGTGGGACCCATTTCCTATAATAATTTTAGAATGTGATGAGATCATCAGTGATGAAAATTTCCCCATTGGTATATCAAACTAGATCATTTCCATTGTCCAAGAGAGTTACTAAGATTGTAAGATTAACAAATGACATGAAGAAAAACTGATTCTTTTTAAATAGAAATATGCATAGCACATGGTGATTGATTATTTAACGGATTAGAAATCTTATTATGAAGAAATACTAGAATATCACTGCTAGAGCCTTCGACTTCAAACGGCACACTCATCGATTGCACTGAAAATTAAGAACTAAAAAATAAAAAATAAAAAATAAAACAAAAAAAAAACATGAATAAAAACCTATCTTACTAGATCTTCTGATGAAAATTAACTAGATTGACCATGTTGACTGAGGTTTTGACCAGAAACCCTCCATGATTAAGAAGATTCTGAGCTCACATGCGTGTAGAGCGCTGCCTGTCTACACACAAACACATGTTCCAATATGACATGCATGTGATATATGGGAATTTTCTGTCAGGTGGGCCGCACTGATTAGATCTTGTGGCACAAAATCAGGTCATTTCTCTGCTCAGGTCAGGTGAGTTACAACGTACAAAACAAAAGGACACCAGTAAAAAAAAGAAAAAATTGTTTTAGCAGTGCACATCTTTCAGGATGTGGCCCACCAAACGGGTCTAACTAATAGACTTTGAGGATAGAAGGTTTAAAGAGTGTGACCCACCTGATGAAAATCTCAGAGTTCTCATATGTGTGCCACGTGGGGCTTGAATGTGGACTGGTAGCGTGGTCTACGTGTGTGACTATCCTCCAAGCTTAAGGTGTAGATTAGCCTCCATCCTTAGCATTTCGTGATTTACTTAGCTGAGGTTTGCTTATTCTACACGCTTGTCGATACTCATATTCGGTCAGATATGCCAATGTGGAACACGTGTCCGAGTTCTGAGCTGAGCTTTTAATAAGTTTGAAACAATGGTAAGATCTTCGAATCCGGCAATTTCACTACTCCTGTGGGCCATGATGGCCCACATTTTCTTCTCCTTCTTCTTCTTCTTTTATTTTTTTATTTTTTATTTTTTATTTTTTATTTTTTAAAAAGAAAAGTGGGAGAACATTATTCATAGGCATTAGCCCTTCAGAAAGAACTATAAATAATATGAATCGCGTAAAATTTCGGATGGTTTAGCAGTTCCTTATGTACAGGTGTGATGATGTACCTTTCTGAAGGGTTTTGGATTGGACCCCTTCGTAACTGTAACTTCTTACTGTCCATGTAATAAATCTTTGGTGGTGTGCTTTCACATTTTGCCATGAGGAAAAAATAAAAAAGCAAGCAATTAAAATAATTTCTTCATGACCGACCATTTGTTTTGTAGCTATGGCAGACCTGAGGTGTCTAAAATACCCAGTTTGAGTGGATCTAAACAATACAGCCCACTTGATCAAAGCCTCAAATCTTGCAAACGTTTCAATATTTGCACTTAGGCCTGGGGCGAGCATGGAATTGGCAAACCTCTAATAATTTGTGATAATAATCCTGGGCAATATTGTCACAAATATCCATCTGATTTTAAATCTAGCAATATTTTTTGCAGCAAATTCATCAAGTAATATTGTAAAATTATAATTAAGGATTAATTGAGAAATTATGGCTTTTCCCTTCTCCTCTCTATATTTATATTAATAAAAATAATATGATATAGTAGTCTGCAGGACCACCTAAAAATATAATATTCCTTCTATCTATCTAACACTTCCCTTTAAGCTAGAGCATAAATATTGGTCATGACTAGCTTGGAAACAAGTAATGAAAATTGAATATATGATAAGACCTTAGTAAATATATCTGTAATCAATAGCTTGGAGTGAATATCGTATGTTGTAATATTCTTGGAAGTAATTTTCTCTTGGATGAAATGATAATCAACATTTAAATTCTTAGTCCTTTCATGCAAGAGTAATTGGTTGCAATGTGGGCTGTTGATTGATCATCATAATAGAGCATTATAGTATCACCTGTAAATAACTAAATGTCTTGTAATATAAGGGCTTGAACCATAACAGTTCACAAATAACATGACTCATAGTTATGTGGATCATGTGCCATTTCGTTTTACTTCTTACTTTTTAAAGTGATCAAATTTCCTTAAATAGAAGTATATTACCTTGAAGTAGACTGCTCATCCGTACTGAAACTTGCCCAATCAACATCTGCAAATGCCTCTATCTGAAGATGACCATTCCCTCGATATAAAATCTCTTAACTAGGTGCTTTCTTTAGATATTTGAGAATCATGATGATTAGCCTCCCAATGTAGAACTCAGTTGGTGTATGTATCAACTCACAATGCTAACTACAAAGGCAATATCTAGCTAAATGATTATAAGATATATTAGCTTTCCAACAATCCCCTTCTATCTATTTGGGCCATTAAAAAGCAGTCCCTGATCATCCAATAACTTTCCACTAGTCTCCATAGGTGTATCAGCCAGTTTACACCTAGATATACTAGTCTCCTTCAACAAATCAAGAACAGACTTCCATCGAGAAATGTTAATCCCAAACTTTAATCTGGTGATTTCAATCTCTACGAATTAGCAAAGCAACCCCATATCATTAGTCTGAAATGCTTGTATAGTTACTTCTTGAGCTTTGAGATGTCAAATGTGTTGCTCCATGTGATGATGATGTCATCGACATAGATGACTAATGCTATCATATATCTGTATCATTGTGTTTTATGAAGATCGAGTCTTTAACCTTATTTCGATAGAAGCCATAATAAGTAAGCAACATCTTACTGAATTTATCAAACTACATTCTTGAAGATTTCTTTAAGCTATAAATCAAAATTTGAAGTCCTCTCCCAATCTCTCCCTCAACAACAAATCTTGGAGGTTGATCCCTATACGCTTCCTCAATCATGTCTTCATGAAGAAATGCGTTCTCGATGTCTAGCTTATAAAGAGACCAACCCTATAGATGTCAACACTAAAAAAATATTTTTTCACGAGAAACAAAAATGTCTCCTCATAATGCGGAGAAGAATAAGTTAGTTTGGGTGGGTTTTATATCCACCATCGTTAGGTGGTTGTAGTTGTCAATGCATAGAATCACAAAACAAGAAGAAAAAGATAGAAGTTAGGGTTTTGCAAAACTCCCACTCTAATACAGGTATGGTAGGTGAGTTTTAGGGGGATGCAGTTGGGTGCATGATATGGGTGTCGGGGTGCTGCAATTACACGAAAATGAGGGTTACTAATATGAGAGCGAGGTAGTGAGGCAAAGTGGTGGCAACTGAAAACAGCGATGGTCGGATGACAGACAAGAGGCTTTGTAGCAGCCTCCATCGAGACAACAAACATTGGTATGGTGTCGAAAATTGAAAAATATGGGGCTAGGATTTTACTCTTCTTTAATACCATGTCAAACTATAATTAAGGATTAATTTAAAGATTAGAACTTTTCCCTTCTCTCCTCTCTATTTATATGAATAAAAATAACTCAATATGCCTTTTTCCATAGGACTACCCAAAAATACAATATCCCCTCTCTATCTAAAGAGTATTATTATGAGAATATTGTGAAAATTTTATATTCTCAGCAGTTTTTATTGTATAGTAATTTTATCATGAGATTATTGTGATTTTGAATTCAAATATATATATATATATATATATATATATATATATATAAGTTTGAATAAGTTATCTATGATACCAAAATTTGAAAGTCTCTCCAGAAATTCTCGGGTTAAAAAATTGTCGAGAACCAATCTGATACTAAGGGCCACTTACATTCTTCAGAAAGAAACTACTGTGGTAGAGTGTGATGGATGATGGGCAACTGTTATTTAAAAATTACTTTATGATGACATGCGTGGCATAGAAGGCAAATTAAACTAAGTTCGGTTTCCAATTTAATCTATCATGAGCAAAAGAAAAAAATAGCTATTTAATTATTTGACTATTAAATTGGTGCGTTTTATTGAATGATTAAAATGAAAAATATTAAATGGGCATACTTCAATAAACAACTGTCCATAAATCAGAGGTTAAGATTCTTCAAACAATCTATTTTGGGACTGACTGAGCGGAATTCTACTTTGAATTAATGTATACAAGGTGCATAGGTATACAAGGTATAAAGGTGTATAATTTCTTAGTGCTTGCATAAGAATCATCATACGCTGCCTGAGTATTATAGGACGCTCATAATCTTTTTATTTTTCCAATTTTCTTATTTACTTATTTTTGGCAACTTCTTATTTTTTTCCTCTGTTCATGTGCAAGCGATGGAGGGATCGAGTTGATACAGTAGAGCCAGTGGAACTGTAGTACGGTAGAAACATCTCTCCATATCAAACGTGGCACTCTGACAATGGGCACCGTCCATCTAGTTTTCCGCAATATGGATGAAAATGGCTCAAAATACATATCCAAGGAATGATCCTAGCTGTCTGTTCTGTGTCCTTCAAAGCTGTGCAGTAAACAGAAACTATCAACGGTCAACATTCAGTGTGGATAAGTGATGTACAGTGGGTCACGGATGGGCAACAGACCGTGATCGGAGGTGAATGTGATCCATACTGTTAAAACCTTAAAACGAACGTATCTCACAAACTGAAATAAGTTATCTAACATGCAATATATGATTTTGGGTAGGATGAGCTACTTTAGCCACCCAACTCCTCTATGCCGGGTTGCCCACGCAGAATTTGTAAGATTCCATTAGATCAATGGTTGAATTTCTATTTTATTTTCATTTTTATTATTTATAATAAGTTTTAGTTTGATTATAACTCTTCATCCGTTGATCTCTAAGAGTTGCATCCAACATAAAAAGTACTTAGAATAATTAAGAGAATCACATAGTTGGGCCAAATAGGATACTTACTATTTTTGACCTAATAGTAAGTTGATTTATCAAGGCTTAGTATCCCTATTTAAAGGGCTATTAACTTGTTTATTTTAATTATCAATCAATTTATGAATTTCTATAAATTATTTTTATTTTCTTCTTTTCCTCGTGGATTCGAGATATGTTTGTGAGGAGTCCAAATAAGGTCTGTGGATTCAGAATAATTATCTCTCTAAAGAAGATGATGCTCGACCTCATCACGTTCATCCCTGTGCCAATAAGTAAAGTGATGGTGGGTTTGTCTACTATATGTGATATTTTAGGCATAGGCCATCCATAGTAGGAATATCATTACATGGACAGCTCTGATTAACGTGTCACCCAGCCACATATACTGTAGAGAGATTACCATATTCCAGTTGTCCCCGCTCTACGGTATCTTTCCCCAGCAATGGTTAGGCAGACAATCCGTTCTATTAAACTAATGACATACGTATCACGAGGGATTCGATACTGTCTGGCAAGTTGGCCTTTCATTTTCCATCGTTAAACATATCTTATTATTTTATTATTTTTGGTTCTAATTTATAATAAATTTGGAGGTGGAAGAGCGAGGCTCGTGGGGAAATGACACGTGGCATTCGTACCACATCCCTCTGTCTACGTATAGCCCCGTGTGCCAACCCTGCAAATATGAATCGTTTATCAGGTGGGACATTGTAGATCATTTGGCAGAAAAGCTGGGCTACATAAGTATCAGGTCATCCAGGTTTGAAAACAAAACACACACACCGAAAAGCTGGGTTTACGTGATCTTTTCTAGGCAGTCAGTTTTTTTCAGAGATTATGGCCTATATGATAATTGAACATGCTGAATATCTTGCCAGATCACGTATACCGTGGGTCCCATCTGATACACGGTCAGATGTCCTAACTTGTCCAGGAGTGGCACGGGTGTGGAATACTACAACCCACATGGAAGAAACGTGTCAAATCTAATATTTCCATCAAGAACACTTGTCCAGTTCTCTTTAGATCTTTGTTACATAAAAATCAGACCAGTGATATTGGCTACGTATCACCACCAAAAGCCGTCCATTTTTTTTTTTAATTAAAAAATCTACATGAGAAGTGAAACAACATGAATTTTAAACTAGGAGATGTAAAACGTACATGCGTCCTACATGATGGAAAGCTTTGGATCTTGTACATCCATGCACTTACGTGGCATTTAAATCGAAAGAATCTTGAAATTAGATATAGAAAACTTCCTTAGAAATTCACCAATATAAAAAAGAGAAAATATTGAAAGGTTAATAATCAATATATATTGTTTTTTGATAGGTTAATTTCATGAAAGTGTTCAAAGATTCTTTGGTCAAAATGAGGGGCTGTCTCACCTTATTTAGGAAAATGCCCACAGATTACTTTCATGAGAAAATCAATTAATTTACTCATTAAAAAAAAAAAAAAAAGTATAACAATTACGGAAATTTTCATCATCTACTTTTTTAACAATATAAATTGGAAAAAACTTAGCATATACATGTTCATGAAAACTGATTTGATTTCCAATGATTTTCACATTTAACAAACATCTATATGGTAAATAATTACAAAACGGCCATTTTATTTAATCTGTTTACCCCCAACTTATTTAGTAAGTTTTGATTTTCCATATATATATGTGTGTGTGTGTGTGTGTGTGTGTGTGTGTGTGTTTTCCTTTTTTCTATTATTAAGAATTGATTAGGATATGATTTAATTTAAATCGATTATAATGTTCCTTGATTGGGCCATTCCTCTACTATAAATACATAAGCAATGCAATTAATGAATATGTAAGAAAATACTAATAATTCTTTCGAAAAAAAAAATTTCTTCTCAAATTTTTTAACATTCTACATTTTTCTGGAGTTGTCATTAAAGAAGCTGACTGTACTGAGTACCTTTAAGCCCAGTCCCCACCTCATCAACCATGCCTTCTTTTTTTTTCATGTAAAAAATCCATTGCCCTGATCAACAATGCCTGCTACTCAGTCGACAAGCTCCAACTTTTGCCATATGCGCGGCTTGGTCACCAATCTTTATCTCACTTATCTTAGATATTGACTAATAATACCAATCTTTATCTCACTTATTTTATATATTGACTACTTCAAGTATTAGTTTTCCTTCTTCTCGTGATGTCTGTCAAAGGACTAAGAAAACTAATCATCCTTTTCCATTAAATTCCAATAGAAGAAATTCTTTTTATTTAATTTATTATGGTATCGGGGTGTGTGTCTCATACCATCCAACATTGAAGCACACTACTTTTTACCATTATCAGTGACTATTCTCGATGCACTTCAGTCTACCTCATACGTTTTAAAATTCTGAAACAAAAATTTTCTCCTCAAAAGCTTATTTCATTTTTAAGACTTGGTTCCAATACTAGGTTCGCTAACACATTGACAACAGAACTGAGTTTCTAACTCAATATAAGCTTCTCTTCAAGAAACAACATCCTTCGTAAGTGCATGTGTTGAGACCTCACAACAGAGTAAGGTAGTTGAGCCCAAATATCAATGCCTTTTTGCTGTAACTCATTGCTTTCGCTTCCAAGTCCATTTGCCTTTAACATTTTGAGGAGAATGTGTTTTAACTACCAGCCACCTAATTAACCACATGCACACTATATCAATCTAGGTGGAAAAAAATTATAAGAATGTATTCAAAAGTAAACCATCTTATATGATCATCTTTAAATTTTTTAGATGATTGTATTATGCTAATACACTTATTTCTCATTTACATAAGTGTGCCCACGTGCTTCTAAATGCATCTTTCTTAGGCACTCCTTTGGGAAATGCGGTTATCAACTTTAATTCTGCAAACCTTAATTAAGAGTCCCAATCAGTTGATTTTCTACATATGCCCCATTGCTCCTGTTTCTGATCTAAGGTGTAAGAGGCCCCTCCCCAAGACCCCCATGAGAGATGGTAGGGAAGCCAGCAGGAGGCTGGATTTGGAGGTGGATCTCTCTCCATATTTTGCCCATGAGACTGAGATCACAAGGGTAGAAGATCTTCAACAGCAGACTACACTGGTAACTCACGATTACATCAATTGCCATCTGGAAAATGATACTCGAGTAGAGAGTTCAGTGATGAGGGCCTCCCCAGTCCTGGTTCAGCCAGATACAGGAGAGGATATGCAAGAGATGAGACCCAACAGCTATAATGCATAGGAGGTGGGTGAGGAGTCCAACCCAAGCCAGGTTGAGCTGACTCCTGAGATTAGTGGCCAGGCGCAAGAAAATTAGAAGAAAAGTGCCGGTGAAGACAATGGACGGAGAATGATATAGCTGATTGAGGAGAATTAAGAAAAGGGCTATGAACTCAGGCTGTGTCATAGATGGATAAGGTCCTAGTGTGGAATGCCCATGGGGTGGGAAATGTACCGAGAATGAGGACAACCGAGAGACTAATCAAGAAATACAATCTCTGGATTGTGGCTATCCTGGAGCCGATGGCTAGAGAAGAGCGCAGAGTGGGAATTGGTCTTAAACTAGTTTTCCACTCCTTATCCAATTGCGCAAGAGGAAAAATCTGAGTTTTCTACAGGAATCAGCTCGATGTATCTATGTTATCTTCCAATAACCAAATGCTTTCCTTGAATATTTGCATGCAGGTCAATATTCCTCCTATCCTCCTATCTATTATATATGCTAGCTGCAGGAGAATAGCTAGGAGATCGCTAGGGAGTGAGATGGTAATTATAAGCAGATCTTGGCAGGCTCCATGGGTGGTCTGTGATGATTTTAATGCAATATTAGAAGCAGCCGATAGGTTGGACAAAAGAAGAACTGTGGACCCAAGCTCGGCAGAATTCACAAACGTGATTGATAATGCAGGGCTCTAGGATGCGGGCTTCTCGGGGAACAGGTTCACCTGGAGTAATAACCAAGCTGGAATTGCTAGATCATGGGCTAGGCTGGACAGAGCCTTAATCAATGGGGATTGGGCCAACCTTTTTTGGCCGTTCAGAGTCAATCATCTACCTAGGGTGAGCTTTGATCAGCCCCCTCTCTTGCTAGTGTTCCAAGGAACTCCTTCTCAGCTGCTTCTCCTTTTAAGTTCCAAAGGATGTGTACCCTTCACACATCCTTCTAGCAGGTTGTTAAGGTGGCTTGGGAGGGTCAGTCCTTGGCCTATGTTGAATATTCAGCTGAAACTGAGGAATGTTAAAAGAGTCCTCAAAAGACGGAATAAAGAGGTATTTGGGAACGCTTTTCAGCAACTCAGATCGGTAAAGAAGCCATTAGAAGATATTGAGAAGAGAATGCAAGATTCGCAGGGTTCGGACCCCTCCAACAAGCTATTGGTAGCGAGACAGCAGTTGGCTCAGGTGGAGCTTATGAAGGAGGTTTTTTTTGGAAACAAAAAGCAAGAAACTCCTAACTTCAAGAAGGGGACAGAAACACGAAATTTTTTCATGCCTCAGCGTAAGAGAGGATCAGAAAAGCGGAAATAAATTCCATTGTTTTGAAGGGTGGAATAGTCCTATCAAACCAGCAAGCCATCAAAGTGGAAGCGGTTTGGTTCTTCGAAGCTTCTTTTAGGGAGGAGATTCCCTCTATCGACCCAGCCATCCTTTCCCCCATTCCTCAGCTGATATCGCTTTAAGAAAATGAGGGCCTGCTCACCCCACCAACAATCCAGAAGGTTCATCAGGCCATTTTTGCCCTCCCAAAGGATGGGGCTCCAAGCCCAAATGGGTTTTCATGGGAATTTTTTTACTCTTGCTAGCATATAGTGGGTCAGGACCTTCACAAGGCGACGGTGTTCTTTTTTGAAGGGGGTGGTTTCCCAAGAGCCTTCACGTCGTCGCTTATCTGCCTAATCCCAAAGTCCATGGTAATCTCTTCCATTATGGATTTTTGGCCAATCAACCTATGCAATTGTGTTTATAAGATATTTTTTAAGATTCTAGCCACTGGGTTGAGCAATTTCTTACCTAAGATTATATCCGCCGAGCAAAGAGCATTCACTTGGGGCAAGTCCATAACGGATAATAATGTCATTACGCAAGAAATGCTCAGAGATATCAGCAGGAAGGTTGGGGGGGGGGGTTAACTTAGTACTTAAGATTGATATGGAAAAGGCCTATGACAAGGTTGATTGGAAGTTCATGAAGTTGGTTTTGAGCAAGTTTGGATTCAACAAGACATGAATTAGAATAGTGGAGAGTTGTTGGTCTAACAGCTAGTTTTCAGTCATAGTGAATGGGGAGGCGACATGATACTTTAAATCCTCAAGGGGGCTCCATCAGGGTGACCCTCTATCACCCAACCTGTTCATCATTGTCGCGGAAGCTTTGAGTAGAGGGTTTAAGCGCCTCATGGAGAGAGGGCCCGGTTAGCTGTTCTAGCTCAAGCAAGGGTGCCCGATTATCTCGCACTTGTTGTTTGCAGATGACACTCTGCTCTTTCTTAATGAGGGGCGCTCATCGATCCAGGTGATAAAGAATTTCCTCATCTCCTTCCAAGATGCATCAAGTCAAAAAATCAACTTCCATAAAATTAAGCTCCTTCTTTTGTTTGGGTAAAGTCCTAAAAAGCAAGGTCAGGAACATTGAGCACATGCTGGGATTCCCTAGAGTCAGGGCTGGGTTTAAGTACCCAGGAGTGCCAATTTTAATGGGTAGAATCAAGAAAGCAGACTTCCACTTCTTGCTAGACAAGATTCAAAACTGAATAAATGGTTGGACTACGAGATTTTTATTGCAAGCGGGGAGAGTCACGTTGATCAAACACGTCTTGAGAAGCATCCCAATCCATGTCCTTGTTGCTTCCAAGGTTCCTATAAGTGTTATAGAAAATTTGGAGAGAAAATTCTCTAATTTTCTTTAAGGTTAAGTTGACAGGAAGAAGAAGCATCATTGGCTTAGCAGGAAGAAGATCTGCAAGCCTATATGTGAGGGGGGGCTAGGGATCAGAGCCCTGAAGGAAGTTATAAAAGTCTTCAGATTAAAGTTAGCTTGGTCAGCCAAATTCGATGAAGGGACCAGTTAGTGGGCAACGCTCATGAGGGCGAACCACCCTCTAGATTTTCTTCCTATGGGCAGAGTTGGGGTGTTGGCAGTGGCCTCTCCTATCTGGAAATCGGTCAGAGATCTTTTCCCTTTGTTGGAGGAAATAGTGGCTGATTGGCAATGATGATAGGAGTTTGTGAGATGATAATTGGTCTGGACTAGGGCCGATGAACCTTCAGACGGATGTGCAGATCCCTGAAACTATCTGTGGGCTGAAAGTGAAAAACATGATGGGTAATGAAGGGCCCCTTCCTCTATGCTCCGCCTTCAACTTTCTACCGCAGCATGTGTTGGAATTTATTTTTCAGGGAGGCTTTGCGACGTCTAGCAATGCAGACCTTTGCTTCTAACCTCTTGACCCCTCTGGTAATTTTTTGGTGAACTCATCTTGGGACCTTTCCAAGTCCACAGCTTAGCGTAAGAGTTGGGCAAAAGGTGTTTGGCAAGGGAAGCTTCCTCTAAAGATTACAATCTTCGTCTAGCGGTTACTGTAGGGTGTTGTAGCGGTGAAGGAGAGAGTTCAATCTAGAGGTGATTCACTAGCTTCTAAGTGCGTATGTTGTAAGGAAGAGGCAACTTGTAGTCCACAGGTGGAATCTCTCTCTCACCTCTTCATTCATGGAGTGTTGGCCTCCAATGCCTGGATTCATTTTGGAGCCATGTTCGGGATCCCTGCCTTGATGGCTCACTCCATGGAAGCTAGGTTGAAGCAATGGTGGCTAGCGAATTTTGGAGGCAGCAACGTCCATCTTATAAAGATTGTCCCTAGCCTAATCCTCTAGGAGATCTGGAGAGCCAGGAACTCCATAAAGATGACGGTAAGGGTAGGTCAAGCACTAGCATAGTGGCTCGAGTTAAATGGTGGCTGAAGTTGGTGTTTTCAGATGACAGCAAGTCCCCACAAAAGGTTCAATTTGAGGTCGTGATGTGGAACATGTCGAGAATGGGTTGGGCCAAACTAAATGTTAATGGATCGGCACATGGAAATCCTAGTCCATCAGGTGGTGGAGGGATTTGTAGAGGTTCAAATGGGAACCTTATTTTTGCATTCACGGTGGGATTTAGGGATGGATCTAGCAACAGAGCGGAGTTGCATGTGGTTTGGAACGAGCTCTTTAATTGCCTGTCCTAGGGTCTTTCTAGGGTGGAGGTTGTAACGCCTCGTATTTTCAGGACCCGAGTATATGACTCATTTCCCAAAAACTCGAGTGTTAACTTAAAGAGAGCCAAATTCCATGCGTATATTTTTTTTTCATTCTTTTTTTTTTTTGTTTAGAGTTAGCAATTAAGCGTAGGATGGACAAATCATACAAAATGAATGATTTACATTTACATTTAGAATGTGCAAAAGGTTGCCCATAATCACTTATACAAACTAATGTCTCTACATTTACAACTGCAAAAATTTCATAACTTAATAGATGAGAAAATATTAAAATGTATACAAACAAGAGTCGCAATTTACGCAGCTTCTCGAAGTAGATACAGTCATGCACCCTGGCACTTGTACCTTACTCCTCATCAAGTCTAAACCTGAAATTTTCTTAAGCCACATGTGCTCTACCTGTATGGTTATATATTTAATGGATGAGTGGCCAACTCAGTGTGAATTTCCCTCAAGAGTACACACCGCTACATTAGGTAAGCATAGTTATAAAACATCTAGGCAACCAAAACATAGTAAATGTAGACTTATTATATGTATGGATGTGTGAATACAATCATCGCCTTGGGATGCTCATCCGTGCGGAGTTTAGGCTTGTCATCCATGCAATCATCGACTTAGGAATGCTCATCCAGTTAGACAGAGGCTAGCCGTTAGTGAAGCACATCACGTACCGCATAACGATTGCCAATAGTATACCACGTACGTTAGCGATAGACGCTGGTCTGTGCCATGTATGCATGATTAGCCAAACCATTATTAATCTAGTTACAATCAGCCAATTTAAATAAGCTCAAGGTCACTACATGGGCTCATCACCAGCGTAGGCCGATAACTCGGGCATAGGTCCCATACCACCATCCCCAGCTCATGAGACTACCACCTTAGGATGTTTAATGAAAACTCGTCGACTAGCGGCCAATCATATTACAGTATATGGGGCTTACCATCGCACAGTTGTACAATGTGAAACATCAAACCCATATATGGCAAATACCAAAACAAAGTCACCTGGGTGAATTTCAAAACTAAGCCACATAGGACAATTATCAAAACTAAGCCACATAGGGCTGATATAAAAACCATGCGATAAAAGACCATCCTTAAAACCTACTTAGACAGAGCAACTCCTAGATGGTAGGCCCACATCAATATTCAATTCAAGCCACCATTCAATAACCACTAAGTTGTAGGTCCATTACAATCGCATTCAATCAAGTTACATCCCAAGTATGAGTATACATTTATAAGTAGGGGTTTTCCACTGATGTACCAAGTTAAGTTCCATAAACAATCCACAAGTAATTCATAAGCATGAGAAAATGTGCAAGATAGATATTATGCATGAAATCTAACAATTTGATTCCAACAATTAGCACATATAATTATAAGATAAAAGATATCAATTATCAACTAAAATTTTAAATAAAAACTATCACTTAAGCTAATCAGAAAATGTAAAGCTAAAAGGGAAGAATCATCACCTTATGAACCGAATTACCTTCTAGTGTCGCTAAGTGCTTGCGCCCTTAGAATTGGATCCTACCATGAATGGCGAAAGTACATGTGAGATCAATGTTCTACAAAGTATCTATGGCCAAGGTTAACATAACCTAGGGCTTGGATTACTTATTTTTAGGGTTTTAGTATAGAGTTAAGTTTTCATCCTAGAGTTTAGTTTTAGACTTAGACTTTAGGATTGAATGATAATTGACGTGTGATTAACCACAACATTAATAATATTAATGATTGTATAACTACCATTAATACTAGCGACGTAAGCAATAGTAGCTACTTGATAATAATAAGCATTATGAAGATGATAGATATTATAATCTACCATTAATGATATTATTTAAGAGTGACAAATAAAATATTACTATTTAAAAATAACTAGGTATAGCATAAATGACCTACTAATGGCTAATCATTGATAATATTAGTAATCCTAATAATAACATTAGTAACAATGATCACAGTGCATCACGACAAGTCTAGAATGGGGAGAACGTGTTGACTCACCTTTATCAACTCGGCTCAGCTCGACTCGACACAATTCAACGTGTCTTGGAGGTGAACCTCACCCCTAAGATCGAATCCTACCTTGAAGCATGGACTCGTGTGGTTAGAACCAAGTTTCATACCCACTTACAATTTAGATTGTAATTAAGGCTTAGGTTTAATTCTAGTATTAGCCTGATGCAATAAAGTAAAACATACATCTCTTTACAATTTAAGTTGATTGGATTTACCTTCATTAGAGGATAAGTAATGTTTATAGTCTGATTTAGAATAGGGTGGTTGGTAAGAATTGACCTCAAGCGAGGGCTTCCTGTCTAGACAAAGACACAAATGTATAAGAGAATGAGCTAGGGGAAGGGTCCATTTCGTCATTTCTGATAGTTTTCTAAGAGAGTTTGGGGAATGTCTTACTGTCGACACAACTTGCCGATAGAACTTGATCCTTTATCACACTTGATCAGGATCTTCCTCCCCTAATTTCTTTAGAAGTTGCTACACAACAACATAAACTTCATTAATCTTATATTAGTCTTAAAATCACCGAGTCAACAACCGAGATTGCTAATTCGGGATAGTACCCACATGAAGGGCTTACCTGAGGGTCTGACTCAACTATGGTGCTGAGAAATCGAGCTCACCCCTGAGGATAAACTGCCAGACCCAACTAAATTGGGGTTGGATGTGTAGTGGCTGAGTTAACTCAGCTGGATGGAGTCGAGTCCAATGAACTCTCCTCCTCTCCTTTCCTCTTCCCTACTACTTCTCTCTCTCTCTCTCTATCTCTCTCTCTCCACTCCCCTTCTCTTTCTTCTTTTCTGGTACAATAATGCCAAGTCAGCATCAACCCGAGGCGAGCTCGGCGATGGTCTACCCCTGATAAGTGAGTCGACCCGACTCAGCAGCTGTGAGGGTAGCACGCCATGCAAGTGGGAAGCTCGCCATGCAAGCTCCCCCACTCTCTCTATTCTTCTTCCCATTTACTGGAACTTTAGCTGGGCCTGAACCCAAGCCCAACTCAACTTGAATTTGTCCCAAACTCGGACCGAGTTGCAGGTCGAGTCATTAGTTTAGTAACGACCTAACAATGCTTGGCTCGGTTCAGACTGATGCAATGGTGCACCTATCCTCTCCTTTCTCTTACTACTGCAAGGACTCGGACCCATTGCTGGCCTGGACCGAACCCAACTCAGTCTGAAACTAGCCCAGTTGCATGTTGCAGCGAGCAGTGTGGCACCAGCTCGAGTCTGTTCCCTCGCTCTCTCTTCTTTCTTCTTCTTTCTTTATTTTTCCTTCCTTCTTTTCTTTCATCTACTGCAGGTCCAGCGGAATCACTGGACTACCGGATTCGACTTGAATCGACTCGGTTTGGTGCAGCTTAAACAAGGAAGAAGGTCAGGCAGCAATGGTGGATTTCCAACTAGTGAGCTTTTCTCCATTCTGCTTCTGCTGGACACTTCATATTGGTCCACAGGAGCTTATGGAGCATGGAGAACGAACCTTCAATGAGGTTTGGCGGTGGGTTCGGGCTTTGAAGCGGGCGGCCGTTTTTCTCGAGCTTCCACACGAAGCCATGGAAGTGATGGGATCAGGAGTTATTCTCAGCATCTTAGGATTTCATGGGATGGCTAGGATGCATTTTAGGGCTTCTTGGATTGAAGCTATTCTAGATTTTTAAAAAAGAAAGAGATGGACGGTTAGCTACCCAAACGAGCTTTTTATGGTGTAACCCTACCTTATGTAGGGGTCCTGAACGGCTAAGATGGCTTCTTTTAGGATGGTATAGATCATCCCAAGCTGGCTCACGCGGATCGCCAATGTGTTGCACGGAAAATAGTTTCCATTTTTGGAAACAAGTGTTTCTAAGCCCTATTTACAGCAGGGTTTGTGTAAATGCACATGAGCTCCTACATGTGAAATCATTTGGGGTTTGGTCAGGCGGAGTGTCCGGATTAGATGAATGGTTTGGGTTGTCCAGGTGAGCGGCATAGGTGGGCCACCGATCAAAAATTTTAGACGTCTGTCCATCCACTGCCGAAGCAAGGAAAGAGAGAGAAATCTCTCTTTTTTGAGAGATTTTGGTCAAGGGAGGTTTGACCGCTCCTGCTAGTACAGTGCACATCCTGCACGTTGGCTGAAGTGTACATGCACCTCTGTGTGGGGTTCATCATGATGTTTGCGAGAGATCCACTCTGTCCATGATTCTCTATGCGCCCATTTAGGCCATCTGACTGAAGATGAGGTTAATACAAAGCCTAGGTGGGTCATGTCAATCAAATCTTAACCTTTAACTAACAATTATCATCATTCTAGAGGTTAAATTAACCTCAAATCGAACGTCAATAGTTAAAATGGCCCTATGGGTTGTCTGTATACTTCTACTGTGGATTTTACTACCCGAAAGATATAAATTTTTAGTTACTTTATTATAAATTATTTTATTTTATTTTAATCATGTTGTGGGACACTTAAGCAGGGATGAGGCATATCTAAACCATAGGTGGGCCATGCAACAAGGACTTTAGTGTTTAGTTTATGGCCACAAAAAATCCAACGGTCAGTTTTAGAATCTGATGGTTTGATCATTACCAATTTACTCCTTCACAGTCCTAGGTATTGTTTGAGCGATCAGGACGCTTTATGGTCCACCATGGATGGTTAGGTGGTCAAGCTTGTGATCAAATAGGTCCGTAATCTAAACCGTTAGATGACCCCAAGACTCAATGGCTGATTTTAAGGTTTAAATCATCGATTAACAGTGTAACACCCTGAAAATCGCGGGTCATGCATACACTCGACTCCCGAGTTTTCAGGTATCACTTATAACCGATTTTCGTATTAAAGTACGATTAATCAGGTTTAAATACGCAGCCTGGAATTTTCTGAAATATGAAGCACAACCACACATGTCTACTAAAATGAAAGAGATCAAGTATATATATACAGGTCCAAAAATATACATGGGTCGCACCCGGCATTACCTAATAAAATCACAAAATAATAGTATATCCAAAAGAATAAAGTTGAGTCTACTACTCAGCGATTCAACGTCCCATCTACTGAGCCGATGAAAACCCACTCATCAACTGGAAGTAAGAGAACTCATACTCCTCGTCGAGGCTCGCGTCGCCGGGCTCCTCATATTCTATATCACTTGCATCTATGGGCGAGTATGGTTGGTGTTTTAAAACACCATCCCAAAGTGGGAGTGAGTGATCAACTCAGTGGGTGCTATTAATCTTAAGTTGTAACAGACATTAATTACATTATAAACTTAATGAAAAGTAATCATTCATAAATACCCAACTAATCTTATTAATGCATATGCTTGATAGATGATATGATGCATGCCCTCGTCACAACACTCCCTCGAGCGACTCCATCTATCGATCGTGTATGACTAACACTCCCTTAGAGCGACCTCAACTATCGAGTCGCCAATCTAGCTAATGTGATGCAATGATAATGTTAGCCAAGTTCTTAGTTAAGTGTATTCATTCAGCAGGTTGGGGAAACTGATACACCCCACGTATCAATACCCTGAACTTGTTGTAAGGCCATGACCCCCCAACGTGTGAGGCCAAGACCCCTTGATCCTTAATCCTGTCGGATTCTCCATCCCCGACTTCAAGCACATGGGGAGTGCCGAAAAGAAGGGATCGCTCGCTGTCACTAAGGGGAGGCGCGTCACCCCATCATAGGCCGACAGCTCGGACATAGTGTCCCATTCCACCATGTCCGGCTCACGAGGCGATGGATTGGTTTCAATTTGGTTATCGATGGGCTACAACTGTTATAGGGTGTTCCAAGTTTCATACATATGTGAGCAAACAGGGTTAACAAAATAAGCTTGGTCAGCCAGTAACTAGACCGCATGAGTTCAGGCAAGTACGTGGCAGAACGACATCGAGTACGAGCGACCCATGTAGCCTAACCACTGTCGCCCACATGCACTCACCCAATTCCATGGGTTTAACCTCAAGACGGTCCTACCAACGGGGCCGCCTTTGCTCTCCTCGTGTTCCTGACCAACCCAAGGGTTTGGGTGGTGATTCATAACATGCCAACTAACAAGGTTATCAACTAGCATAAACAACATCATGTTCTCATACTCCTCAATATACCATTCAGAATCTCCTAGTAAGAGAGGCTAACAATATCATGAATAAAGGTGTATGTGTGTTGTGTGGGTTGGTGAAGAAGTTAAGCACTTCCTACATCTTGTAAAGCCAATTTGTACAAGGATTAATAAGACATACATGCTATAGGGCAACATCATATGAAGAAAACTAAAAAAGACATAAACATGAGATCATCAATTTGTACCAAATCATGTGAGAGGCAAGAACAATATCATATGAGGAAATCAACATGACATACAATTCCAAACAACCCAACAATTCCTAGGTTTTTCCCTAGATTCTCCAAATTCATCATCCAAACAAACAAAATCATTAGACTCATACTGCAATTGATGTTAGGCCACCTAAGGATAATAGTCCGCACCTATGGATTGTTGAAGAATTTAGGAAACGATCTAGGATTGCCAAACTCGCAGGTCGATTCGTAGAGATCCTGAGCCAAATGACTTGCATGTTAGGATTGTAAGCATATCCTAGCTCAACACAAAAGATTACAAAAAGATGGGTGCTTACCTTCCCAATCGGTTAGAAATGGAGCTTGGAGTTGTGGATGTGGGAGAAAGGAAGGAGATTTGCTAAGGTTCCAAGTTTCCTTGGCTCCTCCACTGACAACACCCTCCTTCACTCTCTTCTTCCTCTCTTCCTTCTCCTTTTTCTCTCCTCTCTCCCTTTGTTCCACCTAGGGCAAATTCATATGGAGAGAGGGGGTGCCCAAATAGGGCCTTTATATAGTGCCAGGTTTGGTGCAAATGGCCTTAAGGGATGAATTTTTACTATATTAACCCTATGGGAGAGTTTTTCTAGCCTCTAAGGCCTACCATGGGGTGTAAAAGTTGATATACACTATAGGATAGTTAGCCCTAATGATGATCTACGTATGGATATGATCAGCCCGCCATTTGGATGTGTCAATCAACGGATATGATTAGAAGTTTGTTCAACAGTCACCGATGGTCAATCAGGGCCACGACTATACGGATATGAGTAGAAAAATATCCTTACTACACATGTGAAGTTTAGTCGTAAACCGACGGTTCAAAATCCTTAACTTTGCATAAGAGTGGACGGCCTAATTTACTTAAGTTTCATCTCTTTTCTTTAGGGTATTTGCACTTTTCATGCACTCGTCCTTCAGCTCAAGTTGAGCGGTTCTGGACACTACCCAGGTTTGACTCCCACGATGGACATCGAGCCCAGTAAAACAGACATTACTCTATAATTTTGGAACTAGTGGCCCACCAATGAGCGGTCTAGAACTTGTTCAGAAACTCGGGCCATTTCTGGAATGAATTAGGTATTGAGATTTTTTGTGGGCAGTGATTAGGGTTTGAGCTAACTATGTTCATAATGTGGCCTATTTATAAATAGTGAAAGTGGAGATTTGGTCATGATTACTCTAAGCCGTCGATTTTAGGCTAAAAGAGTAACAGGGTTGATTTGGTCTATTATTCAAGATTTTGGCCTTATTTGACTCGACCCTGGTTAGATCTTTAATTTAGTCATGATTGTCTTGATTAGTTAGTGATAGGTCGGTTAGATTTGAGTCATATGTGAGTAACTCATGGGGCTACACCTGATGTTCAAGTGATCGGGCGGATTCGTTGGCTTCCTATGGTTGATTAATCGGACCTGTGTGGTTCTTTACTGGTTCCACCCATGTATAAATTAACATTGAGCACTAATGGTCATTAAGTGATATTATAAGTTAATTAATAAAAAAATTTAAGAATTTTTAAAAATTCAAAACAGTGAAAATTCAGGATGTTACAATCTACCCCCCTTAAAAATAATTTTATCCTCGAAATTACCTAAGGGTAATAAGTAAAGATATCATCATTTCATTTGCTTAAGTTTTGTTGGTTTCGGGTTTATATACGTTTTAGGATGTATGATAAATACACTAGCCTAGCTCATTGTAATCTACCCCCCTTAAAAGTTTTCACCTTTGAGGTTTGAAAACAAATGTCAAAATCATCATTATCGTGCTAAGTGTTTGATGATAAAGTTTACCTAAGGGTGGTATATTATGCTCTTCATGATTTAGCTAATGTGGAACAACGGTTGTGATAGGCTCAAATCTGATATGTCGATTGTACGCCTGACCAGGGCAAACAACTCGTTGTATCCCTTCCTAATCTTGATAGATCCTGGACTTCTGTTTGGTCAAAGCAGTGAGTCCTTTGGTAATCACCTAGGATTGAGAATTGGGTCAAGCCGCGAATGCTTTGTAGGTGTATACTTCCGTAATTCCGTATCAATCTAAATGTTTAGGGAATTACCATCATTAGAAAGTTTAAATATCCTATTTATAAGGTTGTCCATTGGGTCATGGTCTAAGAGAGTCCTCGTTTCGATTTATGTCAAAATTGGGAGTTAATAAATCTCTCAATATGCTTATGGTCAAAGATCACCCTAAAAGTTTCTATAGGCACAAAATTTATATGAATTACCATTGTATGCAACGACATTTTCTCTAGACTACCTACTCTGTCCAGATATTTCTCTATAGTAACCCAATCATAGATGCTAATTTCTGTCATTCCGTTTCCTGTATACTATAAAGTAAGTTACGCAAGCAATTTGATTATTAACTCATTGATGATTAAAAACCAAAGAGGAAGGGAATTGGGGATCATAATTGGAAGGAAAGGATTGAGAACTTCTAAGCAAATGGTGGCATAGGTTCAACAAAGAAAAGCAAACTCCTCATCAGCTAATGTTGGAAAATATGTCTAAGCAGATAAGGATTGGTTTTTGTAAATGGCTTCTCAAGGCAGAGGGTTTATCATTTTGATATAAGCAAGTTAGGTTCCTCATTATGAAATTTTGAAAGGGTGGAAGTACTAATGAGTGGGGGTATCCATATCTTGGTCACAATTTTGGAATGATATTTGGGCTGAGGATGATCTCATTTCATGAGAGGAGGTGCCCACACCATGTACTCATCATGGGAATTGTGATTTGGAAACATTACATGTTGTTGAAACGAAAGGCACCGCAAGATAAGTAGCCTTGGGAATCTAATGAGCATCCTGAATGGGGTTGATGGGGATCTCCTTGAGCTTCATTGGAAGCTATGGATATGGTTCACAATTTCATCAAAAGTATTCTTTCCTTCTTGAATTCAAGGGAAAGATTCTGGAATATGACGGACTTATTGAATGGAGTTGAGGTGGATGTTTATGAGTCTGACTAGAAGTATGACTCCTCCTCTCCACGGGTAGAAGTGTGGATACTTGTCTCAGCCTAGGTTAGTTAGTACATTAATGTGGAGTGCTATAGAAAAAGAAATATTGTCTATGACTAATTTTTTAGAAAAGTCACCTTTCCCCTCTTACATGTGCTTATTGGGTATTAACTGCAGTAAACATAGTATTTGGAATGGAATTTTGATGACAATGGGAGTGGAAATGAGAAATTTGTTAAGATTGATGGACAACTACCCCATAGCAACTATCTGATATGTTGGCCTATAATTCATGAAAGCTAGATATTGAGAAGGATGTTGTTCATTGAATTTGAGTTGGGTAGCTATGTGGAGATGTGCATCTAGAGTTTTCATATGGTTGGATATAAAACCAACTACACTTTATTGACGGAATGTCAGGCAGTCAAGAAGCAATATATTCATAGGATGTGTAGCAGAAATGAGGATGTTGAAGTGGACGAGTGACAAGCTAAGGATGGATAGATTTAGAAATGAATGCTTTATGTATAGTATGTTCGGCAATCAATAAACAGCACCTTAGTAGAATGAGTATAGCTAAATGTGGATGTGGAAGTGGATGAGTGGTGAGATGAGGTAGGGCATAATTCAAAATGAATGAATTTATCAAACTTATAAGTAACACCAAGAGGTATTAAGATGAGGGAAAGTCATCACGATTACCAGAAATTTTTCTTAAAATTCTAGAAGTGACAGTTGTCTAAACTAATTATTCATCATTAAGTTTAAAAATGTCTATATTTATTGTAACTCCTCTTATAATTCTAGTATTTGAATTATTTTAAAAAAATTTATGATGATTTTTCATTAAGTGTTAAGTCATCCCACAAAATTTCATATCATTTGGAGTTGAAAATAAATTATTAAAATTCTAGGAGCAGCAGCTGTCCGAAATTAATAATTTTTTAGATAGTTGGTAGAACATCTTAATTTTAACTATATTATAATTTTTATTTTATTTTTTTCTTATTTTTATATAAAACTAAACTTGTTAATATTTAATCTGGCTTTTGAATCACCTAAATCAGAGTTATATCGAGTGAGATATGAATTTTTGAAATCAGGATGAAATCTATAGAAAATGGGCCGCCCGGCTCACTGGACGGTCGGGCGTTGGCGACACCAACCCGCTAGACGGTCAGGCATTGACTACGCCCGGTGGGCGTGGCGACGCCGAGCCCCTAGAGGGTGCACCTTGTGACGGTCATATCTCACAAACTAGGGTGAGTTATTTGATGTGCCATATATGAATTTGGGGTAGGAGAAGCCAATAGATGCAATGAACCTATCTATTTCATGAAATTCCTCCTGGTTAGAGGCCAAAAATCTAATTTTTCTGCATTTTCACTAATTCTGGTAAATTTTTGTTTACCCCTAATTCTCTATCCCCGAATGGGTCGAAACTACCAAGTTCGATCCGATATTAGCTCATTTATTCTAGGATGATGATTTCGACTATTTAATCTTTCGATTTCCAACTCGTTCCTACCAATGTACTGGCGAAGTTCAAGAATAGAGTGATGTTAGGGGAATATTTAAGGAGACATGTTGGAAAGAGGGATTTTGACTTAGGCATGTCTGGCTATGAGCATTTACTTATACTAAATGGGGTTACAATGCTACTCCTAACTCAAGATTTGGGAATGGCCTGTCTGGAATGGGTGTGGGACGAGATTTAAAATTTATTTCATAGGCTTTGTAGAATGAGCCTTGTGTGGGAAGGTGTGATATGGGATTTCCAAGGCCCATGATAATGGATTACCAAGTGTAATTTGAAGGAAAATCCCGCGATTTACCTTTAATGGCATGCACCCCAAACCTGATTTTGGAAAACATGGGATACAAAAAATCTAGGGACAATACCTTACACATGTATTTATTGCTACTCTTACAATTCCATTCACCTCAGTCCCACCCAATGAGGTTGGCCAAACGGGCCCTTAGGGATTAAGTGGACTGGACTAGCTAAATTTCCTAGTTAGTCAAAGCGAGTCTTGCCATCATGTTCCCAAATCCCTTGTCCAGAAATGGGCCAAGGCACCATAAGAATCTCAGATCCCCTTCTCTAGCGTTACTACTCCCCCTCGCTATCGAACTCTAACATCTTAAAAGTCTCAACTTAAGTTCTAAGACCAGTGGTTCAGGGACTGGGGTGGTTCCTAGCATTTCAAGTTTTCTATTGCGTATCCTCTCAAGTCAACGGACGCGTTAGTGAGTTCATGACCCATGGCCCAATTGATTCCAAACTATTGCTTTGATACCATCTTATAACACCCTGAAAATCGAGGGTTGTGCATACACTCGACTCCCGAGTTTCCGGGTATCACTTATAACCGATTTTCTTATTAAAGTACAATTAATCAGGTTTAAATACACAGCCAGAAATTTCTTAGAATATGAAGCACAACCACACATGTCTACTGAAATGAAAGAAATCAAATATATATATATATATATATACAGGTATAAAAATATACATGGTTTGCACCAGGCGTTGCCCAACAAAATCACAAAACAATAGTATGTCTATAAGAAAAAAGTTGAGTCTACTACTTAGCGATCCAACGTCCCATCTACTGAGCTAATGAAGACCCGCTCATCAATTGAAAGTAGGAGAACTCGTCCTCCTCCTCGAGGCTCGCGTCGCCGAGCTCCTTATACTCTGTATCACCTGCATCTACGGGCGAATCTGGTTGGTGATTTAAAACACCGTCCCAGAGTGGGAGTGAGTGATCAACTCAGTGGGTGCTATTAATCTTAAGTTGTAACAGGCATCAATTACATTATGAACTTAATGAAAAATAATCATTCATAAATACTTAACTAATATTATTAATGCATATGCATGATAGATGAAATGATGCATGCCCTCGCCACAACACTTCCTCGAACGACTCCATTTAATGATCGTGTATAACCAACACTCCCTCAGAGCGACCTCGACTGCCGAGTCACCAACCTAGCTAGTGCGATGCGATGATAATGTTAGTCAAGTTCTTAGTTAAGTCTATTCATCCAGTAGGTTGGGAAAACTGATACACCCCACGATCAATACCCTGAACTGGTTGTGAGGCCAAGACCCCCCAATGTGTGAGGCCAAGACCCCGCGATCCTTGATCCTGTCGGGTTCCCCATCCCCGACTTCAAGCACATGCGGAGTGCTGAAAAGAAAGGATCACTCGTGGTCACTATGAGGAGACGTGTCACCCCAGCGTAGGCCGACAGCTCGGCCACAGTGTCCCATTCCACCATGCCCGGCTCACGAGGCGGTGGATCGATTTCAATTTGGTTATCGATGGGCTACAATGGTTGTAAGGTGTTCCAAGTTCCATACATATGTGAGCAAACAGGGTTAACAAAACAAGGTTGGTCAGCCAGTAGACTAGACTGCATGAGTTCAGACAAGTACGTGGTGGAACGACATCGGGTACGAGTGACCCATGTAGCCTAATTATTGTCGCCCAAATACACTCGTCCAAATCCATAGGTTTAGCCTCAAGACGGTCCTACCAACGGGGCCACATTTGCTCTCCTCGTGTTCCTGACTAACCCAAGGGTTTGGGTGGTGATTCACAACATGCAACTAACAGGGTTATCAACTAGCATAAAGAACATCATGTTATCATACTCCTCAATATACCATTCAGAATCTCCTAGCAAGAGAGGCTAATAATATCATGAATAAAGGTGCATGTGTGTTGCATGGGTTGGCGAGGAAGTTAAGCACTTTCTACATCTCGAGAGCCAATTTGCACAAGGATTAATAAGGTATACACGCTATAGGGCAACATCATGTGAAGAACACCAAACAAGACATAAACATGAGATCATCAATTTGTACCAAATCATGTGAGAGGCAAGAACAACATCATATGAGGAAATCAACATGACATACGATTTCATACAATTCCAAACAACCCAACAATTCCTAGGTTTTTCTCTAGATTCTCTAAATGCATCATCCAAAGAAATAAAATCATTAGACTCATACTACAATTAGTTCTAGGCCACCTAAGGATAATAATCTGTACCTATGGATCATTGAAGAATTTAGGAAACGATCTAGGGTTGTCAAACTCGCGGGTTGATTTGTAGAGATCCTAAACCAAATGACTTGCATGTTAGGATTACATGCATATCCTAACTCAACACAAAAGATTATAAAAAGATGAGTACTTACCTCCCCAATCGGTTGAAAATGGAGCTTAGAGTTGTGGATGTGGGAGAAAGGAAGGAGAATTGCTAAGGTTACAAGTTTCCTTGGCTCCTCCACCAACAACACCCTACTTCACTCTCTTCTTCCTCTCTTCCTTCTCCTTTTTCTCTCCTCTCTCCCTTTGTTCCACCTAGGGAAAATTCGTATGGGGAGATGGGGTGCCCAAATAGGGCCTTCATATAGTGTCAGGTTTGGTACAAATGGCCATAAGGGATGGGTTTTTACTATACTAACCCTATAGGAGGATTTTTCTAGCCTCTAGGGCTTACTATGGGGTGTACAAGTTGATATACACCGTAGGATAGTTAACCCTAATGATGATCTACATATGGATATGATCAACCCACCATTTGGATGTATCAATCAACGGATATGATTAGAAGTTTGTTCAACGGTCACCGATGGTCAATCGGGGCCGCGGCTATACAAATATAAGTAGGAAAATATTCTTACTCTACATGTGAAGTTTGGTCGTAAACTGAAGGTTCCAAATTCTCAACTTTGCATAAGAGTGGACGACCCAATTCACTTAAATTTCAGTTCATTTCTTCAGGGTATTTGCACTTCTCATGCACTCGTCCTTCGGCTCAAGTTGAACGGTCCTGGACACTACCTAGGTTCGATTCTTACGATGGACGTCGAGCACAGTAAAACGGACATTACTCTATAATTTTAGAACTAGTGGCCCACCAATGAGCGGTATAAAGCTTGTTTGGAAAATCGGGGCATTTTTGGAATGAATTAGGTATTGAGATTTTTTGTGGGCGGTGATTAGGGTTTGAGTTAACTATGTTCATAGTGTGGCTTATTTATAACTAGTGAAAGTAGAGATTTGGTTATGATTACTCTAAGCCGTCAATTTTAGGCTAAAAGAGTAACGGGGTTGATTTGGTCTATTATTCAAGATCTGAGCCTTATCTGACTCGGCCCCAGTTAGATCTTTAATTTAGTCATGATTATCTTGATTAGTTAGCGATGGGTCGGTTAGATTTGGGTCTTATGTGAGTAAATAATGGGGCTACACTTAATGTTCAAGTGATCGAGCAGATTTGTTGGCTTCCTATGGTTGATTAATCGAACCTGTGCGGTTCTTTACTGGTTTCACCTGTGTATAAACTAACATTGAGTGCTAATGGTCATTAAGTGATATTATAAGTTAATTAATAAAAAAAATTAAGGATTTTTGAAAATCCAAAATAGTGAAAATTTAGGATGTTACAAACGGCCTTGGATCAGTTCACAGAATTAACTACTCAATGATATCGGGTCCAAGGTGGATCATGTGGATAAGTGGGCCACAATGATTTAGTTTTAATCCCTAGTAGTTAATTATAAGTTTTGGAATTCCATGGTCCCATTGGTTTTAAATTGTTAATCCACACCAATCCCATGGTTGGATAACTTTCATTGTTAGTTATGGATTAGTTGATTAGTAGATTTATGGGTTCGGTCTCGATTATAGTGATTTGTAGTTCAATTTCAGTATGGCATGATGGTCCACCCTAAGAGTCGATAGTTGGATATTTAAACTATAGGTGAAGGTTATTCCATGTAGATTGGTCTCGTGGTCCATCATGAGTCGGTCGGATGATGATTTGTGATGCAATCCTACTACGAATAATCGGGGGTCAGTTGAAGGTGGATTGACTTTAGACCTTACAGTTTCATCGTAGGTCGTTCTAACCTAAACTCAGACAATCATGATGATCAACTGCTATAATTCATGTATCTGCTCATTAACTAACTTTAACTATTACGTGGGCTATAAAACATAAATACCTGATTACTAACTACCGACATCCTAATCATTCAACCAACCCATTGGTTGGATCGACGCATATCTAGTTATTAATAACCTTAAGGGTTCTTTCCCAAACAATTTGACTCATGTCTTCAAAGGATGGACTATTCAAGGAACATTGTAAACCTGACAAACGGTGGATTTAGACTAGAATGAACATAGATATTCAAATAAGCTAGGTTGGTACGTACTAACTTGGGTTACTCAGTAGCACCCAAGTACGGGAAGGTGTGGGGCGTTATAGAGGTGGAGTCAAACTCTAAGTTTGTGATTGATCTCCTATGTGGTTGCTCGCATATGAGTTTGGTTTGGAGGCATTGGTTAAGGAGGATTGACGACCTTATGAAAATAGGGTCCTTCTCCTTTCGCCATATTCTGAAGTAAGAGAATGCCCTGGCGAATGCTTTAGCATGCATTGGCAATGCCTCTCAGGGGAATGCTATTTTCAGGTGTTCGGCCAAGCTCCCAGCGCAGATCAGGGGCTTATTAGTGCTATACAAAACTAGGCTAGGTTCAATTAGAAAGAGTTCTAGGGGTCAGGGATTTGTGTCTTGTAGGTGCCTAATCATATGATAGGCGGCCCTCCTTTTTTCTGGTAGGGGTGCCCAAAAGTCTATCCAGTCTGTGTATAGTTATATTTTAGTGAAATGAAAACATCTTTGTTTAAAAATAAAAATTAAAAAAAAAAAAAGATGGTTAAGATCATTTGATAAGCGTGTTGTTTGGACTATTCTTTATCCACAAAGCTAAGAATTTGGGCATGCCTGTATTGATGATTTGATATCCTTAGATGCTATACATACGGAGGATGACCCAGTAGCATTTAGGAAATGGTTAAAAGGCAGAGTTGTGCAACCTTACATTTAATGATAACATTCCTCATCAGTTTCCTTGTGTTTCCAGTTGCATCTTTGATAAGTGCTGGAAATACTTTGAATGATCTACTAAAACTTATCCAAAATAGTAAAATCTACTAAAGATAGTACATCCTATTCCAACTTTGCCTGATGATTCCTGGCGTGATGAGAAGAAAATCCTGAGAAGACATCACATACGGAAACTCTAAGATAAAAGAGATACATCCAACATGAAACTTACTAAAAATATTAAGTTTATTATAAAACTACAATTTTGAAGGGGATGAAGTCATTTTCTCATAAAATGAAGCTACATAACCCTCTTCTAAAGGTTGATTGGCCTTGGATGGCTGGTTCCACTCAAAATTCATAGGTTGTGCATATTGTAACTCATCTTGGATTAAAAGTTATGGTCGATTTATGGTTTGCACTTCCAGCGGTCAATTCTCCTATCCGGAAAGGATTTCTTCTATTTGGGCATGCTTGGGGCCTATTACACCATGCCCTATTAAAATAATTGCTAGAACACTAACACTCAACCCTTAAGACCCTAAGTAGTGAGAAGGGGACCCCTTACAAGGCAAGAAAGTGCCTTGTTTGTTCGATTGACAAGTGAGGCATGAAAAGCATGAGAAAATGCATGAGGGTTGTTGGTCCGATCGACAAATTGCTAATCCTTGTTGGTATGACTGATAACTATCATCAGTTCAACTGACAACTAAGTTGCGAATTTTGAGAAAATCATTTAGGCGTATAAATGCCCCTAACCCCTTTCATTCCCTTTCTTTCACCCCATGTACTAAAATGAGTGAGAGAAAGGAGGAGAGAATAAAGAGGGAGATTCAATGAGACTAGGAGATCAGGTGTCGATCTCGTTGCCCCAATCCATGCAAGCCACCTTGGATCATCTCCAGCCAGTTCGTGCTCCATTTCTCTTGAGTTTCGCAGCCTCAATCATCACGTAACATGGCCCAATTGCATGCTGGTGTCATGATCAAGGTGTAGCATTGTAGGAGCTCCGGTCTTGCACCGAATGGAGCCATCTAGCAAATTATCGGGCCACCAAGTTGAGTTAACCCCTTAAAAACTCCAATTTAACCCTAATTTTAGATATATTAGTGTACATGCTCAAATTGATGTCGTATTTTGGGTTTTCCTCAATTTTAAGCTCTAGGTTTAATCTCTGTCACGTCAGACCTAAATCAGACTAGTAGAATCAAGAACCCTAAACCCTAAGGTGTTGAAACACCCTTTAAGCTTTCCTTTGACATTTTTGGCCTTGTGATAGTCTCAATATTTGTATAATCATGCTTATTAACCCATGAATCATGTTATAACCCTTATGATTTATGATACATACGTTAACCCTAGGATTGTTAGGTATGAATCATATGATAGCTTGTATAACCTAGGTTACATGCGTTTATTCTAGCTTTGATTAGTAGAATCCTTAAATTTAGAAATCGACATATAGGCACGTGGAATGTTCAATCATTTATATAGGTTGTGTTTTAGATTGCTTGGAATCACGAAGTCGATAACCATATTTCACTATTGAAGTCCACAAGGATAAGGGTATTTGTGGATTAACCCTTGTGACTCAGACTGCCCCCTTGTTGATAACATATATGAGATTGCACCTTCAACTATTACCCACCTTTCATTTGGGTTAAATGTAATTGGTCGTAGGCTTGCCATCGTTGTGAATTATCTGATTTTGTTGGCTTTGATTGGGTGGAATCTCATTGGTGCCTTGTTTCCTTACCTCGCTAGCTTTGTTGGGAGGAACCCCCCTTTTTTTATGTGTATATGTTGTGATGGTAAGGTCTACGTGTCAAATCAATATTGGCTACTAGTTGTAAAGGCTCATTAAATAGTTGTTTGTGAATCAAACTAATAAAGGTTAGATTAATCATGCATTCATAGAACGCAAGCATTATCAAGCATCTTGTTGACTATTTGAAATACCAGTGTACTGTTTGAATGACCCTTATTTCATTTTAAATGGGTCCACTGTTTGAAAGACTCATTCTTTTGCATGAATGGGCCAACTATTTGAAAGGTCCATTCATTGGTCTTGTTGGATGTGTATCATCGAGTGAAGAACATGTGCATGTACTCATGCATTTAAATAAGATGTATTGTAAATCATAACTATTTTTTTATATTTTCCTCAAAACTATACTTAATTAACATGCATTTAAATTGATTATGCTTTCGTTGTCACAAATAACTAGCACGGCCTCCTGTTGAAGCCCCAACTGATTTATCATCCCCCTCAAATAAACACCTTTCTTAAATGCTTTTGTCACGATTATATACTCAGCTTCGATTGTGGAAAGATCCACTATAGACTGAAGCTTCAACATCTAAATGATCACTCCACCTAGTAGGAAAAATAAGTAACCGAAAGTAGACCTTCTATTATCTACACTGCTCGCGTAATCAAAATCTACGTAGCCTACTAACTTGTCCCCTAATTTCTCAAATGATAAGACGTATTCATGCATACCTCGACTGTATCAAAGTAGCCATTTCACTGCCTCTCAGTATTGCTTGTCAAGGTTAAACATATATCTACTAACAACACTAAGTGAATGTGAAATATCGGGTCTAGTACAGACCATGGCATACATCAAGTTGCAAACTACACTCGAATAAGGCACGCGATACACAACCTTCTTTTCTTCATATCTTTTAGGACATTATTCTAAAGAAAGCTTAAAATGAGCTGCATGGGGAATGCTAACTGACTTTGCCTTGCTCATCCCATACTTCATCAATACCTTCCCAACGTATTCCCCTAGAGATAACCATGTCCTGCTTCTTTTCTTATACCTATGTATATCAATGTCGAGAACCCTCTTTACAACCCTCCGATCTTTCATTTAGAATGCATGTCCATGATAACTAAGACTTTAGTATGTCAATCTCATACATAGTATGACTAACGATGAGCATGTCATCAACATACAATATCAAGATAATGGACTTCTTATTACTAAGTATCTTGTAATAGATACAATGATCATACTCACTCCTGGTAAACTTCTGACTCAATATGAAATAATCAAATTTCTTGTACCACTGCCTATACAACTATTTCAAGTCGTACAACAACCTTTTTAACCTACAAACCTTGTTCTCTACCCCTCGTATTTCGAAACCTTCTAGTTATTTCATGTAAATCTACTCTTCTAATTCTCCATCCAGAAAGGTAATCTTCATATCCCTTTGTTCCAGTTTAAGACTGTATTGGGAGGTCGAATCCACAGGGACTGAAACTTGTACGTTATCTGAAACTAGGTAGAAATAGAACTAGACTAAGATGTGATCTAAACCAAATAGAAATTAAGGAATAATTGTGGAAGAATTATCTAAGACTTTAAGGAATTCAGAGGACGGGAACTAGGGATTCAGAGGATCCACTTGTAGAGATCAGGGAGATCGTATGCCTGCATCAAGGATAATTTACCTGCCATTGATATAGGTTTCAAGAGATGAAAGGTGTATGAATTAGTAAACAACAGAATTAAACTAATTACCAACCAATCAACGTATGAAGATCAGGAAGGGTACTGTCATCCTACCATGCCCAGGAGACGATGGTGAACAATAGGGCCTTCTGACGTCATAAACATCAAAAGAGAAATAGAGATATTCAAAGCCATTGCAAACCCATTGTAATTTCAGTCACAACAGACCATTAAAGACTGAGTAAATATTCCTTGAATTATCAACTTAAAAATCAAATTGAGTTCAGAAATTTTAAATTAAATGCATAGAATAAACTCTCCCATCTAAGAGGTTTAGCCACTCATGATTGGCCTAAACCCAAAACAAATAGAAAAAAATAAAAAGAGAAAGAAAAGAACAAGAAGGAAAGAAATAAATGGAAACAAAAGAAGACATAAAAAAACCGCCGTAGCTCTCAAAACGAAACTCCCCCTCTCTCCTTTAATGCTAAAAACCATCCTCCTCCCTCACTCCTCAAAACCGATCCCCCCCTTTATAGGCAGGTGCGTATGGCCGTGGAGAGGCTGAGTCCGAGAAGGAATAGGCTGCGGAGGGTGAATTTACGCAAGGTTGGAGCGTAGGGGCGTTTTGCAGCCAAGAAAACGGAAGGGAAAACTTCCACTTCCATCCCATTCTTTCCAAGTAGATGACGTCCCTTGGGAGATCTCTGGACGAGATACACGATGGATGGTTTGGATCAAGCCTCTGATCAACTGTGGTGCCGTTGGATTCAGGACAAAAAACTGTTCAAGAAGGGACGGTTTTGGTTAGATTTCAGTGTAGCCCACTTGCTGGTTCAGTCCACCGTCCATCTTCCGTTCGATCTTTTTTTTTACATGTATGTGCATGATGGGACGAATAGGACATCTAGGTGAGGGTTACGCCCCACCTATTGGTCGATTGGATGGTCCAGATTATCATAATACCAGATGGGTGGGGCCCACAATCAACGCCCGGAAACAACATCGAAGACGCTGTTGCGTCTCTGATATTCTCGCGGAATTCATCGGTCAGCGCAATGCTGACCGATACGAATTCATGTGGTGCGCGACGGTACCTTCCAAGCTGTGCACATGCACTGCTTGTGTGGGTCCTATGGTGATCTATACCAGAGATCCGATCCATCCAATCGTTGCTCCATCTTATCTTAACCGTGGGGACCAAATTTGAAGTGTATCCTGGTAGCAGGCGGGCCCCATATAATGATTAAATGAGCTGATCTGTCCGTTGGGCTACTTCCACAGTGATCCAGGAGCTGAAATTTCACGTGTACGGTTCATTTATGGTCCTCAAGCCACATATGGAGTTTCGAACTGATCAGATGGTGGGAACCTTATGATCTTGCATTCTGGACACTTTTCAGGCCACTTGAGCTTCAATTTCTCGATTTTCCTTGCCTTGGTGCTCCTGGAGCGTCGAATCCATGCATTTACCACCCTTTTTCAGTCCATGCTTGTAAATACATTCTGCATCACAAACACAATTAAATCAACCATTAAACGGTATTATGTTTGTAAATCCATGCACTAAATGGGTCTGATATGCAATATTTGACCCTCAACAAATATCTCGGTGAAGTTAACACATTCTCTCTAAGTATATGCATTCGCTACTAACCTTACCTTGTACCATCATGTTTCTTCTTGAGGATTCACTTGCACTCGATTGCTTTACAACTGACGGGAAGCTCCACCAACTCCCATGTCTCATTTTTGTACAAAGAGTTTATCTCCTCATCCATCAATGTTTTTCATTTTTCCGTATCTGACTCATCAAGAGCCTCCTTAAAAGTAGATAGATCCCTAACATCCATAATGAGGGTAAATACTACACTTGAGTCATCCTCATTTTTCTCTGGTAACCTAAGATCCCTTAGCGGATTCTTTCTCACAGGTGGTTGCTCTACTTGCTTCTGGAATAGTCGTTAATGAATGTGACAAACCGTGATAACCGTCAACCAGAAACCACGGGCGTTAACCCACATACTTCAGAATTCACATAATCAAGAACACCCATATAAACATGTTTTCCATTCTTAAAAGATAACATTGACTATTTACCATATATGCAATGCTTGCATATACTAAAATCAATACTTTTAAAAACTAGAATTAAATAATAGTTGGAAAAGTCCCTTCATGCCCCACTCGCTCATATGGCCTAAGCGTATATGACACATACGTGCAGACGTGGAATCCACTGCAAACGATACAGCTCCATCCAATGAAGTAATCTTGATTAACTTGTAAAGGTTTCCATTCTTCTGTGTCTTCATGACTATGAATGCCCCCTTTAAAACTTTAAGGACAAAATCAAACTAGTGAATTTTCCCCAAAGTGCCTCAAGTGCTCCCAGAGATATTAGACTCTTCCTCAAATCAGGAATATGTCTCACTTCGTTCAAGATACACTCTATGCCATCAAACATCTTGATGCACATCGATCCAACGCCCACCAGTTAACAGGCATTATCATTGCCCATAAATACTTGGCCACCATCGCACTCATTGAAATTAGTGAAGTAACTTCAATGGGGGGACATATGGTACGAAGCCCTCATATCCAAAATCCATTCTTCATCAAAGTTTGATGCTGTCAGCACGTTACTACCATTTGTCTCCTCACTAGATTTTGCAATGTTGGCTTCCTTAAAAGAACTATCTGAATTCTCCTTTCTTGATTTAAGATTCTGACAATCTTTCTTCATAGATCCGGTCATCCCACAATTACAACACTTCAACTTGCCTTTGCCTTTGCCCTTACCCTTGGATTTGGACCTCGATCATGAAGATGCACTATCCCACTTAGAATTTCTTTTACTCGTAACCAATGCATCTATACAAGCACCCACGTCACTGTTTTTCTTTTTCATCACCTTTGACTAAATGGCTGAGATAATGGTCTCAACGCTAATAGTTGTTCTACATGTGTAAAAAGAGTCCTTGAATAACTCATATAAAGTCATGAGAGAGTTCAGCAAAATGCATACTTGATCTGAATCTTTCATCGTTTCCTCCACATCTAATAATTCGTAAATCAACCCATTGAAGTTATTGATGTGGGCTTCAACATCAGCCGCCTCCACCATCTTCAGATCGAAGAACTGAATCTTTAAGTAAAAACAATTATCAAGAGATTTCTTCACATATATATTCTCTAATTTTGCCCATGTACTTGCTGCAGTTTTCTCTCCCATAATATTATAGAGGAATTCATTCGTTAAGCACAATCAGATAGAGGTTTTCACTTTCTTATTTATCTTATTCCATTCATCTTTAGTTGTAGATTTTGACCGCTTTTCAAGGAAAACTTCATCCAATCATTGTTTAATAGGATAATGTCCATCTTAACTTTTCATAGTTCAAAATTATTTTTACAGGAATATTTTTCTACATCGAACTTCATGTTAAATGCCATCAATAGCTTTCTTTTAGATTCGATCTGCTTCCCAACGTTATCTCTTATACCACTTGTTGGGGAACCGTGGAAGCACACAAAGATGAATCAAGCAAAGCACTTCTAATCGCACAACCAAGTCTAAACACAAACAGTCTGAATTTTATGTAGAAAAACTCTTTTGAGAAAAAACCACGGCATGAAGCGATGTGTATGCACTAAGAAAGCAGAAATTACAAGTGATAGAGTGTTACCAATTCAAATAAGCCTCGAATGTACTTCACAAGCCCTAGCTATGCCCTTAAAACCCTTAGGAATGAATTAGAAAACCCTATAACTCTTCTACTTCTCCCAAATCTTGATTATACCCGATATATATAGTATCACAAATAGAATATAAAAAAATAAATCACGCGCTTTCGTAACTCCACACACTCTGGATCGGACCTTTGATGGGACTTCGATGGCATCGAACACCTTCAATAACATTGAATAACCACACCAAAACGTTCCAAGGACCAACATGAATCGTTCTTATGGCATCAAGCATCTTCTAATGGATAGACCTCTACTTCATGGCATTGAGTGGTTTGTCAATGGCATCGACATACCCTTGTTGGTTACAGATTTAAGACATCAACAATAATTCTTCTAAAATTTGTGTCCTTCTTAATATTTTCACATCTCCAAATGCAATTTTGTGCCTATTATTTGTACCTTGTTTGTAATTTTTTTCTTTTAGGTGAAATTTCTATTTTGCCTTCTCGTCTTTCTAAATGATAAAAACAAAAACAAAAGCAAAAAAAAAACTTGTTTTTTTCTTTTCTTTTCTTTTCAGAAGTTCAACGTTAGTGTTAATTTGAATTTGAAATTAATATAATTTCCAAAAAAAAAAAAATCGAAAAATCTAAAAGTTGGCACTAAAACTATATATATTGAAGGGGTATTTTAGATATTTCATAGGAAATGCTACAAGAGATTCCTTGTCTGAAAGGAAAACAGACTTGCATTTCCTCCCAATTCAGACCAAAGCTGGAAGAACTTTAAGCCAACCTTGAACTCTCTTCTCCTCCCAATTAATACGAGAGTAGTTATGCTTGATACGCTGTCAGCGTATGACTGACACACATGCATGCGTGCACAGCCATCGTACACGTTGCTTCAATGCATTTAAATTAATACATGGGTCCCATTGTGGGTAGGATACGGTCTATAACCATACTTAAACCAATCATCCAAACCGCATGATTTGAGGCTACCGAAACAAGAGCCAATCGAAACTGATCAATGATCAAGATTGGATATGGTCCAATCAATTTGATTGTTAGTATATACGGAAGAATCTTGAACGACTTTGATTCAGGAATGTGGGTGCCAAGTGTACAAAGAATGAGTGCGTGAGTATGAAGAGTGACCACTTGCCAGAGCATCTATGTTATATGTTTTTATTTATTTATTTATTTATAATAGTGTAAGCTTGTAAGGCTGTCCCACTGGAAGCCATGTAAAGGTGATGTCAGCCACTAATAAACTGCGGCACAGTTTTTTTTTTTTATCACTTCCTGGATTATTCTTTCTTTGAAATATGCTCTCCTTTGCAGTGGCCCACCTCCCCATGCATGCAATCACATGCATGCCCCACCCATCACTAGCTTCCTTCGCCTCCTTTCCCATGTAAAAAATACTAAAATATTCCATCCCTTTGTTTTCACCATGTGCCACACATCGTAACTACTAGTATGGAGTAAAGAGGAGAAATTACCTTGCACTTATAAATAACAAGAGGGCACCCTAACTATCAGTATCAACCGTTTGTTTTGGGAAGAGCCGCACTGTTATAACTCAGGGACGCGGAATTCCTGGGAAAGCCTTTCGCAGGAAGTGCCTGCGCTGGAAACCTAGGCGGGGCCCACCATGAATTCTGTGAGAAAACCATCCCGTCCATCCATTTTTTGAGCTCATTTTAGTACAACGTATCAAAAATGAGCGGGATCCAATACCTAAGTGGGCCGAAAGAGTGAAGACTGAACTTCCACAGTTGAAATATTAGTGGGTACACAGAAGTTTTGAATCAGGGTAATATTTGTTTTTTCAGTTCATCCCAGTAGGAATGAGGTTACGAACGGTATGAATTCTATTTAAATATAACCATTAACTCAGGGAGGTTTCAACTATAGAAATTTTCCTACCAACATTTTCCTTTAGTGAGGCCCATTTGAGTCTTGGATACTGTTCAGTTTTTATCCCAAGCCTAAAATGAGCTCACAAAACGGATGGACGGGTTAGATTTCTCACAACTTCACGGTGGGCCCGCCTAGGTTTCCAACGCAGGAGCTTCCACAGGAAATCCGCATGCATCTGTGGGGCCCACAGAGATATTTGTGAGAAATCCACCGGCCCATCTGTCTTGAGAGCTCATTTTAGGAAATTTTGACAAAAAATTAGGTGGATCAAAAACTCAAGTAGGTCACACGAAGGGGGAAATTGGGGAAAGAAATTCCTACTGTTGAAACCTTCCTAGTCTCCACCTTGATGTTTATATGCCATCTAAACCGTTTATAAGGTTATTACCACTGGGATGAAGTGAAAATACCAAAAATATTGCCTCACACAAAAATTTTACGGCCCCAAGAATGTTTCAACGATTCACACTTAATCCCCACTTTTTCCTCTTGTGTGACCCACTTAAGTTTTGGATATACATATTTTTTTGCTAGAATGTCCTAAAATGAGCTCTCAAATAGATTCACACTTAATCCCCACTTTTTCCTCTTGTGTGACCCACTTAAGTTTTGGATATACATATTTTTTTGCTAGAATGTCCTAAAATGAGCTCTCAAATAGGATGAACGGTCTGGATTTCTCAAAAACATCTCTGTGGCCCCCTCCCTGCATTCTTGGCAGGAACTTTCAGCGTCCATAGGTATCTTGCGCACTAAGAGCCACGTGGGTGGGAGTTTCATAAGATCCGTCCCGTCCATCAGATAGGCTGCATCATGTTCACTTTGGAATCCTAAATCATGACCATCCAGAAGTCAGGTACACCACACCCTAGGAAAATTTTAACATGGTATGCCCACCATTACTTTTCTCTTGGGCTAACAGAGGCCATCATGGTGTTTATATGCAATCCAACCCATTCATCAGATGTGACTAAACAGGATGAAAGAATTATCCAAAGATCAGAGTATTCCAAAGGCAGATGGTCCATACTATATGAATTTAGAGGATTTTAGTTATAATTTTAAGGAGTGGCCCACCTGAGTATTGAATCATCCTGATTTTTGGGGTCAACATATAAAACAGGTGATGTACCTTGATGGACCAGTTGGATTTGGTGCATGTTAAGTCGTTTTTACCAAGTTAGAGAAAGTGACCCGGGCGTTTACTGTGGGAAATAGTGATAATTACAATCCCTATTTTTTATGCATACGCCCCTTTTGCTACTGGTGAAAGAATAGTGGAAGTGCAGTTTGATTATGAACTCTTTCTGTACACACGCCGCACACTTGTACAGGATGTAGACCGCTCATTATTGCCCCCCACCTTGAACGGCCATATGCTACAAAAGTCACAACCGTCTAATGACCCTAGGTGGCAAGTGGGAGATATTTGCTCATTGAATCTTGACTGTTGGTTGGACTTTTCTGTAATCATCATTTCTAAACATCAAGTTCCCATCAGTGGCTAAGATAATATAAAACCTAATTGGAAATAAAAAGTGAGACACCCTTAATCATGTTTGCACTTAGATTGAGTAGAATCTAGCCATGAGGAGACACTGGGCATAAAGGGTGACAGAGGTCGTGGGTTTGAATATTTGTGACTTAAGAGCCGTTTGGATATAAGCAAACCATGCCTTTCCCAAGTTGTCAGGAGTAGACCACTTAATCCTAACCACAGTGATCTCTTAAGTTTTCTAAGCTATTTTCATGTTGAGCACGACTCTTGGAACTCGGAGGATTAAAAGTTATATGCTAGCTAAAATTTATTATTTATAGTAAAAATGAAAATAAAATGGACTTTTGACCATTAATCTGATGGAATCTTGCAAATCAGGCATGGGCAACCTAGCATAGTTGGTTGGTTGTCTAAAATAGCTTCTCTTATACCAAAATCACATATGATATATCGAAAAAAATCATTTCTGATTGCAAGATGCTATTGTTTTAAGGTTCTAACGATCCTGATCATTTTCACCTCTGAACGGGCATTCTTTTGTCCATCTTTGTCATGAAAGTATTTTCATGAAAGTATCCATAGCCCGCTTTGCATCATTTTAAAGTGGCATAAAGATTGGAAAACTAATATGTAGTTTGGTAAACATGAGAACACAATATTTTGCATACATGTATTGCATGTTTTTATATGTCACATGTGCAATTATTGATGATCAAGCATCATGCATGCAACACATGCATCACCATTTAATCTTGAAATGTCTTATATTTGCCACATATTTTAATATATACATGTGTTATAAATGTTACATGTATCACCAACTATTTTAAACTCTTCAAATGTGGTATTCTTTATTTACTTTTAATAGTTGAATAATAGAAAATTGAATAATTAATGTAAAACATCAGATCGGCTAAGATAAACTATTTACAATACTATGACCCAGATAGCTGTATGGCAGGCACAATTTTTTTCGCATCCAAACGGCCGGTTAGGGTTTAGCATATTAGCATATGATTGGGTTCTTCTAGACATATTAGCATCTAGATTATTAGAATAAGCTAACCAACCAGTTATGTTGGTATAAATAATATTCAGCAAATCAAAGAAAACCAATCAAATATTATAATATTTAGGATTTTATGTAAGAATACTTTGGATTCTTTAGCAACTGTAGTAAATTTTCATTTATGGTTGCCTCGCCAACTGGTCAATATCAGCCATCCTACCCTTGATGAAAGGACGGTCGGTGTTGCGCCTTTTTACGCACTGATCCAAGGGCATCTGGGCCCACCCAAAAGACGGTCGATGTCAGTGATTTTTGCATAAAAATTTCCATGACCTGCACGTCGACCGTTTTCAGTCATTCTCTGAAAGCCATTACCGGCCGAATATCCTTTGATTATAAGGGTATTTTGGTAATTTTTCTACAGAACGGTAAGAGTCATATGCCTTTAAATGCCTTTGAATACCTTTGTATGTGCATGCCATCTCTTTCTTGCTCTCTTCCCTTTCTGCTCATTACTTCACTCTCTTTGACTTTGTCTTTACAGTAGTTTGTTTTCAACAATCTCTCCTCAACTACATGGATGATCGGGCCAATGACTCCACCAATGGTCCGATCAACGGCTCGGAGAGGTCCGAGCCAGTTCGGTCCCGGTGGACCCCGAAGCCTGAACAGATCCTGATCTTAGAATCCATCTTCAACAGTGGGATGGTGAACCCACCCAAAGATGAGACTGTGAGAATAAGGAAGCTCCTTGAGAAATTTGGGTCAGTGGGGGATGCCAATGTCTTCTACTGGTTCCAAAATCGACGGTCCAGATCGCGCCGGCGGCAACGTCAGATTCAGGCTGGCCTGGCAAACGACTCACGGATTCCCGTCATGGGCCGTGCTGGCAGTGCAATTCAATATGAATCCACTTCAGCTTCCTCGGGCAGTGGATGCTTAGTTTCTTCATCTTCAGTGCCATTTCCAGCCTCTTCTTCCTGTATTTTGGCTTCTCCTTCTTATCATTGCGGAGGTTTCGTCGAGGATGGCAGCAATGATCTATTTTCAATCTCTCAGCAAATGGGTTTGGCTGAGATCGAGCACACATCGTCAGGTTCTTCCATGTTTTGGCCTTCTGATAATTCCAACTTGCATTACCAGTCTGGTTAGTACATGGTATTCTTTTTTCAATGCGTTCATCTTGTTAATGTTGGAAGATAAAAATGCCTTTCAAGTCTTAGAGAAAAGCAATGATTTTTCAAGTCATAGAAAAAAGCAATGATTTCAAGAAATATCAGTAAGCATACAGTATCTCCGATATCAGTATTTTAATGAGTTTTGAGAATATTATTTTAATGGATTTTTTTTTCATGAAGTTTTCACACTGAAAGTTCATCAAATTTATTTATTTTTATCTGATTTTTTATTTAAATCATGGTGTAACCAGTTAAGGCTCTGAATAGTACTAATTCCATTTTATTAATGATTTTGGATTGAAATCTGATGGGAATTGCTCAACAATGTCAACTTTGTAGCTTGATATGTTATAGACCATGGTTTTTGGTAAAAATAGATGTATTTCACAGAGACGCAATTTAACATTCGCCTTTTTGTCATTTATTTATTATTTTTATCATGTCCTTATGCTCACCATCAAAGCAAATCAACTGATTCTTTTTCTTTCTAGTTAATGTGTAATAGGTTCATGTGGAAATTTCTTTTCTCTTCTTTTTACTGATCATTTACTTGCCTCTTCTTTTTTTTTTCTTTTTTACTTTTTTTGAAAGTGTGGTTCACTTGCTTGATATATCCCACTCTTTGGTTTTAAGTGAATTTGATGTTCTCCAAGGGCAAATACTACTATCCCATATCTCTATTTAATGTATTTAGACTCTCAATTCGCTCAATCAAAGCTAACGGATTATAAAATCTACATTTAGACCGAGTTTTGGTAGAAAATTTTCATTTATTTATGACTTGGGCTTGTGAACCTAGAGGCATTGACACCATCAAACATCCTTGCTTGAAAGTTCTAAATTAGTGGTTTTAGTGGAAATTTGATTCACTTATCTGGTACGTACATGTACTTTTCTCTTGAAGTACTCATTGAGACCCCTTTTTTTTTTCACATGCCCTTAGATCCACCATACTTGCATTCTTGGGTACAGATGCAACACTAGAGATTTTTTTTTTTTTTTGGAAACTAGACACCCATATACTCTTTTCTACTAAATTTCTTAATATAACTCATTTCACATGCACTTAGATCCTCCGTACTTGAATTATTGGTATTCGTGGATCTGATGGCTTTTGGTGGAAATTAGATCAATTTCTCTAATATCAATGACTCATTTTCTCTTTACTTCGCGTTAAGCTCCTTTTTCACAAGCATTTTTATTTTCCATGCTTGAATTGCCATGCACTAGAAGGCTTTTAGCATAACCTATATCTCTATTCTAATACCACATACTTTTTCGTAACTTTGTTGTTTTAAAATGCATTTAGATTCTCCATATTTAAATTACTTTGTATGCATGTTTTATAGGACTTTCACCGGAAATTAGACACTTCTCTATACCCGCTTCTCCTTCTTTCTATTAAAATTATTTATGGAATCGTTTTTCACACGCATGGACATTTTCCACACTCCGTACTTGAATTACAACCGAATTATGTATTAGAGAGATCTTGTTAGAAATTATATATAGTTCACAAATGCCCATATCTCTTTTTGACATGCAATTATTAAAAAGCTTAAGAATATATGCTGAATTGAAATTGCATGTGAAGACTTATAAGCTCCATGATTTGCAAAACCAGGGTTTATTACTGTGTTTATCAATGGCGTACCATCAGAGGTCCCTAGAGCGCCTCTGGATGTGAGAGCTATGTTTGGTCAAGATGTAATGTTGGTCCATTCCTCAGGAGAGCCGGTTCCAGTCAATGAATATGGAATTTCATTGCAAAGCTTGCAATTAGGAGAAAACTACTTCTTGGTAAGCTTGTTGTACTCTTTAAATTACCTAAATGATGACAATATAATTAGGGCCTGTCTGGAAAGATGCATTGCATTGCATTAGATGTATTTATTTTTTTTTTTACACACACACTCACACCCCCACACATACCCACATACACATGCTACAGTGGGATTTCACCACCACAATGGGTACTTGAGTCCATGACCTTGTGTTTAAATTCTTGTGAGCCTACCACCGAAGCAAGAGTAAAGACTAGGGGTGTACATCGAGTCGAACCAAGTCGAGCTGGCCTCAGCTCAACTTAGCTCGGCCACTAGCTGATCTCAGCTCGAACTCGACTCAACTCGATCCTCGAGCCTGACTGGCCAGCTCGGCTCGTTTTGGTCAACAACTCGGGCCAGCTTAGGCCGAGTTTGTCGTTGAGGCATTTTCACAAACACCTGGATTGCACCTTCAAAATCTCACTCTATTTGAGATAGCAACAATGGTTTTACAGGTATTTTATCAAACACCTCCTAAGCAACATAAAAATCATGAAAAAAAAAAAGGCGTTGGTTTCATATACATACCTTCCTTGCCACCAGCACACTTCTTTAAGTCATTTCATCAAACACTTGGTGAGCAACATCAATATCAAAGTAACCGAGTAACCGAACTGGTTCGATCCGAGTTCGATTTGAGCTGGGTTAATTTCGATCCGAGTCGAATCAAGATGGGGCCAGCTCGAACTCATTTTCAAGCTCAAAAAATCAGCTCGACTCGGCTCGAACTCAGCTTCAAACCAAGTCAAATTGAGCTTTTTCGAGTCGAGTCCAGCGAGCTAACTGACCTAGCTCGGTTCGTGTACACCCCTAGTAAAGACTCAACATTGCATTAGACGTAACTAACACCATTATTACATGATGATTGTGTCTAGAAATATCATGATATTTTGACCATCCAGTCCTACGTTTGAGATTAAAATTCTTTTTCTACAAAAAGCATTGTTTTATGTAAAATTAGTGTTTGGTGATTGCTGAAATTTTAATAAATAGACCAGATTTGACAACTAATGCCGGTCACTAATGTTCATATGCAACTCAAGCGTCATGTGTAAAGGGTGAATAGAGATGGATGGCATGGAAAAAATGCATGCATCAATGTGGGGCACAGCCCTTAATGTGATTAATTGATCATCTCTTGGATGATCTTTTATTGCATCTTTGTTTTATTAGTTTTGATATATTGTCTTTGCCTAATCTCCTCTTATCCTCTCTCATTCTTCCCACCTAGGTATATTTTGCTATTTTGACATTTCTACTCTTAGGGATTGTTCAGATTGTGAAACAAGAAAAGATAAGAAAAATATAATGATTGATTTTCATGAAATTCTGATTTTACTCGGATTTCTTTAGTACTGAAAATTGAATTTCACTTTTGATGTCTTATTTCGGTGGTAAGTAGAAATGTCATTTTCTCTTATAATGGCTACCTTATACCTGTGAGTGGGAATTTGTTTATGGTGTTGGGTAATATGGGTTGTTCTATGTAAATCATTATTTTCTTTTCCATCCAAAATATAGTGAAATGTCCTATCATTTCAAAAGTACATAATTCTTCTTTCTTTTCTTTTCTTAGTGTGTTTAGATTGGTATAATTTAAAATGTAATCATTGATTTTCATGAAATTATGATTTTACTCATATTCCATTAGTACTGAAACATGAATTTCATTTTTTGATGTCTTATTCGGATAGTAAGTAGTAATGTCATTTTCTCCTTGTACCTGTGAGTGGAAATTTGTTTATGGTGTTGGGCAATGGTTGTCCCGTGAAATGTCCTATCATTTGAAAAGTACATAATTCTTCTTTCTTTTCCTTTCTTGGTGTGTTTAGATTGGTATAATTTAAAATGTAATCATGAAATGAAAACGTTTTCTATAAATGTGATGTTTTTCACTTATTGCAACAATGAAGCAACCTATGGAGTATGGTCTTCCTTTCAACATTTTTTCCTAAAAGAGATCATTTGACCTTTTTTCTTTCCAAAAGCTTTCTCATATCCAAACTTTTCAAGAAATAGATTTCATCTTTTAGCCATTGACCATCACATGTTTCTCTAGACATGTTGGAAACTAAAATAGATAAGTATTTAGGATTCTTTTTTCTATGAATTTCTTTTTCACAATTTTCCTTAAATGTGAATTTTTCTATTTTCAAATTTACTTTTTACATTCCAACAATCCAAACAAGCCCTTAGTGAAGTTCCCCTAAATTATGAAATGACATTCATTTCATTGTGCAACGAAACTCATTTCATGATTTTGAAAAATTCTACCGTTGTAGAAATTCAGTCAGAGGCTATTTTTCTCACTCCTGAAATGCCCACTAGCCAAATGCAACCCCAGAGAATGGAAACCATCATGTTTTTCAATGTTCTTGGGTTTAAAGTTTTCATTTTTATCTCTTTTAAGGATTCATATTCCACAGGACCATCAGTCCGTTGCACGCACTACATACATGGGTCCACACTCCCTAGTAGGAACCATTCACCTTGTAGGGCCCACAAAATTAACAGCTCATAGAGAAAAGAGACCATCAAGCGGGTCCCACCTTTGTACTCAAACAAACTATTAAAAACTATATATAATTAAAAAAGGACCACTGTTCTTATCATATGTGGGAAATTCCTGTAAGAAGATGAGCTGGATCCATGGAGCAAAGACCCACTAATTGGAAAATCAATCAGTTCTCACTGTAGCACTCAAACAAACCGTTAAAAAAATGAACCACTGCTTGCATTATGTTTGCATTATAAATGGGAAATTCCTCTAAATGTGTGGGCGTGATCATCCAATCCCTTAAAATTTTGAACCATGGGCCTCCAGCGAACTGGGTCAACCATGGATCTGCTCACCAATTTTTGTGGCCCATGCACGGCAATGGAGCTTACAATTTTGGGTGGACCTGCAGACTACTAAACAGATCATATTAAAGGGAAGAAATTTACTAATTTAGTAGAGGGCATGAATAGTTTTATTTTTCTTTAATTTTAGTGAGGCGTTCTTTTCAATGGTCTCTATCCCTCTAATACTTTATGTATTTTGTAATTTTAGTAAAGCATTCCTTTCAAAGGTCTCTATCTCTCTAATACTTTATGAGGGTATCCTGGGAATTTATAGAAAATTGGCAGACATGTTTTTAATATAACTTAATCATTGACACCTCTCCCTCATGTTCTACATGGGTAATGGGCATTTTTAGAATTCCATGAAAACTGTCACCACTCTTTCTCTCTCCTCCTCTACATTTCTCATCTCAATGGGCCAACTGTATGGATTCCTACCCATGCACCTAGTTGCATGTGCACTCTGTTGTCAACCGCATTGCCTATCTGAACCGTCCATTGGGTCCAGTCCAATCTTTTGACCAGTAGGAAAGAATTGCACATATTCAATGGTCCTGATCATTCATAAACGAACTTATCTTCTATGAATGATCATATCCATCTTGCATGCCGCTGACTAGATGGTTTTGATCATCCGATAGGTATGATCTTTTCAAGGAAACATATGGAGAATAGGCCAATCAAAATGGATGGTGCAGATTGATGATCTGGATTTTCCACATGTTCAAACTGAACCATGTGCTTCCATACACTTAGCCCACTAGATCATCTCTCTTCTCTCTCATATTTTTTCTATTTTCTATGTATGAATTGCATGAAAGCTGTCACATCTGTTTGTTATTTATTATTGTTTACAGGTTTCAAGGCCCACTTAAATTTGAAGAAGATCACACCCCAAGTGTTCGCACTTACAAAATGAGAGAGATTTTCCTCCATGATATTAGAGACCCCTTTCCTTTCGATACCAAGTTGGCTCACCATCTTTTACTATTACTTCTTCTTTTGTTTTTGTAAGGCTTGCAGAGCTGATTATCGCATGCCTAATCAAGCTTATAGAAGCAACATATAAGAGATGTCACATAGGCAAGCCATGTAATTTTTGCACTTGTTTGAGTGAAATCAATGGAGTCTAGACGTCTATAGTTTTACGAAAGCTTATGGTGTGATGAATACCAGTGCAGGCATTGGGAATGGACAGTCCTTTTTATTATTTTTTTCCTTAACACGGCTACACGCAGCTTTCCCACGTGTGGCTGTGTTGCATGTGCAGGATCCGGGTTGTTCATCAGGTTGGGCCTACAGTGTGTGTTGTGGCCGAAAAATCAGGCCCAACTGCAGATGGATGGATTGGTGGGATATTGGACGTTTAGAAAGAACTGAGCAATTTTACACATTGGGTCGTACACGTGTGGCCCCACCTAATGGGCAGAATGGCCTAGTTTCAACTCATGGCAAATAGACAGTTCGATGGACCACCTTCTAACCAACTAATGGACGTTTAATACCATGAACCTAATTTTCCATATACATCATACACGTGCGGCATATCCAATGGCCATCAATGTTCCATATCCAACCTACACGTGTGACCGATCCTATTCTTTTTTCAGGCTACGGTTTCATATATAGATTGACCCACCAGATGAACGGCTTGGATCTCATACCAACGTGCCACATTTGCACGTGTGGAGATCCTATTCTTGTGAGTAGGCTTTGGAGGTGCACCCTTACTCGGTACTCTCTTTCCCACGGGAAGAGACATGGTATAGCCTTGAGAGTGATGAGAGCCGTAGGATTCCATGAGAGGGTTTATGGGGTTTATGTCATGTCCCTGAAACCGATGAAGGGATCGGCAACTTGGCTTCATCACCGCCCACTTATCCAATCCAAAGGAGACGGATGTTTGTTACTCACTACTTTATTTTATGTGCATTTTACCATTGCACATCCATTGAGAAGGATCATGTGAGATCATGGAGCTTTGAACATGTGGAATTTTTTCAGTCCTCCTGCATCGGGATGTGTGGATGGTGTCCTCATGCACCAGTTTGTACGCGTAGGGTACCGTTGATACGATGGGGCCCAAAATGGATGGGCAATTTGTGGAAGATATCCCAGATGAGACGATTCTAACCATTGGATCAGAGGCCTACACTAATTCAACGTACGAAAACTCGCTGAGTCAACTCAAAACTGGGACAAGTGATCTCGATTGAATTCGAGTCGTGTCACTATTCACACCGAGTGGGGCTACTCAAACGAATATTCAACTCGGTATTTCCGACGTTTTCAGTTTCTTATTTTCTTGAGGATGATGGTAACCGCATTCCAAAGATTGATCACCTCCGAAAATGTGTAAAGTTGTTACATCCCAAGTATTTCATGCAAGTGCCATAATGTCCAAAGGCTAGATTCGGCCAAGGCTTACTAATAATTTTTAGTTGTTGTGAGTTGTAATATAATTTGAATTCATATTAGCTACCATATGCTTAGCTTTTTCTTCAAATTTTTTCTTTCAAGGAGTTTAGGTTTGGCCAAAGTAAGCACAAAAGAACCGACTCCACTGCTTATTACTTACTCTTTTACTTATTACTTAAGGAATTTTTTATAATACAAGTTTTGAAATGTGTCCTTATCCTTGGATCAGTAATTATACGGTGTTTTAACGAAGAAGTTACATAGTATTCAATATCAAAAAAGTAACGTTGATGGAAGTTGTTATTGGATTTATTGAAATTTAGGTCAAATCAATTAATTTTTTTTTGTAACCTTTTATTTATATAGGAAAATGCTAATGTCTTATTGGTACCATATCTGTGTGGCCCACAAAACATGATAATGTATATCGGTGTCCATTTAGTACGAACTAATTTCTTGTGATGTGGTCAATGTAACCGGCGAATGTTGATCATTCTTTCAACCATGGCCTTCCATGAAATTTCGAGGATAATAAATGGAGTGGATTTCACACGTATGCAATAGTAGACCCAACGGATGGTAAACGAACGCCCATAGAAATAACCAAACATTGCCTTTTTTCACTTTTACTGAGGTCTTTTTTATTTCTTCTTTCTTCGAAAAGTGAAGATCATGAGACTCACTACCACTTTCCCTTTGTCGATTCTCTCCGACATTTCTCTCATTCAAAAGCTTCTTCCACCACAATTTTAATATTATTCAACATCCTCTTATGTTTATCTAGCAATTCTCCAGTGTCTCTAATATGTTAGTCATTTTTAAGGTAAATAAAACATTAAATCTCGACATTATTAAATTATGTTAAGGAGGGTCGGAGTGGAGAAGTGGTTTTCATCCACTCAGAGTTATGGTTATCATCCAATAAGGCATGCCAATCAAAATATGAAGGTTGGCATTGGGAGGCATGAATGGCTGAGGTTAATAACTAAAATAGTTGACAACCTTGACCCTTAACATTAGATAACCATGACCCTTAACATTTTGACAACTCGTGCCCATTCATTTTTATTGCAGATTAACTTATATTAGAATATTATGTCTCGTCGGCCCATCCGATACTATTGTAATGGAGAAAGAATATACAAAAAGAAAAAATTTTCGTACGTAGGTGGGGGACTCAAAAGGGGTTCTTGTAAGGGATGATATTACGTATCGAGAGCTCCTACATAAAATGCATCAGCTTACGAAAACCACAACAGATGAATTTTATTTGATAATGAAGGGTGTGTACGGTGAGGTAGTACGTTGATTACTCCCTCCACATACAGTCATAGATAATGAAATGAAGATCTTGAGTCATATATGCTCTTCTTTGAACAAAGTCCACATACTCAAATACCATTATATATTGATAAAGCGCAGCGTACACCTCTCGTGCAATAAAGTAGCATACACTCTACATTACATTTGAACATATGGTCCCCTGATTTACAGCCTTTAAGCAATGATCGATGACTTGATGATTGTAATATACCTGGCCCTTCAAGTAATGATACGTGTCATGATCGAGGATTCGATTATTGCAATATACATGAACCTTCAAATAATGATACATGTCATGTTCGAGGACTCGACGATTGCGATATACCTGACCCTTCATGTAATGATTAATGTTAATGAAAAGCTGACGACTGCAATATCATCATCCCTTCCACTAATGCTACATGTCTTGATCCCACAGTTCAGTTCAATCCACAACCTATAAACTAAAATTTACGCTTATCGGTCAATGAAGAATATCAAGATATTCATGTATCACTGAATACTTTCTTTGCTCCATTTGATATCATTCCACTTGATATATGTATAGCCGATGTAGCTTTTGTTAATGTAAATCATTAAGGATATCTGGAAATGGTGGACCAACCCAATAAAATATCTTTCGAACAAATGTTTAAGTACAATGGTCAATTACAAAATTTTCTAAGTAAATATGTGATGTGCCATAGATTTTAGTATACGGTCCTAAATTCAAATAAGCTGAGATGTAAGATTGGGTGCATTATAAAAAGTTGTAGTTGGATGATGCATGTATCAAAAGTGAATGATGTAGAAATGTTCAAAATAAGGACTTACAACTCTAAGCACACATGTAACATATCGTTTGAGCCAATACACTACTACAAGGAAACTATCGAGGAGAGCGGACATGATACAGTAACTTCAAAGAGAAGTGAAAGAGATCATTGCCAATCCATCAGTCTGATAAGTAGTGAATTTGGTGTTAATCGTAGAAGTTCGGGATTGACCTACATGCTAAAAGAAATTCAGCATCGAAGAATAAGACATATAGGGTTAAAATCAGATACAAAAAAAAAAGCATGGAAAGGTAATGAGATCACAATAAAAGAAGTCTTGAAATCTTATGAGGAGTCTTATAATGAACTTTCGATGCATCTTCATGAGCTAAGAAAGGAAAATTTAGGGACAGTAACGAAATTACAGGTGAATAAAGAAACAAACAGTTTAGAATGATACTTAATCTCAATTGGATAGTGCATCTAAAGCCTCTAGCTGCATATTCGAAGGATTTTATGTGTTGATGTAGCACATTTAACAGGAAGATAAAAAAGTGTTATCTTCTTGGCTATGATATTAAATGGAAATAATCATGTCATCCCAATAGTATATTGTTGAGGGTCAAATATTACATATCAAACCCTGTTATTGCCTAGGTTTTCAAACATGATACTGTTTAACGGCCCGATTTAAATCATGTTTGTGTTGCAAGGCGTATTTACGAGCCTGGACTGGGAAAATGTATTAAAAGCATAGATTTAACGCTCCGAAGTCACCAGAGCAAAGAAGGGACTCCAGGGGACCAAGTTCGATGGATAGTCACGCCAGAGATCCGAGAAAATCAAGAAACTGGAACTTAAGTGGCTCAAAAGACGTCCAAAATGCAAGATCACAGGGTTCTCACCATCCGATCAGCTCAAAACTGCATACATGGCTTGAGGGCCCTAAATAAACCGTACACGTCAAATTTCAGTAGTTGGATCGTCATGGAAGTGGTCCAATGGTCAGATCAGCCCATGAATGTGTGATTTGGGGCCCACCTGAGATCTGGATACGCTACAAAGTTGGTCTCGCCCCATTTTATGAGGTGACACAATAGATGGTCGGAGTAGATTTCTCAGAATCATCATCGTAGACCCCACCTATGTTGAGTGTACATCGTGCACTATTGCACTAGCCGTGCACGGCATAAAAGAAAAGTCCCGCTCCGTCTCTGACCGAGACTCCTCCCCGCGCCTGTGGGAAAATTTAATTTTTTTCGTCCAGCGTCCGCACACGGACGTGCGGACGGATCTTTGTGGGCCACACCATACATCAACGGTCAGATCCGGACCGTCTATGAGACCCACATGTCCCCTATCACTCAGGCCTAGTGGATAGATTTCAAATTATTGCGTAGATCGGTTTTTCACCTTTCCAACGCAGCTCGGACGGTGGAATAAGAACTCTGGTGGGCCACTTCAAATACAATCCAAAAGCATCCATCTCCAACGTTTTTTCGAGGGGAATCGAATGGACAGACTGGATTTCGAAACCGAAATCGATCATGGACCCCACCAACTTCGACAGCAAGCCCCGCGTGCGCAGGCCCTGTTTCTGGTCCGGTCGAGGCTGGGATTTGCAGGGGATAGTGGGCCACGGTCATCAATGCTTTGAGTGATTCATACCGTCTAATGTGTCCATAGGGAGGCCAATATTCTAGCTAAGATTTCAGAATTGTCAGGTAGGTCGATATCACGCTGCAAATACACCCCAAACGCAAGTCGTTTTGTGTTTTTACTGCGCATACGAACTCAGTTGCGGAAACAAAGTGCGAAAGCTCTCCTGGTGCGGAAGGGACACTTCGACCTAAGTGTTGAGGAGGGTCTTCTATAAAACAGGGGAGAGAAAGCATTAAAAGGAGTTTTTTTTTGGGCAGGGACATGAGAAGCAAGAAAAAAGGATAGAGAAAACGTGAAGAAGCGGGAGAGAGTACAGGGGGCTGGACGTGAAGCTGGTTCTTCTTTTCTCTCCTTCTTGTTCTTTTCTTTCTCTTTTTATTTCTATTTTCATTTGATTTGTTCAGGCCATTCATGTGTGGCTAAACCTCTTAGCTAGGGCTAAGAGGTGAAGCCTGTAGCGAGATGGGAGAGTCTATTCTATGCATTTAATTTAAATTTCTGAACTTAATTTGATTTTAAGTTGATTATTAAAGGAATATTTTTTCAGTCTTTAATGGTCTGTTGTGACTGAAATTACAATGGGTTTGCAATGGCTTTGAATATTTCTTTTTCTCTTTTAATGTTTATGACGTCAGGAGGCCCTGTTGTTCACCATTGTCTCCTGGGCATGGTTGGATGATAGTACCCTTCCTAACTTTCATGCACTGTTGATTGGTTGGTAATTAGTTTAATCCTGTTGTTTGCTTTGTCGCCTGGGCATGGTTAGATGATGGAATCCATTCTAATTCATATACCTTTCATCTTTTGAAAACCAGATCAAGTAAGTTCAACTTAATTCCATAATTTTTGAAACAGGCATAAGATCTCCCTGATCTCTACAAGTGGATCCTCTGAATCCCTAGTTTCCTTCCTCTGAATTCCTTAAAGTTTTAGGTAATTATTCCACAATCATTCCTTAAATTCTATTTGGTTTAGATCACATCTTAGTCTAGTTTTAGTTCTACTTGGTTTCAGATAACGTACAGGTATCAGTCCCTGTGGATTCGACCTCGGTCTTACCGAGTTTATTACTACATCACAACCCTATACTTGGGGAGTGAACATATATGGGATTGGAGAATTGGAGAACAATAATAGTTGAAGTTGGTTTCTTCATAATTTATACAAAGCAATCGGGATCCTTCCAGGACTTGTTATTATGTTAGATCGTCACAAAAGGTTGTTCAGTGAAGTCACTATCACCTTTCCTTATGCAATTCATGTATATTATACGCATCATATTTTAGGAAATATGAAGAAGGTATATTCGGATGATTTAGTGAAAGATTAGTTTTGGAATGCTATTAAGACATTTAGGATATCCAATTTTCGAGATATGATACGATGCATTCAAATGGTGAACCCTATTGCATATTAGTTTTTTAATGGTATATATAAGGAAAGATGGGCATCTGTATTCTTTCCCGGCAAAAGATATAATATCGTAACCACGAACATAGCCAAGAGCATGAATGCACTATTCGTATATGCATGATCAAACTTCTTGAAGAAGTAATGACTAAAATCCAATAGTTCTTCCTCTATAAAAGAGATGAGGCATTGGCATATAAGGGAACTTTAACTCCTTGGGTCGAAAAAAGACTGAGTGAACTTTATTACTTGCAAGTGTGAAGGCACGATGCACTGCGACTTTTGTGGATGAGTACTTCTGTGGATGAGTTCCAATTGACATCGATGAGCATTACTGACATAGTGAAGTTAAGAGAAATGAAGTGTACGTGCGGTGAGTTTAGTTGTATATTGTTATCTTGTGTGCATGTGATAGCAACTTACGATAAGTATCAGCTTAATATTTACAAATATTGCTCTCCATTATATACGAAAGAATTTTTTCATAGAATATACCAAGAATCGATTTACCCAATGTTTGACAAGACACAATAGAATATCTCGGACAATGTGAAAATATTATGTGAGGATATGAAACCCCCACAAATAAGAAGTTCTGTTAGAAGATAAAAATATTTGAATTACATCTCAATAAGAATATAAGCTAATACTTAAATGCTCATGATGTAAGCAAATAGGTCACAATCGATGTCAATGCACCTTCATCCCTACAGGCTGAGACTTTTGAGATTTTTAATAATTTCACATGTTTCGAAAAAAATCTGCCTTAATATAATCAAATGTAATGGGAATTTTGAGCCTCTTTTTTTAAAGACTCAAAATTTTATTCATATCCAATGATTTTTACCAAAAAAAGCCTTCGGGCAGACCTATCACTAAAACAGATGGGACCTCCTATTATGAGAAAAAGAACGAAAGACACCAAAGAAATCATCCCTCCCTCAAATAATCCAAACCCATCCTATCTGGAAATAAGAGACCTCTGGTTATATAGGATAGAGTCGCTTGCAATTCAAAAAGTCTACTACACTGGCTCTCACTACCCCTCCAAGCTAGGTTGTTCGCTACAACATTCACCTCCCTTGGGGTATGAGCGATAGAAACCTCCATAACTCCCATGAGCGCCTCGACCCTGACCTGCCAGTAGCACATGGACCATGTGGGACCCAATTGCATGGAGAGGATCCTTATGATAGATTTGGAGTTACTCGCTATCTCCACCTTGGAGAAACTTAATTCGATGCAACGGAAGAGACCCTCCCAGATCGCTCTGATCACGGCACGAGAATTGAAACCGATGCCATAGCCGAAAGAGAAGGCGAATAGGAAGTTACCCTCACTACATCTACCAATGCCTCCACCTCCTGAAGGGCCCGGGTTCCCAAGTGAAGAGCCATCGACATTGATTTTAACCCAGCCCCTCTTAGGTCTTATCCATTTGACAACTTTGATCCTCTTCAGATACGACGTGGCCCCATCAATACCCAAGCCTGCAAGGGTTGTAGCTGAAACACATTTTACCACCTTAGGAAGGGGAAGGGATGGGTTGAGCCTTGTGATCAAGTGGTGGACCCTAGTAATCACCTTCGCTGCGCAAAACAAGGAACTGTCGAAGCGAACAGCATTTCTAGACATCCAAATTTCTCGAAAGATGAGAGGGGGTGAGGCCCCTCAAGATATGCAGACGGTCAAATGGGCCAGCTGCCACTCACCACCTGGCTGCTCTGCCAAAGCTGTGTCTTGGGCCTAAGAAGGAATGTTGAAAAAGAACTAAAAATGATCCCACACCTTCTTAATTGTGCTGCCCAAGGAGAAGACATGGTCGATTGTTTCCGTGTAGGGTGGAAATGGAGGAGGACAACAATCACATTTGGATTGAAATTGTATTTATTGATTAATAATGTTATTTAATATTGTCTTATGATGTATCATCATTCAAAAAATATGTTACTATTGTGTAATCAATAAAGGTCGAGGTTATTATCCATTAAAGGTCAAGATTATCATCCACCAAGGATCGAGGTTAACGAACTATTCACCAAGGGTCAAAGTTATCATCAACTAAAGATCAAAATTATGATCCATTAAAGAGCGATGTTTAAAATAAAAAAAAATAAAAAAAAAAACTATTCACTAAGGGTCTTAGCCATAATTCTAACCTTATAAGCTTAGTGGTATTTATGCAATACCCGCAATTTTATAAACATGCGGAAGTGAAAAAGTGTGTCCATGGCCCAAGCTCTCTCTCTCTCTCTCTCTCTCTCTCTCTCTCTCTCTCTCTCTCTCTCTCTCTCTCTCTCTATATATATATATATATATATATATATATATATATATATATATATATATATATATCTCAAAGATGCCAAAGGTAGTACACATCCAATCTCTCTAAGTACAGAATGTCTCTCCCTTTGAGAAAGGATCTTATATGAGGAGGGTCTAGGGTTTCAAGGGATACACCAATTATAGCGCTCCATCACCATAGAAACATTTGTGTACCCTACTATAAATGATATCTATTTATTTTTCTAATCCATGCACCCCTAACCGTCTAAATCCCTCCGCTATCCTTGGTCCTCCTTTATGGGGTAATTCTCATGCCATCCCAAGGTATAGATCAAACATATCTTAGTCATTAAATATCCATCAAACATGATCTAAAAATTAACATTTAAAAGTAAAATTTAATATTTGTAAAACCATGATTAACCAATTGGAGGCCTCGGAGGTGTCTGTTGGCTTTTTAAACACTTGATGGATGATCTAAACCTTAATATCAAACAACAAATTTCATGTCCTAGGTAAACCAAGTGAATCTCATATTAGATTGTATGTACTTTGAGGATCTTAATAAGGACACCCAGCTACACCTACTTTCAATAGACATGCAATAGTCTCGTAAGGAGAGCCAAAGCACAATTAATGAAGCCCTCTTAATTCACAAATCCACAAGTCATGAGAATTTTGATAGAACTAGTGGAACCACAAGCATATTTAACTCTAGACATAATCCCAACCTTGATACTTGCAAGTGATCTATACAATATAAGTGACTAAAGGCCCCAATTAAGAAATCATCCATGCCCAGCTTACCCACTCATGTGGGATAACGATGAAGGTAAATTGACATCGAATTGGCCTTGATGGATGGAGACTGTCAATCCTAACACCAAGCCAATCCATTCACATGAGATAACCATTTAATTATATTACAAGTATGCTTAAGAACCTATATGGTGATGGCAAGAAGGAGATCCATAGACCATAACTCTCCGTTGACTTCCAAGCCATTCTATCCAATCTCAGGTGCCTAAAAACAACTAAGATATTCCTTTCAAAGCCACATTAATCATGTTTCATAGGAATTAATTTAGTAAATGCATCATACCGTTTAAAAATATATTTTTTTTTAAAAAGAAAAAGAAAAAAAAGGGCCCAATAACATTGGTTTTTCAAGGCAGAACCCAACAATTGGCATGACACCATTTTAGCGATGTATGATTGCCCGCGGTATATGATTGCCCTCCACCTCTTGTTCAAGTTGGAAGTTAAGCTGCATGGTCATGATAACCTATTCTGTTGTCTTAAAGAACATCTTACCTCTGCACAAGCCTACATGAAACTTCAAGCTGATAATCACTGTATATATGCATAGGGAATTTGTTGTGGACGATTGGGTATTTCTTCATTTATAGCCCTACCAACAAACTTTGATGGACATTAGTGTTAACATGAATCTTGCACCAAAATTCTAAGGGCATTATCTAATAGTGCAATACGTTGGCTTTATTGCTCACAAATTCAATTTACCTCCTTCTCGCATAAATCTTTTTTCCATGTATCTTAACTTTTAAAAAAAACTCAGTGCTTTTGTTCATCTTAAGATAAGCCACCGCCTTTTACAAAGGAGATGTTAGAAAATAATCTATTGGATATACCGAAAATAAAAAAATAAAATAAATATGAATTTCGTTTCACTAGGCTGAATCACGTAAAATAATACGCTGTCTTTAAAGCGTGATTCGCCCCCTATCAATTGTTGATGGGTTACAGGCGAATTACTTCCAAGATAAGACAAGCCTATCTGGATCCAGTGTGCAGCAATCACGATGGGTCCACTTTGGAATAGTTTAATGTAATAGATCTGTTCTTGCAGAATTAGACAGTGGAAATGTTCACAGTATTCTAAAAAGAAGATCTGGAGTATCTAATGGGAGAGATGGTATTGAGATGATTGATTTTGGATCAAAATAGTCCAGTTTATATAGGCACCGGGTAGTGGACTATTTCAAATGTTTCTGACCGTTGACTATTAAATCCAGCTGTTTCTGGTCATCAGATCACAAGATCTGACCGTTGGATCATCATGGCCTGTCCGTTTTCGGACCGTTGTGGCTTTCAAGGCAGCTAGCCGTTTTAAAAAACTACTGAATATTTTGGATCAAAGTGCGCCAACTAGTGCCACTACAGCCACGCTGCCGATGCCCGTGCCCGAGCGCGTGCGTCTGTTCCAGTGGAACATGCAACCTAAACATCTCCATCTTCAAAACATCTAAGTAAGAATACTACCCATACATCCATATATAAATTCCAAAAACTTTTCTACCATTTTCGATATAGGACTAAAAGCATATATCGCACTTTTTAATTTGAAATTCCTTAAAACTGTTTTGGCGACAAAATCCCAAAATTTTAAAATTTTGAATATTTATAAAAAAAAAAAAACTACGAATTTCAAGAGGAGAGATTTGGACCGCCGGATGATTAAAAAGAATAAACGTTCAGTTACAGAATTGTTGGTGAAGTGAAATGGTATACTGATAGAGGATACAACCTGGGAGATGTAGCATAACCTCCAACACCAATTTCCATTCTTCACGCAACGGGGGCATGGCAATGCTTCAATAGGAGCAATGCCACGTCCCAAGCATTTCATCCAAGTGTCATATGTTCAAAGGCCAACATCGTCCACGCCCCACTAATAATAATAGCTGTTAGTAGCTGTTATCTTTATGGATCTTATGGTGATTAATTTGAATTCCTAAAAGTAAGGATATGGTTTGCTGGCAGTGATTTGAATTCTTAAGAAGTTAGGATATAGTTAGCCAGTTGTGGTCAAACATCCTCTATCGGCAGGATGAGAATACTAGTAGCAAGGTTATTTTCATCTTTGGCGATCTAAGAAATAATAAGGAAGAGGTACTTTCTCATTCACATGCCTAATCACAAGAGGACGCCGGTCCCCTCTCAAATCGTGGGCCACTAACCCAGTGTGACAGGATTCAGACTCCAGTCGCATCAGGACATTTCTGTACTCTATTGGACATACAGCCATCTGATTTGTGTACAAAACCAGAAATCCTTTCACTCTCAAATTGGGAAGCGGATTGGCTGGTGTACGACACACCACCGATGTGGCTGGTGTGCTGACGTCACTAAGTTATATCCAAACCGTCTCGTCCACTTGGTTAGATCATTGAAAGGCTTAAGCTGAAATAAGACAGATCCAAAAATGAAGTGGACCACACTTTAAAAAGCAATGGGGGATTGAACGCCTGCCATTGAAACCCTTTCGGGGGTCACAAAAATTTAGGATCAATATGATATTTGTTTTTTCTCTTCATCCAGGTCTGTGTGACCTTATAAACAAATTGGATGGAAAATAAACGTTACGATGGGGGCCATGCTTTGACGGTGAGATTCATTGTCCCACTGCTATTTGCGGTGTGGTCCACTTGAGCATTGGAAATTATTCATTTTTGGGATGAATTTGTATAATGATCTCTTCAAATGGATGAACGGTGTAGATATGATAAAAACATCATTTTAGAGTCCATGTAACTTTGATCTCATTTAAACCGTTCCTACAGCCTAGAGCGCGAGGAACGTTAGCGCTTGTCTTCGCACGACACGTACCCACACCAGATGGGTCGATGGCCGCTTTCAGCGAAGACGAGCTGAGCTCGGGGCTTTACAAACGGTTTAAAGTATATCAAAATTACATAGGTTTATAATGATGTATTTATTATATCCACACTGTTAATCCACTTGGCATGATCATTTTAGAACGTGAGCGCAAAAATTATTCATAACTAAAGCTCATGTGAACTACGCCATAAATAGAAGTGGGACAGTGATTTTCACCACTAAAACATTTACAGGGCCTACTATAATGGAGACGGATTGGCTACTCCCCAGACACCAGCCAATGGCTGGTGGTCAATGCTTTGTGGGCCTCATCATGATGTATGTGGTTCATCCATGCCGTCCATCTATTTTTTTTAGATCATTTTATGTTATGAGAGAAAAAAATGAGATATATCAAAATCTCAAGTGGACCACATTACAGGAAACAGTGTTGAAAGAATGGTGACCATTAAAAACGTTTTGGGGGCCATAAAAGTTTTGTATCAAGCTGATATTTATTTTTTCTCTTCATCTGGGTCTTTATGACCCAATCAACAGATTGGATGTAAAATAAACAGTACAGTGGACCTTAGGAAGATTTTAATGGTGGATATCCAATCATTATTGTTTTCCTGTGGTGTGGTCCACCTGAGATTTTTATCCCCATCATTTTTTTCATTAAACCATAAAATTATCTATAAAAATGGATGAACGGAATGGATGAAACAAATGCATCCTAGTGAGGCCTACAGAGCACCGACCACCGGCCATGGGATGGTGTCAGGGGGGAGTAGCCAATCCGTCTCCTACTATAATCTGTCCATAAGATTACACGGACCTGAATGAAGAGGAAAAACAATCATATGATTGAAAACTTCAGTCAATCCAAAAGGGTTTCAACGGTAGATGTTAAATCCCCACTGCTTTTTACAGTGTATTCTTTGGATTTTTACACTCTCCAAATGAACATGCTATTTGGATATAATACATACCTAATAGTGAGACCCACATAATTTGGTGACATCAATACACTAGCCAGGTGGGTGGTGTGTGGTACACCAGCCAATCCGGTTCCCTCGTATTGTAGCCGGCTAAGGATTCCGATTGCACATGCCTGTCAGGACATTTTTGTAGTGTACTGGCCAGTGCATCCATCGCATTTGTGCTCAAAACCAGGACGCCCTTTCCGTCTCACATTGTGGGGCGGCTAACCCAGCGATAGTATTTTGACTCCGTCACAGGCTTGCCAGGACATTTTGGCCAAACATCCATCTCATTTCTGGACGCGGATTGGATTGCGTCCAACCCCGCCTACTTTGAGTGACCACCTTTATGTATGGGTTTTATCCCACCGTCCAGTTATTTTTTCGTATCATTATAGGGTATAATATGGAATATCCAAGGCTCAAGTGGACCACACCACAGGAAGTAGGGGTGATAATGACTCTCACCATTGAAACTTTTCTAGGGCCCATCGTAATTTTTATTTTCCGTCCAAACCATTCATAAAGTTACATAGACCTAAATGAAGAGAACATAAATATCAAATTCATCCAAAACTTCTGTGGCCCCTAGAAGTTTTCAACAATAAGAATTTAATACCCATTGTGTAGTCCACTTGAGCCTTGAATCTGCCTCACTTTTCAACCTATACCCTAAAACGATGGGTACAAAATAAATGGATGGTGTGGATAAGACCCATACATCATGGTGGCCACTCAAAGCTGCCACCCATTCCCAGCTGGAGATGGGCGCGGGTAGGACGCAATCCGCGTCCCTCAGTTGTGGACGAAACCAGGATGCCCTTCCCGTCTCAAATTGTGGGCCAGCTAACCCAGTGATAGGATTCCGACTCCATCAAAGGCCTATCAGCACATTTTTGTACTGTATTCACCAGTACATCCATCTCATTTGTAAACCAAACTATAGTTTGAAAACCCATAAGCTAGAATCGAGTAATTGATCTTTAACTGGGTCAGATCAACTCAAGACACAAACTCAAGAGTTTTTATTTTTTTTTGTTAGTAGGCCCCAATGTCAGTTGACACTTCACATTTAGCCACCCCCATTAGCGATGGATACCAAGACTTCATTGTTGAAACAAGGTATCTTTCACTCAGCCTGTCACTTGAGCAATAGATCAGGTAGTAAACTCAAAGTTTAATATATAATTAAAATATTATTTATAGGGTTCTGCTAATGTCCCCAGCCGTCATCATCGATGATAGTAATGCGTCCAAAAAATTTAACTGACACGTGAGATTTCTAATCATCAATCCAAACCATTCATTCAATAATATCATTGGGAGCAAGCTATATTGCAAGAATCAAACTAACTTTATGATCCTAGCCCTGTGAATGAGGTTGATTTGTTCCAACCATCTTTATATTTTGTAACAAGCCATAGATCACATGATTAGAATTATCAAACCAAAGTGCTCTTTAGAAAATCTAAGCAATACAAAGTGAGATCTATTGGATAGATGATTCAAGATAATGACTGAACCTATTTTATTTCTTCACTCAATATTAATTTTCCTTTTTCCATGATACCTATCCAACGCTCAGAATCATCTCATTCACATTATTTTTTGCATCATGGGTTGTCCCTAGTTGTAAGAAGGAATGGAACGATGACTGAGCATCTTTTAAGTGTCACTTAAAAGCTTTGGGTACGATTGCTCACATCCCATTAAAGCAGGACAGTTAGCAAAACCCTTATTTTATATTGATAAATATGTAAAAATAACTAGAAATATTATAAAGCATTGCAAAATAAAAGAATGTTCAAATGTAGGAAAGAATGGATGGTCTGAATTGATGATCCAACAAAGCTTTGGGGACAATTGCTAACATGCTAGGAAGGTGCGACGCAGTAGCAAAAACCTTGTTTATATTGATAAATACATAAAATAGTTTGAAATATTACTAAGTACTGTAAAATAAAAAAATGTTCAATTTTTCAATTTTTGTTAGACACATTGATTAACTACTTGAATTTGTCTACATGAGCCTGTAGGTTCAGCCCACACTTCGCATTTACTTGTGACTCACCAGGTGACTCGGTTCAAATGGACTTAACTAGAAATCTTGTCAAGTCGAGTTGACTAGTCTGAATTTAAAATCTAGTTAAAGAGTTTTTTTAGACCTATGGACGAAATAGCTTCGTATCAATGCATCATTTTCTGCCACATGAATTTTCAAAATCCCATTTTGAAATGACTATCAGTAGGTGGGAAATTTGTGCCTACCAACCCACTCCCTTAGACAAGAATGTCACGTTATCTTTTCGTTTCTTTTTTTCTTTGGTTTCATCCTTTTTAGTTCAACCAACTCAAATTTCTAAACGTCTGACCAGAGTCAGCTAATCCACTAGTTCTGTTGAAAAATAAAGTCTTGGTTGGTCCAACAATCCTTCCCATTGGATTTGAGTGCTGAAGTGGACTTTCATCACATTCTTCTACTTATCCGTCCTTTTCAAAATTGGTGGTCGTGACCTGATTCTTAAACCAGGTCACATCAATGGTGGAACATCTGGTCATTGGCCAGGTAAGGTGCTAGTGGAGCAAGTTGATCTGATGACCTGTTGGAGCGGGTCCAGGCCGAAAACGTCGACCTGATTATTAGATGGTTAGCCATAAAACCTCTTGATCCGGATCTACACGACCTAAGTTGTATAGTATGCAATTTTAAATGGATATGATTTGGACTAATTTCAAATAGACCCGAACCCGAGCTTGTACACCAGATGCACCATGTAAATAATTACCAAAGTCTAGGGAAAGTAGGAAACTATATGTAATTAACAAATCTATTTAGGTAACTGACAGATTATCCACGGGAACTGAGAGATGTGAAACAATAATATATTAGTTAGTGATTGTTGTGGGGAAATTCAACTCGACAAGTTAAGCCAGCTACGGACTTCGGAGCTCGGAGGGGAGACCTCGGGAATGTACGAAGGATAAGCATGGCCGAGTCCTCTCTCGGCCCATCCCAGCTCCGAGCTGCCATCATTTAAGAACTCAACAAAATGGTCAATCTACATACCAGTCTTAATCTGAGGCTTGGAGCCGAGGCCATCTTAGTCCGAGGCCCAGAGCCGAAGTAAAGGGCATGCGACCAGTCCCGACTACCAGCATTTGGCCTCGAGTTAGATGAGGCCGAGGCTGAGGCCAGATGTAGATATTCTGAGTGCCAAACTAGGAAACTACCCAAACGTGGACGTGACCAAATATCTCGCCAACAGATACACACCCTTTAGACAAATACGTTGCATGATCCATATATTGCAAATAATATCTTCATGATCAAAATATCCTGCTGATTGAGTAAATCATGCCGAGATTAATGGACGTGGATTGTCCAACCCACAGGTATAAATACTAGGGGACCCCATTGTTACAGGTACGCAATATCTCGCATCATCTCTCTACTTTCGACTTAGACTCAGATTTTCTAGCCTGACTTAGGCATCGAAGGGTCCCCCAGCTAAGGCAGGGTCTCCTTTACTCACCCCTTTGTGCAGGACCAGGGTTCGTTGGAGGTTTGCAGCATTGAGTGGAGGGTGGTTTAGATTTTGACCTCAACATTTTTTAGTGTCATCTGTGGGAAACGAGATAAAAAGCTAGGAAGTTCATCAAACATTACGAGAGGAAAGAAAAAGGTGACAGCGATGGAGCCCAAACTTAATGGACAACATCAGTCTTCTTCGTTACTACATACCGAATCGACTCCAATAGAGCCATCTCAGCGGACTAGGAGTCGAGGAGGAAAGTATAAGCGCTATAAAATAAAATCCAGATGTTGAAGGACGAAATTAGTCGAATGAAAACATAGCAAAACCAACAACCACTTCTTAATATGGTGAAAGCCACTCCGGTACCCAAGGAACAACCACAGCAGGTCAGTTCCCGGGTCAGAGGGTCCCAAGCATGGTCCGCATGAGCTCCGAACCCTACGCGTAATGCAACGTCCCAGGAACGATCTGCCCGAATCTCAGAAACTGCTCGGGATGCAGAGCCGTCTTACGTGTCCATCACTTCGGCTCTGACCCCCATTGACCTCCGCCATTGGCTCAAGAGGAGAAGACAGGGCAGAGCACCCACGGTGACGGAGGGCCCCCAAGAGATAGAAGCAGAGAACCAGAATCCTTGGGAAGCCCAACTTAAGGAACTCCGATTTTAGACTTTTCAAAAGAATCAGCAATCGGCACCCGTCCCAACTGTAGTCCAGGCGATGATGGAAGAGACCGAGCCTCCCTTCACCTCAGAAATCATGGATGAGGTGATGCCGCCAAAGTTTAGGATGCCTCCCGTCATCCAATTCTCTGGGTCTGGAGACCTGTTTGAGCATGTAGAGTCATACAATTCGTGGATGCAGATCTAGTCGGCCACGGATGCAATGATGTGCAGAGTTTTCTCAATAACCCTCTCTGGGTCTGCTTGGAGTTAGTATCGACAGCTTAAACCAAAGTTGATCAGCTCTTTTGCAGAGCTCAACAGATTGTTCCTTACCCAGTTCATCTCTGGTAATAAGAGTCAGAAGCCAACTACCCATCTGTTTACCCTCAAGCAGGGGAACAAGGAAACGCTGAAAGACTTTATTGCCCACTTCAACGAGGAGGTGTTGTTAGTGGAAGACTACGATGACAAAATGGCACTCTCAGCCATGTTTAACGGGCTCAAAGAGGGGAAGTTCACTTTCTCGATCGGGAAGAATCCACCGACCACCTTGGCTGAGCTCATTAGCAAGGCTCAGAAATATACCAATGCCGAGGAGTTCTTTAACTCCCAGAGGAACGTCTGAGTAGCTGAGCAGTCGTCCAAGGAAAAGCGACCGAGGGACGAAGAGCCTCGGTCATCTAGCAAAAGGCCTAATGATCGCGCCACTCGCGATTGCCGACCAAGCAAGAAGCTTGAGAGCAAATTCTATTCTTACACTTCCCTCAACACATCTCCTGAGCAGATCCTGCTAGACATCGGGGGCTAGAAACTCCTGAACTGGCCGGTTTGCATGAAGATCAACACAGAGCAATGAGACGAGCGCAAGTACTGCCGTTTTCATCGCGACCACGGTCACAATACGAGCGACAGTGTGGATCTTAAGGATGAGATCGAGACCCTCATCCGTAGGGGTCATCTGCGACGATACACAAGGAAGAGAAATTAGCTCAGAAAGAAGAACGGTCGAGCAAGACTGCAGAAGAACCTGTCGAGATTCGAATAATCTATGGTGGCTCATCTGGTGGAGGTGACTCGAACAGGGCTCGCAGAGCTCACTCTCGGAGCTCGGACCCAGAGCATTGCATCCACTTAGCTAAAAGGCTGAGGAAAGAACTCCGAGTCAGCCCCTACAGTCTGACTTTCACAGAGGATGACGGACGCAGAATCTAGCATCCGCACGACGATGCCTTCATGGTGACTATGACCATAACCAACCACAAGGTTTACCGTATTTTGATTGACACAGGGAGCTCAGCCGATGTCATCTATTCTGAAGCATTCGAGAAAATGGAGATTGAAAGGTCACGCCTCCGACCAGTGAAAACTCCTCTGCATGGCTTTATCGGAGATAGGGTGATCCCTGAGGGAGCCATCAATCTCCCCGTGACAACAGGAGAATCCAGTATCAAGTCACACTTCTTGTAAACTTTCTTGTTATCAATGTGCCATCAGTGCACAATGTCATTCTGGGTCAACCTTCCCTTAATGCAATGAGGGCGGTTGTGTTCATATACCATCTGATGATGAAGTTACCCGCTGAAGGCAGGGTTGGATACCTCCGAGGGGACCAACGTGAAGCTAGGAGATGTTATGCGATAGCTGTGAGAAAAGGGTCGATAAAGCAGGCCCTCACCATCAACGTCCTCTACCCCATAACTCACACGGAAGATCCGCCCCATGAAGGACCTGAAGACCGTCACGCTTGAGGAAGCTGACTTGAGCAAAACTGTTTAGCTCAGATCTTCGTTGAATTCCGAGTAAAGGTCTCAGATGCTGACTTTCCTACAACAGCACAGGGACGTCTTCGGGTGGTCGCACGAGGATATGCCGGGCATCTCTCCCGACGTCATGGTTCATAGGTTGAACGTGGATCTGAATTGCAAACTAGTGAAACAGAAGAGAAGGGCGTTCGATACTGAGAGATACTCGACCATAGCCGATGAATTTTCTAAGTTCCTCAGCGTCAGCTTCATCGAGGAAGTACATTATCCAAACTGGATTGCCAATGTGATCCTAGTGAAGAAATCAAACAAGAAGTGGCGGGTCTATGTAGACTACTCAGACCTGAACATGGCCTGTCCGAAGGATAGCTTCCCCTTACCTCGGATCGACCAGCTAGTGGACAGCACGGCTGGACACGAGTGACTCCCCTTCCTGATGCCTATTCCGGGTACAATCAGATCCCAATGCACCCTCCAGATAGGCAAAAGACTACCTTCGTCACTGAGAAAGGACTCTACTATTATCGGGTCATGCCTTTTGGCCTGAAGAACGCTAGAGCAATATACTAGAGATTGGTAAACCAGATGTTCACCAAGTAAATCGGTTGGACAATGGAAGTTTACGTTGATGACATGCTTGTCAAGAGCGTCAAAACGTCCAACCACCTTGTGGACCTCGGGGCGACATTCTCGATCCTCCGGGAATACTATATGAAGCTGAACCCGGCCAAGTGTGTCTTAGGAGTCTATTCAAGTAAGTTCTATGGGTTTCAAGTCAGCCAAAGAGGTGTCGAGGCGAATCTTGAGAAGATCAAGGCATTGCTCGATATGAGCTCGCCTCAAACAACAAAGGTGATCCAGTGTCTGACTAGCTGAGTAGCAGCACTCGGTCGGTTTATCTCCAGAGCTACAGACAAGTGTCTCCCCTTTTTTCAGCAACTAAAAGGTCATAGGAAAGCCAAGTAGACCCCTAAATGCGAGCAGGCGTTCCAATAGCTGAAGCAATATATGGGTTCGCCTCCCCAGATGACGAAGCTGGAAGAGGGCGAGCTCCTATTCTTGTACCTAGTGATCTCTACCTCGGCCGTCAGTTCTGTGCTCATTAGGGAGGAAGGAGGCAAGCAGTATCCTGTCTCCTACATAAGCAAGGAAATGGTACCCACCGAGACCAAGTACCCAAGCATGGAGAAGCTAGAACTCAATTTGGTCTTCTCAACATGGAGGCTGCGTCCGTACTTCCGAGCACACACCATCATGGTTCTGACCAACTCCCCCTCAGACAAGTCCTTCAAAAGCTAGACATCTCAGGTTGGCTGACGAAATGGGTGATAGAACTCGAGGAGTTCGACATCCAATATCGTCCGAGGATTGCAATCAAGGGCCAGGCTGTGGCTAACTTTATAATCAAGTTTACTATTCCGAATGCAGACGTCGAAGTAGAAGTAGCTCTTGCGACCCCACCTGTTCCCTCGCCTATTAAGGATATGGAGTCACAGCAGAGGTGGGTCCTTTATGTTGACAAGTCGTCCAATGCCAAGCGCACCAGGGCAGGAATTGTATTGGTCACTCCCGATTCTACGAGTATCCGGTACGCCATCAGGCTCGATTTCAGAGCTTCTAATAACGAAGCAGAGTACGAGGCCCTGTTGGCTGGACTCAGACTGGCAACAAGTTTGGGGGTTCAGTCCCTTGAAGTACGATGTGTGTCAAGCTCCAAACTCGAAAACCAGACTCACAAAATTTTTTATCATCGAATCCAGCACTCACAGCCTCCATAGTACCCCATTCTTGGCCCCCGGCAGCCATACACCAAGTTCCGATCCTGGAATTCTACAAGGAGGATTTCAAATATGATTTTGATTCGTAATAAGTATAACCATAAGCATAACACACGAACAAGAACTACAAGAACACCATCACATAATCCACTATGATAAAAAACTTTAAGGTACAATGCATAAGAAAGGAAATATAAGATAACAATAATAACGAAAACTCCAGAAGCTCGACTGAATGCTCCTACTGTGGTGAGGCTACAGCTGTATCCTGGCATCACCTGCACGCATCAATCGTGTATAAGCTTATAGAAAGCTTAGAGGGTGGTGTAAGTGTGTGCGTAATGTGAATGTGCTAAGAATGCAATATCGGAGTAATATGGAATCATGTTGATGGGTACATGAATGCAATCAACCGTACCAAGGCTATGCGGTGCAAGATATGAATGCTATCGGTCATATCAAGACCATGCGATACGAGATGCAACTCAAGCATGTCAATCCTCATCCAAATCCACATATCAATGCAGCTTATCACTAGAGCATCAAATATTAGTACAGTTCTCATTCTGAATAATCATCGGGGTTTAGTACACTTCAAATGGCACTGCCCCTTTTCCAAGCGCGTAGCTCAAGTGAGCGTAAGAAACCTCACTATCCACCTGACAAATAGTCTGCCAATACCTATCCGGCACATCGATAGCGGACCCATTCATGAGCTGGTCAAACTCAGCCTAACAATGCTCCATACGCTCGGGCAGGTAAGGCCACACCCCTTTCCAACCGACCACGACACAGTGAGAGACGCGGCCTCATGGTATTCGGCCCTCGTACGCTTATATATCCACTCAATCTCGACGTTGGAGTCATCCTCTGGTACCATCGGATTTAGGAATTTTCACCCAGGGACATCTATGGCGCCCCGATGCTAAAAACAGAATTTTTGATATCCAATCTAGCCACCCACGATGTTTTTATGGAGGCTATGACCCTGATGTCGCTAGGGCATACAGTAATCACAATCACACAAATGCAAAGTGCATGAATCACTCAGTCTAATCATGCATCAATCCTACGCATACCATGCGCTCATGTGGGATAACTCTACCTATCAAAAAGTCCCATAAACCACCTTCACTAAGGCATATGCAATGGTCAATCACATCACATAATAAACATACAAATGATGCATATGTGCATGTATCATAATGCTATGTTGTCACAATCTCATAATCGGCAATGGTAGCCGATATCGGTAATCGTCACGATAATCGACATCGATAATCAACCTCGGCACGAGGCGGGGTTCATAGATGGACGGCCGATGATGGACGAATTAAAATCAATGGGGCCTAAGTGTTTGGGTTAACTCGTGAGAGAATGATGAGGAAGGGCCTGACAAGGCCTAAGGGAAGGTCACAATGTGGACGTCCAACCATCATTGCCCATCAATGTGGACTTTTAACCAACATTGCTCCCAAGGAATAACGCTCATAGGGTCAATTGTATAATGGGTCCACGGTCTCATACAAGGGTCTAATACACATCATCATGGGCCTCGCTTATGGTGCATATACACATCACATTGGGCCTCACTCATAAGCCAATATATATATATATATATATAACATCAGGCCGAGTCAAATGGGCCAAGTCAAATGAGGCGAATCGAATGGGCCGAGTCAAATGAGTCGAATCGAATGGGCCGAGTCAAATGAGTCGATTCAAATGGGTCGAATCGAATGGGCTGAGTCAAATGGGCCGAATCAAATAGGCTGATTCAAATGAGCCAAATCAATGAGCCGAATCAAATAGGCCGAATCAATGGGCCAAGTCAAATGGGCCGATTCAAATGGCCCGAATCGAATGGGCCGATTCAAATGGCCCGAATCGAATGGGCCAAATCAATGGGCCATATCAATGGACCGAGTCAATGGGCCAATTCAAATGGGCCGAGTTGAATGGGCCGATTCAAATGGGTCGAATCAAATGGGGCGAATAATGGGCCAAGTTAAATGGGCCGGTTCCAAAACCATTCATCCATTATTAGAAATCATTAAAGAGCTTATATAAAAATAAATATGAATCATATCCAAAGTATCAACTGGACCATACCACAAATGGCAGTGGTGATAAGATTCACACTGTTAAAAATTTAGAGGGCTCACCATAGCATCTATTTCCCATCCAAACTGTTCATAAGGTCACAAAGACTTGAACAGTGAGGAAAACAAATATCATATTGGTTCAAAACTTCTGTAACCCAAAAGGGGTTTCAATGGTGGTTGTTTAATCCACTGTTTTCTGTAGTGTGGTCCACTTGATAACTGGATCTATCTTATTTTCAGTCTCAAGCCTTGAGACAAGCTCGCTAGATGAATGGACGGTTCACATACATCAGTGGGGTCCACATACGTGGCCCATCACGTAAAAAGGGATGGACGGTTTGGATGCACACACAGCAGAGTGGGGTCCCACCCATCCAAATTACTAGACGGTGTGGAATGAAATACACATACGATGGGGTCCACAGAACTGGTGACGTCAAACAGCAGCTTAATAGCTGCTGTGAGATGCACCTGCCACACTTCATGCAAGTGGGTCCCACGTGGGTAGCCAGATGAAACACATACAATAATGATGGGTCCCACCAAATAGATGAACGGCGTGGATTTCACCTCACGCCACAGCCTCCAGTGGTTGACGGTGACTGGGTCACATGGCTGCTGATGCAGTAGATAAAATACATATATCACGATGGGTCCCACGTAGGGCCCACCATAGCTTTTATATATATTAATTATAATATATTATAAAATATACCATCCAGCCCCTACGTCTAACAGTAGGGACGTTGGATAGTCCGGATGCTAATCCCCTTGTTATCAAGGTGGGACCACGTGGAGGCCCACCAGATACTTATTAAAATATATATCTTATATTATATATATATATATATATATATATATATATATATATATATATATATATAATACAAAAAAGGGGGGTGTGTGTTTGGTCAAGCGTGTGGGACTTCCCACCGTCCCAACAATGGACGGTGTGGATCTCTCCAGAAGTGTGGCGGGCCACACTGTCTGATGGATGGAGTAGATTTAACACATATCAGTGGGGCCCACTTCATTCTAAGGGGGAGAGAGAGAGAGAGAGAGAGAGAGAGAACAACGTGAAAGGGGAGGGACCACGCCACTATGGGCCCTCCCTTTACAATAAATATATCAAGATCGGTCCCACCATATGTGGGCCCTCAAATCACAATAAAAGCAATGGTGGAAGCCATGAAATCACCCACTTGTGGCCTCCTTCTTTAGCTCCTTGGACTCCTATGCTCCTTACTTTCAACTTTGATGGAGGTTGATGGTGATTGGAAGGTTGAGATGGGAGATGAGAGAGTAGGAAAGTAGGCCACACATGTTTTGTGAGAGAGAGCTTGGACATTGGAAGCTCTCATGGAAGTTAGGAAGTTACTTAAAAAATGAGAGAGAAAGAGAGGTAATGGATTGATATGGGATGAGTGTTATAAGGAAGGGGATGGAGAGGTATGGGTTTGTTTGAAATTTTGGTAAAAGAGGGATGGGTAGGGAGAGAGAGAGTTGACTTGGGGAAAAGAGGGAGTAGGTGTTTGTACTTGGGATAAGGTGAGGTGGCATTGAGGCATGGATGATGTACTTGACTTGATTGATGGGACATGTTATAGAGATTCTCTCAGAATTCGCAATGCGCGGTATTTCTTCGGAATGAATGCAGGCCCACATCTCCTGGCCTAGGTATCGAATCGGTGCGTGAGTCACGGCGTTGGAACCGTGATGATGGCGCGATCACTAGGGTACAAGTTTCGGGTCGAGCTAACTTCGGTATGTAGGACTTGTAGTGTTCAGTCGTATCATGATTTCTCTCTCTCATTTTCCTCTTTTCTTTTCCTCCTTTCTCTTATTGTTGCAAGAACTCAGGCCCATTGTTGGCCTGGACTAGACCCATCTCAGTCTGAAATCGGCCCGAGTGGCGTGCTGCAGCGAGCAGCGCAGCTCCAGCCCGAGTCTGAACTCTCACTCTTTCTTCTCTCTTCTTTCTTTCCTCTCTTTCCTCCATACATCTCTTTACTTACTGTCTTTTAGTTGCTGCAGATCCAACGAAACCATTTGGATGGTTGGATTCATCCCAACTTGAATCGAACTCAGCACGGTTTGGCCGAGGAAGATGATCGACATCCATGGCAGACTCCCATACACTACCTCTTTCTTCAATCCGACCACATGGGACGGTTTCTAAGGGTGAAATAGAGCTAGGTGAATGGTCGGAATGAAGCTTGGACGCCGTTTGGTTGGTGGGGTCGAACTTGGAAGGAGACGGCTAATTTTCTCTTTAAGTTGCGGCTGTGAGGGTTGGAGTATCTACTCTCTTGCTATATCCGACCCCATCTTGAAGCCCTAGGCCTCTCAAAGTCGTCTGATGGGGAGTGGATGGCCGAGATTAAAACTGAATGGCCATAGCCTTCAAATACAACTAGCAAAAGCTGAAACCGGTCGTGGTTTTGGTTTCCAATGGGTGGAAAACCTCTCCCACGTGGAGAGCTACTGGATGACTGAGATTTCCCTCAATGAATGGCCAAGATTTGAGGATAAGGGTGGATGTAGATTGCTGAGCTGGAAGAAAAGAAGGGCTTTCTATTTTTGAAAATTTTTATGTTTGTAGGATTTGTTTGCGCCGATTCTCGTGTGCACACCCATGCGTAACATCAGTTGGAATGGACATGGTTTGGTTGTAACTTCCCCTCCCACTAGATGGACAGTTCGGATCATCCACAGGGACGATCATGGTGGGCCACAACACAAAGGAAATGGACGTTGTCCATCCGCTGACGAAATCGAAGGGAGAGAGAGAAAATCTCTCTCTTTAAGGAAAGCTCAGTCAACGACAATTTGACCGAACTGCTCCGCCCAGTGCATGGCGTGTGCATGCTCCCTATCTGTACAGGCACCTTAGTGTGAGGTCCACGTGGCTATTCTGCCTAATCCGATCCATCCATTTTCTTCTAGGAATCCATGTAGGGCCTTTGGCCAGTTATTAGGCTGATCTAAAGCCTAGGTGAGGCCCACGACTTGATTTGGGGTCATCTTGGTGGATTTCTGTCGATTCGATGGTCATATCACCCCAAAGTCGAACGTCAATGGTTAAAAGGGTCCAACGGCTATTTGTATGACCTTTGTAACTATTTACGATATTAACAGTAATGCTAATGTTATTATTATTACTTTAGTATAAAATGTATATTGTTATTTATTTCCCTTTATTAATATCCTTATTACTGTTATTATTATTATTTTTTTATATTACTATTATTATTTCCTAAGTTGTTTATCGTGGCTGCATCTTAATCAACGCCATTTATAGGGCTTGGTAAGAAAGATTTAAATTTATAAGTGAGCCATGCTTCCTAAATGCATAGGCTATTTTACAATCTATGAAGGTCTGACGGTCAGATCATTACTACTTATGATCAGTGATGATTCCTAGGTTACCAGGTGGCCTAATCGTAATGATAGTTATGTACATCTGTGGGAGTTTTTAAAGTTAGACTAACGATGGATCTGTTGATCCAGACCTTAGGACGTAGGACGGATGGTTTGATTGGCTTTCTCTGTGAATGAAGGTAGCTCCTAACATGTGGATTCATTAACCCATGTTCTGAAGATATGATAGGTTAATTTGAGAATTAATTAGATGGATGGCTTGTTATACAGATGAATGTTGTACAAGGCGGTTCAGATGAATAGATCGAGAATCATTGTATGACTAAGTTACTTGTGTTCCCACACACGTGTTAGTTAAATCAGATTTCCATGGCGACACCTGAGCACTGAAAGTACTTGCCGTTATAGATTGATCATTGATATCTTCACTCTCTAAGGTATCATATGTTAAGAAAATATTAGTATTGAATTTCATCTGATACTTAAGAGAGATACCATGCAAGCCTCACTGGAATTCTACTAAAGGCATATGTGTACCTATCAATATTGTAACCCTATGTGATGCTTGACTAGTTGGAATTCAGGACAAGCACAATATATTTTCAATCAAGTATATTGCACTACCTAGTTTTTCCACCACTCATCAGTTGACTAGTGGTAATGAGAGTTATTGCTCTAGATGCATAACTGGTTGATGCATGATGATTCATGGTTTTTGAGATGGCTTCCATGTTTGCCTGATGTGCATGTGTTTAATGAATGTATGACATGTTCTATCTCATCTAAATGTGAGCACTATGTGACGAGATTATTATATGTATCTTCTAAATCTATGTAACTTGTGTATTTTCTTCCTTTATGATTGAATCTTGGGTGTTACCCAAATAATTCCCAGTAAGGGTATAACTAAGAAATCTGGACTATTAGGTTTGCTCTTATATACTCATTGGATTTCCTTCGTTAATCATTATATGCATGTTATGACTTTAGACAAGTGTCATAGTCAGTTGGAGAAAATGGACCAGTGATGGACTCTTGTATGATGGTTAATATATGTCTTTGGGGATAGACATACTTCTCATGATTGTATCTTAGATATCATGTATATGTTATGTCATTCCTATGGTAGCACTATCAGTTTGGCATGTGATATGTTTGTGGTTCCATGATGATCCTAATTTATGATGTGTATTGTATTTATTGTTTATGAAAATTATCAATTATATGTCCTTGAGTGAACTATGATTGTCGAATGATCTGATCTCCGATCATAAAGGTAAATGGCACTAAATGTAGAATGCTAATTAACCATGGGGACCTGATGCACCTGCATGTCTATCGAACAGTGGGAGCTACCATTAGAGAGATTAGATGGACTTTATAAATGATCAGTATGACTCTTGGTTTTAAGACAAGTGGGAGATTGTTGGAGCTTGCTTGAAAAACCATTTATGCCCTTATCCACTAGCCACGTGGATGTGATTAGGCAGATCTCATTCATTAATTATAGTGACCATGTGTAAGACTCGTATCCTAGACCGTACCGATTCGTAGGTTCCTGCGATCTTCCCGGTCGAATTTCGGCAACCTTTGACCCTTAACCGGTATTTACGTACGACCCTAAGTCACATGTCGTCAAACTGAATTGACTCAACCCGAAACTTGTACCCTTGCGACCGCGTCGTCGCCGTAGTTCCGATGTCGTGTCTTGCATGCCGATCCGATACTCTGGCTAGGAGATGTGGGCCCGCGTTCGATGCGAGAAAAATGTCGTGCGTGTGAATTACGAGAGAATCTCTACGAGATGTCACCTCAATCAATCAATCAATTCATCCCATCATGTCAAGTATATGTTAAGTACACCATCACCTCTCACCCTTCCCCAAACAACCCCAAAGTCAAAAAGTTCTTACACCACCCATGCCTTTCTTACACCAAGCAACCACAAAAGTCAAAAAAAGGCCTTCCACACCCATCCCTCTCTTTCCCATCCATCACTACATCACACATCACCTCTCTTTACAACACTCTTTCTCTCATTCTCAAACTCACTTTCTCAAGCAAGAGAAAATTCACACGTCCAAGCCTCTCTAAGCTCTCTCAAGCAACAAGTGTGGCCCACTTTCCTACCCTCTCATCTCCTATCTCAACCATCCAAACCCCATCTCCTCCGTTGGGATCAAAGATAAGGAGCAAAGGAAGCCAAGGGAGTAAGAAGATCGAACGGTGGGTGCTTCTATTAGGCCTAGATTTCTTATCTTTTATGAAGGGCCAAGTGAGACCTATCGATTGATAGCATGGATCTCGCTTTAAACCCTAGGTGTGGCCGATGGCCCACCTTGATCTACATGATCATTCCATGATGGAGCCATTCTCCATGGACCCCATCATGATGTTTATTTTCTTTGCATGGCTAGAGGTCATCTAGACCTTCCATTTTGGTGGAGAAGGGATCTCCACCGTTGATCTTTAATTTGTTGGGCCCACGTGTTATGGGACCCACTTGATATATGATTGATTGCAACAGAGGGCCCATAGTGTCGGGGTCCCTCCATCACACGCGTGTCCCACTCTCCTTCTCTCTCTCTCTCTCCCTCTTTTTCTATTTTTTTAATGTGATGATGATGTGGTTGTGTAGCCCACCCGGATGGACCCCACCACGAGGTATGTATTTTATCCAAAACATCTAGAAGTGCGGCCCACCTTATATGTGTTGTACCCACACCATCCATCATTTGGTGGCCCACCTAAGCAGGGCCCACCTCAATGCTTGCGCAATGCCCAACCGTCCAGTGTCCAGGGATGCTGGACAAAATGGAAAACACAAATATTAGCTTGTTTCCAAGCTTATGGGTTGGCTCACTCATATAGGCCCCACCTTGATGTATGCATGCAATCCACGCCGTCCATTCCTTTCCCAAGCTCATTTTAGGCGTTGAGCCAAAAGATGGGGCCAATCCGACTTTCGGGGGGTCCATGGTATAGCAAACAGCGGGTTTACCATTGAAATATCCCCATGTCATTTCTATACCCAAAATATATTGAATATTGGGCTTGTTTGGCTTGTCTTGAGATATGGGAAGCAATGGAAGAGTTGGATTCTTCCAATGTGGGCCCCACAGGTGAAATACCTCAGGAAAATAAAATAATAATAATAATAAATAAATATCAGCAGCAGCCGACGCTGCTGCTGTCAGAGGCGCAGGCAGCGCCTACTGCATGCGACGGGCAGACGGACAGCAAACCCACGGCCCAGCCGTGGGCCCCACCATGATGTGGGTTGGGTGATCCACACCGTGCATCTGGTGGGCCTCCATTTGGGCGGTGGGCCCTCCAAAAATAAGCCTGATCTAGAGCTCAGGTAGCCCACACCGTATGGAACAGTGAGATTGAACGTCTAGCATTGAAGCCCTTTTCTATTTTTTTTTCTGCCGTCCAGGTCCATGCGACCTTAGCAACAGGTTGGATGGAAAGCAAACGTTATGGTGGACCCCATGTGGGACCAATGATGTATGTGTTTCCATCCACGCCGTCCACCTCCTAGACGGTGGAACCCACCCCACATGTGGGGCTCTCCTTGATTCTCATGACTGTCCAGGCCGTGGATGGCCTGGACGTTGCTGTTTTTTTTATGATATATAATATATATAGTATATTATATATATATATATATATATATAATTTTATATTATATATATAGTATATATTATATCATATATATGAGATGGTGGGCCCTACGTGGGACCCACCTCTCCCTTTAAATGCTTAAAAAGCTACACAACAGCAGCTAAATATTATAATTATATGATATATTTTATATATATGCTTAAGCTATAGCAGTCATACTATGTATATATTATATATAATATATGTGTTGTGTCATGCCGTTCAACCATTTGTGAACCACCATGATGGCTATTTGGGTGGTGGGACCCACCATGATGCATGTGTTGTATCCACACCGTTCAACCATTTGTGAGATTACTGTACGGCACGAGAAAAAGAATGATGTCAGATCTAAAGTTCAGGTGGACCCCACCATTTAAATAGTACACAGTGACATCCACCGTTCAAACTCCTAAGGGCCACGGTAGTTTTCAATTAAGTTGGTAATTGTTTTTCATTTCATCTATCTCTTTGATAACTTATGAATATGGATCTCAAATATATAAGGGTGGGTCTGATTTGATATACATTTGGCCGATTGACTCAGCCCATTTAAATCAGCCCTTTTGACTAGGCCCGATGTGATGTACTTGGGGCCCAGTTGGTTAGGCCGATGTGATATACAAGGCCTGTTGTTGAGGCCCACCATGATATATATGAGGCCCATATTATTAGGCCCATCTTGATGTAGTTATGACCCATCCATCAAGGCCCACCTGATATACATAAGGCCCATGTTATGCTGACCATTTGTTGTATCTAAGGCCCATAGGTCGAGGCCCAATTGGATGTACACAAATCCATTACAATGTGTGACTCTACCATGGTTTGTGTAATGATGTTTATGACGGTCACGCCTTGGGAGCAATGTTGGTTTGACGTCCACATTGTAAGAATAATGTTGGTTAAATGTCCGCATTATAATTCTCCCTAGGGCCCATTGTTAGGCCCATACTTATAGGTCGTCTAGGCCCATCTTCATTATGAACAGCGTCCATCACCATATAACATGTTTAGTATAGTTTCATGATTCATGATCACATGCATCATATGTATTCATGATCATACGCATCATATGTATGCTTGATATGAGAAATGACTGATCATAGCATATGCCTTTGGGCAAATTATTTAGGGGCTCCCGGATAGGCGGTGTTGCCCTACATGAGCGCACGATACGCACAGGATTGCAGCATGACTGGATAGTGTGATTCATGCATTCGCATTGTATGATGTGGTTACTGTACGCCCTAGCGACATCAAGGTCGTTGCCTCCACAAGCATATCGTGGTTGGCAGGATTGGATACCAAAAATCTTATTCTATATGGGGTGCTATAGATATCCCTGCGTGAAAGTCCCTAAACCCTTATGGTACCAAGAGGTTGCTCCAACGTCTAGATCGAGTGGGTGCATGAGCGCCGAGTGCCGATTACCAGACGATCGGGCTTTCCACTGTGTCGTGGTCGGTTGAATGGGGATGCGGCCTTACCCACCCGAGAGGAGGGGGCAAAGCTAGTCTAAGTTTGACCAGCTCAAGGAATAGGTCCGCTATCGACGAGCCGAGCCCGATATTGACAGGCGGATAGTGAGGTCTCTTCCACTCGCCTTATTACGCGCGATGGGGTGGCAATCTGGTTTGGAGTGTACTAGACCCTGGTGATATTTCAGAATTAAGCTGTATTGATATGTGGATTTAGATGAGGATTCGCATGCTTGAGTTGCATTTCGCACTACATGGCCTTGTTATGGCCGACATCATTCATGCCTTGCATTGCATAGCCTTGGTACGACTAATAGTATTCATGGACTCATCGACATATTCTGCATTACTCTGATACTATATAATTACATTACTACCTTGTGTACACACTTACACCACCCTCTAAACTTTTCATAAGCTTATACACGACCGTTGCATGCAGGTGACGTTGGAGCGCAGCAGCGCTGAGGCAGGAGTGCTTTGCAGATCATCTTGGAGCTTTTTGTTTATTATCATTGTATTTCCCTTTATGCTCATTGTACTTGTAAAGTTTTTTATCATAGTGAAAATGTGATGGAGTTTTTGGTTGTTGTTTGTGAGTTATGCCTTTGGTCATGCTTATTACGAATCAAATTGACATTGAAAATCCTCCTCGTAGTATCCCAGGATCGGAACCTGGCGAATGGGTGCCGGGAGCCAAAATGAGGTTCTGAGGAGGCTGTCGGCGCCGGATTCGGCGATCGGAAATTTTGTGAGCCCGATTTCCTAGTTTGGGGCATGACACTATGAATCTTAGATTAGACATGTGATACACTTTAGATAGATTTAGTGTTACTCTCATTCATTGGGTTTGTTGAAGAGTGGTTCCTATTCTAGTCCTTGAGAACTTGAGATTGGAAATGATGGTCATTGACCTAAGAGAGTCATGGTCCATGGATCTCAGTATCCTGTTAGACCATAACCATCACAAGTGTGTGAGATACACCTATGGACATTAGTTCATTAGATGTACAATCATTTTGTGTTAAGGGACTGACTTGGATCAGGATGGACAGTCTCCACCATCGGGAGCCAACTTAGTATCGGTTTATGCCTTGCCCTTACCCTGCATAAGAGTATGAATGTATCATGAATAAAGGATCTAGGTTCGGACCTTTAGTCACTCACAATCCTGGATCGAGATCAAGTCAACAATCTGGGGCCCCATCAGCTTGGATTGTGATCGTGAGATAATGACTTGATGATGGATGAAAGATGGTTTGATCCTTAAACCTAATGACATGTAAACATCATGATCTTGATTGGTCGACTTTGGCTCTTCCTACGAGGTCCATGTAGGGGCTAATAAAGTGGTTGTAGCTGGTTACTTCCATTAATAGTCGTTGATTCTTTCACGGGCCAATGAGGGATTCACTGGTTTTCCTAAGAACATATTTATAGCTTTGATTTGGATAGATCAGGGATTTATTAAGTGATTTTTCCACTGTGCCTAGCACTCTCAATATTTTAATCAAATTTTTTTTAAAATAATTGTTAAAGTTTCGTTTTAACCGTTAAAACTATTTTGAACGCGCATGATGATAACCTGATGGCCAAGATCTGATATTCCTCTTTTGATTGGCATGGAATATAATCATTAATGGATACGCCATGGCAATAGAGGAATTGGATCATGAGTATATGCATAAATGAGGCGGATTAATGAGCTTCCTTCACAATAGGTTACACCGAACTCCTTAATGTAGTGGAGCACCATACTAGATGAATTCCTGAAACCCTAACACCTCCTTATTTATATCATCATATCCCGAAGGAGAGATGGAGCTAGTCCTATATTACCCAACCCCATGGGACATGTGAGTGTGAGAAAGTATGTGAGGGAGCGAAGATCCACTCCATCCTCTTCAATTGTCCTCACGTGTGGTCCACTTGTATGGATGATATACATCTTCCTCGGCACCCACCAGAGAATTAGATGTTGGGCTATCTCGATTCTCTGGTACTTTGATAGATCAGGGAGAGGCTCCTTGTTATAGGAGATTGCCATCGACAAATGTAAATAAAAAATGCCCGACAACCCCAAGTGCAGGATTGCAATGTAGTAATAACTTGGTGAATTCGAGGTCAATCCACATGGATTGTATGAACAACGGTTCTTAAACACAAATAGATTTAAGCTAAACTAGCAATAATTTAATAGATTTGAATTCTTTGGATAAGAAATCAATAATATGACAAACTAGAGCGGTAAGGATTGACCTCTAATCAATTTACAATGTATAGTTCATTGATTCGATCCAATAACTCAATTGATATAGAATAATGATTTCCTCTGATTGGATAATAAAGCAATTAATTTAATATTTCAAAATCCAACAAAGATATGAACTTCAATTGATCAGTTCTCTCATAAAAAACAAAGTAGTTGATGGTAAGGAATTCAAAGCATCTATTATGCACATAGTCTATGATAAATCAATGAATTTTACAAATCAAAACTTTTCCAAAAGCTAAGCTAAAAAATCTCAGAGAATTCTAAGCATCCAATGTACCTCAAGTCGACAATGGATCAAAGGATTAACTAAATTAAACAACTTTATTCAAACCAAATTAATTAAATACTTCATCATTTAAACCATAATTCTGAATCAATTAATCTAAAACATCATAAACTAATTAGAAACTTCACCTCTTAGCCCTAGTTACGAGATTAGCCAACCATCATTATGATTGAACTAAATTCAAATAAAAAAACATGAAAAACAAACTCTAGAACTAAGAAAACAGAAAATTTTGGCATAAATTCGCTCCATCGTCGAGCTCATCTCTCTCTCCTTCATTTTTAGATACTCTAAAACATGTAAAAGGGCTCCTTTAAATAGAAAATTTTGCACTAACCATGAGAAATTGCTTAAGTTTACATCTATTGACATTGTTAATCAAAGTGTCAATCGATCGATTGATCGATGATTGTCAAAAAGTCCAGCAACGAACTTTCCAAACTCGAACTTTGTGTCGATTGATCGAGCTCCCTACTTCGATCGATCGAAGTTAGTGAAAACTTTCCAGCAAGCTGTAAAAATAAAGGAATTTAAAATGGATTAATCCCAGTCCATTAATCAATCGAAGTGTCCAAAAAGCATCCAACAAGTTTTTTCCATAATTTTAAATTCTCTCGAGTCTTCTCCCAATTTATCGACATCGATCGAGGATTCTGTGATCGATCAAACCCTGTTGTCAATTGATCAAATTTGTCCTGTTTTTCTATAGTTTGAACTTCCTAACTTCCTTGGTTCAAAACTTTGGTTCTTCATGGCTCTTCATTGCTAGATCTTGTGTCCTTTAAGCTTCATATCATTTCCATTAGCTTGAATTACTATAAACTAATCTTGATTCATTTGTAACATGAAAACACTCTTAATTAACCAATTTATCAGTGAAATTTATGAAAAAACGGTGCATAATTGGGGATAAACATGCAGAATTTAGCACTCAATTTTTAGTCGCAAGCAAAATATGTGAAAATAAAATCAAGATTCAAAGTCAAAATCTTTCAGAAGAATGGTCCATGTGTATTTGATGTTTTCTAAATTATAGAGTTCAAAAGCACAATGTTCTCAAAATAAAGTCCACCTAAATTCCGATGTAATTAAGTAAACAATCAATCTGAATTCCAAAGCATCAATCAAAGAATAGAAACAAATTCTAAACATTAAATTCACAATGTACTCAGTGAATTCTAACTTAACATCAGTAAGAATTTAGCTTTCTTCTGTTAAATTAATACTAATAATCACTAAAAGTGGTCAGATCAATTAAATGCGATGACTCAGAATCTTGCTATTATTCAATGATAATTTTTCTGCTTTTCGATTTTTCATCGATGGCTTTCACACTATTTTTCTTTTTTACTTATGTATTCATATACTTTTTTTTCTCATTAACAAGTAGCTCTTTTCGATGCTCACTATTTTTTTAGCTAGTTATTCAAAAAATTCTTTTCTTTCATTTTTTTTTCCTTATTTTCCTTTTTACCTCAAAACTTCTAGTGAATAAGGTAGACAAGGATCTCCAAACTTAACTTCTAGCACTTTCAAGCAATCATAATGATAGTAATACAGTATCAAGCTTAGACTTTAATACTGTAAGTTAGATTATGAGTTGTGAAATCGAGACTCAATTAATGTTTAAAACTTCTACAAAAAAAACTCATGAAAGGAACTCATTTTGAAATCCACTAATCAACTAGTTTCAAGGCTTCTATATTCAAATCACCATGTGCCTTATCATTTTAAAATTCAGAACTTTTCAAATTCATGCTTTTACACATAAATCAATTTTTCAAAAATTAAAATTAAAATTAAAATTTTACCTAAAGCAAGACTTAATATAATAAAATCCTGATAATTCCATAGGAATCCAACCCTCAACCTAAATTCCACATTGTCCACAATATTGAAAAAGTTATGCAATGAAAAATAAACATGAGAGCAATTTAAAGATAAAGAGAAGTGGGTGAGAGAGAGTATATGAGAGATTGAACCATCCAAAGTAGATTTCCTCATCAAACTAAGAGAATCTTCAACACTTTGAAAAAAAAAAAGGAGAAACGAAAGCCAAAAGCAAAAGCAAACCTACCTAACCTACTCTACTAAAAAAATGGATTTCCATCAAACTAGGAGATCAATCTATGGGCATGGCCTCTTCTTCCTCCTTGGTAAGTAGCATAAAAAGTCTCTCAATAGATTTTTCAGCATGACTACCTAAAAGAAATTGTGTACTTCTGTAAAAATTTTATGTTTATCCAGCACACTCTAATGATTAGGTATCTCACCTTGGAGTAAATAGTTGAAAATTTCATCTAGCCAACATGGATGGGAGACTACTTCTAATTCCTTATCAAGAGGAACGATGTTCTCAATTGTTTTCATCTCCCTGAAATCATTCACTTCCACAAACAATGGTAAGGAATTTAAATTAGTAGAAGTTGACTCTTCAAAACATAATCTTTCTCGATAACTTTGAAGTTCTGGGGATAACTTATGTAAGGCATTCATAATGTCTTTATCATTTCATCTAAGTTCTCAAAGTGAGCCAAATAAATTTCTAAAGAGTTGCAATAATTGATTTTTAAGAACTCCTCTATAAGAGTGTTAATCAAATTTATCTCATGGATGTCATCATAATCATCCTCTGGTTGTTTACATATATTAAATATGTTCATCTCCAACGTCATATTTCCAAAGGATAATTTCATCACCCCGTTCTACTAATTGATTACAACATTTAAAGAGCCATGAATGATCAACTTAGAATTACATGTATGTGAGTACTTTTGTTTATGACTGGTTGCATATCTAAGACAATAAAATTTACCAGATAGTCGAATTTGTCAACTTGGACTAGCATGTCATTAACTAGCCTTCTCGGTATTTGAACTGAGCGATCGGTCAATTGTAGGGTTATCATGGTGGGTTTTAATTCATCAAGCCCTCGTTGCTCCTATACCGAGTAGGGTATGAGGTTCACACTCACCCCTAAGTTTAGTAATGCTTGTTCGATCTAGAAATTTTCAACAATGCACGAGATGGCAGGGCTACCTAGAGGGAGAGTTTTATTACTTAAGATATCATTTACCTACTAGTTTAAAAATACTTTCTTATGTATATTTTGCTTAGGCTTAATTTTACATAAATCTTTTAGAAATTTGGCATAGGAAGAGATTTGTTTAATCGCATACAATAAGAGAATGTTAATCTTAACTTGTTTGAAAACCTCTAAAATATCTTGAGTGTTGTCTAAAGGTTTTGGTGAGTTAGCTTTCGGGAGAATGGGATCACAGGCTTACACTCATGTTCCAGTTCCTTATTATGTGGAGAACATTGGGTTCATCATCACCATTAAGTTTCTCCGAGTCCTTAGGTTTTTTTAACCTTTGTCGGAGTGATCTTATCGATCGTTTTTCCACTTCTAAGAATAACGATGGACTTAGCTTTCTCAACATGTGGGTTAGGAGGATTAAAATCACTCACTTCAAATTGTCCCTTTAGTTTAGGCTGACGTTGGGCCAAAAATGTCCTTTTCTCCCTAACACTTTAGTGTGATTCAATCCTAGCAACCTACGTTTTAAGCTCATTGATAACTTGCATGGTGTTTTGATTGATTATGTTTGGCCTTACATAAACACTTTGCAATGTGTCCTCAAGGGTCTTCTTTGGTGGGGGCACATATAGTGTACTAGTAAAGGACTCATGGGATATATTGTTAGCATTCGCATTAGATCCATTCCTCCAACTGAAGTTTAGATGGTTCCTCCAATTACAAGTGTATGTGTTTGACATGGGTAAACTGAACGGCTGTTGATAAGCGTTCATGGCATTTGCTTGATCATGCAACACCTCTTGGAATGCAAGAATTGTAAAACAATCATGTGTTGAGTGAACATTGTTTAGACAAATACTACATACACTTTCAACGAACTTACTAGCCTTAACCGCTTTCACCTTCCTAAGTTCCATGGAATCGACCTTATGTGTGAGACAGATTATCTTTACATTTACATCGTCTTCCTCTTTTAGAACGTAAATTCATCCCTTCTCTTTTGCTTAAGGTGGTTTGGTATTACGTGACTAGGCATTCTCAAACAATATCTCGAAATAATCACATGTCTCATCAAGATCCTTACTCATAAACTCACAATTGCACATCATCTCTATAAATTTGCAGATGTTTAAGCTTAATCCATCATAGAAAAAGCTAATGACTCACCATGTTTCTAAGCCATGGTGTGGGCAATCAAGTAAGAGCTCTTTGAACCACTCCCAACACTGGAAAAATATTTCACCATTTTTTGTGAAAATTTCATGATATTTTTTTCAGTGTTAATTTTATGAACCGGGAAGATCTTTTTAAGGAACTCCCAAGGCATCTCAACCTATGTCCCAATGGATCTCAACCTCAAGAAGTGAAGCCATGACTTGGTCCTCTCCTTCAAAAAGAATGAAAATAATTTCAATCTAATCACATCTTCAAAGACAATGTTGTAATGCAAAGTAACCACAATCTTATTAAATTATTTGAGATGTAGATATTGACTTTTAGAATCAAGTGTATAAAACTTCAGAATTAATTGGATCACACCCATTTTAAAGTATATGTTTCTAGTGTTTACTAGAAAAACCATATAAGAGGGTGTGCTAGCCCTTATAGGTTATACATAATCACATAGTGTCCTAACTAGTATTACATTGTTTATCTCGTTCTCATCTTTCATTGACTAATTAAGTTGATTTTGTTGATTTGCAGCCATGTTTTCAGACAATTCATAAGAATTTAGATGTTTTCTAACACGACGGTGAATGGAGAGTCCTTCAATCAGTCCTCATTTACTTAGAAGACAAAGCATATTATCACAGACCTACTTACATATAAACACATAGCAAAAACCTAACTAATTCTACTTCTACTTTTAGAAAGTAAATAATAGTAATAATAATAACTAAAAATAAAAATTTTATAGCAATGCAAAGAGGTAGAGTTGGAAGGATAGTACTCGAGATGTTAAAATAGGTTAGAAATTCCTGTAAAATAGTATCCAAGATATTAAAATAGGTTAGAAATTCTTACAAAACAAAAGGGACAAAACCAATGTTAGTATTCTACAAATGCAGAAAAATCCTAACCTCTAATAACGCAGCGAAAACTTATCCTAACAAATCAAAATCCTTAGACCTAAGTGTTTAAAACCGTTATAATCCCCATGCGTGCCGCCAAAAACTTATTCGATAACCCCAAGTGCAAGGCTGTGATGTAGTAATAACTCGGTGAATCTGAGGTCAATCCACAAGGATTGTATGAATAGTGGTTCTCAAATACAACTAGATCTAAGCTAAACTAGAAACAATTTAAGAGAGTTGAATTCTGCAAATAAGAAATCAATAATATGACAAATTAAAGTGTCGATGATCCACCTCTAATTAATGTACAATTCTTAATTTATTAATTTAATTCAATAATTCAATTGAAGTTGAATAATGATTCTCTACAATCCGATAATGGGGCAGTTAATTTAATAATTCAAAATCTAATAAAAATATGAACTTCAATTGATCGGTTCTCTCATGAAAAACAAAGTAAATGATCGTAGCGAATTTAAAAAATCTACCATGCCTGTAGTCTACAATAGATCAAGGAATATTATAGATCAAAACTTTCCAAAAAACTAAGCTAATCAATCTCAAAGAATTCTAAGCATCCAATGTGCCCTGCGTAGATAATGGATCAAAGGATTAACTAAATTAAAAAAATTTATTCAAACCAAATCAATTAAATAATTCACCATTCAAACCATAATTGTAAATCAATTAAATTAAAAAATCATAAACTAATTAGAAGCTTCACCTTTTAACCCTACTTAAGAAATTAGCCAACCATCGTCATGATTGAACTAAACTCAAATAAAAGAAACATGAAAAACAAACTCTAGAACTAAGAACATGACGAAATTCAGTGTAGATCTGCTTCACCTTCGATCTCCCCTCTCTCTCCTTCATTTTTAGATACTCCAAAACATGTAAAAGGCCTCCTTTAAATAGAATAATCCGCACCAACATTTAGAAATCGCATAAGTTCGCATCTATCGATGTTGTCGATCAATTGATGATCATCAAAAATATCCGGCAATGAACTTCACAAATTCAAACTTCGTGTCGATTGTCGAGCTCCTTCCTTTGGTCGATTAAAGTTAGTGAAATTTTTTCATCAAGCAATATGTAGAAATCAAGGGATTCTCGATGGATTGATCCCAATCCATTGATCAATTGAAGTATCCAAAAGTGTCTAATTAGTTTTCTCCATAATTCTGAATTCTCTCGATTCTTCTCCCTATGGATCGATATTGATTGAGGATTCCTTGATCAATTGAACCCTACTATCGATTAATCTAGGTGTCCTATTTTTCTGTGGTTTGAACTTCCTAACTTTCTTTCTTCCAAACTTTGGTTCTTCATGGCTGCTCATTGTTGGATCTTATCTCCTTTAAGTTCTAAATTATCTCCATTGTCTCGAACCTGTACAGACTTCTCTCAAATCATCTGTAGCACGAAAACACTCTTAATCAATCCAATTTATCAGTGAAACCCACAGAAAAACAGTGCATAATTGTGGATAAATATACACAATTTAGCACTCAACAACAAACATCTCTTTTGTCCACATCACACATAGGTATGATCTCCACCATTTATACATATTGTTATATTGTAGAAATTTGATGTTATTGCAAACGACAATTCTTCGGATGGATCCCTTGATCAAATTATAATGTACTATATTCCACCATGTTTGTATGCTATGACCCAACGGCAAACCCCCTTTGAGGCTAGGGTATGTCAACATAGCTCAAGTGGTAGACCGAGTGAAAGTTACCTCGTTTCAACACTAAGGTCTTGGTATCAATCCCCTAGTGGGGGTGGCTAACAGTGAAGTGTGAACTACCAGTGGGGTGTACTAACAAGCTAACAAAAAAAAAGGCTACGTCAACATAAATGGGTAATAGGTCAAGATCGAAATATTAATGTGACACATTTAAGTAAATGGGTCAGGCTTAGGTTGAACCATAATGGATCCAACCCACCCACATATGTTATCAATGGGTTTGGACCAGATGACAAGAGTTACCTAAAGTGTGCAAAAATTAGAGAATTCTTCCTTTGTTGATGCATCCACTTTTGTGAATCACTTTATAAAGAAAATAATAATATTTGTTGTCCACATAGATGAATTGATCATCATAGGCAATGTTTCAAAATAAGTAGAAAACTTTAAAAAAACTTCCTCTCAAATGTTTAGTATTAAGGATTAGAAAAAGCTTCAAACCTTTTTATGTATTAGAGTAATAAAAGATAAAGGAGAAATTTTGATCTTCAAAACAAATTCGATTTGGACTTGCTTATAAAGTTTGGTTTATTTCAAAATCAATTCAACACCACTTGAAGTGAATTACAAGCAAACGAAATATAAAATCAATTCAAATGCACATGCTTATCAAGAGAGGGTTAGTACACCAATTTATTAGGCATATCTAGTTGGAGTTATCAATAAGTTTACAAAGCTACATATGAATGCAGCAAAGTGTATCCTGAGAGATATGTCAAGGCAAGCATTAATAGATGTGTATTTTTGAGTATGATGTATTAATAAAGCATGGAATCATTTAGGATGGAGATGTCTACACGTTGTTTGGCATCAAGTTGCCACTACAATCTTAGCTCTGGGAGCTTGCCATAGAGAAACTTTGAAGAAGAAGTCAATTATACCAGTCTACCATGCAGGATGGTTGTTATAGAATTGTCAACAAGCCCATGTTCATTAAACCAACGAGGCCCACCTGAGAAATGGATAGCCTGAGTTGTGGGCCAGGCCCACATGTCTAAGTTTAATTTTGGCCCACCTGAGAAATGGCTGGCCAGAATTGTGGGCCAGGCCCACCTATCTAAGTTTAATTTGCATTAACTAAGCAAGTGAAGCAAACGGTGAGTAGAAGATGGTGAGAACATATTTCCTTTAGCCAGATCAAGATGTCCTTAAACAGTTAGCGCATGATGACTATAAGTCAGTTACGCAGGAGATCACGCACCTTGCGCTTAGTGCACGATTAGAGCTCAAAATCATTGTCCAGTTCATGCTAAAGATCATATATTTCGCGCTAGGAGATAGACCCGCAGTGGCAATACCAAATGAGGGGGTCGACCTGCTATCTAAGTGGTGTGGTCCCCTGATGAAAGTCTGAAGTGTCCCACACACCTACACCATGATGGAAACATGTGGCTCATGGAATTGAGTAAAAGCTTGTGGGCTTTGCAAAGTTCCTTCCACTGTCCAAGGCAGAAAAGAAGAACCCAAGAAATAAAATGATCTTCCATACAAAATGAAAATGGCTTTTTATACAGAACTAACCATACTACATGGGCCATGTAAAGCCCAAATACAATTTGACTGCAACCGAACTGATAAATCTTGTTCTCGGCCCATTGTTACAGGACAATTTCAAATCAGTGGACCTTTTCATTAATTAGTTTTGAGTGAAAATAAAAGTTTAAACAATGAAAAATATGCAAATGCTAAAAAAATAAAGAGTACATGTGTAGGGATGAAAGTTGGCCACTTTGGCTAGGGCGGCCCGCGTTGAGCCAATTTAGACTGGATTTGGGCTGAGGGTAAAGGCCCACAGTAGGGCACAAGTTCCAGCGTCCAATAAGATAAAGGACTGGGCCTGGGATTGGATACTCATAAAGGTCCGGCATCACAGCCGCAACCAAAACCGTCGAATGTAGTGATATTTGATGGGCTAGTGGACGGTCTGATCTTGAACCTTGATACTCATCTAGCAGACCAGGAAAGCCTGGGCCTAGAAATGCTATGGACCATACAGCCCATTTACATGCCTAATTCATTTTCTTCTGCATTTACAAGAGTATTAAACTCATCTTAAGAGGGAGATTTTTGGGTGAATCCCTGATGCATAGCGGCCCATCAGATCAGTGATCAGGATCACAAACCAAAGACCCCACTTGTATAAACACCATTTAATCCATTAGGACCCTATGGTTCATCAATATGGAAAGAATCGTAATGCAACTCACAAAATTCTTTTAAATCATTCCAGTGAGCTTGAGAACTTAGTGGGTGTTTGGTGCATGTTGTTAGATGGGATTAGATAGGATGGAATTTCATTTGATCCTTTGAAAATTACATCCAGCGTTTGAGAAGGACGGGATGGATTGGGATTAGGTGGGATGGAATTGCATTTGGTCCCATATGGGATTTCTGCGGATTTTGAAATCTATGACAAACGTGGGCCCCACATTAATGCATGTGTTTTATCCATGCCGTTCATCCATATACGCCCTTTACATGTGATATTTTCTAGTTACATGCACGTACAAGTGACTGACATCTGTTGTGAATTTGGTCCGTTCATTACAATTCCATGGTCCACCGAACATGATTTTGCTTGATCCAGTGCTTTTCCCATGGCAAGAATTTTATCCCAAACATGGGGATTGGATGGCCCAAATACCATGGTATTTCCAAACATGCAATCATTCTGCAACAACGGTGTTAATCCCATCTAATACAATTCCATATCATTTAATCCGACAGACCAAACAGGCCCTAAGTTTGTTTGGATGTGAAGTGAGCATCGTTTGGATGGTGCATTTTAGGAACTTCCTTCCTCGCAAACACAAAATTTCAAATCCTATGGAACTCTAGAGTTGTCAACCAAACAACATAAACCCAGATCCAGGAAGTCTTCTTTCAAGAAATATACTTTTGAAATCCCAACTTCCTCGAATCCAAGGCAACTGTGTAAGGCCCATCGAAGAGTCAGCCGTGGGTCGAACCAGGTCACTCGACTCAGCGAAATTTCAAACAGTCTTGGAATTGCACTTGCGAGTCAGAGCATGACTCAGTCGGGATTCACCACGACTTGTCGATAGTTTGAGAACTCGGTCTACTTGATATGACTCGGTCGGGATTCAAACAGTCTTTTTTGTATAATATGTTTACTTATAGAGTTTAGAATAATTTTATAATTGTGTCCTCATCCAAATTCTTTAAATTTAGTTATTAAAATATTGAGACGAGTAAAGTAAAAAATGGCTGGAGTAATCGAGTTGACCGAACAACCGCGGTGGATGTCCAAACTACATTTGAATGAATTTTCTACTCAGGGGCTGTTTGGGATGATGAATTTGGGAAGAGATTTGTGAAATCCATGAATCTACAATCTCCCCTTGTTAGGGATTTGCCAATTTCTTAGATCAACACTAGTAAGGACTTCACAAATGCATGGAATGAAGACTTTCTTAATAGAAATAGAGGTTATTCTATTTCAATAATGATGTAGAGTAGGTTGTAGACACTTTCATGTCCAAGATGGACCAGAGAAGGCCAGATCAGAGGTGAAAGTGATCCAGACCGTCAGAACCTTAAAATAGACGAATCTCCCAAATTGGAATAAGTTATTCGATGTACCATATATGATTTTAGGGTAGGAGAAGCTACTTTAGCCACCCAACCTCTTAGGCCGGGTTGCCCATGCCGAATTTGCAAGATTTCATTGTATCAACGGTTGAAAATTCATTTTATTTTTGTTTTTACTATTTATAATAAGTTTTAGTTTAATTATAACTCTTCATCCTTTAAGCTTTAGGAGTTGTGTCCAACATGAAAAGTGCTTTAAAATATTAGGAGAATAACATGGTTAAGCCAAATAGGACATTACTATTTTTGGCCAGAAACCATGAAGTCTAGCGGAAATCATTATCGTCTATAAATGTAAATTTACTATTTATAGTAAGTCACAAAATTTAGGGAGTTTGAATTAGAGTCTGATTCTGAAACTTCTTCTAAGGTTTAGTATCACTATTTAAAGGGTTATAAATTCTTTTTTATCATCTATCAATCAAATTTCGAATTTCTAAAACTTATTTCTATTTTCTTATTTTCTTAAGTGGATTCGAAGTATCTCTGTGAAGAGTCTAAAGAAACTATGTGGATTCAGAGTAGTTATCCCCTTAAGGAAGACGATGATTGACCTCATCACATCCATCCCTACGTCAAATAAATACTAAGAAATTTATGAATTTTTAGCTTGATTATCAAATAGGTTTTTTCTCTTTTTTTTTTTTTAGGGGGGGGGGGGAAGGATTAATGAAATCCACATCCAATGCAAATCCGTGAATTTGATAAGTTCAGGAATTTACTATATTCATATTCTCATTTACTACATCTGAACTAAACTAAATATATTCAAAACCTCACAAGTCGTCTGTGATCCTGCTCTTAAAATAAATAAATTTCTACCTTTTGCTGCTGCATCTGATTTTTGCCGAGGCAGGCAGATTGATCTTAGCCAAGGTAAATGAAAGAAAGGAATAATAGAAATGAAATAATACTTATTTCTGGAAAGAGAGAAACGAAAAAATACTTGAGCCAAACGAAATATTATTTCAGGCGTCTTAGAGTAGAAAAGCGACGGATTATCCACGTCTCATTTTTCACGCCTTCCAACAAATATCACATCACTGACATATTTAGACAATATTCATTTTGGGGTACTTCCAAACATTTCCTGAATGACATGATTTTTTTTAGTGATTTAACCTGTCACTAGTCCAGGCATCTCTGCATAGTAGATTTTTCCATGCCCAACCACCCAGTTTGCCAGAGTCACTGTGACAAGTATTGCCGAGATATGAAAATCTAATTGATATTATCACATACATGTGGTAATATTTTCAAGGAATTTTTACAGCAAAATTCCTCTCAAAATGAGATTTATCAAACAGTGCCTCCAATTAGCAAGGTGAATATATGCTACTGTCCTTTTCTATATTTATTTTAGAAAGTAGGGATTGAGAATCATGGAGTGCATGTGATATGTGTACATCACCAACATTAATATCACACACACACACACACACACACACACGATTTGATCAACCTAATTATTTCTTTGTGTGACCACTATTGTAGGGCTCCATATTTTGGAAGGGTTAGATGTTTCACATATACCATGTGAGTCCTACAATTCTCCTATTTCAGTACTTTTTAGAAGGAAAAAAAAAAAAATCATAAGAGCATTTTTGTAATTTCTCTCTCTAAAATCACCTCCTTGTAATTTCATGTCGTGGAGGCATTATTTGGTAAAACGTTAATTCTAGGGGAATTTTATGGTAAAAACCCCTATTTTCAAAAACATTGCAGTTTTAAATTTTCTGTGATTTTATTGTGAAATTCTTGCAATATTAATGAAGAATTTATTTAAAATTTTCAGTTATTTATTAAATGTATAATTTTAACAATATTTCTTAACTAATAATAAAAGGTTTTGCATCAACATCCCAAACCTTTTAAACAGCACATGGGGTGACCTATCATTGATATGAACCTATCATTCATTCATACAACTACACGGAGCAAGTCATGGTGCAAGAATAACACTAATCAGATTATCCTAACCCTTTGAATGGGCCCAGTTTGTGAGGCATGATTAGAATGATCACATCAAGTGCTCCTTTAGAAGCATAGGAAGCACAAAGTGGGATCTATCTACTAGATGTTTCAAGATGATTATTGGACCTATTTTGTTTCTTGTGTTAGTCTTAATTGTCCAATTCATGCTATTTATCAGAAGCTTGGAATCACCTTATTGGCATGATTTTTGAACCACGGTTTGCTCCTAATTGTAGGAATAATGAACCATTCAGATTTGACAATAGGTCACCCCATGTGCCATGACCCTATGAGGGTGGGGATGTTAGCAAAACCCAATAATAAATATTTTAAAATTCTTTTTGTAGTGATGAATCGTTGTATGTGTTCTTAAGAATAGGAATTTGTCCATTTTTTGAGGTCTCAAAAGGGCATGGAAACCCAGAAGAACTTTTCATGGAAATTGAAAAGAGACTTCGGTTCCTTAAAAAATGGTCAGATCTTTGGCACAAGAAGAAGGGGTTGATCCGCATCATCTTCTTGTTTGTTATTCTTTATCTCTTGCTTTCGCCGGATCATGCGAGATAGAGGAATCGTTTATTATGTTATATCAATCGGGTTGTGATCCACCAGCCTACTAGTTCTTTTCATGAGGAATTCACAGGAGAATTTATCCTTGGAGCGGAGTTTCACTCGATCATTAGTCACTGAGAGGTCAGAAATATATCTCTTTTCGACAGAAAGAGAATGAACATTCATTTGATCTTGATCCTTGTGGAGCGAAAATTTTATTTTCAGCTAGATTATCTGATAATATTATGCAAAAACCATGAATGACCCACTTGAGATCAAGGTTTGAGGTCAAGGTTGTTTTATCACAAGCCATGAATGACCCACTTGAGATGTGACCAGCAAAGCTGATCGCATGCATGATCATGTATGTGCTGCAGTGAAGTTGTGGAACATGTATTAGCATTTACCAATAAAAAAGATACATGTATTGGCCCTGTTTGGTAGACACCTGAAAACAAGTTCATCTTGATTATGTTTTAGAGATCAAGATCTCTAATACATGATTAGTGTTATTTAAAATGAGATGAGCTGATTTTCAGGCATCTACCAAACAGGGCCTTAGCATTTCTTCTTCATAGAATCAAAATCGATATGCATGGACATGCATGAACAGGCAAAAAGATATGCAGGTTCATATGCTTTTGGTGTGTACATGCAGACACTTTATTCATCAAGGGTGTGTTTGGTTGCACCAAATTTCATAAAATTACATGATATTTGATGCAACCAAACATACCCAAAATGACCAAAATACCTGGCTCATAGCAATCGACCAGGCACCCATGGTTATCCATGAAATGACAGAAAAGATAAAGCAAACTAAAATTTTTGAATCTGATGAAATTGCTTTTTCTCTTAATTAAAAATACTTTATTTGGAATACACTAAAGGTCAGCATCATCATCATCTAAGTCTTATTCCAACTAATGGTGCTATGGGGAAGTATCAACGTATCTTAGTGGGCGGTAATTTGAAGTCATTTTGGTATTTGGGGTAATTCTAGATTTGTGCCATTCCTCGTGATATCTCCACAAGCCTTTATTTTGATCCTGGTTCCATAAAAGTCCCAACGACAATCCATACCAGGATTGAAATTTCTGCTGAGCTGTAGGATTCCATTTGTGTGGGGGGCTATCATTCAACAATCCATACGATTGACCCCATGGTTGCAGCTAGGAGCACCATATATATATATATATATATATATATATATATATATATATATATATATATATATATATATATATATATATATATATATATATATATATATATATATATATATATCCACGTAAATGGTTTTCTTTCGATCTTGATCCTTATTTCCATCTAATGTGCACCATTGCCATATTTTCTTCCAGCCAAAGATCAGAGAGCTAAATCTTGCAATCTTGAAGATTTTAGCAGCATTACCCGTCAAATTGGATTAGCAAACCACAGGCCCCACATATATGGATTCCTGCATCACACCAAACTATACATCTATTGTGGCTAAGACCCTACAATTCCTCTCCTCTTAGAAGAGTATTGCGGTCCTTCGTTGAGTTGAAAGTATAGTTTAAAATCTTGGTATCAGGTTTCATTGTCAAGAAACAGCAACATTGTATTATAGGATGTTAACATTTGAGCGCAACAACAACCTTTATAAGTTTTCAGCGGTCTTCAGAAACAGCCTAAAATAGTCAAAACTGAAGTATATGCACATAGTGGGACTTCAGAGGAGAATAAACATACGAGTGAATAATAAGAACACTACCAATTCAAACATGGAGTTTTAAATCCATACAAACTTCAGAACCAATGTTCTTCAACTGAAAGAAGAGAAGGGCCTACCAAAACTTGGATCGAGACCTTTTCTGGAATTGGTCTCAGAGATTCAGACCATAGTCTCCAAAGCTGTGCCTCTCAGCCTATCTGATAAACTGCAATGGATTTGGAAACCGATGGGAGATGAAAGCTGTGGCCCCTTTCTCTTGAGTTGCAATTGTTGATTGCTGGAAGAGCCAACAATCTAGCAACTAAGGTTCTGACCCATTTCCAGTGTAGCAGCTAAGCAGCTAACAACAATAATATTTCTCTCTTTTCACTCTACCTCTACTATTTACAGGATACACTACTGATGGAAACTGTTGAAAAACATTCGTATTTTCCTGACAACTTAAGAGAAAGCTCAAACAGGCAATTTCAAGCTTCTCTCTAACGGATTCTCAGGCAAAGCCCATCATCCTCTAAACCAAGAATGCGTGAACGCTGCCATATTAGGGGCTTCTCCCTTCCAATGCTTTTATACAACTGACTGTTTGGAATTGAATCTCTTTGGAGGAAAAGTTCCTGCAAAAACTTCTCATGTGCTCTCTTGGAATGTTTGGGAGCGAGACAACGCAGCCGGATTTGCATGCAAGACCTGTGTGGCATCCTTTGTGTGACTCTTACCTTCTGCCTTGGGCTGGAAAGCTTTGAAGATACCGCCTTTTGTTATGGGCCGATTCTTATCATGCTTAATACCTAGCGTAGCCCATATAGAACTCCTAGCAGCCTCATCTGGGTCATCAATTCTCAGTGTCTTGGGAACCCATAGACACTTCTCTTGCTTCTCCTCCCCCTCTACATTCACATCTCTAGAGTGCTTCCCTAAAGTTGGAGAGCCAGTGCCAGAGCCACTATCACTAGTAGAAGACAAAGGTGATAGGTTGCCATTGGGTCCAACCCAAGGCACATTCCATGCTCCAGAGGTCCAGCCAGGCATGCAGCCCCAATAGGAGGCAGGCACAAATGGAAAAGGGATGCTCGGTGCACAAAAAGCAGGTGCCGCGACCATTGGCGGCGAGCTCCATTGGCAAGGTTGGGCATTGTTACCATGCTCCGGTCCACAAACCAGCTCGGACGAGCACCGGCCAGCAGCCATGGCAGCCATACTATTCCACCCTGGATTCCAAGGGTATGCCCAAGGAGGCCCAGGATACAACTGCATAGGATGTGTTGGAGGAAGCCCGTTAAAACAACCGACCGGGATGCCTCCTTGCTCTGTCTGACCTGCATTTTTAGGCAATTCATTTTCCAAGCAAGCAGAGCCTGTCACACAGGACCCGCATGAGGGTTCCTCTTTGTTTTCACCGCAAGCCACGGTGCCCATCTCAACATTTCTCGTCTGCTCTCCAAGATTCAGCACGGTAGCCATGGATTCGCAAAGCGGCGTGTCCGGGCCAAACTTTAGGACTGTCCCATTGCCCTTGTGAGACCGAGTAGGATCTGTAAGCCCACAAGATAGAACCTGGTGATGGGCAGCACCAGAGGAGTCGACCCGAGCAGCAGGTACCCCATCAGAGGACATCACTATGTGACGGTAATGTGAGGCTGAGTGCTTATTCTTCCGTCGCCCAGCACCCACAGGGACATTTCTCATTGTACCCCCAGCTGTCCAGTATCTCTGGCAATTCTTGCAGAAGTGCCTAGGCTGGTTGACATTGTAATTGTTGTAGTAACAGAATTTCGTGTCTAAGCTGTTGCATCGAGGGCACGGGAGGATTTTAGTGGGCTTCTTGAGAACCTTATCTTGGCCACTTCCATCATCAGTTTCTGTCTGGTCTTCCTCAGGCTTGGGATCTGCTGTTGCTTTGTTATCCCGGGATGGAACTCGGTGGTCATCTTCCTTGCCACAATTCATGCCAGAAAAGCTAGCTGGCTCATCCGCCTCTTCTGGAGGACCCACCATTTGATCCTCCTCCTCTTCATGTGTTGTTTCTCCATGCACATCCTAGAACATGAATTCAAATCAGTTGGATCCACATAGTAAATAAATGAAGAAGATCATGCATGCATCAAACCAATCATCATCTTATCATCTCAACCAACTCAGAGAAAAAGCTTTCTATTACTAACAATCAAAATCTCATAAACCCTAAACTGGATTCACGAGCAAATTGACTATGAGAAAATTATAAGGTCCCACTCATCAATTAAACAAACGCACGAAGTGTGCACATGAGCCACACAGTTGAGTGATCCAGACCATCGATATGATGTCCTCCCATCATGGATGGGGGATAACTGTAAAATTCCCCCAATTGAAAGATCCTAACCTTTCAATCATACGTCTACAAAATTGTCGGTTAAAAGGGGTCCATGTTTGATGAAAAATAATTCAACAATAGAAAGGTTAGGATCTGTCAATCAGGGACAGTTTTGGGGCATCCCATCAAGGGTGGAGTTCATCATCAGATCAACAGTACCTAACCCTAATTAGAAAACATATGATTATGCAAACAAGTAGGAGTTTTGAACTATGCAAAAGAAGAAGAAGAAGAAGAAGAAAATCAATTCAAAAGGCTTTCATAAAGAAGAAAAACATCATCTTTTCAGGGATTAATAAAGTAAATAAAATCAACCAAAATTTTAGAACCAAAAACAGATATCTCAAAATTTAAATTAAAAAAAAAAAAAAAAAAAAAACCAACAAAACTGATCGTAAATAGAAATCAAAACCCATATCCCATCCACCATAAATACCTTTGAAAAAAATTCTGAAATTTGGTGAAAAGGACACAAAACCAAAAAGAAAAAGAATCAAGATATGAAAAAGCTGAGATTTTCATTTCTTAATAAGATCAGAAAGAAAGGAATCAAATAAAAAAATCCAAAAAAGAACCCCATTCTTCTGACATAAATACACCAAAACCCTTTATCTTATCGAAAAACCAAAACCCAGATTTCAACACTAGAAACTCCAAAACAGAGAAAAAAAAAAAAGAAATTTTCAAAAGAAAAATCATAACAGAAATCCACACTGAAAAAACCCCAATTTTTACTAGAAATTACCCCCAAAAAAACCCAAATTCCAAAAGATGAAATTGCACGATAACCTAAAAATCAATCATAGAAGCCATCCACAGGAAATTCAACAAAGAAAAACGAGAAACTTCAAAAAGAAATTCCCAACATCTATTTCAATTAACGAAAGGACGGACCGGGAAAAAACAAACCTTTTCATCATCAGATTCCAGCATCGGGATGGGATTGGATTTCTCTCCGGACTCCGTCGGCATCTGATTATCCGGCAACGGGATCGTCTTCCCGAAGAGCTTGATCGCAGGGTCTTTGGCCTCAGACATTTCTCAGCCGTCCGATCTTTCTTCAACAGCTTCTGTGGATAAATCGAAGCGCATATCCTTCAGAGAGAGCGAGGGAGATGGGAAAAAGCGAAAAGAGAATGAAAACCCCCAAAAACCCTTTTGAGGGGGAAGAAGAAGAGTAGGGGGCGAAGGGGTGACTGGTTTACCGGGAAATGCCGGTTAGGGCTTTGTGCCAGGTCAGAGTCCTAGTCAGCAGCATGGGCAATTCTCAGCCACCAGTTCTCGTGGCTAAGAATCGAAGCAGGTGACGTAGGCGGGCGGAAAAGACGAGGGTGCCCTACTGGAAAGAGAAAAGGAAGTGCGGGTCGCTTTTTGCTCTTCAAATTACTGAATTACCCTTGGTTCGGTGTGAGTGGATTAGGTCCGGCCCGGTGTCAACCGACATGGTGCGGCCCTGACTGTGGGTCCCTCCTTGATGTGTATATTTTATATCCACACCGTCCATCCGTTTTTACTAGATTACTTAGGGCATGAGACTAAAATTAAAAATATAAAAAATCTGTGGACCACACCACATAAAACAGTAGTGATGTCTCGGATCAAGCTGATATTTGTATTTTACCATCATCCAGATCTTCGTGACCTTATCAACAGGTTGGATGGAAAAATAAAAATTACGGTGGTAATTAAGGTAGGCTTTAGGAAGTTTTTAATGGTGATAGTTAAATCACCACTTTTTTGCAATGGTACCATCCAACTGAATTTGGATCTGTTTCATTTTTAACCCAGTGTCCTAAAATGAGCTAGAAAAAAGGATGGACGGCGTGGATATACAGTACATACATCAAGGTGGGTCCCACGCTCTGTGGTGGGCTCGCCGCATCTTGGGTAAGAAATCTGTACCGTTTACATTGGTGGGTCCACCATGGAGATAAACATGGATAAAAAATCGGGGCGGTCCACTCATCAGGTGGCCATCGATGGAGCTAACAGGCAAAACTCAACATCCAGCCATCCATCTCCTGGTAATCAGATTAGCCTGATTTTCAGGGAAGGGGGATCTTTATGATGTGGCTATGCTGTCATGGTACGGATCTCCAAAACAGGTATTGCGTAGAAAGATGCTACATTACCAAAAGTAGTGGTATAGATTACACGTGGCAATTTGTTCGAAGTTGTACACGTGTTGGAAGTAAATTAAACGACAGCATCATGGGGACCACTATTGATAGGTCATGCCCAAAAATCCCATCCTCTTATGAACGGACGTTTTTTGGTTTATTTTGGACCGTTCATTATTTACCATTTTGGCTACCGCTTAGATGTCAACCAATTATCGGCCATCTAGAAGATTGACCGCCGGTTTATAGTAACTGTCATGGACCCACAAAGTGGCACCGTTGAATTTAGACGCGGTTTGGCCCGTGACCCCACACCAGCCAGCTAGGTGGTGTCAAAGCTATGTTTTTATGGACGCGGTTCATTCATTTTTCCACCTTATTTTTAAAGCCTAAAAATGTACTGAATTTAAAACTCAAGTGGACCGCATCACTGGAGATGATAGGGATTGAAAACTTACCATGAAAAACTCATTTGGCCACAAAAATTTTAGATGAAGTTGATATTTGTGATTTTCCTCCATCCACATCTTTATAACCTTACAAACACACTGAATGGCAAACAAAATTTACTATGAGCTCCAATAAAGTTTGGACAGTGGACATTAGATCTTAAAATGAATTTGCAAAATGGATGGAGAGTGATAAAACATGTGCATTACTAAAATCATGTTACCCTTAACTTTGTTCGCTTAATGTGTTTGGTTCAGACTGCATGTGGGGAGCTTTCCATTGGCTGGGGTTCCGTGGGAACCTTGATGGATGGGTTTTATCCTCACAACTCATCTATTTTTCAACATCATTTTAAAGTATAAGCCTAAAATTGAGGCATATCTAAGGTTGAAGTGGGTTATGTTGGATGGATGTATTCAATTTTATTAAAACAAAGAACTTCGAGTGATTAATAGCTTTGCTCGATTAATTAAACCTCTCTAAAATTAGATAAATTGTTCACTCAACAGTTTAAACCGTATTCAATCAATTGAACCATCAGCTCGATCAATCAATAATATTTAAAAAAATACCCCAAAATTCTCTAGAGGTTTTTGGAATAGTTTGATTACTTGAACTAATGCCCGCTAGAGCGATTGAAGGGGGCTCAATCAATATTGATTGATCGACCCTTAAATTGACATTGCACGCAGAACTATGTAACTACACATTTTATTTTCTATTATAATTGTGGTAGTATATTCTTCGGGTGTAACCAAGATTACGCCTAATGTTAAAGATTCTAGAGAGGAAAAACTATGTTTTTTTAAAAGATTCAAAGGGTTTTTGTCATCATAAATTTTTTTTATCTCTTGTATATTGCTTTTATAGTGGTTTGATTGTCACTTTGTGCCGTAGTTTTTTTTTCACGAGAACTGTTTCCTATAAAACTCGTGTGTTATCTATATGCTTGGTTACATTTGATCTTTTGTTGTTTCATTCGAACTCGGAATACTTCTATGCTATCTCTAATAGATCATACCATTGAGACTGGACCTAGGTTGAAACCTTTCTAAGGCCCATTGTAATGTTTATTTGCCATCCAACTTATTTATAAGGTCCCTTAAACTTTGATAGAGGGAAAATAAAAATATCAGCCTAATACAAAACTTTGTTAGGCTCTTAAGAGTTTTCAACGGTAAGCATTTAATCCCCACCATGTGGTCCACTTGAACCTTGGATCTACCTCTTTTTTTGGGCTTATGCCATAAAATGAAATGGAAAAAATGGTGCGGAGTCCCCGGTTGGTAGGGGTGATACTCAATCCACATCCACAATGCAAGGCAAGAGATTTAAGATGTGATTCGTTGGGCCATGCCAATGCAGCACCGATGTGAGATCAAGTCCGTTCATGAGGCAGCCCAAAAAATGAGACTGCACTTTCATCTAGCTGATTGAAATCAACATATTTCAATATTGCAACTAACTCAATGGGTAGATACACCCTAATCCATAGCTCAAGTAGTACACTGAGTGAAAGATACCTCGTTTCAACATTGAATCTTGGCATCAATCCCTAGCGGGGGTGGTTAACAGGAAGTGTCAACTGACAGTGGGGTGTACTAAAAAGCTAAAAAAAATAAAAAAATAAAAATCTCAATGGGTAGATACAGACACCTAATGAATGTACAGGCTTGGTTTTTATAAAAGGTAATCTTCATGGTAGGGCCCACTCTTTAGGTGGCTGAGATGTCCTGCGAATGTGACAGATTTGGCAGGAAAGATGGGGCTACGTGCAAAGTTAGCATGCAGGCCAGCTGGGAAGCGGATTGCCTGCTTACTAACACGTCATGCTACGGTAAACGCATTTCACGGCGTGAGCCCAAATTGAAGCATATCCAAAGCTCAAGTTTACTGCACAGGGAAACAGCCAGATAATGACATCGTCCTTTTTTGAAGCTTTTCTACAGTCGACAGTAACGTTTACTTGTCATTGTTCATATGGTCACAAAGGCCTGGATAAATGAAAAATTCAAAACCTATGTGGCCCAGAAAAAGTTTTCAACCACGTGTTCTAATCCCACCGTTTCCTATGGTGTGGTCCACTTGAGTTTTGGAAATGCTTCAATTTAGTACTCCATGTGTGGTTCGCTTGATCCTTCGCAGCGTGGCCCACAAAGTTTTCAATGATAGGCATTTAATCTCCAATGTGTGATCCACATGATACTTTGATCTGCATAATAGAAGGACAGCTTGGATAGAACCCATATACTATATATGGAGGCCGTTTATATCCCTGGCCTGTATTGGGACAAAGGGTAGTACCCAACCGGCATCCATATTGTATATCTACACAGTCCATCTGTTTTTCTAGCTCATCTTAGGGTATGGCCAAAAAATAAATAAGATCACAATATAAGGTAAACACAACAAAAGAAGAAGCAATGGTGATTAATCATTTAAAACTTTACGTGGGCCACGGAAGTTTTGGATTAAGCTGATATATATATATATATATGGAAAAGGTACTATGCGCTCGGCCTCACGATAAGCTCCCGTGAGGTCAAGTTGTGTGGGCCCCACCGTGATACATGTCGACCATCAACACCGTGCATTTGATGGGTCCCCTCTAAATTATGAGATATCCTAAAAATCAGCCGTGTAAGGAACTCAGGTGAGCCATACCATCTAAAATCATGTGCAGACATGCCAAAAACATATAAAAGCACTTGGTGGGGCCCACCTGAGTTTTGAATGCTGCTGAAACTTGGTCTGAACTCTCATCCAAGTGGGACACACATAATGGATGAGATGGATTTGCAAACCACATCTCGGTGGGCCCAAAAAATGATTGTGAATGTTTTAATGGCGCACAACCCTTCCCCACTTTTGTATGCGGTGTGGCCCACACAAGTCACGCATTGACTTGATTTGATTTTTGAGACCTAGGCCCACGATGGAATGGTGCATTTGACTGATGGGGTAGATGTTCAAAATGCATCACGATGGGGCGCACACAGCTCGACCTCATGGGACGGTCCCATCAGCTCCAGCGCATGGTACATATATATATATATATATATATATATATATATCCATTCAAGTCTATGCAACCTTATCAAAAGGTTAGACGGCCAACAACCATTATGGTCGACAATAAGGTCGGCCCTAGGAAGTTTTTAATGGTCAGAGTTTAATCACCACTTTTTCCTATAGTGTGGTCCGTTTGAGATTTGAATCTACTTTATTTTTGAGCTCATGCCCTAAAATGAACCGAAAAAACGGATGGACAGATTGGATATTCAATAAATACATCAAGGTGGGCCCCAGGGTCATGGGCTCACCGTGTTGGGTGTGGCCCGAGAGCACATAATCCTGTCTCAGAAAAGAAGAGCCCCAGCAGCTGAGTCCAATGTCATTTGAATCCAGGGATATTTTCGTCATTTCGTTGCACACGCTCGTGACTAGGATGTAAATGTTTGCAATTATGGAGGGTATTTTGGTCACCGAATCAAAACCGGTGGTATTTTCCGTAGAAAGCGCGCGGTCCGCTTTTTGCAAGCAAGGCTTCCCAGCAAGAAACGACGCAACCGGGGATAACCAGTCACCCGCTCGCCGTCTTCCGCGCCTCACGTTATCTCTCAGAGGCATGTCTTCCACGCAACCTTTTAAACGACACGCGCGTGTGAGATAGACTGGAAACCTCGTTGCACGCGTGCCAAATTGGCATATTAAAACAAAATCTGTGCCATTGATGAGGTGATATCAACTCGAAGATTCTCTGATCCAACGATCAGTCAAGTATCTAAATAAGGTGGACCCCACAAGTAGGAGGAGAATGGATGGTTAAGAAATCAACCTAGATGCCATCATAATGATAGTGTAACTTGCAATATCTTTCCAAAGAAATTTCAACGCTGGTCCCATTTGAGTGTTCTAGATCTCTAACACGTATGGCACGTATATATGTGTGCGAGGTCTTTCTCTCTGCTAACTCGCGCGAGTGCCCTCTAGCATTCCAATCTTTCCACGTCCTCACCACACTCCCCTTCCTTATGGAGCCCACCAAAAAAGGAAAAGTGAAAAGGCCTTCTCGTGCTTCTCAAACCGTTCATCTCATGTCAGATTTCTGTCATCTGGTATCCGTACATATGTTACACGTGTCGGAGCCTGCTCACGTGTTAACCCTCTCCAAGGAATCTTCCACCCCGGTGCTGATTTACTCCACCCTCCACGTGGTAGCATCCGAGCGGCCCGCATCTGGATAACTGACACGTGGCGGTCAAAAAGTGAAACTCCACCACAAAAGCTGAAAAACGGATGATAGGAAAAGCTTTTTCGTAGAAAAAGCGCATCTTTTTGCTTTCCCCGACATATTTTATTTATTTATAGGGAATGCTAAATCGAGACGTCCCATCTGCAAGCGCCAAACACATGTGCGGAGAAATGCACACGTGGGAAACCAGTAAGTGATCTGGAACGTTCATATGGTGGTCCACACGTTTTCAGTTTTCTAAACCGAAGATCAGGCTAGAATACACGTCTTATGACTAATGTAGTTTACATTTAGTGTAGACCATTCATTTTTTCAAATGTCCTTCCTAAGTATTTCGTCCACATGGTAAATGGACCAGTCAAAATTTTCGGAGGAGGAAAATTTTACTATGTGGGCCACCATATGAACGTACCAGATCTATAACACGTGTTTCATGGTCGAACATGTGATGCGTTTTTATTTGGTGCTTGGAGATGACGCATGAAATTAAGCATTCCACATTTTATTTACTTCGTTTCTAATAACGAAGAGCTACACGCATTGCCTGTTCCCCCTTGTGGGGCCCACATAGATGCCCATGAGAAATCCACTCTGTCCATCAGTTTTTCAATATCACAATAGGACAGAAGTCCAAAACTCAGGCAGCTATATCAGTCAAGAGGCCCACACGACAGGAAACGGTGATAATGGAAACTTCCACCGTTGAAACCTTCCTGGAGTGGACCATGATGTTTGCATGCCATCCACACTGCTCATAATGCTATTTCCTCTGCGATAAACTGTAAGCACACATATCATCTTGATCCAAAACTTCTGTAGCTCTCACAAAGTTTTCAATCGTGGACGTTCAATCTCACCTGTTTCATGTGGTGTGGTCCATCTTAGGTTTGGATCTAACTGATTTTTATAATCCTGTCCTTATGTGAGTTTGAGAAAATGATGGACGGAGTGGATTTCCTAAGGACATATCTATGGGACCCACATAACGTCCGACGTTGGCAACTTCATGTGGGCCGGGGGCACAGCGGCCGGCGGACCGGAATCGTTCACAGCATCTGTTCTACGCAGCGTGTAAAACAAGAAGAATATTTGGGGCCCACCATGTTGTATATGTAGAATCTACTCCGTCTATCAGGTAATAACCCTTATTTTAACCATTCAAAGTAAAGATCATCTGGATAAAAGACTCAGTTGTATCAGAATAAAGTGAAGAATGTAAAATCGCATCTAAAACTTCTAAGTTCGGGCGCTGTGGGCTACTGAGTTTTCGATCAGGCTGATTTTTTTGGTTTATTTCTTTCATCATAGCTATTCACACCATGTGAACGGGTTCGATGAAAGATATACACAATAAAAGGTCCCACACAAAAACCTATGGTAAGTGTCTCATACTCATTGTTCCCTGTGGTGTGGCCCACTTGCGCAATGGACCTGGGTAATTTTGGCCTCAAGAGGACTAGAGTAGAGGGACGCGGATTAGATACTTACAGGTTAGATTAGGGATGTATATATTATATCCACACCTTCTATCTATTTTGAGATATCATTTTAAGTCATGATCCAAAGAATGAGATAGATAAAAATCTGTAATGGACCTCACCATAGAAAACAGCCAAGGAGAGTAATTTCCACCGTTGAAACTATCCTAAGGCCTAGTATAATGTTTATTTGAAATCCAACCAGTTCAAAAGTTAAAAAAGACATGAAATAAGAGAAAACACAAATACTAACTTGATTTGAAACTTTTGTAGGTCCACTTGAGCTTTAGATTTAACTGTTTCTTTTGATATTGCCTTAAAATGATCTCTCCATATGGGTGGAAAGTATGGATACAAGACATACATCATCATGATGGGGCTCACGGAATTCGGTGACGTCACTTCAGTTGCTAGTCTCGCTACTCAAACTTTCGGTAGCCAATCCGCGCCCAGAATAGAGAAGCACACCAGATATATAAATTGGATTTCGCGTATATTGCACGATGTTAAAAAAAAAAAAAAAAAAAACAAAACTTGGTTTCTTTGGATAAGCATCATACTAGTGAATACAGGTAACAGATTGTGACACGTCTAAAGATCCAGACCGTCCATCATATGACCACATCGTCTAGATGACCTGGGAAAAAAGCATTCATTAAGATGCGTCTGATGAATGATCTGGATATTAGACACATGTGAAGAATGACACGTGTGCCCCTGATTCGGATTCTTCCCCACTCGCACGAATTTCGCTTTTTATGCTTACCTTTTCGACAGCTCAACTGCCTCTCTTTTCTTTTAAATTTTCGTTTTCCTCCTTTTCTTTTCCACCCTTCTGCTTCCTCCACACGCTTTTTGAATGCATTTTTTTCATAATCCCCGACCTTAGTTCACACATCGTACTCGGGTTTTTAGTTTGACAATCTGGTCCATGTTTGGGTAATCTAGGCCATTCATCTGTCAATTGTTGATTGACCATGCCTCCATAATGTCTTTATTTGAACAATCCTGACCTTTCTTTTTTTGCCCCGTTTATTTTCAACTTAGAAAGATTCTAAGATTAGCAACTAGGGTTTTTCCAATCTGGGAGGTTATTAGCACATGGACCATTGATGCAACAGACCAACGGTGTGGATTACCTGATAGTAGCCCCCACTTATCAGAACTGAGAACCCAAATATGCTGTGCAAGGACTAGGTCGGAGGATCCTATAAAATTTCATGTGGAGATTGGTACAGGACATACTACTAGAAGAAAATGTGGTAACCATGAACTATATCTTATTTGCTGGTGGATCAATGCTGACTTGGCAAGATTTAGGTGGAGCCACCTTCTTAAATTACCCATGCTTGTCACATGGGGTTCGGTGGGGCCCACTACTCGTGCACTGGCACGTGGCAATTATCAGTAGACACGACTCTGACTGCTATCGGTCAGATCACGACCAAAGGGGATGTCCGCTCGGTGAAGTGGACCGTTTGGTCTGATCAATGGTTTTAAATAGTGGTTTTGGCCTGACTGAGTTGGAGACGAGAACTTGTGCGACTCACCTTAACTTGTTCAGTTACCCACAAGTAGGGGTGCCAATGGAGGGAGTGGAATAGTTGAGACCCGGATCCACCAAAGTGGGTGGGACCCCAGACTGTGGGGCTCACGGTGATGTATGTATCTTAAATCCATACCGTCCAACTATTTTGAAAGCTTATTTTAGGATATGATTCCAAAAATAAAGCTGACTCAAATCTTAGATGGGCCACACTACAGGAAACAGTAATGATTGAATCCCCACCATTAAAAACTTCATCGATTCCACCCGAATGTCCATATATTTCCATCCAATATGTTGATAAGGTCACAAAATCCTAAATAAAGAAACCACACAAATATCATATTGTTCCAAAGTTTTTGTGGCCCACAAGAAGTTTTAATGGTCATTCACTGCTGTTTTCTTATTAGAGTCCATTTGAAATTTGGAACTGCTTCATAATAATATTATTATTATTTTGCATCATGCTCTAAAATGAGCATTCAATTACTATAGACAAGATGAATGTAGTCACGTACATCACAGTGGGCTCCCAGAGTCAAGATCCCACCTACCTTGGTGGATCTAGGGTCTCACCTAATTCACCCTCTACAATGGGTGGGATTCAGCCACGTCTAGGCCTGACACCAACTCATTTTTCGTAATGAGTTAAAAGCATATTGGGGACACATGATTAAATGGTAGTGAGTTACATTAGGTAGAATTAACATCATTATTATACGATAATTACATGTCTAGAAATATATGATACTTCAATCCATCATTGAGATCAAAATATTTTTTTTGGAAAAACATTGGATTAAGTAAAACTTACATTTGGTAGGCCATGGAATTGTAATCAACAAATTAAATTTCACAACTAATATTGGTTATTTGCATGCATATGGAACTCAATTGTCATGTGTAAATGTATACAATTGTATGAATGATAATGTGGGTCCACAAATGTAACGGATTTCAAAATTCATTGAAAATTTTACTGCACTAGGACTAGATGATTAATCCATTCCTTCTTATTGTTACATTCCAAACTGGTTCTAAAAATTCTTGACCCATGACCCAATATCCTCTAACCCCAACAGAACCCACTTAAAATTTATTGGGCTCACCCAAGCCTGACTTATTGAACTCAACTAACCTGACCCAATCTGCCACAATCTAACTTAGGTTTAAGAAATATGACACTAAGGCTATGTGCCCCGCCACTAGATATATACATAAATATTAAATTCATCTATACTTCTCTTTTTTTTTATAATGTTCGAGTTTTGGGTTGGATCAGGTTGAGCCAGGTCAGGTATGGTCAGGTCAGGTCAGGTCAAGGCGGGTTGGGCCCAGTTGGGTCGAGTAGGGTAAGTATAAACCCAAAGAGGATTACAGTGGTAGACTCATGGTATGTAGAAATCAACAAATTCTTTGGGCCTCGCCATGCTGTGTGTGTAATATCTACACCATTCATCTGTACTACAAGATTATTTTAGGGCATGAATAAAAAATGAGGCAAATACAAAGTTCAAGTGGACCACACCACACAAAGCAATGGGGACAATGATTCCCACCGTTGAAACCTTTTCAGGTTCCACCATGATGTTAATTTGGGATCAAATTTATTCATAAGTTTATACAGACCTGGATGAAGCAAATATATATATAGTACTAGTCTCCTATGAACCATACTGCACGGAATTTATGTACAAGCCTTCATGTACGCCGTAGGATAAAGAGATTGGCTGAGATTCTACTTCCTTAAGAGAGAGAGCGTCTTCAAAGAAAAGACTTTTCCCTCCACTTAAGGAGAGACTCACGTTAAAGTCTTTGTCATAAAGATCCTGTGCAAGTATTTTTTATGGCGCTTACTATGATATTTTTGATAAATCCAACCCGTTCATCTATTTTCTGAGATCATTTTAAGACATGCTACAGAAAATCAGATGGATACAAAAGTCAAGTGAGCCGCACTAGAGGAAACAGTTTTGATTCAATCACCACTGTTGAAATATTTTTAAAGCCACGAAAGTTTCTTATCATGCTAATTTTTTATTGTTTTCACTTCATCCCAGTGGGAATGATCTTGTGAACCGTTTGGATGACATAAACCGTTTGGATGGCATATAAAAATCAAGGTCAAGCCTAAGAAAGTTTCAACGATAGAAAACTCTTTCCCCAAGTTTCCCTCTTATATAACCCACTTGATTTTTGAATCCATATCATTTTAATTGCATGTCATAAAATGAGCTCGGAAAACAAATGGACGGAATGAATTTATCACAAACATCATAGTGGACCACCTAGCATCCAGCGCAGGAACATCACTATGGAACCTATAAAGGGTATGATCCAATTGATCGGTGTATGTGCTTCAACTAAGGGCTTAACACCGTAAATTTCAATGGTGGTCACTAAATTCCTATTGTTTCCTCTCATGTGGCATATTTAATTTTTGGAACCTCCTCATTTTTGATCGCATAACTTAAAATGATTTCAAAAAACGGATGGACAGGTTGGATTTATGACAAACATCATAGTAGGCCCCACAAAATCCTTTCGCATGATCTTCACGCAAAAGGCTTTGGCAGGAAATCCTCTTACAATTCCAAATTTCTCTCCGTGAGTGTAGGAGAGTCTTCTCTTCGAAGACTCTCTTTCTCAAGGAAGTGGAATCTCAGCCGCTCTTTTACGGCGTACATGAAGGCTCGCACATAAATTGTGCAGTACGGTTCGTAGGAGACCAACAATATATATATATATATATATATATATATATATTGGGGTCCACTAGAGTACCGGATCTATCTCAATTTTGAGCTCCAATCCTAAAACGATCTCACCAAGTGGACGGATGGTTTGTATATAATACATATATTATAGTAGGCCCACAGAACTTAGCCACATCAACACAACACAAAGGTCAGCCGTGCATGGCACACCAAGCAATCATCTTTGGTTTAAACCCAGGCCTAACCCATTTACTCAAACAGGTCACATTTTTAGCCTAACCCTAACTCTCTCCACTATGCTTGAACCGTACCTGCCTCATGTATAGGTCAGGCCAGTTGACCCACAAGCCGACACAACCCACTGTCAGTGGGAATGTACTAGTCCTGGATCTGACAAAGTCCATATTTAGAACCATAGTCCAAAATTTGGTCTGGGCTCAACCCACGCCCGGCCGTCTGACTTGGGTTAGATGGTATATAAAACCATGGTTCGATCCAATTCTACCGGTTTCTAAACCAGTTCACTCCAAGTGGGACCTACGGTTTTAATATGCATTTAAGACCCTTCACTCCGTGTTTGATGACGTGGCAAAAAGAAAATCTTAGGTATGGATAATAACCACCACTCATTCTTTCCCCTCTCACTAGGAAGATCTTTTAGGCCATGGTCCCCTCTTCTCTGGCCTCTCTCCACCACCCGTTGAGGATGGCCATGTGGGCCCCGGTGGCATGAACTGGCTTTGGTGGCCACATGAGAGAGAATGAAACAGATGGCCCGCTTTAGCTAACTTCACCTTTTGCACCATGAGAGGATATTAGCCCACCAACCTGGCTCACCTGTACAAGCCCAAAAATCTGGAATCCGAATTTCAATCGTGTGGCCAGGGTTCGCCGAATCGGAGGAGGTAATGGGAAAGGGGTTGGAAAGAGCCAATCAGGCCCAGGACTGATGGAGCATTCTCATCCACAATTTACTTGACCTTGAGTGGGAAAGGCATGGCCCACCAATCTACAATATTCATGGAGGCAGATTAGGTGCGCCCCTGCCTGTGGGATCCACTTTGATTTATGTATTGTATATCCAATCCGTTCATCTGTTTTTTTTTTTTTTCCAGCTCATTTTAGGGAGAAGGTCCAAATCTCAGGTGGACCACACTACGAAACAGTGGTGATTAACCATTAAAAACTTCTTGTGGGCCCAAGAAGTTTTGGATCTGGCTATATTTGTTTTTTTTATCTTCATCCATCTCTGTGAGACCTTATCAACAGGTTGGATGGAAAATAAACATTAAGGTGGGCCCTAGGATGTTTTTAATGGGGAGTTCAATCACCACTGTTTCCAATGGTGTGGTCCACATGAGATTTGGGTCTGCTTCATTTTTTGGCTCATGCCCTAAAATAAACTGGAAACATGGATGGACGGAATGGATATACAATAAATGCATCAAGGTGGGCCTCACGATCGGGTCCGCACTGTGTCGGGTGAGACTGGGCCGCACCTAATCCGCTCCCATTATCCATAGGGAGTGGCATGTGGGTCCTACCCAACTTTTGTATGGACTTCAAAGGGAAAGACAAAAGGTTCCCACTTGATCATGGTCTCTCCATTGTCCCAAAAGATCACTTGGGCTAAAGCAAAAGGTTCACAAAAGCAAAGGCATCCACCACAAAAGGATGCACCCCTTTTTACCTTTACAAGCAATGGGATGAAAAGGGGTTTTTGTGCACCAATTTCAAATTAGAATGTTAAACAAAAGTTAGTTATCAAGCACTTTATAGCTCTTTTGTGCAAGATCGAGACCAGTCATCTCTTAAGTCCTATCACAGATGGGCCACATCTCAAATGTCACTGTCATTGGTTGATCCCAGCTGCTGATTGGATGATGTTTTCCCGTTGAATTTGAATCGTTAGTTGGACTTTATTTAATTGCCTGAATGCAATATTCAAAACCCCATGTTTGGCAGAGGTTCATCTGACCCAAGTGAGTTGCGGGTATGCCCCGTCAAGATGGACGGCAGGGTCTAATTCTTGCCTACCACGTTGACGGAGATGGAATATTTAATAACTAGAGAAAAAAAGTGCACACGTACATTTGTACGGTTTGAATTGCACTCACATGTGACATATATTTGCTAAGTACTCTCTAGTTGGACCGTCCCTTATGGAAGCGGACTGGCTGGTGTACCTCTGGTGTATTGACGTCAGCAAGTTCTGTGTGTCTGATCGTGAGGTATGTGTTATATGCAAACCGTCCATCCATTTGGCGAGCTCGTATTAAGACTTGAGATGAAAAATAAGACAGATCTAACTATCAAGTGGACCACACTGAAAAAAGAAGTAGGGGATTATGAACAGAATGGATGTAAAATAAACGTTATGGTGGGTCCTACGAATGTTTTAACGGTGAAAATCATTACCTCCACTGCTATTTGTGGTGTGGTCCATCTGATCTTTGGATATGATTCCTTTTTTTTATTTATTTTTTATTTTTTATTTTTTATAATGATCTAAAATGATCTCTAAAAATAGATGAACGGTGTAGATATAATAAATACATCACTGTGGGGCATGTAACTTTGATCTCCTTTGAACTGGGAGCTCGCACGACACGTACCTACAGCAGCTATATAGCTGCTGTGTGGTACACCAGCCAATCCGCTTCCATCCCTTATCGTCTAGCTAGTTGCCATGTGGCTGTTTAAAAAATGACTTATTCCAAACTAGGACATAGGTGGTCACACGTGAAGCGTGTACAACATTTGTTTATCCAAATGCAATAATAATAATAATACTAATATAAATTAATTAATACTAGGGTGCATCTGGTTGCACCAAATATTATAAGTTTTGCACCAAATTAACCTAATTAATCATGATATTTCATGACATTTGGTGCAACTAAATAATCCAGGATGAGGTTCCCGACGAGAATTAATCATAACTTCCAGGAATTCCCTCTAACCCTAACATAATGTAATGGAAAGACATAATATACGCAGTTAGAAGTGAGTTTGACTGAAAAAGAAAAAGTTATCTTCATGTAACAGCATTTTTATCCTTTTGACTATGGGCTTTATAAAACGAGAACACATGTACAGAGAATACCGTATCTTCTTCCTAGCGATCTTCCCTGATGAAAGATTCCTATATTATGACAGAGTGGGAGAAAAGTAATCCTTATATTCCGTTATTGTTCTTTTTTTAATAAGAAGAAAGCTCACTGCCAATTAGGTATATTGGCAAGCCATGTAAATCGATAGGCTTCTTGTCCCTTGTTTTCCTTCTTTAACTATTGAGTTTTGGTTTTCTTTCATAGTTTTACTTTTCTTGCATCGAATGTGTGCAAGTGTTTCTTTGCAATAGTTGGTATTATAGTCAAAGGTTGTGAAACCTTTTAGTAGAACATGGGTAGCGTCGTTCATGATCCAATGGTGATTCAGATGGTTGGATTAAGTTCTACCAAATCCGAATTGTCGAAGTTCAATGGATCAAATTATGCATTGAGAAAATTAAAGATGAACGTGCTTTTAGTGAGGGCCGGATGTTGAATTATGATTAAGGGTGTAAGGGTAGTATCCTAAAATTCCAATGCCATGTTTTCTTTAGACTTTGATTATATGCATTGTTCATTCATTTGTTTGCCTTGTTAATGCCTATAGAGCACGTTTATTCATACAGGTTTGAGAGGGATTCCTTTGGTCATCCTTAAGCACCTGAGATTGGACACAATGCTTGTTGGCCAAGGGAGAGTTGTGACCTATGGATCTTATGCCTTGGCTGTGACCACAAAGGTCCTAGGACAAACCTACATGACCGACTTGGTGTTAGGATGGATGGTCTTCGCCATTAAGTGTAATATCCAGAATTTTCACAGCTAGAGTTTATACTCGAGTCCGAGGAAATCAAGAGTTAATAATGTAAGAAGTGGATGTCTCAAGGTCTCGCCTTGAGATTTGTCTTATTTAGGTCACATCCAGTTACATTCATAATGGTAATCATTCATAAGAATAAAATTAACTACATTTATCATTCCATAATTAAATAAATTATCAAATACTCTCTCAATGTGAGCTTATTACAATATTTGAGTTGCGTAGCGAAAGTGTAATTAAAATAAATCGTAAACTACTTTTCTATTCTCATTCAGCAAAATCTTCTATCGAGGACTGATCTTCTAGATCCTCCACCTGTACGTCACTTGCATCATTTATACGGTTGGAGAGGGTCACTACCCTACTCAATGTGATGGTTATCTTTTAAGATTAACAATAATTCAAGATATTTATAAAAGTAATGTAAGGGTTCTGATATGTCTCATACTACACTACTATGAGGGATATCAACATGTGCAAACAATCTACATGAGATACATGTCTAGCAAAGTGTGTGCGGCTCATCATACATAGTGATCATAAAAATGTGGAATATAATTTATAAAAAATCCGACTCAACCTGCATCCCATAAATACGGATATTCGTCGGCTTATCCAATGTTACGTGGATTTATGCGAGCGTCTTAAGGCGACACAATGACGCGATTGTGGGATTTATCTAACACGATGTGTTCATGGAGCGACTATTTGCAACATCCAATTTCGAGAAATGATGTAACATGCATGACGATTTACTTACATCGATTGTACACCACACTAACCAACCTACGGAATTATGTGCCGACCAAGAGGGCCGCTACTTGTAATGCATTACGTCCATGATAAATATTTGAATCATTAGTTGTGATATCTCTAACACATCACTTCCATTGATAAATAATGTAAATTGAATCATAGGGTTCTAAAATATCAAGACACATGTCCAAGCCTAAAAGGTAAATAGCACAAGGTTAACAAAGTAATGAAAAGAGTGGCAATGACAAACTCAATAAAGAGAAAAGTGACAATGACCAACTTAACAAAGAGGAGAGTAGCAACGTCCAACTCAATAAAGAGAAGAGTAGCAAGGGCTAATTCAACAAAGTTGGTAAAGGCAAGGGTAAGGCTTGTACCTAGCGCCTCATATAAATTCTTAAAGATCACGCGTAATTAATTATCATATTGTAATTCCCAAAAGATAATAATCATTTGTGGTAAATAAAACAATTGTACGACAAGAATCATAATAGTATGATAACATGACACATAAAAGGCAGAATAAAATGCATCCACTTAAATCAAGGTAAGCTTAAAGGATAAAACCCTCACCTTTGAACTCAATCACATTTTAATATTGCTAGATTTGCACTGTCGTACCCCAACTCTAGCACAAATAATCTGATTTATTTAGTTAGATTACATGGGTGCATGTTTAGGTTCAATCTTTAGACCATGGAGATAGATTTAGAGTTACAATCTGAGATAGTTTCACTCTATCAGAGTAAGAATCCGCCAACCCTCTAAACTCATAAATTCGTGGCCCAATGAATTCATGCTTTGAGTCGACTCAGTTTGTCTTGTTGGATAATCTCTATATTAAATTTTGGATTATACTCTTAATGAAATTTAGATGTAACAGAATGAGAATAGGGAAGGATTGCACACGTGCCTTACCTGTCGGGGTGGCTGACCTCGATCGCCCAATTCGTTCCTGACTCAGTCTAGGACTCAGTGAGTCGACTCAGAACCTAACTCTCTTTTTCTCCTTCTTTCTCTTTTCTTTTCTCTCTCCTCTCTCTCTCTCTCTTGTTCCCTCTCTTTCTTTCTTCTTTTCTTGCTGATACGTCTAGCAGGGGACTGGAACTTGGCACAACCTGGTTTGACTTAGTGAGTCACACCATTCTCTCAACTTTCCTTTCTCTCTCTCTCTCTCTCTCTCTCTCTCTCTCCTTTCTTTCTTGTTTCTTTCTCTCTCTCTCTCTATTTTTCTGTTGTTGGAGGGTCGAGAGAGGTGTTTTATAGGGTGTAAGGGTTCTGGACGTTTCATGCGTAATCCCCACGCAGCTCTGTTTGCGTAGCAAGGAAAGATGGAACAACGCAATCATTGTCTGCGCGCACTTCTTTTCCAAATCTCATCTCCCTTCTTCCGTATATTGAGTCGAATCAGGACAGCCCATTGATCTGGTTGTCTTAGATTTCTTCTAAACCTGTAGGGTGGATCGAATTAGATCCGATGACTTGTCGAGGCCGAAAATCTCGGAAGGGGACTTCTCTTTTAGACGGCGTAAGAACGCCCGTCTCTACATGAGAAACTGGGAAGTGTCGTGCCTCTGTTTCTTTCCTTTTCCTTCGGTTAGTTGGGGGGGATTGGAAATCTCCTCCCTGAAGTTCAGACGGCTTGGATTGAAGTTAAGCTCCAAGCATCGGTTGTCCTGCCTACGAAAGTCGGATTGCGTCCATTTTCTCCGTGGTTTGCAAAAGAATTTCAGACAAGAATATGTTCGGTTTCTTGGTCGGGTTAGGAGTGAAAAAGGCCAGGGTTTGGTCGGTTTTATCCTAGCTTCAAGATGGACGGTTAGGAATGAATAGATGGATGGTCCTAACGGGCCACGACATTCCTAAACGGACGATGTTTCCGTTCCGAAGGCACACATGTTCCCTTGTGCGCAGTAGGGTTTGGTTTAGATGGGCCTGCCTACACGATGGATGGATTAGATTTCGTCAACGGGTCTTGTTGGTGGGCCATCTGATGATCGAACAGCCTTCGTGTCATTCGCTAGTGTAATCGACAGGAAAAGAGGTGATTTCCTTCTTTTGGCAGGGATCCTCAGGTCAAACTAAGTTTGATCGGGGTCAAGGTCCAGTGTACCACAAGTGTACCTCTTGCAGTGTACATTCAACATGCCATTGGGCCCACAGGGATGCTCTAGAGGGATCCACTTCGTCCTTTCCCGTTTGAGGTTGTAATCAGGGTCTCCGGCCACTGACCAGGCAGATCCGAAGCCCCGAGTGGGCCATATCAAGTGAATTTCTGTTTTGACTATGGATCTCACTGATCTAATAGTTGAAATTTAACGTGCACGGTTAATTCTTGATGTGTAGGCATGGTATAAGGTTTCTCATCAAATGGATCGTGAGAACCTTGTGATATAGAATTCAAGGTCTAGGTTAATGGCATTTTCGTAATTATTGCTGGTCTAAGAGTTTTGTGAAATCTAATGGTTCTACATGATTGTATACATATTTATGAACAATTCTTACAAAAGAACTTACATCTAAATCATTAGGATAAAAGGTTATTTGCTGATTTAGTTAGGGGAATGTACATGTAACAAACTACATGATCAACTATCAGATGACTTGATTTATGGATGGAGACTGTTTTGAAGGGTCAAATTCGCATTGAGGAATAGATGTAAGGTTAGGATATCTAGATTGTTATCGTACACATGTACATATTACATTAAATTTCATGGAAACACTCGAAAACTTTCAATACTCGGGTATTGAAAAGTTCGGAGTGTTACAATAAGTCTGACCTGGTGTCAATATGCCTTACTCTATCCCACATGAGTGTGTGTGTGTGTGTGCGCGCTTACGCCATGGTAGTATCATTGGAAAGTATCTAAACTAAAAATTTTGTCATACTTAAGCTAGGACTTGAAGATGCACTACCTCCATCAAATGTGTAGGCATAAGTATGTGTGGATAGTGAGGTCCTGATTAAATCCACTTTTGCTTATTGTACGAGATCACAGTGTGGTCACCGAAAGTGGGTGTGGTAGGGTGCATTCATTAAGATCATCAAAGTATACACGATTCAATAAAGGATATACTTAGACTACCCGGGACATGATTAGTGGGCTGATCTGATCGTTTGGATTGCCCATTAGCATTTTAACGGTTGACCAACACCTCTAACGTCTTTAATTGGCCAATTATAAGTATTTAACTACTAACTTTTAGTTTTAACATGTCAATTATTTTAAATCGTACTTGATGAATATCCAATAGGTATGATCTCTTAATCAAGTCTTTATGGTAGCATGGGAATTGCCTAAGGACGGTAACAATTGTAAGTGGAGTGATTCGGATGGTTAGGGAGCATGGAATAGGCTGATACACTGGTTTCTTTCATAGTAGGATATAGATAAGTGTATAGGCTGGTGGAACAACATAAGTGGTGAACCTCTATGAGCCCTAATTTTTCCCTTACATATACATCATATATCAGAGAGAGTATAAATGCCCAAGTCCCCTTGAAAATCACCTATAAAGCCAATTAACCAAAGTGTGTGGAAACATAGAGTGAGATACACACATATCTCCACAATGTGCATCCCAGAGGTGTGTGGGGTCCACCCTGTGGAAAATTCAGGCCAGCCCTCGGTCCATATAAGAGGTTTGATGGTAGTTCTTCGTCTCTCCTACATCTGAGATAAATCGGGTAGAATTTCATCGTTGGAAGATCGATAACAACAAAGTTCACAAAATTTTACATCGAGGTATGAAATTATTTACACGTTTTTTGCATTTCTAAAAATATGGGAATCCTTTATATTCATTTAAAATCTAGACTTTTATATTGTTTTATATTCTACTTCATTTCAATTATTCCAATGGAGGAAATGAAAAAGAAACTATAGAGATGAAGAATGAAATTTTTTAGGAAAAAACTAGTTAATTCTGACTAATGTTCTTCTTTGGCAACCATCAACTTAAAGATGAAGGAATGGTCCTTCTTGTAAGAATAATTGAATGATCTAATGTCCTAATTAACACATTGGCAATGACTAATGTTGAGATTGATAATAATAAAAAATTACATTTTTTCTTGATTTGCCATCGTATTTGTTGAATTATTTGATTACGGATCTTAACAACAATGTAGATATATCTCAATATGAAATCAGTTGTATCTAGTGTTTGAAGTATTGGTATCGCTACAAATTTGATATGGAAACAATATCGTTATTATCGATAATATCATATATTCCCAGAAATATAAAGAAGCATGAGGAAAATACTAGAAAATTTCAATGAAACTTCAGGAGATGCTAAAATATATATATTTGCATACCTAAGAATCAAATGATATGGAAAAATTGTGTATTTACATATTTAGAAATCAAATAATAAGTTTTCCTTTAATAGGGCCTAAAAGCATGTATCGTTGACTTATGGAAACATTGGGGAAACATGGGGAAAATGGCGGATCCATCTATTCATCCAACAATCCATCCATAAATGCACATACATACATAGAAACTCACATGCATGATTTATCCATCCATGCATGCACACACACACACACACACACACACACACACACACACACACACAACCAACCATCCAACCATCAATTTATACATACACACGTCCATCCATCTGTCCATGCATGGATACATATAGACACATAGAAACATGCATTTCATCATACAACCATGAATCCATTAAAAAACTTGAAATGAATTTTTTGCTAAACAAATTATTGGCGATATCAATAACATTGGCAATATTTTTGAAATATCACTGATACACTAGTGATATAAGTGACACCTGGAATTTATATGGTAAAAAATATTAATGATATCGATACATTGTCGATACATTAGCGGTATCAATACATTAATGAAATTTAGTGGTGTATCATCGATACTTAGAATTTTTAATACTACTAGTGTTATTGGTATCATTATTGGTGTTATCGTTATCACCGAACTGGAGATATGGATCATATCAAGGATATTTCGATAATATCAGGAATACTTCAAAAAATGGTTATATCCATGTTGCTTCCTAAGAATTTCAATAGAAAATTACTTAAGTAAAGTTTTGGTGATGTTATGATGGTTAGAGGAATATCTAATCAAAGACATATCAGTGGGAGAAATTAGATGAAATGTAAATCAAAAGGGCACACAATCAAGAAAATTCAAAACTTAATTCACATGATCAAGCATATGATTCAAAAGGTTTTTAAGAAAATCTAGTTGAGAAAAGTGATTCATTTGATGATGGAAAATATTATTAATAATGATTTAATAGGAAAAGCTGAACAATCAATAGATTTTGGATTTGTACTTCATATAACACTTATGATAGCAGCGCAATTTATATAAGTGATGATGACACATGTAAAATTATGGGGATTGGATATGTTTCGATCACTATGTTTGATGGTTTCATAAGTCTAATTTTAAGTACGTAACATTATTCATAACAAAATATCGATTATTCGATAAAATTTGATATTAGTTTGATTATTTACTGTATTATGAGGACATGCATCCAAACATGTCATTTTAAAAACTTTTATTAATATTGGAAGAAAGCATATTTTAAGTTGCTGTTTGGCATGGGCCATTGATGACATTTCATGGGAAAAAATCGTTGATGAAAAGTTAAAAAAAAATTAATAATCAGAGAATACTAGTTTGTTATATGGTATGGAAGAGTGTAATGCAAATGATGTATAAAGTCATGATCTATGATAATCCATATTCAAGGTGTTGAAATAATTAATTAAGTAAAAGATTCTAACTCTTCAAGGACTCAAATAGCCTTAGTATTTATGTCTTGGATAGCTCTAGAAAGTTCAATAGTTCTGACAACATGCTTGCATTGCCCTGAGATATTGAGAGACTTTAGGCACAAATAACATTGAACCATTCTTGTGGAGAAAATAAGGGGTTAAGGAAGATTTATTTGGTAGTTAGTGTGGGACCACCTGAAGATTTTGTTCAACAGTTTAAACAATTAGCTCAGAGCCACTAATTAGGGTTTTGGATGGTCGATGTGAAGCCACCACTAGAGCCTTGAATGGTTAACATTGGGCCACTACTTAGGCATCTCAAACAATCAACATAGGGCCATGTTGCTAGTTTTAGACAATTAATGTGGAGCCACTGTTGGGGTATTCAAAAGCTAATAAAAAACTATATTTCATAAGGATTTAGTTCTTAAACTCTTATTCTCACATTATCCCAAGCGTCGACACTAGGAGAAAGAAGAGAGCCATACAAAAAGATCCATGGAACTCTTAAGCGATCTCAGGAATCAAATAACATGTATTGTATGAATCCTAAAAATGGAGACCCAAGGAGTATTTATAGTGAGCGAAGGTGGTTATTTTTTACCCATGAGGAGGTTACATTTTTTTACCTAAAATATTATTAAGCGGTTATGGGCATGTCTCATGTTGTCATTGAATGACTTAGATTACTTCCATTATCATGCGATAAATGCAAAACTATGATCCATGCTAACCTTGGTTGTTGGTGCAAAGTGGACTCCTACTAAAAGAATATTTACTTATAACAACATACTCACCTTGTCTTCTATAAGAGGCTTATTTTGTTGAATTGACACTCTCAGAACGTAAAATTTGTTTCATAAATATTTTAAAATAATTACTATTCGAGTGTCATTTTCCATCTTGATGCCAAGTATCTCTATCTTATTATATAAATCATTTACTTTTCGAGAAAACTCTGCCATAGAGTCATTGTATAGATGAGGTTTTAATACCAAACATAGCCAATCTACTCATAGACGAGTCTTTAGTACCATGTAAAAATATATTATCAAGGCTATTCAGAGCAAAGCCTTCGTATCCATGGAGAAGTAGGAATGTACATCGAGCCAAGTTGAGTTAAGGTGGGCTAAGATTGGCTTGACTCGTTCGTGCTATCCTCGAGTTTGAGTTCGAGCTTGAGCTTGAGCTTGAGCTTACCATTGGAACTTAGCTTATTTGCCAAACCTTTTAAGTTGAGCTCGAGGCAAGCTTACCTTGAATCGAGTCGAGCCTGCTCCCAACCCGACCCAACCCAGCACCCAACCTGCACCCGACTCAACCCAGCAACCCAACCCAACCCACACCTGATTCAACCCAGCCACCCAACCCAACTGACCCAACCCACACCCAATTCAACCCAGCCACCCAACCCAACTGACCCAACCCAAACCCAACCCAACTCTAAAATTAAATATTTAATTATATATATATAATATTAGATAAAGACATAGAGGTACCTTGTTGTTGGTGGAGAGAGAGAGAGAGAGAGAGAGAGAGAGAGAGAGAGAGAGAGAGAGACTATGGAGCTCAGGTGCAGTGAGTTGGGTAAAGAAGGGAAAGGGTAAGAAAGGGACGGACGGGTAGGGTAGGGATTAAGTTTTAACTTGTTTTTAAAAAAATTAAAACATAATATATATTAATACACACACACACATACACTATAATATATATTCGAGTTGAGCTGAACATGAGCTCGAGCTTCAAGCCGAGCCGAGTTCGAGTCGAATTGAGTTAAGATCCACTATGATCGAACTCAGCTCATTTTCAAAGCGAGCTGGGTTATATGAAGCTTGGCTTGCCTCGAGTCGTCGTTTAAGCCGAGTTAGATTGACCCGAGCCGAGCGAGATTTTTGAGCTAGCTTGGCTCGTGTACAGCCCTGTGAAAAAGAAAGAAAAAGATAAAAGAAGAGGGTGTAAAAAGAATAAAGAAAAAGACCAAAAGACAAAAACTACTCTATTAAAAATAAGAAGAGATGAGAGGAGAGGACAAAGAGAGGAGAAGAGATAGTTTTTTTTATACTTGTGTTGCGTTCTATATGCACTAGCTAATCCCCATATAAATCAAAGCTCATTTTTCTTAATTTTACTAATACGACAACTTGAAATTTTAATTTACTAATTAACCATTTTTCTAATTTGACTCTAGAAAAAATTACTTAATAATTAATTAACCTAATTAAATTAGGATATGACAATAATTCTTAATGGATCGGATCAAGAATATACGAATGATTCCAACCACATGTCACATGGATAGAATATCCAATATGTGCAAAAGGTGATCCATGTTGGGGAACCACAGAAGCACACAAAGACGAATCAAGAAAAGTACTCACAATCGCACAACTAAGTTCAAACAAGAACAATCTGAATTTTATGTGTAAAAACCCTTGTGGAAAAAAACCATCGCACAAAGCGATAAGTAATGCATTATAAAACTAGAAATTACAAGAGATAGTAGCTTACCAATTCAAACAAGCCTCAAATCTCTTTTCACAATCCCTAACTATGCTCATTAAACCCTTATGAATGAATTAGAAAGCCCTAGAATACCTCTCCCTTTCCTAATCTCGATTACACCCGATATATATACTATCACAATTGAAATAGGAAATAAATTCAATACTTATGCAATTATGCGCACATCTTCGATGGGACTTTCGATGACATTGACAACCCATCGAGGATCAATCGATGACATTGAAATTACTTCGTGACATTGAGTAGCAACATTAAAACGTTCCAACAACCAACATGGATTTTTTAGATTTTTTTGATGGCATCGATATTTGCTCGATGGCATTAACAAACCTTGTTTTGATAGATTTAAGACATCAACAACAATCTCCACTATATCTTCAATCTTCATTCTTCATAGCTCCTTATCAATCACCATTTCTAATTTCGCCTTGCATTATAGCTCAACCATTGCTTCTCATATACACTCCATCTTCCATTTACGCCTTCACCAAGCCCATAGAAGTTGCACGTAACTTTAACTTGTTTGTGGAAACCACCTTCATAAGCATGTCAGCTAGATTCATGCTTGTATGAATCTTCTCTAAAGTCATGTCTCATTCCTCAAGTACCTATTGGATAAAATGATCACGCACATCAATATATTTAGTAAACGAGTGATAGATAGAATTCTTAGCCAAATTGATCTCTCTTTCACTATCACAATTGACTAGAGCAACCTCCTGCTGAAGCCCCAACTGATTTATCATCCCCTTCAACCAAACACCTTTCTTGAATCCTTCTATTACTGTCATATACTAAGCTTCAGTTGTGGAAAGAGCTACCACAGACTGAAGCTTCAATATACAAATGATCGCTCTACCTGCTAGTACAAATGAGTAACTGGAAGTCAACCTTCTATTATCCACGTTGCCCACATAGTCTGAATCTACATAGCCTACTAACTTATCTCTCGATTTTTCAAATGATAAGAAAATACCTCGAATATATCGAAGTAGTCATTTCACTTCCTTATAGTGTTACTTGCCATGATTAGACATGTATCTACTAACAACACCCACCGCATGTGAAATATCTAATCTAGTACAGACCATGGCATACATCAAGATGTCAATTGTGTTCGAATAAGGCACACGAGATATAAACTGCTTTTCTTCATCTGTTTCAGGACACCGTTTAAAAGAAAGTTGAAAATGAGTCATATGGGGAACACTGACAGGCTTTACCTTATCCGTCCCATACTTCATCAATAATTTCTCAAGGTATTTCACCTGAGATAACCATAACCTGCTCCTCTTCTTATCTTTGTACATGTCAATGTCGAAAACCCTCTTTGCAACCCTCAGATCTTTCATTTCGAATGTCCCTGATAACTAAGTCTTTAGTATGTCGATCTCATATATGCTATGATTGATGTTAATCATGTCATCAACATATAATACCAAAATAATAAACATACTATCACTTAGTATTTTTTAATAGGCACAATGATTATACTCACTCCCGGTAAACCTCTAACTTACCATGAAAGAATTAAATTTTTTAAACCACTACTTGGGTGACTGTTTCAAGTGGTACAATGACCTCTTTAACCTGTAAACCTTATTCTATGCTCCTTATATTTTGAAATCTTCTGGTTGCTTTATGTAAATCTGTTGTTCCAATTTTTCATGCATGAAGACGGTCTTCACATCCATTTCTTCTAGCTTGAGATTGTATTGGGCAACCATTGTCAATACGAATATGATGGATACTTGCTTCGCCATAGGCATAAATATCTCAATGAAGTCAACACATTCTTTCTGAGCATATCCATTCGCTACTAACCTTGCCTTGTACCTATCATGTTTCTTCTTGAAGATCCACTTGCACCCGATCACTTTTCGGCTGATGGGAAGCTCCATCAGATCCCATGTCTCATTCTTGTATAGGAAGTCTATCTCATCATACATTACTGCTTTCTATTTTTCAGCATCTATATCATCAAGAACCTCATGAAAAATAGATGGATCCCCCTCATCCGTAATGAGGGTAAATGTGATATTTGATTCATCTTTGTATCTCATCGGTAACCTGTGATCCCTTGGATAATTCCTTCTCACAGGCGGTTGCTCCTTTACCTCTCTCTACGTCTCAGTCCAGCCTCATCTCTATCTAACTGAATGTCGACAACTAATATTTCAGCTTCCTCGTGCTTATCCTTACTAAAAAGGATCCTTCATTGAATTTGACATTACGACTAATGATGATTTTCCATATGACCCGGTCATATAGCTTATTTTCCTTCACACCACCACCATAGCCGACAAAGATGTACTTTTTATCCATTTGATCAAGCTTATCTCTCTCAACTGACAGTATGTGAGAGTAAGCATCGCAACCAAATATATGCAGTTCCGAGTAGTCTACCTGCTGACATTCAATGGCCATAAAAGGGGATCAATTCATCAAGTAACAAGTCGTGTTAATGACCTCTGTCTACATTACCCCTCCCAACCCATCATCACTGATCATACATCGGGCCCTCTCCAAGAGAGTCTGACTCATCCACTCAGCCACAACATTCTACTTTGGTATGTTGCGCACCGTGTTGTGCCTCACAATACATTAATCTTTACAATACTGATTGAATTCTCCAAAAGTGAATGTCCCACCGTTATTTGTCCTTAACACTTTCACATTTCACCATGACTATTTTTCAACCATCGCCTTCTACTACTTGAAGTTGTTAAAAACATCGAGTTTATTTTTCATAAAATAAACCCACACTTTTATGGAAGAGTTGTCAATGAACGTGACAAACCATGATTACCCTCCACTAGAAACCACAGACGTCGACTCTATATATAAGAATGCACAAAATCTAGAATCCCCTTACATACATGTTTTCAAAATTAAAAAGACAACATTTACTGGTTATCATATATACAATGCTTACATATACTAAAATCAATGCTTGTAAAAACTAAAATTAAATGATGGTCAGAAAGTACCTTCTCACCCTTCTCGCTCATGTGGCCTAAGTGTGCATGCAACATACATGCAGACGTAAAATTCATTACAGACGTTGTAAATCCACCCGATGAAGTACTCCTGATAAACTTGTTAAGGTTTTCATTCCTTTGTGCCTTCATGACTATGAGTGCCCTCTTTAAAACTTTAAGGACACAGTTAAACCTGATGAATTTTCACCCTAGTGCCTTGAGTGCTCCTAGAGACATAGGACTTTTTCTCAAATTAGGAATATGCCTCACTTCAATTAAGATACGATCTATGCCATCTAACATTTTAATACACATCGATCCAATACTTATCACTTTACAGGGATTATCATTGCCCACAAACACATGTCCACCATCACACTTATTGTAACTAGTGAATTAACTCTGATGAGGGGTCATTGTTCACAACCCCAAGTGTAAGGTTGCGATGTAGTAATAATCTTGGTAAGACCGAGGTCGAATCCACAGGGACTAATCTCGTGTGTTTTCTAAGAGCAACTAGAACTAGAACTAGAACTAGAAGAAGTTGAAAATCTAATTTAGAATATGTGAGAGAATAATTGTGAAAAACTTTATGAAAAACTTATGAAATTTAAAAGTAGGAAACTAGGGTTTCCAAGGATCCACTTGTAGAGATCAGGGAGATCTATGCTTGATTCACGAACACAACTGGAATTAGAGTCTCATCTTCACCCAATTGAAAAATATCTCATTAAAAATCAAATCTAAACTTCTTTTGATTTAGTTCTCAATGAATGAGAGGTATGAGAACTAGAGTTGATTCCATCACAAAACCATGCCAATGAGACAAGGTAAACAACAAAATTTACCAATTCATAACCAATCTGAGAGAATTGTGAGAGTTAGGGAGGATTCCATCATCCAACCATGCCCAAGGGACGATGGTGAACAACAGGATTTCCTAAATTCACAGTCTCAATAATGAAAAGAACATACTCAAGCTATCGCAGATCCATTGTAATTTAAGTCACAACGAATCATTAAAAACTAGAAGTATTCCTTATAATCAAACTAGAATCAAAGAGAGTTCAATATAAACATGAATCAAAGCAATAGAAAACAACCTATCACGCTACAAGCTTCACCTCTTAGCCCTAGCTAAGAGGTTTAGCCAACCATATACATGATTGAACTATAATTTCTTAAGAAAAGCATAAAATAACTAAGCAAAGGGAAGAAGAAACTTCAGGCGATGGCTTCTCCACGCTGTCCTTTTCTGCTCTCTTTCTTTCCTCCTACTTCCACACCAAGCTGTGTTTAGCGAGGCCTGTTTTATAGACCGCCCGAACGCAGCAGTCCTTCTTGAGAGTCGGCGTTGCACTGTTGGCTACATAACAGCGTGCGCAACTACACCGCTGAGATGATTTTGGTTCAATTTTCCTAGAGCTCATCCTCCATCGGATTTGTTCAAGGTGTTGGCTATAGGATGATCCCTTAATGGGTCATCTTTTTGTTCCTGATCGGCTTATTCTTGGTCGAAAGAAGGATTCTCTTCACATGGTGGATCCATCTCTCCCCATTTATCTTTCGTCCCAGCTTCATTAGACGAGTCGGATTGATCGTGAGACAATCCCTGGTCCCTCTAAGTGAACATCTGTGGCCTCACTAATCTAATCAATCATTCGTTTGTTACGTAAATCGTTTGTAAAATAGAGCCTGCGCAACGCTTCTTGTGCTGTGATGATTGGTGGGCCCATGATCAGTGCCGGCGGGGAAATCCATTCCATTTATTGGATTCTCCTCGAAATCCCGGCCCCAGAAAGTGCAATTTGGATCAACTCTGTGGTGGCCCATGGGATCTTTTTTCTACCATCCATCTTACGTTTGGATATGTGGAACCCGTTCCCACTACTCTTTCACAATCTTTTCTTCTTGATCCAAATCGGGTGGACCGTTGGAGTCTAATGGACGGTCTGGATCGGACTAATGATCTAAGATCATGGCCCATCCAGACCGTCTGTAAGCCCTTGCTCGAATGTTTCGCAGTGGGAAATTCGACTTTCCAAATTCGGGTGTGCTGCTGCGGGTCAGTGGTGTTTGACACTTTGGCTGGTTCGGTACATAGCGGGAGTACTCCTGTTGTGTACACCGGCCACGCGAAGTGGGGCCCACCTTACAGACTAAATAAAATCCACTCCATTCATCCAATTTCTCACTTAATCTTAAGGGGTTGAGTCCAAAATTAAAGCATATCTAGAGATCAGGTGGCCCCAAATTATTAATGGTCAATTTGTCCACTGGCTTTGGTGATTCTTGAGTGTTAAATCCATGCTTTTAACATCCTTTTCAATCCAAGCTCTTGAATTCACCTTGCAACACAAACATAATTAAAATAAAACATTAAGCATTATCATGTGCTAAGTAATAACTGGGGTCTAATATGCAATATTTTACCCTCAACATAATCCCCAACCAGCATTTTGCTAGTCTCGAGCAAAGTATGTGAAAACTAAGTTTTTCATGCAATGTTTAACCTTTTTTAGAAAACAATCTTTTGTGTATTAAGTATGCATGAGTGGACTCAAGATGAGAAAGTGAGAGTGAGTTTTTAAAAACTTAGAGCCAAATCACATAAGCAACTGATCAAATAAATCCTTTATCAATTAGGTTAGAGCATAGTTCGCATATCAGGTTTTTTAACGTGCTCAATGAAAATACTATCTTTTTATAATGTTAGCCATGCTCATCACTTCAAAATTGGTTGAAAACTCAAGTACTGATTCGAACTTATCCCCTTTTCCTTCTTTTTCCAGTTTTTGATTTTTATATCGATGGTTATTTTTATTCATTCAGTCTTTTCATCATTTTTTTTTTACTTTTTTTTAGACATTACATATTTTCCAAAGACATTTTTCATTCCCCTCAAAGATGTTGTCATTCTTCATTCTTTGATGACCTTTTTGTCGATCTCCTATTTTTTAACTAGATCTTTTTTTCTTTTAAGGTGGATAAAGTTCTCCAGACTCGGTTCTCAATATCTTTCAATGATCACCATACTAACAATTAGAAAATTTTATTCACAGAGAACAATTTGAATAAAATAATATTTGAGCATCTTCTTAACCAAGTGAATGTAAGAACCATAAGTGATAAATTACTTAGTTGCTCCAACTCCAACAATTCAAAATTTGATTTCCATCTTATTGTCATACTCAAAATAGTCTTAAATACACAACTTATCACTTTCTAAACAGATGAGCATTGAATTTTTTTAAAATTTTTTTTTACAAAATTTGCTCAAAATTGAGAAAACACTGATTAGGTAACTTAATCTCCTATCCCCAACCTAAAATCTACATTGTCCTCAATGTAAAAGAAATACGCAAGATTAGCAAAAGAGACAACGTAATTGAAAGAAGAGTGATGGAAAGATAGTACTTGATGAAGAAATTTTGTGGCTTTTTCCAAAGGATCACATCATGAAGGTGGGTTAGCACAAGAGTTTATCAACTAGAAACAAACTATCCTAAACGGGGGAAGCAAACTATCCTAAGCAACATAAAACCAACTATCCTAGAATGACATAAAACAAACTATCCTAGAACAGAAAACAGAAAACCTAATTATACCTCCGTCAGACTAGGAGATCAATCCTGATAAACAGGATCATTCAGAGGTATGGACATGTCCTCTGAATCAAATTGCTTAACAAATGGCTTTAATCGATGTCCATTCACTTTGAATTCATTGCCATTGTTTGGATTTCGAACCTCGACAGCCCCATGAGGATAAACGTTGGTAACAGTGAAAGGGCTGGTCTAGCGAGATCGGAGCTTACCTATAAAGAGATGTAACTGAGAATTATACAAGAAGACCTTCTGACCTGGTGTGAATGATTTTCAAAGAATGTGTTGGTCATAAAACACCTTCATCCTGTCCTTGTAAATTCTCGAGTTCTCATACGCATCATTCCGGATTTCTTCAAGTTCATTCAACTGAAGTTTGCGTAGTGAGACAGCGTTGTCCAAATTGAAATTCAGATTTTTAATCACCCAGCAGGCTCTATGCTCCAACTCCATAGGCTAGTGACAAACTTTCCCATAGACAAGTCTAAAGGGAGACATTCCAATAAGGGTTTTAAGTACGGTACAGTAAGCCTATAAAGCATCGGTCAATCGGAGTGATCAATCCTTACGGTCAGGCTTAACTGTCTTTTTCAAGATGTGTTTAATTTTCCTATTGGAAATGTCAGCTTACCCACTTGTTTGTGGGTGGTATGGAGTGATCACTTTGTGGAAGACGCCCTATTTCTTCATTAAATTCACAAATGGCCTATTACAAAAGTGTGAGCCCCCATCACTAATGATGGCTCGAGGCGTTTCAAACTGGGAAAGAGTGTTTTCTTTTAAGAATTTAATGACCGTTTGATGGTCATTGTTCCGGCATGGAGTCGCTTCGATCCATTTAGTGATATAGTCTACTACTAGCAAAATTTATAGATTTCCAAAGGATTAGGGGAATGGTCCCATGAAATCGATGCCTCAACAATCAAATGCTTCTATGATAAGAATGAGGTTCAAGGGCATCATATTTTGACGGGACAATGCTCCCAACATTTGACAACGCTCACAAGCTTTACAAAACTCATGAGTGTCCTTGAACATAGTGGGCTAATAAAAGCCACACTGCAGAATTTTGACCATGGTCTTTTTAGCAGAAAAGTGACCACCACAGGCCTGAGAGTGATAGAAGGAGATGACACTTTGGTGTTCATTATCTGGTGCACATCTCCTTAAGATTTGGTTTGCACAATATTTAAACAAATACGGATCATCCTAGAAGAATTTGCACACCTCGGTGAAAAATTTCTTCTTATCTTGCATAGTCCAACGTGACGATGTGAAACTTGTAGCCAGATAAGTAGCAATATCAACAAACCAAGGTGAATGTGAGACTTTGAATAGTTGTTCGTTAGGGAACATGTCATTGATATGTGTCGTCTCAAGGGAATTAGGGAGATCAAGCCGGGAAAGATGGTTAGCCACTACGTTCTCTACTCCCTTTTTATCTTTTATTTTCAAATCAAATTCCTAGAGTAGGAGGATCCATCTAACCAGGCGGGGCTTAACATCATTATTAGAAAGAAGATGCTTGAGCACCGTACGATCTGTGTAAATAACGATCTTAGATCCGATCAAGTAGGACCTAAATTTGTCTACGGCGAACACTACGGCTAAGAGTTCCTTTTTCGTAGTCGAGTAGTTCACTTGGGCAGAATTTAGAGTTCTACTTGCGTAGTGAATAACGTAGGGCTTCTTTTCTTTTCTCTGGCCTAAAATCGCTCCAAGAGCATAGTCAGACGCGTCACACATAAGTTCAAAAGGAAAGCTCCAATCGGGTGGCTGCATGATAGGTGCAATGGTTAACATGCTCTTAAACGTAGTGAAAGCTTCCTGACATTACTCAGTCCACTCATATGGTGCATCCTTTTGAAATTGATTACACAAAGAACAAGAGAGATGACTAAGGTCCTTTATGAATCTTCTATAAAAGTCGGCGTGTCCTGAGAAGGATTGCACGTCTCGTATGTTCTTGGGTGGAGGTAGGTTAGACATAAAATCAATTTAGCCTTATCTACCTTAATTCTCTTGGATAAGATGATATGTCTAAGGACAATTCCCTTATGAACCATGAAATGCCACTTCTCCCAGTTGAGTACCAAATTCTTTTCTTCACATCGCTTCAGCTCACATTCAAGATTCTCCAAACAATCACTGAAGGATGGTCCGAAAACAGAGAAGTCGTCCATGAAGACCTGTAGATATTGCCTCACCATGTCAGAAAATACTCATCATGCATCACTGAAAAGTGGCGGGAGCATGATACAGTCTGAATGGCATCCTTCGGTAAGTAAGGGTGCTAAAAGGACATGTGAACGTGGTCTTTTCCTGATCTTCAGGGGTTATTTCTATCTAGTTATAACTCGAATACCCGTCAAGGAAACAATAGTACGAGTGACCAGCTAGCCTTTCCAAGATTTGATCAATGAAGGGCAAAGGGAAGTGGTCTTTCCTTATGACGGTATTCAACTTCCTATAGTCAATGCACATCCTCCAACCAATAATAACTCTAGTTGGCACGAGTTCATTATTGGCATTGGCTATGATGGTGATTTCAAACTTCTTAGGAACCACCTGAGTTGGACTCACCCATTGACTGTCGGATATTAGGTATATGATACCCACATCCAATAGTTTAAGAACCTCGGCATTAACCACTTCATGTTTGGATTTAGTCTATGTTGTGATTGTCAAGAGGTCTTCGCATTATCCTTAAGATAAATATGGTGAGTATAAATTGAAGGTTCAATTCCCTTGAGGTCCATAATTGACCATTTAAGGGCTCCCTTATGCTTAATGAGAGTAGAGATGAGCATACTCTCCTATTCTTACTCAAGGTGGGACGAAATCACCACTGGGTATGTCTCATCTTGACCCAAATAGACATATTTCAAATTAGAGGGCAAAGGTTTTAGGTCAAGCTTCTGTGCCTTGAGGTTAGATGGTAGAGACACTACATCGGTTTGGGGTAATTCTTCAAATTGTGGCCTCTACCGGTTAACTTCAAGTATCGGCGTAGTATCAAGCATGACACCCATCTCCCTAATCATGTCATCATATAAATCATAGGAGTGGGCCAAGCACGTCTCTAGAGGGTCAGAGGATAAGGTTATTAGAGTTCTATCTTCCACGAAAGAGTCAATCATGTTAATGTTATCGAAATTGTTATCATCCTCTAACCGTTTTCCTGTGTTGAAAAAGATATTAAACTCCAATATTATATTCTCGAAAGACATACTCATGACTCCATTCCTGCAATTAATGATTGCGTTTAAAGTGGCAAGGAATGAGCGACCAAGAATGACGGGAATTTGAGTACTCATGTTATTGATGGGTTTCGTATCTAGGACGCAAAAATCTACTGGGTAGTAGAATCTGTTAACCTGGACCAACACATCCTCAATTATCCCTCTCGGTATATGAACTGAGCAATCAATAAGTTATAATGTGGTTAAGGTAGGTTTCAATTCATCCAAACTTAACTGTTTGTAGACCAAGTAGGGGATTAGATTTACGCTTGCTCCTAAGTCAAGAAGTGTGTGCTTAATTCCATAGTTCCCAATTACACAAGGTATGGTTCGGCTACCGGGATCTTTGAATTTTTGTGGCACATCTTGCTTCAAGATGGCACTCATTTTTTCAGTTAAAAAGATTTTCTTTTGAATATTTTGTCCCCTTTTATTCGTACATGTAACATCCTTGATTTTCACTGTTTTGGATTTCCAAAAATCCATCAATTTTTATTTTTATTTTTATTTTATTTAATTAACCTAAATATTACTTAATGACCATTAGCACTCAATGTCAGTTTATACAGGGTGTACCAGTGAAGAACCGCACAAGTCCGGTTAATCATGTAACGTCCTGTCCAACCAGAACAGTGTACTGAGGCGTCCTCGTAGGATTTGCCGCAGGACCGTTCGTTTAAACTACTCATGGTTTGGTGCCATAACTAAATTAAGTTAGGATTAGCCCATTAGAGTAGACCAGTCGGGTTGTGATTGGGCCAAGTGCGGGCCGTCAAGCCAAATGGCCATTTACACTTGGCAGCAGCCCGTGCGGGCTATACCGCGACATAGGAAGGTCAGAAAATTATAAAAATTGAGGGGAGCATAGATCTCACTGGGCTTGGGGACCATCGCGGACCACGGACCCAGTGGACACCCAGAAGTGTAATCTGGCACTTGCCAGATGCGCCCCACCAATGCCAAAATTAAAATCTGGCACGTGTAAATAAAACTGAAATGTAAAACATTTCAGCCGTCAGATTTCTTCATAATTTACGATGAGGGTATAATGTAATTTTCTACACCCGCCCACAAAATCTGAGTCCCGATCGTGGCACGGTGACCGTTGATCGCGAATCAGACCCGTGCGACCAAACCCCATATCTGATTATCCCCAAATTTTACATGGCCCTTCATCGGGCCATGGAGCACCTATCCTATAAGTTTCATGGTCAGAGGGCCATCGAAACTGCCCCGGTTATCCAAACAAGCTCTAGACCGCTCGTTGGTGGACCACTAGTTCCAAAACTATAGAATAATGTCCGTCTCATTGGGCTTGACGTCCATCGCGAGAATCGGACTTGGGTACGGTCTAGAACCGGTCAACTTGAGCTGAAGGATGAGTGCATGAGAAGTGCAAATACCCTAAAGGAAGGAGTTGGAACTTAAGTGAATTGAGTCGTCCACTCTTATGCAAAGTTGAGGATTTCGGACCGTCGGTTTGCGACCAAACTTTATCCATGGATTAAGGATATTTTCCTGCCCATATCCATATAGCCGCGGCCCCGATCGACCATCGGTGACCGTTGAATAGATTTCTAATCATATTTGTCGATCGGCGCATCCAAATGGTGGGCCGATCGTATCCATACGTAAATCATCATTAAGGCTAACTATTTTGCGGTGTATATTGACTTGTACACCCCATAGTGGGCCCTAAAGGCTAGAAAGACCCTCTCATAGGTCTAGTATAGTAAAAACCCAACACTTGGGGCCATTGTCATCAAATTTGGCACTATATAAAAGCCTTATTTGGGGCACTCCCTCTCCCATACGAATTTGCCCTAGGGAATAAAGGGAGAGAGGAGAGAAAAAGGAGAAGAAAGAGAGGAAGAAGAGAGTGAAGGTGAGAGTGAAGGTAGACCGTAGGCAAGGTGGGATCCAAGGGAGTTCAATCTTGCACCTCCCTACCTCTCCTTCAAGGAAGACCCCTCCACTACAACCACAAGAATCGTCCGTTGATCATGTAGGTAACACCCCTCACCCATTTTTCTTGAAATCCATGTATTGAGAAGAGATTGACATGGATTTTAACATACAAATGCTTGCTTTAGGGATTCCGGCCGTTCAACCCCAAAAATCCATCTTCCTAGGTCGTCTTTCGGGCCTCCAACGATTCATAGGTGCGGACTATTACTCTTAGGTGACCTAGCACCAATTTTAATATGAGATTAATGATTTTGATTGCTTGGATGTTATTTTTGAAAGCCTAGGAAATCCTAGGAATTGTATGTTGGTTGATATGATATGGATTTATATGTTTTGACTCTCTCTGTCATGATGTCGTTTATGTTTCTCACATGATTTGATGTATGGATGATCATATGCTCATGCCGTGTTGATTTTTATACGTTGTTGCTTCATATTTCGTATGATTTCATTACTCTTGTGTGTATGATTTCTCAACATGGAGGAAGTGTTAACTTCCTCAATAACCCACACCACACACCTACACTTATTTATAATATTAATGATTTTGCTTGTAGAAAAATTTGAATTGTATGTTGAGCAATATGAGATCAAGGTGTTGAATATGTTTGATGTTACATTGGTAGTTAGCATGTTATAAGTCACCATTCTTACCCTTGGGTTGGTCAAGAACATGAGGAGAGCGAAGGTGGTTCCGTTGGTAGGACCACCTTAAGGCTAAACCCATGGGTTTGGACGAGTACGTGTGGGCGGCAGTAGTTAGGTTAAATGGGTCGCTTGTACCCGATGTCGTTCTGCCACATACTTGCCTGAGCTCGTGAGGTTCAGTCCATTGGCTGACCTACCTAGTTTGTTAACCTTGTTCGCTCACACATGTATGGAAACTGGAACACCTCACCACCGTTGTAGCCCATCGATACCGGATAGAATATTGATCCACAGTCTCGTGAGCCGGGTATGGTGGAATGGGACACTGTATTGGAGCTGTCGGCCTACGCTGGGGTGACGCGCCTCCCCGTAGTGACCGCGAGCGACCCCACATTCAGCACCCCCCATGTGCTTGAAGTCGGGGATGGAGGAAACCCAACGGGGTCAAGGATCGCGGGGTCTCGGCCTCACACATTGGGGGGTCTTGGCCTCACAACTAGTTCAGGGCATTTGATACGTGGGGTGTATCAGATTCCCAAATCTGCTGGATGAATGGACTTAACTAAGAACCTGATTAACATCATCATTGCATGGCATTAGCTAGGTTGGCGACTCGGCAGTCGAGGTCGCATTGAGGGAGTGTTGCATTGGCGATCGTTAGATGTTGTCGCACGAGGGAGCGTTGTGGTGAGGGCATACATCATATCATCCTGCATCCATGCACATTAACAAGACTAGATAGATGTTTATGATTGATTGCTTTTTATTAAATTCTTATTATAATTGATGCTTGTTGCGACTTAAGGCTAATAGCACCCACTGAGTTGATCACTCACTCCCACTCTGGGACGGTGTTTTAAAACACCAACCAGACCCGTCCATACATGCAGGTAATACAGATCTCATGGAGCCTGGCGATGCGAACCTCGAGGAGGAGGACGAGTTCCCTCCCAGTTGATGAGCGGGATCCCATCGGATCCGTAGATAGGTGGTTGGATCGTTGAGCAGCGTCTCAGCTTTATTCCTTAGGACATGCCATTCTTTTTGTGATTTTGTTGGGTGTCACCTTGTGCGCCCGTTTGTATTCTTTTGAGCATGTAAATATATAGGTATAATTGATTTTCAGTAGACTTGTGTGGTTGTGCTTCATGTTCCAGGAAATTTCAGAATGTGCATTTAGACTAGATTAATCGCATATTAATGAAAACTGGTTATAAGTGACCCCGGGAACTTGGGAGTCGAGCATATGCACGACCCCCGATTTTCAGGGTGTTACAAGATGGTATCAGAGCAATAGTTTGGAATTCCTTGGGCCATGGGTTATGAACTCACTAATGCGTCCGCTGACTTGAGAGGATACGTATTAGGAAATACAACAGGGACTTAGAATGCTAGGAACCACCCCAGTCCCTAAGCTGACGCTCTTAGACGGAAGGTGAGACTTCCAGAGTGTTGGGGTTAGGTAGCGAGAGCAAGTAACAACGCTAGGAAATAGGTCCAGGAGCCTTATGAAAGGCTTAGGCTGAGGATAGAGAGCATAACAATATTAGAATTCGACATAGGAGCCTTATGGAACGTTTCAGCCCATTCCTGGGCAAGAAGTCAGGAACGTAACGGCGAGACCCGAGCTGACTAAGTAGGAAATTTAGGTAGTCTAGGCCACTTAATCCCTAAGGGCCCGTTTGGCCAACTGCGTTAGGTGGGACTAAGGTGAATAGAATATTAAGAGTAGCAATAAATACGTGTGTAAGGTATTGACCCTAGATTGTCAGTATTCCATGTTTTCCAATACCAGGTTTACGATGCATGCAATTAAAGGTAAATCGCGGGATTTCCTTTCAAACTACCCTTGAAAATCTCATATCACACCTTCTAACACAAGACTCATTCTATAAATCCTATGAAATAAGTTTTAAATTTTGTCCCACACCCATTCCACACATGCCATTCCCAAATCTTGAGTTGGGAGTAGCATTGCAATCTCATTTAGAACCGCTTAATGCCACTAGCCAAACCAGCCTAAGTCAAATTCCTCTCCCCAACCTATCCCCTTAAAATTTTCACCTACCTTCACTTTGTCCGTTAATTTTCCCGGGACATTGATAGGAGCGAGCCGGGAATTGAGTGATTAGACTAACGAAGTCATTGTCCTAGTCCAAATGACCTGATACTGGACCAAATTTAATAATTCCAACCCACTCGGGGATGAAGACATAGAGGTGAATGAAAATTTATCGAAATTAGTGAAACTGTAGAAGAATTGGATTTTGACTGCTAACTGTGTGGAATCTTGTAAAACAGCTAGTCCCATTGAGTAGATCAGCTTCTTCTACCCCAAATTCATATATCGTACTTCCCGGGGAGCCTTTCCCACGCCCGGGAATGCTGAAAAGTATCCGGGTCCCTGATCCGGGGGGTCACCCCGCCAATCCGGGTGGTCACCCCCCCGACGGTCGAGAGGACCGCGTTGCCCCCGCCAGTGCCGCGTGGCCACCCCGCCGATCCGCGTGGCCGCCCCGCCGATCCGTATGGTCACCCCTCCGACCCGCGTTGTCACCCCGCCGATCCGGGGGGTCACCCCGCCGACCCGCGTTGCCCCCGCTAAAATTTCCTGCAACTTTCGTCTAACTTCAAAAAATCATATCTCCTTCGTTATAACTCTGATTTAGGTGATTCAAAAGAAATATTGAATATTAATGAGTCTAGTTTTATATAAAAATAATATAATAATAAAATAAAAATTATAGTATAGTTAAAATTAAGATGTTTTACCAACTATCCAAAAAATTATTAATCTCAGATAGCTGTTGCTCCTAGAATTTTAATAATTTCTCTACACATCAAAATGATATGAAATTTTATGGGATGACTTAAAACTTGATGGTAAATCATTATAAAAATTTTAAAAATAATCTAATTGCTAAAAGTATAATAAACATTACAAGATGGGTCCCTTTCTCCCTTTCAATGTACACATGAGTGGGGCCCATTTCTATTGCATTTTAAGGACTCAAACCCCTCATTCCTCCCCTCTCACTCCCCTCCATTGCTTCTAAACCCCTATAAAGACATCTCCCTCTCCTCATCCATGAAACCCATCCCAGGAACCCTTACTCAAATCTTTCAATTCCTCTCAAATCTTCATCAAAGCCCTCTTCTTCTTCTCAAATCTCATCTCCAAAACCCATCCTCAACAACCTCACCTTCAACACTTCTCTCCCAACCATTTTCAAGATCTCAATCCTCTTCTAAAGAAAATCCTCTCCTAACATCTATTTCCATCCCATTCTTAACTTTCTTTCCTGAACTCATTCATGAAAACCGATATCAACCCCATTTTCAAGAGACCCATCCAAGAGTATCCAACCTCTACCCATTCCTCTTCATCTTCTTCAAACTCATTTCAAAATACATTCCCAGCACCCATCCTAAAACCCAAACTTCAAACTCCATTTCAAATCCATATCCAACCCATATTTCCCAATCCCATTCTCAAATCCATTCCCACACCCAACCTTCCAAACATGTCATTTCCAATTTTAAAGTGGGATTAGTAATGCAATCCCATTTGATACTACTTAATACCACTGTCCAAACACATTGGGAGAATCCTGGGGGTTCTAAATCCAGGGGCCTCTAATTCCACTGACCAAACAAGCCCTTAAGGGGTGTTTAGCACATGGTATTTGAAAGGATTAGGTGGCATGAAATTGCATTTGGTCTGTGTAATTACATCCAACCTTGAAGAGGATGGAAAGGGTAAGATTAGGTGGGATGGAATTGCATTTACTTCCATGAAATTGCATTTGATCCCATGCATGAATTCCATAGATTTTGAAATCTACTACACATGTAGGCATGCGTTAAACCATGCCATCTATCCATATGCACCATTTACATGTGACATTCTGATTACATACGTGTACAACTGAATGACATCCGTTGTGAATTTGGTTTGTTGATTATAAAATTTCATGGTCCACCAAACATGATTTAGCTTAATCCGGTGATTTCCATGGTAAAAAAAAATAATTTATCCCAAACATGGGATTAGATGGCTGCAATACCATGGTATCTCCAGACATGCAATCATTGTGAAATAATGATGTTAATCCCATCTAATACAATTCAACACCATTCAATTCCGCTAACCAAACAAGCCCTTAGGCTTCCAAATCCCAACCCATTTCCTCCCTATTCCACTCACCTCTCTCAAATCCAAGGACTTCGTGTGGCCAATGTCATATATGGATTGTATCCATGCCGTTCATTCAATTTTTTCGAATTATTTTAGGGTCTGAGCCAAACAAATAGACGGTTGAAGTGAACCACACAATGAGGACTGAACTCCCACCACTAAAATTATTTTTGAGGCATATGTGGAAAATGGCAGGTGAAAGAATGCACTTTACATGTTCCATAATATAGGGAGGTATGGATGAGGCCTATTTTGCGATTCTGTAATAGTCTCTTCATTAATTTGGTTAGGAGCCGTGAAGCCCGTGTAGCGATTCATGTGTATGATCAGATAATTTGAGTTAGGATCATGCCTGATCTTTTCCCTTTTACAACGATGGTGAATGTTTGCTTTAAGAATGGGATGATGCATAGGCCAGCTGAGTTTGTTGCAGGGGTAGAAGATAAGGGGTTTGAGCCAAAATGTGGTTACTTGTAATTCATTGATTGATGGATGGTGTGAATTGGGTAAGACAGAAGTTGCATCGGACATTTTGCTGTTAATGGGTGAGAATGGTATTTTGCCGAATAGGGTTAATAACACTTCGTTGATTAAAGCCTACTGTAAAGAAAGTAAGATTTAAAAATATATATTTGTATATACATGATATAGCTCGTTGACTCTATCGCCTAATTTGCTTGCTTGGTTGTACCATTTGAGGTGTACATGTAATAGTCCTGTTGGGTTTAGTACTAGATGGGACTATGTCAAGATGCGAGGGTAGTCAATGTGAGGCTCTGCCATGGCCGGCTCCTGGATCCTAGTGTGTCATATCTCAAGTACTTCCCTAAGTGCAGACTAGGAAAGCATTCGCACACACCCTCGTTGCAAATGAGTCAGCCTACCACTATAGTGTAGTCACGCCATTTTGGAGAGGAGAGTAACATAAGAGAGCCTTCAAGGTAAGCGAATTTGTTATACTAGGACTGAAGAATGAGGTTTTTTTGGTTAGTTACAAATGAGGACCTGTATTCCTTATGTAGACCTAAGATCTTTTTAGCTACCTTACATGGATAGTTAAGATAAGGCTTACGATGTCATCCCGCGGCTTTTCTAGGGTCACCATCCCTTCTAAACCTTAGAGAGAACTCTCCCATTCTAGATCTACTCCAAAAAAAAACCATCTTAAACCCCCTTCACAAATCCAACACTAAACCCATTTCATTTTTCCAAAACATTTTCATCAATAATCCATTTCCTTACCAAGGGAAGTGGCATTCCTAGCAACTATTGCCTCCTTCTCCATTCTGTGATTCTTTCCCTCATGGAAAAAAAAAGCACCCCCACCCTCGTCCGACCCAGAAGATTAGAAGCTTAACACACGGATAATTAGTAGTTTGTTTTGAGACAGTTAGGACTATTTCCATGTGTTGAAAGATAATTAGAACTTTTGCTTGACTAGGTTATATTTTCCTTACATTTGGAATATCTATACTGAAATCCATATTGTAGGATGTAACTGGCCATACTAATGACACTTTGAATCCAATATGTATGTATGGATTGCCTTGAAATTTTCTTGTTGCCTTGTGAATGCTTGTATGTATGATTGCCTTACTGCGTCCTTGTTAATGCTATTAGCACTTCAAACCACCAGAATACTTTAAAAATTTCGACTATTCCTTTATTCTTGAAATTTATAAAACTAAAGTGCAGTCTGCTCTTAACCCACTAGACATGGGATCGAAATGGTGATATACATATAAGAATTTATACTATTAGAAACCTTTTTAAGATAATCATTTGACCATAAGTACTGTGGGAGATTTAGATCACTAAATTAGACAAGAATTAAAATGAGAACTCTCTCGGACCAAGACCCAAAGGACAACCTTATAAATAAAAGATTTAAACATTCCAATAATGGCCGTTTCCTAAACATTTAGATTGATCGAACTACGGAATTACGGAAGTATACGCCTGCGAAGCATTCGCGGCTTGACTTAATTCTCAATCCTGGGTGACTACCAATGGACTCACTGCTTTGGCCGAGCAGAAGACCAGGATCCACCAGGACGAAGAAGGGATACGATGAGCCTTCTACCCTGATCAGGCAGATGATCGACGTATCGGATTTAAGCCTACTACAACCGTCTCTCCGTATTGATCTACTATTGAAAATAAGTATTTTTACTCTAGATAGAAGAAAACTGTCGCCATGAATCTAAATCTTTATAAATAAATTTTAGTAAATTATCAGGGTGAAAAAGTTTTAAGGGGGGTAGACTAAAATGAGCCAGCCTAGCATAGATAGTATACACCCTACCATGCATATAAACTTGAAATCAACAAACCTAGGCAAATGAAATAATGAAGTCTTTACTTACTACCCTTAGGCAATTTCGGGGACGAAATTGTTTTTAAGGGAGGTAGATTGTAACATCCTTGATTTTCACTGTTTTGGATTTCTAAAAATCCATCAATTTTTATTTTTATTTTTATTTTATTTAATTAACCTAAATATTACTTAATGACCATTAGCACTCAATGTCAGTTTATACAGGGTATACCAGTGAAGGACCGCACAAGTCCGGTTAATCATGTAACGTTCTGTCCAACCAGAACAGTGTACTGAGGCGTCCTCATAGGATTTGCCGCAGGACCGTTCGTTTAAACTACTCATGGTTTGGTGCCATAACTAAATTAAGTTAGGATTAGCCCATTAGAGTAGACCAGTCGGGTTGTGATTGGGCCAAGTGCGGGCCGTCAAGCCAAATGGCCATTTACACTTGGCAGCAGCCCGTGCGGGCTATACCGCGACATAGGAAGGTCAGAAAATTATAAAAATTGAGGGGAGCATAGATCTCACTGGGCTTGGGGACCATCGCGGACCACGGACCCAGTGGACACCCAGAAGTGTAATCTGGCACTTGCCAGATGCGCCCCACCAATGCCAAAATTAAAATCTGGCACGTGTAAATAAAACTGAAATGTAAGACATTTCAGCCGTCAGATTTCTTCATAATTTACGATGAGGGTGTAATGTATTTTTCTACACCCGCCCACAAAATTTGGGTCCCGATCGTGACACGGTGACTGTTGATCGCGAATCAGACCCGTGCGACCAAACCCCATATCTGATCATCCCCAAATTTTACATGGCCCTTCATCGGGCCATGGAGCACCTATCCTATAAGTTTCATGGTCAGAGGGCCACCGAAACTGCCCCGGTTATCTAAACAAGCTCTAGACCGCTCGTTGGTGGACCACTAGTTCCAAAACTATAGAATAATGTCCGTCTCATTGGGCTTGACGTCCATCGCGGGAATCGGACCTAGGTACGGTCCAGAACCGGTCAACTTGAGCTGAAGGATGAGTGCATGAGAAGTGCAAATACCCTAAAGGAAGGAGTTGGAACTTAAGTGAATTGAGTCGTCCACTCTTATGCAAAGTTGAGGATTTCGGACTGTCGGTTTGCGACCAAACTTTACCCATGGATTAAGGATATTTCCCTGCTCATATCCGTATAGCCGCGGCTCCGATCGACCATCGGTGACCGTTGAATAGATTTCTAATCATATCTGTCGATCAGCGCATCCAAATGGCAGGCCGATCGTATCCATACGTAAATCATCATTAAGGCTAACTATTTTGCGGTGTATATCGACTTGTACACCCCATAGTGGGCCCTAGAGGCTAGAAAGACCCTCTCATAGGTCTAGTATAGTAAAAACCCAACACTTGGGGCCATTGTCATCAAATTTGGCACTATATAAAAGCCTTATTTGGGGCACTCCCTCTCCCATACGAATTTGCCCTAGGGAACAAAGGGAGAGAGGAGAGAAAAAGGAGAAGAAAGAGAGGAAGAAGAGAGTGAAGGTGAGAGTGAAGGTGGACCGTAGGCAAGGTGGGATCCAAGGGAGTTCAATCTTGCATCTCCCTACCTCTCCTTCAAGGAAGACCCCTCCATTACAACCACAAGAATCGTCCGTTGATCATGTAGGTAACACCCCTCACCCCTTTTTCTTGAAATCCATGTATTGAGAAGAGATTGACATGGATTTTAACATACAAATGCTTGCTTTAGGGATTCCGACCGTTCAACCCCAAAAATCCATCTTCCTAGGTCGTCTTTCAAGCCTCCAACGATTCATAGGTGCGGACTATTACTCTTAGGTGACCTAGCACCAATTTTAATACGAGATTAATGATTTTGATTGCTTGGATGTTATTTTTGAAAGCCTAGAAAATCCTAGGAATTGTATGTTGGTTGATATGATATGGATTTATATGTTTTGACTCTCTCTGTCATGATGTCGTTTATGTTTCTCACATGATTTGATGTATGGATGATCATATGCTCATGCCGTATTGATTTTTATACGTTGTTGCTTCATATTTCGTATGATTTCATTACTCTTGTGTGTATGATTTCTCAACATGGAGGAAGTGTTAACTTCCTCAATAACCCACACCACACACCTACACTTATTTATAATATTAATGATTTTGCTTGTAGGAAAATTTGAATTGTATGTTGAGCAATATGAGATCAAGGTGTTGAATATGTTTGATGTTACATTGGTAGTTAGCATGTTATAAGTCACCATTCCTACCCTTGGGTTGGTCAAGAACATGAGGAGAGCGAAGGTGGTTCCGTTGGTAGGACCACCTTAAGGCTAAACCCATGGGTTTGGACGAGTACATGTGGGCGGCAGTAGTTAGGCTACATGGGTCACTTGTACCCTATGTCGTTCTGCCACATACTTGCCTGAGCTCGTGCGGTTCAGTCCATTGGCTGACCTACCTAGTTTGTTAACCTTGTTTGCTCACACATGTATGGAAACTGGAACACCCCACCACCATTGTAGCCCATCGATACTGGATAGAATATTGATCCAGAGTCTCGTGAGCCGGGCATGGTGGAATGGGACACTATGGCCGAGCTGTCGGCCTACGCTGGGGTGACGCGCCTCCCCGTAGTGACCGCGAGCGACCCCACATTCAGCACCCCCCATGTGCTTGAAGTCGGGGATGGAGGAAACCCAACGGGGTCAAGGATCGCGGGGTCTCGGCCTCACACATTGGGGGGTCTTGGCCTCGCAACTAGTTCAGGGCATTTGATACATGGGGTGTATCAGATTCCCAAATCTACTGGATGAATAGACTTAACTAAGAACCTGGTTAAGATCATCATTGCATGGCATTAGCTAGGTTGGCGACTCGGCAATCGAGGTCGCATTGAGGGAGTGTTGCATTGGCAATCGTTAGATGTTGTCGCACGAGGGAGCGTTGTGGTGAGGGCATACATCATATCATCCTGCATCCATGCACATTAACAAGACTAGATAGATGTTTATGATTGATTGCATTTCATTAAATTTTTATTATAATTGATGCTTGTTGCGACTTAAGGCTAATAGCACCCACTGAGTTGATCACTCACTCCCACTCTAGGACGGTGTTTTAAAACACCAACCAGACCCGTCCATACATGCAGGTAATACAGATCTCATGGAGCCTGGCGATGCGAACCTCGAGGAGGAGGACGAGTTCTCTCCCAGTTAATGAGCGGGATCCCATCGGATCAGTAGATGGGTGGTTGGATCGCCGAGCAGTGTCTCAGCTTTATTCCTTAGGACATGCCATTCTTTTTGTGATTTTGTTGGGTGTCACCTTGTGCGCCCATTTGTATTCTTTTAAGCATGTATATATATATATATATATAGGTATAATTGATTTTCAGTAGACTTGTGTGGTTGTGCTTCATGTTCCAGGAAATTCCAGAATGCGCATTTAGACTAGATTAATCGCATATTAATGAAAACTGGTTATAAGTGACCTTGGGAACTTGGGAGTCGAGCGTATGCACGACCCCCGATTTTCAGGGTGTTACAGTACATAAGTCTTTTAGAAATTTGGCATATGAAGGTATTTGTTTAACCACATCTAGTAGAGGAATATTGACCTTCACTTGTTTCAACACCTCTAGAATGTCCTGAGAGTTAGAGAGAGGTTTTGGTGCAACCAACTGTTGGGGGGATGGGGCAACCAGCTTGCCTTGAATTTTCAGTTCTAATTCTTGTGGAGCAATGCTATGTCTATCATCGTTATCCTCTTCTAGGTCCTTAGGCTTTTCAGCCCTTATCGGAATAGATTTGTCAATGGTCTTCCACTCCTAAGAGTGGTGATAGATTTAGCTTACTCCATTAGGGTTGAAGAGCCTGGGTCACTAACTTTACATTGTGGTTTTGGATTGGGATGAGGTTGAGCTAGAAGGCTCCCCTTATTCCCAATCATATTCCTTGTGTCAAGCCTTTGATGGCTTTTGTAAGGTCTTGAAAGGCTTGTATCACCCCTGATTGAAAAGCTCTTGCTTTTGAAGATGTTTTAGAATTGAATCCTCTTGAGGTTTCTCTTGATTTAGAATTTGGTTGAAGAAACCTTGAGAGGAAGCAATTTGTCCATTCCTCTAACAAAGTTTGGATGATTTCTCCAACTAGGATTGCATGTATTGGAGGTAGGTCCATTGAAAGGTCTTTGGTAATTATTCACGGTATTGGATTGCTCATTTAGCACCTCTTGAAAGGAAGGTATTGTTGGACAATTTTCAGTTGTGTGAATGTTGCGAGCACAAATATCACAAACAGTTTCCTTAGCATTATCCTTCTTTAATTCTATGGCCTCGAGTTTTCTGGTGAGATTAACCACTTTAACATTGATATCATCGTCCTCTTTCAGGAGATACATTCCACCCCTCTCTTTGGATTGAGCCGACCTAGACATGGTGTTTGATTTTAGGGAAATGGCCCATGATTGTATGCTTTTATCAAGCTTATCAAAGTAGTCCCACATATCATCGACACTTTTATTCATAAATTCCCATTACACATTGTTTTGACTAATTGGCGTATGGGAGATGTCAATCCATCATAGAAAAAGTTCATGATGCGCCACGTTTCAAAACCGTGTTATGGGCATGAACTAACAAGATCCTTGAACCGCTCCCAATATTGGAAGAATGTTTCACCTTCCTTTTGGGCGAAGTTCATGATCAACTTTCTAAGGGTGTTCGTCTCATAGTATGGGAAAAGTTTCTTTATGAACTCCCTCATCATGTCATTCCATCTACCAATAGATCGAGGACGTAGTGAATGTAACCACGTCTTAGCTTTCTCCTTCGAAGAAAAAGGAAAGAGTTTCAGCTTGACCGTGTCATCAGACATGTTTGGAAAGTATAGAGTGGATATAATCTTGTCAAACTCTTTCAGGTGTAGATATGGATTTTCAGATTCAAGCCCATGAAATTTTGGAAGGAGTTGGATCACCCCTGAATTGATATCCATGTATCCCGTATTTTCTAGAAAAAGCATGCATGAGGGCGTGCTCACCCCCATCGGTTGTAAATAATGTAATGTCTCGAAAAAATCCGTACAAAGGCCCAAGTACCATCTCAGGCAGAAATCCTTAATGACCGAATCCTTTATAAATTAGACGAAAATTAATTAAGTACTAAACTAAATGATTAGTGGAATTAGCTTGGACCACTTTCTATACGAACTGCAAGACTCAAAACCATTATAATCGCTAACTCAACATTACCCAAAAACTTAGGAGCAACCTCAATACCCAGTTGCTTTCGGGAGCACATTGAAACTTCGTATCGGACCTGGACCGTGTGTCGAAAGTTTGATTACCGAGAAACTATAAGGTTATGACCGCCTTATTGGGCTTGACAACCATCGCGGGAATCGAGCACAAATAATATCCAAAAACGTACAACTTGAGCCCTGAGCAAAGTGCATGAGAAACGCGAATATCTTTAAGAAATGAACTTAACTTAAGTGAATTGGACCATTCGCTTGCGGGCCAAATTAAAGATTTCAGACTATCAGTTTCTGACCAAACTTTACCCATAGATCAGGGAAATTTTCCTACACATGTCAGTATACTTGTGGCCCTGATCGAGTGGCAATGACCGTTAAACTGATATAGGTCCTCCACGGACAATCAACAAATCCGATCAGAACAAACTCATAACCTAGCTTAGATTCATGGTCAGGGAACTTACTCCATGACTTGGGTGAGAAATGGACCTTCCTAAGGGCCCTGTTTGTCAAAAACAGGTACCCTTTGGCTATAACCTAAGTATATCATGGCCCTGGGGCCATTTGAACCAGTTATGGGCCTATGTAAGGACCTTAAATCACCCCTCTCTCATTCTATATGAATTCTCTCACCCTAGGAGAGAGAAGAGAGAAAAGAAGAGGAAAGAGTGAGGAGAAGAGAGAGAGAGAGAGAGGGAGATCGTTGCTGGGATTTACTCCCACCGCTCCACGTACTGAATCACCTCCCCACCATCGATACACTGTCGATTCCAGATATGATTTAGGTAAGAAATCCTAACCCTAATCTTGTTTTAGGAATTCAAATAGGGAAATCAGCGAAATAGCTAACCTATTTCGTGATTCAGGTAACTATTGTTCTGTAGACGGGGACGTAGTGTGTGAACCGAGTTCGTAATGGGCGTACCGATGAAAGGTGCAGACTATAGATATTTAGGTTATGGTTTTCAAGGTTTTCAATGTCAGCAATGATTTATATTTGACTTGATTGCTGCCATATGATCTTAATTATGATACATTTGATAAACTATACATGTGTGTGCGTTATGTGAATATAAAATGCATTTTATGTGTTTGTTGAAATGTTTGAATGAAAGTGAAATCATGATTTATGTTGACCATTGCTATTAATCTAGAATACATGTGTGTTGTGTGTATGACAACTCCTTTATGAAAGGATTTGTCATAATATGTGCTATAACTAATTTAGTTGTGTATATAATATTATGTAGTCCAAGTGTTTGATAAAATGTCTGAATGAGTAATTGTTTGATGAATTGTGATTATTAAGGGGTTGAGATGGGATTCTTAACTACCTTATTTATATGTAAAATTCCTACATGTAACCCAAATTTCAAATACGTGATTTAGGTATAAATGCCTATGTATGATAACATGTTCTGTGTGTTTGATAAAATACTCAAATGATTATTGTATTTGAATTATTTATTAAATACTGTTATGATTATCATATGTGTTTACGCATTGCATTTGAGTATGATTGGGACTACTACGTAGTCCAGGCAATCGGTAACCATTCCTGATGGAGTGACCGAACTAGTTTCGCCGCATTAGATATGTTCGATGAATCCGAGTCGTACGGTAATTGTTGACAGTGGTTAGGCCACGTGGAGTGCTTATATCCTTTATGTTGATTACTTCAATGTACGCTCGTACCAATCGCACATGTCAAATAATCCGATTAGCCTATTGTGTGTTTACCATGTATGGACGTTACTGCTTGAATCTAAGGTACTGCTTACCATAATATAGGTCATTTCAACCATGGTACTAAGATCCGCTAAGACTTATGAGCAGGGCATGGTGGTATGGGACACTGTGGTCGAGCTGTCGGCCTACACTCGGGTGACGAGCCTCCCCGTAGTGACCAGTGAGTGACCCAAACTCGTGAGCCAAATATGGTGGTATGGGACACTGTATTCGAGCTGTCGACCTACGCTAAGATAACGAGCCTTCCCGTAGTGACCTCGAGTATAAACTAGGCTTATGCTGAGGTGACAAGCCTCTCCGTAGTGTCCTCGAGTGTAAACTCGTGAACTTACCTATCCACTGCTTTTCATTAGGGGTGATGCCCTACAACTTGCCTATCATATGTGATTAACTAGGATTGACGACCCTAGATGGATCATTGTTTGGGTAAGTGATATAAAAGGAGATACCTTAGCTTCCCGAATCTGTTGTATGAATAAGCCTAATAAATTACTTAGCTAACATCACCATGCACAACATTGCATGTGCTTTGGCGAGGAAGTGCATGTTTAGGGAGTTTGCCATGCGTGATCGTGAGATGATGTCGCTAAGGGAGTACAGGCGAGGGCATGCATCATTACAGCATAATATTCCTGCATTACCAAGAGTACTTAGGATATGATTGTTGTACTGCTTTATCATTACTACTTTACTGAATTGATAACATGTTAACCTTTGCCTTATAGTACCACTAAGTTGATCACTCACTCACACTCTGGGACGGTGTTTTAAAACACCAACCAGACTTTGTTTTAGATGCAGATTATGGCGAGGCTTATGCGACGGAATTGGACTTCTTCGACGAGGAGGAAGAGTTCTCCTACGTGCAACTCTCAGGCGGGTTTATGTGGACCTAGAGTTGTGTCGCCGGGATTACGGGAATATGGATTAGTTGGATATTCACACTTTGATATTTTATAAATTTTAGAATAATTCATGTATATATTCAGCCTGGTAACATACTCATACTTTAGGGATTGAGAAACTCTTATATACTTTACATATCTATCTTAGTCTTCCGCTTGCCCAAATTCATTAACTCTGGAGTATGATATGTTGTTTTAGTGTAATCCCACTCATGTTTAACACACTAATATGGACAACGTTTAATCATTATTATCTATGTTACATAAGTGATGCATTGGAACTTGGGAGTTGAGCTTTGCTCGACCCTCGACTTTCGGGGTGTTACAAATAATCTCTTAAAGTATGAGGCAGGGGGTGCTTGATGTACCACATTCTCATCATGGACTTCCTTAGCCCTAGGTTGAAGTTGTTGATTTACCGGTTGATTTGCAGCCATCACTTCAATTAACTCTAAGGATCTCTAGTGGTGTCTAATCTAGTGATGGATAGATAACCCTTTAACCAATCCTCCTTCACTCAAAAGACGTCGAGTGTTATCACGGACCCACTTGGGCATGCAACACTCTTCGCCCTCAAATTCAAATTCTAACAAAAACCTAAAAGTGAGAAGGAAATAGAAATCTAAAAATAGAAAGAGAAAGGGAATTTGGAAAAAGTTACCAAATTAGAAGTTCCTAATTAAAATCCTGCAAAACAAAACAAAATTAGTCAGTTTCTAACAACAGAAAATAGCAAGTTTCTAAATCTAGAATTAGAAAGTGAGTTAGTTTCTAAAAAGAAAAGAAATCTAAGAATTAGAAAGTTTCTAAAAACAGAAAACAAATCCTAATAGAAAATAAAAAAATTAGAAAGAGATTACCAATTTAGAAAGTCTATATCAGGATCCTCCAAAATAGGAAAGTTAGGTTAGTTTCTAAAATCAAACAAAAAAAAACCTACTCCTAAAATTAGAAAGTATAAAAACATAATCTTAAACTAATCCCAAAACTAGCTAATCTTAGAAAAATGCAACCGTTAGTCCCTAGCAACGGTGCTAAAAACTTGTTCACAACCCCAAGTGTAGGGTCGTGATGTAGTAATAATCTCAGTAAGACCGAGGTCGAATCCACAGGGACTAATCTCGTGTGTTTTCTAAGAGCAGCTAGAACTAGAACTAGAATAAGATGAAAATCTAATCTAGAATATGTGAGAGAATAATTGTGAAAAACTTAATGAAAAACTTGTGAAATTCAAAAGTATGAAACTAGGGTTTCCAAGGATCCACTTGTAGAGATCAGGGAGATCTATGCTTGATTCACAAACACAATTGGAATCAAAGTCCCCATCTTCATCCAATTGGAAAATATCTCATTAAAAATCAAATCTGAACTTCTTTTGACCTAGTTCTCAATGAATAAGAGGTATGAGAACTAGAGTTGATTTCATCACAAAAGCATGCCCATGAGACAAGGTAAATAACAAAATTTACCAATCCACAACCAATCTAAGAGAATTGTGAGAGTTAGGGAGGATTCCATCATCGAACCATGTCCAAAGGATGATGGTGAACAACAGGATTTCCTAAATTCACAGTTCAATAATGAAAAGAACATACTCAAGCTATCGCAGATCCATTGTAATTTAAGTCACAACGAATCATTAAAAACTAGAAGTATTCCTTATAATAAAACTAGAATCAAAGAGAGTTCAATATAAACATGAATCAAAGCAATAGAAAATAACCCATTACGCTACAAGCTTCACCTCTTAGCCATAGCTAAGAGGTTTAGCCAACCATTGACATGATTGAACTCGAAGTTCTTAAGAAAAGCATAAAATAACTAAGGGAAGAAGAAACTTCAGGCGATGGCTTCTCCACACTGTTCTCCTCTGCTCTCTTTCTTTCCTCTTACTTCCACACCTAGCTGTGGTTGGCGAGGCCTGTTTTATAGACTTCTCGAACACTGCAGTCCTTCTTGAGAGTCGGTGTTGCATTATTGGCTACATAACAGTGTGCGCAACTACACCGCTGAGATGATTTCAGTCCGATTTTCCTGGAGTTCGTCCTCCATCGGATTCGTTCAAGGTGTTGGCCGTAGGATGATCCCTTAATGGGTCATCGTTTTGTCCCTGATCGGCCTATTCTTGGTCGAAAGAACGATTCTCTTCGCATGGCAGATCCATCTCTCCCCATTTATCTTTCGTCCCGGCTTCATTAGAGGGTCGAATTGATCGTGAGACAATCCCGGGTCCCTCTAGGTGAACGTCCGTGGCCCCACTGATCCAATCAATCATTCGTTTGTTGCATAAATTGTTTGCAAAACGGAGCCTATGCAACGCTTCTTGCGCTGTGATGATTGGTGGGCCCATGATCAATGCCGGCGGAGAAATCCATTCCGTCCATTGGATTCTCCTCTAAATCCCGGCCCTAGAAAGTGCGATTTGGATCAACTCTGTGGTGGCCCATGGAATCTTTTTTCTGGCGTCCATCTTAAGTTTGGATATGTGGAATCCGTTCCCATTGCTCTTTCACAATCTTTTCTTGTTGATCCAAATCGGGTGGACCGTTGGAATTTATTGGACGATTCAGATCAGACTAATGATCTAAGATCATGGCCCATCCAGACCATCCGCAAGCCCTTGCTCGAACGTTTTGCATCGGGAAATTCGACTTTCCGAATTCGGGTGTGCTGCTACGGGTCAACGGTGTTTGATCGCTTTGGCTGGTCCGGTACACAGCGGGAGTACTCCTGTTGTGTACACCGGCCAACTCGAAGTGGGGCTCACCTTACTGACTAAATAAAATCCACTCCGTTCATCCGATTTCTCACTTAATCTTAAGGGGTTGAGTCCAAAATTGAAGCATATCCAAAGATCAGGTGGCCCCAAATTATTAATGGTCGATTTGTCCATTGGCTTTGGTGATTCTTGAGCGTTATATCTGTCATGCCCCAAACCTGAAAATTGGATTCACAGGAATCTCGATCGCCGAACCCAGTGCCGACAGCCTTCGTAGTACCCCATTCTCGGCCCTCGGCGTACATACGCCAGGTTCCGATCCTAGGATCCTACAAGGAGGATTTTCCAATATACATTTGTCTCATAAGTAGCATAACCACATGTATACCCAAATCATAAAGGCAACATCATTATCACGTATCCACTAATATAATCATTTGAATACAATGCTAAAAGGGAAATACATATATCGAAATCAAAGCTCCAAAGGACAGCTACACGTTCCAAGCTCAACGCTGTTGCAACCTAACGCCACCTGCACGCATCTATCGTGCATAAGCTTACAAAAGCTTAGAGGGTGGTGAAAGTGTGTACATAAGTAAGTGCCAAGTATACCATAAAGCCCATAAATCATACATCATCGGAATAAGTGGAAATACTGACAAGATCATGAATCATACGATATCAGAGTAAGCGAAAATACGGACAATTTCATGAGTCAATCAATATCAGAATACGCAATATAGAATAACTATGCAAATGAGGAGTCATAAAGAGCCAGATATCAGATGCTGAGGATGCAATGCAATATGCAATTCTTGATGAGTCCACGAATAGCATCAACCGTATCAAGACCATATAATGCAGAAACACAATAACCCAAAATGTCATATGCCACGGATGTAATGTAATATGCGGTGAGAATGGAATGACCATGCTGGAGTGTGAAGTTGGGATGATAGTACGTAGTATTGCAGGCTACGGGGTCTACCACAAGGACTCCTATCCAAACTAGTCTCATACCTAAATTTGGATAGTCAGACTCAACGTGGTAAACTCCTGATCTCAGGTTAGTCGTGCACCCAACTGAAATCTTGGCCATGTGAAGGTACACGTAATAAATAGTCATGCACTACCAACCCGAGTGGATAGTGAATGAATGATTGAATGAGTATGCAACTCCTGCTCAATAAGTCTACATATTAGTACGGTTCATCTCTGAGATCATCATCGGGGTTTAGTACACTCTAAATGGCACTGCCGCTCTCCCAGCCGCACAGTCTAAGTGAGCGTAAGAAACCTCACTATCTGCCTGGCCAATAGTCTGTCAATACCTATCCAGTACGTCGATAGCGGACCCATTCACGAGCTGGTTAAACTCAGCCTAGCAATGCCCCCAACGCTCAGGCAGGTAAGGCCACACCCCCTCCCAACTGACCACAACACAGTGGGAGACGTAGCCTCCTGGTATTCGGCACTCGGGAGCTCATGTATCCACTCAGTCTCGACTTTGGGGCATCCTCTGGTACCAAGAGGGTTTAGGGATTTTCACCCAGGGCCATCTATGGCAGCCTGATGCTAGAACAAATTTTCGGTGTCCCGTCTGGCCATTCACGATATGCCTGTGGAGGCTATGGCCCTAATGTTGCTAGGGCGTACAGTAATCATAATGTAAGGTGCATGAGTCATACAATCCAGTCATGCATTGATCCTGTGCATACCGTGCGCTCATGTGAGATAACCTCTGCCTATCAGGGAGTCTCATAACAACATGCTTAATGACATATGCAATGATCAACCACATCTTATAACAAACATGAAGATGATGCGTGTGGGCATGTATCATGATGCCATGCTGTCACATACTCATAATCGGTATCAATAATTGGCATCAACAATCGACCTCAGCAATGTGGACATTTAACCAACATTGTCCCCAAGGAATGGCCCACATAGATCCTAACATATAGTGGACCCATGACCTCACACACGGGCCAAATGTACAACACCATGGGCCTCACTCAAGAGCTTAATACACATCACGATGGGCCTTTCACATGGGCCTAATATACATCACAATGGGCTCCATAGCTTAGCCCTCAAATACACCACAATGGGCCTCATACAATCATAATGGGCCGTGTCACATGGGTCTAATACGCATCACATGGGCTGCATCACATGGGCCTATATACATCGAATGGGCCACGTCCCATGGGCCCCGAATACATCACAATGGGCTATAACCCATGGGTCCCAAGTACATCGCAATGGGCCTCTCACACGGGTCCATTATGCATCATATCAAGATGGGCCTCAATGGATGGCTATAGATACGTCACATTGGGCTTCATATACATTAAGTGGGTCGCATCACATGGGCCACATATACATTATAATGGGCCTCTAACACAGGCCACATATACATCACAATGGGCCTCTAATATGGGCCTAATATACATTACAAAGGGCTCCATAGCCTTATATACATTACATTAGGCCTCGACAATCTGACTCGGCTAAGATACTTGGCCTTGACAATCAGAATCGACAAATTGGTCACGTCAATCAGAATCGGCAAATCACTCATGTCAATCGAAGTCAGCAATCGGTCACGACAATTGGAATTGATCGATAATCAGAATCGACAAAACGGTCATGTCAATCAAAATTGATCGATAATCAGAATCGGTAAATCGGTTACGTCAATCGGAATCAGCAGAACAATCGACCTCGACAAATCAGAATCGACCTTGATACTCGACCTCGACAATTGGAATCGGCTGAACAAGGCCTAAGGAAAGGTCATAATATGGACATTCAACCACCATTACCCATTAATATGGACATTTAACTGACATCGCTCCCTAAGGAGTGGTCCACATAGAGCCATACGTATAGTGGGCCCATGGCCCTACACAAGGGCCTAACATACATCGCTATGGGCCTCACTCATGGGCCACATATGCATCACATTGGGCCATGCCCATGGGTCTCGAATGCATCATAACGGGCCTCGCCAATGGGCCTTGAATACATAACATCGGGCCTTCCTATATGAGCCGGAAATACATCACAATGGGCCACAACCCATGGGCCTTAATGCACAATGGGTGGGCCCTACACCTGGGTCTAATATACATCACAGATGGGCCCTGCACATCGGCCTCATACACAACAAGTTGGGCTTATCAATGGGCCCTAGGGAGAGTGACAATGCGGACATTTAACCAACATTAATCTTACAATGTGGACGTCAAACCAACATTGCTCATGAAACCAACATTGCTCATAAGACATGGTCTACCATAAACATCATTTCACAAACCATGGTGGAATCACACATCTAATGGACCTTATGTACATCCCATTGGGTCTCGACCCATGGGCCGCCAATACATCAAATGGGCCTCACAACACGGGCCTCATGTGTATCAAGGTGGGCCTTAACAACGAGCCACAAATACATCAAGGTGGGCTTAATCACATGGGTCTCATATATATACCAAGGTGGGCCTCAATGGATGGGCCATAACTACATTAAGATGGGCCTCCTCAAATGGGCCTTATAAATATCAAGGTGAGCCTTAGCGGATGGCCACAAGTACACACACACACACACATATATATGAATCATATTAAAAGATCAACCGATCCTCACTTCAAATAACAGTGGTGGGGATCCACTTGAACCATGGATCTGACTCATTCTTTAGCCCCTGCCATAAAATGAGCTTTCAAATTGGTTGGACGGTTTGGATGCAACACATGCATCATGGTGGGTCCCATAGATGGACGGGGAGGGTGAAACAGGTGGGGCCCACATAACTTGGTGACATCACATACACTAGCTACATAGTTGGTGTGTGGCACGCCAGCCAATCTGCTTCATAAGGTGGGTCCACACGTGTGGCTCATCATAACATTTATTTTCCATCCAACATTGATAAGGTCACACAAACCTGAGGAAAAAAACAAATTACATAATGATCCAACCTTCAGTGAAAACCCCAAATGGGTTTCAATGGTTGACGTTCAATCCACATTGCTTTTGCGGGGTGGCCCACCTGACTGACGGCTGGATGGTAAGGATAGAACATGTACATCATAGTGGGTCCCACCGTCCAGTGCTGTGGACGGTGAGGCAAGAACACATACATCATCAGGTGGGTCCCACCGTCTGGTGCTGTGGACGGTGCACACCAGGGTGGTTTCCACCGTCCACAAACGTGGACGGTGTGAATAGAACACATACATCAATGGGGGGTTCCACATGGGGCCCACCATAACGTTTATTTGCAATCCAACCCCTTAATAAGGTCACACAGACTTAGATGAAAAGGGAAAACAAATTTCATGGTGATCCAAAACCTCTATCAACCCAAAAAGGGTTTCAATGGCAGATGTTCAATCCCACTGTTTCCAATGACGTGGGCCACCTGAGTGCCTCATACAGTTGATTTTTGGGAGGCCCACTGTCCCAAAGGGGACCTAAAAAATGGACGGTGTGGATATTCAAAACACATCGAGGTGGGGCCCACGTATAGGACCCACGTCCCTGGCCTCTCTTACCGCCTAGCAGCAGCGCCTGTGATGCTTTATATATATATATATATATATATATATATATATATATATAACGTATTTTTTTTTGCGGTTTTTCATATGTGTGGCCCGTATCAGGTAAATCCACCCCAGCCATTGGTCTTTACTACTCAAGACAGACCAAACGAGCCCAATATTCAATATATTTTCGTGCATCAAAGCATCAAGGTGGATTTCAAATGGTAGACACACTGTTTACTATGCTATGACCCACACAAAATTCGGATCAGCTTCATTTTTCGGCCCAACGCCTATAATACTTTAAGGAATGGAATGGACGGCTTGGATTTGAAACATACATCAAGGTGGGGCCTGCATGGGCAGTCCACCCCAAAACCAAGGAAATCTCTCTCTCTCTCTCTCTCTCTCTCTCTCCTTTTTTTTAATAACAAGTCACGTCCAGGGATGCTGGACGGCTTGGTCATAACACTTATACATGTAAGGTGGGCCCCGTGTGGATGTGGCCCACCTATATAAATCTGATGTTTGTGTTTTCCCCATTATCAAAGGGTAGGGCCCACATGGCTTGGACGACCATGGGGTCCTCTTGATGGACGGTTAGGACACCACATACACTCATCAGGTGGGCCACAAAATGATCAAAGAGAGAGAGAGAGAGAGAGAGAGAGAGAGAGAGAGAGAGAGAGACGGGGCACGTGTGATGGAGGGCTCCGCCGCTATGAGCCCTCTCTTGCATTCAATCATACATCAAGTGGGTCCCAATACATGTGGGCCCATCAAACCAAAAATCAACGGTGGAGATCCTTTCTCCACCAAGTGTAAGGTCTAGATGGCCCTATCCATACAAGGAAAATAAACATCATGATGGGGTCCCTGGAGAATGGCCCCATCATGGAATGATCATGAGGATCAAGGTGGGCCATCGGCCACATCTTAGGGTCCAAAGTGAGATCCATACCATCGATCGGTAGGCCTCACTTGACCCATCATAAAAACATGAAACTAGCCTATAGAAGCACCCACCGTTCGATCTTCCTGGTCTGTTGGAAAGTCGATCTCCTTGTGCTTCTCTTTGATGGAGGGTGATGATGTTTGAATGGATTGGATGAAGGATTTGGGTTGGGAAAGTGGGCTACACAAAAATCACTTTTCTCTCTTTAGAAATGTTGGACGTCCACACTCTTTTCTCTCTTTGGTGTTGCTTGGAAAGTGTGGAGAGAAAGAGAGAGAGAGGGTTGTAAGGAAAGGTGATGTGTGATGGAGTGATGAAGTGAGGGGAAGTGAGTGATGGGGTGATGGGCATGTACTTGACATGTAAGGGTGTGTAAGAGAGAGAGAGAGAGAGAGAGAGGGAGAGAGTTAACTTTGGGATTGCTTTTGGGGATGGGACATGTACTTGACATGTGAGGTGATTGATTGGATTGATTTGATATATTGTAGAGATTCTCTTGAGATTATAAACGCGGGGTGTTTCCTCGAACTGAGCGCAGGTCCACATCTCCCTACTAGGGTATCGGATCGGTATGCAAGACGCGGTATTAGAACCGCGGCAACGGTGCGGTCGCAATGGTACAAGTCTCGGGTTAAGCCGACTCAAATATACGGGATTCGACTTATGGTCGCACGCAAATATCGATTATACGTCACAGGTTGCCGGAATTCGACGGGAAGGATCGTGGGAGTTGATGGAATAGTACAGACTAGGATACGGGTCTTATAATATCTATGCTTTTAGCATTATTTTTAATCCAAGCTCTTGAATTTACCTTGTAACACAAACATAATTAAAATGGAACTTTAAGCATTATCATGTGAATAAAACCAAGTAATAACTAGGGTCTAATATGCAATATTTGACGCTCAACAGTCATGTGATAAGAAGTCCCTGTATCTAAAATTCATTCTTTATCGAAGTACCTAAATTTTGATGTAGTCAGCACGTCACTACCATTAGTTTCTTCACTGAATTTCGCAGTGTTGGCTTCCCTGGAAGAACTATTTGAATTTTCCTTTCTCGACTTAAGATTATGATAATCCTTCTTCATGTACCCTGACATGCCACAATTCCAGCACTTTAACTTGCCTTTGCCCTTATCCTTGGATTTGAACATCTATCGCAAAGATCAACTGTCTCACTTAGAATTTCTCCCCCTCGTAAATAGTGCATCTGTAGATGCACCCATATTACCATTTTTCTTTCTCATCGTATTTAAATGAAGAGCTAAGATAACGGTTTCAACGCTAATGGTCATTCTATTGGTGCACAAAGAGTCCTTGAATGACTCATACGAAGCTGGGAGAGAATTCAACAGTACACATGCCTGATCTTCATCTTTCATCATCTCTTCCACATCTAACAATTTAAAAATCAACATATTTAAGTTACTAATGTGGACCTCAACGTTAGCCCCTCCACCATCTTCAGATTGAACAACTATAACTTCAAATACAAATTATTTTCAAGAGATTTCTTCGCATAGATATTCTTTAATTTTGCCCATGTACTTGCTGTAGTTTTCTCTCTCAAGACATTATAGAGGACCTCATCCATTAAACACAAATGGATAGAGGTTTAAGCTTTCTTATCCATCTTGTTCCATTATTCTTTTATTATAGATTCTGATTACTTTTCAAGGAGAGTTTTGTTTAATCCTTGTTGCATTAGGATACCATTCATCTTAACTTTCCATAGTTCAAAATTTTTTTTGCCAAAGCATTTTTTTTACATCGAACTTCATACTAGATGCCATTAATACCTTGCTTTTAGATTCGATCTGCTTCCCAACGTTATCTCTAATATCACTTGTTGGGGAAATGTGGAGGCACACAAATACAAATAAAGCAAAGTACTCACAATCACACAACCAAGTGCAAATAAGAACAATTCAAATTTTACGTGGAAAAACCCTTGTGGGAAAAAGCTATGGTAGAAAGTGACGAGCACTATACTCTAAAAGCAAAAATTACAAGAGATAGTAGCTTACCAATTCGAACAAACCTCGAATCTCTTTTCACAATCCCTATCTATGCCCTTTGAACCCTTAGGAACAAATTAGAAAGCCTTGGAACACCTTCTCCTTTTCCTAATACCGAATACACCCAATATATATACTATTACAACTGGAATAAGAAACAAATTTCATACTTAACGCAATTCTGCACACATCTTTGATGGGACCTTCGATGATATCGAGTGGCAACATTAAAATATTTCAGCAACCACCGTGGATTTTTTGAATTTTTCCGATGGCATCAGCAGACCCTATTATTGATAGATGTAAGACATCAATAATAGTCCACACCATGATGATCTCCTAATATGAAAAATCAAGCCAATCCACTTACCGACTGAGAACCAACAACAAAATCAATTGACAACCCAACCAATGAGCGGATCTACCTCATTTTCATATCAGGTTATGCCCATAGTGTGACCTTTTACACAGATTGGATATTCTAAGCATGAAACATGTTGATGGATAAAAAAAGGTTGTATCATAACTTATGATACAACGGTTGTATTTGATCATTTCTCCAAGGTTCTGAATTGCAATGGCATAGCTTTCAAGGAACACTTGAAAGGAATGTCATTACAATTTCATATTCTAGAAACATTTAAAAAAAAATAATAATAATAAATGATCATTTGCACAAATACGGTGGCTCAATCATGGGTTTGGTTAGGGCTATCTTTTTAGGTTTCTGGGTCCAGTCATAATGCATGGATCATGGACCCATTTTTTATTTTATTTTATCATGTGGGCTGTACTAGCCTGGGCCTATACAGAGGCCCAATAAATAACTAAGTTGGATCTGGATCTCTGTTTGAAAACATCTAGCATTAAGCTCAAGGTTGTAAGACTAGGAGCAGTCCCAATGCGACTCCGAGTCGACTTGGACTTGGCAGGACCTGATCTAGTTTGATACCATGAGTCAACTGACTCACAACTCAACTCGAGACCGAACTAGTTGGTCCCAATCACCGATCGAGTCATAAGCCCTGATTGAGCCCAGCACGATTACAATTCAAAATTGGTTTAGGTTTTCAGGGGCTGGGCTGGACTGATATTGACCTGACCCACAATCCTAATGTTGCCTGCTCAATATTAGAACATGTCCTAATTGTCTTGTCATGATTCTAAATATAATCCAAAACCGAGTTGACTCACCTGAAACATTTTGATTTTGGTGGACAATGAAATGTGATCTGGACCGACACGGCATTAAAACGGGCATATCTCACAAACCGAAATGAGTTATCCGACGTGCCATATATGATTTTGGAGTAGGGTGAGCTACTTTAGCCACCCAACCTGGCGCACCTCAAATTTGTGAAATATCATCAGATCAACAGTCGAATTACTGTTTTATTTCCATTTTTACTATTTATAGTAAGTTTTAGTTAGGCTATAACTCTTCATCCGTTGGGCTTTAGGAGTTGTGCCCAACATGAAAAGTGCTTAGAATAATTAAGAGAACAGTGTGGTAAAGCTAAATAGGACACTTACTATTTTTGCCAAAAACCATGCGCAGTAGTAGGAATTATGACCATTTATAAATAATAAGCTTACTATTTATAGTAAGTCACAATTTCTAAGAGTTTTTGTTGTAGTTTAGTTCCGAAACTTCTTCCATGGCATAGTATCCCTATTTAAAGGGATGTAAACTTGTTTATTCAATCATCAATCAATTTAGGAATTTTCAAGAACATTATTTCTATTTTCTTACTTTTTCCTTGTGGATTCAAGAAGTCTCCATAAGAAGTCTGGAGTTGCTTCATGTATTCGAAGTAGTTATACTTGAAGAAGACAATGATCGGCTCATCACGTTCATCCCTGCGTCAGCTTACCCTCAGCCTGGTTAAAGTAAGCCCAAGGCCATCCTAGGTTCGACCATATAATGCTTGAGCCTGAGCTTGCGTGGGGCCAACCCTGTTGTATGTGTGGCGTCCACTCCTGTCCATCAAGTGCACGCAATAATGTTAACCTTAGAATCCAATCGGCTAGAGAAAAAATTCAAGTGGCCCCACCATGTTAAGAAATTCAATTTTATGTTTTGTCAGTAAGGGCTCGTTTGGCATCTCTTATCTAATTCAATAAAAACTACACTAATAAGAGCAAGGGAATTAAGACTTTTTGGTTCTCTTGTTTTATAATAAGTTTATTTAGTGAAATCACCTTCTCATAACAGAAAAATGCTCTTATTTGAAATAAACTAATTTTTAAAACATTCACATTAGAGAATCTGTTGAAGTGTAGTTGTTGTCATTTTAAAAAGTTATAACAATTCTACCTCAAACAAGCAAACCCCTTCATGCCTCGCACCTAGGATGTGGGCTGTCCATATTGGATGTGGATCTTCCATGATCCATATGATGGAGCCCATTTTTCATGTGAACCATCACCTTGGATGTGATCATTAATCATTAGGGGTAGACCTTTGATGTGGAACATCCATTATGTGGGCCCACCTTGATGTAAGTCCTACACTATGTGGGGTCCACCATCAATCTTAATTGTCCATGTGGGCCCCTTCAATGTCCACTGCCCATCACGTGGAGCCTAGATTTAATGTGTCCATCATGGTCTTAAGTATAAAAAGTCCGCAAAAAAACAAAAAAGGAAGAAGAGGAATAATAAGAAGGAAAAAAAAAGGCCCGATTAAAAAAGTCCTAAATATCGTAAACAAGTCCACAGTCAAAAAATACCAAACAAGGAGAAGACGATGTATGAATATACCAAATTTGCTAGTGTTGATTACAATATGAGGTGAGCAATTAGATCAGGCGCTGCAAACAGAGTCGGAGATGAGAAATATTCGGTGGCACAAAGTAAATGTACTATAAAGATTGCACTTTCAAAGCATAGAAACAAAATGATGAGAGTGTGGCGGCTGCTATTGAAAGAGTTAGCAGCTTATAGAAATCTCACAGAAAAGGATCTTATTGATAGAGTTTCTGGACTACAATCCGTGTTTTAAATCTATATCATATTATAACTGTGATGGAAGATGATTTATTAAATTTGTAAGGGTGTTTGAATTTGAAGTTGACATTGGGAAGAGTATGAAACAATAAGAAAAAGTTCATCGACTTCCTCAAGTAAGGAGTGTTTTTGAGCTAGAAGAATTATTAGAGAAAATTTAGATATTTTATTGAATAATGTGTGTATGATTTCTGGATTATACCACTAATAAAGAAAACTTCGACTTTAATTCAAAATTACACAAAATGGAAAAACTTTTGTAAAGCCTAATTTCTTAAATTATTACAAATAATTTTTAAAAAAGACGAAAATCCTAAAACTTTGAAAAAATTACAAAAAATAGTAATGTTTTCTAAAATCACAATCTTAAATCAAAAGTGTGCATTTTCTTATAAAATGGAGATGTGTGACCTATTAAGCAGGTTGATTGACTCTAGAACCATCATTACATTAAGCTCAATAGGTTGTGTGGTGATGATGCCAAGTCAAGAGTTATAACTCTTTTACAGTCAAAAGTTCAAATAGTAAAATTTCCATATTTGGAATGAATTTATTCAATTTGGACATGTTTGGGACCTAGTTACATCATGCCCTATGTAGAACTGGGCCCGGATCTGACGAATTACTTCTCCTTTTATTTTGGCTTGTTGTGGTCCAGTCGTGCGAAGAATGCATCTGTGGCATGTCCTATATCAGTCTCCTCTACTTACAAAGAACTTATCCTTAAGTTATTCAATGGACTTGGCTCTTGATACTCATACAAGTTTACTACATTAAAAGTCCATGAGATCTCCATGCTCTCAGGAAGATCAACAACATAGGCGTTATCATTGACTTTCCCGATTATTGGGACATGACTGATTTTCTTTTTCCTTAACTTATTATAAGTCCCCATCGAAAACCTCACCTATTTCAAGCACCTTCTGGCATTGATGTTTATGAATGTCTTCCTTATATTTGACATTAGACTCCTAAAACTTCTTGGGCATTAACAAGATTAGCACAACACACAAACTATGATTTCCCTTACTAGACTCTCATTGATCAATTCCTCCACTTGTCCCTATAAGATCTTGCATTATTTCAGACTCATTTGATAATGTGGGCAATTATACAGACTTATCCTTAAGACAATATCAATGTGGTACTCGATAATATACATGGGGGTAACTCGTCGGGTAATTCATCAGGCATAATCTCCTTGAACTTCTGCAATATTAGTTTTAACTTCTTTGAAATGTTCATGGGTTCTACTTCTTTTCCGTTTATAATTAATATTGCATTGATCTCTTCCCTCTTCTTAAATTCTTTGACAAATTCCCATACATTGATGAGACACTACCCATCTACGTTAGAAGTCTTGGGTTGGTTCTCTGTTCTCATAGGGGGGATGATAATCTTTCTACCATCTTTAACAAAAATAAATATATTATCTTAGGCTCTATGCGTGGCATCAATATCGTACTGACATGTTCGACCAAGTAGCATGTGACAAGCCTCCATATCAATCATGTCACACATTACTTCGTCCTTATAATATCTACTGATGGAGAAGGGAATACCATATCATTCAATTACCTTTATTTCCTATCTTTCTTGATCCATCAAATCATGTGTTAGTGCACTGATTTGTGCACTTTATTTGTCAGTCACGCGAGTCCATGTGTCAGGGAATCGATTGAGTTATTGAAAGCTAAAGACTGAAGACATAAGGAGCAAAGAACATGTATATGAGGTGCCTTAGTGACCTTAAGCATTGAACCAAAATAATTTAAAACTCTAGATGATCTTAACCATAATGGATAAATATTTTATTGATCATCCCTTAGTTTTAGGAGCTTTAATTGAATATGCTTAGATTGGTTTTAGAGGTCCCGAGTTGTTGAAAAAATTACACAATTTCAGCAACTTTTAGTCCCACCCAATCCACCTTTGGTTCGACCAAAATCGGCTATTAGAGGACAACGTGCTAGACAAAAATCTAAGTTAATTTGGTGTGCTCAACTAATTAGAGATGGGGTTCATTAGAAGGAGAAGAAGGCAATCGTAATGGGAGATCTAAGAGTATAAATAATACAAATATATAAGCAATTAGTCTATGTGAGTGGGATGTAAAATACTAATTGTATGTGCTACAAATTAAGTACTTAGCATATACTTTTATTCATGCATTTATATGAATTAAACAAATTCAATCATAAACAAGAATAGAAATACATCTCGATAAGCTAACCATAAACACAACGATATATAGTGGTTTGGCTAATTGCCTACTCTACTCCTAGCAGATGCACTTTCATCAAGTGTAGTGGATTTCACTATCTTAGATATTTCCAATAAGTTTACATCTAACATTTACAATAGTTTTTAATAGGTTCACCTCAAACTTTTTGTCTTACACAAGAACCTACACGTATGCACTCGTGTTAGTGAAACATGTACACACCCGTGTCGGTAGACCCATTTCCACCCGTGTTGGTGGCTCCTATGAAGATTTAGTTATTTTTCTATCTGCTAATCAACAACCGCTACAGTCCTAATCTAAAGACCTATGTATACTCTCCTCAGAGGCTCTCGTAGAGACTATCACATATGCACCCATGCCCGATGGCGGTCCTAAACAAGAACTTATATAAACTCCCACCGGAGATGGTCCTTCAAAATGACCTAGTCAAGTTTAAATCACAAACTCTATGCTCAATCCTAAATAAGGAAAGAGTATATGGACTTTAAAATAACAACTTATATTTAAGTGTACATTTTATTTATTATTGTGTATGCGGTGTATAAATATTATGTTATTATGTGATTAGGGTTATGCACAACGCAAACGCTTGAGAGCTAAGGATTTTAAGAGGGAGAAAGTTAGGGTTTTCATATCTGTAAGTTGTTCTATCTCTTGTAACTTTTTGATAATAGTGGATTGTTCGTCGCTTTGTGCTGTAATTTTTTCTCCCGCAAGAACTTTCCATGTAAAAATTGTGCTATCCATGATTGCTTAAATTTTCTTTTTCAATTACATTGTTTGATTATGTTTGAGGTTACTTTTGCACTCAATAAATTATATTAGGACTTGTTGTGATTTTAAAATAGTTGACATCTCATCCCCTTTTTCCTTATGGTGTGGCCCTAGCCACTTGATTTTAAATCTGGTTGGTTTTTTCTGGAAGTATTGGGAATTCTGATTAACCTATCTAATACACTTTAAAAATACAACATAGTGGCTTCGGTCCACAATATTATATTTCTTACACATTGTTGTATTCTCTCGTAGAATTATTATTACAAATGAAAGTTTTGTGGTTAGTGGAGAAGGCAATGGGAGTAGGTAAAACGTGTTTTCGAATAACTTTTTACGAGGATGAATGATTTTACTAAATTATTTATTTTATATTTAAGTAGTCTTTAAATAAAAAAGTAAATAAATTTAATTTGATAAAATTCCCCAAAAAATGCATTGATTTCTATTCATCATCCTCATACCCATTGGCAATCAAGTGGATGCCATATCATTTTGATGTGGGTAAAATTGATACACATGAGCTAAGTCAATTGGCCATGCAACAAAGAGTAATGTGGTACAACCATCTTGACACAGGTGGTAGGTTTATGTCTCAATCGAGATCGTTCATCTAGTTAGCCCTACTATGGATGGAAAACCATTTAAGATACAGATTGGATCATCACAACCTTCTGAAGACAATTCTTCAATCAACAGGAGTGAAAGGGAAGCGAGGAAAAGTGATGGCCATCTAGAATAAAATTGCCCATCTAAGATTGAAATATCACAGTGCTACGTGTAAAGTAGAAAGATGGAAGTCGACTATGTGGTCTCAATGTGAGTAGACATGGCAAAGTTTTGTGGGCTCCACCATGATGTATGTGTTATATCCACCCTGTCCATCCATTTTGCTAGATCATTTTAAGTAAGCGACGAAAAAATGAGGTAAATCCAAAGCTTAAGTAGGCCACACCATAGAAAGCAATGGGGATAATAATGCCCATTGTTGAAACCTTCCGAAGGGCCATTATGATGTTTACTTTCCATCCAACATGTTCATAAGGTCACTTAAATGAAAACACAAATATCAACTTGATTGAAAACTTCTTAATCAAAATGTTCAATGATATATGTTATGGGAAAACCTGGAGCATGGCCGACCTGGGAGAAATTTCCGAGTGGTGAGGTCTAGCGGGATCATGTTTAGCTCAACCTCATTCTGCCTGCCTGAAGGATTGAGGTTTGGTTCCGAGGCATGGCATCGGTCTCGCTCACCGAAGTTAACTAAAAGAGTGGGCGCGACCATCGCAATGTCCTATTAACACATGATCTGGTAATGACTGCATGACCGCCGAGCCCTGCACGTCCGTCAGTCGTGGATAGTGGCTAAGATTATGCCGAGAAATATGGGCACGTCCACATTGGTTGCAAGGTATAAATAGTCATCAAATTCATACGAACAGGTACGTAAAATCTCTCACCCAAAACCTACCTACATTACGTAGACCCAGATTCCTAGCCTGACTTTGGCATCAGAGGGTCCCCTACTCTAGCTAGGGTCTCCTTTGTCCTTCTCCTATGTAGGCTTATAAGGCTCGACGCGAGTGCTCAGAGCTTGAAGCGAAGCTGAACTAGATTTTTGCATCAACTTTTTTTGCGCCTTTTGTGAGAAAAGTGAGACAAAAGAGTCGTTGTAGCTTTACCAGAAATGGCTAAGGGAAAACGGAAAGCACTTCCAACACTAGTAGCAGAATTCAGGCCCGCTGAGCAAGGACATTCGTCGTCGATACTTTATGTCAAGTTAGCCCCAACGGGACCATCTCAACGGACCCGGAGTCATGGAGGCAAGTATCGAGCATTGCAGAACCAAGTGCAGACGTTGGTTGATGAGATCAATCAGATGAAGCGACAAGTCAATATCCACCCCCAGACCAAGGTGAGGTCGTTCCGTCTGCTGTAGAGCAACCCATCCTCGTAGGTTCGCAAGCAAGAGTATCTCGGAGCATATCGGCCCGAGCTCCGACCCAAATGCGAGAAGCGGAAGCCCGTGTCCCGACTTATGTGTCTGAGACCTCAGCATTGGCCCCGACTGACCTTTGCCATGAGTCGGCAACTTAAGCCGAGGTCGATCAGCACATCCGCCGAGCATTCTTGATGCAGTTCATCATTGGAAAGAAGAACAGTAAACCGTCAACTCACCTACTCACCCTCAAGAACAGAACGGAGAGTCACTGAAAGATTACATTTCTCACTTCAACGAGGAGGCTCTGCGGGTCAATGATTACTCTAACAAAATGGCTTTGTCTGTAGTGATCAACGGACTTAAAGAGGGGAGGTTCCTCTTCTCGATAGTGAAAAACCAGCCAACTACACTTGGAGAACTCATCAATCACGCTCAGAAATACACGCACGATGAAGAGTTCTTCAGCTTGCGAAAAGGTAACCAAGGCTTTGAACATTTGTCCAAAGAGAAAAGGCGGAAGGACGAAGTAGCGCCACAGGAAAATAAGAGAAGGTCAGACGGCAACGCCCCTCATGATTGGAAGCCAAGCAAGAGGCATGAGACTAAATTCATCTCACACACCCTCTTCAACACGTCTCCAAAGCAGATCTTACTAGATATCTGGGATAAGAGGCTGCTGCATTAGCCGATCTGTATAATGACAAAGGCAGGCCAACGGGATAAGTGCATATATTGTCGCTTTCATCGCGACCATGGGTATAACACTAGCGACTATGTAGACTGGAAGGAAGAGATCGAGACCCTCATCCGTAAGGTTCATTCACGTCAGTATGTAAAAGAAGAGAAGCAAACTCGGAAGGATGATTAATTAGGCAGAGCTATAGATGAAGGTACAGAGATTCGGATGATTTATGGCGGTCTGTTAGGAGGCGGTGACTCAAACTAAGCCTGTAAAACTCATTCCCGGAGCACTGACCCTGAACACTACATCTACTCGGCCGACAGGCTGAGAAAGGAGATCCAAGTAACCCCATGCAATCTTACATTTACAGAGGATGACACGCATGGGATTTAACATCCCCATGATGATGCCTTGGTAGTCGTAATGATGATAACCAACCATAAGGTTTATCATAACCTGGTTGACACTGAGAGCTCAGTTGACATATTATATTCCGAGGCATTCGATAAGATGAATATTGACAGGTCATGCCTCCGACTTGTGAAGACTCCATTACATGGCTTCGCAAGCGACAAAGTGGTCTTGTAAGGTGCAATTTCTCTCCCAGTCACAGCAGGAAAGGGGCAGAATCAAGTCACTTTGCTAGTAGACTTCTTGGTAATAAATGTACCGTCTGCTCATAACGTTATCATCGGGAGACCATCTCTTAACGCCATGAGAGTGGTTGTATCTATGTACCACTTGATGATGAAATTCCTTGCTATCGGAGGAGTGGGCTATGTCAGAGGTGATTAGCGAGAAGCTTGAAGGTGCTATTCAATAGTAGTCAGAAAGGGCTGGGTGAAGCAAGCCTTCACGATTGGTATGCTTGATCCCATGGGAAACACCTCAGTAGAAATACCCTTTGCAGAGGACCTCTTAACAATAGGTATGCTCGACCCCAGGGAAGACAACTTTATAGAGAGCTCCCCCACAGAGGATCTCTTAACCATCCTGCTCGATGGCGCTGATTGGACCAGAACAGTCCAGCTCGGGTCATCATTAAGTACCAAGCAGCGGGAATAGATGCTGAATTTTCTACGACAGCAAAGATGTCTTTGCATGGTCCCATTAGGACATGTCGGGCATCTCTTCAGAAGTCATGGTCTAAAAGCTAAATGTGGATTCGGAACATAAGCCAGTCAAGCAGAAGAGGAGGGGCCTTTAAGCCTCAGAGGTACACGATGATCACTGAGGAAGTCGCCAAACTCCTTGATGTTGGCTTCATAGAAGAGGTCCACTACCCCAACTGGATCGCCGACTTTGTGCTCGTAAAAAAAGCCAACAAGAAATAGTGGGTCTGCATAGATTATTTCAACCTCAACATGGCCTGCCCGAAGGATAGTTTTCCTCTCCCAAGGATCGACCAGCTAGTCGATAGCACAGCTGGGCACGAGCTCCTAACGTTCATGAACGTGTATTTCGACTATAACCAGATAGCTATGCACCCCTCGGATAGACAGAAAATGACATTTGTCACGGACAAAGGACTCTGTTGCTACTGGGTCATGCCGTTTGGGTTGAAGAATACAGGGGTTACCTATCAACGACTGGTGAATAAGATGTTTGCTCAATAGATTAACAAGACCATGGAGGTTTACGTCAATGACATGTCAGTGAAAAGTGTTAAGCCAGCTGACCATATCTCAGATCTGGCCGAGGTGTTTTCTATACTTCAAAAGTATTAGATGAGCCTAAACCCGGCAAAATGCACGTTTGGTGTAGGTTTGGGTAAGTTTCTCAGTTTTCAAGTCAATTAGAGGGGAATTGAGGCTAATCTTGAGAAAATAAGGGCTCTCCTAGGTATGAGCTCGCCCTAGAATTTAAAGGAAATCCAATGCCTTACAAGTAAGGTGGCCACGCTCAATCGCTTCATTTCCAGAGCCACAAATAAGTATCTCCCCTTTTTTCAGCAATTGAAGGGTAGTAAGAAGGCAGAGTAAACCCCCGATTGCGAGCAAGTGTTCCAGCAACTAAAGCAGTATTTGGGATCACTCCCATTGCTGTCTAAGCCAAAGAAAGGGGAACCATTGTTCCTCTATTTAGCCATGTCTTGTATTGAGGGTCAAATATTACATATTAGACCCCAGTTATTACCTAATTTTATGAACATAATACTGTTTAATGGCCTGTTTTAATAGTGTTTATGTTGCAAGGTGGATTTATAAGCGTGGATTGAAAAGGGTACTAACAGCATGGATTTAATGTTCTGTCGTCACTAAGGCAAGGGATAGACCCCAAGGGACCGAAATCGAAGAATTTACATGCCAGAGATCCGAGAAAATCACACCACTCACGTTAAACAGGCCTGAAAACCGTATAAAATGCAAGATCACAGGGTTTCCACCATCCGTTTAGCTCAAAACTTTATATATGGCCTAAGAGCCATAAATTAATCGTACACATCAAATTTTATCTATTGGATCCTTGTGGAAGTGGCCCAACGAACAGATCAGCTCACAAATCTCTGATTTGGGGCCCACATGATATCTGGATATACTTCAATTTTGGTCTCAACCCTTTAAATGGGGTGGTAAAATAGATGGATGGAGCAGATTTCATATATACATCACAAGTGAACCCCACTGGCAGCGCTAGTGCATAGTGCACAAGTGCAGTTGATGTGCACTGGACCGAGACAACCGGTCAGTGCCCACTGACATGATCTGTCTCACACACGGAGACAGTGGGTAGACGCTGTCTATCTATTTTGGTGTAGTGGGCCCCATCCATCACCTGTATCAATGATCCGGACCATTCATTCACTCCAGAGGGGGTCCACGGCCCTTTCTAAGCTTTCTTTTTGGCCTCATTCACGTGTACACAAGTGGATCGTCAGAAAACGTAAGATGAATGGCGAGTTGATTTTATACTATGGACCACACCAAAACTCGACCAAAACTACTTCTTTTCGACTGAAATTTTGCTAGGAATCCAATGAGCGGAGTGGATTTTCCATAAAACATCACTTTGGGGCCCACCAAGCATGTTAGTGCAAAGGAAATTCCCAGGAAGCCCACGTCCGTGAAATCCAGCCATAGTGGGGCGTTATACGGCCTAGATGATGGTCGATTGGATGATCTGAACCATCCAAAAGATTGGGTAGGGGGCCTTTACCCCAACCATGAAGCCAGAATTGGTTTTTGGCCGTGTACCGTCCAAAACTCCCATCCAAACGCAACTAGTTTGCATTTTTCTTCGCTGCGCACGCTGTAGCTACGTAAAATCTCTCCCACCAACTTCTTTGTGCCTATAAAAAGAGAGAGAAGGATGTGTGAGGGGGTATCCACCATCAGTGCAGTCGTGGAGGACATCTTTAGGACGTGGGAGCAAAGGAGAGAGATCATGGAATGTGGGCCGACCATATCAAGAGTCTTTTCTTTCTTCTCTTTTAGATTATTTTTGTTTTGATGCTTTTTAAGATTTTTAGCCTCACCATATCTATGATGGGCTAAACCTCTTAGCTAGGGCTAACAGGTGAAGCTTGCAACATGATGGGGAGACTTTTTGTTCGAGCCTTTTATTTAGACTGAATTGATCTTGAATTTAGTCTAATTATGGGGAATGTTTTCAATTTTTAATGGTTTGTTGTGATTGAAATTACAATGGGTCTGTGATAGCTTTGAGCATGTTCCTTTCCTTATTTTGATTATGACGTCAGAAAGCCATGTTGTTCACCATCGTCTCCTGGGCATGGTTGGATGACGGAACTCTTCCTAACCTTTATATATCTTGTTGATTGGTTACCAATTGGTTTAATTCAGTTGTTTACTTTGTCTCCTGTATATGGTTTGGTGGTGGAATCCATTCTAATTCTTATACCTTTCATCTCTTGAAAACTATATCAAAGGAAGTTCAGATTTGATATTCATGGTTACACCCTCTAACTAGATGAAGATGGGACTCTAAGTCCAGTTGAGTTCTTGAATCAAGCATAAAGATCTTCTTGATCTCTACAAGTGGATCCTCTACATCCCTAGTTTCCTATCTCTGATTTCTCTAAGTTTTAGATAAATATATCACCATTATTCCCTCAATTTCATTCGATTAAGATTTCATCTTACTCTAGTTCTAGTTCTACTTAATTTCAGATTACATACAAGGTTCAGTCCCTGTGGATTCGACCTCGGTCTTACCGATATTATTACTACATTATAACCCTATACTTGGGGTGTGAACAAGTTTTTGGCACCATTGCTAGGGATTGATGGTTACATTTTTTTTTAGCTTAACTAGATTTAAGATTAGTTTAAGATTAGGATTTTTTTTAATTTTAGGTTAGAATTTTTTCTGTTTGATTTCTAGAAACTAACCTGTTTTCCTGTTTTATAGGATCCTGACTTAAACGTCTAATTTGGTAATCCCTTTCTAAATTCTCTACTTTTTCTATTTTTAGAATTGGGTTTTAGTTTTAGAAAATTTTCCTTTTTTAGAAACTAACTCATCTTTCCTTTATTTTCTATTTTTTAGTAATTTTCTAATTCTAGGATTTCTTCTATTTTTAGAAACTAACATACTTTCTAATTTTAGGTTTAGAACTTTCCTAATTGTTTTAGAAACTTTCTAATTTTAGGATTTTTATTTGTAGAAACTAATTTCTTTTATTTCCTTTTGCAGGTTTTTAACGTATGAACTCCAATTTGGTAACTTCTTTCTAACTTCTCCTCTACTTTCTATATTGCTGTAGGATTTTTCCTTTAGGATTAGATTCAAAGTTAGGGTTTCACTATGTATATGTAAGAGTGGGAACGTCAGTATGCTGAGAAGAATAAGATATATTGGGATGATGATTATGATAGAAATCAACCTATATCTCAAAAATTTTCTAAAACTATCATCGAGAACCGACTGGAATATAATGATCCACCAGTTAAGAAGTCCTTACACGATCATATGCAAGAGACCAATTACACCCCATAGATTAACAAAATAGTACGTGAGTGTTGGGGTTATCATAACTATGGGAGTGAGAATTGTTATCACCCATCCGATAAAAAGAAAATAATTCATGATTATATTATGAGTGATAATATGTATTACCAACCATCAGATTCTCCCACCTATGATCCGTATGACTATAATTAGTAGAAACATCAAAAATGAATAAATGAACCAACAACATATTATAATGATTATTCTCTTAGATCCCTTACCTTTGAGATCCAACCAGAAACGATCCAAGAGAATTCATTTTAGCGTAACATGGCCTGTCTTGCAGAAATTAGAAAATCGATGGAAGCGCTTAATTCGTGTCTTGATAAGGTAGAGGAGGCTCGTTCATCCCAGCCACAATTCATTCTAGAAATATAATGCAAGAAAATGATTCTAACTCGCTTTTGAAGAACTCTGGAATTACAAATGAGGAGTTGGAGTCCATTAATGAGCATATGGTTCAATTTCCCGATGAGTCGATCTCGATGATAGTCCAAAGGAATGGTCAAGAGACGTGGGTATCTTTCAAATACAGTGATGATGACACACCTCCCTCTCATGACACACAGGATTTCAATGATGAGGTAAATGTTAGTTTATTCGAACCTCAACCCAATTCAAGAATGAAATGTGAGGAAAGCGATCCCATCCCAAGTATGTACTACTGCACGGAATTAGACGATGATGCGTATTGGGATGACTATTATGAATGTGTAGCCCAAATTCTCCTAGAATCAATCTCAAGTTTGGTTCAGGTTAATGATCAAGATGTACACGAAGTGGTCGGTCATAATAAGCCACTCCTCTCACTTGACATGTCTGATTTAAAAGTGGAGGATGAGCCCCTTACAACTGACCCTTCTAACTCTTGTGAAACATGTTTGGACCACTCCTCTGAATTGAATGACGATGTGATTCGGGAGAAGGATAAGTTGCTCGCTACGACCCTGAAATTTGAAACCACTCAGTTGAGGCTACCATCTGAGTTGTACACGTTTAACAATTCAACTCCTCGATTGAGTAGTTTCAATGAACAGAGTGATCACATCGATGCTTCCCCTATTGATCTTCAATCTGTCTATGCAGGACTGAAGCAAGAGAGCATACCTCCATCCACTTTCAAGGACGATGGATTCCTTGGGTAGATCATCACGAGCTCCAATGTGAAAAATAAGTCACGCTCAACTAAACTTCCCAACTCTTTGGATGATTACTTGACACACTTTGCAGATTCAAATGATCCCATGTCAAAAGACAAAGTGGATGCCTCGTAAGACAATACCTCGGTAGATGTCATGGACTAAGAGAACCCTCATTTTGAAGCCCCTCATTCGCCACACCCTGAATGTTTACCATTAAAGGAAGATGAGTTGAAAATTGAACCGAAGTCTGGAACTTCGGAATATGTTGAGACTACATTACTTCCTGAGAATTCTTCTAAATTTTATTTACTTGTAGTCTCCAATTCACCTGGGGTACTAACTCTTAAAGTTTCTCTATCACAGGTGAATCATATATACTTTGGACATCTTAGGAAATTAAAAGGAAACCTTATGTTGAGGTCCATAAATTTTTCTAGAAATTCATGCTCCAGGCATCCAAGCCTATTATAAAAAGGGCTTTTGGATGATCTTGTTGAGAAACCTACTAGAAATTTATCAAGATACTGGCCGGAAGAGGAACCTTGCAGCATGACTAAATAGTTTTCCTCTACTTTCATAAGACTAAGGTAGTTTGCTTATGTCGTTCTAGGCTAGATGGTTTTATGCCATTAGGTTAGTTTGCTCTCCAGTTGCTTTAGGATAGTTTGCTTAAACTCTTGTGCTTAGCTGCTCTCACGCTGCGTTCTCTTTGGACAAAGCTTCTTAATTCCTTCATCTAGGTACTATCTTTCCATCACTTATCCCTTATTTTCGTTGTCTCATGTGCATTGCATGCTTACATCTTTTACATTGAGGACAATGTAGATTTTAGGTTGGGGGTGGGAGATTAAATTACCTAATCAGTGTTTTCTCGGTCTTGAGCGAAAATTGTGGAAAATTTTTAAAATTTTTCTAAAAATTCTTATGTAGTCGAAGTGATGTTGATGACCATCTTTGATTTAGAACTATAAGATACATAATATTGGTAATTTATGACTCTTGCATTCAGCCATCTGTTAGATTTCACAGTCAAGTTCGAATTGTTAATTCATAAATAGAAGTTTTAAACATTGATTAAGTCATGATTTCACAGATCACACCGAGCTTACATGATTAAGTTTTAGTTTAATATTGAATTGTTAACCTGGTAGTCATGAGGCATGGAAGGAGCCAACTTGGGGAATTTGTCCATTATGTTTAAGAAAGGTTGTCTTTAGAAAGGGTTGGGCGAATGATTTTCACCATAGGTTTGCTCCCTATAGGTGAGGATTTGATTTCTCTCCTTGACTCTACCCGATAAATGTGGTTGTGGGTGAACAGTCGTCACCATTGGTCTGCTCCCTATAAGTTAGGATTCGATTCCCTAAAGTTGACATGACATGAAAACTATGGGAAAAAAAAAAAGAAAAAGAAAGAAATTGAACTACAAGGCAGGTTTTGGTTTAGGTATGGTTATCCTAAATGTCCTTTTGATCATCAATGTTATCATAAAATTGATGATTGGATCTCTTAATGATGATAAGCTGAGATTACACAGTACACCCATGGAACTCAATGTTTGGAATTTTTCTAATTGATAGATCGATATTTGAAGCTTACCGTACGCTTGAGTCCAGGAGAAAGTAATGCCCAACATTCATAAATCTTAGAATTCTAGTATATGGATTGTTTTTTTCAAAATTCACTTGAGTTTATAGAAATTATCCTGTAATTCTCAACTTAATTTTTGCATACTTTGCTTGGGACTAGCAAAATGCTGGTTGGAGGTTGTGTTAAGGGTCAAATATTGCATATTAAACCCCAGTTATTGTAAGTGCTATTCTATCTAGCTCCTATGATTGTCAAATTTGGTGTGCTAAAACCTCTTAGAATCTATATTTGTCTAGCTCATGTTCATGTTCAAGATCATGCAATTCTTGTATAAGTTTAAGATATTCCAAGTCAAGATTCAAGCAGCACATGTATAAGAACAATAGATTCTTACACAAGTTCTAGTTCAACATCAAGTGATAGATCAAACTCTCAAGCTTCAACCTATGTCAAGACAAAGTGTTTTACTTTAGAACTCAAAGCTCAAGGTGAAATACAAGTCACAAGTACTTCAAGTTCAAGCTTCAAAGTACGTCAAGATATCAAGCTTCATGTACTTCAAGATCCATTATTAACTGAAGCAAATGAGCTCTCAGTGTTCAAATATCACTTATAAGGTATGATTGACTATAGATTGACCATAGGCTAGGTCATATTGATTGCATACTTAAATTGGATCACTATATAATTTTATAGATTGTTTCTCGACTAGTCTTAGCCTATGTTCGACTAGTCCAAGTACTGGCTCGACCAGTCTAAGAATTTTCTCGACCAATCCAAAGGTTGTTATGAATTTTTTAGATTTTTTGTTGAATCCTCGACCAGTCCTGGAGACTGCTTGACCAGTCGAGCAGGCTCCACTCAAAGTCCAGCAACCATTTTCGGTCCCACTCGACCAGTTGAGTGCATGGCTCAACCAGTCGAGTGCAGGGCTCGACCAGTCGTACCACCCACTCAACCAGTTGTGGAATAGTCTTATCTTATCGCGCTCAAAAATTTTAAATTCTTATTGGTCCTTCGACCAGTCGAGCTGACTTCTGGGCTAGTCAAGTGAATTGTTTCTGCACTTATAAATAGAGTACGATTTTCAGAGTTTTATAATTCATTCAAGCAAAATCAATCCACCACTCTTGGAGATAAGTTTTTGATATTCTTAAGCTATTTAGTGCTTATTTAATTTTCTCTTTATTTTAACTTTTTGCATTTGATTTTGTATTCTACATTCCAATCTTATTAGAAGAAGGGATTTTAGTTTTTCCCTTTCTTGGAATCAAAATCAAATTAAGCTAGCCCAATGTGATTTAATCTAAAAATCAATTAGACCTTAGAACCTTTTCATAAGTGAGTGTAGACATTGAACATCTACGTTAAACATCTACTTTGAATTGGTTTTACCGGGCTGCATCAAAGGAGAATATCCAGATAAGTATATTTACATTTCTTGTAAATTCCTTTTTGGTTTTTGAGGTTGTGCCAAAAAAAAATCTCTCTTTCTTTTTGGTTTGTCTGAGGTGATCCAGAAAACTCAAAGTGTAGGGTTATTAAATTGTGTAACCCACTTGAAAGACACAATTGTGAAGGTTTTAGGTGAACCTTGGAAAACCTATTTCTTAGTGAACACTAATATCCACTGTATGAGGATATTGGGAGTAGAGTAGTTGTGTGGCTGTTTTTCTAAACAGTTGGTGTACACACAAGTGAACCACTATAATATCAAGTGTTGTGGTGGATGGTTGATTGTGACTTTGTGTGAATGTTATAATTCTTTTTAAGCTTTTGTGGAGAATGTTGTAATCTCTTTTATGCAAGTATGGGAATGCTGTAATAACTTAGTTTATTTTCTTTGTTATTTTTATTCTTTATTCCTCTGTATCGGTTTGGGATTTTGATACACAGACCGTTCTAGGAATCAGGTTGTCCTACCATAAGCCATCGATTTTTGGTGTAAGGTTGTCCTTAGAACAACATCTGTATTAACCTCTCAATACTCATACATTTGAGGTTGTTATTCATTTCTGTTTTATGGGATTGTTTAGTGCTATTTTTATTTATATTTGTATAATTCCACATTTAATTTTTTAATTTGACATAATCCTATTCACCCGCCCTCTAGGACTCTTAGCTTGGCCTTTTCAGTTACTACCTAATTTTACGAACATAATACTGTTTAACAGCCTATTTTAATCATGTTTATGTTGCAAGGTGGATTTATAAGCGTGCACTGAAAAGGGTACTACAAGCATGGATTTAACGTTCCGTCATCACCAAGGCAAGGGATGGACCCCAAGGGACTGAGATCGAAGAATTTACATGCTAGAGATCCGAGAAAATCACGCCACTCACGTTAAACGAGCTTGAAAACCATCTAGAATGCAAGATCACAGGGTTCCTACCATCCGTTCGACTTGAAACTTTATATATGGCCTGAGGGCCATAAATTAACCCTATACATTAAATTACAGCCATTGGATCCTTGTGGAAGTATCCCAACGAACAGATTAGCTCACAAATCTCTGATTTAGGGCCCACATGATATCTGGATATACTTCAAGTCTCAACTCCTTAAATGAGGTGGAAAAACGGATGGATGGAGCAAATTTCATATATACATCATGAGTGGACCCCAGTGGTAGCGCCAGTGCATAGTGCACAAGTGCACTCGATGTGCACTAGACCGAGACAACTGGTCAGCGCCCGCTGACCCGATCGGTCTCACACACAGAGACAGCGGACGGATGCTATCCATTCATTTTTGTGTAGTGGGCCCCACCCATCACTCGTATCAATGATTCGGACCATTCATTCACTCCAAAGGGGGCCCACGCCCCTTTCTAAGCTTTCCTTTTGGCCTCGTTCACGTGTACACACGTGGATCATCAGAAAATGTAGGATGAACGGTGAGTTAATTTTATACAGTGGACCACACCAAAACTCGACCAAAACTACTCCTTTCTAATTGAAATTTTACCAGGAATCCAATGAACGGGGTGAATTTTCCATAAAACATCACTTTGGGGCCCACCAAGCATGTCAGTGCAAGAAAATTCAGAGGAAGCCCGCGTCGGTGAAATCTGGCTGCAGTGGGGCATTGTACGGCCCAGATAATGGTCGGTTGGATGATCTAAACCGTCCAAAAGATCAGGCAGGGGGTCTTTACCTCAACCATGGAGCCAGAATGGGTTTCTTAGCCGTGTACCGTCTAAAACTCCCATCCAAACGCAACTAGTTTGCATTTTTCTTCGTTGCGTAAAAGCTCTCCCACAGACTTCTTTGTGGCTATAAAAAGAGAGAGAAGGACGTGAGAGGGGGTATCCACCATCAGTGCAATCGTGGAGGCCATCTTTGGGACGTGGGAGCAAAGGAGAGAGATCGTGAAGCGTGGGCTGACCATCTCAAGAGTCTTTTCCTTCTTCCTTTTTAGATTATTTCTGTTTTAATGCTTTTTAAGATTTTTAGCCTCACTATGTTTATGATGGGCTAGACCTCTTAGCTAGGGCTAAGAGGTGAAGCTTGTACCGTGATGGGGAGACTTTTTGTTGTAGCCTTTTATTTAGACCGAACTGATCTTGAATTTAGTTTAATTATGGGGAATGTTTTCTGTTTTTAATGGTCTGTTGTGACTGAAATTACAATGTGTCTACGATAGCTTTGAGTATGTTCCTTTCCTTATTTTGATTATGATGTCAGGAAGCCCTGTTAGTCACCATCGTCTCCTGGGCATGGTTAGATGACGAAACTTTTCCTAACCTTCATATATCTTGTTGATTAGTTACCAATTGGTTTAATTCCATTGTTTACTTTGCCTCCTGGGCATGGTTTGGTGATGGAATCCATTCTAATTCTTATACCTTTCATCTCTTGAAAACTAGATCAAAGGAAGTTCAGATTTGATATTCATGGTTACACCCTCCAACTGGATGAAGATGAGACTCTAAGTCCAGTTGAGTTCTTGAATCAAGTATAAAGATCTCCCTGATCTCTACAAGTGGATCTTCTGAATCCCTAGTTTCCTACCTTTGATTTCTCTACGTTTTAGACAAATGTTTCACCATTATTCCCTCAATTTCATTCGATTTATATTTCATCTTAGTCTAGTTCTAGTTCTACTTCATTTCAGATTACGTACAAGGTTCAGTCCCTGTGGATTCGACCTTGGTCTTACCGAGATTATTACTACATCACAACCCTATACTTGGGGTGTGAACATCTTCCACAGCTGTCTGATCAGCTCTCGTTAGAGAATCCAAGAAAAAGCAATACCCGGTCTACTACGTTAACAAGGTGTTGCTCCTAGTGGAAACAAGATATCCAGATATGGAGAAACTTGCCTTAGTTTTAATCGTTTTGGCTCACCAGCTGCGCCCATACTTCCAAGCTAACCCCATTATCATCCTTACGGATCAACCAAATGGGCAGTCGAGCTTGGCGAGTTCGATATCGAGTATCGACCGAGGATAGCCATCAAAGGTCAAGTGGTGGCTAACTTTATAATAGAATTCACCACTTAAGATAATGGGGCTTCTAGTTCAGACTCACCTATGAGCTCGATAGGGGACCTCGCAATTACTCTTGCCCCTCGGAGCGTCGAGGAGACCGAGGTAGAAGACAAGTGGGTGTTGTTTATGGATGGTTTAGCAAACTTGAAGCTAGGGGGAGCAGGGATCGTTTTAGTCACTCCCGACACCATGATAGTTCAGTACGTGATAAGGCTCAGATTTTGAGCCTCCAATAATGAAGCAGAATATGAAGCGCTACTGGCTGGACTTAGACTGCCAGCCGCCCTGGGAGTCCGATCTCTGAGTGTTAAGTGTGACTTGCAGCTCATCGTAAATCAAGTATCATCGGAGTATGAGGCAAAAGAAGCTAGGATGTTAGCCTACCTAAATGAAGCTCGGAGGCTAATGGGGAAATTCCGGGAGTGCTGCATCAGCCAAATACCAAGGGTTGAGAATTCTTCCGTAGACGAGCTTACCAAACTCGCCTCGGTGACCAAGGGAAGAATTCTGAGGTTCATCCTAGTAGAGTTCTTGAGCAGGCCAAGCATCGACGGTCACGAAGTCGTCCAACCCGTGCAAGCGATTCTAAGTTGGATGGACCCGATAGTCGAGTTCCTCAAGGATGAGAAGGTTCCTGAGGATAGATTAGAAGCCTGATGGCTGAGGATTAGATCGGCACGATACGTTATCATCGGCGATATCTTATACAAGAAGGGATTCTCCCATAATCAAGGAGATTCATGAAGGAATATATGGAAACCATTCTGATGCCAGAGCTTTGGCATAGAAGATCATTTGTCAGGGATACTTTTGGCCGACTCAAGAGACTTCATTCGAAAATGTGATAAGTGCCAAAGATTCACAACTGTCCCCAAGCAGCCAGCGAAAGAGCTGATCTCCATGAGTGGACCATGGTCATTTGCGCAGTGGGGGATCGACATCATTGGACCTCTGCCACAAGGCAAGGGGCAGACTAAATATGCGATCGTAGTGGTCGATTATTTCACCTAATGGGCAGAGGCTAAGCTGGTGGCAAAGATTACCGAGCAGAGGATAACGGACTTCGTTTGGAAGAACATCATCTATCGGTTCGGCATCCCACATGTTATTGTGTCTGATAATGTAAAACATTTCGACAATGACAAGTTTAGGGGTATGTACCAAAGGCTCGGCATTGTCAACGCTTACTCGTCGCCTCGTCATTCTTAGTCTAACGGACAAGTGAAAGCTGTGAATAAAGTCATTAAACATCATCTCAAGACAAATCTATAGAGAGCTAAGGATAACTGGGTAAATGAGCTTTCATTTGTTCTCTGGGCATACAGGACCACAGCTCAGTTGACTATAAGAGAGATCCCTTTTCTCTCTCCTACGGCTCAGAGGTTGTCATCCTAGTCGAGATAGGACTTCCTACCATGCTAGTGTGAAGCTTCCAAGGCGAGCATAATACTGAACAAGTCGCAACAAGCCTTGAATTACTAGAGGAATTGCGAGACATAGCCAAATTGGATCACTGTTGGGCATCAGCAGGTCACCCGCTTCTACAACTCCAAGACCAAAATGAGACATTTTCGACTAGGAGATCTAGTCTTGCGACGTGTGTTCCAAAACATGTCGGAACCTGGAGTGGGATCTTTGGAACATAATTGGGAAGGCTCCTACCGAGTGGTCGGTTCGGCTAAACCTGGTTCTTACTAACTTGAGAATTTAGATGGGCACCCTTTGCCGCATCCATGGAATGCCAAGCACTTGAAAATCTACTACTCCTAGAAGGAGCAATGTTAGGGTCAACTCATCTTGTTATAACTCTATAGTTTCAATAAAAGTCACGTCTTTATACAGAAGCTATTCAATTCTACATAGTCTATAAGGTACCCCCGTAAGGGATAAAATCCTGTGGGAAGGTCGGCCGTCTGATCGGACAGTCGATTCATTTTCTGAGTGCGTTACGAGGGACCGCCTCTCATGTGCAAAGTCGGAATCCTTCGACAAGCAGACTCTTATAGAAGAGGTCGACTCGTCACTCGACAAATCAACATTTGATAGACCGATAACCATTAATCACCATTCAACCATTGACATATATAAAAAAAACATATATCATCATACAAAATATTATCATCGATGAATCATCATAAAAATATCTAAAGTAACGCGAAGGCATCATAATATCCTTTAAACTCGACTGTGAAAAGGGGGAGGTTAAAAAGCTACTCAGCAGGAGGAGAGCCGGCGCTAAGGAGCTATGAGGTAAGAGGAACCTTGGAGTCGGGAACTCGACCGGAGGGACCTCCTTCGGCTGGCTCCTCCCCGGCTCCATCAATCGCGAGGGCGTCAAGGATGAGGTCCGGATATAGTTCTCGGACGTCATCTGTCTAAGCGTTGTAGCCACAGCAGTAGAACTTTTTGGCCTCAACAGTTCTCTCTGCTGAAGACTTGAACTCTTTAACGACAGCAACGATCATTGAGGTGACCGAAGCCTCAGACTCGGCACGTTGGGCCGCCTTCTCTTTCTCAACCTCAAGCTCCAATTTCGTTGTAGCATCAACTTTGGCTTACTTTATCTCGGCCACCAGCCGAGCATTATCCCCCTCAACCGAGCCAAGATGAGCCTTGATCTTCATAAGCTCGGACTCGGCAACATCACAACAAGCTTGGAGCTCGTTGATGTCCCCCCGGTACAGCACCTCCCTCACCTTCTCCTCGGCTACTAAGCTGCAAAGCTCCTCCTGCTCCTCTCAGAGCACTCCGACCTCGCCTCGTAGAGTCTCAATCTCCATGTCTTTCCTTATCACTTCCCTCAATCTCTCTCGAGTAGACAGGAACATGGGCATCGGCTGAATTGAGACGAGAGCATAAGTCAGGGACGATACAAAATCAAATGAGGAAAAAATCTCATATGTAAAGTTACCTTGTAACAAACAGGCGAGGTCATTAATGAAGGATTTGTGCCGGTAGGTGAGGAGCTCGATGATCTCCTCTTCGGGGGCATGCTTCGTCGCCAGTTGACTAAGCTGGACATGTGATAGCCTGTAGGAAATTTTCCAGCCTCAGGGAGAGGAGAAGACCCTGCCACCTCTCCAATGCCACTTGCTGTCGAGACCTGAGCCTCGGCCATCGCGGCACTACCGTCCTCGGGAGGAGAGAGCATCCCTCCGGCAGCTTGGCCGGCCCCCTCCGCTCGAAGGAGGAGGGGATCACGATAGGTGGTTGTCTGGGAGCTGTTAGGGGTGCCTCAGGGGCTTGAGGGGAGGTGACATCTGGAGTTGTAGCAATAGGAACCAAAGCGTCCTTAGCCCCGGATGTTGCTGTAGCTTTGACCCCCGCGACAGTGCCTAGAGCTGCAGCAACAGAAACCTCGGCCTGAGGAGTATCCTTCCTCTTTCAAGTTATGACCTTCACTCGGGGCTTGGTAAGAAGCATCTCCTTGAGGGGTGGGGGTTTTCTCTTTCTGGACCCGGAAGCTTCGGCCATACCGGCGTAGATAGTAGAGGATAAAGAAACCTCCAGGTCTACAGAATACTAGTATAATGAAGTGATACTTACTTAGAGCGAAAGGGAGGGGCTTAAGTTTGCAGAACCTAAACTTATGAAGATTATCCGGGGTGATTACGTAGTGCCAGACGCGCTACTCTTCTGTACGTAGCCTCGCTCTGGCAACTTGAACTTGGAGAAGAGAAGAGAGCTGGGGGGCTCCCTTTGGATATTTTGTAATAAGAATGAGGAGCGGTCAGAACAGTTCAGGTCGGATAATCATAGAGAAAACAAGCATCTCTCGGGAGCTAACCTGGGGTGGAGAATGTAGTGGGCACTCGAACTCACAGACCTCCGAGCTCAGTCACAAGCGCTTCCCATTCACCCGAAGCTAGAACCACTTGTTCTTCCAATCTTTGTTGGAAGAAGGAAGTTTGAGGACGAGGCCGGAACCCTGATGGGCCCAAGTAGCAAAGTAATACCAACACGGCTTAGTACGGTTGTGTTTGGCCTGGTAGAGCGACAAGAACTTGTCGGGCGTCAGCTTCTGGTTCTTGGCTTGGTGTCATATTATGTATGACGTCATTAGGATCCTCCAGGCATTAGGGACAAGTTGGCCCGAGGCTAGCTTCAGACGTGCTGTCAGGGCGCGCAAGAAGGGGTGCAATGGAAGCTGAAGCCCACATTACAGAGTGCAGATGAAGATGGCAACATCACCCATAGTAGGGTCTCCAGGGGCATCATGAGGGGCAGGGGCTCGTATGTGGACGAAGTCGGGGATGTAGAACTCCTTGCAGACCCAAGCCATTTGGGACTCGAAGAGCACTGAGCCCCTAGGCACGAGCTCCGTAGCTCGACCATTAGAAGGCCCAGCGTAACTCTCCCCATCAGATCTCAGGGTATTCTCTTTGTGCCCTTGGGATGAGCACTTGCCTTGGGGCCTTTCCCCTTTTGGGGCCGGGGATGGAGAGGCACCACTTCCAGGGGACCTTTAGAAGCCTCAAGCCTAGAGTCCAAGCTCTCTTTCTTAGAGTCACCCTCATACACATATCCCTCCCGAATCTCATCCGATCCGTTCAACATTGCAGATTGAAAGTAAAAGGAAAAAAAACTGAAAGAAGGCTGGGAGGAGGAAAGACTCACTGGAAATCGCTTGCTGCAGGGAACTTCTGTAGTAGACACCTTCATAGATGATCAAGAACAAACTTACTCAAAGAAGGGGTACAGGGGTTTATATAGCCCGAGGTTGTCATCTGCAATCATGACGAATCGACTCATCCGAAGCCGAACCGTCATGAGCCGAGCCTACGAGACACATGGCGACAGACAATTAGCTAAGAATGTCGAACCACGCTTCGAGTAGCCATAACAACGATACCCTGTCCTTTGGAATCCACGCGACTGCTCCACAGTTAATTTGACGATTCATATCCACAACTGTCACCACGTGTCCATTGATTACAAGCCTACAGTTGAAGAGTCATGACGATACACTATCCCGATGGTAGGGAACCATAATTGTAGCTGTACATTTTAAACGAACCGACTCTTCAATGTCAGGGGTCGGGGATTGTTTCCCCGTGTATTTACTCTCAAAGCCTGAGTTCGTACTCAGAGAGTAGGGGGCTTCTGTTATGAAAAAACTTGGAGCATGGCCAACCTGGGAGAAATTTACAAGTAGCAAGGTCTGGCGGGATCATGTTTAGCTCAACGTCATTCCGCTCGCCTGAAGGATTGAGGTTTAGTTCCGAGGCATGGCATCGAACTCACTCACCAAGGTTAACTAAAAGAGTGGGCGTGACCATCGCAACATCTTATTAACACAGGATCTGGTGGTTAAGATTATGCCGAGAAATATGGGCACGTCCACATTGGTTGCAAGGTATAAATAGCCATCAAATGCATATAAATAGGTATGCAAAATCTCTCACCCAAAACCTACCTACATTACATAGACCTAGATTCCTAGCCTGACTTTGGCATCGGAAAGTCCCCTGATCTTGCCAGGGTCTCCTTTGTCCTTCTCCTATGTAGGCTTATAGGGCTTGGTGCGAGTGCTCAGGACTCGAAGCGAGGGTGAACCAAATTGTTGCATCAACAATATAGATTTCAATCTCCACTGATTTACCTAGTGTAGTTCACTTAAGCTCTTGATCTACGTCACATTTTGGGAAGCGGATTGGCTAGTGTACCTCACACCGCTATATAGCTGATGTATTGACGTCAACAAGTTACGTGGGTCTGATCATGAGGTATGTGTTATATCCAAACCATCAATCAATTTTGCGAGCTCGTCTTAAGGCTTGAGACAGAAAATAAGATAGATATAACTATCAAGTGGACCACACTGCAAAAAAACAGCAGGGGATTGAACGTCTACCATTAAAACCCTATTTGAGGTCATAAAAGTTTTAGATCAATACAAAATTTGTTTTTCCTCTTCATTCAGGTATTTATGACCTTATGAATAAATTGGATGTAAAATAAACGTTATGATGGGCCCTACAAATTGTTTAATGGTGAAAATCATTATCTCTGCTGCTACTTATGGTGTGATCCGGATGATCATCGGTATGATTCATCTTTTGGATAATGCTCTGAAATGATATCTAAAAATAGATGAACTGTGTAGATATAATAAATACATCACTGAACCGTTCGTACAACTTGGAGCTCGAGGAGCATCAGTGCCAGTCTTAGAACGACATGTACCCACATCAGCCATATAGCTATTGTGTGGTACACCAGCCAATCTGCTTCCCAAATTTTGAGCTCAAACATTAAAATGATCTGGCAAAATGGATGGATAGTATGAATATAACACATAAATAGGCATGAAACTTTACCACATCAACTCACCACACCATGCAAGGGACGCGAAACACCTATGGACAGGTTGAGTAGCGAGATTGAAGTGGCATCACCAAGTTCTATGGGTCCCATCATGATGTATGTGTTGTATCTACATTATCCATCCATTTCGAGAGATCATTTTAGGGCATGAGTCAAAGAATGAGTAAGATACAAAGCTGTAGTGGACCCCACTACAGAAAAGAGTGGAGAGAGTAATATCCACCGTTGAAACCTTCCTAAGGTCCACTGTGATGCTTACTTGAGATCTAACTCGTTCATGAGTTAAAAAAGACATTAAAAAAAAGGGAAAACACAAATATCAGCTTGATCGAAAACTTTTGTGGCCTTTAGAAGTTTTTAATGGTGGGTGTCACTCTCTCCACTGTTTTCTGTGGTGGGTCCATTGGAGCTTTGAATCTGAGTCATTCTCTGGCTCATGTCCTAAAATGTTCTCTCCAAATGGATGTACAGTGTGGATACAAAACATACATTTATGGTCGGACCCACAGAACTTGGTGACGTCACTTCAGTAGCGAGTCTTGCTACTCAACCTGTCAGTAGCTAACCGCGTTCGGCTGCATCCTAGAAAGGGAAGTGGATTGGCTTGTGTACCACACATCAGCTATATAGCTAGTGTGGGTAACGACCACTGACGCTCCTCGAGCTCCAAATTGTACGAACTATTCAAAGGAGATCAAAGTTACACGGCCCCACAGTGATGTATTTATTATATCCACACCGTTCATCCATTTTTTGAAATCATTTTAGACCATTATCCAAAAAATGAATTATATCCAAAGATTAAATGGATCACACCAAAAATAACAGTGGGGATAATGATTTTCACCGTTAAAAAATTCGTACGTCCCACCATAACGTTTATTTTCCATCCAATCTGTTCATAAGGTCACAAATACATGGAAAAAGAGGAGAAAAAAATTTCATATTGATCCAAAACTGTTGTGACCCCTAAAAGGGTTTCAATGGTAAATGTTCAGTCCTCGCTGCTTTTTGCAGTGTGGTCCACTTGATAGTTATATCTGTCTTATTTTTCATCTCGAGCCCATACCTCATGATGAGACCCACAAAATTTGTTGATGTCAATACACCAGCTACATAGCTGGTGTGTGGTACACCAGCCAATTCGCTTCCTTAGAAAGATGGTTATATCAGGTTCCTGCTCCTCAGGATCTATGGTGTCATCTCCTTTCATGGAGTGGATGATGTTTGACAGATAAGGGTCCAATATGTACTGGATCTATGAGAGATGATGGTGCACATGCACACTTTCTATCCTTTAGAAGTGATATGTGTTGAGACTCAAATATTGCATAAGTTTCCCCATTTATATCTTGGTTTTATGAACATGAATCAGTTTAATGTTCTATTTTACTCATGTATGTGTTGCAAGGTGAATTTAAGAGCTTGGATTGAAAAAGGGTGCTAAAAGCATGGATTCGATGTTCAAGAATCACCAAGGCAATGGATAGATCTTAAGAGACCAAGATTGAAGAATTCACTTCCAAAGATCCAAGAAAACCAAGTGAGAAATGAAGAGAATCGAAGATTTGGAGTGAAGAAGCCTGAAATCATCGTGAAAAACTATATTCTGAAGCTTTGAAGTCTATTTTGGAAAACTGCATAAATTTGAGGCAGTTTCTAGAGTTTTTCAACTTTGTACGAAAATTGGAGTTCTCCACTTATAAATAGGGCTTCCAAGGCATTCCTAAGCATTATTCAAAGCATCCAAGAGCAACATTTAGGGTTCTTAGAGGGTTTTCAATTTTATTTAAGTTTTATAAATTATTTTTTTTAGATCTTTTCTATTTGCATTTATTTCTTTCTTGTTGTTTTCTTTTTCTATTCTAATTATGTTTCTTTAGTTTCCTTCTAGCCCAAGCTATAATGGAAGCACATTGGTTTAATGTTTCCATACTTATGATGATTGATTATTTTAATGATGAGAAGAATGGTGTATGCACATTATCTACTGTTTAAGTTTAGTTTTTTATCCTAATGTGAGATTCATATGTTTCCATCATATGAGATTGATCCACATTGATGGATAGGCTTACCCTAAATCAATCAGATTTTCTAGATAGGAGAGGTTCTCAACCTGCTATATTTTTTTATTCTCATTATTTCATTGATATTGAATTCTTAAAATCACTGGCGCTTGAGAATATATATCAATGGTGCAAATCCATGATTTTTTAATCTTTTATTCATTTATTAAAATATTTAAACTGTTATATTTTCCGTTTAGGTTGACCATAGTGCTCAGATCCTAGTTGTGTTATCCAAGTCATTATGATTTTGGAACATTAACCTATGTGTGGAACTTGGAAGCTTGGGTGTTATTTTAATTCAGTTAAATTATGTCCATTTAAAAATCTCAAAATCAAATCATCAGTTTAATTTTTATTACTTAGTTTGTTTTGCATTTGATTTTCTCCTTCTCGCAATTCATCTCCTTATGGGATCGACCTTGTATTTACGGGATGCTACTTATGAACCTCTGCACTTGGAGGCAAGCAATCAAGTTTTTGGCGCCGTTGCTAGGGAGAGACTGAGATAGATCAGATTTGTGCAAGATAGTTAAGGTAAGTTCTTTTCTAAGGTAAGTTCTCTTTTAAACCCTCCAAATTTTCTGTAGATTTTCTATTTTTCTTTGAAAATAAATTCAGTTGGGTCTTTCAAGCATTAAATATGACATAAGGTTGCCCTGCTTGGGATTTTATCGCCTAAGTGCTATGATTGTCCTACAGTTGCTGTTTGATCACAAAGATCATTCGCTGAATATATTTTCCAGATTAGCATAGTTTAATTTCTGCATTATTTTTACTTTTGTTGATTTATTTATTTATTATTTTTTTATGGTCTGAACCCTCATGGTTGGCCTTGCTGCATAGGTTGTTGATTTATTTTGCTTTGTGGATTGAACCCTCATGGTCGGCCACGCCACCTGGGTTGTTGGTTTATTTTTGCTGTGGATTGAACCCTCGTAGTCGGCCTTACCACCTAGGTTGTTGATTTAGTTTTACTTTGTGGATTTAACCCTCATGGTCGGCCCTACCGCATGGGTTGTTGGTTAAGTTTTTATTTTTATTTTAAGTATCATACTTGCTATTTAAATTAGTGATATTTGTTGTGTAGTTTGGATGGTTTATGTCCCGTTGGAGTAGGGATCAAAACAATCGACTCTCCTCTGAAAGCGAACTAATTCCAGGCCTTGATCATTCACTTAAAAGAGGTACTCAACATCAATTGGATTTCATGGCAGACCCGGTTGATAATCCAAATCCAAATCTGCTAGATCCAATTATAAATTAAAATAGAGAAAATCAACCTAATCCTCCTCTTAAGGATGAAAATGAAGTTTATAGGAATGTGTTAAACCAACCACAGACATTACATGAACGTCTACACCCTGAGAGATCAACTTTACCATCTTACATAGTATTCCCTGCTCACACAAGGAACATTGATTTTAAACTAGGTGTGATTCACTTGATTCCCAAATTTCATGGCTTGGATTCTAAAAGCCCCTACTTGCACCTCAAGGACTTTGAGGAAGTAATTGGAACATTACTAGTAAACAATGGCAAACAATGGCAATAGGGATGCACTTAAGCTTAAGTTATTCTCATTTTCTCTAACGGATAGGGCTAAAACATGACTCAACTTTCTAAGACTTAATACCATTACTACATGGCAAGCCTTAAGTAAAGAGTTTTTGAAAAAAAAATTTCCCAAGCACAAAATAAATGTACTTAAACAAGAAATCATGTCGTTCTCCCACAAGGGGAATGAACTGTTTTTCCAAGCTTGGAAGCACTTCAAAGACCTTCTACTTACTTGTCCACATCATAGTTATGAACCATGACACGTGATTAATGCGTTCCGAAAGGGGCTCATCATGGATACCTGTCAGTTCATAGAGATGATGTATGGTGGAACCTTTCTTGACAAAGATCATAATGAAGCCTGGGATTATTTAGACATGTTAGCAGAGAATATGCAGACATGGGATGTCTCTGCTAAACTAGACCAAACTAGACACATTCCTAGAGAGAAAGCGGGGATGTACGTCCTAAGAGAGGAAGACGACCTTAATGTAAAATTCGCTGCATTAGCTAGAAAGATCGAAGCCTTACAAATTAGGAAGGTTAATATGGTTAAAGTAAACACTTTCTTAAGTAATTTTTATATCATTTGTGGTGGTGCAGACCATGACACAAAGGATTGTCCAATAATCCTAGTTGTACAAAATATCAAGCATGGGCATGAGCAAGCAAGTGCTATAAATAACTACTATAGGTTAGTTATGCAACCAATAGGAAACACGTATAATCTAAATTGGTGTAACCATCCTAATCTTAGTTGGAGGAATGGACTACAAATTAATACACCTAATGCACCTCAAATGCCTCCACAAAATAACTTCTTTGAGGCATCTAATAATGCACCATATGTGCCTCCACCAAAGCGATCATCCGTGGAGGATGCATTGACCGCATTCATTAAATCTCAAGCTCAAATGAATCAGTCTCTAATCCAATCAAATCAGGAATTAAAAACGGTTGTGGCTAGGATTGAGACTCAACTAAATGTTAGGGAAAAAGACACCATTCCTTCTCAACCTATGTCAAACCTTAGAAACACACATTTCATTGGAGACTCAAATCTAAGTGAGCTACATTATGAACTAGCTAAGGTCATCATTACCTTGAGAAGTGGAAAAGAGGTCGATAACAAGATAATGCAATTGGTAGAAATACCAGAGGATGAGCCACTATCTCAAGAGAAAGATGAACCGACTATGGTTCAAGAGCCGCAATATTAAAAGGATAAAGAGACTAAGTCATATGAGCCTCCAGTTTCGTTCCCCTTTAGACTTTGGAATCCAACTGTCCTCATGAAATATCAAGAGGTGTTAGATGTGCTCCAAAAGGTTACTGTCAACATTCGTTTGCTTGATGTCATTAAATAAATTTCATCATATGCTAAATATCTCAAAGACTTGTGCACTTAAAGAGGAAATTAAATGTGCACAAAAAGGCCTTCCTTACTGAGAAAGTTAGCGCTATTATTCAACAAAGGGTCGTACCCAAATATAAAGACCCGGAAAGTCCCACTATTCCTTGTATTATTGGAAATTTTTAAATTGAGCATGCTTTGTTAAGTTTAGGTGCAAGTTTCAACTTAGTATCTTATTTGGTTTACAAACAAATGGGGTTAGGCGAGCTTAAACCAACCACGATTACCCTCCAACTCGCTAGCCGCTCCATTAAGATACCAAGAGAAATTTTAGAGGACGTGTTAGTCCAAGTGGAGAATTCTACTTCCCTGTGGATTTTATTGTACTAGACACTAAACCATGTGTAAATGGTAGCGCTCAAGTTCCCATCATTTTAGGCCGCCCATTCTCAGCAACTTTAAATGCAATCCCATTGATAATAATGAGATCCACGAGCTGAATTTCATAGACTGCTTGATAGAAGAAAAGGAATTGGAACCTAGTCTGATTAAGGAATTGATTCAAGTCTTTGGTGACTTGAAAAATTCTGATTTAGAAAAAGTACTTACTGAAATTTGTGATGATAATGAGAGCACTATCACCTAGGACATTGGTATATACCAATAGAGACCACGCACTCAAATCCTATCTATCGAGGACTCGTGACCTCTGCCATCACCAACCAATGTTCCAAAACTTGATTTAAAACCACTACCAAACGAGCTTAAGTATGTGTACTTAGGTGAAAATAAAACTTATCCTATGGTGATCTCTTTATTTTTAGACAAGGATCAAGAGATTAAATCGTTGAATGTTTTAAGGGACCACAAAGAAGCCTTGGGCTGAACCACTTCTGACATCAAGGGTATAAGCCTTTCCATATGCATCCATCCGATCCACATCGATGAGGATACCAAACCAATTAGACAACCTCAAAGGCGTCTCAATCCAAACATGATGGACGTTGTAAAAAGTGCGGTGATCAAATTGTTGGATGTAAGAATCATCCACACAATATTTGATAGTGTTTGGGTGAGTCCAACTCAAGTAGTCCCAAAGAAATCCGGAATAACTATTGTGCAGAATTCTAATAATGAACTCATACTAACACGTGTCACCACTGGTTGGTGTGTTTGCATTAACTATAGAAAATTAAACCAGGTCACAAAGAATGACCATTTCCCTCACCATTCATTGATCAAGTTTTAGAGAGGCTAGCAGGTCACTCCTTCTATAGTTTTCTTGATGGATATTCTGAATATAACCAAATAGAGATAACCCTAGAAGACCAAGAGAAAACCACGTTCACTTGTCCATTTGGCACGTTTTCTTTCAAATGGATGCCATTTGGATTGTGTAACGCCCTAATAACTTTCCAATGTTATATGTTAAGTATTTTTTTAAATATGGTTGGGAAGTTTCTTGAGATTTTCATGGATGACTTCTCTATATTTGGGAGTAGTTTTGAGGAATGCCTCAACAATTTATCTCTTGTCTTGTCTAAGTGTGAAGAGAAATACCTTGTCTTAAATTGGAAGAAATGCCATTTCATAGTTAAAAAGAGAATTGTTTTGGGCCATGTTATCTCCAAAAATGGAATCGAGGTAGATCGCTCAAAACTGGACATTATAGTTAACTTCCCTATCCCCCGAACTGTCAGAGATATTAGATCACTTATAGGGCATGCTGGTTTCTATAGAAGATTCATTAAGGACTTTAGTGCCATTATTAGACCATTGACTAATCTTCTTCAAAAGGATGTCCCATTTAAGTGGACAGATGAATGTGCAAGTGCCTTTAATAAAATTAAATCATCTCTTACCACTGAACCTATCATGCGTCCACCAGATTGGATACTTCCTTCTGAACTAATGTGCGATGCAAGTAATTATGTCATAGGGCCTGTTTCGGACCAAAGGAAAGATAAACGGCCCTACGTTATTTATTATATGAGTAGAACTCTAAACTCGGCCCAAGTAAACTACTTAACAACTGAAAAATAGTTATTTGCAGTAGTTTTTACTTTGGATAAGTTTAGGTCCTACTTGTTAGGATCCAAAGTTGTCAATTTCACAGACCACTCGACTTTGAAATATTTGCTATCTAAGAAGGATGCAAAGCCAAGACTTTTGAGATGGATTATCCTACTCCAAGAATTTAACTTAGAGATAAAATATAAGAAAGGAGTAAAAAACGTAGTGGCTGATCATCTTCCAGATTGGTGTTAGATGATTCCGCTGAGGAGATGCATATCCGGGACACTTTCCCTAATGAACAATTATTTGCGATCTCCAAATTGCCTTAGTATGTGGATATAGTGAAGTATCTTGTAACGGGAAAAATGCCCTATCATGGGAAGTCACAAGATAGGAAGCGTTTTGAAACTGAGGTTATGAACTTCTTCTAGGATGATCCATATTTATATAAATATAGGACTGATCAGATTTTTAGACGTTGTGTCCCAAATGATGAAGTTCAGAGTGTTATTTCCTTTTGCCTCGTGGAAGCATGTGATGACCATTTTTCTACTTAGAAAACAACTGCAAAAATCCTGCAGTGTGATTTTTACTGGCCCACCATGTTTAAAAACACCCATGCTTTTTGTGTTGCTTGTGATAAATGTCAAAGTTGGGAAGAGTGTCCCAGCGCAATATGATGCTTTTATTCCCAATTTTACCATTGGAGATATTTGATTGTTGGGGTATTGATTTTATTGGCCATTTTCTATCTTCTTTTAGATTTCTTTATATATTGGTTGGTGTGGATTATGTTTCAAAGTAGACTGAGGCAATTCCAAGTAGGACTAATGACAAAAAAGTGGTCATACGATTCCTCAAGGAAAATATTTTTTCTAAATTTGGAACTCTAAAGGCTATCATTAGTGATGGCGGGTCTCACTTTTGCAATAGGACATTTAAGGCTTTGATAAAGAAATATTGCATCACGCATAAAGTGAGCACCCCATACCACCCACAAATGAGTGGGCAAGCTGAGATTTCTAAGCGAAAAATCAAACACATTTTAAAGAAAACTGTAAGGACAGATAGGAAGAATTGGTCCACTACAGGAAATTGCTCTTTTACTGACGACATAATTTGTCGTTATTTTATTTTTTTTGTCGGTAATGATTATTACCGACGAAATATGTCGTCGCTAAGATCGTCGTAATAAGATCATGGCCGAAGGCTTTTCCCGACGAAATATGATTTTGTCGGCAATGATAAAACAAATACCGATGACTAAAATCATCGGCCAAACATGTTTCTTTTGGTAGGAAAAAATAATATATTTCATCGGTACACACAACTTATACCGACGAATATCTTCATCGATAAAATTGTGGATAGAGGACATTACTGACGAGTACATTCGTCGGTAAAACAATAATATCGATGAGTATGTTTGTCGACATAAGCTTGCTATTACCGACGAAATAATTCGTCGGTATATCTCATATATAGATCGTTGGTATAAATTTTTATATTAATTTGTACCTATGAAATATTTCGTCAGTATAATTAAGTTTTCAACCTACTTTACCAACGAAATAATTCATCTGTAATAGTCTGTTTCTTCATGGTTTCATTTATTTTCAAAATTCAGGAAAAAATTCCTAATATACACCTATAAATACACTTGTTACAGTACATTTTCATCCACATCCATCCAAACACATCCATCCAAATACACTTGTTACAATACATATTCACATCCACATCCATCCAAACACAAACTACACCCATCCAAACACAAACCACATCCATCCATACACAAACAATCCTATCCACATCCATATATAACCCACATTCGTCCACACAAAAATACATATAAGTTTAATATTCGTATATAAAATAAATCATAAATAAAATAAAAAAATCATATCCACATCCACATACAACCCACATTCATCAACGCACAAATACATATAAGTTTAACATTCATATATAAAATAAATCATAAATAAAATTTTAAAAAAAAATCATGAAGATAAGGGCGGAGGTGGTGGGGCACGGTGGTAAAGCGTGCAACGAGAGCCTGAAACATCTCTTGCATCCTTCGCTCATGCTCCACTCACATATCCTCGATCCTCCTCTCCTGCTCATCCCGTCGCCTCTCCTCTTCTCTCTGCCTCTGCTCCTCCTCCTCCCTACGCCTCTGCTCCCCCTCATTCTACCTCTTTAACTACTCTTTGATCTCATCGACGACAACCCGTAACCGCTGAACCTCTCTCTCTCTCTCTCTCTCTCTCTCTGTGATATCAGATCGGCGTAGGGTGCTCTCCCCAGCGACGGATAGGCTGAAGACAGCTCTAATGGGTGCTATGAGCTTGGCATCATGGCCAAACCCGCACACATATCCAAAACGAGTGCCAAGCACCTCGTTCAGGATATCTGGTTAACTCCGTTGACTACTATCGGGAGTGGGCTGACTGCGTATGGTGTCCATCGCCGCATGTAATGAAAACATATGAATTTTCATAATGAACGACATTATTATAATTTATTATGAAAATTCAATGCAATTAAATTTTATAATGTAAGAATTTTTACCCAATTCTCACTGGCTCTAGGATGAACCTAAAATTCCTTCGCCTACAGACAGTGAGTCCCTCTATAGAGGTCTATTGGTCCAAGCTCCTAGCTGGTGACGGAATCTCGCTGCACAATTGAAAGAACAATAAAATTAATATAAATGCATGGAAAGAATATATCAACTTAATAATCACCATTATATCTTATCATGTTATAACGATGTCGTACAAATGACTTTGAACCAGCTACGTGGTTCACTTGTAACTTTTTCCTATTCGCAGAATTTATCTGCTCCTCTTCTGAATACATTATTCATAATACATTGTTATTAATTACGAATTTAATTGTTATATTAAGATATCGTAAATATGTAAATATTACCTGAAAAGCCTCAAACGAAAATCTCTCGTAGAGTATCGGTCAGTCGTCTATAGTCACGTGCGGTGGTGCAGATAGTACGGCCTCATCGTGGGTCATTCACCGCTTGTACTGCTGGTGTAACTCTCCGCGGTATTCCTTGAACCGCTCCTTGATCATATCGTCAGCATGAGAAATGTAAGGAACACTCAAATCTAAGACAAATTTTTACTGCAGTTTCGTAAATAATATATTAAGGCAATAAACTTATTAAAAAAATAGCTTAACCGTAAATGAACTTTCACAAAAGAAATTTTAATTTACTAAAATTTACCTGAAGGGGCTAACGGATGAGTTGCCACACATCATTTGTTACGTTTTCCCAACGGGGGGTGGTGGCGGGGATCAAAGATCAGTATAGGACACTAACTTCTGACGTAAACAACCTGGCATTGTCCCCAACAGGTCTAAGGTAGTCCTATGGGAACTCTATCATTACCCTACCTTTACGCGTAAGTCGCTCTAAAGCTAACCTACGTGTGGGTCCACGTCCTCGTCGGCTAGTCGACGATACTGTCGTAAAAGAAATATATAAGTCTAAACATAAAGAGAAGTCACTAAATAAAAATATGTCTAGACTTACATGCAGTGCCCGATGTCTACTCAACCGAGGGCTCAGATGCCTATGATGCAACATGCGACATCGATGCTATCTCCGTCGCATCACGAGTGGAGGGGTAGATCCAGTGCACGAATGACTTGATCTCCCACGTGGTGTCATGACTGAATATGTGCGAACTACGAACTTATAAATTTAAACAATGTCAATACAAGTGTATGAACATCAATATAATAAACACATTAAACTTTACAGTAAGTGGAATATACTAAAACATTGTACAAGTAGTGTTGATGGTAGAATGAATTTGTGCTTATGCTTAGAGAGATGATTAAAATTTGATTAGACCATTACACTATAATGCAAGTAGAATACAATAACACCGTAAACATTCTAGTAAAATTTAAAAATTTCACTACACATTGTTATTCTATATTAAATACTTGTATTTTATTGTAATATGAAACAACTTCAGATCAACTATCCGAAGTACTCTCTATGTAAGTTATCGTATGCTATAGAAGTATATGTCAAGCTGTGTGAAGCACTCAACGTTGTTACAGCCAACATACCAGTCACAATAGGAGAAATTTAGTCTCTCGGGACTTCATTCAGATGTACAAGTGACAAAACCGCATCTTCCATATGAAGTTTCCCATGGTTATATTCCTCCATCATGTCCGAAATTTCTTTGAGATTATATAATCTTTCATCTGAGTCATCGTCGACATATTCCTCCCTACACTCATCGACTAGACCGAATATCTCTTTGGCCCTACTAGAAGAAGATATGGCTGAAAATTCCATCCATAATAGCTGATAAAGTATGTTGTGTGCTTCCGCTATGCTCCGGTTTGAGGACGCATGATTAGAAATTGACTCAACTGCAAATGTGGATTATAAACAAGTCAATTAAAGGAATAAATCATGACTTGTAAAACATGTATACATGTAATAATCAAATTATGTGAATTGAAAAATGACATGTAAATCATGTGTACATTTAATAATCGTCGTCTATATCACTATCGCTTAAGATTATTTCTTCTTCATCATTACTATTGCTGATCATTATTTCCTCTTCATCATCTGCAACGTCGTTATCAATGAAACCGCTATCATCTCTAACAATGTCATGTATTATTGAGGCATCAACATGATTAGGTGGCACATCATCTCTATCCAATTGTACCACATTAATATCAACATTTGGATCAGTCCCTCTATCCCTAGATGTCATGTCTTCTTAATATTCTTTTTCAACCCTAGACGTTTTATTTTCTATCCTTGCTATCTTCAACATTTGGTTCGGGAATATCAAATATGTTTCTGGGTTTTATTTTCTGCACCACATGCCAAGATCCTCCTAACTTGGTGTCAGTGAGGTAAAATACTTGTTTGGCTTGGCTAGCGATGACAAATGGGTCATCCTTAAACCACTTCCAAGATAAATTTATGCTCATAAAGTAGTCGTCAGTATATATTCCAAACTTCTTATTTCCGATGTCACACCAATCACATTTAAATAAGTACACCCACTTTCTCATACAATAACTCAGCTCAATAATATCCGTCAAAATGCCATAAAAGTTAATTTCTACCTCCACATGCGTTCCCTTCACAACCACCCCATTATTTTGCGTGGTGCTATACTTCTCACACTCTTCAGTGTGAAACCGAATCCCGTTTAAAATACAACTTGTATATTTAAATACACGTCTATTAAGGCCACACGCCAGTGAGTAGAGTGCATCAGACGCATCCACAGAATTGCTAGCGTGCAACGTCTTCATCTATTATCACGTACAGAATATAATTATTTAGGGATTTTCTTAGGTTTAAATATTGTGTAATATAATAAAATTCTAAGTGTGATGAGATACAAGGTGAAATCTTACAATTTTTGTGAACCATTCTAGAAACTATCCTGATGCATTCGATCATAATTTGTAGGGTATTGGGACTTCATCTCCTCAACGTGTTTGTTACACATAATTGGCATGTCATCAGCAAGAAACATTAAGATCATCGTATGTAGAAATACAATTATCGAGGGAAGATTTACTCTAAATACGACTCTATTTCTTCACAATTATGCAACACATAACACCACGCCTTTGCTTGATCCCAATGTTATACATCCTAAAACGTTGGGGATTCTAAAGGACAGATGTTATGTGCAAATACAGATATGAGTCTTTATTCATGCTCTTGTCCTTCATCGGTATTCCGATCTTCTCGATTGAATATAGTCTTTATGCCATGAAGATACATTGAGCAAAATGTCAGGCACTTATCATTAATGTATGCCTCAGCAATGGATCCCTCTAGATGTGCCTTATTCCTCATAAATCATTTTAGTGTGTGAAGGTATCTGTATACAAAACCATTATGTTATACGTATGAAAACATGGATATATATATAGTTTATGAAATGAATAAAAATTTTAATAAATTCTACCACCTTTTGATCGGATACATCCAACGATATTGTACTGGGCCTATAAGCATCGCTTCGTGTGGCAAGTGAATCATTAGGTCTACCATGACATCGAAAAACGCAGGTGGAAATATTCTTTCAAGTTTGCAAAGGATTACGACAATGTCCCTCTCCAGTATTTAATAACCTCTACATTCAACGATTTCGAACACAAATCTTTAAAGAATATCCCCAACTCAATCAGTGCCGAACTGATATCCTTACTCAGGAATCCACGAATCGCAACCGGTAATAGACGTTACAGAAGGACATGACAATCATGACTTTTTATTTCTGTTACCTTACAGTCTATAATGTTTACGTGCCAAAAGATATTTGACACATACCCATCGAAAAACTTCACCGATCTCAACCATTCACATAAACACTTTTTCTCTAGTTTTGTCAATGTGTAGTAGGTTGCTGGTATAGTATATGAATTTTCATGTGGTTGCAAGTGTAACTCTTTCCTTAAACTCATTGCTTGTAGATCCAATCGAGCTTTAAAACTGTCTTTTATTTTCTTCTCTATGTTCATCAATGTTTCGAAAACATTATCACATATATTCTTCTCAATATGCATGACATTTAAGTTGTGTTACGATTTCAAATCACTCCAATAAGGCAACTAAAAAAAAATGCTCTTCTTTCTCCAGTTATACTCCAATACTGTACGTTTTCTCTTCTTCAAGTGCGATGCCTTACCAAATCTAACTTCTCTAACGTTACTCAGTTGTTGTATCACATCTTCTCCCGATTGCTCTTTCGATAGTAACTTATGATCTTATTTGCCATCAAAGATTATCGTCTTCCTGCACCAATTATGATCTCTCAGAAAGAAGCGACGAAAGCCCATATAACACATTTTTTAGCATGTTTCAATGACAATGAACAAGTCTCAATACTACATGTACGACAAGCCAACTTTTCCTTCGTGCTCCACCCAAACAAATTCTCATACGCGGGGAAGTCATTTATTATCCACAAGACCGCTGCATGCAATCAAAATATCTGTCCTATAAATGTGTCATACATCTGTATACATTGACTCCACAGCTTGTTTAACTCATCTACTAACGGTCGCAAATATACATCAATGTCATTCTTGGGTGACCTAGGTCCAGGAATAAGCAATGACATCATGAAAATTGACTCCTTCATACATAACCAATGAGGTAAATTGTAGGCTATAAGTTTCACTGGCCATATATTATACGAGCTACTCATATTACCAAATGAATTAAAACCATCACTTGCAAGACCTAGTCGAACATTGTGAGAATCCTCTGTAAACCAGTCATATTGCTTGTCAAAATTTTACCAGACTTCAAAGTCCGCAGGGTGCCTCAGTGTACTATTATCATGAACGCATTTCTCCTTATGCCACCTCATATCTTTAGCCATCTTACGAGACATAAACAATCTTTGCCATCTGGGTTTCAATGGGAAGTACCTTAACACCTTTTGTGGGATTTTGTTATGCTTGGCTTCATCATACTTCCACCTAGACTCTCCACATTCTCGACACTCTTCAACATTGTCATGCTCTTTTCAATACAATACACAATCATTTATAGATGCATATATGGGGATGTAATCAAGGCCTAAGTCTCGCACCAAGGATTTTACCTCATAATGAGACTTAGGCAATGTCTCACCGTCTGGTAATGCTTCTTTCAACAAGTCAAGCAACATGTCAAATAATTTGTTACTCCAACGATTTATTATCTTCAAATGAAGTAACCTTGTAAGAAAATTCAACTTGGAGAATTTCTCACACCCCAGATTGAGTGGACGTTATACACCCCTCAATAACCTACTAAACTTTTATGATTCGACATCACCCATAAGAGGAATATCTTGGCTACTACTTGTCACTGCAAAATCAGTATTCGTAATTGTTCCCCTGAACACATCCCTTATGATATCTTGCATTTCATCAACATCTTCATCCTCGTCATTCGGCATAATTGGGTCAGCAAGTACTTCAATTCTTTGGTGTAACTCTTCACCATGATGGATCCACCAAGTATAACCCTGGTCAATCCCAACTATGAACAAATCGTCTTCTACTTTGTCTAAAGCCTTATGAACCATGTTCTTGCATTTTTGACATGGACACCTAATCTTATTGCCTGAATCTGCCTGATATTGCGCAAATTCCATGAACTCTTGAACCCCTCGTTTATACTCTGGGCCAAACCTGTTCTTAGCTCGCATCCAACTCTTATCTATCTCTACAATCAAAAGATTAGAGTAAGTTTACGAAAATAGGTTTAAGAATAGGTTAGGGTTATAGGTTTATGATTAGGTGTAGGTTTAGGTTTAGGTTTAAGTTTAGGTTTAGGGATTCAGGTTCAGTTTCGGGTTCGGGATTGGGTTTAGGATTAAGTTTTCAAATTTAAGTTTAAGTTTAGGTTAGGGCTATGGTTTAGGATTAGGTGTAGGTTTAGGTTTAGAGATTTGAGTTTAGGTTTAGGTTTAAATTTAGGTTTAGGAATTCGGGTTCGGTTTCATGTTTGGGATCGGGTTTAGGTTTAGGTTTTCAAGTTTAGGTCTAGGTTTAGGTTAGGGTTATAGGTTTGGGTTTAGGTGTAAGTTTAAGTTAAGTGAATTAAGTTTAGGTTTAGGTTTAGGTTTAGGTTAAGGTTGTAGGTTTAGGTTTAGGTCTAGAGATTTGAGAATAGGTTTAGGTTTAGGTTTAGGTTAAGGTTATAGGTTTAGGTTTAAGTGTAGGTTTAGGTTTAGGGATTTGAGATTAGGTTTAGGTTTAGGTTTAGGTTTTAGAGTTTAGGTTTAGGTTTATTTTATAGGTTATAGGTTTAAGTTTAGGTGTAGGTATAGGTTTAGGGATTTGAGAATAGGTTTACGTTTAGGTTTAGGCTTAGGGTTTAGGGATTCGGATTTGGGTTTAGGTTCGAGATTAGGTTTAGGTTTAGGTTAGGGAGTTGAGATTAGGATTAGGTGTAGGTTTAGGTTTAGGGACTTGAGTTTCGGTTTAGGTTTAGGTTTAGGAATTCGGGTTCGGGTTTGGGTTCGGGATCAGCTTTAGGTTTAAGTTTTTGAGTTTAGGTTTAGGTTTAGGTTAGGGTTACAGGTTTAGGTTTAGGTGTAGGTTTAGGTTTAGGGATTTGAGTTTCAGTTTAGGTTTAAGTTTAGGAATTCAGGTTCGAGTTCAGGTTCGGGATCAGATTTAGGTTTAGGTTTTCGAGTTTAGGTTTAGGTTTAGGTTAGGGATCTATTTAACCTTATCAACATGTTTGATTCCAAATAAACATTATAGTGGGCCCAATGAAGTTTTTAACGCTGGGCATTCAATCACCATTGTTTTCCTGTGGTGTAATCTACACTTGATCTTTAGATGTGCCTCAATATGGGACATCCTCTAAAATGAGCTGTTGCAAATGCAGATGAACGACGTAGATGTACAACACATAGATCGAATTAGGTCCTACAGTCAAGGCTTAACCCACTAAGCTAGTTACGCCTGAAATTGGATTGCGTCTTGAGTTACTCAGTACGCTCAGTTGGACCCACTGTAAATATATGTACTTTATCTACACCGTCCATTTGCTTTTCCAGATCATTTAAGGGGTTGAAACCAAAATTGAATCATATCCAAAACTCAGGTGGACCATACCACAGGAAATAGTGGGTATAATGATTTCCATCATTGAATCCTTTCTAGGGCTTGTAGTGATGTTTATTTATCATCCAACCTGTTCACAAGATCACACAGACATTGATGAGGGGAAAAAAATAAATATCAGCGGTTCCTACCTTCAAGGGACCCTCGCTCAACATCCGGATAGCTCCGACGCACATCCGGGTCTGCTCCATCAAGTTTGAGCTAAAACATAAACACGGGCCTGTCCAAATGGCCAGGCCACCCATATTGTTGTTCATAGGAAATGGACAGCTTCATCATGGTCATAACAGTGGTTCCCACCCTCCAGGGATTACAGCTCAACATCCGAATAGCTCCGACGCACATCCGGGTATGCTCCATCAGGTGGATCATGCTCTTTCAAAACACAGGTGGGCTAAAGCATATAGAACAAATGGATGGATAGAAAGCATCCATTTGATTGTCAGTTCACTTTGCATATTGTGGCCCATCAAGGAGTAAAATTGCCTGACTTTTGAGACAAAACTGCCTCACAAGTCACAACTATAAACTAACAAGTCACAATAATAATTTAAGAAAAAAATGTAATACATATTAAGCTAACTATATACAGTGCACAATAATGAGAAAAACGAAGAAACAATGTAATACAATTAGTTAATTATACAATTGTTGGGATTTGGATGTCTAATTTATAGGCTTGGGGTTGGCTTCTTCATGGATTTTAAATTGTTTGAGTTGGGCCTGATGGGCCAGTCCTATTCAAAATTTTGATTTTGGCGGGCTCAAACACAGCCCATTGATAGTAATTTTATCCCTAAAGCATTTTTCAAACAGATTATTGGGAGATGCTATAGTGCTTTTAGATTACTATAAGTTTAAGTGCTCTGAGTTGCAGTGGTACACTTCAATAGTCTATCTGTCTAGATTTTCAAGTAGGTTCAACACACATTACTACAGTGAGAGTAATAGATATTGCACATCACTTCTATATTATTACCTGCCACAAAGAGGTCATGGTGAAGGTAATTCTCCAAGACCTGTTGATCGTCTTGCAGTAATCTTTAGAGGACTGCATTCCATTCTTTCAATCCAATGAACAGTTGATGATATTGATGGGCATGTGCGAGATTTTATGTCTGTGAGCTTATGTGTAGAGGATGGTTTTGGTATTGTTGGTGTATTGTACAGCTTTAGGTGCTCCTATGAAACATCATGTTATTTTTTTATTTTATTTTATGTTTGTTTTATTGGGAAAGTCAGACTCAATCCTGAGACCTCAATCTTGAAACACCCGTCTACCATTCAGGTATGGGCTCAAACCCTAATTTTTGTTGGGAAAGTCAGGCTCGATCCTGAGACCTCAATGTTGAAACACCCCCTATCCACCATTGAGGTATGGGTTCAAACCCATTTTATTAGGCTTATTTTAATAAGATGCCTGATGAGATAGGGAAGACTAATCTCTCTACATCCTTTCCTCTCCCTCACCTTTCTCTATTCTCCTTTTTCCTTCTACCCTTCACTCTACCATTTAATATAACACTAGCATTCATGCTTCTTGATGTTTTGATGCTTCACTCAAACATATGCTTCATGATGCATGAATATATGTGGTCATTAGAGTCAATTTTTTGCTACAGATGCACGAAAACAATGAACATTAGTGTGCTTTAATGTTGCAGTACGCATGTATTATCTGTAGATTAATGATTCAGGTTCGAAATTTGTTCAAGACATTAACTAAGAAAATTATCAATGATAGCATCTAAATTGGTATATTGACAATGAAAACAAAACTATAAAAAAAATAACTGCACTGTGACACATATATTAGGACTGACGTGAAAGGAGATCTGTTTTCCATAGAAATATTCTGCCTCCTTGGTTTCTATTCTCTCTCTTTCTATCTTCAACTGACCTAAATGAAGTCATCCCTTGCCATTTCAAGATATTTCATATTTTCCAGTCATCATCATTATCATTCAAGATATTTCTTTATCCTGGCAATTTGGGGTCAGCTTCGAAATATTAGACTGGAAAATTTTCCCATGAACATCAACCTTCCTCTGTTATCCTGGTTCTAGAACCAGCCATGGGAGAGCCTCACATTGACAACACTCACATGCCAACAATGGTCCCACCTGGACCAGAATTTTTAATCTTTTGAGCAAATATATGGTCAAGCCAGCATGACCCAGACCAGCATTTTAGTATCCTTTTCATTAAAAAACCCTCACTTGTGGTAGTATAAATCCAGTAGCAACCAAGAATTCAGAGACAAATATATTAAAAAGAAAGGATGCTTTAATTCAGCAATGCATACCCCACAGGAGTTTTCAATACATACCTCTCAGGTGTTATCAGAGTCAAAATCGTCAAATCTGCAAACGGAAACACAAAAAAGAATGATCATAAAAAGATGCAAAGAATGCAATAACAAATCAAATTCAAAGCAATGCAGGATTCATCCAAATTTGTAAAGAAAGGTCATGCCCAAACAATAGGAAGAGTTGTACCTAGAATTTGTTCATCAATGAGATGTAGTGAGAGACAGCCAGGAGTTGTGAACTCTGGCTGTCCAACATCTGCTTCCAAATGAGCCACTTTCCTATATCTGAAAAGGAAGCAGAAGGCATTGAGTTGCAAAAGCCTAGACTGAAGTATAATAGACCACTCCATTAAAAGGACTGGAAAAATTGTCAAAAGGGCCAAATGAGCTTAAATCCATCTATGAGATGGCTGTGGGTAAGGAAGAGGCTCACTGGCAAATATCTAACAAGGGCAATGAATCCAAACCGTGCACCTTGTCTGTCATATCCATGGATGGACATTAGTTGAAATCATACAAAATAGACACTACTAGCCACCAATTTTTTCCTGATTGGATGTTGACTGCTCAACATTTTCATTTCTCCATCCTTGCCAAGGTTATTATTTGTGTGGCTAGGATGCTTCATGTGATTTTCAACCCAGGGCAATCCAAGGCTAGGACTGACAGGCTTTTGGTGTTTGGATCCACCAGCTCACCTGCCATATGTAAGGTGTTTAGTGCCCCTTCATGATCCAATGCCAAAGGCAAAATGTCGCCAACGAACTTTATAGCCAGTTTGACATGTTCTCATCGATGTTCAGTTGTTCATCAGTGTCAGAAACCAGAACTTCCATTTATATTATGCAGTTCTCAAAAGGCAGGGTTTAGACTGCATCAAGGTCAACCTGAGCCCAACCTGTTTATATGTTGGACCTGAAATTCTGTGCTGTGTCCTGTGGACCTGAAAATCAGGCTTCGAGAACAGACCAAGAAGACATTCATATGCAGGGCAACCTGGGTCCAGACTAGGCAAAATTGAATGGTTGTCACATGGATCTTGGACCGGCAAATTTGCTTATTGGGCCTGAAAGTAAACCCTGTGCTAGATCCTAGCTGCAAGCCTAAAACTGAGGCCCAAACATTGATTATGGTGGGATGGAAGCCACACCAACCATCCTTAGCCAATATGATGCAAAACATTCAACACATTGCTAGTTGTTGTCCTATATATATATATATATATATATATATATTTCATTTACTAATTCAAATTCCAGATTGTAAGGATTCAGGAGAAAAAAGTTGTGGAAGTTTAATGCCCGGCTGCTAACCTTATGCAAGTGACAAGTGAGTTTCCAATTATTGTAGGCTTACACCAGGGCTTTGGCACTGAGCCCATATCTTTTTGCACTGGGTATTGACGACCTAACAAGGAATTTGCAAGAAGAGGTCTTGCTGTGTTTACAAATGACATAGATTTGATTGACGTGACAAGGAAGGAGGTAAATACAAAGCTAAAACTATGGATGAATGCTTTAAAATTAGTCGGACTAAAACAAAGTATGTGGAATTCAATTTTAGTAGCAATAAGAGTGGGAAGAGGAATAAGTACCCCAAAAATGGCCATTTTTCAATCTTGGGTTGATAATTCATGAGTGGAGAATTGAGGAGGACGTTTTTCATAGAATTACAGTTGGGTGGATGTAGTGGAGATGTGTATTTTGAGTTTTATGTGATTGTCACATATCAATCAAACCCAAGGGAAAAATTTATACGATAGAGATAAGACCAGCCATGCTTTATGGACATAATGGTGGGCAATGTAAGGAATAACATGTTCATAGGATGAGCATAGCTGAAATGAGCATGTTGGGATGGATGAGTGGCAAGACAAGGAATGACATAATTAGAAATGAATGCATTTGAAAAAACTTAAGAGTAGCACAATAGGTAATAAGATGAGGGAAAGTAGACTTAATTGGTTCAGTCACATGCAACGGCGACCAAGAACTGTGCCAGTTAAGAGTGAGTTGGTTCAAGTCGAGGGGAAGGCTCAAAAGGAAATGGTTGGAGGTAGTAACAAAGACTTCATGACCTATGTTTAATTGAGGATATGTTCGCTGGAGTGGAATGGCAGAACAGGATAGCGGACCCCAATTAGTTGGGATAAAGGCTTAGATGATGATGATGATTAATTCAAATCTCAGAAAGTATGAAAAATTATTAAAAAATTTTAAGGATAAAAATGATTGTAAAAAAATATCCAAAATAAATGAGAAGTTTAAACAACTATCATTCCAACATGAGCATATGTATGCATGTATTGAGAGAGAGAGAGAGAGAGAGAGAGAGAGAGAGAGAGAGAGAGATGCTCACGTCCAACCAACGGTAAGTTATCGTCTACCAAAAAAAACAGTTATCGTCTACCTAGTGAATAACTACTAACGTGCGTGCAGCATCCACCCCATCCAATAGGTTGGCCCCACCATTTTCAAGTAGGTCCAACACACATTTCAGGTACTTCAACAATCTATCTTATTAATATAAGTTTCAGTGCTCTTAGTTACAGTGGTACACTTCAACAGTCTATCTGTCTAGATTTTCAAGTAGGTCCAACTTTTCTAATAGTGTTGTTATTGGATACTCTTTTTTAGACATTTTAATATTTCTCCTATTTCAAAAGAAAGCATCCAAATTCCAGTGCTACATACTAATATCTAAGTTTGTTGTCAAGCACTCAATCTCTGTCCACTAGCATACATGAGATCTAAATTGTTCATATATTGTACCCAAGCATGAATGGAGCATATGCCAAAATCACACCAATCAGATGATCCTAGCCACTAGTCTGAGGATTTTGTAATCCTCGAGAGCCTGTTAATAGATAGAATCACTTGAGTAATTTGATTTTTTGGGGTAGGCCATATGGACTATGGACAGTAGACCCAATAGATAAAAGGTTTGGATCATTAGAAATAACCCTGGATACAAAGGCTAGATTCTAGACATATACCGTTAAAATACACCCATGTATTCTAGCAAACATCTACATGCAACAAAGCATAATGGGATTTTTCCTTATTTTAAAGGCAGAACAAGGCATGGATCATTTTCGAAAATGGCAGCCAAGCAGATTGCTCTGTTGAGCTGTGAAATAACAAAAAAGAAATGTGATGAGCTGACCATGATGTTTATATGTCATCCATGATGTGGGGTCCACCGTGATGTTTATATGCCATCTGGCCCATTCACAAGGTGATTTCCACCAGGATGAAGGGAAAATGAGATATCTGCAAGATCCAAAACTTTTGCCAGCCCCAAGCATTTAATATATGTTGTTTCTTGTGGTGGGGCCAACCTGAGTTTTAAATCTGCCCCGTGCATGGGATAAATGTGAGCTAAAGAGACTGATGGATGGAATGGATGTTCTAAGGACATTGTGATGGGTCCAACCAAGCATTGTGTTACATGGGCTCCTAAAAGCCCCTTCCAGTTGCTCCAACCCTATTCAACAGAGGCTAAAAATCCGTCTAACACCAAACATGGGAGGGGATGCCACTAATGTCTGTGTATCCCTAGGCACACACACATATACCAAAATGCTCTCCTAAGATAGGAATTTCGTAAAAACTTTTGACATGTGTTGTGGGTAAGGCATTTACACTCATTTCATATACAAGCAAAAAGGTCAGATTTCAACTACAAGCTCTCCAAATGGAAAGATTGGCTCTCCATTTACAGGACTTAAAAAATTTACAGGCTATCCAAAGACAGACAATCATTTACTCCTTACAACCAAAACAAGACATGGAGTAATGATTGATTACCACTTAAACCATTTACAGGCATCCAAACGAAAATTAATTTACCCTCATTTCAAAAAGACTGGAATTATAAAAACGAAATAAAATACCATCCGAACCTTATTATCTTCCATCGATCATCAAATCAAAAGACAAAAACAGGAAAATGCAGAATAGATATCCATCAAATGATTGTAATATATATAGAATAGATTGAATCGGTAGAAAGTAGAATTAGAAAAAAAGTGAAAGAGAATAAATCGATGAGAGAAAAAATATAAAGATTACTTGTTCGACCAACGTAAGAGAGATTTGAGACAAGAGAGACGGGGAGGGAGACAATCACGCATCGGGCAGGCAACGAGTTAGGGTTTAGGGTGACCGGAATAGGGGCGTCGGGCAGGCAGCAGCGCTCGTTCAGGGCCGATGAAAATTTTCGTTGGTGATAGTTTTCACAATTCGTCGGTAAAATAATTAAAAAATATTTGGGCCCACCCGTGCTCTATCAACCCCATCCATTTCGTACATACGTTTTTAAATATACTTATTAGGTACACCAAAAACAAAAATTACAACTCAACATCTATGATTAACCACACAAAGTGAAATAATATGTCCACCATTCATTTTGTCCGACGATGTATCTATTTCATCGGTAAAAAGTTCCTTTACCAACGATTTTTTTCATCGGTAAAAAGTTCTTTTACCGACGATATTGTATAACATCAGTAAAAATAGCCTCTCCGTCATTGGAAAGATCTTTTGTCGACAAGCTATTTGGTTCGACGGGAAAAATTACATTTACTGACGAAATAATCGTCGGGAAAATAATTTTCACCGACGATACATAATGCCATTGGGAAAAGTTTCCAGGCCGTCATTATAAATGGTGGCAGGAACATATTTGGTTGTGGCAGGAATCTTTTGCTGACGAAATATGATTTCGTTAGGGAAAGTGATGTTTACCAACGAAATTGATTTCGTCAGAAATAAATTCGTCACTAAAAGGTCAATTTTCTTGTAGTGGTCCCTCAGACTATCCGACGCTTTATGGGCTTATAGGACTACTTATAAGACCCCGATTGAAATGTTTCCATACAAATTGGTATATGGAAAGGCTTGCCACTTGCTTGTGGAATTGGAACATAAAATCTACTGGGCAATAAAGAAATTAAACTTTGATATAGACCAAACAAGTGAACAAAAGAAATTAGAGTTAAATGAATTACCGGAGTTGAGGAGAGACTCGTATGAAAATTCTAAAATATACAAAGAAAGTACCAAAGCTTTCCATGATAAAAATATTTTGAGAAAAAATTTTGAACTTCAGCAAAAGGTCCTATTGTACAATTCCTGTTTCCAGTTCTTTCCGAGAAAGTTACGATCAAGATGGACAGGCGCCTTCATTATGAAGAATGTTTATACTCATGGGGCTGTTAAAATTGAGAATCCACGTAATGGCAATGTGTACAAGGTTAATGGTTAAAGATTAAAGCCTTATGTGGAAAACTTTCATTTGGGAAAGGAGTCCGTCCCTCTTCATAAGCTAGAATATTCAGATTGATGCTCATAGTTTGACGGAGCATTTATGTAGAATTTGTATCATATTTAATTTTTTTTAGTGTCACCTAGCAGGTGAGTTCTTCATGGTAAGTACTATCTACCCTTTCTTTTATTTTTATTGTTCTCTACATTACATTATCATTACATTGGGAGCAATGTAGATTTTAGGTTGGGGGCTGTGGATAGTCATCCATGTGAGTTTTTTTTTTCTTAGGTTTCTGTTTATTTTTTTATTTTTATTTTTTAGGTTTCAATTAGGTTTAAGTTTTTTTTTTTTTTTAAAGGTTTATGGAGAATTTTTTTCAACATTTTCAAAATAATATTTTTATATACAAGAATGTGAACATAATATTATACGAATTCCAAATGTAAAGTTAATGCTTAGTCTAGGTTGATAGTAATCAGAATTTTGATAACTGAAAATCATAAACTTGAGTTCAATCATCTAATCACTAGTTTAAAGTAAATTGTAATTTGATGTACTGAATTCATAATACACTCTAGCTAACTAAGTGAGGAATATGATATATGAACTAAAATAACAAATTTTAATTCAAACAAGGTTGGATGAACTAGTACCATTGATATATGCTTAAAAGAGAGAATATTGAAGAAGAAAAAAAGTGATAGAAAAAAAATATTATTATAGAGCATGAATGCAATGTCCATAACAATCGTGTTAGTAATCCGAAGTAAGGATACCTAAGTATCCATTACTATTACCATTACAAGTATGATACCTTAGGTTATGAAGCAAACCCTCTGGGAATCTTCATTTAAGGGTGGTCTATAATAATGAGGATATGATAATAAAAGAATAAATGACATGAAGAAAATGAGATAACTAGAGATTTTATATTCTTGGGATGATTGAAAGGAGTTAGGATAGGGAACATGTATATTTCTCAAATTTAGACTAGTGTCACAGAGCACTTAAGTATATTGAATCATAACTATTCTACTTTTTGATTAGGTCTCTGAACTCGAGGATGTAATGGATTAGGAAATTGAGATTCTAACTAACTTCAGACTTAGGGTAAGTATTGTTTTGTTTTGGAATTCATATGAGAATGAAGGAATAATTGTATAAATTTCTTAGTGTTGAACTATTTTTCATGTTTTTAATGTTTGTGGGTAACATTGCTGAAAACTCCCACGAGACTATAACTCGCCCACTAGAGAAAACCTAGAGGTTTAAAGGCTTGTTGCATATGCTAAATACAATCGAGATTACCTGCGAAAGTGGTATAATTAGAATTTTTTTATTTTTATTTTGTTTCTATAATTAATTATTATTATTTTTTTTATTTTTCTTCACTTATTTTGCTCGGGACTAGCAAAATGTTGGTTGAAGGATGTGTTGAGACTCAAATATTGCATAATTTACCCCATTTATATCTTGGTTTTATGAACATGAATCAGTTTAATGTTCTATTTTACTCATGTATGTGTTGCAATGTGAATTTAAGAGCTTTGATTGAAAAAAGGGTGCTAAAAGTATAGATTTTGTATTCAAGAATCACCAAGGCAAGGGATGGACCTTAGGAGACCAAGATTGAAGAATTCGAATACTAAAGATCTAAGAAAACCACGGGAGGAATGAAGAAAATCAAAGATTTGAAGTCAAGAATCCTAAAATCGTCCTGAAAAAGTGTATTCTGAAGCTCTGAAGTCTATTTTGAACAACTACGCAGAGTGAAGTCTGTTTTAACAAACTATGCAGCGAGAAAAATATTTTGAAAAACTGCGTAAATTTGAGGTGGTTTTTAGAGTTTTCCAACTTTGTACGAAAATTGGAGTTCTCCACTTACAAATAGAGCTTCTCAGGGCATTCCTAAGCATTATTCAAAGCATCCAGATTGATTGAACTGTCCTAATCTTTGATCTTGTAGGAGCAAGACTATTGGATTATTTTATTTTATTTGTTTATTTATTTTTTTCATTTTTAACCGTCCACTGAATGCCCACCAACCCTATAGATACTCAAATGAGTATATATATTTTTTTCCATTATACATTTAATCTGAGAAACGTGATTTGGACAGTTTAATTAGAATTGGTTTTTATGTCATATATGCAACCTCCGAGTGCCTGCGTATCAAGCATCACAACCAGCCACAGTATTAAAGTTTTGCCTTTTGCCATTTCAGTTGGTTGGTGAGCTAGAAAAGGTCAATGGCATTAAATTCCCGGTAGGAAAAAAGGATGAATATGGCCCGCACCTTTCTAGGGTAGGCACGGGTTTTCAGTTTTTCCAGATGGAGCCCATTCTTTGAATCCAGACCGTTGGTATGTTGTTTCCAATCGTTTATGGTCCTATCTCAAAATTATCCTGAACAAAACAATATCATCCAATTAGATTTGTGCCTGAGGATAGATGATTTAGAAGAGAGATAAGACAATGGCCAAGTTCAACTAATTAAGGTCCTCCTATTCGTAGTATATGATCTTTTGATTTGAGATTTCGTTTTTGAAATACACTAAATGCAGTGAGAATAAAAAGACCAACGGTATGAATTTTCAAAAAATGGCCCCACTTTGACAGAAAGAGTGCATACCGTGCAAGGATATAGGGGCTGCGTACTATATCTTTAAGATTTACTAGATGGAGACAAACACATGCAAATCATGCAACGTGCAGGTGAACGGGTATACCCTCAAGCGTCCCCCTCACAAACCCAACGACTTCTTACCAACCTTCGTCGATGGCCTTTTGAGTGGGCCCACGAAGAGAACATTCTAGTAATGCTTGTGAAATCCCATCAGGACCAGAGGATTAAATGGAGGGTCATGCACCAGGATGTAAATAGAGTATTCATGCATAGTTTAGCTAATTAGGGATCATGTTTCTGTGATCAAGACCTTTAATCAGATGGCCACACGTGTCCAACAAATCCCTCATGAAGATCTAGTCCTTAGCCCAGTGAACCATACGAGACAGATGATAAATAATAATAATAAATACAGCTACTACAGTAAAATGATAGGATTTTGATGAAATCGGATTGCGTACTGAGTTACTCAGTGGGCTCTTATCCTACTGAGTAAACTCAGTTGGGCCCACCTTGAATGTATGTGGTCTATCCACGCCGTCCATCCGTTTTTCCATCTAATTTAAGGGGTTGAGCCCAAAATTATCCAGAGATCAAGTGGATCATATCACTGGAAACAGTGGGATAATGATTTCCACCGTTGAAACCTTTCTACACCCCACAGTGATGTCTATTTGTCATCTAACCTCTTCATAAGATCATACAGACAGGATGAAGGGTAAACAAAATTATAAGCTTATCCAAAACTTCTGTGGCTCTCAAGAAATTTTCAACGGTAGACATTAAATTCAAATGTTTCCTGTGGTGTGGTCCATTTTAACATTGGATATGCTTCGTTTTTGGTATCAGCCACTAAAATTATACGATAAAATGGATGGACGGAGCCGATAAGACACATATATCATGGTGGACTTTAAAGAGTTTACTCAGTACGGTAAGCGCAGTGAGTAACTCACTACCTAATCCGCTTCCGATTTTGATGGTTTGGATCTTGAATCATGTGATCGACGACTTTTTAAAGAAATGAGTGGTTTGAGAAAAGCTGACGTTTTTATATGTTTGTATGTGTAGCACCCACCCAACACGTGATAACTGTCGCAGTGGTAATCAGACCATGACTTGTAAGTTTATAACTCAAAATACATAGAACTCGACAACCCCTATTTTTAGAACAAACCATTAGTTTTATTATCCGAAAACCCTAAAACCCAGCAATACGTATCCCTGGGACTCAGAAAACTATAAATTGCAGAACAAACCCCTATAAAATCTTGTTTTGATCCATACTAGCGGACGCGGATTCCGTCCTACCCCCGCCCGGACGGTAATCCGTCCGGGCAGGGCTCTGTGGGCCCCACCGTGATGTGAGTATTTTATCCACGCCGTTAATCGTTTTTCGCAGATCATTATAAGTTATGAGACAAAAAATTAAGTAGTTTCACAGTTCCAGTGGACCATACCAAAGGAAGCTGCAGTGATGATGACATTCACCGTTGAAACCTTTTTAAGGGCCACCGTAATTTTTTATTTAAATTTTTTTTTTTTTACCATACAACCTATTCATAAGGTCATGTAGACGTGGATGAAGCGAAAAAACAAATATCAGCTTGATCTGAAACTTCTCCAGCTCCTAAGAAGTTTTTAACGGTGGAAATTTAATCCCAAATTTGTGGTCCAGTTAAGCCTTTTTCCTGCCTCTTTTCTTGGATTACATTTTAAAATGATTTGAGAAAAATGATGAACGGAGTGGATAAAACATTTATGTCAATGTGGGCCCCACAGAGCCCTGCACTACCGTTCGGGCGGCGTAGGACGCAATCTGCGTCCCATACTAGCCCCTGAAAAACGGAAACGGATTGGCTACTCCCCCTGCCACCAGCCAATGGCTGATGGTCGGTGCTCTGTGGACCCCACTATAATGTATGAGTTTCCTCCATTCCGTCCATCTATTTTTCTAGATCATTTTATAGTATGATACCAAAAATTAAGTATATCACAATCTCAAGTGGAACACATTACATGAAATAGTTTTGAAAGAACGTTGTCCATTAAAAACTTTTTTGGGGCCATAAAAGTTTGGATCAAGCTGATATTTGTTTTTATCCTTCATCTGGATCTTTAAGACCTAATCAATAGATTGGATGTCAAATAAACAGTACAGTGGGCCTTAGGAGGATTTTAATTGTGAATCTCTATTCCTATTGTTTTCCTGTGGTGTGGTCTACATGAGATTTTTATCCCTAGTATTTTTGGGTTCAAGATCTAAAATGATCTGTAAAAATGGATGAACGGAATGGATGAAACACATACAACATGGTGGGGCCCACAGAGCACCGACCACCAGCCACCTGGATGGTGGCAGGGGGAGTAGCCCATCCGTTTCCCTAAAAACTTACCAGAAACTCTGGTAACCCATAGAACTAACAGAGCTGCCAGAACATCGAGACAAGGTGAAAATGCACGACGGAAATCTAATTTTCGCTGGCCCACTTTGGGTCAATAGGGAGCTACCACGTGTCTGAGGGACAAGTGATGATGAAAATTGTTTGAAGTGGCCGAGTCAACGGTAAAAATTAGATTTCCCCCGGCAACCGGTTCTCCTCAAACTTTCTCCTAATTACACTACTTACCACTCCAACAATTAGTGTAGAAGTATCATCTCTTTCAATCCACGCCGTCCATCCATTTGGAGAGATCATTTTATGGCAAGAACCAGAGAATGAGTCAAATCCAAAGCTCCGGTGGAACCCACCATTGAAAATTTTAATGGGCACAAAAGTTTTCGATCAAGCTGATATTTGTTTTTTCCCTTCTTTCATGTCTGTGTTAACTTGTGAATGGGTTGAATTTCAAATAAAAATCATGGTGGGCCTTAGGAAGGTTTCAACGGTGGGCGTCACTCTTCCCACAGTTTTCTGTGGTGGGGTCCACTAAAGGTTTGGATCTGCCTCATTATTTGGCTAATGCCTAAAAATGATATCTCCTAGGGTATCGACAGCGTGGATACAACACATACATCATAATAGGGCTCACAGATCTTGGTGACGTCACTTCAGGAGGGAGTCTCGCTACTCAACCTGACAGTAGTAATCCACGTTCTCTTTAATGGTGCTAACAGCCAATAATCATGGCTTGTTGGCTTGTTGCATTGATTTTTTTTAATCTAAACTCTCACAATTTACACTAATACCACTCATCCCATCTATAAACACCTTAACCCTTCTGATTTCACACATCTTGAATTCTCTACACAAGAAAGACACAGATAAAGAAAGAGAAAGAATGAGAGAGAGAGAGTGAGTGAGAGCACCCAAGCCATCAATCCCATTTATTCCATCCAAGCAACTCATCAAAATCCTATTTCACCTCCAAGCCAATCCATCTTGTCCTAAGTCATCATTCAATCAAATAGAAGTCATTCCAATGGTACAATTTTTATGAAGTATACTCGAGATTCAATCATCTCTTGTATGAAGAGTACTGGGCCTCTTCTTCCCTTTCTCACATCTCCATTTACCGGATGCTCTAGTGTGGCTTTATTTACTACTACTACTACTACTATATATATATATATATATATATATATATATATATATATATATATATATATATATATATATATATATATATATATATATATATATATATATATATGTAATTTTTTTACTTCAATTATACCAATTCGAACTACTTCCCTTCTCATATACACCCCGTGCTTCTCCATGGACAACTTCCAAGCATACGCTATGTGCCTTGCCAAACTTTTTGAATCATGGCACAACAGAAACCTAAGGTTATCAAATATGTTGCCTTTTACTTTAATAATCAATTCCTTAGTTATGATTAATGCGAGTAGGTCATCTCCATGAACATAACCAGGTTGAGCTTATAAGCATTTTCTTTCCCCTTTTTACAACAACTACTGTCTCCTTGAAGAGTGCATATCGTCTATGTTGAAAGAGCATGAAATTCCAGCACCGACACTTCTCATTAGTCCACATCTTTGCTAATGACTCTAGTTCACAAAATACATGGAATTTCTCTCTCCTAGATAGATTTCGTGCTATACAACACAATTTTTAACATGTGGAACTTCTCTAGGCCACACCATGATTTTTGCATTAGATTCCGGGAGTTACATGAAGGTGCCCTAGTTTGTCAATTAGCATGAGATTTGAGTCATGAGTCAGGTGTGTCCCATTTGAAGATCATACAAGCATGGGCCTCAACTGGATGTGTGCTTAGAACTCATCAAAGGTAAACTTAGCCTCACATCCCATGTCCCAAAACACCCGGGCATATAACTTTTTAAAAATCTTAGAACAACATAAGAACATAAGTATGAAAACTAATTTTGTAAATAGAATTTTTTTTTAAGTTTTCAGCTTTCTTCGATGAATCGAGCTTACATTGATGACATTGAACACTTGGTTTCGATGACATCGAAACAGCCTCGATGACATCGAAATGAGGTCTTTTATGTCTAGCAACCAACATGATATTTGAACAAAATTCTCGATGAATTGACCAAGCTTCGATGTCATTAGAATTCAAATTTTAATGACATTGAGAAAGGTTCGATGTCATCAAATATAAACGAGTCTGTGTCCAGCAAGCTTCAAAGGTAAATCACGAATTTCATCAACGTCTCGAAACGAGCCTCGATAACATCGGAATTCAAAATCCGATGACATCGAGGGAGCTTCGATTTCATCGAATTTGGACAAGACTGGTCCAGCAAGCTTGATAGGAAAATCATCTGGAAATGTTCGAGGAATCGAGATACTCTCGATTACATCGAAATTCAAGTCTCGATCATATGGAAACTAAGTCGATGACATCGATTTTAGACAAAGGAGTATCCAGCAAACGTACAAGGAAAATCTTCTAAAAAGATCGATGTATCGAACTAGGTTTTGATGACATCGACATTTGAAATCCGATGACATCGAGGTAGGCTCAATGACATCGAAGCCAGCCTATTCATGTCTAGAAAGCTCTTGTGTTATAATCAAAACATGAATCGATGATATCGAAATTCAAATATCGATGAAATCGAATCGGTTTCGATATCATCGATAGTCTATCAAAAAGTTCCCGGAATAACTTTTAAGTGAGTTCATATAATTGAACTATGAGTGAATGACATTGGAAGTATACATTTGATGACATCAAATCAAGATCGATGATATCGAACTCAGCTAGATTCTGATAATTTTATTTCCGTTGGAACTTTTTGGTTATATAAGGAGAGCTTGTTCTTGGTTGCTTGGTAGAGAAAAATAGAGAGAGCTTTCAGAGAGTAATTACATGTCACCTGCCCTAAGCTCATTTTCTCATGGAAGTTCATCCTTCAATCCACCCTCATCATTGATATTCAATAGAGTGGATTGAGGAATGAACTTTCCCATTGAAGGATCATCCATCTACTATCTTAATGACAAATCATTGAGCTGGAATACCTTGAATGCTTGGAATCACTCATTCTCTGAAATAGAAAAACATTTATTAGAGTAGGATTCCAACATAACCTTGACCTAACCCATCGCATTTATTGGAACATCATCAACTGTTGTGGATCAAGGGAGCTGAAGAATCTTCATCATCAATGAGAAAATCTTCATCAACGCGCTTAATGAGGCTCATCTGCTTATCTGTAAGCCATTAAAGTCCAAAGACCCTGTTAATCATTTCTTGTGTAGGATTGGTTCACAGGTACATCTTACTGAAAAGGCCGAGCTAAGAGTCCTAGAAGGGGAGGGGGGCTGAATAGGACTATGCTAAATTAAAAAATTAACAGCGGAATTTAAACAAATAAATAGAGATAGCATATAAACAATTCCATAATGCTGAAATGAATAACAACCTCAAATGTACAAGTATTGAGAGGTTGATACAAAAGTTGTTCTAAGGACAACCTTACACCAAAAACCAAAGGTTTATGGTAGGACAACCCGATTCCTAGAACGGTTTGCGTATAAAAAACTCAAACTGATATAGAGGAATAAAGAAATAAATAGCAAAGAAAATAACTAAGTTATTACAACATTCTCACACTTGCATAAAAGAAATTACAACATTCTCCACAAATGCATAAAGGAAAATTACAACATCCACACAATGAAATAAATAATCAATCACCACAAGACCAAAAATTATAGTGGTTCGCTTGTGTGTGCACCAACTGTTTAGAAAAACAGTCACACAACTACTTCACTCCTAATATCCTCACACGGTGGATATTAGCGTTCACTATGAAAATAGGTTTTTCAAGGTTCACCTAAAACCCTCACAATTGTGTCTTTCAAGTAAGCTTACACATTTCAAAAATTCCACACTCTAAATTTTCTGGATCACCTCAGACAAACCAAAACAAAGAGATTTTCCTAGCACAATTTCAAAAACTAAAACAGAAATTTACAGAAAAGTAAATAAACTTATCTAGATATTCTTCTTTGATGCAGCCCGGTAGAACCAAATCAGAGTAGAAGTTCAACATAGAAGTTCAATGTCCACACTCACTTATGAAATGGTTCTAGGTTCTAAATGATTTTTAAATTAAATCAAGTTGGGCTAGCTCGATTTGATTTTGATTCCAAGAAATAAGAAAATTTCAATCCCTTCTGCAAATATGATTGGAATGTAGAAACTCAAAATCAAATGCAAAAAGCTAATTAAAGAGAATATAAAATGAGCACTAAATAGCTTAAGAATATCACTAACTTATCTCTTAGAGCGACGTATTGATTTTGCTTGAATTGGATATCAAACTCTGAAATTCGTACTCTATTTATAAGTGCAGAAATCGCATCTTCGATTGGTCCTGAGGTCAGTTTGACTGGTCGAAGGACCAACAAACTTTTAAAAATTTAGGCGCGATAAGATCAGACTGTTCCACGACTGGTCGAAGGACCTACTCAACCGGTCGAGTAGCCTCCACGACCGGTCAAGTCTTGTCAACGACTGGTCGTGTGGAACTCAAATTAATTGCTGGACTTTGAGTCATGCCTACAGGACTGGTCGAGCACTGTTCACACAACCGGTCGAGCAGTCTCCAGGACTGGTCGAGGCTTTAACAAAAAATTCTAAAAATAAGTAAAACCTTAGGACTGGTCGAGGATTTCTTGGACTAGTTGAGCCAGTGCTAGGACTAGTCAAACTTAGTCTAAGACTAGTCGAAAAAATAGACTATGCGCTTATAAAATGACCCAATTAAATTATGTATTCAAAATGACCTATCATATGGTCAATCTAGGGTTATTCATACCTTGTAAGCAATATATGAACATTGAATCTTCTTTTACTTCAGTTGATAGTCGTTCTTTGAAGTTCATGAAGCTTAAAATCTTGACATACGATGAAGCTTGATCTTGAGACCTTTTGAAGCTTGAAATTGAAGTTCTTGTCTTGAATTCCAACTTGAGTTTTAAGTATCAAAGTAAAGACTATTGTCTTGCCTTTAGATAAAGCTTTAAAACCTTGAACTTTGAAGTTTGAAGGACTAAACTATGTACTTGAACTTGTATATCTCTTGATCTTGTATTTGAAGTTCTTGAGGTAAAGACCTTTGATCTCGTACATAAGATGCAATGTGTTGAACTTGTAGATGAGCTACATAAGACACAGATTCCAAGAGGTTTTGACACTACAAAATTTGACAATAATAGGAGCTAAAAAATATAGCTCTAACAATCTTCCTCTTTGTCAAATTTGTGACAAAACACACTTCATTTAAAATAAGCATAATATGCAGAATAAAGAATCATGCATCAATTATCAATATAAACCAGTTACAACCTAGTTAAAGAATCATGCACCAGTTATTAACAGGTCAAAACAATTCGCATCTACTCCCCCAACAATACTCCCCCTTACTCCCCCATACAAAAAATTGGATGACCACCGATCCACAATTCACACATATATCATAAGCATGATAAAATTCTCCCCCTTTTTGTCACAACATGACAAAGGAAGAAACCATTAAATGATAGTGGAAGTAGATAAATAAGGAAGAATAAGAAGAGTAACAAGGAATAAATGAACAAAATATGCAAGATAGAAAATCCATAAACAAGCATTGTTCAAACATGATCAACCATGTTCAACCCAGAAAATAAAAGAAATCCAAGTATCTTAAAAGTTATTACAAACCACATAAGCAAATACTAATCAAAACCCGAAGAATGAGTAGGTATGGTAGGATCAAGTTAATGAAGTTCCTTATTAAGGCGCATAAGATACTTGTGCATATATTTGAATTGCAAGTCATGGGACATTCATATTTTCTACCTTCTCCTCAAGTGAGTGCAAACGTGCATCAAAGTCAGATGGCTAATAATAAGGATCATCTACTAAATCGAATTCGATCTCATCAAAAATATCATCCATATTGATGTCATCTGGAGGTAAATCACCTTCTTCTTCATTTGTGGCATCAGCTCCACCAACACCCACATTAACTTGGCCAGGGGCCAACTTCAAATTCATTTTGTTAATATTGGAGTTGTTGAATGACAGGCTATGAATGGGCCGGAGCTTCTCCTACAGGCATAACCACTAAACTATGTGTGGCCAACACAGTCATAAGATACGCAAAGGGAATGTCATTGTGTCCTGGATGGAGACGAAACTGAATGATATAATGACAAATCAAAGAAAGAAGACATACAGATGTACCAGAGATGATGAAATGAAGAATACAAACCATGAACGTAGTGAGTTCGATTTTGTTACCAGAACGAGGATAAACATTCAAAATGAATATCCTATGAAGGACTCTATATCTGGGTAACAAATATTTTGAGGCAAGCACATTTCCAGCAGTATTCCATTCCACATCTATATTGCACAATTCTCTAGTAAGCATACGTTTCTTAGTTTCACATGGTTTTTCCATTAGAGTACTAATGGGAATACCGTCATCCTTGACAGGTAAATCTACTAAGATAGAGATAAGATGTCGATCCACATCAATTGGACCTTCTCTGGTTGAGATAGTGAATGTTAGATTTTCAGTAAAAAAATTAGTAATACAAGCATACATAGCTTGCATAATGGATCGGTATGCCAGTCCACCCCAAAGCAGTATGTTATCCCATCCTACAAATTGAAGAAGAGGAAGGATATCAAACAGAGCCAAATGATCAATATTCACGGGGTCGTTCAACTACAACATTGCGCAACCTAATATCCTGTACATAAGAGGGATTTTCTTCGGGTGACTGAAGGTGGCGCACTGTTATAGGAGTTGATCGAGAAGTAGAAGGACCATGAGATCCTTTCTTCTTGGCTTTACCATCCATATGCACCAAACATATCAAGAAACAAAGAAATTGCAAGAAAGGTAGAGTGGGCTTCCAATAGATCAGATTTTTGAGAAGAAAACCCCAAAAACTACTATGAATCAAGAAATAAACCATACCAATGATGCAAAGGGAGTGCAAAGAACTTGATTCTATAAGGAAAATGAAAATCATGCACTAACCTTGAAGAAATAGGAGATGGGTTCGACCGGTTAACCTAGGAGCCGTTGGAGAAGACACTCAAAATGAGGAAAAAGTGATTTTTTCCCCCAAATGAAGCACCAAACCTGCGCTACACGGCTGGTCGAGTACATGCTCGACCAGTCGTGCCACGACTGGTTGAGTATGTACTCGACTAGTCGTGCACAGCCTAAAATATGCAATTTTCATAAAATTTAAAATTTTAAACATTTAAAATAACAAATATGTACATTATAATATAGAAATGCATGAATAATCAATTCAAATTGCACATACCAAGATCAAATTTCAATTTAGCAGACCTGCTTTTGTCGAGCGGTTTTGTGAATATGTCAGCAAGTTAAGTCTCGATTGGAATATATTCTAAAGAAATTGTCTTTTCTTCCACTAATTCACAAATGTAGTGATATCTAATGTCAATGTGCATGGTTTGTGAATGCTGGATTGGATTGTTGGATATACTAATTACACTGGAATTATCACAATATAAAACCATAGAATCTTGTGCAATTTCGTAATCGCTTAACATTCTTTTTATCTATACAAGCTGAGTACATACATTACCTGCCGCGATGTATTTAGCCTCAGCAGTTGAGAGCAATACGGAACTTTATGTCTTACTTTGCCAAGAAACTAAACAGTTCCCTACATAGAAACAACCACCACTGGTTGATTTTCAGTCATCATTATTACACCAAAAACCAAAGTATTAAGAGGTTGATACAGAAGTTGTTCTAAGAACAACCTTACACCAAAAACCAAAGGTTTATGGTAGGACAACTTGATTCCTAGAACGATCTATGTATCAAAAACTCAAACTGATACAGAGGAATAAAAAAATAAATAGCAAAGGAAATAACTAAGTTATTACAACATTCTCACACTTGCATAAAAGAAATTATAGTATTCTCCACAAATTTATAAAGGGAAATTACAACATTCACACAATGAAATAAATAATCAATCACCACAAGACCAGAAATTATAGTGGTTAGCTTATGTGTACACCAACTGTTTAGAAAAACAGCCACATAACTACTCCACTCCTAATATCCTCACATAGTGGATATTAACGTTCACTATAAAAATAGGTTTTTCAAGGTTCACCTAAAACCCTTACAATTGTGTCTTTCAAGTTAGCTTATACATTTCAAAAACCCCACACTCTGAGTTTTCTGGATCACCTCAGACAAACCAAAATAAAGATATTTTCCTGGTACAATCTCAAAAACCAAAACAAAAATTTACAGAAAAGTAAATAAACTTACCTGGATTTTCTCCTTTGATACAGCCCGGTAGAACCAAATCGGAGTAAAAGTTTAACGTAAAAGTTCAATGTCCACACTCACTTATGAAATGGTTCTAGGTTCTAAATGATTTTTAAATCAAATCAAGTTGGGCTAGCTCAATTTGATTTTGATTCCAATAAATGGAAAAATTTCAATCCCTTCTTCAAATATGATTGGAATGTAGAAACTCAAAATCAAATGTAAAAAGCTAATTAAAGAGAATATAAAATGAGTACTAAATAGCTTAAAAATATCACTAACTTATCTCTCAGAGTGACGTATTGATTTTGCTTGAATTGGATATCAAACTCTGAAATTCCTGCTCTATTTATAAGTGCAGAAATCGCATCTTCGACTGGTCTTGAGGTCGGTTCGACTGGTCGAAGGACCAACAAACTTTTGAAAATTTGGGCACGATAAAATCAAACTGTTCCATGACTGGTCGAAGGAACTGCTCGACCGGTCGAGTAGCCTTCACGACCGGTCGAGTTTTGTCCACGACTGGTCATGTGGAACTCAAATTAGTTGCTGGACTTTGAGTCGAGCCTACGGGACTGGTCGAGCACTGTTCACATGGCCGGTCAAGTAGTCTCCATGACTGGTCGAGGCTTTAACAAAAAATTTCAAAAATAAGTAACAACCTTAGGACTAGTTGAGGATTTCTTGAACTGGTCGAGCCAGTGATAGGATTAGTCGAACTTAGTCTAAGACTAGTCGAAAAGCAAACTATGCACTTATAAAATGACCCAATTAAATTATGTATTCAAAATGATTATCCTATAGTTAATCTAGGGTCATTCATGCCTTGTAAGCAATGTATGAACATTGAATCTTCTTTTACTTCAGTTGATAGTCGTTCTTTGAAGTTCACGAAGCTTGAGATCTTGACATACGATGAAGCTTGATCTTAAGACCTTTTGAAGCTTGAAATTGAAGTACTTGTCTTATATTCTAACTTGAGTTTTGAGTACCAAAGTGAAGACTATTGTCTTGCCTTTAGATAAAGCCTTGAAACCTTGAACTTTGAAGTTTGAAAGAGTAAACTATGTACTTGAACTTATATATCTCTTGATCTTGCATTTGAAGTTCTTGAGGTAAAGACCTTTGATCTTATACATGAGATGCAATGTCTTGAACTTATAGGTGAGCTACACAAGACACATATTCCAAAAGGTTTTGGCACTACAAAATTTGACAATAATAGGAGCTAGAAAACATAGCACTTACACTTACCCCTTATAAGTCCTTATAGGAGGCCTCCGACGAGAGAGAATGTCTGGGTGCTGTGTGTTGACCCTTGCTCTTGTGTAGGGCAAAAACTTAGGTCCTTTGAGTAGGTCATTGGCCTGTGTGACCTAAAACGGAGGTTCCTTGTGTGGATCCTTGGCTTGTGTCGCCTAAAACGGAGGTTCCTTGTGTGGATCATTTGCTCTTGTGTAGGGCATAATACTTAGGTGCTTTGTGTTGACCTTTGCTCTTGTGTATGGCATAAACTTGTGTCTTGTGTAAGCACGTTTTAGGTACCTTGTGTAACTCCTAGAGTCAACCTTGTGTAGGTTGTAACGGTTTAAGGTGAACCTGATTTGAAACCTCTGTTAGTGAAATCCGATACACTAATTGGATGAGTGCGTCCGCCGGGAGTTGAGTAGACACATAGCCGAACCACTATAAAATGACTATGTTTGGGATTGATTCTTACTTGAACTTTTATTATGTTAATCTTTTACATGCAAGCTTGATAATATGAATGTCTTGATTTGAATCACATCTCACACATAGTCACACTTCTCATCCATCGTAGACTATATGTTGAATTATGCTTAATATAAAGTAGTCTTGTGATTGGATTCTCTACTTGCCTTGGAAGCCATTAGAGTTAAATTAGGGATATCTTGATAGTTGCATATTAAATCAAGATTAAGGTAATAGGATTTAAAATAAGACATAAAATTTTATAAAGTCCTATTCGCGCCCCTCTAAGACACTTGAAGCTATTTCCACTTCAACTAAAGCGGTCCTTGCGGCAATTTCAATTGGTATCAAAGCAGGTCTCTCTTAAGGGCTTAACTACCTAGAGAGTGATCTTGATTGAAGTTGGAATCATGGCCAAAGGAAGGGGCTCATCTGTAACTAGACCTCATATATTTGATGGTTTAAATTATGCATACTACAAGGCTAGGATGTACTACTTTTTGAGATCTTTGGATCATGACGTTTGGGATATTGTTGAAAACGGATATGTGCCGCCAACCGAACAAATAGTACTTGAAAATGACACAACCATCTCCAAACCAACATCCAAAGAAATATGGACTGCATTTGATAAAGAAAAATAAACATCTGAAGCTAAAGCAATGAATGTTATTTACTGTGTTGTGTCTCAAAAAGTGTTTAATCAAATTAGTATGTGCAGCACATCAAAACAAGCCTGGGAATTGTTGGAAACAACCCATGAGGGAACCAGCACAGTAAAAAGATCTAAATTGCAGCTCTTAATATCACAATTTGAACATCTTAAAATGGAGGAGCATGAGACCTTCATGAAATTCTTTATAAAGCTAAACATCATCTGTAATTCCATGGGTGGATTAGGAGAAAAAGTTCCGGCATCTAAAATCTGTAAGAAAATTCTAAGATCCCTACCGGAACGGTTCAATTCTAAAGTAACAACCATCGAAGAATGTAGAAACTTGGATGAAATGAAAGTAGAAGAATTAGTAGGTTCCCTACAAAAAGTTGAACTTCACTTCAAACCAACTCCTAAATCCAAAAGCAATGCCCTCAAAGCTGTAAAACATATCAATAGTAATGAGGAGTAGGAAAGTGAAAGGGAAAACGAAGATGAGGAAGTGTCCCTTTAGGCTCAACGGTTCAAAAAATTCTTCCACAAAAACCGTGGCCAACCATTTAAAGGGAAACAGTTGGACAACAAGCATTATATAGGTAAATTTATTAAAAAGTCCAAAGAGCCACAGTGTTACACATGCCAAAAATTTGAGCACCTGTCCACTGAATGCCCCAACAGAAAAATCAAAGGAAAGGCTATGGCAGCCACATGGGATGACACTGAAAAATCAAACTCAGACTTCAGTGATTCAGAGAGTGATGGAGACCAGAAATCCCTGAAAATACTCATGGCCTCCACACCTACAAACATTCCATTGATAACCGAGGAAATTGATGAACCACAAGTCGGACACTTCCATCAGATAAGGAGAAAGAAGAAGAAGAAAAGAATAATTTACAGGATGCCTATAATCAACTTTACATAGTATCAATATCCTTAAAAGACTTGGCATTAGTGAAAATAAGAATAAATTGCTGCAAATGGATCTGAATAAAACCTTAGAGAACAATACATACATAATTAATGATCTTCAGCAATACCACTCAGATAATAATAGGATGGAAGGAATCAATTCATTTCTGAAATCTAAGTCCATGAAACTAAACAGATAGATTGAATCATTGAAAGAAGAAAACATGCATCTTAAGAATGAAAATCACACACTTATGTTTGATGCAAAAAAATTCAAAAAATCTGTTGAGCTTAGTTACAAATTCTCCCAAAGCAGTGAAAAATTAGAAAGACTCTTAGGAATGAGGAAACCATAAAAAGATAAGAGAGGACTGGGATATGAAAATTCCAAACCAAACCTCACTCTTGCAGCACCAATGGTAGGAAAAAGTGCTACATCAGGAAGTATCACCAGGGCTACTCCTATTTGCCATTCATGTGACGACTCGGGTCATTATAAATTCGAATGCCTCATTACTAGGAGAACTCAATCCAATTCTAGTTTGAACCTTACAGGAAAATACAAATCAACCGAAAAAATGATATAAACTGTCAAGAGTTTATCAAAGTACATGGCAAGAGGTAAGCTACCTTCGTCCCTACCTAGAATGACTAAGAAAATGGAGGAGCTATTAAGTCAGGTGACTCAACTAAATCAGAAAACAAATAAATTAATGAAACAAGGAAAAGTGATTCAGTCACCTAACATACCCAGACAAATTCACTGTAAAGCAAAAATAACATCATCAACGAAACTTGTTACAAAATGGGTAGAGAAAGAAAAGAAAATTTGCCTAATAACTCATTCAAGCACAAAAACAGGAAATAATGCTAAGTGGTACCTAGATAGTGGGTGCTCAAGACATGTCACGGGTGACAAAACCCTTCTTTCCAACTATTCAAATCTTGATGATGGGAAGGTCACCTTTGGCGATGGAACCACTGCTAAGGTACTAGGGCATGGAACTATCATTAGATTAGAGGTGCTCAAAAGTGAGAATGCTTTTTGTGTAGAAGGACTGACACACAACCTTCTAAGCATTTCTCAAATATGTGACAACAAGCATGTGGTGACATTCTCCAAACAAGAGTGCAAGATCTTGGACCTATCACGAAAATTAATTATGAAGGGTCTTTGCACTAATGATCACTGCTATGTTGTCAAAGACAAGAGCAAGGATGTTCTTTCTGCCTAATATCACTAGAGCACAGATAATAAGTTCAGGCCATGGAATCTAGGCCCGGACATGTGTGTGAAATGATTTAATTTTTTGATTACTATGATATATCCGAGGTTTCTACACCTCAAAATCTCTTTTTAACAATGAACATAACAAATGTCATAATTTTGAGTTTCACAACTTTTTATACAAAATTTTGTTGTGTTTATATGTTGATAAGAAAATATTTTATGATATGCATATATGAAATATTATCAAAGTACTCAAATCAATGTCATATTTCTCACTTCGATAAGTCAATCGATGAATCAAATGACTCTTCGATGACATCGAATGTACTTCGGGGTTATCAAAGTACATTAGGAAGTTCAACCGTCAAACATGCCTTCACTGTCATCGAACCATTCTCTCGATGAAATCAAAATTTGAACTTTGATGCCATCGAATCAGACTCAATGTCATCAAAGTTTTCCTACTTGTATAAATCGAACGGTCATGAAAAACCCAAATCGGATTGTCGCTTCGTCTTCCTTGCCATCTTCCTCGAATACCTTCGTAATGCTCGAAGTCTTACTGAACTCCAATGTTATTGAAAGACGTGTACTTATGCTTAAATACACAAGAGGATCCATTCCACAAATTTATCCTCTTCTATCTGTGGTTCTTGTGCTCGTTCTACTTCTTCTTCCTTCTCCAGCACAAATGGCTAAAGACAAGGATCCAGTCTCTCCACAAGATGAGTTATCTAAATGCAAGAAAAGTAAGAAGCAATCACCTTTCTTATCTTCATCTTTAGACATAGAACCCGTGATCAAAAAGGTTGTCCAAAGTAAGTGTATCGAACCCTTTGGGATTATTAATCTCCTCAGAATGATTAGGTGGAGCAATATCGTAAATTTGGCTTGTGAGTTTCAATATGATCTTATATATCAGTTTTTGAACTCGATTTATAATGTTAAGAATAACCCCCCACTCATTTCGATCACCGTCATGAACCAGACCAAACACATCACCCTTGTGTTGATTGGTCGTTTGGTAGGTGTGGAAGTTACTCGCATATCGGTAACTGAACGAAATATGAATGCAATTGGAATGTGGGGAGAAGTTACTCGAGCCTTATGTAATGGTATGACAATATCTAGAAATGCAAGAAATTTCCTCCATGTTAGACATCTCGGTCCTACCTATAAAATACTTCACAACATCTTTAGCACAAATGTCTACCCCTGTGAAGTTTCCAGCAACAAACTCTCTCCCTACATTCTTAACGTCCTATATGATGTTCACCAAGGAATTTAAGTGTGTCTACCCACTCTTCTCCTACAATAGTTGATTCGTGTTATTACAAGAGAACATCTCACTACACTTCCATTTTCGTGTCTTATGTCCAAGCTCTCCCGACTTGTTGGATTGCCACCAGCAAATGATTCCCCACACCCTTATGCCTAGTTCAATTACGAAACCATTTGCAAACTGAATATAACTGATAACGTTTTTCATGGCCATCCAACTAGTCGGATCTCAGGCGAGAGAAATCCGGTGCACACCCTCAACTATGTCAATATAAACAAGATGTTCAGAGAAAATGATCTCGTTCGACATCTCCTCGATGGGCAATTACACATGACGGAGCGTCTTGACACCTGTGAAGGCCGTCTCTCAGACATAGAGCAGATGCTGACAGTTCTGCAACATACGGCACAACAAAATTTGGATTCACTTCCCTATCGTCATGCAGACGCAAGGTTTCATGATTCATAGGAGCTTCTCTTTTCCCTCATCACGTACACTAGATTATCTATGGAGAACTTAGGGTATGGATATCTTTTTGGATGCCCTAAGTATATATGTGTATGTGATGACCTACTGACCTAGATCGAGTAATATTTTGTGTGTTGTGCCATTGAAAGCTCTAAATATTGAATATCTTTGGCTATGTCCTTGAATGGGTAAAGTACTTTGGGAATTTTGATGTGCCCATGGATGGGCTAAATGTTCCATTTTGATGTTTTAAACAGCTTATAACTGTCAAGCTTGGACAGTTCTTTTGAATGCTCGTATGGATGAATGATATTTTCTTTTGAGCATAGTATTGAGTGTTTATGGGATAAATGCTACATATAATATGATGATAGGTTGTCTACTGCTTGTTACATGCATGATGAAAGTGTTTAAAATGCGAATGTTCATTAATGGTTCAAATGCAAATGTGCTCATCGAAATGTTGCATATTCTTCTATCTCCTTATGCATTTTTGGAAATATGATTATTTTGATTCTCCCATATTCAAGTTTATCTTCAGTTAAATCTGCTATAGGTATATACTAATCTTTGTCAATGACTGACAAAAAGGGGGAGAACAAATCCCACCATGAGAATAACTGTATATGGATTTTAAGCATGGAGATATAGGTGATAGGGGGAGCAACTGCAAGAAGATAGGGGGAGCAGCTCCTTGAATCAAGATTGTGTATGAACTCCATAGTATCTTTGTAAAATTATGTCAAGCTCATGTACACACAATTTAGGATGTTGTTCTAAGTGTGTTTTAGGTGTTTTGTCATGTAATTGACTAAGGGTGAGATTGAAGGTGCCCTAGTTCGTCAATTAGCGTGAGGGTTGAGTCATAAGTTAGGTGTGTCCCATTTCAAGATCATACAAGCATCAGCCTCAACTGGATGTGTGCTCAGAACTCATCAAAGGTAAACTTAGCCTCACATCCCATGTCCCAAAACACCCAGGAATATAACTCCTTAAAAAGCTTAGAACAACATAAGAATATAAGTATGAAAATTGATTTTGCAAACAGGAAAATTTTCTAAGTTTTCAGCTTTCTTTGATGAATTGAGCTTACATCAATGACATCGAACACTTGGTTTCGATGACATCGAAACAGCCTCGATGACATCAAATTGAGGTCTTTTATATCCAGTAACCAACATGATATTTGGACAATATTCTCGATGAATCGACCAAGCTTCGATGTCATCGGAATTCAAATTTCGATGACATCGAGAAAGGTTCAATGTTATCGAATATAAACTAGTCTGTGTCCAGCAAGCTTCAAAGGTAAATTGAGAATTTCGTCGATGTCTCGAAACGAGCCTCAATGACATCGGAATTCAAAATTTGATGACATCGAGGGAGCTTCGATTTCATCAAATTTGGATAAGACTGGTCCAGCAAGCTTGATAGGAAAATCATCTAAAAATGTTCGAGGAATCGAGATACCTTTGATGACATCGAAATTCAAATCTTGATTATCTCGAAACTATGTCGATGACATCGATTTTGGACAAAGAAGTGTCCAGCAAACGTACAAGAAAAATCTTCTGAAAAGATCGATGTATCAAACTAGGTTTTGATGACATTGACATTTGAAATCCGATGGTATGTAAGCCCCGTATCCTAGACCGTACCGTTCCATAGGCTTCCGCGGTCTTCCCGGTCGAATTCCGACAACCTTCGACCCTTAACCGGTATTTGCGTGCGACCCTGATTCTCATGCCATCAACCCGAGTCGACTCAACCCAGGACTTATACCTTAGCGACCGCATCGTCGCCGCGGTTCCGTTACCGCAACTTGCGCGCCGAGGCGATACAGTGGTTGGGAGATGTGGGCCAGCGTTCGGTGCGAGGAAAACGCCACGTGTGCGAATTCCGAGGAAATCTCTACAAGGTGTCAAATCAATCAATCAATCCCATCAATCCCATCATGTCAAGTACACATCACCTTTCACCCTTTCCCAAGCAAACTCCAAAGTCAAAAAGTTCTTACACCACCCATACCCTCTCTTATAACTTTTGCCAAAAAAGTCAAAAAGCCTCTTACACACCCATCCCTCTCTCTCCCATCCATCACTCCATCACCCATCACTCTCTCTCTCTCTCCCTTACAAGTCTCTCTCAATTTCAAACTCTCCCATAAGCAAAAATCCCATGCGTATGAGCCTCTCCCCATATCTCCCAAGCAACATGTGTGGTCCACCTTTCCATCCTTAGATCTCTCATCTCAACCATCCATTTCTCATCTTCCTCCATAAAGAGAAACACAAGGAGCTAAGGAAGCCAAGGGAGCAAGAAGATCAAGTGGTGGGTGTTTTGATAGGATAGATTTTGATGTTTTTAAGATGGGCCAAGTGAGGCCAACCGATCAATGGTTTGGATCTCACTTTGGACCCTAAGATATGGCCAATGGCCCACTTGGATCATCATGATCATTCCATGATGGGGCCATTCTCCATGGACTCCATCATGATGTTTACTTTCTTGCATATTTAGGGTCATCTAGACCATCTAATTTAGTGGAGAAGGGATCTCCACCGTTGGATTTAATTTTAATGGGCCCACATGTAATGGGACCCACTTGATGTATGATTTAGTGCAAGGGAGGGCCCATAGTGCCGGGGTCCCTCCATTACGCGGGTCTCACTTTCTATCTCTCTCCCTTTTATTTTATTTTTATTTTTATTTTTTGTTATGATAATGAGATTGTGTGGCCCACTTGAATGGACCCCACCATGAAGTTAGTATGTTATCCAAACCATTTACAAGTGGGGCTCACTTTACGTGTATTGTACCCACACCATCCATCAGTGGTGGCCCTCATGAGCAGGCACACCTTGCTCGGCCAGAGAGTCCAGCGTCCAGGGACGCTGGACGGTTGCTGAAAACACAAAAAAATAAGCTTGGTTCCAAGCTAATAGAGGAGGCCCACTCATGTAGGCCCCACCTTGATGTATGTCTTCAATCCACGCCGTCCATTCCTTTCCCAAGCTTGTTTTAGGCGTTAAGCCGAAAGATGGGACCAATCAGACTTTTAGGCGGGCCATGGCATGGCAAACAACGGGTTTACCATTGAATTATTTCCTGTTGTTTCTACACGCCGAAACAGGCCCAATATTGGGCTTGTTTTGCTTGTCAGGAGCTATGGAAGGCCGTTGGACGGAGTAGATTGTTTAGATGTGGACCCCACCTGCGAAAACCATGAAAAAATAGAAATCCAAAAAAAAAATGATCAACATAGCAGCGTCGGCTGCTGTGTCAGAGAGGGCAGCAGTGCTGCCTGCGCACCAGCGCCAGCGGGCTGACAGATCGACGGACGTACAGCCACCATGGCTGTAGCCGTGGGCCCCACCTTGATGTTTATATGTCATCTAACCCGTTCATAGTGTGGGCCACCCCCTGACGTGGGCCCACCCCAAAAATCAGCCTGATCCAAGACTCAGGCGGCCCACACCGTAGGAATCAGTGGGATTGAACCTTTACCTTTGAAACCCTTTTTGGGCCCACAGAAGTTTTGGATCAGAGTGAAATTTATTTTCACCCTTCATCTAGGCCCATGTGGCCTTATCAATGGGTTGGATGGCATAGAAACAATGTGGTGGGCCCCACATGGAGCCCACATTGATGTATGTGTTCTATAGCCACCGTCCAGGCGGACGGTGGGGCCAGCAGTGATGTAAGTGTTTTATCCCCACCGTCCAGGGACGGTGGGCCTGTTGTATGCGTGTGTTGTGTGTGCGTGTGTGTATGTACATTTATATATATATATATATATATATACATAATATTATATTATGTGTAATATTGTATATATATATATATATATTTTTTTATATATATAATTTGCTGGTGTGGGAGGCCCACCTCAATTTTCTTGTGGCCTGTGATTGAGGCCCACCTTAATATATATGTAAGGCCCACCTCAGTTTGCTTGTGGCCTGTGATGGAGGCCCACCTTGGTATATATGTAAGGCCCATGGGTCGAGGCCCATTTGATGTGTTAGGGGTCCATGGGTTAAGGCCCATTTAATACACATAAGGCCCATGTGAGTAGGCCCATTTGATGCACTCTAAGGCCCACGGGTCATGGTCCATTGCAATGCACATAGGGCCCATTGGTGCGGCCCAATGATGTGGCCCACTTGATGAATATAAGGCCCATATGACATGGCCCATTTGACGTATTTAAGGCCCAATGGGATGTACCTAAGGTCCATTGCAATGTACGATCCCAACATGGGTTATGTAATGATGTTTACGTCGGGCTGTACCTTGGGAGCAATGGCGGTTTGACGTCCACATTGCAAGTATAGTGTTGGTTAAATGTCCACATTATGCCTTTCCCGAGGGCCCATTGTTAGGCTCGTACGTGTAATGTGTAGGCCGTCTAGGCCCATCTTCGTTATGCACATCATCCATCCTATATAACATGTTTAGTTCCATGATTCATGATCATATGCATCATACGTATGCTTGATATGAGAAATGACTGATCATAGCATATGCCTTCGGACAGATTGTTTAAGGGCTCCCGTACAGGGGATGTTGCCCTACATGAGCGCACGATACGCGCAGGATTGCTGCATGACTGAATAGTGTGATTCATGCATTCGCATTGTATGATATGGTTACTGTACGCCCTAGCGACATCAGGGCCGTAGCCTCCACAGACGTATCGTGGTTGGCAGGATTGGATACCGGAAATACTGTTCTACATGGGGTGCGATAGATATCCCTGGGTGAAAGTCTCTAAACCCTTATGGTACCAGGAGGTTGATCCAACGTCTAGACCGAGTGGGTGCATGAGCGCTGAGTGCCGATTACCAGACGGTTGCGCTTTCCACTGTGTCGTGGTCGGTTGGAAGGGGGTGCGGCCTTACCCGCCTGAGAGTATGGGGCAATGCTAGGCTGAGTCTGACCAGCTCGAGGAATGGGTCCGCTATTGACGAGCCGAGCCCAATATTGGTAGGAGGATAGTGAGGTCTTTTCCACTCACCTTATTGCGCGCGATGGGGCGGCAATCTGGCTTGGAGTGTACTAGACCCCGGTGATATTCCAGATTTTGAGTTATATTGATATGTGGACTTAGATGAGGATTTGTATGCTTGAGTTGTACTTCGCATTGCATGGCCTTGGTATGGTCGACATCATTCATGCTTTGCATCGCATGGCCTTGGTACGGCTATGGTATTCTTAGCCTTCGTCAGCATGTTCCGCATTACTCTGATACTGCATAACTGCATTACCACCTTGAGCATACACTTTCACCACCCTCTAAGCTTTCTATAAGCTTATGCACGACTGTTGCGTGCAGGTGACGTTGGATCGCAGCAGCGCTGAGGCTTAGGCGCGTGGCAGATCATTTTTGGAGTTTTGTTCATCTTCATTGTATTTCCCTTATGCTCATTGTACTTATAAAGTTTTTTATTATAGTGAAAATGTGATGGAGTTTTTGGTTGTTGTTTGTGGGTTATGCCTTTGGTTATGCTTATTACGAATCAAACTGATGTTGAAAATCCTCCTTGTAGCATCCCAGGATCGGAACCTGGTGAATGGGCGCTGGGAGCCGAGAATGAGGTTCTACGGAGGCTGTCGGCGCCGGATTCAGCGATTGAGAATTTTGTGAGCCCAGTTTCTGAGTTTGGGACGTGACAAGGTAGGCTCGATGACATCGAAGCCAGCCTATTCATGTCCGGAAAGCTCTTGTCTTATAATCAAAACATGAATCGATAACATCGAAATTCAAATCTCGAAGAAATGGAATCGGTTGCGATATCATCGATAGTCTATCAAAAAGTTCCTGGAATAACTTTTAAGTAAGTTTGTATAATCGAACTATGAGTCAATGGCATTGGAAGTATATATTTGATGACATCGAATCAAGATCGATGATATTGAGCTCAGTCAGATTCTGACAATTTTATTTCTTCTAGAACTTTTTGGCTATATAAGGAGAGCTTGTTCTTGGTTGCTTGGTAGAGAAAAATAGAGAGAGCTTTGAGAGAGTAATTACATGTCACCTACCCTAAGCTCATTTTCTCATGGAAGTTCATCTTTCAATCCACCTTCATCATTGATATTCAATAGAATAGATTGAGGAATGAATTTTCCCATTCAAGGATCATCTAGCTAGTATCTTAATGACAAATCATTGAGATGGGATACCTTGAATGCTTGAATGCTTGAATGCTTAGAATCACTCATTCTCTGAAATAGGAAAATATTTATTAAAGTAGGATTCCAACATAACCTTGACCCAACTCATTGCCTTTATTGGAACATCATCAAGTGTTGCGGATCAGGAGAGCTGAAGAATCTTCATCATCAAGGAGGAGATCTTCATCAACATGTTTAATGAGGCTCATCTGCTTATTTGTAAGTCATTAGAGTTCAGAGACCCTGTTGATCATTCCTTGTGTAGGATTGAGTCATAGGTACATCTCACCCCTTATAAGTCCTCATAGGAGGCCTCCGACGGGAGAGTACATCTGGATGTTGTGTGTTGACCCTTGCTCTTGTGTAGGGTATAAACTTAGGTCCTTTGAGTGGGTCCTTGGCTTGTGTGTCCTAAAATGGAGGTTCCTTGTGTGGATCCTTAACCTGTGTGGCCTAAAACGGAGGTTCCTTGTGTAGATCCTTTGCTCTTGTGTAGGGTATAAAACTTAGGTGCTTCATGTTGACCTTTGCTCTTTGTAGGGCATAAACTTGTATCTTTTGTAGGCACGTTTTAGGTACCTTGTGTAGGTCATAGAGTCAACCTTGTGTAGGTTGTAACAGTTTGAGGTGAACCTAATTTGAAACCTTCGTTAGTGAAATCCGGTACACTCATGAGATGAGTGCGTCTGCCGGGATGGAGTAGGCACATAGCCAAACCACTATAAAATGTCTATGTTTGGGATTGATTCTTGTTTGAACTTTTATTATGTTAATCTTTTACATGCAAACTTGATAATACGAATGCCTTAATTTGAATCACATCTTACACACATTCACACTTCTCATCCATCTTAGACTATACGTTGAATCATGCTTAATATAGAGTAGTCTTGTGATTGATCCTCTACTTTGCTTGGAAGCCATTAAAGTTAAATTGGGGATATCTTGATAGTTTCATATTAAATCAAGATTAATATAATACGATTTAAAATAAGGTATAAAATTTTATAAAGTCCTATTCACCCCCTCTAGGACACCTTGAGCTATTTCCACTTCAACTAAAGCGGTCCTCACCACAATTTCATTACGAAGGAAGCTTCGAGCTCATATTGGTCATGGGTTGAGAACGGGAGTTGAAATCTATGAGATCTAATCTCCTGTTGTTCCTCAGTAGAAGTTCCTTTGTATTTGGATGAGAGTATATATGAACGAGCTTACAGCGACCCAGGGAAGGGTGACTTAACTAAATGGTGTGGTGCAATCCAAAGGTAAATTCGTTAAGGGGCTCTTCTAACGTAACGAAATCTATACCAAAAAGTGGCTTAGAAGTGGAAAAGTGTGAAAAAGGGATCTTCTTGTGTTAGATAAGATATGCTTCAGACTTGTTAAGCAAGTTCAGGATGACGACCCAATTCATGTAAAGGGAATGCAAAAGCCGTTGCGCATTATAGCACTCCTCTTTTCTAGTTTTTTTTTTATGAGTGTGAAAATGGTAGATTTTTAATCTGCCAATGAATTTGATCTGCTCTGATTCTATCAATAATTGGATTTGTCAGCTAGAGAAAGGTTTTGTGGCATGGACGCCCAACAATAGTGACAAATGAAACCTAGTTTCTAATGGGGCGAAAGCAGGCCATAGAGAATCCTAAAATAATGAATGGGGTGGGCAACTCACTAATGTTTTTGTGTTGGATCCAAACTGTCCATTAATTTTTCCAGATAATTTTTGAGGAAGAGGCAAAAAAATGAGATACATCCCAAGCTTAGATGGACAACACCATGGAAAGTAGTGGGGATTGAATAAACTATTGTTAAAACCTTCGTAGGCCAACCATGGGTCATATATTCCATCTAACATGTTCATACGGTCACCCATACTTGGATGAAGGTAAAACACAACTAATAGCTTGATCAAAGCCTTCTTCATCATTGATGTTCCTCACTTGGAATTTTCAATCATAAACCAACCATGAGTCATTCTAGGTGGGGAGTGTTTAATTCGCCAACTGATAATGATTCTATAGTGTCTAGCTGATCGTAGATTCTAAGCTTAATTAGCTAGTGGTGACTCTGAGTCAAATACATCATATCCTTGAGTCAATACCACACCATCAAACAAGGAAAGTAAGGTTGTGGTCGTGTCATGTCATAGAGAGCGTTTATAGTTTTTTTTTTCATAAATTGTGTCAACTTGGTCACTTTAATGCCCTAAATTTTGTTCTATAGTATCTTCATAATGTGTCATACATGATGAAAAGCCTTGATCATCTCTTAGTTATGTAACATCGACACTCATGAGACACGGATTGGGTATTGTCCCCATGGCCGAACTGAGCTCTATTGGCCCCTAACGTGGCAAGATGTGATAGGATGGCAACCCTTTCTTAGAGATGGGACCCATGTAAAGCATGTTTAGAAATTGTTTGGTAAACATGGGCACACACAAAGCATGTTTCAATGTTGTTAAATATATTCTACGATAATTTTTATTTTTTTTGCATTCTTCACACTTTCAAAGTGAGGTCGATAATACACATGTCCGTAACAATTACTTAGAAATTGCATACATAGAATACATGTGTTAAGAACTGTCACTAAAGTCTAATTTAATTAGATATTTAGTTATTAAGCAAGTTTTAATTGAGTCAAATTTTAAAAAATGATTAGCTTGGAATTTTCCTTCTTAGAGTAACGGCATTAGTAGGATTACAAAATAAGGAACCCGCTTCTATACAAAGGCTAGCTAATATGTACACAACACATGTAAAAGTTATTTATAATTCCTCTCTTTCTTTTTATTACTCTTTAAATAAAGTAATTTTTATCCTTTAGTATTTATTTCTTTTCTCTGTATACTCTCTTCTTTTTATCTTTTCTTCTTTCTCCATAGATGTCAAGAGCTTCCTCACCATTGCCTTGCTTTTATAATTTTCTAGATGGTATTGGAGCATCAACAATGAGTAGATTGGTCGTGTTTTAAGTTTTTCCATTTTCATTTTGTGTTATTTCTCTTCTTTTGTAGGTTTTTTTTTTCTTCTTCTGATATTGGTGTGCTTGATCATGTTAGCATCAAGTTTTATTGTTTCTAAACTTTTTATAATGAAGAAGTATGAAAATTGAGAAGTGTAGCTATAGAGCTATTTAATGAGCCAAGGCCTTTAAAATATCGTTGACGATAGTAATATTTCTAAACCAGCAATGGAACAAGCAGGACATGCAAATTACGTGAAGAATAAAAGGTTCTAAATGCGATCCAAATTCTTATGGATCAAATATGCTTCTTATGTTATAATTTAGATTCAATAAAAAGAAGCATGGAATCACTTGGCCACAATACATAAGAAAGTGAACAATGGTAGGAAGGCATTTTTTAATGTAAAAGTGGTGGTAATTAAGTAAGGCAATGACTCAATAACAAAGTTTTCTTAAAAATAAGGATCTATGTAATCAGGAAAATAGAATTAACATCAAGATGGAAAACAACATTTGAGTAGCAATCATCTTTAAAAAAATCTAACAACTGAGTTTGATACTGTGATCGGGTGTTGATTTAACAAAATAAGTCACCTATAAAGGAGACGGGAAGAGGCTCTTCTAGAAGGACAAAGATTAGGGGCTCAAATTAGTTATAAAAATGTGAAGACAAGCAATGATGTTTTGTTTTAAAAAAATATGTAATTAACCCCATGGAATAAGAAGAGATCGTGAGTCGAGAAGGAATTCTTAAGAAATTTACCAAAATCTCTAATAATTTTAAAATCGACAGCAATCTTGACTATCCATCACTAACAACAATCAAGGCAATTCTCAAATAAGTATGAGCCAAAATCAAGTTAAGTGTTATAAATGTGAAAATATAGGCACTATGCAAAGCATTACATATCCAATGAAGGAAATTGCACTATAAGCAAAGATATGGGGAAAAAAAAAGAGGACCAAAGATGTCCTTTTGTGCAATGCAAGCTTCATAATTAGGTGCAAAAGAGTTATATATCAATTTATTGTGCTTAAATCGCATGACTCCAAGAGAAGATCTCTTAACTAATAAAGAGCAAGCCAAAAAAAAAAAAACATCAAGTGTTAATATCGAAGACAACCCCTCTTGAAGATGAAGATAAAGATAACATTAGTTAACAAGATTCAATGGAAACATAAAACATCTTTTGAATGTATTACACAAGCTAAAACTATAAGATAATCTAATATCTATTGGAGAACTTGTACATCAAAGATATAATGCCATATTTAATAATGATGATGTGACATCCTATTAAAGGATAATGATATGATCATTACTTATAGAAGGAAAGTAGGTCAATTATTTGTCTTTATAATGGAATTGCCTTCTAAGAATTCTTCGTTCAAAGTTGTTAATTTATGGCATATAAGCTTGGGTCACTGTAACCTTTAGGGTACTTTAATGCAGGCTATGCAAGTTCTTTAACAGATAGGCAACCTACTAATTGGTACTATACATTTGTGGGAGGAAATCTAGTTATGTGGAAATGTAAGAAGTAGTGTTATGGCCTAATCAAGTGTTAATCAATAATATAGAACAATGACGCATAGTACTTATATGTTAGTGTGGATCAAGAAACTATTGTAGGAAATAAAGTTTACGGTGAATCTACTTATGCAGTTATTTTGTAATAATTAGCAACATCCCACATTGCAAACGATCAGGTTTATCATGAGAAAACAAAACATATTGAAGTGGACCTTCAGTTCATATGTGAGGTCTCCCGTGGAGAAATCTATATGTCATGTGTCTAATTTGAGGGTGAACTAGTTGATATGTTCATCAAGGTCCTTAGTCATATTCAATTTACACCCATATACTCCAAGTTGGAATTAACAACATCTACACTCTCCACTTTTTTTTGAAATTATTTCTTGTTATTATTAATTGTTTATATTGGTTTGGGACACATAGGGTATCTTTGCTTTTGTTATTATGGGCATCTAACCCTAGCTCACCTTTCATATCTTCTTCTAACTTTGTTCTCTCTTTTCTTCTCTTTACTTCTTCTCTTTAATCTGTAATTCTACAATGTGGAAATGAGGATATTACAATTTTTTTTTTGGAGGAAATGGAAGGTGTTTCAAGGAAAACTGTGGAAATGAATCTTGTTTTCCATGGCATACTTTATTGTCGCAAAAGGCAGAAAATGTCACATTAGTGGAAAATTATTTCTCTTCCATGGTCGAAAATCAATCTAAACAAGCCCTAATAGAAAATGTGATAGTGTTACGCAAGAGGGAAGCCATACCTGCGATAGTGGTAATACAACAAAAATATCGAGTGGTAATACAACAAAAATATCAAGTAGAAAGTAGCCATACAAGTAATGAAGAGCAATTTTTTTCAAGTGATCAACTAAATCTCTGACACCCACCACTCTTGATTCGGGAGCAATATAAGCCAACCTGAACTACAACCCACAAATATTGCATATATTGGTTATTGCATCCTTTTTGCAAAAGCTTCATTTTATATCTAATAAATTGGAATTAGAAAATTAGAAAATTCGGGCCCAAATTTCATCAATGTAAGTTTTGTTGTGTTTGTGTGACCCATAGGAAGCAGAAATGTGGCATTACTTCAAGTAGATGTTGTGAAGTAACTAGTTGGGCCTCATAAATGAGTACTTTATAAACTGGAAAATCATGCTTGTGAGATCAAATGAAGGGTTTGAGACCATTAGTACCAAGTGGCAGCCATATGGCTGGATTGTTCCGGTTATTAGACCACCACATGCATGGTAGGGTCCACTTATTCGTGACCTGAAAGAAGTCGTGATGTGGTTAGCGATGAGCAACAAGTGCTAATTGTTCTGAGATTTTTTCGGGACTCCTAGGGCAGATGAAGCTCCTAATGATGCACAAGAAGAACGTGAAGATGTTCACCCAGTTGTCACGCCACTTGGAGCTGGAGGATGAGCATAAAGCTAGTTCTAGTAGCAACGTCACCTTCATCTCTGAGGCCAGTCCTAGTGGGGCCTCTAAGACAAGTGTAGTTCATATATTCGTAGGGAACCTAAGAGTTCTTCTAATTTTATCTTATTTATGTTTCTATATATATGCTCTTCTGGAATTCTCTCACCTAAACCCCATATGGAATTATAAATATCATTCAATTTAGAGTAAAATTCCATTAAAGTTTCAGACTCTTCCATTCTAATATTTTTGAAATGGGTCATTAAGAGTTAAAGCCTTGATGTCTTTACTATGCTAGTTCCCTCGTGGGAGACTTTCAATATGTTTCACACTTCCTTCTTGATTTCAGATGTGCAAATGCATTTAAATTCATCAGGAAAACTTCATAGTAAATAACATTGAGAACTTTGACGTCATAGGTATATTACGCTCTCTCATCGGTTCTCCATTTGGATTTATCTTTGGGAGCGTTATTGGTTCTACCACCAACCACGACTTGTTCTATGGGCAAGGTTCATCCTTGTTCGACGATTGCCGAAACCATAGGGTCAAAGGATCTTAGAAAGACCATCATCATATCCTTCTAATAGGCATAGTTATACCCATCAATATATGATGGTTGTGTGACAGTATACCCCTCTTAAGTAAACATCATTCTTAAGCTCTTTCGAATCTCATTCTCGGCAGTTTAGCCTTTTAGGAGGAACCCGCTCTGATACCAATTGAAATTCAATGGAATAGGATACCATGACTATACATGTGGAAGTATATAGAAGATATAGAATGATGGCTATGTCTTATAGGGGGTTAGGACCAAATAATTTTTTTTTGATTAAACACAATTTCTTAATTTAAACTAATGTGCACATTAATCTAAATAAAACAATTTAACATTATGGCTTCTAAGCTATTAGTGAGTTCAACCACATAGACTATAAAAGATGTGGCAATTAAACAATTAGTCTATAAACACAATAATGTACATGTGTGTGGGGGATGTGCTACATATATAATCCTAACATTTATCTAATCATGCATACATATAATTCATCAATTCATTACATAAGCATAATTAAACAAGTACTCAAATACAATCCCAAACACAAGCATGTATCGTAGTTTGGTTTCCCTACTCCACTCATAGTAGATACATTCAACCCATGAGTGTAACAAATTTCACCATCATATGTTTTAAATCAGGTTCACTTCCAATCTTTATAGCCCTATATAAGGACCCTAGTACATACTCCTACCAAATGCTCCCGCAAAAGGCTTGATTTGGTTTTCTATCTACTAACCAAGTACCTTGGTCTTAATACAAGGACCCATGTTTACTGCTATCGGAGGCTCCCTCGGAGACTAACATGCACACACCCATTTTCGGTGGCCTACACATGGACTTTTATTTAAGTCATACACAAGAACTTAGTTGAGTTTAGTAATTAAACACTTATATTCAATCTTACACAAGGAATGAGTGTACATTGACACAATAAATGACAACTCACTATTGAATTGAGCCCCATTGATGTGCCATCTTGGGTTGTTTGATCGATACTTTTCCGTATTTCAATCAGCTCCCATTTGCTCCCCCAATCATGAAGCTGATGATTTTCTAAGGCTTTAGGTTCAAGATTAAACACCTTGCATGTAGTGATCCTTTGAGGCAACCAAGGCGATGAGAGGTATGGTCAATCTCGTACAACTAATGAAATGTTGTAATCATAAAAGATTCACCTAAATAGGTGTTCTAGAGGGTTTAAACAAGGATTTAACTATAGGTTTAAGTCTAATATCTAGAATAAGGTGGAGACCAAGTTCATCTTCAACATTGAGGAAGAATCTTCTTTCAAGTGATGAATCATAAGGAAGATAACTTAGAGGCTTAAGATGAACGATATGATCATGGAATCACCTAGACTTCTATTGCACCCAATGTTTGTATTGTCGGCGAAAAATCGATATTATCACCGATAATTTCTGTATCACTAACTTGCGATACCAAAAACCAAAAAAATCGTTTCTTTTCCAAATATCAGCGATATCTTGTCGATGACGTTGATGTCAACGAAAATATCGATAATCCGATGATTATATCTCTGTATATAGCCTCAAATTCAAAAAAAAAAAATGCGAGAGACATTAGATTAGATAAAGGTAATCGAATAAAATCGAATGGAGCTATCTACGTTGCAGTGGCCGCTGTGGAGGGAACGTGCATTAACTTTTAGGGTTTTGAAGGAGAGGTCGAAGCTCTTTTGCTATTAACTTTACTTTTTAATTTTTTATTTTAATGTGCTTTTTTCACCATTTAAAAGCATGGGTCACTACTATTTTGAATGGAAATAAAACTAATAGTTTAAGTTACTTTTAGAGTGTGAGTTTCACATTATGTAATAAAAGTGGTTCACCACCACTTTACGAACAAAAACCGTAATAAAAAAAATAAAGAATAAAATAGAATGGGATAATTAGGGTAGCCGATTGGGTGCGCTCGAGCCTAGGCCTCACCTAAGATGGTGAGGCCTTTACTGTGGGACCCACCATTATCTATGTATTCTATATCCACATTTTCCATCCATTTTACCAAAATGTTTTTGGCATGAGCCCAAAAATGAAGATCCAAATCTCATGGACCATACAACAACAGTGATTGAATGTTATACCATTAAAAGCTTCTTAGGGTCCACCTTAATCTTTCTATAATGTTCATTTGCCATCCAACTTGTTGCTAAGGTCACATAAACATGGATGAAGGGAAAAATGAAATATCAGCTTGATCCAAAACTTTTATGACCCATTTAGGGTCAATCACCATTGTTTCCTATGATAAGGTCCACTTGAGAATTGGATCCACTTCATTTTGAAGTTCATGCCCTAAAAGGATCTTTTAAAATAAATTGATATAAAATGCATAAATCAAGGTGGGGGCCACTCTCTTAAGTGAGGCAGAGGCCGCACCTCATCCACTCCCGATGGTTAGATGGTTGGATGCATGGATGGATGTTTAGATGGATTAGATGGATTGATGGATGGACGGATGTTTGGATGATTGGATGGGATGGATGGGTTGGTTGGATGGATGTTTGGATGGATGTATGGATGTTTGGATGATTGGATAAAATGGATGGATGGTTGGATGGGATGGATGAATGATCGGATGGGATGATTAGATGGATGGATGGATGGATGGATGTTTGGATGATTTGATGCGATGGATGGATGGATGGATAGGATGGATGTTTGAATGATTTGATGGGATGGTTGGATGGATAGATGGGATGGATGTATGGATGATTTGATGACATGGATGGATGGGATGGATGGGATAGTTGGATGGTTAGATTATTAGATAGTTGGGATGGATGGATAAATGTTTGGATTATTGGATGATTTGATGGAATAGATGGATAAATGGGATGGATGGTTAGATGGATAAATGTGATGGATGGGATGGGATGGTTGTGTGGTTGGATGGTTGGATGGATGGGATGGATGGTTGGGTGGTTAGATGGATGAAATGGATAGTTGGATCATTGTGCATATATATTTTTGTTTAATTTATATATGTTTATTTATGCATGGTTGTAAAATGTATGAATGCATTATGCTTGTTAATTGGTTTAATGAGATTTGAGTGATTGTTGTGCTACTATTGGAATGATTTCTTATGACAGCATATACTTTTACACCCTAATTAAATATAAACTTATTATGTATGCATTCCTTTTACAATTTTTTAATTCTTAAATATGTAAATGTATATTAATTAGGCATCTCTTGAAGTTTCATTGAAAAATTACATCGTTTTCCTATGTTTTCCCCGCATTTCCAATTATTGGCGATAATAATATTATATCTTTATTTCCAGCCAGTGAAACTTGTAGCGATACCAACAACTCGAATACTGATTGCACCAAAAACTCATCCTGATTCCCAAGAATTGAATGCCCTTTTATGAGAAACCGTTTTGCAACTATTATAAAACATATAGTTAACAGCTATGTTGAGATGGTCTAAATAGCCTTCAATGGGATTGAAGGTAATCCGATAGGATCAAATCATTTGTAGATCCCATCGAGAAATTCCATATATATCTTTGTTGGTTATTGGACTCATTATTCAATCATATCGACTGAACCTTCGATTTGATCAAAGACTACTCGAAAACTTTTGTTTTGGGTACACAATTTCACAACATCTTAGCACATATTTTATCCTTACTTATCATGTTCCAATTAGGCTTTTAAGGCTAAGAGATGATCACACAAGCTTTGCCTATTCTGGTTATAATCATCTGGACGTTCAAGAGTTGTTTTGGGTTACTAATAGGATCACAAAGGTACCTCATTTACTTATTATTTTCTCATTAATGCTCATGTCCACTTGTCTCTTCAGTCTTTAGCTTTTAAGGGTTCAACCAACTACATAACGTATGAACTCACGTAATTGACGAACAAGATTTACAAATCAGTGTACTAACATCCATCACGGCCAAAATTGCTAGTGGCATAGAATGTTTCACCCTTCTCTCATAGAACACATATATTAGGAGTTTGATTGGGTCACCACCGCAAAAGTAATGATTACATCTCCCAGTTCGATTCACTTCCTCTAAATTGGTGTTCACACAATCGGAATTTGGATATACTACTACCGACATAATTTAATTATGATACTTAGTTATTAAGCAAGCTTTAATTGAACCAAATTAAAAATATAATTAATTATGAAGTTTTTTTTTTTCTTAAAGTTGGATTAGGAAAAAAGGAGTCCTCTTCTATATAAGGGCTAAGTAGTACGTACACAACATGTATAAAAGATTTATCTCTCTCCTTTATCTTATATTTGGAATAAAGTAATTTTTATCTTTAGTCTTTCTCATGATACATTCTATTCTTTGGTCTTTTTCTTCATTTTCATCGATGGATGCCAAAGCCATCGTCTCAATAATCTTACTTGAATGATTTTATATAATATGTAGTCTGTATTGAACTTTCCAACCTATGGGTCCTAGTTTAAATGTGTTATGAATCAAAATCTATACTTATTTAATATCTAACTATTGAATTAATTGAATTTCATTAAAAGCTTAAGATTTTTTATTTTTCTTAAAAAAAGATTCTATTTCAATAAACATGTGTACACGAATCATAGCTCAAGATTGCTCAACCAATCTAATTCTATATTATGTTTCAACACTAACATCATGGGTTCGAGTGCCCTTTTGTGGAAAAAAAAAATTTGTGACTTCACAATAATAATTTCTACGCTTTACTCTATCTAATTTAAGTCAACATAATATAAGTACTAAAATTAATTAATTTATTTGGAACACATAAGCCCTGATGACCATAGAAAAAAGTCAAATTTAATTTATTGGGATCCATATATACAACTCAAGAAACGACTTATGAGCAATCATGCACGAGGGAGACATGTCAAAGGCCATGTTACATGGTACTTATCTACGCGGTTTTCAAGTTAGTGGGGCATTGACCACTATCGTTGCATGTAGTAGTGGCATTTCTGGCAGTTTCAAGTATGAAATAATAACGCATAACAATCCACTTGTGTGGTGAAAGCTAGCTCTACCCTCATCATGCAGGAAAATATGCCAACAGCGACATCTGAGCTTTAAAATACCAAATGAATGGTCATCAATCGATATTCAAAGACTAGGAGAGGAGTTTCATGTGACTGAGAATCACTTTGGTGGTATGCTGTCCAGAATAATAGAAATTATTTAGAATTTTTCTTTTAAATTTTTATTGTATCTTGTAATTGGATTGCTAATAACAAATTTTCTTTTAAAGATGAATTTACAAAATAAATATCATTATATTAAAGATTGTGATCAATAGAAAATCATTGAAGACATTACCCAGTTGCCTAACAAGAACGGTTAAGATTAAGAGGGCTTTATGGCCGTTGATCCATTTTTAGATCTTGTGACATAATGACTTGATTTTTACGACACGTACAGATGAGTACAGAGCATCGAAAGCGTGTGGACAAAGCGATGAGTTATTTTCAACACGTATAGATGAGCGGAGGATTGAACACGTGTATAACTAACATGACTCGTTGTAATAATAAAGTACTGTAGATGCAATATATATGACACGTGTCTCCGCGTAATTTAATCTCCACTACTTTCCATGATAGTCATCTCTCTCAGAAAATTACAAAATAATATTGCTCCCGTATTGGGAGCAGATTAGGTGCGGATCTTACGGTGGGGCCCATCTTGATGTATGTATTCTATATCCATGCCGTCCATATGTTTTTAATGATAATTTTATGGCATGATCTAAAATATGAAGTAGATCCAAAGATCAGGTGCAACATATCATAGGAAACAGTGGTAATTGAACACTCCACCGTTAAAAAATTCCTAGGGCCCACCGTAATTTTTATTTTCCATCCAACTTGGTAATAAGGTCCCATAAACCTATATTATATGAAGGGGGGAAAGCAAAAATAAGCTTGGTAATAGACTTTTGTGGCCCATAAGAAGTTTTCAATAGTCAAGTGTTTCCTACAGTATGGTTCACCTGAGATTTGGGTCTCTCTGAATTTTTGTATCATGCTATAAAATGATCTTTAAAAACGGATGGACGGAATGGATATAGATTAAATGCATCAATGTGGACCCCACAGTAAGAGACGCACTGTCTTGGGTGAGGCCAGGGCTGCACCTAATCCGTTTCCCATTGTCTTTAGGTGAGTCTTTATGTCATCAATTCCGAAGTGATATGTGTTGGATAGATCTGAACCATTCATTTTGTACACGTGGGTACATTTAATAGGAAGTGTGATTTTAAAGATGGATAATCCATGATAATGTCCACGAGAGGAAAGGTCTAGATGCTCGAATAGCTGCCATGAAAAGTGGGCTCCGCAACATTCCATCTCCCCTTTTCACAACCATCCATCATTTACAACATTTCATCTTTTACACTGTTTGTCCCACCAAATGAATGTGACACATTGTTTAAGGAGGAAAATGTCGAAACATCTTAATTTTTCGATTACTCCTCTTTTGGTATCTGATGCACATAATGAACGGTTGTGATCTATTCCACGTACGCCACACATGCCAAATTAATTAAGCATTAAAGAAAGGGGTAAGATTTGTTTTAAAAGAAACTTTTACACCAAAATACATCCGAATTTGAGATTTTACCAAATAATGCCTGCAAAAACGGAATTCACATGAATGGACTCTCAAGAAATAAAATTACTAAATTACTTTTTTTTTCTTTTTCTTTAAAAGGTGATAAGGTTGAGAATTAAGGGCCACGTGATATGCGTATGCGTTTGACATTCAACCAGCCATCATAAACACCCCACCATGTTAATCACTTGAACAAAAAGATCTGATGGATAGAATCACTGTGTGGGTTGTACATGGATTTGGATGTTTTTGGAGTGTATATTACTTTTTTGGTGAGGCCCACCTTTCATAATTTCATTATCTGATCGTTGTTATAGTACTCATTTAGTGGATGAGATGGACGCTATACACTAAGGATGAAATGGCATGGAGTTGTATTAGATGGGAATAACACCATTATTGTACGATGATTGCATGTATGGAAATACCTTGGTGTTTGGAACATCCAATCCTCACCTTTGGAAAAAAAAATATTATATTCAGCCAAATTCATATTTGGTGGATCATGGATTTGTAATCAATGAATTAGATTCATAATTGATGTCAATAACTTACACATGTATACAATTTAAATGTAACTATATATGGATGGACTGCACGGATAAAACAAATACATCAATGTGAAGCCTATAAATGTAGTGGATTTCAAAATCCACCGGCATGGGACCAAAAGTATTTCCATGCTACGTAGTCCCAATCCTTTTTGTTGACTCCATATGGAATTTGGACTGACCAAATGCATTTTCATCCCACTTAAGCCCATATACCAGGCCCTGACCGAAGTTGATTGCATTCTGCCTTCGCCTGGCCACATTAACTACTTAATGCGCCCAAGTAGAGGCTTTGCGGGGCCCACCATTATGTATAGGTTTTATCTCCCTGGCCCCCACTTGTCCCAGAATCCCGCCTGGCCGCCCCTCTCAGCAAAGTATTCTCTCTCTCTCTCTCTCTCTCTCTCTCTCTCTCTCTCTCTCTCTCTATCTCTCTCTCTCTCTCTCTCTCTCTCTCTCATCTCCGGCCGCCCCTCTCAGCTCTCTCATCTTTCTCTGCTCGTCCGGCGCCCCTCTCACCTCTCTAATCTCTCTCTCTATTTCTCATCCCGCCCGACCAGTAAGGTCAACAACCCAAGTACCCGAACAGCGGAGGCCCTCCGCCTCCCTCTGCTCGTCTCAACTCGAAAGCTCAAAGCTCGAACTGGTCCGATTGCTAACCTAGCCGAGCTCGAGCTGGAGATGCTGGATCGGTCACCGAGTTGAGTTGAGTTCGAGTTGGATGTGCCTAGCGACCGAGCCAAGCCAAGCCGAGCTGAGCTGAGGCCAGCTCGACGCGATTCGGTTCGTTGTATACCCCTAGGAAACAGTGGTGATTGAACCCCCTCTCTATAGAAGTTTTGGATCAAGCTGACATTTTTGTGGTCCCTTCATCTAGATCCTTGTGACCTTATCAATGAGTTAGATGGCAAATAAACATTCAGAGGCCCTCGAGAAGTTTTTAATGGTGGGCATTCAATCACCATTTTTTCCTATGTCCACATGAGATTTGTATCTGCTTGCTTTTTGTAACATAGCTTACAATGAGTTGTGAAAATGGTTAGACGGCATAAATATAAGGCACATACATCACAGTGGCCATATAGTCAAGGATTCATTGAAACTAGATCCACGGTGACATGCTAAACTTGTGCGAGGATATAAACCATTTGTGTTGTTTTTACAACCACAAATAAGTGATTCTCCCATAATCTAACTTCAGCATTAATCATAGCCTTTCATTCTCTCGTAAAAGATCTCCAAATATTCATCTTTGCTGGTGCCATGATTTGGTGTGACAATATCAATGTTATCTCGTAATATTCATCTTTGTTAGTCAAGTGATTTGGGGTCACAATTAGAGTTGTACACAAGTTGGACCAAGTCGATCTTGGCACAGCTCGGCTTGGTTCGGCCAACAGCCAACCCCATCTTGAATTCAGCAGCTGAAATCAAGCCTGTGCAATATTTTCTCAAACATATAAACTACATCTTCAAACACTCACACTTCGAATGCAAATAAGTAAGAACGTTTTGTATAGGCATTTCATTAAACATTTGGTGAACAACATTAATATCAAGATATGAACGTAATCCTACAATGTAAAGTTTTTTAGTTGGGATTTGTTTCTTCGATCTTTCTTTGAATACCCATATTGAGAACATCCTTATACAAGGGTAGTCTAAAAAGCAACACTTCATTAAGGTATTTCATCAAACACCTGACGAGCAGTATCAAGATCAAAATGACCGAGTCACCAAGCCAATTCGATCCAAGTCGATTTGAGTCGTGTTTGAGCCAAGTCGAGTTGAGCTCGGGTAAGCTCGAACTTATCTCGAAATTGTTTCAAGCTCCAAAAATCAGCTCAATTCTGTCCGAATCCAATTTTGAGCCGAGGCAAATCAAGCTTTTCCAAGTGGAGTCAAGCGAGCTGACTGAACTTACTCTCGCGTACAGCTCTAATAACAACATCAACTCTCTCCAAATTTGCATCTCTCTTGGTACTCTGCTAGCTTCAAATATTCATCTTTGCTGGTCTGGTAATTTGGCATGACAACATCTGTGCCATCTCTCTTGCTTTAAATGCAGTCTTCTACACTCTCACAAAGATACTAGTGTACTGCTTGTCTACCAAAGATTAATTAAGTTGCAATATTCATCAAAGGTTTGTCCTCAGCTTGGTTCTCTTTAGGACAAGTTGTTAGTTTGAGAAAGCTCCGAGAGTTTAGCATATCATCCAGTGGTGGCCCATAATCTCTTGATAGACCCACAACATCTCCGCAAATGTGGTGTATGGCATCTCCACATGAATTGCAGCCAAAGCATCTTCTAGTACTGCATCTTCTTATAATGAAAGAAAATGATTAATTCTTTTGTAATCCCTGATTTGTACTAGTGTAAACTCTGTATGTTAGGTGTATATTTTCTATTTAACAGTAATACAACTCATCCGTTTGAGCATGAATGGATTGGAGAAGGTTAAATGAGACTCAAATCCCTTTGCATGAGACTAACTGTTGTCAACTTGAAGGTTTTTGGGCGGCATAAATTACTTTTAGAAAATTTTACAAAAAAATAAAATAAACTACTTAATTAATATAGAATTTACAATCCAGTATCTTTTCAAAAAGGTTTCAATAAGTGCCTTACTAATCTAAAGGCTAGATTGGGAGCTTGTAATTGAAGGTAAATGAGAAATGGAATTGGAGGTAAATGGCTTAGTTATGTTTGGATGGGAGTAAATAAAATACATTTGAAATCCAAATATCCGATGAGAGTAAATGGGAGGAATGGGAATGCATTGAAACCTTTTCATATATTCACACAAGCATATATGATATCTCAAATCAGCTTTAATATTCCAAATCAATGTACATATGTAATATTTAATAGAATTATTATAATAAACCTGTTCAAATATATACTTTGGCTAAAAAAGAGAATTTTTTTAGCCTTGGGTGGACCACAACCATAAGGATCATAAACAAGAAACTTGCCAACCTTTTTAACCATCCATTTAGATTGCAAACCTTTGGACGTACGGTTTGGATCTTTTTTTCTCTTTTTCTTTTTTTTTTTTGGTGATTTTAGTGATGTAGCCGATAATTACATTGTTTTGGAGTATCATTAGTGTATCACATGTATGGTGGACATGTACATAACGGCACTTTTATTTACTCATATGACTCTGCAAGGGAGCTCAAAATGGCATTTTACCCCATTTATTTTCAAATTGTCTCTGGTGGGGAAGATTTCATCTGCAAGCCCATTTACTTCCAATTCATTTTATTTTCACACATTTACTCCCATTCAAACACACTTCAAATGTCATTTACCTCAATTTACTCCCAATTCCCCCTATTTATCTCCATTTAATCCCATCCAAATGGCCCCTAAGTAATTATTCATTTCAATTGGTGCATGCGAGCAAAGTGGTGGTTAGCAACTCTAGTTGGCCCCACCATGATATTATATAAAATCCACTCTGACCACCAAGTGTGTCACTCCTTGTTACTCCCAGGGCCCAAAACTTGGCTCCATCCATGATTCGGGTGGACCACACAATTGGAAACAATGTACAGGGCAACACCCATGCTTAGGGGTCTACACGAACCGAACCAGCTCGGTCAACTCGCTCGACTTGGCTAGAAAAAGCTCGACTCGAAACTAAGTTCGATCTGAGCCGAGCCGTTTTTTACAGCTCGAAAATGAGTTTGAGCCAAGTTCGAGCTGACCCCATCTCGACTCGACTTAGATTAATACTCAGATCGACTTGGATATATATATATATATATATATATATATATATATATATATATATATATATATATATATATATATATATATATATATATATATATATATATATCAAAGTTAAAACTTAAAAATAAAAACCCTAAAATCCTTTCCCATTCCCCCCTTTTCCAAATACACCTGCTCGACCTCAGCACCCTCTCTCTGCCCTGGCCCCTGCTCGTCCCGACCTATGCTCGAGTCCCCAACCCTCTCTCCCTGCTCGTCCCGACCTATGCCCGAGTCCCCAACCCTCTCTCCCTGCTCGTCCCTCTCCCTGCTCGTACCCGACCTCTGCCTCGATCGTCTCACCGTCCGACCAGCGACCAGCAGAGGCTCTTTTGTAGCGAGATGGCAGGATTTTTCACCATCCGATGTCTGATTTTTTGCTGTCTTCTCCCGCTAGGAAGATCTGTAGACTAGTGAGTTTCAGATTTTCTTCTTAATTTTTTTCTCTTGAAATTTGCGTTCCTGTTTTTTATTTTTGGTTGGATTTTGTGGAGATGTTATTGTATGATGTTCCTTGTTGTTGTTGTTGTTTTGATTTTTGGCGAGAACTCGGCTCGAAAGCTCGAAGCTCGAAACTGGCTCGAACTGGTCCGATTGCTGAGCGAGCCGAGCTCGAGCTGGAGATGCCGGCTCGGTTATCGAGCCGAGCTGAGCTTGAGCTGGGTGTGCCTGGTGACCAAGTTGAGCCGAGCTGAGGCCAGCTCAACTCGATTCGGCTCTATGTACAGCCGTACCCATTCTCCAAATGTTTTTGTTAGTGTCACCCATATGAATCACAAATAGTCCTGATTTTTGGGCTCAATACTATATTCTAGGTGTGTCATCTAATGATTTCATATAATCTTCATAGTGGACCTATAAAGTTTAAGGGTAGATATCTCTTTTCTAATTTATTTCCCTTCATGTGGCCCATATGAATCAAATTTAGCTTGATTATTTGGCCCTACACCTAACGTGAGATTACATATCAAGTAGTCAAAGTGAATTTCAGTGTCCCTCTCCTAAGTGTTCCAAAGAATGGGTGTTTAAAAGAATAAAAATAAAAATAAATCAATAGTGTGTATGTGAGATCCACTCCAACATTAGATATTTCATCCTTTGTTAGGCCGAAAGTTTAAAAAATTAAGCCGATTTGTGACCTAAGTGTAAGCCATACCAAAGGAAATAGTTGAGAGAGAGACAATCACCCTTAATTTTTACTAGTCCTACCAAGATGATTATATGAAATACTCCAACCGTTAGGTATGATACGAGAATTTAGGCCTGGAGCCCAAAAGTCAAGCCCATCCATAATTCATGTGGCTCACACCAAGAAAAACCATTTAAAGGGCAAACATTATCTCATACATTGTTTTCAATTTTATAGTCCACCTGAATCACAATGGAGTTGGGTTTTGGTCCCTGTGCTTAAAAGGGGGTGACACACTAGGTGGTCAAGGTCGGCTTCACACAAACATCACAATAGGGTCCACCTGAGCCACCATCCCTTTGCTCGCATGGGCCAACCAAAAGGAACGAAAGGTACTCGAATGATACTTAGATAAACGAGGTAACTCATTAAAAACCTTTTTGAAAATGTACCAAAATGTAAATTCTATATTAGTAATTATTGTGAGATGTCTTCAACCTGTACATGGAACATGGGTTCGATTAATCGACCACCCTGATCGATCAATCAAGTGAACCTCGAATTATACATATTGGTCTCTGGATAGTTTTGGACGGTCTCTATTGATCGAACTATCAGGTTGATCGATCTACGAATTCAGAAAAACCTAATTAACTCTCTCGACACTTTTGCACTTGTTTAATCAAATATACTCGATCGATCGATCGAGGACTGCTCGATCGATGTCAAATGATCCATCCATAAATCGACAGCGTTCGCGGTTCTACATAAGTATGCGATTTATTTCCTATTTCAATTGTAACGCTACATATATCGAGTGTAATCGAAATTAGAGTATTCTAAGACATCATAAAGGGTTCTATAGAGGAAAAGCAAAGGTTTTGGAGAGTTTCCAAAGAGTTCTAATTAGTATCAGTGCATCAATCTCTTATAATTTTGTTTTCATAATGAATCACTTTTGTTTTGTGCTATGGTTTTTTCTCGCAAGAATTTTCTACATAAAAAATCATGTGTACTTGTGCATATTTTATTTGTATTTGTTTTATTGTTGAGTGATTTGTATTAGGGTTTGCCTCCACGACTTCCCAAACAGTAATTAGGTTTTTTTTTTTTTGGGTAAAATCCCCTTATTTTCATGGTATGGATCGAAATGAATTATGTCCGTAGAATCCTTGTGGGTTGTGTCAGGCCGTGCCATACATGAAATGAAAGCTTTTGGGTGGCCTACATATTTATAGTATGGTCTACCAGATGATCTAATTGGCTTGATTTCTTGTTGGTTTGATCAATGCAAGTGGGATACACTCCAAGGAAAGGTTGGATGTCATAGGCAACCACATGAGTTCGACCGTAATCTTATCATTTATTCAATTTCAAGGAAAAAAACATTTTGAAAGCATGTTTTTGACGTAGTTCTAAAAAAAGGTTTCTACACCTGCTTTTTTGGTTACACTTAGTTTAGGTAATAACTCAGTGGGTGTCCTGACCATCGGGCCCACCTTGATGTATTTGTTGGATATCCACTCAGTCTAAAATGAAATAGATCCAAATCTCAGGTGGACTATACAAAACAGGAAACAGTATAACCTTATCATCTGGTTGGATGTATTTGTTGGATACCCACTAAGCTATTGCCCAAGACTCACCCAATCCCCACCATTGAATTTATATTTTGAGGATATGTTTAAAAGGGCACAGATTATTGTGACCGAGCCAGCCAGGTGGGTGCAGCCCTAATTGTGGGCCCACCTTGATGCATGTATTGTAAGTCCACGCCATCCATCTGTTTTGCCAACTAATCTCGAGGCATGGACTCGAAACTAAAGCAGATACAAAAATCTCAAGTGGAACGACACAGTAGGGATTGAATTCCCACCATTAAAAACTCCTTGAGGGCCACAAAAGTTTTTCAATTAGTTGATATTTGTATTATTTTTCTTAATCCACGTGTGTTATCTTAACAATAACTTGGATGACAAATAAACATTATGATAGACTCTAGAAAGTTTTTTATGATTGGCATTCAATAACTAACATTTCTTGTGGTGCGGTCCACCGGAGATTTTTATCTGCTTCATTTTTTGGATCACGCCAACATGGATATAAATTAAACACATACATCAAGGTGGGCCGCACCACTTGTTTGGATCTGGGTTCACGCATTCGGAAACAAACTAAACCCTTTACTCCAAGATGGGGAGCTGATTAGGTGCAGCCCGGCCTCACCCAAGACGTGTGGCCCTTACCATGGAGCCCACCTTGATGTATGTATTCTATATTCATGTTGACCATCCATTTCCTATATTATTTTAGGACATAAGTCCAAAATTGAAGCAAATCAAAATCTTAAGTGGACCATACTATAGGATAGAGTGATGATTGAACACACCACCGTTAAAAAATTCTAGGGTTACTCAAGTGTTTCTGTAATGTGTAGTTGCCATCCAACCTATTGATAACGTCATAGAAAACTAGATGAAGGTTAAACGATATATATATATATATATATATATATATATATATATGGAAAAGGTACTATGCGCTCGAGCGGATGGGAACGTCCCATGAGGTCGAGCTGTGTGGGCCCCACCGTGATGCGTTTCGAACATCTACCCCATCAGTCAGATGCACCATTCCATCATGGGCCTAGGTCTCAAAAATCAAGTCAATACATAACTTTTGTGGGCCACACCACATACAGAAGTTGAGAGGGGCCGTGCACCATTAAAACATTCATTATCATTTTTTGGGCCAACCGAGATGTGGTTTGAAAATCCAGCCCATCCATTATGTGTGTCCACTTGGAAGAGGTTTCAGACCAAGTTTCAAATGCATACAAATTTCAGGTGGGCCCTACCAGGTGCTTTTATATGTTTTTGGCATGTCTTCACATTTTTTTAGATAGTATGGCCCACCTGAGTTCCGTATACGGCTGATTTTTGGGATATCCAATAATTTAAAGGGAAACCATCAAATGCACGATGTTGATGGTCGACATGCATCACGGTGGGGCCACACAGCTCCACCTCGTGGGAGCTTATCGTGAGCTCGAGCGCATATATATATATCAGTTTAATTCAAAACTTTCCTAGCTCACTAGAAATTTTTAATGGTATATCATCGCTGTTTTCTTTAGTATCTGGATTTATTTCAATTTTAATCCCGTACCCTAAAATGAGCTGGAAAAAAAGAAGACCGGGTGAATATAAAATACATACATCAAGGTGGGCCCCACAGTAAGGGACGCACCTAATCCACTCCTTCCAAAATGAGTAGGCAATTGGGTCTTTGCATAACCGTGTCGTACAAGCCAACGGAAACTTCATGCAGATGACGTGTCACGCATCTTCTCTACGCCTAACATTGTCATATAGTGCCATTTTATCAAGAGGATATGAGGCAATGACAAGTGCGTCCCACGTGGCACCCCGACACGTATAATCTAATGTGAGGGATCACTAGATTGAAGTGGTGATTCATCGCACACGTACAAGAAATCTCGGCCACTCATGCACCAGTTTAAATGTAAGATGTTCACTCATTAAATGCGGGGCGTGTAGGTAGAAAATAGGCCATTAGTCGAATAGGCCACAGCACAGGGAATAATGGCGATGGGATGCCAACCTTAGGATTTTGTGGGGCAACGGGTATGAATATTTCATCTGACCCGTTCATCAGGTGTCAATCATCAGGACCAAGAAAAACCAAAATATCAGGCGAACGGACGTGGATTCGCTACTGACTGTGTGAGTAGCGAGGTTTGCTACTGAAGTGACGTCACTAAGTTCTTTGGGTCCCACCATGATGTATGTGTTATATCAACACCGTCCATCCATTTGTAGATATCATTTTAAGGCATGATCCAAAGAATGAGATAGATCCAAAGCTCAAGTGGACCATACCACAGAAAGCAGTGAAGACCGTAGATGCCTACTGTTGAAACCTTCCTATGGCCGCTATGATGTTTCTTTGAGATTCAATGTGTTTATAAGTTAATAAAGGCATGTAAGAAGGGAAAACATAAATATTAGGTTGATCGAAAACTTCAGTGGCCACCAAGTAGTTTTTAAAGGTAGCCATTCAATCTCCATTAATTTCTATTGTGGTGTCCACTTGAGCTTTGGATCTTACTCATTCTTTTGCTCATGCTCTTAAAATCATCTTTCCAAATGGATGAACGGTGTGGATACAACAAATGCATTATATTGGGGCCAACGGAACTTGGTGACCTCACATCATTACTGAATCTCGCTACTCATGCTGTCAGTAGCAAATTCGCCTCCTAGGCAAACCAAACCACTTAGAGTGCGGATTAGGTACAACTAGGGGTGTACATCGGGCTGAACCGAGTCGAACTGGCCTCAACCTTGCCTAGCCCTGGCCAACATGTCCAGCCCGAACTCGGCCTGGTCAGCAATTGGGCGAGTTCGGGCCAAGTTCGGGCCAGTTTCAGACCTGCTTCATCTACAAAGGGACCCACGATTTGGACGGCCTGGATTGCTGTAAATCTATGACACCTGTGAGGTGGATGAGTCACTGTCACTTCAAAGATGAGCGGTGAACTATCCCAGAAGTCGAGAGAGAGAGAGAGAGAGAGAGAAAGAGAGAGTTTTAGGGTTTAGGGTAGGGGTGGCGTTCTCACTTCTCTGTCTCAAATGGTTAGGGTAAGGATTTAGGATATATATATATATATATATATATATATATATATATATATATATATATATATATATATATATAAAAACGGCGGAGTCGGGCCAGGTCAAGTCGGGTTTCGAACCGAGTCGGGCCGAACTGGGACCTATTCGAACTCGGCCCAAACTCAGTTTCAAGCTGAAGAAAATGGCCCGTCCTGGACCAAACTCAGTTCTGGGTCAGGCCGAGTCGAGCTTTTTCGGGTCGAGTCGCGCGAGTTAACCGAGCTACCCCGGTTCATGTACAGCCCTAGGTACAACCCCCTCTAGGACCCGGCTAAATATATACGAACGGTCATGTCAGGGATATGTGGAGCTCTCTCTCTCTCTCTCTCTCTCTCTCTATATATATATATATATATATATATATATGTGTGTGTGTGTGTGTGTGTGTGTGTGTGTTTGTGTCACGCCCCAAACCCGAAAATCGGATTCACAGGAACCACGATCGCCGAGTACGGTGCCGACAGCCTCCGTAGTACCCCATTCTCGGCTCCTAACGTCCATACGCCAAATTCCGATCTTCGGATCCTACAAGGAGGATTTTTTTTTTTGTACATCTAACTCATAATAAGCATAACCACAAGATTACCCAATTCACAAAGGCAACATCATCATCACATATCCACTAATATAATCATTTGAGTACAATGTTGAAAGGGAAATACATAAATCGAAATCAAAGCTACAGAAGACCGCTGCACGCTCCAAGCTCAATACTGCTGCAACCTAACTGATAAGGGTCGAATATTACATATCAGACCCTAATTAGTGCATGATTTTACGTACATGATAATGCTTAATGGAATATTTTAATTATATTTTTGTTACAGGATGAAATCAGGAGCGTTGATGGAAAAAGAGTACTACAAGCGTGGATTTGATGTTCCAAAGTCACCAGAGCAAGGGACGCACTCCAGAGAACTAAGACTGAAGAATTCACATGTCAGGGACCCGAGAAAATCAAGCCGTTCACGTTAAAAAGGCCCAAAAATGGTCCAGAATGCAAGATCACATGGTTTTCGTCATCCGATTGACTCGAAACTTCATACATGGCCTGGAAGCCATAAATAAACTGTACATATTAAATTTCAACCATTGGATATCTCGAGAAGTGGGCCAACGGACAGATCAGCCCATTAATCTCCAATTTTAGGCCCGCTTATAATCTGGATATACTTCAAAATTGACCCAGATAAACAGGATGGATGGATTGGATTTCTCTACAGCATCGTAGTGGACCCCGCATCGGACCATTCAAATCCATAAACGCTGGTTTGACCGACTGTCTTCAGCGAAAACGGCAATTGCCGTTACAGCGTTCGCATAGCACCACCATCGGTTGCTCTTGTGGGCCCCATACATTGCCCAAACGGACAATCCAAGCCGTCCACCAGAATTTCAGTGTCCCTATTGCCAACTTGTAGGTGACCGAATTTCAAAAGAGAGCGTTTATGGAAATCTAACTGTTCAAAAGCAGGTTGGACGGTAGAGCAGGAAATCAGGTGGACCGCATCAAAAGCTTTCCAAAATAGTCATTTACAACTGAAATTTCGAGTATATTACAATGGACGGCATGGATTTACAATCAGAGCTCGATCATGGGTCATCTGACACCACTGACTTCAAATGGAAAGTTCCGTTTTGCTGCTATCGTGAAACAGGGACTTGCGGTCCCCTGTTGTGGGCTCCACACATTGTTCTAACGGACAATCCGAACCGTCCATCAAAGTCCCTGGGTCCCTCTCATCCAAGCCTAGTTGACAGAGTTGAAAAAGAGAACGAGGATTGATTTTTTTAACCGTTCAAAAGAAGAATGAACGGTAGGTTTAAAATCACGTGGGCCGCATCAGCAGACAGGAAAACAGTTCATTCTCTATCGAAATTCCGTCCTGCATCCATTGGACGGATCGGATTATCCAAAATAATGAAGGAATGGGTCCCACCAACGTTGCAGCGCGATCAATGCAACGCCCTGTTTACGCACGACCGACGCTGTCCAACTTTCGTACCGGTTGTGGCCCACCATACTTGATCAGATGAAAGATCTGATCCGTCCATCATGAAGATAACTTGAAAACGTCCTAAGGGACGATGTTTATATGGTAACTGAGCAAGGAAAGATGTGTGGTTTTGCATCTGAACTCGGCAGCGAAAGGGAGTCCGCACGCGGCTGCTGCTGCGACAGCGTTTCCACCGCCTACACTGCTATAAGAAAGAGAGAGAGAGAGAGAGAGAGAGAGAGAGAGAGAGAGCTCGTTTGGAAGGGGGACAGATCCAGGAAGAAAGCAAGAGAGAGAGAGTTCGTTTTGGAGAAGCAAGAGATAGAGAGGAAGAAAGAAGGGAGAGATTGGAAGGATGTTTTTCTTTTATCATCTATATTTTTCTTTCTTTCCAGTTGATTCCATGAGTAGCTAAATCCCTTAGCTAGGGCTGAGATGAAGCCTCCAACTTGAATAGTCCTTGTTTGTTGATTTAATCCTAATTTAATTGATTTGTTTCTTTCTCTAGTATGCTTAATTGAAAGTTTTGTGCTTCTCCATTCTAGGAGCTTAACCAAAGTCTAGTTATGGATGTTGTTTGGAACATTATCTAGGTGCTTGTGTCTGACCATGAACAGGTTTCTATAGAGGAAGAAACAGGAATTTACATCTCTTCATGCCTGACCATGGATGGAAAGATGTGATCCATATGCTTTAAGGAATTATACATTCTGTGTGCCCGACCAAGGACATAGAGTGCGCTTTATTTATTTTGATATCAATCTGGATTAGGGTGAATCAACAGGTAAAACAAGGTTTATAATAATTAGGGGTGGATTCGAAAGTCCTAGTCTTCTCCTTAATTGAATTTTCCTTATTGCTCTTGGTTATTTTTCCATTGATTTTTATTTAGTTTATTCAATTACTATCTCAAATATTTTTTGGATTAGTTAAGAAGAGTCTTTAATTTTGAATTGTGACAACCAGTCCTCGTGGGAACGATCTCGTAATACGTACCATATTTACATCTGATTCGTATAATTGCGAGTTTAAAATCATTTAAATCAGGTTGGTTTAAATAAAACATCAAGTTTTTGGCGTCGTTGCAGGGGACTGTTTCGGTCCAATTGGATTTAGGATTCTCTCTTATCATAATTCATAGTCTTAGTTTTTTTTTACTAACTTTAGGTTAAATTTTTTTTTAGAAACTAGCCTATTTCCTGTTTTGTAGGGACCTGATATAAACTACTAATTTGGTAATCTCTTTTCAAATTTATTTTTTTTTTCTAATTTCTATTTTTAGAATTAGGGTTTTATTTTTTTTATTTTTTTTAGAAATTTTCTATTTCTAGGCTTTCTTTTTTTTAGAAATTTCCTATTTTCTAATTTTAGATTTTGATTCTTCTTTCAAGTAACTTTTTATTTTCTAGTTTTAGAAATTTTTTTTTCCCTTTTAGAAACTAACTTAGCTTTTATTTCTAAAATTAGAAAATTTTTTTTTTTTTTAGAAATTAACCGTTGCTTAGGATTTTTTCTAGCATTATTTTAGGAAATTTAATCTATTTTTGTTTTTTTTTTTTTTTTTGTTTACAGGAATTGAGGAAGGAAGCTGCTAAATATCATTGTCTTCAAAAGGAGGAGCTCTCAAATCTTCAGACATTCATCATCTCCTTTTCCGAGTTCTTCCTTCCAATTCTCGTTTACATAGCTTTCTCTTGTTTTTAGGAATTCATAACTTTTTCTTTTAGTTTTATTCATCTTAGGTTGCATCTTAGTTTAGTTTTCTTTCTTATATTGATAACATAGTTTATGCTAGGACGTAGATCTCTAAACATAGAACTAGCACCTTTTGATCCTGAAATAGAAAGAACATTTCATAGAAGATTTAGAAACATCCTATTTGAAATGGCGGAAGAGAATGGAACTAAAGCTCTTAGAGATTATTCAGCTCCTGTCCAATTCAATACGCCGTCATGTATAGTGTTGCCTGCCACCACGGCAGCATACTTTGAACTTAAACCTGAGGTCATACAATTGTTGCCCTCCTTTTATGGTTCAGATAAGGAGGATCCATATCATCATGTGAAAGAATTCTTAGACATTTGCTCCACCTTTAAGTTCCAAAACTTTTCAGACGATTCGATCCGTTTGCGCCTCTTTCCTTTTTCTTTGAAGGATAAGGCGAAAGCATGGTTGAATTCTCTAGGAGTTGGGTCTATTACTACATGGGACCAACTGTCTAAGAAGTTCTTAAACAAGTTCTTCCCGGTTCACAAAACTAATGCTCTCCGTAGAGAAATTACGAATTTCACACAAAAAGAGGGTGAGCACTTTCATGAATGTTGGGAAAGATGGAAGGATTTACTTCTTAAATGTCCACACCATGGTTTTGAAAAGTGGCAACAGGTTCAATACTTCTATGATGGTCTGACACCCCAAAATCGTCACATGGTTGACGCCACCAGTGGAGGGTCATTCATGACCAAAAGTGATGTTGAAGCATGGAATTTCTTTGAGACCTTGTGTGAAAATTCCCAGCAATGGGACTACTCAAATAGAGGTGAAAGGAGTCCCCAACCACAGAAGAAAGGTGGTATATATGAGGTAGGAGTCACGCCAGATCTTTATGCCAAAATTGATAGCCTGACAAAGAAAGTGGATGCTTTAATGTTAAATAATGGACCTCCACAAACAACTCAAGTCGAGTCATGTGCCATATGTTCTAGTCCCGCCCATCCTACGCCGTCTTGTCCATCTAGTTCAGCATTTTCAGAATTTCTCCCTGAACAAGTACATGCTATGAACACCTTTCGGAGACCTGGGAATGATCCTTACTCAGACACCTACAACCCAGGGTGGGCTAGACATCCAAATTTCTCTTGGGCAAAAGGACCACAACAAGGAGGACCATCTGGAAATCCTCCTATGCAACCTTACTCCCAAGTTGGCAGTCAACAACCTCAGCAGTTCTCACAGTATCAACAAGTGCCTCCACAATCTAGGAAACCATCTCTTGAGGACACACTCAATCTTTTTATGCAGAGTTCACTTCAATTTCAAAAAGACACCCAACATACCTTACTAGCTAACCAGCAGAGTTTACATGCAAATGCGCAATCCATTGCCAAGCTGGAAGTACAGTTGGGTCAACTTGCTGTCACATTGAGTGAGAGAGAGAAGGGCAAGTTCCCTAGTCAACCTGTGGTAAATCCAAAAGGACAGTATGAGATTGGCTCTAATTCAAACCAAGAACAATATCATGAGCAAGCCAAATCAATCATTACCCTTAGGTCCAGTAAACAGATCGAGAACAAAGTAGAGATGCCTAGGGAAGAATCAAAGTCCAATGCGGAAGATCAAAATGAAATGGAGAGACATACTAGTGCATCCAAAGTCCAACAACACTCTGACTCTCCAGGAACCACTCATGTGCCATCTTATGTGCCTAAAGCACCTTTTCCTCAACGTCTGGCACCGGTTAAGAAAGGAAACAACTTTAATGAGATATTGGACATGTTTAAGCAAGTGCAAATCAACATTCCGTTGCTTGATGCTATCAAACAAGTTCCTGCTTACGCTAAGTTTCTTAAAAATTTATGCACTCAAAAGCATAAGATGAATGTTCATAAGGAGGTCTTCCTTGCGGAGCAACTCAGCTCCATGATTCAACACAACACTCCTCCTAAATTTAGGGATCCAGGAGCTCCTACCATTTCTTGCGTCATAGGAGAGCATAAGGTTCAGAAAGCGTTGCTTGATTTAGGGGCCAGTGTTAATTTGTTACCATATTCGGTCTATGAGCAGCTAGGACTTGGTGAGCTGAAACCAACTAAAATAACACTCCAACTAGCTGATAGATCTGTCAAGGTGCCCCGTGGTGTTATTGAGGATATGCTAATCCAGGTTGACAAATTTTATTTTCCAGTGGATTTCATCGTTCTAGATACTCAGCCTGTCCAGAATCCTACAAGTCAAATCCCGGTTATCTTAGGACGTCCATTCTTGGCCACATCCAATGCAATCATAAATTGCAGGAACGGAGTTATGAAGCTATCTTTTGGTAACATGAATATTAAACTCAATGTTTTTAATGCTGGACAACAAATGTCAGACTTGGATGATATATTTGAAGTGAACATGATTGAGAGTCTAGTGCATGACTCTTTCCTTGAAACTTCTGAAGACGCTCTTGAGACTTGTTTAGCACATTTTGGCAGAGATTTTGACATAGAAAGTTCCATCCAGGAAGTCAATGCATTGCTTGACTCTAATCCAGAAATGAATACAACAAAATGGAAAGCTAGAGTGGAACCTCTTCCACCATTTGAGTCTAAACTGGTCCCATCTATTGAGAAACCACCCAAAGTCGACCTTAAACAATTATCTGAAACTCTCAAGTGTGCATTTTTAGGACATTCTGAAACCCTGCCTGTCATCATAGCTGCTAACCTTGACAAAGAACAGGAGGGTAAATTGCTTAATGTTCTTAGAGAACATAAGGCAGCTATTGGGTGGACAATAGCGGACATAAAGGGAATAAGCCCCGCGGTGTGTATGCATCGTATTCATCTTGAAGAGAATGCGAAAACATCGCGTGAAATGCAAAGGAGGCTTAACCCTAACATGAAAGAGGTCGTTCGGGCTGAGGTGCTAAAATTGTTAGATGTTGGTATCATTTACCCCATTTCAAATAGCACATGGGTCAGTCTAGTTCAAGTTGTTCCTAAAAAGTCTGGGATTACGGTGAGAAAGAATGAGGATAATGAGTTAGTACCAACGCGCATGACTACGGGTTGGCGAGTTTGTATTGATTACCGTAAATTGAACCTGGTCACAAGGAAGGATCACTTTCCTCTTCCTTTCATAGACCAGATGCTTGAGAGATTGGCAGGGCATAGCTATTATTGTTTCCTGGATGGTTATTCCGGGTATAATCAGATTCCCATTGCTCCCGAGGATCAAGAGAAAACCACATTTACATGTCCTTTTGGCACATATGCCTATCGGCGTATGCCATTTGGATTGTGTAATGCGCCTGCGACCTTCCAACGATGCATGATGAGTATTTTTTTAGATATGGTTGAGCGTTTTCTTGAGATTTTCATGGATGATTTTTCAATTTTCGGCTCTTCATTTGATGAATGTTTATATCATCTATCTCTTGTCTTGGAAAGATGTGAAAAAACGAACCTGGTATTGAATTGGGAAAAGTGTCATTTTATGGTTCAAAAAGGGATTGTACTCGGGCATGTTATTTCAAGTAAAGGCATTGAAGTTGATAAAGCCAAGATTGATTTAATTTCTAGCCTTCCTCCACCCAGAACGGTTAAGGAGATTAGATCATTCTTAGGGCATGCGGGATTCTACAGGAGATTCATTAAGGATTTTAGCAAAATTTCTCGACCCTTATGCAATTTACTAGCTAAAGATGTTGCTTTTGTCCTTAATGATGAATGTCGGCAAGCTTTTGATAAGTTGAAGCATTTACTGACTTCTGCTCCAATCATCCAACCACCTGACTGGAGTTTACCTTTTGAGCTTATGTGTGATGCTTCGGATTATGCTATTGGAGCCGTCCTAGGACAGAGATTGAACAAAATGCCTCATGTCATTTATTATGCTAGTAGGACTCTAAATGATGCACAGCTTAACTACTCTACCACTGAAAAAGAATTGTTGGCGGTGGTATTTGCTCTAGACAAATTCAGGTCGTATCTCATAGGATCAAAGGTTATAGTGTTCTCAGATCATGCAGCATTGAAATATCTTCTTTCTAAAAAAGACGCTAAACCTCGATTGATTCGGTGGATTCTCTTGCTACAAGAATTCGATATTGAAATTCGGGATAAAAAGGGTTCCGAAAATGTAGTAGCCGACCATTTGTCTAGACTTGTCTTAAAGTCCACAGTGGATCCTTTGCCAATGAATGAGTCTTTCCCTGATGAACAACTTCTAACTATTTCTCAATTACCTTGGTACGCGGACATTGTAAACTATCTTGTTACAGGTCAACTTCCTTCTCATTGGACTAAACAAGATAAATCCAAATTTCTTGCTGAGGTTAAACATTTCTTTTGGGATGACCCATACTTATTCAAAATTTGTCCTGATCAGATTATTAGGAGATGTGTGCCTGAGAGTGAGTTTCATAGTATAATCTCCTTTTGTCATGATCATGCCTGTGGTGGTCATTTTGGTTCAAAGAAAACAGCTGCGAAAGTCTTACAAAGTGGATTTTATTGCCCTACACTGTTTCGAGACACCCATGCCTTTTGTTCAACATGTGATAAATGCCAACGTACTGATAATATTTTCCACAGGAACATGATGCCACTTACCAATATTCTCATGGTTGAAATATTTGATGTTTGGGGTATTGACTTTATGAGCCCATTTCCCCCGTCATTTGGTTATGTGTATATCCTTGTGGCCGTCGACTATGTCTCTAAGTGGATTGAAGCAGTGCCATGTAAAACGAATGATCATAGAGTTGTGGTCCGTTTCTTAAAAGAGAATATCTTTTCTCGTTTTGGCACTCCTCGAGCTATTATAAGTGATGGGGGTACTCATTTTTGCAATAAACCGTTTGAATCTTTAATGAAGAAATATTCCATCACTCATAAAGTTGCAACGCCATATCATCCACAAACAAGTGGTCAAGTTGAGGTGTCAAATCGGGAGATTAAACAAATTTTAGAGAAAACTGTTCGCCCCGATCGTAAGGATTGCTCGCAACGGTTAAATGATGCTCTTTGGGCATATTGTACGGCCTTCAAAACTCCGATTGAAATGTCTCCATACAGGCTTGTATTTGGGAAAGCCTGTCACTTACCTGTGGAATTAGAACATCATGCTTATTGGGCCATCAAAACTTTTAATTTTGATTTACACAAGGCCGGATCACACCATAAACTTCAACTCAATGAGTTAGAGGAAATTCGAAATGAGGCATATGAGAATGCAAAAATTTATAAAGAGCAGACAAAAATCTTCCATGATAAATCAATTCTTCGCAAGACATTTGAACCGAACCAGAAAGTATTATTGTACAATTCCAGGCTACGCCTCTTTCCTGAAAAACTACGTTCGAGATGGTATGGTCCTTATCGAGTGGTAAAAGTATTCCCTCATGGAGCAGTTGAGATTCAAAATTTAACAGACGGGAATATCTTCAAAGTAAATGGTCAACGGCTGAAACCATATTTAGATGATTTGGTGAATAAAGATGTGGAGGAAATTTATTTGGCGGACCCAGGTTATCAAGATTGATTAGTTCATGGTCCACTCTTGTCTGGCTGAAGATGTTAAACTTAGCGCTCCTGGGAGGCAACCCAGTTTTTCATTCAATTTCACTTTTCTCATTCATGAGTTCAATGTTTGTGGGTAGCATTACTGCAAACCCTCACGAGACTACAACTCGTCCACTAGGGGCAACCTAGGGGTTTAAAGGCTTGTTGCATACGCTAAATGCAATCGAGAGCACCTGTGAAAGTGGTATAGATAGGATTTTCTTTTTGCGTTTTTATCATTTTGCTTTTGTTGATTTCTCTCTTATGCTGACTCGCTCTTACATGGATATTTTTTTTTTGGAATGCCTCTAGATTCTTTCATACATATACTATTTGTCCATCACTCGTCTTTTATTTTCGTTGTCTCATATGCATTTCATGCTTATTTCTTTTCCATTGAGGACAATGTAGATTTTAAGTTGGGGGTGGGCGATTAGACTACCTGTGATCAGGTTACCTCATCAGTATTTCTTGGTCTTGAGCACAAATTGTGAAAATTTTTAAATTTTTCTGGAATTTCTTGTGCATTTGAAGTGATTGTGAAGGATAAGGGTGATTTTAACATTGCAAGGTACAGAATGTCGGTAATTTATAACTCTTGGATTCAGCCATCCGTTAGATTTCACAGTTAAGTTTGAATTGTTAACCCATAATTAGAACTTTTAAACATTGATTGAGTCATGATCTAACATATCACATCTCGGTTGCACATTAAGGTTCCGTTTCAACATTGAATGATTAACTTAGTAATCACTAAGCATGAAAGAAACCAGCCTGAAATTTTTAGTTTCGGTCTATAACTAAGAATTGAGAGAAAGCGTAAGTCATATAATCTTAACCATAGGTTTGCTCCCTATAGGTGTAGATTCGATTCCCTATGGTTGTCATTTGAAAAGGTTAGGCGACAAGTTTTCGCCATAGGTTTGCTCCCTATAGGTGAGGACTTGATTCCCCTCCTTGGCGTTACTATTCATAAAGAAAAGCAAAGGCTAGTAGAATGAAAAGTTAACCTATCAGGCAAGTGTTGGTTTCAGTTGTCATGCATTCTGTTGTTAATTACTAAGGATATCATGAAATTGACAATTGGATCTCTTAATGATAGTAAGCCGAGATTACACTATACGCTCGTGGAACTCAATGTTTAGAATATTCTAATTATTGGATTAATATTTTGAAATTGATTTGAAGTTTATCGTGAGCTTGATTCCAAAAAGGAAAAAATTCTGTGCACCGTTCATGAATCTTAAGATTCTCGTGCCTTGACGATCTATTCACAAGTCACTCGGGTTCTCAGGAATTGTCTTTTATTTCTAAAATTATTTTTTTTTTCGCATGTTTTGCTTGGGACTAGCAAAATGCTGGTTGGGGGTTGTGATAAGGGTCGAATATTATATATCAGACCCTAATTAGTGCATGATTTTACGTACATGATAATGCTTAATGGAATATTTTAATTATATTTTTGTTACAGGATGAAATCAGGAGCGTTGATGGAAAAAGAGTACTACAAGCATGGATTTGATGTTCCAAAGTCACCAGAGCAAGGGACGTACTCCAGAGAACTAAGACTGAAGAATTCACATGTCAGGGACCCGAGAAAATCAAGCCGTTCACGTTAAAAAGGCCCAAAAATGGTCTAGAATGCAAGATCACATGGTTTTCATCATCCGATTGACTCGAAACTTCATACATGGCCTAGAAGCCATAAATAAACCGTACATATTAAATTTCAACCATTGGATATCTCGAGAAGTGGGCCAACGGACAGATCAGCCCATTAATCTCCAATTTTAGGCCCGCTTACAATCTGGATATACTTCAAAATTGACCCAGACGGTTTAAATAAGAAATGAAACAGGATGGATGGATTGGATTTCTCTACAGCATCGTAGTGGACCCCGCATGGGTGGCGTGTGTATTGAGGACATGTGTAGCCGCGCCGCACCGGACCATTCAAATCAGTAAAAGCCGGTTTGACCGACTGTCTTCAGCGAAAACGGCAATTGCCGTTATAGCGTTCGCATAGCACCACCATCGGTTGCTCTTGTGGGCCCCATACATTGCCCAAACGGACAATCCAAGCCGTCCACCAGAATTCCAGTGTCCCTATTGCCAACTTGTAGGTGACCGAATTTCAAAAGAGAGCGTTTATGGAAATCTAACTGTTCAAAAGCAGGTTGGACGGTAGAGCAGGAAATCAGGTGGACCGCATCAAAAGCTTTCCAAAATAGTCATTTACAACTAAAATTTTGAGTATATTACAATGGACGGCATGGATTTACAATCAGAGCTCGATCATGGGTCATCTGACACCACTGACTTCAAACGGAAAGTTCCGTTTTGCTGCTGTCGTGAAACAGGGACTTGCGGTCCCCTGTTGTGGGCTCCACACATTGTTCTAACGGATAATCCGAACTATCCATCAGAGTCCCTGGGTCCCTCTCATCCAAGCCTAGTTGACAGAGTTGAAAAAGAGAACGAGGATTAATTTTTTTAACCCTTCAAAAGAAGAATGAACGGTAGGTTTAAAATCACGTGGGCCGCATCATCAGACAGTGAAAACAGTTCATTCTCGATCGAAATTCCGTCCTGCATCCATTGGACGGATCGGATTATCCAAAATAATGAAGGAATGGGTCCCACCAACGTCGCAGCGCGATCAATGCAACGCCCTGTTTACACACGACCGACGCTGTCCGACTTTCGTACCGGTTGTGGCCCACCATACTTGATCAGATGAAAGATCTGATCCGTCCATCATGAAGATAACTTGAAAACGTCCTAAGGGACGATGTTTTTATGGTAACTGAGCAAGGAAAGATGTGTGGTTTTGCATCTGAACTCGGCAGCGAAAGGGAGTCTGCACGCGGCTGCTGCTGCGATAGCGTTTCCACCGCCTACACTGCTATAAGAAAGAGAGAGAGAGAGCTCGTTTGGAAGGGGGGACAGATCCAGGAAGAAAGCAAGAGAGAGAGAGAGAGAGAGAGAGAGAGAGTTCGTTTTGGAGAAGCAAGAGATAGAGAGGAAGAAAGAAGGGAGAGATTGGAAGGATGTTTTTCTTTTATTATCTATATTTTTTCTTCTTTCCAGTTGATTTCATGAGTAGCTAAATCCCTTAGCTAGGGCTGAGATGAAGCCTCCAACTTAAATAGTCCTTGTTTGTTGATTTAATCCTAATTTAATTGATTTTTTTCTTTCTCTAGTATGCTTAATTGAAAGTTTTGTGCTTCTCCATTCTAGGAGCTTAACCAAAGTCTAGTTATGGATGTTGTTTGGAACATTATCTAGGTGCTTGTGTCTAACCATGAACAGGTTCCTATAAAGGAAGAAACAGGAATTTACATCTCTTCATGCCTGACCATGGATGGAAAGATGTGATCCATATGCTTTAAGGAATTATACATTCTGTGTGCCCGACCAAGGACATAGAGTGCGCTTTATTTATTTTGATATCAACCTGGATTAGGGTGAATCAACAGGTAAAACAAGGTTTATGATAATTAGGGGTGGATTCGAAAGTCCTAGTCTTCTCCTTAATTGAATTTTCCTTATTGCTCTTGGTTATTTTTCCATTGATTTTTATTTAGTTTATTCAATTACTATCTCAAATATTTATTGGATTAGTTAAGAAGAGTCTTTAATTTTGAATTGTGACAACCAGTCCTCGTGGGAACGATCTCGTAATACGTACCATATTTACATCTGATTCGTATACTTGCGAGTTTAAAATCATTTAAATCAGGTTGGTTTAAATAAAACATCACTAACCTCACCTGCACGCATCTATTGTGCATAAGCTTATCGAAAGCTTAGAGGGTGGTGTAGGTGTGTGCACAAGGTAAGTGTCAAGTAAACAATGTCAGAGTAATTAGATTAAGCGAAAATACTGATAAACCCATAATGATACAATATCAAAAACACTAGCAAGATCATAAATCATACGAAATCAGAGTAAGCAGAATTATACTGGTAAGCCCATGAGTCATACGATATCAGAGTACGCAATTCAGATTATCCATGTAAATGAGGAGTCAAAGAGAGCCAAATATCAGATACTGAGGATACAAAGCAAGATGTAAATCCTGCTAAGTCCGTCTAGGCCATATAAATGTAGAAACATAGTAACCCAAAATTCTAAGTACTGCGGATGCAATGTAATATACGGTGCGAATGTAATGACCATGCTGGAGTGTGAAGTCGGGATGATAGTACGTAGTATCGCAGACTACGGGGTCCACCACAAAGGACTTCTATCCAAACCAGTCCCATACCTAAATTTGGATAGTCAGACTTAATGTGGTAAACTCCTAATCTCAGGTTAGTCGCGCGCCCAACCGAAATCTTGGTCATGCGAAGGTACACGTAACAAATAGTTACGCACCACCAGCCCGAGTGGATAGTGAATGAATGAATATGCAATTCCTGCTCAATAAGTCCACATATCAGTACGGTTACTCTCTAGGATCATCACCGAGGTCTATTACACTCCAAACCAGATTGCCGCCCCATCGCGCGCAATAAGGTGAGTGGAAGAGACCTCACTATCCGCCTGCCAATATCGGGCCCGGCTTATCGATAGCGGACCCATTCCTCGAGCTGGTCAGACTCAGCCTAGCATTGCCCCCTCCTCTCGGGCAGGTAAGGCCGCACCCCCTTCCAACCGACTACGACACAGTGGGAGACGCGGCCTAATGGTATACGACCCTCATGCGCTCATACATCCACTCGGTCTAGACGTTGGAGCAACCTCTGGAACCAAGAGGGTTTAGGGACTTTCACCCAGGGATATCTATAGCACCCCATGTAGAATAAATTTTCGGTGTCCCATCTGGCCATCCACGATATGCCTGTGGAGGCTATGACCCTGATGTCGCTAGGGCGTACAGTAATCATAATGCACGATGCATGAGTCATACAATCCAGTTATGCATCAATCTTACGCATACCGTGCCTTATGTGAGACAATCTACACCTATCAGGAAGTCTCACAACAACATGCCAAATGACATATGCAATGATCAACCACATCTCATAACAAACATGCAGATGATGCGTATGGGCATGTATCGTGATGCTATGCCGTCACATACTCATAATCGGCATCAATAACCACCACCGACAATCGGCCTCGACAATGTGGACATTTAACCAACATTGCCCCCAAGGAGTGGCCCACATAGAGCCTATCATATAGTGGACCCCATAGCCTCACACAAGGGCCTAATACACATCATGATGGGCCTCATATAGGTCTCGACAATCGGCCTCGGTAATCGAAATTGGCTTCAATAATCGGAATCGACCTATACAATCAGCCTCGACAATCGGAATCGGTCGATAATCGGAATCGGTCGATAATCGGAATCGGCAAATCGGTCACGTCAATCAGAATCAGCAAATCGGTAACGTCAATCGGAATCGACAATCGGCTACGACAATTGGGATCGATCGATAATCAGAATCGGCAAATCGGTCATGTCAATCGAAATTGGCAATCGGTCACGACAATCAAGATCGATGGATAATTAGAATCAGCAAATCAGTCACGACAATTGGGATCGATCGATAATCAGAGTCGGTAAATCGGTCACGACAATCGGGATCGGCAATCGGCTACGACAATCGGGATCGATCGATAATTAGAATCGGCAAATCGGTCATGTCAATCAAAATTGGCAATCGGTCACGACAATCAGGATCGATAGATAATCAGAATCGGCAAATCGGTCACGACAATTGGGATCGATCGATAATCAGAGTCGGTAAATCGGTCACGACAATCGGGATCGGCAATCGGCTACGACAATCGGGATCGATCGATAATCAGAATCGACAAATCGGTCACGACAATCGGAGCCACGACAATCGGGATCGATCGATAATCTGAATCGGCAAATCGGTCACGTCAATCGGAATCGGCAATCGATCGTGACAATCGGAATTGATCGAGAATTAGAATCGACAAATCGGTCACGTCAATTAGAATCGGCAATCGGCTACGATAATCGGAATCGATAGACAGAATCGCCAAATCAGTCACGATAATTGGGATCGATCGATAATCAGAGTCGGTAAATCGGTCACGACAATCGGGATCGGCAATCGGCTACGACAATCGGGATCGATCGATAATCAGAATCGACAAATCGGTCACGACAATCGGAGTCACGACAATCGGGATCGATCGATAATCAGAATCGACAAATCGGTCACGTCAATCGAAATCGGCAATCGGTCGTGACAATCGGAATTGATCGATAATCAAAATCGACAAATCGGTCACGACAATTGGGATCGATCGATAATCAGAGTCAGTAAATCGGTCACGACAATCGGGATCGGCAATCGGCTACGACAATCGGGATCGATCGATAATCAGAATCGACAAATCAGTCACGACAATCGGAGTCACGACAATCGGGATCGATCGATAATCAGAATCGACAAATCGGTCACGTCAATCAGAATCAGCAATCGGTCGTGACAATCGGAATTGATCGATAATCAGAATCGGCAAATCGGCAATCAGAATCGATGATCGGAATCGGCCTCAAAGATCGATGAGAATGAGCCTAACAAAGCCTGAGGGAAGGTCACAATGTGGGCATTCAACCATCATTGCCCATCAATGTGGTCATTTGGCCAACATTACTCCCAAGGAGTGGATCACATAGAGCCAAACGTATAGTGGGCCCATGGCCCCACACAAGGGCCTGATATACTTCATTATGGGCCTCACTCAAGGGTCTCATACATCAAATGAGCCGCATCACACGGGCCGATAAAACATCTCAATAGGCCCCCATTATATGGGCTATAAACACATCACATCAAGCCTTGCCCATAGGCCTCGAATACATCACAATGGGCCACAACCCATGGGCTTCAAATACATAATAGGTGGGCCCTACATATGGGCCTCATACATATTGAGTGGCTGCATCAATGGGCCGCACTAATAGGCTACAAATATATCATGGTAGACCTCACAAATGGGCCACGAGTATATCAAAGTGGGCCTCTCGAATGGGCCACAAAATACATCTAAGTGGGCCTGACGGATGGGCCACGAACACATCAAAGGTGGGCCTCATGGGTGGTCCATAAACACATCAAAGGTTAGTTTCCACCGTCCAGTTCACAGGGATGATGCGGATACAACACATCTTCAAGGTAGGGCCCATCATAACGTTATTTTCTATCCAACCTGTTACCTGGTTAGGTGACTGCACTGTCAGCTCACACTTCACTGGGACGGTACGAATATGACACATGCATTTAAGGTGGTCCCAGGTGGAGATTAAGGTGGGCCCACACGATCTGGACGGTCCAGATCTCGTCCAAGGACTGGGCGTCTGGCTAGCACATACATCAGGTCGTCCCACATACAGATGGCCGGATGGATGCACATACATTAATACAGGGTGGGCCCCACACGCTGTCGTCTAATGAATGGATGGTTTAGATATAAAACATATACATTATGGCGTGCCCCACACCACATTATGAAGGTGGTTCCCACCGCACCGTCCAGAGATCTCTGGACGGTGGGGATTTCAAATAAATACACCAAGGTGGGTCCCACGTAGGGCCCACCAGAGATATTATATCTATATATAATATAAATATTATATTATTATTGTTGTTATTATAATTGTAATAATTATTATTATAATCACCACCATCCAGCGTCCAGCAATAGACAGACGGCTGGATACGTGGCTGGTAGGTGGAGTCCCACCGTCCCTGATGGACGGTGGATAGAACACATACAGCAGGGTGGTGCCACGTCAGTGTGGCCCACCCAATTGGGGTCAAGCTGATATTTATATCTCTCTTCATCAGCGGTCAGTAGCACCTGCTGCTGCTATGGCGCAGCCCACAGGAGTTCTGGATCTGCACTGTTGCAGATGGACGGAGTGGGTATAATACATCCATCAAGGTGGGCCCCACGGATGGCTATGAAGCTAGAATCCAGCTGATATTTATTCATTTCCACCATCCAGACGGTCTAACTGGACAGTCAGTCCAGCAGGGTGGATAGCAAACCGTCCCACCTACTGGACGGTCTGGATCATCCATGCGTATATCCAATAGTTGGGCCACACATCAAAGGATAGAGAGAGAGAGAGAGAGAAATAGAGGCACTCACCGTTAGATTTTTTCTTCATTCTGCCGCCAATGTAGGCTATAGCTCAAATGGATGGACTTCAACGGTTGAGATCGGACTTGGATGGTGGAGATGGGAGGTAGGAAGGTGGGCCACACTAGTTTCTCTCTCATGGAAGCCATGGACGGTTGCTTGGAGAGAATGAGGGGGAGAGAGATGAGAGAGAGTGAGAGAGAGATTGAAAGAGAGAGATGGGTGAGTGATGTGATGGGTGTACTTTGTGTAAGAGAGAGTTTGACTTTGGGGTTGCTTGGGGATAGGGTTGTACTTTGACATGTGAGGTGATGTGTAATTGATTGATGAGATTGATGGGATTTGATGTGCTGTTCTCTTGGGTTTTGCAACGCGCGGTGTTTTTCTTGAACTGAACGCAGGCCCACATCTCCTGGCCTGAGTATTGCCTCGGCGCGCGAGACGCGGCATCGGAACCGCGGTGACAGCGCGGTTGCTAGGGTACAAGTCTCGGGTTGAGCCGACTCGGATTGACAGGACTCGGCTTAGGATCGCGCGCAAACATCGGATAAAAGTCGAAGGTTACCAAAATTCGATCGGGAAGATCGTGGAAGCCTACGGAACGGTACGATCTAGGATACGGGGCTTACAGTGTGTGTTGGGTGTATTCACTCCATCCATATATTTTTGCATATCATTTTAGGGCGTAAGCCCAAAAAGAAGACAAGCTTAAGTGGACCACACCATAAGAATTAGTGGGACTTAAAAGCTTATCGTTGCAAACTTCCTAAAGACAAATTTTGGATCAAGCTGATATTTATTTATTTTCTTCCCTTCATAGAAGTCCATGTGACCTTATGAACAGGTTGGATGGGAAATGAATATCGGGGTGGGCCCTGGGAAGTTATGAAGGGTAGAAATTCAATCCCCATTGCTTACTGTAGTGTGGTCCACTTGAGCCTTCAATCTGCTTCCTTTTTAGGCCTGAGTCCTAAAATGTTACGTAAAAGTGGATGGATGGAGTGGATAAAGCATATACATCAACCTCACAAATCTCCTTGATAATATCTTCCATCTCTAGCTAAGTCTAGTGGGGTAGTACCCAATCTGTGCCCCATCGTGTGAACTTAGAGGTTTTAGGAGCAGTTTGGCATTATTTGTAGTAGTCCATCAGAATTTTTTTATCACACTGATCTTTTACATCTACCGTTAAAATAATGGTTCTTATGGATGGAGTAGATTTACATATAAACATAGTAGCCCCAACACAGCTTGGGTATTTTCTGTTGCTGCTTAAAATAGGTGTTGTGGATTATTCTTCCCAATTTTATACACATGTGGCCCACTTTCATGGTGGTCTAAACCTGATGAACGGTCAGGATTTTGCACACAGGCTTGTAAAACCGCATACTACCATCTTGACTATACCATATATTAGTTTTGTTCTCTACTTGCTATGGCATAACATGCATGGTCATTGCATGCATTCATGCACATCGGAATAGCATGAGCACAATTTTAATCCATGTGTAACCTTTCATGGGCCATAGATAGGTATGGGACTATTTATGATTGTGAGTCTATTACACCGTAATCACCATACACATTAGATATGAGACTAACATAAGTTGTGGCCCATGGTGCAAGCCTCCTACCATCCTATGACATTGCACGCTACATTTCGATCATCCATTTAGCATTTTATTCATGTTACTCTATGTCATATTTCTTATGACAACACATCATATGATAGCACATCGAAAGCTTAACTATCATGTATATAATGACTTGGTACTTTTATGACTCACGATAGATCACATCTTTTGTGTTGTACATAATGATGATAACATGCTTTTCTCTTATAATTTGTTGAACTAAGATAATATGCTCATCTATAGTAACTTAACCTATCCATCTGTGACGGTATGTTGAATTATGACAACATGCCAATCCAAGCCAATATGTCTAATTGTGATAATATGTTCATCTACAATAACATGTCACTCATAACAACATGTTTGTTTGATAATATGTATATGTTTGTTTTGAATTTTTTACAGGAGCACCCAAATAAGTTGTGTTTTACTCCCGACACGTTGTAGACTCAATGAGCTAAGCTTTGCTCATATCAAAATTTTCAACATTTTTCAAGAAGAGTTTAGTTGCAAGGTGCATGCAAATAGAAGTATACACAAGTCAAACTGAGTCGAGCTTAGCATTGCTCGACTCAGCTTGGCCACTGGCTAACCCCAGCTCGAACTTGGCTCGACTCGGTCCTCGAGCCTAACTGGCCAGCTTGGCTTAGTTCGATCAGCAACTCGGGCTAGTTCGAGCCAAGTTCAAGCCAATATCGAGCCGAGTTCACCTGTGTAACTTTTTCACAAACACATGGAATGCACCTTCAAATTCTCACTGTATGTAAAATAGCAGCAGCGGTTTTACAGGTATTTCATCAAACACCTTGTAGGCAACATCAAAATCAAGAAAAAATGGTATTTGTTTCATATACATACCTTCCTTGCCACTAGCCGACACTTCGTTGAGTCATTTCATCAAACACTTGGTGAGCAACATCAATATCAAAGTAATCGAGTCACCGAACTGATTCGATCCTAGTTCGATTCGAGTTGGGTTCGATCTGAGTCGAGTCGAGCTCGAGTAAGCTCGAACTCCATTAGAAATTTTTTCGAGCTCAAAAAATCAGCTCGACTCGGCTCAAACTCAGTTTTGAACCGAGTCGAATCAAGCTTTTTTGAGTCGAGTCGAGTGAGCTAACCGAGCTAACTCAGTTCGTGTACAGCCCTATATGCAAAACTATCAGAGCTTTGTTACCTTTTCCTAATTATCGTTGTTGAATGATTGTACCATTGTATGTATATGATGTGGGATGTTGTATGCCGTTATGTAACACCACCTTTCATAGGAATGAATAGACCCATCTCTTGGATGTACCCGTTGGTCATGTATGGGATGATATTATTTTTTCAGATTTTTTGTTTTAGTTGTACCTCGCCTAAATAGTCTAATTGGGAAAAAAATTCCTCCGTCAAGAGCTGAATTTGGTGTTTAGTAAGAGTTTGCTAACCTATTCGCCAAGTCTACCAAGTGACGGGAAAGCTGTCACAATTCGAATTCGAGACTTGGAAAGTAGTAAAGCCCGGATTTCAGAGTTTGGCCGTGACAGACCAAGTAACATTCGGTGCAATGTCCTAGCTAGCTTCTTCAATCTCCAATAAGAGGGAACTGATCTATCATTTCCTAATCGACCATGATAAGATATGGTGTTTGGCCGGATCAAGCACGTAGACTTGACCATTTGACATGGTCTTTAAAATTGTTTACGTATTAAACTGGTCACGACTCAGCCCTAAGATGGCGACCTCTCATTGTAAATCTAGACTTGCGTGCTATCTTACAATTGAATAGCATTTTCATGGGTTTTAATACGATGGTGCCGTATATGAGTGGTTTTTCACCCCGGATGCCATCTTAAGTGAGGATGCGGATTGAGTACTGAATAAACTCTACAGAGCCCACTGTGATGTATGTATCTTATGCAAGCCATCAATCCGTTTTTTAACTCATTTTAGGGCATGAGCCCAAAATTGAAGCATATCCAGAGTTCAAGTGGACCACACCATAAGAAGCAGTGGGAATAATGACGTCCATAGTTGAAACCTTATGTGGGCCCACAATGATATTTATTTATCATCCAATCGTTCATAAAGTTATACAGATCTTGATAAAGGAAAAACACAAATATCAGTTTGATCTTAAGAAACTTTCAACGGGGAATGGTTAATACCCACTGTTTTGTGGTGTGATCTACTTGAGCTTTGGATACCCTTAATTAAGCTGGAAAAACGGTTAGATTGCATGGATAAGACATCTACACCACAGTCGGAGGCAGATTGGGTCCTAACCCTGCCCATCTCTAGCCACGAACGGGCAGTTCTGTGGGTGGGTCAACCGTGATGTATCTATTTAATTTATCTACACCGTCCATCCCTTCTCTTGGATCATTTTAAGGTATGTGCAAAAAAATAAGGCAGATCAAACGCTAAAGTGGACCACACCATAGATGACTCTTGCATTTAATGCAATCCAATGTTATTATTTGGTGTGGTCCACTTGACCTTAGATTTGCCTCATTTTAATTTTTTTTGCACATACCTTAAAATGATCTCAGAGAAGAAATGGACGGCGTGGATAAACAGATACATCACGGTGGGCCCACTCACAGAACTGCCCGTTCGTGGCTGGATGGGCAGGGTAGGACGTAATCCACGTCCCACAGAGTCCCACAGGGTAGGTAATGATATGAACCGCTTTATATATGCCATCATTGAGTCGTCGCTGGCCCATCCTACGTCAGTTTCAGTTTACATCCAAACACGTGAAGCGTGATTGCGTCCAACCGCATTTCAAGGGAATCGGTCAAGGCAAGGGCTTTGTGAGGCCCACAGTGATGTATGGGTTTTATCCAATATGTTTATCTATTTTTCCAAATCATTTTAATGTAGGAGTACAAAAATGAGATATATCCAAAGCTCAAGTGAACCACATAGTAAGGATTGATCACCTACTACTATTAAAACTTTAGATCAATCTGAAATTTATATTTCCCTTCATCCAGGTCTATGTAACACATTATGAATAGGTTGGATGGAAAATGAACATTGAGGTGGGCCATAAGAAGTTTCAAGGGAGGGCGTCATTATTACCACTGCTTCCTGTGGTGCAGTTCATTTGATCATTGGATCTGGCTCGTTTTTTAGCTCATGCCCTAAAATAATCTTGGAAAAATGGATGAACAGTAGAGATAAAACTCAAACACCACGGAGGGCCCAACAGAACCCCTGCTTAGACCGATTTTCATCCAGGGAGGCAATCTGCTTCCCCGAGCACGGCCATGATAAAATAAAATAAAATATTTAGATTTTTTTCCCGACTAATATTCTCTTTCTTTCTTACAAGCACTCACATACAAACACGTCCAATTTGTATATATTGTCACTGGACCCACATGCAGTGATGGTTAGTTGATTAGAAAAATCAAAATGGATGATTTTTATTCTTCATGCAACCACAAGTTCTTTTCTTACAGGCTTTCTCAAAATAGCTAGAAATAGTGTACAACAATTATTCATCTTCTGTCGGCTGGGTTATATGTTTCTCGGTCGCTCGTTCTACTTCCGTACACATCTCGATAACTTACTCCGTTTTAGGACACATTTCGGCCGCTCGGTCTACTTTTGAACACCTCTCGGCTGCTTGGTCTACTTTTGAACACCGCTCGATCGCCTCTTAAATGTCTCTCGGCCACTTGGTTTACTTTTGAATACTTCTCAATTGGTCTCTGTCTTATCGTCATGTAAGCCGTGATTATATTAAAAGCATTCCAAGTATTTTTAAGGATTTTTATCATACTATATTTTTCCCTTACCATAACATGTGTCCTTTCTAATTGAATTTCCTAAGAACGATAAGAAATAGAGTATAACATTTACTATTGTTATATATACCTAAATATGTAAACCATTAAAAGGGAAGTTTTAACTGCTAACAGTCAATCCAATAAACCAATGGTGAGGATCATTTTCTCAGCATGGTTATTAGATCCTAGGCTATTCAAAATAAGCAGCCGAAGAAGTTTCCCAATTATACTACCATCTTTGCATGTGAGCCAAACAGGCAAAATGATGGGATAGATTCTAACTAAACTTTCAAATGCCATATGGAACTAGGAGAATGACAAGAGAGTTAATTGTATCAGAAGCTATGAAACGACCATTTTTTTCCTCTAAAGAATATGAAGGTGTACCAAATCATGATGATGATTAGCTGATATGAAAATTAGGCTAACCTGCTAATCCACCTAGACACAACACTAAAATTAATTAATTGATTGACAATGGTATAACTCATGGTGTTGGTGTTGCCCACCGAATGAGTGAATCAACTTGATTTTCCTTTCAAAGTGATTATTATTATTATAGCAGCTGCATGGATAAAGAAGAGAGATCATCATTTTCTTCTTAAAAATAGCCCTTAAGTCTTGCGCCAAAGAAAATATTTTTTAAAATGATAAATAAAATTGATATTATTGATTAAAATTTTGTTTACAAAGTTTTTTTTCCATATGACTTATATAACCCTTAAACATTAAATTCATAATTTTTCGAAAATTGTAAACTTTTTTAAAATAGTAATTATACTAAAAATAGAAAACAACTTCTAAACTGACTCAAATTCTTTTTCATAACTCAAACACAGATTCCAAACATAATTGGACTTCCGCAAACCCTAAAATAATTTTAAAACAATAAATTATTAACTTACTAAAAATAGTAAATTCTCAATACTCAAAATTAAATCTTAAAATAATTTATTTTGAGAAAATCATTCAGGGACCAACAGCCATTAGCATTAGTAAACATGCAAAGCTTGTCATAGCAAACATGTAAAGCTTGTCTACTACTTTCCAACAAATTATTATACGTATGAAACGAATGACCTCTCGTGAAGCTATGGCCATCTAAAGCTATAATGCATTTTAAACCCTTGGATCAAACTTTCTAGTCAGATTTCCTTCGATCTTTGCCATCTATGTGATTATCCTTGACTTTGTCCTACATCAAACCCATCTACTTGAAAAATTAAACTTGTCTCCAAATTTAGAATGGTAGTATCACATTGTGATGGCTGCCTTTGTAACACATTTTCTTCGCCTTCAACAAAAACTAATAATGAGAGCATATATGTCGGATTGAAATTTCATATTTATATATGATTGAACTTTAGAAATAAAACCTCACATTCCATTTCTTTGCAATCCTTCTTATGTGTTAACTTCCACCTCTCCCACAACAATCGTAATTAGTTGCTCTAAATTAATGTTGACTATCTAATTAAGTTGTTGTTGCGGTCACTAGGGGCCTTCCATCTATGTACTTTAGTCACTTTGAAGGATGTAGAGGGGTAACAATACTTAGAACTTGACAGAGATTATCATGAAAGTGTCAATCTCTTTGGATATCAAGTCATCCGTATTTGCCATTTCATTGATTGTTTCTATTAGGCCGTTCGTCAACTAATAGTCCTATTTAATTAAAACTTGTTTAGTTCAACCATGAATTTATTGGTTCATCTATCCATGGATCCATCAAGCATTTCAATGGCAGATCCATCAAGAGGTACCCTTCATCTGCATGGGTCTACTCTGTCTCTGTCTTCAAAAGGCACTCTTTTGAATAGGTCTACTCTTTTTGTTCACCTCATCTTTGTAGGTTTGTGATGTAAATAGCTCTAATGGTAAATACTGCAGCGAGTGCATGGATAAAAACAATAGATCACTTCTTCTCAAGAATAACCATTAAATTCATGAGAAGAAATAAATCTTTAAAAATAAAGAGAAATTTAATATATATTATTGATGAAAAGTTTGTTTATAAAACCTTTTCATATAACTTTTATATGTCCTAAATCCTAAATTAATAATTTTTTGAAATAATAAACTTTTCTAAAAGAGTAAACGTAATAAATATATATATATATATATAAATGATTTCTAAACCTACTCAAATTATTTCCCATGACTCAAACAAAGACTCCATACAACTAGGCCTTTTCAAACCTTAAAAATCCTAAAAATAGCATCATAAAAATAGCCAAACTAGTAACTTATTAAAGATAGAAAGTGTTAACCTAAAAGTCAATTAACCCCAAAATGATTTATTTTTGAAAAAACCATTTGGGGCCAATTGCTTTAGGCACTGGCTAGCATGTAGAGATTTTTGCTAGCTTTCGGCATATTATACATGCAAAATAAATAATTGGTTGCAGAGTTATGGCCATTAAAACCTATATTTAATGTGCACTAGACCTTGGATTGAACATTCTAACCCTATTTCCTTGGATCCTCGCCAACAATCACATCAATCATGGTATGACACACATTTTGCTTGAATTAGATATTCTGTTGGTAGGAAAAAAAAAAAAAGAAGAAGAAAAAAAAAGAATATATCATTACTCATGATACATTCTTCGTACCCAATCATTTCACTTAAACTTGTGCTAATGTACTTGCCCATAGTTTTTTTTTTTTTTAAAAAAAAAAAAAAAAAAAAAAAAACAACCTGCAGCTCTTCTCACTTTTATGAGTCATGACTCACCTAAGTTAGAGTAAATAGCCCGAGTCAGTCAATGGGTGATTTTGGACCAACCCACATACGTCCCAAACGAGTCCGAGTCAACTCGGGCTTGTCAACAATCCATGTTAGCACCCTAATAATAATTTTAAGAAATACATTGTCGGCCCAAATACTTAATACATCATACCATCTATACCAACCATATGGGACCCATCCAATATGGTGTGGTATCTCTTAATTGAGCTTGCCCCACAAACCAAAAGGACATAGATTAAATTAAGATCTAAGAATTTTTAATTGAGAAAAGAGAATTAAGTAGTAAGGGTTTTCTTTAAATATTCCAAAGTTGAAAGGGTCCAAAGGTAAAGACACCAAGAAGAAATTTTTCTACAGGAAGAGCGTGAATTCCAATCGATTTCAACGACTTGAATATGGTTCCAACTCACAATACAACAAAAAGATATGAATTTTCAAAGTTATTTCTGACTTTTAAAAGTCCTTTGCACTGAAATCCAAGAGATACCTAACCTTTCTACAATGATGATAGAAAGATATTTTAATTATGGCGCCAATGGGATTAGAAATGATGAGATTACAAACAACAGGTGCGCCCTTCCCAGGCACAAATGACAACATGGCACATGTGTGAAATCCAAGCTCTCCATCAGGTGGGTCACATTTTTTTAGATCTTCTGGCCTGAAAATCAAGATCTTCCATTGGTCAAGGGGCCATAGTGGATAAAACGAATGAATGGCTAGAAAATGTGTTTTGGTTGTTTATTAGTTATTTGTTGTGGCCCACTAAGGATAGAAGATATAAACACGTACTGTGGTCCACCTAAGAGAAATATCATGTCTTGCAAGCATGTGCCATATTTCAAGCGTGCTTGTGAGTATAGATTGGCTGGGCTCCACAAATGTGGGTCATAGTGACAAATCGGCAAATTCTCAGGCCAGGAATTTCTCGAAAGATTTTGGAAATTTTGAGGTATTAATTTCATGGGATATTGTCTGGAAAATCTGGCCCAAAATAAAATATTTAAAAATACTTATTTTAAATTATTAAATAAATATAAATTTTATATGTGTGTGTATATATATATATATATATATATATATATATATATATATATATATATATATATATATATATATAATTTTCTTAATGTTTTTATTAATTTTTTTAATTGATATAGCGACTTTTTGAAAATATTGTGATAAAATGGTTAAGTGTATTGCTCATAGTATTATTGTGAGATTTTCAATATATTTCCGTGCTCCTTTTTGGCATGTGTGCCTGCGTATGGATGAGCAGTGTCCCAAATCCTTATGAGTCGGCCAAAGAGAAATGCAAAGCGTAGATTTGGTACCATTCATATCCACTTATTGCTACTTTTTAGGTTGGGATTCCGCCGTTGTACTTGAGATTATGGTGCAATAATATAAACCGTTTATACTATGGGCCTCATTGTAGAGCGATAGCCAAAAAAAAAATCTATCAGATTTGAATATTCCAAGCTTTTGATAGTTAAAATCATTTCCTTCAAACATGAGCTGTTTCCATCAATTATTGTTTTTGTGAGCCATTGATAAGATCTTCTTGTGTCACTCAAATTCAATCATTATATTAATGTATGTTGAGGGACTGCAGAAGCACACAAAGTAGAATTGAAAAAAGTAATCCAATCGTACCAAGAAAACACAGAACACATAGCGATTTAACGTGAAAAAATCCTTTCAGGAAAAAACCACAGCACAAAGCGACAGATGATCACTATGAAAGCAGAAATTAATGTTCGAAATACATTTCATAAATCTATCAGTCAGCATGGCTCGATGACATCGAACCAGCTTTGATGTCATCGAAGCCAGTTCGAAGATTTTGAAGCCAGTCAATGCCATCGAGTTTTTCCGCACTTTTCAGCCCCGGTCGCTATACTGTTTTTGTCATTTTTCAATGTTTCGATGTCATCGAAGGTTTTACACAAATTTTCTGCGGAAACGCAGATTTTGCGATATTTGTTTCCTATTTCGAGTCTACTTTCTTCTAAAGCTATATAAAGGGTTGTATACGGAACTAGGAGGTATTCTAAGAGGTTTTAAGTATTTCTAAAAGAGTGCTAGGATTTCTAAAAGGTCTCTAGGGTTTCAAAGGGTGGAAAGAAGGTGAGATTTGAGGATTGTTCAAACCGGATAAGTCCTCCATCTTTGTAATCTATGCTTTCATAGTGAAAAATTTTCTATTATTTTGTACCGTGGTTTTTTCTCGTAAGGGTTTTCCACGTTAAATCTTTGTATTCTTTTGTGATTGCTTAGTGCTCTTAGATTGCTATCCTACATCTATATCTGTGTGATTCCACAGACCAAATCCCAACAATTACAAAGGAAGAGAGCTTATCCAATTCGAACAACATCGAATCAAACCCTTACTACACCCTTAAAAACCCTTGGACGAATTAGAAACCCTAGCAATCACCTCTTAATCCCATTTACACCCATATTTATAAGCTATGGAAGAATCCCAAACGAAATCGAAAATAAATCCCACAAAATCGTAACTCTACGAAAATTTACGAGGAATCGTTTAATGGCATCAAACATACTTCGATGTCTTCGAAACCAATCTTTCAATGGCATCAAAGCCACATCGATGGCATCGAATAAACACCTCAATTGTCCATAGGCAAAACATGATTTTTCGAAAATTTACAATTGTATCGTGTTATGTTCGATGGCATCGAACATCTCCTTTGATAGCATTGAACACCCTCCGATGGCACTGAAAAAAACACCTTAATAGTCTAGTGGCCAATGGGAGAAAATTCAAAAATATTCGATGAAATCGAACATAGTTCGATGCCATCGAAAGTGGTATTGAACAATCTGTCGGTGGCATTAACACGCCATACTTCTGGAAAGATTGAAAACATCAAAAACAACAATGTGTTTGTGTTGGGCAGAGCCAAATGCAGTGTAAAAGGAACCCAACACCTAGTGACCATAGGTACCAAATAGATTGAGAGACCGAGATTCGTATGGACTAGGCCATTTATTCAACTACCAATTATAAAGAATCCAGTGATTTGCAAATGGGATGATTCGTCCTTTTACGAGTTCATTTTACCTTTACGATGAAAGGACTTTCAATTAACTACAAGATAGCTTGCACAGTTCAACTATAAAGCAATATAAATTAAAAGTAAAACAAAGTCGAAGCCGATAATATTATTATATATAAAACTATAGTCGACTTAAAATATAAATAAATAATAAATAATAATAATAATAAGTAATGACAGTTTATTCATCAATAGGAAAAATAGCAGGGTTCGTAGGCAAAACAGTCATCGAATACAAATGTCTGGTTTGTCTCTTGGCTAGCTTCATAGGTAAAACAGTCATAGTGAATGATAATTTGTTCATTGAACGGCTAAGGTTCGTTAAATGATATAATCGTGTTAATGCCTCAATTTTTTCAATGACGTGAGCTAGGGTGTCTTGAATCGGTTGAGCCTTCATAAGAAATTGAAGATCGAAGGCTTGAAGACTGAAATATCAATGTTGAAGACAATAGGTAAATCATGAGGTTCCTTGGTAATCCTAACCTTAAACCTCTTTATGTCCAAAACAACATACCTTAGATGACTTGATCCATATAGAAAAACCCTTAGCCATCAGGTTTGTGTCGGCTAGTTTATATGTAAAATAAATAAAACCAATATGCATAAGTTCGATTGATCATCGATCAATTGAGGGAACCTTTGATCAGTCTCGATCAATCAAAGGCCCTTCACTTGATTTATTGAAGATGGCCAAAAACATCCAGCAAGCTTTCTTCCCTATTTTCATAGAAAGCTCAATTGATCGACATATCAAGTTTGATCAATCGAAAGTGTGCAAACATGCCCAACGAGCTTTATACCTTTTTATTGAATTAAGTTCGATCGATTAAGCTAGCAGTTATAAATCTTTTAAAGTTTTTTCTCCATATAACTTGCAATCGCATCTTTGAGCAAATGATGAAATTTGGTATTTTAGAGCCCTAGTATATCTCAAGCCTTACTATTACGCATAGGATCTATCCCAAAGAAATTTATGCTCTCTTCTTAGTGATTCCTCACTCTAATGAGCATTTCAAGCTCCATTTCAAGAAGAGCATGATTTCAAGCATTCTCTAGATATTAGACACTAAACCTATAAGTAAATCCTCATGCCTATCGTCATCTAGAATGCCTATTTAGGAAAATCCTCAATTAGAACTAATTATCTCATAGTTATAAGAGATTCAACCTATCTCTCACTACATTGGCACTTCATAGGTACATCCTTTAGGTAGCCGATCATTTGAAGCTAAATGAGATCGGTATCAAAGTTTGAGGGAGCACAAGAGAAGCAGATTCAAGAAAGGAAGATGCATCTCAAGCAAGATGCTACAACGGGACTCAATCCGACAAATAGGTTATCAAATTTAAAGTCCATTATATAGTCTTTCATTGTGTAGAATCGAGTATAAAGTTTATAACTCAAACTCGATCAAGTATTTATATGAGCATCTAATGGCAATGTACGTGTGTTAAGTCCTTGTGTAAGCCTCCGACGAGAGTATACATTTGTTAAGTCCTTGTATATGCCTCCAATGGGAGTGTACATCTGTTAAGTCCTTATATAGGCCTCTGATGGGAGTGTATATATGTAAGTCTCCTTGGGAGCCTCTTGTGGGAGAATATATTTGTAAAGGTTAGGGTTGAACCTATTGAAAACTCTTGAAATAGTAAAATCCGATACACTCAAGGAGAGTACATCCGCCAAAAGTTTAGTAGGGTAAGTATCCGAACTATTATATATCATTATGTTTGCGATTATGATTTAAGCATATTTCTATTCATACTTATGAGTTTAATTAGTTGAATTATATGAAGGCTAATGGATTGGATGCTAAGCATTTTATTATTAGCACATACACACACAAGATATGTATCTCACATAAACTAGTTACTCAATTAATTGTATCATTTTATAGTCTATGCAATTAGACCCACTTGGCTTAGAAGCCTAAGTGTTAATTATTTTTTAATTGACATAATTTTTTAAGTAGTCCTATTTAATTTTAAGCTATACAAGACTTCCGCATACCATGGTAAACAATTCATGTAATTTCAATTGTTATCAGAGAGGGTTGCTCTTCAAGGACTTAACCGTTTAGAATAAAATTCATTAAGAGCTTTAAAATTATGTCTACCCATGGGGGAGTGCCGTCACATGACCACCTTATTTTGATGAGTCTAACTACACCTATAAGAAGACTAAGATTAGGGTATTCTTGATGTCCCTTGACCCTATGATTTGGGCAATCGTTGAACAATGATGGACTATGCCCATAGAACAAGTGTCTAACAATAGAACCATTAATACTTTCAAAGACAAATCAAATTGGAGTATTGATGAGAGAGCTAGGCATGCACCAAAGCTCTCAATGCAATTTACTATATGATTTTTCCTGATGAATTTAAATGTGTTTGTAAACGTGAAATGAAAAAGGAAACGTAGGACATAATAAAAACTACCTATAAGGGAACTAACATAGTAAAACGTTCCAAGATTCAACTCTTGACCACACAATTTGAAAATATAAAGATGGAAGAGTCTGAAACTTTCATGGTATTTTATTCGAAACTAAATAATATTTACAACTCCATGTGGAGTTTAGGAGAAAATTCAAGAAGGTCATATATATATAAGAAAATACTTAGGTCCATTCCTGATAAGTTTATTCCTAATATAACCTCTATAGAATGTTGTAGAGACAGATGGAATTAACGTAGAAAAAATAGACTGTCTTGAAAACTTCACATAGGTCCATTCCTGATAGGTTGCTTACATACATATGAACTACACTTTAAAACACCCTCTACGAAGAAACAAACTGTCTTGAAAACTTCACATAGGCACGAGAATAGGAATTCAAAAATGATAGTGATGATAATCAGGAAGAAATGAAGGAAATCACAAAAAAAAAAAAAAAAAAAAAAAAAAAAAAAAAAAAACTTTATGAATTTCTTTAAGAAGAACAAATGGAAAGTTTGTGACACAAATGGTAAATCGGTTAAACTTGTACTCATAAGTAAATTTTTCAAAAAATTGAGTGTAACCCAATGGTCCAACTATGAGGGTTATAAAAATTTACCTCCATATGCACTAGCAAAGTAAGATCTAAAGGCAAAGATATGACAACAACATAAGATGATACGAATGAGTCTGAATCCAATTCAGGAGACTCCCCGAGTGATGAAGACCTCGGTTATTTTAGAGTATTGATGGCCTCCATCTACCAGTACTTCCCTCCCTAGAGACTTAGGAGGAGATTCTGACTATAATACCTCGGAAGAAGAGGAAGAGTCCTCTTCTAATGAAGAAGATGAAGATGGAGAAGATGAGGACTTGCAAGAGGCCTATGACCATCTCTATGTTAAATGGATGGACTTTTAAACAACTAGGTCGGGTTAAGGCAAAAAAGAATCAATTGGCTAATGATATAGAAAAAATAATTACGATGATTTTTTGAATGTAATGATTGACGTCCCTTATTTAATAGAGTTTCAATTATTTTTCAGGTCTTTTACCTGCTAGAAATCAATGTAATTTTCTTTTTAAAAAATTATTTTCCAACATCTCTTCAATTATCAAGCCTTCTTTTAGAGAATTTGGGTCACGTAAAGTTTCTTCAAAGGTGTTATCTTTCGTTATCCTATCGACTTGCTTTGACTCATCCGGTCAACAAGTGCACCTCCAGATGTCATGTTTATTTTAGCATTCTGCTTTTTGCTAAAATTAATCACTCACTTTCAATTTCAACCAAAAGATTGTTGACCATGAGTTGTTGATCTTTTTGGTATATTCTACGTTTGATCTTGCAATTAATTAACTCTCCTTGTTGCTCTCTATCGTTGCCAACAACATTTTTGAGGTCTTGTCATTTCCAAAGGGTATTGTGGAAACTTTAGATGAATGACCATAAACCATTGGTTAATGTGGTTTTGATAGGCTTGACTATCCTTGTTCATTTTCTGTTATAATTTTTAGGAAAGTTCATTTGTTTCAAGCATGATTGTTGCCCTCTCCAATATCCGGCTTGATTTTTCTGAACAGTATTTTCACCATGTACATTCACTTATTTCTTCAATGCGTAATACACCTTTATCAAATACAGTCATTGAATGTCTTCATTGCATCATTCACATAGTCTACTCTCCTTAATCGCCGACTCATTACTAGAATGACAATGCCCCCTAGTGCTTCTTAAAAGTTTTGATTTCCTATCGGCGTGACTTAGTTGATGAGCATGTCATTTTGTTGCCGATATGAGGTCCACCTTCTTCCTAGGGGCATTCATGTTTCTCATATTAGTGGAGACGACGTTGATTCTCATCGTTGGAGGGATTCGGTCAATATCTACTAACATGGCTTCGTTTTCTTTCTATTTTATTTTGGATCACGCTCTTGAAAGCAATACAATTTCTATTTGAGTGAGTCTATGTTTCATTGCATTTATAATATTCAATTTTCTTTAATTCCTTTGCTAACGGAATCATTTGCTTCGGTGAAAGTTTGATAAATTTTGCATTCAATAAGAGATTCCAAATCTTGTCTGCATTCATAATATCATAGGAAAATCACATATTCTATTCTAAATTCATTTGGCAATATTGGAACCATGAGAGTGAGATTCGTTATTAACCTTTGACAAGGTCATACAAATGAAAAGTTTGTTGAAATTTATTCTGGCCAATGCCAACTCATAATTTGGATCTCAGTGATAGATTTCCACTGATGAGTTTTTTCGTTAATTTTTTTTTCATGAAAAAAAAAAAAGTCATTCATATCTGGTTGCTCTATTAGATAGATCAAATAAATCTTCATAGTCCATTCCTTCTAAATTTTTTTTAAAGTTCAATATTGAGACCTTCCATAGCTAATTTGACAAACTAAGTCTCTAGAAGTAATACTCACATTTGTTCTTTGCTTCTTTTTTTTTTTAATCTAGTTATGCACATGTGTGCCGATTTGGCAAGCAATGATGAGTCATCTAAAGAAAATTTAGGTTTAATTTGGAAGAACTAAGCATCAAACATCTCTTCCATATCTTGCCAAGTCTAAGCTAAATTCGCCCGCAAATTAATATTATATGTAATGCGATGTTAGTTAATGAATTTGTGAATCATTTTAATTTCACATATTCATTAGTTAAAAATTCACCACATCATATAGCAAAACGACCAATGTGCTCAACTATTGATAGGCTTATATCTCTACAAAAAAAGCAAAAACAAAAACTACAAAATTTTAGTATTCTTGTCACCTCGATTAGTCGATCAACCCAGTCTAGGTATGCCTTCCGGTAAACGGGTCAATTAGTGTGACAACCATGACATTAGTCAGTCACTTTATTTATCAAATTAATAAACTCATCTCGTCCTACTAGAGGGAGTACGGGGTTAACCATCTGAGGAGGTTGCATGCCTTGGACAGGTTGCACCATTGGGACCTACTCCTCAAGTGTCTCATTGTTTGACATGAAATGTTCCATAGCAAGTATGTTATGATTTATATCATTTTCATTTTAGCTATTTCATCCATTTCTTCTAATGCCTACCTAAGTTGGCACGTTTCAGCTAATCAGACTTGGGTTTGGCCGGATGTTTTGTGGAGGAATAATCGGTGGCTCCATGGGAGTATTACCGAATTGAGGTAATTCCATATTATAATGATAGTAGTTAAGCAACATGTCATTAAGGAATGTCACAAGTATATTAATAGCATCAGTTTGAGCCTTAGATTGTTCTATTAATTCCCATAAACTAACATTAATGCTGTCCAAAACTCAATTAACATCTGCGGAGTTGTTTTGGGATAATGGCCGGTGTAGGTGGATGGATCCTAATGTTAAGATCTTCCTTCAAATTTGACACACAGGCGCAGATGGAATGGAATTATAACTACTAACTACAGCTAATAGTCGGTCTAGCATCTACGCAGGAACAAGCTGAAACTAACCCTATGCTAAGGGTCCACTACAAATGAGCGATAAGAAAACTAAACTACGGTAAACAGTTGCGTTTGATTATTATTATTTTTTAAAATGAAGATTCGAACCCTTGTTTTCGTATGTACTATTTCTAATTTTCCAATAAGAGATGTGAGAACAACTATTTATTCACGTAACACCTTCACATATAATCAGTAGAGAAAAAGTGATTACTTTTTCTCGATCATGATTTTATCTTTGTGAAACACCCATAACGGTGATCCAATGCTAACATGGTTATAACAATTATTCGTCTTTATCTCAAGATAGCATATACTTTTGAAAAGATGATATTTGTAATACCCCATACTTTTCCATCCTCAGGTGCTACCGCGTAACCTAACTTTAAATACAAACTAATCTCAAGTCAACATTCACATGCTATCAAGTTTAAATCCGACTGCTGAAAATAGTTCACATCCATATATTAAGCTATCCATCAAATATTCTTCAAAATGGATCACCCCATCGTTAGAAAAACCTACTCTTAGGATTCCTACTTCACTGATGGGCAAATCTAACCAACCATCTTAGATTTAGGACTCCTAGAATCCTTTAGTTCGGCGTTGATTAAGCCTATAAGAAATCCGTCCATCCAAGTACAGGATCAATGATTGGATTTTCACTTAAATAGTCTCTAGGACCTCTCATCATCTACTTAGGGTCTGATCATCAAGACTAATCATTAGATTTCAAATTTCACTTAGGTGCCTCGACTAACTCTGGTGACAGTTGGTAATCTTGTTATACAGGAGTTGAAATTCATAATCACTAGTTTAACTAATAAGTATGGGTAACCAATCATAGAGATGATTGTTGAATTTGCCTTAAATAAAACTAGGATTAGGTGTGTTAACGATCAGATTTGAAAAATATTTGACCATCATATCAGCAAAAATCCTCAGTTAAAGGGTAAGATGTTAAGGTATGGATCACCTAAGCCTTGGATTTGCCTCATCCCTTAGTCTAGGCCTTAATGTGATCTTTTAAAATGAATGAACGGAGTGGATTGATCAGGACTATCATTGTGGACCCCACACGGGAGTGGATGTGCACGTGGGATGCGTGCACTCACGCATCACTGAACCGGCAAGCTTGGTCAAACTAGGTTTGACCCACAATCCCGAAGAAGGAAAATCCTTGTTCCCTTTTTGCTTCCTGCCTGAGTCTAATTCAACGGACAACCTCTGTTTGGATATGATGAGGCCCACCACCACTGACCACATTAATGATCAGAACCGTCCATCATGTGCATGATGAGGGGACGACTAAAATCATGTCACCCGTGTGAGTTCATGCACACATGTATGCACACGAACATCGGCCCAAGAAGAGTTGTGCGTGCAATGATTTCTGAAAATGGAAAACTCTCTTTTTCCCTACCTTGCTAGCGATCCAAGTCAGGATTCCTGCCATCATCTCAACCATTGTACTGGGTCTATCCTAGCCATCTATTCTCTTCGTGTGGTTTAGGATTTTTGGGCAAAACCATGGCCGATTTTGCTACACTAGTTGTTTTCATCCACCTCCCTGCCATAGAATAAATCTGGGCCATCCATCCTTTATCCAGTGGCTCTAAAGAGCTAGGAAGAGATTTAAAAGAGGGAGGATCGAGCATCACTCCATTGCCTCCTCCATTTCTTTCGAAAACTTTAGAAAACGACCGTTTCCCTCCTTTGTTCAAACTCATCGAGCAAACCTCAATGTAGCTATAATTTCTCACTTCCTCAAGCTTCATGGCATTAATCTGAGTCGTCTAATGCTCTCGTTTCAAAGAAACAGATACAGATCGAAAATATGTCATTATCATCCTCGTTGAAGAGAAGCTACACCACGTCGAGATGGGGCGAGTTCGAGCATGTCTGGACGAGTCCATTTGAGACCAGTGGTTGCTGAACTTCTAACAGAAGGAAGAGAAAAGAAAGGAAAAGAAAAGAAAGAGGATGAGAGAGAGAGAGAGTTGTTGTCAACCTACTGCTACACCAGGCCTCGAACCGAGTCTGGGTCGAGTCCAGGCCCTTTTTTGGCTGTAGATAAGGCTTAGAGAGGGAGAGAGGGAGAGAGAAAGAGAAGAGAGGGGAGTTGTGAGTTGGGTTGTTGGGCAAACCGAGTCAAGTTTCAATCAGGTCTGCCTTAGCTAAACGGGTGTTGTTGCTGCTGCATTTGGCTAGGCTGACTCAGTAACTGAGTTCAAGCTGAGTCGCTACCCAACGTGTCAGGCCAATCTCTTCCTAAACACTGGTGCTACCAAACTTGTCCAAACAGTAGGAGGAGGTAGAGAGACAAATCATGAGAGAGAGAGAGGGAGTGCATGTGTGAGTCGTGAGGTGACTCGTTGCCGAGTTAGCGTGGTGGAGTTGGTTTGAGATTGGTCTAGACCCATTGCTGGACATTTCAGGCTTCCAGCAAAGAGAAAGGGAAGAGAGTGCAAGAAGAGAAGGATAAGAAAGAGGTAGAGGAAGAAAAAAAAGAGAGAAAGAGAGGGAGTTTGGATTTTGAGTCGACTCGGCTAGAACCGACTCTAACTAGGTCAAGCTAGGCCTAGTCTAAGCTTACCTAAAATTCCAACCGGAAGAGAGAAGGGTTTGGGCAGGGTTGTTGTGTTCGAGTCATCACTGAGTTGACTTAGCCGATTTCTGTTGAGTTCGGGTTGGTTTGGAATCAAGCTTGTTTGAGTTAAGGTAAAATCTAATCAATTTAGTGAATTAATAAATTCTGGGCTGTTTAAGTTATTCTAAAAGTTTATTCCCATATTTATGTTGTAGCCTCTAAAGTTAAGCCTCGAGATTTTGAATTCTTTATTGAAGCAAAAGGTGAGGACTCACCCTTTGAGCTTCCCACTTAATTTCATCAATCTGGACATAGATAATGATATGATTTTTCTCATTAAGTTATTTACCTCAATATATAAATATATTAATTCGTTGCGCACTTAATTCCTATGTTAGATAATGAACATGTCTTTTTAAATATAACAAGCATAAATGATTGATGATAACATGCTATCTTTAGTTGTACATTTGTTAATTAACTGTATACTTGCTACTTGCGATTATATGATGTAATGAATGGAACCTATCATGAACTTACCATCTTGCTGTCCATATTTAACTTATGTGGCTTGGATCGCACATCTGCCTTACATGGCTTGGATCGCACATTGCCTTACATGGCTTGAATCACATGTTTGCCCTTCATGGCTTTAATGAAATATTAGTGCTCTTTTTGTGACTTGTTGGGTATATTCGCATATCTTGTTGATTTTCAGGTCATTATGCGAAGTTCGTTATAATTTATGGGTGGAGCTGAAGCTCACTTGTCGATTTTCTAGCCATCTTGCGGAGTTTATACAATTTTTAAATGACGTTAGAGTTCCTATGTTGATTCTCTCTTCATCTTATGGTGTTCAGTCGTATGGTGGTTTTCGTATAGAGCTAAAGTTCGCTTGTCGATTTTCTAGCCATTTTGCAGTGTTTACATACGATATGATTTTCGGGTAAAATAAAGTTTTGTACGTTGGTTTTCTAGCCATCTTGCAATGTTTAGTCGTACTGTGATTTCTAGGTGGAGCAGGAGTTCACTTATCAATTTTCTAGTCATCTTACGGTATTCACGTACAATATGATTTCCGGGTGGTCTAGAGTTTGAATGTTGATTCTCTCTTCATCTTTTGGTGTTCAGTCGTACTATAATTTTCAGATGGAGCGGAAGTTCGCTTATCAATTTTTTAACCATCTTGCGGTGTTCCATACGATATGATTTCTGGGTGAAGTAGATATTTGTATGTTAATTCTCTCTTCAGCTTGCGATGTTCAATCGTATTATGATTTTCGAGTGAAGCTAAAGTTTGCTTATCGATTTTCTACCCATCTTGCGATAATCACATACGATATGATTTCCAGGTGAAGTAGAGGTTTAAAGCTTGATTTTCTGTTCACTTTGCCTAATTCACTTGTACTATGATTTCCGAGTGGATTAAGAGTTCACTTATCGATTTTTTAAACATTTTACGGAGTTCACATACAATGTGATTTCTGAGTGCAATAGAAAGTTGTATGATTGATTACTTGACTATTTGGACACGTTTGCTTGCATTGCGCTTGCTATTACATTTCTTTAATGTTGAAATTGTGTTAACTAGCTTATTTCTAAATATATGATCATGATTTTAAATCGAGTTGTTTAATACGTCTCTTCCCATATCTTGTGATTTATGTTGAAATATAGATGATGAGTATGTAATCTTAGAGGGTACTCCTCACTACGATAGTCATTGACGCTATCAAACCATATCAGTTGATGCATGTGTACAGCAAGCCGATGTTGTTCACTGAGTTTTTATAGCAAATCAAGTAGCTGAGGAGCTAGACGAGATCCTTGCGACTCATATTGAACTCCATCACTAGATGATATAATTTTGCTTTTGTTTAATGAACTTTGTTATTTGGGATTGTATAAGTCCTATATGACCGTTACAGTTGAAATTTTGTAATGATCGAAATGTTTTTATACAATACATGATTTACTTTACTAACATTTACTGCTAAATCTGATTAATAATAAAAAAGGTTTAAATTTAGACTAAAATTTAAAGGCTAACATTCGAGTTTTAAGAAAACGAATTGTATACTCGAGTTTAAAAAACCAGGGCATTACAATATCCTTCTCAAATATCTTTCATGTCACGTATATCATTTTGCCCACTTTGTATCCTTAATATGGTCCGGTCTAATTTTGATATAAACACTGGCATGTTTTAAAATAATAACAATAAAAAATAAATAAAATAAAATAAAATTACTAGGGAAACATTGAGCCGCTCGTCTCTTACCAGCGGCAACTTCACACATGTGCATGAATGAAATCCACGCGCCCATCAGGCAGGCGCCACTCCTTTTTTTTTTTTTTTTACACAGGCACACACACCCCCACACACTCACACCATCAGGCAGGCGCCACTCGTTTATATGCCTTATCTAAAAGTTCAGGCCAACCTGATCGTGTAGATGGGCCACACGTGTACGTTGCACCTTATTGCGGTGCAGCTCGCTGGCTTTTCTAACTTCTCAGTAAAAAAAAAAAAAGAACCTGGAGTTCGGCAGCAATGCGATATCTCGTGGGGACGCGGGCGTCCTACCCCCGCCCGTCTCCAGCTGGGAACGGGCATAGATTTGAGTGGCCATCTGTATGAGTCTTATCCACACCGTCCATCCATTTTTTCCTATCATTTTAGAATATAATCCCAAAAATGGGGTAGATCCAAATTTTAACTGGACTACACAACGGGGATTAAACTCTTACCGTTAAAAACTTGTTGGGAGGCCATAAAAGTTTTGGATGGAGTTGATATTTTTTTTCTCTTCATCCAAGTCTATTTAAATTTATGAATAGTTATGATGGAAAATAAACATTACGGTGGGCCTAGAAAATTTTCAACAGTGAGGATCATTATCACAGCTGCTTCCTGTGGTGTGGTCCACTTGAGACTTGGATCTGCCTCGTTTTTATATTCATGACCTAAAATGATACGCAAAAAATTATGGACGGTGTGGATAAGACCCATAAATCATGGTGGCCACTCAAAGCGCCTGCCCGTTCCCAGCTGGAGAAGGGAGGGGTAGGACGCAATCCGCGTCCATCTGGTAGGGCCTTGTGGATGTGTCACAGCCGCAAATTTTCATTCCGGTGGGACGATCCCAGCATCCTAACCTCAAGATCTTTGCCCATTGCAATGTGGACCGTTGTTATCTTGCTTTCCATTGTTCATTTGCAATCCTCAAAAGTACTCTGTTTTGAAGGTTAGGATTATCTGATCAATGTGATTTTAACGGCAGTATGGCTAGGATTCACCAGTTAAATGGCGTAGATCTTGTGTGCTGTGTTTCACTTTTCACAAATCCGCTGCGTTTTCACATAGCTTGAACGCACGCCAGCTCCACGAGTATTTGAATGCATGTGAACAAAACCTGATCCTTGCTTGGCCATCTACTGTATGGAGAAGAACAGTCTTTCGGTGCTCAGGAAGTTCATGCTCATGCTCATGCTCTGAGGAGGTCAGTTTTGAGTGATCAAAACCGTTTATATGATGGGCCACACCTTGGATGGTTGATAAACGAAAAATAAAACTTTAGATTAAAATATTTAAACCCTTTGATCATTTGAGATTTTTCGTATTAAGAATAGTTGGTCACATTAAAATATTAATAATAAAAAATACATTCGTTCTTAAGGTTATTCTGGTTATAGTCCATTCACGGTAAGGCCCGTCATATAAACGGTTTAGATCATTGAAAAGGGCCCGATCCAACGGTTAAAGTCTAACGCACCCGGTTGCAACACGCAGGGATGTACTCTAGCAACCTCTATCAATTGTAAGAGAGCTCCCATGTATTGCTATATCTAAGCCGTTGGATCTGGGGTCATTGAAATGATCCAAATCATTTAGGCTGGCTCACCAAAGGTGTGGTCTTTATTCAAAGAAAAAATTGTTTAAAGATCATAGCTTCAAATATTTCTGTATGATTTTTATTTTTCTTTTTATTTGTTCTAGATAAACTCTACCCATAATAAGGCTCACCAAATCAACGGTTTGGATCATTACAATATGAACATCGATGCCCTCAGATGTATTGTATCACAACCTGGTAGAACCAACTTTCCACATTGTACACGTGGAACGAAAGAATAGATGGTAGATCAGGACCGTCCACCAAATGGGCACTAATAAATGATGAAATATAGTCAAAAATATAATCAGAACAATCCTAGCTATCCTTCCTCTCAGCTATCGCATGAATGTCAACCGTTAACTGTGTTGGCTTTTAATACATTCGAAGGCTGCTAGTCTGACGCTATACTACCACATCCATTGGAATATCCGATAAGGTTAAGTAGCTGCATGGCAGCAATCGACCATTAGCTTTGCCATGTGTACGGTGGAGTGGTGGAGTGGTTGTACCTTATTATGATGGGGAAGGCTCTATCATATCATTTCCCTGTAAATTGACGTGCCGGGCAACGTGGCAAGGTGCTGAGCAAGCGGATTGGCTGGTGTACCTCACGTAACCTATATAGCTGCTGTATTGACGTCCGCAAGCAAGTTCTATGGGTGAGGTATATGTTATATCCAAACTGTCCATTCATTTGGCGAGCTTGTCTTAAAGCTTGAAACTAAAAATAAGATGGATCTAACTATCAAGTGTACCACACTGCAAAAAGCAGTGGAGGATTTAACGTCTACCATTGAAACTCTTTTTGAGGTCACAAAAGTTTTGGGTCAATATGAAATTTGTTTTTCCTTTTCATTAAGTTCTTTTTGAACTTATGAACCGATTGGATGAAAAATAAACGTTATGGTGAGCCTACGAATTATTTAACGGTGAAAATCATTATCTCCGCTGCTATTTGTGGTGTGGTTAGGATGATCTTTGGATATGATTCATTTTTTGGATAATGCTCTAAAATGATCTCTAAAAATAGATAAACGGTGTAGATATAATACATACATCACTGTGGGGCCCTTGTAACTTTGATCTCCTTTGAACCGTTCGTACACTCGAAGCTTGAGGTGGCTCAGTGCTCGTCTTCGCACGACACGTACCTACAGCACCTACATTGCTGGCGTGTGGTATATCAGCCAATCCGCTTCCGGGTGCTGATGGACGCGCATTAGCTACTAGGTTGAGTAGCGAGAGTGGCTACCGAAGTGACGTCATCAAGTTACGTGGCCCACCATGATATATATTCTGTATCCACACCGTCCATCCATTTTGAGAGATCGTATTAAGCCATGATGCAAAGAATGAATCAGATCCAAAGCTCGGGAGGACCCCACCACAGAAAATAGTGAGGAGAGTAACGCCACCACTAAAAAGTTCTAAGGGCCCCGAAAGTTTTCGATCAAGGTAATATTCTTGTCTTCGCTTCTCTTATGTCTGCATTAACACATGAACAGGTTGGATCTCAAATAAACATAAAGGTGGGCCTTTGGAAGGTTTCAACGGTTGGCGTTATTCCCCCACTGTTTTATGTAGTGGGGTCCACCCCAGCCTTGGATCTGTCTTATTCTTTGGTCTATGCCTTAAAATGACCTCTTCGAATGTATGAATGGTGTGGATACAACACATATAATAGTCAGGCGCACATAACTTGGTGACATCACTTCAGCAGGAAATATGGCTACTCAACCTGTCAGTATCCAATCCGCCTAAGGTGCTAACCGAATCTATATCCAATCCGCCTAAGGTGCTAACCGATATAGCGCCTAAGGTGCTAACCGAATCTATATCCAATCCGCCTAAGGTGCTAACCGAACTAGATTCGGTTAGGATTGAAAACATTAATTTGATTGGGACATGTGCGGTGGAAGAATGAGTGATTTGGTCGAGTTAGACTATTTCACATGTTAGTTAAACTAATGAAAGCCCCTCACACGGTGCCTCACCGAACTCGGTGTTCTTTATCCTCGCCAATTTCCATTCCACCGTAAGTTCGACGTTGTCCTCTCAAACAAGCTGATTTAACGATAATATTATGGGATTTGATTGCATGATAAGTAGTCATTTAGAAATTAATTCTAAGCATATAGGTATTAGATCGAACAACTTTCAAATATGCTTCTAAGCCTATTCTCAAATTACCTCTTCGTAGGAAGCTTGTTTTGTAGGGAGATAATTAATTTTTATCCCACACGATTATATTGATTTAAATAAAATATTATTTTTATTATTATAGGAGGATTTGATTAGAAGGTAAACTGCTAAGAAAAATGGCTCCCCGAATAATATTGAAAATTGACCGATGCCTAAGCGAGCCTCTCCAGCGGAGAGGAATCTAGATCCTCTGCTTGCTATAATAGGGATTTTCTGCCTCATGCGAGGAGACGATGACTCTTTAAGGCCCGTTTGGCCGGGGCAAATTGGAAGGGATTGGCTGGTATTGGAAGGGATTGGAAGTTAAATTTTGGGATTGACCGGGCGTGCTAAACAGACTAAGTGATCTGACCCCGGGATATAGCAATCCCATGATCTTAAGACAATCCACTGATAACACCATCATTACCTTTAAATCTCATCCAATCCACTCTAATCTGTTCAAATTTGCCTGAGACTTGTTTGATTCGAGGGATTGGAAGGGATGGGAAGGTTTAATCCTGGGATTGGCTAGGCGTGCCAAACGGACTCGATATAGCAATCCTGGGATATAGCAATCCCATGGATCTTAAGACAATCCATTGACAACACCATCATTAACTTGAAATCCATGCCATCCACCCTAGTACCATTCAATCCCTTTCAACCCACCCGGCCAAACGGGCCCTTAGAGGGCCAGTACCCAGTCCTAATCCGAGCTAGACTGGCTCCGCTTTCCAGCGGAAAGTCAGGCGAGACTTCTTGCTAAGAGCTGCGCAGCTACATGCAACTGTACCGTGATTTGTGGTGCCATTACATATTTCCCACCAATTTGCCAACTGTCCAGGAAATCAGGACCATGAAAATGGTAGATTCCACCGTGAAGGTCACCTTCCTATAAAATCAGACCGATCCAAGCAGTACTAAGTGGGCCAAGCCTCTATTTTCAGTCAAACCAACGGTTTTGCTTGATTCCAACAGTGTGGCCCACAGAATGAGTGGACCACCCTACTTCTCCCTCAAGGTGATCTTCACGGTGAGACCTACGGCTTTAATGATGCTGATATCCTTCACAAGTGGCGTGTTGAGGGAAATAGTCTGGTACAACAAGCTGCAGTACAGTGACTACAGATGATCTCTCTCTTCCAGGCGGGGAAAGCTGCACGCGACAAACGTACGAAACAAGTGATTGACCCATCTTCCCCGTTCAACATATGTGTGTCCCACCTGATGAGCTGGCCGTCATTTTTCTTTTTGTAATTACCTTTGATTTTATCGTGGTTTCAAGCATATCATCTACACCTTTCCCACCGACGTAAACATCCGACCCTTTGGATCCTTACTCTTGCTCCGGTGGTAGACTCTCAGGAGTTTCAACACCCGGGCAAGGGTTCGAGTATCCATAGGTGGTGAAATCCCACCATGGCGAGAGTGTGTGGGGTGTGTGTGCGTGGGTGAAAAAACAAAAATAATAATAACAATAATAATAACATCCGACCCTTTGTTGGGAACCTACCGTAGAGATCACCTTTCGTGAAGATCATGTCCATCCACTCACTAGCTGGACCACAACTCTCTACAGTCAACAAACGGTCTAAGGAGATATCTATACTAAAAGAAATAAAATGATTCCAATGGAAAGCTTTTGGGTACCCATCTATTTACACTCATTTTTTATGCAACCATTCACACCAACAAAATGCAGACATATGTTGGTATTAATTAAGCATCTACACTACATGCCTTTTTTTTTTTCTTTTTTCTTTTTTAAAAAAAACTTTTTATTTTACACACGCGCACACACCTCACGCACTCACGACATAGTGGGAGTTCACCACCTATGGATACTCGAACCCTTCACCAACTGTTGAAACTTATTAGAGTCTACCACCGAGTGTTGAAACTCATTAGACTCTACACTACCTCCTTAATAATGGATGAAATCTTACTCGTGCTCTAAGGTAATCTTTCACTCTACTTCGATCAAATACATGTCACTTACCAAAAACAAAATGATGCATAACTGTACACACATGTAGATAAGACGTAACGATGAGTGACATGATACCTTGATATGTGTGGCACGTGTGACCAAGACAACTTGCTCAAAATGTTATAAAAAGACCAACAGAAATAAGGATCTTATCACAAATATGAATATACTCAACAAGGTTGTCTCATAGTCCTTTTAAAATAGGAGATCCTCCTATAGATAATCTGTGAGACCCATATCCTAGCCCGTACCGTTCCGTAGGCTTCTGCGATCCTCCTGGTTGAATCCAGCGACCCGCGACGCGTATAATGCATTTGCGCGTAACCCTGAGTCGTGTCCCGTATTCCAGAGTCGGCTCTACCCGAGACTTGCACCCTTGCGACTGCGCCGTCGCCGCGGTTCCGACACCGTGTCTCGCACGCCGAGGTGATACTCAGGCCAGAAGATGTGGGCTCACGTTTAGTTCGAGGAAAACACCGTGCATTTGCAATCCCGAGAGAATCTATCAAATCAATCAATCAATCAAGTCAAGTACACTTCCCATCAACCCATACCTCTCTCTTTCCCAAAGTCAACAATACTCATACCTTTCCATCCCATCTCTTACACACCCATCACTCACCCATCACCCATCCCTCTCTCTTTACATCTCTCTCTCTCTCATTCTCTAACCATTTCCAAGCACCAAAAGGAGGAAATGTCCATGGCTTCCAAGGAGAAAAGAAAGAGCTAGTGTGGCCCACCTTCCTACCTCCCATCTCCACAATCCAAGCTTCATCTCAACCCTTGAATCATGATCCTTGGGAGCTCTAGGATGTATTGATAAAAGAAGAAATCCAAGAAGAAGCATAGGTGGGTGTTTTTATGATTTGAGGGGCCACATGTGGTGGGTCCCATCTTTATGTATACTTTGTATTAAAGAGGAGCCCATAATGGCGGGGGCCCCTCCATCCTCGCCGATATCTCTCTCTCTCTCTCATGTATTGTGGACCCCACTGTGATGTATGATCCATGCCGTCCCATCCGTAAGGCCCACCTTATTGGGCGTCTTCGGGTGGGCTTGGATGTAGGAGAAACATAGTTATCAGCTTGGGTCGTGAGACCCTGGGCCACCACATGTACCCAACGTGATGTATGGGTTATCATCACCATCCACTGATATGGACCCCTCTATTGCATGTGTTGAATGCACACCATCCAACAGCTATTGCTACTAGACGTTGGTAAAACATAAATATCAGCTTTCTCCAGAGCTTGTGTGTGGACCCACCTGGTGCAGGTGTTTCATCCCAGCCGTCCATCCATTCTGACAGTGAACCCCACCTGGTGCAGGTCTTTCACCCTAGGGTGGGGCGCACCATGACGTTTGTGTGTGTGTGTGTGTGTGTGTGTGTGTGTGTGTGTGTGTGCATACAAACATCATGGTGCACCCCACCCAGCCATCCATCCATCCATTCTGACGGTGAAGCCCACCTGGTGTAGGTCTTTCACCCCAGCCGTCCATCTGGACGGTTAGGGTGGGGTGCACCATGATGTTTGTTTTTTGTGTGTGTGTGTGTGTAATATGTATATTATATTTATGATGGGCCCCACGTGGGACCTGGTATGGGAAGCCATTGGCTGATGTACCTTACATCAGCTATATTGCTGATATATTGACGTCACCAAGTTGGTGGGGACCACCATGATATCTGCATATCATATCCAGGCCGTTCGTATGAGCCTGGACGGTCCTGTGGGACCCATACATGAGGTATTTGTTATATCCTAACCATCCATTCACTGAATGTGACCCCACCATGGCAGCGTGGGGGGCCCGCCTTGATTTAATGTAATCCATCCTCACCGTCTAGATCTTGGATGGTGGGAGTGGATTGACTAGTGTACCTCATGTCAACAGTATTACTCCTGTACTTGCAGCAACAGCAGCAAGCCCCCTGGGCCATGCCTTGATGTATATGTTAGTTCCACATCGTCTAGATAGCTGGAAGGTGGGACCCACCATTGATGTATTTATTCTATGTCCAAGCTATCTATCAGGTGGACCACACTGCAACCAGTGAGGGGTTGAACGTCTACCATTGAAACCCCTTTTGGGATGTGCAGAAGTTTTGGATCAGTATGTAATTTGTTTTTCCACTTAATCCAGGTCCTTGTGACCGTATGGACAGCTTGGATGAAAACTAAACGTTATGGTGGCCGCCGCTGTGGACTTTAAACAGTGAAAATAGTTATCTCCACCACTATTTAAGGTGTGGTCTAGATGATATTTCGATATGATTCATTTTGGTAATGCTAAAAAATAGCCTCTCATTGATGTGTGGGCCCCACCTTGATGTGAATGTTGGGCCATATGAGAGGCCCTTTATGATGTATTTAAGGCCCATAGGTGAGGCCCAATGTGATGTATTCAAGGCCCATGGACGAGGCCCATTGTGATGTATTCGAGGCCCATGGGCAAGGCCAGATGGGATGTGTTTGTGGCCCATTTGATAAGGCCCATTGTGATGTATTTATGGCCCATATAGCGAGGCCCGATGTAGTGTATATGTGGCCCTTGAGTGAGGCCCAATGCGATGAATGTGCGGACTAATGTAACGTATGATTTCACTATAATGTATGTAATGATGTTCTTGTGGACCACTCCTTGGGAGCAATGTTAGTTAAATGGCCACATTGATGGGCAATGATGGTTTAATGTCCACATTGTGACCTTCCCTTAGGCCTTGTTCGACCGATCATCGAGGCTGATTGTAGGCCGATCCCGATTCCGATTGTCGAGGCCGATTGTTGAGGTCGGCTCTGATTCCGACTGTCGAGGCCGATTCCAATTGTTGAGGCTAATTCCGATTCCGATTGTCGAGGCCGATTATCGAGGCTGATTTCGATTGTTGAGGCTGATTCTGATTCTGATTGTCGAGGCCAATTCCGATTGTTGAGGCCAATTTCGATTCCGATTGTCGAGGTCAATTCTGATTCCGATTGTTGAGGTCGATTCCGACTGTCGAGGCCGATTTCGATTGTCGAGGCTGATTGTTGAGGCCGATTCCGATTTCGATTGTCGAGGCCGATTCTGATTGTTGAGGCCGATTCTGATTCCGATTATTAAGGCCGATTATCGAGGCTGATTCCAATTGTCGAGGCCGATTCCGATTCCGATTGTTGAGGCCAATTGTTGAGGCCGATTCCAATTGTCAGGGCCGATTATCAATGCCAATTCCGATTGTCAATACCGATTTCGATTGTCGAAGCCAATTCCGATTGTCGAGACCCAATGAGATGCATATGCAGCCCGTATTTGAGGCCCTTTGTAATGTGCATTTGGCTCGTGTTTGAGGCCTAATGTGATGTATATGCGGCCCGTATTTGAGACCTGTTGTGATGTGTATTCAGCCCGTGTTTAAGGCCCAATGTGATATTTATGAAGCCGATGTAATGAGGCCCATTGTGATGCATTTGAGGGTCAGGCAATGGAGCCCATTGTGATGTATGTTAAGCCCATGTGAAAGGCTCATCGTGATGTGTATTAAGCTCTTAAGTGAGGCCCATGGTGTTGTATATTTGGCTCTTGTGCGAGGCCATGGGTCCAGTATATGTTAGGCTCTATGTGGGTCATTCCTTAGGGTCAATGTTGGTTAAATGTCCACATTGTCGAGGTCGATTGTCGATGCCGGTTATTGATACCGATTATGAGTATGTGACAGCATAACATCATGATACATGCCCATACGCATCATTTGCATGTTTGTTATGAGATATGATTGACCATTATATATGTCATAGTGCCGGTTGTTATGAGACTCCCTAATAGGCGAAGGTTATCTCACATAAGAGCACGATATGCGCAGGATTGATGCATGACTGGATTGTATAACTCATGCATCTTGTATTGTATGTTATGATTACTGTACGCCCTAACGACATCAGGGCTATAGCCTCCATAGGCATATCATGGATGGCCAGATGAGACACCAAAAATTTATTCAGCATCGGGCTGCCATAAATGGCCCTGGGTGAAAATCCATAAACCCTCTTGGTACCAGAGGATGCCCCAACATCGAGACTGAGTGGATACATGAGCGCCCGAATGGTGAATACCAGAAGGCCACGTCTCCCACTATGTCATGGTCAGTTGGGAGGGGGTGTGACCTTATCCGTCTAAGTGAGGGGGCTATAAGCTAGGTTGAGTTTGACCAGCTCCCAAATAGGTCTGCTGTCGACGAGCCGGGTAGGCATTGAGTAGGAGTTAGAGTGGGTCTTTTCCACTCGCTGGGCTGCGCAGCCTGCAGGGACGGTAGCCAGTTTGGAGTGTACTAGACCCCGGTGCTGATCCCAAAGATGTACAGTATTATTATGTGGGCTTATTAAGTAGGAGTTGCATACTCATTCATTCATTCATTCACTATCCAATCGACCTGGTAGTGCGCAACTATTTGTTACGTGTACCTTCGCAATGGCCAGGATTTCGGTTGGAGCGCACGACTAACCTGAGATCAGGAGTTTACCACATTGAGTCTGACTATCCAAATTTAGGTATGGGACTGGTCTGGATAGAAGTCCCTTGTGATGGACCCCATAGCCTGCGATACTACGTACTATCATCCTGACTTCACACTCCAGCATGGTCATTTCAGTCACACCGCATATTACATTACATTCGCGGCATATGACATTTTGGGTTATTGTATTTCTGCATCTATATGGTCTAGATATGGCTGACGGTATTTATGAACTCATCAGGAATTGTATATTACATTGCATTATTGGCATCTGATATTTGGCTCTTTATGACTCCTTATTTGCATAACTGATTTGTATTGCGTAATCTGATATTGCTTGACTTATAGACTTATCATTATTTTCACTTACTCTGATATCGTATGATTCATGATCTTACCAGTATTTCTGATATTGTATGATTATGGCATTATATTGAATACTTGACACTTACCTTGTGCATACACTTACACCACCCTCTAAGCTTTCTATAAGCTTATGCACGATAGATGCGTGCAGGTGATATTAGGTTGTAGCAGTGTGGAGCTTGGAGCATGTAGCTAACTTTTAGAGCTTTAATTTTGACATATGTATTTCCCTTTCAGCATTGTATTCAAATGTTTATATTAGTAAATATGTGATGATGATGTTACTTTTGTGATTTGGGTATACTTGTAGTTATGCTTATTACGAGTTAAATGTATACTGAAAAATCCTCCTTGTAAGATCTCAAGATCGAAATCTGGCATATGGATGCTAGGATCCGAGAATAGGGTACTATGGAGGCTGTCAGCATCGGATTCGGCGATCAAAAATTTTGTAAGCCCGGTTTCCGAGTTTGGGGCGTGACATAATCGGTGCTCTCACGACAATTATGAAGATTTGAAAAACATATTCTTCTTAAAGAAAATGAGAATCGAGGACATTGTGATGGATATGGGTATAATGAGACTAATCTCCTAATATCCACAAATCTATGTGATCGCGTTGGAAAAAGATTTGAAATTGTGTTTGTGACTCCAAAGATCTCTATGGCCAGCGTAGGATGATCAGACAACAACTGAGTGCATGACTACCAAGAATCCCAGACCATCAAGGAAAGCCAATGAATGTTTGCCTCCGATCCTTAGAGCCTATAGAAGGAGCACGTGAGGAAGAGCTACAGGCCATGCTAAACATAATTAATCTACACAATGCAATGATGCCCCTTATCTTAGTTTAGTTCTTTCACTTCTATCCAGCTACGTTACAAAATGTTAAGAGTTGAGTTAGCTTAGATCACTACTTTCTAACACCATCATGATAGTATGCTTAGGAGTAGTAGAAATATATATGGCCTACCATCATTAGATCCTAGATCAACCGAGTCCTTAATTGGAAGATCACACTTCGCTCACATCCTACTGACCAAGTTGCCTTAATTGTGTTGTCTGTTAGATTAAAAGGGTTAAAAAAGATTTAAAAATCTAGAAATTTTGATTTTTGCCTTTGTTAACCAACTTGTCTTAATTGTGTTTAGTTTTGTCTCACATTGAAAAGTTGTTAAGAAAATCAAACCTTTATATTAAAACTTATCACTAATCCTTTGTATTATAAAATAAGGGTATGCAAAGGGAACAACTTTGCACATATGCACATAGGCCACTGTTGTGGTTGCGATCGTGATCATACCGAGGCAAGGCGAGGCGAGGCTGCATATGTTTTGTCATACTTATGCACATGAAAACAAAGAGTCAGCTTGTACCTACCTAATAATTAATGAGTCAACATACGCTAACATGCATTTATTATGCCACACGCATGCGCCTTGAGCCCCATAGCTACCTACTTTTCCTTTATAAAGACATCTCATTTTCTTTGTAAAATTATTTAAAAATCTCTCCTCTTTAGTTTTCCTCTGGAATCTTTCTGCAACTTTTGTTTGAGCAAATCAGTTTGAACATTCTTGGGTTCGTGTGGCTGACATTGTGAGTACATCGGATTAAAGTCGTTCATCTTAGAGGAGAGTTGTTCTATCCTAGAGAAAGACTTGTTAGGACCCAACGTTTCAAGGATCGTCTTCCTATAGGGGCAAATTTGTCGTTAAGACGACGACTGTAATGTGCCTCAATTCTCTAGATTCTTCTTTTGTTATTTATGATTTGATATTTTAAATTATCTGTTATATCTCTGTATTTTAGAATCAACAATTTAAATATATATTTTCCTCTAAAAAATGTCAGTATTATGGCTATCGTTTCTAATAGTCCTAAAATTGAGATTTTTTACGGGAAGAACTTTGAAGAAAATTGAGTTTTATTTCACTACCCTCAAGTTGATTTACTTTATCAAAAATTCTTTCCCATTACTTAAGGAAAATAAACCAGCGACATCTTTTGAACAATTGGAAATGGAATAATGGTGACTATTTATGTCGAAATCGCATTCTCAATGTGATGACCAACGAAAACTATTATATTTATTGTCATTTCTCAACTACCAAAGAACTGCGGGATCATATTAAAAATAATTCAAAACAGATGATGCTAGAATGAAGAAATATATAGTTAGTTGTTATATTGATTTTAAAATGACTGATAAAAAATTTGTAGTAGATCAGGTGCATGTTTTACAGAAGATTACTCATGAAATTTTATTAATGAGGCTTTCCAAACCATTGTAACAATTGATAAACTTTTACTGTCTTAGAAGAAGTATAAAAATTCTTTAAAGCATAAGAGAGAGAATATGAGCTTGGATGACCTTATCCTTTACATACGAATAGAAAAGGAAATAAGAAACCGTGATAAACATTTTCTAAATTTAGAATCTATAACTAAGACCCACCTTATAAAAAATAACCAGAAAGGTAATTTTAAAAAAAAAAAAAAAAACCTGAATATTTAGACCACTATAGAAAAATCATCAACATTGCCAAAGAAATAACAAAATGAATAAGAATAATAAGAAAAAATGAAGGATGTATGTCTATGAGGAAAATGAACACTTTATTAAGCAATGTATATTCCACAAATTTGATAACAATGAGAAAAACCAATGTTACCGATGAGTTTATGGAGGTTATCACCAAAGCACTTATTGTTTGTAGCTCAAATAAGTGGTGGATTGATTTAGGTGTCACCAAGCATCTTTGTTATGTCTAAGGTGTCTTTTCCTCCTTTAAAAAGGTAGATGATGCGAGGAACATTTTCATAGAAAAAAATTGTCCAAGGCAAAAGTCATTAGAAAGGAAAATGTGAGCCTAAAGATTACTTCTAGAAAGGTGTTGACTCTTCTAGACGCGCTGCATATACCAGACCTTTGAAAAAATCTTGTCTCTGGCTCTACTTCTTCTAAGAATAGGTTTAAGTTAGTTTTTGAATTCAAAAACTGTGTTATCTCTAAGAGTGGTACTTTTGTTGGGAAATGAGATGTAACTGATGGCTTGTTCAAACTCAGTGTTATGAATGATAGTGGTGCTAATTCTTATGCTTACTTGATTCGATCTCTCGATATGCGGCATGCTAGATTAGGTCGTGTGAATTATCATTCTCTCGAATAAAGACTAATATGGTGCTTATTCCTAGAGTGAAAAGGGGAAACCAAAATAAATATGAAATATATGTACAATCTAATCTTTCCAAAAAACAATTCAAAAGAGTTGAAATGAGCAATCAAGTCCTATATTTGATTTACAATGATATATGTAACCTTAAAAATATTATGACTTATGGAGGAAAGAAATATTTTATGACATTCATATATGATTAATATACAAATGTATATTTAATCAGGAGTAAAAATGAAGCAAGAGTTAGATTTATAGTCATTGTGAGTGAGGTGAAAAATTAATTAGAAAAAATGGTAGAGGTTCTTAAATCTAATCGAAGAGGAGAATATCTTTCCTACGTCTTAATATCTTGCTGTGAATCAAAATGGAGTATACATGAGGTAACTGCATTATATTCACCTCAACAAAATGGAATAGCTAAAAGAAAAAATAAAACTCTAATGAATATGGTAAATGCTATGCTTTCTAGTTTCGGTTTATCCTTTAATTTATAAGGAGAAGTCATCCTTACTATATGTCATATTCTAAATCATGTACCTTATAAGAATTCTGATAAAACCCCTTATAAATTATGGAAAAATAAGACTACAAACCTGATATATCTTAAAGTGTGAGAGTGCCTAAGGTATGGCTACCTTTATTTTAAAAAAAAAAAAATTAGAGGATAAAACTGTTGATTGTGTATTTATAGGATATGAGCAAAATACCAAGGCTTATAGATTTTTGGCTTTGAGGTCTCATAATCGTATTGATATCAATTCTATCATTAAATCTTTAGATTCGATTTATTTGAAAATATATTCTCAATTAAGTCTAAGGTTATTTCTTCCGTGGAAGTAGTAGACTTTGTGTAACAATACGAAATTTCACGGTCAGAATTTATACTCGTGCCCGAGAAAACCAGGTGTTAATAATATATAAATTAGATGTTTTAAAAATTGTACCTTATTTTTTTAATTTAAATCACATCCAATTACATTTATGAAGGTAACCATTCACGAGAATAAAATTGACTATATTTACTATTTCGTTGCAATAAAAGAATTCAACAAATTATCAAATGCCCTCTTAATGAGAGCTTATTACATTATCAAGTTCACAATGAAAATACAAAACTAAATCATAGAACTATCTTCTTATCCATTCATTATAATCTTTCATAGGGAAGTGGTCCTCTAGATCTTCAATCTGTGCATCACCTGTATCATATATATGGTTGGAAAGGGTCAATGCCCTACTCATAGTGATGATTATCCTTTAAGATTAACTATAATTTAAGAGATTTATAAAACTAATGTAAGGGTTTTGATACATCCCGTACTTCACAACTACGGAGGTATCAATATGTGTAAGCAATCTACATGTTATACATGCCTAGCAAAGTATATGTGGTTCATCATACTTAGCAATCGCCACAATGTGAAAATTGATTTAGAGTTATCCGGCTCTCCCCGCATCCTATTCTATAGAGATTCGGCATGTCCCACGTTAACATGGATATACATGGTTATCCCAAGACGACACAACGCGTGACTCGGATGAATTACGTGACACGATTTGTTCACACAACAACTATTTGCGACATCCAATTCCAGAAGTGATGTAACACGTATTGCAAATTACTTACATCAATTTATTCACCACTACCCAAAATTCATAGAATTATGTGTCGACTCAAGGGCCGCTACTTGAACCGCATTACATCCACGATATTTACTTAATCGCTGGAAGTGAAATTTTCAACATAGTACTCGTACCAAAGAGAAAATCAATTGAATCATGGGAGCTTTGGAATTCCAAGACACATGCCCAAGCCATAAAAGTAAATAGCACGAGGTTAATGAAATAAGGAGAAGAGTAGCAATGACTAACTCACAAAGAAGAGAGTGGCAATGGCCAACTCAACAATGGGGAGAGTGGCAATGGCCAACTCAACAAAGGGGAGAGTACTAAGGGCTAACTCAACAAAATTGGTAAAGGTGAGGGCAATGCTTGTATCCATCACCTCACATAAAATAATGAAAATCACTCGTAATTAACATTATACCATAATTTCTGAATGATAAATAATTATTGGTGGTAAATTAACAACTGAGGGAAGAGAATCATAGTAACATGAAAGCATGTAAAAGGCAAGATAAATTATATCAACTTAAATCAATGTGAGCTTAAAGGAATCCCTCACCTTTGGTCATCTAGTGACCCAATATCAATGTTAAATGTCCAGAGACACGCATTATGGTCAAGCTTTACCTTAATTCATAGGTTTTGAATGGTTTAGATTAAGCTTGGTCACGTTTTATGATGGTGTTATATATAATTGAATTGATGAATCTGAAAGGAAGCCTTGGTTGTGGCATGGATTGGATGTGTCATATACCGCATTAGTTTTGACGTAGAGACTCAAAGGTTTTGGTGTACTCTTTCACCGAGTCGACTCAGCTCGACGTGGTGGAATTCCACATCTCTGTTGTCGGAATAGGAAAGAGAAAGAAAAGAACAATTACTCTTCCAATCAAAGCAAACCTCGAACCTGGTTACTCGACAAACTGTTGGACGACTTTTAGCTTCTCTCTCTCTCTCTCCTGATGTTGGAAGGTGATGGCTGGCTAGTTTTTCTTCCTCCACATGCCATCTTCTCTCTTCCTCTCCCGTTTCTTTCTCCTTCTCTCTTTCTTTCTCGTTTCTTCTCTCTTTCTTTCTTGTGCGAGAGTCTCTAGACTCTTCCTGAATTTTCCTTACACAGATTCGTTTTGCACGAGCAAGGAAACGAAATGAGTTTCTTACACAACTTCTATTTGTGTAATCAAGAAAATGGCTTTGTACCGCTTTTCTCAATCGGCGGCTCTCCTCTCAGATTTCTTCTTCTTTCTTTCTCAGGTCAATCTAGATCTGATCGGTTTACTATCTAAGCGTTTTGGATCTCAAAAGGGCAAGCTCTGACGGTCGAGACCCTGATCTTGTGGTGATTTCTTGAGACACCAGTTTCCGCAAGTTGTGGTTTTGTTTTCATGGAAAACGGCTGATTTTCGCATTCTGTCTCTCTTCTACTTCTTTTCTACCGATGTCGGAGGGTTCGAAAATATCTTGGAAGGAGTTTGGACGGCTATGATGTGGTGATGGGTTACGTAGATAGGTTTAAGGGTGAGAGGCTTTCTCGGATCATTAGTTAGAGAGAGAAAAGATTTCTTCCTGTGTTCGATGTCATGCGCTTGACCGTGTACATGGATGCTCATGGTCTTGTGTTCTTGACCGTGATAGTGTGTTTGACTCGATGAATGGTTCAGATATGCGTATGGGCTGAAGTGGTGGCCCATTCTCGATCAATTTCCTGTTGTTCATTCACAATCGGGTTGTTTGTTCTTGAAACTGTGCACCCGCGACTGCTTAAAAACGAATGGAGAAAGCTAATTATGGTTAATTTTGTTCTCTGGCCACAATGGACGGTTCAGATCATCCGGAATGATCATGATGGTGGGTCACAACTTCTCCAATTAGACGTTGTCCGTTCCAGCTGCAAACGATGCGAGGGATCAGGGAGACATTCTCCTTTTTCAGGAAACCGTGTTTGGCAATGTGGTGTGCTGGGGCGTACATGCGCTTTGTGTATATGCGCCTGACTGTGGGGCCCACAAGGATATTCTAGCTAATCCACTCCGTTCATTCATTTTGGCTGCTCATATTAAGGCCTGGCCCAAAGGATGAGGCATGTTTAAGGCTTAAGTGGGCCATGCTTCTAAATAACGGGATTATCTAGCGATCCATGAAGGTCTGACGATAAGATCATTACTAAATATGATCATTGATGATTCCTAGGGTTCTTGACCTAGTTTAGGTGAAAATCATCGGTAAGTTTAGTAATCCTGTGGTCTAATCGTAATGATTAAGTTATGTATATATATATGAGAGTATTATTTTTTGGAGCTAGATAAATGATGGATCTGTTGATTCGGGCCTTAGAACTTATGATAAATGGTTCGATTAGCTTACTTGATGATCGAAGATGACTCCTAATGTGTGGATTATTTGGCTGAACGGTTGGTTATGATGGACAAGTGAGGATATATGATGATCATATCTCAAAATCGACGGTCAGATGACGTGATCTATAAATGGAGATTATTTCGAGCGGTTAGATTCACATTGAGGAATAAATGTAAGGTTAGGATAGTTAGATTGGTATCGTACACCTGTACATAATAGGTTAAATTTCATGGTAACACTCAAGAACTTTCAATACTCAGGTATTGAAAAGTTCGGGGTGTTACAATCTACTCTCCTTAAATAAAATTTTGTCCCCGAAATTTAATTACTTCTACTATTTATATTCATTCATTGTGTTTAAGTTTTCATTGTATTCTTCATGAGATAGATATGTATGTCTAAGCAAGCTTTTAATTGGCTACTAAAAATCGGGACATTACACTTTGTCGTAAGAATTGATATAGAGAATGACACAATAAATGAGCCCTTGGAACTTATAAGAAATAAGAATATCATAACTGAGACTAGCTTTGGACCTGACTTTTATACCCGCATATGTTGAGATATGAGCCCTCCTATTGCAACCTTTTGAAAGGAATCCATTAATAGTGAAATAGACTCTATATTGCATAATAACACTTAGGAATTAGTAGACTAATGTCCGAGTAGCAAACTCATAGGTTGTAAATGAGTTTTTAAGCCCAAGCAATTAGACCAGATAGGTCTATTAACAAATTCAAGGCTAGGCTTGTAGATAAGGGGTATAAGCAAAATAAAAGTATTGACTTTTTTGACACATTCACCGATCATCAAGATCAGAACCATATGAGTACTGATAGCGATTGCTTCCATCCACGATCTAGTGATCCATCAAATGGATGCGAAATTTGCCTTCTTAAATAAAGAATTGGAGGAAAAGATCTACATGAACCAACCCGAGGGGTTTATAATAAAATGTTATGAAAAATAAGGTATGCAAATTAATTAAATTTCTTTATGAGCTCAAGCAAGTTTCTAAGCAATGACATAAGAAATTTGACAAAGTGTTGTTGTCAAACGATTTTCAAATTAATGAATTAAATAAATATGTGTACAGTAATCTATTTGAAAATGCATGATCATATGTTTGTATGTGAATGACATGTTGATATTCGGTTTTAACATTAATGTGGTGAATGAAACTAAATCATTACTTAATTCACAATTTAACATGAATGACTTAGGAGAGGCGGATGTGATTCTTATAATCAAAATTGTGAAAGATTCCAATGGAATCACTTTATCTCAATTACATTATGTAGAGAATTTTTTTTTTTTAAATAAAATCTTTTAAATTGTACACCTGCAGGCACTCCTTTTGATTCACATGTGAAATTATATAAAAATAAAGGTAATAATGTATCATAACTTGAGTACTCTAGCATTATTGGGCATTTAATATATCTAATGAATTGTATTAAACCTAATATTACGTATGCAATGGATAAGTTGAGTAAATACACTAGTAATCCTAGAGAAAATTACTGGAATGTTGTAAATCAATTACTAAGATACTTGAAAAAGACTTATAGCTATAGTCTCAAATATATCAGATATCTAGCTATACTAAAGGGGTACAATGATGCAAATTAGATACAATATTCAATGAAATCCAAGTCCACTAATAGTTATGTATTTACTCTTGAATGAGCAGCAATATTCTAAAAGTTTAAGAAGCAAACTTGTATATCTCGGTTCATGATGGAGTCCAATTTTATTTCTCTTGCAACTGCAGGTGAAGAAGCTGAGTGGTTAAAAAAATTTTGCTATTAGATATACCCTTGTGAGGTAAACTAGTGGTAGCAATTGCGCGACATTGTGATAGTCAATCTACGATAACCAAGGAAAACAATAGAACCTATAATGGGAAGTCTAAATATCTACGTCTAAGACATAACTTAGTCAAGAAATTGATCTGAGATGAGATAATTGTAATTGATCCGACATAAAGTGTTGGTTAGAATAGTAACAAGTACATCGAGGGGGATGGGGTTAAATATCACTTAGATAAATCAGCGACAATGAGAACGCAACATATATGACTGAAAATCTCAAGAATTAGGTTCAATTGGTAACAATAAGTTGCATTAAGTGATTTGGTACCAGTACTGTATTTGAAAATTAATAACCTCAATCCTATAGTGTAGCAGTGTCCAAATATATAGAGAGGAAGGTTGAAATATATCCTTAATGAATTTCATACCTGTGATACAGTGGGATGTTTAGTTGTAGGTATATTCCTAATGGACTCACCTATATGAGTGTGGAAGTAGAGCTGCTTCCTATGAGAACTGGAACATCCTCTATAACACTTATGAAACTATTATAAAATACATGGTCGTAATGTAATGGCCTAAGAAATTCAAGTTGTTTTGAAATGTTATATGTATGATGTATTTAAGTTGTTACTGTGGGCAGTTAGTTCAAAACTTCATATTACTTCCTTCCGCTAAACCAGACATCTACACTAGGCAATATTCAAATTTTTATGATACATATTTTTATGCACTTCATTTCATTGATTTGTCTAATTGGTTTTGTATTCGTTTCCTGATTTTTCAAATTATGGAGGATTATTATATTAAAATGTTTTAAAAAGAAATATTTAAAACCTTTAAGAAAATTGATTTTTGCCTTTGTTAACCAACTTGCCTAAATTGTATTTAGTTTTGTCTTACATTCAAAAGTTATTAAGAAAATTAAGTCTTTATATTAAAATCCATCACTAATACTTTGTATTGAAAAAGAAGAGAATATCGTGGTAGCAACCTTGCATGCGTAAGCGTGCGGGGGCCACAACCACCATCATGGTCGTGGCGTGGCACGATATAGTGTGGTGTGTTATAGTGTGTCTTTGATCGATACTTTTATTTTCTCCACATATATTTTATCATACTTATGCACATGAAGACAAAAAATTGTCTTACACTTACCTAATAATTAATGAGTCTGCATGTGCTGACATGCATTTTTTACGCCGCTCATATACACCTCGAGTCCTAACGACTGCCTACTTTTCCTTTATAAAGACGTTTCATCCCTTTTGTAAAATTATCTGAAAAATCTCACTTCTCTCTGATTTTCATCTAAGGGGTTGTTTGATTTTTAAGCTTCTTAGTAAATACATGTAAAAAAAAGTAATTATTACTAAGTTCACTTGTTTGAAATTGGCAAATGAATTGCATCTTGAAAATCAGTCCAAAACTCATCTTTTTACTGATTTAAACTTGTGGGACCCATCGTGATGTATATTACTTAATCACACCATCCATCCTTTGTAACTGCACATTTTAGGTTATAAGTCCAAAAATGAGGAAAATCCCAAGTTGGAGTGGGCCACACCTTAAGAAACAATGATTGTAAAGATGTGAACCGTTGAAAGCTATTTTCTCCCTAGGGCCCACATTAATGTTTATTTTTCATCCAACCTAATCATAAGGTCACATAGTCATAGATAAAGGGAAAACAAAAATATCAGTTTGATCCAAAACTTCTAGGGCCTTAAAAAGCTTTTAATGGTAGGAGCTCAATTCCCATTATTTCCTATGGTGTGGTCCACATGAGCCTTAAATCTGCCCCATTTTTTGGCTCATGCCCTAAAATGAGCTGACTAAAGGGATGAACGGTGTGGATAATAAAATTATATCGTGAGCCTTAGATCTGCCCCATTTTTTGGCTCATGTCCTAAAATGAGCTGATTAAAGGGATGAACAGTGTGGATAATTAAATTATATCGTAAGCCTTAGATCTACCCCATTTTTTGGTTCATGCCCTAAAATGAGCTGACTAAAGGGATGAACGGTGTGGATAATAAAATTATATCATGGCCAACCCCACAAAAGCAACATGTGTTAGTCTCGGGTAACGTGAGGTGCTATAAATGAAGACGGTTGTCAACATCACCTTGAAAATGCAGCGGTAAATATAAAGGTAAATAATTATTACTCATTTATCGGGAATTACCACTGTCATTGGAAAATCAAACTAAGCCCTGAACTCCTTCTGTAACTTCTATTTAGGCAAATCAATTCGAGCATTCTTGGGTTTGTATAATTATGATCGTGAGTGCATCTAATCAAAATTATTCATCTTAAAGGAGAGTTATTGTGTCCTAAGGGAAGGCTTACTGGGATCTAATATATCATAAATCGTCTTCCTGTGAAGGTAAATTTATCGTTAAGACAACAACTGTAATGTGCCTCAGATCTCCAAATTCTTATTTTATTATTTCTGATTTGATATTTTGAATTTTCTGTTATATCTTTTTATTTTAGAGCCAACATTATCCACACAGGTGATCGAAGGTAATCTCTCATTTCTTTCTTTACTTATTTTGTTTACCTACTAAGCTCTATATACACATCAATAAAATCAATATCTTTTAGCTTTTAGTTTTAATAAGTGCATTATTATTCAATTAAGAAATATAAAGATAATTATTATTGATAAAAGAAGTCCTTAATTCAAAGAAAAAAAAATCATTCAGTAAGATTAATTCTTACTTTTTAAAAATTAGTTGGCAGTTGAGAGGAAGACTGATCGCATGAATTCGGTCCTAATCGATGTACCTAAGACGACATGGCACTAGTATTCAATCAAACTTAGTGAAGTACGACTCCAGTATAACTGCATGCACATACTTCCCTTTGTTAACACGTGTGGTCTTGTATTGAATCGAAGACACACTTGGAGGTCCATCGTATCCAAGTCCAACGGCTATACTGCCACGAAAAGATGAAAAAATAAAACGTGGGGATGTATCATGTTCAGAGGCGAGCCACGTGCGAGATGCCATTCATGGAAATATGTCTTGAGTACAGGGGTTATTTGTAATTTGGTACTAGTGAAGCGCTGGTCGGCCGAGTTACAGTCTCCCGAATGCGTGAAACAGGGGCCTCTGACCATGACTCAACAGAGAGAGAGACTATAAATACCGTTTTCTCCGCTCGCTTTTTCTACCGGAAACGAAATTCACGCCTCTTTCTCTCGGTGAACAAGATTTGATCGATTTCAGCGTAGAGATTCAAAATTTCCGAGTTTCGATCGATCAAACGCACTCAGCTTCCACGATTTTCGATCTGTTAGCAAAAAGGTCGAGAAATCAAGGTTCGGGAGCACCAAACGCGCTCAAAACCGACGGATTCGGAAATCTCGATCGAATCGAACAGGTGAACCTTATTTCCCTTCCAACTTCTCGATTTTTTCGATCAATTGCATCTCGAATCATGAGATCTGTTCTCGAAGACCGAGAAATTCGAGGTTTCCTACTGTAGATCTGCTCGTTGTCGGCAGATTCTTCAGATTCAGATCGGATTATTGAGTTCATATTTTCGCGATTGTCTTCAGTCGGTTGCTGTTCAAATTGGGAGATTTCTTAGTGAAGGTTGAGAAATTTGAGGTTCCTGTGTGCTGATGCACTTGAAATCGTCGGATTTGGAATTTCCAACCATATTTTGATCAGATCAGTCGCTGAAGCCTGCAGAGCTGGAAGGTTTTAGTTGTGATCCATCAGTTGCTCTTTGAATCCCTATAATTAGCTTTCCCTTTTGGCTGTTGAAAATTGAAAACTCATTTTTTTTTATCAGTCTTACTCGAAATTAAAGATTTTAAACCCTTGAATATCTTTGAATCGGTGGATTTTTTGAGTCGCTCATGTTGAAATCAGTTTGTATTGGGAAGATTGTCACTGAATTCAGGGAAATTGAAAGTTAAAATCAGGTAGGATTTGTGATCTGTTGATAAGTTTTTCGTAAATCGTGATTTGGAAATTGTAATTTGCAAGTGGTCATGGAAACTGAATAAACGGCTCGGATTTCTAATGCTTTTGTGAGATTTTGATTTCACGATTTCATGAGCTTTTTATTTTTCATTATGTCACGAGATTTTGAAGCCCCTTTTTTCACTCTTGCAGTGTAATCTGATGAAGCTACCAATGGTAGACTGCCGTAGCTTGATCGAGTTCTGCAAAGCTTTCGAGCAGCACAGGAATTCTCTAGCCACGACAGACCACCGAAACAACCATACTCACTCTCGTAATAAGAGGCACAGCAAGTCCTTAAACCCATTATCCCATCCATTCTGCGACCACTCGCCTTTTGCCGCCATTGATATCATCATACTTCTTCTGGTACTCGGCGCCCTGGGGGTTTTGACTGTCCCATACTTCAAGTTCATCTTCCGAGAAGCTGCTGAGCTTCTTCCAGAAGCTTTCGTCCTCATCGGAGACGTTTTATATACAGCACCAGTCGCTTATGCAGTTGGCTTGGTCATGATGTTTGTTATCATGGTTGTGGCATGGGAGATCATCCATCACAAGTCTCGGAAATGTGGGAATCCTTATTGCAGGGGTCTTCGTAAAGCTGTCGAGTTTGATATCCAGCTTGAATCAGAAGAGTGTGTGAAGTACATGCCACCTTTGCCAAAGGATCTGTATGGGGCACGCCCGCTGGAGTTAGGGGAGGATCACAAGGAACTGGAAGCTGAGTTGAAAAGGATGGCACCACTCAATGGACGTACTGTTCTTATTTTTCGAGCGCCTTGTGGATGCCCCGCAGGTAGAATGGAGGTCTGGGGGCCGAAGAAAGTCCGTAGAATTAAGAAGTAATTGGAGTTGTTTCTGTTGTTTCTGTTCTTTATAGTAATAAACTATAAGCTATAAAGTATCCTGATGACCTGTTAATCCCTCTTCCCCCTTTCTAGAATAAGTGACATGTGGTACACTCCGATGACTGTCACATATGATGGGGAATCTTGTATCCCTTTGTCACCATTCATGACATACAACTTAGCATAATTTTAATTACCATGCTGTTCCATCTCTCGATTAAATATTGCAAAATAGTTGGTTTTGCCCATAGGTGGAGAATTGGATGACTTTTATATTTGTTATCCTTTTTGTGCTGGTTTGGATGCACTTCTTTCGCTTGCTGGAGATTCACATTGCGTAGATCCTTATTTTGACATTTTCAATAGATGTAATGATTCCTGTTTGTGATTAAGCACAAAAGCCTTCATGGTAGTACTCGCAGCCTGTAGCATTATTGGAGAAAATGCAGCAGCCTTGTTGTTTATTAGGTAAGTGTTTCCTATTTTTTGGCATGAGGCAATGTTTTAAATATTGATGATATCGGGCGATATATCTCATGATATATCTTATATCCCACATGTGCGATGTGAAACGTACAAGTAGTGCCAATATAGCCCACATGTTCAATCCAGTGAGCATTTTCAATTTCCGATCTTTCTCTCTCTTTTTTTTAATCATGTTGAATCAGTGTCAAATGGTTACAAATCCATTGGTTCTTCATGTTTTCCATGAAAAATCATGGACTTGGAGCTTTGATTTCGATATCCACTGGTTCTACATATTCCCCATGTTTCTTTTTTCTTTTAAAATTTCCTTTAGCCAGTTGTCAATTGAGACTAATTTCGAAGTATTTAGGAGTATTTGACGAAATGATCATCACATACACTTTAATTTCAAAGTTTGAGTGTAGGTGATCCGATTTGGGGAAATTTGGAAAATTTTCAAAATTTCCCCAATTTCTCCCAAATTGCTTGCAATGATGCACTCTAAATATGAAATCAAGCATATATAAGGGTTGATCTATTGGTTTGTCAAGTCCTTGTCAATTTTCAAAAAATAAAATAATTTTTAATTAAAAATTATTATTTTTTAATTCCCTTCAACCAGCTGTCAATTGAGATTAATTTCGAAGTATTTAGGAGTATTTGATGAAATAATTATCACATATACTCTAATTGTTATGCATTCAATTTGAATATAGTTGCATTAGTTCAATCAAACAACGCATAGCTTAGGACCCTATACAAAGGAAACCTATTATGTGCACTTCTTTTTTGAGATGTTATGATTTAAAAGTGTGTATTAAGGTATTTTTTAACAATCCTTGAAGTTTCATTGAAAAATTCAACCATTTCCCCAATATTTCCCGATGTTTCCCAAAAAAGCGATAAATTACCCTATACAAACAATATATCCTGTGCGATAACCGATACGTATTTGTATCCCAAGGATGTGATATATAACACGATATCGATATTTCAAACACTGGCATGAGGTACATCATATGATCGAGATTTGAGGGTTCTAGGCGTTATGTTAAAAATAGTTTTCGCAACTCTTTTGAATGGAGTTTATTCTCTGGTTGTTGCATACCACTATATGTGATTGTTATGTTGTAAATCAACTAGTTCATTTATTGTTCGTCTTTTATTGCTTATGAGAAAATGAGTATTTCTATGTTGTGCAATACTATTTAACTACTGATGGGTAGAGAATATATTCATTTCAACACCCAAGTCTCATCTAGAAGGAACTTTCTTTCTCCTCTAAAGCATATTTCTTTTGGGCTCCTTTTATTTCCATCGGTTCCCTTCGTTATACATTCATTCATGGCCTAGCCGAGAGGTGTTTATCATCCTTAACAACTGGGAATATGATTCCTCCCCCAGTGAATGCAAACTATTGCTGAGAATATGCTGCTTGTTCTCCTGTAATTGGCATTAGAACCTGGAAGGTACATCTTGGTGTGGTTCTATTAAGATGCTTGTTTTGAGGAGTACATTGTATTTAGAAGTGGTTATCATTGGGCCAAACCTTTTACCATATGTGCATTTGAACTGATTCCTCAACCAAGTGGAATATCAGTTATTTTGTTCCGCACTGACAAATGAGGAATACTAGGATCCTCGGCCAAAATGCTTAGCATTCTCATGTTCAGTTCAACGCTAGATAAACGGTGGGCCATTTGGGGATAAAGAAATGATAGATTTTTAATAACATCAGGATGTTGGTCGATGGAGAGTCCCAAAGGGCGAGGTTCCTGGTTGTTGAATGGGCCTCTAGGGTTCCAAATCTAAAGGGCTATAATATGGATTTTCTTCGGATGTAATTGGGTCGCCTGCTCGGCATCCCTGCCTTTCTGTTTTCTGTTTGGTTTTTCAATAAAATTCTGCATTATCTTTCCAAAAAGAAAAAGAAAAAGCCTCATGTTTAGTTCTGAAAAGTAGGGCCTCTGGTTTGATGATTCAGACCATTGGACTGTTACCTCTCACCATGGATAGACTATGCCCTAAAATATCCCTACTATATATAATGCCAATAGCTTTGGACATTTTTGCCTTAGCAATTAGTCTTCACGACATTGGTTAAGAGAGGGCATATTGGTCATAAAAATGTACTTGGTTGGCAAGGAATGGTTGAGATTAAATTGTGATGGGCTACATTTTCTCTCTATCCCCTTGCTCCACGCGCATCACACTTGCCATACCCCTAGTCCTTAATAATGGAATCCTAACCATTTGTTTTATGCCTACAACTAAAGGGTAAGAGTAGATGCAGCAACAGTCCAAGTTCAAGCGCAAATGTTCCCAAGATTGATTGGTGTCTACTGTCTAGGATCATCCAATCTGGGAGATTTTTGGCTATGATCAATTCAAGGTAGGACACATGGTATCGATTGCTAGAATGTGGGCCAAAATTGTCAAAACTTATTCATATTATGCAATGTCTAGGGTCACCCATTTCAAAAAACGATCAATAATTTCCTCGTGACAAATAATCAAGTTGCTGTGTCATGACTGAAAACCCAACAGGACCCTTGATCTAAGATCCAAGACAACAACAATCACATTTTCCTATCATTGTGAAAAAGATATCTAATATTTCTTTTTTATTTTTTACCTTCAATTTGGAGACATCAATTAAATTGCAACCTAGAAGCATGGTTCAGAATATCAGTATTGTATCTGTTTCAGTCTGATACAATAAATGATATGGGTCTATATTGATCTATCCCCAAAAAAAATGGCATGCGTATAGCTGTATCTGCTTATACGGGCCAATAGGGCCATAAAGGCCCAAATTTGTTTTTTATATTCTGAATTTTCCTCTTGTTTTTCTTCTTCTTTTCTTATTTGAACCATGAAGGAATGTTAGGAACTATTTTGGGGATCAAAACAAAAGATTTTAGTGGGATTCAATGAATGAAGTGGAATGGACCATTATAAGAAAAATCAGAAAACTTGTAAACCATCACCTTTTTTGTGATGTCATCTTCTTTTTGTTGTATTTCAATGTAATGGGCCTTAATCTGCAAAATCAATCTTGATTTGTTCAATTATTACCCATTTGGCAGGTCAAGTCGACACTCGATATTCTTATCAAAGAATGGCCTGATACACCATTACACACACACACAAATTTTCAAAACACATGAAAAGAATAGATTCTTGAACTTCTCCTTTCCCATTTTCCTAATATTTTTACACTAATTTTTTGGCTTAAAAAATTCAACAGATATTGTCCGATACTAGTCAATATAGGCCAATACAGATGTGATATGCCCGTATCATATCAGTTTTCTGCTAGGCCGATACACCCTCCTATATCGATATTCAGAACCATGCCCAAAAGTTAACTATGAGCATGAGCATTGTGGATCATTCACAGGAACTTTGGTGAGGAGACTTAGGGTTTTCTAATCTTGAACGGAGTGGGAAGCAATATCACCTAAATTGCCAACTCCCCTCTGTTTTTGTTCTGAATTGCGCAATGGATCATTTGAAATCCAGATAGCTATTTTTACTGACACAAAATTATGACTCTATACTCTTATAGACTCATAGTTGATTAAATTGTAATGGATATTTATGTTTAGAATATAGAGATTTGCATTCTGATATTATGCATCCAGAATCTATCATAATAATAATAATAATATTTGTCATTACATATAAATTACAATATCAATTCGTTTATAAAACTATATTACACATCTCTTAGTTTATGTACTGGAGCAACATGCATGATCGTACCCCTACTGCATTACATATCAAAGGAAGTAGTAAACTACATGTACCCTTCCCCACACCATGCCCCAAAGTAACCCCTAATCCAGGTAACCTTGATTTCAAGAAGCCTAGTATCAGATACTCAGAGAGGATGCATGAATTTATCTCTAGTAGAAAGTATATAAGAGAGCACAAGAAGTGTTTAGAAAGATATATGCTACATCACATCATGGACAGGACACAGGTGCAACCCCATTTTGGAGTACCTGGTTATTCTCGATTTGGAGATCCTGTTGCAATTAAACAACTCATGGAGGTGGTACAGATGAAAGGACCTGTGAATGCTGTGACCTCTATTATAAGTATGTGGTAACATCTGAACCTATAACAATGAAGAAAGGTAAAGATAACTTCTCTTGACAGTTGACAAGAAGAAGAAGAAGTATAAGAAGGAGAAATATCACGATGCAGCTCCATCCAGCAAGGATTTTTAGTCCTATCGGTGGTAAACTTCTTGTACGCTTGGTAATCAGTGTTCAAATACTCAGATTCTAACTTGACATTTAAAATCATTTGCTGCTTTTGACGTCATTGATTTTTTTATAGAAGCATGCCCAAAGTGCGTGGCCTGGTCCAAGTAGACAACAGGTTCTTCAGCACCAGTTGCAGCAACAATGCCAATGGACAGCAGATGTAGGATGTAGCAGTGTTGAGCAAAGCTGCAAGGTCCAAAGGCAAGTGCATCTTTTCTTGTATGCCTGTATACTGCCTGTGTTTGCTAAGACATGGCATGTTATCTGAATCCTTAATGTTCTCAAACCACCAGATGAACAGATCTTCATTCCAATGTCAATGTGTTATACGGTAAATGTACTATGGAACAACCTATGGTATCTCGATGTTAGATTTAGCTACATCCTTAAAAGACCTACTGAAATTGGATCAATGACCGACGTTTAATTGACATAATCTCTGGCTATTCATTTCTACACACAATCCAAGGGATTGCTCTCCAGTCTCCTCCATGTGCTTTCTTAATTCCACTTCATTTTGCATCTCCACCTATTTCTTACCCTTCATCTTTTATGCCGGTTCATTCGACTATTTATATGATTTGTTTCTCTTTATCACCTTTCCCCTTCTTGGGTAGGTTTTGATTCATGAATTAAGAGAGCTTTCTGTTGCTCCACAGTTTAAAATCTAAAACAATTGATTTTGTAATGAAATAGAAAACCAGTATAACCTTTCTAATGGACCATTTCATACTAATACAACTTAATTACAGTACTCTATCTCTCTCTCTCTCTCTCTCTCTTTCTCTCTTTCTCAGTTCCAGCTGAAACCATTCAAGTCGAACTCCTTGCTACTTGAAGCGGCATCATTTTCGTCGCGGGCATTCAGATCCAGCTCTGCTGTTAGGCCTTGGAATCTGAATCCTTTAGCTGGCTTGTCGTTCTCTAGTTGAGTTACAGAAGTCTTCGATCGCTCGTGACAAGCTTCTTCTGCGTCTCTTTCCTTCTGTCTCACCTCAGAAATGGTGCGGCCGGTCCCTCTTTCTCCTTGAACTGTACTCATAGATAAGTTGCTGATGTTTCTTTGTATTGGAAACATCATCCTTTGTGCCCTACTTTCGGTCAGGTCCATGCACCATGCAGGCTCAGTCTCTTCAGGCCTCGAGCCCTCTTCTTTCGGGCACAAGTGAGTATTGCCAATGTTATGTATTTCTTGGTCCTTTTGGGATCCCTCACATGAGGTCAAGCAACTATCAATCGAACAATCCGCAATATGGGTTGTTTGTGTGTGCGGGGTGCCCAAACACGCCAGTCTGTTCAACTCAGAAAAGGTGGAGTTGAGGCATTCAGTGGAAACACTAGAGACCAATTCAGAGAGTTGCATTTTGGCTGCTTCCAATCCCGCAGAACCCAGATTCTGTCTTCTGAGAGTCTCTTGTGCCTTCTCTAGCACCGATTGTAAGTATTTTCCCTGTGCCTCTATTCTTAGCTGTAAGTGCTGCTGCACCTATTTCAATCCAGAACAAAAACCAAAAACCAAAAAGGAAATATATTCAGAATATCATCTGTACTACATATAATGTTAATCCCCAAGTGCAAAGAAGTTACATGCAAGCCATTCAAAATTATTGAACCATGTTATATGAAAGGACATGAGAAGGGTTTTTAAGCATGTGAAGGGTATTTGGGCAATTTGTGATGAGGCATGTGAAGGGTATTTTGAGCATGTAAAACCTCCAAAATTTTCATTGAATGACAATGTTTGGTAATTTTCCAGCTTAGAAGTATTAGAAATTTCACTTTGTGAATTTGAAGCTTTTCCAAAATAGAGATTATTTTAGCCATGGGAAGGGTTATAAGGCTCGAAAACTATCATCTATGTTAGCAACTTATCGTGCACTCCATCTCTTCACACATGTCACACTTGTGTGAAATCTGGACCATTCATCTGTTGGGACTTACTGTGGATGAGACAACATCGTACTCAGTAGATGATCCTAACTGCTGATTGAACTTCTGCCTGTTGTTTGTTTAGCATTGGTTGGAGAAAAAATGGATTTTTTTTTCCCTGACCACTCATTTGTAGTCCTCAAAAGCACATACATGGCTTGGATCAACCAACCTGTTGTGTTTTTTGGGTTACATCCTGTCCACACTAGGCCCCAACCAATAAAACCATGTGTCCTGAGATATCTCACAAAATGTCATGCAAGTGCTGCATTTTCTATGTACTCTGGCCCATACCTCAAGCTGCTCATGCAGCCTTCTCTGCATCTCGACTTGCATCTGCAGTGTTTCACTTATCTGCAAGTTTCTGAGATATAAAAAACATACCATCAGTTCAAATTTTCTAAACCAAAAGCTTTCTAGAAAAGTCATCTTTTGCGCTCTTACTTGCTTGTTGGGGATTCATGGTCCGAACTGTTTGTAAATGCTGCTCTTCCTTCAGACATTCTCTCTGCTGTTGTTGTACAACCTACAACAGATACCCAATAATATGATTGGATGCGCTTCAAGTACTCATTGAAACCCGTTGGAAACTTTTGACACCTTCCTCTTACCATTCTTGTTATTCAAATTAGTAGCTTGTGCATGGAGATTCTTGCTAAGCCTGTACTTCTGCATCAAAAAGCTTTAGTTAGAGGTATATAATCACTGAAATCCTTTTGAATTTTAGCAAATTGAGGACTGAACTTGTGCATGTGAGATGGACCGGAGAGCTCCTGGCACACATGCTCCAGGCCAATCCTCAGATGTAGTCCACCATGACATGCCTTGCCCAATCCCCTCATCAGTTGGGCCACATGTTTGCATTGGATGCAGATGGTTGGTCAGTTTTTATAAGTGTCCGTTTTTTCATATGAATGTGACCCTCCTGTTAGAGTTGGGTCAGGCCATGTCACAGCGGCCTTACCTGATGAATGGCATGGATCTTACACACACATGCCTTAGTGGAATGGCACTGTAAGGCTGCCTTTCTGTTTATTTCTGTGAGTCCAAGAACGGGTCTAGGTACCTGAAGATGACTCTTTAGGTGGTATAAGGTGAGTCCCGGAATTGCCATAAGCCTCATGACTGCTTTCGGGGTAGCCTCTATGACATAAAAAATCTTGTATTAGCCTAACTGGGGGTGGAGATGTTTTCTTGATAACCGACGATGTTTATCAGTTGTCAGTGCATGTATTAATTCTTTGTTTTGGTTGCATAAGAAATCCGCACCTACTCCAATGTGACATGCATGTGCAGGATCCTGGTTGTTGAAAGATGGGCACCGACGTGTATGTCATGGCACAAAATCAGATGAATCTGGTAATGAGGTGGGCCAGACGTATGAAAATGGTGGGTGGTAGGAGTGAATCAACCAGAGGCCCACTGACTCTTGTAAAAGAGTCACCACCAGATGACCTACGTACTTACTCTTTTCAGTCAAGTTACATACATGGTGGGGTTCACCTGATGAATGGCCTGTATCTTGCACACCCATGCCACATCAGCACATGTGGGGGAACAGGATTTGAGATCCTAGTCCCATTAGTCAAGCCTTATCAGGGCTCCATTTGAATCAAGCACTCACTGTCTGCCCCTCCAAGCTGCTCAACAGCCTCAATGAAGCGTTTGTGGAGCTCCGGTGTCCACTTTAGCCTAGGTTTAGTGTCCGTCGAGAGAACCAGTCCCGTTTCTCCTGAAACATTCATGCCTGGAACAAACAAATGCGTCTCGGGTGGGACTGACGCCCTCGAAGAACAGAAGCTATTCTTGCCTTGATGATGATACATTTCCTATCATCAAAACAGCCATAATCAGCCTTCAGTAACAAAAATCAGAAGCATGAAAAATCACACGATTTCAGATTTCGACTGAGTTCTTACCTCTCTTTCTTCACCCCCTCTTTTCTAATCACTAACACAAAGCTTCTCAATCTCTTTCAAATTGAATTTTGTTTTTCCAGTTTACACCCGTCCTTCGGAGTTCTTACATTGTCAGGAAATAGTACTCTGCAGCATTCTCACGGCCTGCTTCTGATCTTTTGACCAGCTTCCACAAAGCCAAAGGTGCTCCAGGCAATCATATATATACTGCAGATATAGGGAGAAGAATAGAATCATAGACAAGTAACCACCCGTTCACCTTGCCCAATCTGATCTCCACAGCGACTCGAAAAGAGATATTGTCCTCTCCGCTTTGGGTATCTGTGGGCCCTACCCCACAACAGTCTTTCTCCAATTCTCATACAGATGCACAAAGAACTCCATGCCTGAACAACTTACACCTTGCAATAGGTACAAGAATAGATCCACACAAGCATTTCCAACTTTTATTTCCATTCTTTTTTCCTTTGCATTGATCCCATTCAGCAAAAGCAGGAACCTTATACCCCAGGAGAAGAATTTTCTAACCCGAGATCTGCAATCTGATGTCCTGAGACCTAAAGTGCCCGGATTCTCAGACCATTTGTCAGAGAACTAGCAAATGGGCATCTTGTTAGAACACGGTTTCTGAGTCCTCTGCCACAAGTGTGTACCATGGTTTATTTATCCGCTCACATCTGAGACCGCAATCTTGGTTCCTTTGGAAATTGAAAGTTCTTAGGCATGTCTGTTTGGTAGTTCGTCATCACACTTTCCAAGATCCTCTTTGATGTTTGCAACAGTAAATGAGATCGCAATTTGCATAAATTCTTATTAATGGCTGAGATTGTGAAATGAGAAATCTAAGAATACGGAGATCATGTTTATTTTAGTTGCTGGAAAAGGGATAGAGGTTGAAGATTCTTTTGACTGGATGCATCAGGAATTAGATACATTCATGAAAAAAAAAAATGTGGAAAGATGCTCAAACTAGGATTGTTTGGAAGCATGGAATAAGGCATTCAATTCCCTTTTGTTGCCTTGGGTAAGTTTGGCACTTATTCAGCTATACAGTAGAAAAGGAGAAAAGAACAAAGGAAGAGGTCCCGATGGCACGACAATTGGCGTGGGGTTGCTGCCGAATCTACTCGGGTTCCGGTTCAGGAAAATCGATGGTACTTGCCCCAATGCTTGCATGGTTGAGATTGACTTGACAGCTTGGCCTTGTGGCTCCTTGGTCTGTTTTGCTTTAGAGATTCCCATGTTGGTATTCCTAACATTTTTATTATGGATTTTTTTAGCAGCTCTGACCAGATTAAAGAATGTGTAGATCCATCTGTCCATGGGTGGGTCCTGTTTTGATCTCAGATACACTTTCATCATGCAGTAGCAGCATTCAACTGAACAATCATACGCATGTTGCATGTCGTATGTGGATTTTTCCATGTATTCAAGTACATGTGAGTAGAGAGAGAGAGAGAGAGTAGTGGGCAACCCATTCTCATTGTTTCCCTTACTTTGGTCTACTTGATTCTCCAATCCGCTTGTAACATGAGCTAACACAACAAATGTATTAAGTGTATATCACACAATCATCAAGGAAATTGTATGGAGCCAATCTATGATGTCCTTTCTGAGGTGAAATCTCACCGGATCATGCCAAGCACCTACATAACGATAATTACTCTCTTAGGCAATGTTGTGAAGATTAATTGTGAGGGTAAAAATGTCCAAAGTTATTGGCATTACATATAATAGAGATTAGCTTGAGCGTACACATGTACATGCTTCAGAGAGATGGGGAGCGGATTAGGTGTTACCAGGTAATATGTTTGTTAGTGGGTGTTTCCTGTTGGGGTTTGGTTTGCGGAATCACATAGATATGGATCTAGGATAGCAATCCAAGAGCACCAAGCACACACAAGAAAACACAAAGATTTAACGTGGAAAACCTTTTTGGGAAAAAACCACGGCACAAAACGACAGAAATCTACTATAAAAGCATAAATTACAAAGAGAAAAGACTTACTCGATTCGAACAACCTCGAATCTCACCCTTGTTACACCCATTGAAACCCTAGAACTCTTTTAAAAACCCTTGGAATACCTTTAGGAAGCCTTTATAATCCTTTAGAATAGCCTTAGGGACTCATATTTATAGTTTTGTAAATCCCACTTATGCACCGACTTTAGAATAATCCGGAAACCGCTTCAAATTTATGCAATCCGCGCACAGTCGAACCTGTCGAACTTTCGACTGGTCAAACCTATCCTTCGACCGGTCGAAGACCTCGAGAATTCCTTATTGGACTTCGAGTATCTCTGTATCGCATCATAGCTTCAATCAACACTTTTCGTGCATACTGTCCTTCTTTTACGCCATCACCAAGCCCAGAGAAGTTGCACAAAACTTAAACTTTCTTGTAGAAACGACCTTGGTGAGCATGTCTGTTGGATCTGAATCCACATGCTCGACCACCTTTGCTCCTGTCTTCTAAAAAAATAAGACAGTCTTTTGTACCTCGAATGTATCGAAATAACCATCTCACCGCCATCCAATGTTGCTTGTCGGGGTATTTGATCGCAACACCAATTGCCTATGAAATAACCGTTCTAATACAAACCATGACATGCAATGCCAACCACATTCAAATAAGGCTCATGAGACATATCCTACTTTTCTTCATCTGTTTTGAGACATGTTCAGAGGAAAACTTGAAGTGAGCCGCGTAGGGAACGCTCACTGGCTTTGCCTTGTCCATTGTATACCTACTCAAGGTATTGTACCTGTGATTACCAAAGCTTGCTTCTCTTCCAGTCTCTATGAATATCAATGCCAAGAACCATCTTTGCAGCCCTCCGATCCTTCATCTCGAATGTCCCACTTAACTGAGTCTTTAGTACGTTGATCTCAAACATGACATAATTGATAATCTACATGTCATCAACATACAATTCCTAACTCACCATGAAGGAATTAAATTTTATACCATTGCATAGTCGACAGGTCGTACCACGACCTCCTGCAAACTTTTTCTCAGTCCCTTTAAACTTTGAACTGCTCCGGTTGCTTCATGTAGATATGCTCTTCCAATTTTCCGTGCAGAAGTGCAGACTCTACATCCATCCTTTCCAGCTCGAGATCGCATTGGCCAACCAGTGCCAATACGAATCTTATAGACACTTGTTATACCGTCAACGCGAATATCTTTGAGAAGTCAATCACTTCTCTCTAAGTATAATCCTTCGCTACCAGCCTTGCTCTATATTTATGTTGTATCCCCTTGAAGATCAACCTGCATCTAACCACTTTCTGGTCCACTGAAAGCTCCACCAGCTCCCATGTGTCGGTTTGGTACAACGAGTTCATCACATCGTCCATAGTTACCTTCCACTCCTCAGCAGCAGGTTCACCTAGAGCGATCTGAATAGTAGATGGATCCCCCTCGCCTGTAACGAGAGCATATGCGATATTAGAGTCGTCTATGTACTTCGTCGATATCTTGCGATTATGTTGTGTGATTCTTCTCACAGGTGATTGTTCTACCTGCTCTATATCTCTTTTTGCGTGTTTCAGCCTTCATATCCTGCTCGGTCATGTGGCCATACCGAGCATGTCACACACGTGCAGAGGTGGAATCCGCTACAGCCACTGCAGCTCCACCTGTTGAAGTGTTCCCTATCAACCTGTAAAGATTACCGAGTCATTGCGTGTTCATGATAACACGTGCCCCCTTAAATACTTTAAGGGCACCATCAATACCTGTGAACTTGCATCTTTTTGCCTCAAAAACACCAAGAGAAATCAGATTCTTCTTCAAATTAAGAACGTGTCTGATATCAATCAAGGTACGCTCCAGCCTATCGAAAATCTTGATGTGCACCGTACCAACAGCCACAAGTTTGCAGGCACTGTCATTACCCATAAACACTTGTCCACTATCACACTCCCTCTAGCTGGCGAATCAACTCCGATGAGGAGTCATGTGAAAGGATGCTCCTGTGTCTAGAATCCACTCGCCCCTACAATCATTATATGAGTGACTGATTGTAAACACAGTCAAGACATTACCATCACATTCACTCGTTCCATCTGACGTGGCAGTGTTGCCCTCCTTGTATGAAGCCTCGGATTCTTCTCTCTTAGATTTATGATTTACACAATCCTTCTTCGTGTATTCTTTCATCCCACAGTTACCGCACTTTATTTACATCTGTCCTTGCCCTTGGATTTAGATCCAGAACTTGAAGATCTTGTATCTTGTTCAGAATTACTGCCCCTCGTAAACAGTGCCTCAGAAGATATCCTTATGTCGTTATTTAGCTTTCTCGTGGCCTTCACTTGAAGGGTTGAGATAACGGTATCGATACTTAGGGTTTTATTTATAGTGCACATTGTGTCCTTAAATGACTCATACGATGCCGGAAGAGAATTCAGCAACATACATGCTTGTGAAATTGCTATGTTGGAAACCCTAAGTTTCATCAAATTTTGGTGTGTCAAACCAATTCGAGTTTGTATCATGCTTATGTGTTTTATGTATCAAGCTTGTACTTTGATTTGCTTTGAATCTTTGACGATCATGCTGAATCAATCTTGCCGATATCTACAACGAACTTGCCGTGATCTTCAAGCTGAAGAAAGTGTATGAGTTTCAAGTGTTGGTTGATGATTCAACTTTTAAGAACCCAATTGCAATATTACGGTTCAAGTTCTGTAACCAGAAACGTCCAAGAACTCAAGTCCTAATTGAAGACTAAGTTCTATACGTTGAGTTCAAGCTTCGAATATCGCAAGAATTAAAGTTGTCGATGTGATCAATAGTTTGATAGTTCACACGTTCTATCTCACAAGTAAGAAATGAATGACCTAGATTGACCTTATGGTATGTTACGTTCATTTCGTACTTGGTGTCTATCATTTTATAGGTTAATAGGTTATTTTTTCGACTAGCCCGAGCACTAGCTTGACCGGTCCTATAATTTTCTCGACCAGTCCAGGATTTGTTACAGTTTTTTAAAAATTTTCTGTTGGTCCTCGACCAATCCTAGAAATTGCTCGACCAATCAAGTGAACAGTGCTCAACCGGTCGTGCAAGGCTCGACTCAAATTACAGCAAGCATTCTGGCCCCACTCGACCAGTTGTGTGTAGTCCACGACCAGTCGAGCAGGCCACTCGACCAGTCATGGGACCCACAAGGCCAGTCAAGCACTTGCCAAATCTTATCGCGCCAAAATTTTTGAAAATCTGTTGGACCTAAGGCTAGTCGAGTAAACAAATTTTTCACCTATAAATAGCACTCGAATTTCAGAGTTTTCTATTTAATTCTAATTATTTTTAAGCAATCACTCTGAGATAATTTTGTGTTCATTCTAAACTATTTTGTGCATGTTTTAGATTCTTTATAAGTATATCTTGTTATTTGATTTTAGATCTCTATTCCAATCTGATTTTGAAAAAGGACATTTAATTTACCTTTTTTTGAGATCGAAATCAAATCAAGCTAGCCCAGGTTGATTTAAATTAAAAATTATCTAGACCTAGAACCCTATGTACTTGTGGGACTGAACGTTGAGCATCTACGTCGTCATCACGTTGGTTCTACCGAGCTACTTCAGAATTTTCATACAGATAAGTGTTTCCTTTTCTATTATTTTATTTTGTTCGGTTTATGAGATAAGCCAGAAAATCTCATTTTGTTTTTTCTGAGATCAATCAGAAAATCTCGGAGTGTGGGGTTGTGATTGTGTGAGCCCACTTAAAATACAATTGCGAAGGTTTTAGGTGAACGTTGAAAAACCTATTTGATTAGTGAACGCTAATATCCCGAGGGAGTAGATATTCGGAGTGGAGTAGTTGTGTGGCTGTTTTTAAACAGTTGGTGTACACACACGAACCACTATAATTCTTAGGTGTTTGGTGGATGTTTGATTTATTTCTTTATCATTTTGTGGTTTAAGATCGTGGGATGTATTTGTGGATATAAATGTTGTAATCTTTATTTTTTAAGCATTGTGTGGTGAATGTTGCAATAGATTAGTTCTTATTTCTTTCACCTCCATTTGAGTTTGAGTTTTTGATACTCACTCACGTTCTAGTAAGGTTGTCCTACATAAACCGTAGGTTTTTGTTGTCAGGTTGTCCTTAGAAACAAGTTTGTATCAACCTCTCAATACTTGATTTTAGAGGTTACTTTCTATTGTGCTATCAACTGCTTATTAAGTCTTTATTTCTGCGCTTTATTTTTAAATTTGGCATTGTCCCATTCACCCCTTTTAGGACATTTAGCTCGGCCTTTTCAAGTGGTATCAGTGCATAATAGCTCGTTTTATTTTTGTTATTTGGATTAAATTCCTGAGCTAATCGATCTAAGCTGTTTAAGATGTCAAATTTTGATAGTCTCTCAATCACTAGGCCTCCACCATTTGATGGCTCTAATTATGCCTATTGGAAAGCCAGAATGAAGATCTTTTTAAAGTCCGTGGATGAGAGTGTGTGGCAAGCCATAGTGACCAATTGGACCCTTCCTACCACTGAAGTGACTGGTAGTGATGGATTTATAACTGTAAAAGTTTTACCTTATTTTTCTTGGACCACTCTTCAAAAAAGTGAGATTAGTGCCAATGCAAAGGCTTTAAATGCTATTACTTACGTATTATCACTGGATGAATTCAAGAGAATTATATCCTGTGATACTGCAAAGCAAGCCTGGGATATTTTGGAAATGACACACGAGGGTAAAACAATTGTCAAGAAATCTAAAGTTCAAATCCTCATAACTAAATCTGAGGAAATACGTATGGAAGAAAGTGAAACTTTCATGGACTTCTATACAAGATTGAATGACATTGTCAACTCTCTATGGGGTCTTAGTGAGAGGATCCCAGAAAGTAAAGTTTGTGCAAAGATATTGCACTCGTTGCCTGATCGGTTTAATTCAAAAGTGACCGCGATCCAGGAACTTTGTGATCCAGATAATATGAGAGTAGAAGAGTTAGTTGGGTCTCTTCAAACTTATGAATTAAATTTTAAGGCCTCTAAAGGTAAGTCAATCGCCCTCAAGTCTTTTAAAATTATTTCTCATGAAAATAGTAATAATTCTAATTTAGAAACTTCTGAAGATGATATGGCTCTTTTAGCCAAAAAGTTTTACAAGATTTTCAAGAGTAAAAAGAGGGTTGATTTGCATAAGCCTATTGAAAAGAAAAAATCTAGATCTAAAAATTGGAAATCTCTAAAAATAGCCAATGATATAACTGCCATGAATATGGGCATCTACTAAACAAATGTCCTTAAAATGACAAGTCTAAAAAGAAAGGTATGTTGGCTACATGGGATGAACCTTCGTGATCTGAAGTCTCTTCTGAGTCAGAAGATTATGAAACTGAGTTGGCTAATAATGTTAAAGCCCTAATGACTCTAGCCAAGTTCACTTTCTCATATAATGATGATTCAACCAGTGAAGAAAATCTGGCTAGTGACCATGAAAATGAAAAAGACCTTCAAGATGCTTATGATGCCTTATACAGGAAAAGTTGCAAAATAGCTGTAAAATTAAAAACTTCATAAAGAAAAGTTTTCAAAACTAAAAGAGAATTTTGATAATCTAGTCTTAGAAAAACTCACACTTTTTAGTTTACTTTGAAAAAACTAAGTGTCACTTAGATTTTAAAACGTGCCAAGTTGAAAACTTAAAATCTGAAAATGAAAAGCTAAAACTAGAAGTCTCTACGCGTTTGAGTTTGAAGGACACATGGAGGTATGCCCAAGGTGATCCTAAATTAGAAAAACTTTTATCCGGATCCAAAAAATGTGGCGATCGATCTAGATTGGGCTATGATAAAAGTATTCCTCCCAAATATAAGAATACTCCACCTAAATTTGTTAAAAGGGAGTCTTTTAACTCAAAAGGAAAAAGTTTGAATCAAAATAATTCTAAAAATACTAAAACTTTTCAGACTTTAAAACCTAAAAGCAACCATATCAACTATAAAAATCAGAATCGTTATCCTTTAGCTAAGAAAATTGTAAACTTGCTTAAGGAGCTCTTAAAATCTAACTCAGTAGGTAGGACTTATAATGACTATAAACATAAGAAGACCAACTATGCTCCTAAACTCAAAACTATAATGAAATGGGTCCCTAAGGTTGCTTGTTTGGTTGCCCACACCGCTTTCAAGGCTTCGAGCCATTCAAAGTGGTACCTAGATAGTAGTTGCTCAAGACATATGACAAATGACAAAGGTCTGTTCACCAATCTTAAAGACATAACTGATGGTTCAGTCACATTCGGTGATGGTAGCAACTGTAGAATTGTTGGCCAAGGTACTGTTCAATGCTTTAACCTCCCTCTATTTGAGAATGTTTTATATGTAGAAGGTTTAAAACATAATCTATTAAGCATCTCTCAAATATGCGATAATAATCATAGTGTAAAATTTACCAACCAATGGTGTGAAATTTTAAATAAGAATGGTTCTGTAATATTAACTGGTCGCAGAACTTCTGAGAACTGCTACATAGTCAGTGACTTAAGCTCATCTAAGCTATCGGGTTATATGGTCCAAACCGATGAGACCGAATTATGGCATAAGCGCCTAAGACATGTACACTACTGCAACTTGTATACATTAAGCAAAAGTGAATTGGTAAGAGGTCTACCCAAAATAAAGAAAGTGGATAAAATATGTAGCGAGTGCTAGATTAGTAAACAAACCAGGAGTGCTCACAAAGAGGTGAACTCCAATGTCACATCTAAACCACTCGAACTTCTCCACATGGATCTCATTGGACCAACTAGAACGGAGAGTCGAAATGGCAAGAAGTATATTTTGGTCATTGTAGATGACTTTACCAGGTATACTTGGGTAGTCTTCTTAAAAAAGAAATCAGAAACTCTCGACGAAGTAAAAAAGGGTACTGAAACGTATCCGAACTGAAAAAGAATCACAAGTCACTAAGTTCCGTTGTGATCATGGTTCTGAGTTTGAAAATAGCAGTTTTCAGAAATTTTGCAGTGACCAGGGAATATCACATGAATATTATGCGCCCACAACAAAATGGAGTAGTGGAAAAGAAAAATAGAGTGCTTCAAGAAATGACAAATGTAATGCTAAATAGTATGAAGCTTACTAAAAATTTTTGGGCTGAAGCCGTAAATACTGCTTGTTATATAATTAACCGCATTTATACTAGAAAATCAGATAATAAAATGGCTTATGAAATGTGGTTTGATAAGAAGCCTATTGTCAAATACTTTCGAGTTTTCGGCAGCAAATGTTACATCTTGCGTGACTGAGAAAATCTGGGTAAATTTGACATCAAAAGTGATGAAGGGATATTTTTAGGGTATACTCTGAATAGTTGAGCGTATCAGGTTCTTAACAAGAGGACTGGTGTAATTCAAAAGTCCTTTAATGTGGTTATAGATGATCACTTGAATACACGTCTCAAGTTCAAAAGATGATGAAGTCCTTTTGTTTGATAAACCAGACTCTTCATCTAAATAACACTGAACTACGAACAGTTAAAGACCATCCATCTGATCAAATCCTTGGAAACCCTCTCATTGGTGTGCGCACTTGCTAACAACTAGAAGATATGTGCAAGTACATGTGCTTTACATCTCAAATAGAACCGGCTAACGTAAAAGAAGCCTTTACTGACGAAAACTGGATTGTAGCAATGCAAGAAGAGCTCAATCAGTTTGTTAGAAATGATGTTTGGTACTTAGTTTCAAGACCAAAAGATAAATACATTATCAGAACAAAATGGATTTTCAAAGATAAGTTTGATGAACTTGGTAATATTAGTAGAAACAAGACTAGGCTGGTTGTACAAGGGTACATTGAAATTGAAGGCATTGATTATGATGAGACCTTTGCCCCAGTAACTTGTCTTAAATCAATCAGACTATTCATATACATTGCATGCTTTTAAAAATTCAAAATATATCAAATGGATATAAAGAGTGCGTTCTTAAAAAGCGATTTGTATGAAAAACTGTACGTTAAACAACCAAAGGGTTTTAAAGACCCTAAGCATGTTAATCATGTCTATCACCTGAAAAAGGCACTATGATTTGAAACATGCTCCCAAGGTATGGTACAAGAAATTGACTAAATTCTTGTTAAGTGTGAGACCTGTATCCTAGCCCGTACCGTTCCGTATGCCTCCGCGGTCCTCCCAGTCGAATTTCGGCGACCCGCGATCTGTTATCGGCGTTTGCGCGCGATCTTGAGTCGTGTCCCATATATTAGAGGTGGTTCAACTCGAAACTTATACCCTTGTGACCGCGCCGCCGTCGTCGTGGTTCCGACGCCGCATATTACGCACCGAGGCGATACCCGGGCCAGGAGATATGGGCCCGCGTTCAGTTAGAGAAAAACGCCGCGCTTTACAAACCCAAGAGAAATGTCCCATCAATCGAGTACACATTAATCAATCATGTCTCATCCCCAAGTACAACCACCCCTCCCCTAAAGTCTACTCTCTCTTACAACCAAGTACACCCATCCATCACTCACCATCCCTCTCTCCCATCACCTCTCTCTCTCTCTCTCTCTCTCTCTCTCTCATTCTTTCTCTCATTCTCCAAGCAACCCACGTCCAAGCAAGCTCCATGAGAGAGCTTTGTGTGGCCCACTTCCTATCTCCCATCCCCACCCTCCAAAACTAATCTCAACCATTGAAATTGTCTCCTTGGATCTCTAGCATGCGTTGATGGAAGAAGAGGTCCAAGAAGATCTACCTGGTGGGTGATTTTATGTTTTAACTTTATGATATAAGGGCTCACTTATGGTGGGACCCACCTTGATGTGTGCTTTGTATCATGAGGGGCCCATAGTGGCGGGGCCCCTCCATCACCGTCGATCTCTCTCTCTCTCTCTCTCCCCCCCCCCCCCCCTTTGATGTCGTGTGGCCCATCTGATGCATGTGATATATCCATGCCATCCATTACGTTGGGCCCACTTTGATGTGTGTGGTGTGTCCACATCGTCCAACAACTTGGACGGTGAGACCCACCGCGGCGTATGTGTATTATCCACAACGTCCATCTATTCCTGGACGGTGGGGCCTACTAAGATGTATGTGTTTTACTCTGGCCATCCACCTCCAGCCACATGGAGATCCCAGCAGCAGCGGCTGCTAGATGGACGCCAGCAAGTTCTGTGATCCCATCACGATGTATGTGTTAAATCCAAACTGTCCGACTGTTTTGAAAGGGGACGTGGGACCCACCTTGGTGACGTGCAGCACATGGACCCATGATGGATGTTTTCCATCCACACCATCCATCCTTTTAGCTGGGACGGGCAAGAGCTTAGAGTAGCCACCTGTGATGTATGATTTAAATCCACACTGTCCTTCCTAGGCGTTCAGAGCCTTTAGACGTTGCTTTTTTTAAAAAAAATATAATATTATATATAATCTCATATATATGCATGTGGTGGGCCCCATGTGGGACCCACCTACTGGACAGATTGGCTGGGGGTAAGGAGCTGTTATACGTCAGCAAGCTCTTGGATTTGAGCTTGGGATATGTGTTACATCCCAGCCGTCCGTATGGACGGTGGGGACCCTATTGATGTATTGACAACAACAGTGTTGTGGGTCCCACACATGAGGTCTGTGTTATATCAAACCGTCTATCCATCTAACGTGTTGGCCACGCTCGTGGACCCCACCTATATGTGTGTATTTCATCTGCACCGTCCATTTGGACGATGCTAGGTACGGCCCCACCATGATGTATATGTCGTATCTACACCGTCCAACCGCTGATGCATGTGTTCATCTAAACCATCCAGCCATTTGATTAGTCCATCCTAAGGCTTGGGAAGAAAAATAAGACAAATCTAGTATCAAGTAGACCACACTGCAGAAACAGTGGGATTGAATGTCCACCATTGAAACGCCCTTTTTTTAGGAGTGCAGAAGTTATGGATTAATGTGAAAATTGTTTCTCCACTTAATTCAGGTCCCTATGACCTTATGAACAGACTAAATAAAGGCTATGGTGGGCCCAACGGAGTTTTAATGGTGGAAATTAGTATCACCACTGTTGTTTGTGGTATGGTCCAGATGATCTTTGGTATGATTCATTTGTTTGGATAATGCTCTCTATAGATGGATGAATGATGTAGTTGTTGTAACCCATTTAATATGGCCCGTTGGATGTATTTGGGGCCCATTTGATGAGGCCCGATTTGACGTATTTAGGGCCCATTTGGAAGGGCCCGAAGTGATGTATATGAGGCCCTTGTATGAGGCCCAATATGATGTATTTGTGGCCCATTCGTTAAGGCCCATTATGATTGTATAAGGCCCATTGGTGCGGCCCATCCATGAGGCCCATAATGATGTATATTTGAGGTCCATGTGCAGGGCTCACCTGTGATGTATATAGGCCCATGTGTAGGGCCCACCTATTGTGTATTTGAAGCCCATAGGTTGTGGCCCATTGTGATGTATTCGAGGCCCATGGGTAAGGCCTGATGTGATGTGTTTATGGCCCATATGATGAGGCCCATTGAGATGTATTTTCGGCCCATGTATTGTGGCCCATTTGATGTATACGAGGCCTATTGGTGCTGCCCATTGATATGGCTCACTTGATGTATATGTGGCCTGTAAGACCCGTATCCTATACCGTACCATTCCATAGGCTTCCGCGGTCCTCCCGGTCGAATTCCAGCAACCCTTAACCTGTATCCGACATTTGCACGCGATCTTAAGCCGAGTCCTGTACACCTGAGTTGACTCAACCCAAAACTTGTATCTTAGCGACTGCGCCGTCGCCGTAGTTCCAACGCTACGACTCACGCACCGAACCAATATCCAGGACAGGAGATGTGGGCCCGCATTCAGTTCAAGGAAAAATGCCGCGCAAGAGAGTCTCTACCAAATGTTAAATCAATCCCATCAATCAATCAAAGTACAACCCATCACTCCATCGCAACCCCAAGTACACAAGCCATTTCCCAAGTCAACTCTCTCTTACACAACCCATATCACCCATCATCCATTACCCATCTCTCCCTTACATCACTCCTCTTTCTCTCTCTCTTCACTCCATTTTTCTCAAGTAACCCCATAGGAGCAATCATCCAAGCTTCCATGCAGAAGCTAGTGTGGCCCACCTTCCTACCTTCCATCTCCACCATCCAAGTCCAATCTCAACTATTGAAGTCTATCCATTGGAGCTCTAGATCACATCGGTGGAAGGAAAAGTCTGAGATCTAACGGTGGGTGATTTTTATGTAAATCTTGACCTTTGGATCATAGTGGGACCCGTTTTAATGTATGTGATGTAGATCCTTGAGGGACCCATAATGGCGGGGCCCCTCCACCATCTGATCTCTCTTCTTTTCTCTTTCTTTCTCTTTCTCCCTTTTTTCTCTTTTTTGATGTTGATGATGTTTGTGGCCCACCTGATGGCGTGTTGGGGGCCAGGCCATCCAAGGCATGGACGTGACCCACCTTGATGTGAGATCCATACTGTCCAGCAAACCTGGACAGTGAGACCTATGATGAATGTGTTTCATCCAACTGTCCGTGTGGGGCCTACCTTGATGGATCATTCAGATCATGGACCCCATCATGATATATGTATTTTATCCATCCATCCATTTGTGGCCCCCACTCGTTGCAGGTGTGCAGCACCCACACCGTTCATCCATTTCAAGTGTGGGATGCACCGTAACAGCAGCAGTGTTGCTTCTAACCGTGAATGAAGAGAAAACATAAATATCAGCTTTCTTCAAAAGCTTGTGGGTCCACACGTGTGGACCCACCTAGTGCAGGTGTTCATCCCAACCGTCCATCCATTTTGACGGTGAAGTCCACCTGGTGCAAGTGTTTCATCCTAGCCGTCCATCTATTTTTGATGGTCGGCCACCCCTCATGCGTGTCTCCCAGCCATCCATCTGGAGGGTCTGGGAGGGGCTCACCATGATATATATATATATATATATATATATATATATATATATATATATATATATATATATATATGTGTGTGTGTGTGTGTGTGTGTGTGTGTGTGTGTGTGTGTGTACACACACACACATATATATATATATATATATACATATATATATATACATTATATTATGATGGGGCCCACGTGGGACCCACCTGGTATGGGAAGCCGTTGGCTAATGTACCTTACATCAGCTATAGTGCTGATATATCGACGTCAGCAAGGGGACCACCATGATACCTACGTTCCATATCCAAGCCGTCCGTACGAACCTGGACGGTCCTATGGGTCTCGTACATGAGGTATTTGTTATATCCTAACCATCCATTCACTGAACGTGGCCCCACCATGGCAACGTGTGGGGCCCACCTTGATTTAATGAAATCCATCCTCACCGTCCAGATCTTGGACGGTGGGAGTGGATTGACTAGTGTACCTCATGCCAGCAGTATTACTGTTGTACTTGCAGCAGCAACAAGCCCCCTAGGCCATGCCTTGATGTATATGTTGGTTCCACACCGTCCAGATAGCTAGACGGTTGGCCACATGGTGATGTATAGGTCTTATCCACACCGTCCAGATGGCTGGACGGTGGGACCCAACATGGATGTATTTATTCTATATCCACGCTGTCTATCAGGTGGACCATGCTACAATGGCGAGGATGAACGTCCACCATTGAACCTTTTTGGGGTTACAGAAGCTTTGGATTATTATGAAATTTGTTTTCCTATTAATACAGGTCTTTATGACCGTATGAACAGGTTGAATAGAAAATGGCATTATGGTGGGCCCTACCTTGATGATGTGTTATATTCCACGCCGTCCGTCTGAACGGGGTGCCATGGGGCACACCCTGATGTATGTATTCTAGCCACGCCGTCCATCTGTATGTCGTACCGGCCATGATGTAGGTGTTTCATCCACGCCATCCGTTGTGTGGACAGTGGGCCCCACATTGATATATTTATTACCCATGTGCAGGGCCCACCTGTTGTGTATTTGAGGCCCATGTGATGAGGCCCAGGTGCAGGGCCCACCTGTTGTGTATTTAAGACCCATGTGCCAAGGCCCATTATGACGTATGTGTGGCCCTCGAGTGAGGCCCAATGCGATGAATGTGCAGACCGATGTAATTTGTGATTTCATTATAATGTAAGTAATGATGTTTATGTGAGCCACTGCTTGGAAGCGATGTTGGTTAAATGGTCACATTGGTGGGCAATGATGGTTAAATGTTCACATTGTAACCTTCCCTTAGGCCCTTTGATAGACCGATTACCGATTTTGATTATTGAGGTCGATTCCGATTGCTGAGACCGATTATCATGGCCGAGTCCGATTATTTAGGCCGATTCTGGTTATCGAGGTTGATTGCCAAGGCCCATTGTGATGTATATGCGGCCCGTATTTAAGGCCTATTCTGATGAGCATTCGACCTCGACTTAATGCATTTGAGGCCTATGTAATGTATGTGAGGCCTATGTAATGTATGTGAGGCCTATGTGATGAGGCCCATTGTGTTGCATTTGAGGGCCAGGCGATGGAGCCCGTTGTGTTGTATATTAGGCCCATGCGAGAGACCCATCGTGATGTATATTAAACTCTTGAGTGAGGCCCATGGTGTTGTATATTAGGCCCTTTGTCTGAGGCCATGGGTCCACTATATGTTAGGCTCTATGTGGGTCATTCCTTAGGGGCAATGTTGGTTAAATGTCCACATTGTCAAGGTCGATTGTCGATGTCAGTTATTGATATCGATTATGAGTATGTGATACCGTAGCATCATGATACATGCTCATACGCATCATCTACATGTTTGTTATGAGATGTGGTTGACCATTATACATGTCATTGAGCAGGTTGTTATGAGACTCCCTGATAGGCGGAGGTTTATCTCACATGAGTGCATGGTATGCGCAGGATTGATGCATGACTGGATTGTATGACTCATGCATCTTGCATTATGTGTTGTGATTACTGTATGCCCTAATGACATTAGGGTCGTATCCTCCACTGGCATATCGTGAATGGCCAAATGGGACACCAAAAATCTATTACTAGTATCGGGCTGTCATAGATGGCCCTGGGTGAAAATCCCTAAACCTTCTTGGTACCACAGGATGCCTCAATGTCGAGACCGAGTGGATATATATAAGCGCATGAGGGTCGTATACGAGTAGGCCGCGTCTCCCACTGTGTCGTGGTCGGTTGGGAGGGGGTGTGACCTTACCCTCCTGAGTGAGGGAGCAATGTTTAGGTTGAGTTTAACTAGCTTGAGGAATGGGTCCGCTATCGACGAGTTGGGCTCGATATTGGCAGGCGGATAGTGAGATCTCTTCCACTTACCCAGTTGTGCGCTCGGATAGGGGCGGCAAGCTGGCGTAGAGTGTAATAGACCCCGGTGATGATCCCAGGGATGAACAGTACTGATATGTGGACTTATTGAGCAAGAGTTGCATACTCATTCATTCATTCATTCATTATCCACTCGGGCTGGTGGTGCGTAACTATTTGTTACGTGTACTTTCGCAATGGTTAGGATTTCGGTTGGGGCGTGCGACTAACCTGAGATCAGGAGTTTACCACATTGTGTTTAACTTTCCAAATTTAGGTATGAGACTGGTTTGGATAGAAGTGCCTTGTGGTGGACCCCATAGCTTGCTATACTACGTACCATCATCCCGACTTCACACTCCTGCATGGTCATTCGCACCGCATATTGCATTGCATCCTTGGTATCTGATACTTGACTCTTTATGACTCCTTACTTACATAGCTGATCTGTATTGCGTACCCTGATATTATATGACTCATGTACTTGATAGTATTTCCACTTACTCTGATATCGTATGATTCATGATCTTGCCAATATTTTCGATATTGTATGATTATGGCATTATATTTGTGTGCTTGGCACTTATCTTGCACACACACTTTCACCACCCTCTAAGCTTTCTATAAGCTTAAGCACGATAGATGCGTGCAGGTGACGTTAGTCGCAGTGGCGTTGAGCTTGGAGCGTGCAGCTGTCTCCTGGAACTTTGATTTTATTTTTGATATATGTATTTTTCCCTTTCAACATTGTATTTAACTATTTATATTAGTGGATATGTGATGATGATGTTGCTTTTGTGATTTGGGTAAACTTGTGGTTATACATCTTACGAGATAAATGTACGTTGAAAAATTCTCTTTGTAGGATCCCAGGATCGGAACTTGGCATATGGGCGTTGGGAGCCAAGAATGAGGTACTACGGAGGCTGTCGGCACAGGATTCGGTGATCGGGATTCCTGTGAATCCAATTTCTGAGTTCGAGGCGTGACATGGCTCATGCGATGCGGCCCACTTGATGTGTATATGATCTTTATGTGACGTCATAAGCTCACTATATGTTTAGCCCTGTGTGAGCTACTCCTTAGGAGCAATGTTGGTTAAAAGTCCACATTGATGAGCAATGATGGTTGGATGTCCACATTGTGACCTTCCCTTAAGCCTTGTTAGGCTCATTTTTACCGATTTCGATTGTCGAGGCCGATTGTTGAGACCGATTCCGATTGTCGAGGCTGAGTCCGATTGTAGATACTGATTCCGATTATCGAGATCAATTCCGATTATCGAGGCCGATTCCAATTGTTGATACTAATTTTAATTATCGAGGCCTATTCCGATTCCAATTGTCGAAGCCGATTCCGATTGTCGACATCGATTCCAATTATTGAGACCGATTCCGGTTGTCGATACCGATACCGATTGTCGAGGCCGATTCTGATTGTCGATACCGATTCCGATTCCGATTGTCGATACCGAGGCCGATTGTCGAGGTCGGATATAGAGGCCGATTATCGAGGCCCAATGTGATGTATATGCGGCCCATATTTGAGGCCCATTGTGATGTGCATTCTGCCCATGTTTGAGGTCCAATGTGATGTATATGTGGCCCGTTATGATGTGTATTTCGCCTGTGTTTAAGGCCCAATGTATTGTATATGATGCCTATGTGATGAGGCCCATTATGATGCATTTGAGGGCCAGACGATGGAGCCCATTGTGATGTATGTTAGGCCCATCTGAAAGGCCCATCGTGATGTGTATTAAGCTCTTGAGTGAGGCCCATGGTGTTGTATATTTGGCCCTTGTGTGAGGCCATGGGTCCACTATATGTCACCCCCCCAAACCCAGAAATTGGACTCACAAAATTCCTGATCGCCGAATCCGGTGCTGACAGCCTCCGTAAAACCCCATTCTCAACTCCCAGCGCACATGCACTAGATTCCGATCCTGAGATCCTACAAGGAGGATTTTCCAACGAACGTTTGTCTCATAAGAAGCATAGCCACAAGTTTACTCAAATCACAAAGGCAACATCATCATCACATATCCACTAATATAAACTTTGAATACAATGCTGAAAGGGAAATACATATGTTAAATAAAATCAAAGCTCCAGAAGATAGCTGCACGCTTCAAGCTCAACGCTGCTATAACCTAACGCCACCTGCACTCATTTATTGTGCATAAGCTTATAAAAAGCTTGGTGGGTGGTGAAAGTGTGTGCACAAGGTAAATATCAAGTAAACAATATCAAAGTAATCAGAGTAAACAGAAATACTGACAAGCCCATAAATCATACAATATCAGAAATACTGGCAAGTTCATAAATCATACGATACCAGAGTAATGCGAAAACATGCTGATAGACCCATAAATACCATCAGCATTATCCAGGGTATACGATGCAAAAATATAATAAACCAATATCATATACTGATGAAGCAATGTAGATCAGCTATGCAATGCAGAGACAGTAAGCCAAACACTATGTGCTGAGGATGCAATGCAATATGCGATGCAAATGAAATGATCAACCTGGAGTGTGAAGTCGGGATGATAGTACATAATATCGCAGGTTAGGGGGTCCATCACAAGGGACTTCTATCCAAACCAGTCACATACCTAAATTTGGATAGTCAGACTCAATGTGGTAAACTCCTGATCTCAGGTTAGTGCGCGCCCAACCGAAATCCTTGTCATTACGAAGGTACACAATAATTAGTTGGGCACCACCAACCCGAGTGGATAGTGAATGAATGAATGAATGAATATGCAACTCCTACTCGATAAGTCTAAATATCAGTACGGTTTCTCACTAGGATCATCACCGGGGTCTATTACACTCTACGCCAGCTTGTCGCCCCTATCCGAGTACACAACTGGGTAAGTGGAAGAGATCTCACTATCCGCCTACCAATATCGAGCCCGGCTTGTCGATAGCGGGCTCATTCCTCAAGTTGGTCAAACTCAACATAGACATTGCTCCCTCACTCAGGCGGGGAAGGTCACACCCCTTCCCAACCGACCACGACATAGTAGGAGACGCGGCCTACTGGTATACGACCCTCATGCTCTCATATATATCCACTCGGTCTCGATGTTGGGGCATCACCTAGCCACAGAGGTTTAAGGATTTTCACCCAAGGACATCTATGGCGCCCGTATGCTAGAACCAAACATTTTCGATGTCCCATCTAGCCATCCACGATATGTCTACAGACGTTATGACCCTGATATCGATAGGGCGTACAGTAGTCACAGCACACAATGTAAGATGCATGAGTCATTTAATCCAATCATATATCAATCCTGCGCATACCGTGCGCTCATGTGAAATAACCTTCACCTATTAGGGATTCTCATAACAACCTGCCCAATGACATATACAATGGTCAACCACATCTCATAACAAACATGCAGACGATGTGTATGAGCATGTATCATGATGCTATGCTGTCACATACTTATAATCGGTATTAATAATCGGCATCAACAATCGACTTCAAAAATGTGGACATTTAACTAATAATGCCCCTAAGGAATGGCCCACATAGAGCCTAACATATAATGAGCCCATGGCCTCGCACAAGAGCCTAATATACAACACCGTGGGCCTTACTCAAGAGATTAATACACATCACGATGGGCCTCTCACATGGGCTTAAATACATCACAATGGGCTTCATCGCCTGGCCCTCAAATGCATCACAATGGGCCTCATCACATTGACCTTGTATTCATCACATTAGGCCTTAAACATGGGCTAAATACACATCCCAATGGGCCTCAAATACGAGCCGCATATATATCACATTGGGCCTCAAACACGGGCCACATATACATCACATGGGTCTCGACAATCGGCCTCAGCAATCGAAATCGGCCTTGATAATCGGAATCAATGATCAGTATTGACAATCGGCACCGACAATTAGCATCGATAATCGGCACCGATAATTAGTGTATAAACAAGGCGGGATCCATAAATGAACAGCCGATCAACCATAATATAAAGATCGGCCCTCGGCCTACTTATATCAAATCCGATAGCGCGAAACCATCTGTCTATGGCGAATGGGGCCCACTTATCTGAGTTAACCCACAAGAAAATTATGAGAATGGGCCTAACAAGGCCTAAGGGAAGGTCACAATGTGGACATCCAACCAACATTGTCCATCAATGTGGACATCTAACCAACATTGCTCCCAAGGAGTGGCCTACATATAGATCCAAAACATATAATGAGTTTGTGGCCTCACAGAAGGGCCATATACACATCAAGTCGGCAGCATCGCATGGGCCTTGAATACATCACATTGGCCCTCGCTCATGGGCCTCGAATACATCACATTGGGCCTCGCCCACGGGCCTCGAATACATCACATTGGGCCTCGCCCACGGTCCTCGAATACATCACAGTTGGCCCACACAAAGGCCTCACATACAATTATGATGGTCCTCATTTACGTCACATCGACCTCGAATACACAACAGGTGGGCCTCATGTATATCAAATCAGGCCGCACCAATGGGCCTCATGTATATCAAATCGGGCTCACCCTTATGTATTTTTGAGATCCGACCTATTCATAAGTTAACATAAAGATAGATGAAATGAAAACAATATCAGCTTGATTGGAAACTACTGTCGCCCTAGAGTTTGAACGGTGGATGTCAAGGTCCACTGTTTAAATGGTGGCGTCCTCTTGAACTTTAGATCTGACCCATCCTTTTGTTCATGCCATAAAATGATATATCAATATGGTTGGACGGTTTAGATACAACGTATGCATCATGGTGGGCCCCACATAGGGCCCACCATCATGTATATATTTAATTTATAATATATATAGTATAATATAATATATATTATATATCTAACGTCCAGGCCGTCCAGGGCCTGGATAGTTACATGCTTCAGGGAGTATCCCCACACGTGGGATGGGTCCCACCGTCCTCAGACGGTGGATGCACCACATGTGTGAGGTGTGGCCCAACTAATGGATGGACAGTGTGAATGGGTCCCACGGACCCTGCTGACATCCAATGGCAGGGCAGCTGCCTAGCTATGCTACATGTTGCAGCTTCAAATGAAATAGATGTGGGTTCCACGTGATGGGAACATATATAATATATATTATTATTATTATTTTTTTTTTTATTTGATGCAGTAGGCGGGTACACCTCACTACCAGTTTACACTTCACCGTTAGCCACCCCACTGTCAGTTGACACTTCACTATCAGCCATACCCCACCATCAGTACACCCTCTGGACGAACGGTGAGGATATGTACCTCATCAAGGTGGGTCCCACATGGCCCACCTGTTTTGGATCATTCTGATATTAGTGTTTTCTCATCATCCAAGCCCGCTAGATGGCCTGGATAAAACAAATCGACGGCGTCGATAAGATACATAAATCATGGTGGGCCACACTGTTTTAGATGGATGAACAGAGTGGATTAGGATAAATACATCAAGGAGGGCCCCACCTACATGTGTGGGGTGGGCCACATCCTAGATGGACGATTGGGATGACATATAAACATCATGGTGTGTCCCACATGGATTGGGTCCACCGGTAGATGGCTTAGATGTAAACATCATGGTGGGCCACACACCTCATCATCATGATTACCATACAAAAAAAGAGAGAAAGAAAAAAAAAAGGAGAGATCGGATGGTGATGGAGGGACCCCGCCACTATGGGCCCTCCATGGTTACAATACATACATAAAAATGGGTCCCATCATAAGTGGGCCTTGTAATAGCAAATCAACGGTGGATCACCCACCTATTGGCCTCCTTCTTGGTCTGATGGAACGCCGAACTCCTTGGCTTTGATCTTGATGGAGGATGATGGACATTGGACGGTTGGATGGTGGAGATGGGAGGTAGGAAGTGGGCCACACAAAACTCTCTCATGGAGCTCTCATGGACGTTGGGTTGCTTGCTTGATAATGGAGAAATGAGAGAGAGAGAGAGGATGGGATGTAAAGAGAGAGAGAGAGAGGGAGGGATGGGTGATGGGTGATGAAGTGAGTGATGTGTACTTAACATGTAATGGTGTGTGTGTGAGAGAGAGAGAGAGTTGACTTTGGGGATGGTGTTGTACTTGACATAATGTGGTGATTAATGGGATTGATTGATTGATGTGACATGTTGTAGAGATTCTCTCAGAATTCGCACGCGTGGCGTTTTCCTTCAACCGAACGCGAGCCCACATCTCCTCGCCTGGGTATCGGTCCAGCGCACGAGATGCTGCATTGGAACCGCGGTGATGGCACGGTCACTCAGGTACAAGTCCCGGGTAGAGTCGACTCTGGTTTATAGGACTCGATTTAGTATCGCGCGTAAACGTCGGATACAGGTCGACGGTTGTCGGAATTCAACCGAGAGGACCATAGATACGGGTCTCACAGCTCTCCCCTCATAATAAAATTTTCATCTTAAACCACAACAGAGCTCACCAAGGGAGGAAAATCCTACCACTATAGATGTAATATCAAACACCTAAAAGATGGGGACAATACTCACGAATTTCAGCCCCTTACTCCTAAAACACCTCATCAGCACTATGATAACCTCACTGAACCTCGGATCCTGGATCAGAAACGATTAAAACTGGAATACCATGCAGACTCACAATCTCAACAGTAGGGAGCTATATCAGAAGATCTCTAAGTTATTCAAACTCGGGGATCTAATCATTCTAAGTTCTCAACAATCATAGAGTGCAGGGTAGCTATCAGTAGATATGTGATGTTATCTTCAGAAATTCTCAAGTTACACTCTGATACCATCTTCTGTCACACCCTAAACCCAAAAATCAAGCTCACAAAATTCTCGATCGCCGAATCCGATGCTGTCAACCTCCGTAGTACCCCATTCTCGGCTCACAGAGCGCATACGCCAGATTCTGATCCTGGGATCCTACGAGGAGGATTTTCCAACATACATTTGTCTCATAAGAAGCATAACCACAAGTTTACCTTAATCACAAAGGCAATATCATCATCACATATCCACTAATATAAACTTTGAATACAATGCTGAAGGAAAATACATATGTTAAATAAAATCAAAGCTCCAGAAGATAGCTGCATGCTCCAAGCTCAATGCTGCTGCAACCTAACACCACTTGCATGCATCTATCGTGCATAAGCTTATAAAAAGCTTGGTGGGTGGTGAAAGTGTGTGCACAAGGTAAGTGTCAAGTAAGCAATATCAGAGTAATCAAAGTAAGCGGAAATACTGACAAGCCCATAAATCATACAATATCAGAAATATTGGCAAGTTCATAAATCATACGGTACCAGAGTAATGCGAAAACATGCTGATAGATCCATAAATACCATCAGCATTATCCAGGGTATACGATGTAAAAATATAATTAACCAATATCATATACTGATGAAGCAATGTAAATCAGTTATGCAATGTGGAGACAGTAAGCCAACACTATGTGCTGAGGATGCAATGCAATATGCGATGCGAATGAAATGATCAACCTGAATTGTGAAGTTGGGATAATAGTACGTAATATCGCAGGCTATGGGGTCCATCAGAAGGGACTTCTATCCAAACCAGTCCCATACCTAAATTTGGATAGTCAGACTCAATGTGGTAAACTCCTGATCTCAGGTTAGTCGTGCGCCCAACTAAAATCCTTGTCATTACGAAGGTACACAACAATTAGTTGTGCACCACTAACCTGAGTGGATAGTGAATGAATGAATAAATAAATATGCAACTCATACTCGATAAGTCCACATATCAGTACGGTTTCTCTCTGGGATCATCACCAGGGTCTAATACACTCTACGCTAGCTTGTCGCCCCGATCCGAGCGCACAACTGAGTAAGCGGAAGAACCTCACTATCCGCTTGCCAATATCGGGCCCGACTCGTCGATAGCGGACCCATTCCTTAAGCTAGTCAAACTCAAGCTAGACATTGCCCCCTCACTCAGGCAAGTAAGGTCACACCCCCTCCCAACCAACCACGACACAGTGGGAGACGCGACCTATTGATATACGGCCCTCATGCGCTCATATATATCCACTTGGTCTCAATGTTAACGCATCTCCTGGCCATGGAGGTTTAGAAATTTTTACCCAGGGACATCTATAGCGCCCGTATGCTAGAACCAAATATTTTCGGTGTCCTATCTGGCCATCCACGATATGCCTGTAGAGGTTATGGCCCTGATATCGCTAGGGCGTACAGTAGTCACAACACACAATGCAAGATACATGAGTCATACAATCCAGTCATGTATCAATTCTACGCATACCGTACACTCCTGTGAGATAACCTCCGCCTATCAGGGAGTCTTATAACAACCTACCTAATGACATATGCAATGGTCAACCACATCTCATAACAAACATGCAGATGATGCGTATAAGCATGTATCATGATACTATGCTGTCACATACTCATAATCGGTATTAATAATCGGCATCAACAATCGGCCTCAATAATGTGGACATTTAACCAACATTGCCCCCAAGGAATGGCCCACATAAAGCCTAAAATATAGTGGGCTGATGGCCTCACATAAGGGCTTAATATACAACACCATGGGCCTTACTCAAGAGCTTAATACACATCACGATGGGCCTCTCACATGAGCCTAATATACATCACAATGGGCTTTATCGCCTGGCCCTCAAATGCATTACAATGGGCCTTATCACATAGACCTCATATTCATCACATTAGGCCTTAAACACGGGCTGAATACACATCCCAATGTGCCTCAAATACAAGCCGCATATACATCACATTGGGCCTCAAACACGAGTCGCATATACGTTACATTGGGCCTCAAACATGGGCGGCATATACATCACATGGGTCTCGACAATCGGCCTCAGCAATCGAAATCGGCCTCAATAATCGGAAACGATTATCAGCATCGACAATCGGTACCGACAATCAGCATCGATAATCGGCACCGATAATTAGCATATAAAAATGGCGAGATCCATAGATGAACAGCCGATCAACCATAATATAAAGATCGGCCCTCTGCCGTGGTTATATCAAATTCGATAGCCGAAACCATCCGTCTATGGCGAATGGGGCCCACTTATCTGACTTAACGCACAAGAGAATTATGAGAATGAGCTTAAAGGCCTAAGGAAAGGTCACAATATGGACATCTAACCATCATTGCCCATCAATGTGGACATCTAACCAATATTGCTCCCAAGGAGTGGCTTACATATAGAGCCAAAACATATAATGAGTTCGTGGCCTCACAGAAGGGCCATATATACATCAAGTCAGCCGCATCGCATAGGCCTCGAATACATCACAATGGGCCTCGCTCATGGGCCTCGAATACATTACATTGGACCTCGCCCATGGGCCTCGAATACATCACATTGGGCCTCCCCCACGGGCCTTGAATACATCACATTGGGCCTCACCCACGAGCCTCAAATACATCACATTGGGCCTTGCCCATGGGCCTCGTATACATCACATTGGTCTCGCCCACGGGCCTCAAATACATCACATTGGGCCTTGCCCATGGGCCTCGAATACATCACAGTCGGCCCACACAAAGGCCTCACATACAATTATGATGGTCCTCATTTACGTCACATCGGCCTCGAATACACAACAGGTGGGCCTCATGTATATCAAATCAGGCCGCACCAATGGACCTCATGTATATCAAATCGGGCTGCACCAATGGGCCTCTATCAAATCAGGCCCACCCTTATGTATTTTTGAGATCCGACCTATTCATAAGTTAACATAGAGATAAATGAAATGAAAACAATATCAGCTTGATTAGAAACTACTGTGGCCCTGGAGTTTGAACGGTGGATGTCATGGTCCACTATTTAAATGGTGGCATCCACTTGAACTTTAGATCTCACCCATCCTTTTGTTCATGCCATAAAATGATATCTCAATATGGTTGGATGGTTTGGATACAACGTATGCATCATGGTGGGCCCCACCGCCCAAACAGTGGACGGTGTAGCTAAAATACATACATCAGTGTGGGGCCTGCAGGCTTGCTGCCATCTAAAGGAGCAGCTAAATAGATGTTGTACATGCAGCTTGCTGCACTAAAAAGGCAGAGGTGGGTCCCACGTAGGGCCCACCATCATGTATATATTTAATATATAATATATATAGTATAATATAATATATATATTATATATCTAATGTCCAGGCCGTCCAGGGCCTGGACAGTTACATGCTTCAGGGAGTATCCCCACACGTGGGATGGGTCCCACCATCCTTGGATGGTGGATGCACCACATGCGTGAGGTGTGGCCCATCTAATGGATGGACGGTGTGAATGGGTCCCATGGACCCTGCTGACGTCCAATGGCAGGGCAGCTGCCTAGCTATGCTGCACGTTGCAGCTTCAAATGAAACAGATGTGGGTCCCACGTGATGGGCTACCCCCCATAACATATATAATATATATTATTATTATATTATTATTATTTTATTTGACGCAGCAGGCAAGTACACCTCACTGCCAGTTTACACTTCACCATTAGCCACCCCACTATCAGTTGACACTTCACTGTCAACCATACCCACCGTCAATACACCCTCTGGACGGACGATGAGGATATGTACCTCATCAAGGTGGGTCCCACATGGCCCACCTATTTTGGATCGGTCTAATATTAGTGTTTTCTCATCGTCCAGGCCCGCTAGATGGCCTAGATAAAACAGATGGACGGCGTCGATAAGATACATAAATCATGGTGGGCCACACCATTTTGAATGGATGAATGGAGTGGATTAGGATAAATACATCAAGGAGGGCCCCACCTACATGTGTGGGGTGGGCCACGTCCTAGATGGACGGTTGGGATGATATATAAACATCATGGTGTGTCCCACATGGATGGGGTCCACCGATAGATGGCTTAGATGTAAACATCATGGTGGGTCACACCTCATCATCATCATTACCATACAAACAAAGAGAGAAAGAGAAAAAGGAGAGATCGGATGGTGATGGAAGGACCCCGTCACTATGGGCCCTCCAAGGTCACAATACATAAATAAAAATGGGTCCCATCACAAGTGGGCCTTGTAATAGCAAATCAACGGTGGATCACCCACCTATTGGCCTCCTTCTTGGTCCGATGAAACGTCGAACTCCTTGGCTTTGATCTTGATGGAGGATGATGGACATTAGACGGTTGGATGGTGGAGATGGGAGGTAAGAAGTGGGCCACACAAAGCCCTCTCATGGAGCTTTCATAAACGTTGGGTTGCTTGCCTGAAAATGGAGAAATGAGAGAGAGAGAGAGAGAGAGAGAGAGGATGGGATGTAAAGAGAGAGAGGGAGGGATGGGTGATGGATGATGGAGTGAGTGATGTGTCCTTGACATATAAGGGTTTGGAAGAGAGAGAGAGTTGACTTTGGGGATGGTGTTGTACTTGACATGATGTGGTGATTGATGGGATTGATTGATTGATGTGACATGTTATAGAGATTCTCTCAGAATTTGCATGCACGGTGTTTTCCTCGAACCGAACGCGCCCCCACATCTCCTAGCTTGGGTATCGGTCTGGCGTGCGAGACGCGGCATTGGAACCGTGGCGACAGCGCGGTCACTAGGGTACAAATCTCGGGTCGAGTCAACTCTGATTTACAGGACTCGGCTTAGTATCGCGCACAAACGTCGAATACAGGTCGAGGGTTGTCAAAATTCAACCAGGAGGACCGTGGAGGCATACGGAAAGGTACGAGCTAGGATACAGGTCTCACACTATATGTTAGGCTCTATGTGGGCCATTCCTTGGAGGTAATGTTGGTTAAATGTCCACATTGTCGAGGTCGATTGTCGATGCCAGTTATTGATAATGATTATAAGTATGTGATAACATAGCATTATGATGCATGCTCATATGCATCATCTGCATGTTTGTTATGAGATGTGGTTGACCATTACATATATCATTAGGCAAGTTGTTATGAGACTCTCTGATAGGCGAAGGTTATCTCACATGAGTGCACGGTATGCGCTGGATTGATGCATGACTGAATTGTATGACTCATGCATCTTGCATTGTGTATTGTGATTACTGTACGCCCTAGTGACATCAGGGTTGTAGCCTCCACAGACATATCATGGATGGCCAGATGGGACACAGAAAATCTGTTATTAGCATCGAGCTGCTATAAATGGCCCTGGATGAAAATCCCTAAACCCTCTTAGTATTAGAGGACGCCTCAACGTTGAGACCGAATGGATATATATGAGCGCATGAGGGCCGTATTCCAGTAGGTCGCATCTCCCACTGTGTCGTGGTCAGTTGGGGGGTTGTGGCCTTACCCGCCTGAGGGAGTAGGCATAGCTAGGCTGAGTTTGACCAGCTCATGAATGGGTCCGCTATCGACGTGCCGGGTAGATATTAGCTGATTACTGGTCAGGCGAATAGTGAGGTCTCTTCCACTTACCCATTTGTGCGCTTGATGGGGCAGCAAGCTGGTGTAGAGTGTACTAGACCCCAGTGATGATCCCAGATATGAATAGTACTGATATGTAGACTTATTGAGCAGGAGTTGCATACTTATTCATTCATTCACTATCCACTTGGGCTAATGGTGCGCAACTATTTGTTATATGTACCTTCGCAATGGCCAGGATTTCGGTTGGGGCGCGCGACTAACCTGAGATCAGGAGTTTACCATATTGAGTCTGACTATCCAAATTTAGGTATGGGACTGGTTTGGATAGAAGTCCCTTGTGGCAGACCCTGTAGCCTGCGATACTGCGTACTATCATCCCAATTTCACACTACAGCTTAGTCATTTCATTCGCATCGCATATTGCAATACATCCGCAAGCATATGACATTTTGGGTTGTTATGTTCCTGCACTTATATGGCCTAGACGGACTCAGTAGGATTTACATATTGCATTGTACCATCAACATCTGATATTTGGCTATCTTGAACTCCTCATTTGTATAGCTGATTTGTATTGCGTACTCTGATATGTATAACTCATGGACTTATCAGTATTTCTGCTTACCCTGATATTGTATGGTTCGTGAACTTATCAATACCACCATTTATTCTGATATTACATTCTGAGCACACATATACTGCTCACACACTTACACCATCCTCTAAGCTTTCTATAAGCTTATGCACGATAGATGCCTGCAGGTAACATTATGATGCAGCTGAGCTGAGGTAGGAGCATGCGGTTGAGCTTCTAGAGTTCTCTTTGATATTTCTATATTGTATTTTCCTTTCAGCATTGTACTCAAACGATTATATTAGTGGATATGTAATGATGATGTTGTTCTTGTGATCTGGGTATACTTGTGGTTATGTTTCTTATGAGACAAATTCATGTTGAAAATTCTCTTTGTAGGATCTCAGGATCGGGATCTGGCGTATGAGTGCTAGGAGCCAAGAATGGGGTACTACGGAGGCTGTCGGCACTGGATTCGACGATCGAAAATTTTGTGAACCCGATTTTCGAGTTTGGGGCGTAACATTAAGTCATTACTTTGTTATGGGGAGTGTAGATAAAATATTATTTGTTAAGAAACATAATGATTATATACTAATAATATAAATCTATGTTGATGACATTATCTATGGATTTACTTATGCTAACATGATTGTTGAGTTTGCAGATCTTATGAAATCTAAATTTGAAATAAGCATGGTTAGAGAATTAAACTATTTCCTAGGATTGCAAGTTAAACAGCTCCCTGATGGATTCTTTATTTCTCAAACCAAATATGCTCTGAACTTAGTTAAAAAGTTCGGATTTGAGAATGGGAAAAATTTTAATACTCCAATGAGTATTACTCTAAAACTCTCTAAGGATTTAACAGGTAAGAGTGTGGATCCAAAGTTGTATTGCAGTATGATAGGTAGTTTGCTTTATTTAACTACGAGCCGACCTGATATTGTTTTTAGCGTAAGGATTTGTGCTAGATATCAATCAGACCCTAAAGAGTCCCACCTGATTGCTGTTAAGCGTATTTTGCAATATGTCGCTAGTTCAGCTAATCTTGATCTCTGGTATCCACATGATACTAGTGTGCAATTAGCTGGTTACACGGATGCTGATTGGGCTGGTAACATTGATGATCGTAAATCGACCAACGGTGATTCTTTCTATGTCGGGAATTGTTTGGTTTCTTGGCTAAGTAAGAAACAAAGTTTCGTATCGCTCTCCACAACTGAGGCTGAATATATTGCTACTAGTAATGCATGCACTCAGCTTGTGTGGATGAAAAGAATGCTAAGCGATTACAGAATTACGCAAGAATCTATAGTTTTATATTGTGACAATTCAAGCGCAATTAATATTTCTAAAAATCCAATTCAGCATTCACGAACCAAGCATATTGACATTAGATATAATTATATTCGTGAATTGGTGAAAGACAAGATAATTTCATTGGAATATATTCAGACCGAGAATCAACTTGCAGATATATTCACAAAATCACTCGACAAAAACAGGTTTACAAAATTGAAATTTGATCTTGGTATGTGCAATATGAACTGATGATTTATGCTTATTTGTATCATAATGTATGTATTAATTTCTTTTAAACTCTCTTTACTGTCTGTGAGTTTGGATGATAACTACTTGAACTACTTACCTCTCGTGACATGATACTTGATGGTTATCTGATATTAATCTTTTTATCATGTTCTTTTCTATCTTTTTACTCTCTTATTATCTTCATTTATCATTTATCATCTATTTCTTTCCTTTGTCATGTTGTGACAAAAAGGGAGAGAAATATTGTGGGGAATAAGCTTGATTTGATAAAAGTTTGACTTGATATGATGATGTGGATGAGGAGTTTAATTGCAATTTTTTTTTACAATTTGCTTCTCCTAGTTTAAGGGAGTAATGGATTAAGGGGGAGAGTTGCTTGGTGTGCACAGATGGTACATGATTCTTTATTGATCATATGTTATTGATCAATTGTTGACTAAATGATGTATGATTCTTTACTGAGCATGTATTCTTATTGAATATCTATTGCATGATTCATATTTTTGTTTTGTCACAAATTTGACAAAGGGGGAGATTGAAATTGCTATGTTGGAAACCCTAAGTTTCATCAAATTTTAGTGTGTCAAACCAATTCGGGTTTGTGTCATGCTTATGTGTTTTATGTATCAAACTTGTGCTTTAATTTTCGTTGAATCTTCGACGATCGTGTTGAATCAATCTTGCTGATATCTACGACGAACTTGCCGAGATCTTCAAGCTGAAGAAAGTGTATAAGTTTCAAGTGTTGGTTAAAGACTTTAACTTTCAAGAACCCAATCGCAATATTGTGGTTCAAGTTCTGTAACCAGAAACATCTAAAAACTTAAGTCTTAATTGAAGACTAAGTTCGATACGTTGAGTTCAAGCTTTAAATATCGCAAGAATTAAAGCTGTCGATGTGATTGATAGTTTGATGGTTCACACGTTCTATCTCACAAGTAAGGTATGAATGACCTAGATTGACCTTACGGCATGTTACGTTCATTTCGTACTTGGTATCAGTCATTTTATAGTTAATAGGTTATTTTTTCGACTAGCCCTAGCATTGGCTCTAGTGGTCCTAGAATTTTCTCGACCAGTCCAGAATTTGTTACAATTTTTTATAATTTTTCTGTTGGTCATCGACCAGTCCTGGAAACTGCTCGACCAGTCGAGTGAACAGTGCTTGACCGGTCATGTAGGGCTCGACTCAAATTACAGCAAGCATTCTGGCCCCACTCAACCAGTCGAGCAAGCCACTCGACCAGTCGTGGGACCCACAAGGCCAGTCGAGCACTTGTCAAATCTTATCGCGCCAGAATTTTTGAAAATCTATTGGACCTAAGGCCAATCGAAGTGAATCTAAGGCCAATCGAGTGAACAGATTTTTTACCTATAAATAGCACTTGAATTTCAGAGTTTTCTATTCAATTCTAATTATTTTTAAGCAATCACTCTGAGATAATTTTGTGTTTATTCTAAGCTATTTTGTACATATTTTAGATTTTTTATAAGTAGCACATATTATTTGATTTTAGATCTCTATTCCAATCTGATTTTGGAAATGGATATTTGATTTACCCTTTCTTGAGATTGAAATTAATCAAGCTAGCCCCGGTTGATTTAAATTAAAAATCATCTAGACCTAGAACCCTATACACTTGTGGGACCGAACGTCGTCATCAAGTTGGTTCTACCGGGCTACTTCAGAATCTTCATACAGATAAGTGTTTCTTTTTCTGTAATTTCATTTTGTTTAGTTTATAAGATAGGCCAAAAAATCTCATTTGGTTTTTTCTTAGATTAGTCAGAAAATCTCGGAGTATGGAGTTGTGATTGTGTGAGCCCACTTAAAATACAATTGTAAAGGTTTTAGGTGAACCTTGAAAAACCTATTTGATTAGTGAACGCTAATATCCCGAGAAAGTGAATATTAGGAGTGGAGTAGTTGTGCGGCTATTTTTAGACAGTTGGTGTACACACACGAACCACTATAATTCTCAGGTGTTTGGTGGATGTTTGATTTATTCCTTTATCATTTTGTGGTTTAAGATCGTGGGATGTATTTGTGGATGTGAATGTTGTAATTTTTATTTTTCAAGTATTATGTGATGAATGTTGTAATAGATTAGTTCTTATTTCTTTCACTTCCATTTGAGCTTGAGTTTTTGATACTCACTCACGTTTTAGTAAGGTTGTCCTGCCATAAACCATAGGTTTTTGGTGTCAGGTTGTCCTTAGAACTAAGTTTGTATCAACCTCTCAATACTTGATTTTAGAGGTTACTTTCTATTGTGCTATCAACTGCTTATTAAGTTTTTATTTTCGCGCTTTATTTTTAAATTTGGCATTGTCCTATTAACCACCCCCCCAGGACATTTAGCTCAGCCTTTTTAAGTGGTATCAGAGCCTAATAGCTCATTTTATTTTTGTTATTTGGATTAAATTCCTGAGCTAATCGATCTGAGCTTTTTAAGATGTCAAATTTTGATAGCCTGTCAATCACTAGGCCTCCACCATTTGATGGTTCCAATTATATCTATTGGAAAGTCAGAATGGGGATCTTTTTAAAGTCCATGGATGAGAGCATGTGGCAAGCCACAGTGACCAATTGGACCCCTCATACTACTAAAGTCACTGGTACTGATGTATCTATAACTGTAAAAGTTTCGCCTTATTTTTCTTAGACCACTCTTCAGAAAAGTGAGAGTAGTGTCAATGCAAAGACTTTAAATGCTATTACTTGCGCACTATCACCGGATGAATTCAAGAGAATTACATCATATGATACTGCAAAGTAAGCCTGGGATATTTTGAAAATGACACACGAGGGTACAACAATTGTCAAGAAATCTAAAGTTCAAATCCTTATAACCAAATTTGAGGAAATACATATAGAAGAAAGTAAAACTTTCATGAACTTCTATACAAGATTGAATGACATTGTCAACTCTATGTGGGGTCTTGGTGATAGGATCCCAGAAGGTAAAATCTGTGCAAAAATACTGCGTTCGTTGCCTGATCGGTTCAATTCAAAAGTGACCGCGATTCATGAACTTCGTGATACAGATAATATGAGGGTAGAAGAGTTAGTCGGGTCTCTTCAAACCTATAAATTAAATCTTAAGGCCTCTAAAGGTAAGTCAATCGCCCTCAAGTCCTTTAAAATTATTTCTCATGAAAATAGTAATAATTCTGATTTAGAAACTTCTGAAGATAACATGGCTCTTTTAGCCAAAAAGTTTTACAAGATTTTTAAGAGTAAAAAGAGGGTTGATTTGCAAAAACCTATTAAAAAGAAAAGATCTATATCTAAAAATTGAAAATCTCTAAAAGACATCCAATGCTACAACTACCATGAATATGGGCATCTACCAGACAAATGTCCTAAAAATGACAAGTCTAAAAAGAAAGGTATGTTAGCTACATGGGATGAATCTTCCTAATCTGAAGTCTCTTCTTAGTTAGAAGATTCTGAAACCGAGTCGGCTAATGATGTTAAAGCCCTAATGACTATAGCCAAGTTCACTTTCTCAAATAATGATGATTCAAACAGTGAAGAAAATCTGGGTGGTGACCATGAAAATGAAGAAGACTTTCAAGATGCTTATGATGCTCTTTACAGGGAAAGTTGCAAAATAGCTAGTGTTGACTCGAGGAAGTTTTTGACGATGGACATTCAATCCCTATTGTGTAGTCCACTTGAGATTTCATCTGCTTCATTGTTTGGGACCATGCCTTAATGTGGGCTGGAAAAACTGATGGACGGTGTACATATACAACACGTACATCGAGTAGGCCCAAGGTTAGGAAAACACCTTCGCAGAAAGATGTATCCAAGGCTTGCAGAACACATTCCGACATATGTCCAAACCTTAGCCTGTGAAATTTGAATGTGAGAAATCATTTAATGATTTTACCCGTTTATACCATGACGACGAATACGCTCTCTTTAGATTTGAATATGGACGGTCAGCATGACCTTTATGTAATTAGGGGTTGAAATATTTCACAGGAGAGTTTTTTGTTTTTTTCTTTTTGGCACCTCCCTTTAAGGAGAGCCCTATCAAATGAACGGCTCGGGATGCAAAGAATCTCAATCCAAAAATCCTGACCTATCATATCTAATATGTTAGGATGGATTCTAGCAACCTCAATGGTATTTGAGATGCAAAGAGAGCGAGGACTCGGATTCGGCAGTGACCCCTCCAGTACCGAGCTGGAAGAAGCTCTGTGGGCCCCACCATGATGTGTGTGTTTTATCCATTCCGTTCATCCATTTTGTGATCTCATAATAAGTCATGATCCTGAAAATGAGACAGATCCAAATCTTTTGTGGACCACACCATAGGAAACAGTGGTGATTGAGGAGTCCTGCCCCCGCCCGTCTCCAGCCACGAACGGGCAGATCTGTGTTGGGACCTACCGTGATGTATTTGTTTATCCACGCCGTCTATCCCTTTTATCAGATAATTTTAATGTAGAAACCGAAAAATGAATCAGATCCAACACTCAAGTGAACCACACAGATGACTCTTGCATTTAATCCCACTTGCGTTTAATGCGCTGTGCATTTAATGCAACCAAGCTTATTAATTGGTGTGGTCCACTTGAGCGTTGGATCTACTTAATTTTTTGGATCATACCTTAAAATGATCTAAGAAAAGGGATGGACGGCGTTGATACACAGATACATCCCGGTGGGCCACCACACAGATCTGCCCGTCCGTGGCTAGAGACGGGCGGGGTAGGACGCAATCCGGCTCCGGTGATTGAACGCTCACCGTTAAAAACTTCTTCAAGGCTACAAAAGTTTTGGATCAAGCTGATAATTGTTTTTTTCCATTCACCCAGTTCTGTGTGACCTATTCAACGGGTTGGATGGAAAGTAAGCATTACAGTGGACCCTAGTAAGTTTTTAACCGTGGGTATTCAATCGCCACTGTTTCCTGTGGTGGCGTCGGCCTGAGATTTGGATTTGACTCATTTTTTGGCTCATGCCTTAATATGAGCTCGGAAAATGGATGGACAGCGCGGATAAGATACATACATCATGGTGGGGCCCACAGAACTTTTCCAGTACCGACTCGCACCGGAGGGTAACTACCGAATCCGACTCCAGAGAGTGGGACGCGGATGGAATCGGATTGCGTACTGAGTTACTCCCTCTCTCTCTCTCTCTCTCTCTCTCTCTCTCCACTAAGACCCACACGGAGCAAGGTTGTTGGACTAGACCAGACCCAACTCAGACCGGACTTGGTCCAGACTCAGCAATTAGCGACTTGGCAGTGAGTCGACCCGAGCTCCCGAGCTTCCTTTCCTCTCTTCTCCTCTTTTCCTCTATCACCTCTCTTTGTCAGCTTCTCTTCACCTATTCTGGATGACAACAGAGTCAGGACATGTACTGAACTCGCCGTACTCAACTTAGGCTCGAAACAGGGACCTAATGCAGCGCAAACACAGATCTCTCTCTCTCTCTCTCTCTCTCTCTCTCTCTCTCTCTCTAGCTTTCTTTTTCTGGGAAGGGCTGCTCTAAAAGGGATTTTTATATGTTTCCTTAATTGCCTTCTAGGGGATTCGCAATTAACTAGCCTTCGGATTAGCTATGATTAAGCTAAGATGATTATCGAACAATAAGCACAATTCAGTTCGGATGTAGCTAAACTAGCTTGCGTGGTTAGAATCCATCATTACAGAGAGCCATATGATGCTAGGGGCCACCAGCTGGATGACTCAGATCAGCACATGGGGCCCATTAGAAGGTGGTGGGTTTTCGGGCAAGACGGGGAAGATGGGTCGAGCATCCATGTCAGAATGCAATCTAAGGCTCATCTTTTAATCCACTCCTTATGGATGGACTGGATTAGTCCATTTATCATTGTGGGACCCACCAGATGGAAGGTTACTAGCATTTAATTAATGGGTTCAGGATCAACATGTAGCGGTGAAAGAAACTTAAACGATAGCTGGGGAAACCCTAAAACTGAGGTGGAATGGAGGGCTGAGATTCATTTAGATGAGTGGATAGGATTTAAAGAGGAGGAGGCATGTGTGGATGCCAGGTAAGGAGGCAGAAATAGAAGTTTTCCGTTTTCAGAAGAACGCCGTTGTAACGTCCTGGATTTTCATCATTTTGAATTTCTAAAAATTGTTTAAAATTTTTCAATATAACTAGCCTACGTTGTCACTTACTGACCATTGATACTCGATGTGAGCCAATACGTGGGTGGTACTAGTAAAGAACTGCACAAATTTGATTAATCAACTGTAAGAAGCCAACGAATCTGCATGATCACTTAAACCTCAAGTCTAACCTCGCGAATTATTCATGTAAGTCCCAAATCTAGCTGACCTATCACTGACTATGTAACATCGCGAACATTTCATTACCCGAATATTGAAAATTCTCAAGCATTACCAAGAAGTTAACTTAAGATGTGCATGCGTACGAAACCAATCTAACTATCCTAACCTTACTTATATTCCCTAACATGATCCTAACCATTGGGAATGATCTCCATGAAATAGACCAAGCCATCTGACCATTGATTTTAAGACAAGATCATCATCACGTGATTTGATGTAGGTACCTTCCCTTGAATAAACTGGCAAATAGCTCCCTACCCGTAATGATCTAGATGTGAGTCTGCTTGCAAGAATTGTTTAGAAAGGTGTATACAACCACGGAGCCCTGCCCAGACGGTAATCCGCGTCCAGAGAGTGAGAAGGAGAAGATTCTGGCCATAGATTGAGGTGGGGGCTACTTGCAGTTTGCAGCATACTCCTGGTGGGAGTAGTTGAGAGGGTAAAATTCCACTGTCAATGGCTTTTTTCGTAGGGAAATCTCAGCCGTAGATGTCAAGCGTCCACATCTTTCAATTTAACCAAGTATCTTTATCTTTCATTTGAATGTTTTACCATGTCTTTTTACTATCCTAAGTTGGGTATACATATAAAGTCGAATGCTCAGCTATGCACTGGTTCACGTGGAACTCTTGCAAACTTTTTTAAGAATCCACCATACTTGATATGATTCCAAAATCTGAATGGTCCACGTGAAGAAGCACCTCATTAAGCCCCCCCACCCCCCAGCAAAACTTTACTTTGATCCAAAACTTTGGTGGGCCATGAAAAATGAAAACAGTTTCCTCCCTTGATTTACATTGCTCTTTGCTGTGGCCCATCAAATTTTTAGATCAGGGTGAAAATTTGTCCCTTAATATTTCATGGATTCCGCATCACATGGATTTAGGGGTGTACATTGGGCCGAACCGAGTTAAACTGGGCTCAACCTAGCCTAGCCCAGTCACCAGCCAAACCATCCCGAACCCGGTCCGGCCCGGTCACTGGGCCAACTTGTCTAGCCCAAACCCGGCCCGGTCAGCAATTAGGCAAGTTCGGGCCAGTTTTGGACCCACGATATGGACGGCCTTGATTTTTTGACTCTGCTCCATCTACTCCATAGGAAGGGCTTTGACAGGTAACTTGAACAACCTTGATTTTTGTAAAGGGCTTTTGTCATAGATTTTTGAGACTTTGATCTATGTATAAAGAGACCCATGATTTGGACGGCCTGGATTGCTATAAATGGTTAGGGTAACTGGGTAAGAATTTAGGATATATATATATAGGCCAAGTCGGGCCGAGTCGAGTCGGGTTTCGGGCCGAGTCGGGCCGAACTGGAACCTATCCGAACTCAGTTTCGGGCCGAAGAAAATGGGCCGTCTCGACCCGAACTCAGTTCCGGGTGGGGCCGAGTCGAGCGAGTTAATCGGGCTATCCCGGTTCGTGTACAGCCCTACATGGATCGTTCGGATTAGACAGCCATAACATGTGTGTGCAAAGGCGCACACGTGCATAGGTGCGCATGACTAATCCCATACACATTCATGGAGTGTTCACGTGCATCATACACACCCTGTTCGCTCAGCGAGCAGTTCTTTTAACTGTCCATGTTATGGCCACTAATTAGATGGTCAGGATTATCCGATTAGTGTGAGAACAGTCTCATTTTTGGAGTATGCTCCGCACGAATTTACGGTTGCATTAGACACAGAAGGATATGATGATGAAGATGATTTTAACAAAGCATCTTCTAATCAAACAAGACATAAAATCATGCTCAAGTACATTCCACCACATTTGCCAGCATGGCACATAGGTATTCAATCCACTCCGTCCATCAAGGGTCCCAATATGATGATATCCTAGCCAAGAATCAAGTTGCTCGACTAACTAAGTGGGCCACATTCAATCCACTCCGTCCATTGGCTGAAGTTTTCTAACCCATCTACCTGTTTCTAACATTGTGGCCCACATAGCAGCTTGATTTTTGGTAGGGAACATCTATGTAGTGGGACCCACCTGATTACAACTTTGAAGCTATCACCCACGTTGGTGCATGCAGTACTTTGACCGAGCACCACCCATATCCCTTATGACCGGACTCTACAGGCCTCACCCTGATATATTTGCGTTTTGCCAGCTCAGTTTAGGTCTGGAGCCCAAAGTCAACTGTGGGCCCCAGTTGATGTATGTCTTGTAATCCACATGGTCCATTAGTTTTTCGGGCTCATTTTAAGGTATGGACACAAAAAATGAAGTAGATCCAAATCTCATGTGGGCCACACCACAAGAAACAGTGGTGATTGAATGCCCACCGTTAAAAACTTCACAGGGTCCATCGTAATGTTTATTTGCCATCCAACCTATTGATAAGGTCACAAAGACCTGGATGAAGGGAAAGCATAAATATCAGCTTAATCCAAAACTTTCGTAGCCCCAAGGAATCAATGGTCAATCACCACTGTTTCCCGTGGTGTGGCTCACATGAGAGTTGGATCTACTTCAATTTTTTAGACCCTGTCCTACAATGAGCTAGAAAAACTGATGGACGAGGTGGATTGTAACGCCCTGAAATTCGGGGGTCGAGCATAACTCACTCCCGAGTTTCAAAACATCACTTATGCAACATATGCAATGATGGATGTATGTTGTCTGTATGAGTGCATAAAACATGGAATAGATTAAGCCAAACTGCAAACATAATTCAGGGATAAGTGAAAGTCGCAAGCGGAAGACTTAAAGAAATATATGTGTACATGTGCAAGTCCCTGTGATATGTATGCTCTGCCAGGTCATAATTACAAGTGTTTGTCTTCAAAATACAAGTATTAAAATAAAATTATCTATTACAAAAGAAAACTCAGAATCCCCGTAGATCAGGACACGGCTCACATGAACCTGCCTGAAAAGTGCATAAAAGAAAACGCGTCCTCGTCATCCTCATACTCCTGCTCTACCTCAGGGGTCGCATCATCATCTGCATCTAAGACAGAGTCTGGTTGGTGTTGAAACACCGTCCCAGAATGTGGGAGTGAGTGATCAACTCAGTGGAACTATACAGTAAAAGTTAACATGTTATCAAATCAATCAAGCAGTAATGATAAGGCAACACAATCAAACACGTCCTAATTACTCTTGTTAATGCAAGGATATATGTAGAAATGATGCATGCTCTTGCCTGCACTCCCTCAGCGTCTTCATCTTACAGTACGCATGACAATCTCCCGCAGTACCAACGACGCCAACGCACATGCAAAGCGGTGTATGAACATGATTACCAAGTTATTATTAGTCCTTTTCATACAGCAGGATTGGGAAGCTAAGGTACCTTCCTCATATCAACTCCCATACAGTAATCCGTTCTAGGGTCGTCAGTCCTAGACGATCTCATACAATCATATGGTTCTAGGTCGCTGCAAAGGGCTCGTCACTAATCAATGCATGTCTATCATACCTTAGTTACTACCCTAAGGCTCATCGCCTCAATGTAGTATCAAGGTATGCTTGAGGTCACTACAAAGGGCTCGTCACCAATCAATGTAGGCCGACAGCACGAATATAGTGTCGCATACTACCATAATCGGCTCACGAGTCTGGTGTGCTCACTGGTCACTACGGGGAGGTTCGTTACCCCAGTGTAGGCCGACAGCTCGACCACGGTGTCCCATACCACCATGCCCAACTCATGAGTCTTAGCAGATTTAGGTACAATGGTTAACGGGATTGCATTGGTAAGTTTGGTACCCTATATTCAAACAGTAGTGTCCATACATGGTGTACATCCACTGGGACAATCGGATTACTTAACGAATTCGACTAGCACGAGCGCACGTTGAGTTGAACGATATAGAGTGCGCAAACACTCCGTGTGGCCAAACCACTACCGATAACCCTAATACGACTCGGGTTCGTCAAACACGTCCTACGTAGCGAAAGCAACCTTGGCCACGAACTCAAGATTTGTTACCGATTCCCTGGACTATTTCATAGTCCCAAACATCTTCAATCATAACAGATATTCATACTAATAAGTTAGAACAGTAACAGATCAATAATTCTAATCATACAGTATGTGGGCATTTGATGAATATCAACTTAACATGGATTTACACTTAAGTAGTGCTTGAATTTAAACAATGTAAATTGCATGTAGGAAATCATACACACCAATAGGATATTTGAGAATCGTTTCTCAACGTTCGTAAACAGGATAATATATTACACACTTAATCATTCAGACATTTCTACAAATACTTAGACTACATATTCCAACATACATGACGTATGTTGGTGATAACATACATTTGGATAATTCCTTTTGCCAAGGAGTTGACACACATACAACTAGCACAAATACACGACAATTAATCATGGCAAACACATGTTCGTATTTCATACGTATACGATACTTTCTACATATACATAAAATACACAAATCTCAATATAGCTCATATATATCAGGAACGTAAAATGAACATCGCATTTGGCATGTGAAATTACACCCACAACAATAATAAACCATTAACCGACATTGAAAGCCTTGAAAACCATAACCTATACGAATATAGTCTGCACCTTAAACCAGAAAAAATACAACAGATCTGATTCAGACGATAAGTCTTCGTCAACGGCGACTAGAAAACCTAAGGCATGAATAAAATGAACTACATCAACACTTAGACTATTCTAAGCTCCAAAACAGACTAGGGTTTGATTGACTTACCCAAGAATGAACTTAGAATCGCCGGAATAACGATTCAGAAGTGATGGTTTAGAGACGCAGAGTAATCGGGAAGAATCTCAAAATGATTCACCAACTTCTCTCTCACTTCTCTCTCTTTTCCTCTCTCTCCTTTAGCTAGGGTTAGAAAATTCGTATGGAATTGAGAGTGAGGGTTTTAAGGTCTTTATATAGGCCTAAAATTGATGAAAATAGCCCCAGGGCCAAGGTATACTTAGGTTATAACCAAATCGGGTCTATTTCGATCCAACGGAGTGCTTCTGGTGATCCATTTTCCACGTGTGGTCGGACTTAAGCTCACTGACCATGGATCTAGGTCAGGCTGAGTTTTTGTACCGATCGGATTTACAGATCAACCGTGGCGAACCAATCTCAATTCAACGGTCACCGAAACTCGATCAGGTCCACAAGTACTATGACATGCCTGAGCCATCTTCCCTGATCCGAGGGTAAATTTGGGTCAGAATCCAACGGTCAGAGTGCTTAAAATCATCGCGCAAGCGACACGACTCAAATTTCATAAATTCATATTTAATTTCTCACCTTTCTCACACTCTTTACTCCGGACTCAAGCAAATCGTCTCAAGACATCATCTGGTCTTGATTTTTGAGGTGATGGTCAAGCCCAATAAGGTGATCATAATTGTCCAAGATCATCGCTATCGAACTTTCGACGCGCGGTCCAGGCCCGATACAAAGTTTCTAAGTACTCCTGAGAGCATCTGGATTTAGCGTTGAATCCTAGATTTCAGGGTAACATAGCGCTAACGATTCTACAGGTTTTGAGTCTTGTAGATCAAATTTAAAGTGAATGGTGCTAATTTCACAAGCAATTGAGTTTAGCTCTAATTAACCCACATTTAACTTCTAAGGAATTTGAGGTAGTACTCGGGTCTTTGCACGAAATTTTTCGATTCATTACATGGTTGTATAACACATATGTCAATGTGGACCCCACAATGAGGGAAATGCCCACTGCCGTGTTGCCCTATGGTGTGGTCCACTTGAGATTCGAATCTGCTTCATTTTTGAGCTCATGCCCTAAAATGAGCTGTGAAATGGGATGAGCATGGATAAACAACACATACATCAAAGTGGGTCCCACAGTCATGAGCAGGGATATAAAACACATACATCAAAGTGGGCCCCACCGTCACAGCCTGACCGAATCTGCTTCGCCTGGTGGCAAGACGGCCATGCCAAAGAGTAGCATCTTCCTTGAAAATAAAAATAAAAACATAAAAATCTTACATGGACAAAATGGGTACGCGGATTGTATACTACCCCACCTGCACCGAGCTTAAGGGCTCTGAGGGGCTCACCGTGAGCCACCGTGATGTATGAGGTTTATCCACACCGTCCATCCATTTTTCCATATCATTTTTGTGCATTAATCCAAAAATGAGCAAGATCCAAGTCTCAAGTGGACCACACCATAGGAATCAGCAATGATAATCGAGGCCATAGTTGAAACCTTTTTAGGGCCCACTATGATGTTCATTTTCCATCCAACCTTTAATGAGGTCACATTGACCTCGATGAAGGGAAAGCACAAATATCAGCTTGATCCAAAACTTCTGTGGTCCAAAAGAAGTTTTCAATGCTAAGAGCTTAATCCCTACTGTATGGTCTACTTGATTGTTGGATCTGCCTTATTTTTGAGTTTAGGAGGCTTGGACTCTGGCTAGGCTTTCTCACTCACTCTGACTCTCCTTAGTGAAGGAATGCTTCCTGATGGGTATGTCCTCTGAAATGAGAAGGGATCCAAATGAGAGTGGATGCTTGAAATGAAAAGGAGAGGGGGGCTATTTATAGTCTCCCAACCTGGTATTTTGGTAATTTCTGGTGATCTTAAGGGCAAAAAATGGTTGAATGGCTGGGATTAGAGATTGCTACATAACATCATCCCATGGGTTCAATAAGGTGGTAAAAGGGTAATTTTGGGTAAGGAGATGGGCATCGAAGTAAACGCACCTCAATTGCACACTTGGAGCTTGAAAAAAGAAAGTTCCACATGCTTGAGGGACGTTGCCCCAAAGAGGGGGAGTGCCACGTGGTTGGCGGCAACCTAGCTGACATTAGTCCCCATTTGGACTCCTTGCTTTGGTAGGCAGCATCCTTCAAGCATGCGGAGGCTTTACTGTGAGTGTTACTGCTTTGAGGTTTCGACCATTTCTCCAACTGGGCTTGTTTTGGGGCTTGGGTTCAGGCTTAGTTTTGGGCTTAAGTAAGTGAGTTGACTAGGTTATTGGATTAGGTAGGCTGACCGGGTGAGTTAGCTCAATGAGTTGACTAAGTGAGTTGACTTGTCGAGCTGACTCAAGGCTCTAGGGTTTTAGGTTCCTAGGATTTAGAGTTAGGCTGACTGGGTTGACTAGGCTAAATGGGCTAAGTTTAGGGTTTAAGACTAGGGTTCCTAGGGTTTGGGCTTCTAGGGTTAGGGTTTAGGATTGGGGTTCAGTTGTCCATCCATCAGTTCAAACTCAATCAGCTTATTAACTTGGGGTGGAATGTCTATATATTCTTATAAGATTTAAAGATTAAATCATAAGGTAACTCAACAATTAAAACCCATCAAATCATAAGGTGGATAACTTTTTTTTTTACCCATGCACTCACTCCGCAGTGGAATTTCATCATAATGGGTACTCGAACTCAACAATATAAGCCCATCGAATTATAAGTTGGGTGACTCTTTTTTTTTTTTTTTTTACATATGCACTCATACCACAGTGGAATCTCACCACAATAGGTACTTGAACACATGACCTGTTGTTGAAACTCTTATAAGTCGACCATTGAGCCATGAGTAAAGACCCCATAAGGTGGATAACTCATTAAAGCAAAATAATCTGAAACCTCGATATGAAGGGACTTAAGATGGATGGTCCATTCAAGGATTTTTTCCCATGTGCGTGATTTTTGGTGCATGGACGATACATTATGGGACCCATGATATCACTGGCTTGGGTGATATTACCCAAGCTGAGAGGTGAATTGATACAAAACCCAACCAATTTATCTGTCAAGACATGAAGGGGTGAGGATTACGTCCTGCCCCTGGCAAGGGCTCTGTAGGGTCCACCGTGATGTATGTGTTTTATCCACTCCATATCCATCCATTTTGACATATCATTTTAAGGCATAATCCAAAAAATGTGGTAAATCCAACGCTCAAGTGGGCCACACCACAGGAAACATTAGGGATTGAATATCTACTGTTAAAAACTTCTTGGGGGCCACAAAAGTTTTTAATCAAGATGTTATTTATATTTTCCCTTTGTCGAGGTCTTTGCGGCCTTATGAATTGGCTTGATGGCAAATAAACATCATGGTGGACCCTAGGAAATTTCCATGGTGGCATCATTATCACACCACTGTTTCCTAGGTGTGGCCCACTTGATCTTTGGATCTGCCTCCTTTTTGGGATCATGCCTTAAAATATTTATTTTTTAAAAAATGGATGGACGGCATGGATAAAACACATACATCACAGGGGGCCCCATAAAGGCTTTGTCAGGACCGAGTCTATATTGATAGGTGTAGAACGTGGTCGCATCCGAATTTAAGGGGCTAATGGACCTAATGTGAAGCCCAATCTTGGCTTTTGATTAACTCTACGAACCATCAATGTCGGACCGATCCATGGACAAACCTCTTGTCAATGATCCCCTAAGTGGGATTTGCACCATTCCACAATGCAAGAATGGGCCTACATATTGGACGGTTTAGATCATTGATCATAGCTATTGTAGTTAATCAACATGGTTAATTTTTTGCCATTGATATAATGGTTAAGATCATCCAATCAAAATGATTGCTAAGAGAGATGGGCAATATTATGTGTACATCAAGTGATGGATGGTCCAAACATTGATTAGACCATTTCTAACATGATAAATATGGATTGTGGAGTTTCTTTCACCCCATATCAAGTAAAATATCATCCAATCAAAGTGGTTTTAGAGGGATTACCATCACAAGGTAAGCCCCACATGATAGACTATCTATATGATTGATTGAACATTCTCTAGAGTAATCAATATGAACCGCGTATTTTCCACATATTGATCTAATGGTCAGGCTCATTTAATCAAAGTTTTTTTTAGAGATAAATGGCAATCAAAGGGGTCTGGAGTGCCAAGTGACCGATGACTGAATCATGGGGGTGGATTAGGTGTGCCTTGGCTGAACCCAAGATGGTGCAACGCTATTGTGGGGCCCCACTTTAGCATATGTATTTTATATCCACACCGTCCATACATGTTGAGGGTCAAATATTGCATATTAGACTCCAGTTATTGCCTGAATTTATAAACATGGTACTGTTTAACAGTCTGATTTAATCGTGTTTGTGCTGCAAGGTGTGTTTAGGAGCTTGGACGGAAAAGGGGTACTAAAAGTATGGAATTAACGCTCCAAAGTCACCAAGGCAAGGGACAAACTCCAAGGGACCGAGATCAAAGGATTTACATGCCAAATATCTGAGAAAATCAAGCCGCTCACATTAAACGAGACTGAAAACCTTCCAGAACGCAAGATCACAGGGTTTCCACCATCCGTTCGGCTCACAACTTTATATATGGCCTGAGAACCATAAATTAACCGTACACGTCGAAAATCAGCCATTGGATCTTTGTGAAAATGGCCCAACGGACATATCAGCCCATAAATTGTCAACCTGGGGCCCGCCTGATATCTTGAAATACTTCAATTTTGGTGTCAACCATTTAAATTATATGGCAACCAAGTTGGACGGAGTTGATCTCTCATATACATCACCATGGGACCCACATATGCATTGCACATGTAGATCGTGGGTGCTCAAGCCGTGCACCAGACTAGAAATTTTGGTCAAAGTCGGCTGGCCCGACCTTCTTCCTCATGGAGACAGCATCCAATGCTGTCCGACGGTTTTTTGGCCAGTGGGCCCCACACATCATCCAAATGGGTGATCTGAACCGTCCATTCACTCAGGGGGTGGCCATAACCTTCGGCAAGCTTACCTTTTTCTTCCATGTATGTGGACATGCATAGTTTACCGTTAAACGCAGGATGAATGGCGGAAGCAAAACATCAGTGGCCCACACAGAATCTAATCCAAAATCAGCCATTTCTTACTGGTTTTTCAAGAGGATCATAATGAATGGAGTGGATTTATCCGTAGAAACCGATAAAGGGGACCACCGATCATCACAGCCACGTCCGTAAGCTCTGTTTCGCAACAGAGCTTGCTGAGAAATCTTGTGGGCCACCACCGTGCATCGAAGGTTCGATCTGGACCGTCAATTGGAATCTCACCAATCCTATTATCATAGCCTAGGAGACAGAATCCCAGAAGGCAGCGGAGAACAATTTCCAATCGTCCAAATGAAAAATAGACAGTGCAAGAAAAGCTTTTGTGGGCCACACCGAACCTAAGTTGCAACACGTCCTCCCTGACCAGTTTTTCGAGCCTCTTTCAATGGACGGACTGGATTTTCCATTTAACGCTAATCAGGGGCCCACCGACTTCAACAACGAACCCATCTTACGCAGGCCCTATTTTTCGTGTCCGGCGCTGACTAGTTTCGGGGACATTGTAGACCCACGATGATCATCGGACAGCTGATCTGGACCGTCTATCGTGTGTATCTATCTAAAACGTCCCAAGGGACATTGATCTTGTGGACAAAATGCAGGGAAAGTGGGAGTTGTTAGGCATTGTCTTTCGGCTGCGAAACAAGATGCGTTGCCAGCTGCGTAAAAACGTCCACATGAAGTTTTCCTCCACCGACCCTACTTGGTTGTTATAAAAAGGAGAAAGGAGAGAGAGCATAAGGCCGATCTGGGGACGTGAGCAGCCGTGGAGGCGTAGAACAGGCCGGCATCAAGAGTGTTTTTCTTCCTTTTCTATTTTTTTTGTTTATTTCTTTCCTTTAGAGAGTCTTTTAGCCCCACCATGTCTATGATGGGCTAAACCTCTTAGCCAGGGCTAAGAGGTGAAGCTTGTAGCGTGATGGGAGACTCTTAGCTTATGCCTTTTATTTAGACTGGACTGATGTTGATTTTAGTTTAATTAAGGGAATATGTTTAGTTTTTAATGGTCTGTTGTGACTAAAATTACAATGGGTCTGCGATAGCTTTGAGCATGTTCCTTTCTTTATATGTTTATGACGTCAGGAAGCCCTATTGTTCACCATCGTCTCCTGGGCATGGTTGGATGACGATACCCTTCCTAACCCTTATACATTATTGATTGGTTGGTAATTAGTTTAATTCTGTTGTTTACTTTGTCTCCTGGGCATGGTTTGGTGATGGAATCCATTCTAATTCATACACCTTTCATCTCTTGAAAACTATATCAAAGGAAGTTCAGTCTTGATTTCCATCATTACATTCTTCAACTGGATGAAGATAGGACTCTAAGTCCAGTTGAGTTCTTGACACAGGCATAAGATCTCTCTGATCTCTACAAGTGGATCCTCTGAATCCCTGGCTTCTTTTCCCTGGATTCTTTAAGTTTTAGATAATTATCTCACCATTATTCCTTAAATTTATTTGATTTAGATTTCATCTTAGCCTAGTTCTAGTTCTACTTAGTTTTAGATAACGTACAGGTTTCAGTCCCTTGGGATTCGACCTCGATCTCACTGAGGTTATTACTACATCACAACCCTATACTTGGGGATTGAACAAGTTTTTGGCACCATTGTCAGGGACTGACGGCTACAATTCTCTGAAATTAATTAGTGTTAGAGTTAGATTAAGATTAGGATTTACTAACTTTAGTTTTAGATTTTTCTTTCTATTTGGTTTTTAGAACTAACTTTCTTGTTTTGTAGGATTTTTAATAGATCTTCTCATCTGGTAACATTATCATTATTTCCTTACTTTCTCTAGCCTATAGATTTAGTTTTATCTTCTAGAAACTAACTTGGTTTATTTTGTTTTGCAGGATCTTAACATAGAAACTTCTAATTTGGTAACATCCTTCTAACTTCTCCTCTACTTACCTTCCATATTGCTCTAGGACATTTCTTTTATTTTAGAATTAGACTCAGAGTTAGGGTTCTACCATGGAAGCGTGGGTACGTGCATATGCCGAGATGGATAAGAGATATTGGGGAATGCCTGTGGGTTGTGGAATTCAACGTATAACTAAAGATTTCTCTCCATCGAGAATCGATATTGAGAACCGACTAGAACGTTATGTTCCATCGGTTAATAGGGCCGCATACGATCGTAATTATGAGAATGAGGATTATTATCAACCATCATATTCTCCCATGTATGATCAGTATAACTATAACCAGTGGAAACAACAAAATTGGGAAGATGAACCAATAACATGTTATAATGAGTATTCTCTTGGATACCTTGCCTTTGAGACCCAACCAGAAGCAATCCAAGAGGATTCAATTCAGTATACCATGGAATGTCTTGCAGAAATGAGAAAAGCAATGGAAACACTTAATTCGTGCCTCAATAAGATAGAGGAGGCTCGGTTATCCCAGCCACAATTCATTCAAGAAATATAATGCGAGAAAAGTGATCATAACTCGCTTTTGAAGAACTCTGGAATTATAAATGAGGAGTTAGATTCCATTAATGAGCATACGGTTCAATTTTCCGATGAGTCGATCTTGATGACTGTTCAAAAGAATGGTCAAGATACGTGGGTGTCTTTCAAATATAATGATGATGACACACTTCACTCACATGACACACTAGGTTCCAATGATGAAGAAAAGGTTAGTTTATGCGAACCTCAACCTATTCTAGGTGTAGAATGTGAGGAAAGTGATCTCATCCCAAATGTGCACTGCACTGAACTAGAATATGATGAGTATTGGGATGACGATCCTGAATGCGCAGCCACAGTTCCCCTAGAATTAATCTCAAGTTTGGTCCAGGTCAATGATCGAGAAGTACACAAAGAGAACGGTCATAATGAGCTACTCCACTCACCTGACATGTCTGATCTAAAAGTGGATGAACTCCTTACAACCGACCCTTCTATCTCTTGTGAGATATGTTTGGACTACTCCCCTGAATTAAATGATAATATGATTCAGGAGATGGACGAGTTACTCGATATGACTCTGGAATTTGAAACCACTCAATTGAGGCCACCATCTGAACTGTTGAATGTTGACGATTCAATGCCTCTTCTGAGTAGTATCAATAAATAGAGTCCGCACATCAATACTTTGTATACTAACCCTCAATCTGTCTGTGTAGGGCTAGAGCAAGAGAGCACACCTCCGTTTACCTTTAAAGACGAGGGGTTCCTTGGGCAGATCATCATGAGCTCTAATGTGGAACATAAGTCATGCTCAACTGAATTTTTCAACTCTTTGGATGATTGCTTGACACACTTTGTAGATTCAAATGATCCCATGATAAGAGACATAGTGAATGCCTTGCAAGACAATAGCTCGGTAGTCATTACTGACTGAAAGAACCTTTACTTTAAAGCCCCTTCTTTTACAGATCCTGAGTGTTTACCATTAGGGGAGGAGGAGCTGAAAATTGAACCGAAACCTGCTACTTCGGAATGTGAATCATATATACTTTGGATACCTTAGGCGAATCAATAACAAATTTTTAATGAGGTACTTAAGTTTCTCTGGAAAATCAAGCTCCAAGGCATCCAAGCCTATTGCATAAAGGGCTTTTGGATGATCCTGTTGAGGAACTTACTGAGAAACTTATCAAGACATTGGCTGGAAGAGGAATCCTGCGGCATGATCGAGTGGTTTTTTCCTTCTTTCATAGGACTAGGGTAGTTTGCTTTATGTTGTTCTAGGATAGACGATTTTATACCATTAGGTTAGTTTTCTTCCTGCATTATTTTAGGATAGTTTGCTTTTGTGTCTTCACTCTCGTGCTGATCGGCTTTCATGCTGCGATCTCTTGAAAAGTCATTCTCGACTCCTTCGTCCAGGTACTATCTTCCCATCACTTTTTCCTTTACTTTCGTTGTCCCATGTGCATTACATGCTCATATCTTTTACATTGAGGACAATGTAGATTTTAAGTTGGGGGTGGGAGATTAGGAATCCTAATCAGTGTTTTCTTGGTCTTGAGCAAAAATTGTGAAAATTTTTAATTTTTTTGAAATTTCTGGTGAATTCAAAGTGATGTTGACAGCCATCTAGGGCACTTAGAATTTCAAGATACGTGATGTTGGTAATTTATGACTCTTAGATTCAGTTATCTATTGATTTCATAGTCAAGTTTGAATTGTTAATCCCGAATTAGAAGTTGTAAACATTGATTGAGTCATGATTTCACATGTCACATCTCGCTTTCACATTAAGGTTTTAGTTTGATATTGAAGGGTTAACTTGGTAATCACTAAGCGTGTAAGGAACCAGCCTGAAAAATTTGCCCGTCATGATCAATTGAAGAAAAAGGAAATACCCAGCTAAGAAAAAAAAAACCCCTTTGGAAAGAGTTGGGTGAATAATCTTCACCATAGGTTTGCTCCCTATAGGTGTAGATTTAATTCCCCATGAATGATATGTGAAGAGGGTTGGGTGTACGGTTTTCACCGTAGGTTTGCTCTCTATAGGTGAGGATTTAATTCCCCTTCTTGGCGTTACTTTAATGAAAAAATCAAAAGCTGGAAGAATGAAAAGATGATCTGCAAGGCAAGTTTGGTTTAAGTTTTGGTTATCATGAATTCTCTTGTTGGTTACCAATGATATCCTGAAATAGAGAAGTGAATTTTAATGATGACAAGCCGAGATTACACTATACACCCATGGAACTCAATGTTTAGAATTTTTCTCATTGATGGATTAATACTTTGAACTTGACTATGAAATTTACCATGCGCTTGAGTCCATGGGAAAGTAATGCCTAATATTCATTAATCTTAAAATTCTAGGATCTGGATAATTTTTCAAAAAATCACTCGGGTTTAGAAAAATCATCCTGTAATGCTCAACTTATCTTTCGCACACTTTGCTCAGGACTAGCAAGATGCTGGTTGGGGGTTGTGTTGAGGATCAAATATTACATATTAGACTCCAGTTATTGCCTGAATTTATAAACATGGTACTGTTTAACGGTCCGATTTAATCGTATTTGTGCTGCAAGGTGTGTTTAGGAGCTTGGACGGAAAAGGGGTACTAAAAGTATGGAATTAACGCTCCGAAGTCACCAAGGCAAGGAACAAACTCCAAGGGACCGAGATCAAAGGATTTATATGCCAGATATCTGAGAAAATCAAGCCACTCACATTAAACGGGACTGAAAACCATCCAGAATGCAAGATCACAGGGTTTCCACCATCTGTTCGGCTCGAAACTTTATATATGGCCTGAGGACCATAAATTAACCGTACATGTTGAAAATCAGCCATTGGATCTTTGTGGAAATGGCCCAACGGACAGATCGGCCCATAAATTGTCAATTTGAGGCCCGCCTGATATCTTGAAATACTTCAATTTTGGTGTTAACCATTTAAATTATATAGCAACCAGGTTGGACGGAGCTGATCTCTCATATACATCACCATGGGACCCACATGTGCATTGCACATGTAGAGCGTGGGTGCTCAAGCCGTGCACCCGACTAGAAATTTTTGTCAAAGTCGGCTAGCCCGACCTTCTTCCTCATGGAGACAGCATCCAATGCTGCCCGACCATTTTTTGGCCAGTGGGCCCCACACATCATCCAAATGGATGATCTGAACTGTCCATTCACTCAGGGGGGTGGCCATAACCTTCAGCAAGCTTACCTTTTTCTTCCATGTACGTGGACATGCATAGCTTACCGTTAAACGCAGGATGGATGGCGGAAGCAAAACATTAGTTGCCCACACAGAATCTAATCCAAAATCAGCCATTTCTTACTGATTTTTCGAGAGGATCACAATGAACAGAGTGGATTTATCCGTAGAAGCCAATAAAGGGGACCACCGATCATCACAGCCACGTCCGTAAGCTCTGTTTCGCAACAGAGCTTGTGAAGAAATCTCGTGGGCCACCACCGTGCATCGAAGGTTCGATCTGGACCGTCAATTGGAATATTACCAATCATATTATCACAGCCTAGGTGACAGAATCCCAGAAGGCAGCAGAGAACGATTTCCAATCGTCCAAACGAAAAATAGACGGTGCAAGGAAAGCTTTCGTGGGCCACACCGAACCTGAGTTGCAACACGTCCTCCCCGACCAGTTTTTCGAGCCTCTTTCGATGGACGAACTGGATTTTCCATTTGACACTAATCAGGGGCCCACCGACTTCAACAATGAACCCATCTTACGCAGGCCCTGTTTTCCGTGTCCGGCGATTTCAGAGAATCATAGCCGTTAGTCCCCGGCAACGGCGCCAAAAACTTGTTCACTCCCCAAGTATAGGGTTGTGATGTAGTAATAAACTCGGTAAGACCGAGGTCGAATCCACAGGGACTGATACCTGTACGTTATCTGAAACCAAGTAGAACTAGAACTAGACTAAGATGTGATCTAAACCAAGTAGAGTTTAAGGAATAATTGTGGAATAATTATCTAAAACTTTAAGGAATTCAGAGGAAGAAACTAGGGATTCAGAGGATCCACTTGTAGAGATCAGGGAGAAATTATACCTACTTCAGAAATCATGGAATTTAACTAGACTTCCTTTGATATAGTTTTCAAGAGGTGAAAGGTATATGAATTAGAATGGATTCCATCACCAAGCCATGCCCAGGAGACAAAGTAAACAACAGAATTAGACTAATTACCAACCAACCAATAATGTATGAGGATCAAGAAGGGTATTGTCATCCTACCATGCCCATGGGACAATGATGAACAACAGGGGTTCCTGACTTCATAAACATAAAAAGGGAAAAGAAATACTCAAAGCCATTGCAAACCCATTGTAATTTCAGTCACAACAGACTATAAAAGACTAAGAAAAATATTCCTTTAATAATCAACTATATCAACTTCAGTTTATGAATTAAAGGCACATAGTAAAATCTCCCATCTCGCTACAGGCTTCACCTCTTAGCCCTAGCTAAGAGGTTTAGCCACACATGAATGGGCTAAACAAAGCAAATAGAAATAAAAATAAAAGGGAACAGAAGAGCACAAGAAGGAAAGAAGAAAGATCCAGCCTCACATGCCAGCAGCTCTCTCTCCAGCCACGTCTTCACATTTCTTCCTTTCTTCAAAGCCAACCCAGACGTCCAGCCCAAGCCACCCGTTGACAGCAGCTAAAACCGAGCCCTCCTGCTCCAGCGCTCTCCCTTCCACTGTTTTCCTCTTTTCTTTTCAAACCGATCTCTCTCTACCTTATAGGCAGCCGAACCTATCCCCTGCAGGCGTGCTGAAGGGGGACTCTTTTCTCCCCGTCTTCGATCAGGAATCTCCGCAAAAACAATCGGTGCGGAAACTCCATTTACGCAGCAAGACAATATTGCTGATTTGCGTTAGCTGCAGGACCCATGATCTGAGTCTAAGGAGAAATCCGCCCCGTCCATTAGATGAGGCTAGAAATTATGGTCGAGAATATATATTTTTGGTCCTCTGCTGATGCGGCATACTGGATATTTTATCTGCCATCCATCTTGCGTTTGAAGTATTGAAATCTGATCCTCGCTATCTCTTGGACTTTTGTCACCTAGGTCTTGCTCAGATGGACCGAGGGATTCTAATGGATGGTCCGGATTGGACCTTTGAGTTCAGATGGTGGCCCACAAGGATCAACCGGCACCCCTGTTTCATGCCAGAAGAAACGGAAGTTTCCGTCTTTTGATTGAGAGTCGGTGGGGCCCATGAACACTGTCATAAAGTAAATCCACTCCGTTCATAAGATTCGTGACAAAATTTTGGTAAGGGGGATGGATTTTGGATCAGATTTGGCATGACCCACGGAAGAAATCAGCTGCAATAGTTGTAGGGCAGTCCATTTGTGACCATTGAAACCAACACGTGTGCGTGCATGAGTGCATAAAGTCAACATGGGTTTGGCTAAATCGAGCCCCTCTGCATGATGGACGGCTCGGATTGAGCATTTGGACCATGATGATGGCCCACTGAGATCATCCGCAGTCTCTGTTTCATGACAGAAACAGAGTTCTGTTTTTGAAGAGAGACGTCCCTGTGTTGCCATGCACTCTTAGTGCAAAAAGTGTACTATGTACACTGTATGATGATTATGAGAAATCCACACCATCCATCTTGTTCCCCATTTCATTTGAGCCGTGGGGGCCGAAGTTAAAGCGTATCTGGACAGCGGGTGGGCCCCAAATCAGGATTTTATGGACTGATCTGTTAGTTCAGCCACTTTCACGAGGATCCAATGGCTGAAATTTGACGTGTACGGTTAGTTTTTGGTCCTCGAGCCATGTATAAAGTTTCGAGCCAAACAGATGATGGAAACTCAGTGATCTTGCATTCTGGCTGACTTTCAGGCCGCTTGAGCTTCAGTTTCTCAATTTTCGCGGATCCCTGGTGTGTAATTCCGTCGATCTTGGTCCCCTGGAGTCCGTCCCTTGCCTTGGTGCATTCTGAATGTTAAATCCGTGCTTTTAGCATCCCGATCCAGTCTCAGCTCGCAATTCCACCTTGCAACACAAACATGATTAAAATGGGCTATTCAACGGTACCATGTTCATAAATCCAGGCAATAACTGGGTCTGATATGCAATATTTGACCCTCAACACATTTTTTTTTTTGAACTGATCATGACGGGCAAATTTTCCAAGCTGGTTCCTTACATGCTTAGTGATTACCAAGTTAACCCTTTAATATCAAACTGAAATCTTAATGTGAAAGCGAGATGTGACATCAATGTTTAAAATTTTTAATTATAGATTAACACTTCAAACTTAACTGTGAAATCTAATATAGTAGATAACTGAATCTAAGAGTCATAAATTACCAACTTCACTTATCTTGTAGTTTTAAATCCAAGATGGTTGTCAAAATCGCTTCGAATTCAACAAAATGTCAGAAAATTTTTAAAATTTTCACAACTTTCACAACTTTTGTTCAAGACCAAGAAAATGCTGATTAGGTCACCTAATCTCCCACCCTCAACCTAAAATCTACATTGTCCTCAATGTAAAAGATATGAGCGTGCAATGCACTTGGGACAACGAAAAGTGAATATGAAGTGATGGGAAGATAGTACCTGGATGATGAGTCGAGAGACACTTTCCAAGAGATCGCAGCATGGGCGTCAGTCAGCACGAGAGAGAAACCAACAGAAGTAAAATAAAATAACAAAAATAAAATCCTACCTATACCACTTTCGTAGGTGCTCTCGATTGCATTTAGCGTATGCAACAAGCCTTTAAACCCCTAGGTTGCCCCTAGTGGACGAGTTGTAGTCTCGTGAGGGTTTGCAGTAATGTTACCCACAAACATTGAACTAACTAATGATAAAAATGAAATGTAATGAAGAACTGGGTTGCCTCCCAGGAGCGCTAAGTTTACCGTCTTTAGCCAGACAAATAAAGCAACTACCCTAGTCCTAAGAAAACAGGAAACCTACCTATACCTCCATCAGACTAGGAGATCAATCCTGGTAAATAGGATCAGTCAGAGGCATGGACATGTCCTCTGAATCAAATTTCTCGACAAATGGTTTCAATCGATGTCCATTGACTTTAAACTCCTTGCCATTGTCAGGATCTCTTATCTCAACGGCCCCATGAGGAAAGACAGTAACAACAATGTAAGGGCCGGTCCAACGAGATCGAAGCTTACCCGGAAAGAGATGTAATCGAGAATTGTACAAAAGGACCTTCTGACCAGGCGTGAATGATTTTTGCAAAATGTGTTGGTCATGAACTGCTTTCATCTTGTCCTTGTAAATTCTCGAATTATCGTACGCATCATTCCGAATTTCTTCAAGTTCATTCAATTGAAGTTTGCGTAGCGAGCCAGCGTTGTCCAGATTGAAATTAAGATTTTTGATCGCCCAGTACGCTTTATGTTCCAGCTCCACAGGCAAGTGACAAGCTTTCCCATAGACAAGTCTAAAGGGAGACATTCCAATAGGGGTTTTAAAGGCAGTACGGTATGCCCATAAGGCATTGGTCAATCGGATTGACCAATCCTTACGATCAGGGTTAACCGTTTTTTCCAAAATATGTTTAATTTCCCTATTAGAAATCTCGGCTTGCCCACTTGTCTGTGGATGGTATGGGGTGCTCACCTTATAAGAGATACCGTATTTCTTCATTAAGCTCTCAAATGGTTTATTACAAAAGTGTGAGCCCCCATCACTAATGATGGCTCGAGGCGTTCCGAATCGAGAAAGGATGTTTTCTTTTAGGAATTTAATGACCGTGCGATGGTCATTCTTTCGACACGGAATTGCTTCGACCCATTTAATGACATAATCCACGGCGAGCAAAATATACAGATTCCCAAACGATTGGGGGAATGGTCTCATGAAATCGATGCCCCAACAATCAAATGCTTCAATGATAAGGATGGGATTCAAAGGCATCATATTTCGATGGGACAATGCTCCCAATTTCTGACAACGCTCACAAGCTTTGCAAAACTCATGAGTGTCCCTAAACATAGTGGGCCAGTAAAAGCCACACTGCAGAATCTTGGCCGTGGTCTTTTTAGCAGAAAAGTGACCACCACAGGCCTGTGAATGACAGAAGGAGATGACGCTCTGATGCTCATCGTCTGGTACACATCTCCTCAGGATTTGGTCTGGGCAATATTTAAATAAATAAGGATCATCCCAGAAAAAGTTACGCACCTCGGTGAAGAATTTCTTCTTATCTTGCGCAGTCCACTGTGTCGGTATGGCACCTGTAGCAAGATAATTAGCAATATCAGTGAACCAAGGTGAATGGGAGACTCGGAACAGTTGTTCATCAGGGAACATGTCATTGATATGAGTCGTCTCAAGGGACTCAGAGGTATTAAGGCGAGAAAGGTGATCAGTCACTACGTTCTCTACTCCCTTTTTATCTTTAATTTCCAAATCGAATTCTTGGAGTAGGAGGATCCATCGTATCAGGCGGGGCTTAAAATCATTCTTAGAAAGAAGATACTTAAGTGCCGCATGATCTGTGTAGATAATGATCTTGGATCCGATCAAGTAGGACCTAAATTTGTCCAAGGCGAACACTACAGCTAAGAGTTCTTTTTCCGTAGTCGAGTAGTTCACCTGGGCAGAATTTAAAGTTCTACTTGCGTAATGAATGACGTAGGGCCTCTTATCTTTTCTCTGACCTAGGACCGCCCCAAGAGCATAATCAGAAGCGTCGCACATAAGCTCACAAGGAAGGCTTTAGTCGGGTGGCTGCATGATAGGTGCAGTGGTTAATGTGCCCTTAAGCTTAGTGAAAGCTTCCTGGCATTGCTCAGTCTACTCGTACGGAGCATCCTTTTGAAGAAGATTACATAAAGGACAAGAGAGGAGACTAAAGTCCTTTATGAATCGCCTGTAAAATCCTGCGTGTCCTAAGAAGGATCGCACGTCTCTGATGTTCTTGGGTGGAGGTAGGTTAGAGATAAGATCAATTTTTGCCTTATCTACCTCGATTCCCTTGGACGAGATGATATGCCCAAGGACAATTCCCTTCTGAACCATGAAATGGCACTTCTCCCAATTAAGTACCAAGTTCTTTTCTTCACATCTTTTCAGTACACATTTAAGACTTTCCAAGCACTTGCTGAAAGATGGACCGTAAACAGAGAAATCGTCCATGAAGACCTCTAGATATTACCCTACCATATCAGAAAAGATACTAAGCATACATCGCTGAAAGGTGGCAGGGGCATTACATAGTCCGAATGGCATCCTTCGGTAGGCAAAGGTGCCGTAGGGGCATGTAAATGTGGTCTTTTTCTGATCTTCAGGGGCTATCTCTACCTGGTTATAGTCCGAATACCCGTCAAGGAAACAGTAATAGGAATGACCAGCTAACCTTTCAAGGATCTGATCAATGAATGGTAAAGGAAAGTGGTCTTTCCTCATGATGGTATTCAACTTCCTGTAGTCAATGCACATTCTCCAACCAGTAGTGACTCTAGTTGGCATGAGTTCATTATTAGCATTGGCTACGATGATGATTCCGGACTTCTTAGGGACCACTTGAGTTGGACTCACCCATTGACTATCAGATATAGGGTATATAATACCCACGTCTAATAGTTTAAGAACCTTGGCCTTAACCACTTCCTTCATGTTTGGATTTAGTCTACGTTGTGGTTGCCGAGCGGTTTTTGCATTATCCTCAAGGTATATGCGGTGAGTACAAATTGAGGGATCGATTCCCTTGAGGTCCGCTATCGTCCATCCCAGGGCTCCTTTATGCTCAATTAGAGTAGATATGAGCATACTCTCCTGTTCTTTCTCCAGGTGGGCAGAGATCACCACCGGGTATGTCTCATCTTGACCCAAATAGGCATATTTCAAATCAGAGGGCAAAGGTTTTAGGTCAAGCTTCGGCGGCTTGAGGTTAGACGGTAGAGGCACTACATCAGTTTGTGGCAATTCTTCAAATTGTGGCCTCCACCGGTTAACTTCAAGTACCGGTGCAGTATCAAGCAAGGTGCACGTCTCCCTAATCATGTCATCATCAAAATCATGGGAGTGGGCCAGGCACGTCTACAGATGGTCGGAGGATAAGGTCAGCGGTGTCGTATCTTCCACGAAAGGGACGGACTCCAAGGGACCAAGTCAACATGGGTTTGGCTAAATCGAGCCCCTCTGCATGATGGACGGCTCGGATTGAGCATTTGGACCATGATGATGGCCCACTGAGATCATCCGCAGTCTCTGTTTCATGACAGAAACAGAGTTTTGTTTTTGAAGAGAGACGTCCCTGTGTTGCCATGCACTCTTAGTGCAAAAAGTGTACTATGTACACTGTATGATGATTATGAGAAATCCACACCATCCATCTTGTTCCCCATTTCATTTGAGCCGTGGGGGCCGAAGTTAAAGCGTATCTGGACAGCGGGTGGGCCCCAAATCAGGATTTTATGGACTGATCTGTTAGTTCAGCCACTTTCACGAGGATCCAATGGCTGAAATTTGACGTGTACGGTTAGTTTTTGGTCCTCGAGCCATGAAGACCTCTAGATATTGCCCTACCATATTGGCTGACTTTTAGGCCGCTTGAGCTTCAGTTTCTCAATTTTCGCGGATCCCTGGCGTGTAATTCCGTCGATCTTGGTCCCTTGGAGTCCGTCCCTTGCCTTGGTGCATTCTGAATGTTAAATCCATGCTTTTAGCATCCCGATCCAGTCTCAGCTCGCAATTCCACCTTGCAACACAAACATGATTAAAATGGGCTATTCAACGGTACCATGTTCATAAATCCAGGCAATAACTGGGTCTGATATGCAATATTTGACCCTCAACACTATCGTGTGTATCTGTCCAAAACGCCCTAAGGGACATTGATCTTGTGGACAAAATGCAGGGAAAGTGGGAGTTGTTGGGCATTGTCTTTCGGCTACGAAACAAGATGCGTTGCCAGCTGCAATGAAATTGAAAGAGAAGTGATGGGAAGATAGCACCTGACGAGAAGAGTAAACAGCTTCTTCCAAAGAGATCTCAGCATGAAACCGGGTCAGCACAAGAGTGAAATCAACGAAAGCAAACTAACCTAATGGCATAAAACCGACTATCCTAGAACGGCATTGTAACATCCTGGATTTTCACTGTTTTGGATTTTCAAAAATCCTTAAATTTTTTTATGTAATTAACTTATGTTATCACTTACTGACCATTGGCACTCAATGTTAGTATATATACGAGTGATACCAGTAAAGAACCGTACAAGTCCGATTAATCAGCCGTAGGAAGCCAACATATCTGCCCGATCACTTAAACATCAAGTTTAACCCCATGATTTACTTACGTAGGGCTCAAATCCAACCGACTCATCACTAAATAATCAAGACAATCATAACTAAATTAAAGATCTAATCGAAGTCGAATCAAATAAGGCCCGGATCTTGACTAATAGACCAAATCAACACCGTTACTCTTTTAGCCTAAAACCAACGGTTTAGAATAAACATGATCAAATCTCTACTTTCACTACTTATAAATAGGTCACACTATGAACATAGTTAATCCTAACCCTAATCATTGCCCACGAGAAATTTCAATACCTAATTCATTTCAGAAATGCCCCGATTTCCCAAACAAGCTTTACACTGCTCGTTGGTGGGCCACTAGTTCCAAAACTATAGGATAATGTCCATCTTACTAGGCTTAACATCCATCGCGGGAGTCAGACCTGGATACTGTTCAGAACCGCTCAACTTGAGCCAAAGGACGAGTGCATAAGAAGTGCAAATACCCTAAAGGAAAAGGCTGAAACTTAAGTGAATTGGGTCATCCACTCTTATGCAAAGTTAAAGATTTTGGACCGTTGGTTTATGACCAAACTTCACACGTGGAGTAAAAATATTTCCCTACTCATATCCGTATAGCCGTGGCCCCAATCGACCATTGGTAACCGTTGAACAAACTTCTAATCATATTTATCGATCGGTGCATCCAAATGGCGGGCCGATCATATCCATACGTAGATCATTATTAGGGCTAACTATATTACGGTGTATATCAATATGTACACCTCATAGTTGGTCCTAGAGGTTAGAAAGACCCTCCTATATGGCTAGCATAGTAAAAACCTAGCCCTTGGGACCATTTACACCAAATCTGGCATTATAAAAGAGCTTCATTTGGGCACTCCCTCTCCCCATACGAATTTACCCTAGAAGAAAGAAAGGGAGAAAGAGAGAAAGAGAAGAAAAGGAGAGAGTGAGAGAGAAAGTGAGAGCCACCACCTTGCATGCACCCCCGGCAGCCAGATCTCGTCTATTCCGACCTCTTTCTCCCCTTCTCCATCAAAATCTCCAAATTTCTTATTGTTGGAAGAGGGATCTCACCCTAATTAAGGTAATGTGGTAATCTTCCCTTTAATTTTCATGAATTTCAGCTTTATCTTTGATCCTTGTGCATTCTACACTATGTAGGGCCCCGGCACTTCAAGCCTACGGATCCGGCGCCGTTAGGATTGCCTCTCCTCTCTCCGATCGTAATTAGGTGTGGACTATTATCCTTAGGTGGTCTAACACCAATTCTATTATGAGTTTAATGATTATGAATGTTAGGATGATGTGCTTGAGAAATTTATAGAGAGAACCTAGTCAAGACCCTATATGATAGGTCCTCCAAAATTTCATGAAATGATTGAATGTTGTTTATTTGTTCTTCAACATGATTAGGTTTAATTTTCGTGTGGCATGTTCATCCCATATATGATTTTAGTATAACCTTCCTTGTGGCATGTTTGATTGCATAAAATCCTTATTGTATGTTGGTGCTTGCATTAATCATTGTTGTATGTTGGTGCTTGCATTAATCCTTGTTATATGTTTGTGCTATGAATGATGTATAACTCTTGATCTTTTCAATAACCCATTATAACACACATGCACATTAATTTCATATTTTGTTAGTATTTGCATTGTAAAAAAATCTGGATTTTATGTCTAATGTATGAGAGCATGACTTCACTCGTGTAGAAGATGAATCGTGAATTGTTAGAATATTATTAAATGTCATAAACCCCTGGGTTGGTCATGGAACTGAAGTGGGAGAAGGTGGTCCCGTTGGTAGGACCATCCTGCGGCTAAACCAGTGGATTTGGACGGATGCGAATGAGTGACAGTAGTTGGACTACATGAGTCGCTTGTACTCGATGTCGTCCATCACGTACTCGCCCAAACTCACACGGCCTAGTTCGCTTACTGACCAACCATGTTTGTTAACCCTATCTGCTCACGCCTGTATGGAACCTGGAACACCCTTCAACTATTGAAGCCCATTGATAACCATTTAAAACTGATCCACTGACTTGAGAGCCGGGCATGGTAGAATGGGACACTGTGTTCGAGGTGTCGGCCTACGCTGGGGTGACGAGCCTCCCGTAGTGACCGTGAGCGATCCCTCTTCTCAGCACTCCTCATGTGCTTGAAATCAGGGATGGGGAACCCGATGGGATTAAGGATCACGGGGTCGTGGCCTCACACGTTGAGGGACCTTGGCCTCACAACCAGTTGAGGGTAATGATACGTGAGGTATACTGGTTTTTTCAATCTGCTGGATGAACATAATTAACTAAATACTCGGCTAACATTACCCATGCATCGCATTAGTTAGGATTTGGCGACTTGGCAGTTAAGGTCACAATGAGGGTGGTTAGTCATGCACGATCGTTAGACGAAGTCGCTCAAGGGAGTGTTGTTGTGAGGGCATATATCATATCATAATACATGCATATGCATTAACAAGATTAGTTACAGATCTGTGAATGTATGTCTTTCATTAAATTCATTGTATAATTGATGCTTGTTGTAACTTAAGGCTAATAGTAATCACTAAGTTAGCTACTCACTCTCACTATTTTAAAACACCAACCAGACCCCTTACTAGATGCAGATAAGGCAGAGCTCGACGAGCAAAGCGAGGTGAGCAAGGATAGGGAAGAGGAGCTTCCCTGCTTCCAGACTTTCGATGGATCCTTTTAGTTTGAGTTCGGGCTACCGCGGGGTATAGACCAGGGCCCTAGTCACTTTGGGTCATGTATGAGTGGGACTAGTTCCCTATTTAGATGATTTTTTATTCGTAGTTTGGATATTTTTATATTTAGTAGCAATTGATACTGCTTTATGACGTACTTATGCCCCATGCCTTACTAAATCATCCATTGTTTATGAAATTATCCAAATATAATTAAAATATGAAGCCCATTAGGGCACCCATGACACCTGAAAATTCGGGAGCCGAGTTCTTACATGGCTCCTGAAAATCTGGGGTGTTATAGGCATAAAGCAAACTATCCTAATCTTATGAAAGCAGTAAATTCTAATCCTCAACTGTGAAAGTATGGGAAATCTACTCAGTCATGCATCCAGGTTCTTCCTTCGGCCAGTATCTTAGTAAATTTCTCAGAAGGTTTCTAAACAAGATCATCCAAAAGTCCTTTTTAAAGTAGGTTGAATGTCTTGGAGCATAAATGTCCACAGAAATTGATGGACCTCAGCATAAAGTTTCCTTTTAATCTTCTGAAGTGTCCAAAGTATATACAATTCACTTGTGGCAGAAAAAATTTTGAAGTTAGTACACCATGATGAATCAGAGACTACAAGTAGATGAAATTTAGAAAAATTCACAGTAGGTGGTGTAGTCTCAACACATGTTAAAGTTTCAATCTTCGGTTCAATTCTCAGCTCCTCCTTTAATGGTAAACATTTAAGTTCTGGGGGAAGAGGTACTTCAGAATAAGAGTTCTCTTGATCCGTGGCAACTACCGAGGTATTGTCTTGCTAGGCATCCACTATTTCTTGTATCGTGAGATCGTTTGAATCTATAAAGTGTGTTAAGCAATCATCCAAAGAGTCAAAACATTTAGTTGAAAGGAGTTCATTCATCATATAGAGATCCGTGATGATATGTCCAATAACTCCTTTATCTTCTTCGATAGCAGAAATGAGCATACTCTCTTATTTGTTCTCAAGGTGGCATGAAATCACCATTGAGTATGTCTTGTCTTGACCTAAATAGGAATATTCCAAATCAAAGGGTAAAGGTTTTATATCAAGCTTCGGTGCTTTGATGTTAGACGGTAAAGGCGTTGCATCGGTTTAGGACAACTCTTCAAATTGTGGCCTCCACCAGTTAACTTGAAGTACCATCACAGTATCAAACATGACACCCATCTCCCTAATCATGTCATTATTAAAATCATGGGAGTGGCCCAGGCACATCTCTAGAGGGTCAAAGGATAAGGTCAGAGGCGATCTATCTTTCACGAAAGATTCAATCATGGAAGTCGTCATCATCCTCGAACCGTCTGCTAGTATTGAAAAAGATATTTAACTTCAATGTCATATTCCTAAAAGACATACTCATGACTCCATTTCTGCAATTGATCATTGTGTTTAAAGTGGTAAAGAATGGGCGACCAAGAATGACGAGAATCTGACTGCTTTTGTTACTGATGGGTTTTATATCAAGGATGATAAAATCTACTAGATAATAGAATCTGTCAACCTGGACCAACACATCATCAATTACACTTTCGGTACACGAACTAAGCGATTGACAAGTTGTAATATGGTTGGGGTGGGTTTTAATTCACCCAAACCAAACTATTGGTACACCGAGTAGGGAATCAGGTTTACGCTTGTTCCTAAGTCAAGAATTGCATGCACAATTTGATAGTTCCCGATTACACATGATATGGTTGGGCTACTGGGATCTTTGAATTTCTACGACACATTTTGTTTTAAGATGGCTAAGTCTTTCAGAAATTTGGCATATTAAGGTATTTGTTTTATGGCATCAAGTAGAGAAATATTGACCTTCACTTTTTTAACACCTCTAGAATATCTTAAGAGTTTGAGAGAGGTTTTGCTACAACTAACCGTTGGGAAAATGGAGCAACTGGCTTGTCTTGAAGTTCCGGTTCTAATTCTTGTGGAACAATGCTAGGTCTATCATTGTTATCCTCTTCCAGGTCCTTAAGCTTTTCAGCCCTAACTGAAATAGTTTTGTCAATGGTCTTTCCACTCCTAAGAGTGGTGATAGATTTAGCTTGCTCTATCTGATCTGAAGAGCTTGGATCACTTATCTCATATTGCAATATAGGATTGGGGAGAGGTTGAACAGGAAGCATCCCCCTTCCCCCAATCATTATGTATAACTCTATCCTTTGAATGGATGATGTAAGTGATCTTATTGCTGATCTGATATCTTGGTTGAATAGCTCTTAGTCTTGAATGTGTTTTAGAACTGGATCCTCTTGAGGTTTCCCTTGATTTCGAATTTGATTGAAGAAACTTTGAGGGGTAGCAGTTTGTCAATTCCTCCAACTGAAGTTTGGATGATTTCTCCAACTAGGATTGTACGTATTAGAGGTGGGTCCATTGAAAGGTCTTTAGTAATTATTTACGGCATTAGATTGCTCAGTCAGTACCTCTTGAAAAGCAGATATAGTTGGACAATTTTCAGTTGTGTGACTGTTACAACCACAAATACCGCAAATAACTTCCTTACCTTTATCCTTCCTTGATTCCATGGCCTCGAATTTCTTTATGAGATTAGCTACTTTAACATTGATATCATCATCCTCTTTTAGCAGGTATACTCTGCCCTTTTCCTTTGATTGAGTGGGCCTAGAAGTGGTATTCAATTTTGGGCATGTGTCCCATGATTGTGTGTTTTCAGCAAGTCTATCCAAGTAATCCCACACATCATCGACATTTTTATTCATAAATTCCCCATTGCACATCGTCTCTACCAATTAGCGCATGGAAGATGTTAGTCCATCATAAAAAAAGTTTGTAAAGTGACACGTTTCAAAACCATATTGTGGGCATGAACTGACAAGATCCTTGAACCTTTCCCAACATTGGAAGAATGTTTCATCCTCCTTTTGGGCGAAGTTCATGATTGATTTTCTAAGGGTATTCGTTTTGTGATATGAAAAAAAAAAATTATGAACTCCCTTGTCATGTCATTCTATGTGCCAATAGATCGAGGAGGTAGTAAATGTAACCACGTCTTAGCTTTCTCTTTCAAAGAAAAGGGAAAGAGTTTCAGCCTAACCGTGTCCTCAAACACGTTAGGAAAGTATAAAGTGGCTATGATTTCATCAAACTCTTTCAAGTGTAGATACATATTTTCATATTTAAGCCTGTAAAATTTTAGAAGGAGTTGGATCACCCTTGGCTTGATATTCATGTGTCCCGTATTTTCTGGAAAAACCATGCATGAGGGCGTGCTCACCCCTGCCTGTTGTAAACAATCTCGTAAAGTATGAGGCAGGGGTGCTTAATGCACCTCATTCTCATCCTGGCTGTCCTCTACCTTAAGTTGGGGTAGAAGAGGTTGGTTTGTAGCCATCACTTTAATTAACTCAGGGGATCTCGAGTGGTGTCTAGTTCTGTGATGGATAGTTAACCCCTCAACCAATCCTCCTTTAGTAAAAAGATGTCGAGTGTTGTCACAAGCCCACTTGGGTATGAAACACTCACAGCCCTCAATTTAAATTCTAAACCTAAACCTAAGAGGAAGGAAGAAATAGAAATATAGAAAATAAGAGAAAAGAGTTGGAAGGAAGTTACCAATTTAGAAGGCCTAAGCTAGATCCAGTAAAATAAAACAAAACAAGTTAGTTTCTAAAAATAGATAGTCTAAGAAAGAAAGTAAACTATTTTCTAAAAAATGAAGAAATCTAAATAAAACTAAAAATAGAAAGTTTCTAAAAAAAAAATTAGGAAAGCTCTAAGAATAAACAAAAAATCCTAATCTAGAAATAGAAAGTTAGAAAAACTAGAAAATCAGAAAGAGATTAGCAATTTATAAAGTTTGTGTCAAAGTCCTACAAAACAAAAAAATTAGGTTAGTTTCTATAAATCAAATAGAAAAACTTAAATTTAGAAAAACCCTAATCTTAACCTAATTCTAAAACTAGCTAATCTCAGAAAAACGTAACCGTCAGTCCCTGGCAATGACGCCAAAAACTTGTTCACACCCTAAGTATAGGGTTGTGATGTAGTAATAATCTCGGTAAGACCGAGGTCGAATCCACAGGGACTGAACCTTGTACGCAATCTGAAAGTAACCAAAACTAGAACTAGGCGAAGATGAAATCTAAATCGAATGAATATGAGGGAGTAATGGTGAAATATTAATCTAAAACTTATAAAATTCAAAGGTAAGAAACTAGGGTGTCAAGGATCCACTTGTAGAGATCAGGGAAATCTATGTTTGATTCATGAACACAACTAGAATCAGAGTCCTATTTTCATCCAGTTGGAAGATAATCTATTAAAAACCAATCTGAACATCCTTTGATCTAGTTTTTAAGAGGTAAGAAGGATGTAAATTAGAATGGATTCCATCACAAAACCATGCCCATGAGACAAAGTAAACAATAGAATTAAGCCAATCTACAACCAATCTGAGTGATTTATGAATGTTAGGAAGGATTCCATCATCCAACCATGTCCAATGAGTGATGGTGAACAACAGAGCTTCCTAACTTCATAATTATAATGATGAAAAGGAAATACTTAAAGCCATCAAAGATCTATTGTAATTTAAGTCACAACAAACCATTAAAAACTAAAGGCATTCCTTATAATCAAACTAGAATCAAAATCCGTTCATAATCATGAATCAAAGCCGTAGGAATCACCCCGTCATGCTACAAGCTTCACCTCTTAGCCCTAGCTAAGAAGTTTAGCTTGACATGATCGTGCTATAAAACCAAAAAAACATGAAAGGAAAAGAAGAAAAGCAAAGATGAAGGAAGGTAGAAGGAAAAAATGGCCACTTTCTCTTTCTCTTTCTCTTTCTCTTTTTGTTTTTCTCTCCCATGTCCCACCATATCTCTCACATCTATTCTCTCTCTCTTCATAGGTGTGTTGGTTGGCTAGAACAGTTGGAATCGGTGGAGAGCTTATGCACTCTCTTTCGCACATTGCACAGCGAAAGTGCGGAAACAGCCGCATTTGGAACGTGTTTGTGGACGGCCTGACCGTGATTCTGACTTAATGGTTGTGGTCATGGCCACCTTCTATCTCTTCTGGACGGTTCAGATCTTGCATTCGACCCTTGATCATACAATGGCCCACTGAGGCCGGACGTCCGGACGCGCAGGCTTACGCACATGGGTTTGCTGAGATGCTCGATGGGCCCCACAGCGATGTTTTCGGACAAATCCACCTTATTTATTAGATTTTTGGTGAAATTTTAGTCAGAAAAGAGTGGTTTTGGTTGAGTTTTGGTGTGGCCCACTGTATCAACTCACATTGTCATTCAATTTGCGTTTTCCATTGATCTACGTGTGTACATGTGTATGGGGCCGAAAGGAAAACTTTTCGAGGGTCTTGACCACCTCCTGGACCAACTACACGGTCCTGATCATTGGTGTGATGGACGAAGTGGGCCCATTACTCGTCCCAGCGTACGGACGTGCGGACGTTGGTGAAGAAAACAGAAATATCCATTTTCGGTGGGGTTAGTGACCGCTGACCGTTTCCTTTGGGTTCGGTGCGGCGCGGGAGTGCACTAAATGTGCACTCTCACTCCCCCATCTGAGGTCCAATGTGATGTTTATGAGAAATCCTCTCCGTCCATCCGCTTTTTCACCTCATATAAGGGGTTGAAACTAAAATTGAAGTATATACAGATACCAGGAGAGCCCTAAATCAGGATTTTATGGACTAATCTATCATTTGGGCCACTTCCCCAAGGATCCAATGGATGAAATTTATCATTTATGGTTAATTTATGGTCCTCAAGCCATATATGAAGTTTCGAGCCAAACGGATGATGGGAACCCTATGATCTTGCATTTTGGACAATTTTCGGGCTCGTTTAACATGAGTGGCTTGATTTTCTCAAATCTTTGGAGTGTAAATTCTTTGATCTTGGTCCTCTCGAGTCCGTCCCTTGCCTTGGTGCCTTCAAAGCATCAAATCCACGCTTTTAGTACCCTTTTTCAGTCTAAGCTCCTAAATACACCTTGCATCACCAATACGATTAAAATAGGCCGTTAAATAGTATCATGTTCGCAAAATCAAGTAATAACTGGGGTCTAATATGTAATATTTGACCCTCAACACATGAGCCTAAAAATGAAAAAGATTCAAATCTTAGGTGGACCATATTATATGTAACAATGATGATGGAATGCCCAACATTAAAAACTTCTTACATCCCACTGTAATGTTTCTGTAATGTTTATTTTGCCATCCAACCAGTTGATAAGGTCATACAAACATTGATGAGAGGTAAAAAATTGATCAAACACTTTTATGGCTTAAAAGAAGTTTTTAATTGTTAATCACCAATGTTTCCTATAGTATGGTCCACCTTAGACTTGGATTTACTTTATTTTTGGGCTTATGCCCTAAAATGATTTGGAAAAACATATGAACGGTGTGGATATGGATTACATACATTGAGGTGGGACCCATGGTAATAGATGCACTATCTCAGGTAAGGTTGGGGCACACCTAATCTTTTCCCAAACCAGTGACCTGACATGGTGGGATTTTGATTGGCCACATGCTTACTACAGGAAATGGAGCTCAATGGACCCAACAAATTTCAAGCATGTTTTGCGTTGGTCCATCTATGGTAATGACATATAACCCAATCAAATCCCACCACGTTAATTCACCATGGATAGATGTGGTGATCCATATTGGTTCTAATAAAGAGTTAAAGTAGAAAATTGAAATACTATAAAAAAGAAATAGTATAAATTTAATATGAAGAGTTGAGGCACATTATAGTCGTTGTCTTAAAGATAATTTTGTCCCCCACAAGGAAGAACAACGATTCAATAGGTCTTAGCAACTTTAACCCTGAGATAACAACAAATCTCCTCCAAGATGAACGACTCTGATCAAGTGCACACATGATCTCAATTAGACAAACCCAAGTTTCTCTTTTTTGTTTGCTTAGAAGAAAAGATACAAAGAGAAAAATCAGAGAAGAACCAGAAGGAATGAGAAGAAAATTTAAAAATAAAAAATAAAAAAATTATGTATTGCAATGAGAAACAAGATGTCTTTATAAAGAGATAAGAGATAGTCATTGGGGCTCAAAGTATATATGGGTGGCGCATTTGTGACAAGTCGTTGCATACCAGCTCATTAATTATTGTTGTTGCATGACAGCTCTCTGCCCATTTGAGCATGCGTATAATGTCATCTTGTAGAGAAAAATAAAATTGGTTGAGTCAAAGACATCATAACTGTAGTTGAGACCCCCTCCCACATGTGTGAGGGTTCACCTATAACATGCTCTTGGTTTCCAATTAAAAAAAAAAAAAAAAACTAGATGATTCTAATATAAAGGCTTTAATTTCCTAGCTCCTTTCTAATGTGGGATTAAATCCAATACTAGAAAATAAAGCTGATAACCAAAGGCACAAAGAAAAAAAAAGGTAAAAATAATTTTTTTCTATTTTAATATCCATTTTTTCTAACAATCTCCAACAATTTTAAAAATAGAAAAATGATAAAGATAAACGGAGAGAAAACTAACTAATCAAACTAGTGAAATGAAGTGCATTAGCAAAGGTATCTTAAAGATTTGAACCTTGTCTAATATAAATGTATATAGTTTGTCGGATCGTAGTAACATAGAGCTTTGAATTAACCCCCTATAATGATAACCTAAATACATCACATGCATAACATTTCGAAGCAACTTGAATTTCTTAAGTTAGCACGTTACGACCATGTGCTTTATCCCAGTTTCACGAGTACTCTGGAGAATGTCTCAATTCTCATAGGAAGTGACCCACTTCCATACTTTTATAAATGAGTCCATATGAATGTACCTACAACCAGACATCTCAATGCATCACAGTTATTGAACTTATTAAGGACATAGTCCAACCTTCCTTGTTACAGGTCATGTCACTGCTATATCATAGAGTTGAGGTTCTCAATTCATACATATACGGTGCCAATATTAAATTACTCAAATAAACTTAATTGTTACCCATTGAACCTATTTATTAGGATCTCCAGTTATATAAGTTGGGCTCCTATTACCAATGATTTATTTAAGTGGGAATCAACCAAACTCATCTTGATATACACATCACTAACTCCCTAGGTAGCACTTTAGTTAATGGATCAACTAGATCATTCTTGGACCTTACAAAGTCAATTGCAATAATCTTATTCTGGATTAATTGCTTGACTAGTTTATGTCTCAGACATAAATGTCTGGATTTTCCATTATAAGTCTTATTGGTTGCCTTAGTTATCATAGCTTAGCTATCACAATGCAGTGTAATTGTCGCCATGGGTTTACCTCATATGGTTATATTTAAAAACAAATTCTTCAATCATTCTGCTTTTTCACCTGCAGTTGCAAGTATTATAAACTCGAACTCTATCGTGGACCAAGAGATACAAGTATGCTTCTTATACTTCTAGGATACTGCATTCCCTCCAAGAGTGAATACATAACCACTAGTGAACTTCTATTCCATTGAGTTTGATATCCAATTTGCATCATTGTACCCTTTTAACACATTTGAATATTCGGTGTGCCTAAAACCATAGATGTAAGTCTTTTTCAAGTATCTTAAAACTCTATTTACGATATTCTAATAATCTTCTCTAAGATTACTAGTGTATCTACTTAACTTACAAATTGCATATGCAATATCAGGTCTAATGTAATTCATTAGATATATTAAATGTCAAATAACACTAGAATACTTAAGTTATGATACGATATCACCTTTATTTTTACACAATTTTACATGCGGATCAAATGAAGTGCTTGTAAGTGTACAGTTAAGAAAAATATATTTTCTCATAATTTTTTCGACATAATATAATTGAGATAAAGTGATTCTATTAGAATATTTCATAATTTTGATTCCAATAATCACATTAGCCTCTCTTAAGTCTCTTATGTCAACTTGACATATAATTCATATATAAATAAATAATAATACAAGCATTCTCAAATGATTTACTATACACATATTTATCGGATTTAATAATTTGAAAGTCATTTGATAATGACAATTTGTCAAATTTCTCATATCATTATTTTGGGATTTATTTAAGGCAATAAAGAAATTTAACTAATTTATACGCTTTATTCTCATTACAATTCATCATAGATGTAGCGCCCCGGATTTCGAGGGCTGAGTAGATACTCAACTTCTGATATCCCGGGTGTCACTTATGCTTTGCGGGAGAGGAATTCTACTGTTCGTTTTACTCGACACTTGAGCAGTTCATAGAATTAAAATAGACTATGCAATGTACCTTGAAATAAACGTAAATTTTAACACAAGTAAATTAGTTAACAAGTCAAATATGTCTATCCAAAGTACGGGATTACAGCTGAGAAAAATTTATAGTTCCAAAATTACAAAAATGTGTCGACTCTAAAATCTTATCGACATCCTGCAGGTGTCCGACATTGGACTACCTAACAACTGAAAGTATGAGGACTCCTCCTTCGAATCTGTGTATGCTTCTTCCAACACATCGGACTCTATAGTACATGTATTTATAAAAGTATCTGGTTGGTGTTTTAAAACATTGTCCCAAAGTGAGAGTGAGTGATCAACTTAGTGATTCCATTAACTCTAAGTTACATATGTTATCGAATCCACTAGCACAAGTAACGATAAAGCAACTTAAATACTCAGTTCCTCTTATTAATGCACATGTATGTTGTATGAGATGATGCATACTCTCACAATCCAACACTTCCTCATAAGAAACTCTAACACCACATTTGCGAATGTCAATACTCTCTCAACACGCAACCATAACTCTCAAGTTGCCACAGCCTAAACAATTACGATGCGATTAATGTTCATGTTAGCCGAATGAATTAATTAAGTTCATTCATCCAGCAAAATTAGGGAAGCTAGAACACCCTCATATAATCAATGGCCTTATCCAAATTGCTAAGCCCAGGACGGTCTTAGCGGCACTGTACATGCGATCCTTGATCCATATTAGGGTTTACCACCGAGAGAACAACTCCTCAATCAATGTGAGGCTAACACTTGCCCGACCAACCACTCAAGACCTGGATGATACAGCCCGAACGCACAAGGATAGGCCACCCATTAACGGGTGAAAGGTGCTCACAAATGATGTAAGGGTCGTCACCTAAACGCAATAGTGGAGCGATCGTGGCATCATTTCAATTTGATATACTAGGCTCTCAGCCTCGTTGCCTCCTTGATTGCTCATTGGTCACTAAGGGGAGGCTTGTCACCCCAGCGTAGGCCGACAACGTGAATACGGTATCCCATATCACCATGCCCGGCTCCTAAGACTCGGGAATTGTATCACTAATGGTTATTAGTAGGCCATGGGGTGCTCCAAATTCAGGCAGGTATGATTATACATGATGGACACACATGGTTAGTTGGCTTATTAGGCTAGTTCGTTTAAATCGGGTGAACCTTGGCGAACCGTCATTGGGCGCAAGCATCCCGTGTAGTCCGACTACTATCGGTTATCCACGTTCAGCATGGATTAATCAGACTAGTCTTGGGCGGCCAACCCAAATAGGGCTGCCCTTGTAAATTTATGGTTTATTGGCCAACCCGATTAACTAAATAGCCACAATCAATCAATAAACTTAATAAATTAATTATAGTAACTACAGGAAAGAGTACAAAATAGCAAATCAAGAAAATTCTACTTGATTTGGGTATTTTATCGAACATACACGCGTACTACACAAATCATCACAATTTACATGTGATAAGGCAAAATTAGGCGCATATGCAGGAGAATAACACGAAGCATAAACATGAAATTTTAACAATTTCACCTTATTCTAGCATGCAATCAGATGTTCAGGCTACATTACACAAAATTTGAAATTTATGAAGGTCAATCAATCGAATGAGTACACACTGGTTAACATGTGATCATTCATTCACTACATAAACCATTAATTGCAACATGGGCTTGATAATTATCAACCTAAGGGTAATGGTCCGTACCTAAAAGTGGTTCATCAAATTTCTAGCATTGCTCCTGAGATTTGGGTCTGTAGATCGATGTATCAGTATCCTGTGCTAATGAGATTAGTTTGCAAAGGCACATTCAAATGGCCTCTAAGGCCCAAATCATGAGATGGATTCGGTTGTCATGCCCCAAAATTGAAAATCGGATTCACAGGAATCCCGATCGCCGAATCCAATGCCGACAGCCTCCGTAGTATCCCATTCTCGGCTCCTAGCATTCATACGCCAGATTTCGATCATGGGATCCTACAAGGACGATTTTTCAATGTACATTTAACTCATAATAAGTATAACCACAAGATTACCCAATTCACAAAGGCAACATCATCATCACATATCCACTAATATAATCATTTGAGTACAATGCTGAAGGGAAAATACATCAATCGAAAATCAAGCTCCCAAAGACCGCTGCACACTCCAAGCTCAACACTGCTGCAACCTAACATCACCTGCACGCATCTATCATGCATAAGCTTATAGAAAGCTTAGAGGGTGGTGTAAGTATGTGCACAAGGTAAGTGTTAAGTATGTAATACAATGCTATAAATCATACAATGGAATAAATAGAAATACTGACAAGATAAGATATCAGTGTAAGTGGAATTATACTAGTAAGTCCACCAGTCATACAATATCAAAGTAATGCAAAAACATGCTGATAAGCCCATAAATACCATCAACCTTATCCAGGCTATGCGATGCAAGAATATAATAAACCAATATCATATACTGAGGATGCAATGTAGATCAGTTATGCAATGGGGAGACATAGTAAGCCAAATATCAGATACCGAGTCCACGAATATCGTTAACCTTAATTATGTTATGCAATATAGAAGCACAGTAAACCAAATGCTGTGTTGAAGATGCAATGTGATGCGAATGAAATGACCAAGCTAGAGTGTAAAGTCGGGATGATAGTACGTAGTATCGCAGGCTACGGGGTCCATCAAAAGGGACTTCTATCCAAACCAGTCCCATACCTAAATTTGGATAGCCAGACTCAATGTAGTAGACTCCTGATCTCAGGTTAGTTACGCGCCCAATCGAAATCCTTCCCATTATGAAGGTACACAACAATTAGTTGCGCACCACCAGCCCGAGTGGATAGTGAATGAATGAATGAATGAATATGCAACTCATACTCAATGAGTCCACATATCAGTATGGTTACTCTCTGGGAAATCACCGGGGTCTATTACACTCCAAACCAGGTTGCCGCCCCATCGCGTGCAACAAGGTGAGTGGAAGACACCTCACTATCTGCCTGCCAATATCGGGCTCGGCTCGTCGATAGCGGACCCATTCCTTGAGCTGGTTAGACTCAGCCTAGCATTGCCCCCTCCTCTCGGACAAGTAAGGTCGTACCCCCTTCCAACAGACCACGACACAGTGGGAGACGCGGCCTATCGGTATACGGCCCTCATGCGCTCATGCATTCACTCGGTCTAGACGTTGGAGCAACCTCTAGAACCAAGAGGGTTTAGGGACTTTCACCCAGGGATATCTATAGCACCCCATGTAGAACAGATTTTCGGTGTCCCATCTAGTTATCAACGATATGCCTGTGGAGGCTACGACCCTGATGTCGCCGGGGCGTACAGTAATCACAGCACACAATGCAAGATGCATGAGTCATACAATCCAGTCATGCATCAATCCTGCACATACCATGCACTCATGTGAGATAACCTCCGCCTATCAGGGAGTCTCATAACATCCTGCCCAATGACATATGCAATGGTCAATCACATCTCATAACAAACATACAGATAATGCGAATGGGCATGTATCATGATGTTATGCTGTCACATACTCATAATCGATATCAATAACCGACATCAACAATCGACCTCGACAATGAGGACATTTAACCAACATTGCCCCCAAGGAATGGCCACATAGAGACAAACATATAATGGGCCCACGGCCTCACACAAAGTCCTAATATATAACACGATGGGCCTTACTCAAGGGTTTAATACACATCACGATGGGCCTTTCACATGGGCCTAACATAGATCACAATGGCTCCATCGCCTGGCCCTCAAATGCATCACAATAGGCCTCATCACATAGGCCTCGACAATCAAAATTGGCCTCGACAAATCGGAATCGACCTCAATAATCGAAATTGATCGATAGTCAGAATCGGTAACCGGCCACAACAATCGGGATCGATTGATAATCAGAATCGACAAATCAGTCACGTCAATCGGAATTGGCAGTCGGTCACGATAATCAGAATCGATCAATAATCAAAATCGGCAAAGCGGTTATGTCAATCAAAATTGGCAATTGGTCACTATAATCGGGATCGATCGGTAATCAGAATCGGTAAATCGATCACATCAATCGAAATCAGCAATCGGTCACGTCGATCAGAATCGACAATTGGTCACGACAATCAGGATCGATCGATTATCGACAATCGGCCACAACAAATAAGAATCGGTAATCGGCCTCGATCGATAATCGACAATTGGCCGATCAAGGCCTAAGGGAAGGTCACAATGTGGACATCTAACCGTCATTGCCCAACAATGTGGACATCTAACCAACATTGCTCCCAACGAGTGACCCACATAAGGCCAAACATATAGTGGGCCCATGGCCTCACACAATGGTCTCATAAATCAAGCGGGTCGCATCACATGGGCCTAATGCACATCGCTATGGGCCGCATCACATGGGTCGAAAATACATCTCAATGGTCCTCATCATATGAGCAGGAATATATCACAATGGCCTCACTAAATGGGTCGGAAACACATCTCAATGGGCCATACCGTATGGGCCGAGTATACATCTCAATGGGTCATGACCCATGGGCCCCATCACATCATAATGGGCCGCAACCTGTGGGCCTCAAATACAATAAGTGGGCCACATCAATGGGCCTCATACACATCAAGTGGGTTACATCATATGTGTTGCACTAATGGGCCTCGCCCATTGGCCTTGGATATATCACAGTGGGCCACGTCTCATGGACCTAACAAGACAAACAGATGGCCCGCACATGGGCCAAACACATCATGATGGGCTACATATGTCACAATGGGCCGCACTAATACATTAAGGTGGGCCTCAGGGATGGGCCACAAATATATCAAGGTGGGTCATAAAACATCATATTGGGCCTCGACAGAGGCCATATATATACATAATAGGTGGGCCACACAAGTGGACGGTATGGACAAAGCACGCACAGCATGATGGGCCTGTACAGTGTAGGCGGGCCGAGCACATGCAGCAAGTGGGCCTTGCGCCATCAAGACGAATAGACAGTACGGATATAAAATACATACATTGGGGTGAGTCCCACCATCCAGTAGGCTAAATGGTGCGGATATACAATACATTTATCGTGACGGAATCACACATTATAATAGGCCTTATATACATCACATTGGGCCTTGACCCATGGGCCCCAAATACATCTAATGGCCGCATCACAGGGACCTCATATATATCAAGGTGGGCCATAAATATGGTAAGTGGGCCACACCACATGGGCCACATGTATATCAAATGGGCCACACTCAAATATAAGTGGTGATAATGATTTCCACTATTAAAATTCCCAAGGCCCGCTATAACATTTGTTTCTCATCCAATCTAATCATAAGATCTCAAGGATTTTAATGGTAGCCGTCCAATCCTCACCGTGCACTGTGGTCCACTTGATAAATAAATCTGTCTTAAGCCTTAAAATTATTTTTCAAAAATGGTTGGACGGTTTGGATGCAACACATGCATCATGGTGGGTCCCATAGGAATGGAAAAGGATGGACAGCATAGAGGAAGTACGTACCTTCTGGTGGGGCCCACACTAACGAAAGGTGTGGATTACAGTACATACATCAGTGGGTCCCATGTGGGGCCCACCATAATGTTTACTTTCCATCTGACCCATGGATAAGGTCACTTAGACCTGGGGGTCCACCATACGGTTTATATGACATCCAAACTATTGATAAGGTCACTCAGATCTAGGGCCCACTGTACTATTTATTTTCCACCCAAACCTAGGCCCACTGAAATGTTTATTTTCCAACCAAACCTAGGCCCAACATAATGTTTACTTTCCATCCAAACTGGGGGCCCAAAATGATGATTATTTTCCATCCAAACTGTTCATAGGGTCACATGGGCCTAGGGCCCACTGTAATATTTATTTGCAATCCAATCTATTCATAAGGTCACGTGGACCAGGGGCCCACCATAATGTTTATTTTCATCCAATCGGTTCATAAGGTCCCGTGGACCAAGGGGGGCCCACGGTGGTGTTTATTTTCCAGCCAGCCTGTTGATAAGGTCACGAGGACCTGGGGCCCACTGGAATGTTTATTTGCATCCAATCTGGCCATAAGATCACATGGACCAAGGGCCCGCCAAAATGTCCATTTACATCTAATCCATCCAGGGGCCCACTGGAATGTTTATTGCCATCCAAATGGTTCATAAGGTCATACGGTCAGGGAGGAGGCCTACTGTAACATTTATTTTCCACCCAATATGTTGATTGGGTCACGTGGGCAGGGAGCCCACCGTGATATTTATCTACCGTCCAACCTGTTTATAAGGTCACTTGGACCTGGGGGTGGTCGTGGGGCCCATCGAAATGTGGTTCACAAATCCAGCCCACCCATTATGTGTGTCCCACCTGGCTGAGGGTCCAGACCAACTTTCAGCCGTATCCAAATTTCAGGTAGGCCCCCACCAGGTGTTTTTATATGTTTTAGGCTTGTCTTCACATGATTTTAGATGTTGTGGCCCACCTGAGTTCCGTATACGGCTGATTTTTGGGTTAACCTATAATTTAAAGGGGACGTGCCAAATGCACGGTGTTGATGACCGAAACGCATCACAGTGGGGCCCACAGCTGGGGCCGTGAGGCCCAGCCTGTTCGCCCACCCGTCAGGAGCAGGCGTTGCCTGCGTCTGTAGCAGCAGCGCTGCACCCTTCTTTCTTTTCCTTTTTTTTTTTGAAAATCAAGAATTCTTCAGGAATTCCCCAGGTAGGGCCCGCATCAGGTGAATCTGACTCAGCTATTAGTCCCTGTGGCTCGACACACACCTATCGAGTCTAATATTAGATAGTTTTTTTGGTGTACAGAAATAACAGGATGAAATTCAACGGTGTAAACACTGTTTCCTATACTAAGGCCCGCCAGGAAATCAGATCAGCCTCATTTTTCGGCTCAAAGCCTAAAATGATTTGAGAAAGAGGATGGATAGCTTGGATTAAGTACATACATCAAGGTGGGGCCTGCGTGAGTGGCATACCATTTCTCTTTTTTTTTAATCTTTGGTTAGCTCGTTAGTACACTCCCTGTCAGTACACGCATTCCATGTGAGTCATGCTCATCCAGCGTCCAGAGACGCTGGATGACATGAAGAAACACAAGACTTGTCGTGGGTCCCACACAGATGTGGCCCACATTTCATCAAGGTGGGTCCCACATGAACGTGGCCCACCTGATTTGAATCAATTTGATACTTGTGTGTTTCCACCACCATAAGGTAGGGTCCACATAACTTGGACGGTTGGATAAGACATACATCAAGATGGGGTCCATCCGGGTGAGCCACACGGCCACATCATCATACAAAAATGAGAAAGAGAGAGAGAAGCACCTACTTCAAGATCTCGAACTCTTCCTTCCACCGATGTGATCTAAAGCTCCAATGGATAGACTTTAATGGTTGAGATTGAACTTGGATGGTGAGATGGTAGGTAGGAAGGTGGGCCACACCTAGCTCTCTCATGGAGCATTGGATGTGAGTTGCTTGGGAGGAAAATGAGAGAGAGAGAATGGAAGAGAGAGAGATCAGAGAGGGATTGAAAGAGAGAGAGTGATGGGATGAGTGATGGGGTGTGTAAGAGATGGGATGGGAAAGTTGACTTTGGGGATGGTGTTGTGTACTTGGGGATGGGATAGGGTACTTGACTTGATGAGTTGTGTACTTTGATTGATTGATGGGATTGATTTGACATTTGGTAGAGATTCTCTCGAAGTTCAGAACGCGCGGTGTTTTTCTCTAATTGAACGCAGGCCGACATCTTCTAGCCTGGGTATCGGGTCGATGCATGAGTCGCGGCATTAGAACCGCGGCGACGGCACAGTCGTCAGGGTATAGGTTTCGGTTCGAGTCGACTCAAATATAAGGGACATGACTCAGGACTGCGCGCAAACGTCAGATACGAGTCGAGGATTGCCGGATTTCGATCGAAAGGACCGCGAAAACTGACGGAAGGTACAGTCTAGGATACGGGCCTTACATCGGTAGTTACCTCTCTCTTGTTGTCGGGTTGTTTCCTACAGCGCGGCATGGTGTGAGCTATATTGCGGCCCGTGGTGGTAGGAAAAATCTCCCAATACAGCCCCCCACATGCCCTTCTCTCCTTTTCTCCTTACTCCCTCCCCCTGCTGTAATAAAATTTTGCATGGGAGTGAGGGAGTGGAAATTTGGGCTATTGATAGCCCCAAATAAGTGTGCAAATGGCCTTAGGGGCCTCTTTCCTATCAAACTTGTCCTTAGAGGGTTGTCTTTGGCCCACGAGGCCCTTTCGGGGGCTCGTTGGCCTATCTACACCAAGGGGCAGGGTGCCCCGCCATGGGATCCATGGTTAGTCACAATTGAGCGGAGATTGAATGCTTCAATCAACCATAGAGACCCCAATCGCAATGGACGGTCATCGGTGATCGATCGGGGACGCGACTATGTGGATGTGAGCAGGAAAATATCCTTAACTCGTACCTCCAGTTTGGTCGCAATATAATGGTCAGAATGTCGCAACTTTGTGAAACAGTGAGGGATCTATTTCACTTAAGTTTTCGTATTTCAGCTTAGAGGATTCACGCGTTTCAAGTACTTGGCTTCTAGCCCAAGTTGAGCAGTTCTAGGCACTTCCTTGGTTCACCACCCCGCGATGGATGTCAAGCCCACTAAGATGAACATTTTTCTATAGCTTCGAGTTTAGTGGCCCACTAACGAGTAGTTTAGAGCTTATTCGGATAATTAAGGCATTTATGAAATAATTGGGTAGGGAGATTTCTTGTGCATAATGATTAGGGTCTAGATTAGCTAAGTTCATAGTGTGGCCTATTCATAATTAGCAAAAATGGCGATTTGGTCATAATTACTCTAAATTGTTGGTTCGTTAGCTAAATGAGTAGCTGAGTTAATTTGGTTTGTTAATTAAGATCCGACCCCTAGTTGTCTTGGTTTTAGGTAGGTCTTTATTTACTTATAGTTGTTTCGATTAGTCAGTAATAAGTCGACTAGATTTAGACCATATGCAAACAAATCCTGAGGCTAAACTCGATGTTTAAGTAATTAGGCGGATTCGTTGGCTTCCTATGGTTGATTAATCAAATTTGTATTGTTCTTTACTAGTACCACCCATGTATAGGTTCACTTCGAATGTCAAGGGTCAATAAGTGACAACGTAGGCTAGTCATAACGAAAATTTTCAAGAATATTTTAAAATCTAAAATAGCAAAAATCTAGAACGTTACAACAGACTTCTCAGGTTGGTCCATGTAAATCTATTTTATTATTATCCATTTAGAAATGTGATTTTCACATCTATTTGATGAATTATAAGATTGTGAATGAAAGCAATTGTTATCAATATACGTATTTTTGTGATTTTGGTAATTGGTGAATATATATCAAAGAAGCTAATAACTTTATTTTGGTTATATCCCTTAGCCACAAACCCAGCCTTAAATTTCTCATTATATCTATCCAGTTTAAGCTTAGTCCTAAAAACTCATTTGCAACCTATGTGTTTGCTACTAGAAGGTAGCTCCAAAATTCTCAAATGTGATTGTACATAATATAGTCCATTTTACTATAGTTGACTTATTTCCAAAGGGTCGCATTAGGAGAGGTCATAACTTCAGTATTTGTAATGGAATTATCCTTTATATATATATATATAAAGGTATAGAAGACAGGTTCAAAGCTAGTCTCTACGCTGACCCTCCTACTCCTAGTTTACGTAGGCTCATCTATTATGCAATTCTCTACATCAATATTTATAGCCGAGTTTACTACTTCCATGGAAGAGGTGCCCTTAGGTTTAGCTAAAAATTCATTTTCAAAGAATCCAGCATTTAAGGATTTTATGATGTAATTGGTATTAATATGATTGTAAGACTTCAACACTATGAATGTATATACATTACTATTTTGCGCATGCCCAATGACAGCACAATCAAGGGTTTTATCTATTAATTTTATTTTATTAGGTAAAAGTAGTCCTACCTTGACTAGGCACTACAATACTTTGAGATACCCCTGATTTGGAACTTTGTTCTTCTATAGTTCATAAGAGATCTTACGTTATTCATAGTTGAAGATATGACATGCAGTAAGGAGGGTTTTTCTCCAAAGGTTAAATGGTAAACAAAATTAGAAAGTATAATATTTACTATGTTCATCTGAGTTCTATTTTTTTGTTAAGCTATGCCTTTTTACTAGGGTAAATATGGAGTGGTTATCTTTTGTACAATATCGTTTGATTCATAATATGAGGTGAAGTCATAAGAAAGATATTATTCACTTTAATCGGATCTCAGAACCTTCACTTTTTTTAATTGATTCTCTACTTAATTCACATATGCTATGAATTTCTCTTCTATTTCATCTTTACTCTAATTTGATATATCTTTGCATATTTGGAGTACTCATCTATGAATGTTATAAAATATTTATTTTCTTCATGTGTAACGATATTTTTTTGATCTCATATATCATTGTGAAGCAAATCCAAAACTTGAGTATTTTTTTCAACTCATTTGAATTGTTTCCTTAAATGTTTGGACTGTATATAGATTTCACATTTGTTTTGATTTTTTTTTTTCAATTATAGGAATAGGCTTCATATTAATAATGCTCTCAAGAGAATGATAATTCACATATCCTATTCTATCATGCCACATATCAAGAGTCTCCATGAAATGAAAGAACGCATATCATTTTCATTTATAATATTAAGGGGGCGTTTGCTTTTCATTTTCACCCTGTAAATGCAGGTAAATGAATAATGATGACTAACATTGGTAAATCGTGTGAAATTTAGGCATTTCTCCCATTTCATTTTTTATGTTTATTTTCATAGATGATTGATAAAATTATTCATCATGACCAATTCACACCATTTGTTTCTCTATGAAATTGGTAAATACATTTGAACCGATGTTATGGTGTTCTGTAGAGAGTGTGACAACCATCCATGGATCAATCTCAGTAAAGAAATCGGTTGGCCATTACAGATGAGAATTTGGTTGCGGTCTCGGAAAGAGCAACGTGGGTGATATGTTGACTATATGGCCCCCTCAATGTTTGCATATTATACCCAGGTCATCCATTTATTTTTCAAGATTATTTTAGGGTCTGAACTAAAAAAAAAAAAAAAAAAGTATAGATAACTTTTAATTGGTAGTCACCATAGGAAAATGATGTTGTTGAATGCCCATAGTTAACAACTTATTTTTAGGGTCCACCTTAATGTTTATTGACCATCCAACTGGTTAACAACGTGACCAACATCTGAATGGAAGAGAAAATAAATAAATATTACATTGATCGACTTTTGTGGTGGCTCACAACAGGTTTGTAATGGTCAACAATCATTACTTCCTATGGTGTCATCTACCTGAAATTTGTATAAGCTTCATATAGTGATATAAATGAAGTAGGAAGATGATTAGTACGATCAAAGCAAATATGGAATGAAATCAAATGGGTAGGCAAGAATTAGTGGAAAATCTTACATTTGATTCACCACGAGAGATGAGAAAAAAGATGCGAAGGGGCAATAGTGCGTTTATATGGACAAAGGATTTTAAGGGTTGTAGCTTCCTTATTGCGCCTTCAGACCATCGAAAATGCTGAGCCTCTTCATCGATGCCTCAAGAAGGGAACTATATTTTGCTAAATTTCCATTGGAAATCAATAAAATCATAAGAGTCGGCCGAATGTAATTACCTATTAGAAATGAAGCTATATTTACCACTCTACCAAGCACCTTACTCTTGTCATTAATACTTGTTTACCGGTATTTACTGGTGTGAATGAGAAAATAAACACCCTCTAAGCTTAAACAATCCATCACATATATAACATTTTCCAACAAATGTATTATTCTTGAAAATAATACATTTTTTAGATTAAAAAACTAACTTAAACTTGTTCTTATAGAGTGTAGAGCCGATACATATAGAACATCCAAAAGAGTCAATACCTTACCGGATGTAAGCTTTAAGCTCATCTTTCCCTTACCAGTGACATTTGACTTAGATGATTTCTCCATAAAAACATCCCCTCTATCCTCTACCTTTTCATAAGAGGAGAAACATTCCGGTCATAACATATGTGCTTGGTTGCTCCCGAGTTAATCTACTACCTATTCGTATTACAAGCCATTAGTGCTTCGGTAATGACCCCACAAATTCTTCGACAACATACGCATGATTTTTCTCATTCTTGTCACCTTTATGGAATCTACATTCCTTGGTAAAGTGACATTTTTCCTCATATAGCACTATTCACTCTTTTTATTATTTTTCTCTACTTTCTTGTTATTTTAGGTGTGTAGATGTATTTTCTTTGGTGGTACAAACCTTTGATTATCCCAACCTTTTTGGTTACTTTGAATAATACGGATTCTTATTACATATTCTAGTTCCAATTAATGTTTATCATGATTCATTGTCTCATCCTCAATCCGTATTTGGATGATGAGGTCATCCAAGCTCATGTCTTTTCTCTTATGCTCTATATAATTTTTATATTCCTTTCAAGATTGTTCAAGTTTTTTAATTATTATTAATAAATTATAGTACCTTAGAAAGCTTAATCAATCACTATACCTTCATATGAGAATTTATGGGCTATCTTCTGTAAATTATGCACCTAATCTACTGTATAATTTATCACATCTTAAAATCAATATGGTGATTGACTATATATTTCTTAGTTATAGAATCCTTTTTTCTAAATTTATTTTTAAAGTGGTTTTATAGTTCTTTGGCTAACAAGTGATGACAATAGATATCATAGTTATCATTTGTCATTGCATTGAGAATATGGTTTTAGCATAGATAGTCACCATTCTTCCATTTGGATTGTTTAAAGAATGTTGCCAATTCATTGCCTTAAGCGATGAGGCAAAATCTTTAAGGCTTGTTTGATTGGATGTATTTCCAGGGAATTGCAATATATTTAACACTTTTTAAGCATTAATTATATGCTACGGGAATTTGTGATGGAAAGGATGCTATATGACATTGATAGCCGCAACTTTTAGGTACAAAAAAATGAGATGGACTCTGCGGTCCCACCATGATGTATATGTTTTATCAATGATGTCCATTCATTTGGCTAGATCATTTTAGGGTATGACTCCAAAGATTAGACAAATCAAATGCTCAAGTGGACCCCACTAGGAAGAACATTTAAATGGTTAGCATTCAATCTCCGATATTTTATGTAGTGTGGTCCACTTGATCTTTGAATCTGCCTTATTTTTGGGGACATGCCCTAAAATGATATTTACTAATGAATGGATGGAGTGGATATAACACATATATCATGGTGGGGGCCACCAAGCTTTGTCTTCAAATTATCATGAAATCTAATCTAGGCAACACCTCTTCACTTTCAAGCACACGTGGTGTTGTTTGATGTATGCATTTAATGCTGATTTGAGAGATATTACATGAAAATACATATAATTACTTCAAACCAAACATGCCCTTAATAACAACATAAATCAGCTCGAGGGTGGTGAGATAAAATTATATTTTCTGCAATCTTTTAAAATTCTTCTCATAAAAAATCTTTATTGTAAATTATTATTTTTAAATAGTTGCCACAATAATCAAGAATTTAAAGGAAAATTTTGTCTTTAAATTATTAGTTCTAATAAAGAGATAAAGTATAAATAAATAAATAAATAAAAATAAAAAACAAGAAATGATATGAATGTAATATGGAGAACCGAGGCATGTTATAGCTGTTGTCTTAAAGATGGATTTACTTCCACAAGGAAGAACCTCGATGCATCGGGTCTCAACAACTCTGCCCTCAGGATACAACAGCTCTCCTCTAAGATGAACACTTAGATCAGGTACATGCACAATCTCAACTATATGAACCCTAAATGCTCTTTCTTATTTGCTCAGAAGAAAAATTGCAGAGAAAAAAACCAGAGAAACTAAGAAGATAATTGATTTTTTTATGTGTTGTAATGAGAAACAAGATGTCTTTATAAAGATATTAAAGATAGCCATTAAGGCTCGAGGTGCATGCGGATGACGCATTAACAACAAGTCGGTGCATGCTGGCTCATTAATTATTTATGGGTGCATGATGACTCTTTGCCCTTGTGAGTATACGCGTGACGTTTCCCTTGCAGAGAAAATAAAAGTGGCTGAGTGAAAAATACATCGTGTTATGCCTTGACGGTGGTTCGCGTGTGCATAGTTGCACTCATGACATACTCTTGGTTCCCAATACAAACAATAAGTGAAGGATTCTAACATAGAGGCTTTAGTTTCTTAGTTTCTTTCTATTGTGAGACTAAACCACAAGACAATGATTATTTTTTTTCCTATTTTTAAATTCAATTTTTCTAACAATCTGACACCACACAATCCACTTCCCAAATCGAAGTTGAGACATTATGAGGGACAATTAGATTAATCATTGGACCTTTTTCGATATAATTCACTAGCACAAACATTTTTATTTTTAGCATAAATTAGTGGTAGTGATTGTCCAATTAGAGTGATTATTAGGAGTAGTTAGAAAAGGGGGCCTGTGAACGTTGGAGATCACAGGAATTATGCTTGTAAGGTTTTTTTTTTTGGTCTTTTTGCTCTATTTATTACTCATAATATTAGATATTTGACTTGGAGTCGCCACTATTCAGTTAACTCAGTTTTTTTTTTTTTTTTTTTCAATTGGCTAGACCTTGCAGAATCCTTAAATTAGGGAATCCAGAGGATTCTTTGTTCTAAAATGACTCCTAGTTTGCAGACTGGGATTTTGATTAAGGAATTGTGGTGACAAAGAAGGAAAGTGTTAGGCACCTTCTTTGCTCACACAAATGCGTGAATTATAATTCATAAAACTCGATGAATTATAAGGGATTTGGTTAGTATATAGTACAAACAATGCTATGAAATGGACGATATGTGATGCAATAGTGCAATTCCAACTCAAGAGTGGGAGTGAGGGATTAGCAAAGGTAATTCGACATGACCTGCTTACTTAAAGAGAGACGGTAAATAAAGGAAAAGATCTTTGGTCGATTCCTGTTTTTGATGTGATAAGATTTAATAAGGAACCAGTGAGTCATAGAGTATACGATCAAACCAACTAAAGTAACGGGGAGGTTGAGAAAGATATGTTAATATAGATGCATAGGATGTAGGGATGATGTGAATGAGGAGTGCAATGTCTAACTCAAGAGTGGGAGTGAGTGATTGGCAAAGGCAATCCAACACGACCCAATTACCTATCTAACAAGGGATGGAAAAATAATAATAGAAGATTTCAGTTAAATCGAGTTTTAAATGGGCGAGATCTAAGAAATCGATGAGCCGCAAAGCACAGACTCGGGTGGACTAGGGAAGTAGGGGGGTTGAGAAGGGTGACACTAATGCAAAATGTAGACGTGAAGATGGATGCAATTGATTTGCAGCCGAATGAAGGGGTGAATGGATTGTCACAAGGACTGATTAGAGCGTGTGTTGGATTCACCTTCAAATAACTCAAGTTGCTAGGATTTGGGCTTAACTAGGCTAACCTAGGGTTGGAAGGGCTCTCTCCTTCCACTCTCATTCTCTTCTACGCGGATGGATGGGTGATGATATAGTTAGGTGGTTTTTGGTGGTTAAGGGATTAAGGGATGATGGGATGATGTGAAAGTGAAGGGGAAATGGGTATTTATGGGTGTGAAGGGTGTCATTTTGGGAAGTTGAGGAGCTAAAGGACTGTGATTGGTTGTGGGAATGAGTGTGTCAGGTGGCATTTTGTCATTGGTTGGATGGGTGTTAAAGGGTATGGTTTTGAGGAATACTAGGGGTAGAGTGGTCATTTGAACCTGAGTGGAACTCTCGAGGTGAGAGTTAGAATTCTCTCCTTTACCTACCTTGTCACTAATTTTCATGAAATTCCACGCCATGGGAGGCACATCATACGTCGTGAGTGGGGCCCAGTTTTCATCGGGAGCTTTGGGCTTGGTTTATTAGGGTTCCTAGGCTAAGTGGGTCAGGGTATAGGCTTGGAAGGAGCTTTGAACTGGGTTTTGGTTTGGGTTGAATTTCAAGACTCAACAGCATACAAATCTGCCATCTACCTTGAGTGGGGTGTCTATAGGGCGACATCTTTGCTGCATAGGTTTTCATTCTAACAAGTGAAGTCCATGGTTTGTAAATCCATAGCCCATTATGACTCACCATGAATGCCTATGCTTCAACTTTTATCATAGAACAATAGTAATCCTTTGAAATCATGGCTTACCAATGGATGACTAAGAAGAGAGAATGGTCCACAATTATATAAGGAAATTTCGAATAATGGTTGCCCAGATATTGCAATCTCATCCTACTTTGAGAGATCTCCCATCCTCTATTCTCAACAGATCAACTGTCTAGATTGTCAAAGCATTGTCAGATCTGAATTTGCTGGCACGGATTGGGTACTATCCCCACAATGATGGGCATAGATTGGTACTACCCTCACTAAGACCTAGCTAAAGACAAATAGTCCCATCGGGAGCTATGTGGAGCCCACCGTTATGGATATGTTTTATCCACATTGTCCATCTATTTTCACATATCATTTTAAGATATAAGCCCGAAAAGGAGGCAAATTAAAGGTTCAAGTATACCACACCACAAGAAGCAGTGAGGATTGAACTCTCACCGTTGAAAATTTCCTAGGTGCCCACTATGATGTTTATTTGACATCCAACCTGTTTATAAGGTTACGTAGACCCATATGAAGTAAAAAAATATATATAAATATTAGCTTGATCCAAAACTTATGTGGCCCTTAAAAGGTTTTCATCGATAGGCTTTCAATCCCCATTGCTTTCTATGGTGTGGTCCACTTGAGCCTTCATTTTGTCTCCTTTTTGGGCTCAAGTCCTAAAATAATTTATCAAAATAGATGGATGGCATGGATAAAACATATATATTATAGTGGACTTCACATAGCCCCTAACATATTTGTCCATCTCTAGCTAGGTCCTGGTGGGGTTAGTACCCAATCCCCGCCCCACCAGGACCTAGCTAGACACACAGTCCTACTAGGGCTCTATGGGGCCCACCATGATGTATGTGTTTTATCCATTCATTCAATCCATTCTCAAAAGATTATTTTAGGGCATAAGCTAAAAAAAACAAGAGGTAGATTAAAGGCTTAACCATACCAAAGAGAACAATGGTGGCAATGAAGCTCACCATTGAAACCTTCCTAGGGCAGAAGTGATGTTTATTTGCCATCCAACTTATTCATAAGATTAGAATAGGCTAGAGACATGATGAAGTGAAAACAATAAATATCAGCTTGATCAAAACTTCTGTGGTCCTAGCGGTTTTTCACAGCATATGGTGGGTCTACTAGAGCCTTCAATTTGTCTCAATTTTTATGGCAAGCCATAAAATAATCTTTCAATGTAGGCTCCATGGAGCCTATGGGAGGAATGTCGGTCTTTAATTAGATCCCAGCTGGGTGGTATCCAATCCGACCCCCAAGTCACTTAGGGCCTCACTTAGGGCCTGTTTGGCCAGACCAGTTACACGGTATTAGGAGGGATGGAATCGCGCTATCCCGGGATATGCATGATGAGCCAAATAGCCCGGTGAACTTGTCCCAAGATATAAGCAATCCCATGGATGTTAAAACAATCCATTGACGTCACCATCAATACCTTAAAATTGATCCCATCCTTTGGTTGGTGGAAGGTAAAATCCCAGGATATGCTAGGCGTTACAAACAGACCCAGTGAACTTGTCCCGGATATAGCAATCATGGATCTTAAACTAATCCACTGACACCACCGTCATTACCTTAAAATTCATCCCTGAGTCACTAAGACTCGCTATTGAAGTAATGTCACCAAGTTTTGTAAGCCCACTATAATATATGTTTTGTATCCACGCCGTCCATCCCTTTGAAGACATCATTTTAGGGCATGAGCCAAAAATTGGAGTAGATAAAAAGCTGTAATAGACCCCACCATATAAAATAGTTGGGAGTGTGATTCCCGCCGTTGAAATTATATTAAGGCCTACCATGATGTTTATTTGAAATCCAACCCGGTCAAAAGTTAAAAAAGATGTAAGAGAAGGGAAAACGTAAATATCAGCTTGTTGGAAAACTTTTGTGGCCTTTAGAAGTTTTTAACGGTGGGCATTACAGTCCCACTGTTTTCTGTGCTGGGTCCACTGGAGCTTTGGATTTAACGGAATCTTTGGATCTTGACATAAAATGCTCTCTCTAAATGGACGGACAGCGTGGATACAAAGCATACATCATGGTGGGCCCACGGAACTTGGTGACGTCACTTCAAGTCAAGTCCCGCCACTCAACGTGTCAGTAGCTAATCCGCGCCCGTGTCAGAATACGCGGCCGCCTACTGTCAACACAATTCCTTCTGGAAAGAGGGGTGAAAATGAGAGAAAACTTTGATACTCTGGCAGTGTGATGCATGATACGCAGGTGCTTAGAAATTGTACATTAAACGGTCCAAATCATGACACATCGTGTATATATATTAAAAATTTGAAAAAATAAATGTATCTTTTTATCTGACTACCGATTGGTTGAAATTCATTGGACAGTTAAAAATGAAAAAAAATCCAACGGTCCTATTTCCACAAATAAGTATCCACGAATCAGAAGTTAGGATTATTCAACCAATCTGATATTGAGAATTTGACTTGGCTACATTACGATGCACAATCTAATCGGTTTATTTGAGTTAATATATGCTACGTGTACTATTTCTGGGGGGCTGCTTATCAAGCGTCGTAAAAGCCAGAGTATCATATAACTCTACCTGCTGAGAAGCCTGACAGAGAAGAAGAAGAGAGGGATTTTGAGGTTTTTGGGAAGCAATGGAGGATTCGAATCCTCCTTGTTTGAGATGCCCTCACTGCGCTGGCCCTCTTTCCAAGGATTTGGTACCTTTCTCTCCAAACCCAAATCCCCTCTTTTCCATTCTCTTTGAAAACGACCGCATTTTTCTCTCTCCTTTTCTCATTCTGTAATCCATTTTTCTCTGTTTTCTGCCCTTTTTTCAATACATTTCTTCAAAAGATTGCTTAAGAACTTTTATTATTCTGTTTTTCGAGTTTCTAATGCTCTCTTTGAATTTCAGGAAACAAGCAGTTGGACTGTCGCTCCCTTCATAAGAGACAGCTTCTCCATGGTAAGTTTCTTCTCCTTTTGGAGTTTTTGGAATGTTTTTAGTGAATTTGAATTGGGTTTTGTTAATTAGACCATTTTATGTTGTTGATGTTGCATCGTTGAATTGAGTTTTCTTTAATAATTGATTTTGAATTGGGTTTTTGAGATTTGTGAAGTAAATCGCAATAAAGCTGCTATTTTTATTCGGGCTTTTGAGATTAGACTCTCTTTGTTGTTATTGAGTTAATTTCCTTCTCTCTCCCCCCTGTTTTGCTTCGACTTGAATTGGCTATCCGATATTCGGGAAAATAAATGAACTGATGCTACTGTTTTTGTTTGCGGTTTCATGATTATGCTCTCTTAGGGGTTGTTTGGATGCCTGTAAATGGTGTAAATGATTTACAGGTGCCTGTCCTGTTTGGCTTTAAGCTGTAAATGATTTGCAGGTGAATGATTGTCTATGTTTGGATAGCCGGTAAATTGTTTATATCCTGTAATTGGGTATTCACACCCGACATAGCTTAGAGAAGTAAATCCTTAAGGGGTCGTTTGGATGTCTGTAACATTCCTAAAATGTAACAAAGTTACAGGTGAGTTTGTTGCAGTTGGTGTTTGGGGGAGGAAAGTCACAGGTAACTTTCTCTCAACCTGTGACTTTCTTACAGGCGAAAGAGACAAAAATCATATAAGCACTTGAGTTGTTTTTCAAGTTACCTGTATATTCAATATAGGCAACGGTTGGAATTTTTGAAATCAAAATTTCTGGGAAGAATTGCAGCTTGCATTGAAGAGGCCTACCTACATTCGGGCGGAGTGAAGGCTGAGCGGCCATTGTAAGGTATAAGTAGCCATTGAAGGCTACCAGGCTGCCATTGGAGAGAGTCGCTGCTGTATTGAAGCCAGTTGGTGGCCCTTTTGCTTATAAACAGCTTCACCCCCTCCAACATCTCCATCTCCCTCTCTCACCGAGCTCCAACAAGGTTGCCCTAAGAAAAACCCCTTGTTTTTTTTTTGGGTATGTTTTTCCTCCTTTTTGTGTGTGTCGGGGTTGACGGACGTTGTTTGGCTAGGAGGCATGGGTAATGGTTGGTGGTCTGTGGGGCCCACCATCTTGTATATGTTTTATCCATGCCGTCCATCCATTCTTTCGGATCATTTTAGGGCTTGATTCCAGAAATGAGGCATATTTAAATCTCAGGTGGATCACACCACAGGAAAACTGTAATGATAGAAAGTTCACCATTAAAAACCACGTAGGGCCCACTGTAATGTTTGTCTGACATCCAACCTATTGATTAGGTCATAGACCTGTATGAAGGGAAAAAACAAATATCAATTTGATCCAAAACATTGGTGGCCCACTAGAAGTTTTTAGTGGTGGGTGTTCAATCAACACTATTTCCAGTGATTGTCCACTTGAGATTTGGATGTACCTCAATTTTGTGCTCATGCCTTAAAATAATATGGAATAATGGATGGATGGCGTGGATGAAATACATACATCATGGTGGGGCCCACATAACACATGCAGCCAAACCACATTAGTAAGCTAAAAGTGACTGCTACTGATGGCGCTAGTGGGCCCCACCATGATTTATGTGTTATATCTATGTTGTCTATCCATTTCTGATTATTATTTTAGGGGAACATTCAGCTCTCATGCGGACCACACCACATCACATCCACATTACAAGCATTTCGAAAATGTGGATCCACTTTTATGGCCCACTTGTTGATTAGTTTAGCCTAAGAATTGGCCAAACTATTCATTTATATGGGCTCAATAAAATGATATACTTTTATCCAAGCTTTTTTATGCGTCAATCCGATTTTTCAATAATTCCTTATTTTAAGCTCTAGTTGGTGTGAATATACAATTTATTACCTGTAAGTAAGTTATACGTTATCCAAATACAAAAACTAAATTACCTATAAGTAAGTTACAACTTAACTTCAAACGGGATTACCTGTAACTTTCTTTAACCTGTAAGTAAGTTACCTATACCTTACAACTTAGAAAGCTTATAGGCATCCAAACAAGCCCTAAGAAATATTCAAATGACATATAAGAGTGGATTTTAAGATGGATCATTGGGTTGAGCCCATCTCAATAAACCTTAGCGTCGATCCTCACATTAAACCAAACATTAGGTGAGTCATAGAAGTTATGAGGACAAACAATGGAATATAAACAATCAACCATAAACACATTAGGAAAAACACAATTAATCATGTCTTCATTAATAACAACATTTAGAATAAATCTTTCACCAAATGGTCCTCTTCAGCCATTCATGCTTAAGCTCAGGGTCAATTCCTAAAAAAAGCTAGGCTAAATTTGGTCACCTTGCAACATAGTTGGCCGCCTTCCACATCATATACATATTATCTTTTTGTCTATTTACTGCACAATTATTGAAGGGTTGTGCTCTCCACTAGATGATTGTGAAGTGGGTGGGATGCCATTTCAGGCAATAGAAAACAATAAAGCTAACCCACCCAAACAAATTTTCAAGTGAGTAAAAACAAGTTCTCTCCCAAAGAGAACCATTTTGACCATATGGTTTGACCCTAAAGCATTAGTGTGGCATGAGGCTCATGGTTCCATAATCCAGACCGTTGCACTATTATTTACAACACACCATAACCAGTGGGACCATGTGCAATCCAATTTATTATGTATCAGTCGTAGACGATCAATTTTCAAGCAAGAACGGTCTTGCCATCCATTTTGTAAGCTCCATACTAGAATGACTCAAATCATCAATCCAAGGTGACAGTGGGACCATGTGCAATCTAATTTATTATGTATCTACTACCCTTCCATTTAGGGGTCCACCATGGCCATAAGTGGGCCACTTGTATTAAAGCATAGCTAAAAACAACAGGTCGGCCCCAATATTATCCCATCATCACTCTTAACCACTTAAATCATCTTCAATCTCATCATCCATCAACCATTAAAAAAAGAAAAAAGATAAGGGTAGAAAAAATAAAATTAAACACAAAATTCTTTTAAAGATGTGGGCCGCAAAGATAAATTTGGGTCAAATTAGGATGTGGGCCCGACAAATATAAAATCTAGTCCAGTTAGCTTGTAGGCCCCCCAAAAGGGTCAAATCAGGATGTGGGCCCACCAAGATGTATGGATTTTATCATAGGAAAAAATGGAAAAATTCAGATTTATTTTTTTGGGGTTGTGGGCCCCACCATGATGTATGTGTTTTATCCACGCTGTCCATCCATTTTTGCCAGATCATTTTAGGGCATGAACCCAAAATTAGGCAAATCCAAATCTTTGGCGGTGGATCACACCACAGGAAATAGTGGCGTATGAACGCGCACCATTAAAAACTTCTTGGTGGCCATGAAAGCATTGGATTAAGATGGTATTTGTGTTTTCCCTTCATCCAAGCCTATGTAATCTATTCAATAGGTTGGATGGCAAAAAGCATTATATTGGGCCCTAGGAAGTTTTAAATGGTGGGTGTTCAATCACCACTGTTTCTTGTGGCGTGGTCCACCTAAGATTTGGATCTCCCTCAATCTTTGGGCGCATGCCCTAAATTGACTTGGCAAAAGGGATGGATAAGACACATACATCATGGTGGGGCTTATGGAGCTTTTTCAGCACCGACTGCTTTCGTCCTGGGTACAAGGTTAGTATCGAAGCTGCCTGCACCTACTCCGTTGTGTAGGGGCTGGCCTGGCGAAGAAAAAAAAAGGAACAATACTTGTGCAGTAGGAAGCTCGCTAGTGGAGAGAGATTGCTAGAAGGATGGTACGAACTTCACTGGAAAGATGGTATGAACCTTGCTGGAAAGGGGGCTGGTACGGAGGATAGCTATCGTTGGAGGGAGGGAGGGAGCTCTCCTTTCATAGCCAATCTTCTTAAAAGGCTGTTGGGAAATCCCAGCCTACAAATGAGGAGCCTGCAAATGAAATCCCAACTTTTTGCTGGGAAATGAGAAGGGGGTAAATGCTGTAAATCATTTACAGCTGGTATGATTTACAGGCAAAAAAGATCATCCAAACAGTGTAAATGATTTGATTTCCCTGTAAATCATTTACAACTAGGGTCATTTACAGGAATCCAAATGATCCCTCATTTGTCCGTTGTTTTCTTTAAACCTTTTTATTTTTTTGAATTGGGTGTTGAAGATTAGTTTTGGTGTTCCTGAACTCATGTTTTGTAGGCTGGAAAACAAACTAAACTCTTACCAACTGAAACACATTGATCATATGTGTTATTGTGATAGGATCCAAGAATAAAGTACAGCATAAATATAAATATAAAATTCCAGCTGGATAGGGATCAACAGGGTGGGGATTAAATTAGATTGGGTGATATTTGTATTTGTGCTTTCTCTGGGATATCCAAATCTTGGATAGTTTCTATCTTTGGGATATCCAAAATCTTGGATAGATCATAGGTTTGTCTATATATTTAGTTGTTATCAAATAATAAAGAAGAGATTTGACTCCCATAAACCATCAAGGGTCTTGTGCACTGGAGGTAGATCCTCCTCAAAGAGGATCAAGCACTCGTCCCTACTCCTAGAGCAAGGACCATACCAAACCAATAATATGGAGATAACATGAAAAACAAGTATCACCATATTTTTGGCCATCCAACATGACTACATGGGAGAGGTGTTGGCACATGTGGCAATATGACCCTATTTAGGTTTCCATTCGGTCTAAATTCTAGAACTATTTTTTTCTAATTGCCTGTTTGGTTACCCAAAAAGTTCCATCCTTTTATTTATTTATTTATTTGAGCAGGCAACAATGTTCACTGAAATAGCTAAAGGGAAAGAAATTCCCAGTACAAAGAGCCGGTCGGCTAGAACCTTCTAATGTAAGAGCTTCAGCTTCCAAGCCCTAGTTTCATTAAAGATAAAACGAAGCCCCCTAGGTTCAGCTTTGGACTTTGTCACTTTGCCCAATGAGAATGTTTGTTCAATGATCTTCTACATGATCGACATCAAAGGATGCACAGATCCGATGTGAAGGGCTTCTCTCAGATATGTGGCAGCCACCTAGATGGATGAGCAAGGGTTATTCGGGCTAGAACACAGTAGGAGCATATGCTTTGCAACGCCCCCTAAACTTCCTCAAACAACTGCAACAGCCTGCACTCCTGCTGACATCCAATCAAAGTTCATCTTCCATGCTTATTCTGGGTTTTTGGAAGGTAATCAGCAGAAAGCGGTTCGATTCTATGCTAATATCTGATGCTGACCAGTCGGTGAACTGGTTGAACAGAAAGCCCAATTGATAACTGCTCCTTTGATTTTATCATGGAGCATTCATATTCATACTTGATCACCCCTAAAGATCCAGTTGTTTCTCTCTTTCCATCTCCCAACACATAGCAGAAGGGAGAAGATTCCACAAAACTCTTCTCTTTATTGAAAGATCCACCACCCCAGCTTGTGAATTAATCACCAATCGACGTCCTCTTTACCAATTGATGCTAGAAGAAGCAAAAAACTGATTCCAAAAAGTGGTGGCTATCGAGCAGTCAAGAAAAAAAATGTGATTTCTACTCTACTCTTCAGATTTGCACATAATACATCTGTTTGGTGTTGCCAACTTCCCATACCTCTACACTTTAGTTGATCCACAATTAGGACTTTGTTTAGGATTACATGTTAAAAGAAAGTCACAACCAAACCCCACGAGGATTCAACAAACAAAGCAAAGCCCGATGTGGGCAAGTTGCCGAAAAATGACTTTTTTTTGTGAAATCCAGATGGCTTCCACTCAGTGTTTTAAATATTGACGATATCGGCTGATATATCCCACGATATATCTTGTATCCCACCAGTGCCATACGAAACGTACAAGTAGTGCGATATATCCCACATGTTCGATTTGGTGAGCAATTTTGAATTTCAATCATTTTATTTTCTGTAAATCATGTTAAATTAGTGTCAAATTGTTACAAATCCATGATTTTTCATATTTTGCATGAAAAATCATGGATTGGGAACTTTGATTTCGAGATTTGGAGGAGACGGGCTGAGTTGCGGAAAATTAAAAAAAATTCAAAAATTCCCAATTTCTCCTAAATCGTTAGCAATCTGTGTCCAAACATCAAATCAAACATGTATGCAACCTAATCTAGTGATTCTTCTTTTGCCTTTGAATGCATCACTTGTGTTTCCACACGTCTTCTTACATTTATAAATTATATGAATAGACATTGAATATACTTGCATCAATTCAGTTAAACAACGCATAGATTAGGACCCCATACAAAGAAAGCCTATTATATGTACTTGTTTTTTGTAATGTTTTGATTTATAAGTGTGTATTGATGTCTTTTTTTAACAATCACCGAAGTTTCATTGAAAAATTCAACCAATTTCCTAATGTTACCCCATGTTTTCAACAACAACGATACATTACATGATACAACCGATATATCCCATGCGATAACCGATTCATATCCATATCCCAAGAATGCGATATGTAACGCGATACCGATATTTCGAACGCTGCTCCCACTTCCAAATTCTCACATCCTCTTCATTTGGATTGAGATGCACCTCTAAGTGGGAAGCAACTGCTTGAAGTCTTCAATCTCCACATCCTTTAGGTTCCTCTAAGGATGTCATTCCACACCAATTTGCCCCCATGATTGGTGCAACCCAGTCTCGACATCCGAATCACAAAGAAATGAAAACATATACTCTCACAAGGAATATTAGAGTAGAGAGGGAGAAATAGCTTTATTGATATTCAAATTTCTTCTCTTCCAATACTTAAGAAAACTCACAACTCAAAGAAATGCACAATGCCTACCTCCTACACCATCCCTCTTTTATAGACTCTAAAGACAATCCTTATGAATCTTAAATGAAATCCCCCAACTATTAGATTGATTTCAAATCAATCAATAATTTATTTAAGCTAACAAAAACCCACCAACAAAGATTTGGCCTGAAATAGCAAAAGCAAGTCTATTAAATACTCCCAATATCTTCAATCATATCTTCCACGTCAGCTCCCTTATCTTCCACAAATGGAAAATGTGATCTCTAACATTTATGCCCCAAATTTTGTAATAAACAACCCAAAATCAACACATTTTTGGCCCTTTATCATTTTTCAGGGGTTGGAAAGAACCTAACTATGGCAAGTTGAACGTTTCATACAATTATTAGAAGTCCAGATCCAGTCTTTTCAATTCATCGCCCATGATCCTTATGCATTCAAAATAGCACTTCTTCTTCCATTTCACTAAGTATTGTTGGTATGGTCCCTTCGAGTGTCAGTAGTTTTCATGTGCAACACTTGTTTAATGTTGTCTTTCTTTTTCTTCGGAAGTTGTTTATCCATATCGACAATAACTTCATCCTGCACGTCAAACACCTCGCCATTGTATTTGAACAAATCCACCATATTGAAAGTCAGTGAGATATTTAAGTCATCTAGCAACTTGATCGCATAGCCATTGTCACCCAACTTCCTCTTGATTCCACATGGATTAATCTTCTTAGACTTGTGCTTGTTGTAAGCTCTCCTCGGAAACCTTTCTTTGTGCAAATAAACATAACCAAGTCTCTGTCTTTATATATATATATATATATATATATATATATATATATATATATATATATATATATATATATATATATATATATATATCTCCTCTTAATGTTCAGTCGCTACTTTTCATTACTTGATGCTCTCTTCAATCATCATCGTCATATGAGCTTGCTAGTGTTGGATGCGTTTGGCAAAAGCATCTACATCTTCTCTCACTTGATCTTGCACCAATAATGGTACTAAGCTAAGTACATAATGTGGACTTCTCTCATTTACGATTTCAAATGGTGGTATAATTTACTAAGCTATTGTAAGCAAACTTGGCTTGGAGTAGAGCCAAATCTCAATGAGATACTTTGTATGGCTCACGTTGACTACTTTGGTTTGGTTGTTTGTTTGAGGATGATATGCACTAGAGAATTGAAGTTTAGTTTCCTACGACCTCCATAAAGTCGTGGGCCTCAAATTCATGGGTTTCGCCTTACACGAGCCATCCGCCTCACATGAGCCCCAAATCCATGGGTTCCGCAGGCCACCCACCTCAAGTGTGCCCCTGCATCCCACAGGCCACCCCACTCGAGCTAGTTGTGAATATGTCCCTGCATTAATCGCCCCAAGTGAGGAGTCTCGAACACGAGACCTCCCGCTCTGATACCAATTTGATGCAGGACAATTCACCACTTGTTCTAAAAGCTTGAACTGATAGAGCATACCGAATCAATTCTTTTATCTCATAGCCCAGGCCCCAAATCCATGGGTTAGGTCCTTAGCCGAACCCTCCTCGTTTGCCCTAAATCCATGGGTTCTGTAGGCCGCCCACCCTGAGTGTGCCCTTGCATCCCACAAGCCACCCCACTCGAGCCCGGTGTGAAAATGTCCCCACATTATAAAGTCTGCTAGAAGTGCCCCACAAACTTTGAATCGCAGTTTGAAGTTTCTATGTTCATTACCCTGTGAAGTTGCATAATCTTTGCAAAGAATATGTTTGCGATATGCTTAGCGTCCCTTGTCTTTTTGGATGGAATGAAGTGGGCTATCTTCAAAAAACGGTCCACTACAATGAAAATTGAATATGTTTCCCATTGAGTCTTATAAATTCATAGAATAAAGTCCATAAAAATGTCCACCCATGGTGCAACTGGAGCGGGAGGTGGTATATAGGCCAGTGTTTTACACATGACCTTAGGAAACTTGGCACTGGTGACATCATTCCATGAATTGTTCAATGTCACAGTGCATTCGAGGCCAATAGTATTTTTCTTCCACCATGGCCAATGTTTTATTTTTTCCAGAGTGCCTGCCCAGTACTCCATGCAGCTTAGATAAGATCTTCTTTTGTAACAATCTTTCGGAAATGCATAATTGAGAATTCTTGAATAAATATCCATCATGCAAAATAAATTCACACTTTAGATATCTATCATCCACACATTTGTTGAGCACCTTGCTAAAAAATGGAATCTTTATATTGTTTTTTTTAATGCCTCAAATCCCATGACTTCCATGGCGAGTGTTCCTAATAGAACCACCCTCCTATTTAAAGCGCCTACAACTCTTTTCCGACTTCTAGTTTTGTGACGCAAAAAGAAAGTATGTTCTTATAGAAAAAGCTATTCACTTCGCATTACGAGCTCTTAGCTTCTTCTGGGAGTTAACCTATCTCAACGCCTCATGGCTCGAGTATATAATACCTCCAATGTCGTAGCAACTGGACCACTGCATAGAACTTGAGATCATACGTGGGTAGTTTTTTCATGAATCATTAAGCTTCTTGCCAAAAAAAGCAACCGGCTTTCCTTCCCAACTCATCACTAAGCTAATGGCAACATTTGAAGCATCCCTTTCCACTTCAATGATTTTATTGAAGTCCAAAAGTGTAAGAACCTCTATCATCAATGACTTCATTGAAGTTTGGAAGTACAAGGACTACAAACAAGAATACCATCAAAATAAATAACTAAGAACTTTCATGACTGAGTGTAATGCCTTTGTCATCAACCTCATGAAAGTACTTGGCTCATTTGAAGGGCCGAATGGCATCACAAGCCACTCTTACAACCCATCTCAAGTCTTAAACGTGGTCTTCTACTCGTCTCTGAGCCGGATACAAACATGATGATATCCACTCCTAAGTTCGATCTTTAAAAAGATCTTTACTTTGTACAACATGTCCAACATACCGTCCAATCATAGAATGGGAGACTAGTGCTTGATAGTAATCCGGTTGATCACTTGTTTGCCCATACACGTTCTCCAAGAGCTATCTTTTTAGGGATTATAATGCAAGAATAATACATGGTGACATGCTTTCTCGAAGTAAACCCTATTGTAGTAACCTGTCAGTGGAGCTCGGCATGTTCGACTAGACTCATTAGGCAGTATGCAAGATTCTGTAGGCTTGAACTCGACACTAAATTAATGTGGTGTTGAATGCTTCTCATATGAGGAATTCCAAGTGGGAGTTCTTTAGGCATCAAGTCTTCATGTTCATGAAGGAGCTCCACTGAGTGATTTTTGACTCCCGCCTTTATTAGATTTGGGTATTGGAAGATGTTTCATTGGGTGTAATGTGATATCAACACCATCCTTGATGAAGGAATATGTGTCAGCCTGAGTCAAATGCACCATATCTTGGCCCCACAACTATGGTCTCCCTAGCAAAGTGTGATATGCATCTCTATGAAAACCATGTCAAACCACACATTGTACTTAGATTCAATGGAGAAGGAAACTAAGCACCTAGAGTTAACAAAAACTTATCCTCCTTTCTTGAACCAACGAATCTGGTATGAACATGGATACTTGTGTTTTTTGAGTTTTAATTTATCCACCATTTCTTGTGGAACAATGTTCTCATTGCTCCATTTACCATCGTGCATATCTTCCCACCAGAAGTGCAAGTGGGGTGGAAGATATTGTGTCTCAACCATCGCTCCTCATCAAGGTGTTCTAAAACGATAATGGTGGCCATAACGGCCACCATCGTTACTGTTATGATACGGGCTGTAATGGCCCTCATATCGGCCATTACTGCCCTTTTTTATTTTTTGAAAAAACTGTTACAGGACTGTTATGGGGCCACTTTCAACATTCAGCCTTCAACATTAAGTGAAGGGAGGGCAGCTGAAAAAAGACGCATATTTTCAGTGAAAATTAATTTAGGCACTTAATAATCTCGTTTTGCCAAACGATCTGAATTGTATAACTGCTGAAAGTTAGTGATAAGTGCTGAAAATGGGTTTTATCAGACAGCACCTTAGTCCCAAACAGAACAACAAAGACTATGACTTCCTAGAGAATCCTTAAAATGAAAACAACTTCCAATTAAGATTTGAACCTTCTAGAAAACAGTTTGACTGACTTGCTGGTGTAGTAGAGTTATGGGCCCAATTTATGGGTCTTTTGGACAATCATGGGCCTTCTAGGGCGATAAGTCTTAAAGCTTATGAGCCTGTCTTCGTCAATGGGGTCCACATCATTCTCATTTATTTTCTTTTTCCTGCTGTAAACGTTGGTATTGAATTGCATTTTTGGTGGGATATAAATTCTATCCGGCATTTGGAATCGATGGGAAGGATTGGATTAATCCAGGTATTTGACCTTTCAGTTCCAACAGGAGATACAACATGATTTCTGGTGGATTTCGAGATCCACTACACCTGTGAGCCCCATGTTGGTGCATGTGTTTTATCCACCCCATCCATCCGTATGCGCCGTTTAAACGTGACACGAGTTGCATATGAATATGGGTGACCAGCATTAGTTGTGCAATATGGTCCATTGATTACATTTCCAGCGTCCACCAAATGCTGGTTTCATGTAAAACAGTGTTTTTCCCAAAGGAAGAATTGATCCCAAACGTGGGATTGGATGGTCAAAATACCATGGTATTTCCAGACATGTAATCATTGTGTAATAATGGTGTTAATTCCATCTAATGCAATGCAATGCATCTTTCCAAATAGGGGCTGATCCCTATCATATCCCTAAGCAATTTTCTAAAGATTTGCAATCCCGACATAACTATATCAGAAAGAACAAAATATCCAACCTTTGAGGGTCGTTTTTACTTGATATGATTAGGGAAATCTGAATGTCAAGGCTCTTAGAAGGCTACAAATAGAATCTCTTTGTGAGGTACAATGCCAACAAAAAGGAGAAACCTTCTCTTAGCCTCGTTCATCAACAAAACCATTTACACATCAGCGATGGAGTGCCCCCTGAGTAATTCTTCGAAATCTGGAAATTCACATTGACTCGCCACAAAAGCTGATAAATGAATTGGAATTCCCTAGCAAAGATAAAGAGATACAGCTAGAGAGAAATTGTACTCACAACAAAGCATAGCAAAAACCCTCTCACCTATCCTTATAACAATGAAAAAAAAAAACTTGGGAATCAACCATCACCTCTCTCCTCTTTGCATCCAAGTTGACCTTAGAGAAACCCCTCTCACTTTTCCTTTCCGACTTACAAACTGTCTTAAGAGGAAACCATTCCACTTCTCTTTCACCTTGAAACATGAGAAGAAACTCCATAATAGAAAGCCTTTCAATCTCATCTCCACCTTGCTAGCACATGGAAAACTCCCAAAACGCTCCTTTGCATTCCAAAGGGAGAAGCCCTCTCAGGCCTTTTATATTTTGCACCAACTTGGAGATAATGATACCTTAGGTCAAAAGTCCTTTTTGCCCTGAGAAAATTCCCCTCACCTAATGCCAAGGTGATGGGTCACCACACCCAACGGAATAGGCTTTATTATGTTGTCTTTGCATCTTGATTTGGAATATGATTTCAAGATCTAAAAATGTAGTTGTTGTTCATATTTATTACTTCATCCTAGACTGTGTTTTCACTAATCAACGCTCTTATGCTGTCATTGCCTCAAATTTATTTATTTATTTATTTCTTCTTCTTTGGCATCACTTCAATTGGGTTTTGAAGATTTGAAAGGGGGAAATCCAAATTTACTATTCTTACTCCCTTACATTTTTTCTTTTTCTTTTTTGAGTTGGTCTTTTGTTTTTAGACTAAATTTATATTTTTCTTGCTTTTTTCTTTTCTTTTCTTTTTTAGATATGTAAGGTGGGGTTGAACCTGAGATCTCAATGTTGAAACAAACCCTAGTCTTCCATTGAGTTATGGGCTCAAACCCACAGATAGTCTTGTTGTATAGACGGCTCCACCGTGGAGTGGCCTATATATAGCTTGATTTTGAACTAGCATCTTGCTATCAAAAAAGAAATAAACTCTAAGTTGCTCCTTTATTTCCTTTGGTTAATTTTGAGTTGGGAGAAAAATCTAAGTTGCTCCTTTCTTTCCTTCAGTTAACTTTGAGTTGGGTTTTCATTGAACTTTTTTTCTTCTGTCACAGCAACCAAATCTAGTTGTTTTTGCTTGATATGACTTGGGATTTTGAGATCTTTTTCTTAGTCTAAAATATTTGTTTTGCTTTTATTTTTCTTCTTTCTCTCTTTGCTGTCAATTAGATTGGTTCTGCTGTTGGTGGGACGGCGAGTGCATTCTATGGATTTAACCTTGGTATGTTAATGGTTATTTAAATTCAGTTCATATTTTCCTTATGAAGATTGTAGAACTGAAGATTCATGCAGTTTTTAATTTGCTATGCTGTGTATGTATGTTTTGTTTTTTTGTTTTTTTTGTTTTTTGCAGCAATGCCTATTGTGCAAGGCCGGATAAAGGGGCCCATGTGGTTGCACTTCCTCATTGGTGTGAGTGTTTTAATTCTTTTTTATTTTGCCATGCTCGATTATTCTAATAGACATAAAATAATTCTTGTGTGTAAATTACTGGTTCTTAATAAAACATGAAGCTCTTTTGAACTTCGAAAGTTCTTTTGCATCTAATACATTTCTGACAAACTCTATTGCATGTGATTTGATCCCACGACACACAAAATGCATGTGTATCCATGTCTTGCACTCCATATCCATGAAAAAAGAAGAAGCATGATTTAGAAAATCATTCGATACTGAGTCAATTCATCTGAGTTTGCACAGTTTGCAGAAAATCATCTGATTAGTCGGAACAAGTCATACTGGTTTCAGTCACTAGGTGAGCCGCCTTCTGAAACTGAGTTTTGATTCCTTATGCCGAGCACATGCTCCACCCAGGTTACATTGTTCATATTCAAATTAGTTGCAGCTTACAGGCAATGTTTTAAATAGCTTTCACTACATAGCATGTAGCTTACGATACATAGCATAGCTTAGCCTTCATGCTAAGTAGTGATGCAGGACATGAAAATTAACTATGATATGCAAGATCTCAGGCTTTAGATCAAACTAATTCAGAACACATTCACATAAATTTTCCACATCCCACACAAAAGTTCAAACATTCAAGCAAGGAGAATCTGTGCGGATCTAGGCATACACATGTTAAGGCTGGATCAATAAAAATTATGAGTCAAACGATACTCAAAGGAAAGTAAAACTCATCCACACATGTACAACAATCAGTCCCTAATCCAAGGGATTCACCAATTCCAATTCAGAGAACCCTAGGGTAAGAAAGGGGGGCAAATAAACTGAAAGTAATGCAATCTAGGGTTAAGGTTAGGGAAAATATGTATGAAAGGAGTAAAATAGGCAGAAATCTGAACCTGGAGATAGTTCCCGCACGCAGACAGTGGGCTTGGCCGTTCACACGTGCGCAGGAATCTGGACGCACGTGCGAGGGGGCGTCGAACGCGGAAAGCGACTCCTTGGCTTTGGTCAACCAGGGGAGGGCTTCAAAACCCCCAAATTTTGGGTCGATCGGACGCGCGGTCTGTGCGTGGAAGTTTCAGCCCTCCTGTAGGGCCAGAATCTGAAATTCTGCTGTAAATAGGAAAACTGTTGCAATAAAGGACAGATTTGAGGTGTGGAGGGTGGTAGGAAATGAGAAATAGAGATGGTAGAGGATGGGGGCGAATCGAGATAGACGTGGTTTCGCACCACGGTAGTTAGCCCTTGGATAAAGGGAGGGCTTTACACCCAATTGGATTTCCACAACTAGAGAACTCAGAGGAGTAGAAAAATGCAAAATTTTTATTAATCTTCCATCAGAAAAAAAAACCTACAAGGGGTGCCTATTTATAGGAAAACCCTATACCCCAAAACTCGCGCCATATGCGCAACCTATTACTTGGCGATGAAGTAAACAAAAATAAAAACTAATCAAAGAAATCTAAACCGTCCATGATACTCTAAATAACATTAATAAGCAAAACCTAAAATATGAGATTAATCAGACTGGTGGGTCACGATCATGAGATCTCATGATGGGCTTTACTTGACTCTCAGGCCCAATCCAACGAACCAAAACTCCGTCTTCTAACTAGGAGGCCCTCCTTGGACGTCGTCATCGATCTAAATCGACGATGGGGCTCTCCTTCTCCTGACGTACGTGCGAAGAGGAGGGGTGGCGTGCGTGTGCGCGTGCACGTGATGTCCCCATCAACTAGCCCAAATCGCATAGGTCACCCACCCCGAGTGTGCCCATGCATCCCATAGGCGATCCCACTTGAGCCTAGTGTGAAAATGCCCCTGCATTAATCACCCCCGGTGAGGAGTCTTGAACACGAGACCTCCCGCTCTGATACCAATTTGATGCAAAACAATTAACCACTTGCTCTAAAAGCTCGAACTATTAGAACATGGCAAATTAATCCCTTTATCTCATAGCCCAGGCCCCACATCTCATGGGTTATGACCTCGGCCGAACCCCCCTCGTGGGCCCCAAATCACATGGGTACCGCCTCACACGAGCTACCCGCCCTGAGTGTGTCCCCGCATCCCACGGGCTACCCCACTCGAGCCCGGTGTGAAATGCGCATTAATCACCCCTGGTAAGGAGTCTCGAACACGAGACCTCCCTGTGGGCCCCAAATCGCATGGGTCACCCACCCCGAGTGTACCCCTGCATCCCACAGGCGACCTCACTCGAGCCCAGTGTGAAAATGCCCCTGCATTAAGTAGTTTATGAAAATAGCTTCAGTCACGTGTAACCTCTGCTACAAGCTAATTTGCATATGCTACTTGTTAAGTCACCTACGTTACATGCTACTAGGGCTATGGCATGTGTGTTGCACATGGAGAGAGAAAGTAGGTGGCTAGGGAATAATGCAAGAAGAAAGTAGGTGTTGGAGACCTTTTTGCAATGACGAAAATAACCTCGATTGATGACACACATTTTTTATGCCCACATACGCTGACCTATATTGGAAATCCCTCCTACGTCTTAAGTCAAGGACTCCTAAAAAAACTAATTGCAGGGGCAAAATCATCCAAAACTGTTGCTGTTATATATAGACATGTAACTTACACAACAAGTTATTTTTCACCAAACATTAAAATTAGTTTATGTTTTCAATGATTTGTTACATTGGTTTTATTTTCAATAAGAACTAGTTAATGTTTTCAATGATTTTAGTAAAGTAATATGTGTAATAATATTAGATCTTGCTAAGTTTTCCCTGCTATTATAGGATGTGTTTGGTTGATATTTGGTGCAACCAAGTGCAAATCCTAATTAAAAATCTTCATGCTACATGCTATGTAGTATGCTTCACGCTTCAAAGGGGTGAATGTTACGCACACTAGATTCTGTTTGCTATTAAAAACATCGGTTGCAGGATTCTTCTAACTAGGTGTTGCTCCCGCTTTGAATTGTGCTTCGGACTCTCGCTCCCACTCCTGCTTCCTACCCATTTATACTTGTTTACATTTTCAAACAAATGCTTCCCAACTCCTGCACCTAAATCTGTTGCCGCTTCCCTTCCTGCTTCGTGCAACTATATATCAAATTAATGTGATATAGCATGAATTGTTACTAGTTAGACGCCTTTGCTGGCCTTTGCTGGTTGGGATTTTTTTTTTTTTTTTCTAGAAACGAAATTCTCGTTATAAAAGTGGATGGTGGTAACATTTGAAATTTTGTACATGAAAACAAGTAGAAGTAAAAGGAGCCATCTTCATGTTTCAAAACCAGTAATATGTATCACTGTTTACAAAGGAATATAGTTTTCTCTAATAAACTTGTGTTTCATTAATTTGAAAGAGTTGGATATTGAGAAAGCCTATGATCATGTTAACTGGGATTTTCTAAATTATATGCTTCACAAGATGGGATGTGGACATAGTTGGAGGAAGTGGATCGCAGCTTGCGTGCAATCTGCGTCTTTTCTCTATCTTGGTGAACGGGTCGCCTAAAGGTTTCTTTAAAGCTTCCAGAGGCTTGAGGCAAGGGGATCCTATTTCCCCTTGTTTGTGGTTATTGTTGAGGCTTTTAGCATATGATGCTCCGAAGGGGTGAGAAGAATGGGCTTTTCAGTGGATTTTAGGCTACACATTGAGCGAGGCTAGTATTAGTCACTTACAATTAGCGGATGATTCGCTGCTTTTTAGTGATTTGAAGGCGGAATCAATGGATAATCTTTGGAAGATTATAGTTTGTTCCGAAGCAGCATCGGAATTGATTCGCCGGGAGTGCACGTTGGGGATGAAGACCTTACCCGATTTGCTAACATTTTCAGATGTAAGGCTAGTTCCTTTCCATTGACATATCTTGGGTTGCCTCTTTGCATTGGGAAGTCCATGAAGTACATTTGGGATAGGGTTATTGAAAGGATCGAGAGGAAATTAGCATCTTGGAAGTGTCGGAATCTCTTGTTGGGAGGGCGTCTCACAAGTATGGCGCTCAGGATAGTGGTTGGTTTGTGAGGAGCTCTTCTTTGTACAGAACTTCTAATGCTTGGAAAGCTATTACAACCAGTCATAATTTGTTAAACAGGGGCATTTCATTTCAGCTTGGCAATGGGACCCGGATACACTTTTGGATACATGTTTGGTTTGGCAATACTGTGCTTCAAGAGTTGTTTCTGAGGATTGCTTGTCTAGCTTTTGATCGTTTTGTCCATCTTGCGAATTGTTTCTCTATTTGCTCTACTCTTATCATTTCCGAGAAGCCTTATCATTTGGGCTCATGCCCTCCTTTCCATCATTGGTTTTACGGAGCCCCTATTTGTGTGGTGGCCGTTGGTTGGTTGGTGGGGTAGAAGAGAATTTTCATGACTGACAATTTACAGAGGAGATCGCTTATTCTTCCCAATATCTGTCTCATGTGCGTAGCTAATGAGGAGTCGATTGATCATCTTTTCATTCATTACCCGTTTGCTAGTAGAGTGTGAACACATTTCCCTTGTTTCACACCGATTTGGACTTAAATAGCCTGATTTGCGCAACTCTGCGAAATAGATCCAGTCAGACCGAACATAACCTTTGATTAGACCGAATCGAACTGACTGGATTTTCAATTGAACCGAGAAACGACCAAAACATTATAGTGAGCAACCTAAGAATTCTCCATTTTTCGATCGAACCTAAAATGGCTTTGGTGGAACCGAACCTGAACTTCTCTGTACAGCAGATTTGCAAAATCCAAGGCATCCTGCATAACAAATCCCCATTGTGTGGTCCACCTGAAATTTGGATTTTCATTTGAACCATGCCCTAAAATGAGTTGGCAAAAAGGATGGACAACATGGATACAACAAATGTGTCAAGGTGGGCCTCACATTCAAGGCATCACTTATTATGGTCCATGAGATTTAGGTTGGCTCGATTTTTGGGACCATGCCTTAATTGAGTTGGCAAAACAGATTAATGGCATGGATATAAAAATACATTGAGGTGGGCCCCACATTTAGGGCCTCATCCACTAGTGGTCCACCTAATATCTAGATTTGCCTCATTTTTGGACCATGCCATAAAATGAGTAGGTAAAATGGATGGACAACATGGATAATACAATACATACATCGAGGTGGGCCCCATGTACATGGCCTTAAAATATTGTGCATGAGGTGTATATTAACTCGAAATTAATTAATTACATTATGGGACCGTTGTTACTATATTAACTCAAAATTAATTAATTACATTATGAGACCATTGTTACCAAGTCACAGTCTAAAAATTAAATTGTTTGAACGATTTTCACCTTTAATTTGCAGACACTTGTTTTTTGAAATATGACCATTTGATATTTTTTCATTCACAGTCCAGTAAATGTCCACCAATTCATTTGTGAGATAAGTGGCAATAGATTGCATGAATTTAAGGCTAATTTGGGACATCGAATGGTTTGCTAAATCAGCCCTAAATCGACTATTCACCTGAATCTATTTCCATTTTTTTCCTTAAGATCCATTGGGAGAAATGATATCAAATTGTTAGGTATGTGAATTACATAATAGGACACAAAAGTCCATAGTCTCTGTATGTTGAAATAAAATGTGCACGAATATTTAGACTTGCAAATATGAGATGTTTTGGTATTACATTCATTCAAATAAATTCATATCGATATTATATAGTTAAATAATTAAATATAAAAGATTTTGCAATTAATTCCAAGTTGTCAGGTTCATAAATTCATCAGACAGCGTGATAAAACATTCTCACCAAAGACTGGACCGTTACAATACCATAAACATGTTCAAAATTATTAATGAATGCATATTTTGAATATTCACAGTTTTTTTTTTAAAAAAATAGATTTTTCTGAATTTATTTAGCAATTTTTTTTATGTCTAATACAGTGTGTATCAGTCATTACACCCCTTGTATCAGCTGTCACACCAATTCAGTGTATCCGTAACGGTGGGCACCGTTATAGCTACGGGACACCTTGGTCATGCTGAAGACAGTGGAGAAGTTGCTTTAAAAATAAAAAATAAAAATTAACACACGTACACACACCCCACACACTCACGCTAGTGGAATTTCACCACCTATGGGTACTCGAACCCTTGACTGGGAGTTGAAACTCCTGAGAGTCTACCACCTGAGCAAGAGTAAGGACCCAGAAGAGACAGTGGAGAAGTTGCTTTGGGCTTGGCATGGAGGCAAAGTGGGCAAATACGGTAGAGTTACATGGAGATTGTTAATCATGGCAGTGTTTTGGGTCATTTGGGGGGCCAAGAATGGTTGTCACTTTAGAAATGAGCAGGCGGGTGAGACAGAGGCCATATATAGAGTCAGGGTCTTGTCTCAAGATGGGCAGTGTATGAAAACTGAAAAGGTAGCTTCGGCTGGCCAGAGCTTTGGGCCTTGTTAACTTCCTGTTTTGGGTTGTATTCTTTTCTAGCATTTTTGGGAGTTTGTTAATAAAACTTTTGTTACCTCTCAAAAGAAAAACGTAAAAAAGAAAAGAAAAAAGAAAGCGCATAACCAACATTGTTGTTAAGCGTGATCACATATGCGCATATGTGATCACACTTAACACCGTGGATTAAATCACATATGCCATCATATGTGATCACACTTAACACTGTGGATTAAATTGCATATGCCATCATGGCATATGCGATCCTGACAAGTATGCCATGGCATACTGTGGATTAAATCACATATGCCATCATGGCATATGCGATACTGACAGGTAAGCCATGTCATACTTTTATATGCGACCAATATGCAATTGCATACTACATATGCAATCACATATTTCCCAATGGTCAGAAATATGACTATTAGGAGCAATTTATTTTTTATTTTTTCAATTCGGGGCACTTTCACTTGTAAATAGGGCACTCATACCCTCTCCATTTTCACTATTCTTTACTCCAAAGCTCTAAATCTCTCATTCTCTCTCTTACACCTCTTTCTGTCTTACTTTAATCTCTCTACAGCTATTTCAAGTATGTTTATATATATATATATATATATATATATATATTGCAAGTTGTGCTTTTTTTTTTTTTGTCAATTTTATTTATAAATTAAGTTGTAACTTGTTTCTAGTTATACATTTATCAATAAATTTCTATGTTCGATGTTTTTAATAATTAACTCTCAATTAATGTATAGCTCGTTGATTGTTTTGTTAAAATTTATGTAAATATAATATAAGTTATTAAATATATAACTTAATGATACATTCAAACTACAATGAAACAAGTAAAATAACCCAATCCAATCATGTGTATTAATTAGGCAAGTTTTTCCATTCTTTTTTTTCAATTTTTTCCCCTTTTTCAATTTTTTTTTTCTAAGAAATATGCAAACAGCTTATGCTGATTGCATGCGATCGCATATGCAATTTGACAACATTGATACCCAGCAATGTAACCGGAAAAGATGTCCAATGTTAGAAGAAATCGGATCCAGCAATTTCACATAGTAGCCGGTTCCAATGGGTGATAAATTCCATTTAGTAAATGGCATCACCCCTGATACTGGCAAGATTGAGGATGTCATGATCAATCCAGACTGAGCAACTGGATAATTGATGATCCGCCTCACGGATTGGCCAGTGGTAGAGAGAATTTGGCAGCGAACAGATTGTAACCATTCAACTTTAGACTCTTTTTCTGGATCATTTCTTCCTACTTTTCTTGGCTGTACACAAAAGGGTGATGGATCAAATAGTTATGAACCTCCAACTAGTGGGATTTTTGGGTCATGGCTCATCGCATAGATGGTCCACTGATGGGTGGTCATGGTCCATCATCAAATTGCACCAATCAATGGTTTGTGGGGTTGATACCATTTACTAAATGGTGTTAGACACTATTTGGATCCTAAATATTCCCCACAATATACCACCCGAGCTCTTAAGACTGTCTTATAGAGGTGAACCTCAACAAGCTACAGAATGCCTTCCCCCCCAGCAACCCAAAATAAACAAAGAAACGAAAAAAAAAACTAGCACGATCCTTTTTTTTTTTTTTGGAAAGATATGTCATAATTGAATTTGCAAGTTGCAACCTTTCTAATGTACACACTTTCTACCTTCTTCTTCAAGAATATTGAAGAGGATTTAGAGTGCATTTCCTCTCTCATGCAAATATTTTTCACTACAGATTTCCCGTCTCCCCTTCAACATCAATTCCAACATAGCTAGAAGTCACAATTAAGCTTTTTCAAATCACCTAAAAGCCTTCATGAAAGCTGGCTCCAACAATAAAACTGATATTTTGTGTTATTTTAGAATGTGTCGGATGCATCCGGCATCCCGGATCAAAAGCAGAGTGGATGTTTTGGTGGGACATACATTTATTACTCTTTGCATTTGTGGTTGAGTGTATATTGGGAGCTGCAGCGAATGGGATGCACTTTTTTTTTTCTGCTTTTCCCACCTCAGGTCAATGCCTAAAATATTCAGGATATGGATTAGGGGCAGAAAAGCAAGAAAAACCTGATCCCTTGTGATGTGGCTCACGAAATCTGCACCACCCACATCACAAAGCAGAATGGATAACCATACATTCTACAGAAATGTCCATTCTTGTGATTTGTGTTACATCCAAACATACTTGCAGGTCTTGAAAATACTTTTCTGAGTCCATAGTATTTCTAGGTAAATCAGAACTGGAAAACACCTTGGCAACAGCTATCTCATCTGCAATTCTTGGAAATCACTGATAAGAAAAGGAAATATTTCCATAAGATCTACGTTCCAGAAACAACAAAATCCTCTCTGATATAGTACAAACCAATATCTTGACAATGGTCTTGAAAATACTTTTCTGAGTCCATAGTATTTCTAGGTAAATCAGAACTGGAAAACACCTTGGCAACAGCTATCTCATCTGCAATTCTTGGAAATCACTGATAAGAAAAGGAAATATTTCCATAAGATCTATGTTCCAGAAACAACAAAATCCTCTCTGATATAGTACAAACCAATATCTTGACAATGGTTGTGCTTCAATCAGGGACCCTTATGTGAGGGTGTGAAACACGTGTTTTTGTTCCTGGCCATTCATCAGGTGGGTTACACTGTGAACATGCCATAGGCCAAAATAGTGTTGGTCCACTGATCAGGTAGGTCAAACTTGTATGCAGAAATGGCCTGCCAGAAAAAAAGTAGTCCAAGTTCAAATCCAATCTACATGTGGCTCACTTGATGAGTGTGCTCCCCAATTTTTGTTATATGCATGTTCGCTCAGTACCGGATAAATGGCCTGGATCTATGGCGTTTGTGTCCACCCAGATTTCCAGCACATGTTTCGCCCCTTCACATGAGTTGCTCATTGAATCACAATCCTCTCAACAATACTCTTTTGCAACTATGCACGAAAGATGGATTTGTAAGATACCGTAACGATCCTTTGTACTTAAATATTTGTGAGAATGTTGGTAACTCTAAATTTAGAAGTATCACTTGCACGTGTGCGCGCATGTGCTCGTGTGTGTAAATGATGTTCAGTTGGTTTTCATTTGGATAATGAATATTGATAGAGGATCTTTGGTGTTAAGTAGTTAACAAGGCATTTTCAGGAAGAGATCCCATGGTGTATGTTGTTTGCAGATGACATAGTTTTGATTGACAAGACGAGGGAGAGCGTAAACGCAAGGCTAGATTTATGGAGGGATGCTTTAGAATCCAAAAGATTATTTATTTATTTATTTTTTTTGTCTTTTTAGAATTACTGGGAAAATTCTATTGAAAAAAACAAGCAGGAAAACAGAAAGGTGCTGAGATAGCACCCCAATTCAATACCCAGAAAATAAAAAATACAATCCCTAAGCATAGAAACACAAGAGGTCCATTCAATAACAAGCAGCCTAGCACTTTGCAAAAACCCCTCTACCGCCTTGCTTTAATCCCTAAAGCATCTCGTGTTTCTTTCTTCCCAAACAGCCCTCCACACAGGTAGCAGGGCCATTCTCCTCATTGCCTTCTTATGTTTCCACCCCATGCCAAGCCAACAAAAGGTCTCCCACCGAAGCCAGGAAAGACCAAGCTACTTGAAAGCGTGAAAGGATATAAACCCAAATCCTCCCCACAAAAGGGGCAATGCACGAATAGGTTGTCAGACGTCTCCTCTTTCTCCTTGCACATGACATGATACAAATATTGAGGAGAACCGTTGCTCATTTTTGGAGATTATTAATAGTTAGAACTTCTTACCACAAACCACCAAAAGGTGGGCTATCTTCGGAGGAATGTCATAATGCCACCCAAACTTGGCTTGACCCATCCCTTGTAGGCTATGATGATCGCGAGAAAGATATAGAAGGACCGAACCAAAAAGAGCCTCAATTTATCTACCCTCCACACCATCTTATCCAGATTGGACCTAGCCGGGTGACATAGATAGATGCAGTCAAGGAGCGACACGTATTCTTCAACCTCTTTGTCACGAAGGAATCTTCTGCACAGGGGCTCTCACACCTCCTCTTCCCCATTATAGGAGAAGCAGTTGGCCACCCACATGGATGTTGTGGGGCCAATCTATATTTGTTCTTGGAAAGGCCGACTTCAAAGGAGCATCACTGACCCAAAAGTCCTCCCAAAACTGAATCTTCTCCTCATTCCCTTAAGGAGAAGCTCACTTCCTTCTCAACTATCAGTTTCGAGGTAATAACCCCCTTCCACAATGCCGATGCTTGCTAGTTTGAAGACTCCCTCGTCCACCATCCATCTGAACACCTTTACTTGTTTCTAATAACTTCCTTCCAAAGAGCACCATCCTCCTCCCCAAGTCTCCATAGCCATTTCCCAAGTAATGCAACATCCATGGACTTAAGGTCTCAATTGCCTACTCCCTCCTCATAAGACTTGCACACTTCCTTCCACCCCACCAAGTGAATGTTTTTCTTCTCCTCTGCTCCTTGTCACAAGAAATCCCTCCTGACTAAAACAAAGTATATGGAGTCACTTTTAGTAACAATAGGAATGAAAACAAGGAATTAGTAAAGATTGTTGACCAAGAAGTTTCTAGAAATGACCACTTTCAATACCTTGGGTCTATAATTCACGATAGTGGAGAGATTGAGAAGAATGTTGCCCATAGAATTCAAGTTGGGTGGAAGAAATGGAGACGTACTTCTAGAGTTAAATATGATCATCGTGTACCACTCAAATTGAAAGGGAAATTTTATGGGATCGTTGTAAGACCAGTCATCCTTTATGGGACAAAATGTTGGGCAGTTGAGGAACAACGTGTTCATAGGATGGTCTATAATTCACGATAGTGGAGAGATTGAGAAGAATGTTGCCCATAGAATTCAAGTTGGGTGGAAGAAATGGAGACGTACTTCTAGAGTTAAATATGTTCATCGTGTAACACTCAAATTGAAAGGGAAATTTTATGGGATCGTTGTAAGACCAGTCATCCTTTATGGGACAAAATGTTGGGCAGTTGAGAAACAACATGTTCATAGGATGAGTTTAGCTGAAATGAGGATGTTGAGATGGATGAGTGGCAAGGTGAGGAAGGATAGAATTAGAAATGAAACAATGGAACTTAAGCAAGATATTCAGTAATGGTAACAATGATCACAACAGCTATCATCATTACCTTTTCTGGAAAGGCCATAACAGCCAATTTAAAATAATAAAAATAATAATAATAAAATCCCTGAAACAAATAGAAAAAAGAAATTGTAACAGCCCTGTAACGGGCTGTTATGGGCTATTTTTCCTTAATGGTCATTGCGACCCAGTAACGCGTAATAGGACCCACCATTACTGTTACACAACGGCCATTACATAACTGTTTTTGGATTCCTTAAAACGTAGGTGCAGCACCAATAGGTAATGAAATGAGGGAAAGTAGACTTAGGTGGTTTGGTCATGTGCAACAGAGACAAAGAACAATGTCGGTTAGGAGTGAGTTGGTACAAGTTGAAGACTCTTAAGAGGGCAAGGGGAAGGCCCAAAGGGATGATGATGGAGGTGGTAAGAATGAACTTGATGACCTATGGTCTAACTGAAGGTTTGGCCCTTGATAGAATGGAATAACAGAAAAGGATTCATGTAGCTGACCTCAATTAATTGGGATAAGGCTTAGATGATGATGATGATGACGACGACGAAGACGCCATGACAGAAGATCCTTGTTTTTAGTCAAGTATCTGTCTTTGATCATATTGCTTTACCATCTATGACTGCTTTAGGATGTGTGGAAGTACCATCGAATTGAACTGCAAATCTTTGTTTGATAAAGTAGGAATAACCAAATTGTATTTTTCCTTGGTGTTCATATCGAGAGTGCAGGCTACAAATTGCAATTACATTTTCAAGTAGCACTTGAAAAAAAATGTAAGTGCAATTTGAGGGCCACCTCCTCATTATCAATAGTATTAAACATCATTACTTCCTCTTGAATCCTGATGAAACTGAACTTCTCACAATTCAAATCACTTGTTCATCCAAACAGGCATTACACAAACCAAAATTCCAAACTAATTCTCTGTTCTCTCTCCAATTATGGATGCAGGCTCCACCTGTTATAGTCTTCTCTTCGGCTTGTGCTGGATTGGCAGGTGAGATATTTTTCTTTCCACATGTTTCCTTGATGGTTTTCGCTAATTAGACAGCATTAGGTTCCACCTTCTGGGTTCGCGATCCCACCAAAATCCGTATTGAGCCTAAATCCTGATTTTATTTTTATTTTTTATTTTTTATTTTTTATTTTTTTGTGGCAATGAAAATTGATTAAGGGTGCATGTGGTTGCACCAATTATCATGAGATTAATCATGAAATATCATGATATTTGGTGCAACCAAACACACCCTAAAAGAGAAGGAAAACAAAAGCAAAGAAACGAACCGAACTCCACAAAGGAGGAGCCAACAGAAAAGGAATCCAGGTCCAAACAAAAACCCACAGCAACGCCCAACCCAACCCTCACCAAAGCAATTTAATGCCCATCAAAGAAATTCAAACCAATGTAAAGATCAACCTCCTTGTTTCCCACTCTGGATAAGAGCAAAGGAGATGGAGCGATGATTGCATCAGCCCCTGACCTCCTCAATAAGATCTGCAATCCTCCATGAAAATCGACTGCCCTTGGCCCCCGCAATCACAATTTTTTAATCACCTTCTTCCACAGCAGGACAAAGGTCGAATCGATGACAATCTTGATCAACAACCGTTGGAGTTCTATTTTACAACCCCTTGGGGATGAGGCAGCCATGGAGAGACTGCTTGCCAATTGTTGAAAACCCAATCCGTTGAGAATCCCCTGAATTTGGAATCTAAAAGGGCCCAGCTCCCGACCAATTTGCATATCTTCTTGGCAAAACTTCACACCAGGATGATTTTTTCCTGAAAAAAAATAAAAATTCTATCATTTCTTTCCAGCCATGTGGACCATGAGGCTGCAAAGATCACCTTCTTCCAAAGGACTGCCTAAAGAGCCCCATGCATTTGACAGCCAACGAACTCCATCACGAGAACAGATATCTAACCAATCCCAAATTTTGAAATAAGTTGAGACCGATACATCTGGAAAATGAACAATGAATCAACGGAGATGCACTCCAGTGGTACCGGTACCACCATAAGCTTATTGTGGTACCTGGCAGATTCGGGGCCCAAGTGATGTATTCAGACCATTCAACCTGTCTATCAGATACATTGTCTCAGAATAACCTCCGGGACCCAAATCTCAGACCGATCAAAAACTAAGGTGGGCTATAGCAGAGGGAATGTATTGAGAGGAAACGCCCACCGTAGATTAATATGGGGGCCCCACCATGTTGTGTGTGTGTGTGTATCATCAAAGCTGTTCAGACCCTTCATCCAGTCTAGATGAAGGTTCAGGCCAAAATTTAGGCTTTTTGCAATTCAGGTAGGCCCCTATGAAATTCAAGGTTGGGTGTTTACTACTAGCTCGTTCCTACCTTAGTTTTGGATTGGGCTAAATTTTGGGACCTAGGGGTTTTCTAAGGTGGCACACCAGATGGAATATATTACTTGGGCCCCAAATCTGCCCGGTACCACTGGAGCATGCCCGATCAACAGATGGAGGATGTTCCCCTTGTTTGCACAGGAAAGAGTGTCTGGTAGGTATTTCCCATGGTTCCAATCAACCGTCAATAACTTCTCACGGCTTGCAGACCACACGAATGCACAGATGTACATGGAGACTGGAGCAGCCCAAATCTTCTTAAAAATGGACAAGCTTCTAACATCCAGCTCCTGCACAAGAGATTTGACTGTGAAAATCTCATTAGATTTCCAGTGTCCCCACTCTCTTGTTCACCCCTACCATTGGGACATACACCTTATCCAATATCTCAAGAAGCTACACCAAGAGAGGAATCTCTACATCCTTCGGGTTTCTTCTAAACAAGGGGCACCAGATATGTGTGGTTTAATGTCTTGGATTGCCAGGGCAACAATGAATGGCCCCGTCCAATCATCGAGTTCGACATGGTTATACAAAAGAATTCGCAGTTTAAAGATACTTCTGACTGGTTCCCATTCAATGTACATGTTTAGTTTAAAGGCACTCTTGGATTCAGGGTCATGGTTCGATGATCAAAACCATTTATATGGTGGGACTTGCCATGGATGGGGGAATATCCCCATTAAAATTCTTAGATTAGACCGTTTTGAACCGTTGATCATTTCACTCTTTTCCATATTGGACCGACCCTGGCCCTAGGGCCCTTTTGGGTCAATTAGGGCCAGGGCTTAGGGAACTAGGGTGGCCCAGCCATTGCCACCCCTACGCACTAGTCCTGACTGAGCAGGGTGTGAATCAGACAATTCGGCAGTCCATGACAAGGGCCCAACAGATCAATGGAATGGATCAACGAACCATGGGTCCCACTTGAACAAACTGTGTGTCATTGCAAGGGATCATGTAATAATCTATTAAAGACTTTCCCATCTCAATTTATACAATATTCTTGGTGTCTGCAGGAGGTGCTGTACCAGCTCTAGCGCAACTGGCCTCCTCAGCATATCATGCAGCCATCTCTTCTTCATCACTGCCACCTGCTCAGGATGATAAGATGCACAAATCAAGAAGTTCTTCTCCTCTGTGATTTACCAATGGTTGGTACCGGGGCATTAGAAAATCCAACTTATATCAGGCCTTGCTATGGAGGTGGGGAGCACCATAGATGGCTTTCTATCCTGCCAAGTGCTGTTTCAGCACCGTCCTGGGCACTCTCAGGGCTTCATAAAGGCCACCACATGTTCATATTAAAATGTTGTAGTTTCTTTCTTTACTCAGTCATGCCTAGTTGTGAACAATATGATTTTATTACTTTGCCTAATAAAAATCGGTCCTAACTGTTCTTTTCTCTTACTTGGCCTAACAAAATTGTACATGCCAACCCACTTCTCAGCATGGTTTGAAAACACAGGCAAGGTTTTAAAACACATCATGGTGGGGGCCATGGAGCACTGTCCAATAGCCACCTTGCTACTAGCAAGGTTAGTAGGCAATCCACCCATCAAAGCAGCTCCTAAGGGTTTGAGTTTGGATTGTTCAACATTGGGCCTTAAGGGAATCCGATTCATTTAAGTGAGGTCTTAGTTGGGTTTGGTTTAATTTCTAGTTTTCTATTTGTTATAGACTTCCTGTTAAGTAGTTGGTAGTTGATTGCCTTAATTGTCTTTAATTAGGGCCTTAAAAGGGTCGGTTTTTAGATCAGGTATGGGATAGAATCATGTTTTGTGCCGTCCATATCTTATCTATTTAAAAGTTGGGCCTAGGCAAGCAGGATTGGGTTTTGAGAGGTTTTAGACCATAGTTCAAAAACTATATTCAGTATCTGGTCTGAGTTGGGTTGGGTCAGGTCGGGCCAACTCAAAGACTTGAATGTGTCTTTAAGTTTTTAAGTCGGCTTGACAAGTCTTGTCGAGTCCCACCCCGAGTCAAGCTTGCCGGTCTCATCAAGTTGAGTTGACTCAGCTGAGTTTTAAAACTATGTTCTAGACCTGACCCAGTAGATAATTGAAGGTCTTTCTGGACCCAAATTTCGTACAGGGGGTCTAGTTTCTTAGATGGACTTGTTTTTTACAAGTGGGAAACTATTTGCACCCGTGGAACACATGACATTGTGTGGAAATCTTCTCTAGAAACTAGCACAGAGAGTATAGAATCCCAAAACACAGGCACCTACATGTTTGCTCAGATAGGATATAGAGTCCTTACAACAAATATAAGGCAGCTATTAGATGGGCTACTAGTTGGCTCAAAAGTCCGGTCAGTCACAGGTGTGTGAATGGATTGGGTGCACCAGTGGGTACCCAAGCTCGGCCCGACATGGCCGGGTATGGGTGTAGCTAAATGAGTGAGGGTGTGGGTTTGTTTGTTTGTTTTTTTTTGGATGTCTTAAATCTGTAAACATGGTCTGTCAATGCCATCAGCAGACCACTCGATGCCATCGGAAAAATCCGAAAAATTCATGTTTTGTTACTGGAATGTTTTGGTGTTTTACACAATGCCATTGAAGGTGTTCGATGCCATTGACAAATCGTCGATGCCATCGAAGTCCCATTGAAGGTACCATCGAGCGTGCGCGCAGAACTGCGTAAGTGCGGGATTTCTTTTCTATTCTGATTGCGATACTATGAGATACTATATATATCGGGTGTAATTAGGATTTGGGAAGGAGGAAAGGTGTTCTAGGCTTTCTAATTCGTTCCTAAGGGTCTTAAGGGCATAGCTTGGGCTTTTATGGTAGATTCGAGGCTTGTTCGAATTAGTAACCCTTCATCTCTTGCATTTATGTTTTCATAGTGCATTACTTGTTGCTTTGTACCATGGTTTTTTCCCATAAGGATTTTTCCACATAAAATTTGGATTGTTTGTGTTTGGAGAGGACCCGATGCATGATCAATAATGTTGAGTTAGACAAGTAATTATGGATTGATGCCGTTAACACGGCTTGTTACTTGGTGAATCGGTCCGCTTCTACGGCTATTGAATATAAAATTTCAGAGGAAGAGTAGAGTGATCAGCAGGTAGACTACTCGGGACTACGTGTATTTGGTCGCGATGTTTACTCTCATGTTCCGTTAGTTAAGAGAGATAAGCTAGATCAAATGGCTAAGAAATACATCTTTATCGGTTATGGTGGTGGTGTAAAGAGGTACAGGTGGTATGACCGAGTCATACGAAAAATCATCCTTAGTCATGACATCAAATTAGATGAAGGATCCTTGTTCCGTAAGGATGAACACAATGAAATAAAAAAGTTGATTGTAGACGTTGAGGTAGACAGAGATAAGACAGGCTGATAAAGAGATACAGGCAGAGGTACAGGAGCAGGTGGGGCAGCCACTCGTGAGAAGGAATTCATCACGGGATAGCAGGCTGCTGACGAGATACACCGATGACTCAAATGTCGCATTTGCAATTATTACGGATGAGGGGGATCCATCTACATCTCAGGAGACTCTTAATGAGCCAGATGCCGAAAAGTGAAAAACAGCGATAGATGATGAGATGAACTCCATGTACAAAAATGAGATGTGGGAGATGGTGGAGTTTCCTGTCGGCCGTAAAGCAATCGGGTGAAAGTGGATCTTTAAGAAGAAATAAGATAGGTACAAGACAATGTTGGTAACGAAGGGATATGTTTAAAGAAAATGTGTCGACTTCACTGAGATATCCACGTCAGTTGTAAAACAAGTATTTATCAGATTCATATTGGCATTGGTTGCCCAATAAAATCTCGAGTTGGAGTAGATGGATGTGAAGACTACCTTCCTGCATGAGGAATTGGAAGAGCAGATTTACATGAAGCATAAAAAAGATTACAAAATACAAGGGGCATAAAACAAGCTTTGCATATTGAAGAGGTCGTTGTACGACCTGAAACAGTCACCTAGGCGGTGGTATAAATTTTTTGATTCTTTCATGGTAAGTCAAAAGTTTACTATGAGTAAATATGATCATTTTGTCTATCATTATCTTGGTATTGTATGTTGATGACATGCTTATCATCAATCATAACATGTCTGAGATCGACATATCGAAGATTCAACTATCAAGGACATTCGAGATGAAAGATCCGGGGGCTGCAAAGAGGGTTTTCAACATTGATATATATATAAAGACAGGAATGGGAGCAGGCTATAGTTATCTCAGGATGTATAACTTAAGAATGTATTGATTAAGTATGGGATAGACAAGGCAAAGTCGATCAGCATTCCCCACGCAACTCACTTCAAGCTATCTTCAGAGCATTGTCTAAAAACAGATGAAGAAAAGCAGGACATGTCTCGTGTGCCTTATTTGAGCGTAGTTGGCAACTTGATGTATGTCATGTTTGTACTAAACCAGATATTTCACATGTAGTGGGTGTTGTTACCAGATACATGTTTTACGCCGGCATGCAAAACTGGGAGGCAGTGAAATGACTACTTTGATATATTTGAAGTACGCAGGACTACGTCTTATCATTTGAGAAATCAAGGGACAAGCTAGTAGACTATGGATTCTGATTACACAGGCAGTGTATTAAAAATTCACACATGGTGTAATGGGATTACCACGGCTGCGTGTGCAAAAGCTATGTGGGGCTACGAAATCAAGGGTATGTCATATAGGAGGGTGATTAGGACCAAATAAAATTTATCTTTTAAACCATGATTGCCTACTCAAGCTAATATACAAATTAAGCTAAGTAAGGAAATTAATTCTAAGGTTTCCAAACCAATAGAGGGTCCAATCACATAGACTAAAAATGATATGCCAATGAATTAACTAGTCTATAAACGTGATAGTGTACATGTGTATGTGGGATGTGCTAACTATCAATTCCTAGCATTCATCTAATCATACATGCATATAATTGAACATTTACCATATAAGCATAATTAAATAAATGCTCAAAGACATTTCCAAACACAAGCATGTATAGTGGTTCGGTTTTCCTACTCCACTCTTGGCAAACGCACTCAACCCATGAGTGTATCAGATTTCACTATCGGAGGCTTTAAATCAGGTTAACCTCTAACCTTTATAATCCTATATTAGGAAGAGCTCTCGCAAGAGACTTTATGTGGTTTTCCATAGGCTCACCATAAACATCAGTCCTACACAAGAACTTACTAATGCACACTCCCGTCGAAGGCTCCCGCAAGAGACTTTAGTTTGTTTTCCTTAAGCTAACCAACAACATTGGTCCTAGTTCAATGACTTACGTTTACTCCCGCCGAAGGCTCCCACGGGGACTAACACATACTAGGGCTGAAAGTTGGGCGGGTTCAACCCAACCGACCCGTGATCGACCTGACATTAGGTTGGGCTTGGGCAGGATGTATCAGGTTTGGTCTCGGGCTTGGGCCATACGAACATCAACTCGATAAAACTTAGGTTGGGCTAGGATTGAGGTCTCAAGTTGAGTCGGGCAACTCGAACCGATCAATATATAAGTTCCTTATAAATTAATTATAATTGAGTGCAGATCGTCTGCGTTGAAGGCACAAGAAATTCAAATGTCGTTAGGTTTCATTGGTCCACGTCATTTCTGATGACTCAAGCTAACAAGATACACTAGATTTCTCTCTCCTAAATAGATTGCTTGATACATAATACGACTTTTAAAGGAGTAGTCCTATATTTTTGCTTGTTTGTTTAGAAAAAATGAACTTTACAATAAATAACTACATATATAATTATTAAAATTATACGTACAAAAAATAAGACGTGTATTGAAAATATAATAGACTAATGTAATAATAAAAATATTAACATATATCTATCCGACTGAGCCCGCTTAAGTTGGGCTTAGGTTGAGAATTCCCAACTAGGTTGGGTTAGGGTTGAGGTATAGGAACCTTGGGTTGGGCTAAGGTTGAGCACTAACTCGACCTAACCTACCCAACTTTCAGCCCTAACACATGCACCCATGTCTGGTGGCCTACACAAGGACTTGATTTAAGCCATACACAAGAGTCATTGTCATACACAAGAACCTAGGTTACAGCCCTACGTAATAGCCAAGATCCTGCACAAGAATATGGATTTAGGCCACGCACAAGAGCCAAGGTCCTACACAAGAACCTGGATTTAGGCCCAAAAGAGCTAAAGTCTAATACAAGAACCTGAATTTAGGCCCTACACAAGATCCAATGTCCTACACAAGAACTTAGTTGAGTTTGGGTCACAAACTCTTACCATCAATCCTACACAAGGAAAGAGAGTATACAAACCCTTAGACTTAACAACTTGTCGGATTAAGCCCCTTTTGTAACGTTGTCTTAGGTTGCTTGATCGATGCTCTCATGTGATTCAATCAGCTCCCATTTGCTACCTCGGTCATGATGCCGATGCTTTGTCAAGGCTTCAACTCCAAGATTAAACACATTGCATGTAGTGCTCATTTGAGGTGACCAAGATGATGAGAGGTTAGTTAAATCTCCTACAACTAATGTGAAATTGTAATTCCTAAGGGATTCACCTAGATGAGCCTTCTAGAGGATTTAGACAATGGTATGCCTATAGAGGTTGAGTCTAATCTCTAAAAAATAGAGTTCAAGTATATCTTTAAGGTAGAGGTTGGAATTCTCGTTAGAGTGTTAATCTCAATGAAGATGACTAAGAACTCATCGGTTTATACGTTTAGGATGAGAGATATGATTATGGAATCACCTAAGCTTCTATTGCACAAAAAATCTATCCTAACGCCCAAGAACCAAATGCCCTTTATAAAAAGTTCAAGTTCTAATGGTCAAAAAACGGATAGATGATGACTCCATCGTTGCCATCGATGTGACCTTCGATGTCATCGAATGGTACCTTGATGCTATCGAGAAAATCAGATAATATGATTTGTTCTTACTGGACATATCTGAGTTACTTGTTTGATGACATCGAGTGGTGTTTGATGTCAACGAATGAAACATCAATGCCATTAAGAAAATCAAATAAAATGATCAATTCTTATTGGACATATCTGACTTCCTGTTCGATGCCATCGATGGGATCTTGGATGACGTATGCTCAATAGGATCGAGCATCACTTGAAATCTGTTGTTTGGGGCGTATGTTTTCACAGCAGCTTCGCACATCTTTTAACCTTACTTATCATGTTTCAATTAGGTTCCTAAAGCTGATGAATAATCAACAAGGTTTACCTATTAAGCTAATATCAGGTTCAAGGGTTATTTTAGGTCAATAGTTAGGGTCACCAAGGCACCTCATTAACTTGTTCTTTGCTCCTTGATGCTCTTATACTCTTGTATCTTTAGTCTTCAGCTTTCAAAGGCCCAACCAACTACATAACACAAGGACTCACGTGATTAACAAACGAGATGTACAAATCAATGTTTTAACAATGTGGACAATAGAAGGTCGACTTCTGGTTACTCGCTTATGCTGGCGGGTGGAGTGATCAGTTAGATGTTGAAGCTTTAGTTTGTGGTGGATCTTTCCACAACCGAAGCTGAATATATGGCAATGACAAAAGCATTCAAGGAAGGTGTTTAGTTGAGAAGGATGATAAATCAGTTGGGGCTTCAACAAGATATTGTACAAGTCAATTGTGACAGCGAGAGCGCGATTAATTTTGTTAAAAATTTTGTTTATTACTCACGTACTAAACATATTGATGTGCATCACAATTTTATCTGATAGATGCTTGAGGAAGGAGTCGTGACTCTAGAGAAAATTCATACGAGCGTGAATCTGACTAACATGCTTACAAAGGTAGTTCCCATAGAGAAGTTCAAGTTCTGTGCAACTTCTCTACGCTTGGCGAATGCGTAGATGGAAGACGGAACGTGCACAAGAAGCGATGGTGGAACTATGATGCAATGTGGAATTAGAGATGAAGATATGAAGCTATGAAGAATGAAGATTGCAAACATGGTGGATATTGTTGCTAATATCTTAAATCCATAACAATAGGGTCTGTCGTTGCCATCCACAGACCACTCGATGCCATCGACAAACGTTCAATTCCATTGAAAAAATTTGAAAAATCCATATTTTGTTGATGAACATTTTGGTGTTTTATTGGATGCAAGCGACAGATCATCAATGCCATCGAAGTCCCATCAAAGGTGCCATCGAGTGCGCGCACAAAATTGCGTAAGTGCAAGATTTGTTTCTTATTATGATTATGATATTATAAGATACTGTATGTATCAAGTGTAATCGGGATTTGGGAATGATGAGAGGTGTTGTAGGCTTTTTAATTTGTTCCCAAGGGTTTTAAGAGCATAGCTTGGGCTTGTAAGGTAGATTCGAGGCTTGTTTGAATCGGTAACTCTCTCTCTCTTATATTTCTGTTTTCATAGTGTATTACTCGTCGCTTTGTGCCATAGTTTTTTTCTCATAAAGGCTTTTCCACATAAAATTTAGATTGTTTGTGTTTGGACTTGGTTGTGCGATTGGTAATACTTTGCTTGATTCAACTTTGCGCACTTCCGCGATTCCCCGACATTTTTAGCCTGATAAATAAATGGGCCAAGTGTGAGTATACCTCAACCATACTCAACCCCAACTGAACCTGGTTATATATAAATGGATAAATAATGTAGAATGGCCTGTGAAGTGTAAAATGGCCCATGGGTGTAGCTAAATGAGTGTGGGTGTGGATTTGGGTATTTTTTTAGCCTCATAATAAATGGGTTGAGCGTGGGTAAACCTTGACCATACTGGAACCCCAACTAAACCCAACTAAACCCGATTATATATAAATGACTAAATAATAAATAATGTAGAATGGCCCGTGAGGTGTAAAATGGCCCGTGGGTGTAGTAGCTAAATGAGTGTGGGTGTAGGTTTGAGTATTTTTTTAGCTTGATAAATAAATGGGCCGAGTGGGGATATATCTTGACCATACTCGGACCCCAAATAAACCCGATAATATATAAATGAATAAATAATAAATAATGTAGAATGGCCAGTGGGTGCAGCTAAATGAGTGTGGGTGTGGGTTTGGGTATTTTTTTAGCCTGATAAATAAATGGGCTGGGTGTGGATATATCTAGACCATACTCAAACCCCAACTAAACTTGATTATATATAAATGAATAAATAATAAATAATGTAGAATAGCGCGCAAAATGGCCCGTGGGCATAGCTAAATGAGTGTGGTGTAGGTTTGGGGGTTTTTTTAAGCCTGATAAATAAATGGGTCAAGGGTATGTATACCTCGACCATACTCGAACCCTAATTGAATCTCATTATATATAAATGAATAAATAATAAATAATGTAGAATGGCCCGTGAGGTGTAAAATGGCACATAGCACAACTAAACCACAACTCTCTATTTTGACATAGACATGACCCACATGAGTTGTAAAATGGCCCATGGCACAAGTGCAAAGAATTTATATACCCAATCTACAATCTGTGTAGATTTTTCTCTTTTCAGTACTAATCTTCATCTAGAATTTATATATCAAACTAAGAGTCGATTTTATAAATCAAATTAAGAGCCATAATAAAAAGGAAAGTTATTTCATACACAGGTTCTAAGAATTGCACACATGGCACAATATATCAAATTAAACTGAGTGAACGGTGGAAATCGCTGCCGCTAGTAAGAGTCCCACCTGCATATTGGTCGAACAATCCTAACCTCTGATTTGGAGACACTTATTTGTTGAAATAGAACCAACTGATGCTTTTCACTTGTAACAATTCAAAATAGGTATGCCAATCTTCTTCTTCTTATTATTAGTATTTTGTTATGCACTCACACCCTTCACACACTCACGTAATCGCACCACAATGGATGCTTGAGCCCATGTCCTTGTCTTGAAACTCTTGTGAGTCTACCACTTAGGTATGACAACATTAAAAGACAATCAAACAAGTTAAACTTCTTACTCATTTTGTCCCACAATTTAAATGTTTTATATTTTAATTACTTGTACCTGAAATTCTACATCTTTTTAGTCACTAATATGGGTTAGGGCTGGGCCAAGTTCTTTTTAAGCATGGCCCACATCTTTCAACTTAAGTTCAAATCTGGCATGGCCATCACGGCCCAATAATTCTCAACCCAAGCTCAGCCTAGAATTTTTATACAGAGCTGGCCGGCCCTGCGCAAAAGAAATTTTGAAAAAAAGAAAAAAAGATTCACATCCTTTTCTTTTTATTTTTTTTTCAAAGAGGACCACCTTAATGTGTATATGAGATCTATTATGATGCTTAGATGTATAGTTTCAGGTTTGGTGAAGGGGCAAAAAATAGGCTTAGTTGTGATTCAGGTGGACCACACCAAAAAAACAGTTGGGAGAGATGTTCACACCAATATTTAGGCATGGGACCCAAAAATCCAGTTTATATGTGATTCATATGAGGCACACCAAGGGAAACAATTAGGAAGGTGAGCCTTGCCTTGTATACTGTTTCGAATCTTTTGGCCCACTTAAAGTAAGAATGAGGTTGCATTTTGGGCTGTACACATAACATGAAGTGACGCACTTGATGGACGAGGTAGATTTTACATCAACACCACCATGGAGCCCATCGAAGCCATTTATAAAATAAGAAATAACTCATTCTCCTTGTTATGTGTGAGATGGATAACTTTCCTTGAATGCTACGGCCACATTGATGTGCAATTGAGATATACTTTGACCATTAGATGTGTAATACTATGTTAGACCCTAAAAATCAGGCTGACTTGTGATTCAAGTAGACCATCCTAAGAAAAATAATTGAAAAAGACAAACACCCATGATATTTATGCAGAGCCCGCTGTATTTATCGTGAAGAACCTACTTCAACTATTAGATACCATACTCAAACTTAGGTGTGAGGCACAAACATCAGCCTCATCCACTATTCCAATGAGCCATATGAAAGAAAACGTTTTGGACGGTGAAAATGATCTTGTATACTGTTTCCAATCATGTGGCCCACTTGAAACTTGGGTTTTTCTGATTTTTGGTTACTAAATCTAACATGGCTGACTGTGAATTTCACGTAAACACTATAGTGGGACCCACCCGAGCTACCACCACGTAGTTTGGCTAGTGATGCCGCACAATGCTATGTAGACCCCACCATGATGTATGTGTTTTATCCACGCCATCCATACATTTTGAAAGATAATTTTAGAGCTTGATTCCAATAAATAGGTAGATATAAATCTTAGGTGGACCACACTATGGGAAAACAATAGTGATTGAATGTCTACCATTAAAAACCTCCTACGGCCCACTGTAATGGCTATTTGACATATAACCTGTTGATTAGGTTATAAAGACTTGGATGAAGAGAAAAAATATATATATGAGATTGATCCAAAACTTTTATGACCCCCGAGAAGTTTTTAATGGTGGGTGTTTGACTTGAGATTTGTATCAACCTCATTTTTGGGCTCGTACAATAAAAATGATATAGAAGAATGGGGGGACATCATGGATGAAATACATACATCATGATGTTGGGCTCAAAGAGGGCCCTCTTGTCTACCCCCCAAAAAAAAAAAAAAAAAACTAATTGTCAGTGCTCTGTGAGCCCAACAATGATGTATGTGTTTCATCCATACCATTCATATATTTTTATAGATAATTTTATGGTATGAGACAAAAAATGAGGTATATCTCAATCTCAAGTGGACCACATTACAGGAAACAGTGTTGAATGAATGTTGACCATTCAAAACTTTTTGGGGGCCATAAAAGTTTTGGATCTAGCTGATATTTGTTTTTTTTCCATTCATGTGGATCTGTATGCCCTAATCAACGGATTGGATGTCAAATAAACAGTATAGTGGGCCTTAGAAGGATTTTAATGGTAGATATCCAATCACTATTGTTTTCCTGTGGTGTGGTCCACCTGATATTTATATCCCTCTCATTTTTGGGATCAAGCCCTAAAATGATCAGTAAAACACTGGATGAAACATCCCAAAAATGATTTGTAAAAATGGATGAAACATATACATAATTGTGTGGCCCACGGAGCACCGACCACCAGCCACCGGGCGGTGGCATGGGGAGTAGTAAATCCGATCTCCTTTCCACCGACCACTTCCGTCCTTTCCATTGAATTGCTTAACGCCTCGAGAGTCTAACCAATCCATGGAATGGGGATGGGCGACGCGGAAGCGGATTGCGTACGCCGGTCAGACAATAAGCCATCCGACGAGAGCTCTTGTGTAGTCCACTTTGATGTATCCGTTTATCAACACCGTCCATTCATTTTTTTAAGATCATTTTTAACTTAATCCATAAAATGAAGCAGATACAATGCTTAAGTAGAGCACACCATGTATTACTCTTGCATTTAATACTTTGTGCATTAATGCAACCAAGCTCATTATTTCGTGTGGTACACTCGAGCGTTGGATCTGTTTCATTTTTTTAGTCATACTTAAAATGATACGAGAAAATGGATAAACAGGGAGGATACATAGATACATCAAGGTGGATCAACAGGAGCTCTGGTTGGACGGGTTATGGTCCGACATGCGTTCGGACGCAATCAATTCCGGTTAAGCCGGACGAAATCGGAATGCGTACTGAGTTACTCAGTACGGTCATATCCTACTGAGTAAACTCATTTGGGCCCACCTTGAATGTATGTGGTCAATCCACACCGTCCATACGTTTTTCCATCTAATTTAAGGGGTTGAGCCCAAAATTTAAGCATATCCAAAAATCATTTGGATCATAACATAGGAAACAGTGGGGATAATGATTTACACTGTCGAAACCTCACTAGGCCCTACAATGATGTTACTCGTCATCCAACCTGTTAATAAGATTATACAGATGTGGATGAAGGGAAAACACAAATATAAGCTTAATCCAAAACTAATGTGGCCCCTAAGAAGTTTTCAATGGTAGACATTCAATTCACACTATTTCTTGTGGTGTGGTCCATTTGAAAATTGGATATGCTTCAATTTTGAGCTCAAGCCCTAAAATTATCCGGTAAAATGTATGGATAGAGGAGATAAAATACAAAAATTATGGTGGAACTCACTGAGTTTACTCAGTAAGCCAAGCGTAGTGAGTTAGTACGCAATCCACCGACGGAGATTTCCTCCCGAAGCCTTTTTCGCACAAGAGGAAGTTCCGGGGCACGTGATGTTTGTGATTAATCCAACCTGTTGATCCAATTTTTTAGATCAGTTTTAGATACAGGTCCAAAAAAGAGCCGATCCAATACTCAAGTGGATCGAAAACATGATGATTGAACTACTTACACAACTGAAACATTTGGAGGGACAGACGTTTTGAGTCGGTAATATTTGTATTCTCAATTAGTAATGACGTTATGAGCAGCATGGATGGAATTTAAACATTACTTTCAACGGTAGGAATTTCCCTGCCCACCTTTCCCTTTAGTTCAGCCGACTTGAGTCTTTGATCCAACCCAATTTTGTATCAAGTCTTAAAATGATCTAACAAAATATATGAACAGTTTGGATCATTTTAGTGAATTAAAGCAAAAGTTGGGTGGGGTAAATAGGAAAAAGAGTTTCATATTGTTGGAATCTTCCCAGGATCTACCTTAATGTTTATATTAGGGGTAGAGGTGGGCATCGAGCCGAGTCGAGTCGAGGTGGGCCAAGCTTGGCTTGGCTTGTCCATGATGTACTCGAGTTCGAGCTCGAGCTCGAGCTTGGCCTCGAGCTCAACATTGAAGCTTGGCTTGTTTCCCAAAGCTGTCGAGTCGAGTTCGAGTCGAGCTAGTGGTTCGAGTCGAGTCGAGTTTACCTCGAGCTCGAGCTCGAGCTTATTGGGTGAGAGAGTAATGGATTCTATTCTTGATCCTCGTCCATTGATGAAAAATTCAAAAATCTTAAGAGAATTAAAGCAAAACCCAATGAAAAAACCAAACAAAGCTTCGAATTGGATGAGGAAACCTGTAAGAACCGATCTGTTCATAATCTTCTTCCACTAGCAGAAATCCAAGTACTAGAAAAGAAATAAAGCAGAACACAGATCAGAAATCCAAGTAAAGAGCTCTAGCCAATTAGATCATTGGATTTTCTTGAAGCTCTAACAAATCTGAGAAGAACCCATCTCGAATTTCTTGGGTTTCTCACCTAAGAAGTAGATCTCAAGAGATTGAAATCATACTATTGTGGAGCTGAAATGAAAACTGGTGGTGGTGGTCGGGGCGGGCATGCGGCTGACAGTGGGTAGAGAAAGAGAAGAAAGGGAAGGGGAAGGGGGTGCGTGCGGTCAGGTAGAGACTCTAAGGTTTATTTTTTATTTTTTTATTTTTAAGTTTAAACTTAAAACTTATATTAATATAATATATATATGTGTGTGTGTGTGTCTGTGTATAATATAATATTTAATATATATATTAATCGAGCCGAGTCGAGCTCGAGTTCGAGCTTCGAGTTGAGTCGAGTTCGAGTCGAGTCGAGTTGAAATGCCCCCTGGTCGAACTTGGCTTGAACTCAACTCGAGCTTCAAATAATTAGCTTGGCTCGGCTCGAATCGGTCATTCAAGCCGAGTCAATCCGAGCTGACTCGAGCGAGCTTTTCGAGCTAGCTTGACTCGTGAACGGCCCTAATTAGGGGTGTATACGAACCGAGCTAGCTCGGTTAGCATGCTGGACTTGACTTGAAAAAGCTCAATTCGACTCAGTTTAAAGCTGAGTTCGAGCTGATTTTTTAAGCTTGAAAACAAATTCGAGCCGAGTCGAGCTAATTTTTTGAGCTCGAAAATGAGTTCAAGCCGAGTTCAAGCTGCCCCTAGTCTACTTGACTCGGATCAAAGCCAACTTGAATCAAACTCGGATCTAATCAGTTCGGTGAGTCAGTTACTTTGCTATTGATGTTGCTCACCAAGTGTTTGATGAAATGACACAACGAAGTGTAGCTGGTGGCAAGGAAGGTATGTACATGAAACAAATACTTTTTTTTTTCTTAATTTTTATGTTGCTTAGAAGGTGTTTGATAAAATACATGTAAAACCATTGCTTCTGTTTTACAATAAGTGGGATTTTGAAAGCACAGTCTAAGTGTTTGTGGAAATGCTGCAATGGCGAACTCGGCTCGATCTCGGTTCGAACTCGGCTCAAACTCGCCCGAGTTGATGATTGAACTGATCTGAGCTGGCCAGTCAGGCTCGAGGACCGAACCAAGCCGAGTTTGAGCTGACGTCACCTAGTGGCCGAGGTGAGGCCAACTCGACTTAGTTCGACTCGATGTACACCCCTAGTTTATATGCCATCCAAACCGTTTATGAGATCATTTCCACTGGGATGAAATGCAAATAATAAAAACTTAAGTCTAATATGAAACTTTGTGGCTATACGATTGTTTCAGACGGTTGTCATTGAATCCCCACTGTTTCCTTTCATTTGGATCATTTGAGTGTTGGATCCACCTAATTCTGGTCGCATGACCTAAAATGAGCTCTCAAAATGATTGGATGGTGTAGATTTATTACAAAAGTCACGGTTGCCCTACCTAGCATCCCCGCCCAGGAAATTTATGGGAAAGGCTTTAAGTAAGAAATCCTCCCTAATGGAGATCGGTCCATGTAGGAGCTTTGTAGGTCCAGGTGATGTTTAGGTTCTATCCAGGCCGTTCATCCATTTTTTAAAGATCATTTTAGGATATGATCCAAAAAATGAGGAAGATCCAAAGGCTTAAGTGGACCACACAGTGGGAATTTAAATGTCCACCACTAAAAACTTCATGGGGCTACATAAGTGTTGGATGAAGGTGAAAATTTTATTTTCCCTGGTCCATGTGACCTTATTAAGATGGCAAATAAACATCACGGTGGAAACTATGAAGGTTTCAACAGTCAGTGATAACTTATGGTGTGGGGTGTGTGTGCGTGTGTATTAAAAAAAAAAAACCTTATGGTCTGGTCCACGTAGCCTTACATCTTTCTCAATTTGGAGTTTGTAGCTTAAAATGATACGGAATAACGGAAGAGCGTGGATAAAACCCACACATCACAGTGAGCCCGACAGAGCTCCTGCCTGGGCCAATTTGCGTCCGCTGGTCAAAACGCAATCCGCTTCCATAGGGTGAGGCCATGATGGTGGGGCCCACCTCGATGTACGTGATACATATCCATACCGTCCATCTGTTTTTCCAGCTCATTTCAGTACACGCTCCCAAAATGAGGTAGATCCAAATCTCAAGTGAATCCCAACGAGCCAACCCAACCTATAGAAACCGCTAGTGGCATGCAGCCCCATTTTTCCTTTCAAAGGTTCTGTTTTCTGCATGACTCTGCTTGCCTTCCAAAGCCTATCGGTGGACCTTCCTGTGAAAGGAAGCTAAGTAGGGCCCATTGTGATGTTGGTAGGAAATTCACCCCATCCATCCATTTTGCCAAATGATGTTAGGACATGGATAAAATCTGAGGCAGATCCAAAACTAAAGTTGTTTATTTAATAGTCCCTAGTCATGGCTCAATAAGTAGAGGTGGGCATTGAGTTGAGTCGGACCAGATTGGGTCGAACTCGGCTACATCTGAAATTTTCAATGCATTGATCCGTACTTGATCCAATCCGGGACCGAGTCCGGGTCCTCCGACTCGATCTGATCCATTGCACTGCTGGCCTGACATAAACCGAGTCCGACTCGTTAAGGAAACCGAGTCGGATCGAGTTGGGTACGGTTCGGATCAATCTTCTATTTTAATTTTTTTTGAAAAATTATATATATATATATGTGTGTGTGTGTGCTTTTCACCGTTAAAAAATTCGTAGGGCCCACCATAACGTTTATTTTCCATCCAATTTGTTAATAAGGTCACAACTACATGGACGAAGAGGAAAAACAAATTTCATATTGATCCGAAACTTCTGTGACCCCTAAAAGAGTTTCAATGGTAGACATTCAACCCCCACTGCTTTTTGCTGTGTGGTCCACTTGATCTTTAAATCTGTCTTTTTTTCGGCTCAAGCCTTTAGACGAGCCCGCCAAATGGATGGATGGTTTGGATATAACACATACCTTATGATGGGACCCACAGAACTCGTGCATGGATACACCTGCCTTTATAACACATACCCACTGGCATCAATACACCTACTTTTTGTCAGAGCTTGGTGCTCGATGCACCTTGAGCCATGAGCTCTGACTGAGAGGACGGATTGGCTACTCCCCTTGCCACCACCAATGGCTGGTGGTCGGTGCTCTGTGGACCCTACCATGATGTATTTATTTCATCCATGCCGTCCATCTATTTTTCTAGATCATTTTATGGTATTAAACAAAAAATGAGGTATATCTCAATCTCAAGTGGACAACATTACAGGAAACATTGTTGAATGAACATTGTGCGGATCGGTCCGGATTGGCCACTGATCTGAACTCGACCGATGTACGGTCAGATCTAAGTGGGCCTACTCAATCCGACCCGATCCTGGCCTTCGGTTCGGATCGGATTGGATCGGGTTGGATTCTGCCCAGCTCTACTCAATAGTAGGCCCAATGAGTTTTAACAATAAGGTCATGGGTTCGAGTATCCATTGTGGTGTGAGCATGTGTAAAAACAAGAAGAAGAAGAAGAAGAAGCGGTTCATGCGATGCGATATGAAATAGAAGTTTTGCATCAAATTAATACTTTTGTGTTTTCATTTCATCCTAATAGGAATTGTTGATTAATGTCTTAAATCTGTAAATAGACATGTCTGTTGATGATAATTTGATGCCATCTAGCATACTTCGATGCCCCCAACATAAATGACTTTTCGAATGGTATGTACGGCATATAAATATCACCTTGGAGCGAGGGAAGGCGAGGGAAGTTTCAAGGGTAGGGCATTTCCTTGCCCACTTTTTCCTATTGTCTAGCTCACTTGAGTTTTTGATCTACCTCATTTTTTGGCCCATATCCTACATCATCGTCAGCCCCACTTAGCTTCCTGTCCTGGGAAGTTTTCTGCGGAAGGTTTTTGCAGGCAATCCACAATCCCTTGTGGAGGAGATTAGGACTATTTGTAGGCCTAAAAAATGATGAACTTTGCTACTCATTGTCCATCCAAACTGGAGCAGAACATTTTAACGGTTTAGATTACAATACCCACTTTGTCTAAAATGAAATCCCATGTACTCTATCAATGATGCATGTGGCCTACCATGTAATTTTATCTATGGTTAATAACCCAACTTACCTATTTTTCCATCAAATGGTCACTTATATAGGACATCTAAGGGTGCAAATGGGTTAGGAAAGGATCCCAAACCTGACTCATTGCCCTCTTCTTATTTTTTTGTTTGTTTGTTTGTTTACGGTAAATTAAAGATGGAGAGTTGTGGGGGCTCATGTGGTATGTGTCTAACATTCAATTAAGCCAACATATACGCACCAACATTATTATTATGCGAACCAAAAATATGATGAACCCAATCATAAGGCAGGTCAATCCATAAAAAAATAACATACATCATTTAAAATATACTAATTCTAGTGTAGCTCATCTGATCATTTGATCAGCTTAGTGTTTTCTTCGCATTATCACCATGGCGGTTAGTTGGACCGTTTGGATGCTATACACATACCATGTGGGTTTTATAAATCTTGACTTTCATTGCTTTTGAAAGAAAATATTTATACGTGGGTATTTTTGTTTCATCCTTCAAAAAGTACCTCCATATAATTTCTAAGAGGGTGTTTGGATCATAAGTTACTTTGGATATGCTCATAAATATGTTGGGTAAACAACATACTTATTGGCCAAAAAATAGAAAAGCATGTTTGGTTTCCAATATCATGTGGTCCCCCTCACATCTACCGTCCATCACGTGGGGACAACCTTTGATGTGGATTGTTCATTGTGTGAGCCCCACCTTTGATGTGAGCCATCCATCGTGCAGGGCCCACCTTGGATGTGGACCATTCATCATTAGGGGCTGACCTTTAATGTGCACCAATCATTATGTAAGGCCCACCTTTGGTGTTGGTCATCCATCAAGTGGGGCCCACATCATTGTTATTATCCATCATATGTGGCCCACCTTCAATATCTACCGTCTATCACGGGAGCCCACCTTTGATGTGGACCGTCCATCATGTAGGCCCCACCTCTGATGTGGGTCATCCATCATGCGGGGCCCACCTTGGATATGGCCCACTCATCATTAGGGCAGACCTTTGATGTGGACTGTCCATCATGTGGGGCCTACCATGATTAACTGCCCATCATGCGGAGCTCGCCTTTTGTAGACTATCGATCATGTGGGTCCCACCTCAATGTGACTTTTCCATCTCGACGGGCTCATCTTGGAAGTGGGTTATTCATCATTAGTGGCTGACCTTTGTGGGCCACCTCAAAGGGAACTGGACTTGGTGAGGGTAGGAAAACATAGAGTTCAGTAAGGCCTTGCTATGTCAAGATTTGATTGGGCTATGCTCTACCATAAAAGATAGAGCCACATAAAGCATTATTTATTCGAGTATGCTAAAAATCAATCAATGTCACGGCTTGGTGTGTTGTTCCATCAAATCCTGCCACGTCATATTAGATAATACCTAATCCACATACTTGTTTTTCAAGCCAATTGTTCTTCGGGTGTGGATTGGGTATTACCCCTACCATGAACTAGCTAGAGATGGACAATCCTGGTAGGTGCTCTATGGGGCTTATTGTTTACACCCATTCTTGACACACCCTTGTGGACCAATAAGATCCCACTACGTGTCAGCACCATGCGCCTAATAGTTGTAAAATCATACTCGCGCCAGAGGATATCTTTTGTCCCTTATCTTTTGACGACACGTCACTTGCCAAAAGCGAAGTGGCACTGGATCGTACGCATGCCTCAAGAGGAGATGAAGCGATGAATGACATGTAGCCCTAATTCTTGTAGCACTTGACCAAGGTTACATGATCGACAGGTCTATAAAAGACCCACCGAGGCAATGATCTTATCACATATTCGGATATGTTTGGTAAGGCTATCTCTTACAATCATTTTAAAATGGGAAATCCTCCCAAAGATGTTCGGAGCTCTCATAAAAATTACAAATATTCGAACATTGCACAAACATCCAAGCGGATGGGAACTAATGGATTGGGTCCCGATTTGGATCCAATGAGGTTGGTCCCATTAGGTCTACAGTACCTCATGGTCATGATATGGAAAAATCTGGAAAAAGCTTGGATTGTGACCCAACGGATGAGACAAAGCTCTAAAGATCTACGGATCTCTTCGGCCACGCTAGCAAGCGATATAAAAAAAGTTTCTGATATGCACAATCTCTTGGGCATGAAGGAATGATCAAAGAACAACTGAGTCATAACTGTGAAGGATCCTAAACTGTAAAAGAAACCTAACAAGGGCTTTGCCGCTTCCAAAGCTATAAAATGAGAATGTAATGAATAACTCCTGTCCCATGCCAAACACAGTCTACCTTCACAATCTCTATCTGTTATCTTAACTTAGTCTTAGCTCCTCTACTTATGTCCATTCATGTTGTGGAATGTTTTGTAAGTGCGTCAGTTTGTCAACGACGCACATTAGGGAGTCTTGAGTCGGTTGAGCCCCCCATTGGAGGATTGAAGACTAGAAGACTCAAAATATAAAGGCTTGAAGACACAGGTAAAATTGAATCCTAGCCTTAGACCCCTTTAGTTGAAAAACAACCTACTTATATGAATTGTTTCATATAGAAAAAGCCTTTAGTCATCAGGTTTGTATCGACTAGATCATATGTAAAGTACTTGAAAAGAAAGAAAACTAAAATGCACAAGTTCAATTGATCTTCGATCTAATCGTGTAACCTTCGATTGGTCTCAATCGATCAAATGTGTACAAAAACGTCCAACAACATTTTGTCTCAAAATAGAAGTTTGATCAATCGATCGATACTACCCATTATAGATCCGTTGGAGAATTTTCTCTGTAAATATAACATCCGAATTTTTATGTAAATGATGGATTTTGGTGAATTAGAAGCCCTGATATATTCCACTCTTTCCCATTACTCATAGGCTCTATACCAAATAGATTTATTTCAAGTCTAGTGAACATTACAAGCTCAATTTTAAGAAAAATATGCAATTTTGCATTCTTTAGAAATTAGACACTAAACTCATATGTAAATCCTTTGTTTATTAAGCTCTAGAATGCCCATGAAAGTGAATCCCCAGTTGGAACCAATTATCCCATAGTGGGTCCTTACTCTTGCTCGGGTGGTAGACTCTCAGGAGTTTCAACTCCTGGTAAGGGTTCGAGTGCCTATAAGTGGTGAAATTCCACTAGCGTGAGTGTGCGGGGTGTGTGTGTGTGTGTAAAAATAAAAATAAAAAATCCCATAGTTATAGGATATTCAACCTCTCTCCTATTACCTTGGCATCTCAACAAGAAGATCGTTGTCCCGATTCAAGGAAGCAGAAGAATATCGACTTTAAAGATTGAAGGCACAAAAGAAGTAGATTCAAGAATGAAAAAACATCTTTACAAAGGTGTAACAATAGGGCTCAATCCAACCAAGTAAGGGTTATTATTTAGAGTATGTTGTGTACTCTTTTTCTGTATGGAATTGAGTATAAAACTTGTGACTAAATTCGAATTCACCGGACACGAGTGTGTATGTGTTAGTCTCTATAAGAGCCTCTGACTGGAGTGTATGAAGTTCCTTGGATGAGGACCATTGGGGGTTATTGGAAAACCGATAAAAACTTATTTAAGTCTTCGAGGGAGCCAACGACACGGGTGGAAGTGTGGTCCACCAACATGGGTGTGTACGTGCTCCACCAACACGGGTGCGTACGTACATATTCTTGTATAGGATCAAAGGTTTACGGTGAACCTATTAAAAATCATTGTAAAGGTTAGTGATAAACCTACTGAAAACCATTGAGATAATGAAATCCGGTACACTCGAGTTTGATTGCATAAATTGGGAGTGGAGTATGTACTTAACCGAATCTCTATACATCATTATATTTGCAATTGTTTATATGGATGCATTTCTATTCTTGCTTTAATTGATTTTGTTTAATTCATATGAATGCATGATTAGAGTGTATGTTATGCACTTGATTTGTAGCACACAATCGATATTTCATCACATCTCGCCCATATAAACTATTGCACTTATTTATATATCTCTCAGAGTCTATGTGTTGTGATTCAATTAGATTAATTGATAAATAATTTTAAGTGGTCCTATTCACCCCCCTCGAGGACTTAGCTATAATTTTAAGCTCAACATGCTTCCATGTGTCGTGGCATCATATTAAATAATCCATGCAATTTCATGTTTGAGGTTAGATTAGGGTAGATCCCTGCTATCCAACACCATCGTTACAGTATGCTAGGTGTGGGATAAATATCTTCAACCTTCGTTATTAAATCCTGATAAACTAAGTCCCTACTTGGAAGATAAAAAATTTCAGTCACATCGTACTAACCATTCGCCTAGATCATTTATCCATACGGATAATTCAGATATTTATCTAGTTTATTTGATTCCCTTATTAATTGCATTGAGCATTTTTTTAAAAAAAAAAAATCAATGGAGATCGTCATTGTTTTACCTCTTTTATTTTAATATGTTTATCTTCGTTTTGTTGAGAAATACATTGACTGTGATTACCGGTGGATAAACAAATTCTTAAGGTACAAGGTAAAAAGAATCCATCAAGAAGGGCCAACCCCTATCCTTTTGCAAATCACCTAATTATTGTTACAACCAGTGGTTGAGAGGGTGTTTAAGTCCTATAATTCGGTCTTAAATGATTCCTCTCAATGCGGGGGCCATCGTTTAATCAAGCATTAAGTCAAGTATGACTTTCACACGTCATGTTTGATTAAATTGCACAAATACCAACCTTAATATATTTGCAAGTCCATACATTTTGACAATCAATCCTCCATGTTAGGGCTTTGTGTGCCATTCAATCAAATTATATGACATTATGTCAAGTAATACCAAATTCACATCTCTATTTTTCAAGCGGGCTTGTTCTTTGGTCACAGGTTGGGTGCTACTCCCATCATGACCTACCTAGAGATCGATAGTCTTAGTAGGTTCTCTATAAGACCTACATTGTTGCAGGTGTTTTATCCATCCTATTCATCCGTTTTGATAGATAATTATAAGGCATGAACCCAACAAAGTAGATGGAAGACTTGAGTGGAACACGCCACAGGTAGTGGTAGTAACAATCACACCCACATTTGAAACCCTTTTAGGCCCACTATGATATTTATTTGCCAACCAACCTCTCTTAAGGTCACATATGCTTGGATGAAGTAAAAAATATAAATATTAGCTTGATCCAAGACTTATGTGGCCCGGGAGATTTTCATTGGTATGCATTTAATCCCCAATATTTCCTATGGTGTGGGTCCACTTGAGCTTTATATCTGTATTCTTTTTGGGCACATGTCAAAAAAATGATCCATCAAAATAGATAAACAGTGTGGATAAAACACATACATCAAGGTGGGCTGACACAGAGCTCCTATTAGGACTGTCCATCTCTAGCTAGGTCCTAGTAGGGTAGTTCTTCCCAAGACGGAGTTCACTTCTTGTATGATCAGATGTCCTACGCGAATGATACGTTCGGACTACGAGCGGGAAGCAGAATGGCTGGTGCACCATACACCAACTATATAGCTGGTGGTGTAGATGCGTGTTGTTCGAAGATGAGGCATGAGTTATTTTATTTATTTATTTTCCATGCACCCCCACGCACGCACGCCATAGTGGGATTTCACCGCACATGGGTACTCGAACCCTTGACCACCCAGGTAAGAGTAATGACCTCACCCAAGTAAGAGCAATGACCAAACCGAGGCTCCAGCTCCGAGTTGTAAGAACAGATTAAAGGAGATCAAAGTTACATGGCCCTATAATGATTTATATCCACACCGTTCATTCATTTTTCAAGATAATTTTAGAGCATTAGACAAAACATTAATCATATACAAAGCTCAAATGGACCACACCAAAAATAGCATTACTGATAATGATTTTCACCGATAAAAAATTCGTAGGACTCACCATAATGTTTATTTTCCATCCAATCTGTTAATAAGGTCACAAAATAGATAGATGAAGTGGAAAAACAAATTTTGTATTGATTCGAAACTTCTGTGACCCAAAAGGGTTTCAATGGTAGACATTCAATCCCCCACTGCTTTTTACAGTGTGGTGCATTTGATACTTAGATCTGTCTTATTTTCCATCAAGAGCCTTAAGACGATCTGGCCAAATGGATGGACGGTTTGGATATAACACATACCTTATGATTGGACCCACAGAACTTGATGACGTCAATACACCAGCTATATAGCTGGTGTTTGGTACATCAGCCAATCCGCTTCCAAGGCTGCACGCTAAGTTTTCGTACAGTCGGCTGTAGATGGTCAGACCCTTTGATTTATTTGATTGGAGGACTCTTTTAAGTTAACAATCTTCCGCCTCCCATCTCACGTGCCATTCGGAGTTTACACTGGAAGTGTCACGTGACACCATCATGCAGTCTTTCTCTCTGTCCCTCCAACTCTTCTAATCGATTTTCCATTCCAACTCTTCCATTCGCATTTCTCGATTATCTGTCGTTAGATCTCACCAGAGGATGAAATCCCACCGTCGATTCTCCCTCCTACTCGCATCCTTTTGCTTGATTTCAATCGCAACTACAGCTTCTGCTGCTCTCTCCAAAGACTCCTTATTGGGAGTAGCTCCTGAAGGTATTCTCAATCCGTCTTTCCTTTTTCTTTTGAAAGAGAGAAGAAAATCCGTGTAATCTTTGATTTTTTCTGTTGATTGAATCAGATGAGAAATACTACCAGTCCGATGTAATTAGATGCAAAGACGGGTCGAAGAAATTCAAGAAAGATCAGCTCAATGACGAGTTCTGCGATTGCCCTGACGGGACTGACGAACCTGGTTCGACGCTTTCGCATACTTCTGTTTGAATTTCTACCATTTTCTTTGGTATTTGAACCTTTTTTTTTTGGTTTGTTTGGTAACACCCTTTTTTCCAAACTGGGAATTGAAATAGCACATGCTGTCTACTATAATTGAAGCTTTTGTACTATTCTTCTTTGCGAAAATGGAAATGGGTGTATGTAAATAAGCATAGGGAAGGTGTAAATAGTGGCTTCCTTTTTTCAAAAGGGTTTTGAATTTATGCTATTTTTCTCAAGAGCATTGGTGTTTACACCTGTCCTTTTTGTTTGGGTCACATCCATTATTCAATTTGGGAATTGAAATAGTACACCCATTTTCCATTTTGGGAAGTGGAGTAAAGTATTTTCACTTTTTAGTCCAAAAATGGAAATGGGTGTGGTGTTCGTAAATCAAAAGGGTGGGTGTAAATAGTTGATCCCTTTCTTCAAAGGGTTATTTGTGGAAGAGAAAGGAAAAAAGGAATAAAAAAAGAATACCAAGTTTAGTTCTATGATTGCCTATGTATGCCATTTTTGTTTTTGGGTGAATTTAGAGATTGTATTGCATTTTTCTTTTCTTTTCTTGTGATTGGGATTTTTTAATTTTTCTATTGTTAAAATAGTTCTTAGTGGGATGGGGTTTGATTGAACTATTAGGTGTGAATTTAGAGAGAAATCTAATGCATTTTTTCATTAGGACTTGATGAACAAAAACCCTAAACAGAACCCATATATATATATATATTTTTAAATTCCAGCAAATGGGTTGTTTATGTTTGTGCAGGAACATCGGCATGCCCAGAGGGAAAATTCTATTGTCGCAATGCAGGTCACTCTCCCATTACTCTGTTCTCCTCGAGAGTGAATGATGGTTTCTGTGGTAAGAATCCTTGACAGCTTGCTTTTTGCTTTTATAATGTTTTGTACATTCCATGATTTTCCAAGTAGAGTTAATTGATGAATTATGGGTTCTTTTTCAATAAAATAAAAGGCAATTATGGGTACACGGATTGGTTCTCAATGATGTTGCTCTTGCCATTATTGGAAGATTTATGTATTTTCTTTTATAGGCCATGTTGTTTTAATGGGAGTGAGAAAAGGGTGTTGTGAGCTGTTTACTTTGGTTGTTGACGTCTCTTACATATTGAAACTAGGCATGGAGTTTTCCTCATCTCTTCTTGTCAGAGCTGAGTCATACAAAAGGATGTGTCTTATGACAAAAGTTCTTCAATATTAGAACAACTTGTATCATCATCCCTATCATCATAGCCTTAATTTGACTATTTGGGGTTGGCTTTAGGAATATAGTTTCGCCAGTCATGTCTATCAATGACTTTATCTACGACTGGCAAGTGAGCAAGAATTCTTATTCAAGTCCTCGGGGCTCATTTGGATGCACTCTCTGGAAGGGCATTTCAGGCCTAACTGCTGTTTTGATCCAACCACCAATGGACCCTGTGCATTTGGATGCACTTGGTAGACCTCCATCTCATCTCCCACTTGAAAAAATAGGTGCTAAAATGCTGGATTTGTTTTTGCCGATTCAACAAAAAAAGCATGGTTGTTAGGTTGAGACCTACTTTTTTGGAAACCCCCCTTTTAAGTGAGTGTGTTCAACCAGGTTGGCGCAGCTGGCTGATGGGACGATCTGCCCAAGTGTAGGCACCTCTAAGCTAAGCACGAGAACCACACAAAATAGAAAGAAATTATCTAGAAATTTTCTTTCAATTGAAAGGTGCCTTGATACTGTTTGTACCCTCTTCGGCCAAGTTTTGTTTTCAGCCAATCAGAGTTGATTACGTGTGATCTGTACGGAATGCGTGCAAAGGTTGCAGGATCTTCTGTAGATATGTACGGTTGCATCTCGAGAAATGGAGCCACAACGTATCAATTGGATTAAAGTGGCCGAGATGTATGTGACCGGGTTCAGATGACCAGGTAATGGATGACTAATGGTCGAATTCTCACGACTGTCGAATAGGTGGTTGAAGAATGATTCAAAGAAGCAGAACGTGGGAAGTGTCTTGAAACTAGTAATGGAGAAACGGTTACAATAATCTTCAGAACGTGGGAAGAATCCAAAATAGCTGGATTAAGGCTTATAAATAGAAGAAGATTGTAGAAGATAACTCGTCTCATACCAAACCAATCAAACCAAATCGACATTCCTTTGTGTAATCATTTACCTTTTCCGTCCGGCAAATTACTTTCTAGCGTAACAATTTATCTTCAGCACTCGTTGTTTACATTCTATAGTGTAATTCGTAGTGATAATCCAGTAGCTGATAATTGTAGTTGTAATTGGAGTTTAAGCTCATGCGCTGAATGTCATTCGATCATTGGAGAAGCATCCTTCAGAAGCCAATAGCGGTCGACTGTAAGGCATTTTCTCTCATTTCACTTTATTTGAACTGAAAAGTCCTTTTGTACGGAAGGCAAAAGAGTGACCCATCGTCAGAGGACGAACCCCACCCTTTGACTATCGCCTGATTTGTTTACACATTGAGCGAGTGGCTGAATAGGCGACTGATCTTCTCAGACTCAGTCATACCTTGTGTCTGCCTACTTTGGCGCTTGGGTTCATAGTTGTTCGGTTTGAATTTGAGCCGCAATCCTAATTCTGGTATGCCCGCACTCCACCCGTGTTGGGAAAAAACGAGCGAACAATTTTTCTGGCACGTTTGGTGGGACCCTGTTTGATTAAATATTGGATTGATTTGTGCCAAAAATGAGAAGAATGACACGTGCTTTTGGTACCGAACCTGCAACACTGACTGCACTACCTCCTAGCGATGATGTGCAAGTCCAGGTGCCCCCATAGACATCTAATTTGAACATAAACCCGACTGGAAGTCAGGTTGGACTGTCTATGTCTCAAGCCGTGCTCCCGGACGAGGTATCTATGGTGCTTCGGGATGTCCAAATGAGCTTCCAAATGGTGCAAGAATACGGAAGGGCTTAGGCTAACTAATTCCGTATTCAAGCCAAAGGTACCAATCGTTTCATGGCCAGTCAAACTGAGGCCATGCAACGGTTGCTGGCCGTAATAACAGAACGGACGCAACCGTTACTCCAACATAACTGAAACGTACTTTGTTTTCATAAGCAAGGAAGCTTTATTTAAGAAGGGCAGAAGAGATGCAAGCACCCATTGAGGCCATGGATAAGAGATGCGCGTGAAGAGATTTAGCTGTGAAGCCTGTGATACTCCTTTGACAACAGTTCAGCCACCTTATTTGTCACTCTAGATACATGAGAAAAAGAAACCAATAAGTCTAATCACAATACCTCTAATTTCGTTCACAATAAAAGAAACTCCATGGCTCCAACCTCAAAATGAACACCCAAAGAGATTTTTTTTTTTTTTTAAAATAATCAGAAAAGGAATCTTGGGAAGAGCTTTAGGACCCCTTATTTTCCATTTTGTTTGAATAATTGAATCCTGGCAACCCAAAAAAAAGACCAGTTTATTCTCACATTTATTTACTTTTAATGATGACTGGTTTGCCCAAAAAAAAAAAAAAAAAACAAGCTGCAAAGCTGACTAAGGGAAGAGGTTGCTACCTCACATTGCTTGGAATGCAGAGAACTGAAAAACAGTAAGAACAAGCCAAGGCACTTGATGCCAGAAACCCAAACAAAAATCACCGGAATACAATAGACTCCAATCCCTCTGCAATGATAAAATAGAGGTCCCAGTGAAGACAGGCAGTGCAAAGGTCAAGGATGCAATGGACCAAATGAGGGAATCAAGGGAAGGCACTTTGCCATCAAAGATTCTAGAATTCATCTCTCCAAATACGCCACAGAATGGTAAAAGTGAACAGCGTCCATACATTATATATATATATATATATATATATATATATATATTTGAGGAATGATAATTTATTAAAAAGACAAAAGGCAAAAACAACAACAGAGCAAAGAAAGAACAAAAATACAAAGGCTGCAGTCATCCAAAACCCAAAAATCAGGAGACCCACTTCCCGTTGAGAAAGTAAACTTTTCTGACAATACTATCAGGAGGCAGATTACAGTTTATAAAACATCTCCGGTTACTTTCCATCCATATTGACGACAAAACCGCAAGCAGCGCCAACCTCCAATTTCTCTTGCAGTGAACAGCTTCCAGATATGGTTCTCAAGTGCAGAAAAAAGGATCAGCTGACCAACCTGCAATGACATAAAAAAACAGATCTCCAACAGCCCACCGAACTCTAAACAGCTGCCAAAAATAATCCCAAACTGCCTGCGCTGACTGGCAATGCAGAAACAGATGATCCACTGACTCAGCTTTTCTGCACATAAAGCACACATTCAGAAGTGCCATATTCCTCTTATTTAAATTGTCAACAGTTATGATTTCACTGTAGTGATCAACAAAAAGGCGGAACTCTAGTAGGGATGGGGGCTTTCCACACACAGGCATATGGGTGGCTATAATTACCAATGCTGCACATCCCGTAATGCACCACCAACTCCTGAGTCTCTCAGGTTAGGTGTGGAGCTTCATCTGCATTTAGTTTCCAAGCTCAAATCAGAGGCTTTGCTCACTTGTCACCATGCTTAGACTTTTGATCTTCCTATCGTATCGACTACTGAATATCAATCTCTTTCCAGTTCCACCTCCAAAATGCCAAGGAATTTCTTGGGGGATAAAGCTCAGCTCCTCCAAATCTAAAGAGTATGAAAAGTGCTATGAACAGGGTCAACTCCTTGCAACTCCCTTTTATAATAACAGCCACATTCCTTTGGAGGATCACCAACTTCCTCCCAGAAATTATTAATCTAGTGGAAGGATTTCGTGAAGTTAAACCAGTACTTGCTCTGAGGGTTGCAAATTGGTTGCCTGGTAGTTTGTTGACAGGGGCGATGAGCAGCCTATTTCGGTATATTGAACTTGACCCCAGCTTGGGTTCTGGGAGCACTTGTCCACATTTCCCATTTGATTGCATCAATGTCCGATTTATCAAGAAAAAAAAAAAAATCACCCATGCCATTATATGCTTTAGAATGGCAATTATTCTTCCTCATTTTTCCTCTGCATGTTCTATTGCTGATATGAATGAAACCCACATCAAGAGTGAACCTGTTTTATGCCCTGTAGCTGGGCTTGGCATGGCCATATGCATTATTATGACTATTGACGGATTTTTTCCTCTGATTTCAAGATCTTGTTGTGTCTTGGAAGATGTAAAATTTTTCATCTTCTCTGAATGAATGCATACCTCAGTTTCTTTATTTCTGCTTTGGCTAAAATGAGCAGATTGTTGTGATGGGAGTGATGAATATGATGGTAAGGTGAAATGTCTAAATACATGCTGGGAGGCTGGTCAAGTGGCCAGAGATAGATTAAAGAAAAAGATCACGACATATCAGGAAGGAGTCATTATACGGAGGAAGGAAGTAGAGCAAGCAAAACAGGCTCTTGCTAAGGATGAAGCAGAGTTGTCAAAGTTGAAAAATGAGGAGAAGATACTCAAAGGGCTGGTTCAAACGCTAAAAGGTGCTGCCTTGTCAATACTCATGCAAATTTTGTAGATTACTTTTTTTATAAAAAAATAAATAAATTTGGGATTACAACCTTTCTTCTTAACTGTTCACATTATTACTATCATCTACTACATTATCTATTAAATTATCATCACAACTCCTTGGTGTCGTTGAGTAGTCTTTTGATGAGCTAATGATGAAAACAGTAGTCAACGGACAATCGCTACCGAATCATTGTAATCATCATGGCCTTGTCCTAGCTTTTTGGTGACGAGTATATTCCCCACCTTTAAAAATAAAAATAAAATCCCAACTGAGTTTTCAAGGAAAAATTCTTTTAACACTACTGAAATCACATCAAAATGAACAAGAACATGTAAACAACATTAGCAAGTCGACAATGCCATCAATCAATTTGCACTCACAAAGATTGCAATATCATGATTGATAGAGAATAAAAAAATACTCGTGGAGAAAAATGATTGATGGGGATGAATACACAAATGTGGATTTAAGAAAATGACACAATATTTGTGAGTTAAATGGTTCCTTTTTGCATATGAATCTGCATGGATTGTGGGATTTACACTTATATGCATGAGTGTTGTTGTATGCATTCCAGACAACTATACTATTTTGTAACTAAAAGTAGAAAAAGATGGGTACGTTTCCCAGCCAGAGTGGTCATATGCAGTGGCTCCCTGAAAACAAAGGCATATATGTGTGTGGGTGGGTGCGTGCGTGTGTCTAAGCGTGTACATGTACATACATACATGCAAACATTTATAGGGTTTTGCTAACATCCCCACCTTCATGCAGATGTTAGCAACGTCCTGAAACCTTTTAAATGGCTCGAAAATTGATCTATCGTCGATTTGAACCATTCATTCATTCATATAACTAGGAGCAGTCCATAGTGCATGAATCGTGCCGATTGGATGATCCTAACCCTTTGAATGGGGCCAGCTTGCTACAACTATCCATTGATTACAAGCCACAAATCACATGGTTAGAATCATCAAATCGAAGTGTTACTTTAGAATCATAAGAAATACAAGGTGGGATCTATCTACTAGGTGTTTCAAGATGATGATTGGACCTGTTTGGTTTCCCCAGTCAATCTTGATTGGCCATTTTCATGCTATTGATCAGAAGCTTAGGAACACCCGATTGGCATGGTTTTTGAACCATGGCTTCCTCTTAGATGTATGAATGAATGAATGGTTCAGAGCGACAATAAGTCACCTCGTATGCCATTTAAAAGGTTTGGGAACGTTGCTAATGTCTGCATGAAGGTATATATATATATATATATATATATATATATATATAGCCAATGCTCGGGCCAGGTCCAATTGCATTTCCTCTGTCGTTGTTATGGGTTGAGTTGTGGACAAAGACTATTAATTTGGGTATTGCACCATTTGCAGATAACCTTGATTTTAATCTCCCTCTCCCGCGGAGGCAGAGGCCTTGGAAGGTCCTCTCAATTTGGAAAAAAATTAAGGGGGCCATGTGGGACTTTGGTAGGGGCAAAGTCTAGGACCCAGATGGTTTTCCGATTGCTTTCTTTCAAGTTGTTTGGGAGTTGGTTAAGTCTGATCTCCTTGATTTCATTTCTAAATTCTTCGACTCGGGTCGTATTGCCTTTGAACTTGGATGCTCCTTGGCTCTTTTCCCCAAGCTGGAAGGTGCGAATGACCTTGAGAATTTTAAACCAATTAGTCTGATTGGGAGCCTAATGGAGGACAACTAACCACTTGCTCTAAAAGCTCGAATTGATAGGGTTTGCGAATTAATCCCTTTATCTCATAGCCTAGGCCCCACATCTCATGGGTTAGGACCTCGGCCAAACCTTCCTTGTGGGCCCCATTTTACATGGGTTCCGCTTCACATGAGCCACCCGCCTCACACGGGTGGGCCCCGCCTTACACGAGCCACCCGCCTCACATAGGCCCCCTGCCTCGAGTGTGCCCCTGCATCCCACAGGCCATCTCACTCGAGCTCGTTGTGAAAATACCCTTACATTAATCACCCCCGGTGAGGAGTCTCGAACACGAGACCTCTTGCTTTGATACCAATTTGATGCAGGATAACTAACCACTTGCTCTAAAAGCTCGAACTGATAGAGCATGATGAATTAATCCCTTTATCTCATAGCCCAGGCCTTACATCTCATGGGTTAGGACCTCGGCCAAACCCCCCTTATGGGCCCCACTTCACATGGGTTCTGCTTCACACGAGCCACCCGCCTCACATGAGCCACTTGCCTCACACGGGCCACCCACCCCGAGTCTGCCTCTGCATCCCACAGGCCACCCTACTCGAGTCCGGTGTGAAAATGCCCTTGCATTAGAGCCCCTATAAAATTTTAGTAAAGATTCTTAGTTAAAGGCTCAGGTTGGTGTTATATAAGGTTATCTTGCCATTCCAGAGTGTGTTTATAGCTAGTAGATAGATCCTTGACAGTGCTGTAATTGTGCATGAATGCTTAGATTCTTTCCTTAGAGGAGGAACGGGTGGTATAGTTTGTAAATTGGATTTGGAAAAGGCCTATGATCACGTTAATTGGACATTCCTTGACTATATGTTGGACTGGTTGGAGTTCGGTTTTAAGTGGAGAGGCTGGGTTATGTCATGTTTTTTTTTTCAGCCAAGTTCTCTATGTTGATTAATGGATCCCCCTTTGGATTTTTCAAATTCTCTAGGGGCCTTCAGCAAAGAGATTCCCTCTCCTTCTCTGTTTATTGTGGTGGTTGAAGCTTTTAGCAGGACGTTATCCAGAGGTCAAATGGTTAGTCTTTTTGAAGGTTTTAATGTCGCTAATTTTTTGCAGGAGATTAACCATGTTTAGTTGACAGATGATACGCTTCTATTCTGTTTGGCATTTGAGGCCATGCTATCCAATTTGCATATCACTATTCTTGGTTTTAGGTGATATCTGGTATGAAAATTAATGTCGATAAAAGTGAAATTCTGGGCTTTGATATTTCTCGAGAGGAGGTAGACCTCCTTCCTAACTTCTTTGGTTGTTGATCTGGGTCTTTACTTTCTTCCCATTTGGGCCTCCCCTTGTGTTTGGGAAAGCCTGCCTTGCACCTTTCAGATAGGCTTGTTGAGAGATAGGAGAGAAAGCTCTCCTTAGAAAAGTCAATTGGTATCCATGGGTGGCTCATCAAAGCTTCTTTGTCCAATCTCCCAATTTATTCTCTTTTCCAATGTCCAAAGTCGGTGTTGGCTAGGATTAACAGATTTAGGGGGGGATTTTCTTTGGCAGGATGGGTCACTGATGCAGGACCGATGCATGAACTAACTAACATATGAGATCAAATAACCGAATTAAGATATTTAACAAAAAAAACACAAACGCCGCTATATTCATCACAAATATCATGAAAATCAAAAGAAAATCATGCATAATCCTGACCTAAACTACCAACATTGTAACACAAGATCATTAAATAAAAAAAGAAATTAGGATCTAATGGATGTAGGGACATCCAATTAGCATAGGGTATAGTATATTTCAAAATAGGAAACCTAATACAACCTAGGGTGAAAATTAGGGTTTGGGTAATTTGGGAAAGTAGGAAAATTATGAAATTTAGGTTTAGGTTAGGGTTTTTGGAATGGAAGAAATGAGTTTTGATAATGATGGTATGAAGCCAAAAGGGGCAGGTGGGATTCACACGTATGGCCGTACGGTCACATGTGTAGTGTGGGAGGATGGGTTTAGGTCGTTTATGATATAGATTGTGGATGGGTATGAGAAAGTTGGATTTGAGAGAATATGAAGATCTGGGATGTGAGAATTAAGAGCCTGAAGAAAATACCTGGATGGGGGAGAAAAGAGAAGATGGTGTGGGGATAAATGGAGACTTCGCACCTCCATTGATGAAGATTAGCCTCACACCGATCTTCCTTCCAAATCGTATGGAAGTATCTTCAAATCACATGAAGATGGGAGAAGAAAGCAAGAGCTTTCTCTCTCTCTCTCTCTCTCTCTCTCTCTCTCTTTTAATCACAAAATCCAATGGGAGAGAGGTTACACGCCCCCCTCTTTTTATAGATCCAAGAAGGTTCAAAAATTACAAAAATCCCCATCTTGTGAATTTTAATGAAAATAGCTCTAGTCTAAATAAAATCAACTAAAACACTCATAATGTGTCAAAATATAAAATAATCAAAAACTAAATCCTAAAATATGATAAAGTATAAAACTGATGTGGACAATCAATGATCAATGGCCCAATCATGTGATCCATGCGATCCAATGGCCCGATTGTCGCCTCCCTCCGATCCAATGGTCTGGACCACTCCATAAAGCAGCTCATGTGCATCTTCCCAGTGTGGGGTCTTCTAGATGCTCGCACATGCACACGGGGTCTTTAGCACGATCACGGGTACTCGCCTAACCACAGGGAAATCAGTGCGGCCCGCCTCCTCTGATATGTATGCAAGGGTGTACATGATGTGATGTCCTCATCAGTCATCCTTTATGAAGTTTCACCCGCTTAATTGGGATGAAGTTTGTCATCTTACTGAGGAAGGTGGAGCCAGGATCAAGCCCCTTGATGTGGTAAATTCTGCCCTTTTGGGTAAATGGGTGTCGTGTTTTGGAGTTGAAAGAAAAGGGCCTTTGGAGGAGAATTAGCGTTGCCGAATATGGCTCATCTCCCAATGGTTGGTGCACCAATGATTCGTTTTTGTACAGGGCCTCTTTCCTCCGGAAATCGATGGCTCAGGTCGCCCTGGCTCTTGCTGATGGTCTAGGTTTCGCCATCGAGAAAGGATCTAGGGTTAGGTTTTGGGACGACGTTTGGTATGGTGATTTCCCCTTCGTGAGTCTTATCCTGCCCTTGCCTGACTTTGTCTGATAATGGACATCTCGGTCGCCAACTGTTTTTTAGATCAGGAATCCAGTGGGGCGTGGATCCCTCCTTGTCGATGTAATTTGAACGAGTCTGAATTTCTTGATCTAGCGAGTATGTCATCTCGTCTGCAAGGGTTTTCTCCTACTTCGAGTGTTGCGAACTCGTTGGTTTGGAGATTCAACAAGTCGGCTTTGTTTTCGGTGCAGTTGTTGTATGTTTAGCTGTCGCATTTCGTGTCTTCATGCTGTCGGTGCCACACCTCCTTCCTTTGGTCTTATGGGGCACCTCTAAAAGTGGCGGCGTTTGCTTGGCTAGCATGCAAAAACAAGATCCTTATGATTGATAACCTATGTAAAAGATCCTTGGTGCTGCCCATTGTGTGCCCTCTCTTTTTGAATGCTGAGAAATTTAATACGACCTCTTTATCCATTGTTCGGTCTTTTGGTTGTTTGGTTTGGCATCGTTAGATTTGTGAATATGTGCTGGGTCATGCCGAGTTCTCTAGAAAGCCTCTTCCATTCTTGGCATTCTAGGGGTGGTGCCGTGGTTCCCTCGGGACGACTAGATGGAGGCTAGCTCTACTCGCCCTTCTGTGGTTTGTTGGCTCGAGTGCAACAACCATTGCTTCCAATCTCAAGGGTTCTGAATTAGGGGTTTATAGGCGGGTTAGTTCGTTTGTAAAGGAGTGGGCTTCCTAGTCTCCTCAGTTGGGTTGGTCGGGTTGCGCCCCTTGTATCTTCTTTTAGTCGTAGGTTTTTTTCCTTGTTTTGTATAGTTTTAGTTTTTTCTTTTCTTTTCCTTTTCCTTTTCTTCTGTTTTTTCCCCCCTAATAAATTGCATCATCTTTCAATACACGTAGACACGCGTGTGTGCATGAAAACTCTCAAGTCCAACCAGCTTAGAAATTAGCTATTAATTGATGCTAAATAATGCTAATAAATGAGGGAGAGAAGGAAAAGGGGTTGCTTGCTTGGGTTGGCCCCACCATAGTGTTTATGTGAAATCCACCTCGACCATCGGGGGAGTCACCTATGTTAGGCCAGGGCCAAAAACTCAGCCCCATCTGTGATTCAAGTGGACCACATGATTAGAAACAGTATACAGGGCAATGCTTGCCCTCCAAGTTGTTTCCCTTGGTGTGGCCCACCTGAATCACAGGTCTACTTGATTTTTTTTGGTTATGGGCCTAACATGAGATTACACATCTAATTGTCATATTGACATGGAAGGTTAGAAGTTATATACAGGTTAGACCATAAACTATAGTCCAGTGCGTTGGACTTTTTTTTTTTTTTTTGAAAGGCGAGAAACACACACACACACACACACACACTACCACCCCACACACGCATGGGTTCTCGAACCCTTGGCCTTAGAGATGACACACAGTGCGTTGGACTTGAGACCACTTTAAGAAAAACGTTTTACCTGTACGCCAACCATTCATTTTTTTATGGGGCCTACGGTGACATGTATGTGAGATCCACTCCAACCATCAGATGTGTGATCCCATATTAGGCTTAGAGCAAAAAAAAAAAAAAAAATTAGAAAAAAAAAAATCAGGCCGACCTCTGATGTAGGTGGGCTACACCAAGGGAAATATTTGGGAGTGGAGTCTACCCTAGATTTTTATAGGGCCCACCGTGATGATTATATGCAATCCACTATAACCATTAGATGACACACTAAAACTTAGGCTTTGGGCTTAAAAATCAGGCCCATTCGTGATTTAGGTGGGCCACACCAAGGGAAACATTTTGGAGGGCGAGTGTTGCCCTGCATACTGTTTCTAATCATTGGTCCACCTGAATCATGGATGGGGCTGAGTTTTTGGCCCTGGGCCAAACGTGGGGAGACTCAAGTGATGGTTGGGGTGGTGGATTTCACATAAAGACTACGGCAGGCCCACCCGAGTGGGCAACTCCTTTTCCTTCTCTCCCTTGTATTTATTAGCATTAATTAATCATTAATAAATAGCCAATTTCTAAGCTGGTTAGATGTGTGCACACACACCCACACCCACACACCCACCTACTCTCAACCGATTGGACTTGAGTGGACTCTATATTATAGAGCAGGTCACAAGTCCAACCAGTTGGACCACAAGTTACGGCCCACCCAATGGATAACTTCCTACCTGTTAAGTGCATGTGACATCCAACCCATCCAATAGCTTGGCCCCACCATGAGAATCACCTTATGCAAAATCAGCCCCTATCCACTCATCAAATGGGCTACGGCATAGAAAACATTGTCTAGCCATTGATAAATAGAAAAATACAAGTGTAGTCTACTCGATGAGAGGATATGAATGATTTTTTCTCTAGGTGATCCTTGTGGTTTGGGCAAGCTATTGGATTGGTTGGATGTCGCATGCACTTGACAGGTGGGAAGTTATCAGCTGGGTGGACCGTAACTTGATCACTGAATACCAATGTGGGTGCTGGTACTGAAGATTCTCCCACTCTAATAGAGTCCACTACCTGGTATTGATCAAATCTGTTTATCTCATCTTTGTGGTTTTTTTTTCTTTTCTTTTTCTTTTTCTATGGTAGAGTTTATGCCTCATCATCATCATCACCAAAGTCTTATCCCAGTCAATTGGGGTTGACTACATGAATTTTGTTCTGTTTGGATTCATGATGGAAATAATGACATCAGTTTGACGCCGGCTGCTACCCGATGCAACTGTCCTTTATCTGGGCTTGGGACCAACAATGAGAGACCAAAGCTTCCATAGGTGCAGTGTAAATGACTATTACATAGGTTGACCACAATCAAGCGCTATCTGTTAGTCTAGTACATAGGTCGATTACAATCAACGAGTTTGGTAGAGTTTATGCATCAACAAAATTTATTTTTTCAATCATGTCTATTTAAGAATGATGGGCTCCAGCTCAGTGTCTTGTTACCAAGTATTTGGTTGACCTCCCATGTAGAGCGCAAGGAACAAGTAGAAAAGGCAGAGGAGCAAGAACGCCTAGAGAAAGAACAGGAAGAGAAAAAGCAAAGAGAAGCTGAAAAGAATAGCATTGAGCAAGAAAAGAAGCCCACAGAAACTCCGCATGACGAGACAAAGGACACTGTGGGTGAACTTACAGAGACATTGGACCAGGTTAGTCTCATGTCCCCATTCATTAGTCTAGATGCATGCTACTAAGTACTAACTCGTATGAACTTATCAAGTAGTGTTATCTTATGCCATTGGAACTTTGTTTCATGTGCTGCTTGGACCATGACAATAAAAAGGCTGAAGAGACTCCACGTGATGACATGCAGGATAATGTGGGCAAACTGCCGGAGACATTAGATCAGGTTAGTCCCCTGATCTAATCATGATTCAACCATCTTTATATCATTCAAGCTCTTCAATCAAGATCATGGTCTTTTGTGTTTCTATGGGGCCACTGTTCCTCATTGCTAGTTATTTAGTCAAATTACTGATTCCTTTTAAGCTTAATTTTGTCTTATTTGGTGCTTTTATTATCACTAGCCTTATCAGAAAATTAAGGATGCCAAACTAGTGTGTAAAAATCTTGCTTTATTCCTCTGCATATGAATGTCTGTCTTTTGATTTTTTTACTTGATGTTAGTGGTCCAAATCTTTTTCATGTTATATGGATGCCACTGGACTATCAGTCATGGGAATAAGAACTTGAAAAATTGATTATGTATTTGAGACTAGATCTGGAGATGTATTATAGGGTCCTGATGCATTCAAAAGGGTATAATGTTTTGATCCAACCGGGCCATAAGAGTTGTGACAATGGTCTGATGGGCCCCTCCATCTATAGGTGATGCACCAAAAAGATCCCAGGTTGGAAGAGCTGGCCTATACAATATTATTCTTTTCTTATGGTCAATGATGTATTTTGTCATAGCTGTCCATTTGTTGGCCACCGATTGAAGGGTTAGAATCTTCAATCTGGGAGATGGGGGCATCCCCCATCCACAGTGGGGTCCATTGAATCTATAGGCTGGATCACGGGACAAAACTCCACATGCAGAAGTTTTTAGATCACCCAGTCCACGTCTGGGGGAAATTTTAAGTTATGGGACATGTGTTGACCTATGTGGAAGACTCTTCGATAATTCTCTCCCTCGAAGTGATGTTGACAATGCTTACTCTAGTGTGTTATGCTCAGCACTCCGAGCATCCTCCTCCGTGCTAGAGAGTTCAGATGCAGAGAGCATAGATCTATCTACCATGGAAAAGGTACCTCAGTGCATCAGTCCAGTGCAAGATTAATGATATTAAAAAATGGTTGCATGACGACTATTACATAACAGTAAAGGTGGGATCTATTACAAAATACATGCTGTAACACCCATTCTGAAAAGCAATGACCCGTAACGGGCATGTAACGGCCATAATGGCTGTTACGGGCCCATGATGGGCTGATACAGGGGGATTTCTGTTTGATACAAGCCCATAACGTTCCAATACGGGGTTGATACATTACGGTTTCTTCCTCAAATTTTTTTACGGGGTTGTAACAGCCACAAGGCTGGTTGTTATAACCATGTCTATTGTTATTGAATACCTTGGTAGTAATTCAGTGTTCGAAGTATTGGTATCACTACAAGTTTCGCTCGCTGGGGATACGGAAACAATATCGATATCGCTGATAATTGGAAATCCGAGGAAACATGGGAAAAATGGTGGAAATTTTTAGTGAAACTTTAGGAGATACTACAATACACATATTAGGAATAAAACATTGCAAAAAGAATGCATACACAATAAGTTTCCATTTAATGGGGGCTTGAGCCTTCTCAATAGCGCCTTGCCTAGTCTCCCTAATCCCTCTTAGGGATTTCTCCCTCTTCTAGGTACGTCCCCCATGTCTCCATCTTCGTGCAAGGGCTCCGTTGATGGTCTAAGCATCGACGATTCCAACCATGCTCTTGTGGAAGTTTGGGACAAGTTCTTCGAAGCAGAGGAAGCCTTCCAAGCAGCAAAAGAGGTAGTCTGTGTGGATTTTTTTGATGATGCTCTTGATGTCACGCCACTGCAAGCTGCTAGACAAATTCCTAAGGGTAACGTTGATTACCCAGCTTGCGCGGAGGACTTTGGTTCTCCTAGAGGTCTCAAGCAAATGTCGGAAGGCGAGATTAGCTGGTTCAGAGACATTGTCGATAGAGTGGGGATGTCAGTAGGGTTGACTTTTGGGGTAGAGGAGGATGATGTCCACGAATTCATGAACTTTGTTAGAGAAAGATGTCACAGGAAATTCTGCGGAGCAATGTAGCAGAAGGCTAAGTAGAAGATGCCTAAGGGATGGAGAGAATTGATGAGCCTGGAAAGTTCTGTCAATTATGATGCAGGTAGTTGCAGCTCAGGAAGGAAGGGGAGGGGATTTTGCATCAGTTTTTAATGAAGATTCTTTGTTGGAATATTAGGGGGCTGGGAAGCCGGGATAAGAAAGCTCAGGTGAAAGAAGTTTGCAAGAAATACAAAGTTGAGATCGTTGCCATTTTGGAAACCAGACTAGAGGCTTTTGATGATGAAATCCTATTGTCAATTTGGGGAATTAATAATAAAGGCTGGTTGCTTTGAACGTTGAGGGCTTGTCAAGGGGCATAGTGACAGCTTGGAACAAGGAAAGATGGTGCTTGGAGGCTTCACATGTGGGATCTTTCACGGTGTCGATAGTTCTTGGGGATACGGTGTCCTGATTCAAATGGTTATTCACATTTGTATATGACCCTTGCATCCCATCCAGTGTTTTAAATATCGACGATATCTGCCGATATATCCCACAATATTTCTTGTATCCCACCTGTGCGATACGAAACGCACAAGTAGTGGGATATATCCCACATGCTCGATCTTGTGAGCATTTTTTATTTTCAGTCTTTTTTTTTTTTTGTAAATCATGTTAAATCAGTGTTAAATTGTTACAAATCCATGATTTTTCATGTTTTGCATGAAAAATCATGGATTGGGAGCTTCGATTTTGAGATTTGGAGAAGAAGGACCAAGTAGCGGAAAATTGAAAAAAACTAAAATTTTCCCAATTTCTTGCAAATTGGTTGCAATCTTTGTGTCCAAACATAAAATCAAACGTGTATGTAACTTGATTTAGTGATCCTTCTTTTGCTTTTGAATGTATTGCTTGTGTTTCCACACGTCTTCTTACATTTATAAATTATATGAATAAACTTTGAATATACTTGCATCAATTCAGTTGGACAACGCATAGATTAGGACCCCATACAAGGAAAACCTATTTTGTGCACTTGTTTTTTGTAATGTTTTGATTTGTAAGTGTGTATTGATGTCTTTTTTAACAATCACTAAAATTTCTTTGAAAATGATCAATTTCCAATGTTTCGCCATGTTTCCAACATCAGCGATACATTACGCTATACAACCAATATATCCCACGCGATAACCGATACGTATCCATATCCCAAGGGTGTGATACGTAACGCAATACCGATATTTCGAACACTGATCCCATCTAGGAGACACCTGTTGTGGGCTGAATTGAATCTGATTAGATCTCTTTATGGCATGCCATGGTGCTTTTGGGAGGGGGGGCTGTTGTGTGTTTGAGGAGTGGGTTAGATAGGAATAAATGGTAGACATTTTGATGGGGGGTGCCAAGTTCATGTGGACTAATGGAAGGGAATCGCTGCTTCTAGCTCGTCTCGACGGATTTTTTCTCTCAGTAGATTGGGTGGAGAAATTCCCTCGGGTATGATCAAGAGGTTTACCAAGAACATGCTTAGATCATTGCCCTATTTTACTAAAAGTAGAGACAGAAAGCTGGGGCCCCAAACCTTTCCGATTTTAATGTTAAGGGCTTCGAGGAGTGGGTTAGACAGAAAGAAATGGTAGACATTCTGATGGGGGGTGCCAGGGAATTGCCGCTTCTAGCTCGTCCCGACAGATTTTTGCTCTCAGCAGATTGGGTGGAGAAATTCCCTCAGGTATGATCAAGAGGCTTACCAAGAACATGCTTAGATCATCGCCTTATTTTACTAAAAGTAGAGACAGAAAGCTGGGGCCCCAAACCTTTCCGTTTTTGAGTTGGCATGGCTAGAGGTGGACAGCTTCAAGGAAATGATCAAGGATTGGTGATTGTCCTTGGGTACAACCAGTGTTCGAAGTATCAGTATTTCTACAAGTTTCATTGGTCAGGGATATGGAAACAATATCGATATTGCCAATAATATGGTTGATAACCGGAAATGCAGGGAAACATGGGAAAAACGATGGAATTTTCAGCGAAACTTTAGGACATGTTAAAACGTATATATTTGCATATTTAGAAATAAAAAAATTGTAGAAAGAATGCATATATGATAAGTTTCCATTTAATGGGGCCTTAAAAGCATCCAACCTATTTAACCATCCAACATTCCATCCAAACATCCATCGATATTGCAAAATATCAACAACACATGATATTTCACTAAGAAACCATCAACAATTGTAAATGAAACAAAAGATTATGGTGTCAATATCGCGCGTGTTGCGATATCGATAATATCGAGATATTATCAATATTATCAATGACAAATTGAACACTACATACAAGCATTTGCCCATGATATTTTTTTTAAAAAAATTATTTTTAATAAACAAAATTTTGCTGATATCAATACGTTGGCGATATTATTGAAATATCGTCGATACATTTATGATACAAGCATTACCTAGAATTTACATAGTCAAAAATATTGGCGATACATTAGCGACATTGATGCATTGGCAATACGTGTGACGCCTAGAATTTACATAGTTGAAAATATTGGTGATTACATTAGTGATATTGATATGTTGGCGATATTTAGCGATACATTGCTAATACTTGAAATTTCTTATACTACAAGCGTTAGCGGTATCACTACCAGTGTTATCGGTATCATTGAGCCGGAGATAAAGATAATATCGGAGATATTTTGATAATATTGGAGATAATTCAAACACTTGTTTGAGGGAGTTCCATCTATATATTCTTATTCATTTTAGTCTTATGTGTAATTTCGAGGCACAAAATCTCTGTTTGTCTTGCTCTTTCAATAAATTGTGTCACCTTTTTATGCGGTGGGTATGTGTCAAATCCACGTCATGATTGACACTGATCAAGGACTGAATCTGTCAAGCAACTACAACGTAAAAGAACAGAATCCTCCAAGATGGCGATCCACGAGTGACTCAAGGGACAATCAGATCCAATCTAAAGAACAAGAGAAGGGAATCCACCCTTTCTTCCTCCTTTTCTTAAAGAGAGAAAAATTATTTCTTTAATTCACCAAAACTGAAAATTACAAAGGCGGAAAGACCCTCAGCTTAACTTTATTAATTCATCACAGACTAATAGAATATAAAAATACCAAAATACCCCTAACCTTAAGCAAGTAACTAAAGCAACAAACCGGGTTTTGGGCCCGTGCATCCCACAATCAAGTGCACATGTTTTCCACCCCGATTGAATGCATAGACCAGACCCTCATGCAAAGAGTCAGAATTTAGTGCCTCCAAGGCCCTGATTATCAGCTTTTCTATGGTCATGGATAAAATGGACTTTGGTCCCATTTTGCACTGCATCACCTTTCTATATACCTATCTACTATGTCGTCATCATCATCATCATCATCATCATCATCATCATCTACGTGTTATCCCAACCAATTGGGGTCAGCTATGTGAATCCTGTTCTGCCATCCCTCTCTATCAAGGTCCAAATCCTCAGCTCTCTCTCTCTCTCTCTCTCTCTCTCTCTCTCTCTCTCTCTCTCAGTGTGTGCGTGCGTGTGTGTCTGTCCGTCCGTCCGTCTATCTATCCCTGTATGCGCACGCGCGTTTGTGTGTGGTCCTCCTTTTTTTCTTTGTTACGAAGATATTTGTCTCTTCATACTTTCTCGTCTTGTCTAAATGCTTGTCATTTGAGTTCACTAGTTCTCCTCCCATTTTCCTATCCTTTTTTCTTTGACAAGTATCCTTTTTGCAAAATAATAAAAAGGTCAAGAAGATTGGCTGGTTCTTAAAAGAAGTTTATGTTTAGTATGTATCTGATCACAAAACTTTTGCCAATCTTCCAGTTAAAACCCAATCTCAATTTGCTGGGAGAATGGCTAGGATGATGATGATGATGATGAATTGATGATGTCTGAAAAGATGAAGGCAAATGCTAGGATGATGATGATGACTGAAAAGATAAAGAAAGGCCATGGGCCTTATTGCAAGTAGTTTTTTTTTTTTTTTTTTCTTTTTTTCTTTCTAATTGTTGATTTTCTACCTTGATAATAGCATGCGGCAGAAGACAATGGTGATGCTGTCGATGAAGCTCAGATGAGTGATAATGCTGAAAGTGAAGCATCTCCCATCCATGCAGCAAAAGAGGTTCTGGAAAGTTCTTCTGCCTGTGGTCCTCATTCTGCTAACACATTTTATTGATCACAACAGTGGTTTAATGTTCTTTTCCTTTTACAATTGCGAAGGTGCACCTGGATGCTCCAATGAACTGAACTTCAATCCATTCAATTGGAAACCCCAGAGTGGCATGTCACTATTTTGTATTGCTGATGATAACCCAACCCATACTGCCATTACACGCCAATCATGTTGGACTTGGAATGGCAGTAATTACAGTTTGGGGGCTACTACCTCATTATGAATGAAGTGTGGTTTTCTCCATTTGGGTTATTTCACTCTTTATTGAATTGACTGATTAAACTTCAATCCAAGTGGAGCCTAATTGTTCGGATATTTTTGTACTCTTTCTATAGCAGGCAGTAGAAAAAGACAACACTCTTGTCAAAGATGAAACTGGTCATGATGCTGGAACTGGAAGTGGGGCATCTTCCAATCATGCAGCAGACAAGGCAATGGGTTTTTTTTTTTTCCATTCTACTCTTGATTCAGTTTATCAACATTGTTATAAGAGGATGGTGGATTTGTTACTAGGAATGCATTTGCTCTCATTGTTCGAGCATCTAATTTCACACATATTTACCAAGAAAAGAGTTTGTGGCATTGAGTAGCATGCTGGTGTTTGGTTTATTCCAAATTCGAGTAGATGATTGTGTGAGAAATCATACTATCCCTTTGGCTGAGGCGCATTGATATAAACGATGTTTGATAGGAACCCAAGGGATGCACCTCCATCTATGTAGCAGGGATAGTCAATATTTTAACTTCTAAAAAATTACTGTCAGAATAGACCTGCTAGAAACAATGTTAGGCACATCCAAAACTGCAAGTCCATTAAAAACCAGAGCTACATATTACAAATAAAAGCCTGATTTTCATGTTCTTTCCATTTCTTGTGTTCTTTTATAAATTTTGGATGGAGGAAGGAGATGATCCTTTTAAAAGAAAAAAAAGAAGAAGAATAAGAGAGGAAGGAGATGATCCTCAACCAAAGAATGTGCATAGTGTCCTTGAGCTTTTAGTTTGTACAGACAGGTTCCATGGTTAATGATCCATACTGTGTAGTTGATGAAACCCACCACAGATTGGTGCTGCCCAAAAATCTATCCATCCAGTTCAGGTCCTTTCACCTTTTTCTTTTCCAGATTGATGTGGACCAATGTTTTATTATTCTTAACCATCCATTTGCAGGCCAGCCATCGAAGGGCTAGGGTTGTTCTGATGGGGAGACAATTGGGACATGGTCCATCAACTTGGGTGATGGGGCCCATCATATCAACATTTTGGATCATTGAACCAAGGCCCTACTTGGGAAAGAAAGGACCAAGGCTATTGTATTTATCCACGGCCTGAGGAACATATGATTCCTTAATACAGTTGCATGGTAGCACTGGAGTAATGTAGTTTGAACATGTTCTTCAACGGAAAGCTAACTTTCTAAATGCAAGTGAATTTCTTATGTGCATTTGCAGGAGGAAGATAAACCTGAAAATACTGAAGGGTTATCTAGAGAAGAGCTTGGCCGTCTTGTAGCTTCTCGCTGGACAGGAGAAAATGCTGGTCAGAAAACTAATGAATTTGGTGATGCAAAAGAGGAAGAACATGAAGGCAGTTCGCAGATCCCAGATGATACACAGGATGAAGACTATGATCGCTACACTTCAGAGGACGAAGATGACCGAAAGAATGCTTATGATGAAACGGAAGACAACGACGTGGATGATGAGGATGAAGAAGGAGAGCACGAAGATCCTCACCCCTCATATGACACTGACGTGGAAGACAGAAGTCACAGAACTGACTTTTCAGGTATGTGAACTTGTTTCTCTTTGAAGCTCTTGTTGGTGCATCTGTACACAAGTAATGTCCTGATGCACCTCTTCTGTGCAAGTGGGCCCTATGTTTCATTGATCCAGACCATTGATCTAAAAGGCCCCAGCGTAGTTGTATGACTCTTCTATCAAGGTGGTTATCCTGCTTTAGCTTCATTCTTTAGACTCATGCTCTTGCTCTCACTCCCAAGGCCTACACTGGTTAACATTGTGAAGCAGATGCTTCCTTGCTCTGGCATGTGGATCCGCTCCCGCTTCCCCTTATGCTTTGTGCATCCAAGGGCCCTCAAAACTATCCCAGATCATGTGATCCTAACCTTTAATCGGTGGAGTCCGATAACTAGATAAGAGAAATACAACAACGGTCCGAAAAAAGGTGAAGTATTAGATGGCTAGGATCTTCATATCTGGAAGATCTTTTGGGCTTGTCTTGTAGACATTTTTCTTTAAAACAAATAACTGAAGGTTTCATGAAAAAGAATTGCAAAAAGCTAATAGAAGAACGAACAAGATGTTAATGACTGTGGATGTGGGCTGTACCACTATATGACCCACCTGGATGAACGAAATAAGGGGCCATACTGTGGTATGACCCACTTAATCTTGAGTTTAGTTCCTGTTTCTCTTTATTTAGTCAATTAGGCACACTTGATATTAAAATGTCATATTGCAAGTGAGGGGTAGTTCTGGGATTTTTATTTTTGAACTTAATATAAAAGAGCCACGTAGCCTAAGAACATCGATTGAACACAGCATGACCCAAGAGTCACCCAAGAGGCGGAGGATACCAGTGGATGTGGGCTGTTTCTCTCTCTCTCTCTCTCTGAACTTAATATAAAAGAGAAAGCGGGGGCACACAACCCTTATTCTATTCTCTCTCCATTCTCCTTTTCTCTCCTCTATTCCTTTTCACTTTTATATAATTCTACATGGTGTCAAAGCACATTCTACTCTGTTTTGCACCATTTTCTTCTCTTCTATCTTTTCTATTTCATGAATTCTTCTTTTTCTTATCTCTCTTGTGCGGAAAGTTCTCTAAGAAACCTAGGGTTTCTTCTTCTTCTTCTTCTCTTGTTGTTGTGTTGGGCCTTTGTAATGGTCTGCGTGTAAGAGGGTGGATGCTGATCATTGCTCCTCTCATGTTTGGTTGCAACGGATAGGTTGACTGTTTTGTCAAGCATGGTGTGTACCTCATATGAAGCGTGCAATTGAACATTCTTATATCTGGAAGAGTCAGCCCTTATTCGTGTAAGCACTGTGAGAATAATTTCTTCTTCCATTGGAGATGACGGGTGATCAAAGATCTGGGTTCCTGAATCCATTTGATTTTGTAGGAATTCAAATAACCTTTATGAAACTAAGGGGGTGTTTGGCGCAGGGTATTAGATGGGATTAGGTGGGATAGAATTGCATTTGGTCCCGTGCAATTCCATCCAGCATTTGGAGAGGATGGGAAAGGTTGGGATTAGGTGGGATGGAATTGCATTTAGTCCCATGGAATTGCATTTGGACCCATGCAGGATTTCCATGGATTTTGAAATCCACTACACATGTGGGCCCCACATTGATGCATGCGTTTATCCATGACGTCCATCCATATACACCATTTACACGTGACATTCTGGTTATATATGTGTACAAGTGAACGACATCCATTGTGAATTTGGTCCATTGATTACAATTCCATGGTCCACCAAACATGATTTTGCTTAATCCGGTGTTTTCCCATATCAAAAATTTTATCCCAAACATGGGATTAGATGACTACAATGCCATGGTATTTCCAGACATGAAATCATTGTGCAATAATGATATTAATCCCATCTAATACAATTCAATACCATTCAATTCCATGGACCAAACACGCCCTAAATGGAGGAGACTATCTCCAGTGGTCTAAATTGATTCAAGTGCTGCCAATGATGATGCTCCGTCCACTATATCTTTATCTAAGCTTGTTGATCCAATCACTCCACCTACATCTCCTAATATATCTGATATCCCTATTGCTCTATGAAGCATTTGCCGACCACCCTAGCTCCAAATTGTTTCTTTTCAGTGTTTGTCGTCCACTTTCTGTAGATTTACCCTATCTTTATTATTTCATTTTGTTCCCAAGTCATAACAAGAAGCCATGTCACATAAGGAGTGGAAGAAGGCTATGGAAGAAGAAATGATTGCACTTTTATTAGAATAACACTTGGAGGCTTACTATTCTTTCCATCGGTAAACATACTATTGTCATCGGTGTGTGTATACCATTAAATTTCAGCCATATGGCTTCCTTGAATGATTGAATGTTGCATAGTTGGGATAGACTCTCAGCATCGACTATACTGAAACATTCTCTCTAGTTGCAAAGCTTAATTCCATTCACGTCATTCTGTCTATTGTTGTTAATCATGGATGGCCCCTCTTTTAGTTTGATGTTAAAAATGCCCTTCTTCACAGTGATCTCACATAGGAGGTCTATATGAAGCAACCACTTGGATTTGTGGCTTAGGGAGAGTCAGACAAGGTTTGCAAACTAAGGAAGGCGATTTAAGGATTGAAGTAGTTTCTGCGTGAATGGTTTGATAAATTCAGTAAGGTTGTGTTGGCCTACGGTTTCGTTTAAAAGTCATGCTGATCATTGTCTTCATACTGAGAGGCGCATAAGGTCTGATTGTATTAATTGTATATGTAAATTACATTGTGGTTACAAGAAGTGATAGTAGAAGAATTGAGGATCTTAGAAAGTATCTTCAATGTTACTTCCTAATGAAAGATTTGGGTATCTTTGATATTTCCTTGGGTTAGAAGTTGTGAGATCAAAGAAAGGAAATATGTTTTGGATTTGCTCAAAAAAATATTCCTGCTTAGTACTAAGCCATATGATATACAAATGGATCAAAATCATAAGCTGTTAGTAATAAAAAAGATGTGGTCAAAGACCTAAAAGGTATAGAACAGTGGTCGGAAAACTTATCTACCTAACAATCACTAGCCCAAACATATCTGATGTTGTGACTTGTGAGTGTGGTAAGTTAGTTTACGAGTTTTCCTAGGGTGCCTCACATGGATGTGGTTGTTCAGATTTTGTAATATCTTAAGAGGAGCAACATGCCAGGAATTTTTATATAGAAGAAATAATAATCATCTTCAAGTTATGGGATATTTTGATGCAGATTGAGTAGGCTCCTTGACTGGTAGGCAGTCTAATATGTTTGTGGGAAGAAATTTGGTTACATGGAAGAGTAAAAAAGCAGAGTGTTGTTGCCCGATCATGCGTTTATGAATAATATAGGGCGATGGCTCATACCACTTTGCAAGCTCATGTGGATTAAGAAACTATTGCAAGATATGGGTTTTGCAGTGAGCCTACGAATGTAGTTATTTTGTGATAATCAAGCAGCCTCGCATATCGCAAACAATCTAGTTTATCACGAGAGAACCAAGCATATTAATTCTACTGTCACTTCATATGTGAGAAGGTTTTTAGTAGGTTGTATGTTTGGTCTCAAGATCAACTTGCTAATGTGTTCACCAAAGCTTATGACTGCAATTATTTTGCACGTATTTATTCCAAGCTAAGCATTGACGATATCTATACTCCAACTCGAGGGAGAGTATTAATGACTATGGATGTGGGCTGTACAATTGTACGACCTACCTAAATGAATGAAATAAGGTGTCGTATAGTGGTACGGCCTACCTAGTCTTGAGTTTTAGTCCTTGATTCTCTTTATTTAGTTAATTAGGTACATTTAATAATAAAATGTCATATTGTAATGGGTAGTTTCGAAATTTGTTGCTTTTTTAATATAAAAGAGAGTAGGCGCATGTAACCCTAATTCTATTCTCCTTCTCCATCTCTTTTCTTTCCTTTTTTCTATTTCTTTTCACTTCTACATAATTTTACACAGAAAAACACTAAGATAGGAACCCATGCCAATTACTTAATCAAATAGAGAAACACAGAGGGAAACTGCTCGGCTGCTCCCAACTGTTACATCTCTCCTTCCAAAGAATAGGCCCTGGATTGCTGCTGAAATTTGATGCCAAAATAGCCCATAGCCTTTGATTTTGTCGATGAGAGCAGCAGTGGAAATTTGCCTGTCCTTGAATAGTCTGTCGTTCCTTTCTTTCCAAACCTCCCAACAGATGGCATATGAAGTCAAGTTCCATAAAGCCTTTCAATTACCGCTGATTGGGGATCTTCTTCAATTAAAAACTCCTCCAGGGATGCACTTCTAGCCCAAGACGTCCCAAACTCCGTGAGGAAGAAATGTCATATCTTTGACACAAATGGACAATGAAGAAGCAAACGAGCCTTATTCTCTATGTTGCTTTTGCACATAATGCACCTATTGGGTTGGCCATACTCCAACTAATAGGCTTATCCACTGTCAAGATTTTATGATGGATCAGTAACCACATGAAAGCAACCACTCTCGGTGGAGTTGGAGACTTCCTCCAACTCTAAAGGATCTTCCTGCCTAACTAAGAGGCAACTTTATCATCTATTCGCAGGGGTAGATATTTGACCGTGAATTTACTTGACTACTCCCACCCCCAAATTCTTTCATCTGTGACGAGAGGCAATAACCTGCTAGTCTAAAGGATAGTAACAAAGATTGCAAGTTTCTCATTCTTCCTCTTTCAAGTTTCTTCATAGTAGGATGTTCCATGATAAGCTGTCCCTTCTAATTTCTGCAAATCCTTGATCAAAATATCTCTCCTTCACCAATCTATATAGCGAAGGGAAACTGGATGCTAGAGGACGGCTACCTAACTAGACATCTCCCCCTAGTAGGATAGATTCTCTGTTATTCACTGTGAATCTAAATCCTTCCATGAATTTCTACCCTCATGGCTTGGATTTCCACGAATGTCGTCCCTCACAACTTGGATTAATCTCCCATTTCAACGATGTCTTTCCAAATTCTGGACGCAGGCATCCTATTTTGGTATGACTAGATCCCAACCTTATTTGTTGCCTTGTACTTCTCAACAATTACCTCATGCCATGGCACCTCTCTTTCCTTTCTGAAGTGCCACCACCATTTACTAAGCAATCTTCCATTCCTTTCCTGGACCTTGCTAATACGTAGGCCCCTGCTTCCTTCACTTTTTGGACTATCTCCCATTTCACTAAGTGGAAATTCTTCTTGGCTGTGGTAGACCCCCCATAAGAATTGTCTTTTGAATTTTTTCAATTCTATCTACCACAAATGCTGGGAACTTCTTATGGAGCTCTTAGATTTGTCACCCATCAGAGCTTCTTCGAACCTTAGTAACCTGTCGGTAGAGCTGTACACGAGTCGAGTATCGCCCTACTTGTACTCGGCTGTTAACGCTCAAGTCCTGCTTGTACTCGGCTCTACTCGGCCAACGAGCATGGACTCCCTGCTCGTACTCTACTCGCCCGAGTACGAGTAGAAAACGAGTCGAGTCGAGTCCGAATTTGAGCCTAATTCGAGCATGGTTTTCGAGCAACGAGTTCGAGCTTTGAGCCGAGTTCGAGTTATAAATTAAGATTCATTTGAATTTCAATTGGAATTCGAAGTTAAATGAAACAATAAAATATATAAAATGCACATAATTTATGATTTAAAAACTTCGATAATTACATTAACATATTTACATTACATTTTCAAAATGACAATTTATAACCAATAACCTCCATAAGAGGAGTGCCTTCCTGTATTGTCATCTGATCCATCGGAACTGCTATCTATTTTTTCATATACAAATTGGTTCACTTCCTCTGAGTTAGAAGGCGAAGAGATATTTCCTTCATGTTCTTTTACACTTTGAACTAGATTTTTCAAATTTGCTTTACGTGAAGAATTGTATGTAGTACCCAATGCCTTATAAAATTCACCAAGACGGGTCAGGAATTTGAATTTGTTACTCTTTTTCTTCTTCTTGTTTGTCGCACTCGAGTAACTCGACCCTGCTTCAACATCGTGTTGTCTTTGACTCGAATATCGCTGAAGTCTAGAAACATCTTCCATACTGCGTTTTAAGGCGAGTTGGAATTGTTCTTCCTCCAAAGCTTTTATTCTGGCTTCCTCTGCATCTTTTGTAGATGTCATTCGTGTACTAGATCCAGAAGCAGAAGGTTTGGATGGAGTGAAAGGTTTTCTATTCGAATCTAACAGGACTTGAAAAAGAATTTGGATATCCTTAGGGGCATTGGGGCATGGTTTTGCATCACCACCTCGACATGACAAGTGTAAGCGAAAGCGATTAGTCTTGTTCACAAACTTTGCGCCACACAAACCATACTTAATCTTTGTTTTTCCAAACCTTGGTGGTGATTCAACCAGGGAAGCGTAGTCCCAGATGTTTGTCGATGGGTCTGATGATGACATATCTACACTCAATTTTTAATATAAAAAAATCAGAATATTGATAAATAATTTGAACTTGATATAGGAACAAAAGAAAGCAATATAAATGTATCAAAATTAAAAAAAAAAAGCAAATGAACAGGCATATTTAAATAAATATCAAAGATTCAAAGTCTTCCAAACCACATTCCAAAAGGACCAACACTTTCATGTTTGCAGTTGTAGTGAAATAATATTACAGATCATTCAACTTTCAACCAAAAAGAATTGAAAAATCGAAAATAGTTACTGATCTGCAGGTAGAGACTCGTCACGAATCTCAATCTCCTCTTCTTCATCATCATCATTCATATCTCCTCCCCATATCGGGCGCAACCAATCTTGCGTACAAATCAACGCTTCAACTGTATTTGGCGAAAGTGAGCTTCGATACTTGCTCGCAACCCTGCTCCCTGTGCTGAATGTGGATTCTGATGCCACTGTTGAAATTGGTATTGATAATATCTCGTGCCATCACAGATAATGTAGGGTATTTTGATTCACTAACCCTCATCTTCCACCATTCCAACACATCAAATTCAGATCGCATTACGATTGGCTCCTTGAGGTACATTTCTAGCTCTAATTTCTTAGTATCAACTCTCATTCGTGCTTGTGCCAAGTATGATATATATTCATTTACCACATCCGGATTACCAGGTACAAAAATATCCGCATCTCTACTTTCTTCAACACCCGCTGCAGGTAAAGTATTAACATACGATTTGTACAAATCTCCAAGGGCTTGACGAACCTTAGACGTTTCTGCTGCCGCTCTTTCAGTAGGATAAAGCTTCATGAAAATAAAGCTAACCAACCCCATATTACAACGAGGATTAAGAACAACTGTCAAGGACATCAACAGATGACATTCGTCCCAGTATTTATCAAACTTCGTCTTCATACCAACTGTCATTTGGCGTATGAAGTCTGGACCCGCACTGGCATTTTTCTGTAGAGCATCCTTAATCTTCCAAAGAGACGGAAGAAACAGATTCGCGGTTGGATACTGATTCCCAGAAAAAATCTTCGTGCACTCGTAGAAAACTTTGAGAAATGTGTGAACTTGTTGTGCTTTGGCCCAATCATCTGTGCTCGCCAACTAAGAATACGTTCTGTCATGCGCCGCGTATTCAGGAAATGCAAGCTATAATTCCATTGCCGTATCTAACATTTCATAGGTCGAGTTCCGACGTGTACATACATCCAACTTCAACGCTTTTTTAGATGGGACATTGAAACATTGGATGATGTCATTCCATACACTCAGTCTCGATGGCGACCCCCTTATATATTTCACACTTTCTCTTATGTTCTCTATAGTGTTGTCAATTTCTTTCAGCCTTTCTTGTACAATCAAATTTACAATATGGGCACAACATCTGACCTGGAATATTTTTCCTTCAAAAAATAAATTTCCTGTAGCCCTGAACTGGTTACGTAAGCATGGAACGACACTGTCATTTCCTGAAGCATTGTCTAAAGTTATTGCTGAAATTTTCTTCTCAATGCCCCAACCTTTTAGACAACTGTAGATACAATCTGAAATACGTAAACCAGTATGTGGAGGAGGAAGGCTGCGGAAGTTCAAAATTCTCTTGCATAGTTTCCAATCCTTTTCGACATAGTGAGCGGTTAATGAAATGTATCCTTTTCTTTGATTGGACGTCGTCCATAAATTAGACGTCAAAGCTATTCTGGACACTGAAGCCAAAACTTCTTTCAGTTTCATCTTCTCCTTTGCGTACATCTTCATGCACACTCTCTGTACTGTGACGCGGGAGACATTCTCGGCCCGAGGGTTAAAGAATCGACAGGAAGCCCTAAACCCTTTACTTTCTATCATTCTGAAAGGTTTTTCTTCCAGAATCAATAATCTAGCATACCACTCATTCAGCTTCACTTTGTGAAACTTATGAGTGGACACTACGCCTTAGGAGTCGGCACCTTCTGACTTCGTAAATGACAGCAACTGTTGGCCGGGAGGAGGGAGTCTTGATCTCTTAGGACACGTCTTCAAATGTCTAATTAGATGTGTCGTAGATCCTCCTGCAATCTTGCTGAATAACCCTTTGCAGTGATTACACTTTATCTTCTGTACACCGTTAACTGTCACATCTTCGAAATCATCCCACACTGCTAATCTCTTCTTCTTCCCTTTGCATGCAGTTGACGTGTCTGTGTCTCCCTCTACGATTAGAGGAGATGTGGCGGATGCACCCATTTCAGGGGTATTTGGGCTTTCGTCTTGACTAGTTAGCTATAAAATAAAGTTCTCGATATCTTATACGGCTATACCTAGAGGGCTAGACGCCTAGACCGCTAGATGGGCATACTTAACTATCTAAATCAGTCACCCATTCAAGGTTGGATAGATTGTAATGCCTTCATTTTCCAATTTAAATGCTACGCCGAAATTCCGGCAGCATCTCCTCTTATCTCTCCAGAATATATTAATCTTATATTTAATTCTCATGTCAATCATTAACACAAAGTGTGGACATGTAACGACAGAAATAAATACATGAAATATATCCAGAGAAAAAGGAGAGACAAAACCAGAATAGGCATATGCATTTAAATTGGAATAGATGAAGACATTACAATCTATCTAACCCTGAACTGTCCAAAAAAGGACAATTTGAGAATTTCTATGCATCCAAGAACACACTGAATCTATGTCTGGCAACATAGAAATCCTCAAATGGGCAACTGATTATCTTATACTACAACTAGAAGAATAAAAATAATAATAAAACCTAACAATCAAACAATAAATGAATTGAAAGTGCAATCTGAAAGATGAATGCTAAGTGTAGCAACTTGATATATAGTACATGCTGTACAATATGATATAATGTACTGTGTATGATATAAAATATGATTGCATGCATGCCACACAATCTGATTCATCTGTTTGTTAGGGCCCGTCACGGATTGCATATGATTCCAAAGAATCACTTTTGTTTGGCAATCATAACTATCCATTCATGGCTTGGAAAAGGGATGGCTACAGAAAATAAGGCTAAATCAAGAATGGATTGGATCATCTAATCAGTGAAATTTTTGTGTGGTGACCGGTGATCCCTGAAATGTGTTTCAAGTATAATAGACAGTTCAGATCGATCAGTGGCCTGTCCAAGTGAACAAATGCAACTAGGAGCACTATAACTTACAGTGCACTGAAAAAGCATTGAAGCATTTCTCTTTAAAATAAAGGATAAAACTAGCTGATTAGCTCCCAAGCATGTCATGCCTGTCTAGCATTTGGGCCATGCCAAACAAAGGTGGGCCTATCATGGGGATCACCTTTTATAAAAATCAGGCTAGTCCACACTTAAGGTGGGCCACATGTACACCGAATCAGACCACCTGGGTGTCCAATTTAAACCGTCCGTTCTCTCAATAGTGTAAAACTGCAACTCCCTCCATTTAAAAAAAATTACATTCTCATACATTCAACTGATTGAAAGCCTTTATTAATCAAACCACCTTACTCTTTCTTCCCACTTCCAACCATCAGACTCATACATGATCATCATCTTTCCTTAAGTTAGAAAATGACTATTAGATGAAGCCCATGATTTAAACCTCAGGAAAAAAAAAAGGTACAGTTTGCATGCTATTATTTGCATCATATTGCATAAATCAACATCATATTATTTGCATGCTATTGCATAAATCAAGGTACAGTTTTCTACCTTAAACAGGCCAGGGACGAGCTGCAGCAGGGATAGGGGCACCGGGCAGGGCTGTAGGGCAGGGACGGGTTGCGGATAGGGTATGGAAGTGACGAGCTGCGGACAGGGCAATGTGAGTGCCTGAGAGAGAGAGAGGGAAGAAGAAGGGTAAGGGAGAAGGCGACCGGGCAGGGTACGGATTCCCGGACGGTCGCTGTGGCCGTGCAGGTTAGGGTTTTTGGGTTTTTTTTTTTTAATGGGAACGTCGGAACGACCGAACAAGAGAGAGACTACCACCGGACAGGGGCACCGGGCAGGCAGGGACAAGCGTCAGGGACTAGCTCCGCCCAACAGGTGAGTGAGGGAGAGGGAGAGAGAGGGAAGAAGAGGGATTGGCCGGACGGCGGACAACACTGGGCAGGGTCACAGCCTCACAGTCACAGGGGAACGAGAGGAGAGAGAGGGAGAGTATTTTCGAACGGGCGCTGGGAGGGAAGGAATTTGGGTTTTTCGAACGGGCGGGCTGCGCTGTGAAAACGACGGGCGAAAAGGGGGGTGTAGGGTTTTTTGTTTTTTGAGATGGATATATATACACCCGAGTACGAGTCGAGTACCGAGTCGAGTACGAGTCAAGTACCGCCCAACTCGTACTCTACTCGAAAGCACAATGAGTATACAAAAGGTGCTCATGCTCCGCTCAAACTCACGATGAGTCGAGTCGAGTCTAGTTATTCCGAGTCGAGTCGAGCGAGTACCTGAGTATAATCTGCTCGTGTACAGCTCTACCTGTCGGATCCCTCTGCTCGGTGTCCTCTCCCTGTCATCTATGCAAGCCTGTGTGGAGGGTTTAGTGGAGGCCATTCAAAAGAAGAGGTGGGTGAAGGATGTTATGCACCATACGTGGAAGCTTGTAGGAGTGGTTTTTGGTAACCAAGATGAAGATTACATCGTGATGTTTAAGCTGGTGGCCGAAAGAGGCATTAGGATCCTGGGTGTTGGTCCCTCTGTTTGTTCTCTAAGGTCAATTAAGGGGTGCAGGGCCTTGGATTAGATCCTGATGTTTAGTTGGATGTTATTCCTCATAGCTAGAGGAAGGGTAGAGGGATTAGGTTGTTTCCCTAATGAAGATCATTCCCTGGAACGTCAGGGCTTGGGTTGCCCCCTTGAGTAATCTCAAGTTAAAGAAATTTGAAAGAGATCAAAAGTTGGCCTCATTGCTATCTAGGAGACTAAGCTTCCTCGTGTTGATGAGAATATGGTTCAGTCTATTTGGAGTTGTCATGATGCGAATTAGGTGTCCCTGGATACCATTGGTTCTGCAAGGGGTGTCTTGGTTTTGTGGGATGCCTTGCGCTAGTGCAAAGGGGACAATTGGGTGGGTCTATTCTCAGTCAATGCAGTCCTCTAGGAAATCTCCGCAGGTTTTAAGTGGTCTTTTTTTAGAGTTTATGGCCATGACTGACCATCGCTCTAGGGTGGTTTTTGGGATGAATTGTCTTTAGTTTGGGGACTTTAACATCATTCATTTTTTTGTTCGAAAAGTGCTTGGGGGGTCGGGTTTCCTCCAGCATATGTTCCTGAGGGGGTTGGGAAACACAATCTCGTGGATCTTTCCATGGGGGGTGATTAAATACACTTGGTCAAATGGTCGTTCCCCTCCAACCATGTGCTTGTTGGATAGATTCTTGGTCTCTCCGGGTTGGGTTCAACATTTCCCTTTTGCTCATTAGTCTGGTCTCCCCAAGCCAGTCTTGAATCACTTCCCTGCCCTATTGGAAGTTGATGAGCTAAATTAGGATCCTAAACCGTTTAGATTCTAGCCAGCTTGGGTCAAAATGGAGGGTTTCCATGCCATGGTTTATAATTGGTGATCTTCTTTTGTGGTGAATGGTAGGCATGGTTTTAAAATTTTTAAAACGTTGCAAATGCTGAAAATTAAACTCAGGGAGTGGCATTGGGAGATCTTCGGGCTCAGAGAGGAGATGGCTTCCTTGCTAAGCGAAATCTAAATGCTAGATATCAAAGGGGAATGAGGCCCTCTTTCAGAAGCCGAATTGTCTCAGATAGACAAATTATCTTCTGACTATTTCAACCATCTTCAGGAAGAGGAAATAAAATGGAGATAGTGGTCCCATGCAGTCTAGTTAAAAGATGGAGTTAAAAATACTAGAGTTTTCCACGGAATAGCTAGTGCCAGGGCACTAATGCAGGAACATTTTCACATCGGGCTCGAGTGGGGTCACTTGTGGGATGCAGGGGCATACTCGGCGTGGGTGAGGCCCATGGGGGAGGTCTCGTTTTTGAGACTCCTCGCCGGGGGTGATTAATGCACATTTCACACCAGGTTCGAGTGGGGTAGCCTGTGGGATGCAGGGACACAATCAGGGTGGGCGGCCCGTGTGAGGTACCTATGTGATTTGGGGCCCACGAGGGGGGTTCGGCCGAGGTCCTAACCCATGAGATGTGGGGCTTGGGCTATGAGATAAAATGATTAATTTGCCATACTCTAACAGTTCGAGCTTTTAGATCAAGTGGTTAATTGTCCTGCATCAAATTGGTATCAAAGTAGGAGGTCTCGTGTTCGAGACTCCTCACCGGGGGTGATTAATGTGCATTTCACGCCGAGTTCAAGTGGGGTAGCCTGTGGGATGCGGGGACACTCGGGGTGGGCAGCCCGTGTGAGGCAGTACCCATGTGATTTAGGGCTCACGAGGGGGGTTCGGCCGAAATCCTAACCCATGAGATGTGGGGCCTGTGCTATGAGATAAAGGGATTAATTCGTCATACTCTAACAATTCGAGCTTTTAGAGCAAGTGGTTAATTGTCTTGCATTAGGCGCGCTCTAATTCTATTTCCTCTCTAATGGTAGATGGGTGAGGGTCTCTAATAAAGATAGTATTACTGCTTTGATGGTGGATTTCTATTCTTGTCTTCTTTCGGATGATGGAATCAAGAGGCCAAAAGTAAAAGATCTTCTATTTGATAGCATTTCCTAGGAAGAAGCGGATTCACTTGAGAGCCCCTTTCTTCTTGATGAAATCAAAGCCACAGTTTCTAATATAGAAAGGGACAAATCGCCAGGGCCTAATGGGTTTCCTTTGGCCTTTTTCCAGTATTTTTGGGATCTGGTCAAATTGGATCTCCTTGGTTTTATCGAGGACTTATTCCAGACTGATTATATGCCTTTAGAGTTAGGCTGCTCTTTCATTGTTCAACCCCCCCCCCAAAAAAAAAAAAAAAAGAGGGAGCGGATAACCTGAAAGATTTTCGCCCTATTAGCTTGATAGGGAGCTCATATAAGATCTTAGCTGAACTGCTTAGCCTTAGATTAAGAAAGGTCTTCCTGAGGGTTATCTCCCCATTCTGAAGTGCCTTTATTTTTGGGAGATAGATTCTAGATGGTGTGCTGATTAACCAGGAATGTACTGATTCCTACCATAGGGTTGGGAGGTCGGGAGTGCTATGTCAGTTCGATTTTGAGAAGGCCTGCGATCATGAGGATTGGGCTTCTTGGACTACATGTTGCTTTGCATGGGCTTTCGTCCCAAGTGGAGAATTTGGATCCAGAATTGTATCTCTTAGGCCAGATTTTTAGTTTTAATTAATGGTTCTCCCTTCGGATTTTTCAAGTCCTCTTGGGGGCTTTGTCAAGGTGATCCATTGCCACTACTCGTATTTGTTTTGGTCTCAGATGCCTTGAGCAGAATGCTCTCTAGAGGTCGGAGGTAGGTTTGTTTTAGGGCTTTATGGTGGGAAACTTTCTTCTCCGCATTAATCATTTACAGTTTGTTGATGACACCTTACTGTTTTGTGAGGCCAAAGAAGAGATGGTAGATTTCCTGGGCATGTCTATTTGTTGGTTTGAAGTTGTGTTTGGCCTGAAGGTAAATAATTCTAAATAATTTATGTGTCACGTACTCACGTGACGTTTGCTCTAGGCTTGCTGTTTCCTTTGGTTGTAAGGTAGGCACTTTTCCCTTTTCTTATATTGTATTTCCTTTGTGTGTGAGGAAACCTGCTTTGCATCTTTGGGATAGCGTCATTGAGTCATTGGGAGGATAGAAAGGAAGCTATCCCCCAGGAAGAGTGAACTCCTCTCTCTGGGAGGCAGTATCACTCACATCAAAAATTCCCGCTCAAACATGCCCTTGTATTTCATGTCCCTTTTTATATGTCCTAGGTCTGTTATCCTTCTTATCGATAAACTGAGACGGGGCTTTCTTTGGCAAGGGGGTTCCCAATGCAGGGAGTTTCCCTTAGCTGGAATGAGGTCTTCTCCCCTTATGTTGAAGGGGGTGTGGGGATTAATCGTTTGGATCTGGTTAATGTTGTTAGGGAAGTGGGCTTGGTGTTTTGGTGTTGAAAACTCAAGTCTATGGAGATCTATTTTAGCTGCCAAATATGGGGTTTCTCTTTATTGTTCCTGCTACGTCTGGAATCCTGAATAGAGATAATTAATAGACAAGAAGGTTGGCTAGGATCGATTAAATAAGCATTATTCTTCCGCCAAAAGGTAGATATCCTCACTTCCATGCTACCAATCTCTTTTCAATCCTTTCAATAACCAGATCCCAAATGCTCAAAGAAGATCCTTTCACCCCTAGAAGGAGGCCAAGATATGTTTTTGGGAAGCCACTAGTACTGCAACCTAACTGATTCACAAGCTTAGGCGATGATCACTAATAGCACCCCCAGACGTCAAACTCTTACTCAAATTGATTTTAAGACGCATAACTGCCTTGAAGCATCTAAGGATGACGTTCGCTTTGCCTATGTCCGTGGAGGATGCTTTGTAAAAACTATTGTATTGTCTGCAAATTGAAGTTGTGTGCTCGACAAGTTTCTTACCTAGAAGCCTTCTGTCATACCCGACTTTTGCCTTTCTCAAATAACCTGCTCATTCCCTCTGCTACCAGCAAGAATGGAAAGGGGGAGAGGTTGTCTCCCTGTCAAATACCATTAGAGCTCTTAAATTAGCCACAAGGAACAAAGGTCTAAATTTCCAGACCATTGGTCCTGTCAACATTGGGGCCATTGTAACAAGGGTCTGGAATCTGGATTTCCAGATCAGGGGCCCCATTTGTACGGATTGATCAGGAACCCATTCACATCCTGATGTGTCATGACCTGATAATTCATAAATCTTCCAATTCTATGATCATGTTATGATTTCTTTTCAGTTTCTAACTATCCTGAGATGTTCCTTAATATATTTGATGGTATTGCTATAGAGACTGATGACTCGTACTCATTTGTATGTTCAGAAAATTTGACCCCGAGTAGCCCATCTTGGTTGGATAAGATACAACAAACTGTCCGAAACATTTTACAGGCAGTTAACTTGTTTAAGACTCCTGTTGATAAATCAGGTATGGCCTTACAGGATCTAACATTTAGGGTTCTCTATGAGACCATAAAAAAGAACTCTTAAATACACTATCTTGTGTCTTGATTTTACAGAAGCTGCTCAAATTCGGAAGGAATACGAAGATTCTAGCCAGAAGTTGTCCAAAATACAATCAAGAATATCAAGCCTAACTGAAAAGCTGAAAAATGATTATGGTAAGTCCATCTAAGCAAGATAGTGGTGTGATTATTTGTGTATGTGTTGCTTGTGTGTGTGTGTGTGTGTGTGCGCGCGCGCGCACGCATTTGCTCATGCAGTCTGTGAGGGTTTATTCTGTTTGTGTTAATCGATGTGCATGTGTGGCACTGGTATCAAACACATGAGCAATCATATTCGTCTAATGAACTCACTTGTGTCCCACATGGATCTGTCCTATGGAATGCTGTGGTCATGGGTTAAACCTTGACCTTACCCACAATAGCTGAGGATACTTGTGATGTGTGTGGGCATGCACATGCATCTGTATTCCGATATGATCGTGTATATTTGCTAATGAGTTCATGAGTGTGCATGCCCATCAGGTGACTATAGATTGCATTGTGGGTGTCTTCTAGCTTGCTCCTGTTTTCATGTATAAACAATTGGGAAGACAGCTGGCATCTGTGTACATTTACACTACATTATTTTTCTCCGCATGCGTTTACAAAAAAACATATGTTGATTCTCTGATGCATGTATCAATGGACTTCCAATCACTTGCTGAACAGTTATATTTTCATGCTAGGGTTGGAGAAGGAATTCTATTCATTCTACGATCGTTGCTTTGAGAACAAGCAGAACAAGTAACACAAATTCCTCTACTCATTTTTTGAGTGCTTTGCTATAGTGCTGTCATGGACCTTGCCAGCTCTATTGGGCTTCCAGCTGTGATTTGTTCTCATATTTAGGCCAATAGGTCGAGCCCAGGCATGAACCTAAACCAGTTTTGGCAACATTTTGTATCGAGCCCAGTGTCCACCCGAACCCTGGCCTTTTTATGGATTTTATGGGGTGGACCCTTGGCCTGGAATTGGTGTAAAATGTCAGGCCTGAAAAACAGAGACGACCCAGTCCAATCCCGGCTCTTTGACAGCTCTAATTATTGTCCAAAACTGTGGTAATTCTAACATTTACCTCACTCTTTTGCCTTTTAATATTTTTCTTGGTTGCAGATATGTCTACAAGGTGTGTCCATTTAAACAAGCATCCCAGGTGGAAGGCCACAGTACTACCAAATTGGGGTTAGTTCTCATTGCTCACATTTGTATCATGCCATTGTTGACAAAATTATGAGAATTGGAAAGCTACTTCTTATTTCAAGATATTCAAGTTTTATGACACCAATAATCATACTTTGATGACCACTTATGCAAGTAGGACTGAAATCCTACTTGAAGGCACGTGTGAGATCCAGGTTGTTCATCAGACAGCTCCAGTTATGCATGTTCTCTGGCCCAAAATCAGGGCAGTCCACTCATCAGACCTCCACATTTGTTGAATGTCGATCATTGGTCCTATTTTCTATGCTAGTGACCCACCTGATTTGTGGGCCAATCTGTCTTTTTGGCCAAGGTACATGCTCGGTGGGTGTTCTTGATGAACATTCTTAAATCTGAAACATGTAACATGATCACGCATGTGCTTTCAAGTGGACAATATTTATGCTTCTTGTGCAAGTTCCGGCGCGATTGAAGGGCTTTCCATTGTTCCAGTATCTCGCCGCTCATTTGGTCTCTGTTCAAATGGCAGAAATTCAATGGGAAAGATCCCATGGCATTTGTATTTGCAGTTGTCACTTGCTACATTAGGCTGTTTCATTGCTTTCTATTGACTACTCGAGGGTACTACCCATCAGGATTTTTGAGTCGTGTACTGAAGGGTATATTATTGAAATGAAGAAAATGACTGATATATCTCATGTATAACAAGGGCACTGCTGCATGTTGACACTTGCTTGGAACTCCTAGACACATCTCATGTAGAAGTTTTTATTTTTTATTTTTTATTTGCTTTTCATTTGTTTTTATCTTTTACTTTCAGGATATTTTTAGATATAATTATTTTTTGGTTGATTATTATTGTAATAGAGGATAAAATGTTATACACTTTTAGGTCTTTTACATACAAATAACCACAATGTACTATTAAAATATAATGTTTTATTATTTTAAATTTGTACAGACATGATAGCGAATATCAGTCTTTTGGAAGGGTCCCACCCCATGTCCACCTCCGACACATGGATTCATGTTCAAGTTGGATAGTGTATCGCCATGTTTATGGAGATGACCAAACTTTCCAGTTGAGCTTTGAGAAAAGCAGATTCCAATATTACTAGTCTATGACTCTTATGTCCTTCCAAGTTTTGCACATGATAGGCAGAGTACCAAGCCACTCCTATGGGCAGCTGTTTTTTAGCTGCAATTTTCCCCTTCCTCTATTGTGGTCTTTGCATTGTAGAACCTGTCTTCTGACCTGGCTATCCAATTTAGTGGTGGGTATTTGAGTGAGATCCTAAGTTAGGCGATTAAATATTTTCCTTTTGTCTGCCAAAATGATTGGTATTTTAGGTTGACTGCTAGTTCTTTAAAATTATGTTGGAAAAAGGGGAAGATTGGTTTGACCGGTTAGGTTGTTCAAAAGATCTATAGTTCACATTTCGTAGCCTCCTACTGGCTGCTGAAATGGTAGGCCTACAATGAGCATGAGGAGTCACTTTTCAGGAGAGGTCCCATGCGTTCCCAGCATCACCGGACAAAAGTTGCCGAGATTTTGAAAATCTCACAGTATTTTTACAATAAATAAATTAAATGATATTATTGCGATAATATCATTAGATTTTAAAAGTCTTGGATTTTTTTCGTGATTTAATCGTGAAATTCTTGCAATATTAATGCAAATTTATTTAAAATGTCAAATTATGCACCATAAACATACAATGTAATTAAAACTATTTGTTACTTAATAATAAATATTTTTTAATTATTTTATTTTCATCGAGATTTTCCAGATAATATCCTAAGAAAAACCAAAAATTTTGAAAATCTCCTGAGAAATTCTCCTGCTGAGAACAATATTTGCCACTATGGTCAAGGCAATGACTTTCGTTCTTGTGGACTACTAATCCTTTTCCCCAGAAAACACAAGTTTTCTGTGTCCAGGCTGAAGTAAATTCGTTCTTTGCTGCAAATGTGTTTTAATCAAGTTCAAGGGTACTATTGCATTTCAATCTAACATGTAACGAATTCATATTTTATGCTCTACGAGGTGAAGTATCTTCTAAATTGAACATATAGAAACTCTTTTCTAATTCCTCCATTTTCTGAAACTGTCAGGCGCTGGGAGAAATTTGACGATTCTTACAGAGTCATGCAATTTTCCAATGGTGATAAATGCTGGAATGGGCCTGACAGAAGTATAAATGTACTGTATCTTTTGTAAATCATCTAGCTGTGGCCTTGCCTTCTAGAAATATTATGATTCTCATTGAGCATGCTTCCGTACAGGTGAGGCTTAGGTGTGGATTGAATAATGAACTTACTGACGTTGACGAACCGAGCCGTTGCGAGTAAGAATCTCTCCTCCGCAACAAGTTCATTTCACTTACAAAAAATTGCTAGATGCATTTACAACTGTTCATTGATGTTGCTATTAGGGAAATTGATGTTTTATCATTTCTTGTTCACAAGTATTGATTATGAGGTCTTATATGATGCTCAAATCAAAGAAACAATCCTTTTGTTCACCTGAAACTGATATGCACGAGGCCCACGTTTTGGTGATATAGACTGTTGATCTGGTGGGATCTTCATGAGATGGTCCATGCTTCATTATCTCCCCTATCAGAGATCCTAGCAATCTAGTGGAGATAGACAAGTACAATAATTGTCCACATTTTAAAGGGGGCTCAATTGGATGGTTAGTGTCATCCACATGGTGCTCCATATTAACAACTTGGACCACCAAAAGGTGGGCTCTACATGTACATTCTGTTGGGTGAAGAATGCTCAGTCAAAGATTGTGTATTTCCTCGTTAATTATCTATTTGTGTATTCTATCACTTGTGTTGAAATGGCAGATATGTTGCATTGCTGTCGACTCCCGCTGTATGCCTGGAAGAAAAGCTGAAGGTAGTTCCTTTTCTTCTTCTTCTTCTTCTTCTTCTTCTTCTTCTACTCTCCTAGTTCTGATTCTAACCTTTGAAGAGAACGAAAACTGGCAAATGCAACAGGAACTACAGCATAAACTCGATTTGATGAACACAAACCAGCCTCAAAGCCACGATGAGCTTTGAACTGTTCAGATAGATTAGCAAGAGATCTAAACTTAGTGGGATGCACATCCCAACAGTTTAGCCGTAGTTCTTCAGAGGACAGTTAGTGCTTGTTGAAGATATATAGAGATATTTAAAACAGCCAGTGCACCGGCCATTTGAAGACCGTGAGATATGAAGTGAGCTCCCCTTATCAAGTTTTTGAGCCCCACTTCTGCTACGTCATCATACAGTTGTGTTTTTCTACTCCAGAGGGACGGATCAAAGCTCGAGACTGGTTACCATAACCCAAGGTCACACATAACTGATCTTTGGTTTCAGTCCATTGAATGATCAGGTGATCCCATTCTACCTATTTATTCCTCTCTTTTTTTTCTCCATTGAACTGAAGTTAGATTAAATGTTTCAGTGGATTTATCCCCATTGACTATTAATTAAGCATCCCTTTCAATACCATTTAGTATTTTATATATTCCTGTTTTTATTTTGTGCAGTTTTATCTGCTTGGTGCCATTACCAGGGAAATTATTTTGGATGAATCATATGATATCTTCCTATTCTCAGCTTGTGCAAGTGGGGCCTATGTTTAGGTGATTCAAACCGTTGATCTGATAGGACTCCGGAGTGGACCATTCACGAAAAAACACTAAAACCAAATGTGACAATCCTAAACCCTCAGCAAACACTGTTAAGAAAAGGCAGACAGCAACTGTCAACATTAAACTGAAAAATGGCCAAAGATAGGATGGCTAGGATCTTCCCATCAGGGATATTTGTGGCATGGTAGAACAGGTGTGGAGGTTACTAAGGGACTTAGCCATCTCCAGCTCTACTTGTACATATGAGAGCCTTGTACATACTAGAAGAGTATAGAGAAATCTAGAGTCATGGTGTTTTGGAGACAAACCTAGAGATAGTTAGAACATGGTAGAGCTATGTAGGGATCTCTGGAAGGTTCTGGAGTTCTCTAGTAAGTTTCGTAGCTAGGATTGTGTGGAAGAGTCCATGTTTCTATAAGGTTCTTGGCTATTTGATAAATGCCACATTACATAGCTAGGATTCTGTTGACCATTTATTCCTTCGGTACCCTTTATCCTCGTCTATCTGGTTCGGCATCTTCGCCCTTGCAGATCTTTCATGGGTGATGCCTTCCTCCATCGCTGGCCTTTTCTGCTCTAGGCATATGCTTCTGAGGAAAGCTTGGTAGGAAGAAGTGGAGATTAGCTCTTCTTGCTGCTCTATGAGCTATTTGGGGAGAAAAGAACAACTGTTGCTTTAGTAACAAAAGTCTTTCCTCTGCAGGGCTGTTAGATCCGGTTAAGATGTACTTAAGCGATTGGGTGTACTAAAGGCTTTTTTCTAGGGGTTTTCCATCCTGTGGGCTGTTGTCCTTGTTGTAGTTTTGTTGTTTGTTTTTGTTTTTTTTTCTTTTCTTTTTCAAGTTGTAGGTTTTTCTCTTGTCTTTTCCCATATGGTTTGGTTTGCTTTTGCCTTTGCCTAATAAATCGCTTCATCTTTCAAAAAAATAAAATAATTGAAGCCACATTGATGTGAGAGTCTAGAGTTTATATATATATATATATATATATATATATATATATATATATAAAGGGAAGTACACTCATTTGGAACTCAAAGTGGACTCAAAGCCAAGAGTTGTTATCTTCTCTTATATGCAATACAAGCTTTCCCATTGTCTCTCTTTTCTTCTCTCGAGTATTTGTGTATTCTCACCAAGTTCTTGGGGTGTTGTACTTGGTAGTGCAAGTGGCGGTAATGCGGAGGCATTTTCACACTTGGCTCGAGTGAGGTAACCTATGGGATGTAGGGGCACACTTAGGGTGGGCTGCCCGCAGAACCCATGGATTTGGGGCCCACGAGGAGGGTTTGGCCGATGACCTAACCTATGGATTTGGGGCTTGGGCTATGAGATAAATAGATTAATTCGCCATGCTCTATTAGTTTGAGCTTTTAGATCAAGTGGTTACTTGTCCTGCATCAGGTAGTTAGACCAACTTGAGTAGTGTTGGGGTTGTTGTGTGAGTTCCACATGTGTGCATGCTATAGTTAGCAAGTCTGTAACAGCAAGCTTCATCCAATCGTAGGGGGGCCATAGGATCATTGCTCTAGATTAACTGAACTAGGGCTGGCAATGGGTCTGGCCTCAGCCATACAATTAATATTTTGAATAGGCCTGGCCTGACCACTTCAAATTCCAGGCCTGAGTCAACCCCAAGCCAGCGAGGCCTACGAACCTGAATCATGGTGCGCATTTGTACAAACTGAAAACACAAGGATTTTATGCATTCCATCGGGACCATGTAATTCTTTCCAGTTGAAAGGTGGATGAGGTAGTGGAAAACTCACTGAGTCATTTCAACTCGAGTCAGGTCTCTTGTTGAGCTGAAGGTGTTATTAACACTCGAGTCAGGCCTCTCATTGAGCTGAGGGTGTTATAACACTCAAAAGTCAGGCCTCTCGTTGAGCCCAAGGTGTTATAGCGGCAAATTTGAAACGTAAATCCCGAAAAATAAAAATCTAATGTTGGCTAATCACATTGCTTGGTTGGACTCCAAAAGAAAGGTAAATTTTTTTTAAAAAAAAAAATTTATGGTTCTCCATACATAACTTGGTGATATCTCAGCAACGGATTGATCTAGACTTTGATCATCAATTTCCTGCTGAAATCACAAGTGTCCATCATGACCACTCCTCACAAAATGGGTATTTGGTTTGTAATGTGTAATGTGTGCTGCATGGTACTATATATATATATATATATATAGAGAGAGAGAGAGAGAGAGAGAGAGAGAGAGAGAGAGAGAGAGAGAGAGATGGTACTACAAGGTCGACCTCATGGGAACTTCCCATGAGGTGGAGCTGTGGACCCCACCATGATGTGCGCTGGACATCAACACCGTGCATTTGATGGGTCCCCTAAGGTTATGGGATATCCCAAAAATCAGTCGTATACGGAACTCAGGTGGGCCATACCATCTAAAACAATGTTAAGACATGCCTAAAATATATAAAAGCACTTGGTGGGGCCCATCTGAATTTTGGATGCATCTGAAATTTGGTCTGGCCCCTCATCCAAGTGGGACACTCATCCAAGTGGGACACATAATGGATGGGATGGATTTTTGAACCACATTTTGGTGGGCCCAATAAACAATCATTTAATGGATGGGTAACCCCTCTCAACTGTGGAATGTGGTGTGGCCCACCTAAGTCATGGATTTGACCTGATTTTTAAGCCTGTGGCCTACCATAGAATGATGCATCTGACTGATGGGGTAGATGTTCAACACACATCACAGTGGGCCCCATCGACCTCATGGGAAGTTCTCATTTCCCACACACACACACTGTTCCTGAACTACTACTCTCAGCTTTTCAGCTTTTCGATGGGAGACATGAAACTGGTGGCTTTTTGAGTTTCCAAAATGGAAAATGGCCAACCAAATGATGTGTTCCCCTCATGCTCTCTCCCCTTTTTTATCGGATGATGATATACCTTGAATATTTTTCTACCTTAAAATGTGAAAGTCGCTAAATTACCAAAATATCCATACCCTTTACGAAAATGACTAACATGACCCTTCATTTTGCAATTAGAAAATACCCATTAATTTCAGGGGTCATAGGACCCTCCAAAGATATGAACGTCTGTTGTACAAGAGGGGACTATATTGAGCCATCTGGACCATTGAGCTGTTGTGTCCTCTAACTAATTGGATGGGCTCTGTCTCTACAATAGCTTTGATGGGTTGATCCTATCTTTTCATTTTGTAGCCTGCAAATGGGAATTAAGGAGAGGAATACAAAGAGCAATTGTCTTCATTCAACTGAAGAAAGACTGAGGTTTGGTAGGGATCTGGAACTCTGAGAGTTTTTATTGGGACCCCACCTGATGAATGGCTCAGATTTCGCACGAGCATATCAAGTTGGAACCATGTGGGCATGTTTTGCTGAGGTGATCTCTTGCATCTCTCATTTTGGGAGTATCTATTCTTTTATTAGAGCTTTCACAATCTCCTCTATTAAATATTGAAAGAGCTTATTAAAATGATTTAAGAGGCTTAATCGTAGAAGCTGCTAACATGCGCTCATCCATTGTTAGACCGACTCTGAATTTTGAACGGTGGACAATTGACTATTTTCCATTTTAACCGTTCAGTAGATGTCTCCCAATCGACAAGCTAGGATTACAAGTTCATTGTTATATTTTTTGTTTTAACACCGTCTATAGTGGGGGCCCACGATTTCAACAGTTTGATCTGAGGTGCACGTGTGTTAATATATAATTGATGTGTGCATGAGTATGGATAATCACATTCTGCCAGAGTATCAAATCCTTTTATGGTTAGAAAACTGAATCAAGCTTTCAAACGTGGAGATATCCACCCCAAGCTTTCCAGTATATTAATGTTTCAGACCTTACAGAATCCCAAGATAAATCAAAATGGAGACGTCCTAGATTTATTTTGAATGGTTATTTTCAAAGTACTTCCTCCAAACAATGTAGAAAACCTCACCATTTCTAATACATTGATTCTTCATTAAAATCAAACCACATTATTCCTTACTGAGGAGCTCTCAACTCCATTCTCTATACAAATGAACAAAATCCAGATCACTGATCAGCCAATCCTTACCGATGAAGAGTTATATCATAAAAATGACAATGATTGGATTATCCTAGCTGACAATCAGAAGAGGAATCTTGATAATCAGAAATGTTCAGCTAGAAGAAAGTCTCACCGACGATCAAAATTCAATGAGAAAACATCCTTCAATCAATTTCTAATATCACCAGAGCATTGATTTATTATTATTATTATTATTATTATTATTATTATTATTATTATTATTTTTTATTTTTTATTTTTTTGACATATGGACATATCCACATGGGGGTGAACCAATGATGCTCCAATCTTAGTGGTGCGTTTGGATGCAATATCCAAGTGAATCAAGATTAGTAGCCTAAGAAAGTGGAAACCAGGGGTTTTGTTCTGCAACCCAGCCATTTTAGTGCCCCTAAAAGAAGAGGTTTAAGAAATTTCTGCCATTCTCATCCCTCTTGAGGGATTGCCCTGTTTGAGCAAGCATTTGCTAAGAAAATGTTCAAAAGCTTATGCAAATCCATCCAAGGACGCAGAGGAATTTACTGTGAGTTCCAAAGATCTGTTTTTTTAAGTAGAAACTCATGTATAGGAAGCTCCTGACTCGGAAGAAGACGGGGCATATAGCCACACCTCTTCTTCTACATGGAAAGAATGCAACAAAGAGGAGGAAGCAATTGACATTGATGAAAACTTCCATCTTATCTCTCCTTAATGACCAAAGCCTTCCTAAAATGGATTGAGAATGGTAAAGACAATTTCCATTGGGACTTTCTCAAGAAACCCATTTTGCCTTATGTCTGACTGTATCTTATCCCTCAGTCAGGAAATCTATGAAGGAATTTTGCAATGCTTGTGGTCCTATAAAAAAAACCTGGCACTCACACAAACATTTGAGATTTCTTTCAAATAGAAGCTAATAGGATCTTAAGACATGCCTCTTTCCCAAGGTAGTTAAATGGTCTCCCCTAAAGCCAGGTTTGCACTAGCTAAACTTTGATGGAAGCGGATTGCGTCCTGCCCTGTCTGGATGGTAATCGGTCCAAGCAGGGCTCTGTGGGCCCAACCCTGTTGTATGGGTTTTATACATGCTGTTCATCCATATTTTCCAGGTCATTTTGGGCATAAACCCAAAAAATGAGGCAGATCCAAGGCTCAAGTGGACAACACCACTGGAAGCAGCGGTGATAATGACGCCCACCATCGAAACCTTCCTGGGATGTTTATTTGTCATCCAACCTGTTCATAAGGTCACATAGACCTGGATGGAGGAAAACATAAATGTTAGGTTGATCCAAAACTTCTGGGGCCCCCAAGAAGTTTTTAATGGTGGGCGTTCAATCCCCACTGTAGTCTACTTGATCTTTGGATCTGCCTCATTTTTGGGCTCATACGCTAAAATGATCTGGAAAAATAGTGTGGATAAAACCCATAACAGTGGGCCCCACAGAGCCCCCGCATGGACGGAATCCATCCAGGTGGGGGCAAGACGCAATCTGCTTCAAACTTTGCTGGCTTGGCTATTGAAAATCTTCCTTCGGGAGAATCAGCAGGTTTTATGGCGACCATTTGCGGCACTCACCTAAACTTGGCAGAATTTCATGATCTATAGGTAGACTCAGACTCTGTACATTAGTTATTTGGAGATTGAAGGAGACTCTCTAGTGGTAATCAACACTATTAGAAGCATCTGACAGCCGGCTTGGAAATTTGCCAACATCCTAAGCAGCTGTAGGGAGTTGAAAAAAAATTCTAAGGGTTTGGGTTCAAATTGCAATGAATTACTTTCAAGTTGGAATTGAAAGGAATGACTACAATTTAGGTTGTTTTCTCATTTCAAATACTAGAAACGAGAACCTTGGTATCCAATTCATTTGGGCATCCAAACACAGCCTAGATGTATAAAACACTCAGCATTACATCCTTCCCTTTTAACTTGAATTCCATCCTTTCTGCTGATTCTTCCAAATTCAAAATAGAGAAGCATCTTAGAATAAAAAAGAAAAGAGAACCAAACCTTCGAGGATGCAAATTGATTAAAGGAAAAGACTATATACAGAAGCGATAAAAACAAGGAAGATGAAGAAGAAAGATACTTGACAAATTACTTCAATTCTCATCAGCATGAGAAGCACTTCCAGATGCGGAAGAAGAAGAATTCCTGCCACTCTGCGAACCCGATAATGAAAATAGCCCATTAAAAGGCCATGGGACCGGGACCCAAAACCGCCTCCCATTCCCGCTCCCGCCTTCACTACTACCACCACTCCTCTCTTCGCTGCTAGCATTGGCATTGCTCTCCACCCTATTGCTACTATTCCCAGATCCATTTCCATCCTTTGATCCATCCGTAGGCATCTGAAACCTACAGACAGGGCATGAACTATGCAGCTCCAGCCATGGCAGAATACACCCGCTATGGAACTTATGCTTACATGGCATCTCCTTAGCTTCTGAACCAAGCTCAAAATCATCCAAACAGACAGAACATCGGAGATTCTCGCCGACTTTTACATTGGGCATTGACTCAACTGCCTCTTTTCGAGCTGGGGGTGTACCATATCGGGTTGAATCGTTCTCAGCTAGATGTTGTAGCAACAAATCCAAACTGGGCCCAATGAAGTAATCGCCCAATGACCCGTCAGATGGGTGATGATTCTGGTTTTGGGTCTGGTTCAAATCGAATGATCCTTGAAGGATTACGGCCTGATTGAAAGGATTGATCAGAATTACACGTTCTCGGTCTCTTTCGCTATCCGAATTCTCCGTTTCAGACCCTATTCCGGCCCGAAGTCCTTGAAGGAGTTGTAGGATTGCAGCAGAGCTTCTTCTCCTTCTTCGAACAATTGATTCAGACTCGCGTTCCAGTTCAAATTCTCCTTGCCCTTCTTCCTCCTCTTCTCTTCGGAATCTCCTGTGACGGGTAGGTTCACCACCCATTATTCCAAGTAAGATGGGGGCCCACAGAGAGAGGGCCCTATCAGATCCCAGATCATCGTTATCGTGCTCTCTATTGCCGTCCATTTCTTCCAAAAAACCACTCTCGCAGAATGGACATTTGATCTCAACTTCCATGATCGGATTCACCATTTGCGAGCACATGTGGCACCAGTACCTAGCAACCAGAGCTTCTCCCATCTCTCTTTCTCTCTGCAGTCCAAAAAAAAAAAAAACCCACTTCAGAAAACAGGAATTCAAGACCAAGATCCTGCAAATTTCACACCCCAACAGGCCGAAATCTTCCAGCCAAGAAGATTATCTCTTTTATCTTTCTTTCAAAGAAAGATACCCGCAAAACCGATTTGAAGTACAAGGTTCTGCAATTTCAGAACCCAATACACCAAGAGGAAGATCTGCTTCTAGTAATTCACAATGATTCAAAAGCAATTTCCTGCAATTTCACAACCTATGCGATTGAAATCCCCCAAAGTAAGATTCCTTTCTTTCATGCAGAGAAAATCAGATTCAAATGGACACCATCCACAGAAGAAAGTTCAAATTTTTAAATTTTTGATGGTACCATTAGCAATATCATGAAATTTTACAATCCAGCAGATAGAAATCTCCCCAAAAGGAGATTACTCTCATTCATACACAGAAATTCAAGCTCAAACAGAGAGCCCCCACAAAACAAAAACCAGATCTTTCAAAATAATAATAATAATAATAAATAAATAAATTGAAAAACCACACCCAAAAACACAAACCACCCCAAAAGAAGCAATCTTTTCCAACAAAAACCAAAACACAGATAGAATAGAAATCAAAAACAAAAACCCAATATTTCTTTTCTCTAAACAAGATAGAGATTGAAGAAAAGCAGATAAACCTGAACAGAGAATGACATGCTAAAGAAAAAGCAGTTAGAAATTTAAATATACATATTACAAGTCAAATAAGAAGAATCCAGAATGAGGTAGAAATGTTTTTTATACCATACATATATCAAACAGGAGGAGGATTTGACACGGAATTTCCACAAAAGAAGCAAAAACAAGACACCGGTTTTGCTGGATTTTGAAGAAATGAAAGAAAGAAATGCTAACCTTGAAATGTAGATAGGAGCGGCTTTGATTGAGTCTCTGGTCTTTAGGAGGGAAGAAAAGGAAATTGCAGAGAAGAAGAACAACCACCAAAAAACGCGTCTTCTCCTCTTCTTTTCTCCCCTCCTCTCTCCACCCTCTCTCTCTCTGTCGATTCTTTTTTTACTGTTCTTTAATTTTTATTTGTTGGATTTGCTTTTTTTTTGGTGGTGGGGTTTCGTTCTCTCTTAAAAAATGGATGGCCCACCAGCCTGCAGGTCTTCCAATGCTAGTATTATGTTTTGTTCCGTTAATTACAGATAGTAATGAGAAATGTTGTAGTAGTCTCAGAGCACCAAAGTTATGATGCTCCTTGTTGCATCACGATATTGGACAGTTTTATTGGTCAATCTGGACCGTCCATTGCATTCAACCAACATTTCATGGGCTACCATGTGAAAATCACACTGATGGGCAGCTCTAACCATCTGATCAATAGCTATAAAATCAACGGTTAGATGTTTATATAAACATGGTGCAATTGGCAGTCATGGATTTGCATGCAAGGGATCACTTTTATCAGGCAATCCTAACCATCCTCTCCATGAGGATAAGGGTAAATTTGAGGATGGAAGGGATCATCTTATATATTTGATTTTTACATTCTAGCCTATAAAAAATGTGATAGAGTAAATGGACGGTTTAAATGGACGGTTTAGATAGCCAGTAAGAGAGCAAATGGGTTGGGTCGACCCAATGTTAATTGAACACAACTAATGGGTTTGGGTCCAAAAATTTCAACACATTTGGGTAGTCCTCTATTCAAAAGTTCAAACTGAATTACTAAACTTATTGGATTTGGGTCCTCTCAAGATAAACCCAAGTTAGATTGAACCCAACCTCACAACTAATGGGTTTGGGTCCAAAAATTTCAACACATTTGGGTAGTCCTCTATTCAAAAGTTCAAACTGAATTACTAAACTTATTAGATTTGGGTCCCCTTAAGATAAACCCAAGTTAGACCTAATTTTTAAATGGATCCAACTTTTAGATGGGGGTCCACTAGCATCATACTAAAATAGATCGAACATAGGATCTTCGTTTTCTTACAATGTAATTATTCATCTGGTACTTGTGACAATTCCGACGGCGAGTCATGGCTCCAATGTCGGTAGAGAATAAACTAAAAATCACAATAATTGAACTACTCTAACAATTATACATGATGATTGTGAATTGCTTTGATTATTTTATTTGTTGCCATCAAAATTGATAGTTACTACTAATTCATTAATTGGATGGTATGGAATATTATTTGTGTAAAAACTTAATTGTAATTTATATACTTAGTTTGAACTTAAACTCAACCCATGTGATAAATGAAAATTATGACTTCAAACCTAACTTAGATGTGACCCGGCTCATAATGAGTTGGGTGGTCCAAAATTCTGATCTAATCTTTAAATCAGTAAGATCTTAGCTATTGTTTTTTGATCACGTACGAAAAAACATTAACAAAAATAAATCAAGATAGATAAGAAACATCACACTTAATATGATGATCATCAAAGAATACAAATGAGTGCCAAATTAATTTCTTGTTGGGAAGAGATGCGGATAAAGACTAGGCCTATTAAAATTGAAGGAAATGGATCAATTAAGTATATTTGACTCATGCACATGTACAAGGTTAACTAATTTTCTAACTAATGTTATGCCATTATACGGGTTACAGCATAATATGAGTATTTAATATATATATATATATAAACACTAAAAATTAAAATATGAAAAAAATGGCATCAATTTAAATTATTTTTAAAAAAATGAAAGAAGTAACTTTATAAAGAGATGGCTGAGAATGCCAAAAATTTTGTTTTTTAATGTACAACACAGGTCCCCTCATCCCTACCGAACCCATTTGCACCTTTGCTGTAGGATTGGATTGTGGAAATTTCATTCTACTTGATCTATTTTATTTGTGCATGGTAGCTAAGAAATGTGTGATGAACCTAATGGACGGTCTAGATTAATAGATTGGACTATCCAAATAACAAATTTTACTCGTCTGTGTTGGAGCCTACCTCGGATCGGTTATGATTCTAAAAAAGTCATTTTTCTTGCAGCCCATCCAATCTATGACGAAATGATTATATAAATATAAAGAACAACTTGGGAATGTATTGGATCATCTAATCAGGTCGATTTTTGGATGGTAGCCCATGGAATACGTGATGGACCTAATGGACCGTCCAGATCAATCGAATGGACTGTCCTAGCAATAATTTGACCACTCTTTTTATCAGGCAAATATGACCATCTCATCCATGGCTTGTAAAATGAAATATAAACATATAAACGAATTGTGTAGTGGATCATTAATCAGTGTGATTTTGCACGTAGCCCATGAAATGTGTGATGGACCCAATGAACGGTCTTGATTGACCGATTAGCCAATTGATTAAACTGTCCAAGTAAGAATTTAAAAATTCACTTTTACACAACTTGGATCATATGATCAATATGAATATTGCATGGACGGTCCAGATAGAACGATTGAAATGCTTAAGTGTCTTGATGCACCTTGGAGCACTCAATAGATCATTTCTATTACTCTATTAAGTTGAAAATGATTTTTATCCATTAAAAAAGAAAAATTCCATGTTTCTCACCCATCTACTTGTTATTCCCGCTGCAACCTTGTCGCGATAAACAGAGGAATTATACATCGCGGCTCAGCAACAAATGTACAGTTTTTTGACACGTAGGACTTGTAGGGCCCATGATCCCATAATCCAAACCATTAATCTGATGGGTGCCACCATGGATGAATGATTTAACATTGAAAGATCCTCGGTGGATGGCTCATGTATTAAAATGTAGCAGATTATTGTAATGGACATTGAGTTAGACTTTTATGTTAGCCATGCACATTTTTTAAACGGTTGTCACGCATCCTCCTCACATGTGGCAATGTATCCAGACCCTCCAAATTGAGGCATGTATCTAAAACCATTTGATCAAGCAATCCTAACCATCTAATTAATGGGTTTTCAAATCGATTGGTGGGAGTAAGATAGTGAGTGGGACAAATTTCTAATGAAAAATAAATGTCATATGAACGGACTGGATCGCCTTAGAGCTATGATATGCGTAGGTTTGAAAAGTCGTTACCATTTTTGAAATGGGTCTATTTTACAGTGACACGTGGTATAAAAAGAGAAAAACACACGGGACGCCGATTCAGTGGATACGGTGGAGCGGCTGCTGTCGGAGATGGGGGCCACCAAAAAGCTTTCTTGCAAATATGCTTTGCTTATCCATCTATGATGGAGAACTCGGCCCAGTTAAATGCTGCCATATATAGCTGCGGTTCCCCAAATAAATGAGAGCGGATTTAGGTGAGACCCCGCCTTAGGAAACGGATTGGCTACTCCCACGACACCAGCCCCGTGGTCGGTGGTCGGTGTTCTGATGTATGTGTTTCATCCATTTTTACATATTATTTTATGGCTTGATCTCAAAATTGAGAGGTATATAAATCTCAGGTGGACCACACCGCATGAAAACAATAGTGATTGGATATCCACCATTAAAATCCTTCTAAGGACCAATGTATTGTTTATTTGACATCCAATTTGTTGATTAGGTTATACAAACATAGATGAAGGGAAAAAAACAAAAAACAGCTTGATCCAAAACTTTTATGGCCCCAAAATGTTTTTTAAATGGTCGACACTCATTCAACACTATTTCCTGTAATGTGGTTTACTTAAGATTATGATATACCTCATTTTTGGTCTCATACCGTAAAATGATCTGTAAAAATAGATAGACGGCATAGATGAAATATACATCATGGTGGGGCCCACAAAGCACTGACCACCAGCCATTGGTCGGTGTAAGGGGGAGTAGCTAATCCGTTTCCCGCCTTACCATGGGTTATCGTTGGGCTTACCTTGATGTCTATTGTTATTGCTTGAATTTAGATGGAGAGGTGTAAAGGATATCATTGTGCCAATTGTAGCAGTGGACCTTCCGATGTCTAAGTTATGTAGCTAAATTAAAAGTAGAAGTGGGACTTGAGTTAAAGTTTTTTGGTACTCATATGTTGGTTTCAAAATTTAGGTATTTTGGTGGGATGTGTTAGATTTGCTAGAGAGTGCTTATTTAATTGAGAATCTACTTCCGAAAGTATTGTTGAACCTGCCTTGATTGACGAGATCTTTGAATAGATTGTGTCATATCTTTCGTTTCTTGGTTCAAAGTGAAATTCTCTCCAAGTTTTTCCTTATGCAACTAAGCTCATGCTTGACGAAGAGCACATTTATCTATTGGTGCCTTATCATCCTAATATTTTTATCAGCCAGCTCTAAGGCATTCCTTCTATGATTGATTGCGTTTTTTATATGGTAGGCCAACTCAATTTTTCAAACCACACACACACACACACACACATACACATATATAATTCACGTTGTCCATCTATTTTTTTAAGATCATTTTAAGACATTATTCCAAAAATGAAGTAGATCCAATTATCAAGTGGACCATACCATAAGAAACAATGGTGACTGACCATTAATGAGCCACACAAGTTTTAGATCAAGCTGATATTTGCCTTTTCCCTTCATCTAGGCTTATTTGAACCTATCAATAGATTGGATGTTAAATATTAAGGACTGTCCTAAGAAGTTTTCAATAGTATGATGGTCAATCACCACTTTTTCTTATGGTATGGTCCACTCTATAATTGGATCTGCTACATTTTTTGGATAACACCTTAAAATTATTTGAAAAAATGGATGAATAGTGTGGATACATAATACATACATCAAGGTGGGCCCCACAGTAACCCCACGGTGAGGGCCACACCATCTTGGGTGAGGTTGGGGTCTCACCAAATCTGCTCTCCAAATAAATTGAACCTGTGTCCCCCATTTGAGGAAGTGTTAACTGGGTAACATGTTAGTCAATGTTTTTCTAACCGTGGGACCCATCAAGATATATGTGTTGTATGTCCACATTGTTCATCTATTTTTAAAGCTCATTTCATGGCATACTCTAAAAACTGATTCAGATCCAAATCTCAAATAGGCCATACACTAGGGATTGAATGCCTACCATTGAAGACTTCTTGGAGGCCAAGTCGTAATTTATATTTTCCATTCACTTAGGCCAGTGTGGACTTATGAACTAATTGGATGACAAATCAACATTACAATGAGTCCTATAAAGTTTTTAACAGCTGACGATGTGCTCCACTTAAGATTTGGATTTACTTTATTTTTGAGAAACACTTAAAAATGAGTTGAAAAAAAGGACAACATGAATTACAATATATACATCAAGATGGTCCTACATTAACACAAACACCCACTAAAGTGTTGTTGAGTAACACCTAATCAACGCTCCCAATACCTTGGCTTGTGGTTGGAACTCCTGTAAGACCCACAAAACAGAAATGCTGAGAACAAATCCACTCTATCGATCAGCTTCTTAAGATCAAAATAGAATAGGAATCCAAAACTCATGTAGATCCAAAACTTAAGTGGAACACAGTACCACTCAAAACAAAAATGTGAGAATGGAAACATCCACCGTTAAAAACCTTCCTAAAGCCGATCATGATATTTATGAGCTATCCAAAATGTTTATATGATTATTACAATTCAAATAAATTGTAGGTACAAATATCATCCTACTACAAAACTTCTATAGCTCTTGTAAGTTTCAAATGAAGGATGCTCAATCCTTGCTATTTCTTGTGTTGTGCCTAACTGTAGTTTTGAATTTCTCACTGGCTCACGATAAGATCCACTTAGCTTTACGTGGTAGGAAGTTTCTGTTGGAGGTTTTCTTAGGCAATGCACGTCCAATAAAGTTACAATATTATTTAAATAATTCATTTGATGGTGATGCTTGGTAGAAGATGGAAGAATACTCCTGGATACAAATTCTACAGTTAGATTTAATTAAGCCACATGATGAGTGACTCAACCAAAACTTTCAAACATGCTTTACTGATGGGATTAGAATTACCAACCGACACTGCCAATAGCAAGAGTGTTCTATGAGCCTACTATGATTTAAGTGTTTTATGTGGATGTATTTTGCCATTTCATTTCAGGCATAAGGTAAAAAATCAGGTATATCAAAATCTCAAGCGGATTGTAACACACGAAATAGTAGTGATTGAACAACTCATTAATTTCTGGTGGACCACAAAAGTTTTGGATCAATATGATATTAATGTTTTCCTTTATCATCTAAGACTTTGCCAAATAACATTACAATAGAAAAGAAGTTTTTACTGGTGGGTGTTCCATCATAGTTGTTTTCCTACGGTGTGGTACACCCGAGATTTGGATCTCACTGTTTTTTTTTTTTTTTTTTAGATCACATGCTAAAATGAGCCGGTAAAATGGATGGATGGCATGAATAAAACACATACATTATCGTGTGGTTTATTTGAGATTTAGATCTGCTTCATTTTGGGTCCATGTCCTAAAATGAGTTGTAAAAACTGATGGATGGCGTGGATATATAACACATACGTCAAGGTGGGCCACGAGTTGGAAACACCCGCTTCCGATACGGATACGGTCAGCAGGAAATGGATGGGCTACTCCCCCTGTCACCATCCCGGTGGCTGATGGTCGGTGCTCTGTGGGCCCCACCATGATGTATGTGTTTCATCCATTTTTACAAAACATTTTAAGTTTAATCCCTAAAATGAGAAGGATATAAATCTCAGGTGTACCACACCACAAGAAAACAATAGTGCTCAGCTATCCACCATTAAAATCCTCCTAAGGCCCAATGTACTGTTTATTTGACACCCAATCCGTTAATTAGGTCATACAGACCCATTTGAAGGGAAAAAAACAAAGATCATCTTGATCCAAAACTTTTATGGCTACCAAAAAAATTTTAATGGTTGAAGTTCATTCAACACTCTTTCCTGTAATGTGGTCCACTTGAGATTTAAATATACCTAATTTTTGGTCTTATAGTATAAAATGATCTAAAAAAACATATGGACGGCAGGGACAAAACGCATACGTCATTGCGGGGCCCACGGAGCACCTACCACCAGCCATTGGCCGGTGGCAGGGGGAGTATCCAATCCGTTTCCCGGTCAGCGTGCAATCCGCGTCCGAAAAAAGCAGAGCGAAAAAAGCAGAGCGCACGGAACCGGACGGAGAAATTCCTGCACTGGGATGCTACGTGGGCCCACCTTGATGTTTGTGAGAAATCCACCCTATTCATCCATTTTTCAAGCTCATTTGAGGTATGCGACCAAAAATGAAGTTGATCCAAAGCTCAAGTGATCCACATTAGAGGAAACAGTGGAGATTCATAAGAACCATTGAAACATTTGTACGGCTACAAAAGTTCTGTATAAGGGTAAATAACTTTTTATTTCACTTCATCGAAATGGAAATGACCTTATAAACAATTTGTACGACGTATATTAAGGTGGAGCATTAAAAGTTCTAACGGTAGAAAACTCTTTCAGCAATTTTCTCCATCACCTGTGCTACGTGAGTTTTGGAACAGCCCCATTTGTTTTTTTTTCAAATACAGGTACTCTCGTGATAGATGAACATAGATGAATTTCCCACAAATATTATGGTGGCCCCACTTGCATTCTAGCACTGTAACTTACTCCTCATCCGTGAATTTGCATACGTAGTTTAATGATTAGGATGTTAGGTGGGTCACCATTCACCTATTCATTTTGTGAGATCATTTTACAACATGATACCAAAAATAAGATCATTTTGTGAGATCATTTTACAACATGATACCAAAAATAAGATGATACCAAAACTTTAATGTGCCAAACGAAAGAAAAGAATAAAAATTTAGTGACCACCATTGTAATATTTAAATCAGGCTAAGTTTTTATGTGATGACAGTATAAAGTGTTAATATACATTTCAACATCAAGGCTAAGCATATAAAAGTTTCAATGCTAAGAAACTCTTTTCCCAATTTCCCCTCTCCTATGTTCCACTCTAATTTAAATCCACCTCATTTTTTGGTAGAATATCTTAAAATGATGATAAATTTCCTACTGTATGTATTTTATACATATGGTTTATCCATTTTTCCATGTCATTTTAAGTTAATAGCCCAAAAATTACAAGTTATTGATACACACGGTTGAAAACTTTTAGGACTACATTGACTTTTATTTACCATCCAACTTGTAAATAAAATTATATAGATCTCTACTAAAGAAAAAAACAAATATAAGCTTGATCGAAAACTTCCATAGCTTCATATGTTTTTCAACTATAATAATTAATCTCCATTTTATTATCTACTTGAATTTTAGATCTATCTTAATTTTAAGATTTTAATCTAAAATAACATAGAAAAATGGATGGACGGTGTGGATAAAACTCATACATCAGTCGCCCCTCGTAGACCCATCGTGTCCCGAGCTCTGTACGGGCGGGAAGTTACCTAATTCGCGACCCATTCGGCCCGTACTGCTGACGCGTGCAAGCGCGTCCATTGAACAGCAGAACGTGGACCGGATTCGATCGTCGCGTAAAACACGTGAGAACTGTGGGGTACATCGTGATGCACGTGTAAAATCCGTTCCGTCCATCAGCTGAGAACCATTACTTTCACAGTACCTAAGAAATTCAAACTGTTTAATAAGATCGTATATGGGCCATATCAATGTGAAATCACTAAATTCAAACGGTGTGTCCGACATGAGTTTTGAATTATGGTAATTTTTGTCTTTTCTATTAATCCTAGTCAGTTACACCTGATTAACGGGTTTGATTTCATATAAACACCATGATGACATACATGCTAGAGATCTATGGTTGGTATCTCATCTCCATTTTAGCAAGTGGTGTGGCCCATCTCATTTTTTATTTTACCATATTTTTCGTTTCCAAGCCTAATATCAAAGATTCGACCTGATGGACGGTATTGATTTTACATATACAACATGGTGGGCCACAAGGCGTTTTACGTTCATCTATGCCGTCCATCTATTTTTGATATAGAGGAACGAAAATCGATACTCATGACTAATGTAGTGTATACGTGGAAATTATTTAGCTCAATCTATACCGTCTAAATACTCAGAGAAAGTCTAAATCACAAACGGATCTAAAATATTATTTATTTAATAGTGTTTTGAATTAGATAATGAGCATTTGTTTTCAAATTCCTCTAGATTCGTTTCATTTATATTGCCAATTATAAGGCCATCAACAGATTATTGAAAATATTAAAATGCGTTTAGAATATATGAACGGTTTAGATTAATATATTTATACACCCATTTTACATTGGATAAGTGAAAGTGTATGGATTTTAATTTTTTCCTTTAGGTCATGTTTCTCTTTTTCGGGAAATTTCCGACTGTACGGCCCATTTATACGAAGAGCACCTCATTTTACCTGCCAAGAATAAGCCCCCGCTGTACGGACGCTTCCCAAAGGTCGAAAATGCCCCTGCTTATTCCTTCAAGCGGATCGGCCGGTGCCCGAAGACGAGCGCTGACGCTCCTCGAACTCCGAGTAATACGAACGGTTCAAAAGAGATCAACGTTGCATGGGCCCCACAGTTATGTATTTATTATATCCTCAACGTTCATCCATATTTCGAGATCATTTCGGGGCATTATCCCAAAAAAAAAAGAAAAAAATCATATCCAAAAATCAATTGGACCACACCACAAAGAGCAGCAGAAAATTGATTTTCAACGTTGAAACTTTTGTAAGGCCCACTATAACATTTATTTTCCACCCAATCTATCCATAAGGTTACAAATACCTGGATGAAGAGGAAAACCAATTTCATGATGATCCAAAACTTCCTTGACCCCTAAAAGGATTTCAACTGTAGACATTCAAAGCAGAATGGTAAAGTCATTTGCTATAGCCAAACCTATGGCTATAGATTATAACCCTAACCATAGATACCATAATCCGTAGCGATAAAAGTATATTCGGGGTGGGCTGGCCGAACCAGCGGCCCCCGCGCTAGTTGTTGACCTGTCCGGTGAGGCCACGCCCATCTTGCAGCCCCTATGGCTACGGATTATAACCGTAGCCATAAACGGACTGCTGTCACAACAGTCTATGCATTTTATTTTTTTTACATGGAGAACTTTATTCTACCTATAATTTTCTCTAACACATATTTATATAAATATGTATATATAAGCATATAAAAAAAATTCCCTCTCTTTTTTCATTTATTTCTTTATTCATTTAACAAGAATATCTTCTAGACTAAAATTAGTTACTCGATGTACCCTATATGACTTTGGGGGAGGAGAAGCTTCTTTAACCAACCAACCTAGTTATTTTCCAAGATTCTATTAGGTCGATAGTCGAAAATCCATTTCATTAACTTAGTGGTCAATTTTATTCATTTCATTTACTTTGTGATCAATTCCATGCATTTCACGGTCAATCCCGACGATTCCGTTGGGATTCACGGTCATTTCCATGCATTTCACGGTCAATTCCCTTCACGTCACGGTCATTTCCATGCATTTCACAGTCATTCCCGGTGATTTCGTTTTGATTCACGGTCATTTCCATGCATTTCTCGGTCAATTCCCTTCACTTCACGGTCATTTTTATGCATTTCACGGTCAATTTGCTTCACTTCACAGTCATTTCCATGTATTTCTCGATCATTCCCGGCGATTCCGTTTTGATTCACGGTCATTTCCATGCATTTCACGATAAATTTCCTTCACTTCATGGTCATTTCCACGCATTTCACGGTCAATTCTCTTCACTTCACCGCCATTTCCATGCATTTCACGATCATTCGCGGCGATTCCGTGTTGATTCACGGTCATTTCCATTCATTTCACGGTCAATTCCCTTCACTTCGCGGTCATTTCCATGCATTTCACGGTCAATTCGCTTCACTTCACGGTCATTTCCATTCATTTCATGGTCATTCCTGGCAATTCCGTGTTGAATCACGGTCATTTCCACGCATTTCACGGTCAATTCCCTTCACTTCTCGGTCATTTCCATGCATTTCACGGTCAATTCTCTTCACTTCACGGTCATTTCCATGCATTTCGCGGTCATTCCCGGTGATTCCGTGTTGATTCACGGTCATTTCCATACATTTCACGGTCAATTCCATTCACTTCACGGTCATTTCCACGCATTTCATGGTCAATTCGCTTCACTTCACGGTCATTTCCAAGCATTTCATGGTCATTCATGGCGATTTTGTGTTGATTCACGGTCATTTCCACGCATTTCACGGTCAATTCCCTTCACTTCACGGTCATTTCCACTCATTTCATGGTCAAATTTCCCTTCACTTCACAGTCATTTCCATGCATTTCACGGTCACTCTCGGCGATTCCGTGTTGATTCATGGTCATTTCCAATGCATTTCACGGTCAATTCGCTTCACTTCACAGTCATTTCCATGCATTTCACGGTCATTCTCGGCGATTCCATGTTGATTCACGGTCATTTCCATGCATTTCACGGTCAATTCCCTTCACTTCACGGTCAATTCCACGCATTTCACGGTCAATTCACTTCACTTCACGGTCATTTCCATGCATTTCACGGTCATTTCCGGCGATTCCGTGTTGATTCATGGTGATTTCCACACATATCACGGTCAATTCCCTTTACTTCACGGTCATTTCCATGCATTTCACGGTCAATTCACTTCACTTCACTTCACGGTCATTTCCATGCATTTCGCAGTCATTCCTGGTGATTCTGTTTTGATTCACGGTCATTTCCATGCATTTCATGGTCAATTCGCTTCACTTCACGGTCATTTCCACGCATTTCACGGTCAATTCGCTCCACTTCACGATCATTTCTATGCATTTCACGGTCATTCAAGGCAATTCCGTGTTGATTCACGGTGATTTCCATGCATTGCACGGTTAATTCCTGTAAGACCCATATCCTAATCCGTACTGTTCCGTCGAATTCCGGCAACTTGCAACCGATAATCGACGTTTGCGCGCGACCCTAAGCCGTATCCTATAAATTTGAGTCAGCTTAATCCGAGACTTGTACCATTGCGACCGCACCGTCACCGCGGTTCTAACGCCACGACTCGCGCACCGATCCGATACCGTCGCCGGGAGATGTGGTCTCATGTTCAACTCGAGGAAAATGCCGTGTGTTGCAAAACCGAAGAGGAATCTCTACAACATGTCACTTCAATCAATCAATCAATTCTATCAATGGTCAAGTACATGTCAAGTATACATCATCTCAAACCCATCCCCAAGCAACCCCATAAGTCAAAAGTTTTTACACACCCCATACCCTTCTTACACAATCTACCCCAAAAGTCAACAAAAATCTTACACAAGTCATCCCTCTCTCACATCCATTACTCACATCTCTCATCTTTCTCATCCCTCTTACATCTCTCATCACTCTCATTCCAAGCAACACCAAGAGCAAAAGAGTGGACGTTCAAGCCTTTCCAAGTGTGAGAAAAGAGTGACCTTGTGTGGCCCACCTTTCCCATTCCAAAAATCTTCATCCTAGCCATTCAACTCTCATCACCCTCCATCAAAGTGAAGCACAAGGTGACTGGCGTTCCAACGGACCAAGAAGATCGAACGGTGGGTGCTTCTATAGGCTAGATTTTCATATTTTATGATGGGCTAAGTGAGGCCTACCGATTGATGGTATGGATCTCACTTTGGACCCCAGGTGTGGCTGATGGCCCACCTTGATTCTCATGATCATTTTATGATGGGGCCATTCTCCATGGACCTCATCATGATATTTAATTTTCTTGCATAAGAAGGGGTCATCTAGACCTTCCATTTTAGTGGAGAAGGGATCTCCACCGTTGATTTTAAATTTGGTGCGCCCACATGTATTTGGAACCCACTTGATGTATGATTGAATGCAAGGGAGGGCTCTTAGTGGCAGAACCCTCCATCACATGTGTCCCTCGATCTCTCTCCCTCTCTCCCTCTCTCTTTTTTTTTCTTTCTATTATATGCGATGATATAGCCATGTGGCCCGCTTGAATGGACCCCACTTTAATGTATGCATTTCCCATGCCCTCCAACCCCTTCTTTGGTGACCCACATCCATAGGTGGGGCCCACCTCAATGTATGTATTATGTCCAGACTGTCCAATGTCCAGGGACGTTGGACGTTGAACGGAAATCACAAATATGAGCTTGGTGTAAGACGTTTGGGGTGGCCACTTATATAGGCCTCACCTTGATGTATGTATTCAATCCAAGCCGTCCATCCTTTCCCTCAGGCCATTTTAAGCGTTAAGCCGAAAAATGAAGCTGATCCGAATTTCTGGTGGGCTATAACATAGCAAACGGTGGTTTTCACCGTTAAAATCCACCTGACTTTCTATACCCCAAAATATATTGAATATTGGGCTTGTTTGGCTTGTCTTGAGCTATGGAAAGCAATGGCGGGGTTGGATTCTTCCTATGCGGGCCCCACACTCGAAAAACCTCAGAAAATAGGTTTTCAAAAAAAAAAAATATATATATATATATATATGGCAGTAGACGCTGCTGCTGCCAGAGGCGCAGGCAGCGCCTGCAGCGTGGAGGGCGGGCGGCTGTGTAGGTAGGGACCCACGGCTCCATCTATGGGCCCCACCATGATGTATATTTGTCATCCAACCCGTTCATTGGGTGGGCCCCTTCCTGAAGTGGGCCCCCTCTAAAGTTCAGCCACATTCAAGACTCAGGTGGCCCACATCATAGGAAACAGTGGTGATTGTACGTCTGCCATTGAAACTCCTTAGATGTCTAGGAGTTTTGGATCATTACGAAATTTATTTTTCCTCAGCATCCAGGTCTGCATGACCTTATGGACAAATTGGATTGTAGATAAACATTATGGTGGGCCCCAAGTGGGACCCACTGACGTATACAGGTATACCCACACCGTCACCCATTTGGTGGGAACCCATGGTGTATGTGTTCTAGCCACACCGTCCATACTAGGACGGTGGGACCCACCATGATGCATGTGCTGCATCCAAACTGTCCAACCATTTTGAAGGCTCATTTTGTGGCATGAGCTAAAGAATGAGTCAATCCATAGTTCAGTGGACCCCACCCTTGATGCACGTGTTGCATCCAAACCGTCTAACCACTTGGCGAGCTTATCTTAACGGCTTGAGACTAAAAATAAGACAGATCTATAGTTCAAGTGGACCCCACCTTGGTATATATAAGGCCCAAGTGATTAGGCCCACCTTGTCATATTTATGGCCCATTGTTGAGGCTCACCTTGATGTGTATAAGGCCGTTGTTGAGGCCCACTTTGATATATATATATAAGGCCCATGTTACGAGGCCCATTGTGATGTATTTAAAGGCCCATGGGATATGGCCCATTGCAATGTACATAAGGCCCATTGATGCGGTCCACTTGATTTATAAAAGGCCCATATGATGCGGCCCATTTGATGTATCTAAGGCCATGGGTTGAGGCCCAACGGGATGTCCTTCGGGTCCATTGCAATGTGTGATTCCTCCATAGTTTGTGGTGGGCCATGCCTTGAAAGCAATGTTGGTTTGACGTCCACATTGCAAGTGCAATGTTGGTTAAATGTCCGCATTGTGACTCTCCTTAGGGCCTATTGATAGGCCCATAGTTGTTGATAATTCATCATTTTATAACATGATTAGTATAACTCCATGATTCATGCCCATACGCATCATATGTATGCTTGATATGAAGAATATTTGATCATAACATAAGCCGTTTGGCTAAAACATTTATGGGACTCCTTATGAGACGGAGTGCCCCACATAATCGCATGGTTCGTGCAAGATTGCTGCATGATTGTACAGTGTGACTCATGCATCTCGTATATGTGTGACTTGATCACTTCACGCCCTAATGACATCAGGGTCGTGGCCTCCACAGGCATATCATGGATAACCGTATTAGATACCAAAAATGCTTGGTTCTAGCACTGTGGGCACTTAGGATGTCCTTGGGTGAAAGTCTCAAAACATTTTTGGTACCAGGAGTTGCTCCAACGTCTAAACCGAGTGATACACGAGCGCCCGAGTGCCAAATACCAGTAGGCGGCGTCTCCCACTGTGTCGTGGTTAGTTGGAAGGGGGTGTGACCTTATCTACCCGAGTGAGGGGGCTATAAGCTCGGCTGAGTTTGACTAGCTCGCAAATGAGTCCGCTATCAACGAGCCGGGTAGGTATTGACAGGCTACTGGTCAGGCGGATAGTGAGATCTATTCCACTTACTTGGTTGTGCAGCCAGGGAGGAGGCAGTCAGTGTGAAGTGTTTTAGAACCCGATGATATCCAGAGAGGAACTGTACTGATATGTGTACTTGATAAGGATTGGCATGCTTGCTTTGCATCTCGCATATGACATTTGGTTACATATGCCTCGCATCGCATGATCTTGGTATAACCAATAGCATTCATGCCTTGCATCACATAGCTTTGGTACAGCTGATAGCATTCAAGGACTTACCGCGTATTTTCGCATTACTCTGATATTGTACACTTGGCGCTTGCCTTGCGCACACACTTACACCACCTTCTAGGCTTTTGTAAGCTTATGTACGACTGTTGCGTGCAGGTGTCATTGGACAGCAGCAGCGTTGAGGCAGGAGCGCGCATCTGATCATTTAGGAATTTTTTTAATCACACTGTATTTCTCTTTCCGCATTGTACTTAGAGTTTTTAATATAGTGGATGTGTGGTGATGTTGTTTTGTGACTTCGTTATGCTTATGGTTATGCTCCATTACAAAAAAAAATCATACTAAAAATCCTCCTCAGGATCGGAATGTGGCATGTGAGTGCCAGGATCCGAGAATGGGGTACTACGAAGGCTGTCGGCGCCGAATTCGGCGATCGAAAATTTTGTGAGCCCATTTTTCGAGTTTGGGGCGTGACAATTCCCTTCACTTCACGGTCATTTCCATGCATTTCGCGGTCAACTCGCTTCACTTCAATGTCATTTCCATACATTTCATGGTCATTCCTGGCAATTCCGTTTTGATTCACGGTGATTTCCACTCATTTCACGGTCAATTCCCTTCACTTCACGGTCATTTCCACGCATTTCACGGTCAATTCGCTTCACTTCACGGTCATTTCCATGCATTTCACGGTCATTCCCGGCGATTCCGTGTTGATTCACGGTGATTTCCACGCATTTCACAGTCAATTCCCTTCACTTCACGGTCATTTCCATGCATTTCACAGTCAATTCGCTTCACTTCACGGTCATTTCCATGCATTTCACGGTCATTTCCGGCGATTCCGTGTTGATTCACAGTCATTTCCATACATTTCATGATCAATTCCCTTCACTTCACGGTCATTTCCATGCATTTCACGGTCAATTTGCTTCACTGACTGTGAAATGCGTGGAAATGACCGTGAAGTGAAGGGAATTGACTGTGAAATGCATGGAAATGATTGTGAATCAATACGAAATCGCTGGGAATGACCGTGAAATGCATGGAAATGACTGTGAAGTGAAGCGAATTGACCGTGAAATGCGTGGAAATGACCGTGAAGTGAAGGGAATTGACTGTGAAATGCATGGAAATGACCATGAATCAAAATGGAATCGCCGGGAATGACCATGAAATGCCTGGAAATGACTGTGAAGTGTAGGGAAATGACCGTGAAATGCATAAAAATGACCGTGAAATGCATGGAAATGAACGTGAATCAACACTAAATTGCCGAAAATGACCGTGAAATGCATGGAAATGACCGTGAAATGCATGGAAATGACCGTGAAGTGAAGGGAATTGACCATGAAATGCGTGGAAATCACCGTGAATCAACACAGAATCACCGGGAATGACCGTGAAATGCATGGAAATGACTGTGAAGTGAAGCGAATTGATCGTGAGATGCGTGGAAATGACCGTGAAGTGAAGGGAATTAACCGTGAAATGCATGGAAATGACCATGAATCAAAACGGAATCGCCGGGAATGACCCTGAAATGCATGGAAATGACCGTTAAGTGTAGGGAAATGACCGTGAAATGCATAAAAATGACCGTAAAGTGAAGGGAAATGACCGTGAAATACATGGAAATGATCGTGAATCAAAACGAAATCGTCAAGATTGACCGTGAAATGCATGGAATTGATTATGAAGTAAATGAAATGAATGAAATTGACCGCTAAGTGAATGAAATGGATTTTCGACCATCGACCTGATGGAATCTTGGGAAATAACCAGGTTGGTTGGTTAAAGTAGCTTCTCCTACCCCAAAATCATATAGGGTACATCAAGTAACTAATTTTAGTTTAGAAGATATTCTTGTTAAATGAACAAAGAAATAAATGAAAAAAGAGAGAAAAAAATTTTATATGCTTATATATAAATATTTATATATATATGTGTTAGAGAAAATTTTAAGTAGAATAAAGTTTTCTATGTAAAAAAAATAAAATAAAAATAAAAAAATAAAAATGTATAGACTGTTGTGACGGTAGTCCGTTTATGGCTACGGTTATAATCCGTAGCCATATGGGCCGCCAGATGGGCATGGCCTCGCCAGATGGGCATGGCCCCACTAGACAGGCCAGCAACTGGGGCAGGGGCTCCTAGTTCGGCGAGCCCACGCCGAATAGACTTCTATCACTACAGATTAGGGTATCTATAGCTACGGTTATAATCCACAGCGATAGGCCTGGCCGTAGCAAATGACTTTACCATTCTGCTTTGAACGTCTACCTTGAAACCCTTTTAGAGGTCACGGAAGTTTTGGATCATTACAAAGTTTGTTTTTCCTCTTCATCTAGGTTTTTGTGACCTTATGAATAGATTGGATGGAAAATAAATGTTACGGTGGGCCCTACAAAAGTTTCAACAGTGAAAATCAATTTTCTGTTACTCTTTGTGGTGTGGTCCAGTTGATCTTTGGATATGATTTTTTTTTTTTTTTGATAATGCTCTGAAATGATCTCGAAATATGGATGAACGTTGTGGATATAATAAATACATAACTGTGGGGCCCATGTAACGTTGATCTCTTTTGAACCATTCGTACAACTCGGGGTTAGAGGAGCATCAGCGCTCGTCTTCGAGCACCGGCCGATCCGCTTGAAGGAAAAAGCATGGCCATTTTTGACCTTTGGGAAAGCGTCCGTACAGCTGAGGCTTATTCTTGGAAGGTAAAACGAGGTGGGCTTCGTCTCGGAATTGCGCTATAAATGGGTCGTACGGTCGGAAATTTCTCTTTGTCTATTACATTTTTACAGGAAGCAGTTGCGTCCTGCCCCCGCAGGACGGAATCGGTCCAGGCAGAGGCTTTGTGGGAACACAGTGATGTACGGATTTTATCGACGCCGTTAATATATTTTTCTAATATTAATTTAAGCTATGTTTCTAAATATTAGATATATCTAACGATAAAGTGGACCACACCAAAGGAAGCAGCGGTGATAATGACGATCACCATTGAAACCTTACTAGGACCCACATTTATGTTTATTGTCTATCCAACCTTCTCATAAGATCATATAGACCTGGATGAAGTAAAAATAAAATTTTCAAATTGATCCAAAACTTCTGTTACACCCAAGAAGTTTTTAATGGTGAGAGTTCAATTCCCACAATGTGGTCCAAATGAAATTTTATTTCCAATTTATTTTTCTATTTTATGCTAAAATGATATTTAAAAATGAATGAACGGTGTGGATAAAATCCAAACATTACAATGGGCCCCACGTATCACCTTGCTGGACTGATTCTGTCCAGTGGGGGCAGGACGCAGTCCGCTTCCTTCTTTACCCACGTAGGCTTGGGGATTGCGCGTAATCTCGGGTTTTTATTTTTTAAACGTGCACAGATAGGAACGGATGAAGTGCGGCCTCGGCCTTACCCAACACGGTGCAGCCCTGACCGTGGGCCCTACATTGATGTATATTTTGTATATTCATACCGTTCACCCATTTTTATAGATCATTTTAGGGAATTATCAAAAAAATGAGGTAGATAAAAATCTCAGGTGGACCACACCATGGGAAACAGTGGTCATTGAACGCTTACCATTGAAAACTTCTCAGGACCTACCGAAATTGCCACCGTAACGTTTATTTTTCATCCAACCTGTTGATAAGCTCACAAAGACCTGAATGAAGGGTAAAAAATATGATATTGATCCAAAACCTTTCTGGCCCACGTGAAGTTTTTAATGGTCAATCATCACTGTTTCCTGTGATATGGTCCACCTGAGAATTGTATCTTCTTCAATATTGATATCTTACCCTAAAATGAGCTTTCCAAAAGGATGGACGGCGTGGATATAAAAATATACATCAAGGTGGGCCCCACAATCAGGGCCGTACCTAATCCACTCCTCCGCAGAGAAGGTGCCCCCGAGATCGTTGACCCAATGGGAATAGACTACCAAAATCTCCGAGATTCGAGGATTCAGCAGAGGGAAGAGAGTATCAAACGTGTTCTGTGGGCCCCGCCTCGGTAGAGCAGTTGTGATGATGGACCTTCTGTGGGGCCTATCGGATAAACAATCAGAAACACCGAACCATGGGCCTCAAGTGTACAAGAACAGTATTTTGCATATCCTCGGTCGAGGATAGATGGGATGGAGTATCCGTCGTTCTCACCTGCGTATCAACTCTACCGTCCGTTAAGGGTTCGAGTATCCATTGGTGGAGAAATCACGCTATGGGGTTAGTGCGCAGGCATCAAGGTGTTTTATATAACGGTAATGGTAGCTGTAACGGCAACCACTGTTACTTTTACTATACGGATCATAACAGTCATTACGGTTTCTTTTTTTATTTTAAAAAATCTTAGAAAGTTTATATTTATCTCATAATGTTGATTAAAAGGTATGATAACAAACAATTATGTGACTGTTATAGTATTTGTAAGGGACATAACATGCTGGCAATTATAGGTCATTTTTTCCATAATAATTGTATGGCCGTTACGGCCCTGTAACGTGTAACGGTTTTTCTTTTTTCTTTTTCTAAAATAAAGCTAGGCTTATAACTATCCATTAATCTACTTTGGTGGATCAATCCAGATCTAAGAAAGTGGTACTCAATAAATACAAGTATAAAAAAAGGAGTAAAAGTTCAATTTGTAAATTCTACATTCATTGGAGGTTGGAACAGGAGTTTTCATGGTAGACTCTTAAAAAATAATAATAATAAATAAATAAATTTATGTGGTGAATTTATTTGTTGAAGATAATTTATATAGAGATAAAAGTTTACAAATTACTACCTAATTAATTATGTATTTACATCTAAATACTTCTTTTCAAAAAAGTCTTCAATAAACTATCAAACGAGTCTTCTGTAAGCTATCCCATCAATTCAAGTTTTATCCTGACAAATATCTTCCATTAGATTTCTTTAAGGAAAGTTGAGGATTTTCTATCCGGGAGTGCCAGGTGGGTCTCATTGTTATATTTTTATGAAATTCACCAACCACCATGTGTGTCGCCTAACCTAGGGCCCAAAAATCAGTCTCATTCATAGTTAGGTGAAACACATTATTAGAAATAATGTATAAGACAATACTTATCGTCTACACTATTTCCCTTGGTGTAGCCCACCTAAAACTCAAATAGGTCTGATTTTTAGGCTCTAGGACTAAATTTTGGTTTGATATTTAATGGTTGGAGTGGATTTTATATAATAATCATGGTGGGGCTTGTAAAAATCAAGGGTAGACTTTGCTCTCCCAATGATTTTCTTTGGTATGGCCCACCTAAAATCACATGTTAATCCCCTTTTTTTTTAAATCCCAGCCGAAAGTCGGATTATACATCTAATGGTTGTAGTGGATTTCACAAATGTATTACCCTTAAAAAAATCAATGGCCAGATAGCATCTCTCAACTCCGAACCTTTTATATGTGTGCAACATCCAACCCATTCAATATGTTGCAATCACCTTGGTGACTTTTTTCATGCAAAAAATCAATCAGATCTACTTATTTATTGGACCTCACTTTTATTTTACTATTTATCAATGGTTAAAACTGTTTTTGCTTATTGTTTTTGTTAGGTTGTCCTTATTGTGGAGTGAACCAATTGAAAGGAGTGATGTTGATTCGTCCATAGGTTTGAAGATATCCACTGGGTGACCATAACTTGTGGTCCAACCAATTGAATTTGATACATTCTCCTAAAAAAAGAAAAACTTTACTGAATGCCCACTCTTGATATTTATGGGACACACTTAAATGTATATGATAAAGCCACCCTAACAAGTAGATGTGCAATCTCATGTTAATTTCAGAGATAAAAAATCAGGCTGACATGTGATTCAGGTCAGCCACACCAATGAAACTGTTAGAAGAGACATTTCCACCCTTGATTTGTACAAGACTCATAGTGACAATTACATGAAATACATTCTAACCATTACATTCCAAACCAAAATTTAGTCCTACGAACTAAAAAATCAGACATATACGATAATTTACGTACACAACACCAAGGGAAATAGTGTGGAGGGTGAGTGTTGCCCTTTACACTATTTTGAAACGTGTGGTCCACCTTAATAATGGATGGGGCTGATTTTTAGGACCCGAGCCTAATTTAGAATGATACATGTGGTGGTTGGAGTGGATTTCATATAAACATTAAAGTGGGGGCCACTTAGCCGCAACCCCAGATATTCTATTGAAAACTTTTCTTAAAAAGGCACCAATATGTAAATACCCATTTAGTGAGGCAGTAATTTGTAAAATTTCTATTTTATTTTGAACTTGGACCTGACCTAGGCCCAACCTGCATTTTAATGGGTTGGGACTGAGCTAAAATTCTGACCCAATTAAAAATGGGTTAGGCCAGTAATGCCTCCATCAAACCCAACCTAACCTGACCCATTTCCACTTCTATGTAAAGATGACACCACCATTTGGGTCCCTTTCACCACACAGATTATGATAGATTGAGGGACCCATATAGACCGGTGGAGTATGCCACATGTAAACCTGACCTGACGTGTAAGGCGTGCCAAGGCCTATCTACATCAGAGGTGGGACCCACCTGGCGTAGGATGGCGAGACACTCTCAATGAAGGCAATTATATTGTAAGGAGAGAGCATGGTAGGGAAAAGCTGTAAAGGGGGCGGTTTCGATGGAATATCTGTTACATATATCACCATACCCAATCATGAAGCAGTTGATGATCCGGTACAACCGGTTGTACCATAATATTGTAGAACTATCTCTCCAAGCATCACACGTGCAACGGTTATATATCAATCTAGACCGTCCATCAAATTTATTTATTTATATATAGTAACATGAATGGAAAAATTTTAAAACATAGTTATATAAAAATGTGAATGGTTGATATAACAGTCGGGTAAAGTGAATAAATGGATGAATAGGATTATCCAATGAGTCTTCCTTTTTTTGAGACATGGCCATCCAAGACATGCCCAATTAAATAGACGGTCCCGATTGATACATATCCCTGCCATGTATCCTGTGGAGAGACCTATTCCAGTTCTACATGCTCTATCGTACCATTTCTCTAATGAAATATGATGTAAGGAAACTAAAATGGAGTGAGTGGAATAAGTTAAGAGATGCTTTAAAAACAAATTTTTTTTAAAAAAAAATAAAAAATTCAACTTGTGTCACAACCTACTACATGGTGGGTCCCACGTAACATGCAGTGTGGGCAATCCCAAAAGAGGAGTTTTCGTATGGGCCCACACATGTGCTGACACACAGCAAATCACACGTCCCAGTGGGAATATCAGAGCTTTCATCCTCCACCTTGATTAAATCTTCTACATCAAGAGATATGTTGTTTCACTCCGATGGGCCATCATGTACATTTTCTTTGGGACATTGTGGCCCACTTCAAAAGAAAGATTATATCTCTCTGCACATATCTTGTTGGGATTTTGGCCTGCGGAATCACACAGATCTAAATCTAGGATAGCAATTCAATAGCACCAAGCACATACAAGAGAACACACAGATTTAACGTGAAAAACCCTTTATGAGAAAAAACAACGGCACAAAGCAACAGAATTCCACTATGAAAGCATCAATTACAAAGAGAGATAACTTATCCGATTCGAACAACCTCGAATCTCCCCTTTGCTACACCCTTTAATAACTATAGAACCCTTTAGAATACTTTCAGGAAACCTTAGAATACATTAGAATAGCCCTAGGGGCCCCTATTTATAATTTAGGAAACTTCACTTTTGTACCCTTGCGAAATTGCATCAGATTTCCACAGTATGCAAAAGATCCGGACTCGAATCTGCGTAACCTCGACTGGTCGAGCCGAGTCCTCGACCGGTTTAACAATCCCCTCGACTGGTCGAGCAGCCCGAACACCTAAAATCATGAGACGCTGGACTTTGAGTCGAGCAATCCTCGACTAGTCTAACGACCTGCTCAACCGGTCGAGCAACCCAAAGATTTAAGACATCTTCTTTGACAACATATCTGCCATATATGTCTGATAATCAGGGCTCTACTAAGGAATCATATGTTCTCGACAAAAAGAAAAGTCAAAAAAATTATCAGAATGAGGAAACAATGGGGCCCACAGAAAATTAGTGGGATCTGAAGAAGATAGAAGCCATTAAAACTCTCATACCATCATAGACTTTGTGAGAGAGAGGAATGAGTTTTCATGCTGTAGACTCTATAAGAGTTTAAAATTAGAATTGGTTTTATTCCTTTATAGTTGTAACAACTCCTATTTAACTTATCTTAATCTTTACAGCATGATTCTTTGAGGGCCGGTTTGGGAACTTGTATTTGGCATGCATTGGATTTCATATCATAAAATAACGACTTGCTTAGGTTAATGTTTGAACTGTTTGGATCTTTAAATTAACATAATTTTAGTGATCCAACCAACATTTTGATTATTTTAGGTATCACCACTATGCCACTTATATAATGAATTGGTAGCTTAACAATACATTTGTTATATATGCAAATATTGTGTTTAATTAAAAAGGAGCTAAAAAAGTCATTCGAATTGGAGTCCGATGAAAAGAAAAGGTTTCAAAACATAACAAAACTATGTATTTCAAATACTTCTGAATCTATATGTGGCTTGGATTCCACATATGCATCCCAGATGGGACCCACACAGCTGGAATAGATGGGCATAGAAAATAGATCTTAATAAACTAGCAACGGTGGGTGTGTATATTAATCCCTTCAAAACTATGAAGTTTGCCTGAATGTATCCCCATTGCTCAAAAAGATAGGTTGAGATTATACCCGTTGGATGGAATCTTTTTTAAAGACCCAAATGATTTATACTGTGGTCCACACATTGGATGGGGGCGAAACCTAAAAAAATCGAAACTCTCTGATTGAAACATTTCAACTCATTAATTATTTAAATTTTGAAAAGACTGTATAAAAGAGGAGTAAAAAAATCGAAGGGTTGAAAGTTCGTTATATTAGCTTTTACTTTTTATCCGTCCGTCCCCTATCCAAGATAAGGTCCATCATATAAACGGTTTGAATCATTAAAATATGACCCTGATCTAAAGACTAAAGTCATGACGTGCCAAATAGTAATACACCTTGATCTATAATAGAAAATCTCCTAAATTGAATAATATTGTAATTTGTGTGCACATATATTATATTTTTAGAGCAAATATCATTTTCAAAGAGTTATTTAATACTTCCCTCATGTATGAGGATGCTTAGAATTTGAACACATGGCATACAATTGCTGATTCCAAACCAGATAAACTGTATAAATCATCGTTGATTAAGTTACACTCCCAAAATAAAAAAAAACCTAACCTTTGATTTCATAGACACTTGTTTGTTGAAATAAGACCATAAGGTAATTTTCATTTTTAACCCTCCAATAAATGTCCACCAATCTCTCTCTCTCTCTCTCTCTCTCTCTCTCTCTCTCTCTCTCTCTCTCTCTATATATATATATATATATGCTCACCTGCACACTTATGTACGTGCACACCTTTGCACACGTGTCCTCGGTGTCTAATCTGAACAGTCCATGTGATGCGGAATCCCATGAAACATAATGTGACAAATTTTCACCCTGATTTAAAATTCTGGTGGGCCATAGCAAAAAGAAATGCAAATCGAGGGAGGAAAATGTTTTCATTTTTCATGGCCCATCAAAGTTTTAGATCAAAGTAAAATGGCATGCCGCATCACATGGACCATTCAGATTAGATGCCCATGACATGTGTGCGAAGGTGAGCATCGCTCTCGGTGCGAAGGTGAGCATCTCTCTCTCTCTCTCTCTCTCTCTCTCTCTCTCTCTCTCTCTATATATATATATATGAAAAAAATTTAAACTAAAGTTTGAAGATTTCATGAGGTCGAGCTGTGTGGGCCCCACCGTGATGCGTTTCGAACATCTACCCCATTAGTTAGATGCACGATTCCATCGTGGGCCTAGGTCTCAAAAATCAAGTCAATCCGTACTTGTGTGGGCCACACCACATAAAGAAGTGGAGAGGGGCCGTGCACCATTAAAACATTCATAATCATTTTTTGGGCCCACTGAGATGTGGTTTGCAAATCCAGCCCTTGGATGAGGGTTCAGACCAAGTTTCAGATGCATGCAAATTTCAAGTGAGCCCCACCAAGTGCTTTTATATGTTTTAACGGTGTCTTCACATGATTTTAGATGGTATAGCCCACTTGAGTTCCGTATTAGGCTGATTTTTGGGATATCCCATATTTTAAAGGGGACCCATCAAATGCACGGTATTGATGGTCAACACACATCATGAGGTCGAGCGCATAGTCCCTTTTCCCATATATATATATATATATATATATATATATATATATATATATATATATATATATATATCCACACTCATTGGTGAATATGCTTATTTAAAATCCCATGTACGGATATACTTATTGATCCGAACCATCCATTAGAAGGGCCATCCAAGAGGTAGCAAGGTTTATGTGTATTTCAAGGTGTAAGATTTGGTCAAGGGTCACCTGACTAATTCAAAAACATCAGGAGGAAAGCACTATGGGAGATGCCACAACTTGGGGCATCCTACTATCAACCACCATGTCATTTGTGTAGGACATCAGTGTCTTGAAAAAGGTGGGCCCCATCATGAAGATTCATGATCGACTGACATAAAAAATCAAGCTAGTCTACTCATCAGGTGGACCACATTGTTGGAATCAATTGAAAACTAATAGTCTGACTCAACATTGAGTTGTGGCCAACCTATTGAGTGAATCAGTCTGATTTTTACATAATGATGACCTTCAAGTAGAGGTAGGACATTTTCGTGATCCGCAGAAAAAATATAAATAAATAAATTATAAAATATATTAAAGTATATTTTTTATTAGATAAATTGTAAGTTGGACATCATTAATATATTAATATAGTATACTATAGCTTGAGAGAAAATGTTGAAATAAGACATTTAAGCTAAGTTGAATAGGTCTGGAACTATGTTGAATGAGCGAATACACTTGAGATGCATATGTGAATGGCACTAGCTCTGTGGAATGCGGGAACTTTGAGTGGCCATCGTGATGTTTGGGTTTTATCCACACCGTCCATCCATTTTTCCGTATCATTTAAGGATATTATCCAGAAACTGAAGTAGATCCAACCCTCAAGTGGACCACACCACAGGAAGCAGCGGTGATAATGATTCTCACCGTTGAAACTTTTCTACGGCCCACTGTGATGTTTATTTTCCATCCAACCTATTCATAAAGTTACATGGACCTGGATGAAAAGATAACACAAATATCAGCTCGATCCAAAACTTCCGTGGCCCAGACTTTAATACCCATTGTGTGGTCCACCTGTGTCTTGGATTTGCCTCATTTTTAGGATTATATCCTGAAATGATACGAAATAAAATGGATGGACGGTGTGGATGAAACCCATACATCACGATCGCCACTCAAAGCTTCTGCCCGTTCGGCCCTGTGGTACCGGCACTCATGTACGCATTCTTGGGCAGACTCGTATGTTAGTAAAACACAACCTAAAAAAGTGGTAGTGACTCATTCTCTTCACATTTGGCACTGACGTGCAGTAATCCAGACCATCCAAATTGTGGGTCCCATTATGGATAGAGCATATCTCTAAAATCACACTGATAAAGTAATCCTGTCCATCCAATTAATCACTATCCAATGGATGGTTAAGAGAAAAATAGTAAGCGATCCAAATTCGAATGGATTCTCCACGTAATTTTTAGATATACTCCATCGACGGTTGGATCAGTCATCTGGATCGTCTAAATTGCCGTACAACTATGCCATGTGTGTGTACGGTTGAAAAGACTCCACTACACAACAACCGTAAGTCTATGTATGAGAGAGGATATGGTACTATCAATTCCATCTTAGTAGGAATCCATCATTCAATATTGATATACGTGGTGCACGTGTATTAGATCCAGACCCTTCATACTTTGCGTCCTGCCGTGGATGGGAGCTGTAGCCTAAAACTCAAACCGGTTGTGTAATCCTGGCCGGTGATCAGTGGGCTCTTGATGATTATAAATGGATGGTTAGGAAAAAAAATCCAACAAAAAATCCGACATTCAATGGATGAGAATCCTTCAATCAGTGGCTAGGATCATCTGAACAGAGTGATTTTTGACGTATGGATCTCATACATCTATACATTAGCATTCAGCATTCGTTTCTCTCTCATTCCATAGATGCCTACCTCTTCTATAATCGAGTGGGCCACACATCCCAGAAATGGACAGTGCTGATTGAGTTGTCCTCCACCTAATGGATTCATATGCCTATAAAATAACAAAGTTAGGACAGCCCATGTCTGCTAAACTAAAAACAAACCATGGCCCACAAGGTTTTTATTCAGGGAAATGATAAAGTGGGGCCCACCCAACCGGAATATAGAACAGCCATCTCCCATCAGTGTAAGATGGGGCAGCATACCTTATCATTCAGGACTTTGTATCTAGTTCAAAATACAAAAAACATGGGATGATCCTAACCATCCAATTGCTAGCCTTTAAAAAACCATTTCAGCTACCAACATTCAGTGCTGGAAAGTGAGGAAAAGTGACAGCCAGGATTGTGCAAGTAGGTGTCTTTTTGAAACATTGGCCATATATAATAGAGCCCACTTGAATGGATATCCTGATTGATGTATGACCCTGCTAAGTGTACTGTGGAGATATTGTTTTACTATTTTCTGGGTCCCACATCACCTTAGTGTTCAAAAAATCAATACCCATTAGCAAAGACACATCTAATAGTTTGGATTATAGATTTCCAACTAAGATAGAGCTGTCAATGGGGCTGGTTTGGGTCGTAGCATTACCCGGGCTAACTGGGTTCATGTCTTTTTGGGTCCAGGTCTAGTGCTCGAAGACCCGGACCTGGATCCGTTCAGGTTCGGGTACCCATTGGGTCTTTGGATCTATGTTTCTAGTTGGGTTTAAGAACAGACATAAACATGGTTTGGCCCACCCAATGGATGGATTAGATCACATAAAATGTGCCAGTTTGACACGTGCACAATGCATAAATGGTCTCTCTTACATGCTTGTGTATTAGGAAACCTTATTTTTTGCTAGAATAATTAATTTATGCTAAGTATATATAGTTACTTATACTATTAAAACTAACAGGACCCGGCTTTAATCGGGTCCATAACCAGGTCCAAAAGTTGAGACATGAACCCAACCTGACTTCTTAATGGGCTCAAAAGAGGGGACCTGGACCCAGCCATCCATCGACAAACCCTAAACAAAGTTCAAAAGATGGAAGAATTTCAACGATTGCATAGCATTCATTTGGCTGATACATCTCCTTGAGTAAATTCTATAGTAACGTTTAGGAGTACCCCAAATTGCCGAGTTTGGGATATATATATATAGGGAAATGCTCACCTGCACACCAGTTCGCACGGAACTAGTGCTAACTTTTTTAAGAACCCATCATACGTGATGTGGATCCAAAATCGGAACCGTTCATGTAAAGCAGCATCTCGTGAAACCTCCCGGGCCCAAGTTTTACTTTGATCTAAAACTTTGATGGGCCATGAAAAATGAAAACAGTTTCCTCCCTTGATTTGCATCTATCTTTGCTATGGCCCATCAGAATTTTAGATCACGAAATAAACCCATTGATATATATATATATATATATATATATATATATATATATATATATATATATATATAGAGAGAGAGAGAGAGAGAGAGAGAGAGAGAGTCATGCTCACCTATGGACGTGCGCTCTTTGCACACATGTCATGGGCGTCTAATCCGAATAGTCCATGTGATGCGGAATCCCATGAAACCCCAAGGCACAAATTTTCACCCTAATCTAAAATTCTGGTGGACCATAGAAAAGAGAAATGCAAATCAAGGGAGGAAACTGTTTTCACTTTTCATGGCCCACCAAAGTTTGGATCAAAGTAAAAATTGGGTCCAGGGGGTTTTATGAGGTGCTGCTTCACGTGGAACATTCGGATTTTGGAGTCACATCATGTATGATGAGTTCTCAAAAAAGTTCGCACAAATTCAGTGAAAACTAGTGCGCAGGAGGGTTATCATTTTCCCACTTTAACATTCCAAAATAACAATTTCATTCATTTCAAGTCTTGAAAAGAATGAAATGCTAATTTGGCAGAAAAGCATTCTCCCAAACCCCAGATCCAGTGCTTGAAGAGCGCTCCTGTTGAACAGATTTCACAAGGATGACCATTTTTCAAAACTAAACATTTTGTAAAGCTACAGGCCGGAACAACCAAAAACAATTGAATCCTAGTCTCTTCGCACCAATTCCATCAAAATACCAGAAAAAACCAGGCAGCACTAGCCCACTCAAAAACCAAGGAGCCTATCCTCTGCTTGAGAAAGAGCATAGGTGCAGCTTTATCTTCAAAGATTCTAGCATTCCTATCCCACCTTCTCAAGCATAGGTGCAGCTTTATCTTCAAAGATTCTAGCATTCTTATCCCACTTTCTCAAGCATAGGTGCAGCTTTATCTTCAAAGATTCCAGCATTCCTATCCCACCACCCTCCCCAAAGAATAGCAAAAGCATAACATTTTCCATATTAGATTTCCCGTGAAGAAACAGAGACAATCGGCCAGTGAAACCTCCAAACTCTACACAAGGTGAAGAAGTGGTTCCAAATTTCTCATTGCCTGACAATGGACTGAGTGATGCACAGATTATCATCAATGCTTCATGTGTTTGGCAAACACCATTTTCCTTTTCTTCAAATCATCAACAGTAATGATTTTGTTCATTGAGACTACCCAAGCGAATGCTTGAACCCATGGAGGAATAGGGACTTTCCACAAAGCACAAGGGTAAGATGGGTGACCAGCATAAAAAACACTTCCAATGAGGGACTCAGACAAAAACCCACCATTAGTCAACCACTTCCCGAACTTTGTGCCTTCATGTAGTACCTCACACTGATGAAATGGAGCATGTGAAATTAAAACAAAAACCAATGGCAACCCAAACCTGCAACCCTTCGGAAACCAATAGTCAAGAAACTCTGTTTAGGCATCCATTCACCACCAAAAGTTCACAAGGCAACCCATAACCCAATTCAAAGTGATTTCGGGCCTCAGTACGACCACCCGAACCAGAGAATTGAGCCGAAATGGCCAGTCTGCTAATGAAAATTGATTTCTGCAGACATTTTTTGACCAATCAGGAGCCATCAAAGGACACTCGGGATCACAAGAGTACGCTGTAAGTACAGAAGTGAGAGTAGCTAGGTAGTGAAAATCCAACTTCGGCTATCCTAGCAAAAGTCAGCCAATCTTTCTAGAAAGCTATGCACGGATCCCTAAGTTGGGTACATCGAGATTTAGCTAACTTCAAGTACCAAAGGAAATCCAATTTCCATTGGGTGCTCAGATTACTTTTTGTACCCAAGTCTCAATGAAATTACAAGTTTTACCATTCTCCTAACTAATCAATGGGTGCCACGTCCAACAGCCAATCAAACCGTGATATGTGGCATTTTTACCCCTTAATTTTCCATTATTTGTAAAAAATGTCATTAACCCAACTATAAATATCCCCTCACTCTCTCATTTCACACATTTATCTATAATCCACATTTCTCTATAAAAGGGTTTAGAGCTAGAGAGAGAGGACGAGGAAAGAGAGAGGTCAAGAGAGAGGGGGAGGGAGGTGTGTTCATCTTACCTATCCATTCCATCTCAACCATCCAGCCCAGTCAACACATCAATATAAGCTATCGCAACGGTTCAGTTCATGCAAAGTAGGGTTGGGATTTGAGCTCAACGATCAACTTCTTTATAGACGGGTGTCGTAGCTCTCATTTCCCCTCTCAAATCTCCCTCATGCATGAGCAGTTCTACCATCATTCATTTACTTTGTTTATTCACATTTTGCAACAATTCCTTACTCATACACCCCCTTACTCATCTACAAACAATCTTTCGAACATGTGCTTTATGTCCTACCGAATTCTCAGGTCCTAAGACATCAAAAACCTAAAATTGTTCCGCTTTTCTTTGAAGAATCATCTTCTCAGTCATGGTTGATGCGAGCAAGCTGTCTCCACGATCATACCCGTAGTTGAGCATTAATTAGTGTGTTTCCTTCTCTTTTTTATAGTCATCGCCCCCTCGATCATCACCAAGTTGAGCCATCATCATCTCCTAGGTTGTAATTAGACAGGAAGACATTTGAAACCCTAAAATCCCCAAAAATCTTAAAATCCCACAAAGCAGAGACCGCACATGAGTTTAAACGAAGAAGGGTGCCTAACCCCTTCTTTCTCCGTCACCAAGGTCCTTACTCGGAATCCCTAGTCATAGATTTTTAAAGAATAGGAGCAAGATCCTTCAAGGTTTCTTGGTTACTCTTAAAAGTTGTGTCCTAGATAAACTGTCAGGGACACATGACCATTTTGCAACCTGTCTTGTGTTTGTCCACGGCTCTTTTGGCATGTGAACCCAAAACAATGGGAATAGCATGTCCAAATTTTATGACCTTATGAGCATACTGGTGTCTTAATAAAAAGTGTTTTACACCTAGGGGTGTCAATGGGCCAGGCTCGGGCATGGAAAATTAGAATTTTGAATATGGCTGACCCAACGGCCCAGCCCGAAACTGTTCAAAATCCAGGCCGAGACCTACCCTAGGCCCAGCCCATTGACAGCCCTATTTACACCTATTTCAGTTGGGGTACAAGCTGGATTACCTAGTTGTAGTACACATGCAACATCTGCCACATGTGCTAGATGTTTGAATGTGCTACAAGTGCCACGATCCATCTTTAAACACCCTACATATCACATTCAACCTTCAAGACATGTGCAACATGTGCTAATGCGCAAACGTGTACATGCACCACGTGCCACTATACATCTTCAAATGCCTCACATCTACCACCACTAATCTTCAATCACACACATGTGCCCCATGTGCCACAAGATCATTTCCTATTCCTATGTTTTTGACAATCATCATATAGGACAACTAATAACTATTACAAGCAAGGTTTTATAAATCACAAAACTGGTATGCATCGCCCGTTATGTACCGGTTTCGGTATCTTAACAATACAGTAGATCTGACCTGTATAAAATATTAGGGGGTGACTCGTACCAAATCATTTCCTATCTTTGGGGGTTTGACAAACATCATATCGGACAACATACTAGTTATAACAAGCAAGGTTTTAAAAATCGCAAAACCAGTATGTAAGTACTAGTTTCAGAACCTAATGATGCGTAGACCCCAGCTGTATGCAATATTAGGAGGTGACTCAGCCTAAATTGCCACTAAATCATGCCGATCGGGCTGCCTCAGAGAAGTCAGGGTGGTTCTGATTGAGTCGCAACCATTCAAATCACCTAGTGGATAGTAAAGGTTAGTTTTGTGGGTCCCATAGTTGTGTATCTAAAATCCAACCCATCCATCAGATGCGCACCACCCTGTATGGCCTTAAGCCCAAAAGTCCAATTCATAACTCAGGTGGACCACAAAACAAGGAGCTACAAGGTAGAACATCCATGATAGAATAGAGAATAAATTGTGTGGGGCCCATTGTGGTGTACCTAACCATCGAAAACACAGGTAGGCCAGACCAAGGAATTACATAACAGTATTGGCCAGCGTATCAGAAAGCTTTCTGGCCGATACAATAAGGACTACATTGGCTGATTGGGTCCATATCTGCTGATACAACCTTGTTACAGTCGAAGTTTCTTTTAGGGGGAAGAAAATCTCAAAAATTATTGGTAAAATTCGAAATTTTTTGAGGATCCCAAGTATGAGTCTTTTTAGTTTTGGATATCTATTTGATGGTGAATGGGCCATTCTTTGGTAAGGAAGTTGTCTGTCAAGTAGTGTCAGCTTGACCTGCTAAACATCGACCAAATAGGCTCTAATCAAACACAGGCCCATTATATGTAAATACAACCAAAAATAAAAATGAAATGAAAAAATGGAAAAAGTGATGGTTTACCCCCTTTTGATACTTTCCAAAATGGTCCACTCTGCTTTGATTCATCAAATTTTGTGTTTTGATCCTCAAAATAGGCATAAATCTAGTTTAATGTGTGTCTAAGCTTCTTTCAGGAATGAATAAAGAAGTGGGAAAACGAGAGATAAATTGAAAATAAAAACTTCCATTATAGGCCCTTTATGGTCGCATCAGCTTGTAACGGCCACATGGCCTAACATGGGCTGATACGACCCATCTTTTTATAACGGACACTTCACCCCTTATCGCGTAATGGGAGTGACCATTTCCTTCACATAACAGCAGATATAGCCATAAATTAATTTAACTATTTTTTTAATGCCATACGCCAAACCACTCAAATTTAAAGTTTTAGCCATGTCTTTACATGTTTTTTTCTCATGGTGCCAGCTAGAGGTGGGCACCGGGTGACTTGAACTTGCTAACTCGACTCGTCCGACTCGACCCGAACCGAATGGGTGAGTTGGTCCGAACCAAGTAGGCTTTGCCCAATCCGAACTCAAACCGAGTCGAGTTCGAGTTACCTAGTAACTCGACCCGAAACTCGATCCGAAACCCGACTCTCTAACCCTACCCCGACCCAATCCCAAAATCTCTCCCTCCCTCCCTCATCCTCCTCATCTTCCAAGCTCGGCCTCTCTGTCTCCCTCCCTCATCCTCCTCATCTTCCAAGTGCAGCAACCACCCACCACCATCACCCTCCTCCTCCTCTCTCCTCTCCACTCTCTTGGTCTCTCGTTCCCTCATCTCTCAATCCGACTCGGTGCCAACTCAACCCAACTCGATAATTCTAACTGGATCGGACTCGGTCTAGATCAGTCCAGGCCATATCGGACTTGGATCGAGTCAGGCATGCTGGACTCGGTATCGATTCGGATCGAGTTTGGGTCAGGCTTGTTTCAAAACTGGATCAAGTCGAGTCAACCCTAACTTGGTCCGACTCGACTCGATGCCCAGCTCTAGTGCCAGCCCACATGAGTTGTGGATCAGCCTGATTTTTAGAGTGTCCCTTCTTCAAGGTGGGGCTCACTTGATGCATGGTTTGGATTACACACAAACAGCATTATGGGCCTAAAAGTACTCCACCATACGGTCACTATACCATATGAGCGGGTGTGCTGCAATAAATGATGCCCTTCTTCATTTTCAACAAAGGGGAGTTATTTGATACTCTACCAGAGTATGACACTTGATACATAGCACTCATATATTGTACATGTGGCATGCATGAACTCAAATTAAACCGATTAAATGTGGAACCCACAGACACTAACTCAGTCCCAAAATCAGATAGGTTGAACAAACCTCCGGTTTGTAGATGCTATGTTTGTTGAAATAGGAACATTGGATAGTTTTCATTTTAAACTGCCCAATACATGCTCACCAACACAATAGTTGAATAATCAAATAAGCATAATTTTTCTTTCAAAATGCATCTAAACTAGACCCATAATTCGGATGGTTTAATTTGAATACTTGTCTGTAACATGATGCAATTTCTATGTAATTTCTAAGTTCTTGCATATCATCCATCTCGTCTTGCCAGAGTATCAATTTTTTACTAGTGTGTATTGGCTCATATCAACTGATACAGCTGATACATATCGGTTTTGGTGGGGCGATATGTACACCAAAATTGATTTTCAATCCTGAAGAGCAAGACCGATGTGTTTAGTCTAAGATTGCCAATCTTGGACTGGCCACAATAGCCTGTCCAGGACCCAACTTTTGTTAGCAACCAAATGGCTCCTTTTAAAAAAATGCAAAGTTCAACCCTACTGAGAGCTCTTAATGCAAGAAAGTTAAGCATAACACCAAAACATATAACTAAGGTTCTGAACAGTAATCTCAAAAGGAGAATAGCACGTAATGGAAAATTGTGTGAGACCATCTGCATGCAGCACTTGTTTCCACAAGAATAGCATGTAAATATTTTCATGTAGGAAGCAAGGTCATGGAGCTTGATAAAACAGATTGTTGTAAGTAGTTCCTAGAACTGAAACTTCTTACTCAAATAAACACATTATCTCATGATAACTTACTGTGTCCTCAAGGCCTTGATCCAATCTATTTCCAGTCTGAAATCACCAGGTCCAGATTTTGCGCCAGGAAAACCGCCTTCTGCATTGACAGAGAGAGACATTCCAACTATTCGTGATGGATTCATTTCCAACTTCGCATCTATTATGTTTCCTCTCCACGTCGGCAAATATCGATCAAGGGGAATCTGATATAAGTACCAGACGTCAGTCTTCAGACTCAGAAACTTAGCATTTGAATTCATGCTGGCTTGCGCGCGCACACACACACACACTAGTAAAATGCATGTGGTAAACACTCTGAATCATGGCAATACGAAATTATCAGATACATTAATCAGAGACAATACAAATGTGTGTCACTTCATTTTTTACATCAGTATAGTTAGTCAAATGCACGTGCATTTGCACATGGGAGTTCCAGCGCGCAAGTTGACCCACTGAGTGTTAGGCTCATCACCATGCTCCTTTCTTTTCAGGGTGGCGTTACCAGCCAGTAGGAGGGGATAGATAGATCTCCTACTATTTTCTTTTATGGGCTTGTATACACATACATAGTACTTTGGACATAGTTGTACTCGTGTATTTTGGACATATGTATAGGGATAGTTAGTATGATGTATGCTTTTACACGATGTTGTATGGTTAGTAACGCAGGAGCATTTTCACACTGGACTTGAGTGGGGTCGCCTATTGGATGCAGGGGCACACTCGGGGAGGGTGACCCATGCGATTTGGGGCCCACGAGGGAGGTCTCGTGTTCGAGACTCCTTACCAGGGGTGATTAATGTGCATTTCACACCGGGCTCGAGTAGGGTAGCACGTGGGATTCGGGGACGCTCGGGGTGGGGTGGCCCATGTGATTTGGGGCCCACGGAGGGGGTTCGGCCGAGGTCCTAACCCATGAGATGTGGGGCCTTGGCTATGAGATAAAGGGATTAATTTGCCATACTCTAACAGTTCGAGCTTTTAGAGCAAGTGGTTAATTGTCCTGCATCAAATTGGTATCAAAGCGGGAGGTCTCGTGTTCAAGACTCCTCACTGAGGGTAATTAATGCAAGAGCATTTTCACACTAGGCTCGAGTGGGGTCGCCTGTTGGATGCAGGGGCACACTCAGGGTGGGTGACCCATGCGATTTGGGGCCCACGAGGGAGGGCTCGTGTTCGAGACTCCTTAACAGGGGTGATTAATGCGCATTTCACACCGGGCTCGAGTGGGGTAGCCCGTGGGATGCGGAGACACACTTGGGGTGAGCGGCCCATGTGATTTGGGGCCCACAAAGGGGGTTCGGCCGAGGTCCTAACCCATAAGATGTGGGGCCTGGGCTATGAGATAAAGGGATTAATTCGCCATACTCTAACAGTTCGAGCTTTTAGAGCAAGTGGTTAATTGTCCTGCATCAGTTAGCATATATTGTGGTTGATGGTTAACAGCAGAGAGAGAGAGAGAGAGAGAGAAGTTCGGGAATTTAGTGGAGCCCATTTGCCGAGTCTAGGGCGTGGGAAGAAGCTACTACAACCAAGTCCGGCCAGCCGAAGTGGAGAGACTGAGATGGTCTCAAAGATAATGGCAAATTCAAATAGGCAGACATCAACCTTTAATAAAGAAGAGTGAAAGGAAATGTGGATAGACTTTTCACTATCGATTTGGAAAGAAGTATGATGACAAACAGTTTAAGAACAAACATCATCATATAAAGAAAATGTGGAGTTGCTTCAGGAAACTTTTGAAAGAAAGTATCTGGACTGGTGTGGGATCCAGTCTTGCAAACAGTGACAGCAAAGGATGGATGATGGATACACATTTGAATGTTCTCTTCTTCATCCCATACCATTGTCATTAAGTTTTTACAACTTTCATATATGATATTAAAGTAAACTCTCTAACGTACCACAGAAAAACCCACAAGCATCCAAATTTCGTAAGGTGGGATGTCTTGAGTAGGACCAACTTTGTGAGATATTTGGAGGCACAATTGCAAAAGGACACCCCAAGCTTCATATAAGCATACATTTGATTCCATTGATGATGAGCATGAGCGATAAGCAATTGCTATTGAAGAAAATATGGTTGGAAGTGTTCCTTACAATCCTTTGCCATCAACTCTTACAAATTGACCATCTACTAACAATGAGGGCATGGATGATAATGAAGTTGGACCATGCCCTTTTAGACATCGCTCGCGTACGCTATCTAGTTTCAGTTGTCGTGGACGGAGGAAGACCGAAAGACAAGTACAACAGAGAAACTGTCATACAGATCTTGGAGGAGATGATTGATGAATTAGACGATTGTGCCTACCTCAAATCATTGATTTGCTCCAGCAACTAAGGTGGAGAGACCTTCATTCTTATGTCAGACCATCGGAAGAAAACCCTCTTGCGGAGAATACAGGACTACAGTTAGATATTCTTTTTATGCCATCATCTTTTCGACCTATTTTATTTTGAATGTTATAACACTCGATGGGATGGATGGGATGGATGCTACTAACACTAGATGCACGGCATAATAAGCATGGAACTTTTTTAATTTTAATTGTTTTATTTTGTTTGGATGGTTTTCATTTTGTTGGGATGGATTTTACTTTCTATAAATGGTTTAGATGTTTTAAATGTTACATATGGATGAGAATGTTTAAAATTTTAAATTTAGAATGGTTTAGATTATTTCAATATTATAGGTTATTGATGGAATAGTCTGAATGGTAAAAATGTTATTGTCTATGAATGGATTAATGAGAATTATCAAGCATCTTACATATTTTCATCTAATTGTGTGTGAATGGTTTGAACACAAGATGAACCCTCAAAATACTCATCAGATTCATCCAATGATGAACTCATGAGAGTTGATGAATTGATACTACTATAGCTGCCGAGAATTATAACTTACATCTATGTAAGCAACCTTACCAGGATAGCATACTAACAGAGGTAGAGTATGTCATGATCGTAGTTTTAGGAAACTCTCATAGGTGCTTTGACATAGGACTGCTGGTTATTTTGATCCTGTCCTAGCTCCCTTTCGGAGTTCGGGATTCTTCTAAGAGGTCCAGCGGAGGCAATTCTGCTGCCTGCAGCAATGTCGCGCAAAATCTGAACGGTGCTCCTGACATTGATTCAGGTTATGGTTCAAAAAGGCATCGTTCTGTCTGGCTTGGGCTTTAGGGTAGCTTTGCTTTAGCGCTTTCGTTCGTCACAAGGTAGTCATAGGGAAACCTCTGGCTGGATTGAGTCCTTCCTCTCCCCTGCCCAAAGCAATATCCACTTTTTCAGATGGAATCACATGTCTTCCTAAATGCCTTCTCTGCTTTCAGGTAGCGAGATCTATTCAAGACACAAGATATATGCCTATCGAGGAACAAGTTTAAATTTACTTGATGATGATTGGCCACCATGGGTTGAATCAACAGGTTGTCAATCGCTTCCAGAACTCTAAGGAAACTATATCTCGTCATTTTGGGAAATGTTTGAGGGATGTTGCCAAGTTTTCAAAGTAATTATGGAACCTGATTTTACAACTCAACACCCTCTCACCTTATGAATGAGAAGAATTGGCCCTTTTTTCAAGGAAACACTATACTTGACATTGACGTTTTTAATGTAATTGACATTTTCTATTTTAAATATATAAATTAAATACAAAGCTATTCTTGTCTATAGAACTGTGTAAAAGCAATTGATGGCACACATTTAAGTGCTTTCGTGCCAACGGGTAAACAACCAATGCCATATACAGGGAGGAAGATCAATATGACCCAGAATATGATGTGTGAATATGACTTTAACATATGTTTTACATTTGTCTTAGCTGAGTAGAAAGGATTGGCTAATGACACAAGAGTCTTTATGGAAGCTATTACAAATCCAACGTTGGGCTTCCCACACCCTCCTGAAGGTAATCATTGCCTTGATTTATATGCTATATACATATATGTTACAACTAACTTTAGGATGGCATGCCTCCTTATGATTTGTTTCAGGAAAGTATTATGCTGTGGACTTTGGGTACACAAACATGCCTGGATTTCTAGCTAAAGGAGAGTGTTACCATCTGAACAATTACATGGAACAAGTACCCTAAACAGCAAGAGAACATTTCAATCATGCTCACTCATCACTTTATAATGTGATTAACCGATGCTTTAGGGTATTGAAAGCACACTTTGCCATCCTAAAAATGAGTGCACAATTTCATTAAGTGTCACGCTCGACAAGACCCACTATTCAAAATATGGCAAAGGGAGGATACAGTGGTTCAAGAAGATGATGATGGACGTGTTGGTCTATCTACCTCAAATGTGGATGTAAGTCAATGACAACAGCGGGAGATGGAAATAGTTCGAGATAAGATATATAAACAAATGGTAGAACATTATAGATTACTTTTTTAAATCTCTCCATGCTTATGATGTTATATTAAATTCTCAAATATGATTGTAGATACTTTGTTTTATTTTTTATTTGAATTGAAGTTTTTTAATCTTCATAAAAATTAAAAATAAAAAATTGTTTATGGTGTTGGATTGCATTTTTAAGTAACGTCAGGAATACCAACTGGTCCCCATTGTACTTGTGGCGATGGCCACATGAAACCATATCCATGCGAATTTCAAGTAAAGCAAAGTTAAAAAATTACTTATGTGATGTTGGAAATGAAACATACTTTTTTACTTTTGGCTTATATAAGTAACTTGAGGCATAAGTAGCCTAAGCAAAACAACTTACGACCCGAACGGGCCCTAAATGTGGGACCCACTTCACTTGTACAACTAAAATTCAAAGAGTAAAACTCTCTTAACATTACCTAAATGGGATCTCTAGAATTAGATAAAAGAGAACAGAGGAAAAGATGAGATCAAAGAAAATCATGAAAACCATGTGCAAAGTCATTGGAAAATCAGGAAAGCTCACCCAGTTCATGTACTATTTTCACCTCAACTGCATTTGCAACAATTTTGACTCATGGGGCATAAAAACAAGATCAACTAAAGCAAGTCCCGAGTCAACCTGTCAAGTCGACTAACCTTGATATATGTGCACATGGGCATGTGTTTGCATTCCAGCATATGAACATACAAATAGCATATGTGGATTAGATGTTGGCGCGACAGTATTAGACACAGACTTGAGGTGTCAGACATGGCAATCCTAAAAAATTTGAGCAACTGAAACATCATGTATTTATACAAAATATTGAAAGCTGAACTGGCATCTGGGTAAGGGGCATGCCTGATGCATTCAAGGAATCCAACCAGTCCATAACATGCATCACTTCAAAAAAATCCCAAAAGCCCAAATATCAGTAAGATCCAAAACTCACATGGGCCACAGAACAGGGCACATATTGCGAGGGAATGTCCACCCGGGGGGTGGGGGGCACCATGTCTTGCATATATAATCAAGGCCATTCAGACCCTTCATCCAGTCTGGCAAAACTTCAAGCTGTTTTACGACTTAGGCAGGCCACTGTGAAATTTAAGGGTGGGTGGTCCCTTCCAGCTCATCCCTTTGATGTGGGCTACCTTAGTTTTGGATCCAAGGGGTTTTCTGAGGTGACAAATCTGATATACGGGTTGGATTCCTTGAACACATCACTGGGCCCTACATCTCCCTGGTAGCGCCATAAGTTTATGGTGGTAAGAGTGCAACAGGAGGGCAGCCCTCTATATAAATAATATACAAATGATACCAATGAAAGAAGAAGAGAGAACTATAGTTGTTGGTTGTTAGCCATGTGGATTTGTGTCCAATACACGACCAATGGATTTCTTCAAGTTTGAATTAATCCCATAAAATCATGAGTGCATTAAATGAGATTTTACAGAATGAGCAGTTAATGTAATGGATTGTATCTTGCTGAATCAAAGATCAGTCAAAAATTTTAAGATTATTTTAAAAACAATATAGAAATATTCAAATACCTGCATTGAGATCACCTAACAGTTCCCAAGTATGGAAAAGAGAACTTTAAGGGTGTGGAACTTGCCTTTGCAGTATACCAGTTATCTTTCGGTACGAACACAAAAGCCTGCCATGAATTGTCTTCCTGTTGCCCAGGTGAATTTACCCAATTCTCCGTGTATATCTGCATTCAACAAATTGCGTAATTAGCTATTCCATGAAAAAAACATTTCTAGCTCTCTTTTGGTCATTGATTTCTTTTATGAGTGGAGGAATACCTTTCTAGGCCTTTTGGCTAAGATCAAGCATAGTATCTGTTCTTATCAGTTGCATGGGTGGTGGAGGGAGAAACTTACAGTAGATATGTAACATCGCCCATCTCCTTTGAGCTTCAAGGCTAGTGTATCATATGCATCCAAGTCAATGAAACCATTGAACTACCAAAAAAAAAACAGAGAGAGAAAAAAAATAAGGTGCACAGGAACTGAGCTAACATTGTAGTAGTAAGACTAGTGGGGTGGGCAGTAGTTTCTTACAAGGGTGAAACCAACAATTCGACGGCTACTCCCGAGAATAGCCATCTAATCCTACTCTCCCCATGCACGGCAATGGGGCATGAGTGCGAGATTCAGGTCTTATCTGTTAGGCCCATTGGTTTATGTGCCTGGTCCAACAATCGGTTAAGTTCGATCATCGGGTGCACCAAGTGTGCATGGAAAAATAGAAGGTTAAAAATAATTGACCACCTGTCCAGACCAACCTAGTTTTTGAACCACAGCACATAACAAGTGGGGCCCACATGCTAAAAAGCCCAGATCTCTCCTCACATTTGCTACATTGGCACTTGTAGAGAAATTAGGATTTACAAGGCTAATCTAGCAAGTACCTGTACCATTGTCCGAGCAAAACAGCATTTAGACACTAACAGCTCTTCTATATCCAACCCACTTTGCATAAATAGATGGTCGTGCCTTCAGAAAATTCACAACCATTCTGTGAAAAGAAAGTTCACCTTCTTGGACCGCATTCCGCAGAAGCCACTCCGATTTATTCTCCACCTTGAGCCCTCGGTGACTTCCGAAGAAAGGTTGCCAGAGAAAATCCCTTTACCACAAACACAATGGAATCATTGGTGAAGAAATCAAGCATCAAATCGACTAAGTGAGACAATTTAATTTGATGCTGCAAGTATATAATCCAAAAGGTAGCATTGGATATCTACTCCTTGTAATCTATTCTATGAAACATCAAAGGAAGATGAGGTACTCCTCAGAGAGATGTTGATTATAGGAACTTCATTTTAGAAGCCTCTTAAACTTCTAAGACAGTGGTTTATTTGTGTAAGATACTATTAGGAAAAAATTTATCAAACAAACTTAGTTTCCAAAAAGGTTCCATTAAGTGTTCTAACTTTTGAGATTTCTGCTAAGGCTACTTATGGGAGTGGATTTCATACCCCACTATCCTCATAAGTGTCAGTGTGGCATGTGCATGTCAGGGCAGGCCCATCACTTACATGCCATGGCCTGAAAATTAGGCTGGTTCAGTCATCAGGGAGGCATGTCCTGACCTTTCTTTTTGCAAGTATTTTAACTGTCTGCATTTCCATGGCATCTGATGAATGGACCAGCCTGATTCTCAGGCCGTGGCACCCACGATGGGGCCCAGCTGATGAACAACCTGGGACTCACATGCACTTTCGATTTTGGCATGCATGGGCATTGTAGGATTCAAATCCTACTCTCCCGAGTAACATTCACATTTCCCTTCCAAAATGAAGCTTTATATGCTATTTTGAATTATTCAATTTCTGTCAACAAGCTTATGTTTGTGTATGGAACATGAGCCTCTAAAGCAGGGATTAGTTGCAACAATATATATATATATATATATATATATAGTAATGGTCTCCTGCGCACCGTACCGCAGGAGAACTTTTGCGCACCAAATTACCACCGGTCATGCCAACTTAAACAAGTGTGTTGTAAGTGAGCCTCACAATAATGTTTTCCTGTGATCCATTCCGACAAATCAGTCCATGATATCAATTGAACTGTAGGGAGAAAAAAATATAGCCGATTTGTGATTTACTAGGCCACAAAATAGAAAACATTAAGAGAGGAAAAGCCTACCTTTGAATTTTTACAGGGCTCACCATGATGTTTATGTGAAATCCATTCCATCCATTAATTGCCTCGTAGAGGTTAATTCATGGAGACCAAACATTAGACCCATACCTGATTTATGTTGATCACACCAAGTGAAGTGATTTTGATAGTGGGTGTTCCTTACACGGTTTCCACTCATGTGGCCCACTAGAATTATAGATGTGGCTGATGTTGGATCAATACCCCTAACTATCATATTGACCCATTATGGTTGGAGTGGATTTTACATACATGTCAAGGTAGGCCCACCTCCAGTTGACCAAGGGATGTTGTCCTAGGTTGTGGATTAGATGTTGTGACCGCCATCAGCCACCTAACAGCTGGTTAGTGCTAGTTGGCCCAACAATGATGTATGTGTTTAATCCAAGCCGTCCATCTATTTTTCCAACTGAATGTATGGCATGTTCCAAAAAAATGAGTCAGATCCAAATATCAAATGGACCATGCCACAAGAAAGATTGCTGGAAAGCCCACCATTAAAAATTCTTTGGGCCAAAGTAAGCTGTGGGTCAAGTTAATATTTGTGTTTTTCCTTCATCCAAGTCTCTATGACCTAATCAATAGGTTGGATGGAAGATAAACTATACCTAAATTTTTTTAATGATGGGTGTTTAATTCGTTTAATCACCACTATTTTCATGTGGTGTGGTCCACTTTAAATTTGGATCTTATGCATTTTTTGGATCATACCATAAATTGAGCTAGAAAAATGGATGGACGGCGTGGATTAAATATATACATCATCGTTTGGCCCACTAGCACAAACCAATAGCAAGGTTGTTAGTTATGACAAGGTCGGCATGTAATCCACGTCTCTGACTCATCCCAACCACTACTGAGTCGGCTAGGGGTTGGCCCACCTTGATGTTTATTTGAATCCTCTCCATACATAATGTGTGTGAGAATAATTTAGTCATAAGTATAAAATATTGGCTACGTTTATAATGTTGGTGGGCCACATGAGCAAAAACAGTGTACGAGATGCCAACTATCCAAACGGTTTCACTTCGTGTGACCGATATGAATCACGAATCTACCTAATTTTTAAGATATACTACTAAATTTCTATCACAGACCTAATGATTGGGGTGGATTTCATGAATGCATCATGGTGGGGCCTCATCTAAGCCCATCCTTTTTACTTGTGTTGGTTGGTGCATAAAATATCTCATGCGGTACGGTGCGCAGGAGACCGGGACTCTATATGTGTGTGTGTGTGTATGCAAGGATCATCATGCAATGGTACCGCATACCAGTGTTTTAAATATCGACGATATTGGCCAATATATCCCACGATATATCTTATATCCCACTTGTGCGATACGAAACACACAAGTAGTGGGATATATTCCACATGTTCAATCCAGTGAACTTTTTTTTTTCGATTTTTTTCTATAAATCATGTTAAATTGGTGTCAAATTGTTATAAATCCATGATTTTTCATGTTTTGCATGGCATGAAAAATCATGGATTGGAAACTTCGATTTTGAGATTTGAAGGAGAAGGACCGAGTTGTGGAAAATTGAAAAAAATAAATCAAAATCAAACATGTATGTAACCTAATCTAGTGATTTTTCTTTTGCTTTTGAATGTATTGCTTGTGTTTCCACATGTCTTCTTACATTTATAAATTATATGAATAGACTTTGAATATACTTGCATCAATTCAGTTAGACAACGCATAGATTAGGACCTCATACAAAGAAAACCCGTTATTTGCACTTGTTTTTTGTAATGTTTTGATTTGTAAGTTCGTATCAGTGTTTTAAATAGCAGTAGCGTAATACGTAGCGCTCAGCCCTCTATAGTGTGTAGCGTAAATACATAGCGTGTAGCGTAAGCTACACGATATTTCTATTTTTTAATTTAAAAATAGGACAAATATAATAAATAAGGGAAAAAAGGGAAAAAAATATAAAAATGCCTAAAAAATGATTCATTTTATCAATTGTAAGCATGTTCAAAAAAGTTATTAGTTATCATTTATCAAAAGTCAATCCACATACATAAGCCAAATCAAATAATTATCACATCAACAACTTCCTAAGCAAACCACTTTAATTAATAATGTCTAATTGAAACCACAAGTCACAATTATGAAAAGAAATAAAAATCTCATAGGTTAAAAGTATCAAGTACAATACAAGTGTCACATTCCTCAACATTAGAAAAAAAGAAAACGTGAAAAAAAAATAAAAAAACTAAAATAGTAAAAAAATACATTGTAGCTTATGCTACAGACGCTACGCGCTACGTAGCTATAGCGTACGCTACGACCCCTGTAGCGTGCGCTACAAGGGATTTACGCTATTTGGGACGCTATGTAGCACTACGGCCACGCTACGCTACATAGCGTACGCTACGGGCACTATTTGAAACACTGTTTTGTATTGATGTCTTTTTTAACAATCACTGAAATTTCGTTGAAAAATTCGACCAATTTCCAATGTTTCCAACAACAACGATACATTACGCGATAAAACCGATATATCTCATGCAATAACCGATACGTATCTGCATCCCAAGGGTGCGATATGTAACGCGATACCGATATTTTGAACATTGCCGCATACCATTTAGTCCATTGCCAACATCTTTGATCTCCAAGGATGCTGATGACAAACCTGAGAAATGATACAGAAAAGCTACTAAGTAATGGTACTTCCAAAATGGCAAAGAGATTATGTAGTCAGCTCAATTTGTGAGCTTTGAAAACATAGTTAGAGTAATCAATGAAGGAAAAGGTAAGAATAAGGCAAACTCCTGAAACAACACTAGCAAAATCAATTGACATGCTGTCACAAGTATGGTAATAAAGTATATCCAACTAAGGGCGTGTTGGATTGAGGGTAAACTAGGGGAATGCAAGGGAAACCAATATTGTGATATAAGCATATGGAAAAATAACATCAATATTAGAAGAAGGAAATCATTTGCACTTGTTTGTTTTACTAGAGAAAAGTCTTGGATAATGATTCCCCTTTGCATTTTCCAATGTTTGAACTGCAATTCTACAAAGGGAAACCTCTTTGCCTCCAATTTTGCCATTTAAAATATCACATCATAAGGAAACCTCATTTGCCATCATTTGACTTCTTTGTAAAGGAAAAAAGAAAAGAAAAGAAAACAAGGGTCAGACCATAGAATCAACAAAATGCAAAAGATGGTAACCAAGACAAGCGGCCATCTGTACCTCCATATTCCGAATCAGAGTACAAATGCCACCTTTTCAGCTCCTCTTTTGAATTAAAATTGAACACGAATCTTTCACTTGGCGGTATCAAGTCTTCAACATTCCATGTGAGAGCTGCGGGTTAAATATATAAAACAAAACATTAAACATGCTGCATAATATTGTATACAAGACAGAACTAATTTTGCTGGCGTGCCATGCTTTCTTAGCATTTGTGCAAGGGAATTACAATGGAATTTTTGTAATTTAAATTTTTTTTTTTTTAAAGGTTAAAATTATAGCTATTTAATCTCAATGAAATTTCTCCTTCTTTTCCAAGAAAGGCACTTCCACTGATAGCGAACGAAGAACAAAATAAAGGACCAAAGTTCTTTATTAAGAAAAGGGTACAATGTCAATGAAGGGCTAAAAATAAGGCAAGATAGCTACATCTCTAAATAGAGGTACACCAAGTAATGCAGGGACATCTTCACACCGGGCTCGAGTGGGGTTGCCCATGGAATGCAGGGGCACACTCGGGGTGGGCGGCCCGTGTGAGGCGGGTGGCTCGTGTGAGGCAGGCCCTATCCGTGTAAAGCGGAACCCATGCGAAGCGGGGTCCTAACCCATGGGATGTGGGGCCTGGGCTATGAGATAAAGGGATAGATTCGCCATGCTCTATCAGTTCGAGGTTTTAAAGCAAGTGGTGAATTGTCCTACATCAAAGGGTATCAAAGCGGGAGGTCTCGTGTTTGTGACTCCTCACTGGGGGTAATTAATGCAGGAGCATTTTCACACCAGGCTCCTGCATCACCAAGTTCTCAGATAGTCGAAATCCAACCCCACAAATGCTAGTATGTCGCCTATACAATTGGTAACTATGTGCCTTTGTGTCATTTACTTTTTTCTTCTTCTTTTTTTTTTTTAACGAATGGACTCATTTATATACATACATACATGTGTGTGTGTGAGGGAGGGGAACCACCACCAGCTTCCTAGAGCATTAAATCTAGAACAATTAACTCCGATCTAGAGACCCCTACTTTCACCAGTCTATCCACAATACTATTTGCAGCCCTAACATGGTTCAGTGACAATAAATTGATGGCTCAAAGCTCAACTGCTTCGTCCAAGACTTCCCTTACTCCTAAGGATACTAAAACAAGGATAACCGGCCCAAGGGTATCTGCAAATCCCCTTCAAGAATAAAGGGGAACAGCTTCTTAGACGAAGCCAATCTTAGGTCGCACATGATTGCTTCTGCTACAGAGTAGTTCAACAATCTCACACCCGCAAAGGTAGCCCACGTCTAAAGAAAGATGTCGGAATCATTGTTCGTGAATGTCGACTGTCAAGTGAGCCAACTACACAAAGGTAGCAAGCAAAATATTGGTCTTTATACTCCATTTCTTATGCCAAATGCTCCATGAGAAGACATGAGCATGAATTTTATCCTACGATTACCTAAGACTCATCATGGCTACGACTACCTAAGACTCGACATTGCTATGACTCTACTTACGTTGTAGTTGATAGGTTCTCTAAGATGGCCCATTTTTTATTCATTGTAAGAAGGCATCAAATGCCCTACACATCATCAATGTTTTCTTTAAAGAGGTGGTTCGTCTACATGATGTTCCCATAACAACTGTATCTGATCGTGATGTTAAGTTTATAGAGCTACTTAGCGCACCTTGTGGTCTAAGATGGAAACTAAATTAAAGTTCTCAAGTGCTTAACATTCGCAAACAGATGGGTAGACTGAGGTCGTCAACCACAGTCTTGGGAATCTGCTTCAATGTTTGGTTGGTAATCACATTAGTTTATGGGACATCGTGTTACCACAAGTTGAGTTTCGTCATAACAGCTTTGTGACCCACACTGCGGGACTATCTCCTTTCGAAAATGTAGTAGGTATGCGACCTTGACAACCTAAAGATTTAGTCCCACTTCCTATTGCAACTCAATCGAGCGAGAACATCGAAGCTTTTGCACAACATATTAATAAGATACATGAGGAAGTCGGGCAAAAGATCACCCTTAGTGATGAAAATTACAAGGGGAATGCAAATGTTCGACGACGTTTTGCACAATTTCAAGAAGGAGACGGGTCATGGTGCGGCTCAAACCTTAAAGGTTTTCAGCAAGCTCTTACATAAAGCTCCACTCCAAAAAAGCAGGTCGTCATCGTATTTTGAAGAAGCTAGTGATAATACATATATGATCGAGCTTCCACCCGAAATGAAGATCAACCCTATTTTCAATGTGGAAGGCCTTATAATTTATCTTGGGCATCATGAAGACGAGAGCATGGAAGAACGGACTATCCAAATACTTGTGGTGTCACGCCAGTTCGAAGAAATCATTGAAGACATATTGGATGACCAAATAGTTTCCACACGCCAAGGAAGGTATCAGAAGTTTCTCAAAGCGAAAGGAACGACTGAGATCCAACAACACATGGATCTTAGCAGATGATTTCAAGCGCGTTAACCCGGAGCTCTATGAGGAGTACATTGTCATTAACTCAATAGAGTTGAGTTTTTTCAAGCCAAGGAGAATTGATGCAATTGCCCCCACATCCCACACGTGCCCGCTTCACACATCTGCACAAGAAAAGGCCCACTTTCATTTTTTTTTAACTCGTTCCTAATTTTCTTTCTTTCATATTCCTATGTTAGGAAAATATCTCTTTTTTAAGAAATAAGTATTATTAGATTTTTCTTCTTTAAACACTTTCCTACTTTAGAGATGTCTACGTTAGGAAATAAGTATTATTAGATTTTCTTCCTTCGGAGTTCTCTTATTTTGGAGATCTTGGCCAGCAAGGGATCCTAATTTTAAGTTCCATAGATTAAGTTAGAGATTGTCTTAGAGAGAAAACCTTGTAAGCACACATTATAAAGCAGGCATAGGCCCTATGGAATAAAAACACAGTTGAATGATATTTTCTTTAAGTAAGTGCTTTTGTTTCTCTACGGTAGTGTGTTGGAGAGGGGGAAGTAGTGATCTCTAGTATAAGACTAGTGGACTGTTGAGCTTGCTCACAGTCATTGCAATTAGTTTCTTCCTTGATCTAGTTGCATTAATCAGGAGAAATATCGAATACCCATTTCCCAAATCAACAAAATCAAACAAAATCCGAACTTGCTCAATCTAAAAACCTCACATCCATGAAATCTAGTGAATTCTAGGCATTTCTTTTTTCTAGCAATATAAAGATGAAAATGAAAGTTCAGGAAATTTTCAGAAATATAAATACCAGGAAAAAAAAACCACTTGAGAAATTGGAATTCTCAATCGAATTATTTAAATACATTCATGAAAATCTTATCTTTTTTTCTGTTTTGGGTGAGAGTACCTTTTTTGGTTGCATTGAGAGAAGCTTGCCAGAGAGCTCGAAACCTCGACATGGTTTTGTAGACTCAGAAGATTTCAGATGATATAAAAAACCCATCAAAACGGGGATTCCGAATCCATGAAAACGGAAGGAGAAAAGGGTTTGAAATGGAAGATTTCAGTGCAATCACACGCGCCGGAATCCAGCAGAGAGAGAGCTTCAGCTGTTCATTCTGAGCGTTTACAGATGCAGCAGGAACAGTCGCGCGAGGGAAATAGAGCACAAAAGCGGGTTGCACACGTGCAATGATATATGCGTGTGGAAAGTGGGGAAAAATAAGGGTGGGCCCTATCATCTTTCTTCCTGGACGCAGATCAGCTGGTGAGAGCCATCAAGACTCTACTGAAGTGACACCAACAAGTTCTCTGGGCTGCACTATGAGGTGTGTTGTATCCACACCGTCCATCCATTTGGAGAGATCATTTTAGGGCACCACCTAAAAAATGAGTTAGATTGAAAGCTGGAGTGGACCCACCACAGGAAATAGTGGGGATTGAAACCTTCCTAGGGGCCAATCAAGCTGATAACAGGTTAGATCTCAAACAAATATCAGCTTGATTGAAAACTTCCAAGGCTCTTACAAAGCTTTCAACGGTATGCGTCTGTTCCCACGGTGGGATCCACTTGAATTTGGAATCTGTCTTATTATTTGGCTCATATCTTAAAATAATCTCTCTTCATCAATGTCCGGTGTGAACACAACGCAAATATCATAATGAGGCCGTAGAACTTGATGACGTCACGTCAATAGCGAGTCTCACACACCCAGATCCATGGCGCAACTGGCAGATTGAGCGGAGATGCCTCGTTTCAACACTAGAGGTCTTGGTATCGATCCCTAGCAGGGTGGCTAACATGGAGTGTATGTACTGACATGATTGTGTCCTGCTGTAAAGATGGAATGTGCCCTGCTTGGACTGGACCAAATCGGTCGAGGCATGGCCTATGTGGGTCCACCGAGATGTATTTGTTTCATCCATGTAGTTCATTTATTTTTTTTCCAAATTATTTTAGGTTATAAGCTATGTGAAAAAAAAAAAAAAAAAATGAGACTTATTTAAGGCACAACTCAACCATACATTTGAGAATTGAATGCTAGCCATTAAAAAGTATTGAATTAAGCTGAAACTTATTCGAGTTTTCCCTTCATTTGCTCATACATGACCTTATAAACCCATTAGATGGCAAATAAATATCATCGTGGGCCCTAGGAAGGTTTCAACTATAGGCATCACTGCCGCCACCACTTCCTTTGGTGTGGTGCGCTTGATAGTTAGATTTATCTAATTTTTGGATTAATACCTTAAAATGTCTGAAAAAATGAATGAACAGAATAGATAAAGCCCATATATCACATTGGGACACACAGAACCCTTTCGTAGACTGATTATCATCTAGGTGGCATGACACAATCAACTTTTGATGTTTGTATGCCTTCCATATCTTTCGTGAGGCCATTCTTATGGGATGAAATGAAAGCATATAGATATTAACATGTTTTAAAACTTTTGTGGCAGGTGAATGTTTCAATTGTCAAAGTTCAATTATCGTTGTCACCCCTCATGCATCTCACTTGAGTTTTAGATTTGCTTTATTTTATAGCCCATGCCTAATGTTCCAATAAAATTGATAGATAGAGTGGATTTCTATAGGCAATCCTTGTATTTCATGAATATTATTCCACCTCTATTAGAGGGCCATATCTTGAGTTATTATTTAAGGAAAATAGTTTAGGAATTAAAGGTATCTAATAAGTTTTTAAGATGCCTAATTTCAAAATATATTTGGGTTATCCTCAGTTCCAAAGTAAACAATTTGCATCAATGAAACATAACTCTAAATCACTAGGTTGATAAGGAACTAAAGGGCATTTTAAACCACTATACCAATTGCCCACTTTGGATGTGACCAATAGGCTAGGCCCTAATCCATTTTGAGCATCATGCCTAAATTTTAGGCCCAAGCCTACCCTCAGGCTAAGTTTAGAGGCCCAAGTTCTGGGCTATAGGTTCTTTTAGTGAAGATGGGCTTGATTTTGTTGAAAATTACAATTACATTGCTTTTTATATAACTCACTTAAAGCTTTTGTTTTGTTTTGTTTTTTGTTTTTTTTTCCATATTCATTACATGTCTTCAAATGTGTGACGTATTTTCATATGCATAACGTGTATTTGTGTGAAAGTGAGTGTAGACACTTGATAAGTTGATCAAAACACACTACGGACCACTTTAGCTGACTCAATCAACTTAGTCCAACTCAGTTAAACCCAGACAACTCAATCAAACTCGATCAACCCAATCAATCCAAAACCATGCCCAACTTCAAGCCCAAGTCTAAGCCTAGCTATTTCAAGCCCCAAAGCTCATGTCCATTATCAATTAAGACCACAATAAAGTAAATTTGAGCGAACCACGGAGAAAATACCACCCCAAGATCACCCTTACAAAAGATGAGGGCCATCCATGTGGTGGGTGACACATCATGTGCCGCCCGCCACGTGGATTTCCGTGATTTGTTTATTATGGAGGAGATAAGGGGGTGTAGTGCGCACTCCTCCCCTTGTTGTGAGCGGTATATGATGTGACGCCTGCCATATGGATTTCCGTAAAGTTTTTTTTTTATTTTTTTATATCAGGGCAGAAAAGGGGGTGTAGTGCGCAACCCTCCCCTTAGAACTGCACTCGGAATAAAAAGGCCCCTTTGGCCTTAGTTTTGCCCAAAACTACATCATTTGCCATTAAATCCAACCAGGTATATTGTGCCACATGGCACACTCATGCCCTTAGCCAATCACAACCTCAAAAAGCCTTCTTTAGGCCCTAAACTTTCATAAAGTCACAAAAATACCACTCCATGACACTATAAATTACCATATTGCCTTTCATTTTAACATATCTCATCTTATAATCTTTTATCCTTCACATCTTCCATCTTCTACATTTCAAAAGTCATCCATCCACCAAGGAGTGAAAGAGTGCAAGAGAGGAGCTCTAGCCTAGGTCACCCTAGTCGAGCCTAACCTTTAGTCACCTAAGCCACCAGAAATACCAATCTGAACCACTCAAGTCAATTCTTGTAACAGACTTGTCCATCCACCCGACCAACTATGATCAATTTCATTCACCATTTGCATTAGCATTGTGCATCATTGTCTTTACTCCAACTCACCTACTAGTCTAATTGGTCCAAGTACATGTTCTCTGCAATCTTGTTTATCAAAAACTCAAACTAACTAGGCTTCAACCACTTCTTCAAGTGGGTAAGTTGGGATAAACTTGTTTGACTTGGGCTATCACTTGTTGTAGGCACCGCATCACCACATTCCATTATATATAAATTTGCATAATTAGCATATAAGAACTAATCCAATCCATACTTTGTTGTCTTGTGAAGTAGAGACCGTACACTTACACGGGCAAAGAGAGTGCCTGACACCCTTCCTCTTTGTAATCGTGGTCCCTTACCTAGAATTTTCGGTCACAAATCAAGAATAATTTTATGATAATAAATCCTTTGATTTTCTTTTTCTCCTAAGGTTTCTATAGGGTTTAGCCAACTATAAATTTTTTAGAAATTGGCTAGTGACGACTCCAAGTCATATATCATATCTTAAGCCACAAACACCCATGAAAAGCCTCAAAAGGCACTCGTGAGAACATTTCGCTTGTGATCCAGTGTCCACAGTGCATTAAAACTTTTTTCTCTTTATCTTTAAATATGGGCTTCGTTTACTGGGTTTTCATACATCATTGATTTTTTCTCCTCTTTTTTTGGCAAGCAAAGGAGGTGTGGTAGTGGTTTGATGTTAGGTTTGGTATAGCTCATGCACGCTATCAAGACCATCTATTCAACAATTTTATGTTGGAGATATCATGTTAGAAATGTACTACACGAGATATATATTCTACTAAGGGATGTAAACCATATCAAAGAGAGTGATTAAGTCCACGTCTCATGTAAAAACGTCTCATCCAATAATTAAAAAAACAAACAAGGTTCTCCATTGATTGGATTATCATTTGACAATTAACCAAATAGGTGTGGAGTTATATTTTTCTCAAATTTATTATTATTTGAATATTTCATGTATCGACAAGTAAACGGATATTCATTGCGAACCTTTTATGCTAGTGTTTTTTGCTTGAGCATTATATATTTATCATGTCTAATTTACACATGCCAAATGTGGATCCTAGCTGCTCGTTTGACAGCCTTTAGTTGGATGGTTAAAATCATCCTATCAATTCAATTTTAGGATTCCTTCCAAGATGTGCCCAAGAACTTACATGATCTAAATTGGAATATAAGTTTGGCAGGTAGGTTGTTCCTTTGAGACTTATAAAGTCCGAGTGCACAATGTTTTAATACACCCATTTTAAACAATTGCAAGATAGGATCCCAAGACCCATGGTATGCTGATCTAGATGGTTTTAATATGATCCGGCCGTCTCACTCAACATGTGATGTGGCCCAAACATTTTCTAGTTTTGTTAATTCTATCTTTCCAAACTCTATCACTATTTATCATTTAGTATGTAAATTGATAGTATTATTAGTTGGATAAATTATGAAATAAATAGTTGGATGCAATTGCAGTAATACCTTTTGTTGCGTGGGCCCACTTGCTCAAAATGGCTAATTGCAAGTGTACATTCTCTTGCTTGAGGATATTGTGTAATATCCAAGGAAAAAAAAAAACACATATACTTGATTAAATGTTTAAAACTCCCTAAATTTCAAAAGATAAGCAAAAGAAAAAAAAATTGTGTTTTCTACAAACCAAATTGAGCACATTTTCTTCAATAAAATTCATTAAAAAAAAAACAAAAATCTTTTATTAGCAACTTAGAAAATAGAGATTAGTAGGTGCTACCCATTAATAAAATTGAGAATAGGTAGCAAATGCTCATAAGATTAATAATTGTAATCTTTTCTGTTTTGAGCTGTAATCGAGTCACTATCTTGGTGGTTTTGATTTTTTTTAGTTTCTCTTTTCTATTTTTAAAAAATGAATCATTATTTCTAAAATAATAATAATAACAATAAAACAAAAAGAAGGTCACGGAATTTTTTAGAGAACTAGAAAGCTTATGTGTAGAATCCTTAAAAGGATTTCGAAGGATGCTAAGAACACCTTTCAATGATCTAATGTTATTATTCATGTGTAGAAATGCTAATTATTTTAAGTTTTCTATCTTAATCTTGGATTGCTTCACATTATGAGAGAGAGAGAGAGAGAGAGAGCTACATACACAGCTCATCCTCACTCATTATATATATATATATATATATATAAAAGTTTTGTTGCATATTCTAGTTTTATATCCACCTACATAAGTGTTGAGATGTCGAGCCACATCTGGGCAGCGCCACTCGACTAGTCGAGTGGGCTACTCGACCGGTTGAGTGGCCCACTCGACTGGTCGTGTCACACTCCAAACCCGGAAATCGGGCTCACAAAATTTTTGATCGCCGAATCCGGTGTCGACAGCCTCCGTAGTACACCATTCTCGGCTCCCAGTGCGCATACGCTAGATTCCGATCCTGAGATCCTATAAGGAAGATTTTCCAACGTATATTTGTCTCATAATAAGCATAACAACAAGTTTACCCAAATCACAAAAGCAACATCATCATCACATATCTACTAATATAAACATTAAACATTTGAATACAGTGCTGAAAGGAAAATACATATATCGAAATCAAAACTCCAAAAGATCGCTGCACACTCCATGTTCAATGCTGCTGCAACCTAACGCCACCTGCACGCATCTATTGTACATAAGCTTATAGAAAGCTTAGAGGGTGGTGAAAGTGTATGTACAAGATAAGTGCCAAGTATTCAATAAAGCTCATAAATCATACATCATCGGAATAAGCAGAAATACTGACAAGATCATGAATCATACAATATCAAAGTAAGCAGAAATATACTGGTAAGTCCATGAGTCATATATAATATCAGGGTACGCGATGCAGATCATAATGCAGAACTTAATGACGTCACTTCAATAGCGAGTCTCACACACCCAGATCCATAGCTTAAAGATTGAGCGAAGATACCTCGTTTCAACACTTGAGGTCTTGGTATCGATCCCTAGCGGGGGTGGCTAACATGGTTGTGTACTAACAAGTTAACCCAAAAATAAAAAATAAAAAAATGTGAATCTCACTACGTGTCATAGCTGATCCACTTCAAGTCATCTAAGCCACATCTCAACTAAATAGGTAGGCTTCATGAACGGTCGCAGATTGCAGCCTTTCATAAGAACTTGGCAAGATAGATGGGCCACCCCAAATCATGCTAAGAACGTGGACCCAAAACTAAAAAAATGCATACTACCGTTGAAACCTCCGTAAAGATGGATTGTGTCCTGCTTGGACCAAATCGGTCAAGGCATGGCCTATACGGGTCCACCCAGATGTTTGTGTTTCATCCACGTAGTTCATTTATTTATTTTTTTCAAATTATTTTAGGTTATAAGCTATAAAAAAAAAAATGAGACTTATTTAAGGCACAACTCAACCATACATTTAAGAATTGAATGCTAACCATTAAAAAGTATTGAATTAAGCTGAAATTTATTCGAGTTTTCCCTTCATTGGCTCATACATGACCTTATAAACCCGTTGGATGGCAAATAAATATCATTGTAGGCCCTATGAAGGTTTCAACTATGGGCATCATTGCCACCACCTCTTCCTTTGGTGTGGTCCACTTGATAGTTGGATTTATCTAATTTTTGGATTAATACCCTAAAATGTCTGAAAAAAATGAATGAACAAATTAGATAAAGCCCATATATCACATTGGGACACACACAACCCTTTCCTGGACTGATTATCGTCCAGGCTGGCAGGACACAATTAGCTTTTGATGTTGGTATGCCCTCCATATCTTTCATGAGGCCATTCTTACTGGGATGAAATGAAAACATAAAGATATTAACATGTTTTAAAACTTTTGTGGCCCATGAATGTTTCAAACGTCAAAGTGTCAAAGCTCAATTCTCATTGTCATCCGTCATGCATCTCACTTGAGTTTTAGATTTGCCTTATTTTTTGCCGAATGTTCTAATAAAATTGATAGATATAGTAGATTTCTTATGAACATCACTTTGGTCCCACCTAAAAGATCCTGTAAATGTAAAAGGCTTCTATAGGCAATCCTTGCATTTCATGAATATTATTCCACCTCCACTGGAGGGCCACATCTTGGGTTATTATTTAAGGAAAATAGTTTAGGAATTAAAGGTATCTAATAAGTTTTTAAGATGCCTAATTTCAAAATCTATTTGGGTTATCCTCAGTTCAAAAGTAAACAATTTGTATCAATGAAACATAACTCTAAATCACTAGGTTAATAAGGAACTAAAGGGTTTTAAACCATTATACCAATTGCCCACTTTGGATGTGACCAATAGGCTAGGTCCTAATCCATTTTGAGCATCATGCCTAAATTTTAGGCCCAAGCCTACCCTCAGGCTAAGTTTATGAGCCCAATAGGCTTGAGCGGGTCCCTTTTTCTTTTAGTGAAGATGGGCTTGATTCCATTGAAAATTACAATTACATTGCTTTTTATTTAACTCGCTTAAAGCTTCTTTTTTTTTTCTTTTTTCTTTTTTTCTTTTCCATATTCATTACATGTCTCCAAATGTGTGACGTATCTTCGTATGCATAACGTGTATTTGTGTGAAAGTGAGTGTAGACATCCCACTAAGGGTTGATAAGTTGATCAGAACACATTAAGAACCACTTTAGTTGACTTAATCAACTTGGTCCAACTCAGTTAAACCCAAACAACTCGATCAAACTCAATCAACCCAATCAACCCAAAACCAAGCCCAACTTCAAGCCCAAGTCTGAGGGTAGTTCAAGCCCCAAAGCTCTTGTCCATTATCAATTAAGACTACAATAAAGTAAATTTGAGTGAACCAGGGAGAAAATACTACTCCAAGAGCACCCTTACAAAGGATGAGGGCCATCCATGTGGTGGGTGACACATCATGTGCCACCCGCCACGTGGATTTCCATGATTTTTTATTATGGAGCAAATAAGGGAGGTGTAGTGCGCACCCTCCCCTTATTGTGAGTGGTATATGAAGTGCCGCCTGCCATATGGATTTCCATAATTTTTTGTATCGGCGCAGATAAGGGGGTGTAGTGCGCAACCCTCCCCTTGAGAAGCGCACTTGGAGAGTAAAAAGACCCCTTTGGCCCTAGTTTTGCCCAAAACTATGTCATTTGCCATTAAATCCAACCAGCTATGTTACGCCACATGGCACACTCGTGCCCTTAGCCAATCACAACCTTAAAAAGCCTTCTTTAGGCCCTAAACTTTCATAAAGTCACAAACATACCACTCCATGACACTATAAATTACCATATTGCCTTTCATTTCAACATATCTCATCTTATAATCTTTTATCCTTCACATCTTCCATCTTCTACATCTCATGAGTTATCCATCCACCAAGGAGTGAAAGAGTGCAAGAGAGGAGTATTAGGATTTGTGCTATAAAATCACACAGATCTAGATTTAGGATCGCTATCTAAAAGCACCAAGCAAACACAAGAGAACACAATGATTTTACGTGGAAAACCCTTGCGGGAAAAAACCACGACGCAAAGCGACAAAAATTCACTATGAAAATATAAATTACAAAGAGAGAGGACTTACCTGATTCGAACAACCTCGAATCTCACTCTTGCTACACCCATTAGAAACCTTAAAACCTTTTTAGAAACCCTTGGACCCCTTTAAAAAACCTTAACATTACCTAGAATGGCCCTAGGGACTCCTATTTATAGTTTACGAAACTCCACTTACGCACCTCTCTGAAACTGCCTCAAATTTACGCAATCCACGTAGAATCCGCTCACCATCTGCGTAACCCTCGACTAGTCGAGCCTAGGCTTTGTCTAGTCGAAGGACCCCTTCGACTGGTCGAGCCTGTCCCTTGACTAGTCGAGTGTCACAGAATTCTAAAATATATCATTGTTGGACTTTGAGTCGAACGGGCTTCGACCAGTCGAAGTGACCTTCGACTAGTCGAGTCAGTCCCTCGACTGGTCGAGAAGCGTGGTAAGATTTAAGACATCTGTTTTACAACAATCTCCACCATGTCTTCAATCTTTAACCACGTAACTTTTTGACCTCTTTTCTTATCACTGCATCACATCATAGCTTCTCGTGCATACTCGGTCATTCTTTTACGCCATCGCCAAGCCCAGAGAAGTTGCACAGAACTTGAACTTCTCTACAAGAATAACCTTGGTGATTATGTCTTCCGGATTCACGCTGGTGTGAATTTTCTCCAGTGTTACGCCTCCTTCCTTAAGCACTTGTTGGATAACATGGACATCGAACTAATTACTCCACCTGCTAGTACAAATGAGTAACCTGAAGTTGACTTCCTGGAATCCATACTGCCTGCGTAATCTGAAGCCACATACCTAACTAACTTTGTCTTTGTCTTCCCAAAAGTAAAGACGTAGTCTTCTTATCTCACTGCTACTCAATATTGTTTGCCGGGGTATTTTCTCACAACACCGATAGCCTATGAAATAACTGGTCTAATACAGACCATGGTACGCACTGTCACCCGCATTCGAATAAGGCTCATGAGACATCATGCTTTTCCTCATCTGTTTTGGGACATATCCTGAAGAAAACTTGAGGAGAGACGCGTAGGGAACGCTTTCCGGCTTTGCTAGTCCATCACATACTTGATCAATACCTACCCAAGGTATTTTTCCTGTGATTACCACAACCTGCTCTTTTTTTGGTCTCAATGAATATCACCGCCAAGAACCTTCTTTGTAGCCCCAGATCTTTCATCTTGAATGTCCCACTTAACTGAGTCTTTAGTACATTGATTTAAGATGAGTCATGATTAACGATCTACATGTCATCAACTTATAATTCCTGATTCACCATGAAGGAATCAAATTTTATACCACTGCCTAGGCGACAGGTTGCGCAACGACCTCCTGCAAACTTTTTTCTCAGCCCGTTTAAACTTCGAAGCCCTCTGGTGGCTTCATGTAGATTTGCTCTTCCAATTTCCCTTGCAAAAGTTCAAACTCCACATCCATCCTTTCTAGCTCAAGATCGCATTGGTCAACCAGCACCAATCATGAATCTAATAGACACCTTGCTATACCGTCGACATAAATATCTTTGAGAAGCCAATCCCCTCTCTCTGAGCATAACCCTTCCCTACTAACCTCACTTTATATCTATGATGTATCCTCTTGAAGATCCATCTGCATCCAACCGCTTCCCGGACCATTGGAATCTCCATTAGCTCCCATGTGTCGATCTAGTACAATGAGTCCATCACATCGCCCATAGTCATCTTCCACTTCTCAGCACCAAGCTCACCTAAAGCCATCTGAATAAAAGATGGATCACCTGCGATATTGGAGTCGTCCATATACCTCGCTAATATCTTGCGATTATGATGTGTGATTCCTCTCACAGGTGGCTGGTCCACCTGCTCTCTATCCTTGTCCGCGCGTCTCAGCCTTCATGCCATGCTCGCTCATGTGGCCATGCCCAACATGCCACACATGTGCAAAGGTGAAATCTGCTATAGCCACTGCAACTTCACCTTTTGAAGTGCTCCCGATCAACCTGTAAACATTATCGAGTCGTTGCGCTTTCATGATTACTTGTGCCCCCTTAGATACTTTAAGGACAACATCAATACTTATGAACCCACACCCTATAGCCTCGAGTGCACCTAGAGAAATCAGACTCTTTTTCATGTCAGGAACGTGCCTCACCCCAGTCAAGGTACGTTTCATCCCATCAAACATCTTGACACGCACCGTACCAATAGCCACAACATTATAAGCACTATCATTGCCCATAAATACCTATCCACTATCGCACTCCCTGTAGCTGGTGAACCAACTCCGATGAGGATGTATGTGAAAGGATGCCCCTGTGTCTAAAATCTGCTTGCTCTTACAATCATCATATGGTCGTCTGATCGTAGATACAGACAAAACATCACCATCACATCCACTCGATCCATCTGACGTGGCAGGGTTGGCCTCCCTGTACAAAGCTTCAGAATCTTCTCTCTTATATTTAGGATTTGTACAATCCTTCTTCACATGTTCTCTCATCCCACAGTTCCAGCACTTTACCTTTCCTTTACTCTTGCCCTTGGATTTTGATCTAGAACCTGAAGAACCTGTACCTTGTTCAAAATTCCTACCCGTTGTAAATAGTGCATCAGAAGATATCCTTATGTTGACATTTAACTTTCTCATGGCCTTCCCTTGAAGGGCTGAGATAATAGTGTTGATACTCAGGGTTTTATTCGTGGTGCACATTGTGTCCTCGAATGACTCATATGACGTCGGAAGAGAATTCAGTAACATACATGCTTGTTCTTCATCTTTCATCACTTTCTTCATATCTAGCGATTTGCAAACTAATTTATTAAAGTTGTTGATGTGAGCCTCCAGATATCCACCCTCTGCCATCTTGAAGTTATATCACTGCCGCTTCAAGTATAGCCGATTTTTAGAGGATTTTTTCACATAGGCATCCTCTTACTTCGCCCACAACTTAGCTGCAGTATTCTCCCTTATGACATTATAGAGAACCTCATCTGTGAGATATAAACGGATCGATGATAAGGCCTTCTTATCAAGAGTATTCCAATAATCATCAATCATAGTAGACTTTCGCTCCTCAAGAACACCATCTTCGCCTTGCTTGATTAAGGAACTGATCATCTTGATCTTCCATAATTCAAAGTTATTTTTTCCTGAGTACTTCTCAATATCATACCTTGTGCTTACCATTATTGATTATCCCTCAGATTTAAATCTGTGCCCCAATGATTGCTTTAATACCACTTGTTGGGATTTGTTTTGCGGAATTACACGGATCTAGATCTAGGATATTTATCCAAGAGCATCAAGTAAACACAAGATAACACAACGATTTTATGTGGAAAACTCCTGCTGAAAAAAACCATGGCACAAAGCGACAAAAATCCACTATGAAAATAGAAATTACAAAGAGAGTGGACTAACTCGATTCGAACAACTTCGAATCTCACCCTTACTACACCCTCTAGAAACCCTAAAACCCTTTTAGGAACCCGCTTAGAAAACTTTAACATTACTTATAATGGCCCTTGGGACCCCTATTTATAGTTTAGGAAACTCCACTTACACACCTTTATAAAACCGTCTCAAATTTATGCAATCCGCGCACCATCTGCGTAACCTCGACTAGTCGAGCCTGAGCTTCGACTGGTCGAAGGACCCCTTTGATTGGTCGAGTGTTTCGGAATTCCCAAATACATTATTGCTGGACTTCGAGTCGAGCGGGCTTTGACCAGTCGAAGTGACCTTCGACTAGTCGAGCCAGTCCCTCGACCGGTTGAGTAACGCGATAAGATTTAAGACATCTGTTTTACAACAAGGAGCTCTAAGCCCAGGTCACCCTAGTCGAGCCTTACCTTTAGCCACCTAAGCCACCAGAAATACCATTCTGAACCACTCAAGTCAATCATTGTAACACACTTGTCCATCCACCCATCCAACTGTGATCAATTTCATTCACCACTTGCATTAGCATCGTGCATCATTGTCTTTACTCCAACCCACCTACTAGTCTAGTTGGTCCAAGTATATGCTCTCTGTAATCTTGTTTATAAAAAACTCGAACTAACTAGGCTTCAACCACTTCTTCAAGTGAGTGAGTCGGGATAAACTCGTTTGACTTGGGCTATCACTTATTATAGGCACCGCATCACCACACTCCATTATACACAAATTTGCATAATTAGCATACAAGAACTAATTCAATCCATACTTTGTTATATCTTGTGAAGTAGACACCGTACACTTACATGGGTAGAGAGGGTGCCTGACACCTTTCCTCTTTGTAATCGTGGTCCATTATCTAAAATTTTCGATTGCAGATCAAGAGTAATTTTAGGATAATAAATCCTTTAAATTTTTTTCTCCTAAGGTTTCTAGAGATAGATGGTTTTATCAGGCTCTGTGGGCCCCACCCTAATGGCCCACCTGGAGGTTGATATTGGGTACTTCCCCGTCCAGGACCTAGCTAGAGACAGATGGTCCTGTCAAGGCTCTGTGAGGCCCACCCTGACGGCCCAACTGGAGGCAGATTGGGTAATACCCCATCAGGACCTAGCCAGAGACAGATGGTTCTCTCTCTCTCTCTCTCTCTCTCTCTCTCTCTCTCTCTCGTTAGCTCGATCGTTAGTACACCCACTGTCAGTTCACACTTCACTGTTAGATGGAGCTGTACATCGAGCTGAGCTGAGTCGAGTTGGGCCAAGCTCAGCTTGACTCCTCAGTGCTATACTCGAGTTCGAGCTCGAGCTCCCCCTCGAGCTCAACATTGAAGCTTGGCTTGTTTGCCAAAGCTTTCGAGTCGAGCTAGTGGTTCGAGTCGAGTCGAGTTGAGCTTGTTCATATGTCAATTTATTATATTTTTGGCTAAAAAATACAAATTAAATGTCAACAATATTAAGTATAAAATGTATCATATGTCACATTACTAAGACAAAAAAAAAGAGTGTCACATAAACCTCTAGAGTGTCATGTATTAAGTTAAAATGTATCATATGGCACATTACTAATATATATTATTTGAGCTGAGTCAAGCTCGAGCTTCAAGTCGAGTCGAGTTCGAGTTCGAGTTGAGTTGATATGCACCATACTTGAACTCGGCTCGAACTTAACTCAAGCTTTTAAAAAGTAGCTTGACTCCTTTCAAGCCGAGTCAATCCGAGCCGAGTTGAGCGAGCTTTTCGAGCTAACTTGATTTGTGTACAGCCCTAGTTAGCCACCCCTACTAGGGAATCGATACTAAGACCTCAGTGTCGAAACGAGGTATCTTTCACTCAGTCTACCACTTAAGCTATGGATCAGGGTGTGAAGAGATAAATGGTTCTGTCAGAATTGTGGGGCCACTCTAATGCATATGTTTTATCAAAGGAAGCGGATTGGCTGGTGTACCACACACCAGTGATATAGCTGGTGTGGGTACGTCTCGTGGGCTGACACTCCTCAAGCTCTGTGTTGCACGAAGAGTTCAAAGGAGGGAGATCAAAGTTATATGGCCTCTCAATGATGTATTTATCATATCCACACTATTCATTCATTTTTAGACATCATTTTTGAGCATGAGTCAAAAAATGAATCATATACGGAGCTCAATTGGACCACACCACAAATAGCAGTGGGGATAGTGATTTTCAACGTTAAAACATTCATAGAGCCCACCGTAACATTTATTTTCCATCCAATCTGTTTATAAGGTAACAAAGACAAAATTTCTATGACCCCTAAAAGGGTTTCAATGGTAGACATTCAAACCCCCACTGCTTTTTTGTAGTGTGGTCCACTTGATATTTAGATTTGTCTTATTTTTCGTCTCAAGCCTTACGAAGAGCTCATCAAATGGATGTACGGTTTGGATATAACACATACCTCATGATGGGACTCATAAAACTTGCTGACATTAATACACCAGCTATATTGCTGGTGTGTGGCACATAGAGGTGGGCATCGAGCAGAGGCGAGTTGAGGTGAGCCAAGCTTGGCTTGCCTTGTCCATGATGTACTTGAGTTCGAGCTCAGCCTCGAGCTCAACATTGAAGCTTGGCTTGTTTGCCAAAGCTGTCAAGTCGAGCTAGTGGTTCGAGTCGATTCGAGTTTTCTTCGAGTCAAGCTCTGCTTGTTAGGTGATAGAGTGATGGATTTTGTTCTTAGTCCTCCTCCACTGATGAAAAATTCAAAAATCTTAGGAGAATCAAAGTAAAACCTGATGAAAAAACCAAACAAAACTTTGAATTGGATGAGGAAACCTATAAGAACCGATCTGTTCTTGATCTTCTTCCACCAGAAAAAATTCAAGTACTAGAAAAGAAATAGAGCAGAACACAGATCAGAAATCCAAGTAAAGAGCTCTAACCAATCAGATCAATGGATTTCCTTGAAGCTATAACAAATCTGAGAACAACCCATCTCGGATTTCTTGGGTTTCTCGCCCAAGAAGTAAATCTCAAGAGATTGAAATCATACTATTGTGGAGCTGAAATGAAAATTGGTGATGGTGGTCGGGGTGGGCGTGCGGCTAGCATTGGGCAGAGAAAGAGAAGAAAGCAAAAGGGAAAGGGGGTGCGTGCGGTCAGGTAGAGACTCTAGGGTTTTTTTTTTTTTTAAAGTTAAAACTTATATTAATATATAATAATAATATTTAATATTTAATAGATATTATATATAATATATATAATATATAATATATAATATATTTATTAATCGAGCCGAGTCAAGCTTGAGTTTGAGCTTCGAGTCGAGTCGAGTTCAAGTTCGAGTCGAGCTGAAATGACCCCTGGTCGAAATCGGATTGAACTCAACTCGAGCTTTAAATAATTAGCTTGGCTCGGCTCGAATTGGCCATTCAAGCCAAGTCAATCCGAGCTGACTTGAGCCGAGTCGAGCCAGTTTCTCGAGCTAGCTCGACTCGTGAACAGCCCTAGTGGCACACCAGCCAATTCGCTTCCTTTATTAACACCATTCATTTATTTTGATAGATATTTTATTTTATAAGGTTTAGTGTGATGTTTATTTACTATCTAAGTGGTTAATAAGGTCACCTAGATGAAAGGAAAACTTCACATTGATAAATAATAATAAAAAATTGTGCTTTCAATACTCATTGTTTCCTGTGGTGCGGTCCACTCGAGACTTACGATCTGCCTCTTGACCAAGCCATAAGATGATACGTAAAAACAATTGGATGGACAGCATAGATAAAATACATAAATCACGGTGGGCCCCACAGAGCTCATGTCAGTACCGACCGTCTCTAGCAAGGACGCGGATTGGCTACTCCCCCTGCCACCAGCCAATGGCTGATGGTCGGTGCTCTGTGAGCCCCAACATGATTTATGTGTTTCATCCATGCCGTCCATCTATTTTTCCATATCATTTTATGGAATGAGACCAAAAAAGAGATATATATATCAATCTCATCTGGACCACATTACAGAAACAGTGTCCTATGAGCGTCGACCATTAAAAGCCTTTTGGGGGCCATAAAAGTTTTGGATCAAGCTGATAATTATTTTTTCCCTTCATCTGTGCCTGTATGACCTAATTAACAGATTGGATGTCAAATTAACAGTACAGTGGGTCTTAGGAGGATTTTAATGGTGGATATCCAATCAATATTGTTTTCCTGTGGTGTGGTCCACGGAGATTTATATTCCTCTAAATTTTTGTAACATAACATAAATTGATCTTTAAAAATGGATGAATGGAATGGATGAAACATGTACATCATGGTGAGGCCACAGAGCACCGACCACGAGCCACGGGGCTGGTGGCAAGGGGAGAGCCAATCCTTTCCCTAACCAGGCCTAATGGGGGTAGTACCAAATCCGTGTCCACTTGCTACCGCAGGGCCTATAAAAGGGCAAGGAAAGCCCTAGAAATCCAAACTACTTGATCTTATCTGAGCAGCTGCCGCTCCATCTCTCTTTTATGGCCCTGCACCAGACGGTAGGGAGCTGCCCGGAAAAGTTGCCCCTGCGCTTCCCAGGCGGGTGTTTGGTAGCGTTTCTGGCATCTCCTCCGTTTTGGAGGGCTACCCAAGAGGAGCTTGGCTTACCTGCGATGAAGACTGCCCGCGGTCAGAGCCCCCTCCGAAAGGGGCAGTGATGTGTTACAGTCTACCCCCCAAAAAAAAAAAAAAAAAAACTTTTTCTTTTGTTTTGGGTGTGTTTGGTTGCCCCAAATTTTATTGAAATATCATGAATTTTGAAGCCAACCCCCCAAAATTATTTTGTTTTTTTTAGTTTTGGGTGTGTTTGTTTGCACCAAATTTGATTGAAATATCATGAATTTTGAACCATGATAGACTGATTAATTATAATAATAGACTGATATTATAAAATACTATGATGTTTGATGCAACCAAACACATCCTCACTCTTTTTATTTTATTTTATTTTATTTGTTTTTGTTTTTGTTTTTTTTTGTTTTTGTTTTTTTTTGGTTTTTTTTGTTTTTTTGTTTTTTGTTATTTATAGGTAATCTTTTTCTATTTATAGGCAATGGGTTTTTTAATAGTATGTACAGATTTTGTTTGGTTTCTGATTTACAGGCAGGCAAGGAGCAAGATGAAAGATATGCAGTGACGAAAAGATGGACAGGAGAACAAAGTTCAAAGTGCTACAAAATGTAATTTATTATATCATTTTGTATGTTACAAAATGTAATTTTGTAAATTTACTAAGTTGTTCTCATTTAAATTTTGTAAATTTATTAAGTTGTTCTCATTTAGAATCCACAATAATTAAAATGTGGGTCCCATTCTCCCTGTATTCAATCTGGAGTATTCATGCCCTGTGATACATTGTGTATTATGCACATTGTCCATCCCTTTTGGCAAATTCATTTTAGGGCATGAGTTGAAAAATGAGGCAAATCCAAAGCTTCAAATCTCAAATAGTAAATTGAAAAATGAGGCAAATCCAACCAATAGTAATTTGAAAACTTCTTCTGGGGCTAGAAGTTTTGGATGAAGCTGAGCTCAATATCTGTGTTGTTCCTTTTTTGGATGTCTCTACCTCCTTAAGAGCAGGTTAGATGGCAAATAAACATCAATATAGTCCTGGGAAGGAAATAGGTTTCAATTTTGGATGTCTTTAGGACCATTATTTCCTGAGGTGTGGTCCACTAGAGCCTTGTATTTTTTGCTCATGCCCTAAATTGGTCGAGATAAGTCATATATATTATGTTGGGGACAGTAAATTTAAGTCTTTTTAGGACCGATTTTGGAGGAAAATAGTGATTTATTTTGGTCTATTTATAGAGGGATTTGAAAAACAAACGCCCCCTTGGGATCACTTTATCAAAGTGATTATTGGGACACAACAAGATCTGATCCGGCCTAACCAATGATAAGATGGTTTGATTAGTTGGATCAAAGTGGTTTTAGAAAAATCATAGCGTGGACCATCCATTTTTCCTTCCATTTTCCAAATAGTTAAATTATTTGATTGAGTGATTCTTGAGAATCATTGATGGGCCATGATCCAATAAAATTAAATGGAATGGTTGGTTAGGATCATTCTATCAAAGAGGTTCTTGAAAGGATTGATGAAGGAAGAGTCAAGTGGGGGCATGAATAATGTTGGCAATGGATGACCATTTACTGGACTATACACAACATATTTGACTCAAGAAAATTAAATTTAGGCATGGGATATTTTACATGATTATCCGACTTTGGCTTCAGCTCAGGAGCCTAACCGATTTGAATATTATCCGAAGGCATTTATATAATTTACCCAACTAGAAATAATTTTAACAAAAATAGTAAATAGTAATACTAATTGATCAAATGGATAGAATTAGCCAACCTCCTGAGGTCTTTGGCCCATGCTACGTCTTATATGAGACCTATCATATTGACAATCTAGAATAGCATGCCATGGGTCTTGATCTAGGGCTACCCTTTGGTATCTGTTTACATGGATACTCTTAACTTTTTTGAGTTAAGAAATTGGATTTAGAGGTTAAGCATGTTAGAAAATTGTTTGGTCTAGTACATACTTTACCAGTATTATCTTTGACAGTGGCCTACTGGCCAATCAAATTCTTCCACATTGTTGCCTATTCTTGCTTAGTCATGGTCCTAGCAAGACTAGTACCTAATTTGCATCCTTTGTGAAATGGGAACAGAGAAAATATGATTTATTTATTTATTTTTTAAAATGAAATTGCTCTAAATCGAGATTTTGACTTAGATTTCATGGCAGTGAGAATATGCAAGGTTCTGAATCACATCCTCCTAGTCCATTAAAGTGTTCATGTGGGTTCTTGCATAAGAAATAGAATCCATTTGACCTCGAGTTCCTGTGCTTGCACCAGCTCTTATTTATTTTATTTGATTTTGGATTTCTAATTTTAGGTATTTATTCCATGGCAATTGCACCTATCAAGGCAACTAAAAAAATTATAGAAATGAGTTCAAATGGAAAATAAAAATCCCTTGATAAAGGCAACTAAAAGAATTATAGAAATGAGTTCAAATGGAAGATAAAAATCCGATGATAAATAAATTCCAATTTGGTCGTTTGATATACCACTATCAATCAAATCCAAATGTTACTTCGTACATAAACAAACCATTCTTAGTCTGACTCACTCTTTATACTTCTATACAATGTGATCTTCGGCTATGATTTTGCGGTCACTTCCCTAAAGTGGTTCGAGTTGTTGCTTCCATATAAGGGAGCTTCACCTGCAGTCTATGACCAAAAACCTGGTCATTATTGCTCTCAGATAGATAGGAGTGATACATTGTCAATTTTGCCTTGCTTACTTCCTTGCTTCGAACTTGTTTAAGAGGGGCTTAAAAAGAACACAATACAAGCACTGACCATGGAGGTCATTGAAGCTGCTGAATCGACCTTTGAGAAGGAAGAAGAATAAGAGCTACAACGGTGGTGGAACAAGCCTTCATGGCTGCACCTCTAAGGTGTTTCAGGAGATAGTTTAGTTGCTCACCAGTTGTGGTACGACACCTGAATCCGAAGCTATGATTAGATATGATGTGATCTAATCCGTTCAGATTCCATAGGTTTCATCTTTCTTCTTTTTCTTTTGTTTCGAGAAAGAGATCGATCTATTCAAGTTCTTTCTTTTTCTATTATTCTTTTCCAATCAAGATATATGGATCCATGGATCTGTGTCTGTATAGATCCTATTCAAGATAATGATAATCCCACCATTAATTACTTCATTCATTAATTTAACAGTAATAGAAACATAAGCACCTTCTTATGACCCAATAATTTCTCTCACGTGGTGGGCCACGCTGAAAGATAGAGCCTCAATGAGTGATCCCAACTGCTTCACATTGGTCAGTTTCATGGTAGGCCATGTTAAATGTGGGCACTAGCTATAGTTTTCCGTCCATCTGATAAGAGGGATAGTAGGAATCTCCATACCACAATGGCCCACCAGATCAATCACCTTGGTCATGAAAAGATGGATCCCACTAGGATAAGGAAAAAAGAAAAATGCCCTGTTTTCATTTCTTCCCATTTCTTGAAAAATGCCTCATTTTCATTTCCTTGTTCATATTTTATAATCATAATTTCTATGAAATAGGAGAAATTGAGAGAAGACCCCTATCTATAAAGTACCCCAATAGTAGCCATGTGTTACCATCTTTAACATTTCCACATGTGCAATCATCTATCCTTCAAGGCCCTACATTTTGTACATGTGCCACCATCTATCTTAAAGCATTATACAAGTGCCAATATACCACACTACCATCCATCTTTAAATGCTCAACATCTTCAAGCACCCTGCATGTGCTATTGTGCCTTCACATGTGCCATGTGTACCAATGTCGGACAAGTACAACAAATGCCGTCCATCCACACGAACTTTTCAGGCCAAAGTGCAACATGTGCCTCATTCATCTTCAAGCAGCCCACGTGTGTCAATGTGTCACATGGAACAATATAGGACGTGCCATAATCCATCATGGATGTTGTTTGCACTCAATTTCAACACCTTGACTTAACCTAGTAAGAAACTGCCACATGGTGCTACTATGTGTTTGGTGCATACCGGAAGCGTACTCACACCTGAAGATGTTTAGATGATTTCCCTTCAGCGTTATGTATTCTGTTATTAATGTGATGGCACAAATCCTTACATACGTATTTGAAAAGGTAAATCATCGCATGCCACATGGCCACGATCAATGTTCCAATTTTTGAGGAAATGTATCAGGCACGCTTATAAAAGACCCGTCAAAGAGTGGATCTATTGCGAATATGGTGATGATATCCTCAGCAAGGTTGTTTCTCGCAATCCTTTCAAAATGTAAGATTTTTCCAGAGACGTTCATAGAAGTAGTAGCGATCGAGAAGGTTCCGAATATCGGGAGATCAAACACTTGTCCAAGCCAACCCAGTTTGGGTTAGAACCCAAGTAGGAGGGTAGATACTCATCAAACAATCCCAAGTCGTTCATTGATTGAGACAAAGTTACTGGGAGAGTTAGATGAAAAGGTAAGATCTAGTCCGCCCGACAATTTGAAGATAGGATGAGACAGAGTATTCAAATGCTCCTAGAGTGACATCTCGATCAGGAACTCGGGGGGTTAGGATGTGATGGATACTATCCATCCATCATTGCCAGCATCCACCAACCCCTGGTGAATGGTGAAAATGCCAGATGAGGCTTGATCTAGATTATCTGACACCTTTTGGTGACCTTTGTCCAAATCCATTCAGCAGAATGCCATCAGAGATGCAGAGTGGTCAAGATTGATTTGGATCCAACCCTAGATTTGCCCATCTTAAGCAGATGGATTTTGACAGATCTTGGGCTGGTCTTTGATAGAATATGGACCGTGATGGATGAAGATCTAAGAAGCTAAGGAGTCCGAATCTAACTAAAGTCTTTCCCAATCCAAGTCACCGGTCCCAAGACAATTAAAGAGATTCTCAAATCTAAAATAGTGATGTGAGCATGAATGATCCAGAAGCAAAGCAACAAGGAAACCATAATGAGGGTTTCACTGCCTCGATGATCTATAAAAGAAGCAATTAAAGAAGAGTTAAAGGCCCTACGCCAAACACATTAACTTATCTTTTGTTTATCTTTCTTTTTCTCTAGCATAGTTTAACTTAGTTTACAGCTACTACCTAGCGGCTCCCGCAACAGTACCTTAGGAGTAGAAAAAGTCTTTCTGAAACCTTAAGTTGTAGATCATTATCATCTAAGTTTCGATTTGGTTGATCGCACCTACCTCGATTCATCTATTCCGAGAGGTGCATTAGGTATTTATCCCTTTCCATTTTGCTTATTCATTTGGTTGTCTTGCAAATTGTCAATTGCAAGAAACAATATTTTACAATATCTAATGAAATTAGCAACATTTTTTTTATATATATTTAATTTGAATGTATATATTTGTTCATTTGATAAATGTTCCTTAAGTTTGTAGACTCACGTCTATTATTATAAGGCAAAAAAAAAAAAAAAACTCATTTGGAAGGATTAGCCTCCTTTCCTTTCATCAATCACCTGAATGGAGTGCAATTTTGGTAGTTGAGAGGACTTTGGATCTCAGATCCCAATCTGACACCAACAATTCAATCAACCCTTGAGTCAAGCAACTTTGGTTCAGTTTGATTGAATTGAGTGCAACAAATGTCAACCATATTTGCTTTCTTTGAATAGAGTTTCATAAAGACTTCCTCTTTTATTTTTATTTTTACGAACAATAAATGAAAAACAATGGCTTTTCCTCAATTTCAGAGAGAGAGAGAGAGAGAGATAGAGAGAGAGAGAGAGATCACTTACCATCAGTACACTTTCCCATATTTGAATTTGTGGCATAAGAAACCAGACAACCTTTGTAAAAATAATATGATATTTCCACTTGCTATCCAAACAAGAACTTTAAATATGCAATTCCGCGTGAGGTAATTTCCATCATTAGATAATTATCATTATTATTTTCCTTTCTTTTCCATGAATCCCATGTACCCAAACATGCCCTAAATGTTCAATTCCATGCAGCCAAATAACCACTTGTAAGTGGGACCCAACTTTCAGCATTATGGAGCATTCATCTAATGGGGTACAGTAGATCAACCATCTGGCTGAAATCCTCCAATGACCAATCTTGGACTTCACACATTTGCATATGGAATAAGACCATATTTTTATCTCTTTCCATCAGTTCACAGGACATCCATCCTAAATAATTTATCAAAGAAATAAAGTTAAACAAATCACACTAATCAGAATATTATGCTAAAAGATGACTATTAGAATCAGCACTCCATCCTCAAAAATACATTACTACTGTCTTTTTTTCTTTCTTTTTTCTTTTTCTCTATCCTGAAAGGTTACATCAGCATCAACTTAGCACCGTTGATTTTTAAAACTTGAAGAGATTTTTGTGGACTTTTAACACTAATCGACATGTTAATGATACTCGGGTGGTGGTTCTATGAATGGCCGAATGCTGTTCGGCAATGTTGGTTCTTGCTGCTTGCTCTGAGCTCATGGAAGAAATTTGCTCCTGATATTTCAGAGCTTCAGCAACATTCACAACCTGGAAGAACAAACACCAGTTAAGTGCAGCACACTTCTCATGTGGACAATTTGCAGGCATGTACAAGATCGTAAGCAATCACATCATGGGCCGCACCATCTATGGGTCATGAAAAAGAAGAAGAAGAGATCAATAGGATCTAGACACTTGATTAGAACAAACCCGAAAAATGGGCAGGCATTTACAATTGTATCTACGATATGGGTTTTTCAAGCATGGTCATGTGGGGTGGCTCACAAGATGAGTGATCTTGTAAAAGGAACGTGTACAAAGACACGCGCAATTAACATTCATCGACCATGAAAAAGAATTTAATTCATCTGAGTTAAAAATCTTACCTCATCTAGACTATGAATGTTGGTGTCCTCTATCCCATGCAAGTAGTCTGGAAATCATGAAGACAATTGAGATTTTATTTATTTATTTATTATATTGTTTTTATATTGACAAAGATGATTGAGAAAATTACCAAACTCGGGAAAAAAATATCTTAGGTTAAGAACAAGAGGAAGCAACAGAGAAATAGAAATGACCTGAGTACGCCGCGTCTTTGAATATCAATAAACTGTGAGGCATCAACATGATGGATAGACGATGGTGGTCGTCTATTGGGCTGCACATGTCCTTCGACTGCTCATTGATCCCAATCTCTACTGCCCTTTCATCAGAATTTGATTCTTCTGAAACACCTCTTTCTCCATTTCTACCTCTCAATCTCGGATGAGGCGTGAAATTCATCACAACAGGTGATCCAAGAGACAGGATTGCTACAACAGGGAAATAAGCAGGCCCATCCTGGTGTGGCTGGATACAGAATAGAAGAATGTTGCTCTCAGCAAGTTACATGCAGTGGCAGAATTCACAAGAAAAATTGAACAGTGTACAGCAGAAGAACCTTGCTGAGGAGATTCTCAGAAAGTCGATTGAAGAATATCTGCATGATACAGGTGTTGATGTGACAGGTGTGCAAGACTGGGACAATTCACCTGGTCGGTCCATTGTTAACATGCCTTGACTCAAAAATCAGGCAAGTCCAACTCATAAGGTGGGCTACCTATCTTCGCTAGGCCCATAAAGGGGTATAAAGTCAGCTAATGCATGCGCCTCCACATATGCCAGTATCCAAACCATCCATCATGTGGACCTCACCATTAAGATGCTACTCCTGAATGGATGCAGGTTTCCTGAGAAATCCACCCTGTCCATCCGTTTTGCGAGATCATTTTAGGACACGCGACCAAAAATGGGGTGGATCCAAAAATGGAGTGTGCCATGTGAGAGGAAAAAGTGGGAATTTAGTGACTACCGTTGAAACATTCATGTGGCCACAAAAGCTTCGTATTAGCCTAATTTTATTTTTTGTGATTTCACTTCATCTTAGTGGGAATGACCTTATAAAGGGTTTGGATGGCATATAAACATCAAGGTGGAGCCCAAAAAGGTTTCAATGGTAGGAAACTCTTTCCCTAATTTTCCCTCTCGTATGGCTCACTTGAGTTTTAGATCCGCCTCATTTTTGGCCACATGTCCTAAAATGATCTTGCAAAACGGATGGACGGGGTGGATTTCTCCCAAACATCATGGTGGGCCCCACCTAACATCCCAATGAAGGAACTGCCTGCGTCCCTCCTGAATGACAAAGGTTTGAGAAAAGGTGGACAGGTTTGAAAACTTCAGCCTTTTTTTTTTTTTTATAACACTGCACATTTGTTAACTGTGGGCCACCTGGCTAGGGGTATCCTTCTTGGGATTGAGAGTTTACTTAGGGGTATCCTTCTGATGGATGGCTTGGATATTTCAACCGTCTGCTATGCTAGCATATGTGGTGAAGTGTGCATTAGCTGACTTGAATGTGCGTGTGGGCTTAGCAATGCTCTGAATGTAAACCCCTTTTTTCACTCTAACCATTTATTTTTCACATACGCATGTTTCCCACCAGATGAACAGACCAACTTGAATTTCGGGCTACGCATATTCACTGGGTCTCCACCACCTGGAGAAGATGGCCTGACAATTGAATGTTTCCAATTTTATCACCATGTGACAGTAGTGAAAAAGAGGCTCTTGGTACAAACCATGATGCCTTGATCAGGCAGGTATTCATTGATAAGCACGTGATTGATCGGTGACGGAAAAAGCCCCGTCTTTTCACATATCTTTTGTGTAATCTTCGTCAACCAAGCTGGCACTGCAGAAGCCATATAGAATGAATCAATAAATCTGTATGGGTATTGACCTCATTTGGAAGTTAGTAAATGTATTCTCTATTTCGGTTGAAAATAAGCAGGACCATCCTGGTGGGCCCCATGTGAGCCTTGAGCAGAATGCATAATCATGATTGCAAATGCATATACAATAAAACATCTTTTGGCTAGTAATTTGGGACCGGCTGGAAGGGATAAACTGGTGGGTGTTTAACAGATGGAAGACAAGTGTATCAATAAATAAGGATGCAATATATGAAACTCCAACACTCATAAGGACATAATCCAATTTAATTGAATAATAAATTATTGTTATAATCATTAGCGAGGTGTCTTCGTTATTGCGATTGGGCATGTTTGGTTACCATCAAAGTTGTGTTCGGATAGAACTTTTTGAACATACGTACAGCCACGGGTGTCTGAACAAGGTTGATGAATGGACTATTTTGTTGTATTGCCTGCTGTTTGTCAAACACCCAGCCTAACGAGCATATGTGGCTCTTATACACATTAGACACATTTGGACATGCAGTGCACTTGTAGATTAATAATAATGGCATATGTGGCACATATTGTCAATCACTTGAATATGCACAGCAGCACATGTAGCATGCATACACATGGGTATTGGCACATGTGGAACATGTAGGGCACTTGAATATCAAATGTGGCACCTATGGGGTGGTTGAAGATGAGTGATCGCACTTATGACACATTCATACGTAAATGTGGCACATGTAGCATGCATGCGTACAAAAGATTGCTACTCTATGTATGTCATGGAAATGGGCTAAAAGCCTATAACCAACTTTGTGTTTGGATAGCCCAATTTACAATAATAGCTATTTCTTGTACAGCCTTGTCTTTAGCTTTATTGAAATTAATGCCATGTCTGAAGACTCGGAATAATTATTGTTGACAAAACATGGACATACCATGTCCGGACAAGGCTATCCAAATGGCCCCTCGGTCTCTAGTTAAATAGAGAGGAAGCAAATAGACCTAATAACACATTACCTAGCACTATACATTTATCTGCATATAGCATGCTAAGCACATTACACAAAGAAATTGATTCACGCTATGCAAGAACTTGTACTTCAAAATCAATATCATGATATTTGAGCCAGGCCAAGTTGACGATCATGTAGTGTTTGACCTTGTCTGTGATTACTTTGACGCAACACTACTGGCGGCGGTGAACTTGCAGTTCGTATTTCCACTAGGAGTTATTTCCCAGTTTGTGATGCTAAAGAAGTTGAACTACAAGATAATGAATCAAGCTATTTGCTAGGGCATTAGCTCTATGCCCCAGCAGATACCATATGAAGCTCCTCTGAGCTCTGTTGCAAGTTGAAGATCTTGCCAAATAACTACTTGATCTTCCAAAAGATACCACATTCTTAGTTCACATGTTTAGCTACTGCATTGAGTCACTCTCCATGATCTACCCAACCCCATGACTCCTAGACTCATCTTCGATGCCTTTCTCCCAACAATATATTATGAACATACCGAAGCAGGCCTATGAAGGAGAGTAAGGCTGCCCACATAAAGGGTCTGTATATGATCTTGGCAAACAATCTTAGCTTCTACATTTCACAAGGTGCTAGGAAGGTTTGGGAAGTATTCACAACTTTCATCTTTGCAGTGAGGTAAGTGTGCAAACCTATTAACAAAGGTGGAGCTGGCATAAGAGATCTGAAAACTATGAATATGGTGTTAATGCGGAAATATCTATGGACGTTTGGGGTGGAGGAATATAGTTTGTAGAGGAAAGTTAGGGCTCAAGGTATTACGCAATGGTATTGGCTTGCTTGCTGGTCAATACAATACAGGGCATATCGGCTGATACAACCTTGAATGGTCTTTTTGTTTGTTCGTGAGTGTCTGTGCATTGGAGGGGGATAAAATTCTAAAAAATGCGAGTATGCCAAATATGTATGCTTTTTGGGTTTGGACATGTATTTGACGAATTGATGGTGTACTAGGCCATTCTTTGGTCATAATGATGTCTATTGGGCAATGTCAACTTAACCTATTGAAAGTCCACCAAATAGGTCCTAATCAAACAAAAATCAAGCATGATTTAGTGGATAAGGGCCCATTACATATAAATACTACAAAAATAAGATGGAAAAAACGAAGGATAGTAATGGTTTACCCACTCTTCTAATATTTCACAAAAATGGTCCAACCTGGCTCGATTCATTTAATCCTACTCAAATTTTATGTTTTGATCCTCAAATAGCCTTGGATATCGTTTAAAATTAGTTTCTAAGTTTCCTTCATGGTTAAAATGAAGAAAGAAATGGGGAAACGAGAGAGATTTGTAAAAAAAAATCTTCGAAATTGGCCTTTCATTGTTGTATCAGCCTTAATAGCTGTATCGACCCCATATCAGTGTCAACATGGGGTCTATCAACCGATATGGTCCTTTTTTCATAATGGCTGATTCATGGTCATATCCTGTAATGGAGGTGACCATTTCCTTTAAATATTAGCCGATGTGGCCGATACGTATCAACTTTTGAATACCATGGAGGCTACATCATTAAGGGCCTATTTGGGTTGAAGGTAAACTAGGGACTTGCCTGCATTTAGAAAGATGGTGATAGTATAACACAGGATTCACCTCACAAACAAGGGAAACACCCTACATGGAGTGGTTCATCATATCAAGTAGACCATAAAACCAGGATCATCTATACAATAACCTCTTTTTAGTGACAGAATCAAACAACAACAGCCATCTGTGCCTTTCGAATAAAACAAGTAGGTGGTTCAGCTCAAAGAACACAATAACTTTCAATAGCCGAAGGCCTGTTTCATTGTGGCAGTGCGTGATACCAATTGCTTTGCTTGGAGAAAGAAAATAAGTGAAACAGATTGGAGAAAGTGCTGCTTTCCTCGCTTTTGTGCTTCCACTCAGATAAATGGCCAATCTTCCCAAAGTTGAACCCTTTCAGATGAAAATCCAAGAAGGTCTGGATTCTCTTCTGATCCCAATGGGACCTTAGGGCTGGTTTGGACGTGGGGGTGAATCCCGGCTTTCAAGAATTTCCCCCCCAGATGGATCTGAATCTTGAAAAAAAAAAATGTTGGATGTACGATTCACACACAATGTCACCTGCCCATGCAGAGACGCATTATCCCAGAAGTTGCAGATTATTAAACGTAAGCTAAAATAGTAGAGCAGAGGAGAAGTCCAGAGACTCAGCTAAACTTGAAGCTATTTTAAAGAAGATTGGTGAATCAACAAAAATGAAGGAATGGGAGGCATCTTAGAGGCTGATAAAAAGGATAGAATTGATCTTAGAAGGGAATGGGTAGTCCTACAACAAGAGGGATTGCATGGAGATAGAGAGCTTTATATATGGCTTGCTTCCACAACATGGCTAACACAAGAAGGAGAAATGTGATAGAAAGGATAACAGCCAGAGGAAGGATCATTGAAGACAGGAACAAGATCAGGGGCAAGATCAGGGAGTACCATGAGAGGCTTTACATGAAGCAGGGGCTGACCAGATCAAGGCTTGATGGGCTCCCCTTTCTTACCAGAGGCAGTGGAGTCCTTAGAAAAGCCTTTTGAAGACAAGGAAGCTAGCATGACTGTCTTTAGTTTGGACAGTGACACAGCTCCGGTATCTGATGCATTCTCCATTGGGTTCTTTCAAAAATATTGGAAGGTTATAAAGGTTGATTTAATGGCTTTTTTTGCTGAATTTTATGATAAAGCAAAACTTACAAAAGCATCAATGCTTCTCTGATGTCGCATTCCAAAGAAGCACGGTACTACATAATTTAAGGATCTCAGGCCACACACATTATGTCTAACTTCTAAGTTATGTGAAAAAGAGATATTTTAGAGAGAGAGAGAGAGAGAGAGAGAGAGAGAGAGAGAGAGAGAGAGAGATTTGTAGAAATCACGGGCGGGGGGCGAGCACAAAATACTGAGATTTGTAGAAATCACGGGTGGGGGGCGAGCACAAAATACCAAATCACGGGTGGGGGGTGGGCACAAAATACCAATGTATTCCTGTCTCCCAAACGTCCCCTCAATCAATCCCGACAGTATCTGCATTCCCTCAGCAGTCAACTACTCTTTCTCCATCTTTTGTTATCAATTCATCCTTGAGATTTGAGAAGTTTGTAACACTATGAATCTGGTGATCTCCACATTAAGAAAGTTCTAATACAGCATTTAATTGAGATCTCTTAGCTATAGCTCCAAGCCTCCCTCTTGTGTTCTCTAGTAAATCTCTAAGCACGATTATTACTTACGGCATGTTTGGACCCACCATCAAAATGGCAGTTCATAGACAAAGCCCTCACTTCAATCCAAAACGCGGGTTTTGCAGACCTTTGAAACCCACCTGAAATTGTCAGTTTCAGAACAACTGACGAAATAGGCACTAGAAAACCCACTCGCCGAAAACCAATCTAAAGGCAGTTAACGAAAACATCGCTTTTGCAGTAGTTTCATCCAAATGGGCCCTTAATCAAGCAATAATCATCACTCCATAGATGATTCAGTTCCGATTTTAATCCTTCATATCCTAAAAGGGTCATTTGGATGCCTATAAGTTCTATAAGCTGTGACTTAGAGGGAGGTCACTTGCACGTGGAAAGTAACTTGTAAGTGACTTACAAGTTGCCCAAACACAAAAAGCTACTTACCTGTATGTAACTTGCAGCTTACACACAAACAAGCAGCATGTAAGTGACTTTCAGGTGATACGTGAAAGATGCTTACAACTTAAAAACTTACAGGCATCCACATGACCCGTAAGTTCCCTAATTATACTGTCGGTATCACAAATTCAATCCAATTTCATTGTTAATATGATTTTCATAGCATGATGTAAACTTTCACCTGCCTTGGCTCAGCTCCGAGAAAAGTAATTTATGGTTTTTGCAATTAAAAAAAGAAGAAATTGAATCAAATTTTAGACAAAAGAAAAAAAAAAATCATGAAACTCGACTTTGCATTTTGGGAAATTCAGAGTTGAAACTACAAAATCATAAATTATCCACTTCTCCATCGCAAATAATAATAAGTTGCCCCAACACCAAAAACTACTAACCTGTAAGTAACTTGCAGCTTACATACAAACTTGCAGCATATAAGTACTTTCACCTTAAAGTGACTTGCAGCTTAAAAGCTTACAGGCATCCAAATGACCCCTAAGTTCCCTAATTATACTGTCGGTATCACAGACTCGATCGAATTTCATTGTTAACATGATTTTCATAGGACGATATAAACTTTCCTCAGCCTTGGCTCGCCCCGAGAAAAAATAATTCATGATTTTTGGAGTCTCTACTTCTAGTACTATTAAAAAGGAAATTTTTTTAATGAAACTCAGCTTTCCAATTTGGGAAATTCAGAGTAGAAATTCCAAAATCATAAATTACGAAATGACCGCGAGTCGAAGTTTCCAGTTCCCATTAACTATGAAGTATAAGGAAAAATCTAACCCATGATAATAGAACATCTCCATAAATAAATTCAAAAAAGAAAAAAGAAAAAAAAATGTAATTTTGTCCACTTACAGTCCTGAGGTAGAAGACCCTTTTCATGCACCACTCCTCCTATCAACAAAAATCACCAAACAACATTGCCAAACAGAAAATACCCATTAACAATAACTGAGAAATAAATGTTTTTTCTAGTCCAAATCCAAACATGATAGAGAAAAATCAATGACTGAAATGAGAAAAACAAAGATAGACCAACATACCCCAGTTCTGTAATCTCCTGTTTTTCAAAGATTTCCACTTGGATATGGGTGCTTGGTAAATCTATGGATGGAAAACATAAAAAAGGTCCATGTGAAGGTTATAAAAGGAGAGAGAGAGAGAGAGAGAGAGAGAGAGAGAGAGAGCTGTACTGATTTGGGAAGAAGGGGAAGATTCAATTACATGATGGAGGAGGTGGTCCTGATCAGAATCTGTGATGAAGTTAGGAATGTAGATCAGTGTGGGAAGAGATCCAACAATGAAATCCTTGAGATGATCCTGTCCTTCCATTCTGCTACTTTGCTAACCTGTGCCTGGGGTGGGAGCTGCTTAACATGCATTTTCTCTACGATGAGACGGGGAGGAATTTATAGGTTCCTGCACCTCTGCAACTGTGGATGTGGGGACATGTTTTAGTGATCCGAACCGTTGATCTCACGGGGCCCACATTGGATGAAGGATATTATTCGTAAACCGCCCTGCTTTAAGGATCTTAGCTCGAAGAATCTTAGCCTTTGATGGCTGACCTTCAAATAGAATGTTAGTAGAAAAGGGGCGCGGATTGGATACTGACATGGTCAGTAGCCAAATCGCCACTGAAGTGACGTCACCAAGCTCTGTGGACCCCACCATGATGCATGTGGTGTATCCATACCGTCCAACCATTTGTAGAGCCTGTTTTATGGCGCTACAAAGAGAATAAGATGGATCTAAAGTTCAAATGGACCCCACCATAGAAAATAGTGGGGACAGTGACATCCACCGTTCAAAACTTCTTAGGGGCCCCAGTAGCTCCCGATGAAGTGATATTTTTGTTTTATCTGTCTCTATGTTAACTTATGAATAGGATGGAAATACATTACCATGCCCTAGAGGGCGTGTTTGATTTTACAGTGAAACGGTAAATACCGTGTAAAAAAATAATAATTACTTCCCCATGCATTTACAGCATACCTGGTTTGACTGCTTACTTTTTGACACGAAAAGCAATGATATTACAAAATATCTGTGGGTCTCACTGTGATGCATTTCGCTTATCCACACCGTTCGTCCATTTTTCTAGTTGAATTCATAGCATGAGTAAAAAATTGAGCCATATCCAATACTCAAGTAGACCACGTCATACAAAAAGGGAATTGAATACTTACCGTTAAAACTTTGTGGGACCACTGTTTTTTTTGGCGTGGGCCACTTGAGTGTTGGATCTGCTTCATTTTTTTTCTAATGCTCTAAAATATTTTAATAAAACAGATGGACAGAATGGATATATCATATGCATTATCTTGCAGTTCAAAAATTAAAATTATCTCTTTTGAATCAATTTCAAACGCACAGAATTCTATGAATTTCTAAACACGGTGAAATTGTAATAATTACCGTTTCCCGATATTTACCATAAAATCAAACACGCCCTAAATGTTTCAACGATGGGTGTGACAGCTCCCACGGTTTACTGTGTTGAGTCTACTTGAAATTTAGTTATATATCCTTCTCTTTGTCATGTGATAAAACAATCCTTACAAATGGTTAGACAGTATGGATACATAACATGCATCATGACGAGGTCTACATAGCTTGGTGAAGTAGTAGCGATTTTGGCTACTAAGTTGTCAGTGTCCAATCCGCGCCCGGCGCGACTTGGCAGGGACCCTGAAACAGCCATGTGCGGGACGCGGACTCCCTGCCGATGGCAAGTTTCTGAACAAGGTTGCTGAGTGGGGCCACCGCTATGTGAGAAATTCACTCCGTCCATCTATTTTTCAAGCTCATATGAGGACATTAGACTAAAAAAGAGGTGTATCCAAAACTCAAGTGGGTCACACAGGAAAAGAGGAAAAGAAATGCTTAAAGTTGAAACCTTCCTGAGCTCCATCTTAATGTTTAAATGTCATCCGGACTGTTTATAAAATTATTTCCACTGGGATGAAGTGAAAACAAATTTAGAGTGGTACATAACTTTTATAACAATTAGAATGTTTAATCCGTGCTCACGAAATACCCACTGTCTCCTATTGTGTGGCCCACTTGAGTTTTGTATCCACCTCATTCATGTCGTAAAATGAGCTTGTCAAACGGGTGGATGGAGTAAATTTCTAACCATCATTATAATGAGTCCAACCCAACATCCTTGAGCAGGAACTCTACTAAATGATTGCAGGAAACTCGCACATTTGGGGCTAACCTGCCGTTATGGCACACCTCTGTTTTGCTAACTTATCATGTGACATGAGTTAAAAAATAAAGTAAATGCAAATTTCAGGTGGACTACATCATAAGAAACAATTCATTAAAGCCTATTGAACGCCCACATTTAAAACCTACCTAAAGGGCACTGCACAAGGTTGACAAGGTCACATAGACTTGGATGAAGGGAAAACATTAGATTGCCCGCTGGCTACTGATTCTTGGACCTAGATTGCCAGTGAGGCTGGCTGGCTATTGGACAGTACTTTTTGAGCCCCAATATAATATATGTGTTAAATCCATGCTGTTCATTTATATTTTCATATCATTTAAGGCATGAGACAAAAAATCATACTAACCTAAAACTTCTTAGGGCGCACTGTAATGTTTAGTTTCCATCCAACCTGATGATTAGGTCACACAGACATGGATGAAGGAAAACACAAACATCAACTTCATCTAAAACTTTTGTGCCCCCAAGAAGTTTTTAATGGTGGGTGTTCAATCACCACAGTTACCTGAGGTGTGGTCCACATGTTATTTACATCTATCAAATTTGCTCCATGCCTTAAAATGATCTTAAAAAAATGGATGAACGGAATAAATAAAACATATGCATCATGGTGAGGCCCTCAGACCACTGTAACCCTTCAGATAAAATTGCTGCTTGTTTTCAACTCCGGCAGTAAAATGAGAGTAGGCAAAACGGATGGCCAGCGTAGAATACGAGGTATACAATCGAGGTGGGCCCACGGTCAGGGGTAAAACCCAGAGCGCTGGTTCCGGTCCCACCCAAGTCCTAGAAAAGGTATTCATCTTAGTCGTGACCAACAGCTTATTTAGAATAATCAACGTGGCAAAATACCCTTGCTGTGATAGAGAAAAAAGACAAACAATTGATGAGTTTTGCCCGAGTCTAGGGGTGGTCAGCCACCAACCATGAGCCCTTCTACGCTAAAGGGCCTTCCTGCGGCTTTGGTCCACCCCGGATCATCCACCCAAGCGGGTGAGATCTCTGACTATTGTAGGTATGTATGTGCCTTACATCTAAGCTGTCCATTCAATTTAATAAAAGCAGATTCAATCTTAAGGTGGACCACACTATAAGAAACAGTAGTGATTGACCATTAAAAGCTTTTTATGGGTAACCAAAGTTTTGGATCAAACTAATATTTATGGGATCTCTTCATTTAGGTCTTTTCAACCTTATCAAGAGTGTGGATGAAAATAAAACATTACAATGGATTAGAAAAAGTTTTTAATTTCCTGTGGTGTGGTCCACCTAAGATTTGGATTTGCTTCATTTTTTAGATAATGCTCTAAAATGAGCTGAAAAAAAATGCAAGGCACATACATCACTGGGCTACACAGTCAGAGATCAACCATGTCCAAGGGCCTGGCCTGGCCCTAGCACTGAGTTTTAAAAGGCTAGCCCTATAAAAGTAAGAAAAAAGAGAAACAATTGATGGGTTTGGCCTTAGTCTAGGGTGGCCTTCCACCAGGCAAGACTAATCCCTGAGCCTTTGCCTGGCACCTAAAAGGGCCTAGCCTAGCTCTAGCCATAAGATCATGCACACGATTGCTATTTCTCGCATGTATGAATGGACCAATAAACAGATAACATCATGCTGGGCACCACAAGAACATTGATCCTGGCCATTCATTGGAAGATCTTCTTCCCTCTTACAAGATGATAGCATGAAACAGAAAATGACGCCCAACCATAAGGAAAAATAATTTATACATAGCTTTGGGAGGGGTGCGCCTAGCCCATGCAATAGTGCAACACAAGGGCGACACTTGAGAGCCCCAGTAGCAAGCTACTGTAGTGAGCCCTCCCCCATAAGAAATTAATTTAATATCATGTGAGCCGATGGCCCACGTATCAGATATTAAACTGATAAGAACAGATACTACACTTGATCTTAGCCAAAAGGCCGAGAAAGGTATGCTTTTCTCATTCACCTTCCATCCCTTTTATACCACGATAGCTACCATCTTCTCTTCCTTCTTCAGTCAGTATGGGACTAAAACTTAAAAGCCTCTCACTTCTTTTGGTTCTGCTGCAAACATGGCACGTGCTGGAATGGGCGTATGAGAATCAAGCCGTTGGCTAACAGGCCACACCTGTTCTTAGAATATCAAGTACATGTTGCCCACCTGGCAAATGGATGGCGTGGGCTTTGGGTGAGAGCATAGATGCAGAGGGCTTGCCTGATAAACGGCCTAGATCCTCTCCATGTATCAAGCTTATGATGTTAAACCAACGGCTCTAAATCTTGGTCCTCTGCAGGCCTGTCCACCAGCCACGCAATCCAGATGTGAAATTCAAGCCATAAAACAGTGGTGGCACCGTTGCTCACGGAGGCAGTCATCTGATTCCTACTCTCTTCACGCGTGTCAATGTATATGTATGTGCAAGAACTAAGCCATTGATTAGGTAGGGCCCACACGACGTGACATGGCCAAAAAATGGACTAGGTAGCTCACCTGATAAGCCACCTATTAGGAAGGGACGAAAAACATAAAACAAAGAATAATAAAAAATAATGGCCAACGGTTCATGTCCAATTATGGGCCAGCCAGAGGTAGGGGTGTACACAAGCCGAGCTAGCTTGGTTAGCTCGGTTCGAAGCTGAGTTCAAGCTGAGTCAAGCTGAATTTTTAAGCTTTTTGAACTTGAAAATGAGTTCGAGCCAAGTTCGAGCAAGCCCAGCTTGACTCAACTCGGATCGAATCCAGCTCGAATCGAACTTGGTTCGAACCAGTTTGGTGACTCGGTTACTTCGCCATTTGATAAAATGACTCAACAAGATGTGGCTGGTGGAAAGGAAGGTTTGGCCGCTGGCAACCAAGGTATGTACATTAAACAAATACATTTTTTTTACTCTCTCTCTATCTCTCTCTCTCTCTCTCTCTTTTGGTTTTTGTTTTTATGTTACTTGGAAGGTGTTTGATAAAACACTTGTAAAACCATTGCCTCTGTTTGTAAAACAGTGGGTTTTTGAAGTTGTAGTTCAGGTGTTTGTGGAAATGCTTCAATAGTGAACTCAGCTCGAACTCGGCCCGAGCTGGTCCGAGCTGTTGACCAAACTGAACTGAGCTGGCCAGTTAGGCTCGAGGACCGAGCCGAGCTGAGTTTGAGCTGAGGTCAGCCAGTGCTCGAGCCGAGTCAAGCTGAGGCCAGCTCGACGCGGTTCAACTCGATGTACACTCCTAGCCAGAGGACATCAAGGGTTAAATATTATCAAACGCGGTTTGGCTGGTGACCCCAACACCAGCTGGCTAGCTGGTGTCAAAGCTCTGTGGCCCCATCATGATGTATGTGTTTTATCTACTCTTTCCATCCGTTTTTTCGGCTTGCCGTTGAAAATTTCTTGGAGACTATAGAAGTTTTGAATTAAACTGATATTTGTGTTTTCTCTTCATCAAGTTCTGTGTGATCTTATGAACAAGTTGGATGACAAATAAGCATCACGGTGGGCCTCAGAAGATTTCAACTGGGGACGTCATTATCCTTGCATTTTATGTGGTGTGGTCCCTTGAGCTTTCGATATGCTTCAATTTGGACTAATTCCCTAAAATAAGCTAGCAAAATGGATGGATGGCATGGATAAAACACACACATCATGGTTGGGCCCATAGGGCCTTGACAACGGCGACGGTTTGGGTGGATCCCTGAATACACTGAGGTGGGTGAGATTCTTGACTGTGGGGGCACCTTGATGTTTGCTCCTTACATTCACACTATCTAACCATTTTAACGACCCATTTTACACTACGATCCCAAAAATGAAGCAGATCCAAATTTCGTTGGACTATACCATGAAACAATGGTGATTGACCATTAAAAGCTTCTTGTAGGCCGGAAAGTTTTGGATCAAGCTGATATTTGTGTGCATCTTTCATCCAGGTCTTTGTGACCTAATTAAAAGGTTGGATGGAAATGAACATTTTAGTAGCCACGAAGAAGTTTTTAATGGTGGGGATACAATCACTACTATTTCTTGTGGTGTGGTCCACCTAAGGTTTGAATCTGCTTCATTTTTGTAATAATGCCTTAAAATGAGCTTTCAAAATAGATGGACGAAGTGGATGTAAGCTGTATAAATCCCAGTGGGCCCCACAGTTAGGGATCCCACCCACCTGTTGACATCAGCTAGCTGGCTCGCATTGGGGTCACCTGCCAAACCGTCCCCTATTATCCTGTAATTTGGCTAAGGTAAACCACAAGTAGAGTTGTAAACTATTTGAACCAAGCTGAGCTTGGCATAGCTCGGCTTGTCCAACAACCAGCCCATCTCGAATTCGGCTTGACTCCTTAAGCTTGACTGTCCAGCTCGCCCTGTTTGGCCGATAGCTTGAGCCAAATTCGAACTGAGTTCGAGCTCAAACTTTTGAGCCGAGTTTGAGTTTGTTCTTTCAAGTTGAGTTTGAGTTTGTGCTTTCGAGCCGAGTTCGGGCTCGGGCAAGGGGAAGGTGTAAATTGAGAAAGGAGGAGGAGAGAGAGTGACAGAGTACCAGAGGAAAGCCGGGCTCAGGGAAGGGGAAGGGGTAAATTGAGAAAGGAGGAGGAGAGAGTGAAAGAGTACCAGTGGAAGGCCGGGTTCGGTGCTCATTGGATCGAGTGAGGGTCCGACTGCTGGCCGAGCGCTGGAGAGAGAGGAGAAAGGGGGTGGGGTTTTGAATGGGTGTTGGAAAGAGAGGAGAAAGGGTCATTTGGGTGGGGATTTGGGGGTTGGGGGTGTTTAAATAAAACATCAATGACCTACCTGGTCAAATGAGTCAAGCCCGATTTGAGTCTAACTAAGTCGGGTTCGAGCCAAGGATTGAATTGAATCGAGTCCAGCTCGGACTTGGCTCGAACTTCTTCAAGCTCCCAAAAATTAGCTTGACTCGGCTTGAACCTAGTTTCAACAGAGTCAAGTGAGTTAATCGAGCCCGAAAATAAAGTAGATATAAATCTCAGGTAGACCAACCACAAGGAACAATAGTCAATGAATGCCCACCATCAAAACCCCACTATAACATTTATTTGTTATTCCATTAAATAGGTCATACAGAGAAGACACTACTAAAGCTTGAAAACTTAAAACTTCCCCCCCCCCCGCAACACACTCACGCCTGAGTGGATGCTCAGGGTCAAGAACCGGGTGTTGAAACTCCTAAGAGTCTACCACCGGAGGAAGAGTAAGGATCCTATGTTACTTGGACCTAGATTGCCTGTGAGGCTGGCTATTGGAAAGTACTTTTTAGGCTCTAACATGATGTATGTGTTATATCCATGTCATTTATCTATTTTTTCATATCATTTTGAAGCATGAGCCTAAAAATGAGACAATCACAAATTTCAAGTGGACCACATCACAAGAACATAGTGGTGATTAAACGCACACCATTAAAAACTTCCTAGGGTCACACAGACATAGATGAAGGGAAAACACAGATATCAGCTTCATCCAAAACTTTTGTGACCCCTAAAAAGTTTTTAATGGTGGGTGTTCAATCACCGAAGTTTCCTATGATATGGTCGGCATGCAATTTGTATCTTCCTCATTTTTGGATTCATACCCTAAAAATGATCAGGAAAAATGGGATGGATAGACAAGGTGGGTAAAACATATACATTGAGGCCCACGTGGCATTGTGGTCCCTAAAATAAAAATGGGGCATTTTTTTGCAGTAAAATGAGTAGGCGAAAATGATGGCCAACGTAGAATATGAGGCATACAATGGAGGTGGGCCCACGGTCAGGGTAACACCCACAGTGCTGGTTCCGGTCCCACCCAAGTCCTAGAAAAGGTACTCTCATCTTAGTCGTGACCAACAGCTTATGTGGGCCAATTTGAATAATCAACGTGACAGAATACCCTTGCAATGATAGAGAAAAAGACAAACAATTGATGAGTTTGGCCCGAGTTTAAAGTTGGTCATCCACCAAGCATCAGCAGTCACTGAGCCTTGGCCTGGCCCTTCTAGGCTAAAGGGCCTTGCCCCGGCTTTGGTGGTCCACCCCGGATCATCCACCTAGGTGGGTGGGATCTCTGACTATAGGACCCACCATGATGTATGTACGTTACATCCATACTTTCCATCCATTTTGACAGCTCATCTTAAGGTATGAACCTAAAATCTAAGCACATCCAATCTTCAGGTGGACCACACCACAGGAAACAGTAGTGATTGACCATTAAAAACTTCTTGTGTGCAACAAAAGTTTTGGATCAAGCTGATATTTGTGGGTCCCTCATCCAGGTCCTTTTGACCTTATCAACAGGCTGGATGAAAATAAAACATCACAGTTGCTCATAAGAAGTTTTTAATGGTAAGTATTCAATCACCACTGCTTCCTGTGGTGTGGTCCACCTGAGATTTGGATCTGCTTCAAATTTGAAATAATACCCTAAAATGAGCTGGAAAAACCGATGGACAATGTAGATGCAAGGCATCTACAAGAAGGTGGGCTACACCAGGGATCCACCCACAAGGCAAGACTAGTCGCTGATGAGCCTTCGCTTAACTCTAGCCCTACAAGTCCGACCTAATTGTGTGCGGCACAGGAGCCTTGATCCTGGCCATTCATTAGATGACCATGATGTTCTACTTTTTAGGCTATGAGTCATAATCTAGAACGTTCATCATGGTCATCTCGGGAGAGCCTTGACATTCCAAAATCACTATCCAAAAGTATAATATGGAGTTTGTATATTGGACATCCATAGCATGGTCCACCAAATGTATGTTCTACATAAAAGGTAGGAAAAATCATTTATAATTAGTTTTGGGAGGGGTGCGCCCGGCCCAAGTAATAGTGCAACACAAGGACGACGCTTGAGGGCCCCAATAGCAAGCTACTGTGGTGAGCCCTCCCCCACAAGAAATTAATTTAATATCATGTGAGCCGATGGCCCACGTATCAGATATTAAACTGATAAGAACAGATACTACACTTGATCTTAGCCAAAAGGCCGAGAAAGGTATGCTTTTCTCATGCGCCTTTCATTTCTTTTATACTACGATTACTCCCATCTTCTCTTCCTTCTACAGTCAGTATGGGACTAAAACTCAAAAGCCTCTCCCTTCTTTTGACACAAGTTCATGTTGCACACCTGGTAAATGGATGGCGTGGATTTTGGATGAGAGCATCGATGCAGAGGGTTTGCCTGATAAACGGCCTAGATCCTGCTTGCGAGAGAATGATGGTAAACCAACGGCTCTGAGTAATCTTGGTCCTTCTGCAGGCTTGTCCCACCAATCACGCAATCTAAATGCATAATTCAAAGCCATACAACAGTGGTGGCACCGTTGCTCACGGAGGTAGTCAGCTGATTCATACTCTCTTCACACGTACCGATGTCTATGTATGTGCAAGAACTAAGCCATTGAATAGGTAGGGCCCACACGACATGCCATGGCCAAAAAATGGGCTAGGTGGCTCACCCGATAAGCCACTTATTAGGAAGTGAAGAAAAACATAAAACAAAGAATAATAGAAGGTAATGGGCAACGGTTCGAGTGTCCTTGAAGCTTTCTCCAACTATAACGATAACTCTCACTTCAAGTTCGAGCATCCTTGAAGCTTTTTCTGCGTTTTTACTAATCTTATAAGATCATTGAAAAGAGTGGATATGTGGCATGAAAGCTAGATTTACCACCTAGTTCCACGATATATACTATCTTTCACGTTTCATTATTCAAGAAGAAGCTCGACGTGGAAAAATATCCTAAGTTCATGATCTTCCGTATTTAACATATTATTGAAGCCGAGCTGGAATCAGTTTTGGACCGCTGCAAGGTCAAAAATGAAATTTAGCAATGACACAGGTCTTCGTCAAGTGGGTTGAAGCGGCAATTGAAGATGCCACATGGGAATCGTGGCCTTGTGGTCTCTTAACGAATTCCAAAATTCCAACCTTGAGGCCAAGGATATTCTTATGAGGGGTGGGATGATAGAATTACATGGGATTGCACAGGGAATGATTGTTGGTAGATGTCTTAAATCTGTAAATTTAACGGTTTGTCGATCACATGTTTGATGCCATTGAGTAGGCTTCAATGCCATCAGAAATATCTAGAAGTAGTCGAATTGGTTGCTAGACACTTTAGGTGCCTTTTTCGATGTCATTGAAGCCCTGATCGATGCCATCATATCTTTAATGTTTCATCATTTCGATGCCATCGACGGTTTAGTTGATGCAATCGAAGTCCCATCGAATGTGTCATTGAGCATATCACAGAGTTACGTAGATTTACGAGTTTGCAGGATTTGTTTCCGATTTTTATTTTTATTCTCCTAGATGCTATATATAGGAGTATAATTGGGATTGAGAGGTATCTTAAGCTTTCTAATTTGTTCTTAGGGTTTCAAAGGGCTTGTGAGGGAGATTAGAGGCTTGTTCGAATCGGGTATTCTTTCTATCTCTTGTAATTTCTGTTTTCATAGTGTTTATTGTCGCTTCATGCCGTGATTTTTTTCCATAATGATTTTTCCACATTAAAATCGTTGTGTTTGCATTGTGTTTGCTTGGTGTGATTGAATTACTTCACTTAATTTATCTCCATGTGCTTCCGCGGTTCCCTAATAAGTGGTATCAGAGCTAACGTTGGGGCGTAGGCTTGAATCCGAAAGTGAGTAACAATGGCTGCTAATCCTAAATTCAATGTTGAAAAGTACTCTAGGAAAAATAATTTTGAATTATAGAAGGTCAAGATGATTGGCCTATTAATTCAGTAAGGATTGGATGAGGTCCTTGAGAAGCGACCTGAAACTATGGAAGATGATGAACAAAAGAAATTGAATAAGAAAGCGAAACCTCCATCCAATTTACCTAACGGATGAAATTCTCTATAATGTCATGAGGGAGAAAATTACAGTAGTTTGTGGGAAAGTTAGATGACATCTATACAAAGAAGTCCATTGAAAATCAGCTACACTTGAAGTTGCAGTTGCTTAACTTAAAGATAACAGATGGAGGAGATGTTTAGACCCACAATAACAATTTTAACAACATGATCTGTAAATTGCTAGATATGAAGGAAGTGATTAAGGATGATGATCAGGCATGTATCCTTTTACTTAAGTTTAGTCCCGGCTTAATATAAGTCTTTTAAAGATATGTTGTGCACCGGTAACCTATCACTTAATGTTGACACCATTATCTCAGCCCTTTAGGGAAAGGTGATGAGAAAGAAAAATGAAAGCATGGGGGCCTCCATTGATGCATTGTTTACGAGGGGTCGGAACTCTAAGCGGGACACAAGATCTTCTCGATCGAGGTCCAAATCCAAAAGCAAGGGCAAGGAAAAGTTAAAGTGCTGGAATTGTGGGATGTCAGGGCACATGAAGAAGGATTGTACAAATCCTAAAGTTAATAAAGAGAACTCAGAGGCTTCTTCCATGGAAGCCAACACTGCCACATCTGATGAAGGTTCAAGTGAAAGTGATGTGTTGTCAGTGTCTATGATGGGACACTTATATATGATCATAGGGACGAGTGAATTTTGGACACTGGGGCTTCATATCACACGAATTCTCATTAGAATTGGTTCACCAGTTACAAAGAGCGTGATGGTGGCCAGGTATTTATGAGCAATGATAATGTATATAATATTGTGGGTGTTTAATCGGTGCGCATAAAAATGTTTGATGGAATGGAGTGTACCTTGACTGAGGTGAGGCACGTTCTTGACATGAAGAGTTTGATATCTCTTAGTGCACTTGAGGCAATTAGGTGCAGATTCACCGGTTTCAATGGTGTCCTTTAGGTTTCAAAAGGGGCACTCGTGATCATGAAAGCACTGATGAGCAGGAACCTTCATAGATTGATCGAGAACACTTTAACAGGTGTAGTTGTAGCAATTGTAGTGGATTCCACGTCTGCACGTATGTGGCATGCACGTCTGGGCACATGAGCGAGTGGAGCATGAAGGTACTTTTTGATCAATGTTTAATTTCAGTCTTTAAAAGCATTGATTTTAATAAATGCGAGCATTGTATATATAGTAAACATTCAATGTTATCTTTTAAGTCTAATAAACCTGTATGTAAGAGTGTTTTTTATTATGTGCATTCTGATGTATGGGGGTTTTCGCCCGTGGTCTTTGTTGGAGGGTCATCATAGTACTTCACGTTAATTGACGACTACTCCAGGAAAGTGTGGATTTATTTCATGTAAAATAAATCTAATGTTTTCACCAATTTCAAATAATAGAAGGCCATAGTGGAAAATCAGTTAGGGAGGAAGTTAAAGGTATTAAGGACAGATATTGGCGATGAATTTATTTCAAATGAATTCAATCAATTTTATAAGGATTAAGGGATAATAAGGCACAACATAGTGCACCACACGTCCAAGCAAAATGGTGTGGCTGAGCAGATGAATCAGACTCTCTTGGAGATGACACGATGCATGATTTGTAATGTTGGGTTGGGTAATAAATTATGGATTGAGGCCATTAATACAGCCTATTACTTGGTGAATCGGTCCCCTTTTGCTGCTATTGAATATAAAATTCCAAAGGAAGTATAGAGTGATCAGAAGATAAACTACTCAAGATTGCGTGTGTTTGGTTGTGAAGCTTTCTCATATACCGTCAGTTGAGAGAAATAAGCTAGACCAAAGAGTCAAAAAGTACATCTTTGTTGGTTATGGTGGTGATGTGAAGGGTTACAAGCTATATAACCCAATCACACGAAAAATCATCATTAGCAGGGACGTCAGATTTGACGAAAGCTCGTTATTCTGTAAGAATGATCAAGATGAGTAAAAGGAACTAGAAATGTTGGTTGTGGATGTTCAAGTTGACACAGGTGATACTCAGGATAAGACATATGTAGACAGGGATACAGGAGCAGGTGGATCAGCCGCCTGTGAGAAGGAATCCGTAACGAGATCACAGGTTACCGGCTAGATACAAGGATGAGTCTAACATCACATATGCTCTTATTATGGATGAGGGAGATCCATCTACTCTTCAGGAGATCTTGGATGAACTTAATGCAGAAAAGTGGAGAGCAACGATGGATGATGAGATGGTCTTCTTGTACAGGAGCCAGACATGAGAGTTGGTGGAGCTTTCAACTCACCGAAGAACGATCAGGTGTAAGTAGATATTCAAGAAGAAACATGATAGATACAAAGAAAGGTTGGTAGCAAAAGGTTACACTCAAAGAGAAGGCATTGACTTCACAAAGATATTCACGCCGATTGTAAAACAAGTATTTATCAGATTCGTGTTGGCACTGGTTGCCTGATATGATCTCGAGTTGGAACAGATGGATGTGAAGATTGCATTCTTGCATGGGGAATTGAAAGAACAGAACTATATGAAGCAACCAGAGGGCTATGAAGTACAAGGGGTAGAGAACAAGATTTGCAGCTTAAAGAGGTCGTTGTACTGCCTGAAACAGTCGCCTAGGCAATGGTACAAAAAAAATGATTCTTTCATGTTGAGTCAGAAATTTACTAGGAGTGAATACGATCGCTGTGTCTATTAATTGAAAGAACAGAATTATATGAAGCAACCAGAGGGCTATGAAGTATAAGGGGTAGAGAACAAGATTTGCAGCTTAAAGAGGTCGTTGCAAGGCAAAGCCAGTCAGTGTTTCCCACGCGACTTACTTCAAACTTTCATTAGAACAATATCGTAAAACAAATCAGTAAAAGCAGGATATGTCTGGTGTGCCTTATTTGAATGTCGTTGGCAGTTTAATATATGTCATGGTATATACAAGATCAAATATTTCACAAGAAGTTGGTATTGTGAGCAAATATGTCTTACCCCAGAAAGTAGCACTGTAAAGTGGTGAAATAACTACTTTGATACAGTCGAAGTACAAAGGAATACGTCTTAAGTTTTTGTGAAGATACGGGCTAAGTTAGTTGAATATATGGATTCTGATTACGCAGGCAATGTGGATTTTAGAAAGTCAATTTCAGGTTACTCGTTTGTGCTAGTGGGTAGAACAATCAGTTGGATGTCGAAACTTGAGTTTGTGGTGGCTCTTTCCTTAATCGAAGTGGAGTATATGTAGTTATAAAGGCATTCAGGGAAGGTGTTTGGTTGAGGGAGATGATAAATCAGTTGGGGCTTCATTAGGAGGTCATTCCGGTTAATTGTGATAGTGAAAGCGTTATCGATTTAACTAAATTTTTTTTATCACTGTTGTACTAAACATATTGATGTTCGTCACCCATTTATCTGACAAGTGGTTGAGGAATGAGGCATGATTCTGAAGAAGATTTACACGAGCATGAATCCAGCGGACATTCTTATAAAGTGGTTCCTACAGAGAAGTTCAAGTTCTGTGCAACTTCTCTAGGCTTAGCGAAGGCATAAAATAAGGACAAAGTGTGTACGAGAAGTGATGATGGAGCTATGATGCAAGGTAGGATTAAAGAAGGAGAAAAGAAGCTATGAAGGATGGCGATTGAAGACATAGTGGAGATTGTTGATAGATGTCTTAAATTTGTAAATTAAACAGTTTGTCGATGACATGTTCGATGCCATCGAGCAGGCTTCGATGCTATCGAAAATATCCTGAATAAATCGAATTGGTTGCGAGACACTTTAGGTACCCTTTTCGATGTCATCGAAGGCCTAGTCGATGTCATCGGTAATATCTGGAATTTTAATGCCATCGACGATTTTGTCGATGTCATCGAAGTCCCATCAAAGGTGTCATTAAGTGTATCGCAGAGTTACGTAGATTTGCAAATTTGCGGGATTTGTTTCCGATTTTGATTGAGATTCTCTTATATGCTATATATATGAGTATAATCAGGATTGGGAAGTATCTTAAGCTTTATAATTCATTCCTAGGGTTTCAAAGGGCTTGTAAGGGAGATTAGAGGCTTGTTCGAATCAGGTATTCTCTCTATCTGTTGTAATTTCTGCTTTCATAGTGTTTACTATCACTTCGTGCCGTGGTTTTTTCCAAGTTAAAATCGTTGTGTTTGCATTGTGCTTACTTGGTGCGATTGGATTACTTAACTTAATTCATCTTTGTGTGCTTCCGCGGTCCCTCAACAATGACTACTAATTTGTGTAATTTATTCTCCTATTTTGAAAAGCTTTTTTCTTTTATTTTTTATTTTAAACAATTTGAGTAAATTACGGATCTTAGAATCAAGCCTATAAGGCTACATGATTATAATAAAAGATTATGAAATTTTTTATTTTCTTCCTCTCCTCTCTCCTAGTCTTTATAACGAAACCTTTTTTTCTTCCACTTCCTTCCCACCCATCTCTTATCATATTCGTTCCATTTCCATTGTTAAGCCTAAAACTAGTAAGCTAGTAACACTCACCTTAATGTATGTGTTGTATATCCACACTATTCATTTTAGAACGTGAGCAAAAAATAAAGCGGATCCAAATATCAAGTGGACCACACCACATGCAATAGTGGTGATTGACCATTAAAAAATTGTGAGCCACAAAAGTTTTGGATCAAGCTAATATTTGTCTTATCTTCATCCTGGTGATGTGTGGCCTTATCGAAAGCTTTGACGTCAAATAAACATTAGGGTGGGCTTTAATGGCGGGTGTTCAATAATTAATGGTGGGTGTTCAATAACCTTTGCACCACATGAATATACAACACATAAATCAAGGTGCAGTGGAAACAAAAGTGAGGCCTGTAGACACTCGTACTACCATTTACTGATTTGATAATAACCACTGTTTTACTTCTAGTAAAATCATACAGCTACCGTTTACTAATTTTATATCAGTTGGATGAATTATTTGGGAAGGGCACATCAACCATAGGATGATGGAGCAATGAAGATCATAAGGTGGGCCCAATGCAATCTATCCATTGAAGGAGAGATCAATCAAGATAATAATATATGGTGGGCCCCATTGGTTTGACAATTTTTCTTAGTTTTGAGAGGCCCTATTAGATTAAACATTTATACTTAGCTTTGAGAGGGGTGCGCCTAGCCCATGCAATAGTGCAACGCAAGAGCAACACTTGAGAGCCCCAATAGCAAGCTACTGTGGTGGGCCCTCCCCCACAAGAAATTAATTTAATATCATGTGAGCCGATGGCCCACGTATCAGATATTAAACTGATAAGAACAGATACTACACTTGATCTTAGCCAAAAGGCCGAGAAAGGTATGCTTTTCTCATTCACCTTCCATCCCTTTTATACAACCATTGCTCCCGTGTTCTCTTTCCTCTTCGGTCAGTATGGGACTAAAACTCAAAAGCTTCTCCCTTCTGTTCCGCTGCAAACATGGCACGTGCTGATATGGGCGTGTGAGAATCTAGCCGTTGGCTAACAATCACAACTGTACTTTGAATTTGGTCCGCAAGTCAACTCCTCTGCCGTCCATTTCTTTTGACACAAGTTCATTTTGCACACCTGGCAAATGGATGGCGCCGATTTTGGATGAGAGCATCGATGCAGAGGGTTTGCCTGATAAACGGCCTAGATCCTGCTTGCCAGAGTATGATGGTAAACCAACGGCTCTGGGTAATCTTGGTCCTCTGCAGGGTTGTCCCACCAATCACGCAATCCAAATGTGCAATTCAAAGCCATACAACGGTGGCGGCACCGTTGCTCACGGAGGTAGTCATCTGATTCCTACTCTCTTCACACGTGCTAATGTGTATGCATGTGCAAGAACTAAGCCATTGAACAGGTGGGGCCCACACGATGTGCCATGGCCAAAAAATGGGGCTAGGTGCATGCCACTTATTAGGAAGGGAAGCAAAACATAAAACAAAGAATAATAGAAAATAATGGTCAACGGTTCATATTCAATGTGGGCCAGCTAGAGGACATCAAGGGTTACCTATTATCAATAGTGGTTTGGCTGTGACCCCAGCACCAGCTAGCTAGCTAGCTAGCTGGTGTCAAAGCTCCATGGCTCATCATGATGTATGTGTTATATCCACTCTTTTCATCCGTTTTTATCAGCTCATGTTAGTGGATGAGCCCAAAATTAAGGCAGATATAAAGCTCAAGTGGACCACACCACAGGAAATAGTAGGGATTGAAGGCTTGCCGTTGAAAATTTTTTGGAGACCATGGAAGCTTTAGATCAAGCTGATATTTATGTTTTCTTTTCATCCATCTGTGTGATCTTATGAACAAGTTGGATGACAAATAAACATCGCGATTGGCCTAAGAAAATTTCAATGGTGGTATTCATTATCCGCACTGTTTTATGTGGTGTGGTCCCTTGAGCTTTTGATATGCTTCAATTTGGACTAATCTCCTAAAATAAGCTGACAAAATAGATGGATGACATGGATAAAACACACACATCATGGTGGCGCCCATAGGGCCTTGACACTAGTGGCGGTTTGGGTGAATCCCTAGACCCACCATTGTGGGGCCACCATGATGTTTGCTCCTTACATCCACAACATCCAACCAATTTACAACTCATTTTAGGCCACGATACCAAAATTGAAGTAGATCCAAATCTCAGTTGGACCATACCACAAAACATCGATGATTGACCATCAAAAGCTTCTCATGGGCCACGAAAGTTTTGGATCAAGATGATATTTGTGTGCATCCTTCATCCAGGTCATTGTGATCCTTATCAAAAGGTTGGATGGAAAATAAACATTTCAGTGGCCCCCAAAAATTTTTAATGGTGGGGATTCAATCACCAATGTTTCCTGTGGTGTGGTCCACCTAAGATTTGAATGTACTTCATTTTTGGCATAATGTCCTAAAATGAGATTTTAAGACGGATGGACAAAGTGGATGTAAGTTGCATAAATCACAGTGGGCCCCACAATCAGATATCCCACCCATCCCTTGACATCGGCTAGCCGGCGGGTGTTAGGGCCACCAGCCAAACCACGTCCCCTATTATCCTATAATTTGTCACAGGTCAGCCACAAGTAGAGTTGTACATGTGTTGAACCAGCCGAGCATGGTATAGCTTGGCTCAGCTTGACCAGCAGCTAAACCCAGTTCGAACTTGGCTCGACTCCTTAATCCTGACTGTCCAGCTCGACCTGATTTGCTTAGCAACTCGAACAAATTGAGTTCATGGGGTCAATAGCTTGTGTGTGAATGGGCTATTTCCTGTTCACTTATCAAGCTTCCCGTTAGCCCCTTCACGGGGCTTGTCTCATCAGGCCCCACGAGGCACGATGAGATTAGCAATGTTGAGGCTACTCACGGGAGTAGCTATCTGAATCATACTCTCCCCACACATGTCAATGTGTGCGTGTGCAAGATCTGTACGACTCAGCAAGTGGAGTTTCCCCTAACACGCTATGACCAAACATTAGGCTAGGCCACTCATCGGAGGGGGATACACATGTGGAAGCCAAGGAAATGAAATGTTAGAAGGAAATTGAAAGGTCTGGATGGGTGCGCTGGCATGATTTGATGATGTACACGATCTTACAATCTTTGCTCAAAGCTGAAGATTGACGGTCTAATCTAGAGGTCCACCTAACTATAATGGGAGGAGAAATTATCTTGTCACCCTTTTGATTCTGTGGTTAAGATGGTCTCTTAGATTATGATCAATGACTTGGATCATCTAGAGGCCTGCCAATTAATGGACAAAGTAGGCATAAACTCTTGTGAATGCTCCTATGTGAGTGTTACCCCTTACTTCTTTGTCTTTCTTCTCATTAAGGCAATTGAGGTGTGGTATTAACTCTTATTTAATATGCGTGCAACACAGAGTTACGAATGTACAAATAACTAAAAATCATAGAATCGCTTAAGTGTTAAGGAATCGTAAGACTCTCTAATTCAAGTGACTCATGCCGTCGGTTTACGACTAAAGATTCTAAGTAGGGAACTTAGGTGATGGAAAAGGAAAGGATTAGGCACCCCTTTCCGCCGCATAACATGTGGTCTCTATTTTACATCATTTTTGAGAATTTAATTTAATTCTAAAAAGATTGCAATCCAAGGTCAACCCGCAAATACGCTTCTCAACGTCAAACTAACATGACAAAAGTTAAAAAGAAGAAAAAGAAAGAAAGAAAGAAAGTAGTAGTGGGATGCAAGTAAAGAAATATGTAGACTAGAATGCAGGCTTGATTAGAATGTGAGAAGGAGAAGGGGAAACCAAATACTCTTTTACCAAAAAGCTAATAGGTTATCCCGACTCAAACCCTACTCTCAAACCTTTTCCAAGCACCCAAAACACCTCTCCACCTCTCTTTTCGGACCTCTCTCGATGGAGGGCTTCTTATATAGGCAAAATCAACGGGAGTTGGATTTCTATTGGTCGCCATGAGTATTGATTTTAGGTCTTTCGAGATCCTATTAGATGATAATGTCAACTATTTTTTTTTTCCAAATATATCTTTACATTGAGAGAATACAAATAAATAGGAAAACTTGCAATCCTATTTTTGTCTATTACAGATATCTCGGCAAAGATTATGTCCTTGTCTGGGAGAATTCTATATTTACATCTACAACTATATCTTCTATATTTACGTTTACAGCTATATCTTTCCTAAGTTGGTTTCTAATAGCTCACGCCAACACTCCCCCTCAAGTTGATGGATACAAATCTCTGATGCGCAATTTATTGAGTGAGTTGTGAAACTCTTTGCTTGGTACCGCCTTTGTGAGTATGTTTGCTAGTTGATCTTTGGACTTCACAAATGAGAATCGAATTATTTTTGCTTCCAGGTTTTCCTTGATAAAATGTCGATCCACTTCCACATGTTTTGTACGGTCATGTTGGACTGGGTCGCGTGATATTGCAATAGCAGCTTTGTTGTCACAAAAGAGATCCATTTCTGACGTAGAGGCAAAGCCTAGTTCAGTAAATAGTCTCTTGATCTAGAGTAGTTCACAAAGCCCTTTTGCCATTCCACGGAATTCTGCTTCGGCACTAGAAAGTGCTACCATCTTTTGCATCTTGCTTCTCCATGTAACAAGATTTTCCCCAACAAACATAAAATAACCTGAAGTAGACCTTCTATCTGAGATATTTCCAACCCAGTCTGCATTTGTATAGCCATTAATTCTTAAATAATTATTCTTTGAAAACATAAGTCCCTTCTCAGGCGAGGACTTAAGTATCTTAGTATCCGGGTTACAGCATCCATTTGATCTTCACTAGGATTATGCATGAATTGACTAACTACGCTTATAGCGTATGCAATGTCTGACCGAGTATGTGAGAGGTATATAAGTTTGCCAACTAACCTTTGGTACCCCCCTTTATCCGTTGGTACTTGATCTGAGTATTCTCCAAGTCTGTGGTTTTGAATAATTGGAGTATCCACTGGTTTACACTCCAACATTCCTACCTCAGTTAATAAATCCAACACATACTTACTTTGGAAAAGAAATATTCCTTATCTGGATTTGGCAACCTCAATTCCTAGAAAGTACTTGAGTCCTCCCAAGTTCTTAATCTCAAATTCGGTGGCCAACTCCTTCTGTAGTCTGGATATTTCTTCTTCATCATCTCCTGTGATAATCATGTCATCCACATAGACTATCAACACGGTTACCTTGCCCAATTTGTGCTTTATGAACAGTGTGTGGTTTGAGTTGCTTTGCTTGAACCCATATTTCCTCATTGCCAGACTAAACTGCCCAAACCACGCTCGAGGTGATTGTTTCAATCCATATAGTGCTCATTGCAGTTTGCACACGACCTTGGTTTCAGTGGATGCCACGTATCCTAGAGGAAGGTCCATGTACACTTCTTCTTTAAGATCATCATGTAGAAAGGCATTTTTTTTTACATCAAATTGATGTAATGGCCCGTCAAGGTTGGCTGTAAGAGATAACAATATCCTTACAGTGCTCAGTTTCGCAACTGGTGAAAAAGTTTCTTGGTAGTCTACCCCATATGTTTGTGTATAGCCTTTTGCCACCAGTCTTGTTTGTACCTTTCGACTGATCCATCTGCCCTGTGTTTGATGGAAAATACCCATTTGCATCCTATTGCTTTCTTCCCTTTAGGTAACGAAACTATGGTCCCTTTAGTTAATAAATCCAACACATACTTCCTTTGGGAAAGAAATATTCCTTGTCTGGATCTGGCAACCTCAATTCCCAGAAAGTACTTGAGTCCTTCCAAGTTCTTCATCTCAAATTCGGTGGCCAACTCCTTCTGTAGTGTGGATATTTCTTCTTCATCATCTCCTGTGATAATCATGTCATCCACATAGACTATCAACACGGTTACCTTGCCCAATTTGTGCTTTATGAACAGTGTGTGGTTTGAGTTGCTTTGTTTGAACCCGTATTTCCTCATTGCCAGACTAAACCTGTGAGACTCATATCCTAGCCTGTACCGTTCCATAGGCTCCCACGGTCCTTCCGGTCGAATTCCGGCTACTGCGACGCGTAGATAGCATTTGCGCACGACCTTGAGTGTTATCCTATAATTCCAAGTCGACTTGACCTAAGACCTATGTCATTGCGACCGCATCGTCGCTGCGGTTCCAACGCCGTGTCTCGTATGACAATCCGAGATGTACATCAAAAGATGTAGGCCGTACTTTATTTGGACCTTATCGCATTTGTGGGAGCCACCTATGGCATGGCACGCCACCCTATGCGTGCATAACATCATCATCCTCATAATTTCCTAGCCACCTATGGCTAGTCTAGACCCCTAGCCACCTATAGCTAGTTTAGACCCCTAGCCACCTATAGCTAGTCTAGACCCCTAACCCCTCACATTCATTATGACATGCATTTATTACTCTCTCTCTCTCTCTTATATCTCTCTCCCTCCCTCTTTCTTTCTTATTTCCTAGCAAGAGAGAGCTCCCAACGTCCATTAGAGCTCTCCATTTCCAACCCTTTTGCAAGCTCTCCACCCCTAAATCCAACCTTCCAAAATCAATCCCAACCATTGAATCTTGTTCCCTTAGAGCTTTAGATCACATTGGTGGAAGAAGAAGTCTAAGATTTAAGGTGGGTGCTTGTTTCTCTCTCTCTCTCTCTCTCTCTCTCTTTCATTATTTTGGTGTGATAATGTGGCCGTGTGGCCCATCCGGATGTACCCCACCTTGATGTATGTGATGTCTAAGTCGTCCATCAAATGGACCCCATGGCCGTTCATGCCATGTGGGCCCCACTTAACGGTGATAGGAAAACACAAATATAAGGTTGACCCAAATCAAGTGGGCCACGTCCACGTGGTCCCCACACATGGGACCCACCTTGAGTAATATGTGTACACGGTCCGTCCAGCGTCCTTGGACGCTGGACGTCTTTCATTGGAGTGTGAACAGATAGTGAAGTGTACTCTCTACAAAAAAAAAGAAAAAGAAAAAAGGGAAAGCTTTTGGGGTAGGCTACTCATGTAGGCCCTACCTTGATGTAAAAATCAAATCCACACCTTCCATTTCATTTCTCAGCCCACTTTAGGCGTTGAGCCGAAGAATGAACCCAATACGATTTTCTGGCGGGCCCTGGCATGGGAAACAACATTTTTCACCTTTAAAATCCATTAAGACCCACCTTGATGTCTTTACCCGCCAAAAACATACTGCATATTGGACTCATTTGATCTGTCCTAGGCCATAAAATCCAATGGATGGAGTGGATTCTCAAGACACGGGCCCCACATATTAAAAACCTAGGGAAAAAAAAAATATAAGGCACGCTGCTGCAGCGGCGCTGCTGGCGAGCGGAAGGACGGACGGACGGACGAACGGCAGGACGAGGCCCCACCATGAGGTGGTTTGGACATCCACATCGTGCATTTGGTAGGCCCACTTAGGGCAGTGGGCCACCCCAAAAATCAGCTTCATCCGAAACTCAGGTGGCCCACACGGTAGGAAATAGTGGTGATTGACGTCTGCCATTGAAACCCTTTTTGGGTGTCCCAGGATCCTTGGACCATTATGAAATTTGTTTTCCTCTTCATTCAGGGTCTGCGTGACCTTAGCAATGGTTTGAATTGTTGATAAACATCATGGTGGGCCCCACATGGGACCCACTTCTATGAAGTGGATTGGCTGAAGTCCCTGCAGCTGCTGTATTAACGCCTGCAAGTTCAGTCGGTCTGAACATGAGGCACGTGTTATATCCATTCTGTCCAGCCGTGGACCACAGGTGCTGCTGTGTGAGATCCAACCGTCCATCAGCAGCTGTAACTGCTATGAGACGTCAGCTCTATGGACCCCACTATGTGTTGTGTCCCTACTTCCATTGAATGGTGGAAATCCACCTGGGACTGTGACAGCTAGTGGACCCCACCAATGACGTATGTGTTTATTCTCACCACCGTCCACACCTGGATGGTGGGACCACCTCACGTGTGGGGCTGATGTGCGTATGTGTGTGTATATATATATATATTATATTGTATATAATATATATATATATATATATTATATAGATTTTTATATTATATTATATAATATATACATGATGGTGGGCCTTCATGGGACCCACCATAATGCATGTGTTGCATCCAAGCTGTCCATCCATTTTGAAAGCTCATTTTATGGTGTGAGCTAAAGAATGAGTCAGATCCATAGCTCATGTGGATCCCGCCCTTGATGCATGTGTTGCATCCAAATCGTCCAACCATTTGGCAAGCTTGTCTTAACAAGCTTGAGACAAAAAAAATAAATAAAATAAGTCAGATCTAAAGTTCAAGTGGACCCCACCATTTAAGGTAGTGGACAATGACGTCCACCGTTCAAAATTTCTAAGGGCCATGGGAGTTTCCTATTAAGCTGATATTTGTTCCACTTTATCTATCATTACGTTAATTTATAAACATGTTGGATGGAAAACATATGTTATGGTGGGCCTTAGGAACTTAAATGGTGGAAATCATTATCACCACTTTTATTTGAGTGTGGCCCATTTGATATACATGGGGCCCATCGGTGTGGCCCATTTGATATACGTATGACCATGTGAGGAGGCCCATCTTAATGTATTGTGGCCCGTCCAGTGGGGCCCACCTTAATGTATAGAAGCCCCATGTTATGAGGACCACTTTGATGTATTTTGTGGCCCATTTGCCGGGCACACTTTGATGTATTTTGTGGTTCATTCGAGTTGCCCATCTTGATGCATGCACTCCTTATTCACATCATCCCGCAGCTACTAGACGGTGGGGCCCTCCTTACTATATGTTATTATATGTGTTGAATAAGCATACCATCCATATGCAGTGTGGGCCAACATGATGTATTTATTTATCCTCACCGCCCAATCTTTAGCCGTGAGATGTGGAACCCGTGTGACGTATGTATTTCGTTCCATGCAGTCCATCTGTGTGAGGCCCACCTTGATGCATCCGTTGAACACATGGATCCCACATGATATATATGTTTTTATATCCACACTATCCAACTATTTGGATGGGATGCACCATGATGTATTTTTATCCACGCCATCTAGGGCAGGCACCCCCTTTATGATATATATCAGGGCCCATGGGTTGAGGCCCATTGAGATGTATTCAAAGCCCATTTGGTAAGGCCCACAGAGATGTATTTTTGGCCCATGGGTCGAGGCCCATTGCGACGTATTTTCGGCCCGTATGTCGTGTCCCATTATGACATGTTTTCAGCCCAGTTATTGAGGCCTGACTTGGTGTGTATAAGGCCCATCAGTGAGGCTCATTGATGCGGCCCACTTGTTGGATTGACGCCCATTGATGCGGCCTAATGATGCGACCCACCATGATGTGCATATGAGGCTAATGGTGCGGCCCAACGTATCGACCCACCGTGATGTGTAGGCCCACGTGCTGCATGTGTAAGGCCCACCTGTGATGACTATTGGAGGCCACCTGTTGGATATTTGGGCCCACCTTATGTTTGACTCTACATGAGCCACTACTTGGGAGAAATGTTGGTTGAATTCCACATTGATGGGCAATGATGGTTAGATGTCCTCATTGTAACCTTCCCTTAGGCCTTGTTAAGCCCATTCTCTTCGTGGGTTAACCCAAATAAGTGGGCCCCATTCACCATAGACAGATGGCTCCGTGCTATCGGATTGATATAACCACGGCCGAGAGCCGATCTTTACATTATTGTTGATTAGTTGCCCATTTATGGACCCCGACTTGTTTATACATGTTGATTATCGGTACCGATTATCGAGGCTGATTCCGAGTGTCGATTCCAAGTATTGAGGCCGATTATCAAGGCTAATTGTTGAGGCCCAATGCAATGTATATGCGGCCCGTATTTGAGGACCATTGTGATGTGCATTCAAGCCGTGTTTAAGGCCTAATATGACGTATATGAGGCCTATGCGATGAGGCCCATTGGGATGCATTTGAGACAGGCTATGGAGCCCATTGTGATATATGTTAGGCCCATGAGAAAGGCCCATTGTGATGTATTCATGACCTATGATGCATGGCCCATTCGATGTATTCGAGACCCATGTGTAGGGCCCACATGTCATATATTTGAGGCCCATGATGTAACGCCCTGAAATTCGGGGGTCGAGCATAACTCAGCTCCCGAGTTCCAAAACATCACTTATGCAACATATTTAATGATGGATGTTTGTTGTCTGTATTAGTGCAGAAAACATGGAATAGATTAAGCTAAAACACAGATATAATTAAGGGATAAGTGAATAAAGCAAGCGGAAGACTTATAGAAATATATGTGTATAAGTGTAAATCCCTGAAGTACATTCACCAACCAAGTCGTATGAAAGTGTTATTTAACAAAATTACAAGTATCAAGTAACATCATTTAAATTCCTAAAAATAATCCCAGAGTTCCGCGCATCAGAAGAAGCTCGCTAGAACCCGTCTGAAAACTGCATATAGGAGAAAACAGCCTCATCATCATCCATCTCCTGCTCTGCCTCAGAAGTCGCATCCACATCTGCAACATCAGAACCTAAGACAGAGTCTGGTGGGTGTTTAACACCGCACCAGAACGTGGGAGTGAGTGATCAACTCAGTGGAACAATAAGGCACTGGTTAACATGTTATCAGTTCAATCAAGCAGGAATGATAAAGCAGGACAATTAAATAAATCCTAAGTACTCTTGTTAATGCAGGAATGTATGCAAAATGATGCGTGCCCTCACGCGTACACCCTCAGCGTCTTCATCTTACGTTACGCATGACACTACCTCAAAGTGCGCCGCATTTACAAAGCACATGCAAATGCGGTGCATGGATATGATTACCAAGTTGTTATTAGTTCTTTTCATACAGCAGGATTGGGAAGCTAAGATACCTTCCTCATATCACCATCCAAACAGTGATCCATTCTAGGGTCGTCAGTCCTAGACATCTTATACGATCATATGGTTTCAGGTCGTAGTAAAGAGCTCGTCACTAATCAATGCACGCCTTTCATACCTTCGTTACTACACCAAGGCTTGTCACCTCAATGCGGTATCCAAGCATGTTCGAGGTCACTACAAAGGGCTCGTCACCAATCAATGTAGGCGGACAGCACGAATATAGTGTCCCATACCACCATAATCGGCTCACGAGTTTAGTTGCTCACTGGTCACTACGGGGAGGCTCGTCACCCCAGCGTAGGCCGACAGCTCGACCATGGTGTCCCATACCACCATGTCCGGCTCATGAGTCTTAACGGATCAAGGTACCATGGTTAATAGGATTTCATTGGTAAGTTCGGTACCCTAGATTCAAGCAGTAGCGTCCATACATGGTGAACATACATCGGACAATCGGGTTACTTGACGAACTCGACTAGCACGAGCGCACGTTGGGTTGAACGACATAGAGTGCACAAACACTCCGCGTGGCCAAACCACTGCCGACAACTCTAATACGGCTCGGGTTCGTCTAATACGTCCTACGTGGCGAAAGCAACCTCAGCCACGATCTTAAGGCCGATTACCGATTTCCTGGACTAATGCATAGTCCCACACATCTTACACTACAATAGATATTCATATTGAATGTAAAACAGTAATGGAACAACAACTTAAATCAAGTGGTACTCAAGCATCTGAAGAATATCAACTTAACATAAATGTAAGCATAAGAAATGCTTGAAATTAAATAACATGGAATGTAACTAGCAGCAAGGAAATCATACACACTAGTGGGAGAGTTGAGGATCGCTTCTCAACGCCCATACTAGGTTGAAATATCACACATTAGGTCATTCAGACATTTCTACAAACACTTAGAATACATGTTACAACATACATGACGTATGTTGAAAAACAAGCATTTGGACAATTCCTTTTACTAAGGAGTTGTCATACATACATCTAGCATACATACATGACAAATAATCATGGCATACACAAGTGCATATTTTATACGTATACGGTACTTTATACATACACATAGAATACACAAATCTCAATATAACACATGCATATCAGGAACACAACATAAACACAACATTTGGCATGTGAAATCTCATCCATAACAAGAATAAATCATTAACTGACATTGAAAGCCTTGAAAACCATAACCTATACACTCACCTTAAGCCAGAAAAGAAACACCGAACTGATTTAGACGAGTTGTCTTTGTCAACAGCGATAGAATACCCTAAAATAAGGATAGAAATGAGATACAACAACACCATGACTAATCTAAGCTCTAACACAGATTAGGGTTAGGTTAACTTACCCCAAGATGAACTCAGAATCGTCAGAATAACGATTCAAAGGGAAGGTTCAAAGATGAAGAAGAACAGGAAAGAATCCAAGATGATTCACCAACTTCTCTCTCCCTTTCTCTCTCTTTTCCACTCTCTCTCCAAGCTAGGGTTAGAGAAAATTCGTATGGAAAAGAGAGCTAGGGTTTAAGGACTATAAATAGGCCTATTATTGATGAAAATAACCCCAGGGACAAGGTATACTTAGGTTATAACCAAAGCAAGCCTCTCTCAATCCAACGAAGCACTTCTGGTGGGCCTATAACCACGAAAGGTCGGACTTAAGCTTACTGACCATGGATCTAGGTCAGCTGAGTTTTCATACCGACCGGCTCTTTAGATCAGCCGTGGCGGACCACACTCAATTCAACGGTCACGGAATCTCGATCAGGTCCACAAGCACAAGGATATGCCTGGGCCACCTTCCCTGATCAGAGGGTGAAATTGGGTCAGAATCCAATGGTCAGATAGCTTAAAATCATCGCGCAAGCGACACGACTCAGATTTCATAAAAGCTTAATAAATTTCCAACCGTTCTCACACTCTTCACTCCGAACTCAATCAAATCGACCCAGAACATCACATGGACTTGATTTTCGAGGTGATGGTCAAGCCCAACATAGTGACCGCAACAACCTAAGATCATCGCTATCGGACTTTCGACGCGTGGTCCAGGTCCGATCCAAAACTTCCAAAAATTTTCCAGAACAACTGGATTTAGCGATGGATCCCAGATTTCAGAGTAACATAGCGCTAACTAATCTACAAGTTTAGAGTCATGCAGATCGAATTTAAAGTGATTGATGCGAATTTCACAAGCAATCGAGTATAGCGCTAATTACCCCAAAAACAACTACTTAAGGAAAGATTAGTACAAAATTTCTAAGGTCGTTACACATGAGCAGGGCCTGCTTGTTGTGTATATGTGTCGCTTGAGTAAGGCCCACTGCGTTGTATATCAGGCCTTTGTGTGAGGCCGTGGGCCCATTATATGTTTGGCTCTATGTGGGTCATTCCTTGGGGACAATGTTGGTTAAATGTCCACATTGTCGAGGTCGATTGTCGATGTCGGTTGTTGATACCGGTTATGAGTATGTGACAGCATAGCATCATGATACATGCACATATGCATCATCTGCATGTTTGTTATGAGATGTGGTTGATCATTGCATATGTCATTGAGCATGTTGTTATAAGACTCCCTGATAGGCGGAGGTTATCTCACATGAGCACGCGGTATGCGTAGGATTAATGCATGACTGGATTATATGACTCATGCATCTCGCATTATGATTACTGTACGCCCTAGCGACATTAGGGCCGTAGCCTCCACAGACATATCGTGGATGGCCAAATGGGACACCGAAAATGTTTGGTTCTAGTATATGGGCGCCATAGATGTCCCTAGGTGATAATTTCTAAACCTCCATGGCCAGGAGACGCCCCAACGTTGAGACCGAGTGGATACATGAGCGCCCGAGTGCCGAATACCAGGAGGCCGCGTCTCCCACTGTGTCGTGGTCGGTTGGGAGGGGGTGTGGCCTTACCCGCCCGAGGGTAGGGGGCAATACTAGGCTGAGTTTGACCAGTTCATGAATGGGTCCGCTATCAACGTGCAGGATAGGTATTGGCAGACTATTGGCCAGGCGGATAGTGAGGTTTCTTATGCTCACTTGGACTGTGCGGCTAGGAGAGTGGCAGTGCCATTTGGAGCGTACTAAACCCTGGTGATGATCCCAGAGATGAACTGTACTGATATGTAGATTTAGTGAGCAGGAGTTGCATACTCATTCATGCATTCATTCATTCACTATCCACTCGGGTTGGTGGTGCGTAACAATTTGTTACGTGTGCCTTCGCAATGGCCAGGATTTCGGTTGGGGCACGCGACTAACCTGAGATCAGGAGTTTACCACATTGAGTTTGACTATCCAAATTTAGGTATGTGACTGATTTAGATAGAAGTCCATTGTGATGGACCCCATAGCCTGTGATACTACGTACCATCATCCTGACTTCACACTCCAGTATGATCATTCCATTCGCACCGCATATTGCATGACATTCGCGGCATACGACATTTTAGGTTACTGCGTTCCTACATTTATATGGTCTAGATACGGCTGACGCTATTCGTGAACTCATCAGGAATTGTATATTGCATCGCATCCTCGGCATTTGATATTTGGCTTTTATGATTCCTTATTTGCATAGTTGTTATATATTGCTTACTCTGTTATTTTATGATTTATGATCTTGTTAGTATTTCTGCTTACTCTGATAATTCATAATCTTGTCAGTCATTCTGCTTATTCCGATAATGTACGATTTATGGATTAACAGTATTTCCGGTATTGTATGATGATGGCATTGTATTGAATACTTGGCACTTACCTTGTGCACACACTTACACCACCCTCTAAGCTTTCTATAAGCTTATACACAATAGATGCGTGCAGATGATGATAGGTTGCAACAGTGTTGAGCTTGGAGCGTGCAGCGGTCTTCTGGAGCTTGATTTTCGATTTATGTATTTTCCTTTCAGTATTGTATTCAAATGTTTATATTAGTGGATATGTGATGATGATGTTGTCTTTGTAATTTGGGTATACTTGTGATTATGCTTATTACGAGTTAAACGTACATTGAAAAAAAAAATCCTCCTTGTAGGATCCCAGGATCAGAATCTGGTGTGTGAACACTAGGAGTCGAGAATGGGGTACTACGGAGGCTGTCGGCACCAAATTTGGCGATCGGGATTCCTGTGAATTCGATTTCTGGATTTGGGACGTGACAAAACCGCCCAAACCACGCTCGAGGTGATTGTTTCAATCCATATAGTGCTCGTTGCAGTTTGCACACGACATTAGTTTCAGTGGATGCCCCGTATCCTAGAGGAAGGTCCATGTACACTTCTTCTTCAAGATCACCGTGTAGAAAGGCATTTTTTACATCAAATTGATGTAATGGCCAGTCAAGGTTGGCTGCAAGAGATAACAATATCCTTATAGTGCTCAGTTTCGTAACTGGTGAAAAAGTTTCTTGGTAGTCTACCCCATATGTTTGTGTATAGCCTTTTGCCACCAGTCTTGCTTTGTACCTTTCAACCGATCCATCTGCCTTGTATTTAATGGAAAATACCCATTTTCATCCTACTGCTTTCTTCCCTTCAGGTAATGAAACTATGGTCCATGTGTCATTCTTTAGTAGTGCCTCCATTTCTTCCTTTATTGCCTGAGTCCATTTTCGATTAGACAAGGCATCCTGAACTCTAGTTGGTACTTGACTTGAGGAAAGTACATGCACAAATGCTCTAAGGGATTCGGATAATCTCCTGGTAGACACGTAGTTGACAATTGGATACTTTGATCTTCGCTCTTCAATATCAGGAGAGTATCTATTCGGTGGCTTACCACGATTTTCCCTGAAGGGCAATGTATATCCAGCAGGAGTATTTAAGTCACTTATATTTGAAGGCGTGTCAAGAGTGCTTACCTTAGGGATATTCTCAGGAGATGGGTCTGTAGGTACTGAGGAAGGGGGGAGCTTAGTTCAAATGTATTCTGCTCTGTAGGCCCATTCGGCCCTGTGGGCTCAACTGGCCCTGGGCATGGTGCTTCGTCCGCCACTGTTTCACTGTTTGGCTAGTCAAAGTGCAACCAATTCTGCTTTTCATCTCGTGTCTCCCCCTGAAGAGAAGAATGGGGGACTGGGAAAAAGGTGTCGGACTCGAGGAAGGTGACGTCCATAGTCACATAGGTCCGTCGGGTAGAGGGATCATAGCACCGATGCATGACGTAGCCCAAGAAGAGATAGCGGAGAGCACACAGATCTAGTTTGGTTCGTTGAGTTTTGTGAAGATACACATAAGCCACACACCCAAACACTCGGGGAAGAAGCATTAGGGCTGTGGGCAAGGAGACATGGGATGCCAGAACCTGGAGTGGGGTCTTGAAAATTTAAGACTTTGGAGGGTAGTCTGTTGAGTAAATGTACGGTAGTAGACACCACATCAGACCCATATAGAGTCGGCACATGATCTCCATGTAGTAAAGCTTGTGCAGTTTCGAGAATATGGTGGTTCTTCTGCTCAGCTACACCGTTTTGCTGAGGGGTCTGAGGACACGATGTCTCATGAACAAGTCCATGGTGTTCGAAATAGGTGTGAAAGCGCTGATTAACATATTTTCTGCCATTATCAGAGCGAAGAACTTATAGTTGGATCATCGCATGGAATGATTGGAACATGTGTAGCACTTCATCTTTATGTTTCATCAAGTAAAGTCAGATCATACGGGTACAATCATCAACAAAAATAATGAACCAATGAACACCAGAACCAATAAAGATAGGGGAGAGACCTCACACATCAGAGTGAACTAAAGCAAAGGGAATAATGCTTTTATTCATACTTAACGAATATGAAGTACAGTGACTTTTGGTTAAAATGCAGGTATTACATTTAAGATCAGATAGCACCATATTAGAAAAAAGATCAGGTAGTAAATGTTACAGATAACCAAAATTTGGATGTCCCAAACGTCGATGCCATAGCCAAAGTTGTCGTTCCCTCCCATCACTCTATATGTGATGAGCATGACCTATGTTGACATCTTCCATGTAGTATAGGCCCCGCTTTTAGTACCACGCCTAATTATCTTCTTGGTAAGAATATCCTGAAGAAGACAAAATGTAGGATAAATGAGGACAACACAATTTAATTCTGTAGTAACGTGACTAATAGATAATAATTTATGCGAGAGCGATGGTACAAGTAGCGTATTCGACAGTTGGAGGGAAGAAGGCAGATACACAGATCCGGCCCCTATGACCGGAGAGACAGCCCCATTAGCATTTGCAACATTGGTGCGTCGTGGTGGAGATGTCGTAGTAAATCAGTAGATGCAAAAGTCATGTGGTCTGTAGCTCTGGAGTTAAGGAGGCAGGCACCATGATTAACATCACATAAGGAGGTAACTAATCCAAAACCAGAGTTACCTATATCGGAGACGGGTCCCGCATCCTGAGAAGACTCAGCCTGGGGAATCAAGGAAAGGTGGGGTTCGAATGACACTACAACAACCTTGCCATTGTTCACATCCGCACTAGCCGAGTCCTTCTTTTTCTTTGCCTGCAACTCATACCACCAATCAGGATAGCCATTTTTTAAAAAAACAATTCTCATTTGTGTGGCGATGGTTGCCACAATGGGAGCATTTCGTTCCATCAAGAACAGTTCGTGACTTAGAGGCTGCAGTGGATTTCCCAGTGGACTGGCTGGAGATCGCAACAGAGGGTGAGGTGGCTGAACTTAGTTTCAACCCCTTGGTGGCGAGAACGCTCTGGAGGTATTGTCGGGGTCGCCAGTGCTCATGACTCCCTGTCGGAGAGCCTCCCTGTGAACATGAGCATAAGCTTGCTCGATGGAAGGAAATGGACGCATCTGAAGCACATCGCTGTGGATGTTGTCGAGGCGATCATCAAGACCGTCGAGGAAGGTGTAAACGTGATCCTCTTGGAGTAGGTTGTTGTAGTGTTGGATGTCGGTGGTGCATTCCATCGGATTCGGACGACGAAAATCAATTTCCCGCCAAAGTCCTTGTAGTTCGGTGTAGAACTTCTCAAGGGAGCCACTGACTTGTTGCAGGCGAGCCACACGTCGCCTGAGTTCATAGACTTGAGAAGTATCGCTGCCATCAAAATAAGTCGTAGCAATGGCATCTCAGACCAATTTTGCAGTGGGAAATCGGATGAAATTGCCAATGAGTGTCAGGTCCATAGAGTTTATCAACCATCCTTTGACAATGACATTATCGGTACGCCATTTTTGAAAGGATGGATCTGCATGCAACGGTGGTGGACAATTGCCGTTGATGTAGCCCAGTTTGTCTTTGTCGGAGATGTACATCTTGACAACCTGGGACCAAAGGGCGTAGTTGGAACCATCCAACTTGATGCCAATTGGAGCGGTCGAGCTTTCGGTAGTCGAAGTTGGGACCTGGACTTTGGATAAAGCTTCGATCATTTGGTCGGTAAGGGTGGTGAGGATGGAGTTGGTATGTGGTGAAGGGTCACCAGTGCCGGTGTTGGCCATAGCTGGAAGGCACGGATCAAACAAAGAAAGCTAGGTTTTTTTCGGTGGAGGGAGCCAAGGATCGGATGGCTCTGATACCATGTCAACTATTCTGTTTTTTTTTTTTTTTCCAAATATATCTTTACACTAAGAGAATACAAATAAATAGGAAAACTTGCAATCATATTTTTGTCTATTACAGATATCTCGGCAAAGATTATGTCCTTGTCTGGGAGAATTCTATATTTATGTCTACAGCTATATCTTCTATATTTACGTCTACAACTATATCTTTCCTAAGTTGGTTTCTAACAGCTCACGCCAACAGATAAGAGCTCTATGTGCTCAATTAGTGGACTTTCGTTACCAGCGAGAATTAGATTCCCACTGACCTTTTTCGTACGAATTTCAAGGTGTTTTAGTATGCCTATCACCCATGTACCATTTGGTAGCTCTAGGTGGGCTAGGGTGATATGTGAGAGAGCCTTTTGGCCAATCGAAACTATTGGTTAGCTCCGAGAGGTCATGGGGATCCTCTTCATATAATCCATTTAGATTTGCAATGCTTTTTTGAGTCGATTAGAAGACTATTCTAAAATTCGACGAATTCCTACAAAGTAGTCCCTATCATCTTGGGTGGAGTCTCTATGGATTCTTATCTTTAACGGAGATTGTGAGCAATTGAACGCTAAAGTGAATAGACAGCTCGCCATCCTAGTTAAGCATAGATGCAGTTTGTTCTATTCCAACTAGAGGGCTATTGTCAAAAATTCATATGACTAAAAATTCGGGTGTCTCCCTAGGTTAAGGAAAAAGTTATAATTTGTCCTTGTACTTTTTATAGTATTACGGGTAACCGAATCACAATCTTTTCACGTCATGATCGACAACATGCATTGAGCTTGTTTATGAGTTTCAATTTGGGTCTATCAGTGCTCCTATGCCTTCTGTAGCCTTACGAGGATCTGCCTAAACACACTTGGGGATCAAGAAAGGTGATTCTCGAAGTTGCACATTCCTTAGGATATAGCCTGTAAGACTGGTTGATTGAAAGTAGGGCTGTACATCGAGCCGATCAAGTCGAGTTGAGTTAGGCCAAGCTCGGCTTGACTTGTCCGTGCTATACTCGAGTTCGAGCTTGAGCTCGCCCTTGGGCTCAACATTGAAGCTTGGCTTGTTTGCCAAAGCTTTCTAGTCAATCTCGAGTCGAGCTAGTGGTTTGAGTCGAGTCGAGCTTGTTCATAAGCCAACTCAGCGCCCAGCTCGACCGAAACGCACACCCAACTCAACCCGATGCTCACCTCGACCCAAACCCCAACTTGACTCAATCCAGCACGGTCGGGTAGGATTTTTTAGTAAAAACTTTTAAGTTTTAACTATATATTTTTTTTAAAGTTAAACATATTATATATATTTAATATCAATATAATATATAATATTAAAATATATTACTTGAACCGAGTTGAGCTCGAGCTTGAGCTTCGAGTCGAGTCGAGTTCGAGTCAAGTCGAGTTGAAATGCACCATGGTCGAACTCGGCTTGAACTCAACTCGAGCTTTAGAAAACAAGCTTGACTCGCCCCGAGTCGGCCTTTCAAGATGAGTCAATCCGAGCTGACTCGAGCCGAGCCGAGCGAGCTTTTTGAGCTAGCTTGACCCGTGTACAGCCCTAATTGAAAGGAATAGTTGTCTTATGTTTTTTTATGGCCTTATAAGTCTACTGCACTGCAAAGTATTAAACTTAACCAGTGTCATTGACTAGAGTCATCCAGGTTCTTCTGCCACTTGACTTTTCAATTCTGACACTTTGGTCCCGATAAACTTTTCCAGGCCAACTGCACCATATTCCACTTGTGATTACTGAAAAACTGAAGATTTAAGAGAGTCTAAGATCATTTATTGTCGTCGGAGAGTATAAAAGACTTTCTAATGCATCAGATAGCATGTGAATTGTATTTTAGAAAAAATTTACTTTATATATATATATCAAGCCACACTGTAGAACAACGTTCTACAAGTGGATTTCTGAAAAACCGAATATTTAAGAGAGTCTAAGATCATTTATTGTTGTCGGAGAGTATAAAAGTCTTTCTAATGCATCAGATAGCATGTGAATTATATTTTAGAAAAAATTTACTTATATATATATATATATATATATATAACAAGCCACACTTGTAGGACAACGTTCCATATGAGTTTTATTGCAATAAATTTTGGAGATTTTTCATGCCATTTTTTTTCTAAAGAGATTTTTCCAATCTCACAGAGAGGTGACGGAGCTGTCAACCAGAAACAACATATCCCATTTAAACACTGGCTTTTTAGTATTTCAATTCATAAAGGTATTATTTGGAAAGATGAAATTCTCAAAGAATATTGTTGTAAAAAATCCCTAAATTAAAAGCCAAAAAAAAAAAAAAAAAGCAATTTACAATGGAAATGATCATTTAATAGTTGCCCACACTACCATTTACAGTAGAAACCAGCAATTTAACTTCTAATAAAACTATATAAACTGTTGAATGATTTGACATAACCTGTAGGATGATCGAGCAATCAAGATTAGCTAGTGAGACCAATGCAAGATTATTTGATGGGCCCCACTGGATTATTAAAAACATTCATAATTAGCTTTGGGAGGGGCGCGCCAGGCCCATGCAATAGTGCAACACAAGGGCGACACTTGGGGGACCCAGTAGCAAGCTACTGTGGTGGGCCCTCCCCCACAAGAAATTAATTTAATATCATGTGGACCGATGGCCCACGTATCAGATATTAAACTGATAAGAACAGATACTACACTTGATCTTAGCCAAAAGGCCGAGAAAGGTATGCTTTTCTCGTTCACCTTCCATCCCTTTTATACTATAATTACTCCCATCTTCTCTTCCTTCATCAGTCAGTATGGGACTAAAACTCAAAAGCCTCTCACTTCTTTCGATTCTGCTGTAAACATGGCATGTGCTGGTATTACTTTGAATTTGGTCGGCTGGTTAAACTCCTTTGCCGTCCATTTCTTTTGACAATGTTGCCCACTTGGCAAGTGGACGGCGTAGGGTTTGGGTGAGAGCATAGATGCAGAGGGCTTGCCTGATAAGCGGCCTAGATCATCTCCGTCTATCAAACCCGCTACTCCAGGTAGCCAGCTGATTCCTACTCTCCTCTCACGTTCCAATGTGTACGTGTGTGCAATATCTAAGCCATTGAACAGTTAGGGCCCACACGACGTGCCATGGCTAAAAAGCATAAAACATAAAAGAAAAAATATTAAAAAGTAATGGCCAACGGTTCATATTCAATATGGGCTAGCCAGAGCACATACGGTGATGAGTGCTATCTATTATCAAGTCATTTGGTTCAGGTCAGCCACAAAAGCAGTTTCATACGTCTGTCTAGAGTCTGGACCCTCCATCTATGGAAGGCAGTGGGCCTTCAAGTGCCCATGACTCATGCTTTGTTCTAGTGATCCTGGCCATCCAATGAATGACCTGCACAAGGAAGTGTTTGGAACAAATTGGGGTTGTTTGTATGGTGTGTATGTGTTGAACGTGTTAAAGCTGAATGTGATTCGAATCGAACTGAATGCCTTATGACCCAGGACCGAATAGATCAAAAGATCAAGTTTCGTATGGACTAGGCCGTCTATCCTATCATCGATTATAGAAAAGCTTATGACTTACACATGAGAGGGTTCGTCGTTTGGATGAGTTTTGTTTGCCTTTACAGTGATATATGATAATATTGACAGAAGAGAAATGATATGATAATATGACAAAAGAGAAATGGCAGTACGCAGAAAGTATTTTATTGATATCAAATGAATGCTTACAATCAGTATAATGAAAAATAAAAATAAAAAGAAGGCTAACTAACAAGAGTTGGTTTGTCACTTGACAAGATATCAGACTTCGTAGGCAAGATGATCCATGGGCATGACTGTTTGTTCGTCGTTCAATTGGCTTCGTAAGTAAGGTAGTCATTAATTAATAGCAAAGGTTTGCTCGTCATATGCTTAATTTCATAGGTGAGACAATCATGGTTCGCGGAAAGATTGTTTGTTCATTGCTCGGTGCAATCTAGGCTTCATAGGCAAGATGATCGGTGGCGGGTGGAATTTTTAATGGTTTGTTTGTCGCACGGCCGGGCTTCATAGGTAGGAGGATCGTGGTTAAATGACAATATGTTTGTTGCCCTAGCCGTACTTCATAAGTGAGATATCCAGTAGGGTGATAGTCTATTCATTGCTTAGAATTGTTTGTCACTTGGAACCAACTGTTAGGATCTATGTTGCTTAGAATTGTTTGTCACTTGGAACCAACTGTTAGGATCTATGTTGCTTAGAATTGTTTGTCACTTGGAACCAACTGTTAGGATCTATGGAGGCTGATTAAAAAAGGTGTACAGTTCAACTAGCCACCACTTTCACAGGTTAAGCTCTGCACTGGCTCACTTGGGGGCATCGCCCTCTTGCTTAGGGTCTAGGGGTGTGCCCCTGTCCAAAGGTCAATTTTGTAATTTCACATGTAGTTTTATGTAAACCCTAATTCCTTTGGGGTAATATATTCTGTCGTGACAGAGAGAGAATTATCATTGTACTAAGAGCCATTTTTTTTTTTTCTTTTAACATAGTGGATTGGGGTGAATCAGTAGACATACCAAAAGGGAATGACATAAATTTCCGTATTGTGGTTTATAACTTTTTCTTTCTTTCTTTTAATTTTGATATTGTTATGCATGTGGTCGAGAATCTTTCTCCCAATACCTACTTCATAGGTAAGGTAGTTGTGGCAATCGACTACCTGTTCGTTGGGACCGCACTTCGCAGGTGAGATTTTTGTGATTCAACTGTTCGTTTGTTGCTTGATTGAGCTTCATAGGCAAGATGAATGTGGTTTAGACGATCATCAATTCGTTGCTTGTAGGTAAGATACTCGATGGAATTTCTAAGCATGTAGGTAAAAAAGCTCCATTAGCATTCTGGTGAAAACTTAGAGATATTCCTAGCGGTCCAACAATGTGATCTTTGATACAAGGTAGAAAGATAAATAACCTAATTAATCCATGCTTTTCCGCAGTATTGTGTTAGCTGGCAATGGAATTAGGCTAAGACTAAGTTAAGCTAAACTAAATTGGGATTGACAACAATGAAGGACAGAAGGATGGGCAGTGTTGTGCTGCAAGAGAATTGTGTTGGATTGTCATGGGTCCGAAGCTTCGCTCTTTACTTTATTTATAGGCATGCATGGTTGTTGCCAAAAAAATTGTATACAAAATTAATCTTCACGATCTTTTCTCACTTAATTGGCTAGAAAAAGAGGTGGCCGATTACGCCTTTTCCTTAAGGATAGCTTCTTATGATCTTTGTATTTCCAGCCGTTGGCTAGGCTTTCTTAAGGATACCTTCTTATGATCTTTGTATTTCCAGCTGTTAGCTAAGCCTAGCCAATCACATTCTGTCTTGGAGCGCATCACCAATAACTAGTTATTTTGACTTCTTGCACTCTATTAGGCCATTACTTAAATTATAGTTTCTTGCATTCCACCATATATTTGTGTGGCAACTACATGCTCTTAGTCTCTATGGTTGTATTTGTGTGGCAACTACATGCTCTTAGTCTCTATGGTTGTCTAACAGGTACGTGTCCTCCTTATATGACGACCATCTTGCTCTCCTACAATTTCCTTCTACCTATAGTACAAGTTGTAAGGATCTCATCTTAACCTTTTGTGTGACAATGCTACCATGTATTGGCTTTTTAGTCATTTGATCTAATGATGTTAGGGTAGGTATAAGCATGAATAATTTGTTCATTTACTACTGTAAACAGTAGTAAATACATAATGATAACATTTCAATATCACTTGGAAAAAATGATAATCCAACGGTGTATTTCTGCTATTTTTTTTTTTTTTAATTTTTTTTTTTAAAAATAAGAATTGCATTAGTGAAATATGTGGGTTCCACCATAATGTATTTGTCTGATAATCCATGCTGTCCATCCATTTTATCAGCTCATTTTAATGAATGAGCCCAAAAAGGAGGCAGATTAAAACCTTCAGTGGACCACACCCTACGAAATAGTGTAGATAATGCCGTTCACTATTAAAACTCTGAACTTTTTTTAGGGCCGACAATGACACCGTCAATCATCCAACCTATTAATAAGGTCATGTATATGGTGACCAAAAAACACAAATATAACTTCATCCAAAACTTTTATGGCCATAAGTAAGTTTTCAAACGGTGAGTGTTTAATTTTCAATTTTCTGTATTTCAAGTGTGTACTCTATTGGAATATTTGGTTGAATTAAATAGACTATAGAAAATCGAGAACCAAAAAAGAAAATAAAATTTTGAGAAAGAGAACTTATTGAATTGAGTCGAGGCGTGACTAAGTCACTCGGCTTGAAATCGAATTTGCTCCCCTTGGACAGCGTCCCAAGTGCACCAGGTTTCCAAAGTAATCGACCTCCAGGATACAACAACTATGACCCAGTCCCAGCGGTGCACTCACTGTACATGGGCTCGAACCACTTGCAATTTAACCCAAAAGTGCTGAGTTGACTCGGCGATGAACTCAGTAAAATTCTTAAACCAGAATATCAGATAGAGTTCTATAAAAAAAAGGATTTTCGTATTTGCAAACATAAATCGGAAGTCTTTATATAGGCTCCGAAATGGTGCATAAGCACCCTTTACAAAAGGTTAGGTCCGTTGGGTTTAAACCCAACATGTGCGACCAACCGGAACAGATACATCTCTCTAGTTTAAAACGAAAAGGCGCAAGTGCGAGTACACTCTCGCAACTAAAGTCCCGCGAGTACCCATACACACACACACCCATGCGAGTACACTCACACTCACACCCGCACCCACGCCCGCACCCAGTCTAGCCCGTCCCATCGCGTCGCACATGCGCGCATGCACACGCACACGTAAATGGACACGGACTCAGACTCGGCTTAGCTTGGCACGGTATGGCTCCATGCGCGCTTGCGTGTATGGTCAATGGCATAGATTAGAGCTATTGGCATAGCGCCCCCCCCCCCGCAGGACCAAATTCACATCCCCCCTGAATGGGGCTCAAGCCCAAGGTAAAAAGCCTATCTTATATACAAGAGAATTTTCTTTATCAAATCTGATGTTGGACAAAACCCATACCTCAAAAACACCAAAATTTAAATGTGGAGGAAAACCACCGAAAATTTGAAAATCAAATTTTAATATTATTTTAAAACAAAATACAACAATCCCTCACATGTTTTAAAATAAAACTCTTTCAGATTAACGCGTAATAGTTATGCAATGGTGTCAGTGTTACCATAGACTTGAACCGACATTAGAATAAGCAAGACAGGTCTACAGGAATCAGGTGACACTGTAGTATTGAACCTGAATCATTTTAATGTATATTGCAAGTACATGCCACTCACACAACTTTTTCTCTGCAAGTGATTCTGCGGTTCGGTAGGTTTCGACCATATACCATTACCTGTATTCATAAATGATCTAGAGAATTCGCCTAGATTCTCATAGGAATCAGCCTCCACCTCTACACCCATATAAGTGAATTCCATCAAGTGTATGCAGCAACTATATATACTACCAAATATATGACTATGGATCCATTATGAGTTCTAAAAACTCATCTTTCTGCATTAATGCTCGCACTGTACACCATAGAAGGGGTTCATATAACTCAGTGCAATCGTTTACCTCGTGTCTTGTTGTTTACCCATTGAACCTATCTCATGGGATCTCCACTTGTATAGGTTGGGTTGCCAAAACTGCCAGCTCATATATTAGGCTCAGCCCCATTCTATTCGATGTATCATTGACTAACCTTTTAGATAGTCCTTTGGTTAGAGGATCTGCTAGATTCTTTTCTGACCTCACAAAGTCAATAGATATGACTCCATCACGCAACATGTGTTTCACTATGTTATATCTAAGTCTAATATACCTGATCTTTTCATTATATATTTTACTTTTTGCTTTCGCTATAACTGCTTGACAGTCACAATGAATAGACACAGCTGATACAGGCTTTTGCCACAATGATATATCAGTTAAGAGATTTCTAAGCCACTTGGATTTTAATACAGCCTTTTCTAAGGCAACAAATTCGGATTCCATAGTTGACCGAGCGATACATATTTATTTGATAGACTTCCAAGAGACTGCTCCTTTACCCAAAGTGAAGACATATCCACTGGTAGATTTTGTATCATCTGAATCACTGATCTAGTTAATATCATTGTATCCTTCTAATACAGCAGAGAAACCATTATAATATAAACCATATGCCATATTGCCTTTTAGGTATCTCGAAATCCTAGATAAGGCATTCCAATACTCTTTTCCAGGGTTATGTGTATATCTACTTAGCCTTCTTACTGTAAAAGATATGTCTGGTCTAGTGCAATTTGTTAGATACATGAGGCTACCAATTATTCTGGAATACTCTAATTGAGACACACTATTTTCTGTATTCTTCATGAGAGTCACAGTATAATCATAAGGAGTACTGACAGGTAAACAGTCAAAATGGTTAAATATTTTCAATATCTTCTCAATGTAATGAGATTGTGATAATATAATAACACAATCTTTCCTGGTTACTTCAATACCCAAGATTACAATAGCCTCTCTTAAATCTTTCATGTCAAACTTAGATGACAAGAATTTCTTAGTTGCATTTACTAATTTAAAATTAGTTCCAAAAATAAGCATGTCATTAGCATAAAGGCATAATAACATAATCATTTTTAGAAATTTTACTATATACACATTTATCTACATTATTTATATGATAACCATTTGATTTTAAAACATCATCAAATTTTTATGCCATTGTTTAAGAGCTTGTTTTAGGCCATATAGTGATTTAATTAGTATACATACTTTATTTTCTTTACCTGATATCTTATAACCCTCAGGTTGCTCTATATATATTTTTTCTTTTAAGTCTCCATTTAGGAAAGCCATCTTAACGTCTGTCTGGTGTACTACCAGTTTATATATAGAGGCTATCCCTATTAAAACCTTAATAGTTGTAATCTTAGTTACAGGGGAATATGTATCAAAGTAATCTATTCCTTTATTTTGTTTAAATCATTTCGCTACCAACCTAGCCTTAAACTTATTAATGGTCTCATCTGGTTTTAGTTTCTTTCTTAAAATCCATTTATAGCTTATTGGTTTGTTTTCAGGTGGTAGGTCTACGAGTTCCCAAGTGTTATTAGATATAATAGATTCTAACTCATCACTTATTGCTTCCTTCCAAAAGATTGCATCTGGAGAGTTAATCGCTTTTGTATAAGTTGTGGGATCATCTTCTACTAAGAAGGTGAAAAAATCATCTCCTAAGTTAGTTTCTCTTATAACCCTAGTACTTTTTCTTGGTTGTGTCTCTTATATTACTTTCTTGTAAGTACTTTTACTTGTATACGCGATATCTGATTCATTAACTTTATCTATTCTTATAGATTTAGATTTCATAGGGAATACGTTTTCAAAGAACTCTATATCCCTAGCTTCTATAATTGTATTAGGATCTAAAATATTATCCTTAGTTTTTAAAACTAGAAACCTGTAGGCTACACTGTTTTGTGTGTAACTTATAAATAGACAGTCATTCGTTTTAGGACCTAATTTTCTTTTCATAATTTTAGGTAATCTTACTTTAGCAAGACACCCCCATATTTTAATATATTTATTAGTATGAACATTATTCTTCCAAAGTTCATAAGGTGTTTGTTCAAAAGATTTAGAAGAAATTCTATTTAACATATAACAAGCAGACAGAATTGCTTCTCCTTACATATTTGAGGGTAAGCCTGAACTATTTAACATAGCATTTTATTATCTCTTTTAGAGTTCTATTCTTATATTCTGCTATTCCATTTTGTTCTGGTATATAGGGAACTGTAGTTTCGTGAACTATTCCACTCTTTTCATATAATTCTCTAAATTGAGAAGATTCATATTCTCCTCCTCTATCTATTCTAAGTCTTTTAATTTTTATATTTAACCCATTTTCAACTTCAATTTTATATTTAGAAAAAACATTTAAAACTCCATCTTTGTTCCTTAACAGATAGATTCTAGTGAACCTAGAGTAGTCATCTATAAAAGTTATGTAATATCTTTTTCCACCTCTAGACATGTGATTTCTAAAATCACCTAAGCCACTGTGTATCAATTCTAATAGAACAGAGGATCGTTCTATTCGTTTAAAGGGTTTTCTAATAAATTTTGATTCTACACATGTTCACATTTATCGAATTTCTCATTAGATATATTAGGTAATAAACTTAATCTTTTCATTTTTTTCAAAGATACTACATTCACATGACCTAATCTACTATATCATAGATAAAGAGGTTCAACGATATAAACAGAACTAGATATCTTCTTATTATTATCAATGGATACATTTATAATGAATAAACCATTGCTACAGTATCCCTTACCAACAAAAGTTTCATTCTTAGTCATTATAAGCTTATCTGAATCAAATACTAACTTGACACCAGCCTTATTGAGAAGCAAATCAGAGACCAAGTTTCTTCTAATGTTAAGCATATGTAGGATATCATTCAACATTAGAGTCTTTCTAGAAGTGAGTTTCAGAAGTACTTTCACTTTGCCTACAACTGGAGATGTTCTAGCATTATCCATGAACACTTGTTCATCATCTTCTGATACTTGGTAGGAGGTAAACATGCTACGATCCTTGCACACATGCTTAGTTGCCACTAGTGTCTGGTACCTACTCTAAGTTATTTACAAGGAAGACTTTTGACACCACAACTACTACCATGTCAGACTTATTGCCTGTTTCTGTAAAATTAGTCTGCGGCTTATTTTTATTTTTTTTAAGCCTGTAGGTTTTAATATGATGCCTAGGCTTTCCACAGTTATAGCAAATTTTCTTTTTCTTGAATTAATTGTTTGCATTCTTCTTTTTGAGCCCGCATTCATTTGCATAATGTACAGGTTTGCCACAGTTATAACATTTGCCCATTTTCTTATTATTTTTCTGACTTGATTCTATAAGATTCGCCTTTGAATTTATTTCATTTTTATTTTCTTTTTTGGTCCCTAATTCTATTGGCCTCCTCTATTTTTTTCTCAAGCCTACAACTTTTAACATAATGCCCAGGCTTTCCACAGTTGTAGCAATTTCCTTTTTCTTGAATTGATTGTTTACATTCTTCTTTTTGAGCCTACATTCATTTGCATAATGTCCAGGTTTGCCATAGTTATGACGTTTGCCTATTTTCTTATTATTATCTTGACTTGATTCTACAATATTCGTCTTTCAATCTATTTCGTTTCTATTTTCTTTTTGGTCCCTGATTCTATTAGCCTCCTCTATCCGTATGTGTCCGATAGTGGTTTCCAAAGAAACATTGTTCTTTTTATGTTTCATTCTATTCTTATATTCTTTCCAGGAGGGCGGTAACTTTTCTATTAACGCTCCTGAAAGAAGCACTTCATCCAACTTAATTCCTTCTGTCGATAGTTCGTGAACTAGATTTTGAAAATTGTGAATCTGATTTGTAACAGGTTTATCGTCTGTCATTTTATAATGAAGAAAATTAACAATTGCATGTTTCTTATCACTTGCATATTCCAATATGTACTTCTTTTCTAAAGCAATCCATATGTATTTAGCAGATTTATAAGAAGCATACACGTCAATAGTTCGTTGGACAAAGAGTTTAGAATATAATTTTTATAATTATTTTCATCTGCTACTTCGGTTTGATTTGTTGGATCTATAGTAAATGATTCAGATAGTATATATGAAACTTTAAGGGTGGTCAATGCAAACATCAGTTTCTGTTTCCACCATTTAAAGCATTGTCCAGCGAATGGTTCGATTTTTGGTAACTCAGTAGAAGCATTTACTATTATGGTAGCCATAGTCTATGTAATTCAACAAATTCGATTTCAAGATTGTTGAATTATTTGGTTGAATTAAATAGACTATAGAAAATTGAGAACCAAAAAAGAAAATAAAATTTTGAGAAAGAGGACTTATTGAATTGAGTCGAGGCGTGATTGAGTCACTCGGCTTGAAATCAAATTTGCTCCCCTTGGACAGCGTCCCAAGTGTAACAGGTTTCCAGAGCAATCGACCTCTAGGATACAATGACTATGGCCCGGTCCCAGCGGTGCACTCACTGTACACAGGCTCGAACCACTTGCAGTTTAACCTGAAATTGCTGAGTTGACTCAGCGATGAACTCAGTAAAATTCTTAAACCAGAATATCAGAGAGAGTTTTATAAAAGAAAAGGATTTTTGTATTTGTAAATAAATTGAAAGTTTTTATATAGACTCCGAAGTGGTGCATAAGCACCCTTTACAAAAGGGTTATGTCCATTGGGTTTAAACCCAACAGGTTTAAGTTTAAAACGAAAAGACGTAAGTGCGAGTACACTCTCGCAACTAAAGTCCCGCGGGTACCTATACATACACACCCACGCGAGTACACTCACACCGCACCCGCGCCCAGGCCAGCCCGTCTCGTCCGGTCGCGTCGCGCATGTGCACGTGCATGCGCACACGGACACGGACACGGACACGGACTCGGACTCAGACTCGGCTCGGCACGGCATGACTCGGTTCGGTGCGCGCGCGCATGTGGTCAATGGCATAGATTAGAGCTACTGGCATAGCTCCCCACATGACCAAATTCACATGCCCCCTGAATGAGGCTCAAGTCCAAGGCAAAAAGCCTATCTTATATATAAGAAAATTTTCTTTGTAAAATCGGATGTGGGACAAAACCCACACCTCAAAAACATCAAAATTTAAATGTGGAGGGAAACCACTGAAAATTTAAAAATCAAAATTTAATATTATTTTAAAACAAAATACAACATACTCTACTTTTACCGTGGATTATTTTTATTTTTATTTTTGGACTTATTTGGATAGATATCATAGATTAGACACATGAATACTTTTTCTTTTTTTATTTGAAGTGTGAGAATTATTTTTTAACCCTCATTTACCATCATTTACATGTGAAAATGGAAAAAAAAATCCCCTTAACGAAAATACATTGATGACCAAAATCCTCTAATCGGCCCATAAGGAGAGTCTCGGGTCTAGATGGATGATCCAGATCGGCGATTGCCTATACAAGTGTACCATGGTGGCAGACGGCACTTGCAGTTTGAGTTTGGACACCTGATAAATGGATGGATGGGGTCAATGGGCTTGCCTTATGAATGACCTTGATCCTACGGATTGCGTCCTGCCCCCGGTCTCTAGCCCCCTAATGGGCAGGCACACCATGATGTATATGTTTATCCAAGCCGTCCATCCCTTTTCTAAGATCATTTTAAGGCATGATTAAAAAAAATGAGGCGGATCCAATGCTCAAATTGACCACACCATAGATGACTCTTGCATTTAATGCCTTATGCATTTAATACAACCAAGTTTATTTTTTGGTGTGGTCCACTTGAGCATTGGATTTGGCTCAAATTTTTTTTGTTCATGCCTTAAAATGATATGAGAAAAGGAATGAATGGCTTGGATAAACAAATACATCACGGTGGGCCTGTTTTGACAAGAAACGAAAGTATTTCGTTGGGAGAATTATCATTCAATAATAAAAAAGAAAGGGAGAGAGAACAATCATCATAAAGTATTTCATTCATTCTGAGTTTCAATTATATCCTCATGTTTTCCTTGATTCTGAAACAAAGTACATTGAATCGATACAATGAAAGAAATGATAATTGATTCAATAGCAATTTCAGCAGCATTTCGGCTTACAACGCGTTCATCTCAATAAGAGAGGTGTTGTAAGAATCTGAACATCTTTTGTTCTCTCTTCTAGCTTTTAGAATAGCAGCCTTTGTGAAACGACAATTGTATTTCAAAAAGATCATAGAAAGCTCAGAAAATTTAGCAACATGTATGCCATATACATTACTTATGCACAACACAGTCTTGTTGCGCGGGTCGACATAACATGTTGGGGATTTGTACTGTGGATTCACACAAATATAGATTTAGGATAACAATCCAAGAGTAACAAGCAATCACAAGAGAACACAAAAATTTTACGTGGAAAACCTTTTAGGGAAAAAAACCATGGCACAAAGCAACAGAAATTCACTATGAAATAGAAATTACAAGAGAGAGGACTTACCCGATTCGAACAATCTCAAATCTCACCCTTGTTATACCCTTTGATAACCCTAGAACCCTTGGAAAACTTTTAAAAAGCTTTAGAATACTTTAGAATAGACCTAAAGACCCCTATTTATAGTTTAGGAAACTCCACTTACGCATCTCCTTTAGAAAAGTCTGGAAACCACCTTAAATTGACGCAGTCCGCGTACCGGCTGTGTAACCCTCGACTAGTTGAGTTGAGGCCTTGACTGGTCAAAGGACCCCCTCAACTGGTCGAGCCATCCCCTCGACTGGTCGAGCGGACGGACACCAAAAAACATAAGTCGCTGGACTTTGAGTCAAGCAGCCCTTGACCGGTCGAGCGGCCCAAAAAACAGACAGATTTAAGGTATCTGTCAACAATCTCCACCATGCCTTCAATCTTCAACCGTGTAACTTCTTGATCTCTTCTCTTATCTCTGCATCACATCATAGGTTCTTGTGCACACTTCGTCCTTCTTTTCCGCCATCGCCAAGCCCAGAGAAGTTTCACATAACTTCAACTTCTCTGCTGGAACGATCTAGGAGAGCATGTCTGCCGGATCTGATCTGCATGCCCAACCACCTTTGCTCTTGTCTTCTCAAAAGGAAAGACGTAGTCTTCTTACCATCTCACCGCTACCCAATATTACTTGCCGGGGTACTTGCTCACAACACTGATAGCTTGTGGAATAACTGGTCTAATTCAGACCATGACATACACTGTCAACCGCATTTGAATAAGGCTTATGAGATATCCTACTTTCCTCATCTATTTTGGGACATGTCCTGAGGAAAACTTGAGGAGAGATACGTAGGGAACGCTCTCTAGCTTTACCTGGTTCATCACATCCTTGATCAATACTTACCCAAGGTATTCTGCCTGCGACAACCAAAGCCTACTCCTCTTTCAGTCTCAATGCCGAGAACCATCTTTGCAGCCCCCCGATCCTTCATCCTGAATGTCCCACTTAACCGAGTCTTTAGTACATTGATTTTAGACATGTTATAATTGGCGATCTACATGTCATCAATTCCTGACTCACCATGAAGGAATCAAACTACTTTTCTAGGCGACAGGTCTACTATGACCTCCTGCAAAGTCTTTTCTCAGCCCCTTTAAACTTCGAACCGCTCTGGTTGCTTTGTGTAGATCTGCTCATCTAATTTCCTTTGCAAAAGTGCAGAATCCACATCCATCCTTCCAGCTCAAGATCAAATTGGCCAACCAGTGCTAATCACGGATCTAATAAATACCTACTATACCGTTGGTGCGAATATCTCTGAGAAGCCGATCGCTTTTCTCTGAGCATAACCCTTCGCCACCAACTTCACTCTATATTTATGTTGTATCCTCATGAAGATCCACCTGCATCCAATCGCTTCCCGGCCCACTAGAAGCTCTACTAGCTCCCATGTGTCGATCTGGTATAACGAGTCCATCACATCGCCCATAGTCACCTTCCACTTCTTAGCATCAAGCTCACCTAGAGCCATCTGAATAGTAGACGGATCCCCTACGATATTGGAGTCGTCCATGTACCTCGCCGATATCTGCGATTATGTTGTGTGATTTTTCTCACAAGTGGCTGCTCCACCTGATCTGTATTTCTGTTCATGCGTCTCAGCCTTCCTGCCCTGCCTGCTCATGTGATCATGCCTAACATGCCACACACGTACAGAGGTGGAATCCGCTACATCTATTACAGCTCCACCTTTTAAAGTCTTCTCGATCAACCTGTACATGTTACCTAGTTGTTGTGCATTCATGATTACCCATGCCCCCTCAAATACCTTAAGAGCACCATCAATACCTATGAACTTGCAACTCATTGCCTCAAGTACACCAAGAGAAATCAAATTCTTCTTCATGTCAGGAATGTGCCTCACATCAGTCAGGGTAAGCTCCACCCCATCAAACATCTTAATACGCACCGTACCAATAGCCACAACATTACAAGCAATGTCATTGCCCATAAATACCTGTCCACCATCGCACTCCCTGTAGCTAATGAACCAACTCCGATGAGGAGTCATGTGAAAAGATGCTCCTGTGTCTAGCATCCACTTGCCCTTACGATCATCGTATGGTCGTCTGATCGTAGACACAGACCAAACATTACCATTGCATCCATTCAATTCATCTGACGTGGCAGCATTGGCCTCCCTGTATGAAGCCTCAAAATCTTCTCTCTTCGATTTATGATTTTCACAATCCTTCTTCACATGTACTTTCTTCCCATAGTTCCAACACTTTACCTTTTCTTTGCCTTTGCCCTTGGATTTGGACCTAGAACTTGAAAAACATGTACCTTGTTTAGAATTCCTATCTCCTGTAAACAGTGCATCAGTCGACGTTAAGCTTTCTCATGGCCTTCTCTTGAAGAGTTGAGATAACAGTGTCGACACTCAGGGTTTTATTCGTGAAGCACATTGTGTCCTTGAATGACTCATAAGACGCTAGAAGATAATTCAGTAACATACATGCTTGTTCTTCATCTTTCATCACTTCCTCCATATCCAATAATTTGTAAACCAATTTATTAAGGTTGCTGATGTGAGCCTTCAGATCTCCACCCTCTGCCATCTTGAAGTTATACCACTGCCGCTTTAAGTGCAGACGATTTTCAAAGGATCGCCCATAACTTAGCCGCAGTTTTCTCCCTCATAACATTGTAGAGAACCTCATCCGTGAGATAAACAGAATGATGATAAAGCCTTCTTATTAAGAGTATTCCATTCATCATCAATCATAGTAGACTTTCGCTCCTCAAGAGCACCATCTTCGCCTTGCTTAATTAAGGAACTCATCATCTCGATTTTCCATAACTCAAAATTATTTTTCCTTGAGTACTTCTCAATATCATACCTGGTGCTTGCCATTATTACTAATCCATCAGATTCAGATCTGTACCCCAACGATTGCTCTGATACCACTTGTTGGGGATTTGTACTACGGATTTACACAATCTAGGATAGCAATCCAAGAGTAATAAGCAATCACAAGAGAACACAAAGATTAAACGTGGAAAACTCTTTTGGAAAAAAATCATGTCACAAAACGATAGAAATCCATTATAAAATAGAAATGACAAGAGAGAGGACTTCGAACAATCTTGAATCTCACCCTTGCTACACCCTTTGATAACTTTAAAACCTTTTTAGGAAGCCTTGGAAAACTTTTAGAAAGCTTTAGAATACATTAGAATAGCCCTAGGGACCCCTATTTATAGTTTAGGAAACTCCACTTACGCACCTCCTTTGGAAAAGTCCGGAAACTGCCTCAAATTTACGCAGTCCACGCACCGGCTGCATAACCCTCGACTAGTCGAGCTGAGGCCTCGACTGGTTGAAGGACCCCCTAGTCCAGTTGAGCCATCCTCTCGACTGGTCGAGCGGCACGAATACCAAAAAACATAGGTCGCTAGACTTTGAGTCGAGCAGGCCTCGAGTAGTCGAGCGGCCCACTCGACCGGTTGAGCGGCCCAAAAAACAGATAGATTTAAGGCATCTGCCAACACAACAAACTTGTATTGTGCGGTCCAATGCAACAGGCTTCAAACCATCTTCTCTTTCATCTTTCTTCCTTCCTCTTTTCTAAATACCTAACAAGGATACTCAGAGGTCTTCCTTCAAGGGCTCTGATCTCTTGCTTGTCTCAAATGAAGAGGTAGCGGGGTATTTATAGGTCTCTACGCCTTGAATCCTGTGCCATGGGACCCACCTTGCTCAACACTTTGTCGCGCGGCGCCCAACATGACTTCTCATATTCTCTGTGTTACAACTATCTGTTACGCTGTACGCACAACTACTAATCTCTCTTCTTCATTTTCTTCATTATCTTTTTCTTCTTCTTTTCCTTTCTTACATAATTTCATTTCTACTATATTTATATTTCAATGGCAACAAGGCTAGAGGGTCCGGAGGTAACATTTTTTTGTGCACCAATAGGCCCACTGACAGAACTGCCCGTTAGTTCGGGCCAGAGCCGGGCGGGGGGCTGGACGCAATCCGCGTCCTCCCTTTGGCAGCCTCGTCCCTCCAATCTCACAGGGCACCCCTGAGGCTACTCACGACCGTAGCTAGCTATCTGAATCCTACTCTCCCTCACACGTGCCAATGTGTACGTGTGCAAGATCCGAAGCACTCAGCAAGGGACGTCGATTGGGTACTACCAGGCCCGTCCCTAGCCAGGACGGATAGGGGCTCTGAGGGGCCACCTTAATGAATGAATTTTATCCCCACCGTCCATCCGTTTTGGCATATAATTTTAGGGTACTAGCCAAACTGAGACAGATCCAAGGCTCAAGTGGGGTTTAAACATTTATGAACAGGTTGGATGGCAATTAACCATCACAGCGGGCCTTAAAAAGGTTTCAATGGTAGGTGTCACTATCACTGCTGCTTCATGTGATGTGGTCCACTTGAGCCTTTGAAGTGCCTGATTTTTGGGCTGGCGTACTAAAATGATACAGAAAAATGGATGGACGGTGTGGATAAAACCCATACATCACGGTAGTCCATTGGAGCCCTGACCACACAGTGGAGATTAAATGCAATAAGCCTATGACCCAAAATTAGGGTAGGCCACCATCAGATTGGACACACACGTGGAAGCCAAGGAAAGGATATGTTAGAAGGAAATGGCCAAAACTGTTCCTATTCAATGTGGCCCAGCTGATGAATAGTTTGGATAGGTAGGGCTGAGGTCAGATCCAACAAAATTTCCAATCGACGATCTAGACCGTCCATCTGATGCAATGCACCACACCTTTAAGTGTCCATCAGTCCATGACCTCCATGAATCACTTTGACTGAATGATCACAACCGTCCATCCAGTTCATCCACGCAGGATAGTGTCTGGCCTAGACGGACGACCCAGATTGATTATTGTCTTGCCCACGTGTCCCAAAATGTCACAAGTTCCCATATCCCAATACTCCATGCCAAGCCGACCGTTGTGGCAACGATACAAAACGTATCAGAATCCTCTGAATTCAAATATTTCCGGCCAAAATCAGAAACTACCGTTCCCAAAACCTGGATCCGTTTAGGTGGGCTAGGGTGGTAGGTGAGAGAGCTTTTTGGCCAATCCAAACAGTTGGTTGGCTCGGGAGGTCATAGGGATCCTCTTCGTACAATTTGTTTAGGTTTGCAATACTTTTTCGAGTCAATCAACGGCCGATTCTAAATTTATCTGAATTCTTGCGAAGTAGTCTCTCCCATCTTGGGTGGAGTGTCTACAGATTCTTATCTTTAACGGAGATTGCTAGCAACTAAGCGCCAAAGTGAGTAGAAACCCCACCACCTTAGTCAAGCATAGATGCAGTTTGGTCTATTCCAATCAGAGTGCCATCGTTGAAAATTCGTCTAGCTAAAAACTCATGTGTCTCCCTGGGGTTAAGGAAAAAGTTGTGCTAAAAACTCAAGTGTCTCCCTGAGGTTAAGGAAAAAGTTGTGATTCGTCCTTGAACTTTCTACGGTATTACGGGTAGCTGAATCACAATCTTTTCATATCATGATTGACGACATGCATTGCGTATGTTTACGAGTTTCATTTTGGGTGTATTAATGCCCCTATGCTTTCTGCAGCCTTACTGAGATCCACCTAACACACTTGGGATTGAGAAGATGCGCTTTTTAAGCCCTTATAAGTCTACTGCCCTGCAATTCTAACACTTTGGTCGTGATAAACTTTTCCACGTTCTGATGTATGGCTGTATGTCACACATACCATGCATTTTTAAAGAAAAAAAAATACTACACAAAGGCTTTTTAGTATTTTAATTCATGACAAAATTCTCAAAGAAATTTGCAATCCCTAAAATGAAAAGAATAAATAAACCAGCCATTTCCAACGGAAATGATCAAGTGACAGCTGCCCACACACTAGACTAAAATAATGATAAGACTATAAAAACAATGATTTTTCATCTAACCTGTTGGATGATTGAGCAATCAAGATCATCCAGTGGGCCCAATGCAAGATTATATGATGGGTTGAAAACATTTATACTTAGCTTTGGGAGGGGTGCGCCAGGCCCATGCAATAGTGCAACACAAGGGCGACACTTGAGAGCCCCAATAGCAAGCTACTGTGGTGAGCCCTCCCCCACAAGAAATTAATTTAATATCATGTGAGCCGATGGCCCACGTATCAGATATTAAACTGATAAGAACAGATACTACACTTGATCTTAGCCAAAAGGCCGAGAAAGGTATGCTTTTCTCATTCACCTTCCATCCCTTTTATACCACGATAGCTACCACCTTCTCTTCCTTCTTCAGTCAGTATGGGACTAACCTCTCCCCTCTTTTGATTCTGCGGCAAACATGGCACGTGCTGGTATAAGCGTGTGAGAATCAAGTCGTTTGAAATTTGTCCGCAGGTCAACTCCTCTACCGTTCATTTCTTTTGACAAGATCATGTTGCCCACCTGGCAAATGGATGGCGTGGGTTTTGGGTCAGAGCATAGATGCAGAGGGCTTGCCTGATAAACGGCCTAGATTCTCTCCATGTATCAAGCCCCGTTACTCCAGGTAGCCTGCTGATTCCTACTAGGGCTGAAAGTCAGGGCGGTTTGGGTCGGGTTGGTGCTCAACCCTAGCCCAACCCAAGGTTCTTGTACCTCAACCGTGACCCAACCCAACCCAAGGTTTTTATACCTCAACCCAACCCAACCCAACCCAACCTAATCTAACCTAACCTCGGGCTGAGAATTCTCAACCCAAGCCCAACTCAAGCGGGTTCGGCCGGGTTGGTCGGGTTGATACATGCTAATATTTTAATGATTGCATTGGTTTATTATATTTCAATACATCTCTTATTTTTTATATCTATAATTTTATTAATTATATATGCAGTTATTTATTGTAAAGAACTTCATTTATTCTAGACAAACAAGGTAAAATATAGGACAACTACTCATTTAAAAGTTGTGTTGTGTAGCACACAATCTATTTGGGAGAGAGAAAGCCTGCATTTCTTGTTAGCTTGAGTCATCGGAAATGATGTGGACCAATGAGACCCAACAACACCGAAATTTCCTGTCTTCAACACATACGATCCACACTCAATTATAATTTATAACTTATATATTGATCGGGTTTAGGTTGGGTCGGGCAACCCAAGACCTCAACCCGAGCCCGACCCAAGTTTTATTGGGTTGGTGTTTGTATAGCCCAAGCCCGAGATCGGACTTGATACATCCTGCCCAAGCCCAACCCAATGTCGGGTTGGTCACTGTCCGGTCGGATTCAACCCGCCCAACTTTTGATCCTAATTCCTACTCTCCTCTCACGTGCCAATGTGTATGCGTGTGCAAGATCTAAGCCATTGAGCAGACAGGGCCCACACAACGTGCCATGGCTAAAAAATTAGCCTAGTTGATTCACCAGATCAGCCCAGCATGCAAAAAGAATAAAACACAGAAGAAAGAGTGTTAAAAAGTAATGGCCAACCGTTCATATTCAATATGGGCCAGCCAGAGCACATAGTGTGATGAGCGCCATCTATTATCAAGTCATTCGGCTCAGGTCAGCCACAAAAGCAGTTTCATTCATCTGTCTAGAATCTGGACCCTCCATCTATGGAAGGCAGTGGGCCTTCAAGTGCCCAGGACTCATGCTTTGATCTAATGATCCTGGCCATCCAATGAATGACCTGCACAAGGAAGTGTTTGGCTCAAATTGGGGTTGTTTGTATGGTGTGTATGTGCCTAACGTGTTAAAGTTGAATGTGATTTGAATCGAACTGAATGCCTTATGACCCAAGGACCGAATAGACTAGAAGATCAAGTCCCATTTGGATTGGGCCGTCTATCTTACCATCAATTATAGAAAAGTGAGGAAAGGGTTCGTCATTTTGATAAATTTCTTGCCTTTATAGTGAAAAGACTTTTAATTAAGCACGTGATGCATTGTGCAATTCAATGATACGACAATATTGACAAAAGAGATATGATAATACGATTGAAAGTATTTTATTGGTATCAAATGAACGCTTACAATCAGTATAATGAAAAATTAAAAATGGCTAATGACAATTTGTTTGTTTGTCGCATGGCCAGGCTTCATAGGTGGGACCATCGTGGTTAAATGACAATTTGTTTGTTGCCCTAGCCCTACTTTCTAGGTGAAATAGTTAGTGGGGTGACAATCTGTTCGTTGCTTGGAACTATTTGTCACTTGGAACCAATTGTTAGGATCTATGGAGGCTGATCATCAAAGGTTAGGGCTGGGCCCACACGACTTGATCTGGTGGATCCGACTCATCCGACTCGGTCAAATCTGACTTGACTCAAACTGAATGTCAGGGTCAAGTTCATATCAAGTAGACCTACCTTGATCCGAATCCCGACTGAGTCAAGTTCAGGTTACATGGTAACCCGATCCGAAACCCGACTCGGACCGGAATCAGGTAGTATAAATTAAACTTTTTATTTGTTTTTACTTTTACCATTTCAACTACCCTAACCTTACCCGCGTCGGCGCCGCAGTGAACCCGATCAGAATTCAGGCCAGCTAATAGCCCAACACTCAATCTTTACCGGTCATCTTTATTCATTTATCAAGTATGTTTATTTTTTAAGTTTTTTTTTTTTGTGTTTTTTGGGCTCGGGATCTTGGGTGCAAGCCGCTGGTGGCCCACCTTGGCTCGGGACCTCGGTTGTGGCCCACCCTGGCTCTAGACAAATGCGGATTAGCTACTCAAGTGACGTCATCATGTTCTTTGGGCCCCATTATGATGTATGTGTTGTATCAACACCATCCATCCATTTAGAGAGATCGTTTTAGGGCATGGTGACCCGCCCTAGCTCGACCACGCTGGTGGACCGCCTGGCTCGACCTCGCTGGTGGCCTGATCTGAATCATACCCAACTCGATCCGACTCAGTTTCTCTGACTGAGTCGAACTCAGTTCGGGTCAACCCAGCCAAGATTCTATTCGGAGCGAGTCAAGCCTGCTGGACTCAATCCCGAGTTGGATCGAGTTTGGGTTAGGGAGTTGGCAAAACTGGATCGAGTCGAGTTGGACCTAACTCGTTCCGACTCGACTCGATGCCCACCTCTATCAAAGGTGTACAGTTCATCCAGCCACCACTTTCACGGGTTAAGCTTTGCACTGGCTCGCTTAGGGGCATCACCTCTTGCTTGGGGTCCAGGGGTGTGCTCCTGTCCAGAGGGCAATGTCATAATTTCACATGAAGTTTTATATAAACCCTAGTTCATTTAGGGTAATATATTATATTAAGAGAGAGAGAGAGAGAGAGAGTTATTATTGTATTGAGAGTTGCTTCTTTGTTTTTTTGTCTTTAAGTATAGTGTATTGGCATGTATCCATAAACATACCGAAAGAGAACAACGTAAATCTCAGTGTTGTGGTTTGCATATTTTTTCTTTCTTTATTTTTTTTTCATTTTGATATTGTTGTGTGTGTGGTCGAGAAAGAATCTTTCTCCCAGCACCAACTTTGTAAGTAAAGTATTCGTGGTAATCGGGTACTTGTTCGTTGCTTGAGGCTTCACTTCGTAGGTGAGATTGTTGTGATTCAATTATTTGTTCGTTGCTCGACTGAGCTTCGTTGACAAGATGACCGTGGTTTAGACGATCATCTGTTCGTTGTAGAGTTGAACTTTGTAGGCAAGATAGTCGATAGAATTTCTAAGCACGTAGGTAAAAAAGCTCCATTAGCATTTTGGTGAAAAGTTAGAGATCTTCCTAACAGTTTAACGGTGTGATCACAAACATAAGGTGGAAAGATAAATAACATAATCAATCCATGCTTTTCTACAGTATTGTGCTAGCTGGCAATGAAGTTAGTCTAAGACTAAGTTAAAGCTAAACTAAACTGGGATAGGCATCCATGAGTGACAAAGGATAGGCAGCGTTGCACTATAAGAGAATCATGTTGGACAGTCGTGGGTCTGGAGTTCTTCGCTGTTTGTGTAACGCTCCATGTTTTCGGAACTCGAATATATGACTTGTTCTCCAAAAACCCGAGTGTTAACTTTTAAAGATAGTCAAATTCAGGTACATATATTTTTTTTCTTTTCTTTTTCTTTCAGAGTAGCAGTCTAGTAAAAGATGGACAAATCAAACATAAAGTAAAAATTGCATTTATATTCATAATATATGTGTGTTTGCCTATAATAACTTATACAAACCAATGTCTCCATATTAACAAATACAAGAATCACATAATTTACATATGAGAAATAATAAAATACATATAAATTTGAGCCGTAAGATCGCACAGCCTCTCTTGGCAAATACAACCATGCATCCTTGGCACTTGTACCCTGCTCCTCATCAAGCCTAAATATGTATATCATTTAAGCCACCTATACTACCTATACAATTATATATTTAATGAATGAGTGGCCAGCTCAGTATGAATTCCCCTCATGATTACACACCATTGCATTAGGTAAGCATAGTTATAAACAAAAAGAATTCAAAACAATATACAATACAGTCTTATTAAATGCACAGATGCATGAGTGCACATCAACTGAAGATGCTCATTCAATTGGCTTTTGGGCAAAACTCATGCATGTAGCCGGTCACCAGCGAAAGTACATCGTACATGCATAGTCCCAAGCTCACCAAAAGTGGGTCGATAGTCGATGGTCTGGGAGCTAGCAAAACGATACCCCAACTAAATTCTATTAGGCACGTGTTACAACATCCAGAATTAGCCACCCGTCATCACCTGTATGTTATGGATGCATGATTAGCCCATCCGTTATTATTCCATTTACAACCAGCCAGTTTAATAAAACTCAAAGGTCACTACGGGGGATTCATCACCTAGCGTAGGCCGACAGCTCGGACAGTGTCCTATGAGACTACCACCTTAGGATGTTTAATGAAAATTCATTGACTAGTGGCTAATCATAGTTCAACATATGAAACTTACCATCGTATGGTTATGTGGAAATAAATCATCGAAGTCACATAGGGCAAATAACAAATCGAAATTATATTGGAAAAATATCAAATCAAAGCCACATAAGGCAAATATCAAATAGATGCGATGAAAAGACCATCCTCAAAAGCCACGCAAACACAATAACCCATGAATGGTAGGCCCACTTCATTATTCACATCATTCAAGTAACCATGCTAGATCGAGGGCCCATTATAAACACAATCAATCAAATTACATCCCAAGTATGGGTGTACATTTATAAGTGAGATTTTCCACTAATTGATGTACGAGTTTAAGTTGCATAAGAAATTCACAAGTAATCCACAAGCATGAGAAAATATGCTGGATAAATATTGAGCATGTAATCTAGCATATATTTCCAACAACTAGCATACGCAATTATAAGTTAAAGATATCAATTATTAACAGAAATTAAGATAAAAACTATCACTTAAGCTAATAGAAAAATGAAAAGCTCAAGGGGAAGAAATCATTACCTTACGAATCAAATCGTCAACTAACATTGCTAGGAAGTGTGTGCGTCCTTGTAATCGAATCCTACCACGAATGACGAAATCGTACAATTAGATTCAAGTTTTACACACCATTTAGGGTTAAGATCATAGCTTAGGGTTCAAATTTTTTACTTTTAGGAGTTGATGTAGAATTATGGTTTCATTCTATAGTTTAGTTCTAGACTTATATTCTAATATTTGAATGCCAATTGATGTACGATTAATCACAACACTAATAATATTGATAATTATAAAATCGCCATTAATACTAGCGATATATTGTTATTATTATTAGCTAAAATGACCCTAATAATCGTTATGATAATAAATATTATGATATACTATTAATGATAATATTTAAGAGCGATAAATAAAATAATACTATTTAATAATTGCAATTTCATTTATAATAACAAGTTTTAGCATAAATTATCCGCTAATGGCTAATAATATCTAATATTAGCAATCCTAATAACAAGAGTGACAACAATGATATTAATACAAAGAGGCAAGTCTAGTATGGAAAGAAAACATTGACTCACTACGCCGACTCGAATCGACCCACAAACTTGATTTTGCTCCCAACTCAAACCAACTCAGTGAGTCACCCAGGTGGCTTTGGATCTCCATGACCATTTGTTGGACCGTTGGACCAAATCAGTCCCAATCTGTGACCCGGTTCGTTTGACGAGTTGTCTCAACAATCACCCTCTAAATCTCACTTTCTCCTTCTTTTTCTTCTTCTTCTTCTTTTTTTTTTTCTTTCTTTTCCTTTCTTACTTTCTCTCTTATCCTTCTTCCTCCTATCCTTCTCCTTTTCCTTTCTTCTTCCTTTTAAGAGCAGCATCCAGCAAGTCTTGACCCGACTCGCATAGCTGGACTCATGGAGTTCAACCGAGTCGACTCGGTGATCTCTCTCTCTCTCTCTCTCTCTCTCTCTCTACTTCTTCTCCTTCCTTTTTTCCTTTTTTTTTTCCTTTTTTTTTGTAAACACATCCAGCAACCTGGACCACCATCAATATCTTGAAAACGAGTTGAGCTGGTGCGGCAAGTCAACATGATTAAGACCCGACTCGCAGCCCAACTTGGTGAACGGACCAGCACCCCAACTCTCTCTCTCTCTCTCTCTCTCTCTCTCTCTCTCTCTCCTTCACTACTTCTTTCTATTTTTTCTTCTCCCTCTCTTCCTTGGGATAACCTGGGTCGAGCCAGGCTCGATCCAACTCGAATGACGTCGAATCGGTGCGACATAAGGTCGAACAGCAGCCCTGACTTAGTGTGGCACGATCTCCCTCACTCTCTTTTTCTTCCTCTTCCTTTCTCCATTTTCTTCCAACTAGAAATGTCCGAAAATGGATGACAGGCCCAACCTGGTTCAAGCTCGGCTGAACTCGTCATCGAGTTGAGTCAATCCTAGCTCGACAGCGTCCCGACCCGGTAGTAGGGAGGCCACCCAACACCCTCTCTTTATGTTTCTCCTTCTTTTCCTTTTCTTTCTTGTTCTTCTTCTCAAACTTTCACTGAGATCTGAAGTCGGACCTCACTCATCTAGCTCAGACCGAACTTGGTCCAAACTCGATGCGGTGCGGCTTGCTTCATCGAGGAAGAAAGCCACGAGCGATCATGGAAGATTGTAAACGAAGGGGTTTTCTTTAGATCTGATTCTAGTGGAGGCTCTGGATTGGCGGTAGGGAGCTTATGGAATGGAGAAACTAAAGCTTGGAGGATATTGGGCCGGTGGGCTCGAGCTTGGGAACAAAAGGCTCGATTTTCTCAAGTGGCTGCAAGAATGGAGGGTGAGCTCCTGTTGCTCGATCCTTAATTGTCTTAAGCATACCCTAGCTTATCTTAGAGCCATTGGATGAGCGATGGACAGTCTGGGTGAGTTCTAGGGCAACTGATATCCTCTAATAGAAGGAATATCCAGCTATCCTTGTATGGCCAAAACCCTACGTTGAAGGGCTCAAATTGATCCGCATCCTACGGTTGAGATGGAGGAGTAGGGATGCACGTGGATTGCCAGCGTGGCAATAGAAGTTCAGACTTTCCGCTCATGGAAAGATAACCACATGCAGCTCTGTTTGGCTCGAGTTTGAGTACATACATGCGTGCATGAGTGTGTACAGACGACGTGGATTTGGTCAGACGAGGATGCTCTACCAGATGAACAGTTTGGATCAGCTCAAGGTGGCCCGCATTAGTGACGGTGGCTTGGTTTTGACAGGGATGGAAGCACAATCCCATTGCACACCAGCCTTCTTGCGATCGACGTCGTGTGTATGCACGGGCTTTCCAACATGCGAAACACTTGGGTTTTGATCAAACCTTCATGGACTCTGTGATGGACGGTTCAGATCATGCTAAAGAGGCCATATGGTGGGCCATTGATCGAGCAAAAGCGTCGTCCGTTTGAAATGGACGTTGGCGGAAAAAAGGAAGAAGGAATATTTCCTTTTTTGGAAATCATCGGGTCAAGCTCGGTTTGACCCGATTTTACGTACAGTGCACAGTCAGTGCACATCCCCTGGTGCACTCACAGTACTAAAAGTGGGGTCCACACGATTGTTTGATGAAATCCTCACCGACCATTCGATCAATTAGCCCATGTAAGGCCATGAGCCCAAGAATAAGGCTGGTCTAACACTCAGGTGGGCCCTCATTGACTAAATCTTGTCTAATTTGTTAATCTTCATAGATCTAATGGTTAGGTTTATCTCAATTTGAACATCAACGGTCAAAAGACCCCTAGGGATCATCTATGCATTCGGGACCATCTGTTTCATGTGTTAATAATACCCTTAGTGCTATTAAAGTCTATAATAACATTATTTGTTTTATTATATGTGTTTACATAGATGTTTATTTATTTATTTTTATTAGTAGTAGCATTTTACATGGGACCTGCCTTTGATTAGAGTCATCAATGGTTTGAATCACGCCTTGTTGAGCCATGTGTCCAAATCTCAGGCATAGCTATTACTTGGGGTAATTTGATAACTCGATGGTTGAGTTATGGGAATCGATTGTTAGATCGATCGACGGAAGCATTGTGGATCTTATGGGCAGCAATGGATCCACGATTTCTCTAACAATGTGATGGTCCATCTTGAATAATGATGGATAGATCACTTGATCTATAGATGGGGATCACTTACAACGGTCTTAAGGGTCCTAAGGTAGTTTAGATGCCTCTGAATAGTCAGCATTACCATCTAATAATCGGATTCACATGATTTAGTGTTGGGTCGTTGAATGAGATGCCACATACTTGATGGACAGTGGATCTTAAGATCTCGGGCTTGCTATCAATAAGGAACGGTTTAATTGGTCTATTGAAGCGATTGAGATCCTAAAATAGACGTCTCTGAAGCTATGATGGACTATTTTGAAAATCAATCGGATGGATGGCTTGTTATGAATGTTGTACTAGACGGTTGAGATTAATGATTTGAGGATCACTGGATGTTGATGTGTAAGGAAAGTTACATGTGTTCCACACACGTGTAAACTGATTTAGACTTTCATGGTAATACCAAAGTATTGAAAAGTACTGGGGTATTACAGTTTGCTTTATTTATAAGTATGTAAAGTTGTTGGCAAAAAAATTGTATACGGAATTAATCTTCATGATCTTTTCTCAATTAATTGGCTGATAACATATGTGGCCGATTACATTTCTTTCTTGTTGTCATGCCCCAAACTCGGAAACTGGGTTTATAAAATTTTTGATTGCTAAATCCGGTGCTGACAGCCTCCGTAGTATCCCATTATCTGCTCCCGACACCTATATGCCAGATTCCAATCCCGGGATCTTATAAGAGGAATTTTTCAGTATGAATTTTTTTTTGAACGATTAATCTGTTTAGGTGGTTACACATTTTGTATATGGTATCAACACATATTGAAGAGACGAACATATTCGACATGTCACACATGATATGGTGTACCAGCTCAACAGTAATGAAGGAAATAATAGCAAACTCCAACAACTCTTGAATGCATCCTCAAAAGTGTAAGCTATATGTATGAGCAAACCATAGCTCGTGAGTCTACTGCATGCCGGGAGTAAAACATGTCTTATCAGGGCGCTCCCGTAAAGACATCCAAAACAACTATAGACATGTTATCAACCAATCATATTATCATAGGTGAGTAGGTTATCAATCAAGCATGTCGTATAATTATACATGTTATCATAAACATGACGTTAATAATTAGGCTAGGCCACCATCTTGATGGGACACACTTGTGGAAGCCAAGGAAAGGGAATGTTAGAAGGAAATGACCCAAACTGTTCCTATTTAATGTGGCCCAGCTGATGAATGGTTTGGATAGGTAGGGATGAGGTCAGATCTAACAAAATTTTCAATCGAAGATCTAGACCGTCTATCGGATCCAATGCACCGCACCTTCAACTACCCATAGAGTTGCGCACGGGGTGACTTGACTCGCATAACTCGACTCATCCAACTCGTTCGGACCTGACTCGATCCGAACTGGGTGAATCGGTCCGAACCGAGTAGGCTTCGCCCAATCTGAACTCAAACCGAGTCGAGTTCGAGTTACCCAGTAACTCAACCCAACTTGACCTGAAACTCAATTCGAAACTAACTCGACTCGAATTTGAATATATATAATAATAATAATTAAAAAAAACCCTAATTTTTTAAGTCTCTATAACCCTATACACCACACTTGACCCCACCCCGACCCTATCCCAAATTCCCTCTTCCTCCCTCATCCTCCTCCTCTTCTAAGCCCGACAACCTCCCACCACCATCACCACCCTCCTCTCTCTCTCTCTCTCTCTCTCTCTCTCTCTCTCTCCGAATTGGTGCCAACTCGAACCAACTTGATACTTCTTATCGGGCCAGACTCGGTCTGGATTAGTCCGGGCCAGACCTGAATTCGGATCGGTTCAGGCATGCTTGACTCGGTACTGAGTCGAGCTCGAGTAGACCTATTTCAAAACCGGATCGAGTCGGGTCAGCCCTAACTCAGTCCGACTTGACTTGATGCCCAGCTCTAACTGCCCATCAGTCCATAACCTCCACGAATCACTTTGACTGAATGATCACAACCGCCCATCCAGTTCATCCACGCAGCATAGTGTCTGGCCTAGACGGACGACCCAGATCGATGATTGCCTTGCCCACGTGTCCCAAAAAATCACAAATTCCCAGATCCCAATTCGCCATGCCAAGCCTACCGTTGAGGCAACGTTACAAAACGGATCAAAATCCTCCGAATTCAAATATTCCCCGCGAAAATCAGAAACTCCCGTTCCCAAAACCTGGATCCGTTTCGCCCCAGCTCCAAGACATGTATCAAACACTTCCAAAACAAGATCCTCTCATATTTCATCCAAGCCGTCGGATTTTCCATCTTCACTGATCAAAGCCCAGAAATCCTCCTCCATTCAATCACAAAATCTCTCTCCAATGCTAAAAGTCCTTCCCACCTCGATCAAATCCACTCCATAATCATTACTTCCGGGCTCTCCCAATCTGTCTTCTTCTCTGGCAAACTCATAAGCAAATATGCTGAATCGCACAAACTGACCACCTCCCGATTGGTTTTCGATCGTGTTTCCCACCTAGACAACGTTTATCTATGGAATTCGATCATGAGAGCGAATACCCAGATGGGCATTTTCTCCGAAGCATTGGATTTATACTTTGCTATGCGGCGGTTGAAATTGTGCCCCGACAGTTTCACTTTCCCTTCGGTAATCAATGCTTGTGCGGGCTTACTTGATTTTGAGATGGGTAGGACTGTTCATGATCATGTTTTGGAAATGGGTATTGGGTCTGACTTATATATTGGTAATTCCTTGATTGATATGTATGCTAGATTGGGTTATTTGAAGGAGGCACGCGATGTGTTTGATAAAATGCCTCAGAGGGATGTGGTGTCTTGGAATTCTATGATTTCTGGGTACAGTGCAAATGGAGAACCAGAGCAAGCTTTGGAGGTTTATTATCAATTGAAAATTGCAGGCATAATTCCGGATTGTTTTACGGTAGCTAGTGTTTTACCTGCCTGCGGAAGCCTAGTAGCTATTGAAGAGGGCTGGGTAATTCACGGCCTTGTAAATAAGATCGGGATAGAGAAGGATAGACTAGTGAGCAATGGTCTCATTGCGATGTACTGTAAATTTGAGAATTTAACAGATGCTAGAAGATTATTTGATATGATGATAGGCAAAGACACTGTTTCTTGGAATACTTTGATTGGTGGGTACTCTCAAATTGGTGTATTTGAAGAGGCTATAAAGCTATTCCAAGAGATGGTGATTAGATTCAAACCTGATCTTTTAACGATAACGGCAATTCTCTGTGCTTGTGGTCAGATGAGGGACTTGGAATGTGGGAAATCGGTTCATGGATACATGAAGAGAAATGGATATGAATGCAATACTGCAGCCAATAACATTCTCATAACAATGTATTCTAAGTGTGGAGGCTTATGACAGTCGCAAACAGTTTTTGATCAAATGGATTGTGTAGACTCTGTCTCATGGAATTCGTTGATCAATGGTTATGTTCAAAAAGGATGCCACCATGACGGGAGGGAGCTTTTTAAGATCATGCAAAAGATGGACATAAGACCTGATTCCGTTACTATGGTGGCACTCTTTTCAATTTGTACCCAGTTAGGAGATTTTAGTGCGGGGAAGGAACTTCATGGTAATGTAATCAAGTCGGGATTGGCTTCCAATCTACTTGTGGCTAATGCTCTTATTGATATGCATGCAAAATGTGGTGATGGAATTGTAAAAATCTCCAACTCAAGTGACTCCTACGGTTAGTCTACGATTAAAATATTCTAAGTTAGGGGCTTAGGTGATGGAAAAGGAAGGGAGTAGGCACCCCTTTCCACCGCATAACATGTGGTCTCTACTTTACAGGAATTTTGAGAATTAAATTAAATTCTAAGAAGATTACAATCCAAGGTCAACTTGTAAATACGCTTTCTCAACGTAGAACTAACACGATCAAGGTAAAAAAAAAAAAAAAAGAAGCAGTAATATGATGCAGGTAAAAAAATATATAGACTAGACCGCAAGCTTGATTAATATGTGAGAAGGAGAATGAGAAACCAAATACTCTTTTACCAAAGAGATAATCAGGTATCCCTACTTGAACCCTACTCCTAAACATTTCCTAAGCACCGAAAACACCTCTCCACCTCCCTCTCTTTTTGGACCTCCCTCAGGGGAGGGGGTCTGCTTATATAGGCAAAATCAATGGGAATTGGATTTATGTTGCTCGCCATGTGTCGTGATTTCAGGTCTTTCGAGATCTTGTTAGATGATAAGAGCTCTTTGTGCTTGATTAATAAACTTTGGTTACCTGCGAGAATCGGATTCCCACCGACCCTTTTTATACAAATTTTGAGGTGTTTTAGTTTGCTTATCACCCCAAGTACCATTTGGTAGGCCTAGGTGGGGTAGGGTGGTAGGTGAGAGAGCTTTTTGGCCAATCCAAACCGTTGGTTGGCTCGGGGGGTCACGGGGATCCTCTTCATACAATTTGTTTAGGTTTGCAATACTTTTTCGAGTCGATCAACGGCCGATTCTAAATTTATCTGAATTCTTGCGAAGTAGTCTCTCCCATCTTGGGGTGGAGTGTCTACATATTCTTATCTTCAACGGAGATCACTAGCAACTAAACGCCAAAGTGAGAAAACCGACCATCTTAGTCAAGCATAGATGCAGTTTGGTCTATTCCATTCAGAGTGCCATTGTTGAAAATTCGTCTAGCTAAAAACTCAAGTGTCTCCCTAGGGTTTAGGAAAAAGTTGTGATTTGTCCTTGTACTTTCTACAGTATTGAGTGTATTAAGCTTTCTGCGGCCTTACTGAGATCCGCCTAACACACTTGGGATTGAGAAGGTGCGCTTTTTAAGCCCTTATAAGTCTACTGCCCTGCAATTCTAACACTTTGGTCGTGATAAACTTTTCCACGTTTTGAGGTATGGTTGTATGTCACACATACCATGCATTTTTAAAGAAAAAAAATACTACACAAAGGCTTTTTAGTATTTTAATTCATGACAAAATTCTCAAAGAAATTTGCTTTAAAAATCCCTAAAATGAAAAGAATAAATAAACCAGCCATTTACAACGGAAATGATCAAGTGACAGCTGCCCACACACTATACCATTTAGTATAGAAACCAGCAATTTAACTTCTGATCAGACTATAAAAACACTGTTGAATGATTTTTCATCTAACCTGTTGGATGATTGAGCAATCAAGATCATCCAGTGGGCCCAATGCAAGATTATATGATGGGGTGAAAACATTTATACTTAGCTTTGGGAGGGGTGCGCCAGGCCCATGCAATAGTGCAACACAAGGGCGACACTTGAGAGCCCCAATAGCAAGCTACTGTGGTGGGCCCTCCCCCAAAAGAAATTAATTTAATATCATGTGAGCCGATGGCCCACGTATCAGATATTAAACTGATAAGAACAGATACTACACTTGATCTTAGCCAAAAGGCCGAGAAAGGTATGGTTTTCTTATTCACCTTCCATCCCTTTTATACAACCATTGCTCCCGTGTTCTCTTTCCTCTTCGGTCAGTATGGGACTAACCTCTCCCCTCTTTTGATTCTGCGGCAAACATGGCACGTGCTGGTATAAGCGTGTGAGAATCAAGCCGTTTGAAATTTGTCCGCAGGTCAACTCCTCTACCGTTCATTTCTTTTGACAAGTTCATTTTGCCCACCTGGCAAATGGATGGCGTGGGTTTTGGGTGAGAGCATAGATGCAGAGGGCTTGCCTGATAAACGGCCTAGATTCTCTCTATGTATCAAGCCCCGTTACTCCAGGTAGCCTGCTGATTCCTACTAGGGCTGAAAGTCAGGGCGGTTTGGGTCGGGTTGGTGCTCAACCCTAGCCCAACCCAAGGTTCTTGTACCTCAACCGTGACCCAACCCAACCCAACCCAACCCAACCCAACCCAACCTAACCTCGGGTTGAGAATTCTCAACCCAAGCCCAACTCAAGCGGGTTCGGCCGGGTTGGTCGGGTTGATACATGCTAATATTTTAATGATTGCATTGGTTTATTATATTTCAATGAAAGTCTTATTTTTTATATCTATAATTTTATTAATTATATATGTAGTTATTTATCATAAAGAACTTCATTTATTTTAGACAAACAAGCTAAAATATAGGACAACTACTCATTTAAAAGTTGTGTTGTGTAGCACACAATCTATTTGGGAGAGCGAAAGCCTGCATTTCTTGTTAGCTTGAGTCATCGGAAATGATGTGGACCAATGAGAACTGTCAGCACCGAAATTTCCTATCTTCAACACATACGATCCACTCTCAATTATAATTTATAACTTATATATTGATCGGGTTCGGGTTCGGGTTCGGGTTGGGTCGGGCAACCCAAGACCTCAACCCGAGCCTGACCCAAGTTTTATTGGGTTGGTGTTTGTATAGCCCAAGCCCGAGATCGGACTTGATACATCCTGCCCAAGCCCAACCCAATGTCGGGTTGGTCACAAGTCGGTCGGGTTCAACCCGCCCAACTTTCGGCCCTAATTCCTACTCTCCTCTCACGTACCAATGTGTATGTGTGTGCAAGATCTAAGCCATTGAGCAGATAGGGCCCACACGACGTGCCATGGCTAAAAAATTAGCCTAGTTGATTCACCAGATCAGCCCAGCATGCAAAAAGGATAAAACACAGAAGAAAGAGTGTTAAAAAGTAATGGCCAACGGTTCATATTCAATATGGGCCAGCCAGAGCACATAGTGTGATGAGCGCCATCTATTATCAAGTCATTCGGCTCAGGTCAGCCACAAAAGCAGTTTCATTCATCTGTCTAGAATCTGGACCCTCCATCTATGGAAGGCAGTGGGCCTTCAAGTGCCCAGGACTCATGCTTTGATCTAATGATCCTGGCCATCCAATGAATGACCTGCACAAGGAAGTGTTTGGCTCAAATTGGGGTTGTTTGTATGGTGTGTATGTGCCTAACGTGTTAAAGCTGAATGTGATTCGAATCGAACTGAATGCCTTATGACCCAAGGACCGAATAGACTAGAAGATCAAGTCCCGTTTGGATTGGGCCGTCTATCTTACCATCAATTATAGAAAAGTGAGGAAAGGGTTCGTCATTTTGATAAATTTCTTGCCTTTATAGTGAAAAGACTTTTAATTAAGCACGTGATGCATTGTGCAATTCAATGATATGACAATATTGACAAAAGAGAAATGATAACACGTTGAAAGTATTTTATTGATATCAAATGAACGCTTACAATCAGTATAATGAAAAATTAAAAAAGGCTAATGACAATTTGTTTGTTTGCCGCATGGCCAGGCTTCATAGGTGGGACCATCGTGGTTAAATGACAATTTGTTTGTTGCCTTAGCCGTACTTTCTAGGTGAGATAGTTAGTGGGGTGACAATCTGTTGGTTGCTTGGAACTATTTGTCACTTGGAACCAATTGTTAGGATCTATGGAGGCTGATCATCAAAGGTTAGGGCTGGGCCCACACGACTTGATCTGGTGGATCCGACTCATCCGACTCGATCAAATCTGACTTAATTCAAACTGAATGTCAGGGTCAAGTTCATATCAAGTAGACCTACCTTGATCCGAATCCCGAGTAAGTCAAGTTTAGGTTACATGGTAACCCGATCCGAAACCCGACTCGGACCGGAATCGGGTAGTATAAATTAAACTTTTTATTTGTTTTTACTTTTACCATTTCAACTACCCTAACCCTACCCGCGCCGGCACCGCACTGAACCCGATCGGAATCCAGGCCAGCTAACAGCCCAACACCCAATCTTTACCGGTCATCTTTATCCATTCATCATGTTTATTTTTTAAGTTTTTTTTATGTGTTTTTTGGGCTCGGGATCTTGGGTGCAGGCCGCTGGTGGCCCACCCTGGCTCGGGACCTCGGTTGTGGCCCAACCTGGCTCTGGACAAATGCGGATTAGCTACTCAAGTGACGTCATCATGTTCTTTGGGCCCCACTATGATGTATGTGTTGTATCAACACCATCCATCCATTTAGAGAGATCGTTTTAGGGCATGGTGGCCCGCCCTGGCTCGACCTCGCTGGTGGCCTGATCCGAATCATACCCAACTCGATCCGACTCAGTTTCTCTGACCGAGTCGAACTCAGTTCGGGTCAACCCAACAAAGATTCGATTCGGAGCGAGTCAAGCCTGCTGGACTCAATCCCGAGTCGGATCGAGTTTGGGTTAGGGAGTTGGCAAAACTGGATCGAGTCGAGTTGGACCTAACTCGGTCCGACTCGACTCGATGCCCACCTCTATCAAAGGTGTACAGTTCATCCAGCCACCACTTTCATGGGTTAAGCTCTGCACTGGCTCGCTTAGGGGCATCACCTCTTACCTGGGGTCCAGGGGTGTGCTCCTGTCCAGAGGGCAATTTCATAATTTCACATGAAGTTTTATATAAACCCTAGTTCCTTTGGGGTAATATATTCTATTGAGAGAGAGAGAGAGAGAGAGAGAGAGAGAGAGAGAGAGAGAGAGTTATTATTGTATTGAGAGTTGCTTCTTTGTTTTTTTGTCTTTGAGTATAGTGGATTGGCATGTATCCATAAACATACCGAATGAGAACAATGTAAATCTCAGTGTTGTGGTTTGCATATTTTTTCTTTCTTTATTTTTTTTCATTTTGATATTGTTGTGTGTGTGGTCGAGAAAGAATCTTTCTCCCAGCACCAACTTTGTAAGTAAAGTATTCGTGGTAATCGGGTACTTGTTCGTTGCTCGAGGCTTCACTTCGTAGGTGAGATTGTTGTGATTCAATTATTTGTTCGTTGCTCGACTGAGCTTCGTTGACAAGATGACCGTGGTTTAGACGATCATCCGTTCGTTGTAGAGTTGAACTTTGTAGGCAAGATAGTCGATAGAATTTCTAATTACATAGGTAAAAAAGCTCCATTAGCATTTTGGTGAAAAGTTAGAGATCTTCCTAATAGTTTAACGGTGTGATCACGGACATAAGGTGGAAAAATAAATAACATAATCAATCCGTGCTTTTCTACAGTATTGTGCTAGCTGGCAATGAAGTTAGTCTAAGACTAAGTTAAAGCTAAACTAAACTGGGATAGGCATCCATGAGTGACAAAGGATAGGCAGCGTTGCACTATAAGAGAATTGTGTTGGACAGTCGTGGGTCTGGAGTTCTTCGCTGTTTGTGTAACGCTCCGTGTTTTCGGAACCCGAGTATATGACTTGTTCTCCAAAAACCCGAGTGTTAACTTTTAAAGATAGTCAAATTCAGGTACATATATTTTTTTTCTTCGTTTCTTTTTCTTTCAGAGTAGCAGTCTAGTGGAAGATGGACAAATCAAACATAAAGTAAAAATTGCATTTATATTCATAATATATGTGTGTTTGCCCATAATGACTTATACAAACCAATGTCTCCATATTAACAAATACAAGAATTACATAATTTACATATGAGAAATAATAGAATGCATATAAATTTGAGCCGTAAGATCGCACGGCCTCTCTTGGCAGATACAACCATGCATCCCTGGTACTTGTACCCTACTCCTCATCAAGCCTAAATATGTATATCATTTAAGCCACCTATACTACCTATACAATTATATATTTAATGAATAAGTGACCAGCTTAGTATGAATTCCCCTCAAGATTTCACACCGTCGCATTAGGTAAGCATATTTATAAACAAAAAGAATTCAAAACAATATACGATACAGTCTTATTAAATGCATAGATGCGTCAGTGCACATCAACTGAAGATGCTCATCCAATTAGCTTTTGGACAAAACCCATGCATGTAGCCGGTCACCAGCGAAAGTACATTGTACATGCATAGTCCCAAGCTCACCAAAAGTGAGTCGATAGTCGATGGTCTGGGAGCTAGCGAAACGATACCCTAACTAAATTCTATTAGGCACGTGCTACAACATCCAGAATTAGCCACCCGTCATCGCCTGTATGTTATGGATACATAATTAGCCCATCCATTATTATTTCATTTACAACCAACCAGTTTAATAAAACTCAAAGGTCAGTACGGGGGATTCATCACCTAGCGTAGGCCGACAGCTCGGATAGTGTCCTATGAGACTACCACCTTAGGATGTTTAATGAAAATCCATTGACTAGTGGCTAATCATAGTTCAACATATGAAACTTACCATCGCATGGTTATGTGGAAATAAATCATCGAAGTCACATAGGGCAAATAACAAATCGAAACTATATTGGAAAAATATCAAATCAAAGCCACATAAGGCAAATATCAAATAGATGCGATGAAAAGACCATCCTCAAAAGCCACGCAAACACAATAACCCATAAATGGTAGGCCCACTTCATTATTCACATCATTCAAGTAACCATGCTAGATCGAGGGCCCATTATAAACACAATCAATCAAATTACATCCTAAGTATGGGTGTACATTTATAAGTGGGATTTTTTACTAATTGATGTACTAGTTTAAGTTGCATAAGAAATTCACAAGTAATCCACAAGCATGAGAAAATATGCAGGATAAATATTGAGCATGTAATCTAGCATTTAATTCCAACAACTAGCATACATAATTATAAGTTAAAGATATCAATTATTAACAGAAATTAAGATAAAAACTATCACTTAAGCTAATGGGAAAATAAAAGGCTCAATGGGAAGAAATCATCACCTTACGAATCAAATCGCTAACTAACATTGCTAGGAAGTGTGTGCGTCCTTGTAATTGAATCCTACCACGAATGACGAAATCGTACAATTAGATTCAAGTTTTACACACCATTTAGGGTTAAGATCATAGCCTAGGGTTCAAATTTTTTACTTTTAGGACTTGATGTAGAATTATGGTTTCATTCTATAGTTTAGTTCTAGACTTATATTCTAATATTTGAATGCCAATTGATGTACGATTAATTACAACACTAATAACATTGATAATTATAAAATCGCCATTAATACTAGCGATATATTATTATTATTATTAGCTAAAATGACCCCAATAATCATTATGATAATAAATATTATGATATACTATTAATGGTAATATTTAAGAGCAATAAATAAAATAATACTATTTAATAATTGCAATTTCGTTTATAATAACAAGTTTTAGCATAAATTTTCCGCTAATGGCTAATCATATCTAATATTAGCAATCCTAATAACAAGAGTGGCAACAATGATATTAATATAAAGAGGCAAGTCTAGTATGGAAAGAAAACATTGACTCACTACGCCGACTTGAATCGACCCACAAACTTGATTTTGCTCCCAACTCGAACCAACTCAGCGAGTCACCCAGGTGGCTTTGGATCTCCATGACCATTTGTTGGACCGTTGGACCAAATCAGTCCCAATCCATGACCCGATTAGTTTGACGAGTCGTCTCAACAATCACCTTCTAAATCTCACTTTCTCCTTCTTTTTCTTCTTCTTCTTTTTTTTTTTTTTTTTCCTTTCTTTTCCTTTCTTACTTTCTCTCTTATCCTTCTTCCTCCTATCCTTCTCCATTTCCTTTCTTCTTCCTTTTAAGAGCAGCATCTAGCAAGTCTTGACCCGACTCGCATAGCTGGACTCATGGAGTTCAACCAAGTCGACTCAGTGATCTCTCTCTCTCTCTCTCTCTCTCTCTCTCTCTCTACTTCTTCTCCTTCCTTTTTCCCTTTTTTTCCTTTTTTTTTGTAAACACATCCAGCAACCTGGACCACCACCCAATATCTCGAAAACGAGTTGAGTTGGTGCGGCGAGTCAACACGATTGAGACCCGACTCGCAGCCCAACCTGGTAAACGGACCAGCACCCCAACTCTCTCTCTCTCTCTCTCTCTCTCTCTCTCTCTCTCTCTCTCCTTCACTACTTCTTTCTATTTTTCTTCTCCCTCTCTTCCTTGGGATAACCTGGGCCGAGCCAGGCTCGATCCGACTCGAATGACGTCGAATTGGTGCGACACAAGGTCGAACAACAGCCCCGACTCAGTGTGGCACGATCTCCCTCACTCTCTTTTTCTTCCTCTTCCTTTCTCCATTTTCTTCCAACTAGAAATGTCCGAAAATGGATGACAGGCCCGACCTGGTTCAAGCTCGGTTGAACTCGTCATCGAGTTGAGTCAATCCTAGCTCGACAGCGTCCCGACCCGGTAGTAGGGAGGCCACCCAACACCCTCTCTTTATGTTTCTCCTTCTTTTCCTTTTCTTTCTTGTTCTTCTTCTCAAACTTTCACTGAGCTCTGAAATCGGACCTCACTCATCCAGCTCAGACCGAACTTGGTCCAAACTCGATGCGGTGCGGCTTGCTTTATTAAGGAAGAAAGCCACGATCGATCATGGTAGATTGTAAACGAAGGGGTTTTCTTTAGATTTGATTCTAGTGGAGGCTCTGGATTGGCGGTAGGGAGCTTATGGAATGGAGAACTAAAGCTTGGAGGATATCGGGCCGGTGCGCTCAAGCTTGGGAACAAACGGCTCGATTTTCTCGAGTGGCTGCAAGAATGGAGGGTGAGCTCCTATTGCTCGACCCTTAATTGTCTTAAGCATACCCTAGCTTATCTTAGAGCCATTGGATGAGCGATGGACAGTCTAGGTGAGTCCTAGGGCAACTGATATCCTTTAACGGAAGGAATATCCAGCTATCCTTGTATGGCCAAAACCCTACGTTGAAGCGCTCAAATTGATCCGCATCCTACGGTTGAGATGGAGGAGTAGGGATGCACGCGGATTGCCAGTGTGGCAGCAAAAGTTCAGACTTTCCGCTCATGGAAAGATAACCACATGCAGCTTTGTTTGGCTCGAGTTTGAGTACATACATGCGTGCATGAGTGTGTACGGACAACATGGCTTTGGTCAGAAGGGGATGCTCTACCAGATGAACAGTTTGGATCAGCTCAAGGTGGCCCGCATTAGTGATGGTGGCTTGGTTTTGACAGGGATGGAAGCACAATCCCATTGCACACCAGCCTTCTTACGATCGACGTCGTGTGTACGCACGGGTTTTCTAACATGCGAAACACTTGGGTTTTGATCAAACCTTCATGGACTCTGTGATGGACGGTTCAGATCATGCTAAAGAAGCCATATGGTGGGGCATTGATCGAGCAAAAGCGTCCGTCTGTTTGAAATGGACGTTGGCAGAAAAAAGGAAGAAGGAATATTTCCTTTTTTGGAAATCATCGGGTCAAGCTCGGTTTGACCCGATTTTACGTACAGTGCACAGTCAGTGCATGTCCCCTGGTGCACTCACAGTACTAAAAGTGGGGTCCACATGATTGTTTGATGAAATCCTCATCGACCATTTAATCAATTAGCCCATGTAAGGCCATGAGCCCAAGAATAAGGCTGGTCTAACACTCAGGTGGGCCCTCATTGACTGAATCTTGTCTAATTTGTTAATCTTCATAGATCCAATGGTTAGGTTTATCTCAATTTGAACATCAACGGTCAAAAGACCCCTAGGGATCATCTATGCATTCGGGACCATCTGTTTCATGTGTTAATAATACCCTTAGTGCTATTAAAGTCTATAATAACATTATTTGTATTATTATACTCATTTTATCTTTGCACATTATTATTATATGTGTATACATAGATATTTATTTATTTATTTTTATTAGTAGTAGCATTTTACATGGGACCTGCCTTTGATTAGAGTCATCAATGGTTTGAATCACGCCTTGTTGAGCCATGTGTCCAAATCTCAGGCATAGCTATTACTTGGGGTAATTTGATAACCCGATGGTCGAGTTATGGGAATTGACCGTTAAATCGATCGGCGGAAGCATTGTGGATCTTATGGGCAGCAATGGATCCACGATTTCTCTAACAATGTGATGGTCCATCTTGAATAATGATGGATAGATCACTTGATCTATAGATGGGGATCACTTACAACGGTCCTAAGGGTCCTAAAGTAGTTTAGATGCCTCTGAATAGTCAGCATTACCATCTAATAATCGGATTCACATGATTTAGTGTTGGGTCGTTGAATGAGATGCCACATACTTGATGGACAGTGGATCTTAAGATCTCGGGCTTGCTATCAATGAGGAACGGTTTAATTGGTCTATTGAAGCGATTGAGATCCTAAAATAGACGTCTCTGAAGTTATGATGGACTATTTTGAAAATCAATCGGATGGATGGCTTGTTATGAATGTTGTACTAGACGATTGAGATTAATGATTTGAGGATCACTGGATGTTAATGTGTAAGGAAAGTTACATATGTTCCACACACGTGTAAACTGATTTAGACTTTCATGGTAATACCAAAGTACTGAAAAGTACTGGGGTGTTACAGTTTGCTTTATTTATAGGCATGTAAAGTTGTTGGCAAAAAAATTGTATACGGAATTAATCTTCATGATCTTTTCTCAATTAATTGGCTGATAACATATGTGGCCGATTACATTTCTTTCTTGTTGTCACGCCCCAAACTCGAAAACTGGGTTCACAAAATTTTTAATTGCTAAATCCGGTGCTGACAGCCTCCATAATATCTCATTCTCGGCTCCCGACACCCATATGCCAGATTCCGATCCCGGGATCTTATAAGAGGGATTTTTCAGTATGAATTTTTTTTTTTGAACGATTAATCTGTTTAGGCGGTTACACATTTTGTACATGGTATCAACGCATATCGAAGAGACGAACCTATTCGACATGTCACACATGATATGGTGTACCAGCTCAACAGTAATGAAGGAAACAATAACAAACTCCAATAACTCTTGAATGCACCCTCAAAAGTGTAAGCTATATGTATGAGCAAACGATAGCTCGTGAGTCTACTACATGCCGGGAGTAAAACACGTCTTATCAGGGCGCTCCCGTAAAGACATCCAAAACAACTATAAACATGTTATTAACCAATCATGTTATCATAGGTGAGTAGGTTATCAATCAAGCATGTCATATAATTATACAGGTTATCATGAACATGACGTTAATAATTAGGCTAGGCCACCATCTTGATGGGACACACTTGTGGAAGCCAAGGAAAGGGAATGTTAGAAGGAAATGACCCAAACTGTTCCTATTCAATGTGGCCCAGCTGATGAATGGTTTGGATAGGCAGGGATGAGGTCAGATCTAACAAAATTTTCAATCGAAGATCTAGACCGTCCATCGGATCCAATGCACCACACCTTCAACTGCCCATAGAGCTGCGTACGGGACGACTTGACTCGCCTAACTCGACTCATCCGACTCGTTCGGACCTAACTCGATCCGAACTGGGTGAGTCGGTCCGAACCGAGTAGGCTTCGCCCAATCTGAACTCAAACCGAGTCGAGTTCGAGTTACCCAGTAACTCAACCCAACTTGACCTGAAACTCAATTCGAAACTGACTCGACTCGAATTTGAATATATATAATAATAATAATTAAAAAAACCCTAATTTTTTAAGTATCTCTAACCCTATACACCACACTTGACCCCACCCCGACCCTATCCCAAATTCCCTCTTCCTCCCTCATCCTCCTCCTCTTCTAAGCCCAACAACCTCCCACCACCATCACCACCCTCCTCTCTCTCTCTCTCTCTCTCTCTCTCTCTCTCTCTCTCTCTCTCTCTACTCCCTCCCACCCTCCTCTTCCAAGCTCGACAACCACCCACCACCCTCTCTCTCTCTCTCTCTCTCTGAATTGGTGCCAACTCAAACCGACTTGATACTTCTTATCGGGCCAGACTCGGTCTGGATTAGTCCAGGCCAGACCTGAATTCGGAAGGCATGCTTGACTCGGTACCGAGTCAAGCTCGAGTAGACCTATTTCAAAACCGGATCGAGTTGGGTCAGCCCTAACTCAGTCCGACTTGACTTGATGCCCAGCTCTAACTGCCCATCAGTCCATAACCTCCACGAATCACTTTGAGTGAATGATCACAACCGCCCATCCAGTTCATCCACGCAGGATAGTGTCTGGCCTAGACGGACGACCCAGATCGATAATTGCCTTGCCCACGTGTCCCAAAAAATCACAAATTCCCAGATCCCAATACGCCATGCCAAGCCTACCGTTGAGGCAACGTTACAAAACGTATCAAAATCCTCCGAATTCAAATATTCCCCGCGAAAATCAGAAACTTCCGTTCCCAAAACCTGGATCCGTTTCGCCCCAGCTCCAAGACATGTATCAAACACTTCCAAAACAAGATCCTCTCATATTTCATCCAAGCCGTCGGATTTTCCATCTTCACTGATCAAAGCCCAGAAATCCTCCTCCATTCAATCACAAAATCTCTCTCCAATGCTAAAAGTCCTTCCCACCTCGATCAAATCCACTCCATAATCATTACTTCCGGGCTCTCCCAATCTGTCTTCTTCTCTGGCAAACTCATAAGCAAATATGCTGAATCGCACAAACTGACCGCCTCCCGATTGGTTTTCGATCGTGTTTCCCACCTAGACAACGTTTATCTATGGAATTCGATCATAAGAGCGAATACCCAGATGGGCATTTTCTCCGAAGCATTGGATTTATACTTTGCTATGCGGCGGTTGAAATTGTGCCCCGACAGTTTCACTTTCCCTTCGGTAATCAATGCTTGTGCGGGCTTACTTGATTTTGAGATGGGTAGGACTGTTCATGATCATGTTTTGGAAATGGGTATTGGGTCTGACTTATATATTGGTAATTCCTTGATTGATATGTATGCTAGATTGGGTTATTTGAAGGAGGCACGCGATGTGTTTGATAAAATGCCTCAGAGGGATGTGGTGTCTTGGAATTCTATGATTTCTGGGTACAGTGCAAATGGAGAACCAGAGCAAGCTTTGGAGGTTTATTATCAATTGAAAATTGCAGGCATAATTCCGGATTGTTTTACGGTAGCTAGTGTTTTACCTGCCTGCGGAAGCCTAGTAGCTATTGAAGAGGGCTGGGTAATTCACAGCCTTGTAAATAAGATCGGGATAGAGAATGATAGACTAGTGAGCAATGGTCTCATTGCGATGTACTGTAAATTCGAGAATTTAACAGATGCTAGAAGATTATTTGATATGATGATAGGCAAAGACACTGTTTCTTGGAATACTTTGATTGGTGGGTACTCTCAATTTGGTGTATTTGAAGAGGCTATAAAGCTATTCGAAGAGATGGTGATTAGATTCAAACCTGATCTTTTAACGATAACGGCGATTCTCCGTGCTTGTGGTCAGATGAGGGACTTGGAACGTGGGAAATCGGTTCATGGATACATGAAGAGAAATGGATATGAATGCGATACTGCCGCCAATAACATTCTCATAACAATGTATGCTAAGTGTGGAGGCTTACGACAGTCGCAAACAGTTTTTGATCAAATGGATTGTGTAGACTCTGTCTCATGGAATTCGTTGATCAATGGTTATGTTCAAAAAGGATGTCACCATGAAGGGAGAGAGCTTTTTAAGATCATGCAAAAGACGGACATAAGACCTGATTCCGTTACTATAGTGGCACTCTTTTCAATTTGTACCCAGTTAGGAGGTTTAAGTGCAGGGAAGGAACTTCATGGTAATGTAATTAAGTTGGGATTGGCTTCAGATCTACTCGTGGGTAATGCTCTTATTGATATGCATGCAAAATGTGGTAGTGCAGAAGACGCGTTGAAAGAATTTGAGAAGATGGAAACTCGAGATGTGGTAACTTGGAATACCGTCATCGTTGGGTGTATTCACACTGGGAATTGTAGTTTGGGACTGAAAATGTTCAGCCAAATGAATGCTGAGGGAGTGATGCCTGACACAGCTACCATGCTAGGAATCTTGCCAGCATGTTCTTTCTTAGCGGCAAAGCGACTGGGGAAAGAGATCCATGGATACGTTCTCAAATTTGGGTTGGAATGTGATGTCCCAATTGGGAATGCACTGGTTGAGATGTATTCGAAGTGTGGCTGTTTGGAGAACTCCATCCGTGTATTCGACAATATGAAAGAGAAAGATGTGGTGACATGGACTTCTCTGATATCTGCCTATGGGATGTATGGCCATGGCAAGAAAGCCTTGTGGGCTTTTGCAGAGATGGAGGAAACAGGCATTGTTCCAGACCACATTGCCTTTGTTGCTGTTATTTTTGCATGTAGTCATGCGGGTTTGGTTGAAGAAGGCTTGTCATGCTTTGATCGAATGACAAGCTGTTATAAAATCATGCCTAAGACTGAACACTATGCATGTGTAGTCGATCTTCTCTCTCGGTCTGGACAGTTAGCCAGAGCCGAGAAGTTCATTCATGAGATGCCATTTGAACCAGATGCAAGTATATGGGGAGCTCTACTTAGTGCTTGTCGAACAACTGGCGCAACCAGGATTGCCGAACGTGTTGCAGAGCAAATTATGGGATTGGATTCAGACAAAACTGGGTACTATGTTCTAGTATCGAATGCATATGCAGCTGTTGGGAAATGGGATGAAGTTACTAAGATACGGAAATCCATGAAAGCTAGAGGAATGAAAAAGGACCCTGGATACAGCTGGATAGAGATTAGAAGCCGGGTATATGTTTTTGGGACTGGAGATAGGTTAGTCGAGCAATCTGTAGAGGTTTATCGATTATTGGAGAGACTCGCAGGACTGATGGCGAAAGAAGGGTATGTTCCAGATAGGAAATTTGTGCTGCATGACGTTGAGGAGGATGAGAAGAGAGATATTTTATGTGGGCATAGCGAGAGGCTCGCAATAGCATTTGGTTTGTTGAACACGAGGCCAGGCACGCCGTTGCAGATAATGAAGAACCTTCGTGTATGTGGGGATTGCCACACTGTCACTAAATACATTTCGAAGATTACGCAGAGGGAATTCATAGTTAGAGATGCTAACCGTTTTCATCTGTTCAAGGATGGAACCTGCAGCTGTGGTGATTACTGGTGATGAATTTGTTTGTTTTTTTTTATTCATCTAAACTCATTTGGAGAGATTGAATCGGAGAATATCTAAATCATACAAAAACAATTTTAGAAGACATGAAAGACTCAAAAATGACTTACCAATTGATACATATTTTTTCCAGCTATGTCATTCATGTCTAGATTGTTAATGTCAGATAGATGAGCCTGGATCCTCTACAAAGCTTTGTAGGTTAAGCTTATTCCACAAAGCCTCAAACTACTGTCAGTTTATCAATGTATGATGAGCTTAAACCACATTGTTCAGGGGTATTTTTATCCGAAAAAGGAAATTTTGACAGGGATTGTAGGATGTTGGTTACTGCAGGTACATCTACAAGCAACCCACAAACCCTCTCTCGATCTACCGACCGCACCATTTGGCTCGAAAAAGAACTCGGCTCGCACTGGTGCATCTCTCTGTATTGTTTTTATTTTGGTTTTCCATGAAAGAAATTTTCTTTTCTTTCTCTCTATTTTTGAGCGTTCATGTTCATTGCATTTTTATTAGGGGTTTTATCATAGGGCCATGATATTATTTTACAAGTGGAGCCCACAGTTCAATGATCAAAACGTTCATGTGTTGGAACATAAAATAAGTAGAAAAGGAATTAGAGAAGAAAACAAAGAAGAAAATAAAGATGAAAGAGAGAAGAGAGTTGAGTTGCGCGGGACTGCGCAACTCATGTCTGTTGTGCGGGTCCGCACAACACATTATGGGTAAGAGATCCATTGCGCGCCGCGCAACAGGGGTGTTGTGCAGTGGAGTCCACAACACGAGAATCGAGACTCTATACTTGTGGAAGCCTATAAATACCCCTCCACCCCTTCATTTGAAGCACAGACAAGATCAGAGCCCCTGAAGAAAGATTTCTGATATTTCTGCAAGGTATTTGGAGAAGGAGAAGAAGAAGAAGATGGAGGCAAGATGGCCAAAGGCCTGTTGCGCTGGACAGCACAACAGGGGACAGTTGCACGGAAATGATCACATGTAGTTTATATGCTGCTGGATTTTTTGAATTCTTTGCAATCTTTTTGGGACTCAATCATTCCTTCATAAAAGTCATTATTCGAACAAGTGAAGTTGTTCAAATGTTCAGATCTGCACAACTCTTATCTCATGGGGATGATATCACAAGCCAGAAGGCTGCCGAAACTACCACTTGAATTATAATTGTTTTTTTTTACATGATTTGTACTTAATATTGTTACACTTTATATTGGAATCAAGGGATATGTAAGGACGTAAATGAATTCAGAATGAATTAAATATTTTGTGATGATTATTCTCTCATTCTTTCTTTGTTGTTATTGAATAAGATATTTCCCCAAATCAAATACATTCGTTTCTTGTTGAAACAAAATATCAACTCTATTGGGGACAATTTCTTTCTTATTCAATATATACTTAGAAACTATCAAAGGAACTTTTATCATTGGCGTCATGCAAACGCCAAAATGGCGACTCTCAACAGGAACATCCTCCCCTTCATCTCCAAGATGAAGTGTAAATTCATACAATTTTTATTGATATTGTATTGTTATTCTTTGCAAGGGAATTACAATTTCATTCAAACCGCATTGTCGGATATTTCTATATGAAAGGAAGCTTCACCATGGATGGCCCATGTACCAAAAATCACCCTGATTGAATGACCGGTGCTGCGTAATATCTTACCATTTCACTGGTTGAATGTGAACTGTTGCTGCATTTTCTCTTTGCCATTTTTTGTTGCCTACCTAATGAAGGCTTGTGTTTCTTCCAGCCTAAGGCATTTGTTGGTAATGGGCCATCCAAAACCGGGCCCATAATATCAACTGTTTGGATCACTGAATCTTGGACCACATTTGTATCCAATTGAGCAAACTTGGAATCTAATCGGCACCAGCCAACCTTTCTCCTGAGCATTGTCTCGTGAATGAATGGTGGGCCACTAGTTGAGGTTGGGTGGGTGCTATAGCTCAAAAATCACTGCAATCAGTCTCTCCTAGCTGTTACATGAGTTACTTGAATATGGATGATTAAGCAAAATCGAACAGAAAAAAATAAAAAAATCAGTTGTCTACATTTGAAGAGAGTATTTCAGTGATTGAATATTTGAATGGTCAGGTTTCTTAGATTGCAGTGATTCTTTGGCATGCAATGGATGGATCCCTACTAAACTTACCTGTAACTGCCTATAGGAAGTAACAACATACCCATTTGATCTCCAACACTGTAACTAAAGGTAAACCCTAAAATAGGATTGCTGAAATAATTGAATTTTGAGAAAATAGCTCCTCTAGAGCATTGCTCTCCTTGTGTAGAAATCAATGGACTAATGCATGTAAATTGGTCATGCGATACATAATCAGTGTTGGACAGAAGAAAAACCCCATAATCTTCTTCTATTTCATCTTTAATAATTATGAGATGACATTGTTCGTGTATGGATCTTTTATGCTAATTTTCCTAGTTGCATTTTGTTGGGAGAAGAGATCCATTCTCGACCACACAACAATATCAAAATTAAAAGAAAACAGAGAAAAGATGCAAACCAAAACATATTTATGTTGTTCACTTTCAGTACCTCCACGGATTCACACTGATCCACTGTGCTAAAAGGAAAATAATAATAATAATAATGAAGAAGCAACTCTCAATACAATGATGTCTCTCTCTCTCTCTCTCTCTCTCTCACACACACACACACACACACAATAGGTTATATATTACTGATGAGGACATCGTGCACACGCACGCCCGCACACCACCACCCCTACGCACGTACGTACGCAGAAGGAGGACCCTACCATCGATCTGGCTCGATGACGAAGTCCAGGGAGGGCCTCCTATCTAGAAGACAAGTTCTGGTTCAGAAAAGTGGCCCGATAGTCAAGAAAAGCCCACCATGGGATCTCATGATCGTGGCCCACTCGTCGGATTGGTTTTATATTTTAAGTTTTGCTTATTGTTATTATTTAGAACATCGTGAACGCTTTAGATTTCCTTGTTTGGTTTTTATTTTAGTTTACTTCATCGCCAAGTAATAGGTGTCGCACATGGTGCGAGTTTTTGGGTATAGGGTTCTCCCTATAAATAGGCACCCCTTGTAGTTCTTTTCATTCATTGAAGTTAATAAAAAATTTCTGCTTTATTTTTCTGCTCTCTTCGTGAGTTGTGGAAGAATTTAAAAGTGGGTGCGAAGCCCTCCCTTTTCGAAGGGCTAACTACCGTGGTGCGAAGCCACATCGATCCCAATTCACCCCCATCTTCCATCATCTTTTTTTCCATCTTCCCCCACCATCCGTACTTCGAATTTGTCCTTTTGTTGCATCAGATTTCTTCATTGAAGCAGGTTTCCAGATTTCGGCCCGCAGGCGAGCTGAAACTTCGGCGAAGCACCACGCACAAACCGTACATCGGATCGAGCTGAAATTTGAAGGTTTTGGAGTCCATCCCTGGCTGACCAGGGCCAAGGTGGCCTTTTTCTGAATAGTGGGCCCCACACACGTGCGGCCGGGATCACACGCACGTCCGTTTGGGCCATTGTTGTTGTCCACACGCGGGATCATCTTTTGGCTCAGGTTTTTATCCTCTTTTATCCTCTCATAGTCATTTTTTCATGAATCCTAACCCTATATTACATGATCCCTAATTGATTTGCCCCTTTTTATCACCTTAGGGTTCCTTGAATTGAAATTAGGGAATCCCTTGGATTAGGGACTGATTTTTATGCATGAGTAGTTGATTTTATTTCCCTTTGACATTGTTTGGTTTATAATTTTATTGGTCCAGTCCTAGCCTGTGTCGGCTTGGACCCGCATAGATTCCCCTTTAATTGAATGTTTGGATTTTCATGTGGGATGTTGAATTTGTGTGATTGTTTCTAAATTGGTGTGATCTAAGCCTGCAATCTTGCATATCATATTTAATTTTCCATGTCCTGCATCAAATTTGGTATCAGAGCCTAGGGTTCTTATAGGGGAATTCACCACATATTTAGGGTTTAGTTTGTTTGAGTCCTTCATGCATTCAGTCCATCATATATAGCTGAATTTTAGTAATAGTGTGTAGTCTCCTTCATATAGAGTCTCGTAGGGTCATTTAGTTTTTAGACGCATATAGTTGTCATAGCAGATCCTTAGGTTGAGCAAGTCAGTGTATGCCCACACGTACGGGTCGCGGCTTTGGTTTGCACCCCACACTAAACATGGAGCAACTACAAGAAACAGTGGCCAAGTTAGCCTAGCAAGTTGAGTCCTTGAATAAGCATTTGGAACAACACATAGATAAACGTCTTGAAGAAATAGAGACCTCCTTCAGGGCAAACCCCACCACTGGGGAGGATGCCCAATCTCAGGCAGTTGGTCGGGAGGTTAGACCAAGGAATGGAGGCGGCCAAGGAGCTGGTCATGGGCGCGTACCTGTGCACCCACCCCGTGAGGGACATCATGATCAATATGACCCAGATGCACAACTCCTCAAGGGAGTTAGGGTAGATGCTCCTACTTTTGATGGTCACTTGGACCCTAAAGCTTTTTTAGATTGGTTGGTGGATATGGACCACTATTTTGAGTGGTATGATATGTCGGATGCTCGACGAGTCCGATTCGCCAAGATGAAGCTTGTGGGTCAAGCAAAGAGGTTTTGAGCGACGGGTGAGCGAAAAAAAGAAAGAGCGAGGGAACTTCCAATAGTCCATTGGGGAGAAATGAAAGAAACGTTGAAAGAGAAGTACCTCCCTTTCTCTTATCGCATGCGGTTGATTGAGGAGTGGCAGTCTCTTCGACAGGGTTCCATGAGTGTTGCTGACTATATTGAGAAATTCGAAAAGTACTCGACCCGCTGTGAGGTTGATGAGGACCTCGTACTCACCCTTGCTCGTTTTAAAACGCGCCTCCGTCCTGACATTAAGAGAGAATTGCTCGCCAAAGGCATAGACACTATCGAACAATTATACCAAGTAGTGTTAGATGTCGAGCAATACCTTAAAGCATTTGTGGGAAGGCGGTTTGACTTTCGCGAATCCAGTACTAAGGCCAACCCCTCTGGGGCTAAACCTAACACGGGATTCCAAAACAAACCTTCCCCTAATGTTCAGCCCAAACGTAAGGATGATAAGGGTAAAGAGATTGTCGGGTCTAGTTCACGTGGAAGTGGGGCCACTAGGTGTTTTAGGTATCAGGGGTTTGGTCACTTTGCTCACCAGTGCGGCACGAGAGAGGGCACCAAAGTACTCCTTATTGATGGGCAAGTAGAAATAGTGCCCCCAGAGAGTGATAGTGAGGAGGAATATGAGCCAGTCGGAACCCCTAGTGATGAGGAAGAGGGAGCACAAGAGTCTATGACCCTCGCAATTGTGTGTTGCGCCTTGGCTCAAGCCAAGAACACTGATGACTAGCGCCGCAACACGAACTTCTACACTTATGCAAAATGTGGGGAAAAGAGCTGTAAGTAGATCGTGGATAGTGGTAGTTGTGCCAACGTGGCACCGACTAGCACTGTGAGTCGTTTGGGCTTGAAGCTGGAAGCCCATCCTCAGCCCTATAGAGTCTCCTGGGTTGATGAAACATCCATTCCAGTCTCGCACCGCTGTCTTGTCCCTATTCAGTTCGGATCTTATAAAGACACAATTTGGTGTGATGTTGTTCCTATGGATGTGGGCCATGTCATTCTGGGTAGGCCGTGGCTCTATGACAGGGATGTTACCATATTTGTTCGTTCAAATGTGTGTACATTCTGGTTTGAGGGCAAGAAGGTCAAGCTAAATCCTCTACCACCCAAGAATATAACTGGAAAAGAGTTCACCACATAGAGTGGTGTGAGCGGCCCAAAGAAGTGAAGGAGTCGAAGTCCAAGTCCAAACCACTCCATATTTTGAATGCCAAAGACTTTGAGTGAGAGACGGAGGCGGACTCGATGATATTCGCCCTTGTGGCTAGGGAGAGTGTACCAGATACTAGCGTAGAATTATCCACTGAGGCCATTCAGGTAGTACATGAGTTTCGTGATGTTTTTCCTGATGATTTACCGAATGAGCTTCCCTCTATGAGGGATATACAGCATGCCATTGATTTAATTCCTGGGGCAACTCTACCAAACCTCCCACATTACAGAATGAACCCGAAGGAGCACGCTGAGTTGAAGAGGCAGATTGATGAACTCCTAGAGAAGGGTTTCATTCGAGAGAGCATGAGTCTGTGTGCCGTGCCCGCCCTTCTTACACCTAAGAAGGATGGCACATGGAGGATGTGTGTTGATAGTAGGGCCATCAACAAAATTACAATCAAGTATCGATTTCCCATACCGCGTCTTGATGACATGCTAGATATGATGGCTAATGCTACTATCTTCTCAAAGATCGACCTCAAAAGTGGGTATCACCAAATCCGTATACGCCCTGGTGATGAGTGGAAGACGGCCTTCAAGACGAAGGATGGGCTATATGAGTGGCTAGTTATGCCTTTTGGGTTAACTAATGCCCCAAGCACTTTCATGCGTGTGATGACCCAAGTGTTGAGACCCTTCATGGGGAAGTTTCTGGTCGTATACTTTGATGATATCTTGATTTATAGCATGACTAAGGAGCAACACCTCAACCATTTGAGGCAGGTTTGTGGGATCCTTAGGGCCGAGAAGTTGTACGCCAACCTAAAGAAGTGCGCGTTCTTGTCTAGTAGTGTGATCTTCTTAGGTTTTATTGTGTCAGCTGAGGGCGTATCGGCGGATCCCGAGAAGGTCAAGGCCATCATTAATTTGCCTGAACCCCGCAATATTCATGAGGTGCGCAGCTTTCATGGCTTAGCCACCTTTTATAGGCGGTTCATTCGAGGCTTCAGTTCCATTGTGGCTCCCATCACGGACTGCATAAAAAAGGGAGAGTTTCAATGGACAAAGTCCGCCTCGAAGGCCTTCAAGGAGATAAAGGTCAAGATGACCGAAGCTCCAGTTACGCGACTTCCAGATTTTTCAAAAGCTTTTGAAGTCGCTTGTGACGCGTCAGGAGTCGGCATAGGGGGAGTACTTAGCCAGGAAGGGCACCCTGTCGCCTTTTTTAGTGAGAAACTGAATGAGGCGAAGCAAAGATATTCCACCTATGACAAGGAATTCTACGCGGTAGTGCAATCACTACGCCATTGACGACATTACCTATTACCGCAAGAATTCGTCTTGTTCTCAGATCACGAGGCCTTAAAATACTTAAACTCTCAAAAGAAATTAAGCCCCAGGCACGCTAAGTGGATTTAATTCCTTTAAGAGTACACTTTTGTGCTTAAGCACAAGGCCGGTGTAGAGAATAAACCTGCCGACGCGTTGAGTCGTCGAGTCGCATTACTCAACTCCATGAACGTTGAAGTTACGGGCCTTGAGCGCATCAAAGAAGAGTATTCTGAGTGTCCAGATTTTGGAATTGTGTATACGTCTTTATTAGAGAGTCCATCAGGAGCTAACATTGAGTATTTGATTTTGGACGAATATTTGTTTAGGAGTGACCGCTTGTGCATACCACGCACCTCCCTTGGCGATTTTCTTGTCTGGGAGTTACATTCAGGAGGGGTTGTAGGTCATTTCGGTCGTGACAAGACCATTGCCCTAGTGGAGGATAGATTTCATTGGCCAAGCCTCAAGCGGGACGTGGTCAAAATTATAGGGCAATGTCGTACTTGTCAACTGGCAAAGCAAAGGAAACAGAATACAGGATTATATACACCTTTGCCAGTCCCATTCATCCCTTGGCAGGACATCAGTATGGACTTCATGCTTGGACTTCCAAAGACTATTCGAAAGCATGACTCCAAATTCGTTGTCGTGGACCGTTTCTCTAAAATGGCCCACTTCATTCCTTGTTCTAAGACCTCCGACGCCTCTCATGTTGCCAAGCTATTCTTTAGTGAGGTTGTCAAACTGCATGGGTTACCAAAAACCATAGTGTCTGGCCGTGATGTGAGATTTATGAGTTACTTTTGGAAGACACTATGACACATGATGAATACTAGGCTCCAGTTTTCTTCTGCTTACCACCCTCAGACCGATGGCCAGACTGAGGTGGTTAATAGGAGCCTAGGGAGTTTACTTCGATGTTTAGTGGGGGAGCATACCAGGACATGGGACGCCGTACTACCCATAGCCGAGTTTGCATACAATAGTTCTGTCAATAGGTCCACCAGTCTAAGTCCTTTTGAAGTCGTTCGGTTATAAGCCTGGAAACCTATTGATCTTATCCCCATGTCATTGTCTCATAGGCCATCAGAGTCTGCAGAGTCTTTTGCGCATCACATACATTCATTGCATCAAGAAATCAGGCGAAAGATCACTACTAGTAATGAGCATTACAAACTTTCTGCAGACCTAAATAGACGTTTCAAAGAGTTCAATATTGGGGACTCTGTGATGGTCCGTATCAGGCCCGAGCGGTACCCTCCAGGGGCCATTCGTAAGTTACAAGCGCGTAGCGCTGGGCCCTTCAAAATTATAAAGCGAAACGGTCTCAATGCGTATGAGGTAGATCTTCCACTTTCCATGGGAATTAGTTCCACATTCAACGTGGAGGATCTAGTTGCTTTTCAGAGACCCACTGATACTTTGTCCAGCCCTTCGCCCACCCATCCTGATGTCCCAACCTTACCCTTTGATCCATGGCCTCTAACCGACCTTTCATCCCAGCCTCTGCCTTCCATACCTAGCCTTCACACACCCAGAGAGGAAATAGAGGATATCTTGGACCATGAGATAATTTCCACGTCGGATGGCGGGTTTCAGAAATACCTAGTTAAATGGAAGTCACGCCCAACTTCGGACAGCACGTGGCTCACTGAGGAGGAGCTTCAGAGACTTGATCCAGACATCCTAGAGCGGTTCAGGAGTTTTATTTCGCTAGTGGCGAAATCTTCGCAGCCGGAGAGAGTTGATGAGGACATCGTGCACACGCACGCCCGCACACCACCACCCCTACGCACGTACGTACGCAGAAGGAGGACCCCACCATCGATCTGGCTCGATGACGACGTCCAGGGAGGGCCTCCTATCTAGAAGACAAGTTCTGGTTCAGAAAAGTGGCCCGATAGTCAAGAAAAACCCACCATGGGATCTCATGATCGTGGCCCACTCGTCGGATTGGTTTTATATTTTAAGTTTTGCTTATTGTTATTATTTAGAACATCGTGAACGCTTTAGATTTCCTTGTTTGGTTTTTATTTTAGTTTACTTCATCGCCAAGTAATAGGTGTCGCACATGGTGCGAGTTTTTGGGTATAGGGTTCTCCCTATAAATAGGCACCCTTTGTAGTTCTTTTCATTCATTGAAGTTAATAAAAAATTCCTGCTTTATTTTTCTGCTCTCTTCGTGAGTTGTGGAAGAATTCAAAAGTGGGTGCGAAGCCCTCCCTTTTCGAAGGGCTAACTACCGTGGTGCGAAGCCACATCGATCCCAATTCACCCCCATCTTCCATCATCTTTTTTTTCCATCTTCCCCCACCATCCGTACTTTGAATTTGTCCTTTTTTTGCATTAGATTTCTTCATTGAAGCAGGTTTCCAGATTTCGGCTGAAACTTCGGCGGAGCACCACGTACAAACCGTACATCGGATCGAGCTGAAATTTGAAGGTTTTGGAGTCCATCCCTGGCTGACCAGGGCCAAGGTGGCCTTTTTCTGAATAGTGGGCCCCACACACGTGCGGCCGGGATCACACGCACGTCCGTTTGGGCCATTGTTGTTGTCCACACGCGGGATCATCTTTTGGCTCAGGTTTTTATCCTCTTTTATCCTCTCATAGTCATTTTTTCATGAATTCTAACCCTATATTACATGATCCCTAATTGATTTGCCCCTTTTTATCACCTTAGGGTTCCTTGAATTGAAATTAGGGAATCCCTTGGATTAGGGACTGATTTTTATGCATGAGTAGTTGATTTTATTTCCCTTTGACATTGTTTGGTTTATAATTTTATTGGTCCAGTCCTAGCCTGTGTCGGCTTGGACCCGCATAGATTCCCCTTTAATTGAATGTTTGGATTTTCATGTGGGATGTTAAATTTGTGTGATTGTTTCTAAATTGGTGTGATCTAAGCCTGCAATCTTGCATATCATATTTAATTTTCCATGTCCTGCATCAATTACCCCATACGAACTAGAGTTTACATAAAACTTCATGTGAAATTACAAAATTGCCTTCCGTGAAAGTGCTAACTGGATGAACAATTCATCTATGATGGTCTGGCTTCACAAAGCTTAACACATTAAAGAATATATGTTTGGCTTGATTATGCGTAGGCTGCATTACTGAATTTGGATTCTCAATTTAAAAGAATTGCACATTATTGTGGGAAATAAACAATGTGGACTAGTTCCACCATATTCACAATGAAGGATCAGCCCAAAGATAGCTGTTCAGATCGTTTCTTGTCCAACTCAAAAAAAAAACATGTCTAGGGGCTTGTCTTTGTTTTGAGTTAAGATGGTTCTGCCCCTATTCTGATCATTTTCTCTACATTCATTTGAGTTATTGCAATTCAGTCATCTTAATGGGGCAGGGGCTTCGGTGGATCCCACACTGTGGGGCCCACCGTCATGTATGTCCCTTACATTCACAACGTCAGTCTGTTTTGACAACTCATTTTAGGGCATGGTCTCAAAAAATGAAGCAGATACAAATCTCAGGTGGACCACACCACAGGAAACTGTGGTGATTGACCATTAAAAACTTGTTGTGGGCCACAAGTTTTGGATCAAGCTGATATTTGTGTGGTACCTTCATCCAGGTCTTTGTGACCTTATCAACAGGTTGGATAGCAAATAAACATTCTGGTGGCTCCCAATTTTTTTTAATTGTGGCCATTCAATCACCTCTGTTTCCTGTGGTGTGGTCCATCGAAGATTTAGATGTGCTTCATTTTTAGGATTATGCCCTAAAATGATCTGTCAAAACGAAGGGACGGCATGGATGTAAGGAACATACATCACAGTGGGCCCCACAATCAAGGATCCTCTTACCTTAGTCCGGCAATTGACCGGAGCGGCGCCCATCTTAATGGAACCAGAATTGTTTTAGCGGGGATGATATTGAACAATGGTTTCCATTCTATGTTGTATTTTCTTGGATTTTGTGAGGTTGCCTAAAACAAATATGGTATCCTTTTTCTATGCACGTTCTATGCTCAAATTCAGTTTCTACCAAGTACGGATTCTGTTAAACTAAAGTTTAGAAAGAAAAAAAAAGGGTCAATCAAAATAAAGTAGATTTTCCATGACTTTCATATATATATATATATATAGAGAGAGAGAGAGAGAGAGAGAGTTTTTAAAAACTCAAAAGCTGGGCTCCATTCAATACGCATTTGACTGGGTGGATGGGTGGGTCAGGTAGACTCGAAGTCAAAGCCTCGACCAAGTCTTTATAGGACTGGACGAGTTATTTAATCATCATTGTCATCAGCAAAGCATTTTTTTTCTAATTAATAACGGTCAGTTAGATGAATCTTGTTCTGCCGTTCCATTCAATCAACGGACAAACCTTAAGTGATATCATAAGTCATTAAGTCTTTTCTTACTACCTCCATTCACATCATCTGAGCCTTGCTTTTGTCCTTCTAGAGCCTTCATCTTGTACCAAATCACTCCTAACCGAAATGGCTCTTAGTCTTCGTTGGGGGGACTAGCTCTGGGTTCCCTTTGGGATTGGATATATATAAGGAAGGGTTAGGTTTTTGTGGTGGTATAGGTATGATACACCACTATCCTATGAATTTTTATATACTCTTATGTAATATGATAAAAGTCCGTTAAATAACCTCATTCATGCATATATTTATGATCCAATCATTTTATTGTGTAGGCCATTCATCATGGATTCAAATCCCATACTGATCAAGTAGTGGACCATTAAATCATCATCAAGTATGATAAAAATAATTTTAATGGTTAAAACAAAACTGTAACGGTTGAAAACCTTTGTAGAGCTGATTAAAACCTTTTAAGTACGAAGCCCAGTGGAAAAATCACTTGATTAGTCCTTGATCTAATTAGATCTTAGCCATGGAAAAGTCTTTAAGTAAACTTAGTGATCTCATGCTGGCCCGCGCAAGAATCAATGAATTCTAGTGTATGTAACTAGCATCATTTACTTTCAATAGCCTTTGGTGAAGCCTTTTAAAATGACCCAAAGCTGCCCAATGAAGATCATGACCCTTACACGTCCTTGAGTCTAATGATTGATAATCTTTTATGCAACATCAAATCCTGAATCGTATATATCGTAGTCCAGGCAATAGGCTTCTAGACTATTAGCTTGAACTCGATCTTTCGGTGCAAGTGTCCAAAGGTCTAATAACAGGATCCCATGTGCATGACACACTTGCACTCCCGTGTAAGGTAAAGATAAAGGTATAACGCATAGTAAGTCGGCTCTTGATGGTGGAAACAGTCCATTCTAACCCAAATAAGGCCCCTCATACATGTAATCATATGTTCATAGATGCGTCCTAAGTATTTGTGATGGTTATGATACGTCAAGGTACTAAAATTCATAAACTACAACTCTTTCCGGTCAATCACCACTATGTTTAATCTTACTTTCTCAAGGACTACAAGGAAGTCTTTTCTCACATAACCCATGTTATAATAAGTAACATGGCTACATCAACAACCTAAGTAAGGTAGGGTTGTCAGTCTTTTGTATGGGTTAGATAATCACATTAAGGGTCCTACTACAAGAAACAAGGGCCCATACGAAGGAAGTCATGGCACATGGCAAGAATTATCATATCACATGGAAATGAAAAACCATCATCAAAATCAGTCGTAGCAAACCCCCAAGATGATCTGGCCTGATTAGGAGGCTACAGGAGTCTGTTTGCAATGAAACGAACTCCCATGCACGCACTAGTATGCCATCTAAATCTTCAACGAAGTGGATCGCTTGTTAGGGTTACGATCGCCACAAGTGGGGCTCGCATCTACAATGGGAAGCAGTGTAGAAAAGGCACATGGCAAAATCATTGGAATAAGATTTGAAAACAAGTCATTGTGAAACACTCGCAATGGACCCCACAATGACTTAGCCTGATCAAGGAGCTACGGGAGTCCAATTGAGATGAAACGAACTCCCATGTATGCACAAGGTAACCCTTTATGAATTTGATGGAGTGGATCGTCCAATAGAGCCATGATCAATCCCGGTGAGGCCCACTTTTGAAATGAGCAGCAACATGCATGTGGCACACATGGAAAATATTAAAAAAGTGTGAGAATGCATGGATACCTTGCGAGTATGGAGAAGAAGTGGTAACGACTTAAAAGTAGCAGCAAAATCCAAGCAAAATGAGGGTGGAATGGTGGTGTAGGAAAGAAAAACAAAGAGAAAAAGATACTATGTGGTCATGGGGCCCAACATTATTGTATCTCTAAAATAATGTTGTAATGTCTTCGATTTTTACTGTCTTGAATTTCCAAAAATTCTTGAATTTTTTAAAATGTAATTAACTTATATTATCATTTACTGACCATTAGTACTCAATGTTAGTTTATACACAGGTGATACCAGTAAATAATTGCACAAGTCCGATTAATCAACCATAGGAAGCCAACGAATCCGCCCAATCACTTAAAACACCGAATTTAACCACATGATTTACTTACACATAGCCTAAATCTAATCGATCTACCACTGATTAATCAAGACAATTGTAACTAAATTAAAAGATCTACTCGAAGCTGAGTTAGATTGGGCCCGGATCTTGACTAATAGACCAGATCAACCCCGTTATTGTTTTAGCCTAAAACCAACAGTTTAGAGTAATCATAACCAAATCTCCACTTTCACTAGTTATAAATAGGTCACGCTATGAACATAGTTAATCCAAACCCTAATCATTTTCCATAAGAAATCTCAATACCTAATTCATTCTAGAAATGCCCCGATTTTTTGAATAAGCTCTAGACTGTTCATCAGTGGGCCACTAGTTCCAAAACTATAGAATAATGTCCGTCTTACTGGGCTCGACGTCCATCGTGGGAGTCGGACCTGTGTAGTGTTTAGAACCGCTCAACTTGAGCCGAAAGATGAGTGCATGAGAAGTGCAAATACCCTAAAGGAAGAAGCTGAAACTTAAGTGAATTGGGTCATCCACTCTTATGCAAAGTTAAGGATTTCGAATCGTAAGTTTACGACCAAACTTCACATGTGGAGTAAGGATATTTTCATGCTCATATCCGTATAGCCGCGGCCCCGATCGACCATTGCTGACCGTTGAATAGACTTCTAATCATATTTGTCGATCGGCGCATCCAAATGGCGGGCTGATCATATCCATATGTAGATCATCGTTAAGGCTAACTATCCTATGATGTATATCAATATATACGCCCTATAGTGGGCCCTAGAGGTTAGAAAGACTCTCCCATTGGGCTAGTATAGTAAAAACTTAGCCCTTGGGGCCATTTACACCAAATCTAGCACTATATAAGGGCTTCTTTTAGGCACCCCCTTCTCCCACACGAATTTCAACAAGAAAAAAAGGGAGAAAGGGATAAGAGAAAGAGAAGAAAAGAGGAGAAAGAGGAGAAAAGAGGAGAAAGAGAGAGGGAGAGCTTGGAAGCATGAGAGTTTGTGCACCTTCACCCTCTCATCTCCTCTATAGCAACATTGTCATTCATTGGTGTCGATTCGGCGACGATTGAAGGTAAGTATTGAATTATGTTTGTAGGTTTAGGTCTTGTGTTTAATTCCTTCTAATTCTTACAAGCTTGTATGCTTATTTAGAAATTTCAATGATGATTTCCTAACACCTTAACCCTACGAGCGCCGTGAATCGAGCAGTTCGTCACAAGGTGTGGAATATTATCCTTAGGTGACAAATTACCAATTCTAAGATGAACTTAATGATTTTGGATGCTAGATTGATATACATGTGTAGATTTTAGGAGATTCTATCTAGGAACCTATTTGATGTGTATGCTTAACATGCATGCAAAGATAAATTGAAGTTTGATCAATTTGAAATGGTGTTTAGGTCTGAAAATTTTGTTGCATGTTCACCCTTGCATTTGATTTCCAGTATGATTTTCTATACTTTTGTATGTCTGTATTTCTTGCATTGCGAATGACATGAAATTTTTTTCTCTTAGAAAAAAATCTAATTCCATGTACATGCGTGTCTAATTTTTGCTGCTAGGGGTAGTTTGCATTCATTTTGATATTCTGAAAATTATGTCTTGACTGCTTATGGGTTATATTTTATGAATATTTGATGAGAAATCGTGACTATCTTAATATGTTAAAAATTGAAGTCATTTTGTCTCAGTTGGTCATGAACCTATAAATTATGAGGGCAGCCTCATCGGTTGAGCCATCCCAAGACTAGACTGAGAAATTTGGGCGAACTCGTATGTATGACAGTAGTGAAACTACATGGGTTGCTTTCACCCGATGTCGTGCGATACGTGCTCGCCTAAGTTTAGACGGTTAGGTCCACCAACTGACCAACCTTGTTTGTTAACCATGTTTGCTCACGCGTGTTTGAGAACACCCATCGCCCACTGACGCCCACTGACAACAGTTAGAATTTGATCAACAGTCTCGTGAGTCGGGCATGGTGGAATGAGACACTATGTCCGAGCTATCAGCCTACGCTAGGGTGACGAGCCTCTGCATAGTGACCGCGAGTGATCTCGCTTCCCAGCACTCCCCACATGCTTGCAATCGGGGGGTGGAGACGTCGATGGGATCAAGGATTGCGAGGTCTTGGCCTCGCACGTTGAGGGGTCTTGGACTCGCACATGGATGAGGGTATTGATATCGTCGGGGTGTACCAGTTTTTCCAACATACTGGATGAACGAAATTAACTAAATACTCGGCTAACATTATCCATACATCGCATTAGCTAGGATTTGGGGACTTGACAGTTGAGATTGCAATGAGGGAGTGTTGGTCATGTGCGACCGTGAGACAAAGTCACTCGAGGGAGTGTTGTGGGTAAGGTCATGCATCATACCATAATTCAAGCATACACATTTAACAAGATTAGTTAGAGATGTGTGAATTTATACTTTTCATTAAATTCATCCTGGAATTGTTATTTGATATAACTTATGGCTAATGACACCCACTAAGTTAGCTACTCACTCCCACTCTGGGACAATGTTTTAAAACACCAACCAGACCCTTTACTAGATGCAGGTGAGGCGGAGCTCGACGAGCCGAGCGGGGTGGGGATGGATAAGGAAGAGAAGCTTCCTTGCTTCCAGACTTTCGGTGGATCCTTTTGGTTCGAGTTCGGGCTACCACGGGGTATGGGTCAGGGCTTTAGTCACTTTGGGTCATATATGGGTGGGACTAGTTCCCTATTTAAATGATTTGGGATTTGTGGTTTGGATATTTTTATATTTAGTGACACTTGATACTGCTTTATGACTTACTTATACTTCATGTCTTGCTAAACTCTCCATTGTTTATGAGATCATCGAAATGTAATTAAAATTTGAAGCTCATTAGGGCACCTGTGGCACCTATGAATTTGGGAGCTGAGTTCCTATACAGCCCCTGAAAACCTGAGGTGTTACAAATGTACAAATAAATACTAGGTTCGCCAAGAAATTTAATTTTACTTCAACATAAATTTTCATTGCTCTTAAAGTAATTGAAATACTATCTGCACAAATGAAGTTTGAACATTAGATCGTATTGATGCGAGACATGTATTGGATAAACTTGATTTAGTGCATCTCTCTACACTTTCTGTTGACAGTTTTTCAATCTTCCTTTCTCTAAACCACTCTTAATTCTATGTATAACACAACAAATCTTATTTATTTTAATTTCATGATATTTTTCTCTAATTTCAACTCTTTTTCTTTTGACACAATAATTTTCTTTTGTACTTATCATGGGCTTCTTTTTTAACTTTAATGATTTCATCTCTTTGTTGTGCATTGTCAACTTCCAATTAGTTAGCTTGACCACCTATCTCATTATTTTGCTTTCAACGTGTGATGATGGTCATTTTTATTTTTATTTCAATATTTTTTGAAAATCTTGCAACATTCATTCCTAATATTTAGAAGCACATTCAAATCCTTCTTCAATTTTGTTCAAAATGTTTATAAGTGTATTCAAACACTTCAACATGTGATGATAAAGTTGTAAACCAAATTATTATAATGTTGGGATCAGAATGTCTTATGGTCATCATCTGAGCCACATCCACTACTTAATGATGAGAACAAAATTGAAGTAACTTCTCAGGTCTACCTCTTCCATATATATTTAGTTGGGATAGTTGTGAGGGTATGATTCATTACATTTAATGCGTTGTAACATAAAATACCCATGCATTTAAACTTTTTACAATTGCAAGCGATGGATTCATCCTTTAAATTCATAACAACCATGCGGGGACTATGATTTCTGTTATTCAAAACTTGATATTTTATTATTGTATTGGACTTAATTATCTTCTTCTTTTTCTTCTTCTTCTTCTTCTTCTTTTTCCAATTTGATAAAGACTATTGATAAACTATGCCTGAAATAATTTTAAAATGATTTATGTATATACACTATTTATATGCTTCAAGATATTAATATAAAATGACACAATTGGTGAACTTTGCGTCATTTTGAAATTGATATCTAATTCTGCATTCAATTTATCATTCACAAATTGTTCAAAATATTTCAAAAATTTGATAAAATTTTGGTTAGGATGTACGTATATCTTTAATGTCACGCCCCAAACTTGGAAACCGGGCTCACAAAATTTCCGATCGCCGAATCCGGCGCCGACAGCCTCCGTAGAACCCCATTCTCGGCTCCCAGCGCCCATTCGCCAGGTTCCGATCCTGGGATGCTACAAGGAGGATTTTCAACATCAGTTTGATTCGTAACACGCATAACCAAAGGCATAACCCACAAACAACAACCAAAAACTCCATCACATTTCCACTATAATAAAAAACTTTACAAGTACAATGAGCATAAGGGAAATACAATGATGATAGACCAAAAGCTCCAAAAAGATCAGCCACGCGCCCAAGCCTCAGCGCTGCTGCGATCCAACGTCACTTGCACGCAAGGGTCGTGCATAAGCTTATAGAAAGCTTAGAGGGTGGTGAAAGTGTATGCTCAAGGTGGTAATATAGTTATGCAGTATCAGAGTAATGCGGAACATGCTGATGAATGCCAAGAATCCCATTAGCCGTACCAAGGCCATGCGGTGCAAAGAATGATGTCGGCCATACCAAGGCCATGCAATGCGAAATGCAAGTCAAGCATACAAATCCTCATCTAAGTCCACATGTCAATGCGGCTTAAATCTGGAATATCACCGGGGTCTAGTACACTCCAAGCCAGATTGCCGCCCCATCGCGCGCAATAAGGTGAGTGGAAAAGACCTCACTATCTGCCTGCCAATATCGGGCTCGGCTCGTCAATAGCGAACCCATTCCTCGAGCTGGTCAGACTAGCAATGCTCCTACTCTCGGGCGGGTAAGGTCGCACCCCCTTTCAACCGACCACGACACGGTGGGAAGCGCAACGGCCGTCTGGTGATCGGCACTCGGCGCTCATGCATCCACTCGGTCTAGGCGTTGGAGCAATCTCCTGGTACCATAAGGGTTTAGGGACTTTCACCCGGGGATATCTATCGCACCCCATGTAGAACGATTTCGGTATCCAATCCTTCCAACCACGATACGTCCTATGGAGGCTACGGCCTGATGTCGCTAAGGCGTACGGTAACCATATCACACAATGCGAATGCATGAATCACACTATCCGGTCATGCAATCATGCGCGTATCGTACGCTCATGTAGGGCAACACCCTGTCGGGAGCCCCTAAACAATCGCCCGAAGGCATATGCTATGATCGGGCATTTCTCATATCAAGCATACGTATGATGCATATGATTATGAATCATGGAATTAAACATGTTATATGAGATGAATGATAATCATAACAAAGATGGGCCTAGACGGCCTACACATCAGACGTACGAGCCTAATAATGGGCCCTAGGGAAAGTCATAATGCGGACATTTAACCACACTATACTTGCAATGTGGACGTCAAACCACCATTGCTCCCAAGGCACGACTGTCATAAATATCATTACATGAATCATGTTGGGACTGCACATTGCAATGAACCTTAGGTATATCTCATTGGGCCTTCAATACATCAAATGGGCCATACCTCATGGGCCTTATATTCATTAAGTGGGCCACATTAATGGGCCTCATCAATGGGCCTTATGTTCATTGCAATGGGCTATAACCCGTGGGCCTTAGAGTGCATCAAATGGGCCTGCTCACATGGGCCTTATATGTATCAAATGGGCCTCGCCAATTGGGCCCCATACGTGCATCAAATGGGCCTACTCACATGGGCCTCATATGTATCAAATGGGCCTTACCAGTTGGGCCCCATACATGCATCAAATGGGCCTCAACCCATTAGCCTCATTGCATCTTAATGGGCCTCGACCCATGGGCCCCTAATACATTAAATGGGCCTCGACCCATGGACCTTACATAGACATCAAAGTGGGCCTCAATCCTAGCCCATAAGTGAACTGAAATGGGCCTCCCCCCCCACCTTTATATTATATATAATATAATATATAATATATATACATTACATATAATATTATATATAATATAATATTATATATGTATATATATATATATACACACACACGCACGCACCACACACGCACGCACCACACACGCACGCACCACACCATCCCAGGCCCACCGTCCGCCTGGACGGTAGCCATAAAACACATACATCATTGCTGGGCTCCATGTGGGGCCCACTGAAATGTTGATATGCCATCCAACCCGCTGATAAGGTCCCATGGGCCTAGATGAAGGGTTAAAACAAATTTCACCCAGATCCAAAACTTCTGTGGACCCCAAAAAGATTTCAAAGGTAGAGGTCTAATCCCACTGTTTCTTACGGTGTGGGCCACCTGAGTCTTGGATCTGGCTGATTTTTGGGATGGGCCCACGTCAGGGGATGGCCCACCCTATGAACGGTTTAGATGGTGTACAAACATCAAGGTGGGGCCCACAGCTACGGCCGTGGCCACTGCCTGTCCGTCCGCTGACCGCCCGGACGTGCGCTGGCGCTGCCTGCTGCAACGCTGACAACAGCAGCAGTAGCTGCTTTGTTCATTTATTTATTTATTTTATTTTTTTTCAGAAAATCCACAGATTTTGCAGGTGGGGTCCACATCCAGTGAATCCACACCGTCCAGCGTTCTTCCATGGCTCACCACGAGCAAAACAAGTCCAATATTGGACATATTCCAGTGTATAACCAATCAGGGAAGGTTTCAATGGTGAAAACCACCTTTTGGTATGGTATGGCCCGCCCGAAGGTCTGATTGATCACATCTTTTGGCTCAACGCCTAAAATAAACTTAGGAAAGGATTGGACGGCATGGATTTAATACATACATCAAGGTGGGATCCATATGAGTGGACCATTCCAAGCTTGGGGAAAAAAGCTTGTATTTGTGTTTCTTCCAACAGACGTCCAGCGTTCCTGGACGCTGGACTTTGCATATAGGTTGGAGGTGGGCCCTGCTTAGGTGGGCCACCAAGTGATGGATGGTGTGGGTGCTACACATATAAGATGGGCCCCACTTATAAATGGTTTGGATAAGGTACCTACCTCATGGTGGGGTCCATTCAAGTGGGCCACACAACCTCATCATCATAACAACGAAATAAAATAAAATAAAATAAAAATAAAATAAAATAAAAAGGGAGAGAGATAGAGAGTGAGACCGTGTGATGGAGGGACCCCGGCACTATGGGCCCTCCCTTGCACTAAATCATACATCAAGTGGGTCCCATTACATGTGGGGTCCATGGAATTGAAATCCAACGGTGGAGATCCTTTCTCCACTAAAATAGATGGTCTAGATGACCTTAAGCATACAAGGAAATAAACGTCATGATGGGGTCCATGGAGAATGGCCCCATCATGGAATGATCATGATGATCCAAGTGGGCCATCGGCCACATCTTAGGGTCCAAAGTGAGATCCAAACCATTGATCGGTTGGCCTCACTTGGCCCAACTTAAAAACATCAAAATCTACCCTATAACACACCCACCGCTTGATCTTCTTGCTCCCTTGGCTTCCTTAGCTCCTTGTGCTCCTCTTTGATGGAGGAAGATGAAAAATGGATGGTTGAGATGAGAGATGAAGGGGTAGGAAAGGTGGACCTCACAAATGAGATTTTCTCACCATGGGAGGACCATACGTATGAATTGCTTAAGGGAGAGTTGAAATGAGAGAGAGACTTGTAAGGGAGAGAGAGAGAGAGAGAGAATGATGGGTGATGGAGTGATGGATGGGAGAGAGGGATGGGTGTAAGAGACTTTATGACTTTTTTGGCAAAATATGTAAGAAAAGCATGGGTTGTGTAAGAGCTTTTTTGACTTTGGGGGTTGCTTGGGAAAGGGTGAAAGTTGATGTGTACTTGACATGATGGAATTAATGGGATTGATTGATTGATGTGACACCTTGTAGAGATTCTCTCGGAATTCGCACGCGCGGCGTTTCCTCGCACCGAACGCTGGCCCACATCTCCCAACCAGAGCATCGCATCAGCGTGCGAGTCGCGGCATCGGAACCGCGGCGACGACGCGGTCGCTAAGGTACGAGTCCTAGGTTGAGTCGACTCGGGTTGACGACACTAGAATCCAGGTCGCGTGCAATTACCGGTTAAAGGTCGAAGGTTGCCGGAATTCGACCGGGAAGACCGCGGAAGCCTATGGAAAGGTACGGTCTAGGATACGGGGCTTACATTTAATTCCTTATTCAAACTTTCGCAATATTATGTGCTGTTCATATCCACACAAAATATATTATTTCCATACACTAATGCTCACTTCTCTTTTTTATTGAATAATTGTTGCAACCATATATATATATGTTTCTTTTTTCACACTTGAAGAAATTCATATTCTTCATCAAAATCACATACATATTTGTTAAAATCATTGTTAAACGACGTAAAAGAACTAAATAAATGACTTAAGTGTTTGCACATGTTTTGAAACATATGCCATATACAAATACAGTGAACCACTCTTGATAACTCCATCTTCATCACATTTGATAGCCTTATCCTAATATATAAGAATTGTTTAAGGCTTTTTTACACATAATTCATGGTAGAAAGTTTTAAATAACAATATAAAAAGAATAGATGGTTTCATCGCAGATGAGTATAGAAAAAAAAATGTCAAATTATGATGATTAACACCAAAGAATGGTGCAAATGATCATTCATACTCATTTGTTTTATATGTCATGTTGAAATAAATCACCTCTCCAAAATGTTCATTATCTAAAATCATTCTTCTATCTGTTTAAAATATGTTGGTGATATGATTTTCAGTATAAAATTGAATAATGTGAAAGAACTTTGATTTTCAACTTGCTTTCTTTTGAAAATTTTCAATAAACATTCACCTACTAAATTTTTCATTATTTTCAACTTTTTTGTCCTTAAATAATTCTTGTAATCTATCAAATTGTGTCAAACATTCAATTGACCGCTAGCTTGTTTTGTCATGAAATCAAATGTTGCTTTTGGCTTTATTCTTGAACTATCACAATTATCAACTAATATTACTCAAGTAAATTTCTGTTGTAATTTTAACAAATGACATTCTCACGGAGATGTAAGAATATGATTATAATCAATCTTACTTTCAGTAACATGATATTTATCGTTAACTCCCAATCTAATTTTTATATGGACCTCATAACCCGTTCTTATTTCATCATGATGATTTTTCATATTGTCATTATGTTTATCAAATGAATGTTTAAATTTTGTAGAATAAACAACTTTTCTCATTTTTTTGTTTGTACTTATACTATTCTCTTAAACATAGAAACTAACTTCCAAAACTATTGTAGAAATCGTATGCATGTTTCTCTATTTCAAACTTTGTACTGATTTTTAGATTTGGTACCTTATCATCCACACCTAGATAATTCATTCCAATTTTCCCTCATAAGTCGATGTTTATATAATGTCATGATTGAGGCGTAGAATACGCTAAACTAGCATGCAAAATGTCATAAGACCTCTTTTTTTCATTGACTTATATTTTCAAAATAGTTGGTATGAGGCCCACCATAAAAAAAGCTACCTACAATATATAAAACCCATCATCTAACACAAAACACTTCAAAAGAATGCATGCTTGCTTAAAATAAATACGGAGAAACTTATTTTTATTGACATCTACTATCGCATACATCGATATGCAAAAAACCTATTTCATCCAACTAATTTTAATGCTAGAAAAAACCTAATCTTAAGGAATAGTCGATCTGAGCTCATCAGCAAAAGTTTATTAGAGATAATGACAAGCGGCTAAAAGGGATTCTTTCTACAAGACGACAAAGCCTACCTACTATTAAAAGGGATGCTCTTTAGAAGCATTAAGTATAATACCCAATATGCAATGTGCTTTTATCTTGAGGAAAACATTAAAAATGGAGAATTCGGGTCTTCTGCTTGTCACAAGCAAAAATTTTATATTTTCTCACATCATGATTGGTCTACATCATCCCTAAGGTTGTCAACAATGCTACATTAAATGCAGCATATGATAATGTAACCCAATCACATTGCAACAAACAAAAATTTCCTATTCATGACAAGAAGATATCCAAATTATAAAAGGGATGCTCTTCAAAGCCATTTCAATGTAGACTTCCATGTCAGTGCTTGCTAACCTGGCCCAATTCCTATTCCTTAGGAATAGACAATCCAAACTCATTAACAAAAGTTTAGGAGATGGATTGTTCCAGAGAGAGGCCATTGATAGAGCCCCTAATATGTAAGGAGAACAAGTTCCTTTACGCAGGTAAGCCACTGATATAACACACAGTGTGTAACGTGCTTTTATTGTGAGGAAGTGACGAAGCCTATAATGGGTCCTACTACTTAGAAATGGATTGGCTACTCCCCTGCCACCAGCAAATGGCTGGTGGTCGGTGCTTTGTGGGCCCCACTATGATGTATGTGTTTCATCCATGCTGTTAATCTATTTTTATAGATCATTTTAGGTATTAGACCAAAAATGAGGTGTATTCCAATCTCAAGTGGACCACATTACAGGAAACAGTGTTGAATGAACATCGACCATTAAAAACTTTTAAAAGTTTTGGATCAAGTTGATATTTGTTTTTTCCCTTCATCTAGGCCTGTATGACCTAATCAATAGATTGGATGTCAAATAAACAGGAGGATTTTAATGGTGGATATCCAATCACTATTGTTTTCCTGTGGTGTGGCCCACCTGAGATTTATATCCCTCTCATTTTTGGGATCAAGTCATAAAATTATCTTTAAAAATGGATGAACGGCATGGATGAAACAAACACATCATGGTGGGCCCACAGAGCTCCGACCACCAGCCACCGGGCTAGTGGCAGGGGGAATAGCCAATCCGTTTCCTGATTTTTGGGGTCCATTTGGACCTAAACTCACAGCCAAACCCATTGTTTGCTGTGTAAAAGTGGGGTCTACAATTATTTATTTATACTGCACTCCACCCTTTCTCATGTCACGTGGGCTCTCACGTGACCCACTGATCAGTGGACATCACGAGATCTGTTTCCTGAGTTGTACAAGTCAGCGCAATTGCATGAGAGCTTTTATACTCTGTCAGAGTTAAATAATCATACGTAGGCTCAGTGCCTTTGTACACATGACAGACGCATACAACAAATGAAACCGTTCAAATCGGGCGCACTATCATAGATTGTGCAAATCTCCAAAATAAGATAATGAGTAAGATGATCCAAACCATCGATACATGGACATTTCGTTGTCGAAACTGATCCATCCCACCGTGTCTGCCTGTCAGAACGGATCATCCATCGACCGGGATTATTATTGTTATTATTATTTTTGCCTTTTATCTTTTTTCTTGGTTTTGCTCGATGAACATTAGGACCCATTTTTAAGGAAGCGGATTGGCTAGTGTAACTAACACCAGTTATATAGCTGCTGTATCCACGTCAGCAAGTTTTGTAGATCTGATCATGAGGTATTTGTTATATCGACACTGTCATTTATTTTGCGAGCTCGTATTAGGGCTTGAGACAAAAAAAAATAAGTCAGATTTAAATATAAAGTGAACCACACTAAAAAAAAATAATGAGGGATTGAACGTCTACTATTGAAACCCTTTTTAGGGTTGCAGAAGTTTTGGATAAAAATGAATTATTTTTTTCCCTTTCATTCAAGTCTTTTTGACTTAATGAGCAGATTTGATGGAAAATAAAGGCCCTGCGAATTTTTTAACAGTGAAAATCATAGTCTCTATTTGTGGTGTGGTCCATATGATAGTTGGATATAATTCATTTTTTGGATGATGATCGAAAGGATCTTTAAAAATAGAGAACGGTGTAGATATAATAAATACATCACTGTGGGGGCACACGTAACTTTGATCTCCTTTGAACCGTTCGTACAACTCGAAGGTGGAGCGTCGGTGCTCGTCTTCGCACGACACGTACCTACATCAGCTATAGAGCTGGTGTGAGGTACACCAGCCAATCCGCTTCCCATTTTTAAACGGTTTAGATTGGGCAGATGCAAGCTACGTGTACAGTGTCGAGGTGTATGATGGGACTAGGATTTCCTGCTAAAACCTTTATGTGAAGTTCCTCGCTGGAAACCTAGGCTTGGGGCCCACCGTGATGTTTATGAGAAATCCATTCCGACCATCCGTTTTTTGAGTTCATTTTAGTACTTGGAATAAAAAATGAGCCGTATCCAATACTCAAGTAGGCTGAAAACGTGATGATTGAACGTCCACAGTAGACATATCGGTGGGCCACATAAGTTTTGAATTAGGGTAATATTTGTTTTGTCCGTTCATCCAACATCACTTTAGACTCTGGGGGGTTTCAACGGTAAGAATTTTCCTGCCTCCCTTTTTCCCTACCCATCACTTTAGGGAATGTTTGGGCAGTGGGATTAGAAGGGATTAGGTGGCATGGGATTCGTCCGGTCCCGTGCCAATTCCACTCCATGTTTGGGAAGAATGGGAACGCTTGGAATTACATTAAATGGAATTGCATTGGTCCGTTGCCAATTTCACTCAATGTTTAGCAAGTTGTGTAGATCCCACCATGATGTGCGGGCTATATCCACACCGTCCATCCATTTTTTGAGATTATTTTAAAGCATGGGCCAAAAAATAGGTAAATCTAAAGCTCAGGTGGACCCCACCATAGAAAGCAACATGGATTGAATACTTACCGTTGAAAACTTTTTTGGGGCCACATAAGTTTTGGATCTACCTCATTTTTAGGCCCATGCCATAAAATGAGGTTACAAAACAGATGAACGGTTTAGATATAATACGTGCGTTATTCTTAGTAATTTCAAATGATGGTGGGCATATTCATTCAATATACCACCGTATTATCAATAAAGCATGACATTAATTTTATCCCATGGTGTTAGGGGACAATACCTACCATGGGTAATAATTATGTTTTTTGAATCCCATCCCACCTAATCCCTTCTAATCCCACTGCCCAAACGGACCCAACTCTGGTAGGTTTCAACAGGGTGGATTTCTCACAAACATCACGGTGGCCCCACATGAAAACGGAGTGGCTACTCCCCTAACACTTGCCGGTGGCTGGTAGTTGGTGCTCTGTGAACCCACCATGATGTATGTGTTTCATCCATGCCGTTCATCCATTTTTGGATATCATTTTAGCTTGATACCAAAAATGAGAGGTATATAATCTCAGGTGGACCACACCACATGAAAACAATATTGATTGGATATTGACCATTAAAATTTTAAAATCCTCCTGAGGCCCACTGTACTGTTTATTTGACATCCAATCTGTTGATTAGGTCATACATAACCCGATGAAAGGATAAAAAAAAAAAAAAACAAAGATCAGCTTGATCCAAAACTTTTATGGCCCTCAAAAAGTTTTTAATGATCGACGTTCATTCAACACTATTTCCTGTAATGTGGTCCATTTGAGATTGGGATATACCTCATTTTTAGTCTTATACTATAAAATGATCTAGAAAAATAGATGGACGGAATGGATGAAACACATGCATCATGGTGAGGCCCACGGAACACCGACCATCACAGCCATTGGCCGGTGGCAAGGAGAGTGGCCAATCCGTTTCGGCCCCACATAGGTTTCAGCGCAGGAACTTCCTGCAAAGGCTTACGCAGGAAATCCGCGTACCGTAGGATGCGGTTCTGAATTCTGAAAATGGTACAGTGGTCCTGATTCGTTTGCGTATCTGCTCGATCCCTACACGACGTAGCTTCGTAACCTTCCCTGCATCCCTCTATATTCTTTTCTGTTTGTTGCAATGCACACGCATGCAAAGTACATGTACACGCGCATTCAATATCTACCGTACACTGCACGTATAAAGTGTTTAGGGTAATCACCTACAGGCCTCTTTTACTTCTACAGTCTTACCACCAGTACAAGTAAAGGTGGCTATCATTTATCAAATGGACGGTAGGAATGAAACGGTAGAATCTACCTAGATGGACAGTCTGGATTCATTGACTCATCCACGATCGGAACCGTTCATATTAATATCGGCCTCACAATGGATGCCTAATACTATTAAGGTCTCACTGATAGGATGATCGGTGGGTCCCACCATGGCCTGAAACTGAACGGCAGAGACAACATTTTCTAGTCAGCAATCAAGGCCCTCTAACTAGATGGGGAGAATGGATCAGTTGTTTTTTTTTTTCTTTTTTTTTTTTTTGTGACATCCACAACTGTCTCACCAGATTAATGGTTCTGATCATTGATGGTGGGTCCACGTTCTGTCTTAAGTGACACAAGTTTATTAATTTACAGTGAAAGTATGAGAAATGAATAGAAAACCTAATGATCTTTTATTCTTGTTCTGTTTGGATAAACATGAATAGCAAATAGTCTGCTGATGTACTAGATGAGTTCTGGTGTGACTAATAGTTCTTTAATCCAGACTGTTGATACAGTGGGGCCCATGGTAGATGGAGGTGTCCACAAGCACCTTTTAGATTAATGACTATCAATCTTTCATCGGTGGCTTACAGATGAACGGTTAAGATAAAGGTTACAGTAACGGGTTTGAAGAAAATGCCCCCATGGACGCGGATTGTGTACTACTCGGCCGGTCCCTAGCTAGGAACGGGCAGGGAATCTGAGGGGCCACCATGATGTATGGGTTTTATCCACACCGTCCATCCATTTTTTCATTTCATTTTAGGATACAATCCCAAAAATGAAATAGTTAAAAGGCTCAGTTGGACCACACCACAGAAGCAGCGGTGATAATAAAACCCAGCGTTGAGACCTTCCTAGGGTCCACCGTGATGTTTAATTACCACCCAATCTGTTCACAAGTTCACGTAGACTTGGATGAAGGTAAAACACAAACATCAGCTTGATCTAAAACTTCTTTAGCCCCCCGTGTGGTGTACCTGAGCTTTGGAAATGCCTTGTTTTTCGACTTGTGTCCTGCTAAAATGGATGGACGGTGTGGATAAAGCCCATACATGAGGGTGGCCCCTGCCTGTTCTAGCTAGGGCCGGGCGGAGGTAGTACCCAATCTGCGACGGGGACTCGATTTCGGTAATGACCTCCGGTGCGCGTCGGTGCTGTGGGCCCCATGTATGTGTTTTATGCATGCCATCCATCAAATTTCCTGAAATTTTAGAGCACTATCGCAGAAATGAGGCAGATCCAATTGTCAGATGGACCACACCACAGAAAACAGTGGTAATTGAATGCCAACCGTTGAAAACTTCCCGGGAGCCACGAAAGTGTTGGATAAGGCTGATATTTGTGTTTTACCTTCATCCATGTCCGTGTCACCTAATCAAACAGTTTAGATGGCAGATAAACATTACAATGGACTCTAATTTTATTTTATTTTTCTTTTATTGGTGGCCGTTCAATCACCACTCTTTCCGGGAAGTAACTCATTTTTGGGTTCATGCACTTAAATGAGCTGGAAAAATGGATGGACGGCCTGGATAAAACACATAGATTATGGTAGGCCCACAGCACCGAAATCTGGGTACTGTAGTGGTCACTGCCAAACTGTAGGGACCGGAACTTTCAAGACCGAGGATTCTGAGAATATCTGGCATACGTATTGAGATGCACTATATCAACAGTCCAGATAAATGGATAGCGGGACCCGATTCTGCGGGTATTGGGCTGTATCGGGACCCTGTCAGTTATGGAGAAGCCCTGATTCGTGACAAGTCGACCTGAAGGTACGGTCCTGATGCATCAGAACATGGATGGTGTCCTGATGCACTTTGATTTGTATTCCGTTTACCTGGGCCGTTCATTTTAAGGAAACTATTACAGATGGGGGGATTGTCTGTGCCTCCGGCCACAGGAAGTTCCTTTGGTCGGAAGCGACTTGGGGCCCACAGACACACCGGTGATAAATCCATTCTGTCCATTAGTTTCTCAACCTCCCAATAGGACAGGAATCCAAAAAATCGGCCAGATTAAAATCTCATGTGGGCCACACGACTGGAAAAAGTGAGAATGGAAATGTCAACCGTTGAAAACTTCCTGAACCCCACCATGATGCTTATATGCCAAGCAAACCGTTCATAATGTTATTAATAGTGGGATGAAATATGGGTATAAATATTATCATGATTCAAAACTTCTATGGCCCACACCAAGTTTCGTATAAGTAGCCGTTCAATCTAGGCTGTTTCACGTCGTGTGGCCCATATGAGTTTTGCATTTGATTGATTTTTGGGGTTCTGTCCTACTGTGAGGTTGAGAAACTAATGGACAGAGTAGGGATTTCTCACGAGTATCCTGTGGCAGGGGGCACACACCGGATTTTCAGGGATGCGGAATGCGTACCGAGTAACTCAGTAAGCTATAGCGTACTGCGTAAGCTCTGTGGGGCCCACAGTTATGTATGTATAATATCCACGCCGTCCATACGTTTTATCAGATCATTTTATGTTTATGTTATGAAAAAGAACCATATCCATAGCTCAAATGGACCACACCAAATGAAATAGGATAACGACGTTCCACCATTGAAACCTTCCTAGGACCCACAATGTTGTTTATTTGTCATCCAACCTGATCATAAGGTCTCACAGACAAGGATGAAGGGAAAATATAAATATCAGTGTAATCCAAACCTTCTGTGGCCTAAGAAGTTTTCAATGGTCGGTGTTTAATTACCACTATTTCCTTTGATGTTGTCCACTTTAGTTTTGAATATGCTTTAATTTTGTGCTCATGCCATAAAATAAGAGGGTAAGACGAATGGACAGCGTGGATAAGAGACATACATTACGGTGGACCCCACAGAGTTTACTCAGTTGGTGGGATCTTCAGCCGGACAATTGCCGTGCCTTTTCTTTAACTGCAACTGGTTATGCCTCCGATCAAAGGGTTGGAAATTTCTGATCTTGGAAAATTTTGTTAAATCCACCATCCATTCTAGGGTCTATCAGAGGTACGGTCTGGATCATCTGACATTGTCTATACATACTATTTACGCTGTGATGCATCGGATTTGGTAATTCCTGGAAGTGGATTGGCTGGTGTACCACACGCCACGGACCTGGCTGGTGTGGGTACGTGTCGTGCAGAGACGAGCGCGGACGGCGGACGCACGATTCAAAGGAGATCAAAGTTACATGGGCCTCGCAATGATGTATTTAGTATATCCACACCGTTCATCCATTTGGCAAGATAATTTTAAACCATGATATCAAAAATAGTCAGATCAAAATCTCAAGAGGACCACATCATAAATAGCAGTGGGACAATAATTCTGACACTTAAAACATTTATAGGGCCCACCGTATCATTTACTTTCCAACTATCTGTTCATAAGGTCACACAAACCTTGATGAAGAGAAAAAACAAATATCATATTGATCCGATACTTTTGTGACTCAGAAGAGTTTTGTAATGCTCCAAAAATCGACACTCGAGTATATAAATCTTGATCCCGGGTATCAGGTTTAACCAAATGAAAATACACGTGTAGCCTCATTCAAAGTCAAATTCATTTCACACACAAGCAATCAAAGTAATACGATTTAAATTAGCGGATCAAATAATAGGTAAAGATAATAAAAATTAATGAATATAAGGCTAACAATCATGATACAATTAAAAGTGGTATTCACCTAAATAAGGATTATACAAACCACAATATACATACCCAAGACGATTAAAATGTAAAGTTTTTAGTTTTTGTCTTATCTTCCAAAACAATTCCAAAGATAGAGAAATTTACGACTGTGGAGCCCACCTTTTATCCATTGGATATTCTTGAAACAATACAAACTTAGAATACGCAGTTGGACCTCCTCGTACGGACGACAAATTTCAGGACGAAAATACCCCTCCTTTTCACGGAAACCTCCTTTTCATGGAAACGGATTGGGTACGCCTCCTGCCACCCGCCCATGACGGATAGTCAGTGGTACATGGGCCTCACTATGATGTTTGCTTTTCATCCATGCTGTCCATATATTTTTTGAGATCATTTTATGGTATGAGACCAAAAATGAGGTATATCCAAGTCTCAAGTGTACCACATTACAGGAAACAGTGTTGAATGAGCGTCAACCATTGGAAACTCAGGTGGAGCCCACTGTGATGTTTGCGAGAAATCCTCCCCATCTAAGTTCATTCATAGGGTCACAAAGACCTGGATGAAGAGGAAAAACAAATTTCAGAATGATCAAAAACTTTTGTAACCCTTGAAAGGGTTTCAATGGTAGACGTTCAATTCCCCACTGCCTTTTACAGTGTGGTCCACTTGATAGCTAGATCTATCTTATTTTTCGTCTCAAGCCTTAATATGAGCTTGCCAAATAGACGAACGGTTTGGATATAACACAAACCTCATGATTGGACCCACACATACAACACAGTAAAAAAAAAAAAAAAAAAAAAAACCACAGACAGTCTGGCAGATGTTTTTTTTTTTTTTTTTTTTTTTTTTTTAAATTTTTTTTTATATTTACTATGAGAACTTTTTCTCCCTTACATTTTTCTCTAATACATAATTATATAAATATGTATATATAAGTATATAAAAATATTTTTTTATCTTTTAATTCATTTCTTTGTCCATGTATTTAACAAGCATATCTCCTAAATTAAAATGATTTGTTTTTTTTTTTTACACACCCCCACACACTCACACTAGTGAAATTTTACCACCTATGGATACTCAAACGCTTGACCGGGTGTTGAAACTCCTAAGAGTCTACTACCCGAGGGAGAGTAAGGATCCAAACTAGAATGATATACTTAACGTACTATATATGATTTTGGGGTAGGAGAAGTTAATTTAGCGGGGCAAGCATGAAATTCAGTGGGGCAAACATGAAATTCAACGGGGCAAACATGAAAATGAGAGGGCAAGCATGAAAACTAGCGAGGCAAACATGAAAATGAGAGGGCCAAACATGAAAATGAGCAAGGCAAGCATGAAAAAGAGCAGGGCAAACATGAAAAAGAGCGAGGTAAACTAGAAAATCAGCGGGGGGAAACATGAAAAGCAGCGGGGCAAACTAGAAAAACAGCGGGGCAAACTAAAATATGAGCGGGGCAAACTAGAAAATCAGCGGGGGAAACATGAAAATCAGCGGGGGAAACATGAAATGCAGCGGGGCAAATTAGAAAATCAGCGGGGGAAACATGAAAAGAAGCGGGGCAAACTAGAAAATCAGCAGGGGAAACATGAAAAGCAGCGGGGCAAACTAGAAAATCAGCGGGGGAAACATGAAAAGCAGCGGGGCAAACTAGAAAAACAGCGGGGCAAACTGAAATATGAGTGGGGCAAACTAGAAAATCAGCGGGGGAAACATGAAACGCAGCGGGGCAAACTGAAATATGAGCGGGGCAAACTAGAAAATCAGCGGAGGAAACATGAAAAGCAGCGGAGCAAATAGATTGAGTGTGGATTGTTTGTGTAGAACGTACACTAGTGACGTTAGGTCTCATTTGTCCATGTCATTTCCAAGGACTCAAGCTAACAAGATATGTCGGATTTCTCTCTCCCAAATAGATTACGTTCTATGCTACATGACTTTTTAAAGGGGTAGTCCTATATTTTAGCTTGGTTTTTTAAAGAAAAAAATGAAGTTCTTTATGATGAATAATCACGTATATAATTAATAAAATCATAGATACAAAAAATAAATCCTATATTGAAATATAATAAACTAATATAATAATGAAAATATTAACATGCATACACCCGACCAACCCAATCAACCCATCAAGCCCTCTTGTGTTGGGCTTGGGTTGAGAATTCCCAACCCAAGATTGGGTTGGGTTAGGTCAAGGTTTAGGTATAGGAACCTTGGGTTGGGTTAGGGTTGAGCACCAACCCGAACCAACCGGCCCGACTTTCAGCCCTAATTTCATGTTTGCCTTACTCAATCTCATGTTTTACCCGCTAAATTTCTAGTTTTCCCCACTCAATTTCATGTTTTACCCACTAAATTTCTAGTTTTCCCCACTCAATTTCATGTTTGCCTCACTTGATTTCATGTTTGCCTCGTTGAATTTTCAGTTTGACCACGAAGTGATTGAAATTGACCACAAACTGAATGAAATGGATTTTTGAACATCGACCCGATGGAATCTTGGAAAATAACTAGGTTGGTTGGCTAAATTAGCTTCTCCTACTTCAAAATCATATGTGGTATGTTAAGTAAATCATTCTAGTTTAGGAGATATGCTTGTTAAATAAATAGACAAAGAAATGAATTGAAAGATAGAAAAATATTTTTATATACTTATATATACATATTTACTTAATTATATAGCCCACTATTCAGTATGTGTGAAACCACCTCCATCTATTAGGTCAAAACACTTACTTTCACCATTAGCTATAGGGTCCCACTGACCCTAATTCACTAGCTTCTTTTTCTTTTTCTTTTTTCGTTATAATTCCTACGGCATTTTGTGGGTCCCATTATAAGGTACGTGTTATATCCAAACCGTCCATCTATTTGACGAGCTCGTATTAAGGCTTGAGACGAAAAATAAGATAGATCTAGCTATCACCTAGATCCATAGCTCAACTGGCAGACTGAGTGAAAATACCTCGTTTCAACACTTGAGGTCTTGGTATCGATCCTAAGAGCGGGGCAAGCATGAAAAAGAGCGGGGCAAACATAAAAATGAGCAAGGTAAGCATGAAATATGAGCGGGGCAAACTAGAAAAACAGCGGAGCAAACTGAAGTATGAGCGGGGCAAACTAAAAAAACAGCGGGGCAAACTAGAAAAGCAGTGAGAGAAACATGAAAAACAGCGGGGCAAATTAGAAAAACAGCGGGAAAAACATGAAAAACAACGGAGGAAACTGAAAAAATAGCGGGGAAACATGAAAAATAGTAGGGTAAACTAGAAAAACAGCGGGGGAAACATGAAAATATGGGGGAAACATGAAAACAGTGGAAACATGAAAAGCAGTAGGGCAAACTAGAAAATCATAAAGAAACATGAAAAAATGAAAAACATGAAAACAATGGGGCATATTTTTCATGTTTTCCCACTGCTTTTGACTATTATTTAGATTTAGTATGTTTCCCCCGCTATTTTCTAGTTTGCTGCTTTTCATGTTTCTCCCTCTGATTTTCAACATACATAGATACATCTTCATGAATTAGTCAAGCATTCTAGTTTGCCCATTGTTTTGTATGTTTCCCCGCTACTTTTCTAGTTTTGCCCATGTTTTTCTAGTTTACCCCGCTCATACTTCATTTGCCTGCTTTGTTTTCTATCTTCCCCACTCATATTTCGATTTCGCCATTTTTCTAGTTTGCTCCGCTATTTTTCACGGAAATACCCCTCCTTTTCACGTAAACGGATTGGTACTCCTCCCGCCACCCGCCAATGGCGGATCGTCGTCTGGGCCCCATCATGATGTATGATTTTCATCCATGCCATCCATATATTTTTCCAAATCATTTTATGGTATGATACCAAAAATGAGGTATATCCAAATCTCAACTATACCACATTACAGAAAACAGTGTTGAATGACCGTCAACCATTAGAAACTCAGGTGGGGCCAACTGTGATGTTTGTGAGAAACCCGATAAAACTTAGGTTGGGCTTGGGTTGAGGTCTCAGGTTATCCGACCTAACCCGAACTCGATCAATATATTAGTTACTTATAAATTATAATTGAGTGTGGATTGTTTGTGTAGAAGGTACACTAGTGATGTCGGGTCTCATTTGTCCACGTCATTTCCAAGGGATCACACCACGGGAAACAATGGGCATAATGATTTCCACCGTTGAAACCATAATGGGCCCAATAGTGATGTTTGTTTGTTATCAAACCTATTCATAAGATCATATAGACATGGATTAATAGAAAAAACAATTATAAGCTTGATCCAAAACTTCTATAGCCCCCAAGAAATGATCAACAATAGAAGTTCAATTAAAAATTTCATTTCGTGTGGTCCATTTGAACATTGAATAAGTTTAGATTTATCGGCTTAAGCAATGAAAAAATCTGTTAAGTTCGCCATGCTGATTGTCTAGTTTGCCCCATTGAATTTCATGCTTGCCCTGCTCAATTTCATGTTTGGATTTTCTCTTTCCAACTATCCTTATAAACTTCGTGTGTTGGATAGGTTCTGACGACCCTTGACCCAAACCCTAGGTTGAAGCATTTAATCGGGTTTTCTCTTTCCAAATATCCGTAAAAATGTTATACATATGTTATATTTGAGGATTATATAAATATGCAAACCCATTGATGTGTATTGTGTTCGACGAAATGCCTGTATGGGCCTGATAATAACATTACTTGCTAAGTATGGTTGACAAAATGAGTTCAAACTTGGTTTTGCTAAGTGAGGTTGACAAAAAAGAAAAATGCCATCAGGATTATTGTGAAGGAAAAAAACTAAAAACACATTATAAACTCACTGTTGTGACTTGACCCGGTCGACCGGGTATAGACTAGTACCGACCACAGTTATAGCTATGGTGATAATCCGTAGCTATAGGTATCTTTTGTAATATCAAAAAAAGTCCAGAACTGTTCAGCGAGTTTGCCTAAAAACCCTACATTTCTCGATACACTATCGCTACGGATTATAACCGTAGCTATAACCGTAGAAGACTCTCGACCTTTTTAATATATGTTTTATTTTTATTTTTATTTTTTACATGGAGAACATTTTCCCCCTTACATTTTTCTATAATACATAATTATGTAAATATGTATATATAAGTACATAAAAATATTTTTCTATCTTTTAATTTATTTCTTTCTCTATTTATTTAACAAGCATATCTCCTAAACTAGAGTGATTTACTTAACTTACCGCATATGATTTTGGGGTAGGAGAAGCTAATTTAGCCAACCAACCTAGTTATTTTTCAAGATTTCATTGGGTCGATGGTTGAAAATCTATTTCATTCATTTCGTGGTCAATTTCAATCACTTCGCGGTCGGGTTGGATCGAGTTGAAAGTCGAGTGGGTTGGTTCGGGTTAGAGCTCAACCCTAACCCAACCCAACCCAATCTTGGGTTGGAAATTCTCAACCCAAGCCCAACCCAAGAGGGCTCGACAAGTTGATTGGGTTGGTCGGGTGTATATGTGCTAATATTTTTGTTATTACATTAGTTTATTATATTTCAATATAGGACTTATTTTTTGTATCTATGATTTTATTAATTATATACGTAATTATTCATCATAAAGAACTTCATTTTTTTCTTTTAAAAACCAAGCTAAAATATAGGACTACTCCCTTAAAAAGTCATGTAGCATAGCACTCAATCTATTTGGGAGAGAGAAATCTGACATATATTGTTAGTGTGAGTCCTTGGAAATGACTTGGACAAATGAGACCCGACATCACTAGCGTACCTTCTACACAAACAATCCACACTCAATTATAATTTATAAGTAACTAATATATTGATCGGGTTCGGGTTGGGTCGGGCAACCTGAGACCTCAACCCAAGCCCAACGTAAGTTTTATCGGGTTGGTGTTTGTATAGCCCTTCACGTAGGTAGCCCTTCACGTGTCATTAAGGGCCCTTTTTACTATGTAGAGCATCCAAATTGCGGGACAAACTAGAAAAACAGCGGGGCAAACTGAAATATGAGCGGGGCAAACTAGAAAAACAGCGGGCAAACTTAAGTACGAGCGGGGCAAACTAGAAAAATAGCGGGGCAAACTTAAGTATGAGCGGAGCAAACTAGAAAAACAGCGGGGCAAACTAAATTACGAGCGGGACAAACTGGAAAAATAGCAAGGCAAACTAGAGAAACAGCGGAGCAAACTGAATTATGAGCGGGACAAACTAGAAAAACAGCGGGGTAAACTGCATTATGAGCGGGGCAAACTAGAAAAACAGTGGGGCAAACTGAATTATGAGCGGGTCAAACTACATTATGAGCGCGGCAAACTAGAAAAATAGCGGGACAAACTAGAGAAACAAAGGGGCAAACTGAATTATAAGTGGGGCAAACTAGAAAAACAGCGGGGCAAACTGAAATATGAGCGGAGCAAACTAGAAAAACAGTGGGGCAAACTAGAGAAACAGCGGGGCAAACTAGAGAAACAGCGGAGCAAACTGAATTATGAGTGGGGCAAATTAGAAAAATAGCAGGGCAAACTACATTATGAGCGGGGCAAACTAGAGAAACAGCGGGGCAAACTGAATTATGAGCGGGGTAAACTGCATTATGAGCGGGGCAAACTAGAAAAACAGCGGGGCAAACTAGAGAAACAGCGGGGCAAACTGAATTATGAGCGGGGCAAACTAGAAAAATAGCGGGGCAAACTGAATTATGAGTGGGGTAAACTGAATTATCACAAAATAGCATTTTTTTCAGAAGTAATATCTCAAAATACTGTAGAAAAACAAAAGCTCTAAACACTCACACATAAAATCTAACAAAATCGAATATCACAGATTAACATTAGGCATGTTTTGATACAAGGAATGAAATTCTCTTGCTTCCAACAACAAGCATGAATTCCCGAAAAAGAATCTTTAAGTGTTCTAGATAGTTTATCTCATGTGCCTCTTCATGGATTAGTGATGGATCAAAAATCTCCCCCATAAAAGAATCCCAGCCATCCAACCATCAGACTTCTTTTCCAATAGAAAACAAAATCAACAATATTTAAGTAAAAAAATGACCATCTTGACCCTTTCAGGTAATAGTTTCTGGCCCAAAACAAAAGACACCCCACACTCAACATAGGCGTCTTTATGCCAATGTTAGTGATTTTGGAATTTTGAGTATTCATGATGTTGTAGTAACTCTTTAAGTAGATATAGATTAACTCATGATATGGCCTGTTCAACTGATATTTTTCCTGTTTTATAGTTGCTACACCAACAAGCTCGTAGCAATTCGATTAGTTAAGATAGAGAAAAGATTTAAAGTCTCCCAACTTATACTTTTCAATATCTTTGGAAGTTTATAAAAGAAAAGGAATAAAAAATCAGTAAAAAAAACCATAGCCAAACATACATGCAATTGGAGATTTAAATGCGTTAGAGAAATCTAGAAATGTGTTGGATTGAACCAAAAAGACTTCATCAGGACACTTTGGAAAACTTGGTTCGATTTCATGCAATTGTTCATGAGTGACCGTAGGATGAAAAGTTGGACCGAGTGTCAACAATGCCTTGTCTAATTAGATCGGAGTGTTGAACATGAGGTCATTGACCAGTCCCGACAACAGCACATCTAGATCTTTGATGAATGACTCTAGATGGAAAGCTAGAGCAGATGAAGAAGAAGATGTGGCCATTGAGATAAGGAAATTGGAAAATTTTGATGCAAGAGAGAAGAAGCAAAGGTAAAAGAAGAGGCGCACAGATTTAGTCTTGTTTATGTATCGGCGACAATACGTGTACATTAATGAAAGGATGATCATGACTCCTCGCACGATACGATTTTATATGATGTGTCACATGTACAACTCAAAAGGATGAGGCAAAGGATATCTTTTGGTATAGTTTCAGTCAGGTAGAATGAATGGGCAGACAATATGTGGAACAACGATCGATTACATTTATTGTATCGGACAACAGAAAAACGTCGCTTTCACCTTTTTACCAAAGGCGAACTGACGTGGGGGAAATGATGTAGCTTATTTCTTGCCATTTTGGAAAAATCCTATAGGAGAGTAACATGTGGCATTGTATGAGAAATAGGATATGGATGAAAAGATCTTCAAGATATGTGGAGCACTTTTTGTAGAATCATAGCTGACGTAAGTTCAATTTTACACATTAGTAAATGGTCGACAAAGTGATATGGCTGAGTTATTCAAAAGTCTAATGAACAAACCACTGTAGTAATGAGAGAAGGATTTGGAAAGAACAAGCTACAAGAAAACTCTATAAATAGCAGAGGAATCCAACAGAGAAAAAAATGCAATATCCAAACACAATACAATAAAAAAAACCAACCAATCTATCCATTTACTTTTATTCCAGCTTATCCTAGAAATAACAATAATCCAACAGTGATAATTCTTAGTTATAATATTTAGTTGTAATCCAAATATACACTCATGTTGGATTTGATCTTTATTCAATATCACATAGTCCTTTCAAGAGACACAATCTTGCAGTTGCTCCTACTAACTGATGGTGAGTTTTTCCTTTCGTTTGATTGATGTTTTTCTAGTTTGCCCCCCTCATAATGCAGTTTGCCCCGCTGTTTTTCTAATTTGTCCCGCTCATAATTCAGTTTGTCCCGCTGTTTTTCTAGTTTGCCCCGCTCATAATGCAGTTTGCCCCGCTGTTTTTCTAGTTTGCCCCGCTCATAATTCGTTTGCCCCGTTGTTTTTCTAGTTTGCCCCGCTGTTTTTCTAGTTTACCCCGCTCATACTTAAGTTTGCCCCGCTGTTTTTCTAGTTTGCCCCGCTCATATTTCAGTTTCTCTCATTGCTTTTCTAGTTTGCCTCGCTTATAATTCAGTTTACCCACTGTTTTTCTAATTTGTCTCGCTCATATTTCATGGGAAACGCTCTTTTTCTAGTTTGCCTCGCTTATAATTCAGTTTGCTCTAGTTTGCCCTACTGCTTTTCTAGTTTGCCCTGCTCATATTTAAGTTTGCCCCTACTGTTTTTCTAGTTTGTCTTGCTCATATTTTATGCTTGCCCCGCTCATAATTCATTTGCCCTGCTCATATTAAGTTTGCCCGTTGTTTTTCTAGTTTGCTCGCTCATACTTAAGCTTTGCCCTGCTATTTTTCTAATTTGTCTCGCTCATACTTCAGCTTGTCCCGCTGTTTTTCTAGTTTGCCCTACTCATATTTCAGTTTGCCCCGCTTGGGTGGTAGACTCTTAGGAGTTTCAACACCCGGTCAAGCGTTCAAGTATCTGTAGGTGGTGAAATTCTACTAGTGTGAGTGTGTGGGGGTGTGTGTTCATGTTTCCCCTACTAAATTTCATGTTTCCCTCGATCAATTTTCTAATTTGCCCCACTCAATGTTTTCTCAAAGCGATCGCTTTTTATATATCACAATGGAGAATTACATCGTTTATAGTTGAAAAGAAGAGTTAAAAGAGGTTTTCTAATATGATGGAATATTAGAAAATAACTAGGTTGGTTGACTAAATTAGCTTCTCCTACCCCAAAATTATATGTGGCAAGTTAAGTAAATCATCCTACTTTAGGAGATATGCTTGTTAAATAAATAGACAAAAAAACGAATTAAAAGATAGAAAAATATTTTTATATACTTGTATATACATATTTACATAATTATGTATTAGAGAAAAATGTAAGGGAGAAAAAGATCTCCATGTAAAAAATAAAAAATAAAATTTTTTAAAAAAAAAGAGAGAAAAAAGTGTATAGCATTATAGTTGTGGCTACGGTTATAATCCGTAGCAATAGGCCGAGCTTTGACCCAGTCGACCGGGTCCCAGCCCGGTCGACCCCAACTCGCTGGCTTCTTTTCTTCTTCTACTTTTTTTTTTTTTTTTTCCCTTTGTATTCCCCACTAATTTTTGTGGGTCTCATTATGAGCTATATGTTATATCCAAACCGTTCATCTATTTGACGAACTCATATTAAGGCTTGAGATGAAAAATAAGACAGATCTAGCTAGCAAGGGGACCACACTGTAAAAGGCAGTGGGGAATTGAACCTCTACCATTGAAACCCTTTTAGGGGTTACAGAAGTTTTGGATCATTATGAAATTTGTTTTTTCTCTCCGTACAGGTCTTTGTGACCCTATGAATGAACTTAGATGGAGAGGATTTCTCACAAACATCACAGTGAGCCCCACCTGAGTTCCCATCGCCCAACCGTCCGTCAGCGCTCGTCTCTGCATGCCTGCACGAGGAAGGCAAGGGTATTTTCGTCCTCAAATTCGGTGTCCGTACGAGGAGGTCTTGGTGCGTATGTTAAGTTTGTATTGCTTCGTAAAAACCACTGGATAAAAGGTGGGGTCCACAGTCGTAAATTTCTCCCAAAGATACGGTATGATACCCAAAGGTATAAGGATAAACTCGGTATGAGTTGTCACCCAAATACCGAATATAATCACTCAGTTTTGAGGTGCGGGCTTGTCATATAAAACTAAATTATCACAAAGGAAAGGACTCATCACCCAATTCCATTCACGTTCGGGTCATTCAAACGACACTCTGAGATGGAACCATCGACCGGGTAATTTGACAGGGGTCATTCAAACGATGATCTATCACCTCCATTAGTGCTCGCTAGTCACTACAGGGAGGCTCATCACCCTAGCATTGGTCGACAACTCGGACACGGTGTCCCATACCACCATGCTCGATTCATGAGTCTTAGTGAGATCATATCCCACTAACGATTATGAATGGAATCATCCATTGTTAACGGGGTATCTTAGATTCAATTTGGTTGTGTCACATATTGCGAACAAACATGATTAGTCGGCTAGTGGACTAATTTGATTAACCAGGGAGAACCCTAATACAATTAGTGTAACATCCTGGATTTTCACTATTTTGGATTTCCAAGAATCCTTAAATTTTTTTTATTAATTAACTTAACATATTACTTAATGACCATTAGCACTCAATGTTAGTTTATACAGCGGTGGTACCAGTAAAGAACTGCACAAGTCCGATTAATCAACCGTAGAAAGCCAACAAATCTGCCCGATCACTTAAACATCAGGTGTAGCCTCATGATTTACTCACATAGGACCCAAATCTAACCGACCCATCGCTAACTAATCAATATAATCATGACTAAATTAAAGATCTAACCGAAGCCGAGTTAAATAAGGCTCGGATCTTAGGTATAGACTAAATCAACCCCGTTACTCCTTTAGCCTAAAACCGATGGTTTAGAATAATCATAACCAAATCTCCTCTTTCACTAGTTATAAATAGGCCACACTATGAACATAGTTAATCCAAACCCAAATCATTGCCCATGAGAAATCTCATACCTAATTCATTTCAGAAATGCCCCGATTTTCTGAACAAGTTCTAGACCGCTCGTTGGTGGGTCACTAATTACAAAACTATATAATAATGTCCGTCTTACTGGGCTTGACGTCCATCGCGGAAGTCAGATCTGGGTATTGTCCAAAACCGCTCAACTTGAGCTAAAGGACGAGTGCATGAGAAGTGCAAATACCCTAAAGGAAGAAGCTGAAACTTAAGTGAATTGGGTCGTCCACTCTTAGGCAAAGTTGAGGATTTCGGACCGTCGGTTTATGACCATATTTCACATATGAAGTAAGAATATTTCCCTGCTCATATCCGTATAGCCGCGGCCCTGATCGACCATCGGTGACAGTTGAACAGACTTCTAATCATATCTGTCGATCGGCGCATCCAAATGGCGGGCCAATCATATACATACATAGATCATCACTAGGGCTAACTATCCTGCGGTGTATATCAATATGTACACCCCATAGTGGGCCCTAAAGGACAGAAAAACCCTCCCATAGGGTTAATATAGTAAAAACCCAACACTTGGGGCCATTGACACTAAATTTGGCATTATAAAAGGGCCTCATTTGGGGCACCCCTCTTCCCATACGAATTTGCCCTAAAGAAAGGAAAGAGATAAGAGAGAAAAGAGAGAAAGAAGAAAGGAAGAAGAGGGGAGGGGAGAGTGAAGGAGAGTAAGGGTGGACCATAGATCGGGGTGGGGCCCAAGGAAACCAAATCTTGCAACTCTCTATCCCTTCTCCAAAGGAAACCCTCCACCACAATCGCAAGGATCACTCCATTGATCATATAGGTAAACCCCTCACCCCTTTTTGTTAAAACCCTTGAGTTGAGAAAGGATTAGCATGGAGTTCTAACATGTACGTGCTTGCTCTAAGGATTCCGGCCGATCGACCCTCAAAATCCACACTCCTAGGTCGTTTCCAAGTCTTCAATGATCCATAGGTGTGGACTATTATCCTTAAGTGGCCTAGCACCAACTATACTATGAGCCTAATGATTTTGATTGCTTGAATGATGTATTTGAAAATTCTAAGAGAAAAACCTAGGAATTGTATGTGTTAGTTTGAAATTACACGAAATGGTATGTTTTGTTTAGTTCTCACATGGAGTTGCTCTTGCCTCTCACATGATTTGCTACAATGGTTGATTATATGTTCATGTCTTGTTTGATTTTCTCATAAGGTATGGCTTTATAATATGTATAATTCCTTAATTCTTGTGCTATTGGTTCTATGAAGAGTAGGAAGTGCTTAACTTCCTCACTAAGCCACACAACACAGTTTCACCCTTAGTTCACATCATGATTAGCTTTGCTCGGTAGAGAAATTTAAGATTCCATGTTGGAAGATATGAACATATACTTCTACTTATATTCGACGATAACCCTGATTGTGGCATGTTATGAAATTACCCTCAACCCTTGGGTTGGTTAGGAAAATGAGGAGAGTGAAGGTGGTCCCGTTGGTAGGGTTATCCTTGAGGCTAAACCCATGGATTTGGGCAAGTGCGTGTGGGTGACAGTAGTTAGACTACATGGGTCGCTCGTACCCGATGTCGTTTCGCCACGTATTTGCCTGAACTCATGCGGTCTAGTCTATTGGCTGACTAATCTTGTTTTGTTAACCCTGTTTGCCCACATATGTATGGAACCTGGAACACCCTATAATTGTTGTAAACCAACGATAACCAAATTGAAATCAATCCACCACCTCGTGAGCCGGGCATGGTGGAATGGGACACTGTGTCCTAGCTGTCGGCCAATGTTGGGGTGACGCACCTCCCCATAGTGACTGCGAGCGATCCGTTCTTCTCGGCACTCCCCATGTGCTTGAAGTCGGGGATGGGGAACCCAACAGGATCAAGGATAGTGGGGTCTTGGCCTCACACGTTGGGGGGTCTTGGCCTTACAACTAGTTTAGGGTATTGATATGTGGGGTGTATCAGATTTCCCAACCTGCTAGATGAATGGACTTAACTAAGAACTTGGTTAACACGATCACATTGCATCACACTAGTTAGGGTGGCGACTCGCAGTCGAGGTCGCTCTGAGGGAGTGTTAGTCATACGTGATCGTTAGATGGAGTCGCTCAAGGGAGTGTTGTGGTGAGGGCATGCATCATATCATCTATCATGCATATGTATTAATAAGATTAGTGTAACGTCCTGTCCAATCAGAATAGTGTCCTGGGGCGTCCAGGTAGGATTTGCCATAAGACCATTCATTTAAGCCACTCGTGGTGATGTACCACAAATAAATTAATCTAAGATTAGCCCAATTGAATCGATCAGACAGATCATGGCAGGACCAAGTGTGGGCCATCAAGCCAGATGGCCGTTTACACTTAGTAACAGCCCGTGCGGGCTATACCGCGACGTGGGAAGGTTAGAAAATTATAAAAATTTAGGAAAGCATAGATTTCACTGGGCTTGTGGGTCATCACGGAACACGGACCCAGTGGACACCAAGAAGTGGAATCTGGCACTTGCCAAATGCACCCCACCAGTGCCAGAATTGGAATCTGGCACTTGTAAATAAAACTGAGACACCAGGCTTTTCAGCCGTCGGATCTCTTCTACGTTTATGGTGAAGGTCTGATGTATTTTTCTATGCTCGTCCACAAAAATCTGGGACCCGATCGTGGCATGATGACCGTTGATCGCAAATCAGATCCGTACGACCAAACTCCATATCCGATCGTTCTCAAATTTTATATGGCCCTTCATCGGGCCATGGAGCACCTACCCTATGAGTTCAGGGCCAGAGGGCCACCAGAACAGCTCCAGTCAATAGAATAGACCCCGCAGGACCATTTAAAGATCGGAACCGTATGATTAAACCCCATATTCATTTATCCATTTGCTCCCAAACTTTGCATGACCCCTCATTGGGCCATGAGGCACTTACCCACCAAATTTGATGGCCAAGGGGGTACTAGGGTAGCCCCAACACCAATAGGGAGTCCTAGGGGGCTATTTTGGGGAATTGTTGGAACTTATGGCCAAAGGGCCCAAGTCTAGGAGATAAACCCTAGCTCTCTCATAATTCTCCCATTTACCACAACTACTAAGGAGTAAAGGGAGAGCAACGGAGTGAAGAGAGGAGAAAGTGAGTGTGAGGGAGAGTTTGGTGGACCTTAGATTGCGGTGGGGCCCAAGGAAATCAAACCTTGCAACTCCTCATCCCTTTTCCAAAGGGAAACACAACACCACAACCACAAGGAATATTCCGTTGATCGCCTAGGTACGATCCCTCATTATTTTTCTTGAAACCCTTGTGTGGAGAAGGGATTTACATGAGATTCTAACATACGAATGTATGTTTTAGGGATTCCGGCCATTCGACCCTAAAATCCACGCTCTTTGGTCGTTTTCCCAAGCTTACAACGATCCGAAGGTGCGGACTATTATCCTTAGGTGGCCTAGCACCAATTATAGTAGGGGTTTAATGATTTTTTTTGATTGGGATATTGTATTGAAGAATTTAGAGGAACCTAAGAGTGGTATGTTTGTTGGAATTGTATGGATTTGCGTGTTTAGTTCTCATTTGACATGATCTAGTGTATGAATGACTACATGCTCATGTTTGTTTAATTTTCCTTATAGGTGTTGCTTCATAGTGTGCATGATTCATTACTCTTGTGTATTTGATCTATCGAGGTGTAGGAAGTGCTTAACTTCCTCCCTAATCCACACCACTCACATGCACCTTGTTCATGATGTTGTATTTTGCTTGTTAGAAGTATTTGAATCATATGTTGAGATGTCTGTGAACATGATACTCTAATGCAAGTTGATAACCTTGATGGTTGGCATGTTATGAATCGTTCTCAAACCCTTGGGTTGGTTAGGAAACATGAGGAGAGACGACAGCCCCATTGGTAGGGCTACCCAAGGCTAAACCCATGAATTTGGGTAGGTGCACATGGGCAGCAGTAGTTCGACTACATGGGCCTCTTGCACTCAATGTCATCCGTCACGTGCTCACCTGACTTGTGCGGTCTAGCCTATTTACTATCCAAGCCTGCTCGTTAACCATGTTTGCTCACTTATGTATGAAATCTGGAACACCCTACCACCATTGTAGCCCATCGATAACGAATGAAATATCGATCCACAGTCTCGTGAGCCAGGCATGGTGGAATGAGACACTATGTCTGAGCTATTGACCTATGCTGGGGTGACGCGCCTCCCCGTAGTGACCGCGAGTAATCCCTTTCTCTCAGCACTCCCCGTATGCTTGAAGTCTGGGATGGAGAACCTGACGGGATCAAGGATCGCAGGGTCTTAGCCTCCCAACTAATTCAGGGCATTTGATATGTGGGGTGTATCAGATTTCCCAACCTGCTGGATGAATAGATTAACTAAGGACTCGGCTAACACGATCGCATTATATCGCATTAGTTAGGGTGGCGACTTAGAAGTTGAGGTCGCTCTGAGGGAGTGTTGGTCATACGCGATCGTTAGATGGAGTCGCTCAAGGGAGAGTTGTGGCGAGGGCATGCATCATTTCACCGATCATGTATATGCATTAACAAGAGTAGTTAGTTGTTTATAAATGAATGTTTTTTATTAAATTCATATTATAACTGATGCTTGTTACAACTTAAGACTAATAGCACCCACTGAGTTGATCACTCACTCCCACTCTGGGGTGGTGTTTTAAAACACCAGCCAGACTCCACTGTAGTTGCAGTGACGAGGAGTACGAGGAGCCTGGCGGTGAGAGCCTCGATGAGGAGGATGAGTTGTCTTTCTTCCAGCTAATGGGAGGTTCTCCGTCGGCTTGATTGGCAGGATTTGGATCTTTGAGTTGTGGGCTTAGCCCTATTCTTTTGGATAGACATTCTTTTGTAATTTTTTTGGGCGGCGCCTTGTGCGACCCACTTGTATTCTTTTGGACTTGTATATATATATATATATTATATTATATATATATATATATATACTTGATTTCCATATTTCAGTAGACATGTGTGTTGGTGCTTCATATTTCAGGAAATTCTAGGCTACGCATTTAAAACTTGATTTAAGCACATATTAACAAAAATTGGTCATAAGTGACCCCGAGAATTTGGGAGTTGAGTGTATGCATGACCCCCGAATTCCAGGGCGTTACAAGTAGGTATCAAAGCAATAGTTTGAAAATCCCTTGGTCCATGGGTCATGAACTCACTAACGCGTCCGCTGACTCGAGAATAAATGCAATAGAGACTTAGGAATACAAGAACCATCCTAGACCCCCAACCGATAATCGTAGATGAAAGGTAGGTCCTCCAACAAATTAGGATCGGGAAGTGAGGGCATGTAGCGACGCTAAGAGTCGGGTCCGAGTGTCTTATGGTATTTTGACGCGTCGATGGGGACGAGCCAGAAATCGAAGGATTTGATGGTTAGAGACAAAATCTAAGTCCGACTGAGCTAATTTCGGGCAAAATTTGATAGTTCTGACCCATTCAGGGATAGAGACTTAGGGGTGAGCGAGGTTTTACTGAAAATAGTGGAATGGTAGAAAAATTAGATTTTAACCACTAATTGGGGGGAATCTCATGAAAAAGATAGGCACATTGCATAGATTGACTTCTCCTACCCCAAAATCATATATGACACTTCCTGGGGAGCTTTTTCGACGCATGGGAATACCGAAAACCATTCAGACCTCCAAACGGGGTGGCCCCCTCCAAACCGGCGTGGCCCTCGCCAATTCTCCAGCAATCTGCGTGGTCCCCACCGCCCGTCCGTGTGGCCCCCGCTGTTTACACAGGGGAGCGCGTGGCCCCCACCGTTTCCTCGTGGCCCTCGCCAGATGTCCAGGGGAGCATGTGGCCCCCGCCAGACCACCCTTTTGTTGGCCCCCTTGCAATTCCGAAATTGGAATGGGTCCCACTGTTTGTGCACTTGAAAAACCTCCACCCCCTCTCTTTCATTTCACTCCAAGCATTCCTAAGAGGAAGCTCTCCTCTCCAAACTTCGAAAACACACCTCCTCCATCTCTCAAATCCCTTAACCCTCATCCCATTTCCTCTTTCTTCAATAAAAATCTTCTTCCCTCAATCCATTTCCTCTTCCTCATCTCCAACCCATCTTCCCCAAAACCATTCTTCAAATCCCACTCCACCATTTTCAAAACCCCTCTATAAAACAAACTCCAAGCCCATCCCAAGGTACATTTCCAACACCCATCCTCAAGTCTGTCACCATTCACTCATCTACTCTTACAAGCCATCTCCTAAAACCCTCACCTTTCACAACCCACTTCCACCCTCTTCAAACCCCATTCCCAAACCTTCAAATCCCATAACATATTTTCAAACCATTTTTTGAGTCCCCATTCCAAATCCATACCCAACCCACATTTCTCCATCCATTCACAAGGCCATTCCAAAAAAAAAAAAAAAACCCAAGGTTCAACCCCACTCTAAAGACCCATTTCCTTTTGCCAAGGGAAGTGGCATTTCCTTGAAATCCTTGGTCCTTCGCCATTCCGGTGATTCTTTTCCCCATGGAAAAAAAAAGACCGACTCCCACCGAGTCGGGACCGACTCGTGAAAGACGTAGCAAGCAGAAGGCCGATCCCAAAGGGAAGACAAGTTTGGAAGTTCGGTCTAAGAGGTGGAACGATTCCCAAAAAGATAAGACGTTTGTTGAAGATTTAAGAAATTTTCGCGTGCGCCAAGTCGCCTTCGAGGCCTTCGTGGAGAAACATCTGCTAGGTAATAAGTCCGTACTCAACCAACTTATGGAAAAGGATTGGGGTCTCATGTTTTATGTAAGCGAGCAGGCCGATGTGGGGCAGGCGAGGATGTTTTACACCTGAAATAGAAACCCTCAATTCGAGCCCCTTGGATTTGATATTATAGTATGTGGCAAGGAGGTTCACTTGGGAGTCAAGGATTTTGCTGAAATACTGGGAGTACCACAGGGGGAGGTGCAAATTGATGAAATGAATCTTGAATCAAGAGAAGCTCACGATGAACGGACTCACTTCTTGTGTGGCCGTGCTACCCCGTGGATGCGAGAGGTCGGCATGTACGCAACATCCCTGGCCCCTGAATATCGGGTACTATACTGCATTGGGACCTATAATATATACCCGAGGTTGAAGAACTGCACCGAGTGCTCCCATTACATGGTGGAGTTCATGTATCAGGTGGGTCGAGGAGCGAATGTGTGCACCCCTAGCACCGTGCTCTACCAAATTGTGAAGGCCACAAGGGTGGTACAAAAGGACGTAGTTCTCCCATTTGGCCGTCTAACCTGCCACATAGCCGAACAGTATGGGATAGGTGGATCGGATAGGAACCTGTACCAACGAAAATCGTGGTAAGTAAGATGCTAAACTCTATAGGATTGGGACCCAAACAGAAATAGGCTCGCATCGACCAGTACGGGGATGCCAATGAAGATGAAGAGGAAGACGAGGGAAGTGATGAGAATGAGAGTGAGAATGAGAATGAGGATGAAGCTGAAGAGGCAGATGGGACTGAGGAAATCAGGGCAGTCAGTAGGGAGGCCCTTACCATCCCAGATATACGTGAGCGCTTGGTTGCGCTCCAGGCCGAGGTAGCGGAGATTAAGGAGAACCAAGCAAGGATTGTGAAAAACCAAGCAAAGCAAGACAAGTGGAACAAGAAGATATACCGGGCCATAAAGACCCTGATCTACTGCAGCAAAGGGGAAGAAGCACCCCCACTTTCGCCCGATTCAGACGAGTAACACCATGATCTTACTGATAACTAGTAGTTGCTTTAAGCCGATTAGACCTAATCCCCTGTACTGGAAGATAGTTAGGACTTTTGCTTAATTAGATTGTATTTCCTTTTCGTCTAGCATGTTTAGTAATGCTTGTAATCTATGCTGTAACATGTAACTAGCCATGCCAATGGCATTTTGGAATTGATGTGAATGTATAGATTCCTTGAAAATGTCTTGTCCATCATGAGAATGCTTGTGTGTATGGTTGCTTATGTTTATGAATGGAATATATATGGTTCCTGTATATGTACGCATGACCTTGGTATGAGCAATGTTTTAGTACCTAACCTATCCAAGGACATTCTTCCAGGAAATGCCTTCATGAGTGGAGGGTCGATATGTCCGCCTCCCTCATGGCAGCTTGGTCGAGAGGGACCAAATCTCCGACGATCAACAAGGCCCTCAAGGGGCGAGCGGTTCCCAAAATATGGGTAGCACTACCCAAGTGGCAGCTTCGAATGCACCGCCACTGCAAGCCGCGACACCTACACCTCCCTAGCCACAGGCCATGGATCAAATGGGCCAGATGTTGCTCATCATGCAACAACAACAGCAAATGATGGCCATTAGTATGTAACAACAATAACAAATGATGACTACTATGATGGGAGCCATGGCCCAGAATTTGGGCATGCAATAACCGGAACCACCTGCCATGGCTGCACCTGTGGCCAACACAAGTAACTTATTTGAGCGGTTCCAGAGATTCAGGTCACCCACATTTTCCAACACCCACCACCTCGAGGAAGCGGAATATTGGCTCAACTGAGTCACCAAACTGCTTCGACCTCTTTACTGTTCTGAAGCGGAGAACGTCGGGCTCCTCTCATACCTCTTTGAGAAAGAGGTAGACCTATGGTGGGAGAGCGTCTTCCGCTCCATCCTCGAGAATCATGTGTGGACGTGGGAGGAGTTTGAAGGCCGCTTCAATGAGAAATATCTCCCTTAGACATACCAGCATGAGAGGGAAAATAAATTCCTCCGCCTCCAACAAGGGGGAATGACTGTAGTGCAATACAAAAATTGATTTATAGAATTGTGGCGCTACACTTTCGAGATGATCGCCAATGAGGCGATTAAGATGAAGCGATTCACAGCGGGGTTGAGGAGTAGCATCTGCTCGAAGATGTGTTGTGTGAACATCCGGACCTATGCAGAGCTCGTTGAGATGTCCATACGAGCGGAACAAGATGAGGAGCAAGTCGCATGGACCCGTTCACAATTAGGGCTACGAAATAGGATGGAAGGACCGTCCTCTTCTTTTGTAGGAAAAACGTCGCGCCCTAACTCTTCGCCCCTACTAACCGCCACACCGGCCCCATCTGCACAACCTGCCTAGATATGTAATTACTGTAAGAGGGCAGGTCACTCTGAGCCTTATTATTTTACAAGAATGAGGGACCTCGGCTTCACGCCACCTCAACGCAACAACAGGCCCCCACAATAGGCACTGCAGATCCCGGACCTACGGGCAATGGGGCCTAGCCAGTAGTTTCGCCACCCACTGCTACCTCAGGTTAGGCCGCCACAACGGCCTATACAGCGGCCAAACTTTCCACAGCAGGCACGGGTACATGCCTTACTGGCCAAAGGCCAAGATACAGTCATCCCCACTCCTACAGCCTTCGAGGTGATGGCCCATATTCAAGGTACTCCCATATTTCTTCTGGTGGACACCGGGTCCACTACTTCTCTCATATCGCATGCAATTGTCAAGCACCTAGGACTACGCCCTACCCCCTTCGTAGGGGTAAAGATCATTGCCGCTGTTGGTACTTTCTCAGAAGCAACGAAGATATGTCGTGATTGCCCCATTGACTTGGGATGCAAGGTGGCGCTTGTGGACTAAGATCGTCCATTATGACGTCATCCTGGGCATGGACTGGTTGGCCATGACGAAGGCGGAGATCAACTGTGACACTCTGACCATGAAAATATACGAAGACGACGGCACTTCCCTCACATTCCCAGTCCAAGTTAGCCACAATCGTAGAATTTTATGTTATGCTTCATTGGAGGACGGTTATGAAGGGCCCTCGATAACATGCACACCCGTGGTCCAAGATTTTTGGATGTGTTTAAGGCCATACCTGGACTTCCGCCTCGACATGAGATAGACTTTACGATCGATCTAACACCAGGTGCCAAGCCCATCTCCTTGCCTACTTACCGCATGCCCCCATGTGAGATGGAAGAACTCAGGTCTCAAATTGACAAATTGCTAGAGTCAAGCTTCATTCGACCCAGCGTATCGCCATGGGGAGCCCCGGTCTTGTTTGTGAGGAAGAAGGATGGCTCATTACGTCTATGCATAGATTACAGGAGATTGAACTAAGCGACGGTTTAGAACAAATACCCATTGCCTAGAATTGACGATTTATTCGACCAGTTGAGGGGTGCTCAATACTTCTCAAAAATTGATCTACAATCAGGGTACCATTAGCTACGAGTCAGGGACGAGGATATATAGAAAATGGCTTTCAGAACCTGTTTCGGCCATTATGAGTTCCTAGTTATGTTGTTTGGGCTCACCAATACTCCAGCAGTATTCATGGACCTCATGAACAGAATCTTTAGGCCGTTTTTATACAGGTTCGTCATCGTGTTTATCAACGACATATTAATTTATTTAAAAAGCCGTGAAGAGCATGGAGAACATTTAAGGGCAGTCTTCGAGACCCTACAGAAAAATCAACTGTTTGCGCAATTTAGGAAAAGCGTCTTCTGGAAGGAGGAGGTCAAATTTCTGGGACATGTAGTGTCTAAGGAAGGAATATCTGTGGATCTCGCTAAGGTGGCGGCCGTGTAGGAATGGAAGCAACCAAAGTCGGTCACGGAAGTGAAGAGCTTTCTTAGTCTCGCCAGCTATTATCGAAGGTTCATTAGAGACTTTTCAAAAATAGCTCGACCACTATCCCAGCTGACACGGAAGGACCTCAAATTTATTTGGAATGAGAAGGCGGAGGCGACCTTCTAAGAGTTGAAAGATAAACTGACGTCGACACCTGTGCTTGTACTACCTGAGTAAGGGGTCAAGTACATTGTCTATATGGATGCCTCTCGAGTGGGCTTGGGTTGCGTGCTCATGCAAAAGGACAGGGCAATTGCTTATGTGTCTCGGCAGTTAAGGAAACATGAGGAAAACTATCCTACACATGACCTCGAGCTTGCAGTGGTAGTCTTCGCATTGAAGATATGGAGACACCATCTCTATGATGAGGAGTTTGAGTTCTTTTCTGATCATAAGAGCCTCAAATACTTCTTCACCCAGAAGGACTTGAATATGAGACAGCGTCACTGGATGGAGACATTGAAGGACTTTAAGTTCAACGTCTCGTATCACCTTCGCAAGGCAAATTTGGTGGCGGACACTTTGAGTCACAAAAAGACAATCGAATTTGCGGCCCCACTAATGATGAGAGAGTGGGACATGGTGGAGTTTGTGCGAGACTTCGACATGAAGCTAACGGTAGAGGAACCATATGAGGTCGTAGCCCACATTTAGGCCCAGCCACTAATCAACAGTAAAATCATTGAAGCACAGGAGGGTAATGAGCTATTGGAAAAGAAGAGAGATAAAGTAAAGAATAATGTGAGGTCCGAGTGGAGAGTCGGTACCGATGGGGGATTACGGTACTGAGGCCGTCTTTATATTCCAAGTTGGTGATGCATCCTGGTAGCATAAAAATGTACTGGGATCTGAAGTGAAACTATTAGTGGGACAACATGAAGAAGGAAATAGCGGAGTATGTGTCCCGATGCCTCACCTATCAGTAAGTCAAGGCCGAACACAGCTGACCGCCGGGCCTTTTGCAACCCATGCCCATAGTAGAATAGAAATGGGACTTCATATTTATGAATTTCATTGCCGGCTTGCCTAAGATTAGGAAGGGGCATGACTTGATATGGGTGATTGTGGACCGGTTAACCAAATCAGCCCATTTTCTGTCGATAAAAACTTCCAACTCCGCTGATGATTTAGCCAAGTTATATATCAAGGAGATAGTCCGACTCCATGGCGTCCCGTTGGAGATTGTGTCGGATCGGGACACACGATTCACATCGATCTTTTGGACCCGCATCCAAGAAGCTATAGGAGTGAAGTTGAAGTTTAGCACCGCCTTCCACCCGCAGACAAATGGGTAAACCGAGCAAGTGAACCAGATATTGGAGGACATGTTGTGAGCTTGTCTACTAAACTTTTAGGAGTGTTGGGATGATTGTTTCCCATATGCCGAGTTCACCTATAACAATAGCTTCCAGGCTAACATCGGGATGACACCTTACGAGGCTTTGTATGGACGCCCATGCCGAGCCCCGCATTATTGGGAGGAAATTGGTGAGAAGAGTTTGCTAGTGCCAGATTTGGTGCGAGTCACGACCAAGAAGATTGGGATTATCCGGCGCCACCTCTTGACGGCCCAAAGTAGACAGAAAAGCTATGCCGACACGAGGCGGAGGGACTTAGAATTTGAGGCTGGGGACCACGTATTTCTCAAAATCTCCCCAATAAAGGGCATTTTACGCTTCTGCAAAAAGGGAAAACTCATGCCACGGTTCATCGGGCCCTTTTAGATTTTAGACCGGGTTGGTGTGATTGCCAATCGCTTGGCCCTATCCGCGCCTCTCACTGAAGTGTATAACGTCTTCCATCTATCAATGTTGAAGAAGTACATCCCCGATCCTTCGTATATCATCAAGTGGGAGCATGTGGAGCTTAAGAAAAATGCCACATATATTCTCCGACCCACTCGAATACTAGATAGGACGAAGCAAGTCTTACACAACAAGGTCATCCCATTGGTCAAGGTACTATGGACCCATCACGATGAAGAAGAGGCCACTTGGGAGACGGAAGCCGAAGTCTGCAAGCATTACCCAACCCTACTTTAGCAATACGAATGAGTACAAATTTCAACGATGAAATTTATTTTTAAGGGGGGTAAATTGTAACGTCCCGTCCAATCAGAATAGTGTCCTGGGGCGTCCACATAGGATTTACCACAAGACCATTCATTTAAGCCACTCGTGGTGAGGTACCACAAATAAATTAATCCAAGATTAGCCTAATTGAATAGATCAGACAGATCATGGCAGGACCAAGTGCAGGCCGTCAAGCCAGATGGCCATTTACACTTAGCAACAGCCCGTGCGGGCTATACTGCGACGCGAGAAGGTCAGAAAATTATAAAAATATAGGGAAGCATAGATCTCACTAGGCTTGTGAGCCATCGTAGACCACATACCCAGTGGACAGCCAAAAGTAGAATTTGACACTTGCCAAATGCACCCCACCAATGCCAGAATTGAAATCTGACACTTGTAAATAAGGCTGAGACACCGAGCTTTTCAGCCATCAGATCTCTTTTACATTTATGGTGAAGGTCTGATATATTTTTCTATGCCCGTCCACAAAAATCTGGGACCCGATCGTGGCACGATGACCGTTGATCGCAAATCGGACTCGTACGACCAAACCCCATATCCGATCGTTTCTAAATTTTGCATGGCCCTTCATCGGGCCATGGAACACCTACCTTATGAGTTTCAGGGCCAGAGGGCCACCAGAACCGATCTAGTCATCGAAATAGACCCCACAAGGCCATTTAAAGATCGGAACCGTATGATCAAATCCCATATTCGTTCATCCATTTGCTCCTAAACTTTGTATGACCCCTCATCAGGCCATGAGGCACTTGCCCACCAAATTTGGTGGCTAAGGGGGTACTAGGGTGGCCCCAACACCAATAGGGAGTCCTATGGAGCTATTTTGGGGAATTGTTGGAACTTAAGGCCAAAGGGCCCAAGTCTAGGAGATAAACCCTAGCTCTCTCATAACTCTCCTATTTACCACAATTGCCAAGGAGTAAAGGGAGAGCAAGAGAGTGAAGAGAGGAGAAAGTGAGTGTGAGGGAGAGTTTGGTGGACCTTTGATTGAGGTGGGGCCCAAGGAAATCAAACCTTGCAACTCCCTATCCCTTTTCCAAAGGGAAACCCAACACTACAACAACAAGGATCATTCCGTTGATCACCTAGGTATGATCCCTCATCCCTTTTCTTGAAACCCTTATGTGGAGAAGGGATTTACATGACATTCTAACATACGAATGTATGCTTTAGGGATTTCAGCCGTTCGACCCCAAAATCCACGCTCCTAAGTCATTTTCCCAAGCCTACAACAATCCGAAGGTGCAGACTATTATCCTTAGGTGGCCTAACACCAATTATAGTAGGGATTTAATGATTTTGTTTAATTGAGATGTTGTATTGAAGAATTTAGAGGAACCTAGGAATGGTATGTTTGTTGGAATTGTATGGATTTGCATGTTTAGTTCTCATTTGATATTGATCTTGCTCCCACATGATCTAGTATATGGATGATTACATGCTCATGTTTGTTTAATTTTTCTTATAGGTGTTGCTTCATAGTGTGCATGATTCATTACTCTGGTGTATTTGATCTATTCAGGCGTAGGAAGTGCTTAACTTCCTCCCTAATTCACACCACCCACATGCACCTTATTCATGATGTTGTATCTTGCTTGTTAGAAGTATTTGAATCATATGTTGAGATGTCTATGAAAATGATACTGTTATGCTAGTTGATAACCTTGATGGTTGGCATGTTATGAATCGTTCTCAAACCCTTCGGTTGGTTAGAAAACATGAGGAGAGACGGCAGCCTCATTAGTAGGGCTACTCAAGGCTAAACCCATGAATTTGGGTGGGTGCGCATGGGCAGTAGTAGTTTGACTATATAGGCCTCTTGCGCTCGTTGTCGTCCGTCATGTGCTCGCCTAACTCATACGGTCTAGCCTATTTACTGTCTAACCTTATTTGTTAACCATGTTTGCTCACTTATGTATGGAATCTGGAACACCCTACCACCGTTTTAGCCCATCGATAATGAATGGAATATCGATCCACAGTCTCGTGAGCCAGGCATGGTGGAATGAGATACTGTGTCCAAGCTGTCGGCCTATGCTGGGGTGACGAGCTTCCCCGTAGTGACCGCGAGTGATCCCTTTCTCTCAGCACTCCCCGTGTACTTAAAGTCAGGGATGGAGAACCTGATGGGATTAAGGATCGCGAGGTCTTAGCCTTACACGTTGGGGGGTCTTGGCCTCATAACTAGTTCAGGGCATTTGATATGTGGGGTGTATCAGATTCCCCAACCTGCTGGATGAATGGACTTAACTAAGGACTCAGCTAACACGATTGTATTGCATCACATTAGTTAGGGTGGTGACTCGAAAGTCGAGGTCGCTCTGAGGGAGTGTTGGTCATACGCGATCATTAGATGGAGTCACTCGAGGGAGAGTTGTGGCGAGGGAATGCATCATATCATCCATCATGTACATGCATTAATAAGAGTAGTTAGTTGTTTATGAATGAATGTTTTTCATTAAATTCATATTATAACTGATGCTTGTTACAACTTAAGACTAATAGCACCCACTGAGTTGATCACTCACTCTCACTCTGAGGCGGTGTTTTAAAACACCAACCAGACTCCACTGTAGCTGCAGGTGATGAGGAGTACGAGGAGCTTGGTGGCGAGAGCCTCGATGAGGAGGACGAGCTGTCTTACTTCCAGCTGATGGGCGGTTCTCCGTCGGCTTGATTGGCAGGATTTGGATCGCTGAGTTGTGGGCTCAGCCCTATTCTTTTGGACATATCATTCTTTTGTGATTTTGTTGGGAGGTGCCTTGTGTGACCCACTTATATTCTTTTGGACTTGTATATATATATATACACTTGATCTCCTTATTTCAGTAGACGTGTGTTGGTGCTTCACATTCCAGGAAATTCCAGGCTGCGCATTTAAAACTTGATTTAAGCGCATATTAACGAAAACCGGTCATAAGTGACCTCGGGAATTCCGGAGTCGAGTGTATGCACGACCCCTGAATTTCAGGGCATTACAATTAGTTAGGTATTTATGAATGATTGCTTTTCATTAAGTTCATAATGTAATTGATGCCTGTTACAACTTAAGATTAATAGCACCCAGTGAGTTGATCACTCGCTCCCACTCTAGGACGGTGTTTTAAAACACTAATCAGACTCGCCCATAGATGCAGGTGATGCAGATTTCGAGGAGCCTGGCTATGCAAGCCTCGAGGAGGAGGATAAGTTCTCCTACTTCTTGTTGATGAGCGAGTCTTCTTTGGCTCAGTAGATGGGGCATTGGATCGTTGAGTAGTGGACTCAGCTTCATTCTTTTGGACTTACTATTTTTTTGTAGTTTTGTTGGGCAATGCTTTGTGTGACCCATTTATACTTATTTTTGGACTTGTATATATAATTGATCTCCTTCATTTCAGTAGACTTGTGTGGTTGTGCTTCATGTTACAGGGAATTCCAGGTTGGGCATTTGAACCTGATTAAATGTATATTAATGAAAATTGGTTATAAGTGAGCCCCGGGAACTCGGGAGTCAAGTGTATGCACGACCCCCGATTTTCAAGGTGTTACAACTGGCATTGGGTGTAAGTATCCCGTGTATTTCAACTACTGTCGGTCGTCTGTGTTTAACCTGGGTTGACCGAATAAGCCTAGTGTGGCCACCCCAATCGGGCTACCCATTTTGTTCTAGCTATTAGCCAATTGATCCAACATCTTAGAAATCATAAGTATCATTATGGACTAAGCACTACTCCACGTAATTATAGCATAAGTTCTACTATACAAATATTTAGGTATTTCATTAAACATGTGAGCATAATAGAAGTAATACGCTTACTTAGGCATTTTATCAAACATGTAAGTATCAATGAAACAATACATCTACTATAACACCCTAAAAATTGGGGATCATGCATACACTCGACTCCTAAGTTCCCGAGTATTATTTATAACTACTTTTACTGTTTTGCATTTAATTAAGCTTAATGCACAATATGGAATTTCTGGAAACATGAATCACAATCACCACTAGTCTACTGAAATGGAATTGGACTAAGAGTATATAGGTCCAAAAATATAACCATGGGTCGCTCCAGGCATTGCCCAACAAAATTACAAAAAGAATGATATATCCAAAAAGAATGATGCGTTGTATCCCCTACTCGGCGATCCAAGTCCGCCCGCGAACTCTACGACGAACTACCCATCAACTGGAAATAGGACAGCTCGTCCTCCTCGTCTATGCCAGCGTCACTCGGCTCCTCGAACTCAGCGCCACCTGCAGCTACTGAAGAGTCTGGTTGGTGTTTTAAAACACCGTCCCAGAGTGGGAGTGAGTGATCAACTCAGTGGGTGCTATTAGTCTTAAGTTACACAAATATCAATTATATTATGAATTTAATGAAAGAGAATACATTCATAAAGTCCTAACTAATCTTGTTAATGCAAATGCATCGAATATGATATGATGTATGCCCTCGCAACAACACTCCCTCGAGCGACTTCATTTAACGATCATGCATGACCAACACTCCCTCACTGCGACCTCAACTGCTGAGTCACCAACCTAACTAGTGCAATGTAATCGTGATCATGTTAGCCATGTTTTTAATGTCCTGTTCAACTAGCAAATTAGGAAAATTAGTACACCCCACGATAATAGTGCCCTTAACTGTTGCGAGGCCAAGACTCCCAATGTGTGAGGCCAGGACCCCGAGATCCTTGATCCCATCGGGTTCCCCATCCCTGATTTCAAGCACATGGGGAGTGTCAAGAAGTGGGATCGCTTGCGGCCACTATGGGGAGGCTCGTCACCCTAGCGTAAGCCGATAGCTCGAACACAGTGTCCCATTCCACCATGCCCAGCTCTCGAGTCAGTGGATTGATTTCAAACGGTTATCAATGGGCTTTAATGGTTAAAGGGTGTTCTAAGTTTCATACAGGCGTGAGCAGACAGGGTTAACAAACAAGGTTGGTCAGTACGTGGACTAGACCGTGCAAGTCCAGTTGAGTACGTGACGGATGACATCGAGTGCAAGCGACCCATGTAGTCTAACTACTGTCGCCCATTCGCACCTGCTCAAATCCACGAGTTTAGCCTCAAGATAGTCCTACCAATGGGACCACCTTCACTCTCCTCAGTTTCCTGACCAACTTAAGCATTTAATGGTATTCAGTAACACTTCAACAATTTATGGTTTACCATCTAAACTCAAATAATGTCATACACTCATACATCAACATAGGAATCCATATTTTTCTATAAATACAAGTACTAACAATATTACGAAATGAATGTGCATGTGTGTTGTGAGGGGTTAGTGGAGAGATCAAGAATTATATATTTCATAACACAAAAATATAACAAGGGTAATTATATTATGTACTACAAGGAAGCATTGTACAAGAATCACATATGAGATGAACATGCACTCACCAAATTCATGCCCAATCATGTTGAGGAACAACAAGCAATACATAATCATTTCATGTCATTTGGAGGATCTATCATGTAAGGTTTTGGCTAGGTTCTCTCTAGCTTAGTCAAATACTTCACCCAAACATTCATAATCATGAAATTCATACTAAAATTGGTGCTAAGCCACCTAAGCATAATAGTCTGCACCTATGGATCGTTGAGATCTTGGGAAACAATCTAGGATTGCCAACTTGCGGGTGGATTCGTAGAGATCCTGAGTCGAAGGAACTTGCATGTTAGGATTACATGCAAAACCTAGCTCAACACAAAGGATCACAAAAAGATAGGTGCTTACCTCTCCAATCATTTGGAATTTGAACTTGGAGTGGTGGGTGTGGGATCTCTTGAGGGAGAGGGAAGGAATTATAAGGATCGACCTCTCTTGGCCCCACCTTCACTCGCTTCGTTCCTCTCCTTTCTCTTTCTCTTCTTTCTTCACTCTCTCCTCTCCTTTGTTGCTTTTGTAGAAGTGAGTGAGAGAGAGAGAGAGAGAGTCAAAGAGGGTTTTATTTCATAGGTTTTGGCCAATTGGCCATAAGTTCTAACATTATTCGTATAATGACCCTTTAGGACCCCTTTTTGGCTTTGGGGTAGCTCTATCACCCCCTTGGCCATTAAATTTGGTGTGTACGTGTCTTATGACATGATAAGGGGATGTGCAAAATTTGGAAGAAAATGGATGCGGGGTTTTATCATACGATTCCAATCTAAAAATGGTCCTGTGGGGTCCATTCTGGATGTAGGGGTAGTTCTGATGCCCCCTAGCTATGAAATTTACAGGATAGGTGCACTATGGCCCGATGAAGGGCCGTGCAAAATTTAAAGACAAACGGATGCGGGGTTTTACCACAACGGTCTGATTTGCAATCAAAGGTCACAGTTTCATGATCAGGTTCCAGACTTTGTGGATGAGTATAAAAAAATACTTTAGGCCCGCACCATAAATGTAGAAGAGATCCGACGGCCGTAAAGCATAATATCTCAGTTTTATTTACAAGTGCCAGATTTCAATTCTAACTCTTAGGTGAAGGCTGGGTGAGTCGCATTTGGCAAGCGCTGTTGGAACGGCATGGATAATTAATTTCTAGACGTTTACTGAGTCCGTGGTCCACGATGGATCACAAGCCTAGTGGGATCTACGGTTTCTCCAATGTTTAGATTTTTCTGACCTTCTTAGGCTGCTGCACGGCCCGCACAAGCTGTTATCAAGTATAAGCAGGTTATTTGGCTTGACGGTCCGCACGCAGTTCGATCATAACCAGACTGGTCCACCCCTAATGGGCTAACCAGGGTTAATTTATTGGTGGTACCCCACATATGAGCGGCTTAAGAGAACTGTTCTGCAGCCAATCCTACGTGGATGCCTCAGGACACTATTTTAGTTGGACAGGACGTTACATCTACTTAAGCATTTTATCAAATACATGGGCATCAACAAAATAACACATTTAATCGAGCATTCAATCAAACATATGAGCATCTATAAAACAACACATTCAATCACCTAAACATTTTATCAAATATGTGGGCATTCATATCTAACAAATAGCATATATTGTAAACAAATCGAAATGTTAATATATTAGCATGCATAAATTTAGCGACAAGCATCTAACATTAACCGAGACCCTCAAGGATCGATAAATAATGTGAGGCCCGTATCCTAGACCGTAACGTTCCATAGGCTTCCGCGGTCCTCTCGGTTGAATTTCGGTGACTCGCGATTTGTTATCGGCAGTTGCATGCAACCTTGAGTCATGTCTTGTATTCCAGAGTCGGCTCAACTCAAGACTTGTACCCTAGCAACTGTGCCGTCACCGTGGTTCCGATGCTGCATATTACGCGCCGAGGTAATACCCAAGCCAGGAGATGTAGGCCCACATTCAGTTCGAGGATAAACGTCCCGCATTGTAATCCCTAAAAAACATCACATCGATCCCATCAATCACATCAATTAAGTACACATCATTCCCATCACTCACCCATCCCCAAGTACGACCACCCCCCTTAAAGTCAACTATCTCTTTCTTACACAAGTACTCCCATCACTCACTCACCCATCACTCACATCTCTCACCTATCACCTCTCTCTCTCATTTCTCTCTCATTTCTTCCAAGCTCCATGAGAGCAACTCATGTCCAAGCTCCATAGGAGAGAGTAGTGTGGCCCACCTTTCTACCGCCTGATCCCACCATCCTAAGCCCATCTCAGCCGTTGAAATTGTCCCTTTGGGACTCTATCATGCATTGATGGAAGAAGGAAGAAGAGATCTCGAGGTGGGTGATTTTATTACTTAATTTGTGATTTAAGGGCCCACATATGTGGGACCCATCTTGATGTATGTGTTGTATCAAAAGGGACCCATAGTGGCGGGGTCCCTCCGCTACTCCGATCTTCATCTCTCTCCCTCTCTCTCTCTCTCTCTTTTTGTTATTATTGTTTGATGGCCCACCTAATACATGCATCCACACCATCCATCATGGTGGAGCCTACCTTGGAGTTTGTGAGAAATCCTCACTGTCCAGCAAATCTGGACAGTGAGACCCACCTGACGTATTGTTCTCTAGGCCATCCATCTGATGGTGGACCACCTGATGCATGTATTTTATCCAGCCATCCACTAACTGGGAGAGTGGACCCTATCATGAGGTATGTTTTTACCCAAACCGTCCGTCAGCAGGTCAGTGGGACCCCTGACCTTGATGCATATGTCTTTCATCCACACCGTCCAGTGTTCTGGATAGTGGGGACTACCGAGATGTGTGTAAAAATACACACCGTTCATCCATTGCGGACTCACCTTGGATGTGTTTAGATCTAGGCCGTCCATCTGGACAATGGGTCCCATGTAGCGGGCAGCTGCTGTTGCCTTGGACTCCCACAAGTCACGTGGACCCTACCACCATGACGCATGTGATTTATATCCATGCCGTTCGTACTGAGTGCAACACGTGGGACCATCCTTGATGATGTTATCCACACCGTCATCTGCTAGTGGGCCACCCTAATATATCTGATAATCTGGACCGTCCAGATTGTGTGGGCCCACCTTGATCACCTTGTGTGACTCCACCATCCAGCAGCTAGGATAGTGGGTCCCACATGGAGCTCATATCCCAGCCGTCCGTTGAATGGATGTCTAGTGCTGGACGTTTGAACTCATATTATTATAATATTAAATGATGTTTTATATATATGTATACTCATTGTATTCGTGTGGGACCCACTTCGTTGTATATCCACACCATCCATTTGGACGGTGTGCTGTGGACCACACCATGCTCTCATGCCTTCCAAATGGTGGAGCCCACCTGATTTTATGTGTTACATCTGCACCGTCCATTGTTGGATGGTGCTATGCAGGGGCCACCGTGGTGTATGGGTCTTATCCACACCGTCTAAATGGATAGGACGGTGGGACCCACCAGTGTATGTATTTTATTCACACCATCCAAGATCCCTGGACGGTGGAAATCAACCCTGATGTATAGTATATGTGTTCTCCACACCGTTCATTTGATCATTCAGGTCATCCATCATGGCCCACCATGATTTATGTACTTTATCAGCTCAGTCCATCTGTCCAGGATGGTGGACCTACCTTGATGATGTGTTGTATTCACACTGTCTGTCCATTTTGATGAAGGTGTGGTCCGCCTTGATATATGATTTCATCCACGCCGTCTAGGGACTGGGGGACCACCATGATGTATATTTTCTCCACTCTGTCCGTGGGACGTGTGACCCACCTGATGTATGCATTCTATATCCACGTCGACCATCTGGTGGGGCCCATTTGCTGCGAGGGCCCACCTGTGATGTATATATGGCCCATTAGTGCGGCCTATTGATGCAGTCCACTTGACCGTATATGAGGCCCATTGGTGCAGCCCGTTGATTCGGCCCACTTGGCGTATATGAGGCCCATATGATGAGGCCCAACTTGATGTACACGAGGCCCATTATGATGTGTATTAAGCCCTTATCGTGCGGCCCATTGTGATGTGTATTATGCTCATGACGCATGACCCATTTGATGTATTCGAGACCCAGATATGTGACCTATTTGAAGCATACGAGACCATGTGCAGGGCCCACCTGTTGTGTATTAAGGCCCATGGGTTGTGGCCATTGTGATGTATTTTCGGCCCATGGCAAGGCCCGATGTGATGTACTTATAGCCCATGTGCAAGGCCCACTTGTTGTGTATTTGAAGACCATATATTCCGACCCTTGAATGAAGCCCGACTTGATGTATTCATGGCCCATTGTGATATATTTTCAGCTCATATGATGAGGCCCATTATGTTGTGTATAAGGCCCTTGTGAGAGGCCAGGGGCCCACTATATGTTTGGCCCTATGTGGGCCACTCTTTGGGTGCAATGTTGGTTAAACGTCCACATTGATGGGTAATGATGGTTTAATGTCCACATTGTGATCTTCCCTTAAGCCTCGATCGATCTATCATCGAGGCCGATTCTGATTGTCGTGGCCGACTACCGATTAGCGATCGAGGCCGATTATCATGACCGACTGCCTATTCCAATTGACATGACCGATTTGTTGATTTCGATTATCGATCGATTCCGATTGTCATGGCTGATTTCCGATTAGCGATCGAGGCCGATTATCATGACTGATTGCTTATTCCGATTAACATGACTGATTTTCGATTTCGATTGACATGACTGATTTACAGATTTCGATTATCGATCAATTTCAATTGTTGTGGCCGATTGCCGATTAGAGATCGAGGCCGATTATCATGATCGATTGTCGATTTCGATTGATGTGATCGATTTGCCAATTTCGATTATCGATCGATTCTGATTGTCGTGGCCGATTGTCAATTAGTGATCGAGGCCGATTATCATGACCGATTGTTGATTTTGATTGACGTGGCAGATTTGTTGATTCTAATTATCGATTTCGAATGTCAATCGATTCCGATTGATGTGGCCGATTGCCGATTCTGATTGTCGTGATCGACTGCCGATTAACGATGGAGGTGGATTATCATGACCGATTGCCGATTCTGATTGACATGACCGATTGTCGATTTCAATTGACATGACCGATTTACTGATTTCGATTATCGATCGATTTTGATTGTTGTGGCTGATTACCGATTAGCGATCGAGGCCGATTATCATGACCGATTGCCGATTCTGATTGATGTGGCCGATTTTCTAATCCCGATTGTCTATTCTGATTGTCGATCGATTTCGATTGACGTAGCCAATTGTTAATTCCGATTATCGTGGCCGACTGCCGATTAACGATCGAGACCGATTATCATGACCGATTGCCAATTCCGATTGACATGATCGATTACCAATTCCGATTGACATAACCGATTTGTCGATTTTGATTATCGATCGATTTCGATTGTCGTGGCTAATTGTCGATTAGCGATCGAGGCCGATTATCATGACTGATTGCCGATTCCGATTGACTTGATCGATTTGTCGATTCCGATTATCGATCGATTTCGATTGTCGTGGCCGATTGTCGATTAGCGATCGAGGCCGATTATCATGACCGATTACCGATTCCAATTGACGTGACCGATTTACCGATTCTGATTATCAATCGATTCCGATTGTCGTGGCTGATTATCATGATCGATTACCGATTTCGATTGACATGGCTGATTTGCCGATCCCGATTGATGTAGCCGATTGTCGATTCCGATTGTTGTGGTCGCCTGCCGATTAATGATCGAGGCCGATTATCATAACCGATTGCCGATTCTGATTGACATGATTGATTTGTTGATTTCGATTATCGATCGATTTCGATTGTCGTGACCGATTGACGAGGCCTAATGTGATGTATATGTGGCCCATATTTGAGGCCCATTGTGATGTGCATTCGACCAGTGTTTGAGGCCCAATGTGATGTATATGCGGCCCGTATTTGAGGCCCGTTGTGATGTGTATTCAACCCGTATTTAAGGCCCAATGTGATGTATATGAGACCTAAGTGATGAAGCCCATTGTGATGTATTTGAGGCCCATGCGATGTAGCCCATTGTGATGTATGTTAGGCCCATGTAAAAGGCCCATCGTGATGTGTTAAGCTCTTGATGTATTCATGGCCCATTGTGATATATTTACGGCCCATATGATGAGGCCCATTATATTGTATGCTTAGCCCTTGTGTGAGGTCATGGGTCCACTATATGTTAGGCTCTATGTGGGCCATTCCTTGGGGGTAATGTTGGTTAAATTTCCACATTGTCAAGGTCGATTATTGGTGCCGGTTATCAATACCGACTACGAGTATATCATCCGATACCAATTATGAGTATGTGACAGCATAGCACCATGATACATGCCCATACGCATCATCTGTATGTTTGTTATGAGATGTGATTGACCATTGCATATGTCATTGGGCAGGTTGATATGAGACTCCCTGATAGGCGGAGGTCATCTCACATGAGCGCACGGCATGCGCAAGATTGATATATGACTGGATTGTATGACTCATGCATCACACATTTTGTGACATGACTACTATATGCCCTAGCGATATCAGGGTCGTAGCCTCCACAGGAATATCATGGATGGCTAGATAGGACACTAGAAATGTTTGATTCTAGCATACGAGCACCATAGATGTCCCTGGGTGAAAATTTTTAAACCTTCGTGGCCAGGAGATGCCCTAACGTCGAGACTAGGTGGAGTATATGAGCGCATGAGGGCTGTATACCAGTAAGTCGCGTCTCCCACTATGTCGTGGTTGGTTGGGAGGGGGTGTAACCTTACCCGCCTGAGTGAGGGGGCAATATTTAGGTTGAGTCTAACCAGCTTGAGGAATGAGTCTGCTATCGACGAGCCGAGCCCGATATTGGCAGGCGGATAGTGAGGTCTCTTCCACTTACCCAGTTGTGCTCTTGGATAGGGGCGACAAGCTGGCGTAAAGTGTAATAGACCCCGGTGATGATCCCAAAGAGGAACCATACTGATATATGAACTTATTGAGTAGGAATTGCATACTCATTCATTCACTATCCACTTGGGCTGGTGGTGCGCAACCATTTGTTACATGTACCTCTGTATGGCCAAGATTTCGGTTGGGTGTGCGACTAACCTGCGATCAGGAGTTTACCACATTGAGTCTAACTATCCAAATTTAGGTATGAGATTGGTTTGGATAGAAGTCCCTTGTGATGGACCCCGTAGCCTGCGATACTACGTACTATCATCCCGACCTTACACTCCAGCTTGATCATTTCATTCATATCGCATATTGCAACTGCAGGCATTTGGCATTTGGGTTGTTATGTTTTTTGAACTTATATGGCCTAGACGGACTTAACAGGATTTACATATTACATTGTACCCTCAGCATCTGATATTTGGCTCTCTATGACTCCTCATTTGCATAGTTGATCTGTATTGCGTTATCATGCCCCAAACTCAGAAAACGGGCTCACAAAATTCTCGATCGCCGAATGTAACGCCAATAGCCTCCGTAGTGCCCCATTCTCGGATTTCGACACTCACATGCCAGATTCCGATTATGGGATCATACAAGGAAGATTTTCAGTATGATTTTTTTTTTGTAATGGAGCATAACCACAAGCATAACCAAGTCACAAAACAACATTACCACATATCCACTATATCAAAAACTTTAAGTACAATGCTGAAAGGGAAATACATAAGTCAGAATAAGATTAAAGCTCCGAAAGACAGCTACATGCTCCAAGATCAACGTTGCTACAACCTAACACTACCTGCACGCATCTATCGTGCATAAGCTTACAAAAGCTTAGAGGGTGGTGTAAGTGTGTGCGCAAGGCAAGCGCCAAGTGTATAACATCAGAGTAATGCGGAAATATACGGTAAGTCCATGAATATTATTAGCTGTACCAAAGCTATATGATGCAAGGCATGAATGCTATCGGCTATACCAAGGTCATGCGATGAAAGGCCTATGTAGCCAAATGTTATATGCGAGATGCAAAGCAAGCATGCCAGTCCTCATTAAGTACACATATCAGTACAGTTCCTCCCTGGATATCACCGGGGTCTACTACACTTCACAATGACTGCCTCCTCCCTAGCTGCACAGCCAAGCAAGTAGAAGAGACCACATTATCCTCCTAACCAATAGTTTACCAATACCTACCCGGCTCATCGATAACGGACTCATTTACGAGCTGGTCAAATTCAGCCTAGCTTATATCCCCCTCACTCTGGCGGATAAGGCCACACCCCCTTCCAACCGACCACGACACAGTGGGAGACGCGGCCTACTGGTATTCGGCACTCGGGCGCTCGTGTATCCACTCGGTATAGATATTGGAGCATCTCCTGTTACCAAAAAGGTTCTGAGACTCTCACCCAAGGATATCCTAAGTGCCCACATTGTTAGAACCAAGTATTTTTAGTATCCAATATGGCCATCCACGATGTACCTGTGGAGCCACGGTCCTGATGTCGCTAGGGCGTACAATGATCATGTCAGACAAATGCGAGATGCATGAATCACACCTTCAAATCATGCAGCAATGCAGCGCGTACCGCATGATCATGTGGGACACTTCATCTCAAAAGGAGTCCCGTAAATGTCTCAGCTCAACTGGCTTATGCTATGATCAAACATTCCTCATATCAAGCATACATATGATGTGTATGGGCATGAGTCATGAAACTATACTAAGCATGTTATAAAGTGAAGAACTGTCCTTACAACAAAGATGGGCCTAGATGGCCTACACATAACAAGTATGGGCCTATCAATGGGCCATAGGGAGAGTCGTAATGCGGACATTTAACCAACATTACTTACAATGTGGATGTCAAACCAACATTGTTCCCAAGGCACAGTTTGCCATAAATATCATTATATAAACCATAGAGGAATCACATATTGCGATGGACCCTTAAGACATCCCGTTGGGCCTCGACCCATGGGCCTTAGATACATCAAATGGGCCACATCGTATGGGCCTTATATAAATCAAGTAGGCTGCATCAATGGGCCTTATGTACATTACAATGGGCCATAGCCCCTAGGCCTTTGAATACATCACAATGGGCCTCATAACATGGGCCTCATATATATATATATATATATATATATCAAAGTGGGCCTCAACAATGGGCCACAAATACATCGAATGGGCCTCATAACATGGGCCTTATGTATATCAGATGGGCCACACCAATTGGGCCCTATATGTACATCTAATGGGCCATAACCAAATAAAAGTGGTGATAATGATTTCCACCATTTAAAGTTCCTAAGGCCCACCATAACATATGTTTCCCATCCAACCTGTTCATAAATTAACATATCGATAGGTGAAGTAGAAACAAATATCAACTTAATAGGGAACTACTATGGCCCTTACAAATTTTGAACAGTGGACGTCATTGACCACTACTTTAAATGGTGGGGTCCACTTGAATTTTAGATCTGACTTATTTTTAGTCTCAAGCCTGTTAAGACAAGCTTGCCAAATGGTGGATGGTTTGGATGCAACACATGTATTAAGGTGGTCCCATAAGAATGGACGGTGTGGAGAGAACACATACATCACAGGGGGGTCTCACCGTCCAATAGTGTGGTATACATACATCATATGTGGGTCCCACAGACCTTGATGATGTCAACAGCAGTGGGACCCACCATCCCTATAGAATGGGTGGACGGTGTGTATAAAACACATACACCGTGGTGGATTCCATCGCCCACCTAGACGGTGTGAATAAAACACATACATCATTGTGGGTCCCATGTGGGGCCCCCATAACGTTTATATACCATCCATTCCATTGATAAGGTCACGTGGACCTAGATGAAGAGGGAAAACAAATTTCACATTGATCCAAAACTTCTGGGATACCTAAAAGGGTTTCAAAGGCAGACGTTCAATCACACTGTTGCCTGTGATGTGGGCCACCTGAGCTTCCAATATGGCTAATTCTTGGAGTGGCCCACTGCCTTGAGAGGGCCTAAAAAATGGACGGTGTGGATATACAAAACACACATCATGGTGGGGCCCATGGCTGGGATCGTGGGTCCCTGCCTGCCCGTCCACGGTGACGCTAGCAGCATCCTGCTGCACCTATTTTTTTATTTTTATTTTGAAATCTATTTTTTTGAGGTTTTTCTTGCATGGGGCCCGCATCGGAAGAATCCACCCCATCCACTGCTTCCCATAGCTCAAGACAAGCTAAACAAGCCCAATATTCAATATATTTTGGGGTGTGGAAACATCATGTGGATTTTTAACGGTGACAGACACTGTTTTCTATGTTATGGCCCAACGGAAAGTCGGATTGGCCCCATTTTTCGGCGCAACGCCTAAAATGGTCTGGGGAAAGGGATGGACGGTGTGGATTGGGTGCATACATCAAGGTGGGGCCTACACAAGTGGTCCACTCAAAAGCTTGTTGAATCAAGCTTACATTTGGTTTCATTTCACATCTAGCATCTCTGGACGCTGGACGACTTGGCCATAACACATGCATTTAAGGTGGGCCTTGCTCAGGTGGGCCACCAAACGCACGGATGGTGTGGATACAACACATATATGAAGTGGGCCCTACCTTCAAATGGCTTGGATAAAATACATGCTTCATGGTGGGGTCCATCCGGGTGGGCCACACGTCCACATCATCACATGAAAAGAAATGAAAAAGAGAGGGAGAGAGAGAGAGAAAAAGAGACTGGGACACGTGTGATGGAGGGCTCCGCCACTATGAGCCCTCCCTTGTAAACAATCATACATCAAGTGGGTCCCATTACACGTGGGCCCGTCAAACCGAAAATCAACGGTGGAGATCCTTTCTCCACCAAATGTAAGGTCTAGATGACCCTATCCATACAAAGAAAATAAACATCATGATGGGGTCCATGGAGAATGGCCCCATCATGGAATGATCATGAGGATCAAGGTGGGCCATCGGCCACACCTAGGGTCCAAAATGAGATTCATACCATCAATCAGTAGGCCTCACTTAGCCCTTCATCAAAAAAAGGAAATCTACGCCTAATAGAGCACCCATCGTTCGATCTTCTTGGTCCGTTGGAACACTGAGCTCCTTGTGCTTCACTTTGATGGAGGATGATGAGAGATGAATGGCTAGGATAAAGGATTGTGGGATGGGAAGTGGGTCACACAACTCACACTTTTTCTCACATGGAAGAGCTTGGACGTGTGATGCTTGTTGCTTGAGAATGAGAGAGATGAGAAATGTAAGAGAGATGAGAAAGATGAGAGATGTGTGATGGATATGATGATGGATGAGGTGATGATGTACTTGACATGTTTGGGTGTGTAAGAGAGAGGGTGAGAGAGAGTTGACTTGGTGGTTGCTTGACTTGGGGAGAAAGAAAGCATGAGATGTATGTACTTGACATGAGGTGATTGATTGATGGATTGATTGATTGATGGGACATGTTGTAGAGATTCTCTTGGGATTGCAAACGCGTGACATTTTCTTTGAAATAAACGCCGGCCCACATCTCCCTGCCAGGGTATCGAATCGGTATGCAAGACGTGGCGTTGGAACTGCGTCGATGGTGTGGTCATAATGGTACAAGTCTCAGATTAAGCTGACTCAAATCTACAGGATATGACTTAGGATCGCACGCAAACATTAATTATAGGTCGCGGATTGTCGGACTTCGACAGGAAGGATCGCGGGAGTCGACGGAACTGTACGGACTAGGATACGGGTCTTACAGCTCTCCCTACTTAATAAAAATTTTATCATCGAAATTTATACTACTATTGCAACTCAACATAAATTATAAGGGAATAGGAAACATAACATCATATATAATCAAAACACTAAACATCATATAGTTAAATTTTGAAAAGATGGGGATAATGCTCTCGAATCTCTGTCTCGCATTCCCAAGACGCCTCATCCACACTATGATAACCCCACTACACCTTTACCAAGGGAATGACCTTGGTCCGCAGGACCTGCTCCTTTCGATCGAGGATACGAACTGGCTGCTCAATGTAAGAAGCGTCCTCACGAACCTCCAACGGCTGCCAATCAATAAAGGGAACGATGTCTGACCCACACTTCCTTAATATAGAGACATGGAAAATGTTGTGGACGCCAGACAACTGAGATGGCAAGGCAAGCCGATATACCACGGCGCCAACGCGCCTGGTGATCTCGAAAGGTCCTATAAATCTCGGGGTAAGTTTGCCCTTCGCTCCAAAACGAACCACACCCTTCATGGGTGAGACCTTAAGATACACATGGTTTCCAACGACAAACTCCAAGGGACGACGCCGACGGTCAGTAAAACTCTTCTACCAACTCTGAGCTGTGCGCATCCTCTGCCTGATGATGTTGATAACCTCTGATGTCTGCTGTACAAGCTCAGGACCTAAGAGATGCCGCTCTCCAACCTTGGTCCAACAACTCAGAGATCTGCACGGTCTGTCATATAATGCCTCAAAAGGAGCCATGTCGATGGTGACCTAATAGCTGTTGTTGTATGCGAACTCAGCCAATCGCAAGTGCTCGTCCCAACTACCCGAGAAATCAATCGCGCAGGCCCGAAGCATATCCTCAAGGATCTGGTTAACCCTTTCGGTCTGCCCACCGGTCTGCGGATGATACGAGATGCTGAGCTGCAAATCAGTGCCCATCGCTATCTGGAAGCTCCTCCAAAACTGAGACGTGAACCTCGGGTCTCGGTCTGAAATGATCGAGACAGGAACACCATGCAGTCTCACGATCTCATTAACAAACAGCTTGGCGAGCCGGTCCGCATGCCAGGTCTCATGAATCACAAAAAAATGTGTTGACTTCATCAGACGGTCCACAATAACCCAGATGGCGTCATGACCATGCTGAGTCCTTGATAAACCCATGATAAAATCGGTAGATATGTGATCCGACTTCCACATTAGGAAGCTCAACGACTGCAATAGACCAGGGGCTCTCTGATGATCGGCCTTGACATGCTGGCATGTGTCACACTCGACCACAAAACTGGCTATTTGGTGCTTCATCCTCGCCTAATAATACTGACACCTCATATCGCGATACATCTTCATCGAGTAAGGGTGGATAGAAAATCGCGATCGATGTGCCTCGCTCATAAGATCTCTACGCAACTCAGGGATATCCGGGACACATAATTGGCCTCTGAAGTGAAGTCCACCATCAGACCCAATTTATCAATCTGTTTGACTCTCAAATGCTGCCTCTACTCGGTAATCCTGTAATGACTCGCCTGTCTGTTGAGCCTCGATCACCCTTGCGATAAGAGAGGGCTGAATCGACAGGCTCGATAGCTGAAAATAGAAGACTACAGATTAAACTTGAAGTCGTACTCTATTATATCCTCGAGCATCCTCCACTCCTGAATCATCATGTGTGCCACCAGGCCTCGTGGCTGACGACTGAGGGCATCCGCCACCATGTTTGCCTTGTCCGGTTGGTACTGGAGATCAAAATCATAGTCCTTTAGGAGCTCCATCCAGTGCCTCTACCTCCTGTTCAGCTCGGACTGAGAGAACAGATACTTCAAGCTCTTGTGGTTGGAGAAGAGCTCAAACCTCACCCCATAAAGATAGTGCCTCCACACCTTCAATGTGAAGACAACTGTTGCTAGCTCCAAATCGTGTGTGGGGTAGTTCAGCTCATGGACCTTGAGCTAGCGAGATGCATAAGCCACCGGCTTCCCGTGCTGCATCAGGACAACACCTAAGCCAACTCGCGAGGCATCGGTAAATATAATAAATCCATCACTCTGAGAGGGAAGAATGAGGATAGGAGTGGACATGAGGCGGTCCTTTAGCTCCATAAATGCCTACTCACAAGCGTCGCTCCACATGAACTCGGCATCCTTCCGGGTCAACTTGGTCAACGGGGCTGCAATGCGAGAGAATTCCTCAATAGAATGTCGGTAGCAGCCCGCCAAACTAAGAAAACTGCGGATCTCGGATGTGTTCGTAAGCTAGCCCCATTGACACACGACATTAATCTTCGAGGGGTCCACTGCGACACCCTGCCTCATTACCACATGACCGAGGAACTTCACCTCCTCCTGCCAGAACTCACACTTTTCCAGCTTTGTATAAAGCTAGTGTGCACAGAGGGTCTGACTCACCCTGAAAATGCGGAGGATCGTGTTGTCGGAAGTCCTTGAGAAGGGCGCTCGTACACTCCTGCTTGGCCTCTACTGGTGTCACTGTGGGTCGCTTATTCTGCCTCTAAAGAATAGCGGTCATCGCCTGTAGCATCTGTTGTATCTAAGTGGCACTCACAGGCACAGTCGGATCTGCACTAGTCTCAGGTAGAGGAGTGACATCCTTAGGTTGAAAATTAGGAATATCCGGTGGTGGAGCGGAGTCACAAGTGGTGGAGTGGGAGTCGCAGGTGGTGGAGTGGGATTCGCTTGGTTCGCTCTTCTAGGCATCATGTCGTACAGGAAGGAACAAGGGCCTATCAGCCTTGAGAATTCTCGAAGGCATAAACGTTAAGGGTTTATGTCGAAAAATCGCTAAGTCATTCGGACTCGGAACCTATTCATCCTAAATTCATAGTAGATATGTGATGTGATCCTCAGGTATTCCTAAGTTATGCTCTGATACCAACTTCTGTGATGCCCCAAACTCGTAAAATGGGCTCATAAAATTTTCAATCGCCGAATCTGACACCAACAGCCTCCGTAGTGCCCCATTCTCGGATTCTAGCACTCACATGCCAGATTCTGATCCTGTGATCCTATAAGGAGGATTTTCAGTATGATTTTTTTTTGTAATGGAGCATAACCACAAGTATAACCAAGTCATAAAACAACATCACCACATATCCACTATATCGAAAACTTTAAGTACAATGCTGAAAGGAAAATACATAAGTCAGAATAAGATCCAAGCTCCATAAGACAGCTACATGCTCTAAGATTAATGCTGCTACAACCTTACGCCACTTGCACACATCTATCGTGCATAAGCTTACAAAAGCTTAGGGGGTGGTGCAAGTGTGTGCGCAAGGCAAGCGCCAAGTGTACAACATAAGAGTAATGTGAAAATATGCGGTAAGTTCATGAATGCTATCAGCTGTACCAAAGCTATATGATGCAAGGTATGAATGCTATCAGCTATACCAAGCCCCTACAATGCGAGGCCTATATAGCCAAATGTCATATGCGAGATGCAAAGCAAGCATGTCAGTCCTCATCAAGTACACATATCAGTACAGTTCCTCTCTGGATATCACCGGGGTCTACAACACTTCACACTGACTGCCTCCTCCCTAGCTGCATAGCCAAGCAAGTGGAAGAGACCACATTATCCGCCTGACCAGTAGTTTGCCAATACCTACTCAGCTCGTCGATAGCAGACTTATTTACGAGCTAGTCAAACTCAGCCTAGCTTATAGCCCCCTCAATCAGGCGGATAAGGCCATACCCCCTTCCAACCGACCACGACACAGTGGGAGACGCAGCCTACTGGTATTCGGCACTCGGGCGCTTGTATATCCACTCGGTCTAAATGTTGGAGCATCTCCTGGTACCAAAAAGGTTCTAGGACTCTCACCCAAGGACATCCTAAGTGCCCACAGTGCTAGAACCAAGTATTTTTGGTATCCAATACGGCCATCCACAATGTACCTGTGGAGCCACGGCCCTGATGTCACTAGGGTGTACAATGATCATGTCACACAAATGCGAGATGCATGAATCACACCGTCAAATCATGCAGCAATGCAGCGCGTACCACGCGACCATGTGGGACTCTCCATCTCATAAGGAGTCCCGTAAATGTCTCAGCTCAACTGGCTTATGCTATGATCAAACATTCCTCATATCAAGCATACATATGATGCGTATGGGCATGAGTCATGAAACTATACTAAGCATGTTACAAAGTGATGAACTGTCCTTACAATGAAGATGGGCCTAGACGGCCTACATGTAACAAGTATGGGCCTATCAATGGGCCTTGGGGAGAGTCGTGATGCGGACATTTAACCAACATTACTTACAATGTGGACGTCAAACCAACATTGTTCCCAAGGCATGGCCTGCTATAAATATCATTACATAAACCATGGAGGAATCACACATTGCGATGGACCCTAAGGACATCCCATTGGGCCTCGACCCATGGGCCTTAGATACATTAAATGGGCCGCATCATATGGGCCTTATATAAATCAAGTAGGCTGCATCAATGGGCCTTATGTACATTACAATGGGCCATAACCCTTAGGCCTTTGAATACATCACAATGGGCCTCGTAACATGGGCCTCATATATATATATATATATATATATATCAAAGTGGGCTTCAACAACGGGCCACAAATACATTGAATGGGCCTCATAACATGGGCCTTATGTATATCAAATGGGCCACACCAATTGGGCCCCATATGTACATCAAATGGGCCACAAATAAATAAAAGTGGTGATAATGATTTCCACCATTTAAAGTTCCTAAGGTCCACCATAACATATGTTTCCCATCCAACCTGTTCATAAATTAACATATCGATAGGTGAAGTAGAAACAAATATCAGCTTAATAGGGAACTACAATGGCCCTTACAAATTTTGAACAGTGGACGTCATTGACTACTACTTTAAATGGTGGGGTCCACTTGAATTTTCGATCTGACTTATTTTTAGTCTCAAGCCTGTTAAGACAAGCCTGCCAAATGGTGGATGGTTTGGATGCAACACATGTACCATGGTGGTCCCATAAGAATGGATGGTGTGGAGAGAACACATATATCACAGGGGGGGTCCCACCGTTCGGTAGTGTGGACGGTGTGGTATACATACATCATACGTGGGTCCCACAGACCTTGCTGATGTCAACAGTAGTGGGACCCACCGTCCCTACAGAATGGGTGGACGGCGTGTATAAAACACATACACCATGGTGGGTTCCATCGTCCACCTGGATGGTGTGAATAAAACACATACATCATTGTGGGTCTGCATCGAAAGAGTCCACCCAATCCACTGCTTCCCATAGCCCAAGAGAAGCTAAACAAGCCCAATATTCAATATATTTTGGGGTGTGAAAACATCATGTGGATTTTTAACGGTGACAGACACTGTTTTCTATGCTATAGCCCAACAGAAAGTTGGATTGGCCCCATTTTTCGGCTCAATGCCTAAAATAGTCTGGGGAAAGGGATGGACGGTGTGGATTGGGTGCATACATCAAGGTGGGGCTTACACAAGTGGTCCACTCAAAAGCTTGTTGAATCAAGCTTACATTCGGTTTCATTTCACGTTTAGCGTCTCTGGACGTTGGATGACTTGGCCATAACACATGCATTTAAGGTGGGCCTTGCTTAGGTGGGCCACCAAATGCACGGATGGTGTGGATACAACACATATATGAAGTGGGCCCCACCTTCAAATGGCTTGGCTAAAATACATGCTTCATGGTGGGGTCCATCCGGGTGGGCCACACGTCCACATCATCACATGAAAAGAAATGAAAAAGAGAGGGAGAGAGAGAGAAAAAGAGAGTGGGACACGTGTGATGGAGGGCTCCGCCACTATGAGCCCTCCCTTACAAACAATCATACATCAAGTGGGTTCCACTACACGTGGGCCCATCAAACCGAAAATCAACAGTGGAGATCCTTTCTACACTAAATGTAAGGTCTAGATGACCCTATCCATACAAGGAAAATAAACATCATGATGGGGTCCATGGAGAATGGCCCCATCATGAAATGATCATGAGGATCAAGGTGGGCCATCGGCCACTTGCACCTAGGGTCCAAAATGAGATTTATACCATCAATCGGTAGGCCTCACTTGGCCCTTCATAAAAAAAAGGAAATCTACGCCTAATAGAGCACCCACCGTTCAATCTTCTTGGTCCGTTAGAACACTGAGCTCCTTGTGCTTCACTTTGATGGAGGATAATCAAAGATGAATGGCTAGGATAAAGGATTGTGGAATGGGAAGTGGGTCACACAACTCACACTTTTTCTCTCATGGAAGAGCTTGGACGTGTGATGCTTGTTGCTTGAGAATGAGAGAGATGAGAAATGTAAGAGAGATGAGAAAGATGAGAGATGTGTGATGGATGTGAGTGATGGGTGAGGTGATGGTATACTTGACATGTATGGGTGTGTAAGAGAGAGGGTGGGAGAGAGTTGACTTGGTGGTTGCTTGACTTGGGCAGAAAGAAAGCATGGGTTGTATGTACTTGACATGAGGTGATTGATTGATTGATTGATTGATGGGACATGTTGTAGAGATTCTCTTGGGATTACAAACGCATGGCATTTTTTTCAAAATAAACGTCGACCCACATCTCCCTACCAGGGTATCGGATCGGTATGCAAGACGCGGCGTTGGAACCACGGCGACGGTGCGGTCACAATGGTATAAGTCACAGATTAAGCTGAATTAAATCTACAGGATACGACTTAGTGTCACACGCAAACATCGATTATAGGTCGTGGATTGTCGGACTTCGACGGGAAGGATCGCGGGAGTCGACGGAACAGTACGGACTAGGATACGGGTCTTACATGCGTACTTTGATATTATATGACTCATGGACTTGTCAGTATTTTTGCTTACTCTGATTATTCTGATATTGCTTACTTGGTACTTATCTTGCGCACACACTTTTACTACCTACTAAACTTTCTATAAGCTTATGCACGATAGATGCGTGTAGGTGGCGTTAGGTTACAGCAGCGCCGAGCTTGGAGCATGCAGAGGACCTTTGGAGCTTTGCATTTTGATATATGTATTTCCCTTTCAACATTATATTTAAATATTTATATTAGTGGATATTGGATGATGATGTTGCCTTTGTGATTTGGGTAAACTTGTGGTTATGCTTCTTACGAGATAAATGTATGTTGGAAAATCCTCCTTGTAGGATTCAAGGATCGAAATCTGGTGTATGCGTGTTGGGAGCTAAGAATGGGGTACTTCGGAGACTTTCAGCATTGGATTCGGCGATCGAAAATTTTATGAACCCGATTTTCGAGTTTGGGGCATGACAAATAATAACCTAGAGATAATGGTCCAGACCTTTGCAATGATTTGTTCGACTTAAAGCCTCCATGGTTGATATTTTAGGAAAAAAACACCAATTCCTAATCAAATAAAAGGAAACTTCAGTAAGATTTATAGAATCTAAGATGCGATAGTTTAAACAGGAGGTAGGAAGCATTTCTTACCTCCGATTGTGCGTAAGGTTGGATTCGACATAGGAAAATGATAATAGCTTAGGTTTTGTCAAATGAATTCCGGTGTAAGCAAACACTAATGACATCTCTCTCTCTCTCTCTCTCTTTCTCTCTTTTACCTATCTCTCTCTTTATCTCTTTCTCCCCAATTTCTAGAAAAAATTCATATGGGGAGAAGGGGTGTAAAATGAAATGGCATTAATAGTGTCAAATGGTGTTGAAATGGCCTCAATGGCCTTTTATTATTATATTAACCTTGTAGAGGGTTGTTTTCCATTAATGGGATCCGATGGAAGGCATATGGGTCAATCTAAGCCATGTAATAGGTGACTAATAATGCGATCTTTGTTTGGATATAAGTATACGATAATTGGGTGTGTCGATCAACTAAGAAGGCCCTAACTTAGATCAACAGTCATCGATGATCAATTGGGGTCATGTGTAACGTCCTAAAAATCGGAGGTCGAGCAAACTCTACTCCCGAGTTCCAACGCATCACTTATGCAACATGGATAATGATGTTTTAGATGTCGTCCATAGCAATGCATTAAACATGAGTGGGATTATACTAAAACAGCATATCATACTCTAGAGTTGATGTAATTAGGCAAGTGGAAGACTGTAATAGATATGTAAAGTATATAAGTGTTTCACAACCTCCAGAGTATGAGTATGTGACCAAGCTGAATATATACATATATGGTTCCAAAATTTACAAATTATCAAAGTGTAAATGTTCAACTAATCCATAAGTCCCTGTAATCCAGTGGAATCAGCACGGGGTCTACATAGACCCCTCTGAGAGCTGAACATAGGAGAATCCTTTCTCCCCCCCTACGAAGTCCAACTCCGCTTATAGGCTTCGCCATCACCTGCATCTAATCCAGAGTATGGGTGGTGTTTTAAAACATCGTCCTATGTGGGAATGAGTAGTTAATTCAATGGAACTATAGAGCAAAGGTTAACATGTTATCAATTCAGTCAAGCAGTAATGATAAAGCAATATAAAAGCATTCGTAGGTAGTCTGATTAATGCAAGGATGATATATGTTAATGATGCATGCCCTCGCCTACACTCTCTCTGTGACATCATCTCACAATCACGACATACATTCCTTTCACTGTGCTCAACTCCTACGCCAAAGGCACATGCAATGCTGTGCATATACATGGTTAGCCAAGTTCTTAATTAGATTTACTCATACAACAGGTTTGGGAAGCTAAGGTAACTCCTTTTATATCATTTACCCAAACAATGATCCATCTAGGGTAGTCAATCCTAGTTAATCACATACGATTGGCAAGTTCACGAGTTTACACTGTAGGTTGCTACGGGAGGCTCGTCACCTCAGCGTAGGCTTAATTCACACTCGAGGTCACACCACCAATGCCCTACCAACAGACAATCTATTTTCGAAGGCTCGTCACTAACTCGACTGGGGACCACAGCCAAGCTGCGCCAGGGTAGACCTATTTTATACTCGAGGTAACTATGGAAACGCTCGTCACCTTAGCGTAGTCTTAGGGTATACTCGAGGTCACTACGAGAGGCTCGTCACCTAATTGTAGGCCGACAGCTCAAATACAGTGTCCCATACCACCGTATTCAGCTCACGAGTCTGGTTTGGTCACTGGACACTACAGGGAGGCTCGTTACCCCAGTGTAGGCCGACAGCTCGACCACAGTGTCCCATACCACCATGCTCGGTTCATAAGTCTTAGCGGATCGTGGTACCAAGATTAAACGGGCTTTTCACTGGTAAGTTGGTACCATAGATTCAAGCAATAGCGTCCATATATGGTGAACATACATTAAGCCAATCATGTTACTTGACAAGCTCGACTGGTACGAGCGTATGTCGAATTAATCGATATGGAGTGAGTAAGCATTCCGCATGGCCTAACCACTATCGACAAGCAACGTACGATTCAGATTCATCGAACGTGTCTTACATGGCGTAACGACCTCGACCACTAATTCGGGAATCATTACCAATTGCCTGGACTATACAGTAGTCCCAATCATACTCAAACACAATAGGCATTCATGTTTGATAGTCAAAATATCATGTAGCAACCAATTCAAGTATACATTTCATATAAGCATTTTTAACAAACTTATTGAGTACATGTTAACATACGTAGGTATTCATCCATAAAGCACGTAGTAGTAAGATAGGTTATATGAAGGAAACTATAACTATAGATAAGAGAATTGAGAATCCTATCTCAACACCCTCATTAAATACATTTCAACAAGCATTTTCTCATTCAGGCATTTTATCAAACACTTAGACTACACATATCAATATATATGTAATATAGTATTATAACAGGTATTATAGCAAATCCTTTCATAAGGGAGTTGCCACATGTACAACACTCATGTATCCTCAAACATCAATCATAACAAGCACTAATCATATTTCCATATTCAATCAAACATTTCAACAAATACATAGAATGCATTAAAATCAACATAGTACACACATATATATAATATACGGAAAAACATCGTGTCTAAGCACATGTGATAACAATCAAGTCAGTCATAAATCATTAACTGACATTGAAAGCCTTAAAAAGCATAACCTAAATGTTTATAGTCCGCACCTTTCACCGGTAAACCCGTACCGAGATCAGTTTGAACACTACGTCTTTGTCTACGGCACAACGACTACCTGAATCATGAAATAGGTTAGCTATTTCATCGATTCATCTACTTTGATACCTAAAATAGATTAGGGTTAGGATTTCTTACCCATAAAAGGATTCAGATTTGTCGGTGTAGCGACATGGGTGAAGGGATTTAGCCTGTGAAGTGACGGGAACGAATCCCGGCATCAAACCACAACTCTCTCTCACTTCTCCTCACTTTCTCATTCTCTTTTCTCTTTTCTCTCTCCTAGGGTTACGAAATTCGTATGGAATGAGAGAGGAGTAGGTTAAGGTCCTTATATAGTCCCAGAACTGACGCAAATGGCCCCAGGGCCATGGTATACTTAGGTTATAGCCAAAAGGCATCTGTTTTGGGCCAACGGAGCTTATTTGGAGGTCCATTACTTGCACACGGTCAGGGGCAAGTTCCTTGGGGGACCAGTTTCAGTTCAACAACTATCGTCGCTCGATCAGGGCCACAAGTACACTGACCTGTGTGGGAAAATTTTCCTGATCCAAGGGTGTAGTTGGGTTAGAATTTGACAGTCTGAAACCTTAAATTTGGCCCACAAGCGAATGATCCAAATCACTTAAATCTGAGTTTATTTTCTAAAGATATCCGCGTTTCTCACACACTTTGTTAAGGGCCCAAGTTATGCATTTCTGGATACTATTTAGGCTCGATTCCTGCGATGGTTGTTAAGCCCAATAAGGCAGTCATAAGCCTATAGTTTCGCATTCATCGGACTTTTGACGCATGGTCCAAGTCTGATACAGAGTTCCAATGTGCTCCCGTGAGCAACTGGGTTTTGAGATTGCCCCTAGGTTTTTAAGTAATGTTGGGTTAGTGATTTTAATGGTTTTAGGTCTTATAGCTTGCATAGAAAGTGGTTCAAGCCAAATCCATCGATTGTTTAGTTTAGTACTTAATTAAATTTTGCCCTAATTACGATAGAATAAGGTCCTAGGATAGTTCTATGCCCATTTTTGGTACTTTTAGTTAGTATATTATTTTAATTATTTTTTTAGTAGTTCTTCATTAATTCTACTTCATTTCTACCAAATTTTATTAGATTTCGTATTGTAGAAAAATTCTAAAAATTCTAAAAGCAGCAGCTGTCCAAACTAATAATTTTTGGACAATTGTCACAATAACCTATATTTAACTATATTAAAATTTTTATTATATTTTTTACTTATTTTTATATGAAACTAGACTTATCAAGCTTCAATTTATCTTTTGAATCACCTAAATTGGAGTTATATCGAGGGATATATGACTTTTTAAAGTCAAAAGAAAAACTGTAGAAAATGGGGCGCCTGGCCTACTGCGGCCCACCCAGCCCATTGGACGGCGAGGCCTCGCCATTACGGCGATGCCATCGCCGCTCGCTATCTTGTCTAGTGGTGATTTCACCACCTGATATTTGAAATGAGTGTATCTTTCAATCCGAAATGAGTTACGCGACGTGCAATATATGATTTTGGGGTAGGAGAAGCTGCTCTATCCAAATAACCTATTTATTTCATGAGATTGTAAAATGTTAATGGTAAAATATCCATTTTATTTATTTATTTACTATTTATAGTAAATTTTATTTTAAGTATTATTCTTCATCACTTAAACTTTAGGAGTCATGTCTAATATGAAAGTGCTTAGAAAAATTTGAAGAATAAGGTGGTGAAAGGTGGGATTTTAAAGGAAATAGGTTAAAAAAGGATTTTAGACTTTGAGATTGAGTTCTGAGAAGTTAATAAGGTGTTATGATTAACCCAGTACCTAAGGACATCCATCGCCATGTTGGGAAAAATCTGGGACGTTACATCGTGGCCATATGGATATATGTGGAGAAATATTTTTAGTCGGTACCCTGAATTTGGCCATGAACCCATGGTCCGAAAGTTATAATTTCGTAAAAGACCAATGGGCTAGTTTCATTTAAATTTCAGATTTTCACTTAAGACATTCACACATCTCATGCACTTGCCTTGCGAGTCCAAGTTGAGCAATTCGAGATGTGACTTTGGCTCAATATCTCGTGGTGGATGTCATGCCCTCTAAGTGAATATTTTTCTATAGTCTCGAGTTTAATGACCCACTAATGAGTGGTCTAGAGCTTGTTTAGATAATTAGGACATTTCTGAAATAAATTGGTTATTAGATTTCTTGTGTGCAATGATTAGGGTTTGGATTACCTAAGTTCATAATGTGACATATTCGTAACTAGCGGAAATGACGATTTATTCATAATCACAATAAACCATCGGTTCTTATGCTAGACGAGTAATTGAGTCAATTTGATTTATTAATTTAGATTTAACCCCTAATCGTCTCAGCTTTAGGTAGATTTTTATTTAGGTATGGTTATCTTGATTAGTCAATAGTAGGTCAGCTAGATTTCAGCTCTCTGTGAATAAATTACGTTACTAAACTCAATGTTTAGGTAATCGGGTGGATTCGTTGGCTTCCTACGGTTAATTAATAGGATTTGTATGGTTCCTTACCGGTACCACCTATGTATAGGCTCCCCTCGAGCACTAAGGGTCAGTCAATAACAACATGAGCTAATTACATTAAAAATTTTCATGGATGAAAACTCAAAATAGCAAAAACCGAAGGACCATACAAATTTCAACAGTAAACTTCAATCCCCTGCTACTTTTTGCAGTGTGATTCACTTGATCTTTGGATCTTTCTTATTTTTCTGCTCAAGCATTAAGAAGAACTGGCCAAAGGGACGGACGATTTGGATATTACTAATGCCTCATGATGAAACTCATAGAACTGGAAGCGGATTGGCTAGTGTACCATACACCAGCGATATAGTTGGTATGGGTATGTGTTGTGCGAAGAAGGGCAGTGACGCTCCTCGGGGTTGTACTAACTATGAACGGTTTAAAGGAGATCAAAGTAGGGTGGCTAACAGTGAAGTGTGAACTGACAGTGGGTGTACTAATAAGCTAACCAAAAAAAAAAAGTTGCATGGCCCAGAATAATGTATTTATTATATCCACACCGTTCATACATTTTTCGAGATCATTTTAGAGCATGAGCCCAAAAATGAATCGTATCCAAAGTTCAAATAGACCACACCACAAATAGCAGCGGGATAATGATCTTCACCATTAAAACATTTATAAGGCCCGCCATAACATTTATTTTCCATCCAATCTGTTCATAAGGTCACAAAGACATGGATTAAGAGGAAAAATAAATATCATATTGACCCAAAACTTCTGTGACCCCCGAAAGGGTTTCAATGGTAGACGTTCAATTCCCCACTTCTGTTTGCAGTGTGGTCCACTTGATTTTTAGATCTGTTGCAATTTTCATCCCAAGTCTTAAGAAGATCTCTCCAAATGGATGGACGGTTTGGATATAACACATACCCCACTTCCAGCGAGGTCAACACAACAGCCATGTCGGTACGGTGTATGGTACACCTAATGAGTATCTCACTGGACATATATTTGTGGCCCACCTAATGAGTATATCAACCTGATGTTTTTATAGAAGCGATATCAATGGCTACAAAAAGTTTTCACGGATAATATTCGTAACACGTGCGAGTTTAAGTAGAGAAAAGGGGCTTCATATTAGGTTAGCATACAACCGGCTGTAGCCGATCAGTTCACTGTTCACACTGGACGCGGGCTGCGTACTGAGGAACTCAGCACCCTAACGTACTGAGTAAACTCTGAGGGGTTCACCATGATTTACCTATTTTATTTACTCCGTCCATCCATTTTAACAGATAATTTGAAGGCTCTAACCCAAAAAATAAGTACATCCAAATCTCAAGTGGACCTCACCACGGGAAATAGTGTGAATTGAAATTTTACCGTCCAAAATTTCTTGGGGGCCACATAACTTTTGGATCAATCTTTTATTTGTGTTTTCCCTTCATCTATGTCTATGTGATCTTATGAACAGATTTGATGACAAACAAACAACACTTTGAGCCTAACAACGTTTCAACAGTGGAAGTCATTATTCTCACTTTTCCTATGGTGTGGTCCACTTAAGCTCTGGGTATGCTTCAATTTTCGGATCAACCACTGAAATGAGTTGGAAAAACGTATGGACAGTGTGGATAACCCACAAACATTCACAGTAGGCCCAACTGAGTTTACTTAGGCGATAAAAAGGTAGTGAGTAACTTCAGTAGGCAATCCGATTCCGATTGTGAAGTGTGAATGGAATCGGACTTCGTACTGAGTTACTCAGTACCCTTTTATTGCACTGAGTAAACTCAGTTGAGCTTACTGTGAATGTTTGTGGGTTATCCACACCGTCCATACGTTTTATCCACGTCGGACGCGGATTGTGTCTTACCCCCGCCCGAATGAAAATTCGTCCGGGTAGGGCTCTGTGGGGCCCACCCTATTGTAAGTGTCTTATCCAAGCTGTTAATACTTTTCTCATGCCATTTTAAGGTATCGGTCAAATACTGAGAAAGGTACAGGGCTTTAGTGGACCACAAAGTAGGATTTAATGTCCACCATTAAAAACTTCTTGGGAGTTCGGGTCAAGCTAATATTCGTTTTTTCACTTCATCCACGTCTACATGACCTTATTAATAGGTTGGATGATAAAAAAGGATCACGGTGGCCCTTAGAAAGGTTTCAACGATGGGTGTCATTATCACTATAGCTTCCTCCGGTGTGGTCCAGTGGAGCTGTGGACCTGCTTCAATTTTACATATATACCTTAAAATGATCTGAAAAAATCAATGAACGGCGTGGATAAAATACTTACATCATGGTGGACCCCACAGAGGGTAGGACGCAATCCGCGTCCATCCACGCCCTTCACAGTCGGCCTTTTTTTTATTTTTTTTACCGAGTCAAGTTATGGGGAAGTGGATTGGCTGGTGTACCACACACCACCGATCTGGCTGATGTGGATGCGTGTCGTGTGAAGATGAGCACTGCGGCTCCTCAAATCTAAGTTGTACGAGCAGTTAAAAGGAGATCAAAGTTACATGGCCCGTAAAATGATGTATTTATTATATCCACACCTTCATCCATTTTCAGAGATCATTTTAGATAACTAATCCAAAAATGATTCATATCCAAAGCTTAAGTGTACCACACCACAAATAACAGTGGAATAATGATTCTCACAAAGTAGGGCCCACCTTAACGTTTATCTTCCATCCCATCTGTTTATAAGGTCACAAAGACTTGGATGAAGAGGAAACACAAATTTCAGATTGATCCAAAACTTCTGTGACACCAGGAGGGTTTCAACGGTACATGTTCAATCCCCCATTGTCTTTTGCCGTGTGGTCCACTTGACTTTGGATTTGTCAAATTTTTTTGCTCAAGCATTGCTACAGGATTGTGGAATGAAAAGACAATTGTGACCTAGCATATACCTCAAGATGGGACCCACAAAATTTAGTGCCATCAACACATTAGCCAGATGGGTGGTGTGTGGTTCACCAGCCAATCCACTTCCAATGTCCCAGACCTTTGGAAGCAGAATGACGGGTGAACGGCACACCGGCAACTTAGCTGGTGTGTTGACTTCACCAAATTATGTAAGTCCCATCATGAGCTATGAGTTATGTCCTAACTGTAGGTCCACTTAATGAGGTCGTCTTAACGCTTGAGCTGAACAATAAGACAGAACCAAAAATCAAGTGAACCAAACTGTAAAAAGCCGTGGAGAATTGAACACCGGCCATTGAAACCCTTTTGGGGGTTAGAGAAATTTTGGATCAATATGATATTTGTTTTTTCCTTCATCCATGTCTTTGTGACCTTATGAACAGATTAGATGGAAAGTAAGTGTCGGCCCTACGAATGTTTTAATGGTGAAGATCATTATCACCACTACTATTTGTGGTGTGGTCCACTTGAGCCTCATAAATGACTTATTTTGGGATAAAGATCTAAAATGATCTCACCAAATGGATGAACGACGTAGATATGATAAAAACATCATTGTGGGGAGGAGCCTCAACACTCATCACACTAGCCAATCCACTTCCCAGGACATTGGACGCGACTTCAGTGGATCCCTGGCTCGGGGATCCATTGAGGTTGGTGTATCCTTGAGTACGGGGCACGCGTGTATATATTTTCATTAAATCCAAGTCATCCATCTGTTTTGACAGTTTATTTTAGGCATGACCCCAAAAATGAGTCAAATCTAAATTTCAGGTGGACCACACCAAACAAAAGAGTGGTGATTGAATACCCACTGTTAAATTTTTGTGGGGCCACTCGAATGTTTATTTTCAATCCAACATATTGATAAGGTGTAATGTCCTGAATTTTCACTATTTTAAAATTTCAAAAATTCTTAAAAATTTTTGATATAATTAGCCTATGTTGTCACTTATTGACCCTTGACGCTTGAGGTGAGCCTATACATGGGTGTTACCACTAAAGAACTACAAAAATCCAGTTAATCAACCATGAGAAGCCAACGAATCCGCCCGATCGCTTAAACATCGAGTCTAGCTATGTGATTTATTCATTCAGGGCCCAAATCTAGCTGACCTATCACTGACTAATTGAGACAACCATACCTAAATAAAGACCTACCTAAAGCCAAGACAACTAGAGGTTAGACCTTAATTAACAAATCAAATTAACACAGTTACACCTCTAGCCTAAGAACCAACAGTTTAGAGTGATTATGACCGAATTACCTTTTTCGCTGATTGCGAACAGGCCACACTATAAACTTGGCTAATCCACACCCTAATCATCATGCACAAGAAATCTCACTATCTGATTCATTCAAGAAATGCCCTAATTATCAAAATAAGGTCTAAACCGTTCGTTAGTGGGCCATTAAACCCAAGACTATAGAAAAATGTTCATCTTAATGGGCTAGACGTCCATTGCGGGTAGCAAATCAAAAAAAGTGCATGGAACAATTCAACTTGAGCTACAGGTCGAGTGCTTGAAATAAACAAATACTTTTAAGCTGAAGCCTGAAACTTAAGTGAAATAGACATTCTACTCTCTTGCGAAGTTGTGTCTTTCTGACCATTCGATCATGACCAAACTCAAGGTGTGAGTTAGAGATATTTCCTCGTTAATATCCGTATAGCCGCGACTCCGATCAATTATCGACGTCCGTCAATCGTAAGTGAGGCCCCCACAGCTAATCGAAGTGTCTAATCATCGCTCGGTTGTAACCAAACGTAGATCCTGTATCAGGGCATCTGTTCCATAGTGTAGATAGGTAAGTGGGCCCCCGGAAGGCCCCGTAAGTCAAAAATAACCTCCCCTAGGGTAGTTTTATTAAGAAAAGGGCCACCGAGGCTATTTGTGCACATACTGGCACTATAAATAGCCCCCCCATTTCCATCCTCTCACTCCCATATGGATTTTCCATTTGAAATTTAAGAGAGAGAGAGAGAGAGGGAGGAGAGGGGGAAGAAATGTGAGAGAGGGTTGATTGGAGGATTCCCCCATCCTTGCTAGCCGGCAACATAACCGCGACCACACCACATCGTCAGAGTCACCCCAATGACCATTGGAGGTAATTAATGAAACCCCTTTTTGATTTTAAGTCTTGAAGGCTGAATGCATGAATCCTTATAAGCGAATTACATTGATATAGGGCATCGGTGAATCGTCCCACGGAGTCCTAACCCTAGGAGTGAGTCTGAATTCGATGAATCAACCCAAGGTGCGGACTATTATCTCTTGGTTACTTTTTATTGACCCTTGAGGGTCCCAGTTAATGATATTTTGTGATGAATGTTTTATTGATCGTTAGCATATCCATATTTCCAATTCGATTGCAACATGTGTGGTTAGCCATTTATTGATGTTCACATGTTTGAAAAAATGTTTAAGTGATTGAATGTGTTGATCTATTGATGCTTACATGCTTTGATGAAATGCCTAGGTAGATGTGTGGTTTTATTGATGCTCACATGTTTGATAAAAGGCCTAAGTAAATGTATGGTTCTATCAATGTTCATGTGTTTGATAAAATACCTAAGGGGGCGTTTGGCGCATGGTATTACATGGGATTAGGTGGGATGGAATTGCAATTGGTCCTGTGCCAATTCCACTCAGGGCCTATTTGTTTTTCAAAGCAAACGTAGATACCGTGGAAATGGGTAATTATTACCGTTTCACAGCGTTTGAAAATTCATAGGAATTTGTGCATTTGAAACCGATTCTAAAGAGATAGTTTTAATTTTTGAACCACACAGTAACGCATATGATATATCCGTTCTGTCCATCCGTTTTACAACAGAATTTTGAGATATGAGCCAAAAATTGAGGAAGATCCAACACTCAAGTGGCCCACACCAAAAGAAATAGTGGCTCAAAATTTTTTTAATGGTAAGTGTTCGATTCCCTTTTTCTTGTGGCGTGGTCCACCTAAGCTTTGGATATGCCTCATTTTTTGGTTCATGCCATAAATTCAGGTGGCATAATGGATGAACGGTGTGGATAAGCGACACACATCACGGTGGGACCCACAAATATTTTGCTATGTTCTCAATTTTTGTGTAAAAAAAGTATAATGTCAAATCAAGTAGAGGGAAATGTGTAGGGAAATAATCATTACAATTTACTAGGCATTTACCAATGAACTAGAAAATCAAACATGCCCTCAATGTTTGGGAAGAATGGAAAAGCTTGGAACTAGACTAGATGGAATTGCATTGGGTCCCGTGCCAATTCCACTCAATGTTAGCAACTTGCGTAGGTCCCACCATGATGCGAGGGCTATATCCACACCGTCCACCCATTTTTTGAGATCATTTTAGAGCATGGGCCAAAAAATCAGGTAGATCTAAAACTCAAGTGGACCCCACCATAAAAAGCAGCGGGGATTGAATAACTACTGTTGAAAACTTCGTTGGGGCCACTTAAGTTTTGGATCTGCCTCATTTTTAAGCCCATGCCATAAAATTAGGTTACAAAATAGATGAACGGTTTAAATATAACACATATGTGTTATTCTCAATAGTTTCAAATGATAGTGGGTATATCCATTGAATGTACCACCATATTACAAACATAACATGGAATTAAGCTTATCTCAGTAATGACAGGTGACAATCCCTGCCGTATGTAATAATTACATGTTTTTAATCCCATCCCACCTAATCCTTCCCGATACCATGCGCCAAACACTCCCTAAGTGGTTGTGTTGTGCTATTAATGCTTAAATATTTTATGAAGTGCCTAAGTGGTTATGTTGTTAAATATATGCGATGTCAACATGACGAATTGTTAGGCTGTAATGATGCTTACGTTACTTACAATGTTGGAAAAGTCGGCTAACTACTTGAACTAAGGGGTGACCTAAGTTAAGTTGGCCACCTTAGACTCGTTCGATCGATCCTGTGTTGAACACGGACGAACGACAATAGTTGGACTACATGGGATGCTTGCACCTAATGTCGGTTGTACTGGAGTTCCCCAAATCAATCGAATTAGCCCAATAATCGACTGACCATGTGTGTTCACAATGTATGACAAATGACAAATAAAATCTAAGATACACCGTTCCCAGTAGATGAGTTCATTCATAACTGTTAGTGCGATACGATCTCATTAAGACTCATGAGTCGGGTATAGTGGTATGTGACACCGTGTCCAAGCTGTCGGCCTATGCTGAGCTGACGAGCCTCCCCGTAATGACCAGTGAGTAATGATGGAGGTGAGAGATTGTTGTTCGAATGACCTCCATCAAATTACCTGGCTGATGATTCCATGCCAGAGTATCGTTCGAACGACCCGAGCATGAATGTAATTGGGTGATGCGCCCTTTCCTTGTGGTGATTTAGTTTTATATGACAAGCTTGTACCTCGAAATTGAGTGATGACCCATACCGGGTTGATCCTCATACCATTGAGTATCATGCCATACATTTGGAATAATTGATTTGTGAGATGAACATGTGATACCTAAATTTAGGTCAAGGGACACTGGTGAGGAGCCGCAACGAGCTACGTGATCCAGATAAAGACTAGTGATATAATGTAACACATCGAATTTCAAGGGTCGAGCAAAGCTCGACTCCCGAGATTCCGTAGTATCATACTCCAGATTTAATGTGCTTAAAGTAAATGTGTAAATCAAAACATATATATAGTGTGATTTCTTCTAGAGTATGGGTCAGCAGCTGGGTTCAACATACAATTCCAAAAATGACAAAAAACAATAAAAAATAAAAAAGAAATGCGACGTCTAGCTAAGCCATGCGCCCGACGCTCCCTGTCGAGAAGTGCACAGCCTACATCGGTTCATTCGATAACTAGAAGTTGGAGAACTCCTCCTCCTCATTCATTAATGCCTGCTTTAGCGCATTGGCCTTGATGGTCCCTGCGTCTATATTAGTGCCTGGTTTGTGTTTTAAAACACCGTCCCAGAGTGAGAGTGAGTGATCAACTTAGTGGTTCCATAAAGCATGAGTTACACATTTTATCAAGTCTAATAGTATAAGAATGATAAAGCAATGTAAACGAACACTTACTAATTACCCTTATTAATGCAAATAATGGTATTTATGAAATGATGCATGCCCTCACCATCTAACACTCCCTCAACACGTGACTCCGACCACCTGGTTTGCAAATGACAATACTTCCTCAACATGCGACTTCAACGCCTGTTTCGCCACATTCTATACTAATGCGATACGGTGAATGGTTATGTTAGCCGAGTGATTAATTATGCCTATTCATCCAACAGTTTGGGGAAGCTAAGATACCTCCCTTTTATTCATTGGTCCCAACTGAAGCACTAGACGTGGGACGACCACAATGGTCCTATGCTGGTAATCCCTGATCCATCTGGACTCGTCACTTCCAGCTGAATACATATGAAAGGCAAGTTGTAAAAGTAATGCTTGCGGTCACTACAAGAAGGCTCGTCACCCCAGGGTAGGCCGACGGCATGGACACGGTGTCCCATACCACCATGCCCAGCTCACGAGTCTTGAGGATAGCGATGCTAATGGTTAATAGTAGACCTTTGTAAATGGTAAGGGGGTGTCCCAGATTTAAACAGTTGTGTTCGTACATGGTGAACATAATAAGGTTAGCCGATTCCTTAGATAATTTCGGTTGGTACGGGCAATCACTGACATAACCAGTATGGAGTGCGTAAGCACCCCGCATGGCCTAGCCACTGTCGGTGGTCGGTGTTCGAACCGAATCGATCAAACTTGCCCAGGGTGGCTAACCTAATTCGGTCACCTAAATGCGGGAATTTATCGGGTACTTGGACTACTCTCGTAGTCCTATTTCTATTCAAATCATGTGAACTAGCATTTGCAACATAGGGGTTGACATTTGATAATCAAGTTTTGAGAAACTACTCATTTAGGCATTTTATCGAACATATAAGCATCGTTATACTACCACTTGCAATTTATTGGACAGAAATCAAAATACTCCTAAGTCATCATGCACATACTACATTAGCAATCATAAATTATTAATTGGAATAATAACATTGATAAATCGTAACCTAAGTACTTATATTTCGCACCTATCGATAGCACGTTCGACTCGGACTCGATCTTAGGAGTATGTTTCCAAGGAAGAATTGTTGGTCACCTATACAAGTACATGGGTTCATTAAGGTCAGGAAAGACCTATTTGGAGACCTATATCCATAAGGAGGTTTGTAGTTTTACCCTAGGTCATCACCGGAGAAGTTCCGACAGTGAGAGTGGTGTTAGTTAGGCTTGTGAGTCAAACGGAAGAGGGCCACCCTTTGTAGCAAGCACTCTTTCGATCTCTCTCTTCCATATCTCTCCTTTCTCTTCTCTTTCTCACCTTAGGGCTCTCAATTTCAGATTGGAAGGAAATGGGGTGATTTGGGAGCTATTGATAGTTTTATATGGTGTGCAAATGGCCTTAGGGCCACTCTTATGATACTTATACCCTATGAGCGGTCATTTCTAACTAATGGGGCCCCCAGGAGGGCCCGCAGGCTCATTTATACCATATGGTAGGTTCCCTACCAATGGATCAATGCTAGGACAATTTTGGTATGATCGGATACCTAGATTGGTCATGGGAAGGCTGTATCAGATCAACGGTCGGTAATGTTCAATCGGGTTCATGGTTATACGAATGTGTGCGGGGAATTATCCTTACCCTACGTGTGAAGTTTGGTCATAAACTGACGGTCTGAAACTCTCAACCTTGTGCAAGAGTGGACGACCCAATTCACTTAGGTTTCAACTTATTCTTTTAGGGTATTTACACTTCTCATGCGCACGCCCTTCGGCTCAAGTTGAGCGGTTCTGGACACCATCCAGGTTTGACTCCCGCGATGGATGTTGAGCCCAATAAGATAGACATTATTCTATAGTTTTGGAACTAGTGGCCCACTAATGAATGGTCCAGAGCTCATTTAGATAATTAAGGCATTTCTGGAATGAATTAGGTAGTAAGATTTTTTGTGCGCAATGATTAGGATTAACTATGGTAACACCTCAAATTTTTAGGGGCCGTGTAGGAACTCGGCCTCCAAATTCCTGGGTGTTGCCTATATCCTAATTATGGTGATTTGTGCGTAAATCAGTTTAAATGAGCAATGAAGGAATTGGCTGGAACATAAACCACAACCACAACTAATCTACAGAAATAAATGCGGCTAAGAAATACAAGTCTATAGGAATATCAAACGGGTCGCACAAGGCATCACCCAAAAGAATTTATAAATAAATTTCTAAAAGAAGTGGTATACTAGAACCATAGTTCAATAACCCATAATTAACTCACACAATCTACGGTGATCCCCCCATAAGCTAAAAGTAGGAAGCTCCTCTTCCTCATCCACGCTCACGCCACTCGGCTCGTCGAGCTCCGCCTCACCTGCATCTAGTAAAGGGTTTGGTTGGTGTTTTAAAACACTGTCCTAGAGTGGGAATGAGTAGCTAACTCAATGGTTACTATTAGCCTTAAGTTACAACAAGTAGCAATTATATGATGAATTTAATGAAAGACATACATTCACTAATCGCAAACTAGTCTTGTTAATGCATGTGCATGTAATATGATATGATGCATGACCTCACAGTAACACTCTCTCAAGCGACTTCGTCTAACGATCGCGCATGACCAATACTCCCTCACTGCGACCTCAACTACCGAGTTGTCAAATCCTAGCTAATGCGATGCGTGAATAATGTTAGCCGAGTAATTAGTTAATTTTGTCCATCTAGTAGATTGAAAAAATTGGTACACCCCACGTATCATTGCCCTCAACTGGTTGCGAGGCCAAGACCCCTTAACGTGCGAGGCCATGACCCTGCGATCCTTTATCCCATCGAGTTCCCCATCCCCGATTTTAAGCACTTGAGGAGTGCTGAGAAGAGGGATCACTTGTGGTCACTACGGGGAGGCTCGTCACTCCTGAGTAGGCTGACAGCTCGTACATAGTATCCCATTCCACCATTCCTGACTCTTGAGTCAGTGGATCGGCTTCAAATGGTTATAAATAGGCTTCAGTGGTTAAAGGGTGTTCCAAGTTTCATACATGCGTGAGCAGACATGTTTAACAAACATGGTTGGTCAGTGAGTGAACTAGACTATGCGAGTTCAGGCGAGTACATGATGGACGACTCAGAGTACAAGCGACCCACATAGTCTAACTACTGTCGCCCATTCGCATCCACCCAAATCCGCTAGTTTAGACGCAGGATGGTCATACCAACGGGACTGCCTTCTCCCACCTTAGTTCCCTGACCAACCTAGGGGTTTGATGACATTCAATAATATTCCAACAATTCCGGATTCGTCTTCTAACGCAAGTAAAGTCATGCACTCATACATCTAACATAAAGATTCAGACTTTTCTACAATGCAACCACTAACAAAATCCGACATTAATGTGTGTGTGTGTTGAGTGGGGTTACCGAAGAGACTAAGAACTATACATCATTCATAAGACAACCATACAACAAGAATTAATGCAATCATACATACCACAAGAAGGGTTATACTAGGTTCACATATGAGATGAACATACCATACCAAATTAAGCCTAATTATGTTGGAGAGCACATAAATAAGACTCAATCATGTCATGGAATTTAGTAAAATCATATACGGATGAACATGCCACACCAAAATCAAACCCAATCATGTTGAAGAACAAATAAACAACACTTATTCATTTCATGAAATTTAGGGGGACCTATCATATAGGGTTTTGACTAGGTTCTCTCTAGCTTACTCAAGCCATCATCCTAACATTCATAATCATTAAACTCATAGTAAAATTGGTGCTAGGCCACCTAAGGATAATAGTTCACACCTTGTGACAATTCGCTTGATTCATGGTGCCTGTAGGCTTTTGGTGTTAGGAAATCATTGTTGAAATACCTAAATAAGCATACAAGCTTGCAAGAATTGGAAGGAATTTAACCTAAGACCTAAACCTACAAACATAACTCTATACTTATCTTTAATCGGCACTGAATCGACACCAATGAAGGACGATGTTGCTATAGAGGAGATGAGAGGGTGAAGGTGCACAAACCCTCATGCTTCCAAGCTCTCCCTCTCCCTTTCTTCTCTTTTCTCCTCTTTCTCTTCTTCCTTTCTCCCTTTCTTTCTTCTAGGGCATATTCGTATGGGGAGAGGGGGTGCCCAAACGAGGCCCTTTTATAATACCAGATTTGGTACAAATGGCCCTAAGGGTTGGGTTTTTACTATACTAGCCCTATGGGAGGGTTTTTCTAGCCTCTAGGGCCCACTATATGGTTTACATATTGATATACATTGTAAGATAGTTAGCCCTAATGATGATCTATGTATGGATATGATCGGCCCGCCATTTGGATGCGTCGATCGATAGATATGATTAGAAGTCTGTTCAATGGTCACCGATAGTTAATCGGGGTCGCGGCTATACAGATATGAGTAGGGAAATATCCTTACTCCACGTGTGAAGTTTGGTCGTAAACCGACGGTCCGAAATCCTCAACTTTGTATCAGAGTGGACGACCCAATTTACTGAAGTTTCAGCTTTTTCCTTTAGGGTATTTGCACTTCTCGTGTACTCGTTCTTTGTCTCAAGTTGAGTGGTTCTGGACAGTACTCAGGTCCGACTCCCGCGATGGACATCAAGCCCAATAAGACGGACATTATTCTATAGTTTTGGAATTAGCGGCCCACCAACGAGTGGTCTAGAGCTTGTTCGGAAAATCGGGGCATTTCTAGAATAAATTAGGTATTGAGATTTCTCATGGGCAATGATTAGGATTTGGATTAAATATGTTCATAGTGTGGCCTATTTACAGCTAGTGAAAGTGGAGATTTAGTCATATTTACTCTAAACCATCGGTTTTAGGCTAAAAGAGTAACGGGGTTGATTTAGTCTATTAGTCAAGATCCAGGCCTTATTTAACTCGGCTTCGGTTAGATCTTTAATTTAGTTATGATTGTCTTGATTAGTTAGTGATAAGTCGGTTAGATTTTGGGCCCTATGTGAGTAAATTATGGGGTTAAACTTGATGTTCAAGTGATCGAGCGGATTTGTTGGCTTCCTATGATTGATTAATCGGACTTGTGCAGTTCTTTACTAGTTCCACCTGGGTATAAATTAACATTGAGTGCTAATGGCCAGTAAGTGATAATATAAGTTAATTAAATAAAAAATAAGGATTTTTGAAAATCCAAAATAGTGAAAATATAGGACGTTACAATCTACCCCCCTTAAAAATAATTTCATCCCTAAAATTGACTAATATAAATTCGTAAAGATATTCTAATTTTATATGCCTATGTTTTGGTTGATTTTACATTCATATACGTGTTAGGGTATATATACTAACTCTAATGGCTTGGCTTATAGTGGTCTACCCCCCTTAAAAGTTTTCACCTATGAGGTGCGAAAACAGATGTCAAAATCATTATTATCGCACTATGTGTTTGACAATAAAATTTACCTAAGGGTGGTATATTATGCTCTTCACAATCGGGTTAATACGAAAAAACAGTTGTGATAGGCTCAAATCCGATACGTCGATTGTCTGCCTGACCAGGGCAAACAACTCATTGTATCCCTTCTTAGTCCTCGTGGATCCTGGTCTTCTATTCGGTCAAAGCAGTGAGTCCATTGGTAATCACCCAGGATTGAGATTTGGGTCATGTCACGAATGCCTCGCAGGGATATGGTTCTCTAATTCTAAAATCTGATCATCCTAAGTATTTAAGGAGTATTATAATTCATTAGGAGGTTCAAGCCTTATGTTTATAAGGTTATCCTTAGGGTCTTGCTCAACAAGAGTTCTTGTTTAATTTATGTTTAACTTGGTGGATAACAAATTCTTCCGTGGTGCCTATATCAAAAAGACTACACTAGAAGGGTTTTTAATATCCTAAAATTATATCTGTATGTCACCAGTTCAATCATAAGGCTGGTGGGTTATGAGTAAACTATTCTTTAATTTTGTTAATTTTGAGAGGAAATGAAGAATCGAGAGTTCTGGGGTATTTCGGAGGTTTGGAGGACTGATGATGCTAAGAAGGACACAGAAAATGAATGAGGAAAAATATCATCTCCTTATTTTGGTATGAACCTTGAGTCCACAAATGAATGAGGAACTCATATTATTTTAGTGAAGTTCGCCCTAAATACGAACTTAGAGAGTATTAAGCAATCAAACTCAACTTTACTCTAGAGCCATAGTTCAACCAACCTATAAACTATTTGAAATATAAAAATATGCTAAAAATAATCTAATTTAATTATATAGGATGATCCCTAGCATGATTAAAAATGATTTCTAAAAGTACACAAAGTTCTAAAACTCAAATATCAAAAGATACGTCCGGACTATCGGTAGCTCGAAGTTGTAGAATTTTTTTTGGTTTCAACCCATTTATTGTTCATAACATCTTTATCAAATTTAGTTACTATTTTTTTTAATTTTTAATTTTTGGTACTTCACAATTAAGTTAACATTTATCTCACAAAATTTCATTTCATTTTAAACTCCAGAAAAATTCTAAAATTTTCTGGAAGTAACGGTTGTCCAAAACCAATGAATTTTGTATGATTTCAAAACGTATCTATTTCTTGTAATGTTTATTATATATTTAGCAATTGAATTATTTTTTTAAATTTTTTTTATAATAGTTTGTTATTAATTTTAAACCTACACCATAAAATTTTATTTCATTTGAGGTGGTGAAAAAAATATTAAAATTCTAGAAGTGACATTTTTCTGAAACTAATGATTTTTTGTATAATTGCAAAATATCTCTATTTCTTGTATATTTTGTTGTACTTTCAGTAACTAAATTATTTTTAAAATTTTTATAATATTTCATCAATGAGTTTAAAGCTATCCCACAAAAATTTATCTCATTTGAAATTGTAAATAAATTATTAAAATTCTAGGAGTAACAGCTGTCTGAAATTAATAATTTTTTGGACAGTTGGAAAAGCATCCTAAAATTTACTATATTATAATTTTTATTTTATTTTTTTACTTATTTTTATATAAAACTAAACTCATCAAGATTTAATCTGAAGGAGATATAAACTTTTGAAGTCGACCCAAAATTGCAGGAAATTCCGGGGGGGGGGGACATTGAAACTGGCACCTGGGCGGGGTCCCACCAGCTCGCTGGACAGTTGGGCAGGGTCCCACTAGCTGGGAGGGGTCCCGCGGATACGCTGGATGGGTGGGGTCCCACCGGTTCTCTGTTTCCAGGGAGGGGGCACCTTGCGACGTGCATATCTCGCAAACCAGAATGAGTTATTCAACGTGCCACATATGAATTTGGGGTAGGAGAAGCTACTCTATTCAAATAACATCAGGATAATAGTCAAAATTTTTTGTCTAATTATAGTTCTTCATCCTTGAGCTTTGTAGTTGTGTCCAATTTGAAAGTACTTAGAGAAATAAGAAGGATAAAGTTGTAGAAAGTGAGATTTTTTTTTAAAGAAATGGGTTAGGAGGAGTTGAGACTTAGGGATTAAGTTTCAAGAGCTTGGGAAGAAAATAGGGTAATGATTGAGGGTGAAAGGGGTAGGATTGGCTAGAAATAACCATAGGGAGAAGCCCCTAGGGCCTTTAAGGAGCTTGAAGAGGCAAGGAGGGGGTCCCCGTGTGTAGGAAGGCCTCACCTATTCATCGGGCCAGGATACACTAGATGTTGGGATTGCACAAGCTACTTCAGTAGCTTGAACCTATCGCATTTAGGTCGGGTCAACTCAAGTTGTCTAACCTTCTATTAGAAGTGATTTGGATCACTTTACGTAGTTTAAGTCTTTCTATTCGTAAACCCTAACGTTTTAGTCTTCGGACTTGCCAAATAGCATGATCCTGGGATCCTATAGATGTCTCTAAGTTCGATCTCTCCCTCCTACGTTAGCGAGTGCGTTATGGCGAGTTCGTAATCTACAGCCCAATTTAATCCAAACCATTGCTTTAATACAATCTGTAACACTTAGAATTTTTAGGGGTCGCGTAGGAACTCGGCTTCCAAATTCCTAGGTGTTGCTTATATCCTAATTATGGTGATTTGTACATAAATCAGTTTAAATGAGCGATGAAGGAATCGGCTGGAACATAAACCACAACTATAACTAATCTACTGAAATAAATGCGGCTAAGAAATACAAGTCTATAAGAATATCAAATGGGTCGCACAAGGCGTCGCCCAAAAGAATTTATAAAATAAATTTTCAAAAGAAGTGGTATGCTAGATCCACAGTTCAACAACCCATAATCAACCTGCACAGTCTACGGTGATCCGCCCATAAGCTGAAAGTAGGAAGCTCCTCTTCCTCATCCACGATCACACCGCTCGGCTCGTCGAGCTTTGCCTCACTTGCATCTAGTAAAGGGTCTGGTTGGTGTTTTAAAACACCGTCCCATAGTAGGAATGAGTAGTTAACTGAATGGTTACTATTAGCCTTAAGTTACAACAAGCAGCAATTATATGATGAATTTAATGAAAGACATACATTCACCAAACTAGTCTTGTTAATGCATGTGCATGTATTATGATATGATACATGACCTCGTAACAACACTCCCTCGAGCGACTTCGTCTAACGATCGCGCATGACCAACACACCCTCACTGCGACCTCAACTGCTGAGTCGCCAAATCCTAGCTAATGCGATGCGTGAATAATGTTGGCTGAGTAATTAGTTAATTCCATTCATCCAACAGATTGGAAAAACTGGTACACCCTATGTATCATTGCCCTCAGCTGGTTGCGAGGCCAAGACCCCTCAATGTGCGAGGCCATGACCCCGCGATTCTTTATCCCATCGGGTTCTCCATCCCTGATTTTAAGCACATGGGGAGTGCTGAGAAGAGGGATCACTTGCGGTCACTACAGGGAGGCTCGTCACTCCAGCATAGGGCGACAGCTCGGACACAGTGTCCCATTCCACCATGCCAGACTCTTGAGTCAGTGGATCGGTTTCAAATGGTTTTAAATAGGCTTCAGTGGTTGAAGGGTGTTCCAAGTTTCATATATGCGTGAGTAGACATGGTTAACAAACATGGCTGGTCAGTGAGTGAACTAGATCGTGCGAGTTCAGGCGAGTACATGATGGATGACTTCGAGTACAAGCGACCCACATAGTCCAACTACTGTCGCCCATTCGCATCCGCCCAAATCCACTAGTTTAGTTGTAGGATGGTCCTACCAACGGGACTGCCTTCTCCCACCTCAGTTCCCTGACTAACCTAAGGGTTTGATGACATTCAATAATATTCCAACAATTCTGGATTCGTCTTCTAACGGAAGTAAAGTCATGCACTCATACATCTAACATAAAGATTTAGATTTTTCTACAATGCAACCACTAACAAAATATGACATTAATGTGTGTGTGTGTGTGTGTTGAGTGGGGTTACCGAAGAGACTAAGAACTATACATCATTCATAGGACAACCATATAACAAGGATTAATGCAATCATGCATGCCACAAGAAGGGTTATACTAGGATCGCATATGAGATGAACATACCATACCAAATTAAGCCTAATTATGTTAGAGAGCACATAAACAAGACTCAATCATGTCATGAAATTTAGTAAAATCATATATGGGATGAACATGCCACACCAAAATCAAACCCAATCATGTTGAAGAACAAATAAACACAATTGTTCATTTGATGAAATTTAGGGGGACCTATCATATAGTGTTTTGGCTAGGTTCTCTCTAGATTACTCAAGCATGTCATCTTAACATTCATAATCATTAAACTCATAGTAAAATTGGTGCTAGGCCACCTAAGGATAATAGTCCGCACCTTGTGACGATTCGCTCGATTCACGGTGCCTGTAGGGTTATGGTGTTAGGAAATCATTATTGAAATGCCTAAATAAGCTTACAAGCTTGCAAGAATTGGAAGGAATTTAACCCAAGACCTAAACCTACAAACATAACTCTATATTTATGTTCAATCATTGCCGAATCGACACCAATGAAGGACGATGTTGCTATAGAGGAGTTGAGAGGGTGAAGGTGCACAAACTCTCATGCTTCCAAGCTCTCCCTCTCTCTTTCTCCTCTTTTCTCCTCTTTCTCTTCTCCATTTCTCCCTTTCTTTCTTCTAGGGTAAATTCGTATGGGGAGAGGGGGTGCCTAAATGAGGCTCTTTTATAATACCAGATTTGGTACAAATGGCCCCAAGGGTTGGGTTTTTACTATACTAGCCCTATAAGAGGGTTTTTTTAGCCTCTAGGGCCCACTATAGGGTGTACATATTGATATACACCATAGGATAGTTGGCCCTAATGATGATCTACATATGAATATGATCGGCCTGCCATTTGAATGTGTCGATCGACAGATATGATTGGAAGTTTGTTCAATGGTCAATGATAGTCGATCGGGGCCGCAACTATATGGATTTGAGGAAGGAAATATCTTTACTCCACGTGTGAAGTTTGGTCGTAAACTGATGGTTCGAAATCTTCAACTTTGCATAAGAGTGGACAACCCAATTCACTTAAGTTTCAGTTTCTTCCTTTAGGGTATTTGCACTTGTGAAGTTTGGTCATGCATTCGTCCTTTAGTTCAAGTTAAGCGCTTCTGGACAGTACCCAGGTCCGACTCCCGCGATGAACGTCAAGCCCAGTAAGACGAATGTTATTCTATAGTTTTGGAACTAGCCCACCAATGAGTGGTCTAGAGCTTGTTCGGAAAATCAGGGCATTTTTGGAATGAATTAGGTATTGAGATTTCTCGTGGGCAATGAGTAGGGTTTGGATTAACTATGTTCATAGTGTGGCCTATTTATAGCTAGTGAAAGTGGAGATTTGGTCATGTTTGCTCTAAACCGTTGGTTTTATGCCAAAAGAGTAACGGGGTAGATTTGGTCTATTAGTAAAGATCCGGACCTTATCTGACTCGGCTTCGGTTAGATCTTTAATTTAGTTATCATTGTCTTGATTAGTTAACGATGAGTAGGTTAGATTTTGGGCCCTATGTGAGTAAATCATGGGGCTAAACTTGATGTTCATGTGATCGGGCAGATTCATTGGCTTCCTACGGTTGATTAATCGGACTTGTGCGGTTCTTTACTAGTTCTACCCGGGTATAAACTAACATTGAGTGCTAATGGTCCGTAAGTGATAATATAAGTTAATTACATTAAAAAAATAAGGATTTTTGAAAATCCAAAATTGTGAAAATCTAGGACGTTACAACTATGTTCATAGTGTGTCCTATTCGCAATTAATGAAAATGGCAATCCAGTCATAATCACTCTAAACCGTTGGTTCATAGGCTAAATGAATAATTGGGTTACTTTGGTTTGTTAATTACGATCCGACTCCCAGTTGTCTCGGCTTTGGGTAGATCTTTAATTTAGTTGTGGTCGTTTTGATTAGTCAGTGATAGGTCAGTTAGATTTGGGCCCTATGTGAACAAATCACGAGGTTATACTCGATGCTTAAGTGATCGGGCAGATTCATTGGCTTTCTACGGTTGATTAATCAAATTTGTGTAGTTATTTATTAGTATCGCACGCGTATAGGCTCACCACAAGTATTAAGGGTCAGTTAGTGACAATGCAAGCTAATTATAACGAAAAATTATCAAGGATTTTTGAAAATTCAAAACAGTGAAAATCCAGGATGTTACATATAATGTCGGTATCCCACCTTCACCAATATGTTAGATGAATGAAACTTAATAATTACTTGGCTAACATATGCATTCACCACATTACATTAGATAAGATATTGCGATTCGACATCGGAGTCGTTTGTGAGGAAGTATTGACATTTGCGAAATAGGCATTGAAGTCGCTTGTGAGGGAGTATTGGATTGTAAAGCGCATGTATTATTTCATAATCTCATTCGTGCATTTAACAAGAGTATTATGAATTGTTGATTTCTTCTTTTTTTATTAACTGCGCTGATTGAGTCGATAGCATATGTAACTTAGAATTAATGGAACCACTGAGTTAGCTACTCACTCCTAATTAGGACGGTGTTTTAAAACACCAACTAGGCATATAATTGATATAGGTATTAGTGAGACCACAGACGGGTAGGCTTAGATCGGCTTGTGCCACCACTATTATGTTTTGGAAAATTGAGTGTAAATTGAAAACTTTACACTTTAACCATCTTGGGTATGTATATATATATATATATATATATATATATATATATATATATATATATATATATATATATATATATATATATGTATATTGTAGCTCGTACAATCCTTATTTGGGTGGACACTACTTTTTAATTGTACTTTGACAGTTTACCCTATATTTATTATTTTTTGTTATCTCTACCTTGCTTTGGTTCCGTTAAGCTAAATTGCACAGCTCTGATTATTCGTGTATGGACATAATGTGAATTAGAATGAGGACACATGTGTATTTTATTAAGTTAACACCTAGGAATTCTAGACCGGAATATATGTACTCGGGTGTCGATTTTCGGGGCGTTACATAAGGTCACAAAAACATGGATGAAAGGATTACACATAGTTCAATTTGATCTGAATTTCTTTCTCTCTCTCTCTCTCTCTCTTGTCGATAAGAAGTTTTTAATTATTAATCACCGCTCTTTCCTTTGGTGTGGTCCACCTGAGATTTGTATCCGCTTGATTTTTAGAATCATGCCATAAAAGGATCTGTTGAAAACAGATGGATGGTGTGGATTTAAGGTACATACATCAAGGTGGGCCCCACATTTAAAGATCCACCTAAGCCCCTTCCCATGACATTGCTACCAAGGAAGACCATAGCAGATTAGATGAGACCCGGGCCTCACCTAAGACAGTGCGACCCTTACTGTAGGGTCACCGTGGTGCCCACCTTGATGTATGTATTATGTATCCATGCTGTTCATTCATTTTTTCAGATCATTTTAAAGCATAATCCCAATCCTTTATAGCATAATCCAACAAATGCAGTAGATCCAAGTATCAGGTGGACCATACCATAAGAGACAGTTGTGTTTGACCGGCCTACCATTAAAAAAAAAAAATTCTTAAGGCACATCTTAATATTTCCAAAGTGTTTATTTACTATCCACTCTATTGCTAAGGTTACATAAGCCTGGATGAAGGGAAAAAACAAATATCAGCCTGATCCAAAACTTTTGTGGCCCATTAATAGTCAATCACCGCTGTTTCTTATGGTGTGTACCGCATAATAATTGGATCTACTTCATTTTTGGAAAAATATCCTAAAATAATCTGAAAAAACAGATGGATGGTGTGGATATACAACACATACATCAAGGCGGGCCACGGTAACCCGTGATAAGGGCTGCACCGTCTCGGGTGAGACCGGATCTCACCTAATCCGCCCTCAAGGGAGCCGCATCTCGGAGCGGATCAGGTGTTACCCCTGTATCCTAAACGTGTGGGGCCCACTTGATGAATTTTATTTATATCCACACCGTCCATCATTTTCCCATATCAATATAAGACATAATCTCAAAACTTAAGCAGATCTAAATCTCAGGTGGACACTGATTCATTGAAAACAGAGATGAATGGCCATTAAAATCTTTTTGTGGGCCACTAAGTTTTGGATCAATCTGATCTTTATATTTTCCCTTCATCCAGGTCTGGTTGACCTTATCGGATGGAAAAAAAACATTAAGGTGGCATTACTGTAGGCCCTGAGAAGTTTTTAATGGTGGTCGTTCAATAACCACTGTTTCCTGTGGTGTGGTCCACCTGAAACTTGGACCTACTTAATATTTGGGAATACGTACTGAACTAGGCTGGAAAAACAGATAAACGGTGTGGATATACAACACATCATTAGGGTGGGCCCCACAGTAAGGGTAACACATAACCACTCCCATCACATCCAAGGCTGTATCACCCATCTATGGGCTCCACCTGAAAAGAATCTTGCCAGCAGCTAAACGCTAGTGACAAATCCTCTTGTCCAGAATTTCTTGGTTCAGACATTTCCCAGAAGATTTTCAAACTTTCCAGGGTTTTTAACTGGATGTTATTGGAAGATCGGTTGCTAATAATAAATAGTAATTATAATTATTATTTAAAAATTAAAATAAAAAATTCTCACAATAGATATACAAATAATCTTGCAATTAAAATAATAAATAATTATTATAAATTAATAAATAATTATAGAGTTTTAATATGATGATTATATAATGAATTACTAAAAAAAGTTAAATAATTATGGGATTAACATTATGATAATTTCATGATAAGTTGGTGAAAAATTACAAACTACTAATTATTTGAAACTCTCCAAATAAATTGCGATAACATCATTTAATGGATTTTTCACCCTTTCGTCCATTTTCTTTTCTTTTCTTTCTTTCTTGTTTTGTTTTGTCCTTTTTATTTATTTAATTTATTTTATTTTAAATGTAATACAATCAAATAAGAATGTACCATTTTATGAAGTTGGTCTTGTTTGGTTGCTACTTAAAATGAAATTAATTTCATTTTAGCTAACACTAATTATTTATTAAAGATCAAAGTCATTGTACATGTGGGGCCCACTTTTTATTTGTGGGCAATCTCCTCCATAAGATAAAACGTTACCAATAATTCTATTGTTATAATTATGATTATAAACTATATATGTATGACATCTTACAATGCATTATTATTGATGGTTAAAAGGTGATGAACACATTTTGAAGCGACAACCAAATCGGATAGCAGGTATTTATGAGATCCGATCACTTATAGATGTCCACGTGGCGACTGCGATGCAATGCATTTGGCTAAAAAATCATTAAGAATCTATTTGAATGGTTGTAATTATAGATAGTCAATTGTAAATAAATAATAATTATTTACTTGTGCATTTTTAGAATAGATACAACATCTGAAATGAGTGTCGGAATATGTCACGTTGGGTACCATGTTACGTGGCCAAACTTTGTAGGCCCTATGATGTATGTGTTTCATTCACGCCATCTAGTCAGTTTGTCATATGATTTTGAGGCCTATTTTGACAATACTAAGGTAAGACATGATTTTTTAAAAAAATATATATTTTCTTAATTTTCTATATACAATTTTTTTTTAAAGGATGTGATGAATTTATAAAGAGGAGATGGAATCAATTTCCCTGATTAGATCTTTGATCCAAGAATCAGAAAAAGAATATACAGTAGCAATTTGCTTAATATATACAAGAATGCAACAAGCGGATCCTTTTATCAAAGATTTCTTCCTAATACTGCCCTTCAAGTTGGTGCATGGTGATATGTAACATCCAACTTATCAGGTAGAAGAAGGAACCGATCTCGACCAAGGGCCTTTATGAAAATGTCTGACAAGTTGATGATTAGTCAGTATATAAGAGGATTCGAGAATGTTTGAGAATAACTTCTCTTAGATGAGGTGACAGTCAATTTCAACGTATTTACTATTGTCATGCCCTGAACTCGGAAACCGGCTTACAAAATTCTCGATCGCTGAATCCAACGCCGACGGCCTCCGTAGAACCCCATTCTCGGCTCTCGGCACCTATTTATTAGGTTTCAATTCTGGAATCCTATAAGGAGGATTTCCAACATGAATTTGATTCGTAATAAGCATAACCAAGGGCAGAATCCACAAACAACGACCAAAAACTCCATCACATATCTACTATGATAAAAAAAATTATAAGCACAATGCACATAAAGGGAAATACAATGATGATAGACAAAAGCTCCAAGATGATATGCCACGCTCTTTAGCCTCAACGCTGCTGCGATCTAATGTCACCTGCACGCAACAGACGTGTATAAGCTTACGGAAAGCTTAAAGGGTGGTAAAAGTATGTGCGTAATGTAGTAATACCATTATGCAATATCAGAGTAATGCGGAATATGCTGATGAATACATGAATACTATTGGCCGTACCAAGGCCATGCGATGCAAGGCATGAATGATGTCGGTCATACCAAGGCCATGCGATGCGAGATGCAACTCAAGCATACGAATCCTCATCTGAGTCCACATATCAATACAACTCAACTCTGGAATATCACCATAGTCTAGTACACTCCAAACCAAATTGCCGCCCCTTCGCGCATAATAAGGTGAGTGGAAAAGACCTCACTATCCGCCTGCCAATATCGGGCTCTGCCTGACGATAGTGGACTCATTCCTCAAGTTAGTCAAACTCAGCCTAGCTTTGCCCCCTCCTCTCAGGTGAGTAAGACTACACCTCCTTCCAACCGACCACAATACAGTGGAAAGTGCAGCCTCCTAGTATTCAACACTCAACGCTCATCATCCACTTGGTCTAGATGTTGGAGCAACCTCTTGGTACCATAAGGGTTTAGGGAATTTCACCCAGGGACATCTATAACACCCCATGTAGAACAAAATTTTCAGTGTCCAATCCTGCCATCCACGATACGCCTGTGGAGGCTATGACCCTGATGTCGCTAGGGTGTACAGTAGTCATGTCACACACTGTAAGATTCATGAATCACATTATCCAATCATGCAGCAATCCTGCGCATATCGCGCGCTCATGTCGGCAACTCCCCTTATCAGGGAGCACCATAACAATCTGCCCAATGGTATGTGCTATGAACAATCACTCATCTCATCACAAGATGCAGATGGTGCGTATGGGCATATATCATGATGTTATGTTATCACATACTCATAATCGGCACCGAAAATCAGCATCGATAATCGGCACGGACAATCAGCATCGATAATCAGCACCGACAATCAACATATAAATAAGGCGGGGTCCATAGATGGATAGCTGATCAACCATAATATAAAGATTTCCTCTCGGCCGTGGCTATATCAAATCCGATAGCACGGAGCTATCCGTCTATGACGAATGAGGCCCACTTATTTGGGTTAACCTACTAAGAGAATGATGAGAATGGGCCTAACAAGGCTTAAGAGAAGGTCACAATGTCGACATCCAACCATCATTGCCCATCAATGTGGACATTTAACCAACATTGCTCCCAAGGAGTGGTCCACATAGAGCCATAAGTATAGTGGGCCCAAGACCTCACATAAGGGCCTAATATACATTGCCATGGGCCTCACTCATGGGCCACAAATGTATCACAATGGGCCACACTCATGAGCCTTAAATGTATCGCAATGAGCCACGCTCATGGGCCTCGAATACATCACAATGGGCCTCACCCATGGGCCTTGAATACATCACAATGGGCCACACCTATGGGCCTTGAATACATCACAATGGGCCTCATCACTGGGCCTCTTATGTCAAGTGGGCCACATCACATGGGCCGCATTATATGGGTCGCACCAATGGGCCTCATATATATAGCAAATGGGCCGCACCAGTGGGCCTAATACACATCACAAAGGGGGCCTAACATACATCAAGTGGGTTGCACCATCCACAACATTCATCTATTCTTAGGGATCATTTTAGAACATTTTTTAAAAAATTAAATCATATTGAAAGATTATCTGGACCGCACTCCAAATAATAGTGGTGATAATGATTTCTACCATAAAACCCTAAAGGGCCACCATAATATTTATGTTCCATCCAATCTGTTCATAAGGTCACAAGGACCTAATAAGAGGAAAAACAAATTTCATATTGGTCCAAAACTTCTGTGACCCTAGAAAGGGTTTCAATGGTGGACGTTCACTCAACACTGTTTCTGCGGTGTGGTCCACCTGATCATCAGATCTGCCTCATTTTTTTTCAAGCCTTAGAATGAGCTTGCCAAAAAAGATGGACGATTTGGAATGGAACACTTCCATCAGGGGTGGGGTCCATATACGTGGCCCGCCAGATATATGAATCTGCTCCATTGTCCATCAGGTGGGTCCCACATGGGACCCACCACCTACATATATGTATGTGAGCATATATAATATAATACAATATTCTATATTATATTTTATTATTATTTATTTTATATTATTTTTTTAAAAAAAAACAGCGTCCAGATAGATGGACCACTAGATGAAATACATACACTGATGTGGCCCACCGTCCAAGCAATGGATGGTGAAGATCCACGTGCACATCATGGTGAGGTCCACCATGATATGGACGATGTAGATGCAAACCATACATCATGGTTGGGGCCCACCTGGCCTGCAGACATCTTGGGCAGCCACGTGGCTGGTGTGGGGCCCACGTCCAGACAGATGGATGGTTTGACTGAAGCACATACACCATGTTGGAGTCCCCTGCACCGTCCAGACATTTCTGGACAGCGGGGATATAGAATGGTTGTATCAAGGTGGGTCCCACCCCCACACCTGTCATACGTGTCGGGTGGCCCACACCTCTAAATGGGTGGACGGCTTGAATAAAATACATACCTCACGGTGAGGCCCCACACACGTGGCCCACCAGGGGGGGTTTGAATTTGCCTCATTCCCTGGCCCATGGCCAGGGAGTTGGATGAACGGCTGGGATGAAACACGTACTACGGTGGGTCCCATAGCTGTCCAGCAACGTCCAAACAGATGGATAGTGGGAGTACAACCATACCTCATGATCGGACCGTCATCAAGTGCAGGCCCCACGTTTGCATCAAGATGATATTTGTGTTTTTACATCAACAGGCAGTGAGGTGGGGCCCAACACATGGATGGACTAGATCAGGTGGGCCACATTCTATCACCAAAAGAGAGAGATAGAGGGAGAGAGAGGGAGAGAGAGAGAGATCGACGGTGACGGAGGGGCCCCACCGCTATGGGCCCCTCTTGGATACAAGCATACATCAAGGTGGGTCTCACCATATGTGGGCCCTTAAATTACAAAAAAAATAAAATGAAAATGTGGGTCCAAGATCACCCACCGTCCACTTCTTCTTGGCTCCTTGGAAAGGTACTCGCCTTGGCTTCGATCTTAACAGAAGATGATGACGAATGAAGGGTTGAGATGGGAGGTGAGAGGGTTAGGGAGTAGGCCACACACAAAACTCTCTCATGGAGGTTGGGAGAGCTTGGACGTTGGATTTTTATTTTTATTTTTTTTATTTTTTTTTATTTTTAAGGTTGCTTGGGAGATGGGTTTGAGAAATGAGAGAAAGTGGGTTGTAAGGAGAGAGAGGGGTAAGTGATGGAGTAATGGATGGGAGAGAGGGATGGGAGAGAGGGATAAGTTGTGTAATAGATTTGTTGACTTTTGGGGTTGCTTATGTAAGAGAGATATAGGTTGTGATGGGTTGAGTGATAGGTTGAGTGATGGGTTGAGTGATGTGTGTACTTGACATGTACTTGACCATTGATGGGATTGATGGGATATATTGGATAGAGATTCTCTTGGAATTACAAATGCGTGACGTTTTTCTCAAACTGAACGCGGGCCCACATCTCCTGGCCCGGGTATTGCCTTGGTGCGCGAGATGAGGCGTTGGAACAGCGGCGACAGTGCGGTCGCTGGGTACAAGTTTCAGGTCGAGCCGACTCCGATTTTCAGGACTCAGCTTAGGATTCCGCGCAAAAGTTGGATACAGGTCAAGGGTTGTCGGAATTCGATCAGGAGGACTACGGAAGCGTATGGAATGGTACGGTCTAAGATACAAGCCTTTTAGCTATGTTAATGAAACATTGAATTGTGGTAATGTAAAAAACAGCTTGATCCTCACAATAAAAGCTGCATTGATTGAGAGTGCGGGAATCGGGGCCCTTAGATCATGAAAAATGGCTTTAAACCAAACAAGTTCATGAATAACATTGGCCATGGCACGGTATTCAACTTCAATGGATGAACAATAAGCAATGGATTATTTTTAGTTTTTCAAGATCAAAGACTATGGCCAAGCATGGTAAAGTAACTTGCAGTAGATCTCCACGTTTTAAGACAACTAACCTAATCAGAGTCGGAGTATGCAAAGACTTAAAGAGGGCTTATGGAGGACAGAAGGATGCCCTTGCCAAGAGAAGACTGGAGGTTGCACAATACTTGAATAGCAACATTATAATGAGGCTTACAAGGTTAGTGCATCAATTGGCTGAAAATATTGACCGAATAAACAATGTTAGGTCTAGTGATAGTTAAATATACGAGACATCCAATAAGTTGTCGAAATACTATATGATTCTTAAGAAGATCTCTATAGCCATTGGTTAAACATAAATTTTTTTTTTTTGGGTTAGCGTGTTCGTACACACCCCACTTGGGAATCGATACCAAGACCTCGGTGTTGAAACGAGATTATTCTCACTCAATCAAACGCAAATTTTTGCTCCATAGGAAAACCCGCAGATCAAGCTCCAAGATGTCTGTTGTTTTTTAGAATGTCAAGAGCATATTTGTAATGACTTAAGAAGATTTCACTAAGGGAATAGGTCACTTCGATGTTAGAAAATATTTTAAGGGGCCAAGGTCTTTAATGTAAAATTTTGTATGAAGAAAATTTTTTAAGGCAGTAATGAGAGATAGATTATTCCCTATTACAATAATGTCATCAACAAAGAAAACAACCATAGTAAATATAGTCACACTAGAGTACGTGATAAGAGAATAATATGCCAAGAATTGATGATATCCAGCTTCTCATAGTGTAAAGGAGAGTTTTGTGAATCATTTTCTTGAGGCTTCTATAAAGGATTTTATTAAGGCGACAAACACAATGCTCCTCCTGTTTGGAAAAGCCAGGAGGAATGGACATATACACCTCTTTATGTAGATCACCATGGAGAAATGCATTGTAGATGTCTAATTAATGGATGGTCCAATGACGAATAGTTGCCACAGCAAAGAAACAACAAACAAAGACAAGTTTTGCAACAGGTGCAAATGTCTTGTGATAATCAAATCCCTTAGTCTAACTGTACCTTTTGCCATAAAAAATGCTTTAAAGCATTCCACGGTACCATCTGAGCAATGTTTGACCTTGTACACCCATTTGCAGCCATTTGATTTTTTTTTCCTGGTGGTAAAGCTTGCAATGTCCAAGTGTTGTTTTGCTCCAAGGCACTTATTTTTACTACCATTGCTTCACGCCAATGTGGAAATTTAATAGCTTAGGAGAAGGATGATGGCTCATCATGAAAAGATAGGGTAAAAAATAAGGAAAGATACTTAGCAGATAAACTATTATAGGAAAGAAAATTTGATAAGGGATAAAGAATACCTACGAAAGGCTGTGGAGATGAGTTGGTATGAGATGGAATGGTTGGAAGAGTGGGATAATCTGTAGCGCCCCAAAATTCAAGGACCAAGTAGCAACTCGGCTCCCGAATTTTCGAGTGCCATGTGTGCAATGATGAGTCATGAATACATACAGTTAGCAGGTATTAATAAGCAATGAAGGATTAAGCTAAACATGTTCAGTACTAACCAGGTGAGTAAGATCCAAGTGCTACTAAAACAAATAAATACTCCAACATAAATACATAATTATCCGTAAATAAACCTGAAAAATTCGGAATATCATCGTCTAGGGACCCTGTCCCATACATGTGTTAATCCCCAAAATGATTGGGGCTCTGGCCTAATCCCACTGCCATCCATCGTACTAAGGTCCACAAACGCCTGAAAATATGCTCCCTCCTCATTGTCGTCTGCACCGACATCTTCCAACGCGTCCCGCTCCAAGGTACTTGTGTCTATATCAGATTCTGGTTGGTGTTTTAGAACACCGTCCTAGAGTGGGAGAAAGTAGTTAACTCAGTGGTACCATTAGTAATAGGCCACACAAATTATCATGCATAAAATACATTTAATGAACAACATATAACATAGAACCCTAATTACTGTTGTTAATGCAAATGCATGGTTCAATGATATGATACATGCCCCTCACCACCAACGCTTCCTCAAGCGACGACATCTAACGTTCGCAATGACCAACACTCCCTCAATTGCGACCTCGACTGCCTAATCGCTACAATAATAATACAATGTCATGAAATATGTTAATCTGGTTGGTTAATTAGGTTTATTCGTCCAGCAGATTAGGGAAACCGGAATACCGTCGATGGAGTTACTGCCCTAACCCGATCGCTCGGCTCAAGGGTCGTGGTCATAGGACTCTCGCGATCCTTAACCCTATATGGGGTCGTCAATCCCGAAAAACATGATCTCAGACGAAAACAATTGGTACTTTAGTGTCCTACTCGCTGTCACTAAGGGGAGGTCGTCACCCCAGCATAAGCCGACAGTACGGGCACAGTGTCCTATACTACTGTCCCCGACTCATGAGTCTAAGTGCTCACTGGACATTATGGGGAGGCTCGTCACCCCAGCGTAGGCCGATAGTATGGGCATAGTGTCCCATACCACCATCCTAAGCTTATGAGTCTTGTGGGCTATAAATTATAGTTAATAGTGGGTGCAATGGTATCAGGATACTTTGGGTTCATACACGTGTGATCAAACATGGTTAACATGCAAGGATGATCGACTTTAGAATCAATATGCCCCGACGAGCTGAACCGTAGCTAATCGGTCTAAGAACATTGTCTCATGTAGTCCAATTATGGCCAATGACCTACAGTCTATCTAATCGGGCCAGATTCACTTACGAATAGGCCTAACAAAGACCGCCCAAGTAATTTCAGGTAGTCGGCCGATCCATAGTGGAATAAGTATCAATACACTATAAGCAGGGTCATCATTGGACACAATTCACACATGACAGATGCCATTTTTAGTATAATCATTGCATGGACAACAACATATTAACTTCCACCTAAATGTACAGTTCATGCATATCATTTTCCAGCCTATACAATCTCATGGACAATCATATAACAATGTACGCAATTAATCTTTCATGGGCCACCATGAATCATGCAATTCAGCCATAAATCGGGAATCAGGGCAAGTAATACAACTAGTCAACTATTTCACAACATTTCATGCCTTCACCCAAGCATAATTAGTCAAAAATCAGGGAAGCAACAACCAATCAGCAATTTTCAGCATTCTATAACTTCATTCCAAGCATGATTAACACCCAAACAGGAAATCACAACCAACCAGTGGTAATTTGGGAAAAATTAGATATTCGTACCTTACATGAGCATGCAAATGCACAAGTCACGTATTTGGGGTATTAGGGCCAAGCGCCTTCCCATAATTTTAATAATTTCTAGTCCATCATCTTATTTATGCAATCCAAATGAAAATTCAGCCACATACGCTAACAATTCACCAATCACATTCATTAAACCTATGTTAGGCATGATAATCGGCCACCTAACGGTAATGGTCCGCACCTATTCTTAACCGGATGTAACACTCGGCCCAACCGGAAAAGTGTCCTGAGGTGTCCGCGTGGGATTTGCCGCAGGACCGCTCAATTAAACAGCTCATGTGAGGGGTACCACCAACAAATTAACCCAGTTTATCCCATTAAGGTGGTCGAGTTTGGTTATGCTCGGACCGAGTATGGGCTGTTAAGCCAGTTAGTCTGATTGTACTTGGCAACAGCTTGCGCGAGCCGTGCAATGACCAAGGAAGGTAAGAAAAATCTATAAAATGGGGAGACCGTAGACCTCACTGGGCTTATGGTCTATCACTGGCCACAGACTTAGAGGACGCCTAGAAATTAAATTCTGTGCCGTCCAGACGACACTTAACGCGACTCACCCCAGCCTTGGCCCAGGGATTGAAAATTTAAATCAATGACCCTCTTATTTGAAACAGAGATATGAGCATTGCAACCGTCGAATCTCTTCTAAATTAACGTTGAATACCAAAAACATTTCTCCATGCCCGTACACAAAATCTGAACCCCGATCGTGGAACAGTGACCGTTGATCGCAAATCGGCCCCTTGTGGTAAAACTCCGCATTTGTTTGCCTTTAAAATTTACACGGTCCTTCATCGAGCCATGGGGCGCCTATCTTCCAAATTTCATGGCTAGGGGGTCATCAGGGCAGCCCCAATAGGCAGAAATGGGCCCCACAGGGCCATTTGAAGATCAGACCTGTACGATAAAACCCTGCATCCGTTTGTCTTCAAAATTTACACAACCCTTCATCAGGCCATGGGGCACCTATCCTAAAAATTTGGTGGCTAGGGGGTGTTAGGGCAGCCCCAATAGTCAAAGAGGGGTCCCACAGGGTTATTGAAGGGAATTATTAGAACTTAAGGCCATTTAGCCCAAATCTAGGGAATAAAACCCTCTAACTCTCCCTTTCACTCACACCCACAGCAAGCTCCAACAATAAAAGAGAGAGAAGAGAGAGAAGATAGAAAGAAGAGAGGAAGAAGAGAGAGATGGAGAGTGTAGTAGGAATCTCCTTCCTCTTCCCCATATCCACAACTACAAGTATAACTTTCAACTGATTGGGGAGGTACCCACTCATCTTCTCTAGAAATTCTTTGTGTTGAGCTAGCCCTTACATGTAATCTTAACATGTAAATGCATTTGACTCAGGACCTTGGCAAATCGACCAGCGAGTTCGGCACCCTTAGGTCGTTTTCTCAAGCTCTCAACGATCCATAGGTGCGGACCATTATCCTTAGGTGGCCAAGTACTAATTTTTGGATAAATTTAATGATTGTGAATGTTAGAGTGATGTGTATGAGCGATTTGGGGAAAAATCTAGATAGAAACCTACATACTAGGTCCACCAACATCCATGCAATAATAAATTGTTGTTTGATTATTCTTCAACATATATGGGCATGAAATTGGTGTTGCATGTTCATCTCACATCTGATTCTTGCATGATTTTCCCTGTAACATGTATGATTGCATTATTTCTTATTGTATTCTTGTACTGGGAGTGATGTGTTGTCCTTGGTCTCTTCGGTAATCCAGCACCATACGCACACACGTTTAATTCATCTATTAAGAGTACTTGCATTCATATTAGCAACCTGAAATTTTTGCTTGATGTATTGTACGCATGATTTCACTTGTACTAGAAGATGAACTCTTAATTATTGAAGTGTTATTGAATACAATCCATTTTCTGGGTTGGTAAGGGAACTGAGATTGGTGAAGGTGGTTCCGTTGGTAGGACCATCCTGTGACTAGACTGACGGATTTGGGAGGATGCGAATGGGCGACAGTAGTGGGACTATGTGGGTTACTTGCACCCGATGTTGTCCGTTATGTGCTTGCCTGAACTTGGACGGTCTAGTCCACTGACTGACCAACCATGTTTGTTAACCATGCCTATTTATGCCTGTATGGAACCTGAAACACCCCTCGCCCAATGAAGCCCACTAGCAACTGTTAAAAACTGATCCACTGTCTCCTGAGCCGGGCATGGTGGAATGGGACATTGTGTCTGAGCTGTCAGCCTACACTGGGGTGACAAGCCTCCCCGTAGTGATTACGAGTGATCCCACTTCTCAGTACTCCCCATGTGCTTAAAATCGGGGATGGGAACCTCGATGAGATTAAGGATCGCATGGTCCTGGCCTCATACGTTGAGGGGCCCTGGCCTTGCAAATGGTTGAGGGCATTGATACTGTCAGGGTGTACGAGTTTTCCCAATTTGCAGGATGAATGGAATTAATTAAGGACTTAGCTAACACGTTCATGATCGTATCGCATTATTTAGGTTGACAACTCGACAGTTGAGGCCGTAATGAGAGAGCGTTGGTCATGCACGATCGTTAAACAAAGTCACTCGAGGGAGTATTGTTACGAGTTCTTGCATCATACCATTATTCATGCATATTCATTAACAAAATTAGTTAGAGATATGTGAATGTATGTTTTTCACTAAATTCATCATAGAATTGATATTTGATGTAACTTAAGACTAATGACACCCACTGAGTTGATCACTCACCCCCACTCTAGGACGGTGTTTTAAAACACTAAACAGACTCTTCAGTAGATGCAGGTGATACTGAGCTCAACGAGTTGAGCAGTGCGAGCATAGACGAGGAGGACGAGCTATCCTACTTCCAGCTCATGGGCGAGTCACCATAGATCGAGCAGGCTGTCTATGGGATTGCTGAGTAGTAGACTTAGCGCACTATTCTTTTGGACATCTCATTTTTTTTCATATTTTGTCGGGCGATGCCTTGTGCGGCCCATTGATATTTTTGTAGACTTGTATACATTAGTCACTTTCATTTCAGTAGACCAGTTGTGATTGTGGTGTATGTTCCAGTCAATTCCATACTGCTCATTAAATTGAATTATATGCAAACATTAAAATTTGGTTACAAGTGACACCTGGGAACTTGGGAGTCGAGTGTATGCACGACCTCCAATTTTCAGGGTGTTACAAGTTGGTATCAGAGCAATGGTTTGGAATTAATTGGGCCGTGGACCATAAACTCACTAACGCATCTGCTGACTTACGAGGGAATGCAATAGTGATGCTAAAATTATAGGAACCACCCCAGGTATCTGAATCGACAAATCTTAGATAAAAGATATGACTTCCAAAGGGTTTAGGTTAAGGAGCGAGAGAGAGCGGTGATGCTAGGAATAGATCTCGGAGTCTTACAGTATTCCAGTCCATCTTAGGAACTAGCCCGGAACTAAATGATCGGACACAACTTGATTAATTTGGTGCTTTAAGTAGCCATGTCACTCTTGTCTTCAACAATCGACGTCTAAATCTCTCAACTCAGGCTTTGATACGTTCGCTTGGGATTCAGAAGGCCAGGTACCCCATACCTTCCCATTGAAGTGTCTTATGGCCCATTGGTATCATTAGACCTGTGGAATCCAATACGGGTTAGTTTAGGAATAGGGTGTTGACGATGCACGAACTTGAAATGTCCGTGATCGCTGCCCCTGAGCTCAATGAACCATCGTCGACTTGAACTTAGCATTACCAAACCGTCTGGGGGCGATGGATGCTCCTAGTAAGTCAATTATATGAAAACGAGGGGAGATAAGGGTCGCAGGACTCGTAGCCTGGGGGGGGGGGGGGGGGGGTGGCGTTGCCCGCATTTCGGGGACTAAGAATCCATGTCCCAGGGGCGTTGCCCACTCCCGGGAGGACAAGGGTCAGCGTTTGTGGCCCCCACCAGGATTGGCAGTGCAGGGTGTGGCCCCCGCTCGGGCTGCCGATGGATGACCCCTCTTTACAATCCAAACTCATGTGGGGCCCACTTTTATTACAATTTAAAGCCTAATAACCCCTTTTCTCCCCTTTCACTTCACTCCAACCCTCCCAAAATCTCTAGAGAAACCCTCTCCCTCTCTAAATCTCAAACCCATTCTCAAAAACCCATCTAACAACATCCACATTCAACTCATTTCACTTCATTTCTCCTAAACCCATCTCTTAATCTTCACATTTTATCAAGCCATTCTCAAACCCATTCTCAAACCCATTTCCAAAATACATTCCCAAAACCCATTTCTAAAACCCATTCCCAAAACCATTCTTAAAAACCCATTCTCAAACCCATTCTTAAACCCATTTCCAAAATACATTCCCAAAACCCATTTCTAAAACCCATTCCCAAAACCATTCTTAAAACCTATTCTTAAACCCACTTCCAAAACCCATTCCTAAGAACTAATCCTAAAACTCATTTCTAAATGCCATTCCCCAAACCCATTCCTAAAACTCAATCTCAAGCCCCTTCTCAAAACCTTTCCTAAAATCCTTTTCCTTCAACAATCCACCTATACTTCCTCACATCCAATCCACCTCTAGCCAAGGAAGATGGCCTTCCTTGCAACCATTACCTCCCTCTTTTCCATTTCGGTGGTCCTTTCCCTTATGGGAAAGAAAAGGTCGGCTCCCGAGGAGGCTGGACCGCGCCGATAAAGACGGAGCAAGAAGAGGGCCAATCCATACGAAGGGCCAAGCCAAGAGCGGCGAAGCAAGCACAACACCAATCCAAGGGGAAAATTAAATCTGGAATTTCGATCCAAAGGAAGAAATGATCCCTAAAGAGAGCTTGTAGCACAAGTCGCCCAACCGCCCGTTAAAGATTTGAGAAACTTTCGTAGGCACAAGGTCCCTTTCAAGGCCTCCATAGAGGAGCATTTGTTCACTAAATACTCTCTACTCACTTAACTTATGAAAAGGGATGGGGTCTCGTGTTTTATGGAGGTGCACAGGCCGATGAGGGGAAAGCTAGGGCATTCTACACTCAAATTAGAAACCCCCAATTCACGCCCCTGGGTTTTGATATTATAGTAGGTGGCTGAAACATCCACTTTAGAGTGGAGACTTCTGGATTACTTGGAGTACCACTGGGGGAAGTACATGTTGATGAAGGGAATTTGGAATTGCGTCGAAGTCATGACGAATGGACCCACTTCTTGTGAGGCCAAGCGACTCAATGGATGTGGGATGTTAGCTTGTACGCGACAGCCTTAACCCCTGAATACCAGTTACTTCACCGTATTTGTACCTATAATGTGTACCCGAGGTTGAAAAACCGCACTGAGTGCACCCGCTATATGGTGGAATTCTTATATCAAGTGGGTCATGGAGCAAATGTGTGCGTCCCCAACATGGTACTCTGCCAAATCGTGAGGGCCACTAGGGCAACTCGGAAGGACATGGTCCTTCCATTTAGCTGCCTAGTTTGTTGTCATATGGCCCGCCAGTATGGGATAGGCGGATCAAATAGGAATCCCGTACCGATGGAACTATTTGGTGATAAGACATTAAATCTTATGAGAATGGGCCTCAAACAGCGACAGGCCCACATTGAGGAATTTGGGGATGCTGATGAAGAAGAAGAGGAAGGCGATGAAAGTGATGAGGATGAGGAAGAAGCTGAAGAAGCTGAGAAAGTTGGCGAAGGGCCGCTTGCTGCTCCAAACATACGTGAGCATTTTGATACGCTCGACGCTAAGATCTAGAATCGAGGAGAATCAAGCAAGGCAGGAGAAGTGGAACAAGAAAATGTATTGAGCCATAAAGGCCTTGATTTGCTACAGTCAAGGAGAGGAAGCACTCCCATCTTCGTCCGACCCAGAAGAATAGTAGTTTAACTCTACTGATAATTAGTAGTTTGTTTTAAGCCAGTTAGAATTACTCCCAGGTATCGAAGGATAGTTGGAACTTTTTGCTTTGATTAGGCTGTAGTTTCCTTATGTTTGAAGTATCTAGTGACACATGTAATCCATGCAATATGATGTAACTGGCCATGTCAAATGGCATTTTGAATTTAATATGAATGTATGGGTTGCCTTGAATTTCTCTTATTGCCTTGTAAATCCCTTGTATGTTTAGTCACTTGTACTCATAAATGGAACCTATAGGTCTTGTATATTTGTGTACAACCCCTATATGAATAATGCTTTAGTGCTTAACTCCTTAAGGAACGTCTTCCAGGAACATGTGTTCACGAGGAGAGGGTTGTTTTGTCCGCCTACCTCACGGCGGCCTTGTTGAGAGGGATCACTTCACTCTCGATGAGAAGCAAGGTCACCAAGGGACAGCCAGTCCCCACAATACAGGTAGTATTACCCAAGAAGCGGCCCTGGAAGTGCCACCAACTCAAGCCATGACATCCGCACCCTCGACAGCCCCAGCTATGGACCAGATGAGACAGATGTTACTTCTTATGCAGCAACAACAGCAAATGTTAGCCACCATGATGGGAACCATGGCCCACAACATGGGTGTGCAACTTCTGGAGTAGCCTACTATGGCCACTGCTGCGGCCACCACAAGCAACTTATTCGAGCGGTTCCATAGATTCGGGCCGCGTACCTTCGTTGGAACCCACCGCCCTAAGGAAGCTGAATATTGGCTCAACCAAGTCACTAAGTTGCTTAGACCTCTCCACTACTCTGAAGCCGAGAGTGTCGAACTGATCTCCTACCTCTTAGAGAAAGAGACCGATGTATGATGGGAAAGCGTGCATAGGACCACCCCTGCGGGCTACGTATGGACATGGGAAGCGTTTAAGATCCGCTTATACCAGAAATACTTCCCACAGACATACCGCAATGAGAGGGAGAACGAGTTCCTTCGCCTTCAATAGGGAGGGATGTCCGTAGCATAGTACGAGAATCGTTTTGCTAAACTGTCATGATACACTCCTCGCATTGTGACTGATGAGGAGACTAACATGCGGCATTTTTAATGAGGGCCTAAGGAGTAGTATCCGCTCCAAAATGTGTTGCATAAATATCAGGACCTACATTGAATTAGTAGAGATGTCCCTTCGGTCAAAACAAGATGAAGAACGAGTCTCTCAAACTCGACTATAGCTGGACCCGCGGAACAGAGCAGAAGGGCAGTCCTTAAGCTTCGTCGAAAAAAGGCCGCGCCTGAGCTCTCCTCCCAGGCCTGCATCCCGTCTGGTTCCTTTTATGTGGCCGAACCGCGTGTACGAATACTGCAAGATAGTAGGCCACTCTGAGCCATTTTATTTTTCAAGAATGAGGGACCATAGTTTCATGCCTCCTCAACGTATCAAGAGGCCCCCACAGCAAGCCATGCAGATTCCTCCTCTGAGGGCGATAGGACCGGGCTAGCAATTTCATCGCCCTCCCGCACCTCAAGTTAGGCCACCTCAATGGCCCATGCAGTGGCCAAATCACCTGCAACAAGCTCGAGTCCACACCTTGATGATGAAGGCCTTGGAAGCAGACACTCTCACCCCTACAGCTTTTGAGGTGACTGCCCAGATACAAGGTACCCCCGTATTTCTTTTGATTGAACCGGATTACTACGTCCCTCATATCAAATGCAACTGTTAAGCGATTAGAGCTGCATACCACCCCCATTATAGTCGTAAGAATCATTGCAGCGGCAGGGACCATCTCTGATGTAACAAAAATTTGTCGTGACTGCCCCATAGACTTGGGAGGCAAAGTGGTGAACATAGACTTGATTGCGACGAAGGTCTTCCATTACGATGTTATCTGGGGAATGAATTGGTTGGCTGAAATGAAGGTAGAGATAGACTGCGATACATGTTTAGTAACGATACACGAAAGCGAAGGCGCCACCTTCATGTTTCTGGTCCAGGTCAGCTACCCACATCGAGTTATATGTTATGCTTCATTGGAAGAAGGTTACGATAGACCCTCGCTAACATCCACACCCGTTGTCCAAGATTTTAAAGAGGTGTTCAAGCCCATACATGGACTTCCTCCTCGATGTGAGATAGACTTCACGATCGACCTGACCCCGGGTGCCACACCCATCTCTTTGCCGACTTACTACATGCTTTCATGTGAGATGGAAGAGCTTAGGACTCAAATCGACAACTTGTTAGAGTCAGGCTTTATCCGACCCAGTGTCTCGCCATGGGGAGCCTCGGTCTTATTTGTGAAAAAGAAGGAAGACACCTTGCGACTGTACGTAGACTACAGAAGATTGAACCAGGTGACGGTCTGGAATAAATACTCATTGCCCAGAATTGATGACTTGTTCAACCAGTTGAGAGGTGCTCAGTACTTCTCAAAGATCGATATATAATATGGATACCACCAGTTGCGGGTCAGGGAGGAGGACGTTCAGAAAACGGCCTTTAGAACCTGCTTCGGGCATTACGAGTTCCTAGTTATGCTGTTTGGACTCACAAATGCTCCAGCGGTATTCATAGATCTCATGAACAGAGTCTTTAGGCCATTCTTGTATAGATTCATCATCGTATTTATCGATGACATATTGGTGTATTCAAAGAGTCACAAAGACCATGAAGAACATTTATGGGCAGTCCTCGAAAACCTTAAGAAAAATCAGTTGTATGCGTAGTTTCGAAAGTGCGATTTCTGGAAGGAAGAGGTCAAATATTTGGGCCATGTGGTGTCTAAGGAAGGCGTATCTAAGGACCTCGCCAAGGTGGCAGCCATACAAGATTGGAAGCAAGCGAGTTCTGTTGCAGAAGTAAGGAGTTTTCTCAGTCTTGCAGGCTACTAACGGAGATTCATTAAAGATTTTTAAAAAATAGCCTGATGTTGTCCTGGCTTACGCGGAAGGACATTAAGTTCTCCTGGAATGAGAAGGCAGAGGCGGCCTTCCAAGAATTGAAGGATAAACTGACATTAGCGCCAGTACTTGTGTTACCTAAGCAAGGGGTCAATTATATCGTCTATACTGACGCCTCTCACATGGGTTTGGGTTTCGTACTCATGCAGAAGGACAAGGCAATTGCATACGCCTCACGACAGCTAAGGAATCATGAGGAGAACTATCCTACTCATGACCTCAAACTAGTAGTGGTAGTCTTTGCTTTGAAGATATGGAGACACTATCTCTATGGAGAGGAGTTTGACCTTTTCTGTGATCATAAGAGCCTCAAAAACATCTTCACTCAAAGGGATCTGAACATGAGACAATGTCACTAGATGGAGACGTTAAAGGACTTCAAGTTTGAAGTCTCATACCACCCTGGCAAGGCCAATTTGATGGTGGACGCCTTCATCCGCAAGAGAGCACTCAAATTTGTGGCCCTGTTGATGGTGAAGGAATGGAACATGGTGAAAGTTGTAAGGGACTTCAACATGAAGCTAACTATGGAAGAACCATGCGAGGTCATAGCCCACATTCAGGTTCATTCACTAATTATTAGTAAAATCATTGAAGCCCAGGAAGGTGATGAATTGTCGAAAAGGATGAAAAAAAGAGTGAGAAATGATACAGAATCCGAGTGGAGAGTCGGTTCTGATGGAGGATTGCGGTACCAAGGCCGTCTCTGTGTCCCAAATCTCCATGGAATACGAGAAGAAGTCCTCAATGCCACCCACAACTCCAAATTGGTAATGCGCCCAGGTAGTACCAAGATGTACTAGGACCTAAGGTGAAACTATTGGTGGGACAACATGAAAAAGAAAATAGCAGATTATGTGTCCCGATGTCTCACTTGTCAACAGGTCAAGGCTGAGCACCGCCAACTGCTAGGCCTCTTGCAGCCCATGCCCTTAGCTGAATGGAAATGAGACTTCATATCTATGGATTTTATCTTCGGATTGCCCAAGACTAGGAAGGGGCATGACTCAATATGGGTGATTATGGACCGGTTAACGAAATCAACCCACTTCCTTCCAATAAAGACTTTTAGCTCCGTTAATGACTTAGCTAAGTTGTATATCAAGAAAATAATACAACTTCATGGCGTCCCATTAGAAATTGTGTCAGACTGGGACACTCGATTCACGTCTATTTTCTGGACGCATATCCAAGAAGCTATGGGAGTGAAGCTGAAATTTAGTACCGCCTTCCACCCGCAGACAGATGAGAAAACTGAAGGAGTGAACCAAATATTGAAGGACATGTTGCGGGCTTATGTGTTAGTTTTTCAGGATAGTTGGGATGATTGTCTCCCCTATGCCGAATTCGCCTATAATAATAGCTTCCATCCTAGTATCGGCATGACGCCTTACGAAGCTTTGTATGGACGCCTGTGCCGAGCTCCACATTACTGGAAAGAAATTGGTGAGAAAAGCTTGTTAGGGCCGAACTTGGTGTGAATGACAACTGAGAAGATTGAGATTATCCGACGCCGCCTCTTAACGGCCTAAAGCAGACAAAAGCTAGGCCGACACGAGGTGAAGGGACTTGGAATTTGAAGCTGGGGACCACGTATTTCTCAAGATTTTACCAATGAAAGGAGTTGTGCGCTTTGACAAGAAGGGGAAGCTCACGCCACGATTCATTGGGCCCTTTCAAATCCTAAACTATGTGGGTCCAGTTGCTTATCGCCTGACCCTACCCACACCACTCGCCGAAGTGCACAACTTCTTTCATGTTTCAATGTTAAAGAAGTACATCCCTGACCCATCACATATCATCAAGTGGGAACATGTGCAGCTCAAGAAAAATGCCACATATATCCTCCGACTCACTCGAATACTAGATAGGAAGGACCAAGTCCTATGCAACAAGGTCATTCCATTAGTCAAGGTATTGTGGACACACCACGATGAAGAGGAGGCCACTTAGGAAATGGAAAAAGAAGTCCACAAGCATTACCCAAGCCTGCTCCAGCAATATGAACAAATACAAAATTTGAGGATGAATTTTATTTATAAGGGGTGTAGATTATAACACACGGCCCAGCCAGAACATTGTCTTGAGGCGTCCATGTGGGATTCACCACAGGACCACTCGATTAAACCATTGGTGTGAGGGGTACCACCAAAAAATTAACCCAGTTTATCCCATTAAGGTGGTTGAGTCTGGTTATGCTTGGACTGAGTGCGGGCTGTTAAGCTGGTTAGTCTGATTGTACTTGGCAACAGCCTGCGTGGGCTGTGGAACGGCCAAGGAAGGTCAGAAAAATTTAAAAATTGGGGAGACCGTGGACCTCACTGGGCTTGTGGTCTATCACGGACCACGGACTTAGAGGATGCCTAGAAATTAAATATCCTTGCCGTCTAGACGGCATATACCTATCGCGACTCACCCCAGCCTTGGCCCAGTGTTGACATTTTAAATCAATGGCCCTCTTATTTGAAACAGAGATATGAGGCATTGCAGCCATTGGATCTCTTCTAAAATTACGTTGCCGAAAACATTTCTCCATACCCGTCCATAAAATCTGAACCCCGATCATGTAACGGTGACCGTTGATTGCAAATCGGCCCCTTGCAGTAAAACTGCGAATCCGTTTGCATTCAAATTTTACACGATCTTTCATCGGGCCATGGGGCACCTATCCTATAAATTTCATGGCCAGGGGGCCATCAGGGTAGCCCCAACAGCCAGAAATGGGCCCCACAGGGATATTTTAAGATTAGACCCATATGGTAGAACCCCATATCCTTTTGTCTTCAAAATTTATACAACCCTTCATCGGGTCATGGGGCAGCTATCCTATAAATTTTATGGCTAGGGGGTGTCAGAGCAGCCACAACAGCTAAAGAGGGGTCCCACAGGGCCATTAAAGGGAATTATTAGAACTTAAGGCCATTTGGCGCAAATCTAGGGAATAAAACCCTCTAACTCTTCCTCTCACTCACTCTTATAGCAAGCTCCAACAACAAAAGAGAGAGAAGAGAGAGAAGAGAGAAAGAAGAGAGGAAGAAGAGAGAGAAGGAGAGTGTAGTAGGAGGTGGGGCCCAAGGAAACTTGGAATCTTGGAAAATCTCCTTCCTCTTCCCCATATTTACAACTACAAGCACAACTTTCAACCGATTGGGGAGGTAACCACTCATCTTCTCTAGAAATTTTTTATGTTGAGGCAGGCCTTGCATGTAATCCTAACATGCAAATATATTTGACTTAGGACCTCGACAAATTGATCCTCGAGTTCGGCACCCCTAGGTCGTTTCCTCAAGCTCTCAACAATCCATAGGTGTGGACCATTATCCTTAGGTGGCCAAGGACCAATTTTTGGATAAATTTAATGATTGTAAATGTTAGAGTGATGTGTATGAGTGATTTGGGGAAAAATCTAGCTAGAAACCTACATAATAGGTCCACCAACATCCATGCAATGATAAATTATTGTTTGATTGTTCTTCAATATGTTTGGGCATGAAATTGGTGTTGCATGTTCACCTCACACCTGATTCTTGCATGATTTTCCCTATAACATGTATGATTGCATTATTTCTTGTTATATTCTTGTACTATGAGTGATGTGTTGTCCTTGGTCTCTTTGGTAATCCAGCACCACAAGCACACACGTTTAATTCATGCTATTAAGAGTAATCGCATTCATATTAACAACCTGAAATTTTATGCTCGATGTATTGTACGCATGATTTCACTTATACTAGAAGATGAACTCTTAATTGTTGAAGTGTTATTGAATACAATCCATTTTCTGGGTTGGTCAGTGTGTCCATTACGTGCTCGCCTGAACTTGGACGGTCTAGTCCACTGACTAACCAACCATGTTTGTTAACCATGCCTTATTTTAAGCCAGTATGGAACCTGAAACACCCCTTGCCCACTAAAGCTCACTGACAACTGTTAGAAACTGATCATTGTCTCGTGAGCCGGGCATGGTGGAATTGAACACTATGTCCAAGCTGTCGGCCTACACTGGGGTGACGAGCCTCCCTGTAGTGACCGTGAGTGATCCCCCTTCCCAGCACTCCCCATGTACTTGAAATTGGGGAGGGGGACCTTGATGGTATCATGGATCACGGGGTCCTGGCCTCGAACGTTGAGGGGCCCTGGCCTTGCAAATGGTTGAGGGCAATGATACGGTCAGAGTGTACCAGTTTTCCCAATCTGCTGGATGAACGAAATTAATTAAGGACTGGGCTAACACGTTCACGATCGCATCACATTAGTTAGGTTGGCGACTCGGCAGTTGAGGTCGCAATGAGGGAGCGTTGGTCATGCGCGATCATTAGACGAAGTCGCTCGAGGGAGTGTTGTTGTGATGTCATGCATCATACCATAATTTATGCATATGCATTAACAAGATTAGTTAGAGATTTGTGAATATATGTTTTTCATTAAATTCATCATAGAATTGATATTTGATGTAACTTAAGGATAATGGCACCCACTGAGTTGATCACTCACTCCCATTATGGGAAGGTGTTTTAAAATACCAACCAGACTCTTCAGTAGATGCAGGTGATGCTGAGCTTGACTAGCCGAGCGGTGCGAGCATAGACGATGAGGACGAGCTATCCTACTTTTAGCTCTTGGGCGGGTCACCGTAGATCGAGCGGGCTATCTATGGGATTGATGAGTAGTAGACTCAACACACTATTCTTTTGGACATCTCATTTTTTTTTGTATTTTGTCGGGCGACGCCTTGTGCGGCCCCGTTGATATTTTTGTAGACTTATATACATTAGTCGCTTTCATTTCAGTAGACTAGTTGTGATTGTGGTGTATGTTCTAGTCAATACTATACTGCTTATTAAATTGAATTATATGTAAAATAGTAAAATTTGGTTATAAGTGAGACCTAAAAACTTGGGAGTCAAGTGTATGCACGACCCCCCAATTTTTAGGGCGTTACACCAAAGGTTGTTGAGGTTGTCCTAACGCTGCTAGCTCCTCAAGCTCGAGGTGTCAGGGCCCTGCATTGCATGGAACGAAGGGTAAGACACATGCATGTTGTTAAAAGCAAGGAAAAACGTGATTAGAACTCTATTTTACTTTAGATGGGGACGGGATCTCACTCCAACAACAGAATGTGTTGGTGCTTTTTGGCAATGGAGAGGTGAGGGTGCCGGGATTTCCAAATCCCAAACACTAAACTCACATACACACACCAAAGGCTCTTTCTCTCTCCTCCCTTGCTCTCTCTCTCTCTCTTAGCTACTGAAGTAATGGGATTGAGAGAGAGAAGGCTGAACTTTTATGTCCAAATTTATTACAACTGACCCCAACGTTTTATGTAATTCCCCCAATGGCCTTGTGGGGCCCTTTTCAGGTTATTGGGGTTGCTCTGATGGACCCCTGGCCCATCCGATTCATAGAACACATGCCCCATGGCCCGATGAAGGGTTGGGAAAAGTTTGATTGCAAACGGATGCCTGGTTTTGCCGCAATGGCCTGATACGCGATCAACGGTCACCGTTCCACGATCAATGGTCAAGTTTTGTGGGTAAGGGTAGGGAATCATTTCTAACATTTGGTGTGAATTTAGAAGAGATCTGACAGCTAAAATGCCCGGATTTGCTGTCTCAAGAATTAGGGCCAACTGATTTAAATTTCAGAATTTTCCTCTTTAAGCCTGGCGACTTGCGACTTTCAAGTGCCGGATGGACGTCGCAATTCGTCCATCCTAGGGCATCATCTGAGCCTAACATCTGTGTGGGACCACAAGCCCAGCAAGTCCCTTGGCCTATCAAAGTTTCGGAGTTTTTGGTCCTTCCTCGGGTGATATACAGCTTGTACGGGCAGTCGCCAAGTGTAACTTGGCCATCCGGCTCTACGGCCCGTGTTCGACCCAGACATGATTGGATTTAATTGTATCAACAGCTAATTTTGAATTTAATTTATCAATAATAGGCCCATACGTGCGATCGAATCACTTGGTCCTGCGTCGGCTCGCACGTGAGCGCCTCAGGACACTGTTCCTTTTTGGGCGGGGCATTACATAATCATAGTCATGCAAATAAGGAGGGTTGTATGGTGGTACAATTCGAACGACGAGGATTGGTTGAAGAAGTGTGAGTACTGGGGGATGGGTGTATAGGATGAGCATCAATTTGGTGGTTAAGCATAGGCATGGGAATGCAAGGAGAGGAAGTTGTATTCACAGGAGTTTTCTTAAATGGAAAGGAAGTTTCCACGAAAGTGATATCCTGAGATGTGAAAATACATTTCCTATCAAGATCATAAACTTAATAACTACATTAAGCAAAAGGATATCCAATGAAAACACATTTAGAAGCATGGGGAGGGAATTGTGACGATGGGTGGTGAGTATGTAGGCATAGCACAAACATCTAAAAATTTGAAGGTGATCGTAGGATTAAGAAAGTTTAAAGAGCATTTCATAGGGTGTTTGATTGTCGAGATTTGGAGTGGGTATGCAGTTAATGAGATAAGTGGCAGTTAAAATACATTCTCCCCAAAAAGATAATGGTAGGTTAGCCTATAAACTTAAGGCCCAAGTTACATTGAGAAGATGTCTATGTTTACGCTCACCAACTGCATTTTGCTGTGGGTTTCAACATAGGTTTGTTGATGAACAATCCCATTTTCATTAAAAAGGATTTACATTTTTATGGATAAAAACTCTGCTCTATTGTTTGTACAGACTTGACGAACCTGGCTTTAAAACTGAGTTTGAACCATTGTGTAAAATTTTTTGAAGAATATGTTTTAGATTTATGGTTCATGAGGTAAACCCAAGTGCAATGGGAATAATCATACATGATTGTGAGAAAGTAACGTGCCCAACTGTGCCATGTTGTGTGATATCCTCCCCAAATATAATAATAAATTAATTCAAATGGAAAATCACTTTTATGTTTACTTAGATGAAAAGATTTACGAGTTTATTTAGCAAGTTAACAAACATTACAATGAGAAGAATGAGAAAAAATTGAACTGAAAGTAGATGATAACCAAGATAAGCAGGTGTTAGACGGGTGATCCAAACCCATGTGCCACAGACTGGAGTGAGGAGGATGAAAAATTGGCATAGTAGTAGGTGTCAAGGTTGATAGTGGGATATAATGGCAGAGTCCATCTTGTACTTTACCCACTCCGGTCAACTTCTTTGATGATATGTCCTGAAAAGCACAAAAGTTGGAAAAAAATAATAGCACAATTTAGACTTTGCATGAGTTGACTAACCGTTAAGAGACTAAAACAAAAGTTAGGAACAAAAAAAGCGTCATGTAGGGAAAATTTTAGAGATAAATGAGCAGAGCTAATATGAGCAATAGGAGTGATGTCACCATTAGGCAGCTTGACAGGTTGGGCATTAGTACTTGTTAAGCTCATAAGAGAAGATAAATTGGGTGTCATATAGTTAGAAGCTCTATTGTTTATGATCTATGTGGTGAGAGAAGATGAAGAAACAAATGAGTTACAAGGAGGAGAGTTACCAGTAAGATTGGAAGTAGATGAAATGCCATTGAAATTCAACAATGTTAACAGACATCGATATTGATCAGCTAAGATGCCATGTGGCAAAATTCATGTGTTAGGCATAAGAGGCTGAGAATAGGGGTGTACATCGAGTCGAGCTGGCCTCAGCTTGACTCGGCTTGGCCACTAGCTAAACCCAGTTCGAACTCGGCTTGGCTCGGTCCTTGAGCCTGAATGACCATCTTGGCTCGATTCAGTCAGTAGCTTGGGCTAGTTTGAGCTAAGTTTAAGCCAAAATCGAGCTTTTGAGGCATTTTCACAAAAACAGGTTGTGCACTTTCAATTTCTTACTGTATGTAAAATAACAGCAACTGTTTACAAGTATTTCATCAAACACCTTGTAGGCAACATCAAAATCAAGAAAAAAATGGTCTTTATTTCATATACATACCTTTGTTGCCACTAGCCGACGCTTCGTTGAGTCATTTAATTAAATACTTGGTGAGCAAAGTCAATATCAAAGTAATCAAGCCACCAAACTAGTTTGATTCAAGTTGGGGTTCGATCCGAGTCGAGTCAAGCTCGGGCAAGCTCGAACTCAGTTTGAAATTTTTTCGAGCTAAATTTTCTTGAGTAACACCATAGAGAGGTGGTGAAAGATACCTCGTTTCAACACTGAGGTCTTTATATCGATCCCTAGTGGGGGTGGCTAATAGTGAAGTATGAACTGACAGTTGGGTGTACTAACAAGCTAATAATAAAAAAACCCATAGAAAGGTGGTGATGGTGTGCAAGTAGTGTGGGCTACTAGGTGGAGCATGGCATGAGAAATTGAGAATGTGACCAAATTAGTTTACAATGATCACAGTAAGGGATATTGCTGTTGAGGGTCAAATATTGTATATTAGACCCCAGTTATTACCTGATTTTACGAACATGATATTGCTTAACGACCTATTTTAATCATGTTTTTGTTGCAAGGTGAATTTTAGAGCTTGGACTGAAAAAGGTATTAAAAGTATGGATTTAACGCTGAAGAATCACCAAAGTAAGGGTCATATCTTAGGGAACCGAGATTGAAGAATTCACATGTCAATGATCCGAAAAAACTCAGTGATTGAAGTAAAAGGGGCCTGAAAATCATCCTGAATGCAAGATCACAGGGTTGCCACCATCTGTTTAGTTCAAAACTTTATATCTGGCCTAAGGACCCAAAATTAACAGTACACGTTGAAATTTAGCTCTTGGATCCTTGTGAAAGTGGCCCAATGGACAGATCAACCACTAAATCACTAATCTGGGGCCCGCTTGATCTCTGGATATGCCTCGATTTTGGAATCAACCACTTAAATTAGATGGGGACGTGGATGGACGGAACAAATTTCACAAAACATCAAGGTGGGACCTACTTCACGTGATTGGAGTTCACAGAAAGCAGTGCCCTCGCCGTGCACTGAATAAACCAAGTCGGTCAGTATGTGCTGACCTGACTATTTCCAAAATCAGAAGCGGCCCACCGCTGCATAACAGACGAACAGAGTTTTGAACAGGACTCGGTGGGCCACCATCATCATCCTACTTGATGATCCACACCGTTAATTGAAACCAGGGGGCCAAACCAACTGTACTCTAATCGATGTCCTGATTTTCTCGGACATTACATATATGGGGATTCAAACGCAAGACGGATGGCGGAAGCAAAGATTCAGTGGGCTGCATCAATAGATAGCCAAAAATACCCCTTCTGGGTAGGATTTTCGCCACGCATACAATGGACAGAGTGGATTTCTCCATCGACTTCAATCATGGGCCCCACCAACCATTAGCGCAAGCTCATTTTCGCAGGCCTTGCGTCCGTGAAATCCAGCTGCTATGGGCTGTTCTGTGATCAAGGGCAGGGTCGGATCAATGATCCAGACCGTCCATAAGACACATAAGGGGGTTTTGACCCTGATTATGCTGTCAGAATTCGTAGACTAGACGATCTTACATCCTGGATTCAATTCAAATGCAAGATGTTGTTGCGTTCTATGCTATGTAAAACAAGGAGCGCGTGGTTCATTTTTTACGAAAGGGACTGCCTAAGGAGGGTCGATGACCGACCTAGCTGTCTTCTTGCTGCTATAAAAGAGAGAGGAAAGAGAGAGAAGAATCCATCATCCGACATTCATCTTGGGACGTGAGCAAGGAGGAGAAAGAGAAGAGAGAAAGAGAGATTATGGCCGGCCATCCATCTTCCTTCCTCTTTGGTTTGCTTTGTTTATATTTTTCCTTTAAGAGTCTTTAGCATCATCGTGTCAATGACAGGCTAAACCTCTTAACTAGGGCTAAGAGGTGAAGCTTGTAGCGTGATGGGGGCGTTTTCTAGGGCTTTGATTCATGTTTAATGAACTATCTTTGATTATAGTTTGACTAGAAAGAATGTTTTTAGTTTTTAATGGTTTATTGTGACTGAAATTACAATAGATCTGCGATAGCTCTGAGCATGTACTTTTTATTATTATGAGTGTGAAGTTAGGAAGCCCTGTTGTTCACCCTCGTCTCATGGACATGGTTGGATGATGAAATCCTTCTTAACGTTCATAACTCTCTCAGATTTGATGTGAATTGGTTAAATTCTGTTGTTTACTTTGTCTCATGGGCATGATTTTGTGATGGAATTAATTCTAATTCTTATAACTCTTATCTATTGAAAACTAGATCAAAGGAAGTTCAGACTTGGATTTTAATGAATTATCTTCCAATTAGATGAAGATGGGACTCTGATTCTAATTGTGTTCTTGAATCAAGCATAGATATCCCAGATTTCTATAAGTGGATACTTGGCACCCTAGTTTCCCACCTTTGAATTTTAAAAATTTTGGTTAATTAGTTCACCATTATTCTCTTAATTCTCCCTGATTTAAATTACATCTTCTTCTAGTTTTAGTTCTGGTTACTTTCAGATTACGTACAAGGTTCAGTCCCTGTAGATTCGACCTTGGTCTTACCGAGATTATTACTACATCACAACTTTATACTTGGGGTGTGAACATGTTTTAGCGCCGTTGCCAGGGACTGACGGTTGTGTTTTTTTTTTTTTTTTTTTAAATTAACTAGTTTTAGAATTAGGTTAAGATTAGTTTTTTTTTTTTTTTTAAATAATTTTAGGTTTAGGTTTTTTTGTTTGATTTTTTTAGAAACTAACCTAGCTTTTCTGTTTTGTTGGACCCTGATATAGACTTTCTAAATTGGTAATCTCTTTCCAGTTTTTCTAATTTTTCTATTTTTAAGATTAGGGTTTTATTTTCTATTTTTAGAAACTTTCTAGTTTCGATTTTTAGAAGTCTTCCCTTTTTAGAAACTAGTTTACTTTCTATTTTAGGAACTTTCTAACTTTAGAATTTCTATTTTTAGAAACTAATTTCTTTTGTTTTTTTTGCAGGTTTTTAACATAGGAACTTTTAATTTAGTAAGCTCCTTCTAACTCTTTTACTTTCTATATTTGCTATAGGATTTTTTAGGATTAAGTTCAGGATTAGGGTTTCACCATGTACATGCACGAGTGAGAACGTCAATATGTTGAGATAGCTTTTGAGAATGCGAAAAAGTGTAAAGGGATGTATGATGATTATGATAGAAATCAACCTATGTCTCAAAACTTTTTTGAAACCATCATTGAAAATCGACCGGAATATACTACTCTACTGGTTAAGAAGTTCTTACACGATCATATGTGGGAGAACAATTACACCCCACAGACAGTACATGAGTGTTGGTGTTATCATAATTATGGGAATCAGAATTATTATCAAACATCAGATAAGAAGAAAACAATAAGAGACTATATTATGGGTGATAGTATGTATTAACAACCATCAGATTCTTCCTCCTATGATCTGTATAACTATGATCAGTGAAAACATCAAAATTGGGAAGATGAACTCTCAATACACCCTAGTGAACATTCTCTTGGGTCTTCTATCTTTGAAACTCAATCAGAAATGATCTAAGAGGAGTCACTTCAGGGTAACATATATGATTTTTCGGACCTTAGAAAAATGATAGAAGCGCTTGCATTGCACATTGATAACACATTTGAGGCTTGTTCGTCCCAACTACAACTCAATCTAGAAGCACAATGCGAGGAAAGTGATCTTAACTCGCTTTTGAAGAACTCTGGAATTTAAAATGAAGAGTTGGATTATGTTAATGAGCATATGGTTCAATTTCCCAAAGGGTCGATTTCGATGACGGTTCAAAAGAATAATCAAGAGACGTGGGTGTCTTTCAAATATAATGATGATGCCACACTTTACTTACATGACACATTTGGTTTGAATGATGAGGGAGAGGTTAGTTTATTCGAACCTCAACCCAATTTAGGAGTAGAATGTGAGGGAAGCAATCCCATCCCAAGTGTTTACTGCATGAAATTAGAAGATGATGAGTATCGGGATGACGATCATGAATGTTCAGCCTAAATTCCACTGGAATCGATCTCAAGTTTGGCCCAGGTCAAGGATTAAGAGGTTTAGGAGGTTGTCGAACAAAGTGATCTACTCCACCTATCTGACATGACCAATTTAAATGTGGAGGATGAGTCCCTTACGACTGACCCTTCTAACTCTTGTGAGACATGTTTGGACCACTCCCTTGAATTGAATGATGATATGAGTTAGGATAGGGACGAGTTGCTCATTATGACTCTGGAATTTGAAACCACCCAGTTGAGGCCACCATCTGAGTTATACACTTTTGATGATTTAATGCCTCTACTAAGTAGCTTCAATAAATAGAGTGTTCACGTGAATGCTTCCCCTATTGATTTTCAATCTGTCTGTGCAGGGCAAGAGCAAGAGAGCATGCGTCCATCCACTTTCAGATATGATGGAATCCTTGGGCGAATCATCATAAACTTCAATGTGGAGAATGGGCCACTCTCAGCTGAATTTCTCAACTCTTTGGACGATTGCTTGGCACACTTTGCAGATTCAAATGATCCTATAATAAAAGAAATATTGAATGCCTTACAGGATAACATCTCGGTAGTTGTCACTAACTGAGAGAACCCGTATTCTGAAGCTTCTCCTTCCTCAGATCTTCAATGTTTATCATTAAAGGAGGAGCTGAAAATTGAACCGGAGTTTGAAACTTCGGAATGTGTTGAGACTACATCATCTGTTGAGAATTTCTCTAAATTTTATCTACTTGTAATCTCTGATTCACCATGAAGTACTAACATTGAAACTCTTTTTGTCACAGGTGAATCATATATACTTTGGATACCTCAAGTGATTCAACGACAATTTTATGCTGAGGTCTATAGATTTCTCTGAAAATTCATTCCCCAGGGCATCTAAGCCTATTGCAAAAAGGGCTTTTGAATGATATTGTTGAGAAACCTACTGAGAAATTTATCAAGATATTGGCCGGAGAAGGAACCTTGCGGTATGACTGAGTAGCTTTTCCCCTGCTTTTACAGGACTATGTTAGTTTACTTTTTGACGTTCTAGTATAGTCGACTTTATGCCGTTAGGATAGTTTGCTTTCTAGTTTCTCTAGGATAGTTTGCTTTTTGTTGGTTTCACTCTTGTGCTGACCCACTTTCACGTTGAGATCTCTTTGGAAAAAGCCTCTTGATTCCTTCTTCAGGTACTATCTTTCCATCACTTCTCCTTCAATTTTGTTGTCTCACGTGCATTGCTTATATCTTTTACATTGAGGATAATGGAGATTAGGTTACTTAATCAGTATTTTCTTGGTCTTGAGCAAAAATTATGAAATTTTTTTCAAAATTTTCTGGAAATGTTTGTGAATTCGAAGTGATTTTGACGACCATCTTTGATTTAGAAGTATAAGATACGTAATGTTGGTAATTTATGACTCTTGAATTTAGTTACCTATTAGATTTCACGGTTAAGATCGGATTATTAATCCGTGATTAGAAATTTTAAACATCGATTGACTCATGATTACACATGTCACATCTAGCTTACACATTAAGGTTTCAGTTCGATATTGAATTATTAACCTGGTAATCACTAAGCATGGAAGGAACCAACCTGGAGAATTTTTCCATCATGTTAATTGAAAAAACAAGAGAATACCTAGCTTTTAAAAAAAAAAAAAAAAAAAAAACAGTTGTCATCGAAAACGGTTATCTGTTAAAGATCTTTAAAAAGGTTGACATATCGTGAAGCCATCGATGGAAAAATCAAAAGCTGAAAGAATAAAAAGGCTGAACTATAAGGCAAGTTTCAGTTTAGGCTTGGTAATCTGGAATGCCCTTTTTGGTTATGAATGTTATCATGAAAATTGCGATTTGACCTTTAATTGTGATAAGTCAAGGTTACACTATACACATATGGAACTCAATGTTTAGAATTTTCTAATTGATGGATTAATACTTTGAACTTGACTATGAAGTTTACCGTGTGCTTGAGTCTAGGAGAAATTAATGCCCAACATTGATAAATCTTAGAATTCTATTGATTGGATTGTTTTTCAAAAATCACTTGGGTTTATATAAATTGTCCCATAATTCTTAAAATATTTTTCGCATACTTTGCTCGGGACAAGCAAAATGCTGGTTGAGGATTATTTGAGGGTCAAATATTGTATATTAGACTCTAGTTATTACCTGATTTTACGAACATGATAATGCTTAACGTCCTATTTTAGTCATGTTTTTGTTGCAAGGTGAATTTAAGAACTTGGACTGAAAAGGGTATTAAAAACATGGATTTAACGCTCAAGAATCACCAAAGCAAGGGATGAATCTTAGGAGACTGAGATTGAAGAATTCACACGCCAAAGATCTGAGAAAACTCAGTGATTGAAGTAAAATGGGCCTAAAAATTGTCCTGAATGCAAGATCACAGAGTTTCTACTATCCATTTGGCTCAAAACTTTATGTCAGGTCCGAGGACCCTAAATTAACCGTACACATCGAAATTAAGCTCTTGAATCCTTGTGGAACTGGCCCAAGGGGCAGATCAGCCACTAAATCACTGATCTGGGGCCCACCTGATCTCTGGATATGCCTCAATTTTGGACTCAACCACTTAAATTAGACGGGGACGTAGATGGACGAAACGGATTTCCCAAAACATCAAGGTGGGACCCACTTCACGTGATTGGAGTTCACAGAAAGCAGTGCACTCGCCGTGCACCGAATAAATCAAGTCGGTCAGCATGCGCTGACCCGACTATTTCCAAAATCAGAAGCCGCCCGCCGCGGCGTAACAGACGAACAGAGTTTTGAACGGGACTCGGTGGGCCACCATCATCATCCTAGTTGATGATCCACACTGTTCATTGAAACCAGGGGGATAAACCGACCGTACCCTGATTGGTGTTCTGATTGTCTCGGACATTGCATGTATATGGGGATTCAACGCAGGACGGACGACGGAAGCAAAGATTCAGTGGGCCGCATCAACGGACGGCCAAAGATACCCCTTCCTGACCGGTTTTTCGCCACGCATCAAACGGACGGAGTGGATTTCTCCGTCAACTTCAATCATAAGTCCCACCAAGCATCAGCACAAGCTGATTTTTGCAGTCCCTGCGTCCGTAAATTTCGGCCGCTGTGGGCCGTTCTATGATCAAGGTCAGGGTCGGATCAATGATCCAGACCGTCCATAAGACAGATAAGGGGGTTTTGACCGTGAATATTCTGTCAGAATTCGTAGACTGGACGATCTTGCGTCCCGTATTCAATTCAAACGCAAGATGTTGTTGCGTTCTTTGCTGCATAAAACAGGGAGTGCGCGGTTCGTTTTCTAGAAAAGGGACTGCGTAAGGAGGGTCGGTGACCGACCTAGCTGTCTTCTTGCTGCTATAAAAGAGAGAGGAAAGGGAGAGAAGAATCCATCATCTAGCATTCATCTTGGGACGTGAGCAAGGAGGAGAAAGAGAAGAGAGAGGGAGATCGTGGCTGGCCATCCATCTTCCTTCCTCTTTGATTTGCTTTGTTTATGTTTTTCCTTTAAGAGTCTTTAGCATCATCATGTCGATGACAGGCTAAACCTCTTAGCTAGGGTTAAGAGGTGAAGCTTGTAGCGTGATGCGGGCATTTTCTAGGGCTTTGATCCATGTTCAATGATGTGATTATAGTTTGATCATGAGGAATGTTTTTAGTTTTTAATGGTTTATTGTGACTGAAATTATAATGGATTTGTAATAGCTCTGAGCATGTCTTTTTTATTATTATGAGCGTGAAGTTATGAAGCCCTGTTGTTCACCATTGTCTCATGGACATGGTTGGATGATGGAATCCTTCCTAACGTTCATAACTCTCTCAGATTGGATGTGGACTAGTTAAATTCCGTTGTTTACTTTATCTCATGGGCATGATTTGTGATGAAATTAATTCTAATTTTTATACCTCTTATCTATTGAAAACTAGATCAAAGGAAATTCAGACTTGGATTTTAATGAATTATCTTCCAATTGGATGAAGATGGGACTCTGATTCCAGTTGTGTTCTTGAATCAAGCATAGATCTCTTTGATTTCTATAAGTGGATCCTTGGCACCCTAGTTTCACACCTTTGAATTTTACAAATTTTAGTTAATTAGTTCACCATTATTCTCTTAATTCTCCCTGATTTAGATTACATCTTCTTCTAGTTCTAGTTCTGGTTACTTTCAGATTACGTACAAGGTTCAGTCCCTGTGGATTCAAACTCGGTCTTACCGAGATTATTACTACATCGCAACCGTATACTTGGGGTGTGAACAATCACATCCCCGTCTTGTTCCACGAGTAGGTTGAGATGCTCGGGGTATGTTCGGAGCTTGATTATTCACCACCATTACAATAATATCAGTTAAGATTTAAGGCGATAAATGAAAAAGCCTCTGTTTCTCCTCTTGATTAATGATAGAGTATGTCTTATTAACACTTGGAACAGGTCTATATCCAAAATTTAACTATGAATTTGAGAATAAATGCCATTTAGAATCATTAGAAATTGATATCCACATTTGGTTTCTTGAAAATTCTTGAGTTCCTTGAAAGCACCACAAGTGCATTCAAGAATGTCACAATGAGTTTATAATTCATCACAATATGATTTCAGAATATTGTAATAAGTTACCATCAACTATTGATCCTGTTGAAGATTGCAAATAGCCCTCTTGAAGTAGAAAATACATGGATCGTTGCTCTATGAAAATCGTTCCTCGAGGTCCAGCCATATTTCTTAAGGAATTTCATTAGAAATAATTTCGTTGGTTAGGGTTTTGTCTATCGTGTTGAGGATCTATGATGAAACTATATCATTATAACATTCCCAAGCTTGTAGTTTGGATGAGTTGGAAGACAACTTACTCAACGTGCCATTGACAAATCCTAATTTATTTTTCGTATTCCAGGCTATTTTCATGGCCCTTTTCTAGGTGAGATAAAGATAAAAGAATTGACACTGGGTGATCGGAGGAATATAAGAAATATGGAGATTAGACATCATTTATTGGACTTCATATGCTAGATGTAGTTATGATGTAATGACATGAGATTTTGGTGCGTGTACAAATGCATGAGATTACATATACTTACATTTAATCAAGTGTGCATACGTAGATCCATCAATCCAGGTCATCTTAATCTTTCATCTATAGTCTAACCTAAATCTTCTAGCCTAAATCTAATCGTTGAGAGTACTCTTCATCCATAGATTAAGTTATCCAACAATTGATTTTCAAGATGGACCATCACATCAACATGAAATTTACACTAGACACAATTTAAGATATTGATACCCGATCATCGGTAAATCTGAGCCTTACATTATTATTTTAACACACTTAAGAGTGTTTTGCACCACCACTCTAAAGATTGTGATCTGGCTGTTGATCAGAGAAACCGTTCACATACGTACACCATAACGACCCCAGCAAACATTGTGGACACACAATCTATAAATTTATTATAATTAGACTGTCACATCTCAAGATTTTCTATTGAGATTTGAAAAGGGCGAGCTCTCAGTCCTGGAGGGGGGGGAGGGGGGTGAATAGGACTATGCCAAATAAAAATAAATGCGGAATATAAATGTAGATAGCTGAAATAAATAACAACCTCAATTGCAATAGTATTGAGTGGTTGATACAAACGTTGTTTAAAGGACAATCTTACACCAAAAACCAAAGTTTATGGTATGACAATCTGATTTCTTGAACTCGGTGAGGATTAAAAACTCAAACTAATATAAGAAGCAATTGAAACAAATCAAGCTATTACAACATTCACTACATAAAATAAATATAAGCATTCACCCCACATAAATCACATACATCATCATCCATCAAACTCCAAGAATTATAGTCGTTCGGTGTGTACACCAACTGTTCTAAAACAGCCACATCTACTCCACTCCTAATAATCACAACCCATGTGATATTAGCTTTCACTATGAAATTTTTTTTCCAAGGTTCACCTTAAAAACTTTATAAATGTATTTTCAATGGGCTACCACAATTAAAAACCCCACGCTGAGATTTTCTGGCTATCTTAGTCAAAACTACAATAGAGATTTTCTGGCAATCTAAAAAACCAAAAGCTGTAAATCAAATACTTATCTGAAGATTCTCTTTTGATGTAGCCTAGTAGAACTGCCTCTTTGAAGATGAAGATGTTCAATGTTCAATCACACAAATGAAAATGTAGTAGGTCTAAATGAATTTTAAATTAATCCAACTTTGGGCTACTTTGATTCAATTTCTTGGATCTCAAAAGGGTTAGATCGGAATTCCCTTTTATCAAATGAAATTGAAGTAGTAAGAGATCAAGAAATTAGAAATCAAAAAGCTATAAAAAGAATTTTAAATTACCATACAATAGCTTGACAATCACGTGGACTTATCTCTCAGAATGGTGGCTTGAATTAGCTTGGAATGACTGAAAAAGGCTGAGAAAAGTCCTGTTTTTATAGGTTGAAAAATGTTCTCTCAATTGGTCTTGGGAACAACCAAATTTCAAAAATTTTGGCACGATTGGATAAAATTGACCCTCGACTAGTCGAGTGGGGCTCAAAATGGTTGCTAGAGTTCGAGTTGAGCCCTGCTCGCCAGAGCCTGGACTAGTTGAACATTGACTAGGACTAGTCGAAGCAAAGCCTATAATAAGCACAATGACCCAAATTAAATATGCAATATGAATGACCTAAACCCAAGGTCTTTCTAGGATCATTTATACTTGAAATGTTGAACATCAAACCTGTAGCTTTGGTAGATCCGGTAGATCTTCTTCTTGAAGTATTTGAAGCTTGAACTTGTATACTTGAAACTTGATCTTTTTCTTGAATATGAAGTGTACTTGAACTTGATCTTGCATTTAAAGTAGCACTTGTGCTTGGTTTAGAACTTGAACATGTAATTGAACTTGGTCTTGAACTTGAAGATGTACTTGAACTTAGTCTTGAACTTGAAGTTGATGTTGGACATGAAGTTGATGTAGATAGAACAATCTTCATGGCTTGTAACACATCTTCGTATGAAGGTGAACTTTCCATCACTTGAAGGTCAATCTTTCCATCATGAACAAGTCATCCAAAGTGGTTTATCACTACAAAATTTGACAATACAGGGTGCTTGATATACATGAGCTGGTGACTTGTAGAGTACCTGTATTAAACAAATACATATTTCCAAAAAAAATGTAACTCTTCACCATACACCATATAATCTCATGAACACAACCACAAAACTACTAAATTCTCCCCCCTTTTATCACAACTTGACAAAGGAAGATAAATAATAGAGTGCAAACATAGTTGTGATTATGATAATAACAGAGAGTAGCAGAAAAAGAGTTAAAATTTTGAATTTAAATCTGGACTGGTCAAGAAAAATCTTGGATTGGTCGAGCCAGAGCCTGGACTAGTTGAACATTGACTAGGACTATCCTGGGATATTTTCAATACATCCACCTTCTCCTCTAAAGTGAGAAGGCGGTCATCATACTCAGGTGGCTGATAATCAGGATAAGCTTCAAAATCATCTGATTCTAAGTCATCAAATATATCTTCCATCATGGTGTTAGTTGGTAGCGCATCTTCTTCTTCAACTTCTTCTGCTTCCCCATCCCTTTGACCAGGATTGAGCTTCAAGTTCATCCTATTTATATTTGAATTATTGAATGGAAGAAGTGAAATAGGAGCCTCACCAGGCGGCATGACCACATTACAATGCAAAGCTAGGGTGGTCATCAAGTAAGCAAATGGGATATAGCTGTGACCCGGGTGAAGACGAAATTGAATAATAATGTAACAGATCAAAGAAGGAAGACAAATAGGAATACCCGACACAATGGAGTGAATAATATGAACTATAAATGATGTCAATTCAGCTTTGTTACCAGATCGGGGATAGACATTTGAAATAAAAATGCGATGCAAAACCCTTTCTTTGGACAATATTTGGTTGGCCTAAAGCACATTTTTTGCACTCCATTCCGAGTCCATGTTACATAATTTGCGGGTTAGTGTATGCTTTTCCGACTCAGTCAACCTTTCAGCTAAGGTCAGTATTGGAATACCATCATCACTTACATTAACATCAAGTAAGCTCGAAATTAAGTAACGATCGACTTTAAATGATCCTTCTCTAAAGACAATTGTGAAGGTCAATTCATCAAGAGATACATCGCTAATGCAAGCGAACATCCCTTGTGCAATGGAGCGGTATGCCGGTCTGCTCCAATTCAAGATGTTCTCCCAACCTACAGTGGTAAGGAGGGGAAGAATCTGAAATTGAGCAAGATGATTTGAATTGACCGACCGCTCAACAATAACCTCGCGATGACGAAGATCCCGCACATACTCAGGATCCTCTTCGGGAGGATGAAGGGTTCGCACCCTAATTGGAGTGGATCGAGAAGAGGAAGCTCTAGTAGCTTTCTTCTTAGGTCTTCCTTCCATTGCAAGACAAAAAGAAAGAAATGCAATAAAGGAAATAAGGATTTCAAACCTAACAGATTTTTAACAGAAATCCTTAGAAACCATTAGAAAAGCTCAAATTAACCCAGGAATCTAACAATATATGATCCAAAGAACCCAAATATGAAAGGAAATAAAAAAATGGGGCACTTACCAAGCACTAATTGAAGATGTGTTCGACGGGTCGGAGAGTAGGCAAGTGAGGAAGATGAGGAAATGGGTGAAAAAGTGATTTTCTCACTCATAAAGGGGTCCCAACTATGCAACTCAATCGGTCGAGTACATGCTTGACCAGTCGAGCTACGACTGGTCTAGTATGTGCTCGACTGGTCGGGCAACCTCTAAAAATTCAATTTTTTATTCAATTTTATTTAAAATTATTTGCATAAAAATATAAAATAGAAAATAAAAAATGCAAACATGATAAACTCAGTTCGAATTACACATACCAATATCCATTTTCAACTTAGAAAACCCATTCCTGTCAAGTCGTTTAGTAAATATGTCCGCAAGCTGATTTTTTACTTGAACGTATTCCAATGAAATGATTTTATCTTCTACTAATTCTCGAATATAATGATGCCGAATGTCAATATGTTTAGTATGAGAATGCTGGATGGGATTTTTAAAAATATTAATTGCGCTAGAGTTATCGCAATACAATATGTAATGCCTTGAAAATTGGGGGTCAAGCAGAAGCTCAGCTCCCGAGTTCCAACGCATCACTTATGCAACATAGATAATGACGATTAAATGTTGTCCGTATTAGTACAATAAACATGAATGGGATCATACTAAATCAGCATATCATACTCCAAAGACAATTAGATTACGCAACCGGAAGACTATGATAGATATATAAATCATATAAGTGGTTGTAAGTCCCTAGAGTATGAATATGTCGCTAAGTTAAATAATTACATGTATAGTTTCAAAAATTCTCAAAATGATACAATGTAATGTTCAACTAGTTTGTATCCCTGTAATCCTATCGTTCAGGGCATGGTCTACATAGACCCACCTGATAGCTGCATATAGGAGAACTCGTCGTCGTAGAAGACCAGCTCCAACTCGTAAGCCGCATCATCATCTGCAACTACAACAGAGTCTGCTTGGTGTTTTAAAACACCCTCCCAGAGTAGGAGTGAGTGATCAACTCAGTGGAGCTATAAGGCAAAGGTTAATATGTTATTAATTCAGTCAAGCGATAATGATAAAGCAATACAACAAGCATTCCTAAGTACTCTGATTAATGTAAGGATGATATGTATTAATGATGCGTGCCCTTGCCTGCACTCCCTCTACAACATCATCTCACGGTCGCGCATGCTAAACTCCCACTGTGCTCAACACCCATGCTAAAGGCACATGCAATACGGTGCATGGTCGTGTTAGCCAAGTTCTTACTTAGACTTATTCATATAGTACTTTTGGGAAGCTAAGGTACCTCCGTTTATATCATTGACCCAAATAATGATCTATCTAGGATCGTCAATCCTACTTAATCACATATGATATGCAAGTTCGCGAGTTCACACTGTAGGTCGCTATGGGAGGCTCGTCACCTTAGTGTAGTCTTAATTCACACTCGAGTGCACTACGAGAGGCTCGTCACCTAATCATAAGCCTATTTTATACTCGAGGTCACTACGGTAAAGGCTCATCACCTTAGCATAGGCCGACAGCTCGAATACAGTGTCTCATACCACCATATTCGGTTTACAAGTTTGGTTTGCTCACTAGATACTACGGGGAGGCTCGTCACCCCAGCGTAGGCTGACAGCTCGACCATGGTGTCTCATACTACCATGCCTGGCTTATGAGTCTTAGCGGATCATGGTACCAAGGTTAAATGGGTTTTTCAATGGTAAGTGGTACCTTAGATTCAAATAGTAGCGTTCATACATGGTGAACATACATTAGGCCAATCGGGTTACTTGACAAGCTCGACTGGTATAAGCGTACATTGAATTAATCAACATAGAGTGCACACGCACTCCTTGTGGCCTAACCACTATCGATAATCACTGTACAACTCTGATTCATAGAACATATCCGTTGTGGCAAACTAGTTCAGCCACTCGATCGGAAACCATTACCGATTGCCTGGACCACGTACTAGTCCCAATCATACTCAAATGTAATAAACATTCATATGTGATAGTCAAAACAACATGTAGCAACCAAATATAAATCTCATTTGAGCACTTTAACAAACACATAGTGCACATGTTGTCATACATAGGCATTTCATCCATAAATCACGCGGTAGTAAGATAGGTTACATGAAGGAGACTGTAACTATAGATAGGGTAATTGAGAATCCTATCTCAACACCCTCATTAAATACATTTAAACAAGTATTTTCTCATTCAAACATTTTATCAAACACTTAGACTACACACATCAACATATATGTAATAAATTTGTTATAACATATACTATAGCAAATCCTTCACAAGGAGTTGCCACCCACACAACAATTATGTATTCTCAATCAATAATCATAGCAAGAACAAATCATGATTCCATATCCACTCAAACATTTCTACAAACACATGGAATGCGATATACTCAACATAGTTCATATATATGTGTAATATACGGGAAACATCGCATCTAAATACATGTGATAGCAATCAAGTTAGTCATAAATCATTAACTGACATTGAAAGCCTTGAAAACCATAACCTAAATGTTTATAGTCCGTACCTTCCGTCGGTAAACTCGTATCGAACTCAGTTCGAACACTATGCCTTTGTCTACGGCACAACGACTACCTAAATCATGAAATAAGTTAGCTATTTCACCGATCTACCTATCTGGATATCTAAAGCAGATTAGGGTTAGGATTCCTCACCCAAAAGTAGAGTCGAAATCGCCAGTATAGCGACACAAAAGAGGTGATTCAATACGTGGTGTGGCGGGAATGAATCCCAGCAACTATCTCGCACTCTTTCTCTTCTCCTCACTCTTTCTTTCTCTTTTCTCTCTTCTCTCTCCTAGGGTTAGGAAATTCGTATAGAATGAGAGAGGGGTGGGTTAAGGCCTTTATATAGGCCCAAAACTGATGTCAATGGCCCCACGGCCATGGTATATTAGGTTATAGCCAAAAGTTGTCTGTTTCGGGCCAATGGATCTCATCTAGAGGTCCATTTCCTACATACGGTCTGGAGAAAGTTTCCTGGTAATGGATTTATGCTAGGTTAAAGTTTCGGTCTGATTGGGTTTGTAGATCGACCGCAGAGGACCAATTTCGGTTCAACGACCATTGTCACTCGATCAGGGCCACAAGTACACTGACATGTGTAGAGAATTTTTCCTGATCTAAGGGTATAATTAAGTTAGAATCTGGTGATCTAAAACCTTAAACTTGGCCTGTAAGCGAACGGCCCATATCACTTAAGTTTGAGTCTATTTCCTGAAGATATTCGCCTTTCTCACACATTTCGCTTCGGGTTCAAGTTTTACGTTTCTGGATACTATTTGGACTTGATTTCTGAGATGATTGTTAAACCCAGTAAGATAGTTATAACCGTATAGTTTTACGTTAATCAGACTATCGACGCTTGGTCTAGGTCCGATACAGAGTTTCAAGATGCTCTCGAGAGCAACTGGGTTTTGAGATTGATCCTAGGTTTTTAGGAAATATAGAGTTAGCGATTATGGTGGTTTTGGGTCTTGCAGTTCGTATAGAAAGTGATTCGAGCTAATTTGTTGATTAATTTAGTTTAATACTTAATTAATTTTCGTCTAATTTCTACATTATTTGATCCTTAGCGATTTCTGCATGAGGTTGGTACTCGGGTCTTTGTATGATTTTTTTCGATATGTTACAATATACCCCCCTTAAAGAAAATTTTCATCATCAAAATTAGTACCTTTTTGTACTCCTCGAGAATCTGAGGGTAGTTCTTGTGGACCTCGACTTCTGTTTCCCAAGTAGCCTCTTCCTCAATGTGGTGTGTCCATAGTACCTTCATAAGCGGGATAACCTTGCTACGTAACACCTACTCCTCCCTATATAGAATCCACGTCGGTTGCAGTACATAAGTAGCATTTTCACTCAACTATACCTGCTCCCATTTGATAATGTGGGAAGGATCAGGAACTTATTTCTTCAGCATCGATACATGAAATACGTTGTGCATGCCTGCGAGTGGTGTGGCCAAAGTAAGGCGGTACGCTATCACACCCACTCAATATAGAATCTGGAATGGACCAATAAATCATGGCGTGAGCTTTCCCTTCTTACCAAATCAAAGGACTCTCTTCATGGGGAAAACTTTAAGAAATACATGGTCCCTGACCTCAAACTCCAGCTCTTGCTATCTCGTATCGGCGTAACTCTTCTGTCTACTCTGTACTACAAGAAGTCGACGCCTGATAATGTCGAACTTTTCTGAGGTCGCCTGTACTAACTCTGGGTCAAACAAACTCTTCTCGCCAACCTCTGCCTAGTAATGCGGTGCTTTACACGGACGCCCATACAGTGCTTCGTAGGGGGTCATGCCAATACTCGCCTGAAAGCTGTTGTTATAAGCGAACTCAGTATAGGGAAGACAGTCACCCCAACTCTCCTTGAAATCTAGCACATAAGCTTGCAGTATATCTTTCATCACCTGATTCACCCGTTTCGTCTACCCATCCGTCTGTGGGTGGAACACAGTACTAAACTTCAGTTTCACACCCATTGCTTCCTGGATAGGAGTCCAGAAGATAGATGTGAATCGCGTGTCTCGATCCGACACAATCTCCATAGGCACTCCATGCAGACATACTATCTCCTTGATGTACAGCCTGTCCAAATCGTCTGCTGAGTTTGAGACTCTAATCGGGAGGAAATGAGCCGATTTCATCAATTGGTCCACGATCACCCAAATGGAGTCATGCCCCTTCCTCGTCTTCGGTAACCCTGAGATGAAATCCATAGAGATGAAATCCCATTTCCATTCAGCTATGGGTATGGGCTGAAGTAAACTAGGCGGTCAGCGATGTTCGGCCTTGACCTGCTGGCACGCAAGACAACGGGACACAAAATCTGCTATGTGGGCTTTCATATTGTCCCACTAGTACGAACGCTTCATATCTTGATACATCTTCGTACTACCAGGATGCATCGCCATATTCGAATTATGGGCAGCTTCGAGAACTTCCCTTCTTAAGTCATGAAGGCTTGGGACGCATAGGCGGCCACGATAATGTTAACCCCCATCCGTACCAACTCTCCATTCCGAGTCTTCACTGTTGCTCACCTGCTCTCTCATCCTTGCCAATAGTTCATCATCTTTCTAAGCCATAATAATCCTGTCATCAATGAGTGGCTGCACACGAATGCGGGCGATGCTCTCGAACGGCTCCTCTACCGTAAGCTTCTGCTCGAAGACTCGCACAAATTCTACTATGTTTCACTCGTCTATCATTAGCGGAGCTGCAAATGCTATCGTCTTCTTGCGGCTTAACACGTCTGCCACAAGGTTAGCCTTGCCAGGATGGTAGGAGACCTCCAACTTGAAGTCTTTCAAGGTTTCCATCCATGGCCGCTGCCTCATATTTAGATCCCACTGTGTAAATATGTACCTGAGGCTCTTGTGGTCGCAAAAGAGCTCGAATTCCTCTCCATAGAGGTAATGTCTCTAGAGCTTAAATGCAAAGATGACGACTGCTAACTCCAGGTCATGCGTAGGGTAGTTTACCTCGTGTTTCCTCAACTGTCGCAATGCATAGGCAATCACCCTATCCTTCTGCATCAAAACACAACCCAAAACAACAAGAGAGGCGTTGGTGTAAATGGTATATCTGACCCCCTGCTCTGGCAATACTAGCATGGGTGTGGACGTCAACTTGTCCTTTAGTTCCTGAAAGGCTTCTCCTGCTTTCTCATTCCAAGCAAACTTGAGATCCTTCTGAGTGAGCTGAGATAACGGTCTGGCTAGCTTAGAAAAGTCCCTAATGAATTGAAAGTAGTAACCTGTCAGGTCAAGGAAACTTCTCACTTTAGTAACCGAACCGGGCTGCTCCCAGTCTTGAACTGCGGTCACCTTAGCAAGGTCCACAGCTATTCCTTCCTTGGACACCACATGTCCCACAAACTTGACTTCTTCCTTCCAGAAGTCACACTTCTTGTACTAGACAAACAACTGGTTCTTCCGGAGAGTATCAAAGACTGCTCGTAGGTGCTCCTCGTGATCTGCCCGACTCTTAGAGTATATCAGGATGTCATCTATGAATACGATGAAGAATCGGTATAGGTACGCTGAAACACTCAGTTCATCAGGTCCATGAATACAGCCAGCGCATTTGTGAGTCTAAACGACATCACAAGGAACTCGTAGTGCCTAAAGCTGGTTCGAAACGCTGTCTTCTACACGTCCTCACCCCTGACGCACAACTGGTGATACCCTGAGTGCAAGTCAATCTTCGAGAAATACTGTGCCCCCTTTAACTGGTCGAACAGATCATCTATCCTGGGTAAATGATACTTATTCTTTACTGTTACTAGGTTCAATTTGCGATAATTAATATACAATCGTAGTGACCCATCATTCTTCACGAACAACACAGGTGCTCCCTAAGGAGACATACTCGGTCGTATGAAGCCTACATCCAACAGATCATTGATCTATCTCCTTAGTTCCTACATCTTACACAGAGGCATGCGATACGTCGGTGGAGCTATAGGTGTCGCATCAGGCACTAGGTCGATGGTAAAATCGATCTCGCGCTGAGGAGGTAATCTAGGTATCTTCCTAAACACGTTTATAAAATCTTGAACTACTGGCGTGTTCCCAATTGTCAGACCACCAACATTCTCTAACAAAGTAGCATAACAACTAATGCGGTAGTACTAACTGACCTGAACTGGGAAAGTAAAGGTCGTGCCCTCAGGTCCATGGGCTATCACCACCCTAGTATTACAATCGATCTTGGCCTCCATCTCGATGAGCCAATCCATACCAAGGATCACATCATAATGACATAGCGGGGTAATAATCAGGTCGACGAGTACTGTCCTGCTCCCTAAGTCTATCGAACAATACTTACTCATCTTGGTAGTGTCTGAGAAAGTCCCTGTGGCGGTAAGGATTCTCAACCCAACTATATGACTAGTTTCCAACCCCAGTCGCTTGACTGCTGCGTATGATATTATAAATATAGTGGATCCGGTGTCCACCAATAAGAAGACTGGTGTACCTTGAATATGTACCGTGACTTTGAAAGTCAGTGGTGCTGCATTTGCTCTCTCGGATGTCTCAACTGCAAGTGAGTGCACCCGAGCCTGTTGAGAACGGTTTGGTTGCGGTGACATAGGCTATTGAGGAGGCCTAAATTGAGGTGCAGGTGGCCTGTAAGAAGGTTGTGCAGGGGGTACTAAATGTAGAGTTGGAGCCGAGATAGCTGGGGGCATCTGACAGTTGATCTTCTGAGGGGGCATGAAGCCCTCATCCTGGTAAAGAGTAAGTGTTAGAATGGCCCAACCTCTTGTAATAGGTACACCATACATCAGGCCGCCTCGGCTGTGTTGATGGAGCAGTAAATCGATGAGGAGAATCTGTACGTGGCCTCTTGCCGAGGAACGGTCTGCTCGACAAATATGTTTAAGGCCTAGGAACCATAGGTATATGTGTATTGGATAATCTATCCCCATCCTGCTCAGCTCACAAGGACATGCTCACTAGCTCAGTATAGTTGTTAATGCTAGCGCAACACATCTTCGAGCAGATCTCAGGCCGCAAACCCTCAGTGAATTGCAGCATCTTCATCAACTCGTTTGCTAGGATCAAAGGAGCGTATTTGGCCAGCTCCATGAACTGGTTCTCGTACTCTGCCATGGTCATTCCTTCCTGTCGGAGGTGAAGGAACTCTCCCTCCTTCTCATTACGGTAGGTGAGAGAAAAATACTTCTCGTGGAAGCGTGTCTCAAAAGCCTCCTATGTTCATACGTAACCAGCAGCAACTGTCTGTAAGATACTGTCCCACCAGAGACTGGCCTCTTTCTTAAATATGTAGGTGACCAACTCGAGATGCTCTGCCTCAGTGCAGTGTTGCGACTTCAGCATCTTAGAGATGTGATTAAGCCAATACTCGGCCTCCTCTGGTCTATGAGTACCCGCAAACGTGGGATGCCGGAAGCACTGAAATCGCTTAAATAGGCCGTTGACACTCATATTCCTAGTAGGGTGCATAGGTGATGCAGGAGGAACCACACTCATATTCTGGGTAAGGACCCCTGCTATGGTGGTCCAAATCTGCTGCTATTGCTGCTGCTGCATAAGGAGCATCATCTGCTCCAACCTATTAGGAGGAGGAGCCGCCTGAGGCACATGTAGCATCGAGGTAGATACGCGGTTATGCTCTGGAACCGGTGGTGCAAAAGATGTCGTCCCATTTGTGGGGCCAGTGGCCGACTGAGATCCGGCATAGTCTCGTGATTCGGGCCCAAACTGGGGTCCGTATGGCTATCGCTTAAGGGAGGTGCCCCGTCAATCGAGTCGTCAAGTGTAAGACGTGTCGTACTCCATGTGGCCTTAGGTGGCATTCCCTATATACAACATAAGGTGCGACGTACGTGAGGTTTAACATGTAACACTCAATTTCTCAAGCATTCTACACATTTCATAACAAAAGGAGCTACATGCGTTTTATTTAACCAAAATTGTCACAATACATGAGATGTAGTATTACATGTATTATGACAGAAGATGCATGCGAGCTAATCTAAACAAGCTTTTAAACACTAACACATGCCAACCACTCCACCATATTACTAAGCCTATCAAGGCTATAACATAGAAAACAGGAAAACAAGGAAAACCCAAAGATGACTACAACGTGGGACTGGTTGTCTGAATCTGGTGATGGTGGAGGTGCACCCTTGTCCTTTATACAGCATAGGATAGCCTTCAAGGTATGAGATACCTTCTTGAATTTCTGTTTCATGAAGGCCTGACCCTCTTCAAGCTTGGCCCGGGTCTTACTGACCTCCTGTCGCAGAGTGACCTGGCCCTCCTTGATCTGACCCAAGCCGGCTTCTATAGCAGCCCGATCACGGTGGGGCTCATGTGTAGCAGGTGCTGAGCCCCCATCAGAGTCTTAGGCCTCCTCTTCTTCCTCTTCCTATTCTTCCTCTTCCTCACTTTCTTCCTCTATCTCATCTCCGCCTTCTCTATCACTCTCTTCCTCTTCACTTCCCGTCTCATCCTCACTCTCATCGAGTCGGGCTTGACGTTGTTGTAGCCAAATACTCATGTTGTTGAGAGTAGTGTCATTGATGAAATGGATCGGAGTGAGCCTTTCTAAGCCAAGTCTGTAGCCGAATTCACGAACAAGCTTGCATATAAGTCAGCCGAATGGGAGTGAAATGTCTATCCTAGGAGAGAGTGTGGTCTGAACTATTTGTAGTAGTACATATGTGGGCAAGCACAACTTGTCTCCTTGCCCAGCTCGATATAGGAAGTTGTAACTTCTTAGAAAAATCCGTACCAAGACCCGAGTACCACCTCAGACAGAAATCACTCAGGACCAAATCTTTTAGAAATTAGATGAGAATTAACTAAGTTTTAAACGAGATTATCTGTAAAATTAGCTTAGATCACTTTAAATATGATTTGCAAGACCCAAAACTTGTAAAGTCATTTATGCTATATTACCCTGAAATCTAGGATCAATCTCAAAACCCAGTTGCTCTCGAGAGCATCGCAAAACTCCGTATCAGACCTGGACCACGCGTCAAAAGTTCGATTACCCCAATACTATACAGTTATGACTGCCTTATTGGGCTTGATGACCATCTCGAAAATCAAGTCCTAATAATATCCAGAAACGCACAACTTGAGCTAAGAGCGAAGTGTGTGAGAAACATGAATATCTTTAGAAAATGAGCTGAAACTTAAGTGAATTGAGTCGTTCACTTGCAAGACAAATCTAAGGTTTCAGACCATCAAATTCTGACCCAACTACACCCTCAGATCAGAAAAAATTTCCTACACAGGTCAGTGTACTTGTGGTCATGGTCGAGTGCCGACGACCGTTGAACTGAAACTGGTCCGCCACGGTCGATCCACAAATCTGATCGGACTGAAAACTTAGCCTAGCATAGATCCAATGTCAGGGAACTTTCTCTGGATCGTACGTAGGAAAGGGGCCTCCAGATGTGCTCCGTTGGACCAAAGCAGCCACTATTTGGCTATAACCTAAGTATACCATGGCCCTGGGGCCATTCCCATCAGTTCTGGGCTTATATAAGGGCCTTAAACCCTCTCTTTCCCTTCACATACGAATTTGTAAACCCTAAGAGAGAAGAGAGCAAAGAGAGAAGGAAAGAGAGAGAAAGTGTGTGAGAAGGCGAGAGATCGTTCCTGGGATTCTTCCCTGCCACTCCACGTGCTTAACCACCGTTACCGCATTGCTATTCTGGTGATTCTGATTCCATTCTTGGGTAAGAAATCCTAACCTTAATCTATTTTAGGGATTCTAGTAGAGAAAAAGGTGAAACAACTAACTTAATTCATACTATAGGTTGTCGTTGTGCCGTAGACGACAAGTTAGTGTTTGAACTGAGTTCGTTACAAGTCTACCGGCGTAAGGTGCGGACTATAAACATTTAGGCTATGGTTTTCAAGGCTTTCAATGTCAGCAATGATTTATGTCTGACTTGATTGCCATCACATATGCTTTGATACAATGTCTTCCATATATTTCATATATATGTATACTATATTGATTTTAATACATTCTGAGTGTCTGTTTAAATGTCTGAATGAATTTGGAATTTGGACTTGTGCCTACCATGCTTATTAATTGTAATTATATGATAGTCGTATGTGTGACAACTCCTTTGTGAAAGGACTTGTCATAATATGTGTTTTAACTAACTTATTACATGTATGTAATATGTGTAGTCTAAGTGTTTGATAGAATGCCTGAATGAGAAAATGCTTTATGTGATGTATTTAATGAGGGTGTGGAGATAGGATTCTCAACTCCCTCATCTATAGTTACAGTTTCCTTTATGTAATTTATCTTGCTACTACGTGATTTATGTATGGAATACCTATGTATGATAACATGTACTCTATGTGTTTGTTAAAATGCTTATATGAGATTTATATCTGAAATGGTTGTCACGTGCTGTCTTTGATGATCACATGTGAATGCCATTGCTTGAAGTGTAATTGGGGCTACGATGTAGTACAGGCAATCGGTAATGGTTTACTGTCGGTGGCCAAGCATGGTGGTATGGGACACCATGCTCGAGCTGTCGGCCTACGCTGGGGCAACGAGCCTCCCCGTAGTGATCAGTGAGCAACCTAAACTCATGAGCCGAATACGATGGTATGAGACACTGTATTTGAGCTGTCGGCCCACGATTAGGTGACGAGCCCATAGTGACCTCGAGTATACACTAGGATTACTTTAAGGTGACGAGCCTTTCCACAGTAACCGCGAGTATAAACCAGGCCTGCGCTGAGGTGACGAGTCACTCCGTAGCGACCTAGAACTGCCTATCATATGAGACTAACTAGGATTGACGACCCTAGATGGATTATTGTTTGGAAAATGATATAAGGGAGGTACCTTAGCTTCCCAATCCTATTGTATAAATAAACCTAATTAAGTATTGGCTAACACAATCATGCACCGCATTGCATGTGCTTTGGTGAGGAAGCTCACGTTTTAGGAGGATGCCATGCGCGAACATAAGATGAAGTCGCCGAGGGAGCGTAGGCGAGGGCATGCATCATTATCACATACCACGCTTGCATTAACAAGAGTAATATAGGACATGATTGTTGTACTACGTTATCATTACTGCTTGACTGAATTGATAACATGTTAACCTTTGCCTTATAGTTCTACTGAGTTGATCACTCACTCCCACGTTCTGGGATGGTGTTTTAAAACACCAACTAGACTCTATCTTATTGCAGATGACAGCGCGGCTTATGAAGCAGAGCCTAATTTTGATGTCGATGAGGTGGAGTTCTCGTATATGCAGTATTCAGGCGGTTTCATGTAGGCCGCATTCTGATAGTTGGGGCTATAGGGATTTCATGATGTAGACGAACCTACACCTTTTGATATTTTGTAATTTGAAATGATACATGTAATTGTTTAACCTGGAACATGATTATACTCCGAAGATGCATTATCACTTATATGCTTTATATATATCTATCACAGTCCTCCGCTTGTGAAATTTAAATGTCTCTGGAGTATGATATGTTGTTTTGGTATAATCCCACTCATGTCTAATGCACTAACACGGACAACATTAGATCATCACTTTCCATGTTACATAAGTGATGCGTTGGAACACGGGAGTTAGGCTCCTGCTCGACCCCCCGATTTTCAGGGCATTATAAAAGTCCACCATCAAACGCGTGTATTCGGAGCGATTGCTCCATTTAGGATACATATTATACGTGAATATGTGGAGTAGGCGGAAGTCGTGAGTCATCTTGGTTGCTAGGAGGCAGTTGCCTCGACTCCAGTAGACCAGTCGGGCACAAAGAAATCGCATACTACGATCTCTTTCACGCAAACCCCTGAGACTCTTCTCGCTAGCATGAACCTCACTAAGCGGCATCCCCATGATTCGAGTTATCAAGCCCACATTGACATTGTCTCCCCGCCTTCCCACGGGATTAGAGAACTGTAGAGGCTCCAGTAGTAGCTCTCGTATATGGGCGTAGAAGGCTAGGACAGTGCTCTCATTCATACGAGACATGCCCTCAAACATGGGACCCCACCCAGCGTCCAATATGAGATCCATTACCGAATAAGTGCCCTAGTTTGTCAATTAGTGTGAGTGTTGAATCAGCTAGACAGTAGAGCCTCATAGGAGGATCAATTCAAAGCGTCTACCTCAACTAGATGTGTGCAAACTCGCCACAGGTAAATCTAAGCCTCACATCCCATGTCCCAAAACACCAGGTAAATAAAACTCTTAAAACAAATTAGAACATCATACATCATAAGGTTTTTTAGTTAAGAAAACTTTTTCAAAATCAGAAAATCTCTAAGTTTTCTTGCTTTGTCAATTTATCGATAACAGGTTTGATAAAATTGAGATGTGCTGTCAATGTCCTCGAAAGCTCAATCGATAAAATCAAATGAGGACATAAAGTGTCCAGCAACTACATATACATCTGGATGGAATTATCGATGTATCGATACCCCTATCGATATCATCGATATTTGAATCTCGAGTTTATCGAAGTAAACTCGATATAATGAACAGCAGAGTATCGGTGTCCCAATTTTTTATAAAAAAAATCATGAAGACCTTCGATATATCGAAGTACCCTTGATATCCTCAAAATTCAAATATCGATGATATCGGAAGTCCTTCGATGATATCGGTCTTGGACAAAGTCTTTCCAGTAACATTTTTCAGGTGGTTTTTATTTCTAATCGAGGGTCACTCGATAGAATTGATGTTTAAATATCGATGATATCGAGGCAGGATCGATGGCATCGAGAATGGACATAAACTTGTCCAGCAAGCTTACTGGAAAATCCTTTGGATTTATCGATGCATCGACACTGCCTTCGATATCATCGGTATTCAAATTCCAATGATATCGAGTGTTCCTCGATCATATCATTTGGCCTGAAAATTTCGAAGCAAGTCTCTCTCATTTTTCAAATATCGAGGAATCGATCCTTGTTTTGATAATATCGGAGTTTGAAATTCGATGGCATCAACACGTGTTTCGATGCCCTCGACCAGCTAGCACTAGGTTTCAAAAGCGTATGATAATTAAGTTTGTGTCATCGAGCAGTCCGTCGATTCTATCAAGAGTATACGCTCGATGATATCAATCCTGCTCGATGATATCGAATTCTGTCATAAATGTGACCGTTTTATATCCGTTAGAACCTTTTGCCTATATATAGAGAGCTTGTCTTTAGTTGCTGTGAGAGAAAGAAGAGAGTGCTTTTGAGTGTTTAACCTTAGATCATTTACCCAAAGCCCTTTCTCTCGAGGGAGTTCATCTTCCAATCCACCCTCATCATTGATATTCAATAGTGTGGATTAGGGAATGAACTTCCACATTCAAGATCCTCCAGCTACTACCTTAATGACAAATCATTAAGCTGTAATGCCTTGAATGCATAGATGACTGGAATCACTCTATCTTCCTTATAGGAAAATATTTTATAAAGTAGGATTCCGTCTTCACCTTGACCCAACCCGAAGCGTTACATTGGTACATCATCTGTGTTGCGGATCAAGGAAACAGAAGATTCTTCGTCAACAAAGGAGGAGATCTTCGACAATGTGCTGAATGGGACTCATCCACTTATCTGTAAGTTATTAGAGTCCAGAGGACACTTGTGATCATTCCTTTTTAGGATTGGGTCTAAGGTGTTTCTCACCCCTTCAAGCCTTCGTAGGAGGCCTCTGGTGGGAGTATATGTGGTGGGTGCGTTGTGTTGACCCTTGCTCTTGAGAGCATAAACAGTGAGGTTCCTTGTGTGGATCATTGGCTAGTGTGCCTAAAACCGGGTGCTATGTGTTGACCCTTGCTTAGCGAGCATAAACAGTCAGCCTAGGTGTAGGTTGTAAAGGTTGAAGGTGAACCTGATTTAAAACCTTAGGTTTGAGGTGAACCGCTGTGAAACCTCCTTAGTGAAATCTGGTACACTCATGGGTTGAGTACGATTATCGGGAGTGGAGTAGACAAGTAGTCGAAACACTATAAAGATGACTGTGTTTGAGATTGCTGTTGTCTTTCATTTGACTATGTGATTTCCTTAATTACTTTCATATCTAATTATCTGAGATCACACCTCACACACGCTCACAGTCATATCCATCATAGACTAGTTTGTATTTTGTTCATCTCTCAAATAGTTTGTGATTGGATCCTTTACTAGGCTTAGAAGCTAGTAGAGTTACTCTTGAGTAATCCTAATATATGCTTATTATTAGGATTCGTTTGATAGGATTTTAAAATATCATAAAATTATTAAAAAGTCCTATCCACCCCCCTCTAGGACATATTGACATATTTCTACTTCAACTAATGCGGTCTTTATCGTAATTTCAATTGGTATCAGAGCAGGTCTCTCTTAGGCTTCACTGCCTAGAGAGTGATCTTAATTGAAGTTGGGAATATGGCCAAAGGAGATGGCTCATCGATCACTAGACCTCTAGTATTTGATGGTTCAAATTATGCATACTGGAAGGCTAGAATGTACTACCTTCTGAGATCCTTGGATCATGAAAGTGGATATGTGCCACCATCTGAATAAATTGTACTTGATAGTGGCACAACCATCACAAAACCCAAATCCAAAGAGAAGTGGACGATGTTTGATAAAGAAAAACAAACTGCTAAAGCTAAAGCTATGAACGTCATCTACTGTGCCGTGTCCCAAGATATTTTCAATCAAATAAATATGTGTGGGACATCCAAAGAAGCATGGGATCTATTGGAAACAACCCATGAAGGCATAAGCACTGTGAAGAGATCTAAACTTCAACTCATGACTTTACAGTTCGAAAGTCTCGGAATGGAAGAGCATGAGACCTTTATGGAGTTTTTCAAAGTTAAATATCATTTGCAACTCCATGGGTGGATTAGGAGAGAAAGTTATGGTACCAAAAATCTGTAGAAAAATTCTAAGATCCCTACTGAAATGGTTCAATCCTAAAGTAACAACCATTGAAGAGTGTAGAAATATAAATGAAATGAAAGTAGAAGAACTGGTAGGTTTCTTACAAACTTTTGAACTACACTTCAAACAAACTCAAAAATCCAGAACTACTGTTCTAAATACTTCAAAGAAAACAATAAATAAGGACAGTGGAAGTGAAAAAGATGATGAAGATGAGGAAGTGGCTTTGCTAGCACAACAATTTAGGAAGTTCTTTCAGAAGAATCGTGGCCGTCCTTCCAGAGGAAGATGGGTGGACAACAAACCTTCTGCAAGCAAATTTGGTAAAAAGACCAAAGAACCACAATGATATGCCTATCAGAAGTATGAACACCTATCTACTGAATGTCCAAACAGAAAAACAAAGGATAAAGCAATGGACGCCACATGGGATGAAACAGAGGAGTCAAACTTAGAATATAGCGACTCTGAAAGTGATGGACACCAAAAATCCCTGAAAATTCTTATGGTCTCCACTGCTTCATCATTCCCATGAAATCTGAAAATAAGGAAGAACAGCAAGCCACTGAATCATTTCCATCAGACAATGAGGAATCCAAAAAAGAAGAAGAAGTAGAAAAGGATAAACTGCAAGATGCTTATAATTAACTTTACATCCATAGCATCAACATAGTTAGAAGACTTGGAATGGCTAAAAATAAAAAGGAATTGTTGCAAAAAGATTTGGATAAAACTTTAGACATAAATACTCATCTTATTAATGATTGGCAGCATTATCATTCAGATAACGACAAACTCGAAAGGATTAACATTTCCCTTAAATCCGAGTCTGAAAAATTAAGTAAACAAATTAAAATATTAAATGAGAAAAACAAGATTCTTCAAAATGAAAATCATTCACTCCTAGTTGAGTTAGAAGAATCCAGAAACATAGCCAAACTAAACTGTAAGTTTTCCCAGAGTGGTGAGAAGTTAGAAAAACTTTTAGGCATGGGAAAGTCTGGAAATAACAAAAATGACTCAGATTATGAGGAGTTAGAACAAAAACTGGATATGGAACACAAATACTTGAAAAATGTGATGCCTTCAGTAACAACACAAGAACTAACCCAGCTTGTCATTTAGGTGGTGATTCAAATCATTATAAGTTGAACAAAAGAAATGTACAACCATCACCACTCAACCTGATTGACAGACTGAAGGAGCCATTAAATCAAGTGGTTGAATCAAATAAGAGAACTAAATCTATTACAAGTAAGAATTCTGTCACAAAGTGGGAAATAAAAGAAAAATTGTCTTACTACTCACTCAAATCATTTAATAGGCAATGACACTAAGTGATACCTAGATAGTGGTTGCTCAAGACATGTCATAGGTGACAAGTCCCTTCTTTCAAACTATAAGAATCTTTATAATGGGATAGTCACCTACGGAGACGGAAGCACCGCTAAGGTAATTGGACAGGGAGTTATTAAAGGAATAGACTTGCTTAAAAATGAGAATGCTTTTTGCATAAAAGGATTAACCCATAATCTTCTAAGCATTTCTCAAATATGTGACAATGAGCATGTGGTTACATTCAACAAAGAAAAATGCAAAATCCTGGATCTCTCAGGAAAATCAGTAATGATGGGTTCTCGCACAAATAACCACTGCTATGTCATCAAAGGTAAAGGAAATGATGATCCTTATGCATAGAAATACTGAACATAAAGAAAACAAGTTCGGATCATGCATCAACATTTGGATATTTGCTGAAATGATGCAACTTTTGATGAGCTTCTAATGATACATCTGAGGTCTCTCTCCTCAATCTTTTTGTGTATAAACATCTTAATGTTTATAATTTTGATTTGTACAATGCTTGTACAAAAATTTTGGTGTGTATACTGTTGATACATAGATATACTAATAGTATACATGAAAGGTTGTCTGAATGCTGAAAATTGAAACATTTACCTTTAAGATACTTGTCGATACGTCAAGTGTACTGTTCGATTACATCGACCGAAAATCGATACCATTGACGAACTCTTAAGAAGCTGATACGTCGGGGTGGTTGGACTTCCCTTTGATCTTCATTGGAAATGTCAAATAGGGTTCCCCGATATCATCGAAACAAGGTTCGATGATATCGACGGTTACTACTGCATTAAAGACGAAAGAATGGAAAAAGAGACTCACTGGTTGATCTCAGAATGAGATTGCATTTCTCAGAACCATTTTCTCTTCTCAAGAAAAAATGTCTAAAGTCGGGGTTCCTCAACAACATGTCTCAACGGAGAACAAGAAAGGTAAGAAGAGTGCAACTGGCTCATCTCCTTGTTTCAACTTAAACTTTATGGCAGAACGAACTGTTCAGAGAAAATGCATTAAACCTTTTGGGATTCCTGATATCTTAGAACTAATTGGATGGAGGAATATCATGAATTTTGGTGGAAGATTTCAGCATAATCTGGTACATCAGTTTTTGAGTTTGATATACAATCTTGAGAATAATCCTCCAATTGTTTCAGTCGCTGTCATAAATAGGACTGAGCACATCACCCCTAGACTGATAAGCCGGTTGATTGGGGTAGTGGTCACTAGGATATCTGTGTCAGAATGAAATATGAATGGTCTTGATGTACGGGGAGAAGTTACTCGCGCACTATACCGAGAAATGCAAAGAATGCTCTTCATGTTAAATACCTCAATCCTGCATACAAAATCCTTCACAGCATTTTTAACACAAATGTCTATCCTTGTGAAGTCTCTAGGAATAAGCTGCCTCCATACATTCTAAATGTTATGTATGATGTTCATCTCAGTATTCACATCTGCCTACCCACTCTCATTATTCAACAATTAATTCGAGTGTCTTCAGATGAATCTATCACTACACTTCCATTCCCATGACCTATGTCCAAGCTATCACGACAATTTGGGCTACCTCCTACTAACGATCTCCCACATCCGTGTGCCTAGCTTAATCATGAAGACATCTGCAATATCGTTGCCAACGTGCCTCATAAGGGAGAAATCGATTCAAGCTTAGACAAAGGCTATCCTGTGCACAGCCCCGTCTCTGTTGAGAACATTCAGGCTGTCACTGAATGAGACACTATACAGGATCTGCTTGATAGACAATCCTACATAATGAAACAGGTGGATGACTATGAAGTCTATCTATTGGAGATCAAAACCATGCTAGCGAATCTGCAACATGCTATACAACACATTCTTGAAATCTCACCAGGAAAGTAAAAGTTTTTGACTATCTATAGTATGTCCAATGCATTACATATCTATAGTATGTCTAACTTACAAAGTTTGCAAAGTTTTTGTTGATATGATATCCTCTGAGTAAGGAATATACTTTGGTTCTGGGTGCCCTTGAATAGGCTTGGTAATGTTGTTGGGACAACTGTTGATCTACTGCCAATCTTGGGCATTATAAGATATGTTTTGGATATTTTGAATATGGCTGATCATAAATTCCTTCCTATTCTCTGAGTATATGTGGTTTGTACTTATATTGCAGATGGTATGCAATGCATTTAATGTTGTGTTTATTCAGCTAACCTATTTATCCCTACCTTTTTTGATATCTTCTGCATACATAGGATTCACATATGAGATGGCTTAGGTCATTGGTTTAATTATTATGCATCTATCTTCACTCTATGTATGCTTACTGAATGATGTTCTCCCACATGTCTTTAAACTTCATTCAATATCTACAATCATGCAATCTTTGTCAATGACTGACAAAAAGAGGGAGAACGACTCAAACACCCCGTTAGGAAATGTATATCTGCTTGAGTATGGTGATGCAGGTGTTAGGGGGTGCAACTACACCAAGCGAGGGGGAGTTTGCAGTCAGGGGGAGTAGCTTCTGAATGTGTTGTGTATATGACATTGATAGAATTGTAAAATTGTGTAAAGTGCATGTACACACAATTTAGGATGTCAGTGTAGAAGTTGTTCTAGGGTGTTTTGGTATTTTGTCACGTAACTAACAAAGGGGGAGATTGAAAGTGCCTTGGTTTGTCAATTAGCGTGAGTATTGAGTCAGCTAGACAGCAGAGCCTCATAAGAAGATCAATTCAAAGCGTCTACCTCAACCGGATGTGTGTAAACTCACCACAGGTAAATCTAAGCCTCACATCCCATGTACCAAAACACCAGGTAAATAAAACCCTTAAAACAAATTAGACTATCATAGGGTTTTTTAGTTAAGAAAACTTTTTCAAAATCAGAAAATCTCTAAGTTTTCTTGCTTTGTCGATTTATCAATAACAGGTTCGGTAAAATCGAGATGTGCTATCAATGTCCTCGAAAGCTCAATCGATAAAATCAAAGGAGTACATAAAGTGTCCAGCAATTGCATATACATCTGGATGGAATTATCGATATATCGATACCCCTATCGATATCATCGATATTTAAATCTTGAGTTTATCGAAGTAAACTCGATATAATCGACAGCAGAGTATCGATGTCCCTGTTTTTTATAGGAAAATCATGAAGACCTTCGATATATTGAAGTACCCTCGATATCCTCGGAATTCAAATATCGATGATATCGGTCTTGGACACAGTCTTTCCAGCAATATTTTTCAGGTGGTTTTTATTTCTAATTGAGGGTTACTCGATAGAATCAATATTCAAATATCGATGATATCGAGGCAGGATCGATGGCATCGAGAATGGACATAAACTTGTCCATCAAGCTTACTGGGAAATCCTTTGGGTTTATCGATGCATCGACATTACCTTCGATATCATCGATATTTAAATTCCAATGATATCGAGTGTTCCTCGATCATATCTTTTGGCCTGAAAATTTCGAAGCAAGTCTCTCTTATTTTTCAAATATCGAGGAATCGATCCTTGTTTCGATAATATCAAAGTTCAAAATTCGATGACACCGACACGTGTTTCAATGCCCTCGACCAGCTGGCAATATGTTTCAAAAGCATATGACATTTGAGTTTGTGTCATCGAGCGGTCCGTCGATTCTATCGAGAGTATACGCTCGATGATATCGATCCTACTCGATGATATCGAACTCTGTCATAAATGTGACCGTTTTATATCCGTTGGAACCTTTTGCCTATATATAGAGAGCTTGTCTTTAGTTGCTGTGAGAGAAAGAAGAGAGTACTTTTGAGTGTTTAACCTTAGATCATTTACCCAAAGCCCTTTCTCTCAAGGAAGTTCATCCTCTAATCCACCCTCATCATTGATATTCAATAGATTGGATTGGGGAATGAACTTCCGCATTCAAGGATCCTCCATCTACTACCTTAATGGCAATTCATTAAGCTGGGATGCCTTGAATACATAGATGACTGGAATCACTATCTTCCTTATAGAAAAATATTTTATAGAGTAGGATTCTGTCTTCACCTTGACCCAACCTGAAGCCTTGTATTGGTACATCATCTGTGTTGTGGATTAAGGAGGCAGAAGATTCTTCGTCAACAAAGGAGGAGATCTTCGACAATGTGCTAAATGAGACCCATCCACTTATCTGTAAGTTATTAGAGTCTAGAGGACACTTGTGATCATTCTTTTTTAGGATTGGGTCTAAGGTGTTTCTCACCCATTAAGCCCTCGTATGAGGCCTCCGGCGGGAGTGTACATAGTGGGTACGTTGTGTTGACCCTTGCTCTATGGAGAGCATAAACAGTTAGGGTCTTATAGAAGATCCTTGGCCAGTGTGCCTAAAAGTGGGTGCATTATGTTGACCCTTGCTCGTGAGAGCATAAACAGTGAGGTCCTTATGTGGATCCTAGGCCAGTGTGCCTAAAACTGGATGCTATGTGTTGGCCCTTGCTTAGGGAGCATAAATAGTCAGCCTAGATGTAGGTTGTAAAGGTTGAAGGTGAACCTGATTTAAAACCTTATGTTTGAGGTGAACCACTGTGAAACCTCCTTAGTGAAATCCGGTACACTCAAGGGTTGAGTGCGGTTACCGGGAGTGGAGTAGACAAGTAGTCGAATCACTATAAAAATGATTGTGTTTGAGATTGTTGTTGTCTTTCATTTGACTATGTGATTTCCTTAATTACTTTCATATCTAATTATCTGAGATCACACCTCACACACACTCACAGTTATATCCATCATAGACTAGTTTGCATTTTGTTCATCTCTCAAATAGTTTGTGATTGGATCCTCTACCAGGCTTGGAAGCCAGTAAAGTTACTCTTGAGTAATCCTAATATATGCTTGTTGTTAGGATTAGTGTGATGGGATTTTAAAATATCATAAAATTATTAAATAGTCCTATTCACCCCCCTCTAGGACATATTATGAAAGACCCGTATCCTAGTCCGTAATATTTCGTCGACTCCCGCGATCCTTCCCGTCGAATTCCGGCAACCCGCGACCTATAATCGACGTTTGCGCACGACCCTAAGTCGTATCCTATAGATTTGAGTCGGCTTAATCCGAGATTTGTACCATTGCGACTGCACCGTCGCTGTGGTTTCGATGTCGCATCTTACGCACCGATCCGATACCTTGGCTAGGAGATGTGGGCCGACGTTTATTTTGAAGAAACGTCGTGCATTTACAATCCCAAGAGAATCTCTATAACATGTCCCATCAATCAATCAATCAATCACTCAATCAATCAATCAATGCTTTCTTTCTCCCCAAATCAAGCAACCACCAAGTCAACTCTCTCTCACCCTCTCCTTACACACCCATACATGTCAAGTACATCACTCACCTCACATCCATCACTCCTTACAACCCTCTCTCTCTCATTTCTTAACACATTCCAAGCTAAGCGAAACAAGCATGTGAGAGAAAAGTGCATGTGTATGGCCCACTTCCCACCCAAAAACCATCATCCTAGCCATTCAAACCTCATCACCCTCCATCAAAGTGAAGCACAAGGAGATCGGCGTTCCATCGGACCAAGAAGATCGAACAGTCAGTGCTTCTATAGCCTAGTTTTCATATTTTTATGATGGGCCAAGTGAGGCCTACTGATCGATGGTATGGATCTCACTTTGGACCCTAAGATGTGGCCGATGGCCCACCTTGATTCTCATTATCATTCCATGATGGGGCCATTCTCCATGGACCCCCATCATGATGTTTACTTTCTAGCTTGAAAAGAGGTCATCTAGACCTTCCATCTTGGTGGAGAAGTAATCTCCACCGTTGATTTTTGATTTGGTGGGCCCACATGTATTAGGACCCACTTGATGTATGATTAAATGCATAGAAACGAAGGGCCCAAAGTGCCGGGGTCCCTCCATCATCACGTGTGTCTCATTCTCTTTATCTCACTCTCTTTTCATTTTTCTTGTGATAGGTGGACGTGTAGCCCACTCGGATGGATCCTACTTTGATGTGTGTATTACCCACACCATCCAACCATTTAGGTGGCCCACTTGGACATCATGTCCGTAGGTGGGGCCCCACCTTAAATATATGTCTTATGCAGCCGTCCAGCATCCAGGGACACTGGACGTTGCAACTCAGTGAAGTGTGAGCTGACAGTGGGTGTACTAACGTAAAAAAAAGGGCTTTGGGTGGGCCGCTCATGCAGGCCCCACCTTGATATATATTTTTAATCCAAGCCGTCCATCCCCTTTCCTACCTCATTTTAGGTGTTGAACCGAAAAATGGAGCCAATCCGAGGTTCTTGTGGGCCATAGCATAACAAATGGTGGTTTTCACCGTTAAAACTCACCCTGATGTTTCGGTACACTAAACCATACTGGATATTGGGTTCCTTTGGACGGTATCAGGCCATGGAATCCAGTAGGTGGAGTGGGTCCTCAGGATGTGGGCCCCACCTGAGAAAAACCTCAAAAAAACCTATTTTTTTCAAAATAAAAAAAAAAACATATCCAGCAGGTCGCTATGGCTGCCAGAGACGCACAGGCAGCATTTGCTACGTTGACGGACGGATGGGCTAGGACCTGAGTCCCAGCAGTGGGCTTCACCATGCTGTGTGTGAACATCAGCACCGTGCATATGATAGGCCCCTTAGTGCAGTGGGCCCTTCCCAAAAATCAGCCATATACGAAGCTCAGGTGGCCCACATCATAGGAAACAGTGTGGATTGAACGTCTGTCGTTGAGATCCTTTTGGGTATCACAGAAGTTTTGGATCAGATATGAAATTTGTTTTTCCTTTTCATCCAGGTCCGTGTGACCTTGCTAACAGATTGGATGACAAACAAACGTTATGGTGGGCCCCACGTGGAACCCACCATTGATGTATGTGTTTTACTCACACCGTCCACGGCTGTGGACGGTGGAAACCACCATGGTGTATGTGCTCTGTCCGCACAGTCCACAGCACTGGATGGTGGGACCCACCTAATGATGTATGTGTTCTTGCCTCACCGTCCATAACACGGGATGGTGGGTCCCCAATAATGTATGTGTCCTCTCTATGCCATCTATCCCTTGGGACCCACCATGATGCATGTGTTGCATTCAAACCGTTCAACCATTTTGAAAGATCATTTTTTTGGCATGAGCTAAAGAATGAGTCAAATCCATGGTTTAAGTGGATCTCCACCACTGAAAAATAGTAGGGATAGTGACATTCACCGTTCAAACTTCTTAAGGGCCACGATAGTTCCGATCTAGCTAATGTTTCTACCTTCACTTCATCTATCTCCATTATTAGGCCCTATAGGATTTTAACGATGGAAATCACTATCACTACTATCATTTGGAGTGCGGTCCAGTTGATCTTTTGATATGATTCGTTTATATATGTTATATATACAGCTTGATGTATTTGTGGCCCATTGTTGAGGCCCACCTTGATATTTATAAGGCCCATTTGAGGAGGCTCATCTTGATGTAGTCATGGCCCATCCATTGAGACCCACCTTGATATACATGAGGCCCATGATGCGAGGCCCATTTGATGTATTGGAGGCACATGGGTCGAGGCCCAATGGGATATACATTAGGCCCATTGAATGTGATTCCACCGTATTTTAAGTATTGACCTTTATGGTTGGCTATGCCTTGGGAGCAATGATGGTTTGATGCCCACATTGTAAGTACAATGTTAGTTAAATGTTCGCATTGTAACTCTCCTTAGGGCCCATTGATAGGCTCATACTTATGATAGTTCATCACTTTATAACATGCTTAGTACAATTACATGATTCATGCCCATACGCATCATATGTATGCTGATATGAGGAATGTTTGATCATAGCATAAGCCGTTGGGCTGAGACATTTACGGGACTCCTTATGAGACGGAGTGCCCCACATGATCGCGTGGTACACGCTAAATTGCTGCATGATTTGACGGTGTGACTCATGCATCTCGCATATGTGTGACTTGATCATTATACGCCCTAGCGACATCAAGGTCGTGGCTCCACAAGTATATCGTGGATGGCCATATTGGATACCAAAAATACTTGGTTCTAGCACTATGGGCACTTAGGATGTCCTTAGGTGAAAATCCTAGAACCTTTTTGGTACTAGGAGCTACTCCAACATCTAGACCGAGTGGATACACAAGCGCCCGAGCGCCGATTACCAGTAGGCTGCGTCTCCCACTATGTCGTGATCAGTTGGAAGAGGATGTGGCCTTGAACGCTCAAGTGAGAGGGCTATAAGCTAGGCTGAGTTTGACCAGCTCGCAAATGAGTCCGCTATCGATGAGTCGGGTAGGTATTGGCAGACTACTAGTCAGGCGGATAGTGAGGTCTATTCCGCTCGCTGGGCTGTACGGCTAGAGAGGCGGCAGTCGTGTGGAGTGTAATAAACCCCAGTGATATTCCAGAGAGGAACTGTACTGATATGTGTACTTGATGAGGATATTACATCTCGCATATGACATTCGACTGCGTAGGCCTCACATTACATCGGTATGGCCGATAGCATTCATGTCTCACATCGCATGGCATTGGTATGGCTGATAGCATTCATGTCTTACATCACATAGATTTGGTACAGCTGATAGCATTCATGAACTTACCATATATTTTCACATTACTCTGATATTGTACACTTAGCACTTGCCTTGCGCACACACTTACACCACCCTCTAAGATTTTGTAAGCTTATGCACGACCGTTGCATGCAGGTAGCGTTGGACAGTAGCAGCGCTAAGGCAGGAGTGCATATCTAACTATTTTGGAGCCTTTTGATCACCTTGTATTTTCCTTTTTGCATTGTATTTAAAGTTTTTAATATAATGGATATATGGTGATATTGTTTTGTGACTTGGTTATGCTTGTGGTTATGCTCCATTACAAAAAAAAAAAAAATCATACTGAAAATCCTCCTTATAAGATCCCAGGATCAGATTCTGGCATGTAAATGCCGAGATCCTAAAATGGGGTACTACGAGGCTGTTGGCGCCGGATTTGGCGATCGAGAATTTTGTGAGCCCGTTTTCTGAGTTTTGGGCGTGACAATTCCGGCCCATATCTCAACCCCTTTTTAGGGCCCATTTGCCATACTTCATGGCCTAGTGGACGTCGGGCTTCAGGCAGACACAACTTGTTGCTAACCTGGTTTCAATCCGCTCTCACAGCCTGACAAAGGCTGGTTTCAGACTTGCTATCAGTGGCATCTGAAAACCGCATTCACAGCCCCGTCAGACACTGTTTTCAGCTTGGATTGAGAGCTTATGAAGGCGGAAGGCTAGAGAGTTACCTGAACGTGGCCTGACTCAAGCTGCAGCGGAGAGTGGAGTCGTGGAGGTGTGGTGCAACAACTGCACATCGGCATCACCTTCTTCTCTCTTCTTCTTTCTTTCCCTTTTTTTTTTGTTCTCTTTCTTCTCTCTTTTTTAGTTCTCTCTTTATTCTTCCTCTCTCATTTCCTACCTCTCTGCTACGCTCAGAATGCAGCTAGCAGCAGGACAGCGGCCAATGATTTCCAAGGCAGACGATCCGCCATTAATGGCAGATCTGGACCCGACTGATATTTCTTCAAAACGGAGTTTCTGGAGGGTTCTAAAATGTCCCAGGAAGCTTGAAGAAAGAGAAGAACGAAGCTTCATGGATGTTTGGGTGGTGGGTTTGAACGGATAGGAAAAGCGGCCGATTTTTCTTGGATAGCTGCAAGCATGGAGGGCGAGCTCCTGTTGCTCGATCCATGCGCTCTTGTAACACTTCCCTAAGCCTCTCAGCACCGTCGGATGAGCCACGAATGGCCCGGATTGATTCCAATGACTGGCTTCTCAAAACAGCAGGTGAAACGGTGGTTTCGGCCACTGGTTTTCTCCCCTGGTATTGAGGAAGTGATACCCTCAGTTGGACAGCTGAGATTTACATTGAATGGACACATGAGATTAGAGGAATCCTCCTCACTCGGATCGTGCTAGCTGGCAAAACAGAAGGCACAGCAGTTTCCATTTTGGGAAGTTTTGTGTTTCTGAGACCTATTTGCGGCGAGATTCATGTGTCCACATGTGCAGGAAAACCTGTATTGAAGGTTGGGTTTTGGTTAGGGCTAAGGGACACACGCGATGGACGGTTCATATCATTGGGATGGTGACCGATGGTGGGCCATACTTGCATCAAACGGACGCCCTCCGTTTTTCAAAAATGCCCGTAGGCGGGAGCAGCGGGAGAGAGAAACTCTTCTTTTTCGGCTAGACACGGGTCAGCTCATGCTGACCGACCTGGGGCATCTGGTGCACGGCGGGTGTGCACCAGCTATGCACATGCGGCCCCTCGAGTGGGGTCCACCATGGTGTATATGATAAATTCACACCATCCATCCCATTTGGTGGGTCTAGCCACGTTCTTTTACTAAAGGTGGGGCAGATCCAAAGTTCAGGTGAGCCCCACGACTTGATTCAGATCGTATTTGTGGGTTTCTCCTTGATTCAATGGTCAGTTTACCTCTAAACTTGTCATCCACAGTACAAGGGTTCACAGGACCACTTAACTAGGATTTAATGGATGGATTATGGATCAGATGTCTAATATACATGGTTATGATATTAAATACCATTTTTATAATGTTTTTAACATCATTTATTATTTTTATTATTATTATCATTATTTATTTCCTATATATATGTTTTGTCATATATATTTTATATTACTACAATTTTTTAATATATATAAATTTTATGAATATCAGTAAGCAAAGATTAACATAAATATTATTTGTATTTTATTTGTATGGCCATCTATGTGCTAGGTTTTAAATTTTATATAAGTCATTAAAATTTTTCGGTATATTTTATTTTTATACATTACAAATTCTATAGTTCATAATTTATATTAATGATGTTGCATATAATAAGATTATAGTTACATATCATTTTAATACGAAACTTTAAATATTTATAAAATATATAAATAACATTTCATAGTATATATATATATATATATATTTATGTTGTATTATTTTTTGTATTTATATTAAATTAAATTACATGGTAACACTCAAGTACTGGAAAGTACGGGGTGTTACACATGCATTCTGAAAATGTCCATCCTCTAAAGACAAGACTTCGAACCCATCTCAAATAAAGAAAGAAATCGAAGAAGAAACGCCACGTCTTTCCACCATCTTTCGCACAACAACACATGGTGTGGAAGTTTCTTTCGCATGAACCATTAAGAAAAACCTTACGAGCCTTCGATTTCATGGCCCATGAAGGACCAGTGAATCAATCTAGATCATCCAGAAGAAACGATCTAAAGAAAGATGGGCTAGGACAAAACTTGCCATTAAAACAACAGTCATCTTCTTCGTTTGAGTGCTGACGGTCGATCATTGAGGTTTATCCATCCCAAGTCAAATCCATTCACTACATGGTCCACTTGAATAGCTACCATCTCTTAGAATATGGATCAAAACCAATGGCCTATCTAAACTGTGAGTTGAATCACACGATTACCATACCTTGTGTACAACTCGTGTTCGCACAAGCATACAACACGATAATGTTTTCCTCCTCACTAACCCTCATTAGAAGTGCTATAAAACTCCTCCTATAGTAGGAAGAAGTCACAGCAACTTGAAGCGGGAGAGAGAGAGAGAGAGAGAGAGAGAGAGAGAGAGCAATGGCCAGCTTTGCTGGATGTAGCAGCAAGAGAAGAAAGAAAGGAAGAAAGAGAGAGAAAGAGCCTGTCGAGTCTTTCTTCCTCTCACATTCTCTTTCTCCTTCTTTTCTAATAGCTTAAATTTAGGATTCAATTCCTCGACATACACTTACATTCGAGGAAGAAATAACATTTGAAGTGAGGGTTTATCCTTTAAGCTTACATTAATTTAAGTTATTATATTTACCTTACCTTTTACATGCCTTCATGTTACAGTGAATTCTCCCTGCAATTATATGGTTTACCTTCAATTATTTGCCCTTTTGAGTTACAGTATAATATTGATTACAAGTGATCATTATGAATTTATTTGGGGCGACAGATACAAGCCTTGCCTTTGCCCTTATCAATTTTGTCGAGTTAGCCTTGCTACTGATCTATTTATTGAGTTGGTCTTTGGTACTCTTCTCCTTATTGAGTTGGTCATTACCACTCTTCTCTTTATTGAGCTGTCCATTGTCACTCTCCTTTTATTGAGTTAGCCATTGCTACTCTCCTCTTTATTACATTGGCCATTGCCACTCTTCTCTTTATGTTATTGGCCTTGTGCTATCTATCTTTAAAGGGCTTGGGCATGTGTCTTGATATTCCTGAACTCCCACGATTCAATGGATTTCCCTTTTTGGTGGAAATACTATGTTGAGAATCCCTCTTCTATCAATCGAATAAATATTGTGGACGTAATGCGTTTTCGGTTGCAGCCTTGGGGTGATAGTAATTCCATGTTTCATGGGTGATGGTGAACAAATTAGTGTATGTAAATCGTTATACATATTACATCAATTCTTTTCTTTTGGGGGTTGGATGTCGTAATTAGTCGCTCTAATCCGGTCTTTTCTTTTTGGGGGTTGGATGTCGCAATTAGTCGCTCCAATCCGGCCTTTTCTTTTTAAGGGTTGAATGTCACAAGTAGTAGCTCCAATCTGGGTTGCATGATTCACCCAGTCGTGTGTTGTGTTCGTCTTCGGATAACCACATAAATCCATGTTAAACGTGAGACACGCCGACGAATCTCCACAGTATGGGATATGGAGCGAGTCAAATAACTATAATCGTATTCCACATTATGGTGATTGCTAAGTATGATAAATCACATATACATTGCTAGGCATGCATCTCATGTAGATTGCTTGTGCATATTGATACCTCTTGTAGTTGTGGAGTACGGGACATATCAGAACCTTTACATTGTCTTTATGAATCTCTTGAATTACTGTTAATCTTAATGGATAACCATCACTATGAGTAGGGCATTGACCCTCTACCAACCGTACAGATGATGCAGGTGATTTACAGATTGAAGACCTAGAAGACCATGTCCCTATAGAAGACTATAATGAAAGAATACAAAGATAGTTTTATTATTTATTTTTATACTTTCGCTGTGATGTAATAAGCTTCCATTGAGAAGGCATTTGATTATTTACTGAATTTCCTTACTCTGGTGAAATAATCAATCTAGTCGATTTTATTCTTTTGAATGTTACCTTCATGAATGTATTTGGATGTGATCCAAATGAAAAAAATAAGGTGCGATTTCTAAAGCATCCAAGTTTTACATTATTAACACCCGATTTTCTCGGGCATGAGTATAAACTCTGGCCATGAAAATTTCTGGATATTACAGTTGGTATCAGAGCATGAGAATGAGATTAACTGGGCTTGAGGGACTGGACCACCATAAGCTTTACATGATTAAGACATATGATGAATTAGATACATACACTCAATTGAATTCCTAAAGAAATTAGGGAGTTGAGGAATTAGAAACCCATATTCAGGTTCCTCATTGGAAATGTTAAGTTAGATGTGGAATCTAGAAACTATGAATCTAAGTACCCCGGAATAAATCCCCAAAACTCTGAATAAGCTTATTCTGAACTAAAAGTCATCCTTAAATAGAGTCACAATCAACAAGAACAAGTTTCCCTTATGGAAATAGAGATTCTCTGATTATTTCAGAATTTACATTTCAACATGCTGTGAAACGTCCACTAATTGAGAGAGAAGGCACGTCAGGAAATTCTGAAAATTTTCCCAATATATTACTTAGGTCTCCATCAACATTCCTCTAAAATTTCATCTCCATTGTCGTCTAGTCCGGTTAGGATATCTAGCTTTCACCCAAATGACCTGGGTTCAAATCCCAGCGAATGAAACCATAATCAGGGTGTAACACCCTGAACATTTCAATACCCGAGTATTGAAAGTTCTCGAGTTTTACCAAAAGTTAGCTTAACGTGCACATGTGTACGATACAAATCTAACTATTCTAACCTTACACCTATACCCTGACGTAGGTCTAACTATTGAAAATGATCTCCATCCAATAGATCAAGCCATCTGACCGTTGATTTTAAAGACAAGATCACCCATCATGTGACTCAACATGCGCACCTTCCCTTAAGTGAATTAGCGAATAACTAATTGTCCATAATGACTTAGATGAAGGATCAGTTGTAAGAATTGTTTAAATAGGTGCGTACAACCAGGTAGAACTAGATTTCAAAAAACTATTAAATCAGTAAGAATTACGAAAATGCCACTAACCTAGACCATTAAGTTCTAGATCATGTAGTTCCCACTATCCGTTTAACGTGAAATTTTATATCATGCCTATGTATCATAAATCAACTGTACATGTCAAATCTCAGCCCTTAGATCAACAAGATCAACGACAAAAATAAAGATCCAGCACAAGCGGACCCCACCGGGAGATCGAATCCGACCTAATCTTGGGGACATGGGCCACCATGACCGACCTAAATGAATGGATGAAAGGGATTCATCTAAAAACATCACCATGGACCCCATGCACATGGTGCATGTGCAAAGGACGTGCGCACCCGAGGAACACCAAATGGCATGACTCGGTCAAACGTGCTTTGACCGAGAATATTGCTGAAAGAGAGAGACTCCTCTCTTCATTCGGATTCCCACCTGTGTATTTTTAAATAAGGAGATTTGTGACCAGATCTGGAGGGAACCACCATCACGGACAAATGCGCAATCAAGACCGTCCAGCGACCACCTAACCAAATTTCGACCGTGATGGGCCACATTGAGGGAGGAAGCGTGACGCTCCAGCAAACATGCCGCACCGATCAGAACCAAATCCAGCCTCTACATTATGTCCAAATCAAACTTCCACCTTGCGTGATAGTTTACGCATTTAGCCAAGAAGGTCGACTAGACACTCTCTGAATACATGAAGTAATTCCGGCCACAACTCATGCCGTTTTTCACAGAAGAACTTCCAGTTTCCACCTCCTTGCAAAAACATGCCCTTCGCACAGTGTACCCACAAGGGCCACCTTCATTGCAAGTTGAGTGGCCAGGAGGATTCGGATAACCAATCCGATCCAACTGGAGGTGTCCAAATGAGGCGTTAGTGCACCGGGATCAATCTACGATTGAAATTGGCGCCAACCAACCATCCAAACAAAACTGTCCGATCAAGAAATTCAATGAGGATCTGTTGATGGTTATCAAACGATCAGTGGCTGGGTAAGATGGAAAAGAGGAAGATGAGAAGAGGCTGGGATTCCTATCACGACAACCGGTCCCTGTTACATGCTACGCATCTGGAGTTTCGTAAGAAGCTTCCAAATCCAGGCTGCGTAGGAAATCTTGGGATTGGACCTGCTATAAAAAGCCTTGTCCCTCCCACCAAAAAGAAAAGTAAGAAATATAGAGAGAAAGAAGAGGGAGTAGAGAGGAAGGCTGGGTTCGGTTGAAGTATCCCTGGCCAGGAGAATACGCACAAGTTAACGCGAGAGAGTGAGAGAGAGAGGAAAGAAAAAGAAAAGAAAGAAAAGAAAGGAAAGGAAAGGAAAACGAAAGAAAGGAAAGGAAAAGAAAAGAGAAAGAAAAGAGAAAGAAAGAGAAAGGAAATGAAAGAAAGAGAGAGAAAGGAAAGGAAAAGAAAAGAGAAATAAAAGAGAAAGGAAAGGAAAGAAAGAGAGAGATTGTGTGTTGAGTTGACTTGCAGGGTACTAGACTGAGTCAGGGCCAAATTTGATCAAGGTTAAGGTGAGGGTTTATTCCTTTAAGCTTACAGTAATTTAAAAAGATATGTTATTATCTTTCCATTTACATACTTATGTTTCATGTTATTGTGAATTCTCCCTACAATTATATGTTTTACCATCAATTATTTGCCCCTTAGAGATTATAGTATAATGTTGATTACATGAAAACTTTATGGATTTATGTGGGGCGATGGATACAAGCCATGTCCCTGCCTTTATCAATTTATTTAGTTGGCCCTTGCCACTCTCCTCTTTATTGAGTTGGTCATTACCACTCTCCTTATTATTGAGTTGGCCATTGCTACTTTCCTTTAGTTGAGTTAGCCATTGCTACTCTCCTTATTACTGAGTTGGACATTGCCACTCCCTTTTTGTTGAGTTAGTCATTGCTACTCTCCTTTATATTATGTTGGCTATTACCACTTTTATCTTTTTTGAGTTGATCATTGTCACTCCTCTTTATTATATTGGCCTTGTGCTATTTATCTTTAAGGCTTAGGCATGTGTCTTGATATTCCAGAAATCCCATGATTCAGTTTTACATTCTCTATAAGTGTAAGCGATGTGTTAAGATGTATCACAACTAGTGTTTCAAATATTTTTTTCATGGACGTAATGCACTATGGGTAGATACCCTCTTAGTCATTACATAATTCTATGGGTTTTTGGGTAGTGGTGCACAAATCGATGTGTGTAATTCACAAATGTAGTGTCACATCACTTCCGAGATTGCATGTCGCAAATAGTCTCTCTATGAACAAATCGTGTCACTAATTCATCCGGCTCATGTGTTGTGCACCTTGAGGTGTTTATGTAAATTCACGGTAGCATTGATCATGCCACGAATATCCATATTTATGGGATGTGGGTCGAGCCGGATTTTCTATAAATCGTATTCCACATTGCGATGATCGCTATGTATGATGAGTGCATATACTTTACTAGGCATGCATCTCATGTAGGTTGTTTGCGCATTCTGATATCCTCGTATTAGTGGACTATGGGACATATCAGAACCCTTACATTACTTTTATGAATCTCTTGAATTATTGTTAATCTTAAAGGATAACCATCACTATGAGTAGGGTGTTGACCCTCTCCAACCGTACAGATGATGCAGGTGATGTATAAATTGAAGACCTAGAGGATAATCTCTCTATGGAAGATTATGCTGAAAGAATACGAAGATAATTTCATGAATTGATTTTATACTTCCATTGCGAACTCGATAAATGTAATAAGCTTCCATTGAGAGGGCATTTGATTATTCTTTTACTCTGATGAAATAATCAATAAAGTTGATTTTATTCTCGTGAATGATTACCTTCATGAATGTACCTGAATGTGATTCAAATGGAAAAAATATGATGCGATTTTTAAAGTATCCAAGTTTTACATTATTAACACCCAGTTTTCGTGGGCACGAGTATAAATTCTGGCCGAGAAAATTCGGGATATTATACAGGAAAGGCATAAGTGGGTTAATCTAATTACCAAATCTCGGGGTTGAGATTTTTTTTTATGGGAGGTAGATTGTAGCGTCTCGATTTTCACGTAACTAATTACACTCACGCCTATACATGTACATCCACCTCACGAGGGATAAAGTAAAATACTAAATATAAAGGATCAGTGTAAGTTGAACAAATAAACAAATTTTAGGAATGAAATTTTGCTTAAGGGGGGGTAGATTATAACACCTCAAACTTTTTAATACCTGAGTATTAAAAGTCCTCAAGTGTTAACATGAATTTAACTTATTATGTACACGTGTATGGTACCAATCTAGCTAACCTAACCCTACATCTATCCTTCAATTTGAATCTGACCGATTAAGAATGATCTTTATCCATAAATCAAGTCATCCGATCGTTGATCATGTGGTCTGATATATGTACCTTCTCTTGACTAAATCAATGAATAAATTTTTATCCATAATGATTTAGATGTAAGTTCTTTTGTAAGAATTATTTAGAAATGGGCATAGAACCATTAAATTTCACAAAACTCTTAGACCAGCAATAATTACGAAAATGTCATTAACCTAGACCTCTGAATTTCTAGATCACATACTTTCCATATCCTTTTTATGTAAAAATTTATACCATGCCTATATATCATAAATTAACCATACACGTCGAATTTTAGCCTTTAGATCATTGTAAAAGTGGCCCAATTGACAAATCATCCCCTTAACCATTGATTTTGGTGTCCATCGAGTGAAGAAACCTCGTCAGTAGTCGTAGTTGGATATTTCTCTTTATATGATTGACTTGGATTGCCCATCATATGGACCAGGTGTGAAATATGAAAACCCCACTTTGGTAGACATTTCTTTAGGCATGAAGTTATCCTTCCGAGGCTTATCAAATCCTTATAAATCTAGATCTTCAGATCTAGTCACTTCCTGCCGTCCATCGAAACTCAAACTTGGACTACACCTTTGTCTCACATGACTACAAAATTTAGACCCAAATCTATAATCCTACACCGTTGGATGCAGAAGACAATTCATTCCTTTTGACACGAAAGGTGAAATTTCAGATCTAGGCTTTTCCACCATCGATCAACCACCAAATTTTGTCCAATTGTTTGCATATCCTAACTACACACATCCTTTAAAATTGGGCCTTGATCATTAAGTGTTGACCATTAATTAAAATCAAGTCTATTTTGGCACTTAATGGAAGAACTTTCAAGATAAGCCTCCAATCAACTCCATCTTTTGGTTCGTGGCCTAACATGACCCAACCAAGCCAATGAAGGGAGTGGATTACCCAAGAAATCACCACAACGGACCCCACATTATACCTACACACAACCCTTGTTTGCACTCAAAGACGTAGTCGAATAAAACCTCTCTTCCCCAAATTTCTAATATCGGAAGAAATTCAAAAGCAAACACCTTCAACTTCTTCAGATCATGTGGTCCACCTAATTTATGGATCTTCCTCATTTTAACCCCATGTCCCAACCTGATACAGAGAAACAGATGGATGAAGTGGATCTCCACAAGGACCATCACAAGTTGACCCCACTTAGCCCATATACATGATACGTCCAAAAGAAAATGGAATCTATTACGTAAATAGCTTCTTACGGTAACTCTCCCTCACATGTTGTTGCAACATGTGGCCCACCAAAAGCTTTGGATCAGATTTACCGTGGAACCCTAAGGTCCCACGTACATCAACAAATTAAGAGGATGGAACAGATTAATCAAAAATACCCTATAAAACACCAAACGGAGAATGCACGTACACAGATCATGCATGGCTACGGAGCACCAAAGCATTTAGCCGTAAAACTGTGTTTGACCCGGCCATCCTCGACGAAGAGGACTCCTCTTCTCGACTTTCCCGCCTGTAGCGTTTCAAACGTAAGATCCACAAATGGATCTGGTGCAGGCTACCAACAGTAGAGATGGGAGATTTGGACCGATCGGAACCGATCATCAGCCACCACTCCAAGATCCGATCAACATGGGCCATACACATGGAGAGATCAGGACCCCATAATCGCTAACAATCCTACGAACTGTCTGATCAAATCAACTAAGATGAGAGACCTCCGAGTTCCATGCGTTCCGAAAACGTCCATCCTCTAAAGACCAGACTTCGAACCCATCTCAAATAAATAAAGAAATTGAAGAAGAAACGCCACGTCTTTCCACCATCTTTCGCGCAACAACACATGGTGCGAAAGTTTCTTTCGCATGAACCATTAAGAAAAACCTTACGAACCTTCGATTTCATGGCCCATGAAGCACCAGTGGATTAATCTAGATTGTCCAGAAGAAACGATCAAAAGAAAGATGGGCTGGGACAAAACTTGCCATTAAAACAACAGTTATCTTCTTCGTTTGAGTGTTGACGGTCAATCGTTGAGGTTTATCCATCTCAAGATCAAATCCATTCACTAGATGGTCCACTTGAACGGCTACCATCTCTTAGATATGGATCAAAACCAATGGCCTGTCTGGACTGTGATTTGAATCACACGATTACCATACCTTGTGTATAACTCGTGTTCACACAAGCATACAACACGACAATGTTTTCCTCCGCACTAACCCTCATTAGAAGTGCTATAAAACTCCTCCTATAAGAAGAAGATGTCACAGCAACTCAAAGCGAAAGAGATAGAGAGCAATGGCTAGCTCTACTGGACGTAACAGCAAGAAAGAAAGAAAGATAGAGAAACGGCCCGTCGAGTCTTCCTCCCTCTCACATTCTCTTTCTCCTTCCTTTCCAACAGCTTAAATCTATGATTCAATTCCTCGACATATACTTACATTTGAGGAAGAAACAACATTTGAGGTAAGGGTTTATCCTTTAAGCTTACATTAATTTAAATTATTATATTTACCTTATTTTTTTACATGCCTTCATGTTACTGTGAGTTCTCCCTGCAATTATATGGTTTACCTTCAATTATTTACCCTTTTGAGTTACAGTATAATATTGATTACAAGTGATCTTTATGAATTTATGTGGGACGACGGATACAAGCCTTACCTTTGCCCTTATCAATTTTGTTGAGTTAGCCATGCTACTCATCTGTTTATTGAGTTGGCCTTTGTCACTCTTCTCCTTATTGAGTTGGTCATTACCACTCTTCTCTTTATTGAGTTGGCCATTGCCACTCTACTTTTGTTGAGTTAGCGATTGCTACTCTCCTCTTTATTACGTTAACCATTGCCACTTTTACCTTTGCTAAGTTAGCCATTGCCACTTTTCTCTTTATGTTATTAGCCTTATGCTATCTATCTTTAAAGAGCTTGGGCATGTCTTGATATTCCTGAACTCCCGTGATTCAATGGATTTCCCTTTTTGGTGCAAATATTATGTTGAGAATCCCTCTTTTAGCAATCGAATAAATATCGTGGACGTAATGCATTTTTGGTTGCGACCCTGGAGTGATACGTAATTCCATATTTCATGGGTGATGGTGCACAAATTAGTGTATATAAATTGTTATACGTGTTACATCAATTCTTTTCTTTTGGGGGTTAGATGTCACAATTAGTCGCTCCAATCTAGTCTTTTCTTTTTAGGAGTTGGATGTCGCAATTAGTCGCTCCAATCTGGGTTGCGTGATTCACTTAGTCATATGTTGTATTTGTCTTGGGATTACTGCATAAATCCATGTTAAACGTGGGACACGTCAGTGAATCACCGTTGTATGTGATGTAGGGCAAGTCGGATACACTACTAAAAAAATGACCAACGCCAACGGTCTTGTACTGATTACGTTAATGGCTTTTTACCATTGGAATTGTCGACGACTTATAGTCGTCGCTATATCACAAAAATCCGTCGGTGAAACAAAGTGCTTTTTAATGGTGGACGTTCAATCACTAATATTTTCCTTTCGTGTGGTCCACTTAAGATTTAGATTTGGCTCATATTTTGGTTCAAGCTCTAGAATGATCTTGAGAATAGGATAGATGGTGTGGATAGAGCGCATACATCATGGTGGGGCCCGTAGAGCGCCGACACTACCCACCTTGCTAGTGGCAGTGTCAAAGCATGCCGGAAGCAGATTGCATCCTTCCCCGCTCGGACGATGATCCATCCGAACAGGACTATGTGGGACCTACCCCAATGTAAGGGTTTTATCCATGCCGTCCATCCATATTTACATATATTTTAAGGGTTTAAACTCAAAAATTAGGCAAAATCAATGCTTAATTGGACCACAAAGTGGAGATTGAAAGCCCACCATTAAAAACTTCTTGGGAGCTATAAAAGTTTCGGATCAGGTTGATATTTGTGTTTTCATCTCATCCAAGTCTATATGACATTGTGAATAGGTTGGATGGTAAAAAAAACATCACGGTAGCCCTTAGAAAGGTTTCAACAGTGGGTGTCGTTATCGCTGTTGTTTCCTTTTGTGTGGCCCACTAGAGTCGTGGGTTTGTCTCTTTTTTAACATTATAATGTAAAATAATATGAGAAAATGGATGAATAGAGGATGAAATCCTCACATCATGGTGGGCCTAATGGAGCCCTGCCCGAACGGAACATTGTCCGGGCGGGGTAAGACGCAATCCATTGCCAAGCTTAGCAGCTGGCTAGTGTACCACACACGCTGTTATGCTGGTGTATTGGAGTTAGTAAGTTCTGTGGGTCGCATCATGAGGTATGTGTTATATCCAAACTGTCCATCCATTTGGCGAGATCATCATAAGGATTGAGATGAAAAATAAGAGAAATCTAAAGATAAAGGGGACCACACTGCAAAAATCAGTGGTGGATTGAACGTTTACCATTGAAACCCTTTTCGGGGTCACAAAAGTTTCTAATCAATATGAAATTTATTTTTCCTCTTCATCCAACTAATTTTGACCTTATTAACAAATTAGATAGAAAATAAACATTATGGTGGGCCCTGCGAATTTTTTAACGGTGAAAATCATTATCCCCGCTGCTATTTTTGGTGTGGTCCATTTGAGTTTTGGATATGATCCATTTTTTGGATGATGCTCTAAAATGATATCTTAAATTTTATGAATAGTGTGGATATAACAAATACATCATTGTGGGCCCAATGTAACTTTGATCACCTTTAAACCGTTCGTAGAACTCAAATCTCGAGGAGCATCAGCACTCGTCTTCGCACGACACGTATCTCCCAAAAAAAAAAAATCAAAGCGTCCGTCCCTCTTATCTCCCCCCAAAATCAGAAAACCTCCCCAAATGGCCAAGTCCAAACCTCTCTCTCCCCTCTCCCTCTTAGTCCTCTCTCTCCCCCCAAAATCAGAAAACCCCCCAAATCCAAACCCCTCTCTCTCAAGCAAAATAGGAAAAAGAGAAGGCATTTTCTACGGATCATCCAAAATGCCAATGATTTTTAGGAAATATTTACACATTAATTTTTTATGTTTGGAATTTGGATGATATATCTGAATTTGATTTCTTCCTTTTCGTTTTTGTAGACTTACCTTCTCAAATAGGTTGGTTGGTTTAGGGCTCTGGAGAAATTGGTTCTAGTTCTGGATATGTGCGTTGATTAGGCAATTAATTATTATTATATATATATTTTATCATTTATGGGAAACGCCGATAGCTAAAACCGTTGGCGAATGGCCGTCAGGCTTGAATTTTGGAAAGCTAACACCGTTGAAAACACCGACGGTTTTTGCCGTCGCCATCAGCCATCGGTAACTCTAATTGTTTAGCCATAGAAAATGCTGACGGCTAAAACCGTCGCCCTCAACCGTCGAAAACGCCGACGATTTTAACCGTCATAGACGCCGATGACTATAATCCGTTGGTGAGCAACGCCCATGCCCCCTTTCCCGACGGACCATCCGATGGATTTTAGCAGTCAGGAAAGCTCATTGCCGATGGTTTTTAGCCGTTGGCGTTGCCCAATTTTTTATCGCAATAATTATAATCGTATTCCACATTGTGACGATTACTAAGTGTGATAAACCGCATATACTTTGTTAGGCATGCATCTCATATAGATTACTTGTGCATATTAATACTTCTTGTAGTTGTGGAGTACGGGATGTATCAGAACCTTTATATTGCCTTTATAAATTTTTTGAATTAATGTTAATCTTAAAGGATAACCATCACTATGAGTAGGGCATTGACTATCTCTCAACCGTATAGATGATGTAGGTGATGTACAGATTGAAGACCTAGAGGACCATCTCCCTATAGAAGACTATACTGAAAGAATACAAAGATAGTTTTATTATTTAATTTTATACTTCTGCTGTGAACTCGATTAATGTAATAAGCTTCCATTGAGAATGCATTTGATTATTTATTGAATTTCCTTACTCTAATGAAATAATCAATCTAGTCGATTTTATTCTTGTGAATGTTACCTTCATAAATGTATCCGGATGTGATCCAAATGAAAAAAAATAAGGTGCGATTTCTAAAGCATCCAAGTTTTAAATTATTAACACTCAGTTTTCTCGGGCACGAATATAAACTCTAGCCATGAAAATTTCGGTATGTTACAATAACCTAGAAAAATTCCCTCATCACTTTTAGTTTCGAATTTTTCCAAAATTTTTCGGTCTTAAAATGAAGTATTTACATCCAAAAGTCCTAAAATATTTAACAGTGAGCTTTTTATTAAACCATAGTTCATAAGCTATTTTATTTTTTGATTTTCTTATATAAAGTCAATATATAATATAACATGCAGTATTAATAACTTCAGCCCATAATTTTTTTGGTAGTTTTATGTTGTTTAACATTACACTAGCTATTTCATATAGAACTCTATTTTTTCTTTCAATAATTCCATTTTGTTGAGATTTTTTGGGAGCAGAGAATTCATGTAATATACCATGATCATCACAGTACTTTTCAAAATTACTATTTTCAAATTTTGTGCCATGATCACTTCTAATTTTGGTCACAGACATCTCTTTTTCAGTCTGAATTCATTTTAGAATTTTTCCGACTTCATCGAGAGTATCTGATTTCTCTCTTAAGAAGGCTACCTAAGTATATCTGGTATAATCATCAACAATGACCAGAAAATACTTCTTTCCACATTTACTTTCAGTTCTAGTTAGTCCTACTAGATCCATGTGAAGTAGTTCTAGTGGTTTGGCTGTGGTTGAGGAGTTTACTTTTTTGTGACTACTACTTTGTTTACCAATTTGACATGCACCACATACTTTTTCAATCTTTTTAAGCTTGGGTAAGCCTCGTAGGTGATCTCTTTTGCTTAGTTTATATAAATCTCTGTAGTTAACATGTCCAAGACGTTTATGCCAAATTTCAGTTTTGTCTGTTTTGACTATGTAACATGAATGGTTAGATGAGCAAGAGTTATCGATAATATAGCAATTTTCAGAGGTCCTACGACCATTTAACATCACATTACCTTTCTCATTAATTATTTCACATCCGTGATCAGAAAATTTCACACTATGCTTGTTATCATGGATTTGAGATATGCTTAAGAGGTTGTGTTTTAAACCTTCAACATAAAGCACATTTTCAAAAGGAGGAAGGTTAGAAAGTTGTACAGTACCTTAGCCTATTATTTTGCAGTTACTTCCATCACCAAAAGTAACTGAACCACCATTAACTTCTTTGATATTCAGAAATATCGCCTTGTCACCTGTCATATGCCTTGAGCATCCACTATCCAGGTACCATTTTGAATGGCTAATGGCTTTGAAAGCAGAGTGGACTACAAGACACTTGACCTTTGGAACCCATTTCATAATAGTTCTAGGTTTAGGAGTGACTTTTGAGTTTCGCTGCAATTGAGAGTTAGGATTTCTCCTTTCTCTGTTAACTTCACAAACATTTGAGTTGGATTTCAAAAGCTCTTTAAATAGGTCCACTATTTTTTCAGCTAAGTGAGATCTATTATTCTTTTGATATTTGTAGCTGATGATTTTATTATTTTTAGGAACTTAAAAGGGTTTTGAGTTTTTGAAATCATTATAATTAAAATCTCTTAAAGTCTTATCTTTAGAGTTAGAAGATTTTTCTCTTACAAAAATAGGAATAGAAACTTTGGCTTTTGATGAGTTACTTTTAATATATCCTAGACTTGACTTATCACTACATTTTCTAAATAAGGTTAACAATTTTTCAAGCTTTTGGTCACCATGGCTATATTTCCAAGTGTCCTTTAAAATTAAAAGGGAAGAAACTTCAAGTTTTAGTTTCTCATTTTATGTTTTGAATTTTTCTAATTCAAAAGAAATAAAACTTAAATCTAATTTCATTTTTTCGAAACAATCTGAAAAATGAGATTTTTCTAAAACTGTATTTTCAAGTTCTTCTTTTAATTTAGCATATTTTTCTTTTTGGATTTTCAATTTGACAGCAATTTTTCAACTCTCTCTATATAGAGCATTGTTAGCATCTTCAAGATCATCTTCATTTTCATTTTCAGGCTCACTCTTGAGATCATATTCAGATAGATTACAACTATCTGAGGAAGTGACTCTGGCTAAAGTCATAAGAGCTTTTACATCATTCGTATTTGTATAATCTTGTTCTGATTCATCATACTCAGAAGAGCTTTCAGAGTTGGATGATTCATCCTAATCATGCCCTTTATTTTTTACCTATCCTTTTATAACGTCTCGAAAAAATTCGTACAAAGACCCGAGTACCACCTCAGACAGAAATCACCTAGGACCGAAACCTTTAGAAATTAGACGAGGATTAACTAAGTGCTAAACTATATTACCTGTGAAATTAGTACTAATCACTTTAAATACGATCTGTAAGACCCGAAACGAGTAGAACAGTTAGCGCTACATTACCTTAAAACTTAGGATCTATCTCAAACCCCAGTTGCTCTTGGGAGCGCTTTGAAATTCCGTATCGGACCTGGACTGCACGTCGAAAGTTTGATGACCGCGAAACTATACCATTATGACCACCTTTTTGGACTTGACTACCACCTCAAAAATCAAGTCCTAATTGTATCCAGAAACGCACAACATGAGCCCGGAGCAAAGTGGGTGAGAAACGCGAATATCTTTAGGAAATGAACTGGGACTTAAGTGAATTGAGTCGTTTCACTTGCAGGCCAAATCTAAGGATTCAGAGCGTCGGAATCTGACCCAATTACACCCTCGGATCAGGAAAAATTTTCAACACATGTTAGTACACTTGTGGACCTGATCGAGTACCAGTGACCGTTGAACTGAAACTGGTCCGCCACAGTCGATCTGTAAATTCGATCAGATCGAAAACTCAGCCTGACCTAGATCCAATGTCAGGGAGCTTAAGTTCGACCGTACATAGAAAAGGGGCCTCCAGAAGTGCTCCGTTAGATCGAAACGGACATTCTTTGGACATAACCTAAGTATACCTTGGCCCTAGGGCCATTCCCATCAGTCCTGGGCCTATATAAGGGCCTTAAACCCTCTTTCTCTCTCATCTCATACGAATTTGGGCAACCCTAGGAGAGAGAAGAGAAAAGAGAAGGAAAGAGAGAGGAAGTGAGAGAGTGTACTGGCGTTTGTTCTTGGGATTTAATCCTATCACTCCACACGCTTATCTATCTCGTCTGTAGCGATATTCCAACATTTTCGACAACGTACTTAGGTAAGAAAACCTAACCCTAATCTATTTTAGGGTATTAAATAGTGTTAATGGTGAAATAGCTAACCTAATTCAAGCTATAGGTTACCATTCTGTCGTTGACAAAGACTAAGTGTCTAAAACGAATCCGTTATGCGTTTACTAGTGTAAGATGTGGACTATATACGTTTAGGTTATGGTTTTCAAGACTTTCAATGCCGGATAATGATTTATTACTGTCATGGGTGCCCTTTCACATGCCAGACGTGATGTTTATTTTACTTTACAAATACGTATGAACTATATCGAGTATAGTGTATTCTATGTATTTGTTGAAATAATTGAATACGTATGGTTTTTGGATTCGCAGTCGACATGATTATCTGTCATGCATATATGTTTGTTGTATATGCGACAACTCCTTCTCAAAAGGTTTTGCCCAAATACATATTTAACCAACATACGTCATGTATGTTGGAATGTGTAGACTAAGTGTTTGTAAGAATGTCTAAATGAACTAGTAGTTAGTTAATTGTACTTTGTATGGGTGTTGAGATATGATTCTCAACTACCTTAACTATGTGTATGATTTCCTCCATGTATTTTATACTATAGTGTCTGTTTAGGCATGGAATGCATATGTGTGAATTCATGTTTTAAGTTGTATTCCATAAAATGCTCGAAAGATTGTATGATTTGAATTATTGATCCATTACTACTTTGACTTTTTCATATGATTACTTGTTGTAATTGGATGCAGTTGGGACTATCATATAGTCCAGGCAATCAGTAACAGGTTTTGACCAGTTGGCTGAAGTTGTTTCGCCATACAGAATGTGATCGATGAATCCGAGTTGTACTTGGGGTGTCGACAATAGTTAGCCACACGAAGTGCTTACGCACTTAATGTCGAACAAATCTACATACACTCGTACTAGTCGAGCTCGTCAAGTAACCCGATTGACCCGATGTATGTTCACCATGTTTGGACACTACTGTTTGAATCTAAGGTACCAAACTCACCAGTGGAAAGCCCGTTTAACCTTGGTACCTCGATCCGCTAAGACTCATGAGCCGGACATGGTGGTATGGGACACCATGGTCGAGCTGTCGACCTACACTGGGGCGACGAGCCTCCCTGTAGTGTTCAGTGAGTAACACAGGCTCGTGAACCGAATACGGTGGTATGAGACACTGTCTTCGAGCTGTCGGCCTACACTGATCAGGTGACGAGCCCTTTGTAGTGACCTCGAGCATACTCTGAGACTGCGTAGAGGCAACGAGCCTTTCCATAACAACTAGAGTACAAACTAGGCCTACACTGATTAGGTGACGAGCTCTTTGTAGTGACCTAGAACCGTAACATCGTATGAGATTTACTAGGACTGACGACCCTAGAATGGATCACTGTTTAGGAAATGGTATAAGGGAGGTACCTTAGTTTCCCAATCCTGCTATATGAAAAGGACTAATAAGAATTTGGTAAGCATGCTCATGCACCGCATTGTATATGCCATTTGGCTTTGGGTAGAGCACTGAGGAAGTGACTGACATGCGTGACCGTGAGATGAAGAACACAGAGGGAGTGCAGGTGAGGGTATGCATCATTTATACATACCATTCTTATATTAATCAGAGTACTTAGGGATGTGTGATTGTATTGCTTTATCATTTCTACTTGACTGAATTGATAACATGTTAACCTTTGCTCTATTGTTCCATTGAGTTGATCACTCACTCCCACGTTACGGGACGGTGTTTTAAATACCAACCAGACCTTGTTTTAGTTTCAGATAATGGCGCAGCCGATGAGGCGATGCCAGACTTTGAGGATGATGAGGAGGCATTCTCATATATGTAGTATTCCGGTGGGTTTAACATTTTGTAGAGGGCTTCAGGGTTCATGCTTTGTAGAGGGCTACCACTCTTTTGACATTTTGTATTTTGAACGATACTTGTATTTATTTGACCTGGCAATGTATTCATACTCTGGAGATCGAAAACGGTCTATACATTTTATCTATGCTTATACACCTCTTTTAGTCTTCCACTTACGTAACTTAATTGTTCTAGAGTATGAATCACTGTTTTGGTATGATCTCATTCATGTTTACACGTAGTAACATAAACAACATTCAATCACCATCAATTATGTTGCATAAGTGATGTGTTGGAACTCGGGAGTTGGGCATTTGCATGATCCCCGATTTTCAGGGCGTTACACCTTTTTAGGACATTTATTAGCCAAATGCGCATATTCGTGACAATTGAAACATTGACTGTCCTTAATTTTAGATTTTTAAGAATTAGATTTTATTTTTCTTTTATTTGTTGATTTTTGAAAATCTGATTTATTCATGTTTTTGAAAATTCTATAAAACTTTTTAACTAACATTGCCATAACATCTTCTTTTTCTTCAAAATCAGAATTAGAATTAGTTTCTTTTGAAATAAATTTAGAAGATTTAAGAGCAACAGACTTAGCTTTAAGAGCCTTAAAATTCAACTTATATGTTTGTAAAAAGCTAACTAGCTCCTCAACCCTATGAGATCAGTATCTCTCAATTCCTAAATAGCAGTAACTTTAAAATTGAATCTCTCAAGAAGAGATCACAGTATTTTTTGCACAGACCTTACTCTCAGGGATTCCATCTCCTAGACCCCACATGGAATTTACCATGTCATTTAGTTTCGTATAAAAGTCCATGAAAGTTTCATTTTCTTCCATACGGATTTCCTTAAATCTAGTAGTGAGGATTTAAACTTTTGATTTCTTGACTATAAAAGTTCCTTCATGTGTCATTTCAAGGATATCCCATTCTTGCTTAGCTGTATCGCATGAAATAATTCTTTTGAATTCATCAGGCGATAGAGCACATGTCACGCCCCAAACTCAGAAACCGGGCTCACAAAATTCCCGATCGCTAAATCCGGTGCCGACAGCCTCTGTAGTACCCCATTCTCAGCTCTCAGCATTCATTCACCAGATTCCGATCCTAGGATCGTACAAGGAGGATTTTCCAATGTACATTTATCTTGTAATATGCATAACCACAAGTTTACCCAAATTACAAAGGCAACATCATCATCACATATCCACTAATATAAACTTTTAAATACAACACTGAAAGGGAAATACATATGACAAAATCAAAGCTCCGGAAGACCGCTGCACGCTCCATACTCAACTCTACTGCAACTTAACGCCCCCTGCACGCATCTATCATGCATAAGCTTATAGAAAGCTTAGAGGGTGGTGTAAGTTAAGTGCCAAGCATATAAATATTAGAGTAAGCGGAAATACTGGCAATCCATAAATCATACAATATCAAAGTAATGCGGAAATATGCTGGCAAGTTTATAAATACCATCAGCCTCATCCAGGCTATACGATGAAAAACAACATAATAGGCCAATATCATACACTGAGGAAGCAATGTAGATCAGTTATGCAATACGGAGATATAGTAAGCCAAATATCAAACCCCGAGTCCACAAATACCGTCAACCTTAATCAGGTTACGCAATATAGAAGCATAGTAAACCAAATGCTATGTGTTGAGGATGCAATGCGAATGAAATGACCAAGCTGGAGTGAAGCCGGGGTAATAGTACGTAGTATCGCACGCTATGGGGTCCATCACATGAGACTTCTATCCAAACTAGTCCCATACCTAAATTTGGATAGTCAGACTCAACATAGTAAACTCCTGATCTCAGGTTAGTCGCGCGCCCTAACCGAAATCCTGGTCATTGTGAAGGTATACATAACAAATAGTTGTGTACCAACAGCTCGAGTGGATAGTGAATGAATGAATGAGTATGCAACTCCTGCTCAATAAGTCCACATATCAGTACTGTACATCTCTGAGATCATCACCGGGGTCTATTACACTCTAAACTAGCTACTGCCCCGGCCAGCCGCGTAACCCAGTGAGTGAAAAAGACCTCACTACCCGCCTGCCAATAGTATACCAATGCCTACCCAGCTGGTCGATAACGGACCCATTTAGGAGTTGGTCAAACTCAGCCTAGCTTACAGCCCCCTCACTCGGGCGGATAAGGCCACACCCCCTCCCAACCGACCACGACACAGTGGGAGATGCGGCCTACTGGTATTCGGCACTTGGGCACTCATGTATCCACTCGGTCTAGACGTTGGGGCATCTCCTAGCCATGGAGGTTTAGGGACTTTCACCCACAGACATCCAAGGTGCCCAGATGCTCGAATCAAACATTTTCGGTGTCCCATCTAGCCATCCACAACATGTCTGTGGAGGCTACGGCCCTGATGTCACTAGGGCGTACAATAATCATAACACACAATGCAAGATACATGAGTCATGCAATCCAGTCATGCATCAATCTTGTGCATACCGTGCGCTCATGTGAGATAATCTTCACCTATCAGGGAGTCTCATAACAACCTGCCCAATGACATATGCAATGGTCAACCACATCTCATAAACATGCAGATGATGGCATATGGGCATGTATTATGATGATATGTTGTCACATAGTCATAATCGGTATCGACAATCAGCACCGATAATCGGCATCGGTAATCGGCCTAACAAAGGGTCTAAGGGAAGGTCACAATGTGGACATTTAACCATCATCTCCTATCAATGTGGACATTTAACTATCATTGCTCCCAACAAGTGGCCTACATAGAGCCAAACGTAAAGTGGGCCCATGGCCTCACACAAGGACCTAATACACATCACTATGGGCCTCACTCATGGGCCACATATATGTTGCAATGGGCCACAGCAGTGGGTCTCAAATGAATCAAAGTGCGCCTCGGCACATGGGCCATAAATACGTCACATCGGGCCTCATATATATCAAGTGGGCTGCATCAACGGGTCGCACCAATGGGCCTCAAATACATCAAGTGGGCTGCATCAACGGGCTTTAACCCATGGGCCACAAATACAACTTATTGGGCCTCTCAAATACAATAAGTGGACCGCACCACCTGGACCTAAAAACTGATGGATGGAAAGGATAATATATATATATATATATATATCATGGTGGACCGCACGTCTAGCGGACTCGATGACGTGGCTAAAACACATACAACATGGTGGGCCCACGTCCGGGAAATAGATGGACGGTGAGGCTATAGAATACATACAATTTAGGTGGACCACACATAGATGAACAACATAGATGAAGCACATACCTCATGGTGGGGTCCACACTAATGGAAAGTGTGGAATACAATACATACATCAGTGGGTCCCACATGGGGCCCACCATAATGTTTATTTCCATCCAACGGTTGATAAGGTCACACAGACCCGGATAAAGAGGAAAAAATAAATTTCATAATGATCAAAAACTTCTGTGACCCAAACAGGGTTTCAATGGTAGTCGTTCAATCCCATTGTTCCTTGTAGTGTGGTCCACCTGAGTTCCTTGCACTGCTGATTTTTTTTTGGGTGGCCCACAGCTAGAAGGGGCCCCATTAAATGCACGGTGTGACGTTCCACACACATCACGGTGGGGCCTACGGTTGGGATCCACATCCCTGCCCATTGGAGTAGCGTAGCAGCAGGACGCCTGCTGCACCCGTTTTTTTGTTTTTATTTTTATTTTTATTTTTCTACGATTTTTCCTAGGTGGGGCCTGCATCAGGTGGATCTGCTCCACCCATTGGATTCTATGGCTCAAGACAGTCCAAACAATCCCAATATTCAGCATGTTTTAGCGTGTATAAACATCAAGGTGGGTCCTAGTCGATTTTAATGAAAAATCACTATTTTCTATACTATGGCCGGCCAGATAATCGAATTAGCTTCATTTTTCAGCTCAACGCCTAAAATGGGCTGAGAAATAGGATGGACGGCGTGGATTAGATTTATACATCAAGGTGGGTCCTACATGAGTGGCCCACCCAAAAGCCATTAAATCAAGCTAATATATATATATATATATATATATATATATATATATATATATATATATATATATTGTTAGCTGATCAGTACACCACACTGTTAGTTCACACTTCACTGTGTGGCCATGTCTAGCATCCCTAGATGCTGGACGATTTGGATACAACACATATTTAAGGTAGGCCCCACCTATAGACATGCTACTAAGGGGTGGGCTACCAAATGGCTAGATGGTGTGGATAAGACATACATCAAGGTGGGGTCCATCCGGGTGGGCCACATGGCCATGTCTTTCACAAAAAAAAGATGAAAGAGAGAGGGAGAGAGAGAAAGAAAGAGACACATGCAATTGAGGGCTCCGCCACTATGAGCCCTCCCATGCATTCAATCATACATCAAGTGGGTCCCAATACATGTGGGCCCACCAAATCAAAAATCAACGGTGGAGATTCCTTCTCCTCTAAAATGGAAGGTCTAGATGACCACTTTCAAACTTAGAAAAGTAAATATCATGATGGGGTCCATGGAGAATGGTCCCATCATGGAATGATCATGTGAATCATTGTGGGCCATTGGCCACATCTAGGGTTCAAAGTGAGATCCATACCATCAATCGGTAGGCCCCACTTAGCCCATCATCAGAGCATGAAATCTAGGCCTATAAAACACCCACTGTTCGATCTTCTTGGTCATCCGATGGAATGTCGAACTCCTTGTGTCTCACTTTGATGAAAGATGATGAGAATTGAAGGGTTATGATGATGAATCTTAGGATAAGAAGTGGGCCATATAAAGCTCTCTCATGGAGCTCTTATGGAAGTTGGGTTGCTTGCTTGAAAATGGAGAAAATGTGTGAGAGAGAGAGAGAGGATGGGATGTAAAGAGAGAGAGAGAGAGGGATGAGTGATGGAGTGAGTGATGTATACTTGGCATGTAAGGGTGTGTAAGAGAGAGAGTTGACTTTGGGGATGGTGTTGTACTTGACATGATGTGGTGATTGATGGGATTGATGGGATTGATTTGATTAGAGATTCTCTTGGGATTTGCAACGCGTGGCGTTTTTCTCGAACTGAATGCGGGCCCACATCTCTTGGCCCGGGTATCGCCTCAGCTCGTAATACGGGACATTGAAACTGCTGCAACGGTGCGGTTGCAAAGGTATAAGTCTCGGGTTGAGCCGACTCTGATATACTGGACACGACTCAGGATTATGCGCAAATGCCGATAATAGATTGTGGGTCACTGGAATTCGATTAGGAGGATCGAGGACGCTTATGGAATAGTACGGGCTAGGATATGGGCCTCACATCACAAGTTATGGCATTTAAGGCCTTAGCATTAGCACTACTTTCACTTTTTTGAGCTGCAATTCATAAATAGAATGCAGTTTCTTTCATATATTTAGTTTCATCACTGCCTAATACTTCAATCATGGGAGGCTTCTATTTGATCACAGTGGCTTGCCATATACTTTCATCTATGGATTTTAGAAAAATCCTCATTCTGTCCTTTCAATATGAATAGTTGGAGCCATCAAAAGGTGGTGACCTGGTAATAGATAAACTATCAAAATTTGACATAATTAAAGCCCTAGATCTTTAACTCAGGAAATTAATCCAAAAATGAGTAACTTAGCTTTGATACCACTTGAAAAGGAGAGCTTAACAGTCCTAGAGGGGCCAAGGGGGGGTGAATAGGACTATGCCAAATAAAAAATTAAAGCACATGAAATAATAAACAAATCTGAAATCTCAATTGCACTAGTATTAAAAAAATTGGTTCAAAATAGTTCGTAGGACAACCTAGTTCAAAAAAAAGTTTAGGTAAGACAACTTTATTTCACGAATGTTTATAAGAATTAAGATCTCAAACCAAGTAAGAAAAAGTAAACTTATCTATTACAAACATTCACCATTTTTGCATAAAAGAAATTACTAACATTCTCCACAAATGCAAAAAGGAAACATTCACCACAAACACCTAGAATTATAGTGGTTCGGTGTGTATAATAATTGTTCTCAAACAACCACACCTACTCCACTCCCAAGATTACTAACCTTGTAATCTCGGCTTTCACTATGAATAAGGTTTTCACAGGGTCACCTTAAAACTTGATACAGTTGTGATTTTAATGGGCTATCACAAACAAAGAAACCCATCTCTGAGATTTTTAAGTTATTTCAAACAAAACCTCTAATGAGATTTTCTGGCTATCTCATAAAAAACTAAATACATAAAGTAAATTGATACTTATCTTCACCGAAGACGATATTGTAGCCATAGATTGCTTTTCTTGAATGACAAATATTCGATGTTCAGTCCAATAGAAAAGGTCCGAGGTTCTATTTGATTTTAATTGGATTTAAACTCAAAGGCTACTTGCATTAATTCCCTCAAATATCAATAAGAGTAAACACTCTTTTTAAAATTAGAATGACGAAGTTTTGAGATAAATGAATTAATGAAAAAGCTATAAAATAAATTTATAAATACCACTTGATAGCTTGACAATAAATGAGGTTTCTCTCTGTCTTGAATAAGGGCTTTGATAGGCTTAAGTTGTATTTTCGGATTGAGAAAGAACATCTATTTATAGTCAGAAAGTTTGTTCCTTCGATTGGTCTAAGGCAGTTTCGACTGGTTGAAGCACCGGATTCAGTTCCAACAAATTTTCAAATTCAGGCAGGATAAGATCTAACAGATCTTTGACTGGTCGAAGAGCCCGTTCAACTAGTCGAGGGTGACCTTCAACTGGTCGAATAGTTGGTTCGACTGGTCGAGCAAGTAGAAAATGACTTGATTTTAGTTGCTGGACTTCGAGTCGAGGAACCTTCGACTGGTCAAGTACTCCACTCAACTAGTCAAAGACGCAACAAAATTTATGTTACACTTCGGCTGTTTCTTGGACTAGTCAAGAAATTTCTTAGACTGGTCGATGCAAAACTTAAACTAGTCGAAACTCAACCTACAAAAAGTATAAGAACCCAATTTTAAATTAGTTTTGAATTCAACTAAACCTAAGGTCTTTCTAGAGTTTATTATACCTGTAAGGACTGAATTTCATTGGACTAGAACGTCATAAGGAGCTTGATCTTCTACTAGTTGATCATCAGTAGGAGTTGAACTTGTCGATGAAGCTTGATCTTCTATTAGCACTTTTAGTAGAACTTGAACTTACACTTGAAGGTGAATTTTCCATTTTGATCCACGTGACTTGAACTCTAGCTTGACTTCAACTTGAACATAAGTTAGACTTCAACTTGAACATAAGCTTGACTTTAACTTGAAAAACACTATGCTAAGTTGTTTTGATAAGACAAAATTTGACAAACCAGGTATAACATGTGTTTTAAACATAATAACACTTACAGTTATATTTTTACGTTATGCTATCCCATTTTTTTGTGGAAAATAGGAAAAAATAGTCTCATGAATTATGCCATTAGATTCACAGAAATAATTAAAATTCCTTGAGGTGTATTCACTACTTTTATCACTCCTAAGGGTTTTGATTTTCCTATTTAATTAATTCTCTACTTCATTTTTACAAATAATAAATTTAGAAAATGCTTCATCCATTGATCTTAACAGATATACATAAGTATATCTAAAATGATCATCTATAAAAGTAACAAAGTATTTCTTACCTCCTCTAGTAAGATTCTCTTTAAGATCATAATATCAAAGTTTATCAGACTTAACAACTCTGAATTTCTTTCAACACTAGGGAATGATTTCCTCGTTACATTCGACTGCGAATAGGATTCACAATTTCAAATTCACTATTTTCTAAATGAGGTATTATATCACCAGCAAACATATTTCTAATAGACTTAGCATTCACATGACCTAGTCTAACGTAATACAATGAAATGGTGCACAACATGTAAGCAGAAGTAGTACCTTTATTGGATTCAACATTCAGTTTAAACATATCATGACTATGATCAACATAACCTTTACCAACAAAGGAGGCATTTTTTGTTATTTTAATTTGGTCAAACTCAATAACCTACCTCATATCAACTTTATGAAAAAGATAACCCGAAACAAAGTTTTCGTGCAAATCTAGCACATAAAGAACATTAGTCAAAGTAATGGATCCCTACTCTTGCTCCGGTGGTAGATTCTCAAGAGTTTCAACACCTAGTCAAGGGTTCGAGTATCCATAGGTGGTGAAATCTCACTACGGCGTGAGTATGTGTGCGTGTGTAAAAAAAAAAAAAGCTTTCATTGTCCAATAAAATTTGCTTTGACAACATTCCCCATTTAGAATTTTCTATCAGAAGGAACCTGCTCATATTTCTTAAACCAGGTGCAATCGTAACACATGTAAGCTAACACCTATGTCAATCCACCAACCGTCACACAGTTCTAGGCGAATTATGTTGACTTCTGTGAGCATAGCCATAATTTCAGGTTCCTCGGTCATATTTGCTTGAGGTACAAGAGCCGTCTTCCTTTTCTGGTTATAACACTCTCTTGCAAAGCGACCTAATTTTTCACACACATAGCAGTCAGATGATTTTTCCTGGTCATTATTTTTTGGGTTTTTAGCCTTAGGATTGGGTTTCTTTTTGAGTTGTTTTTTGTTCGATTTTAGGTTATTGGGTTTGGACTTACTTTTTATTGACTCTATTTATGCTTTTAATTAACCATCAAAACTTTGGATGCATCAAATTTCTTTTCTTCTATACAGTCACAAAGTCTTAATTCTTCCTTTCTTTGAAGGCGAACGATCAATTGTTTTATTGACAATTCTTTAGTTTTATGTCGAAAGGAATTTTTGAAGTTTCTCAAAGTGGGTGACAGTTTTTCAATGACATCAACAACTTGGAATTGTTCATCTAACTTGATCCCTTTAGACATTATTTCATGATCTATGAGGTTAAACTAATTTGTCTGATGCGCCGCTAATTTATTATTGCTCATCTGGGACTTAAAGTATTGAATGACGACAATTTTTTAACGTTCGCATCTTTAGTCTTATAATTTTTTACCAAAGCCTTCCAGATCTCAGCAGAGGTATCATAGTCGCAATTCAGATCAAATAACTAATTTGACAAGGCACAAGAATATAGTTTTTGAACAAATAATTGTCATCATCCCATTTCTAATGAACTATAAATAGTTCAGGCTCAAGAAAATCTGACAGCCGTGGCTTATTGATAACGTATGCCACTTTAATGGTGGTTAGGTAGAAGAACATTTTTTGTTTCCACCATTTGAAGTGTTTACCATCAAAACTTTTAGGTTGGATATATTTTTCATTCAAATCTCCTAAAGTCATGGGACGTTTTATATCTCAAAATTGTTAGGAATACTACAAAAGTAAACTATTAATATTCAGTAGAAAAGAATCTGTGCTTAGGAACCCCACACATGTTATGCAGATATCAATTTGTAGTACGATTAGATGAATGCTGAGTTGATGCCTGTATATGTCCGCTATCTTTGAGATAATTTGCGCCCCTCGGTGTAGAGTACCAATGTAAAAAGGTTGTCGACGCTATTATCTACCAGGATATAACTCCCCAGCCCTTCTTCCATACAACGTGCACTCACTAGTAGAAAAACAACACTCATAGGACACCACACAACACCGTACATATTTTTTTGTTATGCCCACAAACAAAGTTAGTTTTGATTTAAGATGAAAATGGAGAAGAAGAAGCTCTTGATGAGGGAGTAGGTTTTATCTTCTTTTGCGATGTAGAAACCCTAACCCTAATCCCTCTTTTAAAGCCTCGAAGCCACATCTCGAAAAAGACTTGTTAAAGTGAAACGTTCGTGACATTTTACATGCCCGAATAATGGAGGCACGTTTCACATTATGTAAACAGCTTTATCAAGTAGGCCACATCCAACGTTCATGATCAAAGAAACAAATAAAAAATATATTTTACGAAATTGGGCAAAACCTAGCCCATCAAGACTCTAATCAAGGAAGCCACCCGGGACATCCGAGGTCCGATCACACCCCCTTGCGCACGAGTATACGTAGGTGTGCATGTGCACACATGCCTGGTTAAAGGTTTTCAAGACATTTTCCACCGGTTGCACCCCCTTACACACGTATATAGGCTTGGGCATAGTTCAATACACTTAACAAGGGTCTATGTTGAGCATATATGCATATATATATATATATATGTCATTTTTCTTCTCCCATTGTATTCAATATGGGACTAAAGAAATGCACAAAAGGACAAAAACCAAACCAACACTTTAGTTTAAAAAAACTCGAAGGTTTTGTTGAAATACACATAATAGCAGTGACGAGATGATTGGGTGGTTGGAAACATCGGGCAGGGGAGGATGGCTAGGGTTAGGGTGGAGCCGATATGCGACTTTGATGATGATGGATGTACATGTTGTTTGCGATTGGCGATGGGTTTGTGAGTTGGGTTACAGCCGATTCGGGGCTTGAAGATGGGTTTAAGGCCTTTGAGGGGAAATGAATTCAAGTTGGGTGAGGCAGTTGTTGGGAGCCGTTGCATAAAACCTTAGGATCTAGCCTCCCAAAAAACACCAGAATTATGGGATAATAAAGCAATGAAATAAATCAAAGCACAAACTACACGACACAAGAGATTTTTACGCGGAAAACCCTTAAAGAGGTAAAAACCACAGGATCTCGTCCAGAGCAACAATTCACTATGACGTAGAACATTACAACCGATCACAAGCACACACCGCTTGGATCAAACCTTCTTCACTCACGTGGGAGTGGATGAACAATAAGAGAATAATGAAAAACAGAGAGATCTCATCGATCACGAGGACATAGAAGCACTGAGACGTTGAATGCGAAATAGATCACCTCTACGAGCATAACCTCCCTTCCACAAGCTTCCTCTCTCTTTTTCTCTTTCTCTCACCCTTTGATAGCCCTAAAGCCTTTAGCAAAGCCTTGTAAAGTTTTAGAAAACTCTCTTGCATTGTCCTAGAATAACCATAGGACCCCTATTTATAGTTTAGGCAACTCCCTTTTGCACCTCTTACGAAACCGCTTAAAATTTACGCAGTCCGCATCGAATCCGGACTAGAATCTGTGTAACCTCGACTAGTCGAGCAGAGTCCTCGACCGGTCAAACGGACTCTCGACCGGTTGAGAAGACTCCTTGACTGGTCGAATAGTGCGGAAGAATTAATACAATTGGTTGCTGGACTTTAAGTCAAGCCAGGCCTCGACTAGTCAAGCACCACCTTCGACCGGTCAAGCCTGAGGAGAAAATCCTCATCAAATCTCTCCCTTTTCGACTCAGGAGAAATTAGTCATCCTCAAGCTAGCCAGATTTCTATAAACCTCAAACTTTCCCTTAAGAAATGCCTTGGTCATCGTGTTTGACCATTATCGTCCTTGTGGACCTTCTCAAGCTGTAACACTTTCTGTTCAAAAGTATCCGTGATCTAGTGATACTGAATCTCTACGTGCTTCGATTTAGAGTGCTGACTTGGATTCTTACTCAAGTGTATAGCACTTTAATTATCGCAATAAACCACATGCTGCTCCTGCTTCAGGCTAAGTTCCTGTAGGAACCTTTTCATCCAAAGCATCTCTTTACATGCCTCTGTGACCACAATATACACGGCCTTTGTCGTCGACAATGCTACGACCTTCTGTAGCTTGTTCTGCCAAGAGACCGCTTGTCACGCCCCATACTCGGAAACCAGGCTCACAAAATTTCGGATTGCCGAATTCGGTGCCGACAGCCTCCGTAGTACCCCATTATCGGCTCCCAGCGTCCATACGCCAGGTTCCAATTCTAGGATCTTACAAGGAGGATTTTCCAACATATATTTATCTCATAAGAAGCATAACCACAAGTTTACCCAAATCACAAAGGTAACATCATCATTACATATCCACTAATATAAACATTTGAATACAATGCTAAAAGGAAAATACATATGTCAAAATCAAAGCTCCAGAAGTCCATTGCATGCTCCAAGCTTAACGCTACTGCAACCTAACGCCACCTGCATGCATTTATCGTGCATAAGCTTATAGAAAGCTTCGTGGGTGGTGAAAGTGTGTGCACAAGGTAAGTGTCATGTAAGCAATATCAGAGTAATTAGAGTAAGCGAAAATACTGACAAGCCCATAAATCATACAATATCAAAATAATGTGAAAACATGCTAATAAGGCCATAAATACCATTAGCCTTATCCAGGCTGTGCGATGCAAAAATATAATAAACCAATATCATATACTGAGGAAGCAATGTAAATCCGCTATGTAATATGGAGATAGTAAGCCAAATACTATATGCTAAGGATGCAATGCAATATGTGATGCGAATGAAATGACCAAGTTGGAGTGTAAAGTCGGGATGATAATACGTAGTATCGCAGGCTATGAGATCCACCACAAAGGACTTCTATCTAAACCAGTCACATACCTAAATTTGGATACTCAAACTCAATGTGATAAACTCCTGATCTCAGGTTAGTTGCGCGACCCAACCGAAATCTTAGTCATTGCAAAGGTACACGTAACAAATAGTTGCGCACCACCAGCCCGAGTGGATAGTGAATAAATGAATGAATGAATGAATGAATGATTATGCAAATCCTGCTCAATAAGTCCACATATCAGTACAGTTCATATCTGGGATCTTCACCGAGGTCTAATACACTCAACATGCAAATCGTCGCCCACTGACGTGCGACCATGCAAATGGAAAAGACCTCATTATCCGCTTGGCCAGTAATCAGCCAACATATACCCAGCACATCGATGGCGGACCCATTCACGAGCTAGTCAAGCTTAGCCTAGCTATGCTCCCTTCTCTCGGGCGGGTAAGGCCAGACCCCCTCCCAATCGACCACGACACAGTGGGAGACGCTGCCTCCTGGTATTCGGCACTCAGGCGCTCATGTATCCACTCGGTCTCGATGTTGGGGCGTCTCCTGGCCTCAGAGGTTTAGGAATTTTCACTCAGGGCCATCTATGATAGCCTGATGCTAATAAGAGATTTTCAGTGTCTCATTTGGCCATCCACGATATGCCTGAGGAGGCTACAGCCCTGATGTCGCTAGGGCGTATAGTAATCTCAACACATAATGCAATATGCATGAGTCATGCAATCCAGTCATGCATCCATCCTGCGCATGCTGTGAACTCATGTGAGATAATCTGCGCCCATCAGGGAGTCTCATAACAACCTGCCCAATGACATATCCAATGGTCAACCACATCCCATAATAAACATGCAAATGATGCGTATGGGCATGTATCATGATGTTATGCTCTCACATACTCATAATCGGTATTGACAATCTACACCGATAATCGGCATCAATAATCAGCCTTAATAATTGGCTTAAACAATCGGCTTGATAACCAGCCTCGATAATCAGAATCGGCCTCGATAATCGGAATAGGCCTCGACAATCGGAATCGGATTCGGCCTCGACAATTGGCCTCGACAATCGAAATAGGCATTAACAATCGGCTTCGATAATCGAAATCGGCCTCGACAATCTAAATCGACAATCGGAATCGGCGTCAACAATCGACCTCGACAATCTAAATCGACAATCGAAATCGGCGTCAACAATCGGCCTCGATAATCAACCTCGATGCAAGGCGGGGTCCATAGATGGACGATCGATGATGGATCAATTAAAATCAATGGGGCCGGAGCATTTGGGTTAACCCACTAGAGAATGATGAGAATGGGCCTAACAAGGCTTAAGGGAAGGTCACAATGTGGACGTCCAACCATCATTGCCCATCAATGTGGACCTTTAACCAATATTGCTCCCAAGGGGTGGCCCACATAGGGTCAAACATATATTGGGCCCATGGCCTCACACAAGGGCCTACATCGCGATGGGTCACATCCATGGGCCTCTCATACATCAGGTGGGCCGCATCATATAGGCCACATATACATCACAATGGGCCTTTAATGCGGGCCTAATATACATCAAAAGGGCTCCATCCCATGGGCCTCAAATATATCACAATGGGCCTCTACCCATGGGCTCCAAATACATCACAATGGGCCTTAACCCATGGGCTCCAAATACATCACAATGGGCCTTAACCCATGGCCCCAAATACATCACATCGAGCTTCTCCACATGGGCCCCAAATACATCACATCGGGCCCTTCCAAATGGACCCCAAATACATCAAATGGGCTGTATCAAATGGGCCATACCAACTACATCATTCATCCATCTATAGAGATCATTTTAGAGCATTATCCAAACAAATAAATCATATCAAAAGATCATCTAGACCATACCACAAATAACAGTGTGATAATGATTTCCACTATTAAAATTTAGAGGGCCCACCATACCATTTATTTTCCATCCAATCAATTCATAAGGTCACATGAACCTGAACTAGGAGGAAAAACACATTTCATGTTGATCCTGTGATCCCAAAATGGGTTTCAATGGTAGCCTATCAATCCCTACCGATTTTTGTAGTGTGGTCCACCTGATATACAGTGTGTATACACAACATATTCATCAAAGTTGGACCCCTCCATCCAGCCATATGGACGGTATGGATTTAAAACATATACATCATGGTTGGAACCACAGAACTTACTGATGTCAATACATCAGCCACCTGATGGTGGGACCCACTGAGATGCTGACGTAAATGTACCAGCTATAAAGCTAGTGTGGGGCCCACGTGATGGACAGCTGGGATGGAAAATAGCTGGACGGCTTGGAATGAAATTCAAATGCATCATGGTGGCGTCCTCATCCAAAATGGACGGACGGCATGGATGATCAAATACATCATGGCGGCCCACTGCACAGACGGTGCAGATATTGTGGTGGGCCACAGAGCTTGTGACGTCAACACCTGTTACCTAGCTGGTGGGACGTACACAGCCAATCCACTTCAACGTGGATGGTTACCACGTGGGGCCCACAATAAAGTGGATATAATCTATATATATTTTATATATTTTTATTTTTTTTACTGTCCAGCGTCCAGTCCAGGCATACTGAACGGACGAACTGGATGAAACAAATATGTCAGGTGGGTCCACACGCAGGGCCCACCATAATATTTTTTTAATTATTATATTATTATTGTTATATTTAATTTATTTATTTTTTGGTGTTGCTGTTGCGTAATCCAGCGTCCAGTGGATTGGACGGTGTGGACTGCCACACATGCAGCGGGCCCCACCGTCCACTATCCCATGGATGGTGTGGACATAATGCACATGCATCGTGATGGAATTTCCACCGTCCACGGTACTGATGTAGTTCATTCATCAAGGTGGGCTGCAATAGGAAAATAGAGAGAGAGAGAGAGAGAGAGAGAGAGAGAGAGAGAGAGAGAGAGAGAGAGAGATGAACACGATGAGATGGAGGGCCCCCGCCATTATGGGCCCCTCATAGATTACAACACATGCATCAAAATGGGTCCCACTACAAGTGGGCCCTCAAATAAAAAAATCAACGGTTGATCACCCACCTATTGCACTCCTCGATCTCTTGGACTCCTATGCTCCTTATCTTCAATTTTGATGGTGGTAGATGATGAACGAATGGTTGAGATGGGAGATGAGAGAGTGGAAAAAATGGGCCACACTTGGATTTGGGAGAGAGCTTGGACGCTTGGAATTTTTTGTCGCTTGGGAGTGAAGAGAGAGAATGAGAGAGAGGGAAGTGATGGGATGAAAAGAGATGGAGTGATGGGTGATGAGTGGAGTGATGGAGTTGTAAGAAAGGGATGAGTGGAGAGAGAGAGAGAGAGAGAGAGAGAGAGAGAGTTGACGTTGGGAATGGGAAATGGATGGTTGCTTGTACTTGGGTATGGAGTGTACTTGATTGATTGATTGATTGATGGGACATATTGTAGAGATTCTCTCAGAATTCGTAATGCGCGGCGCTTCTTCGGAATGAACGCGGGCCCACATCTCCTGGCCTAGGTATCGGAGCGGTACGCGAGTCGTAGCGTTGGGGTACAAGTTTTGGGTCGAGCCGACTCCGATATGTAGGACTCGGCTTAGGATTGCGCGCAAATATCGGATACAGGTCGAGGGTTATCGGAATTCGACCGGAAGGACCGCGGAAGCCTACGGAACAGTACAAGATAGGATAAGGGTCTTACACAGCTCCCCCTACAAATGTAAACATGAACTCCGATTAGACTTCCTGGAGTCTATGTCACCTGCCATATATGCATTTGTGTAGCCCTCTAACATAATTGTTTCGTCACCATAGCATAGGCTCAACTTGGATGAGCCTCTTAGATACCGCAGTATCCATTTCACTGCTGCCCAATGTTCTTTGCTAGGATTAACAAGATACTGGCTGATAACACCAACCACATATGTTATGTCTAAGTGCTACACACCATAGCATACATCAAACTTTCTACTACTGATGCGTAAGGTATTTTCTGCATCTCATCCACCTCTGCCTTCGTCTTGGGACACTGCCTGTCACTCAATCTGAAGTGACCATCAAGTAGAGTACTAAAGGGCTTCGCTGCATTCATATTGAACCACTCTAGGACTTTCTCAATATACCGCTCTTGTGACAACCAAAGTTTTCTACTGCTTATGTCACGAGTTATCTCCATTCCTAGGATCTGTTTAGCCGGGCCCAAGTCTTTCATAGCAAACGACTTGCCCAACTCCTGTTTCAGCCTGTCAATCTTCTTAATGTCTTTACCCATAATGAGCATGTCATCAACGTATAATAGTAGAACTAAGAATCACCATCTACGAACTTGCGCGTGAACACACAGTGGTCCGACTCCATTCTGTCATATCCATGCTTTAACATGAACGAATTGCACTTCCTGTACCATTGCCTTGGAGCTTGTTTCAGCCCATACAAGTTCTTTCTTAACCTACACACCATATGCTCTTTGTCCTTTACTTCGAACCCCTCTGGTTGGTGCATGTAGATCTCTTCATCAAGGTCACCATGGAGAAAGGTAATTTTAACATCTAACTGCTCTATCTCTAAATCCATGCTAGCCGTCAACCCAAGCAATACCAGTATGGATGTCATCTTCACCACTGGTGAGAATATCTCCTCGAAGTCTATATCTTTCCTCTAACTAAACCCTTTTACTACAAGTCTGGCCTTGACTCTCGTTTGTGAATCCTTCTGCTCAATCTTCTTTCTGAACACCCACTTGTTGCTCAGAGCTTTCTTGCCCTTAGGTAATTTCACCATATCATAGGTGTGGTTCTTATGCAAGGATTCCATCTCCTCTTTCATAGCTTTCAACCACTCCCCCTTATGCTCGTCAGCTAGGGCCTCATAATAATCTTCTGGCTCTCCCCCATCAGTGAGCATAATATACTCATGCGCCGAGTACCTCTTGAACGACTGTTTGTCCCTAGATGACTTCCTCACCTATGGCTCAACAGGTGGATCAGGTGGGGGCTGCTCCCTCGGTCCATCTTCTGTAGGAACTCCCTCGTCCTCTGCACCTTGTTGTACTCCCCCGTCATCAGGCATCACGAGAGGAATAACCAGATCCATATCCTCTAACTCTCCTGAACTAGGCTGCGTCTTTTCTGGCTTACAAATGTCTTCAATACATTTGTCTTTAAAGAAAACCACATCTCTGCTCCTGACGAGCTTCTTCTCAGTCGAATCCCACAATTTGTAGCCGAACTTTTCATCACCGTACCCGAAGAGCACACATTACCTGATCTTCATATCGAGCTTGGACCTCTCGTCCTTTGGCACGTGAACAGACACCCTTCATCCAAACACCCTGAGATGACTATACGATGGATCTTATCCAGTCCACACCTTCTCAGGTACTTCTCCATTCAACGGGGCTGATGGAGACTTATTTATCAAATACACTGTCGTGTGCATTGCTTCTCCCCAGAACGTCTTGGGCAACTTTGCATGGGATAACATGCATCTGATTCTCTCTACAATGGTGTGATTCATTTGCTCAGCCACACCATTATGCTGGGGGGTCTTGGGAACCGTCTGTTCATGCCGTATACCCAGGGACTTATAATACTCATGGAAGTCACCAATGTATTCACCACCATTGTCAGTGAGGATGCACTTCAATGATCTACCTGTCTCTCTCTTGACCATAGCATGAAACAATTTAAACACACTAAAGACCTCGTCCTTGGATTTCAAAGCATAAACCCAAACCCTCCTAGATGCATCACTTATAAAAGTGACAAAATACAATGCCCCACCCAAGGTTTTTGTCCTCAAAGGACCACAAACATCAGAATAAACCAAATCTAATGCATGCACTTTATTAATATGAAAAGTAGATTTAACAAATGAAACTCTATGTTGTTTTCCTCATAAACAATCAATACAGGTTTTGAGAGGTATACTTGTCACATCTTGAAGGAGCCGCTTCAATGCTAGTAGTTGAAGCCCTTTTTCACTCATGCGGCCTAAACGCCTATGCCACATGTCAATAGTTGAATCTTCCACTGCTTGTAACCCACCCTTGCACACACTGACACTTGCCTTGTAAAGGATGCAACACTACTTTCCTCTAACCGCGATCAATGAACCCTTGATGAGCTTCCAGCGCCCACCAACAAATTGGCTTTTATAGTCATCATCATCCAACTTTCCCGTCGACATTAAGTTGAGGCAAAGGTCTGAAATGTGTCTCACATCCTTGAGAACTAATGTGTAGCTCACATCGGTCTTCACACAAATATCACTGACCCTTACAATCTTCGATACGACAGAATTTTCCATCTTCACGGTCCCAAAGTCACATAACCTGTAACTTGTGAAGAAATCTCTACATGAAGTCGCATAAAACGAGGCTCCTGAGTCTATCACCCAGTCGATTTCCTGGCTCATAGTCGTGAGATAAACATCATGATTTGCTGAAAGAATAACTACAATGTCGTCATCTGAAGCGACCGCAATGGAATCTAATTATCTTCATTCTCCTTTCCTTTTCCTTTCTTGTCATTCTTCTTCTTATGACATTCATGCTTGTAGTGGCCCTTCTTGCCACAATTCCAGCATTCAACATCCTTCCTGACACTTGACTTGCCTCTTGATTTATCTCGGGCCTTCCCGCCCTTTCTGTTCTTTTCTCTCCCTCGATCTTGTATCACAAGGGCGTCTTGTAGAGTAGACCCCTGAGACTTCCTCCTTGTCTCCTCATTGAAGAGACAACTGGTTATTTATTCCATGGACACCTTTCCATCTAGCGCGGAGTTACTCAAAGATACCACTAATGTCTCCCAACTATCAAGCAATGAGCTAAGCAATAGTAAAGCCTGTAATTTATCGTCCAGGACCATCTTCATAGCGAAGAGCTGATTTAATATATTGCTGACTTCATTCATGTGCTCAGCTATAGAACCACCATATTTGAACTTGAGATTCACAAGTCGTCTTATTAGAAAATTTTTATTGTCGATTGTCTTCCTCTCATATAGCCCTTACAGTTTCAGCCATATGCTAGTGGCTAAGATCTCCATAGACACATGGTGGAATACAGAATCGTCTAACCATTGTCTAATAAATCCCACCACTTTCCGGTCCATTTCTTCTAATCATCATCTGACATATCCTTTGACTTTGCTAATATGCCTTGAATTGAAGAATACAAGTCCTTGCAATAAAGCAAGTCCTCCATCTTAGCCTTCCATATGGTTCAGTTAGAACTATTGAGACTGATCATCCCTGATGAGTCACCTTCTATAATTTAGAACCCGTCCCACTTCGTTCAACCAACCTGAACGCTTTAATACAACTTTGTTGGGAGCCGTTACACAAAACCTTATGATCTATCCTCCCAAAAAACACCAGAATTATGGGATAATAAAGCAATGAAATAAATCCAAGCACAAACCACATGACACAAGAGATTTTTACATGGAAAATCATCAAAGAGGTAAAAACCACGAGACCTTGTCCAGAACAACAATTCACTATGAAGTAGAACGTTACAACCGATCACAAGCACACACCGCTTGGATCAAACCTTCTTCACTCACGCAGGAGTGGATGAACAATAAGAGAATAATGAAAAATGGAGAGATCTCACCGATCACGAGGATGTAAAACTGCTGAGACATCGAATGCGAAGTAAATCACCTCTACGAACATAACCTCCCTTCCGCAAGCTTCCTCTCTCTCTCTCTCTCTCTCTTTCTCTCTCTCACCCTTTGATAGCCCTAAACCCTTTGGGAAACCCTTATAAAGCTTTAGGAAACTCTCTTGCATTGCCCTAGAATAACCCTAGGACCCCTATTTATAGTTTAGGCAACTCCCTTTTGTACCTCTTGCGAAACCGCCTCAAATTTATGTAGTCTGTATCAAATCTGGGCTAGAATTTGCGTAACCTCGACTAGTCGAGTAGCCCTCGACCGGTCGAGCAGACTCCTCGACTAGTTGAGCAACGCGGAAGAATTAAAACAATTGGTCGCTGGACTTTGAGTCGAGTACCACCCTCGACCAGTCGAGCGAGGCACTCGACTGGTCGAGCCTGAGGAGAAAATCCCCATCAGCAGTAGTGAGGCAATTAAAATGTTGGAGATGGAAAATAGGGTTATTGTCGCTTTGGCAATACATGGGTGGGTAATAAAAGGATCAAGGGCGATGGATGCGTCAGAGTAGATGCGGATGCTAACGGGATGGGTTTCCAGAATGGTGATGTTGCCATGACTGAAGATGAAAAGGATGAAGCAAAAAGTGGAAATTGGAATTGATTTCCTCAACAACACTGGTAGTGCAGTAAAGGTGGGTCTTGGTATAAAAAAGAAGAAGATAGCGCACAAAAAGAACTATGTATAGCTCTCGTCGAGATAGAGGATCTGTCTATTGAAACACTAGATCAATGGCTTAAAATGAATCTTCATTATATAATACCATGACAAAGGCCAACATAAGACCTTAATTTAAAAGAATATTTTCTTAATTTTCAATATAGAAATCTTTACAATATGAAAATTTTATAAAGAGGAGAGAGAATCAATTTCCCTAGTCAAATCTTTAATATAGGTGACAAAAGGAATGCATAGTACAAGAATAGAGCAAGTGGATCCTTTGGATTGAATATTTCTTCCTAATATGTTTCTTTTTCTAGTTACAATAGCAAATGACTGAAAATGGACAATTATCATTTACTCTTGTAATTTTGTGGTGACTTCACTTACATTTGATTGTTGTCCTTTTTTTTTTTTCACTAACAAATCATAATAAAATGATAGTTTTATAATGTGAATATGATTATAATTTACTTTACCTACTTTCTTAATAAGTGTATTTAACTCTCATATTTACGAGCCATAATTTTAGTTTATACAAACACCTCTAAATAATAATAATGGCTCATTTACTTTGAATTTTATAAGAATTTTTTTTTAAAAAAAAAAAAACCAAACACACTGTTGGCGCATGTTATTAGATGGGATTAGGTGGGATAGAATTGCATTTGGTCTCGTACAAATTCCATCTGCCATTTGGGGAGGATGAGAAAGGTTGGGTTTAGGTGGGATGGAATTACATTTGGTCCTATGTAATTGCATTTGGTCCCAAGTGGGATTTTTGTGGATTTTGAAATCCACTACACACGTGGGCCCCACATTGATGCATGTATTTATCCGAAATCGGATTGCGTACTAAGTATGCTCTTATTGTACTGAGTAAACTCAGTTGGGCCCACCTTGAATGTATGTGGTCTATCCACGCCGGCCATTTATTTTTTTCATCTAATTTAGGGGGTTGTGTGAACGCTAGGAAATCAGCGCCCACGCTGATTTGGTTTTGTGATGGGGGTGATTGGGCTGATTTGGATTAATGATGCGATAAACTTGGAGTCACCACTAGCCACTTAACTTAAAATCCTGCAGTCGGCTAGAATCTGCAGAATGCGCAAAGCTAGAGAATTCGAGGATCCTCTTGCTTTAAATTTGACTCCTGATTTGCATTCTGAGATTCTGAGTAAGGGACCTTAGTTATAGAGAGGGAAGGTATTAGGAACCCTCTCTGCCCGTACGAATGTACGGTCTCTACTTTGTGTGGTAAAATAGTCTTAAGGGACAGGATGATAAGATTGAAATGGGACTAGGTAGACTTGGATTTTTAATGTGGCAAGGTCCGGGATTCCGATAAGCCGCAGAGCATACATCCAAAGAATGTCTAGAGGAGTTTTTGAACAGGTATGATGATGCTAAAATATCATTAAAAAGAAGACTAGGCTACCATGAGTTTATGATGTAATAGAATTGGTGTTCCGACAAGTTACAGAGCTATGCAATGACAACTTAGAGAAGCAGGGGGGTTAAGAATGGAAGTAATTATGCGATTGATGAAGTATAAATACTAATGATGATTGCATGATCTTTGTCTTGTGCTTGAAATGACTTGGATGTTTGGGTACACCATGGTTGGGAATGATTGACCCAAGTAGGATTGTAAGGCTAAAAGATGGCTGGAGGAGGCTAGAGGGGGGCTAAAAAGATGTGAGCTTGAGAACTCAAGCACTCCCTCTCACTCTCACTCTCCTTTTGGTTGGTAATTGTTGGTTGTTGGTTGATGAGATGTGGAGAAGTGAATGGTATTTAGCCTCTTGAGATGGTTTTCTGGTAATTCTATGAATTATGAAGGGTAAATGCTGATGTGGCAGCATATGATTAACGAAGGGAATGGAGATGCCACGTGGCACTTTTTTATAAGTTCATGAGCTTGGTAGAAGGGTAAATAGGATGAGTTTCGGGGTCAAATTAGTGGAAGAGTTGACTTTGGGAAGAAGTAACAGCTGTAGCTTAGAGGGGCACATCTGTTGAGGTGGGGCGGTAATCAGATTACTGCATCTGACCGCGCACATTTTTCGAGAGGGGGTGGTAATCGGATAACCGCCCGGGTATAGTTTCTCCTGCAGTTTGGCTAGTGGGCCAATTTCGGGCCCAGAGGGTTGCCCAAAGCCCCTTTTTGGATATTTGGCTCAAAATGGCTCGATTATGACTCGAAAATGGCTTGAAAAATAGATCGATTTTAGACATGCTTTGGCTTGGGTGATAGCTTGAGTTAAGTTAGGGTTTATGGTAACGATATGGCTCGGATTCAGTTAGGGTTTGCAAAAATGGCCGCAGTTTGTCGGGTTCAGGTTTAATTCCTAAGAATCATCCGTATTTTATCAAGTTGCTAGCCTGAGTGGGGTGTTTATAAGTTGGGCCCAAAATTGAAGAATATCCAAAGATCAAGTGGATCATACCACATAAAACAATGGAGATAATGATTTTCACCATTGAAACCTTGCTAAGCCCCACAATGATGTTTATTTGTCATCCAACTTGTTCATGAGATCATACAGACATGGATGATCAGAAAACACAAATAGAAGCTTGATCCAAAGCTTCTGTGGCCCTTAAGAAATTTTTAACGATAGAAGTTCAAGTCAATTGTTTCCTATGGTGTGGTCTATTTGAATATTGTACATGCTTCATTTTTGGGCTCATGCTCTAAAATTATCTTGGAAAATGGATGGATGGAGCGGATAAAATACATAAATCATGGTGGACCTCACAGAGTTTACTCAGTATGATAAGCATAGTGAAGTTACTCACTACGCAATCCGCTTCCCATTTATCCATGACGTCCATCCATATGCACCGTTTACACGTGACATTCTAGTTATATATGTGTACAAGTGAATGACATTTGTTGTGAATTTGATCCGTTGATTATAATTCTATGGTCCACTAAACAGAATTTTATTTAATCCAGTGTTTCCCCTTATCATAAATTTTTTCCCAAAATACAATGGTATTTCCATACATGCAATCATTGCGCAATAACATTGTTAATTCCATGTAATACAATTTAATACCATTTTATTCCATGTACCAAACATGCACCAGCCTGAAAATGGGATATATCCAAACCTTAAGTAAAATAATGATGTTCACAATTAACCCATTATTTTCTGTATGTGGTATACTTGAGATTTGAATTTGGCTAATTTTGGATCCCATACCTTAAAAAAAAAAACTAAAAACTAAAAACAAAAAACAGAATTTGGTTAATTTTGGATCCCATACCTTAGAAAAAAAAAAAAACCGAAAACAAAAAACGACGGGGATTACAGAGTTTTAGCCTGAAAAGCGATTGAATTTTACCAGTTTTCGAGATGGAAGGTAGAGCAAAAACTATGATTATGCTTTAAAAATAATAATAATTAATTACTAGGGACGAGAGAAGCTGATAATTGATGAGACCAGACAAAAATATTACCTTTCTACAGTGAAAGCGAGTTGACTCCGGAAAGCTGCCGCCTGAATCAACCTTGGATATCTGCTCAATCTCGTGGTTGTTCACGGACGCGGATTGCGTCCTAGCTGGGAGCGGGCAGCAGATTTGAGTGGCCAAGGTGATGTATGGGTCTTATCCACACCGTCCATTAATTGTTTCGTATCCTTTTAGGTTATAAACCCAAAGATTAGGAAGATTCAAGGCTCAACCGGACCACACCACAGGAAGCAGCGGTGATAATGATTCTCACCGTTGAAACCCCTCCGTGATGTTTATTTTCCATCTAACATATTCATAAAGTTACGTAGACCTGGACGAAGAGAAAACAATAAATATCAGCTCCATCCAAAACTTCCGTGACCCCTAAGAAGTTTTCAACGGTGAGAGTTTAATCAGTCCACTTGAGCCTTTGATCTGCCTCATTTTTGGAATTATACCCTAAAATGATACAAAAAATGGATGGACGGTGGGGATAAGACCCATACATCACATTCATCACTGTGGCCACTCAAAGCTGCTGCCCGTTCCCAGCTGAAGACGGGCGGGGGTGGGACGCAATCCGAGTCCGGTTTTCACCTAACCCGCTGAGATCAGGTACTATGCAAGAGTATGACCATCCGTATGCATGGCACATTCAAAGAATATATCGCATCCATGTCCCTCGTTTCAAAACTGTCCAAATCCTTCGTCGCACAACATCTTGGAGCTTCCTCCCCAAATGTCAGATTGATCGGACAATCTGAATCACAGATCAGTGGACATTTGTTTGTTGAATATCAACCGTTAAATCATATACAATTTTGACGGTCCATCTTTTCTCATTGAACTGGATAAGATTCATGCTCCCCACGTGTACAGTGAGAATGGACGAGTGGGGTCCATGGATCAGTGGTCCAGGCTGCTACCATGGTGGGCCCCAACGTGGATAGAAATCATCCAGATTGGAAGCTCATAGCCAAATATGGACCGTTCATATATTACTTTCTTCTTTACAGTCTATTGCAGGCGTATCAGACAATCAGTCTAGATCGTCAACAAATGGGCCCCACCTGTCCAAACACCCAAATAAAATAAATCTCAGGCTCGAGTATGCTGTAAATATCCACGGCTCAGGATCATACATATTACTATCCTCCCACCCTACTTCTCAACTATAAATAGAGACACGAGAAAGGGACCAGACCAGAAAAAGCAACAAACGTGTGCAATGGATCCAGCACGTGTGAAGCTTCTAGGGATGTGGGCGAGTTCTTACACTCACCGAGTCCAACTCGCTCTCAAGCTCAAGGGTGTGGATTTTGAGTACGTAGAAGAAGATCTGACCAACAAAAGCCCATTGCTCTTGCTCTGTAACCCGGTCCACAAAAAGGTTCCGGTTCTCTTGCATGGCAACGAACCGGTTGTCGAGTCGACCGTTATCCTCGAATACATCGATGAGACGTGGAAGGAGAACCCCATCATGCCCGATGGCCCATACGAAAGAGCGGTCGTGCGCTTCTGGTCCCGTTTCGCTGATGAAAAGGTAAACTAAATAACGGCTAGGATTTTTTGCAAGCATGTCCCGTCCTTTTTTGTTTCCTGGTTCGACTATTGTGAGTGTGGGGCCCACTATGATGTTTTACGTATATCTACACCGTCCATAACGTGTATCCCTTGAAGTCTATCTCGTATGCAAAAAATCAGACTGACCCAAAACACAGATTGGCCACACTGTAGGAACAGTTGGGATGCAGTGTGCACCGTATGACCTTTCAAATCGTGTGTGGGGTCCACTGTATTTTTTTAGATGGGATCTAGTCCATTCATAAAATGTGACCTAGCAGGATGAATGGACACTCCAAGAATCAGGCTATTATAAGTGGGCCACACTTGATTTTAGATGTTTTAGGTGTGATGTTAATATTGTGGCCCACATGAGTTCAGATTAGCCTGATTGTTTGGCTACAAGAAGAACATGAGGAGTGAGACATTATGGACGGTGTGGATTTCATGCACTCATAACTGCCTCACACACATACTTGTAAAATATGCTTTTTCTACAAGCTTGCCGAGGAACCTTGCCTTGTAATGATGATGGTATTTTCGTAATATTTGACAAATCTCAGTGGTCCACCTTTGATAGAGATGAAAATGGGCCATTAAAAATCGAGCCCAAGCTCATCCTGTCCATCTATTATCAAAGGAAGCCCTTACACTAGCCTACATTATGTCAAGGGCTCAATCGATCGGAGCATCTCCAGAAATTAGTACTGATCTAATGATCTTAGCCGTCTGATATTGGCCATCGAATTTGGACCACTCAGTATTTTCTTGTTTAACTATCCATTTGATCCCAGCACTTGGATGATCTGATCATCAGTATGTTTTCTGGGATATGCTCTATCCATAATGTGGGCCCATAAATTGGACCATTGTATAGACCCTACACGTATGCCACGTGGAACCTGATGGGTCACGGAAATCTTAACACCCACATTAGAATCGTCTTCTGAGAATTCATGTTTTGAAATAATTGCTAGATTCCTGCCAACCTTCATTAAATGGTGGGAGACACCTGCATGCCTCATAGTCCTAAAACTCAGTGAGTCAACTCGTCTTAATCAGATTTTGAGTTGAGTCGACTCGGGCTTGGACCCGCTTACTGTGGTCCATGGGCTGGGCTGGGGCCTTGCATGGATGGCCTTACCTGGCTCGGCCTAACTTGGCTGAACCGAATTCATACGTGTATATCTCACATCCTATAAATATGTTATTGTGATCTTCAATTAGGCAATCCATCCATCTTGAAGGTAGACCCTTAGTTTCTTTCCTCTAAAATGTGTATTTTCTCTGCGTACGTGTGGCCCACTTGATCAATGGATGGATTAAGAACATTCAAGTAGCAAATAAGGATTTTATCAACTTTCAAGCCAGGCTGAATTGGACTGGCCCCAATCAAACTTTTGGACTTGGGCTTGGGCTTGGACATAGGTTGCTTAAGGGTGCATAAGTAACTAGTAGAACCGGTAAACCGGACTGAAACCAACCAGACCGCACAGTTTGGTCCGGTTTTGAAGTGCACTAGTTCCAGTTTCAAAAATCAAAGAACCGGTTAGTTTAGTTTGGTTCTCAGTTTGGGGTTCTGTAAAATTGAGTCGGACCGTGACCCAAACCCTAGAACCAAACCCTAGAACCCAACCCTCGAACTGAACCTATAACTAGACCCCTTGGTCAATAAATATTTAATTTTTAGCCTAGAACCATGGAACCAAAGCGGTTTTTTACGGTCTAGTTCCAATTCAGTTTTAGGGGGCAAGCTATCCAGTTTCACCCCAGAACCGGACTTAAACCGAACTGTGTGCACCCCTAACTCTGCTAGGCCTATGTTGGACTCGGGCAGGGCCAGTCTGGCCTAGCCCAAGGTGGTCCATTGTTGACCCTATGCATATTGCTCTCTCCCCTCATTGTCCACTACTTTACACAATTCCAATGAATGGTGCAGTTAGGCCCGGCGGTGGGGGACGTATTTCGACTGACCGGCGAAGAGCAAAAGGCGGCTGTCGATCAGGCTTTCAACAACCTAAAGTTGCTCGAAGATGAGCTTCGAGACGGGTTCTTCAAAGAGAGGAGATTCTTCGGGGGCGACGGTATTGGTCTCCTAGATATTGTCATAGGGTGCGGCTCGTATTGGTTATGGGTCTTTGAAGAGGTTGCCGGGGTGAAGCTTGTCGATCCGAGCACATTTCCTCGGTTCCATTCATGGCTACAAGATTTTGAAGATCAAAAGGAAGTGAAGGAGATTACACCAGGCGGAAATCGGTTGCTAGAGTATGCTAAAGGGCTTAGACAGATGATAGTGAATCACAAGAGTGATTAAGATGGTTAAGTAGTCTTTGATTAAGCTCTAATTTAAGTAGAGGTGTGCATGGAGTGGTACTAATGTGCGCACTTGTGTGATTATGCCATGATGTGGTGGTTAATGTTTATGTTTTGTCTTTCTTTTTTTGGTTTAAGGGCGTCTAATCTTCTATTTGAGAGAGAGAGAGAGAGAGAGAGAGAGAGAGAGAGAGAGAGAGGTGGTATATTAATGTGGTCCCCACATTATGATGGGAGACTAATATTGAAAGCTTTTGGTCACACAAGAAATAGCATTTGTGGGCCCACATTTCAAATATGGAAGCGGATTGCGTTGTGTGCCACACACCACCCACCTCGACGGTGTGTTGGTGTCATCAAGTTATGTGGGCCTCACCATGATGTGAGTGTTATATCCACACCTCCATTAATTTTGTGAGATAATTTTATGGTATGGAACGTAAAATGAGGGAGATGCAAAGCTCAACTGGACCACACCACAGAAATCAGTGGGGATTGAATGCTTGCCACTGAAAATTCTTGGGGGCCACCAAAAGTTTTCAACCAGGCTGACATTTGTGTTTTCCCTTCATTCAAGTCCGTGTGACCTTATCAACAGGTTGGCTGGTAAATAAAAATCATGGTTCCATCGCTGTCCTCACTGCTTTCTTTCTGTGGTGTGGTCCACCTGAGCTATGGATCTCCCTCATTTTTTTTGGCTCCAGAATAAAAATGATATTGCAAAATGGATTAGTGGTGGATATAACACGCACATATCATGGTGGGACCCAAAGAACTTGGTGACATGTGTGGATCCGCTTCTGCCACATATATCCATATTCAATGTGGTCCCCTGGACCTTATAGAAGGGTTGCATTGAAAGCTTACATTCGGCAATGCAAATATCTCTATCTTCATAGAATAGCTAGGATCATAGGAATGGAGAGATATCGATTATGATCCATCCAATCCTTCCCTTGTGTGGTAAATGTTAGAAAAGAAAAGGATGAAACAGGTGCATGGGACCTGAATCACGGATTAAGGACAGTTTTCAAACCAACTACTGGAAAAGATTCCACTAAGTCAGCCTAAAAGAGAGATGTAGTACTGTTGTATAACCTAATGCACCTTTTGAAACACGACTAAAAAAAAATAGTAAATTTGTGAAAGAAATAGAGAGTATTGAAGGCTGGTAGTTGTATTTATATAAATTAAGACTATCAGGAGTTTCAACACCTGGTCAAGGGTACGAGTACCCATAGGTAGTGAAAATCCACTAGCGTGAGTGTGTGCACGTTTTAAATTTTAAAAAGAAAAAAAAAAAAAAAAAGAATATCTGCATGGACCCTGGCTAATATAAGACATATTGGTGGTCATCCCTTGCACATGTGAACTCATTTGATACCTCTAGCTACTACATTTTTTATTTTTTATGTATAAAGTCACTGCCCTTACCGTGAGGCCTACCTTAATGCATGTATTTTGTATCCACACTTTTCATCTGTTTTTCAAGAGTATTTTAGGGCATTATCATATAAACGAAGCATATTCAATCATTAGGTGGACCATACCACAGGACCAATGGTGATTGACTATTAATAGATTATAAAAGTTTTGGATAAGTTGATATTTTATCAAACTTATTATCTTAATGCATAAGGATAATAAATTACCTAATAGAAAAGATTTAAAAATCATGACAAACCTCGCTTTTATTTTTCTATTACAATTTCTTGATTATTATATGATAATTTCTTAACTTTTCATATATATATAGAAATAGATAGGCTAGAAATAGCATGAAGTTTATGTGACCTTATTAAGAGATTGGATGGCAAATATACATTATAGAAACATTAAGGTATGCGCTAAGAAGTTTTAAATAACATGAAGTTTACGTGACCTTAATAACAAATTGGATGGCAAATATACATTATAGAATTATTAAGCGCTACGAAGTTCTAAATAACATGAAGTTTACGTGACCTTATTAATAGATTGGATGGCAAATATACATTATAGAATTATTAAGCGCTAAGAAGTTTTAAATAACATGAAGTTTACGTGACCTTATTAACAGATTGGATGGCAAATATACATTATAGAATTATTAAGCTACGCGCTAAGAAGTTTTTAATGGTAAAGTGTTCAATCAGGACTATTTGCTATGGTACGGTCTACTTAATGGTTGGATCTACTTCGTTTTTGGAATAATTTCCTAAGATGTCATGGAAAAGTAGGATGGAACGCATTTCTAGAATAATTTGGTAAGTTGCTATGGGAAAATGGATGGAAGGCGTGGATACAGAATACCACTTCAGGGTAAGGGCTGCACCGTAATGGGTGAGTCGAGGGTGTCACCCAAATCTGAGTAATTATCATTAGAGTACATTTTGTTAGATTTATTATGGTTTAGGTCCCACTGATGTGAGCAAAGTGGTTGGCGGCTCAAGTGGTCCCACCATCTCCAACCACCATGAAAATCAGCTCCATCCATGATTCAGTCAAATAAATTGATTGGAAGGAGGCAACACTTATCCTCGAAACTGTTTCCCTTGGTGTGGCTAGGAAGAATCAAGTATGGGCCTAATTTTTGAGCCCCAAGCATGGATTATGGTGTCGCATCTAATGCTTGTAGTGGATTTTATATGATCATCATGGTGGGCCATGTAAAAATTAAGCATGGACACCTCTTTTTTAATTAATTCTTTTGGTGAGGCCCACCTGAATCACAGATCAAACTATTTTTCTGGCCCTGTGCTTAATGTGGGATTTCACATCTAATGATCAGAGTGGATCTCAAATAGACATCACATGGGCCTCATAAAAAATCAAGTGTGAGCATCCCATTAAAATCCTTTTTTTAGGGATGTTTTACCCTTATTTTTTTTATGGGCCCACCTGATGTGTGATGTGTGTGTAAAATCTACTGTGTAATCTTATATAATTGATCATAGGACAAAAAAACAGGCTAACTTGTGATTCAGGTGAGCTATAGGAAAGGAAATAGTTAGAGAAAAGACATCCACCCTTGACTATTACAGGGCCCACCGTGATGACTATATGAGGGCCCACCATGATAACTGTATGAAATTCATTTCAACCATTACATACCATACCAAAATCTAGACTAGGGCTACAAAAGTCAGGCCCACCTATGATTCAGGTAGGCCACACCAAAGGAAAAGGTTTGGAGGGTGACGTTGTCATGTACACTGTTTCCAACCATGTGGTCCACATAAATCATGAATGCAGCTGAGGATTCGACCCTGGCCTTAACAGGGGTGGTGAACCTAGTAGTCAGGGAGGATTTCACAAAAAAAATCATGGTGGGCTCCCTCATGCACCAACCCCGACCACCAGGCAGTTGAGAAATATAACGAAGCTACTGTGAGAGGAATCGGATTGTGTACTGAGTAACTCAGTACCATAAGGGCTACTGAGTTGAGGTGGCAGCATTCTATTGGCCCTCATATATATGTGGGGCCGGCTTCACTCCTCCAAACAGCAGAGCAAATGGTGTTAGCCCGTTTCTCTCTCCAGTTGCGTAAAGAGATTCTCTCCGCGTCTCTCCCGCCGTGCAGAGAAAAAAAATAAAAAAGAAAAAAAGAAAATCTCTCTAGCCGTGCAAGGAAAAAAAGAAGAAGAAGAAGAAGCAGAGAGAGAGCTTTGTTGGTCTCTCCTGTCGACCTCTTCGTCTCCCTCTCGAGTTCAACCTCCGTCTCTTTCTCAGATCGACATCAACTCGTTTTTCTACATGGTGATGTTGATTTAGGATTAGGAATTTTGCTCCTTTCTCTTCTCTCTTTACATGGTGATGTTGATTCACAATTAGGGATTTTGCTCCCTTCGGTTGACAGTTTGATGAGAGATTAGAGATTAGGGTTTGAAATTGAAAATCCGTAGTAGAGAATTTTTCAAATCCCTAATCCATAACTTGAGATTTTTCAAATTTATAATTCCTAATTAGCATTTTCATATCAGAAATTGAAAATTCGTATTAGGGGATTTTTCAAATCCCTAATCCATAACTCGAGATTTTTCAAATTTCTAATTAGCATTTTTCAAATTTTAGGGATTGAAAATTCGTATTAGGGGATTCCCTATTTGTTTTTTTGTTTTTTTATTTTTATTTATTTATTTTAGAGATAACATTCCTAATCAAATGTACATTTTTTTTTTTTTTTTCAATCCTTAATTAGGATTTTGCATTTGTAAATTTAATTGGGAACTTTTTTTTAATACATTTACAGTTTTCAATTTTTAATCCATGAGCTGTATGCAAGCAAACTGTATAGTTATTCTTGGGTCAAGCATTGTATCCTACCTCTTTTAGTTATGCTTTTACAGGGGATCTTGTGCTTTATTTTGTGATTCTAGTTGTTTTTTGAAATGACCATGTTTGCTACATTCATCGTTAATATTGTCACACCATCTTCCTCTTTCATACCTTCTGCTTTGGTTTATGTAGCAGATTGTAAGAATCCTTAGGCCATCTCTAGTGTCCCAAACATACTTATTGCAGCTGGTTCAATGTCTTTTCATCAATCAGTTCAGATGAACTGGCCTTTTGCGGTTGCTTTTTTTTTTTTCCCCTTTTCTGGCTTAAATGTCGCTATATATAGTTTTGAAGGATGTCAATAGTGTGCTCAGTAGTCTGTTTTCCTCTATTGAAAATCATGCAAGTGGTATGTGTGTAATGTTGATCTCCTAAAAGGTTGTAATTTACTTTTCTTAGGCGAGTAATCTTCCCGCTATCTCAGCAGGCTGATGCTCCCCGTTGTTCTCTTTTTGCCTTCTAATAAAGTAATCGTCATCTTTGTGTGACCCTTCATCCAATGGAATGCACCATGGAGATGTTGCTGTCCAAAATCTTTGAATATCAACTCAATCTTTAATGTTTGGTTAAGGATGGCTCATCTTTGTATAACTTGCCTCATTGCTAACCTCCCTTGGGAAACCCAGCTTTTCCTTCTTTTCAACTTGAACAAACCTTTGGATTCCACATTTACAGTCAGGTAATCAAGTCAGCTGAAAAAAGCACAGGTTGCACATACCTACACACCAACTTTCAGGTCCGTTTTAAATATCTGCATGAGTAACCTTACCTTACTCGCTCGAAGTACATTCATGGTATCAAAGCTGATGAGATTTTGAGCCGCAAGTGAAGTCAGGTTCCTCAACAAAGCTAATCACGAGACCAGGGTTGGAAGCCTCTAGCTCTAGTATTACCTATCGTAGGATAAAACAAGATAATTCATGTAACAACCAACAAGGTCAAAAGATACCTGTAATTCTGAAGAAACAAAGATTTTTGTTACTCTTCGGCTCTATATGAAAGCACATGTGATCTGTATTAACCATGAAGAAATGACATAAATCAATGGAAATTATAAAACAGATAAAAAAAAAAAGAAAAAGAATCCATATTATTGTTAATCATGTAGTAGGAAATCGCTGCTCAGTAGAAGACAAAAGCATAAAGAGCTTTCCTCCAATTCTTGAGGTTTTTTTTTTTTTTTCCCTGATTCGTAATTGCCTCTGAATTACTGAGTTCGGTCTCTCAACTTTATTATAACAACAACAGAATTATTATTCAATTGAGACTTCTAACCTGGAATTCCTAAAAGAAAACGTTGCATGTCTTATCAGAATAGTATTGAGTAATCTCAGGGTTCTCTTGGGTGTCTTGGACTAGCAATTTTAAAGGGGAGTAGTTTCCACAAAAGATTGCATGAAACAGATAGCCTGCTCATTTCTGCTCGTTAAGAAGAAATGAACCAGACCCTCATTTCAGGCTGGTATGAAACCAGAAAACCCACTCAATGCAGAATCCATTTTCTGTTATATCCGAGAAAGTCACCTTCTCAACTGCAGGTGGTGTGAAAAGGTTTCCACTGGAAATGTGGTTTAAGAATACTTCAAATTGTAGCCTTGTTTACGAACTAAAATTGTACTAGAATCAAACCACAGGGTCCAAACTGATCCATAAGAGTTACAAGTCAAAATGTTTTATGCCACAGTCTGAAATCAATCTAATGATTATATTATCAAATAAGCGACACTAATCAACAATATTCTGACTTCTTTGGGATTCACCAAGCTTTTCTGATATTTCATAAAATTTCAACTCCATAATTTCCATAAATCCAAATTGCGGTTTTATTGCCAGTAGTTGATTGGAGTTTGTTGTGTTTTGTGGTTTTATTGGTTTTGATGGTAACAATGCAGTGTTTGGACGATGATGAATAAACAGACTAGGCATTTACATCCACATCCGAAAATTGGGATTTCCAATCATAGGTAGGAGGTCGGTTCTGGCTACTGCTGTTCTTCAGTTCTTGGAGCTTTTGATGAATGGCATGAAATGAGAAAGGCCCACTAGAATTTGTTGAGTGAGTTGGCAGAGATAGCTTGTGCAGGTGAAATATTAAACAGCTCCTTTGTCATTGCAACAATCAAGGGCCTGCGCTTTGTTTTAGAGCAAATTCAGGTTTGCTTTGTTGCTTTTCTAAAGTACTTCTATTAACATGAAGGAGTAGGAGACGAAATGTAGTTTCTTCATTGAAATTAAATTTACACGCACAACTTTTTGTGGCAAGAGCTGAAGCGGGAAATTAGCATAGCACGCATACGGATGATGAAACCGTTCATCAAGGGTCCAGCTTGGGTAACTATCATTTTTATTTATTCTTTATATTCTTTGAATTTGTAGCTATGGTTCACCAAGTGTGGTCTAAGGCAACTCTAAGCATTTGAAGGAGGAGTGCAAGCAATCCAAGGTTGCAGTACATATAGTGTCGCTAGGCATGGTATTAACAGATTTGCTTCTAAGGTAACTTTGGTGGCATTTCCAAATGCCCTAATGCCCGTAGCTTTCCTTCTGAAAATTAATGTATTTTAGATGAGTTCTAAATGATAAAACACAAGTTGAACTTAAGTTAGTGATTCATTCATTCAATTACAATCATTCATTATTAAATGAATGGTTGTAAATGAATGAATAAATGATTATGTAGGTGGTAATTGAATGAACGAATGAATGATTATGCAAGTGGTAATTGAATGAATGAACGATTACAATTTTTTTAAAATGTAGGATATAGCTACGGATATTGACCGTAGCTGATAATTTGATAACTGTAGCTGTATCTGTAGCTACTTTTGGCTATAGAAATCATAGATATTGTCGTAGTCATAGCTTTTGAACTTATTGGATCGGTACCTACGACGACGGTCATTCTACGGATAAAAACCGTAGCTATATTTCTATGGCTACGGATTAAATCCGTTTTTTCAATTTTCTGGTAGTGAGAATACATTACTGTTATTTGATTTGAATATTTATCAATGTGTAATGTGAATTTTATGTTGTGAATGAAATGTGGCTTTAACATGGAATTTAATTATATTTTGTTTGTATACATCGCCCTTAAAATTGACAGATGATGCTCACGAGGTGGTCATGTGTCTAGTGTTACTAGCAAACACTTTCATATCAAAGGCAAAGCACCTTTTGATTTGGTTGATTGTGCCTGCCTCGATTGGGCTGCTCTATTGGACTAGTGGTGATGGTGGATAGCATGGATGTCGCCTGCTTGTGCGACCATAACAGAAAAGTCCACTGAATGCAACCATAACAGCCTCTAGTTATTGATATCTGATGGGATGACTAGAAGAACAAATGAATGGATGAAAGGAGGAGGGTACGACCACTATCTGTGGTATATGGCAGGTTCACAGTGTCCATTGACTAATGAATGGCCACTCCGTGGGTGCGCTATCCAATAGTGGGAACGAAGCCTGCATGGTATCAATGTCACAAATATTGCCTAGATTCTGAAAATCAACTCAGCGATATTTTCAGAATGCCATAAGTTTTAATATTTTCATGATTTTGCTGCAAAAATATCATGACTTTAATAGAAAATTTTAACCAATATATTCCTTAATTATATACTAAAATTTTTAAAAGTATTTATTAGTTTATAATAAATATTTTTGAATTTTTATTTTTGGCAAGATTTTCCAAATAACATTCTGAGAAAAACCTCAAATTTTAAAAATCTACTTAGAAGTTCCTGGGAGCCAGATTGTTATGCAGGGCGCCCAATTCTATCAAAATGTCCCTTTAACCTTTGATGGTTAGTATCACCTAGTACAAACAGGTTTTCGTGGCTAATGATATGGGCGTATCGTAGATCAAAACAGCCTAAAATGAGGCAATATGAGCGGCAATACAACCCCATTTCCGTGGTGACTGATAAGGTAAACTGAAACTAATTTCCAATCCTTGGTTTGAACAAGTGCACAACTGAAATTTCAGAGAGAGAGAGAGAGAGAGAGAGAGAGAGAGAGAGAGAGAGAGATTAAGCTAATATGTGACATTAATGTCATGTGAAAGAATACAAAAAGGTTCCAACATCAAAAATACATTCCTTACCACAGATTGCTTATATTAAATTAGGCAATTGAAAAAATGGTTCCACAGAACAATGATAAAATCCAAAATCTAAAAGCAACAACGAGGGTATATAAATAAATAAATAAATAAATTCAATAAATCTTTCAACACCCCTTATTTGTGCTTTTTAATAAATCTTTCTTCATAAAAACTTTGCAAATTTTTTTTTAAAATAAAAATAAATAAATAAAATCTTTCTTCACTTTGCACTGCCTGTCGTTTGATTCGAATGATGAGCTTGGAAATCTTGACCTTTAAAACAATGGGTAGAAAAGAAACTGCTAGATTGTTGTTCTACTCCCTTTCTTGTATAGCCGTACAATCATTCAGGCAAGTGCCCCAAAAAGAAATGGGCCTCACCTATTGTATAAGACAATCACTATTTTTTAAGAATCAATTAGGTGGGCTTGACAAAAAGAGCTGGCCCATTCCTGATAGTAGTTGCAACTCCACCTGCATCCAAGATAAAATAATGATAAAAATTAAGTGCAAAATAATTAATAATTAAAAAAAATACATTTCAGACAAATTAGGTTATACCAAAATTTGCATTATCATCATATAGAACACTACTTAGAACACATGCTTACCTTTGAAAAAAAGAAATACTAATTACTCGAACGTGGGTGGTAATCTTCACACCCCAACAATTGATTGTTATCACATGATGGTAATGATGGCTGCATATGAAACTTCATATATTAGTTAATATGATTTTTTACCATGTATAAATTCAAAAGGTATATTCAATAATATGTCAAATACAAATAATCCTTTTTACCTGGCTAAGCAAGATGCTTCTCGTAGATGAATCATGTAGGGTGCTTGAGGGATTTTGCTGGTAGAAGTTAATACTTGGTTGAGATCCAGAACAACTCACTCGGGTAATATTTGAATTCTAAAAGAGCGACAACACAAAAATAAAAACTCCAATAAGCAGAAATGATATAAATGTTATATGTAATATTATAACTTCTTTCTTTTTTTCTTTTTTCATTTTAAGATGACAATATAGAATATTACAAGTTTACTAAATTAATCTTCACTTATACCTAATATCCAACATTGAAAAGGTTTTGTTGAAACATGCTAGCATCATGTAGTTGGTACCTACACTGAGCCACTGATGCATTGATAGATCCACTAGGGTCAGGAAGGTAACCCATCACCATATAATGTGAAGGTTGAAATGAAGCATGGTGCATGATGTTTGGTGCAGGATTGTTTCCCTTCACCATTAACATTTGACTTGCTTGTGGTTGAACAGTTTTAGATAAGGATCTTTTCTTCCTCACTCGATCTAGTGGATTTTTAAACGCACGATGGTTGCTTCGAACTTTGGGCTTTACTTTAATCTCTCTTACAATTTGTGTACCCATACTATCAACAAAAATAACTTGTTTTTCGGTTAGCCCAGGGCGTACACTTTCAGTGCTTTCAATTTCAATTGGCTTAGGACATGTGCTTTTAGTATGTACACTTGCGGTCGGATTGGAAGATGTACCTTCAGTATATAAACTTTCTGTAGGTTCAGAGTGTGCATGTTCGGTATCTAAACTTTTGGTCAGCAAATGGCATGTAGGTTCATCATCTTCACTTTCTTTAACAACATCAGACATTAATGAGAGTTCTTTGATTCTTTTCATACATTCCATCACTTGATCATGATATAAATCTACATATTTATCAGATACTTTGAAAACCTCTTCATGTTCCCCAGCAATTGTTGCAACTTTTAGAAGCTTGCGACACAAGTGATTGTACCATTTACCTGAAGTAACATTCGGTCAGCTTGTATTGTTAACCCAGTATAATCTTTAGCATAACCTACCTTTACATCTTTTTGCCATCTATTCAGAATATAACGAGGATGAATCACATCTATATTATAATAATTTAAAACTTTTAATGCGTGACTGCATAAGATCCCCACAAATTCAAATTTCTTATAGCTACACCTCACTGTACTATCTAATGAGTCAAATCTAATGGTACGCCCTTCTATTTTACCTTTAGAAATAACTTGAAACTCGACAACTGTTCCAGACTCACCACATTTAAACATTGCATGACTTAGCCACTTCTTATACTCATCTTGAAATATTTCAAATATTTCTGAAGTATATGATTTTACTATTTCCTTTAACATCGTGACATCAGTAAACAATATTGGGGTACTCTACCTCATATTGAAATTAGCTTTAGATTCCTTGTATCGTCGTTCAGCCACTACTTGTTCGTAATGAGTGAAGAAACGTAAAAGATTATATTTGGAGCTCAAATATTTTTTCAATACGTTATTCATGCTCTCACTCCGTTGCATGCTCTTCATGTCAGCACAAAATGTATTTCTTCCATACACCATAGCCCATTTCTCTATTTCTTTAAACAAATTCTGTAGCCACTTGTTATGTACTAAATCATATTTCTTGAGCAAGTTTTTCCATGTAGCTAGAAACTCTTCCTCTTCCTCATAATCATATACACACTTATTAAAATTAGAACCAAAACTTTTTGAACCATTAAATATATTGCTAAGGTATTTTGTAGCATTTTGGTATATATGCCAGATACATAGACGATGATATGTTTCTGACATCACTGAAGTTATTGCATTGACCATTGCAGCATCTTGGTCTGTTAGTATTGTCATTGGTTGTTTTCCAGACATCGCATTTAAAAGTGTTTGAAACAACCACTTGAAAGATTCAATCATTTCATCGAATAGTAAGGACGCACCAAATATTACAGTTTACTTATGATGATTTACCCGAATAAATGGAGCAAAAAGCCATCCATAACTATTTATCGTATATGTAGTATCAAAGCAAATGACATCCCCAAAAACACTATAGTCCACTATTGACCTTTCATCTGCCCAGAACATGTTCGTCATTTGATCATCTTTATCTACTTGTATAGCATAAAAGAAAGATGGATTATCAATTTTCTTTTGTTGAAAGTACTCTAATACAGCTCCTGCATCACTCTTTTCCATCGCTTTCATTTTCTTTCTCTGTAAGTAGTTCTTATGATCAACTTGCGTAAAACCCATATTCTCTCGACCTCTAGATTGTCTACTAAAATATTCGACACCTGCTCGTGGTGTTATTCCTGAATCATTTATGATATCTATGTTAGCTTTTTGATCATCAGTCAAGCTTCTGTGTGACCTTAACATGTACACCTTCGTTGGTGTAACAACCTCATGGTTTTGCTCTGCCACAAACTTATTTACAATGTATTTTTCATTCTTCTGAAGCTTAATCATCATGCTTGCTTTACAATTCGTTCTTGTAATCGGATAGGTAGACCTTACGAGATCAGTTTGTTTCTTTTCACGTTTTCGACCTTCTTTAGAACAACAAAATTCTCTGAAAACCATGAAATCTTCATCTGATTTTTGTATTCATCCCCTTCGAACACTGAACCCTATCCTTTTAACATAGCTATTATAAAAATTATATGCACTTTCATCAGAAGAAAACTCCATTCCTAGTTTTGGTTCTTCATCCAACATATCACCTGTGTTGAATAGTACATCTTGCCTTACATCTTCATTGCACTAGCTTGCATTTTGAACATCTATTTCTGTATCAAATTGTAACCTTCAATATGTTTGAGAACATGCTTGACTATCCAAGATTTTATCATCCATTTCAATAATTGACCTTCAAAAGTAAAAGGCGTACAAACCATGCAAATAATTTAGTTCATAATGTAAAATATGCATGTGGGATATAACAATAATGGTTATAGTTATGCACACAAACATAGGCAATACGACTAAATAAACAAAAACCGTAGCTATATTTCTATGACTGTAAATGTGGAATCCATGTTGAGGGTCAAATATCGCATATCAGACCCATTTATTGCATAGATTTACACGCACGATACTGTTTATCAGACTAATTTAATCGTGTTTGTAATGCAGGGTGTGTTTACGAGCCTGGACTGGGAAAGGATACTAAAAGCATTGATTTAACACTCTGATGACACCAAAGCATGGGATGGACCCCAGGAGATCAAGATCGACTGATTTGCATGCCAGGGATCCAAGAAAATCGAGGAATTGAAGTTCAAGTGGCCTGAAAAGTGTCCAGAATGCAAGATCATAGGGTTCCCACCATCTGATCAGTTCGAAACTTCATACGTGGCCTAAGGACCATAAATGAACCGTACACATAAAAATTCAGCTCCTGAATCACTGTGGAAGTGGCCCAATGAACAGATCAGCCACTAAAACAGTGATATGGGGCCCACCTGCTGTATGAATGCGCTTCATCTTCAGTCCCCACGGTTAAAATAAGATGAGTGAATGGATGGACGGATCAGATTGTACACATACATCGCCTTGGAACCCGAACACGTGACGCGTGTATACGGGGTGGTGTAGCACAGGGCGCGCACCAAAATTCGGAATCTCGGTCAGCAAGCGCTGACCGAGCTCTCCCTCTCCGACTCGACTTCTCTCCAGCGGAAGAGAACAGAGATCGCGGTTCGATCAAGTGGGCCGCCATCACGGTCCCAAAGACCAATCTAAACCGTCCATTAGATCATATTGGTCCACATTACCAATGCCTAGGTGGAATTTTTCTAGGAAGCAGCGGGTAGCGGATTTTGACCGTCGAAACTTAGGTTGAACGGTGATATGAAAAATCAGGTGGGCCGCTTCAGCGTCGATCCAAAACCGACCATATCCGAACGGTTTTGTGAGTAGATTCCGGTGGACGGCATGGATTTCCAAAAACACCAGTAAAGTGGACCCCACCACGCACCAGCGCCTGCTCTGCTTGCGTATGTCCGGGAAAACCGGAAGCCGCCCGGCTCTCTCGGGCCGTTATGCATCCATGATGATGGTCGGATACATGATCCAGACCGTCCAATCCTGTGAAAGGTCTGATATAACCACGCCCAAGAAGTCAGATCGTCAAAATGGTTGGCCAAACCGCACCGAACGCGGGCCGAACGCAAGCACTCCTTGCGTAAGATCAGAGCAACAACGAGATTTGCTTGACTGCTTCCGGCACATGAAACTTCCGCAGGGAGTGGCCAGGACTCCACAGAAAAGAACAAGAAGAAAGATAAAAGGAAGGAAGAAAGGAGAGAGAGGGATCGGTTTTGGAGGAGGGGACGAGCAGGCTGTTTTTCTGCTTTAACCAAAGAAGAAAAACGGGAAGTTTTTTTTGAGACAGGGAGACAGCAGGAAGAAAGAAAACGCTGCTGCTGCTGCTTCTCGCTCCCGTTTTTTTTTGGACAGCAAGGAACCAAGCGAGAGGATTGAAGAGAGAGTGAAGGTTTTCTTTATGTCTCCTTTTGTTTACTTTTATTTCTTTCCTTCTTGTTCTTTTCTTGCTCTTTTTATTCTTTTTATTTGTTTTGGGTTTAGGCCAATCATGAGTGGCTAAACCTCTTAGCTAGGGCTAAGAGGTGAAGCCTGTAGCGAGATGGGAGAGTTTATTCTATGCATTTAATTTAAAATTTCTGAACTCAATTTGATTTTTAAGTTGATAATTCAAGGAATATTTTCTCAGTATTTAATGGTCTGTTGTGACTGAAATTACAATGGATTTGCAATGGCTTTGAATATTTCTTTTTCTCTTTTAATATTTATGACGTCAGGAGGCCCTGTTGTTCACCATCGTCTCCTGGGCATGGTAGGATGACAGTACCCTTCCTGATCTTCATACATTGTCGATTGGTTGGTAATTAGTTTAATCTTGTTGTTTACTTTGTCTCTTGGGCATGGTTAGATGATGGAATCCATTCTAATTCATACACCTTTCATCTCTTGAAACTTATATCAATGGCAGTTCAGTAAATTTTTCATAATTTGTGATCCTGGCACACGATCTCCCTGATCTCTACAAGTGGATCCTCTGAATCCCTAGTTCCCGTCCTCTGAATTCCTTAAAGTCTTAGATAATTCTTCCACAATTATTCCTTAATTTCTATTTGGTTTAGATCACATCTTAGTCTAGTTCTAGTTCTTCTTGGTTTCAGATAACGTACAGGTATCAGTCCCTGTGGATTCGACCTCGGTCTTACCGAGTTTATTACTACATCACAACCCTGCACTTGGGGAGTGAACAAGTTTTTGGCGCCGTTGCCGGGGACTGACGGTTACGTTTTTCTGAAATTAATTAGTTTTAGAATTAAGTTAGGATTAGGATTTTACTTACTTTAGGATAGAAGTTTTTATTTTATTTTATTCTATTTTTAGAACTTAACTTGTTTCCTGTTTTATAGGATCTGGACATAAGTTTCTAAATTGGTAATTCCTTCCTAATCTCTCTACGTTTTCATATTTTTAGAATTAGGGTTTAAATTTTAGAAATTTTCTAATTCTAGTATCCTCCATTCTGTAGGAAATAGTTTATTTTTAGAATTTAAGTTATTTCTTTCCCTTCTTAGAAATTAACTTTCTATTTTTGTTTTATTTTAGTAACTTACTAATTCTGACACTTTTAGAATCTAATTTTGTTTCTTAATTTATTTTTAGAATTATTTAAAAACTAACCTTCCTATTTTGTAGGCCTTTAAGATAGAAATCTCTAATTCGGTAAGCTCCTTCCCTACTTCCTATCTTTCAGTTCTCTTTTAATAATCTACTTTTTAGTTTAGACCTTTCCTAATTTATTTTAGAAATCTCCGCTTTCTTTTAAGAATTCCTTCTTTTAGAAATTAATTTACTGCTATTTTTCTTTTTTTTTTTAGAATCTAACTTATTTTTGTGTTATTTTGCAGGTTTTTAACTTAGGACTCCAATTTGGTAATTTCTTTCCAACTCTCCCTTTCTTTTTAGATTTTCATTTCCTTTCTTAGGATTAGGCTTTGAATTAGTTGAGGGTGTGAGTGTTTCATGCCCAAGTGGGCCCGTGACAACACTCGACGTCTCTTGACTGAAGGAGGATTGGTTGAGGGGTTGACTATCCATCGCAGGACTAGACACCGCTCAAAATCCCCTGAGTTAACTGAGGTTATGGCTGAAGACCAACCTCCTCTACTTCCACCCAGGGTGGAGGATACCCAAGATGAGAATGAGGTGCAACAGGCACCCCCGCCTCGTACTTTACGAGATTTTCTACAACCGGCGGGAGTGAGTACGCCCTCATGCATGATTTTTCCTGAAAACACAGGACAAATGGACATCAAGCCAGGAGTTATCCAACTCCTTCCCAAATTCCATGGACTTGAATCTGAAAGTCCATATTTACATTTGAAAGAGTTCGATGAGATAATAGCTACATTATGTTTTCCTAATGTATCTGAGGATACAATTAGTGAAACTCTTTCCTTTTTCCTTAAAAGAGAAAGCTAAGACGTGGTTACATTCATGCCCTAGATCCATTGGCACATGGAACGATATGTAGAGGGAATTCATAAAAAATTCTTCCCACATCATAAAACGATTACCCTCGAAAGCGATCATGAACTTTGCCCAAAAGGAAGATGAAACATTCTTTCAATGTTGGGAAAGGTTCAAAGATTTGGTCAGTTCATGCCCACAACACGGATTTGAAACGTGGCGCATTACAAATTTTTTCTATGATGGACTGACATCTCCCATGCGCCAAATGGTCGAGACAATGTGTAATGGAGAGTTCATTAATAAAGATATCGACGAGGTATGGGACTACCTCGACAGTTTGGCTGAAAAAACACAATCTTGGGACTATTACCCAAAGTCGAACACCACGTCTAGGCCGACTCAATTAAAGGAGAAAGGTGGATTATACCTCTTGAAAGAAGAGGATGATCTCAAGTGTAAAGTGACTACGCTCATAAGGAAAGTTGAGGCCATGGAAGGAAAGAAGGATAAGGTCAATGAAATTGTTTGCGGCATCTGTGATTGCAACATTCACACAACTGAAAACTGTCCTACAATACCTGCCTTTCGAGGAGTGTTGAATGAACAAGCCAATGCCGTAAATAACTATCAAAGACCTTTTACTGGACCTAACTTCAACACATACAATCCTGGCTGGAAAAATCATCCAAACTTCAGTTGGAGAAATGGACAAACGGCGACTCCTCCAGGTTTCTTCAATCAAAATCCAAATCAAGTGAAACCTCAAAAGGAACCGGTTCAAAATCCCATACAAGAGCTGGCTCAGGCAATGCGGGGAATCACAGATTTTATGCAAAAGATAGATTCTCGTATGACGGTTATAGAAAAGGGGATGCTTCCTGCACAACCTATCCCCAATCCTAAACCGCAGTACGAGAATAATGATCCCAGCTCTTCAAATCAGATGGGGCATGCTAAATCCATCACCACTCTTAGGAGTGGGAAGATCATTGATAAAACTCTTCCGGTTAGGCCCGAAAAGCCTCAAGAACCAGAAGAGGACAACAATAATGAATCTAGTGAGGCCCCACAAAAATTAGAACCGAAACTTCTAGAGAAGCCAGTTGCTCCATTCCCCCAACGGTTGGTTTCACCAAAACCTCTCTCTAACTCTCAGGATATCCTAGAGGTGTTGAAACAGGTGAAAGTCAACATTCCTCTACTTGATGTTGTTAAACAGATACCTTCATATGCCAAATTCCTAAAAGACTTATGCACGACCAAGCGACGGAAAGTTATTCAAAAGAAAATCTTCTTGACTGAGAAAGTGAGTGCCATCCTGAAGCAAGACGTGCCGCAGAAATTCAAGGATCCCGGTAGCCCAACCATATCATGTGTAATCGGGAACCATCGAATTGATCACGCACTTCTTGACTTAGGAGCGAGCGTCAATCTGATTCCCTACTCGGTATACAAACAGTTAGGTTTGGGTGAATTAAAACCCACCCTAACCACACTACAACTTGCTGATCGCTCTGTTCGTGTACCAAGAGGGATAATTGAGGATGTGTTGGTCCAAGTAGATAGATTTTACTACCCTGTAGACTTTATCATCCTGGACACCGAACCCATCAATAACATGAGCACTCAGATTCCCGTTATTCTTGGTCGCCCATTCCTTGCCACGTCAAATGCAATTATCAATTGCAGGAATGGTATCATGACTATGTCTTTTGAAAATTTGACATTGGAGTCAAACATTTTTTTCAATAACGGCAGCAATTCAGAGGATGATGACGAGTTCCACGACATTAACATGATTGACTCTTTCGTGGAAAATACGACACCTCTGACCTTATCCTCCGACCATCTAGAGACGTGCCTGGCCCACTCCCATGATTTTGATGATGACATGATTAGGGAGACGTGCGCCTTACTTGATATTGCACCGGTACTTGAAGTTAACCGATGGAGGCCACAATTTGAAGAATTACCACAAACTGATGTAGTGCCTCTACCATCTAACCTCAAGCCGCCGAAGCTTGACCTAAAACCTTTGCCCGCTGATTTGAAATATGCATATTTGGGTCAAGATGAGACATACCCGGTGGTGATCTCTGCCCACCTGGAGAAAGAACAGGAGAGTATGCTTATATCTACTCTCATTGAGCATAAAGGAGCCCTGGGATGGACGATAGCGGACCTCAAGGGAATCGATCCCTCGATTTGTACTCACCACATATATCTTGAGGATAATGCAAAAACTGCTCGGCAACCACAACGTAGACTAAATCTAAATATGAAGGAAGTGGTTAAAGCCGAGGTTCTTAAACTATTCGGACGTGGGTATTATATACCCTATATCGATAGTCAATGGGTGAGTCCAACTCAAGTGGTCCCTAAGAAGTCCTAATCACCATAGTTGCCATTGCTAATAATGAACTCGTGTCAACTATAGTCACTCTTGGTTGGAGAATGTGCATTGACTACGGAAAGTTAATAACGTCACGAGGAAAGACCACTTTCCCTTACCATTCATTGATCAGATCCTGGAAAGGTTAGCTGGTCATTCCTATTATAGTTTTCTTTACGGGTATTCGGGCTACAACCAGATAGAGATAGCCCCTGAAGACCAGGAAAAGACCACATTTACATGTCCCTACGGCACCTTTGCCTATCGAAGGATGCCATTCGGACTATGTAATGCCCCTGCCACATTTCAGCGATGTATGCTTAGTATTTTTTCTGACATGGTGGGGCAATATTTAGAGGTCTTCATGGACTATTTCTCTGTTTACGGTCCATCTTTCAACAAGTGCTTGGAAAGTCTTAAATGTGTGCTGTTGAAAAGATGTGAAGAAAAGAACTTGGTACTTAATTGGGAGAAGTGCCATTTCATGGTTCGGAAGGGAATTGTCCTTGGGCATATCATCTCGTCCCAAGGAATCGAGGTAGATAAGGCAAAAATCGATCTTATCTCTAACCTACCTCCACCCAAGAACATCGGAGACGTGCGATCCTTCTTAGGACACGCGAGGATTTTACAGCGATTCATAAAGGACTTTAGTCTTCTCTCGTCCTTTATGTAATCTTCTTCAAAAGGATGTTAAAATCCGTACGAGTGGACTAAGCAATGCCGGGAAGCTTTCACCAAGCTTAAAGGCACATTAACCACTGCCTCTCATGCAGCCACCCAACTGGAACCTTCCTTTTGAGCTTATGTGCGACGCTTCGGATTATGCTCTTGGGGCGAGGCCAGAGAAAAGACAAGAAGCCCTACGTCATTCACTACGCAAGTAGGACTCTAAATCCCGCCCAAGTGAACTACTCGACTACGGAAAAGGAACTCTTAGCCGTAGTGTTCGCCTTGGACAAATTTAGGTCCTACTGATCGGATCCAAGATCATTATATATACAGATCATGCGGCACTAAAGTATCTTCTTTCTAAGAATGATTCTAAGCCCCGCTTGATAAGATGGATCCTTCTACTCCAAGAATTTGATTTGGAAATTAAAGATAAAAAGGGAGTAGAGAACGTAGTGGCCGATCACCTTTCTCGCCTTAATACCCGATTCCCTTGAGGCGACCCATATCAATGACATGTTCCCCGATGAACAATTGTTTGTAGTCTCCCATTCACCTTGGTTCGATATTGCTAATTATCTTGCTACAGTGCCATACCGACATAGGATTGCGTAAGATAAGAAGAAATTTTTCACCGAGGTGCGCAACTTTTTTAGGATGATCCTTACTTATTTAAATATTGCCGATCAAATTCTAAGGAGATGTGTACGGCGAAATATTGCCCACATCTCCTTCTGTCACTCTCAGGCTGTGGTGGTCACTTTTCTCGCTAAAAAGACCACGGCCAAGATCTTGCAGTGTGGCTTTATCGGCCCACTATGTTTAGGGACACTCATGAGTTTTGCAAAGCTTGTGAGCGTTGTCAGAAATTGGGAGCATTGTCCCGTCGAAATATGATGCCTTTGAACCCCATCCTTATCATCGAAGCATTTGATTGCTGGGGCATCGATTTCATGGGACCATTCCCCCAATCGTTTGGGAATCTGTATATTTTGCTCGCCGTTGATTATGTCACTAAATGGGTCGAAGCGATTCCATGTCGAAAGAATGACCATCGCACGGTCATTAAATTCCTAAAAGAGAACATCCTTTCTCAATTCGGAACGCCTCGAGCCATCATTAGTGATGGGGGCTCACACTTTTGTAATAGACCATTCGAGAGCTTAATGAAGAAATACGGTATCTCTCATAAGGTAAGCACCCCATACCATCCGCAGACAAGTGGACAAGCTGAGATTTCCAATAGGGAGATTAAACACATTTTGGAGAAAACGGTTAACCCAGATCGTAAGGATTGGTCAATCCGATTGACCGATGCCTTATGGGCATACCGTACTGCCTTTAAAACCCCTATTGGAATGTCTCCCTTTAGACTTGTCTATGGAAAAGCTTGTCACTTGCCTGTGGAGTTGGAACATAAAGCGTACTGGGCGATCAAAAATCTTAATTTCAATCTGGACAACGCTGGCTCGCTACGCAAACTTCAATTGAATGAACTTGAAGAAATCCGGAATGATGCATACGATAATTCGAGAATTTACAAGGACAAGATGAAAGCATTTCATGACCAACACATTTTGCGAAAATCATTCACGCCTGGTCAGAAGGTCTTTTTGTATAATTCTCGATTACATCTCTTCCCGGGTAAGCTTCGATCTCGTTGGACCGGCCCTTACATTGTTGTTAATATTTTTCCTCATGGGGCCGTTGAGATAAGAGATCCCGACAATGGCAAGGAGTTTAAAGTCAATGGCCATCGATTGAAACCATTTGTCGAGAAATTTGATTCAGAGGATATGTCCATGCCTCTGACTGATCCTGTTTATCAGGATTGATCTCCTAGTCTGATGGAGGTATAGGTAGGTTTCCTGTTTTCTTAGGACTAGAGTAGTTGTCTTATTTGTCTGGCTGAAGACAGTAAACTTAGCGCTCCTGGGAGGCAACCCAGCTCTTTATTTCATTTCGATAAGTAGTTCAATGTTTGTGGGTAACATTGCTGCAAACCCTCACGAGACTACAACTCGTCCACTAGGGGTACCCTAGGGGTTTAAAGGCTTGTTGCATACGCTAAATGCAATCGAGAGCACCTGCGAAAGTGGTATAGGTAGGATTGTATTTTTGTTATTTTATTTGTTGGTTTCTCTCTTGTGCTGACCGCTCTTACGTAGAAATCTTTGAAAAGCCTCTTGATTCTTTCATTTCAGGTACTATCTTTCCATCACTCTTATTTTTCCGTTGTCTCATGTGCATTGCATGTCTATTTCTTTTTACATTGAGGACAATGTAGATTTTAGGTTAGGGGTGGGAGATTAGGTTACCTAATCAGCATTTTCTTGAGTTCTTGAGCAAAAATTGTAAAATTTTTAAATTTTTCTGGACTTTCTGGTGAATTCAAAGTGATTTGACGACCATCTTTGATTTAGAATTACAGGATATGGAATGTTGGTGATTTACAGCTCTTGGATTCAGTTGCTCGTTAGATTTCACAGTTAAGTTTAATTATTAATCCATGATTAGAAGTTGTAAACATTGATTGAGTCATGATTTCACATGTCACATCTCGCTTACACATTAGGGTTTCAGTTTGAAACTGAAGGGTTAATTTGGTGATCAGTAAGCATAGAAGGAACCAAATTGAACAATTGCCCGTCATGATTAATTAAAAGGAAAAGATACCATTGAAAAAGGTTAGGCAAAGAATCTTCACTATAGGTTTGCTCCCTATAAGTGTGGACTTCATTCCCCTTCTTGATTTATTAGTCTTTAAAAAAAAAAAAAAAAAAAAAAATCTGAAGGAATGAAAAGATGATCTTTGAGGCAAGCTTTGGTTATTATGAATTCTCTTGTTGATTACCAACGATATCCTGAAATAAAGAATTGAATATTAATGATGAAAGTTGGGATTATACTTTACATCTGTGGAACTCAATGTTTAGGATTATTTCTAATTAAGGGACTAATACTTTGAATTTGGTTATGAAGTTTACCGTGTGTTTGAGTCTAGGAGAGAGTAAGGCCCAACATTCATGAATTGTTGAATTCTAAATATCTGGATTGTCTTCCAAAATCACTCGAGTTCATAGAAATTCTCCTGTAATTCTCAACTTATTTTTCGCATACTTTGCTCGGGACTAGCAAAATGCTGGTTGAGGGTTGTGTTGAGGGTCAAATATCGCATATCAGACCCATTTATTGCATAGATTTACACGCACGATACTGTTTATCAGACTAATTTAATCGTGTTTGTAATGCAGGGTGTGTTTACGAGCCTGGACTGGGAAAGGATACTAAAAGCATTGATTTAACACTCTGATGACACCAAAGCATGGGATGGACCCCAGGAGATCAAGATCGACTGATTTGCATGCCAGGGATCCAAGAAAATCGAGGAATTGAAGTTCAAGTGGCCTGAAAAGTGTCCAGAATGCAAGATCATAGGGTTCCCACTATCTGATCAGTTCGAAACTTCATACGTGGCCTAAGGACCATAAATGAACCGTACACATAAAAATTCAGCTCCTGAATCACTGTGGAAGTGGCCCAATGAACAGATCAGCCACTAAAACAGTGATATGGGGCCCACCTGCTGTATGAATGCGCTTCATCTTCAGTCCCCACGGTTAAAATAAGATGAGTGAATGGATGGACGGATCAGATTGTACACATACATCGCCTTGGAACCCGAACACGTGACGCGTGTATACGGGGTGGTGTAGCACAGGGCGCGCACCAAAATCGGTCAGCGAGCGCTGACCGAGCTCTCCCTCTCCGACTCGACTTCTCTCCAGCGGAAGAGAACAGAGATCGCGGTTCGATCAAGTGGGCCGCCATCACGGTCCCAAAGACCAATCTAAACCGTCCATTAGATCATATTGGTCCACATTACCAATGCCTAGGTGGAATTTTTCTAGGAAGCAGCGGGTAGCGGATTTTGACCGTCGAAACTTAGGTTGAACGGTGATATGAAAAATCAGGTGGGCCGCTTCAGCGTCGATCCAAAACCGACCATATCCGAACGGTTTTGTGAGTAGATTCCGGTGGACGGCATGGATTTCCAAAAACACCAGTAAAGTGGACCCCACCACGCACCAGCGCCTGCTCTGCTTGCGTATGTCCGGGAAAACCGGAAGCCGCCCGGCTCTCTCGGGCCGTTATGCATCCATGATGATGGTCGGATACATGATCCAGACCGTCCAATCCTGTGAAAGGTCTGATATAACCACGCCCAAGAAGTCAGATCGTCAAAATGGTTGGCCAAACCGCACCGAACGCGGGCCGAACGCAAGCACTCCTTGCGTAAGATCAGAGCAACAGCGGGATTTGCTTGACTGCTTCCGGCTCGTGAAACTTCCGCAGCTGAGTCCTGCCAGGACTCCACAGAAAAGAACAAGAAGAAAGATAAAAGGAAGGAAGAAAGGAGAGAGAGGGATCGGTTTTGGAGGAGGGGACGAGCAGGCTGTTTTTCTGCTTTAACCAAAGAAGAAAAACGGGAAGTTTTTTTTGAGACAGGGAGACAGCAGGAAGAAAGAAAACGCTGCTGCTGCTGCTTCTCGCTCCCGTTTTTTTTTTGGACAGCAAGGAACCAAGCGAGAGGATTGAAGAGAGAGTGAAGGTTTTCTTTATGTCTCCTTTTGTTTACTTTTATTTCTTTCCTTCTTGTTCTTTTCTTGCTCTTTTTATTCTTTTTATTTGTTTTGGGTTTAGGCCAATCATGAGTGGCTAAACCTCTTAGCTAGGGCTAAGAGGTGAAGCCTGTAGCGAGATGGGAGAGTTTATTCTATGCATTTAATTTAAAATTTCTGAACTCAATTTGATTTTTAAGTTGATAATTCAAGGAATATTTTCTCAGTATTTAATGGTCTGTTGTGACTGAAATTACAATGGATTTGCAATGGCTTTGAATATTTCTTTTTCTCTTTTAATATTTATGACGTCAGGAGGCCCTGTTGTTCACCATCGTCTCCTGGGCATGGTAGGATGACAGTACCCTTCCTGATCTTCATACATTGTCGATTGGTTGGTAATTAGTTTAATCCTGTTGTTTACTTTGTCTCTTGGGCATGGTTAGATGATGGAATCCATTCTAATTCATACACCTTTCATCTCTTGAAACTTATATCAATGGCAGTTCAGTAAATTTTTCATAATTTGTGATCCTGGCACACGATCTCCCTGATCTCTACAAGTGGATCCTCTGAATCCCTAGTTCCCGTCCTCTGAATTCCTTAAAGTCTTAGATAATTCTTCCACAATTATTCCTTAATTTCTATTTGGTTTAGATCACATCTTAGTCTAGTTCTAGTTCTTCTTGGTTTCAGATAACGTACAGGTATCAGTCCCTGTGGATTCGACCTCGGTCTTACCGAGTTTATTACTACATCACAACCCTGCACTTGGGGAGTGAACAATCCACAGGTTTGTTCAATTTGAAAAGAAGGAAAAGTTGGGTTTCCCAAGGGAGGTTAGCAATGAGGCAAGTTATACAAAGATGAGTCATCCTCAACCAAACATTAAAGATTGAGTTCATATTCAAAGATTTTGGGCAGCAACATCTCCATGGTGCATTCCATTGGATGAAGGGTCACACATACCACTTGTATTTATTTTTTTTGGCAAGATGACGATTACTTTATTAGAAGGCAAAAAGAGAACAACAGGGAGAATCAGCCCGCTGAGATAGCGGGAAGATTACTCGCCTAAGAAAAGCAAATTACAACCTTTTAGGAGATCAACATTACACACATACCACTTGCATGATTTTCAAAAGACGAAAACAGACTGTTGAGCACACTATTGACATCCTTCAAAACTATATATAGTGACATTTAAGCTAGTAAAGGAAAAAAAAAAGAAAAGCATCTGCAAAAGGCCAGCTCATCTGAAATGATTGATGTAAAGACATTAAACCAGCTGCAATCAGCATGTTTGGGACACTAGAGATGGCCTAAGGATTCTTACAATCTGCTACATAAACCAAAGCAGAAGGTATGAAAGAGGAAGATGGTGTGACAATATTAATGATGAATGTAGCAAAACATGGTCATTTCAAAAAATAACTAGAATCACAAAATAAAGCACAAGATCCCCTGTAAAAGCATAACTAAAAGAGGTAGGATACAATGCTTGACCCAAGAATAACTATACAGTTTGCTTGCATACAACCCATGGAATAAAAATTGAAAACCGTAACTGGATTTTTTATTTTTTATTTTTAAAAAAGTCCCTAATTAAATTTACAAATGCAAAATCCTATTTAGGGATTGAAAAAAAAAAAAAAAAAGTGGAATCCCCTATTATGGATTAGGGATTGAAAAATGCTAATTAGAAATTTGAAGAATCTTGAGTTATGGATTAGGGATTTGAAAAATCCCCTAATACGAATTTTCAATTTCTAATATGAAAATGCTAATTAGGAATTATAAATTTGAAAAATCTCAAGTTATGGATTAGGGATTTGAAAAATTCCCCACTACGGATTTTCAATTTCAAACCTTAATCTCTAATCTCTCATCAAACTGTCAACCGAAGGGAATAAAATCCCTAATCCTAAATCAACATCACCATGTAAAGAGAGAAGAGAAAGGAGCAAAATTCCTAATCCTAAATCAACATCACCATGTAGAGAAATGAGTTGATGCCGATCTAAGAAAGAGAGGGAGGTTGAACTCGAGAGGGAGACAAAGAGGTCGACAGGAGAGATCGACGAAGCTCTCTCTCTGCTTTTTCTTCTTCTTCTTCTTCTTTTCCTTGCACGGCTAGAGAGATTTTCTTTTTTTCTTTTTTTTCTTTTTTTCTTTTTTTGCACGACGGGAAAGACACGGAGAGAATCTCTCTATGCGAGAGAAACGGGCTAACGCCGTTTGCTCTGCCATTTGGAGGAGTGAAGCCGGCCCCACATATGAGGGCTAATAGAATGCTACCACCTCAACTCAGTAGCCCTTAAGGGCTACTGAGTTACTCAGTACACAATCCGATTCCACTGTGAGTATGTTATTGGAAACCATTTTGAAGAAGAAGGTACTGGAATATAAATTCTATAATAAGATGGTATGTTTTTCGTCAAATTCTCATACATTTTTTTTAATGTAAAAAAGAATATTTTCAAATCAGATAAGGAAAATTTTAAAATATTCAAAATAGGGGGCAAAATGAGAAAACAACATTTTTTATCTTTGGAAGTTACAGTCTGGTAGACTGAGTAAAAGATACTTGATTTCAATACTGAGGTCTTGGCATCAATTCCCTAGTGGGGGTGGCTAACAGCGAAGTGTAAGCTGACATTAGGGTGTACTAACAAGCTAAAAAAAAAAAAACATTAATAAACACCCCCACTATTATATTTTTATTTTGAAAATATCCAATACAAAAAATTTCTAGCAAACGGTACAAAATGATGGAAATTATTTTTAAATGTCAAAACTTGGATAAATTGGAGATTAGCTAAGTGGTTTATCTTGCCACATGCGCAGAGCTAGGAACATGCTTGTTTTTGTGCCCAAGGTATTTTATGATGCCCACCACTAGAACAGGTGGGGTCCATCTTTGCCTAATTTAGTCCGTTCATCTAACGAACTCATTTATTTGATGCCCATGTCCAAATATTTACCATGTCGGATTTCCTTTGCAATCCGATCCCACGGTCCAAATTTAATAGGGGCCATTGGATCGTTAAGATCATCCGATTGGAGAACCTATTAGAGGGAGCTGGGATAACCAAAATCTCTATGGGGCCCACCGTAATTTTTTGCATTATATCCACTGCGTCCATTGGTTGTGGGACGTGAGCTGCAAAATCAGCCACACATACAAGAAACACTGGGGAATGAATGGTCTCCATTGATACCTTCCTCGAGCCCTCAGAAGTTCTGAATTAGGCTGATATTTGTGTTTGTGAGAGTGTGGGCCACTTTCTTGGATCTGGCCCATTAGGACCGTTCTTTGTAGGGCTTGGGCCCACCTCAGACGTTTGTCTATAAATATAAGAGGTGTATTTTTCCTTCATCCTGATGGTAATCACCTTATCAAGGGTTTAGATGGCACGTAAGAATCATGGTGGACCTGTGAAGGTTACCATGGTGGCCATTTTCATCCCCACCTTTTCCTTTGGTGGTGTCCATTTGAATTTTGAATCTGTCTCATTTATGGGTTCACATCCTAACATGAGCTGGTGAAACTGATGAATAGAATGGATGTCACATCGACCTTGCGGTGGGGTGACCGAAATTTGCTTATAGTTTGATATTATATGGTTGGTCCATACCAGATTTCTCTCACTTAATTTGCATGACCTAATTAACCAACTAGCCTTATTAGCTCATGGTGCCCAAATAATGAACAATTCGACAATGTGTTAATCCCAGCCGTTCACTCTGATGGGCTTAAAATATCAATGGATGTTTAGATGGAAGATTAGACGATGGTTGGAACGATTGCACCGATTTTTTTTTTCATGACCTATGCTTTTAGGTTCCCATTAAATGAAAACTCATTAGGTATGCATTCCTTTTACAAATTTTTTATTCCTAAAGATATAAAATATGTGTATTTTATTACTAAACATTTTTTTCTCCTAAATATGCATTCTTTTACAATTTTCCCATATTTCTAGTTATCAACAATATTGATATTATTTTTGTATCCTCCACAGCAAAACTTGTGTTGATACTTTGAACATTATCCCAACCCACCTATATTGGTATTATGGTCCATTGAGTTTTACATATGCCTTTGTTTTGGGATCATATCTTAACATGAGCCATTGATATTATTTTTGTATCCTCCACAGCGAAGCTTGTGTTGATACTGTGAGCATTATCCCAACCCACCTATATACCGCCACAAAATGATCATAGCGTCTGTTTGTGTATACAAAGAAGGTGAACATGGGAGCCTGGCCTGCATGAAATGATTGAAATGACGAGTACAATATTTTTTCTTATTATCTTAGGGAGTGTTTGGCTGCACCAAATTTCACGAAATATCTTGAAAATCTCAACCAAAGTAGACAGACTAATCATGAGATATCAAGATATTTGGTGAACCAAATGCCCTATACTAACCATATCATTTAGTGGCAGTTGATGGAGAAATGTACTGCCTGAAGATATGTAGCATCTCATCTCGAGGTGGTAAGCTCTCTTTGATTATTGGGACCTCGAGGAAATTCTCAACCCATGCATGGAGGGAAGGGAATGTCTCTGCATCGACAAGCTTCATGCCCAAAACTTCTTCCCATATAGGGAGCCAACATGGTATCAAACCCATCACTATGTCCAAGTATCCGATCGCCTCTCCTCCGAAGAACTTCTTCCCTTTGAGCTCTTGATCGACAGTTTTCAGCAGCTCAATTGCGGACTCCGTGGCTTTCTCCCGAGCTTCTCCTCGAGTGGAGAAAGCAGCCCATACGCCGGGTATGACCTGCACCAGATGGAATTATATTTTAGAATATTTTACATATTGGACGTGGGACCATGGGATTCACTTGTGGGCAACGACTAGCTGGTCTAGTTGGTGAGTCTCATTATAGTTTTCTTTCTTTCTTTCTTCTTTTTTATTTTTTCTGGTTGGTTTAAAGTTGAATTTCAAATTCCTTTTCAAATTTAAGATTAAATAAGAGTGAGATTCCATGAGATTGGATAACTTTAGCCTCGTCCAAACTCCTCTACCCTTTTTTATAAAATGGGGAGCGGTTTTCTCGACCTTTCTTGCCACCAGCCACACTTCATTGAGTCATTTCATCAAACACTTGGTGAGCAACAACAATATCAAAATAACCGAGTCATCGAACTGAATCGATCCAAGTTCGAATCGACTTGGGTTCAATCCGAGTCGAGTCAAGCTCGGGCAAGCTCGAACTCGGTTCCAAAATTTTTTAAGCTAAAAAAATCAGCTCAACTTGGCCCCAACCTAGTTTCGAACGGTGTCAAATTAAGCTTTTTGGAGTCGAGTTGAGCAAGCTACTCAGCTAACTCTGCTCGTGTACAGCCCTTTGTACATAGAATATGAACCGGTCACATGTGTTTGTATAACTATGGTTCCCTCGATGATGGACTGGGCCGGCAAGATGAGGTGGGCCATCATCATTGCCCTACACCCAGCCTTCCCTGACACCGGCCTATATTTCAAGCCCAAGCCCAAGGCACAAACTCAACAGTTGGACCGAGTTAGGGGCCAGGCCTCGGCCCTACAAGGCCGAATCAGGCAGCCCGGCCCATTGCCACCATGCTGTGGAACTCTGGAAACATCTGTGATCAGAACGAGTGTGATGGTAGCACCATAAGGTACAAATCCTCTCGAGTTGATGAGGACTCATGGATACTGGAAGTAATCTGGACTGTCTATTAATTTCAGCTAAACCTCATGAATCATGGTCACCTTTCAAAAAATGACTATGATCCTAACCATCTGAAAGTTGGCCCTCTTTCCATAGTCGTTTATGTTAAAAGTCATCTATGGATTGGTTAGGATCATCTGATGGATGTAGAGGCCACCAAATGGATGGTTCAAACTGTTGTCTTCTCCAATTGTCCCATAAACAACCCCAACCATCCATTTTACAGGCTATCAATTCGTTGGCTACTATCGTTTGATCATTGCGAATTTTTCATGGTGGACTATGAAGGATGCTCTAGAACTTATGAACAGTTCAGATTGATTAATTAGTGTCCATATATATGTCCCAACGAAAATGCTACAACAACTACTCAAATCTCTTTCAAAATTTGGAAATAAGTAATAAAAAGCCAAAATAATAATAATAATAATCATAATAATTCATTACCTTCTCATCAGTAAATTTGGCCCAAAAACGTGCAATGGCCCGCTCGTAGGGATCTTCAGACAATATTATGGGATTTTCCTTCCACGTTTCATGGATATATTCGATAATGACCAGCGATTCTGCGATGGGATTCCCGCCATGCAACAGCACTGGAATCTTCTTATGAATTGGGTTATACTTGAGAAGGAGGGGACTCTTATTTCTAGGATCTTCTAATATGTACTCGTAATCTACACCCTTCATCTTAAGGACCATTGCAACCCTCCAACAATAAAAGCTTAGAGGACTTCCAATCAACTTCACTTCTGCCATCCTATGAAATCTATGGAAAGAAATTCAATTGAATTTTACGGTGGAATATCCTTGTTCTTCCCTCCTGTTGTATTTATAGAGATGGAATGAAGATTCTTTTGGGGAAAAACAAAAGAGAGAAGAAAAATTTATCTTTCAATTCTGACAAGTGGGACCCATGATCTGCTAATCCAGACCATTGGTTCGTTTAATTCCGACATTTTACAATGACCCAAATGTTTCCTGATTTTATTATCCAGGCTCCCAACCTTAGGTGACTTTCATCTTCTTAAGTTTCTAACTATAGGCCACAAAATGGAGGGCTATGATTGTTCTATCGAAGAATTTTTTTGGGCATAGTTACTCGATGGTAGGAGTTAAATGATCATTGGTCTTCATTACATTGCAATGGGGCCCACTTTTAAAAATTGAAAACCGTTGAATTTTCAACAGAACAATCCTATCCTACCATTCAAGATAGGTGTGCGACTCGATTAAGATACTTGAATTTATCAAGTGCACGGGCACATCTACACGCGGCCAGATGTACCCAACGGGCGAGATTTTCTAGGACATCCAATCTATGAATTAGGTGGGCCCCACTGTGGAGATTGCCCGATCAAAAACTTAGATTGGTCCACTCATCATGTGGGCCATACGTGAACGTCAAAATGCAGACCATGGGAAACTAATGTAAACCGTCCACATCTTTTTACACGTCTGACCTACCTGTTTTTAAGGGTCCATACTGTATTTACATTGATTCCCTTCTGGTGAACGACTCCGATGGAATACTCATGTAGTAAGTGTCGATTTGCACGTGTTGCTGCGTGTAGATGTGCGCGTGGGCATGGAAATAAGTGATGTGGTATGCTTGGCATGCACGAAACTGCAATGAAGACTTCCGATCAATGGGTCCCACTTTAGGTGTCATAAAACGTATATATAAACTTGTCCTAATTAATGGATTTTTGGACACGTAAATTAAAATATTCAACGTCTCAAAAAAAAAAAAATTCATGTCCTTTGATCAGAATTTTATCTTCCAATCTATCTGATTTACTTTTGATGACCTGTCTAAAGTAGGGCCCACCATTTGGACCGTTTATTTTGGAGATGGGTATTTCATCTGTTCAAACGGGCGTGATGGGTACTACCCCACGGGATCAAGCTAGAGATAGACGGTCTTGTTAGGGTATATGTGGGTCCCGCTGTGATGTATGTATTTTATCCACATTTTCCATCCATTTTAATAGAATATTTTAGAGCATGGGTCCAAAAAAAGGTTGCAAATTGAAGGCTCAAGTGGACCACATCACAGGAAGTAGTGGGGATTAAATCCCCACCATTGAAAACTTCTTAGGGCTTATGTTGATGTTTATTTGCCATCTAACTTGTTCGCAAGGTAACGGGCATAGACCTGTTTGTAGGAAAACATAAATTTTGCTTCATCTAAAACTTCTATGCCCTCGAGACGTTTTGAGTGGTAAGCTTTCAATTCCCACCGCTTGCTCTTGTGTGGCCAGAAGCTTATTAGGTGAGAGCTCGGAGCCACCATGGTGGGTGGTGTTAAGATCAAGGCAAAAAGATAGAAAACTAATCAGCTAAAGATAGGCTTAAGGTGTGTTACGATGTATATTCACTACCATTGTCATAGCATCATCCCTATGAGAGGTTTGTTGCAATACGATTACAATAAATCAATGTGAATGTTTTTTTTTTTTATAACATACCCCTATGAGAGGTTTGTTGCAATACAATAAATCCCTATGAGAGATTTGTTGCAATACAATTATAATAAATCAATGTGAATGTTTTTTTTTTATAACATAATCCCCCTCCCCCCCTTAAAAAAAAAAAAAAAAAAAAAAAACCTATGCACTCACATGTTCAAACTCTCATGATTCTACAATTGAAACATGAGTAAGGACTTATGCATTAGGGCTTAGTCAAATTATGTAGGATAATCTACTACGATGTGTGCGGAAGTTTAGCAAAACTATAGAATTATAACTAAGTTTTAGAGGGAGGTGATTAGAACCAATTAAAAATTATACTAATTTAAACACAAATGGTTGCTTAAATAATTTACCAATTTAATTAATGCAATTAACACTAAAGCTTCCAAGCAAAACTGAGTCTAATCACATAGAATATGAAAGATATACCAATTAAGCAACTAGTCTATATAGATAATGAACTTATGTGTGCTTAACAAGTTAAGTTCCTAGCATACAATCTAATTCATGCATTTATAAATAATTTAATTAATCAATTACATAAGCATAAATAGAAACATACACAATTTACAATCTCAAATATAATCATATATAGTGGTTCAGTTTCCCTACTCCATTCACAACGGACGCACTCTCTTTAAGTGTACCATTATTCACTATATTAGAAGTTTTCAATAGGTTCACCCCTAATTTTTACAAGTGTACACTCCTGTCGGAGTCCTACATAAGATCCTACAAATATATACTCCCGTCATATGCCCACACAAAGACTTGACACACAAGGCCTATACAAGGACTTACATTTACTCACTTATATTAGTGACGATACGGTCCTACATAAGAACCTACGCAAGTTTGGATTATAAAATCTATACTCAATCCTACACAGTAAGAGAGTATGTGGAATTTGACAATTGATAACTTGTTGAATTGAGCCCATTTTGTAGCGTCTTCTTAAGATGCTTGATCGATTTTCTCATTTGCTTCAATCAACTTATCTTGTACTCCCATGATCTTTGATGCGGATGCGTCAGCTCCTTCAGTTGGCTATCTTTCATACGATGCTCCAATGGGGCTATTAAGGTAAGAGATTTGGGTTAAATTTCTTACAACTAAAAGTTTAGTTGGTTTCCAAATAGGGATTCACCTAGATGGGCGTTTTAGAGGTTAAAAGATAAAGGATTTATCTATTGATTATGTCTATCCTCTAAAGAATGTAAGGAAACAAGATGTCACGCCCCGAAAATCAGTACCCAAGTATAGAGACCCCGATCCTGAGTTCCCGGGTGTTAACCCAATGACAATGTACATATGATCTCATTTAGATTCACATTCATTCCACACATGGATAATCAAAGTAACGTAATTCACTTAGCGGATCTAAAGCGAGGTAGAGATAACGAAAGATTTAGAAATATACGGTTAATAGTCAAAAATATAATTCTAATAGTGGTTATTGCCCAAAATGGTGATTATACAAGCTACAATGAACATATAACAAAGTTTACACATAAACCATGCCCGATCGAGGACTTTAACATATACATGCACAAAAGTAATATAGAAGTAAAGTCTTCTAGTTTCATCCGATGCTCCCAAGGCATCACGATGAAAGTGCAAGCTGATACAAGACTACCCGCCGGAGGCCTCGATAAAACCTACATCAATAACAATGCCTAGTTGGTATTTTAAAACATTGTCCCAGGTAAGAGTGAGTAGCTAACTAAGTGGTTCTATTAGTTTTACATACACATGTTATCAACCCAGTCATCGCAGATAATGATAAAATAAGAAATCAAACATTTTCTAAATACTCTTGTTAAATGGACAAATGAGATTATGTAATGATGCATACACCTTTCAATCCAACACTCCTTCACAAGTAACTTCAATGCTTCATTCGCAAATACTAACACTGTCTCATCACGCGACCACAACGCCCAAGTTACCACAGCCTAAACTAATGCAATGAATGTTCATGTTAGTCGAGTAATTATTAAGTTCTATTCATTCAGCATATTGGCAAAGCTAGGATACCAACGTTATATCACAAGTTCTTATCCAGATCACATGACTCGTTACTGCACCCAGCAGCTCCTCACTAATGTCTCTTGATCCAAATTTATATATCACCCATTTATCTTACAAATCAACGATTTCAAAGGTATAACATGTTACCCAAATGTATGAGGATCAATTCAGTATAAGTCGTCACCCAAACACCGACTATAATCACTCGTTCCGAAGTGCGAGCTTGTCATATAAAACCAAATTACTATAAAGGAAAAGGCTTGTCACCTAATTTCATTCATGCCCAGGCCATTCGAATAGTACTCTGGCACAGAATCATCGACCGGGTAATTTGACAGGGGGCTTTCAAACAATATTCTATCACATCTATCAGTGCTTAATGGTCACTACGAGGAGACTCGTCACCCTAGCGTAAGTCAACAAATCGGACTCGGTGACCCATATCACCATGCCCAGCTCACGAGTCTTAAAGGGATCATATCGCGCTAACTATTATGAATAGACTCATCCATTGGGAACGGGGTATCTTAAATTCAATTTAGTCATGTCATACATTGTGAACATACATAATCATTCTGCTAGTAGACTAATTTGATTGACATGAGAGAACCCCAGTGCAACCAGCATTGGGTGCAAGCATCCCGTGTAGTTAAGCTACTGTCGGTAGTCTGTGTTCAGACCGGCTCGATTAAACAAGCTTAGGGTGGTCGGCCTAACTCTGGCCACCCCTTGGTTTGGGCGATTTACTGACTAACCCAACATCATAAGAAACCTAAGCATCACTACAAATTTAGTAATTTGTCATGCCGTTAACATAGATTCAACGACACAACCACATAGACATTTTATCAAACATGAGAGCATCCGTAGAACGCTCATCTAATAACCTAGGCATTTTATCAAACATGTGAGCCTTTATGGAATAACACATTCACTAAAGTATTTAATTAAACACGTAAGCATCAGCAAATCAACACATCCAATTAAGCATTCAACCAAATATGTGAGCATCATTAGAATAATGCATTTAATCATCTAGGCATTTTATTAAACACATAAGCATCCATAACCCACCAATGACACATATTGCAATCAAACTTGAAATAAGAACATGCTAGCTATTACAAACCATTCACCATAAGACATCATTAACTGAGATCCTTAAGGGTCGATAAATAGAAACCTATGCATAATGGTCTACACCTTTGCAATGATTCACCCAACTTAAAGTTCTCCTAGGATTAGAGTTATAGGAAAAATCTACCAAAGCCTAAATATTCATACAAATAATTGTAAGAACTAGAAAACCTAACTCAAAACACTATATTAAATAGTAAAATTTATTTCTTATCTCCAATTGCAACCGAGAAAGTTCCAAAGAGGACTCTTGTTACCGCGAGACAGCTAGAGAGTGGATGAGAGGGTAGAGGTGCACCATCACTCACACCCCAAGCTCTCTCTCTCTCTCTCTCTCTTCTCCTTTCTCCTCTTTCTCTTATCCCTTTCTTCCTTTTTTCTCTTGTTGAAATTAGTATGGGAGGAAGGGGTGCCCAAATAAGAGCCTTATATAGTGCCAGAAGTGGTGCAAATGGCTCCAATGGCCATTTATTCATTACACTAACCCTGAAGGGGATTATTTTCAATCAATAAGACCTATTAAGAGACATACATGTCAATCTAAGACATGGAATAAGTGTCCAACAATGCGATCTTTGTTTGGACATAAATATACGATGATTGGGCTTGCCGATCAACTGGGAAGGCCTTAACTCAAATCGAAGGTCACCGATGATCAATCGGGGCCATTGTTATATGGAAATATATGGAGAAATATCTTTAATCGGTACCCCGAATTTAGTTATGAACCGATGGTTTGAAAGTTATAACTTCGTGAAAGAGTAAGGGGCTAGTTTTATTTAAATTTCAAGTTTTCACTTAAGGCATTCACACATCTTATGCACTTGGCTTGCAGGTCCATGTTGAGCAATTCAAGATGTGACCTTAACTTGATATCTCACGATGGACGTAAAGTCCACTAAGACGAATAATTTTTTTATAGTCTCACGTTTAATGGCCTACTAATGAGTAGTATAGAGCTTGTTTGGATAATTAGGGCATTTTTACAATGAATTAGTTATCTAAATTTCTTGTACGTAATGATTAGGGTTTGAATTAGTTAAGTTCATAATTTGGCCTATTCGTAACTAGCGAAAATTACGATTCGGTTATAATCATCATAAGACAATGATTCTTAGGTTAAAAGGATAAGTGAGTCAGTTTGGTTTGTTAATTAATATACAATTCATACTATCTCGGCTTTTGGTAGGTCTTTATTTAGATGTGGTTGTCTTAATTAGTCAGTGATAGGTCGGCTAGATTTACGCTATGTGACAAATCACGAGGTTAAGCCCGATGTTTAAGTGATTAGGCAGATTCATTGGATCCTACAGTTGATTAATTGGATTTGTGCTGTTCTTTACTAGTACCACCCATGTATAGGCTCACCTTGAGCGTCAAGGGTCAGTAAGTGACAATGTAGGATAGTTATATCGAAAATTTTAAAGATTTTTTTAAAAAATTCAAAATAGTGGAAATCTAGGACATTACACAAGATTATCTTCATAAAGAGCTTGGAATGCTCATAAAAGTGATTAAACATATGCAAGATAACTTGAATCCTTTTAGGTGAGAGCTTAGAAGTGTTGGAAAGTATTGGGATGCACTAAGGCTTTTAACTTACTCAAAAACCATCATTTTTCCCAAGGCATGTATGTCCCTTATAAAGGAATCAAGTTCTAATGGTTTTTTTTTTAAAAAAAGGCAGAAATTGATTGGTTTGATTGATCGATGTGATCCTTTGATGGATTGAACTCTCATTCGATCAATCCAGCAATGCATCGATCGATCGCTATAATTCTAACTTTATATTAAAAGCTTGGTGGACAATTTAGGGCACCTTCGATCGATCGTACCTGTCTATAAATCAATTCACTGAAATGATTTCTAGACAGATACTTATTGGGTAATTTCAGCTCTAGTCAATCGATCCGGCAGGTCCATCGACCGATCAATCACATCATTAATCGATCGGAGGTTCGATGAACAACCCTATGATTCTGCTATTTTGGGGCAGTTTAATTTACACCAGCTTTGCACCTCTTTTAGCCTTACTAAGCATGTTCAAATGGGCTCCTAAGGCTATAGGATGATCAATTAAGGGTTTACCTATTAAGCCATAATCATCTAGAGGCTAAGGGTTATTTTGGGTCTAAGGATAGGGACACTAAGGCACCTCATGTACTTGCTCTTTGCACTTAATGCTCCATGTCCGCTTGTGTATTCAGTCTTCAGCTTCTAAGGGCTCAATCGACTCCTTGACACATGGATTCACGTGATTGAAAAACAAGGTGCACAAATAAGTGCACTAACACTTGGTAGTTGGATTCGGTCACTTTTAAGACTTTTTCCGTAAGTAGGTCTGAAGCTTGAAGCTTACTTGAAGGCCTAAAATGGTATATCTTTTTAATTTTCTTTTTTGACTTAAAATTATTTTTTATTTTTTCTGGAATGAAAATACCTTTTGACCTTCTTCTTCATTCTTCTTTTATTACTACTCCCCAGTTACATCTTCTTTTACCATATCTGACAATCTTTCATGCTTTCTAATTAATATCCAATAATATTCATGCTTGCCAACTACTTTCTACAATAGAAACTCCTATATTAAAAAATAGGTTATAAACTTATTTGAGAAGAAGAAGAGAGAAAATAAGATGAAAAGTATTAAAAATTTTCTAGTTTTTCAAAAATGTTTTCTTCTTCTTTTGTTGAAAGATTCAACTTAGATGGATCTTTTGCCAAAAAATGAATAGAAAAAAAAATATAGAAAAAAAAAACTCTACTTTTAGAAATAAAAGCAAACACAATATAGATTTTGTGCCCACTTTTGAAAGATCACACAGTGTCCAAATGATGAGTTTCGGTCCAATTTGAAAAGTCATCAAATTGTCTTTTCAATGAGTACAAGATTGCCCTAATTCAACCTATAATGGGGGGGTCATGAGTATTTTCATGGAATCGCGCGATGCTATAAATGAATACAAATGTGATGGACTTTGAACTCATTTTTAAAAGTTTAAACAATGTGCAAATGAGATGATTCTAGTACCATTTGAATATGATAGTTGAGATAAAGTTAGAGATTTTGAAGAATTCTTTTTTTCTTTTTTTTTGTATTGATTTTAGCCCCAATAGGGTATATTTATAGAGATGTACAACCTATGAATCTTGCTATACATGAAAGAAAATTAAATTACAATGTTTATTTATGGAAAAGAATAATAATGTGCTATTACCCCTCCTCAAACTAATGTACCAAATCAACTAACAACAGCTTACATACTAGAAAAGAATGTTGTACTATAGTTAAACTCTTCATTAGAATATCCAAAAATTGATCCTGAGATGCAACATGTGGAAGTGAAAGAATTTCTTACTAAAACATTTCATGAATAAAGTGACAATGTACCTCAATGTGTTTTATCTTTTCATGAAAAAATGGGTTAGAAGCAATCTAGATAGCATTGGTATTATCAACATGAAGAGGAGTCGGGGTAAGAAGAGAAATTTCAAAATCTGAAAGAAGTCCACAAAGCCAAATGATTTCACTGCAGGCTAAAAACATAGAGTGATACTCAGATTTTGTGTTGGACTTGGAAACGGTTGTTTGCTTCTTGCACTTTTAAGAGATAAGCAATGTACCAAGAAATATACAATAAATTGTTGTTGATCGTCAAGTGAAATGATAATTGAAAAACATTATGAAGTTCTAGAATTCCAGCTTTTATCATTATCAGTTAGAAGTAAATCATCAACATAAACAAATGTGAGGACAAATGCCATGAGAGAAAGTTCGTATAAAGATGGAGGGATCATGGTTGCTCTGCGTAAACTCAACTACGATCACAACTTCATAAATACATTGAAACCAAGAACAATGAGCCTACTTTAATCCATGTAATGCTTTGCAAAGCTTGCAAATTAAAATTTTCGGACCATTAGAATAGGGAGGTTGGGCCATATATACAATCTCTTTTAAGTTTCCATGGAGAAATGCATTTTTACATCCATTTGATGAATTGACTAATCACAAGTAGCTACAACAACAAGTAATGTTCGGACAATCTTCATTTTTTACTACCAGAACAAATGTTTCTTTATCGTCAATATTATAATTTTGTTTATACCTTTACACGACAAGACGAGCCTTATACCAATAAAAGGATCCATCTTATTTGAGGTTTATCGAGTATACCCATTCACTTCTAATCACCTGTTGACTAGGAGAGCGAGGAACAAGATCCCACGTATGATTATATATAAGAGTTTGTAATTTTGTTGTATGACATCCCTCCAACATTGGTGTGTAGAAGCCTGAGGAACTAAGACAAACATGGGGCATAAAATATAAAACAAATGAGTCCATCAGAAGGATGTGATGTTCGACTAGATCAACATACCTCTAGAAGGGATGAATCAACCGCAGGTTGATTAGCAAGATAGGATGGATGAGGGAGTACTTTTAACTCTTCTCATTGACAGACCATCGAATGGACAAATGATAAACTTGCAACAAGTGGGATATCAGGAAATTAGGTTAACCCTCTCAAATAATTAGAAATAGTTGAATTGAGTGAGATTGGAGAATGAAATGTAATATTTTAGAAGGAAACAAAATTCCTTGATACACAAACACGATGAGCAATATGATCATAGCAACGGTAGCCCTTCTGAGTATTTTTAAATTCAAGAAATATACAACGAACAAATTTTGAAGAAAATTTATTACGTTCATGTGAAGGAAGATGAATATAATAAATATAACAAAAAAAATATGAAACAAAGAATAAGATGTAAGAGAATTGAATAGAACAAAATATGGACAGACATTACTAATAATTTTTGTAAACTTGCGGTTGATGAGATAAACTGAGTGTGACATGGCTTCAGCCCAAAAAGTGAGTGAAACAAATGTCTGCCATCAAAGTATTCACAATCTCAATAATGTATCTACTTTCCATTTAATAATGTCCTTCTGTTAGTGTGTATCGAGACATTTTCTGACAAATGATTCCATAATCATGTAAATATGTATCAAATTTTAAAGAAATGAATTCTTTCTCTGATTTTGAATGTATGACCTAAACGTTTTTCTCAAATTGTGTAGTCACCATAATGTAGAATTATTTAAAGGTTGTCAAAACTTGTGACTTAGAGCGCAAGAAATATATCCATGTATATCTTAAGAAGTCGTTTATAAATATCACACTTTATCTCATGTTAGACATAAATAAAATCGAAAATGGTCCCTAAATATCAGAATGTACAAGCTCGAAAGGAGTAGTGGATTTAGAAGTAGAAAGAGAAAAATGCGAACTTTTACTCTTAAATAAACAACATGAAGGGTAAGAGAAATTAATAGAAGTTTTATTAACTTTCAGTTTTTCTAAAATACCAAAACTAAACAAATGTAATAATCTATGTAAATGTGGATGGCTAAGGCGACGATGCCAAAGTTTTCACATTTTATTTGCATTACTAATATCAATAGAGGAAGGAGAAAAGAAACAAAGAGATGGAGTAATTGAGCTGTTAAGATTAAGCAAGAAAAGCCGTCCTTCTCTCCTACCCTTCCCAACTACTTTTCATGTTGCAATACGTACAGAGAAGGTGTAGGAATTTAAGGCATACTAAAAAGAGATTTAAGAGTTGTTCTTCTATCAATAAATTAGACATCACAACACTCATGGCAAAAAGTGGATTGTGGTTGAGGAACGTAGCCCAACAATGTTCAAACTCATGGTGTAGTTTCATAAGAAACTATCGAACACAGGTGCACTCATGCATATTCTGAAAGATGGTGAGAGCATTTGCTGGAAACTCAGGATCCATCATCGATATCTCAGATTAAATGGCCATAATAGTATTATAAAATTCCTCGACTGTCGATCAGCTTGTGTGATTTGAGTTAAGTCTTGCTTTAGCTGAAACAACCAAGCATCATTGCTCTGATGATAGATCATTTTTAAATGATCCCATAATACTTTTGCGGTCCTATAAGGAGTTAGACGAATAAAAATTTTCTTGTAAATGGAGTTTAATATCCATGTGACAATCTTTCTATTCTTCATTTTCCAATCCGCTAATTATTTTAGTTAAATAAGGTCAATGCCATCAACCATTCCCCATAACCCTCGTCCATGGAGAAAATTTTTGAAATGAATTGACCGTAGTCCATAGTGCCATCAAATATGCAATAAGAAAAAAATCTCGATCCATATAATATGTAATTTATAATATAGTAAAAGTTATGCAAGAAAAGGCAAATGCAAGGTGTACCTAGACGTCATAACTAATAATACTGATGCTAATTGGGCGCAGAATTATGTGCACATGCAGAGCAAGGCTAATAACAAAGACAATGTATGAGCTTATCTGCTATTGATTCTGAGATAGTGCTCGGGCGAATCTGAGAGGATTGTTTCTTTAGATTCTTGGTCTATTGAAGATGATGGAGAGGTGATTGTCGAATTTAAATTGAATATTGAGAAGATCACCAAATCTAATGGATTTTGATGGCCCTGAAGAAGAAATCTTTCCAACCACTAGAATGGTGTTCCTAAAGAAGGCCAGACATGGCGGAGCAAGACCAAACGTTAATTATGGCCACATCGGGTCATCAGACATGTGATGTGTGATCGGTGCTAGTCGTGCTCGAGTGGGATTTTGCTTGATTCTAGGGTGACAACAATGGGACTTGTGGTGTACGACGCTTGAGGGGGCTTCTAGCAGGGGTTGTTAGAGGAGGACAATGCTCGAGGAGCAGTCGGCGGTCGAGGAGAAGCAATTAACGCTCAAGGAGAAGTGGTTGGTGCTCGAGGACGACCATGCTCGAGGGGGCTTCTAGTAGGAACGAATTAGGAAGATAGATAGGGTTGTGAGATTTATGGGGAAGATAGATGGGTTGCGGGATTTCTAGGGAAGACAGATGGGTTGTGATATTTCTAGGGACTTCTAGGGAAGACAAATGAGATTGCAGGATTGTTGTACAAGGGTTACAAGATTGCGGGTATTGTGGGCGGGATTATGGGATGGGTTTTCCGTCAGGGACGGTAATGATGTTAGCGGGTTTCTGTTAGGAACGAGACAATGATGGTTGTGGGCGTTGATAGGGGGCTTTGGGTGTGGGTGTCGACGGGAGGCTGGTGACGACAACAAAAACCACTATCGTGTTTAGATTGAGTCGCGACAATGAGCGATGACTTGCAAAGGAATGGGCTCAATGATTGAACCTCTCTGATACTATGATAGTTGAGGTAACGCTAGAGGTTTTGGAGAATTCTCCCTTGAGTTTTTTGTATTGATTTTAGCCCTAATGAGTATTTATAGAGATGTACAACTTATGAATCTTGTTATAAATGGAAGAAAACTAAATTACAATGTATATACCGTGCTTATATAATGCTCGTAGAATTATCTTTTCAACGAGCCTAAATTCACATCAATCTGACCTATAACAAGGAGTTATGATTTTTTTCGTGAGAGTGCACAATGCCGGAATAATTACTATCCATCTAGTGTTAGAACCACTATTCACTTAGTGTTACAACAACAATCCATGCAGTATTACAACCACAATCCATGCACTCTTAAAACCACAATCCATGCAGAGTTAAGAACCATGATTCATGCAGTGCTAGAACCCTAATCATGCAATGTCAGAATCCCGATTCACAGTGTTAAAAGCACGATCCATGCTCTGTTAGATCACGATCCATGTAGTGTTGAACCTTGATTTGCACATGATGGACAATCAACATTGAAGGTGGGGTACACATGATGGACAATCCACATTAAAGGTGGGCTCCACATGATGGATAATAACATTGATGGTGGCCCCACATGATGGATGACCCACATCAAGGTGGGCCCCACATAATGGATGGTCCACATCAAAAGTCAGCACCTAATGATTAATGGCTATAGCTGGGCATCGGACCGAGTCAGATCGGATTGGGTTCAGCTCGATTCGGTTTGAAATCTACATGGGTTGACCTAAACTTGATCTGATCCAAGACCGAGTCCAGGACATCTGACTCGAACCGATTCGATGCACGGTTGGCCTGACCTGAACTAAGTCTGACTCGGTCAGGGAAACTGAGTCAGATCGGGTTGGGTACGATTCGAATTGAATTTTTTAACGGTGAAATCATTATCCTTGATGCTATTTTCGGTGTGGTCCATTTGAACTTTAGATATGATTCATTTTTTTAAAATGCTCTAAAATGATCATGAAAAATGGATAAACGGTATGGATATAATAAATACATCATTGTGGGGCTCATGTAATTTTGATCTCATTTGAGCCATTCGTACAACTCGGAGCTCGAGGGGCATCTCCGCTCGTCTTTACACGACATGTATCTACACCAGCTGACAGCTGCTTCCTGTGTCTCGTCGAATTAGATAATGACAGGTTGAGAGTGGGCTACTGAAGTGGCGTCACTAAGTTCTGTGGGCCCCACTACGATGTATGTGTTGTATCCACACCATCCATCCATTTTGAGATATCATTTTAGGAAATGAGCCAAAGAATGATACAGATAAGAAGCTGTAGTGGACCCCACCATAGAAAATAGTGGGGAGAGTGATTCCCACCGTTAAAACTATCCTAAGGCCCACCATAATGTTTATTTGAAATCCAACCTATTCAAAAGTTTTTTTTTTAAAAAAGATAGAAATAAGGGAAAACACAAATATCAGGTTGATCTAAAACTTTTGTGGCCTTTTGAAGTTTTTAATGGTGGGCGTCACTGTCCCCACTGCTTTCTGTGCTGGGATCCACTGGAGCTTTGGATTTAATTCATTCTTTGGATATTGCCCTGAAGTGATCTCTCCAAATGGATGGAAGGTGTGGATACAAAACATACATCATGGTGGGGCCCATGGAACTTGGTGACATCACTTTAGTAGGGACTCTCGCTACTCAACCTGTCAGTAGCTACCTGCCTACCCATGTTAACGTGTTGTGCACGTAACTTAGTGGGTACAACAGCTACAGCTGTTGCCTGTGTAACTGTGTTGACGTGCTGTGCACGTAACTTAGTGGCCCTTATCGTACTAAGTAAACTCTACTGGGGCCCACCGTGAATGCATGTGGTTTATCCATGCCGTCCATTCGTTTTTCCATATCATTTTAGTGGTTGAACCCAAAATTGATGCATATCCAAAGCTCAAGTGACCATACCATAGGAAAAAGTAAAAGTATTGATTTTCACTCTGGATCGGATCGGATCGGTCCAGATTTCAGTTTAGATCGGTCCGAATTGACCACGATCCAAACTCGATTCGAAAAAACGGTCGGATCTGAATGGCCTTACTCAATCCACATCGATCCAGACCATCAGTTCGGTTCGAATCAGGTCAGATCTGATCAGATCGGGTCGGATCCACCGGATCAGGTTAGACATGCCCAGCTCTATTAATGGCCCACATCTAAGGTGGGCCTCACATGATGGCCCACACTAAAGATGGGACTCACATGATGGACGATTCACATCAAATGAGCACTCTACATGATGGGCAATGGATATTTTAAACTAGGAAGTAAATTTCTATTAAGAAGTACCTTTAGTCTTTATTTCCTCATATGGCCAGACTGCCTATAGTAGATAGTAATGAGCTTTGTCACAACATTCATCAATAGCATTGCTAACTACGATATTTCCAAGTAACTAATATAAACCTCCCATTAACTCTCCCGTCATAGTCATTATAGCTCATTTTACAATCCTCAATTAATCATTTTTACCATAAAATTTATAGTCATCTTTATCAAACTTTCTTAATGACAAAAGACTCCTTCGTAAGTTTGATAGCCACACAGCTGAAACTATATACAAGATGCTATCAAACATAGAAATTTAAACATCTCCAATCCTTACAATTGTACACATACCACCATCTAAAATGTATCACCAACACATACACAATATGTGTAAAATCAATCCTTATGTGGTGTCGTATGAAATAGTGTGCGAATGCAAAACTTATTGGTAGTTTAGATTTTTATATGGAATCGTCTTTCACAACTAGGTTTCCTTGAGAACTGGTTAAATCCGATGCTATATAATGTGAATTAGGTTTAGAATTTTTGTGGTTTACTTTTTTAAGTTTATAAATTTTATACAATTGACAATTCTTTCTACAATTTCAATACTTTTTTATTTTGTGCCTTTTAGAATTGGATCTAGCTTAATCTCTCTCACTAGTATCTTTTTCAATAAATATTTCTTGGACCACTATAAAATCACTAAAAGATCTCTCAACTGTTTTTTTTTTTTTTTTAAATTAATTAATTTTTTTTATTTATTATGGTCGCATCTCATATACTAATAAAGGTATTAAACTCATTTAAGTGTAAACGTTCCACTTTTTTAATATATGAGATTTTTCTTGCTAAGGAATCACCGAGAAAATCATCCTCTCTCTACATGTTTTCCCTTTTATAGATAGCACTAAAAAACAGCAGTTGCAACCCATTTGCCCAAACCAGCCAATTTAGCATTTCAACCGTAATTTTTTGGCATATATCATACATGGTGTGGGAACCCTTGATGAACAGCCCATATTTGCACAACTGCATGGCCCGGCTCGGGTTCGGACCCAGGATGTGTATACTTATGACAGGCCGGGCTCCGGCCCATTTCTTTTCGCCCATCAGGGGTGAGCGCCGAGACAGTCTGAGAACAAAATATTTTGAGAGCTTTCCACGTTTATATATAAACCATCCATTTGCGTTGACACACGAAACACATACCTAAGACCCAAGCTGTCAATCTGGCTGGAAATAATGCTTAGATCTTCCACCTCAAAAATCCTAAAGTTTCATCTCTAGTGGGCCACCAAGTAAAAAGTAAACAGATTGTTAGAAAAACCCTTTCTAGCCATCCTTGTTTTGTATATTGTGGCCCACCTAAGTTGAAAAATGGTTTGATTTTTAGGAAAGAACATCAAAATAATGTACCCCACATGATGGAAGGGTTTGATCTCCCACACATGTTTCATATCGACATGTGTGCCAACATGTACGCAATTAACAAACCTAGCATACACTAGGGATGTAGCACGTGCATAAGCGACGGCCAAAGTGGGTTCATGTTACACGTGTGTGAGCTCATTTGCTTATTTTAGTGAATGATATACTCCTTGCGTATCTACGGCTGGAAATTGGTCAGATCTGGGCTAGGCAAAATCAATATCTCTAATAGGCCGGGCCCAGCCCAAACTGCTGAAAATCTGGGCCTGAACCAGCCCAGGCCTGCTGGGTGCCACATTGCATTGTGTGATGGACATCCAGGCCACGCATAATTGGTAGGTACCCTCTAAGCTAAGGGATGTGCCAAAACTCAGCCATACCCGGAACTAAGGTGGGTTTTATCATTTGAAACCATGGGAAATTATTACAATACATCTAAAAGCACTTGGTGGGGCCCATCTGAGTTTTGGAATGGCTTGAAATTTGGTGTGACCCCTCATTCAAGTGGGAGATACACAATCGGTACTTTGGATGTGTAAACCACATCTCAGTATGTCCTATATATAATCAGGAAGGTTTCAATGGACATGCATCCACTCTCAACTGTTGTATGTGGTGTGGCCATTCTAAGTCATGAATTGGCCACATTTTTAACCGCAGGGCTCACATGGAAGGATGCATCTAATTGACGGGATGGATGTTTGTCACACATTTATGGTGGGGCCCACACTATATATATATATATATATGGGAAAAGGTACTATGCGCCCGACCCATGAGGTCGAGCTGTGTGGGCCACACCACATACAGAAGTGGGGAGGGGCCGTGCACCATTAAAACATTCATAATCATTTTTTGGGCCCACCGAGATGTGGTTTGCAAATCCAGCCCATCCATTATGTGTGTCCCACTTGGATGAGGGTTCAGACCAAGTTTCAACAGCATTCAAAACTCAGGTGGGCCCCACCAAGTGCTTTTATATGTTTTAACAGTGTCTTCACATGATTTTAGATGGTATGGCCCACCTGAGTTCCATATACGGCTGATTTTTGGGATATCTGATAATTTACATGGGACCCATTAAATGCACGATGTTGATGGTTGACACGCAGGGGCCCACACAGCTCAACCTCACGGGAGCTTATCGTGAGGTCGAGCGCATAGTACCTTTTCCCTATATATATATATATATATATATATATATATATATATATATATATATATATATATATATATATATATATATATATTGTAATTTTTTCTGCTCTCTTTTTTTATTTTGTTTTTAAGTGAAATGTCTTGGAAAATATGCTAATTGATGATTTTTATTATTATTAGCATTGAGATACACTATGATAGATAACTTGGATTAGTCGTCTTGTCATAGAGAACCCATATCATGGATTCTCGAAAGGTCCCGCATGCAAGATTATACTTCAAGGCAAGCACTAATTATAAAGTGTGATAAGTTAGTCAATTTCAATGTCTCAAGAATAACTTAGGAAATAATCAATTGATAAATGTTCATTACATGGCAGCAATGGGAAGCATTATGTATGCTTAAGATTAAGACTATCCACTTTTTTATATTTCTTTTATGATTGGTATCTTTGCAATTCAAAAAACGTTAGGGATAAATTATGAAGAAATTGATATTCTACTTACAATGGATAATGGACTTTACCACTTATATATATATATATATATATATATATATATATATATATATATATATATATATATATATATATATATATATATATATATATATATATATATATCGAATGTTTGATTATTTAGAATTGTTTAGATATACAAATACAAATTTGTTGGTTACTTCGATACCAAGAAGTTCACTTCTAAGTATGTTTTCATGATGGTTGGTATTGTGTTATTGAAAATCATAAAGCATACTATTATGATTCATTCACTATGTGATGCAGGGAATGATGTGAGGTCGAGCACCATCTTCCTCAGGGGGTAACTGTTCCGAATCTATGGAATTTCTCTGGACTCCTCATAGAGAAATCTCAAATCCACGAGGAAAAGAAAATAAAAATAATTTTAAAATATTTGAAATAATTTTATTGATGAATGTCTAATATTTATGTACATGTTACATCATTAATATAAGAAAAAAAAACCCCCCCCAAAATTCGTAATTACCAAAAATAGCAAATTTTTAACTCTAATAAAAATCCTAATTCTATTAAAACTATTCTAAAGCCTAATTTCTAAAAATAAAAATTCCAAATAATTTTTTGCTAGAAGAATCTTAACATAATTACAAGTTATTTCTAAAGAGGAAGAAAATCTAAAAACTCTGAAAATATAAAAATATTAAAAAATTCAGAATTACTAAAAATAGTATTTTAATTTTTTTCTAAAAATTCATTTTTGAGCTGTAAGCGCATGTGTTCTGATGAAACGGACAGATGCGACTCACTTTGGGGGTTGGTTCACCTCGGATGGCCTGTTTCAATAAAGATTAATAGGTTGTGCGCCTCGTAATGATACCTGGATCAAAAGTTACAGTCAATTTATGGTCCACCTTCTTTTGGCCCAAACATGCTAGGAACGTACCCGTGTGACACGTTCTACATCACTATGGATGTAGACTAGGTTTCCAAGACACGAGGTCATGAATTAGGTATGGCTACAAGCTTTCTTTTTTCTTGGGACTACATGTTAAGGAGTTGATTATCATGAAGTTGCTGAAATTTTTATGTGACCTTTTGTTGTAGTTAATTTCTCCAAGAACTAAATACTCATTTAGGCTAAAGCATATTGATATAAAGTATATTATTATGAATAAGGAATTATAAAATTGTCTAGTACTATCATGGAACTTATTAGCCCAAAATAAATGATAGTTGATCTACTCACTAGAGGCCTTGATGTCCCGTTTTTGTGAGTACCTAGCTTCTATGAGAGCAGATTATTTATAGATGTATTTGACTACTGTGAGATCGTTTGATTCAACTTGTGTACAGATGTCTTGAGACCTCTTTCTTTTATTATGACTTTGTTATATAGTTTATATTTTGCTTTTCTTTTAATGTACACATATATTGTGAGTATCGAAATTTGGAGTTTTATTAAATACATGCAGTGCCTCTTAACAGAGAGGTGGTGGATCACATAAAAGATAGGCATACGACACTAGGTGTGCATTCTCCTCATCATACTTTCATATCTTTAATCCGTTATTAGGGATTACAAGTATTCATGACTATTATGCATTTCACTTTGATGTAGAGCGGGTCACGAACATTTTCACGTCCAAGATGGACCAGAGAAGGCCCCATCGGAGGTGGAAGTCATCAAGACTGTCAGAACCTTAAAACATGCATATCTCACAAACTGGAATGAGTTACTTGACATACCATATATGATTTTGGGGTAGGACGAGCTACTTTAGCCAACCAACCCTGCTATGCCGGGTTACTCATACAAAATTTACGACATTCCATCAGATCGACGGTCGAAAATCAATTTTATTTCCATTTTTACTATTTATAATAAGTTTTAGTTTGACTATAATTCTTTATTCTTTGAGCTTTAGGAGTTGTGTCCAACATGAAAAGTGTTTATAAAAATTAAGAGAATAACCTAGTTAAGCCACATAGGACCCTTACTATAAATAGTAAATTTACTATTTATAGTAAGTTACTAAGTGTAGGGACTTTGAGTTGGAGTCTTGATGCTGAAACTTCTTCCAAGGTTTGGTTTAACTATTTAAAGGGTTATAAATTCATTTTTATTATCTATCTATCAATTTATGAATTTTTAAAAATATTATTTTTATTTTCTTGCTTTTTTTTTCCTCGTGGATTCGAAAAGTCTATGTGAGCAGTCCACAGAAGCTTTGTGAATTCGAAGTAGTTATTCTTGAGGAAGACGGTGATCGATCTCATCACGTTCATCCCTGCATCACACTTCATCAAAACTAAATATTACAACGATCCAACTCTAAAGGTCTCAATGGATGAGATTTGAAAAATATACTAACAATAGTATTTTAAAACTTTAAATAAATAAATCATTAGAAATGTAAGATTTTCTATTATGTGGGTTTACCTGAATTAATGGCTTACATTGTTCAAAGATCAAGATTTCTTTTTATGTATCAAGCATTAATGGCTTACCTCCTTCATCTTTTATAAGATTGGAGTCTTTGTCCTCTCACTTACATATACAAAGATCAGAAATTGTTACCATCTTAATTTCATAAAGATAGAGAGTAAGGAAATTATGCACTTTGAGATTGTTTGAAAGTAGGAAGATTATTCATTTTGAGATTATTTTAAATATTCAATAATTGCTTCCAACGGCTCATATATGTACTCAATTAGATCTCTAGATCACCTTGTTTTGATGCATGAGATGATATAATAATCTGCAAATCTCCACCGTTAAATGAATGGTTTATGTCTCAAGCATCACACCCATTATGTAATTCTATCTTCCTGCCTTGCACATCACTCAGGCTAGCTTAGATGTGTATGAAATATAGACAGCTTATCTTACAGCCCTAATGTTATGGGAAGATCCAAGCCTCCTCAACTCCGAGGTCCGATGCTATTCAGAGCCAACTCGAGATGCACGACTAAGTCCAGAGTTACGAGAACAGCCGAGGGGAGAGACTCCTAGCTAGGCATCAGTTGTGCTTTCACTCTGAGGCCTTGGGCAAATGAGCTGGGGTCCAGGCTGTCGGCTCGGAGTAATCTGAGGCCGAGGCGGTCGGTTTGAGACTCGGATCGGAATCTACTTGTGGGACCTCGAGGTGTCCCATTACCGCACGATTAGCAACGGTTACTCAACCGCCCACGTTTGCACGACCACACGACGGTTGGGTAGCCGAATCTTCGGCGGGGAAGTGGTAAATGCCCCAAGATGCGCCGAGTTATGCGGACATGCCCATCTCAAGCGAGGGGATATAAATAGTATCTCGTGGGTAGGAAACAAGTATGCAATATCTTGAACCCTCTCTCTACACTCTACTTAGACCCAGATTCCCTAGCCTGACTTAGGCATCAGAGGGTCCCCTAACTTAGCCAGGGTCTCCTTTGCTCACCCTTTTGTGCAGGACCAGGGTCCGTCGAAGGTTCACCGCATTGAGTGGAGGGTGGTCCAGATTTTGACCCCAATATTTTTTGGTGCTGTCTGTGGAAAATTGATACGAAAAGTCAGTTTCCTATTCTCAAGTACAATGGCCAGAGAAAAGAAGAAATCCGCAGTTGTGGAACCAGAGTAGAATGATCAGACTCGGTCTTCCTCATTACTTCACGCCAAGTCAGCTCCAGGACCTTCTCAGTTCTCTCGCAATCGGGCTAGCAAGTATCGAGCTGTGCAAAGCGAGATACAAGCCCTACGCGATGAAATTAATCAGATGAAACAACAACAGGAGCGGCAGCTACATCCCGTTCAGGAAATGGTCGGGCTGGTGGTGGAAGTCCAGTCCGTGTCATGGAGTATGAGACCTGAAGGGTCATAACATCAATCCGCTCAGGTTCCAGCTTCAGGTGAGAATCCTCCCCCACCGACCCAAAACTAGGCTCTGGCTCGGAACACAACGACCCGGGCTCCAACGAATGATTTAGTCACCTTGGCTCTGGCGCCGACAGATCTCCGTCATGAGCTAGAGAGGAGAAGGGGAAGAAGGACTCCTGAGGTGAGGCTCCACAAGAGATAGTGGCTGAAAACAAAAATCCGTGGGAGGCACGGTTTACAAAACTTAATAATCAGATTCTGATACTACGACAGAATAAGTAGAATTAACAGCCTTCGTCTGTTCCCGCCTCCGTTCAAGCAATGATAGAAGAGACTGAACCTCCCTTCACCTCTACAATTATGAGCGAGGTGATGTCACAAAGGTTCCAGATACCTCCCGTCATCCAATACTCCGGGTCTGGCGACCCGTCCGAGCACGTAGAGGCTTATCGCTCGTGGATGTAAATCCAGACAACAACGAAAGCGATGATATGTAGAGGATTTTCAATCACCCTCGTTGGATCCGCTCGGAGTTGGTACCAGCAGCTCAAACCCAATTGCGTTGGTTCCTTACCCAATTCATAAGTGGTAGGAAGCGTTGGAAGGCAAATACTCATCTGTTTACCATCAAGCAAGGGCTTAAAGAATTGTTGAAGGACTTCATCGCCCATTTCCATGAGGAAGCATTGCAGGTGGAGGACTATGACGATAAAATGGCACTCTCTGTCGTGTTTAGCGGTTTGAAAGAGGTGAAGTTTACATTCTCCATGGGAAAGAATCTGCCGAAGACGTTGGTTGAGCTCGTCACTAGAGCTCAGAAGTACACTAACGCCGAGGAATTCTCCAACTCTCGTAAAAATGTTCAAATAGCAGAGCCGACTACCAAAGGAAAGAGCTTGAGGAACGAAGAACCCCAGTCATCCAGCAAGAAATTAGATGATCTCGCTCCTCGTGATCGTCGCCCAAGCAGAAAACATAAGGGCAAGTTCCATTCCTACACTCCCCTTAACACGTCTACTGAATAAATATTGCTGGACATCAGAGGCCACAAGCTCCTGAACTAGCTCGTTTGCATGAAGGCCGACCCAGATCATCAAGACAAGCACAAGTATTGTCATTTCCATCGTGATCATGGCCACAACACGATTGATTTCGTGGACCTCAAAGATGAGATCGAGACCCTCATCTGTAAGGGTCATCTGTGCCGATATACCAAGGGGGAGAGAATAGCTCGGAGAGAAGGGTAAGAGTAGCCGAGCAATACTGTAGAAGAGCCAATTGAGATCCGTACCATCTTTGGTGGTTCATCTGGTGGAAGAGACTTGAATAGGGCCCGTAAAGCCTACTCTCAAAAGTCTGATCTGGAGCACTATGTCCACATGACCGAGAGGCCGAGCAAGGAGCTTCGAGTTAGCCCATGTAGTCTGACATTCACGGAAGATGATGCACGCAGAATTCAGCATCCGCATGACGACGCCTTAGTGGTGACTATGACCATAGCCAACCACAAAGTGTATCGCATCTTGGTCGACACTGAGAGCTCAACTGATGTTATATACTCGGAAGCTTTTGAAAGAATGAGGATTTCAAGGTCACGCCTCACACCAGTGAAGATCCCTCTACATGGCTTTGCCAGAGAAAGGGTGATCTCCGAAGGAGCCATCTCCCTCCCTATGACCGCGGGAGAAGGACAGCATCAAGTCACCCTCCTGGTGGACTTTCTTGTCGTTAATGTGTCATCAGTGCACAATGTCATCCTGGAAGACCCTCCCTGAATGCAATGAGGGCAGTCGTCTCCACTTACCATCTGATGATGAAATTTCCCGTCAAGGGCGGAATAGGTTACCTCTGAGGCGATCAGCACGAGGCTCCGAAATGTTATGCAATAGCAGTGAAGAAAGGGTTGGTGAAGTAAGTCCTCACAATCAACGTCCTCGATCACAGGGGACCTACAGAGGATTCATCAGTGGAAGACTTGGAGGTCGTGCCGTTAGATGAAGCAGATCTGAGCAAAACCATTCAACTTGAAATGTCATTAAATCCTGAGTAACGATCTGAGATGTTAGCCTTCTTGCGGCAACACAGAGATGTCTTCGCATGGTCACACACAGACATGCAGGGAATCTCTCCCGACATCATGGTTCATCGGTTGAATGTGGATCCAGATCACAGGCTAGTGAAATAGAAGAGGAGACCGTTCGACGCCGAGCGATATGCAACCATAGCAGACGAAGTCTCCAAACTCCTCAGCATTGGCTTCATCGAGGAGGCACATTATCCAGATTGGATTGCGAACATGGTCCTCGTTAAGAAAGTAAACGAAAAGTGGCGGGTCTATGTGGATTACTTAGATCTGAATAAGGCCTGCCCCAAGGATAGTTTCCCGTTACCTCGGATCGACCAGTTGGTGGACAGTACAGCTGGACATGAATTTCTTTCCTTCCTGGATGCCTATTCTGGGTATAACCAGATCACAGCATACCCCCCAGATAGGCAGAAGACTACCTTTATCACTGACAAGGGACTCTACTGTTACCGGGTCATGTCGTTTGGCCTGAAAAATGCTGGGACTACATACCAGAGATTGGTGAATCAAATGTTCACCAATCAGATAGGGCGCACCATGGAGGTCTATGTTGACGACATGCTCGTCAAGAGCATTAAGGCGTCTGATCATCTAGCAAATCTCAGAGAGACATTCTCTATCCTTCGAGAATATCGTATGAAGTTGAATCCCACAAAGTATGCATTCGGAGTCGGCTCCGAAAAATTCCTCAGGTTTCAGGTTAGTCAGAGGGGCATTAAAACAAATCCTGACAAGATCAAGGCGCTCCTCGATATGAGCTCGCCTTGGACTATAAAAGAAATACAATGCCTCACCGGATGAGTAACAGCACTCGGATGATTTATATCCAGAGCTACTGACAAATGCCTCCCCTTCTTTCAGCAGTTGAAGGGTCATAAGAAGGCCGAATGAACATCAGAATGTGAACTCGCCTTCCAGCAGTTGAAGCAGTATTTGGGCTCGCCGCCCCTATTGTCCAAACCTGAAGAAGGCGAGTACTTATTCCTGTACTTGACAGTTTCGGATTCAGTCGTTAGCTACGCGTTGATCAAGGAGGTGGGGGGCAAGCAACTCCCTGTGTATTATGTGAGTAAAGCAATAATACCTGCCGAGACGAGGTACCCGCCTCTGGAGAAGTTAGCACTCTGCCTTATTGTTTCAGCTCGGAGGCTACGCCCATACTTCCACGCTCACTCTATCATTGTCTTAACCGACTCTCCCCTCAGGCAAGTGCTTTAGAGGCTTGAAGTGTCAGGTCGGCTAACTAAGTGGGCGATCGAACTTGAAGAGTTCGATATTCACTTCCGACTAAGGACAACGATCAAGGGCTAAGCAGTGGCCGATTTTATTGCAGAGCTCACCACCTCAAATCTAGAGGAAATGAACGCCAAAGCAGAAGCAGCTCCTTCACTCGCTCCTTCAACTAAACAAGATACAAAGTCAGAACCGAGGAGGAACGTCTTTGTGGACGGGTCATCCAACACCAAGCGTGCCGGAGCAGGGGTAGTCTTAGTCGCGCCAGACTCTACACCTATCCAGTACATAATCAAGTTAGGGTTAAAGGCATCTAATAATAAGGCAGAATACGAAGCCCTATTAGCTAGGCTGAGACTGGCGGCCAGTCTGGGGGTCTAGTTCCTCAAGGTACGATGCGACTCTCAGTTGGTGGTGAATCACATCTCCACCAAATATGAGGCCAAGGAGTCCAGGATGGTAGCTTATCTGGCTGAGGCTAGAAAGTTGATAGAGAAGTTTGGGAGTTGCACTATCAATCGGACACGAGAACAAAGAATTCTTAGGCCAACGCCCTCGCAAGGCTAGCCTCGGCCACGGAGGGAAAAATTCCTCGGGTCGTCCCTGCAGAATTCATAGAGCGCCTAAGCATTGACTGAATGGAGCAAGAAACGGTCAACCCGGTGAAAGTCGCATCGAGTTAGATGGACTCGATTTACAATTACCTCACATCTGGTGAGGTCCCCTCGGATAAGTTGGAGGTAAGGCATTTAAGGGTTAGAGCTGCACGGTACATAGTCTTGGATGTGATCTTGTATAAGAAAGGACATTCACAACCTTGCCTCAGGTGTCTCCGACCCGATGAAGCAGACTATATGATTCGGGTCTGCGAAAATCACTCTGGTGGTCTGGCCCTAGCTTTGAAAATACTCCGTCAAGGATATTTCTGGCCGACCATTAAGGAAGACTCGAAGAGCTACGTCCAGAGGTGTGATAAGTGCCAGTGATATGCGGCCTTGCCAAAGCAACCTACAAAGGAGATGACCCCCATGAGCAGGCCATAGCCGTTCACCCAATGGGGGATCGACATCATTGGACCTCTGCCCACTGGGAAAGGACAGGTCAAGTTCGTTATTGTTGCAGTCAACTATTTCACTAAGTGGGCCAAAGCCGAGCCTGTCACAAAAATCACAGAGTAGAACATGATTGACTTTGTTTGGAAGAACATCATTTGCCGGTTCGAAATTCCGCGCACTATCGTATCTGATAATGGCAGGCAGTTCGATAATGATAAGTTCCGAGGCATGTGTCAGGGGCTCAGCATTTCGAATGCGTATTCCTCGCCTCAGCACCCGCAATCCAATGGGCAAGTGGAGGCAGTTAAGAAAGTCATCAAGCACCATCTCAAATAAAATTAGAGAAAGCGAAGGACAACTGGGCCGAGGAACTCCCATTTGTCCTCTGGGCTTACAGGACTACGACTCAGTCGTTTACTGGAGAAATCCCATTTTCACTTTCTTATGGTTCGGAAGCGATGGTGTCGGTCGAGATTGGTCTCCCTACAGCTCGGGTCAGGAACTATCAGGAAGATCAAAATACCAAGCAGATTGCAGCTAACTTGGACCTACTTGAGGAAGCTAAAGATGTCTCCAAACTCCGAGTTGCTGCTCAGCATCAGCAGGTGGCATGATTCTACAATTCCAAGGTCAAGACTAGGCGATTCCGTCCAGGAGACTTGGTCCTTCGCTGAGTCTTCCAAAACACTGCGGAGCCGGGAGCTGGGGTGCTCGAACCCAACTGGGAGGGGTCCTACCACGTGGTCCGATCGACCAAGCCTGGCTCCTACCACTGGAGGATTTTGAAGGCCGTCAGCTCCCCCACCCTTGGAATGTCGAGCACCTGAAAATCTACTACCCCTGATGTACTGTCCATTAAAGGCCCTCAATAAGTGTACACCTCAGAGCGACTATCCTTTTAAGGCTTTCAATAAAAATTTATATTTCTACATATCTACTTGAACAACCTGTCGACAAATGGAAAAAGTTGCCTCTCACAAGCAAAGGCTGACTCGACGCGCTGATTCCTTAGAGAAGGGGTTAGTACGTTAACCTACAAAAACTCGTCAAGGGATCCTCTCATAGCTAGGGGAAAAGCCAATGGATGATCCGATCCCTTGATGAAGGGGTCGGCTCGTCGTACAACCAATGAATCTACATAAAGCCGCTTGCCATTCATGGGAGAGTTAACTCCTCAAGGGGTCGGCTCTTATGATTTCAACGTCATAAGATTCTGCAAAATAACTAAGGGGTCTCCTAAGTATGGGAAGACAACTCTGGGATGAGCCGACTTGCTAAGTAGCCGGCTCGTCAATCAACAACAATCATTAGTGTAATCATCATTCAAAAAATTGACTATATCATATCACGCCCTCTCTAGAGGGTCAAAAAATCATCCACCAAATTATCCATCAAAGCTATTGATAAAACTACTCTTTAAAAGAGTTAAAGAAGAGGAAATGTCAGAAACTATTTGGTCAGAGGAGGCTGAGAGGTGGGAGCTGGGTCTGGGGAGATGTCTTTAGCCGGTGTCTCCCCTGCGTCCTCGGGGATGAGGGGCTCGAGGTTGAGATCTAGATAGAGCTCCTAGACCGCATCTAGGCAAGCGTTGTAGCCACAGTTATAGAACTTGATAGCTTCGGCAATCCTCTCCTCCGAGGACTTGAATGCTTCCACCACATCGTCCACCGCCAACCTCTGGAAGGCCTCATCTTCGGCTCATTGAGCTTCCTTCACCTGCGTTATTGCTCGCCTCAGCTCTTCTGCTGCCTCGGCCTTGGTTCTCTCCAGCACGTCCCCTAATCGGGCATTGTCCTTTGCAAGCAAGTCAGCGTGGGCTTTGACTCCTATCAGCTCGGTTGCTGCAGCAGCGCATCGTGCCTGAAGGTCATCAACGACCCCCTGGAGTTGCAACTCTCACACCCTTCCATCATCGAGCTGCTGGCGCAGTTCCGCCTGATCTATCTGAAGGAACGCAGCCTCATCTCGGAGAGTCCCGACATCGCCTTTGAGAGCCGTTATCTCCCTGTCCTTTAATGTGGCTTCCCTCAACCTCTCCCGAGCCATTAGGAGCTTCGAGACGAACTGAAACAAACAAAAAAAGGGGAATAAAAGCATACGGACGTGATGAGAGGGGAATCAAGACAGGAAAGATTATTAAAATACCGAGTAGAAGACTAAGGCCATATCGTTCAGGAAGGACTCATCCGACTTAGTGAGGAGGGCTGTGCAATCTCCTTCTTTAGAGCATGCTTCGCAGCTGAGCAAACTAAGCTCGATATATGATAACCCGGTGAAAATCTGTCACCACCAGTCTCGATCCAAGCTGACCCTGTCGCTCCCCCAGCCCCGGTCCCACTGCCTGCCGAAGCTTAAGCTTCAGCTCTGCAATCATCGCTGACTTCGGGAGGAGAGAGCATCACATCAGCCATCCGAATGGCCTCCTCTTGTTTGGATGAAGACGGAATGGCTATATAGGGTTTGGGGGCTAGTGGAGGTGCCTCGGAAACACGAGGAGCGATGCCTGGAGGGGGAATCAAAGCTGAAGCGTTATCGACCGCGGCCCTGACCGTGACATGTGTTGGAACTGCAGCAACTGAAACCTGAGCTATGGCGACAGAAATTAAAGCTAGAGCCGGAGCTGTAGCAACAGAAATTGGGGCCGAGGGCCCTTCATCGCGAGGGGTTTCCTGCCTCTTCCGGGTTGTTGTGTTCATCCGCGGTTCGGACCTCAACATCTCCTCGACGGGTGGGGGGGCCTTCCTCTTCTGAGATCCGGAGGCCTCAAACATGCCTGCACGCGAGATAATGAATCAATATCGGAGCTAAGAGATTTTCAGTTTCTCTGTTTCATGGTCTGTTTCATCAAAATAAAAGATGAAGGGACATTTACTGAATGAAGTGGGGAGCGACTTAAACTTGCAGAACCCAGACTGATGGAGGTTATCAACAATGATCAGGACCGACCAAGAGCATAAATCTTCCAAATGTGCCCTAGCCTTGGCGATTGAATTCTTCTAGTCCGAGGTGATGAGAGGCTGGCCTCTCAGAAAGTCTGCAGAAATAAAGATAAATGCTGGTCAGAGCATAGAAAATAGAGTAATGTTACAAAAAGACTGTTCGAGATCCGACCTAGAAGGGTGAATCGGGTCGGAACCCGAGTTCTTAAGTTCCTGAGCTCCACAGCCGGCACTTCCCACTCGCCCGAAGCCCAAAACCACTTGTTCTTCCAATCCTTGTTAGAGGATGGAAGTTACAGGACCAGCCCCGAGCCCTTGTTGCTGCGGGTCGCAAAATAGTACCATGACTCCTGACTATCATGCTTGATCAAGTATAAACTCATCAGTTCTTCTGGTGTCAGTTCCAGGTTCTTGACTTGGCGCCATATGATGTATGATGATATCAAAACTCTCCAGGCATTGGGAGTGAATTGGCTCGAGGCCAGTCCCAAGTAGGCCGTTAAGGCTCAGATGAAGGGGTGCATCGGAAGACGGAGTTCACATTGCAGAGCGCAGAGGAAGATCGCTACTTCCCCTTCAGTGGGACTCGAGCGCCCATATTTGGACGAAGTTCAGGATCTCGAACTCTGATCGGATCCATTCCAACTGGGACTCGACTAGCACAGAGCCCCTTGGGATCGTTCCGCGGTCCGTTCACTCGTAGGCATCTCCATAGACCCCCTCGTCAAATCTCGGGGGGCTCAAGAGGCCTTTTTCCCACTCTTGCGGCTTGTCTGAGCCCCAACCTCTTTGCTTCTCCTGGGCGGAGGATAGAGGGGTACTGCATCAAGGGGCCCTTCAGAGGCCTCTCGTCTGTCATCCGAACCCTCAGGCTCGAAATCGTCTTCAAAGGCGTAATCGCCTCGGACCATCTTTGAGTCATTTGACATTCTACAGATGCGAAGGAAATAAGAATAATTCGGAAGTGTAGGGACAACTCACCGGAAGCTGTTCGGAATGATCGCCGAAAATCGCTTCTACTAGAAACTGCTAGTCGGTCGGAATCGCCTCTCCAGCAGGTCACGTCCGCTGAAAATCGCCTCCTCACGCAGATCATAGCAACAAGAATCCAGAGAACGGAAATGTGAGCGCCTCTGAGCGCTAGGGTTTTTATAACTCATAAAAGATTCTTGCATTAATAGCGAGACATGATGACTGCAACCGAACCGTCGTGAGCTGACTTCGGAAGACACGTGGCTGAGTTCTACTAGTCTGGGCCCTGCCAAGCCGCGTGCCTCTAGCATTGGGCGACAAGATCCGAGCAGTGGAAGCGTCGCCTATCGTGACTTACATGGCGATCACTCATAATGACTTTGATGATTCGAGATCCTAACCATTGCCACACGTCCGTTTGAGGCTAACCCGCGGACGAAAAACCCCGAGGACATATCTTTTCGAATATGGAAATCATGATTGAGACTGAACACGTCGAGGGTTGATCTTCCGCATGGTTTTACTCTCTGAGTCCATGTCCGAACTCGGAGAGTAGGGGGCTTTTATTATGGGAAGATCCGAGCCTTCTCAACTATGAGGTTTGATGTTATTCATAGCCAACTCAAGAAGCATGACTAAGTCCAGAGTTACAAGAATAGCCGAAGGGAAAGACTCCCAGCTTGGCATCAGTTACGCTTTCACTCCAAGGCCTTGGGCGGACGAGTTAGGGTCCAAGCTATCGGCTTGGAGTAATCTAAGGCCAAGGTGGTCGGTTTGAGACTCGGATCGGAATCTACTTGTGGGACCTCGAGGTGTCCCATTACCGCACGATTAGCAACGGTTACTCAACCGCCCATGTTTGCACTACCACACGACGGTTGGGTAACCAAATCTTTCGCGAGAAGTGGTAAATGCCCCAAGACGCGCCTAATAATGCGGACATGCCCATCTTAGGCGAGGGGATATAAATAGTATCTCATGGGGAGGAAACAGGTACGCAATATCTTGCACCCTCTCTTTACACTCTACTTAGACCCAGATTCCCTAGCCTGACTTAGGCATCGAAGGGTCCCTCGGCTTAGCCAAGGTCTCCTTTGCTCACCCTTTTGTGTAGGACCAGGGTTCGTCGAAGGTTCACCGCATTGAGTGGAGGGTGGTCCAGATTTTGACCTCAACACCTAACATGATAAATGGATTGTGGACAGGCTACGACCCGAACATCAGGAAGCGGATTACCGCTGACCAGGTGACCAGCCATATCGCTTGTGACAAAACTCATTGAGGCCACCATGATGTTTGTGTTTCATCCACACCGTTCATCCATTTTATGAGCTAATTTTAGTGTAGGAGCCCAAAAACGAAACAGATCCAAAGCTCAAGTGGACCACACCTTAGAAAACAACAGAGATAATAATGTCCACCATTGACAATCAAAATGAGAAAATGTCAACGGCCGAAGTTCAACCAACAAATGCCCATTCTTTGGAGGATCGCAATAGGAAAAAAGCGTTACAGTATGCCACAGGGAAAAGAAAACGGAGAGGAGATGCCCATTGTTGGTTTCTGTGAGGGGCTCATTATGTTACTTAGACATCATACCACCCGTTCACTATGTGGGTCTCATGTGGATGAAGAAACAATCCGAAAATTAGGAAATATCATAATCTGGGTGAGCCATGCTACATGATTTAACGGATTGCATAAATTTATTGTTTCTGATGGCGTGGCCCACCTAAGCTTTGAACTAGGGAGGAGTGGATTAGGTACACCCCAAGTAGGTGCACAGTAGTACCCAATTCCGCCCTTGGTCATCAGGGATATCGCTGGTGAACAGGTCACCAGACGTGGAAGGAATGGCTGGTGTACCACACACACGTCAGCTGTATATCTGGTGTATTGACGTCAGCAAGTTCTGTGGGTGCCTTTGGGAGGTAGGTGTTATATTCAAACCATCAATCCATTTGGCGAGCTTGTCGTAAGACTGGAGCCAAAAAATAAGTAGATCTAAAGATCAAGTGGACCACAGTGAAAGAAGATGCAGGAGGTTGAACGTCTGCCATTGAAATTCTTTTGGGGGTCACAGAAGTTTTGGATCTATATGATATTTGTTTTTCTTCTTCATCCAGGTCTTTGTGACCTTATGAATAGATTGGATGGAAAATAAAAGTTATGGTGTGCCCTACGAATGTTTTAACGGTGAAATCATTATCCCAACTTCTATATATAGTGTGGTACATTTGAGCTTTGGATACCATTTATTTTTTGTCTCAGGTTTAGAATGATCTTCTAAGTGGACTAATGGTGGGGATATTATAAATACATCACTGTGGGCCATGTAATTTTAACCTACTTTAAGCCCTACGACCCGGAGTTGGAGGAGCGTTAGCACTCGCCTTCGCGAAAACGGATTGGCTACTCCCCTGCCAGTAGGGGTGTACACGAACCGAGCTAGATGGGTTAGGTCCCTCGACTCGACTCGAAAAAGCTTGATTCAACTCGGTTCAAAGTTGAGTTCGAGTCGAGTTGAGCTGATTTTTTGAGCTCGAAAATTAGTTCGAGCCGAGTTCGGGCAACCTCAGCTCGACTCGAATCGAACTCGGATTGAACCAGTTTGGTGACTCGATTACTTTTTTTTTAACACACGCACACACACCTCCACACACTCACACCTTGGTGGGATTTCACCACCTATGGTTACTCGAACCCTTGACCGGGTGTTGAAACTCCTTAGAGTCTACCACTGGAGCAAGAGTAAGGATCCTGGTGACTTGGTTACTTTACCATTGATGTTGCTCACCAACTGTTTGATAAAATGACTTAACGAAATGTGGCTAGTGGCAAGGAAGGTATGTACATGAAACAAATACCATTTTTCTCTTTGTTTTTTTTTTATTTTTATGTTGCTTAGAAGGTGTTTGACAAAATACCTGTAAAACCATTGCCTCTGTTTGTAAAACAGTGGAATTTTGAAGTTGCATTTCAAGTGTTTGTGGAAATGCCTCAATGGCGAACTCGGCTCAATTTTGGCTCGAACTCGGCCCAAGCTGGCTCGAGCTGCTGACTAAACCGAGCTGAGCTGGCTGGTCAGGCTTGAGGACCGAGTTCGAGCTGAGGTCAGCCAGTGGCCGAGTCGAGTCGAGCTGGCCTCAGCTCGACTTAGTTCGACTCGATGGCCCCTACCTGCCACCATCCCGGTGGCTAATGGTCGAAGCTCTCCTGGCTCCATGATGTATGTGTTTCATCCATTCTGTTCATCAATTTTTACTGATTATTTTAAGACTTGATTTTTAAAAATGAGAGGAATATTAATCTTAGGTGGACCACGCCACAGGAAAGTAATAGTGATTGGATATCCACCCTTAAAATCCTCTTAAGGCCCAATGTACTGTCTATTTGACATCCAATCTATTAATTAGGTCATACATACCCAAATGTAGAGAGAAAATAAAGATCAGCTTGATCCAAAACTTTTATGCCCCCAAAAATCTTTTAATGGTATACGTTCATTCATCACTTTTTCCTGTAATGTGGTCCACTTGATCTCGGGATATACCTTATTTTTTATCTCATACCATGGAATGATCTATAAAAATGTATGGCACACATACATTATGGTGAGCCCACAGAGCACTGACCATCAGCCATTGGCTGGTGGCAGGGGCAGTAGCCAGTCCTGTTTGGCAAGTTGTATTAGATGCCTCGGACGGAACGGCCACATGTAATTATCAGCTTCTGCTGTGATCGAGGGATTGACTTGTCAGCTTGAATTTTTGGAAAGCGGATTGGCTGGGGTACCCCACACAAGCTATATAGCAGTGTGGGTACGTGTCGTGCGAAGACGGGATCATATCATCGAGCGACCCTGATCTTGGGCCGGGCTGACAACGTACAGGAAGTGAAGCACGTGTCCTCCTGGGGAGTTGTGTATACCAAACATGTAGAGACACGTGCAATCCGCGGTCCACCGTTCTATTTACAATTTGAGTTAAAGAGTGAGTCAAAGGACAGGTGATAGGATCTAATAGTCTTCGGTAAGACTCTCGGGACTCGTAATGCCTGCAGCTCCCGTACGTCGATTGGCTACTTGATATCGTGACAAGTTGGGACTCTGAGGGGCGGAAACGGATTGGCTACTCCCCTGACTCCAGCCAATGGCTGATGGTCGGTGCTATGTGGGCCCCACTATAAAGTATGTGTTTCATCCATGCCATCCATTTATTTTTAGAGATCATTTTGTAACATGACTCCAAAAATGAGATATATCCAAATCTCAGGACCACATTAAAGGAAACAGTGTTGAATGAGGGTCAACCATTAAAAAAATTTTGGAGGCCATAAAAGTTGTGGATCAAGCTGATCTTTGTTTTTTCTCTTCATCTGGGCCTGTATCACCTAATCAACAGATTGGATGTCAAATAAACAGTATAATGGGCCTTAAGAGGACTTCAATGGTGGATATCCAATCATTATTGTTTTCATGTGGTGTGGTCCACTGAGATTTATATCCCTCTCGTTTTTTGGAATCAAGCAATAAAATGATCCGTAAAAATGGATGAACAGAATGGATGAAACACATATATCATGGTGGGGCCACAGAGCACCGACCACCGGCCACGGAGCTGGTGGCAGGGGGAGTAGCCAATCCGTCTACCCGAGAGCCACCGTGAATCCGTGATGCGTGTGTTTTATCCGGAAGCGGGCTGTATTGACATCAGCAAGTTATGTGGGTCTGATCATGAGGTACGTGTTATATCCAAACCGTACATCCATTTGGCGAACTCGTTTGAAGGGTTGAGAATAGAAATATCTAGTGGACCACACTGCAAAAAGAAGTGTGGGTTTGAACGTCTACCATTGAAACTATTTTTGGGGTCATGGAAGTTTTGGATTAATATAATTTTTTTTTTTTTTCTTCATTTAGCTCTGTGTGGTCCAGATGATCTTAGTGTATGATTTATTTTTTGGAAGATGCTCTAAAAAGATATCTAAAAATAGATGAATAGTGTAGATATAATAAATGCATCACTGTGGGGCCATGTAACTTTGATCTCCTTTGAACCGTTCGTACAACTCGGAGCTCGAGGAGCGTCAGTGCTTGTCTTCGCACGGCACTTACCTACAGCAGCTATATAACTGGTGTGTGGTACACCAGCCAATCCGCTTCCGTTTTATCCGCACCGTCCATCCATTTTTCTATGTTGTATGATCCCAAAAACGAGTTAGATCCAAGGCTCAGTTGGACCAAGATGATAGTTATGTTTTCCTTTGACTTTATAAAAACGTTAGATGGCAAACAAACATAAATTTTCAACGGTGAACGTCATTAGCACTATTTCTTCTTGTGGTGTCATCCACTTGAAATTTAGATCTTTATCATTTTTGGGCTCATGATATAAAATAAAATGTAAAAATGGATGAATGGTGTGGATAAAATCCATGCACCACAGTTGTCCCTCAGAGGCCCAGCCTGGCACGAGCTCGGGATAGGCCAGAGAACTACCCAATCCGCGTCCTGCAGGCTCCAGCACTGGATGCGGAATGGCTGGTCCATTATACAGCACCAACCTATATGCTGTGGGTACGTGTCCTGCGAAGACGAGCGCTGATGCTACTCAAACTCCGAGTTGTATTAACGGATCAAACGAAATCAAAGTTACGTGGCCCTGCAATGATGTATTTATCTATCTATACTGTTCATGCATTTGGCAAGATTATTTTAGATCTTATTTTAAAAAATGAGTAATTGAAAAGTCTCAATCGGATCACGTCACAAATACCAGTGGGACAATGATTCTCACCGTTAAAACATTCGTAGGGCCCACCAGTAACGTTTACTTTCCATCCAATTTATTCATAGTGTCACAAAGACATGGACGTAGAGAAAAAACAAATATCATATTGATACAAAATTTCTATGACCCCAAAAGGGTGTCAGTGGCAGGCGTTCAATCTCCACTGCTTTTTACAGTGCGGTCCACTTGACTTTTTTATGTCTTATTTTTCGGATCAAATCTTAAGACGAGCTCACCAAGTGAACGGACGGTTTGGATATAACTCATATCTCATGATGGAACCCACATAACTTGGTGACGTCAATACTCCAGCCACCGATGGGGGCTGGTACACCAGCCAATCCGTTTCCGCCAGCACTAAGCTCTGTGGCCCTCATGATGTAGGTGTTATATCCACGCCGTTCATCCGTTTGGCCGGATAATTTTAGGAATGATCCAAGAAATAGCCAAATCCAAAGTTCAAGTGGACCGCACCACAGAAACAATGAGATAGTGACGCCCAATGCTGAAACAATCACATAATCCACCGTCCATTCCTATGGTTACTCCAACATGGATGAGGGAAAAGTACAAATATCAGCTTCATCCAAAACTTCAATGGCCCCCAAAAAGTCTCTGATGATGGGACTTCAATCCCTACTGTTTTCTGTGTGATCTGGTCCACTTGACCTTTGGATCGACCTCCTTTTTTTTAGCTCATTCCCTCAAATGAGATGAAAAAGCGGATGGACGGTGTTATGGGAAGATCTGAGCCCCTTATATTTTCGAGGACCAACATCTTCTTAGTCCAGTCAGACACAAAAATACCTTAAATAAGAAAAGAGAACGGCGTTCAAGCCGAACCCTGGGTCAAACATGATAAGCTTCAACCGATGAAGCGACGACTTAAACTGGCTTCGTGTTCATCCTTGTCAGAAGAGGGACATTCGAGCCAAGGCTCGTCCTCGTCTTCATCCTCATCAGAAGAGGGACAGCTGAGCTGAAGTTCTTCTCGTCCTCATCCTAATCTCCGTCCAAAGAAGGATGTCCCAAATCGAGGCTAGGGCGGAATGTGGGTGCGGCATGCGCCAAACTAAACTAGGAAACTGCCTTGAGAGAATATAACCGACTGTCTCACCCGCAGATACGCCCGACGTGTCACACGATCTCTGGATTATTAGCCATATCTCCATAATTTTAGTATCCCGCTGATTGAGTAAATCATGCCGAGATTGATGGGCATGATCCTCCCAATCGACAGGTATAAATATCTGGAGGACCCCATTGCTACAGGTACGCAAGAATTTACACCCTAAACCGGAGTTACACTACTTAGACCCAGATTCCTAGCCTGACTTTGGCATCGGAGGTTCCCCTGCTCTAGCCAGGGTCTCCTTTGTCCTTCTCTTATGCAGGCGCATAGGGACAAGCTCAAGTGCTCGAGGCACGACGGAGGGTGAACCAAATTTTTATATCAACATTTTTTGGTGTCGTCTGTGGGAATCTGATACAAAAAGTCAGGTTTCTATTCTCAAGGATAATGGCTAGAGGGAAGAAGAAAGCGGTAGTTGTCGAACCGGAGCTGAATGAGTAAGCTCATTCCTCCTTACTATTTCATGCAGAATCAGCCCCGGGGCCTTCCCAGCGTTCTCACAATCGGGCAAGTAAATATCGCGCCATGCAGGGCGAGATACAAACCCTACGTGACGAGGTGAATAGGATGAAGCAACAACAGGAGTCACAGCCGCGCCCAACTCAGGAGAATCTTGCTCCAGAAACAGTTAATCTGGTCGTGAAAAATCGCCCCGTGCCGGGAAGTGTAAGACCCGAAGCACCTCAACACCCTCAGATGCTTGTTTCGGTGCAGAATCTTCTTCCAACCCAAATCCGAGGCTCGGCTCGGAACGATGCCACTCGAGCTCCAACCAATGCTTCAGTCAATTCAGCCCTGGCGCCGACGGATCTCCGTCATCGGCTAGAACGGAGGTGAGGAAGGAGAACTCCAGAGATAGATAACACCCAAGAAATCGTAGCAAAAAATAAGGACCCGTGGGAGAAATGGTTTGCAGAGCTCAACGACAAATTCATAGCTCTGGAAAAGAAGCAACAGCCTACGTCAGTCCCCACCGCCGTTCAGGTAATGATAGAGGAGACCGAGCCTCCCTTCACCACGAAAATCATGAGCAAGGTGATGCCCCGGAGTTTCCGTATATCTCCCGTCATCCAATATTTCGGGTCTGGAGACCCGTCTGAGCATGTGGAAGCCTATCGCTCATGGATGCAGATCCAGACAGCGACGGACACCCTGATGTGCGTTGGGTTCTCGATCACGCTTATAAGTTCCGCTCGGAGTTGGTACCGGCAGCTCAAGCCAAATTCTATCAGTTCCTTCGCGGAGTTGATCTGACTATTCATTACCTAATTCATTAGTGGTAAGAGAAGTCGGAAGCCCAACACCCATCTGTTTGCTATCAAACAAGAGTCGAAGAAGTCCACTATCCCGACTAGATCGCGAATGTAGTCCTTGTGAAGAAAACCAACGGGAAGTAGCGGGTCTGCGTGGATTACTCAGATCTAAACAAAGCTTGTCCGAAAGATAGTTTCTCGTTACCTCGGATCGATCAGCTAGTGGACAGCACAGCCGGTCACGAATTACTCTCTTTTTTGGATGCATACTCTGGGTACAACCAGATTGTGATGCACCCCCAGACAGGCAGAACAAGGGACTCTACTGTTACCGGGTCTGCCCTTTGGCTTGAAAAATTCTGGAGCCACGTATCAAAGATTGGTTAATCAAATGTTCTTCAAGCAGATCGGGCGCACAATGGAAGTGTACATTGATGATATGCTGGCAAAAAGCATTAAGGCAGCTGACCACTTGATGGATCTCGGGGAAACATTCGCCATCCTTCGAGAATATCAGATGAAACTGAATCCCACAAAGTGTACTTTCAGAGTCGGCTCAGGAAAATTCCTTGGGTTTCAAGTCAGTCAGAGACCCATTGAAGCGAACCCCGACAAGATCAAGGCACTCCTCGATATGAATTCACCTCGGACTCTAAAGGAAATATAATGCCTCACAGGGCGAGTCGCGGTGCTCGAACGCTTTATATGAAGAGTTACAGATAAGTGTCTACCCTTCTTCCAATAGTTGAAGGGTAATAAGAAGGCAAAGTGGACATCAGAGTGCGAACAAGCCTTCCAACAATTGAAGCAGTATTTGGGCTCACCCCCCTTATTATCCAAACCTGAAGAAGGTGAACCACTGTTCCTCTACCTCGCGGTTTCGGGCTCGGCTGTCAGCTCAGCCCTAATCAGGGGGGTCGGGGGCAAGCAACACCATATATATTACGTAAGTAAGGCTATGGTACCTGCAGAGACAAGCTACTCACCCCTAGAAAAGCTAGCGCTCAGCCTCATTGTTTCAGCTCGGAGGCTACGTCCATATTTCCAAGCTCATTCCATAGTTGTGTTGACAGACTCCCCTCTCAGACAAGTTCTTCAGAGGCCCGAGGTGTCAGGTCGGACGACCAAGTGGGCCATCGAACTTGGTGAGTTCGATATCCAGTTTCGTCCGAAGACAGTGATCAAGGGCCAAGCGGTGGCCGATTTTATTGTCGAATTCACCACTTCGAGCACGGAAGAGATCAATGCTGAGGTCGAAACAAGCCCACTTGTCCCCCTAGGAAACCGAAAGGAGGTATCGAACCCGGGATGAGTCCTCTATGTGGACAGGTCGTCCAATATCAAGGGGGCCAGCGCCGGAATCGTCCTAATCGCACCTGATTCTACGACCACCCAATATGCGATCAGACTTGAATTCAAGGCCTCAAACGATGAGGCTGAATATGAGGCTTTGTTAGCCGGACTCAGGCTGGCAGCAAGACTGGGTGTTCAATCTCTTCAAGTCCGATGCGACTCTCAGTTGGTGGTAAACCACATCTCCACCGAGTATGAAGTTAAGGAAACGAGGATGGTCGCTTATCTTGATGAGGTAAAGAAATTGATCGAAAGATTTTGGAGTTCAGTGTCTGTTAAATTCCAAGAGCGAAAATTCATGGGCCGATGCCCTAACATGGCTTGCCTCGGCTGCAGAAGGAGAGATCCCACGAGTCATCCCAGTTGAGTTCATAGAGTACACAAGCATTAATAGGGCTGAGAAAAAGGAGGTCAATCTGAGTCATGCCGATCCGAGTTGGATGGACCAGATCTTCAACTACCTCCGACTAGTGAAGTCCCCTCAGATAAGTTGGGAGCCAGGCATATCGTGGATGGCCAAATAGGACACCGAAAATATTTGGTTCTAGCATACGGGCGCTATAGATGTCCCTGGGTGAAAATTCCTAAACCTCCGTGGCCAGGAGACGCCCCAACGTCGAGACCGAGTGGATACATGAGCGCCCGAGTGCCGAATACCAGGAGGCCGCGTCTCCCACTGTGTCGTGGTCGGTTGGGAGGGAGTATGGCCTTACTCGCCCGAGGGTAGGGGGCAATACTAGGCTGAGTTTGACCAGCTCGTGAATGGGTCCGCTATCGACGTGTCGGATAGGTATTGGCAGACTATTGGTAAGGCGGATAGTGAGGTTTCTTATGCTCACTTGGACTGTGCGGCTGGGAGAGCGGCAGTGCCATTTGGAGTGTACTAAACCCCGGTGATGATCCTAGAGATGAACTGTACTGATATGTGAATTTAGTGAGTAGGAGTTGCATACTCATTCATGCATTCATTCATTCACTATCCACTCGGGTTGGTGGTGCGCAACTGTTTGTTACGAGTGCTTTCGCAATGGCCAGGATTTCGGTTGGGGTATGCGACTAACCTGAGATCAGGAGTTTACCACATTGAGTCTAATTATCCAAATTTAGGTATGGGACTGGTTTGGATAGAAGTCCCTTGTGATGGACCTCATAACCTGCGATACTACGTACCATCATCCCGACTTCACACTCCAGTATGGTTGTTCCATTCGCACCGCATATTGCAGAACATTCGCGACATATGGCCTTTTAAGCTATTGTGTCTCTGCATTTATATGGTTTAGGTACGGCTGACGCTATTCGTGTTACTCATCAGGAATGTATATTGTATTGTATCCTCTGCATCTGATATTTAGCTATCTATGATTCCTCATTTGCATAATGGTTCTATATTGCATATTCTGACATTGATTGACTCATGGACTTGTCTGTATTTCTGATTATTCCGATATTGTATGATTTATGGATTATCGGTATTTCTGGTCTTATATGATGATGTCATTATGTTGAATACTTGGCACTTACCTTGTACACACTCACACCGCCCTCTAAGCTTTCTATAAGCTTATGCACGATAGATGCGTGCAGGTGATGTTAGGTTGCAGCAGTGCTAAGCTTGGAGCGTGCGGCGGTCTTCTGGAGCTTGGTTTTTAATTATGTATTTCCTTTCAGCATTGTACCCAAATGATTATATTAGTGGATATGTGATGATGATGTTGCCTTTGTGAATTGGGTAATCTTGTGGTTATGCTTATTACGAGTTAAATGTGTATATATATATATATATATATATATATATATATATATATATATATATATATATATATATATATATATATATATAACCTCCTTGTAGGACCCCAGGATCGGAATCTGGTGTATGGACGCTAGGAGCCGAGAATGGGGTATTACGGAGGCTGTCAGCACCGGATTCGGTAATCGAGATTCCTTTGAATCCGATTTCAGGGTTTGGGGCGTGACAAGCCAAGATCCGGGCCTTATCTAACTCGGCTTCGGTTGGATCTTTAATTTAGTTATGATTGTCTTGATTTATTAGCGATGGTTCGGTTAGATTTGAGCCCCCTGTGAGTGAATCATGGGGTTAAACTTGATGTTCAGGTGATCGGGCAGATTCGTTGGCTTCATACGGTTGATTAAACGGACTTGTTTGGTTCTTTACTGGTTTCACCAGTATTTAAACTATCATTGAGTGTTAATAGTCATTAAGTGATATTATAAGTTAATTAATAAAAAAAAATTTTAAGGATTTTTGGAAATCCAAAACAGTGAAAATCCAGGATGTTACAACGGCTCAGTCCTCAATAGGAGAAACTCCGTTCTCACTCTCTTACGGATCAGAGGCGGTGGTGCCAGTCGAAATCGGTCTCCCTACGACTCGAGTTAAGAATTATCATGAAAATCAGAACTCCGAGCAGATCGCGAACAATCTGGATTTGCTGGAAGAAGTCAAAGATATATTAAGGCTCTGAGTCGCGGCTCGTCACCAACAAGTTGCGTGATTCTACAACGCAAAAGTAAAGACCAGGCGGTTCTGTCCGGGGGACTTGGTCCTTCGCCGGGTTTTCCAGAACACCGCCAAGCCGGAGAAGGGAGCACTCAGGCCTAACTGGGAAGGGCCCTACCTTGTTGTTCAATCAACCAAACTAGGCTCTTACCACTTAGCAGATCTTGAGGGTCATCCTCTCCCCCACCCTTGGAATGCCGAGCATCTGAAGGTTTACTACCCGTGACAAGATAGCCTTTAAGGCCCTCAATAAACATGTGCTTCTAAGCGACAAGCCTTTGAGGCTCTCAGCAAGTGTACGCCTCCGAGCGACTAGCCTTTAAGGCTCTTAATGAAATTCATTGTTTCCTTTCTATTTAATCGGACTGAGGAAAAGTCGCCTCTCGTATGCAAAAGCAGACTCACGAGCTGATCCCTTAGAGACGGGGTTAGAGCGTAATCTCACGAAAACTCGACAAGGCATCCCCTCTTAAGGGAAAAGCCAAAGGATGACCCGACTCCCTAGGTGTTCAAACTCCGATAATCGCGCCATAAAGGCTTAAAAATCCTATGAGATGGCATGGGAAGGGGTTGACCCGTCAAAGAATCGGCCATGCCCAGTAAATCGACTTGTTAGCGAATTAGCTCAGCAATCAACAAATAACAGTCAACCTCCAAAGATTAAATACAACAATCATCATCCAAACGCCCTTTCCAAATGGTCAAAAATCATCATCATAATATATATATATATATATATATATATATATATATATATAACAAGTCCACAAAAAATACTAAAGATTATGCAGTCGGAGGTGCTTGAGAGTCGAGGGCCAGGTCCGGGCGGACGTCCTCAACAGGTATCTCTCCGGTATCTTCGGACAACAAGGGTTCAAGGTTGAGGCCCGGGTACAAATCCTGGACCGCCTCAATACAGGCATCAAAACCATAGTTGTAAAACTTAGTGGTTTCTACGTCCCTTTCCTTTAAGGTCTTGAAGACGTCTACTGCCGCGGCTACTGCCTCAGCTAGGTAGGCCTCATCCTTGGCTCGCTGGGCCTCTATTGCTTGGGAGATAGCTTGGCTTCGTTCTTCTGCTGCCTCGGCTCTGGTCCGATCCAGGGCTTCGCCTAAACGAGTAACCTCCTTAGCCAACGAATCCGCATGAGCCCTAACTTGGGCCAGCTCAGCCGCCACAGCACCCCAACGGGCCTCGAGATCACTCACGACCCCTTGCAGCTGGAGCTCTCTGTCTTGCCCGTCCCGCTCCCTAGCCTTCCCTTCCTCAAGCTGCCGACGCAGTTCGCCCTGCTCAAGTTGGAGAAAATCAGCTTCATCCCGCAAGATCCCCACCTCCGTCTTAAGGGCCTCCACCTCGGCCTCTCTCTTTTCCAACTCTCGCATCCTCTCCCGAGCCGAAAGGGGCTTGAGACAAACTGAATAAAAACAGAGAGATAAACATACAGGTATGAAAGAAATGGAAACTAAAGTAGAAAGGCGACAAAAAATACCATGTAAAAAATGGAAGCCATGTCATTCAAAAAGGAGCTATCCGATTTGATGAGAAGGCGGGCTATATCCTCTTGCGGGGCATGCTTGGTAGCCCAAGGCGTCAGGCAAGACAGGTGGTAGCCTGGTTCAAACCTCCCGTCGCTCGTCCCCACCTGGGCCGAGCCTATGGCTTCCTCAGCTCCGGTCCGACTGCCCGTCGATACTTGGACCTCGGCCCTGAAACCATTCCCGTCATCAGGAGGAGAAAGCATGTCGTCAGCTATCCGAATTGCCTCCTCCTGCTCGAAGGAAGAAGGGACAACAATGCAAGGCTCGGGGGCTGGAAGAGGAGCCTAAGCCTCCACAACAGGGGGACCAGCGGTAGACGGAGGGGGAAGGATAGCCGCTGGAGTCGGAACGATGGTTGCTGGAACTTAGGGCTCAGCAGACGTTGCGACTAGTGTCGCAGCAGGAATTGGAGCTACAGTTGGAGCTATAAATATGGGAACGGGGCCGAGAGGAACGACCTGCCTCTTTCGAGCGGTGGTCTTCGCTCGGGGCTCGGCCCTCAACATTTCTTCAGCCGTCGAAGCGGCTTTCCTTTTCCGAGAACCAGATGCCTCAGGCATACCTGTCAAAAGTAACAGGTCAAATAAGTAGGTCTGAGAGTTCAATCCCTGTAAAGAAGGAAAAAAGAATGAAAAACTTCTGAAAGATGTCGGAAGAGGTTGGGACTTGCACAGCCCACACCAATGAAGATTGGTGGCGGTGATCAGATCCGATCAGGAGCGGAGCTCTCCCGATCGCGCCCTGGCCTTAGCTATGTGATTCTTCTGGGCTGAATCAAGGAGAGGTGTGCCCCTTGGAAAAATCTACAAAGATAAATATTGCTTCAGTCCGACCAGTGTAATAAGGAAGAATATGAAGAAAAGAGGGAATAACTGGTCCGACCTGGTTTTGAAAATTGGGTGGGAACCCGTGTTGTCAAGGTTTTAAGCTCAGTCACTGGCGCCTCCCATTCGCCTGCAGCCCAGAACCATTTATTCTTCCAGTCCTTATTGAAGGATGGAAGGTTCATCACGAGCCCCAACCCCTTCCTGCCTCGGGTCGTGAAGTAGTACCATGGTTCTTGACTGTCGTGCTTGACTAGGTATAAACTTATCAACTCTTCAGGGGTCAGCTCCGGCTTCCCGACTTGACGCCAGATAATATAAGAAGAAATTAACACCCTCCAAGCATTGGGGGTGAATTGTCCGGGAGCCAAATCGAGGTAAGCTGTCGCGGCTCGGATGAATTGATGTAGAGGAAGTCAGAGCCCGCATTGCAGCGCGCAGAGAAAAATGGCGACCTCTCCCTTAGCAGGCGCACCAACGGTATCGAGGGGCCCTGGGGCTCTTATCTGGACGGAGTCGGAGATATGGAACTCCGAGTAGATCCATTCCATCTGTGACTCAGAGAGAACAGAACCTCCTGAGACTACCTCCGAGGCCCGTCCACTTACTAGCATCCCCGCGGCCTCCGTAGTTGTTACCCTGGGGGCTCAGACGGTCTTCTTAACAACCCTTCGAGTCCGAGCCCCTGCTTCTTTTTGTCTTCGGGGTGGAGGGAATAAGGGTAGAGCTTCAAAGGGACCTTCAGAGGCCCCTCTTCGATCATCAGAACTCCCCGACTCGGAAGTATCATCATAATCTCGAACGGTCTCTAGGTCGGACGACATCCTAAAATGAAGGTATGCAAAGAGGCTCTAACATCGAGCATCATGCTCTGGATAAACGAAACGACGCTTGAGCAATGAAATCTCTGTCCGAAACACTGATCAGGGGTACGTGGCAATAAGCCATAGGCGGACGACGATTCGAAATCCTAACCATCACCACGCGGCCGCCAAATATTGGTCCAAGGGCGGGAAACCCTGAGGGCGTGTCACTTCAAAATCTCAAAATCAGGATAACATCGGCACACATGGAAGGTTCAGTAGTCGAGGCGGTCGATCTTCCGAATGCTTACTCTCCGAGCCTGTAATCGACCTTGAAGAGTAGGGGGCTTCTGTTATGGGAAGATCTGAGCCTCTTATATTTTCGAGGACCAACATCTTTTTAGTCCGGTCAAACACGAGAATACCTTAAATAACGAAAGAGAACGGCGATCAAGCCGAACCCTGGGTCAGACATAACAAGCTTCAACCGATGAAGCGATGACTTAAACTGGCTCCGTGTTCGTCCTTGTCAGAAGAGGGACATCTGAGCCGAGGCTCGTCCTCGTCTTCATCCTCATCAGAAGAGGGACAGCCGAGCCGAAGTTCTTCTAGTCCTCATCCTAATTCCCGTCCGAAGAAAGATGTCCCAAATCGAGGCTAGGGCGGAATGTGGGTGCGACATGCGCCAAACTAAACTAGGAAACTGCCTTGAGAGAATACAACTGACTGTCTCACCCCCAGATATGCCCGACGTGTCACACGATCTCCGGATTACGGGCCATATCTCCACGATTTTAGTATCCCGCTGATTGAGTAAATCACGCCGAGATTGACGTGCATGATCTGCCCAATCGATATGTATAAATATCGGGAGGGCCCCATTGCTACAGGTATGCAAGAATTCACACCCTAAACCGGACCTACACTACTTAGACCCAGATTCCCAGCCTGACTTTGGCATCGAAGGCCCCCCTGCTCTAGCCAGGGTCTCCTTTGTCCTTCTCTTGTGCAGGCGCATAGGGACAGGCTCAAGTGCTCGAGGCTCGACGGAGGGTGAACCAGATTTTTACATCAACAGACGGCATCCACATAACGCATAAATCACGGTGGGCCCCGCAAAGCTTAGTGCTGCAGGAATCCCGTGAAGTCGGGCGCCGCAGGAAATCCACCTCCGACTCTTGGGCGCGGTTTTGGTGGATCCACGAATTAACCGAGGTGGGTGAATCCTTACTGTGGGGCCCACTTTGATGTACGTGACTTAAATCCACACCGTCCATACATTTTTATAGATCATTTTAAGGGATAGGGATGACCATAAAAATGAAAGAGATCTAAATCTTAAGTGGACCATAATACAGTAAAACAGTCTTGATGGAATCCATATCATTAAAAACTTCATGGGTCCGCCGGAATGTTTATTTAAATCCAACAAGTTGATAAGGTCACGAAGAACTGAATGAAGATGCCAAACGAATATCATCTTGATTTAAAACTTTTATGGCCCACGAGAGAAGTTTTTAATGGTCGACTACCACTGTTTTCTATATTATGGTCCACCTGAGATTTGGATCTGATTCATTTCAACTTTCATACCCTAAAATGGGTTTTCAAAACGGATGGACGGCGTGGATATAAGAAATATACATCAAGATGCGCCGAACGGTCAAGGATCTTACCCAGCTCGCTGGATCGATCCCAAACCCGTGCCCCGACTCCTCGGGTCTGGAGAAACATGGCAGCATCCATGTGACTCGTTTTTGAACGGTGAGAAGGCGCGGAAACCAAGTAGAAATATGGAGCGAGTACACTTCCCTTTCAGTACTCAGCCTCTCCAAGTAGGAAACGGATTGGCTACTCCCTCTGCCATTAGCCAATGGCTGGTGGTCGGTGCTCTGTGGACCCCACCATGATATATGTATATTTCATCCATTCTGTCTATATAATTTTATTGATCATTTTATGTTATGAGACTAAAATTGAGGTGTATCCCAATCTCAAGTGGACCACATTACAGGAAACAGTGTTGAATGAACTTCGACCATTAAAAAACTTTTTGGGGGCCATAAAAGTTTTGGATCAATATGATATTTGTTTTTTTTTCCTTTATCTGGGTCTGTATGACCTAATCAACAGATTGGATGTCAAATAAACAGTACAGTGGTCCTTAGGAGGATTTTAATGGTAGATATCCAATCACTATTGTTTGCCTGTGGTATGGTCCACCTGAGATTTATATTCCTATCATTTTCTAAAACAAGCCCTAAATGATACGAAAAAATGGATGAACTGAATGGATGAATCACATACATCATGTTGGGGGCCCAGGGCACCGACCACCAGCCACCGGGCTGGTGGCAGGTTGAGTAGCCAATCCGTTCCCACGTATACAAGATCCAAGCCGCTCATCAGATGAATATTATTACCTAGATTCCTTTTTATAAAAAGGAGTCGGATATGGCATCAGGCACGCAGCATATGTTCAAAATTAAAAAGGGACGTCTAAAAGAAATTGACCAACTGCATAAATGAATGGTTAATTGTGGAAATTTTAATGATCGGAATGCCTTTTCCCTTTTCGAAGAATAGAATATGCATATATGGATGTACTGGATGAACGGTCTGGATCTTTTCATATATGCCATGTGCAATGATTAAGAGGTACTGCCAAAAGAAGTGTAATCCTCCTTTTCCTACATCGGACCCACTTAATTAATCTAGATTTAGGTTCAACTACCAGTAAATTAGGGCTGAAAGTAAGGTGTGGTTCGGTCGGGTTGGTGCACCAACCCTACCCTAACCCAAGGTTCGTGTACCTCAATCATAACCCAACTGGGAATTCTCAACCCAAGCCCAACCCAAGCGTGGTCGGTAGAGTTGGAAAACATGCTAATATTTTCCTAATTAGATTTGTCTATTATATTTCAGTACAAGTTTTACTTTTTGTATTTGTGATTTTGTTAATTATATACGTAGTTATTTATAAGTATAGAACTTCATATCTTGACTAATAAGCAAAACACAGGACAACTCCATTAAAAGCCGTGTTGTGTTGTTCAGTACGTATTTTATCTGGGAGAGAGAAAACTGGCTCACCTTGTTAGCTTGAGTCATTGGAAATGACGTGGACCAATGAGACCTAGTGACACAAGAATTTTCCATGCCTTCAACACAGATGATCCACACTCAATTATAATTTATAAATAACTTATATCTCAATCAGGTTCGGATTGGATCAGGCAACTTGAGCCGACCCAAGTTTTACTAGGTTGGTGTTTGTATTTCCCAAGCCTGAGACTGGACCCAATACATCCTGCCCGAGGCTAACCCAATATTGGGTCGGTAACAGGTTGGTCGGGGTTGAACCCGACCAACTTTCAGCCCTAAAGTAAATGGGTCAGTGGTTCGAGTCATATAAATGGCAATCCGGCCGGGGGGGGGGGGGGGGCGGAAATTAGCAACATCTGTTACTCAGGTGGACACTCTGTTACTCAGGTGGACTACATGATTGGAAATAGCGTATAGGGTAATGATCACCCTCCAAACCATTCCTGTTACGTGGCCACATGATTGGAAATTGTATTAGTTTTTAGCCACAGGCCTAACTATTTTAGTGGAGTTTAATAGTTAAGTGGATTTTATATAAATTCACAACCGATCTTGTAAAAAACAAGGATGTACATCTCTATCCCAAGTGCTTCCTTTTTGTCCACTAGAATCACCGTTCAGCCTGATTTTATTTCTATTTTTTTGTGGTTTAATACCGGTTGGAGTGGATTTTACATAAAGAGCATGGTCGGCTAGTAAAAATCAGGAGTGGCATCCGATGCAATTTTGGTTTTTCCTATGTACCTGACTTGACTTTTCATAGAGCCCTCCGTGATGCATATGCAAAATCTACCATGACCATTGGATGCGTAATCTCAATTTGAGCAAAAAGTAAAAAATTAGGATGACTTGTGAATCAGGTGGGCCATATAACAGTTGAAAAAGACATGTACTCTTGATTTTTATAAGCCTAACATGATAATTACATGAAATTCATTTCAACTATTATGATCGTTAGATGACACATTAAAATTTAGGCTTAGGGCCTAAAAATCAAGTCTATCCATGTTTCAAGTAGACTATACTTAGGGTTGTACATGAACCGAGTTAGCTCGGTTAGCTCGCTCGACTCGACTTGAAAAAGCTCGATTCGACTCGGTTCGAAACTGAGTTCGTGCTTATCTTTTGAGCTCGAAAAATCTTTGAACCGAGTTTGAGCTTGCCTGAGATTGACTCGACTTGGATCGAACCCAACTCGAATTGAACTCGGATCGAACCAATTCGGTGACCCGGTTACCTTGATATTGATGTTGCTCACCAAGTGTTTGACGAAATGACTCAACGAAGTGTGGCTGGTGGCAAGGAAGGTATTTATATAAAACAAATACCCTTTTTTTTTTCTTGATTTTTATGTTACTTATAAGGTGTTTGATAAAATACTTATAAAACCACTGCTGTTGTTTTACATATAGTGAGATTTTGATAGTGGAGTCCATATGTTTGTGAAAATGTTGCATAGATGAACTTGACTTGATCTTGGCTCGAATTGGCCCGAGCTACTGACCAAACCAAGCCGAGCTGGCTAGTCAGGGTGGAGGACTGAGCCGAGTGCAAGCTAGGGTTAGCAAGTTTCCGAGCCTAGTTGAGCTATACCCAACTCAACTTGGTTCAACTTGTGTACATCTCTAACTATGCTATAGTTAAGAGTTTATACGGTGATCATTACCCTTACACTCTCCAATCACATCAAGACAACTGAATTATGAATGGGGTGATTTTTACACCTATATACTATCAGAAGGTTACACTTGCGGTGATCGAGGTGGATTTTATATAAACATCGCTGCGTGGCACACCGAAGCAACCTCGCACTCCGACGAAAGTCACTTAAAAATATTGCCCAAAGTAGTGGAATGATAATTATAACTATTATAAGGTAACTTTTTGAAAAAGGTATTGAAATGTAAATTTTATATTATTTAGGCAGCTTTTTGTAAAGTTTCCTTTGCTCTTTTTTATTTTTATTTTTTATTTTTGCTTTTTGCTTTTTGCCCTTGTTGAATAATGATATGGTGGGTGTATGGGGACTTCACAGTGCACATAGTTTCTTTTGGACATATTGGCATGCACATCACCTATCTGAATTGTCCATTAGGTCCGATTTCCTCTTATTGTCTCACTCGGCTAAAATTAATTCAATTAGATGGTCCTGAGCATGCATGATTAAGCCTTATCTTCTAAAAAAAATCTCCTACGTCTATTTTGTATGCCGCTAATTAGATGCTTTTTTCGTCTAATAAATAAATATTTTTCAAGGCAGCCTATGAAGAGTGAACTGGACCTAATAGACGGTCCGGATGGGTGATGTGGATGCCATCGAGTCCAAATTAAACCATGCACGTAGAGGTTTCCGTACACATGGCCCACCAAATCATTATGGAATATCCTTGGATGACCAAAGAGAAATTTGCGACTGTACGACCCATTTATGGCCCATTTACGAGAGCAAGCCCACCTTATTTTACCTTGCAAAAATAAGCCCCAGCTATACGGATGGCTTGCCAAAGGTCGAAAATGCCCCTGCTTTTTCCTTCAAGCGGATCGGCCGCTGCTCGAAGACGAGCGCTGACGCTCCTCGAACTCCGGGTTATACGAACGGTTCAAAAGAGATCAACGTGACATGGGCCCCACAGTTATGTATTTATTATATCCACAACGTTCATCTATATTTCGAGATCATTTCGGAGCATTATCCAAGCAAAAAAAATCATATCCAAGTAGCAACTGGACCACACCACAAAGAGCAGCAGAAAATTGATTTTCACCGTCGAAACCTTTGTAGGGCCCACCATAACATTTATTTTCCATCCAATCTATTTATAAGGTCACAAAGACCTGGATGAAGAAGAAAAACAAATTTCGTAATGATCCAAAACTTCTGGGACCCCTAAAAGGGTTTCAATGGTATACGTTTAATCTTCCACTGCCTTTTACAGTGTGATCCACTTGATAGCTAAATCTGTCTTATTTTTCTTCCCAAGCGTTAGTACGAGTTCACCAAATAGATGGACGGTTTGGAAATAACACATACCTCATAAAAGGACCCACAAAGGCCGTGGGGATTACAACAGGGAAAAAAAAAAGAAGAAAAAAGCCTGGAAACTATGGCTACGTATTATAACCGTAGAGATAATGGCAGCCCAGGCTTTTTCGATATGTCCTTTACTATGCATCGAAGGGCTTTTGATATGTACTTAGATATATCGAATGTCATTCGAATAATCGAAAAAGGTTCAGAATTATCCAACAACTTTGCATAAAAAATCTGCAATTTTTGATTAATCAAAGTGTATTCGATATGTATCGAAGATATAGCTACAGATTATAACCGTAGCCATAACTATAGGCCATAAAAGTCTATGCAAAATTTTTTATTTTTTTATTTTTTATTTTTTATTTTTTACATGGAGAACTTTATTCTACCTATAATTTTCTCTAATACATATTTATATAAATATGTATATATAAGCATATAAAAAAATTTCTCTCTTTTTTTCGTTTCTTTCTTTATTCATTTAACAAGAATATCTTCTAAACCAAAATTAGTTACTTGATGTACCATATATGATTTTGGGGTAGAAGAAGCTACTTTAGCCAACTAACCTAGTTATTTTCCAAGATTCCATCAGGTCGATGGTCGAAAATCCATTTCATTCACTTTGCGATCAATTTCAATCAGTTCGTGGTCAATTTTATTCATATCATTTGTTTCACGGTCATTTCCGCGCATTTCACAGTCAATTCGCTTCACTTCACGGTCATTTCCATGCATATCACAGTCATTCCCGCCTATTTCGTGTTGATTCACGGTCATTTTGGCGCATTTCACGGTCATGCCTCTTCACTTCACGGTCATTTCCACGCATTTCACGGTCCAATCGCTACACTTCACCGTGAAATGCGTTGAAATGACCGTGAATTAACACAGAATAGGCGGGAATGACCATGAAATGCATGAAAATGACCGTGAAGTGAAGCGAATTGACCGTGAAATGCGCGGAAATGACCGTGAAGTGAAGGGGCATGACCGTGAAATGCGTCGAAATGACTGTGAATCAACACGGAATAGGCGGGAATGACCGTGATATGCATGGAAATCACGGTCATTCCCGCCTATTCCGTGTTGATTCACAGTTATTTTGGCACATTTCACAGTCATGCCCCTTCACTTCACGGTCATTTCCGCGTATTTCACGATCCAATCGCCTCACTTCACGGTCATTTCCATGCATATCACGGTCATTCCCGCCTATTCCGTGTTGATTCACGGTCATTTCGGCTCATTTCACTGTCATGCCCCTTCACTTCACGGTCATTTCGAGCATTTCACGGTCCAATTGCTACACTTCACCGTGAAATGAGTCGAAATGACCGTGAATCAACACAAAATATGCGGGAATGACCGTGAAATGCATGGAAATGACCGTGAAGTGAAGCGAATTGACCGTGAAATGCACAGAAATGACCATCAAGTGAAGGGGCATGACCATGAAATGTGTCAAAATGACCGTGAATCAACACGAAATAGGCGGGAATGACCGTGATATGCATGAAAATCACGGTCATTCCCGCCTATTCCGTGTTGATTCACGGTCATTTTGGCGCATTTCATGGTCATGTCCCTTCACTTCACGGTCATTTCCGCGCATTTTGCGGTACAATTGCCTCACTTTACGATCATTTCCATGAAATTCACGTCATTCCCGCCTAATCCGTGTTGATTCACGGTCATTTTGGCGCATTTAACGCTCATGTCCCTTCACTTCACGGTCATTTCCGCGCATTTCGTAGTACAATCGCCTCACTTCACGGTCATTTCCATGCATATCACGGTCATTTCTGCCTATTCCGTGTTGATTCACGGTCATTTCGGCGCATTTCACAGTCATGCCCCTTCACTTCACGATCATTTCGTACATTTCACGGTCCAATCACTACACTTCACTGTGAAATGCGTTGAAATGACCGTGAATCAACACGGAATATGCAGGAATGACCATGAAATGCATGGAAATGACCGTGAAGTGAAGCGAATTGACCGTGAAATGTGCAGAAATGACTGTGAAGTGAAGGGGCATGATCGTGAAATGCGTCGAAATGACTGTGAATCAACACAGAATAGGCGGGAATGACCGTGATATGTATGGAAATCACGGTCATTCCCGCCTATTCCGTGTTGATTCACGGTCATTTCGGCGCATTTCAAGGTCATGCCCCTTCACTTTACGGTCATTTCCGCGCATTTCACGGTACAATCGCCTCACTTCATAATCATTTTCATACATATCATGGTCATTCCCACATAATCCGTGTTGATTCACGGTCATTTTGGCACATTTCACGGTCATGCTCCTTCACTTCACGGTCATTTTCGCGCATTTTGCAATACAATCGCCTTACTTCACGGTCATTTCCATGCATATCACGGTCATTTCCGCCTATTTCGTGTTGATTCACGGTCATTTCGGCACATTTCACGGTCCAATCGCCTCACTTCATGGTCATTTTCATGCATACTATGGTCATTCCCGCCTATTCCGTGTTGATTCACGGTCATTTCAACGCATTTCACGGTCATGCCCCTTCACTTCACGGTCATTTCGGCGCATTTCACGGTCCAATCGCCTTCACTTCATGGTCATTTTTGCACATTTTGCGGTCTAATTACTTCACTTTACGATCATTTCCATGCATATCACGATCATTTCCCGCATATTCCGTGTTGATTCACGGTCCTTTCGGTGCATTTCACGGTCATGCCCCTTCACTTCACGGTCATTTCCATGCATATCACGGTCATTCCTGCATATTCCGTGTTGATTCACGGTCATTTCGGCTCATTTCACGGTCATGCCCCTTCACTTCACGGTCATTTTGGTGCATTTCACGGTCCAATCGCCTTCATTTCATAGTCATTTTCGCACATTTCGTGGTCCAATCGCTTCACTTTATGGTCATTTCCATGTATATCACGGTCATTCCCGCATATTCCGTGTTGATTCACGGTCCTTTCGGCGCATTTCACCGTCATGCCCCTTCACTTCACAGTCATTTCGGCACATTTCACGGTCCAATCGCCTTCACTTCACGGTCATTTCCATGCATTTCACGGTCATGCCCCTTCACTTCACGGAAGTCTAGTTTCAGCTAAGCATTTCCTTTCCCAAAAACCATGTTTTGTTCAGTCATCTTGATATGTCGACAGTTGCTGCATTTCAATATATCGAATATCAGACGATATATCGAAATTAGTCCAAAACTGTCCAGAGACAAAATGATGTTTTAAAACAATTTTTCGATTTTATCGATATAGTTTCGATCAATCGACTGAGGAAATTTTGATATCAATCGAAAGACACTCGATTATAAAAACAGATTTTATTGAATTTTTGTAAGGAAAAAACAAAAGTACGCTTCGATGTTATCGAAGTCTAATCGATGACATCGAGCTTCAGTTGTCGATAACATCGAACTCTAGTCGATGATATTTAACCAAGTCATCGTTACAACGGTTCGATACATCGCCTATCAATCGATATCATGTGTCGATATATCGAGTATATTTCGATTTATCGAAAATGGTCAGAATATGTCCAGAGACAAAATACGTTTCTAACAGGAATTATCGATAATATCGATGAGAGTTCGATATATCGAACTGACGATATATCGACTAAATTATGACGTATCAAAAATGTTCCTCAATTGTCTAGAGACACACTGCTCTTCTGAAACGAATTATCGATAATATCGACACTCCGTCGATTTATCGAATCTTTGATATATCGATTAAACTTCAATTTGTACATCCATATGTATTGAATGGTTTACGATATATCAAATAACACCAAAAACTGTTTAGAGATGAATGCTCATTGAAAGCAATTTTTCGATATTATCGATTAATATTCGATATATCGAAGAACTTGTCGATATATATATTGAAGTAGACTCGATTGTAAAAGATTTGAAAAGCCATAAAACCTTTGCCCGACCGTTGCCCTCTTTCGATATATCGAGATACCACCCACATGTCTACACAATTCCGCATTCTTCACGCAATTTTTTACGCAAACGTTTATCCCAGGAGCACCAACAGGTCTGATCTTACCCCATTCATGTTGGGGATTCTCTATGCCGTCAGCCAAAGAGTAGAACTATGTCTGCCTAGTGGTTTCACTCTAGTTTCAGCACCACTCAAGGTGGTTTGTCAATGAATATGGGAATGACTTTTCTCTGTAGCAGTTTTATAGTTTTTATTTGTAGTTCATTTATGCAGTGATTTATAATTTTCACCATGCTCTTGAATTCTAAATGACAATTCCATCAGTTCTTTCTGCAGATGTCTCGTCTACGATGATCCTGACTCCTGGTCCAGTTATAGACATTTTTACTGCAACCAGAATCTCATTGACTGGGGAAGGGTTTCAAGTGGAAGAAGTGGGCCACCATTCGCTAATCGAGAAGCTCGATTTAAATGAAGAAGGGGGAGGAGATGGTGATGGAATCGAGGGTATGTTATTGTATGGGTCAATTGAGAATGACTGTCCATCATCATCTGATAAAGAATCTCTATTGATCGAAGTGCTCAAAGAAGGATATGATAATGGACTCGAGGATGTGATATTGCATCGGTCAATAGAGAAATCATCAGGTGAAGGATTTGAAGTGGAAGTGGACCACCATCCACCGATCGAAAGGATTAATCTGCATGAACAAGGGATAGGAGATGATGACAAACATGAGGATATGCCATTTGATGAGTCAATAGAGAGAGGGCCAGTTTCATCATCTGGTGGAGGATCTGAAGTGAATGAGGTGGGCCACCATCTTAAAATTGAGGATATCTATTTGCATGAAGGGGGAGAAGGAGATGGTAGTGATTTAGAAGGTGTGTTATTCCATAGGTTGATAGAGAACGATCCGCTATCATTATCTGGAAAAGTATTTGAAGCAGAGGGAAGCCACCATCCACCAATCAAGGGTCTTGATTTACATGAAGGGGCAGAAGGAAATGGTAATGCACTGGAGGGTATGTTACTCCATGGATTCATAGATAAAGGGCCGCTATCATCTTCTGGTGAAGGATTCTAAGCGGCGGAGGTTCCCTACCATTTGCCTAGCAAGGAACCCGGTTTACATACAGATGGGGGTGCAAGAGATGTCAATGGGTGAGAGAGTGCATCATTCAATACATCAAATGAAAAAGGATCCCAACCGTTGCCTAGTACAGGAAGTGAAGTTGACAAGGTGGGCCATCATCAGCAGATCGAAGAACTTGGGTCACAATTGGCAACCACAAACGGTGTGGTAGCACAGCCAAGGAAATGTTCCCAATCTGGCCAACAAAGGCATTGGATGACAGGAGGTAGTCGATCACGGACAATTTTGATTTCTTTCAAGTGTGGGAAGGTTAGACACTCAAAGTGCACGGAATTGTCAGAATTGACCGTGAAATGCATGGAATTGTCCATGAAGTGAAGGGAATTGACCGTGAAATGCATGAAATTGTCCATGAAGAGGAGGGAATTGATGGTGAAATGCATGGAAATGACCATGAAGTGAAGGGAATTGACGGTGAAATGCATGGAAATGACCGTGAAGTGAAGGGAATTGACTGTGAAATGCATGGAAATGACCGTGAAGTGAAGCGGAATCGTCGGAATTGACCATACATTGCATGGAAATGAGCGTAAAATGGAGGGAATTGACCGTGAAATGCATGGAATTGTCCGTGAAGTGAAGGGAATTGACCATGAAATGCATGGATATGACCGTGAAGTGAAGCGGAAGGTCCTTCATTAACCGTGAAAAGCATGGAAATGATTGTGAAGTGAAGCGGAAGGTCCTTCATTGACCGTGAAAAGCATGGAATTGTCCGTGAAGTGAAGGTTATTGACCGTGAAGTGAATGGAAATGACCATGAAGTGAAGCGGAATTGTCGGAATTGACCGTGAAATGCATGGAAATGACCGTGAAGTGAAGGGAAATGACCGTGAAATGCATGGAAATGACCGTGAAGTGAAGCGGAATCACCGGGAATGACCGTGAATGCATGAAAATGACCGTGAAGTGAAGGGAATTGATCGTGAAATGCATGGAAATGACCGTGTAGTGAAGCGGAATCGCCAGGAATGACCATGAATGCAAGAAAATGACCGTGAAGTTAAGGGAATTGACCATGAAATGCATCGTATTGTCCGTGAAGTGAAGGGAATTGACCTTGAAATGCATGGAAATGACCGTGAAGTGAAGCGGAATCGCCTTCATTGATCATTCCATGCATGAAAATGACCGTGAAGTGAAGGGAATTGATCGTGAAATGCATTAAATTGACCGTAAAATGCATGCAAATGACCGTGAAGTGAAGGGAATTGACCGTGAAATGCCTCGAAATGACCATGAATTAACACGGAATAGTTTGGGATGACCGTGAAATGCATGGGAATGATCATGAATTGATGCGAATTGACCGTGAAATGCATGCAAATGACCGTGAAGTGAAGCGACATGACCGTGAAATGCCTCGAAATGACCGTGAATCAACACAGAATATTTTGGGATGACCGTGAAATGCATGGGAATGATCATGAATTGAAGCGAATTGACCATGAAATGCATGCAAATGACCGTGAAGTGAAGGGAATTGAGCGTGAAATGCCTCGAAATGACCGTGAATCAACACGGAATAGTTTGGGATGACCGTGAAATGCATGGGAATGATCATGAATTGAAGCGAATTGACCGTAAAATGCATGCAAATGATCATGAAGTGAAGGGAATTGACCGTGAAATGCCTCGAAATGACCGTGAATCAACACCGAATATTTTGGGATGACCGTGAAATGCATGAGAATGATCATGAATTGAAGCGAATTGACTGTGAAATGCATGCAAATGACCGTGAAGTGAAGGGAATTGACAGTGAAATGCCTCGAAATGACCGTGAATCAACACGGAATAGTTTGGGATGACCGTGAAATGCATGGGAATGATCATGAATTGAAGCGAATTGACCGTGAAATGCATGCAAATGATCGTGAAGTGAAGGGAATTGACCATGAAATGCCTCAAAATGACTGTGAATCAACACGGGATAGTTTGGGATGACCGTGAAATGCATGGGAATGATCATGAATTGAAGCGAATTGACTATGAAATACATGCAAATGACCGTGAAGTGAAGGGAATTGACAGTGAAATGCCTCAAAATGACCGTGAATCAACACAGAATATTTTAGGATGACCATGAAATGCATGGGAATGATCATGAATTGAAGCAAATTGACCGTGAAATGCATGCAAATGATCGTGAAGTGAAGGGAATTGACCGTGAAATGCCTCGAAACGACTGTGAATCAACACGGGATAGTTTGGGATGACCGTGAAATGCATGGGAATGATCATGAATTGAAGCGAATTGACCGTGAAATGCATGCAAATGATCGTGAAGTGAAGGGAATTTACCGTGAAATGTCTCGAAATGACTGTGAATCAACACGAAACAGTTTGGGATGGCCGTGAAATGCATGGGAATGATCATGAATTGAAGCAAATTGACCGTGAAATGCATGCAAATGATCGTGAAGTGAAAGGGCATGACCGTGAATCAACACGGAATAGTTTGGGATGACCGTGAAATGAATGAGAATGATCATGAATTGAAGAGAATTGACCGTGAAATGCATGCAAATGACCGTGAAGTGAAGGGAATTAACCGTGAAATGCCTCGAAATGACCATGAAATGCATGAGAATGATCATGAATTGAAGCGAATTGACCGTGAAATGCATGCAAATGATCGTGAAGTGAAGGGAATTGACCGTGAAATGCCTCGAAATGACCGTGAATCAACACGGAATAGTTTGAGATGACTGTGAAATGCATGGGAATGATCATGAATTGAAGCGAATTGACTGTGAAATGCATGCAAATGACCATGAAGTGAAGGGAATTGACCATGAAATGCATGGAAATGACCTTGAATCAAAACAGAATCGCTGGGATTGACCGTGAAATGCATGGAATTGATCGCGAAGTAAATGAAATGAATGAGATTGACCGCGAACTGATTGAAATTGACCGCGAAGTGAATGAAATGGATTTTCGACCATAGATCTAATGGAATCTTGAAAAATAACCAAGTTGGTTGGCTAAAGTAGCTTCTCCTACCCCAAAATCATATAGGGTACGTCAAGTAACTAATTTTGGTTTAGGAGATATTCTTGTTAAATGAATAAAGTAATAAATGAAAAAAAGAGAGAAATTTTTTTTTATATGCTTATATATACATATTTATATAAATATGTATTAGAGAAAATTGTAGGTAGAATAAATTTATCCATGTAAAAAAATAAAAAATAAAAAATAAAAAAATTTCATAAACTGGCACAGACTACAGTTATGGCTATGGTTATAATCCGTAGCTATTGGTCATATCACCTTCGATACATATTGAATACTCTTCGATATGTATCGAAAATTGTAGGAATTTTGAGGCAAACTCGCTGGACAATTCTAGACCTTTTTCGATTAATCGAAAGACCTTCGATACATATAAAAAGACATATCGAAACGGCAGGGGCTACAGCTATGGCTACGGTTATAATCCGTAGCTATAGAAAACACCGTAGCCATAAGTTCCTAGCCCATTTATTTATTTTTTACTATTATAATCCCCACCGCTTTTTGTGGGTCCTATTATGAGGTATGTGTTATATCCAAACCGTCCATATATTCTTCGAACTCGTATTAAGGCTTGAGACGAAAAATAAGACAGATGTAGCTATCAAGTGGACCACACTGTAAAAGGCTGTGGAGGATTGAACGTCTACCATTGAAACCCTTTTAGGGGTAACAGAAGTTTTGGATCATTATGAATTTTTTTTTCCCTCTTCATCCAGGCTTTTGTGAGATTGGATGGAAAATAAATGTTATAGTGGGCCCTACAAAATTTTTAATGGTGAAAATCAATTTTCCCGTTGCTCTTTGTAGTGTGGTCCAATTGATCTTTGGATATGATATTTTTTTTTTGATAATGCTCCCAAATGATCTCGAAATATGGATGAACGTTGTGGATATAATAAATGATCTCGAAATATGGATGAACGTTGTGGATATAATAAATACGTAACTGTGGGGTCCATGTGACTTTGATATCTTTTGAACCGTTTGTACAACTCGGAGGTCGAAGAGTGTCAGCGCTCGTCTTCGTGCACCACCGATCCGCTTGAAGGAACAAGCAGCAGCATTTTCGACCTTCGGCAAGCCATCCGTACAGCTGAGGCCTATTTTTGCAAAGTAAAATAAGGTGGTTCCGGTCTCGTAAATGGGCCATAAATGGGTCGTACAGTCGCAAATTTCTCATGACCAAAATACCCCACCCCTCCAATGAACAACCCAGCAGTTTTGTTATTTCAATTTTTCTTCTCGAGTAGCCGTGCTCTAGGTTTCGGAGGGGACTTTCAAATTTTGAGGTTTTTCAAGGGATATCACATCTTACTGAAGTTTTAAATATGGGTTTTTACTATAAAAATAAAAAATAAAATCTTGAGAGTATTTAATATTCTCGTTACTTATTTTGACTCTCCATATTTACCAAAACGCTATCTAACAGTTGGATAGAGATTTATGAGATGCATGGTCGAAATTTCGCTCTCGTGAGTAGGTTTAGAGGAGATCTATGCAGATGCAAAGTTGAAATTACTCCCCAAGGTAATTACTTTTTGAAAATCCAGAAGCTATGTTGGCTTTAACTTATTGTGTTTTTGAAAATCCAATCTGATTACTAGTTTCGTGACTTAAATTTAAGCATAAGTATAAAAAATCATTCCCATTTATGATTCAAGTAGATTACATGACTGTAAATAGTGTACATTGACACCCACCCTTCAAACAGTTTCCCTCAATGTGACCCACCTAAATCATGGATTGTCCTAATTCTTAGGCCCTAGGCCTAAAGTTTCCTTGGAATCTAATAGTTGAAGTTAATTTCTTATAATTGTCACAGTGAGCCCTACAAAAAATCAACGCTTGACATCTCTCCCAAATGTTACCTTTGGTGTGGCTATCTAAATCATTGGTTAGCCTAGTTTTTATTTTTTATTTTTTATTTTAAAAAAAAAAAAAAAAAAAAAAAAAAAACACCCAAATGATGAATTATACATCTAATGGTCAAGAGTAGATTTTACATATATATCACAATGGACCTCACCAAAAATTGGCATTGGCGTCCTTTCAACAGCTGCTTAAAGAGAATAGATTTCTTATATTAAAAAAGAAAAAAAAATTATGCAAGGCACATTAGAGCACACCATAACATGTATGTGAAATCCACTCTGACCATCAATTGTGTACGCCCACATTAGGCCCTAGGCCAAAAAATTAGGTTGTCCTGTGATTATGAGACACACTAAAAGAAATGGTTGAGAAAGATATCCAACATTCATTTTTTTTACGAGGACTACTAGGATGATTATAAGAAAACCACTCAAATCATTAGATTTCACTTAAAAAAAAAAAAAACACATTTAGGTCTAAGGTCAAAGAATTAAGACAATCCATGATTCATGTAGGTCACATTGAGGGAAACAATTTAGAGGGAAGACATCGTCGTTTACACTGTTTCCAATCACCATTTTTCATAACTCATTTTTCCTCATCTCTAATTTCACCTTGCATCATAGCTCCACCATCGCTTCTCATACATCTTCCGTCTTTATTTATGCTTTCGCCAAGCTAGAGAAGTTGCACAGGACTTGAACTTCTATATGAGAACCACTTTAGTAAGCATGTCCACCGAATTCATGCTTGTGTGAATCTTCTACAGATTCACACCTCCTTCCTCAAGCATCTATCGAATAAAATGGTGACAAATATCAATATATTTAGTACGTGAGTGATAAATAGAGTTTTTAGCCAAATTGATAGCTCTTTCGCTATCACAATTTGTAACATTCCAGATTTTTCAATATTTTGGATTTTCAAAAATATGTGAAAATTTTCAATATAATTAACTTATGTTGTCGATTACTGACCATTAACCCTCAATGTTAGCCTATACGTGAGTGGTACCAGTAAAAAATCACACAAATCCAATTAATCAACTGTAAGAAGCCAACGGATCCGCCGATCACATAAATCTCAAGTTTAACCTTGTGGTTTGTTCATCTACGGCCTAAATCTAGCTGACCTATCACTGACTAATCGAGACAACTGTAACTAAATAATGACCTACCTAAAACCAGGACAGTTATGGGTCGGATCTTAATTAACAAACTAAGTTAACCTAGTTACTCATTTAGCATAAGAACCAAATCGCCATTTTCGCTAATTTAAAATAGGACATACTATGAATATAGTTAATGCAAACCTTAATCATTACGCATAAGAAATCTCCCTACCCAATTCATTTAAGAAATGCACGAATTATCTAAACAATCTCTAAACCACTCATTAGTAGGCCACTAAACCTGAGGCTATAAAAGTCATTCTTCTTAGTGGGCTTGACATCCATCGTAGGTGGCAAACCAAGAAAGTACCCAGAACTGGTTAACTTGGGCTAGAGGCCGAGTACTTGGAATTAGGGGTGTACATCGAGTCGAACCGTCGAGCTGGCCTTAACTTGAATTGAGTCGGCCACTAGCTAACCTTAGCTCGAACTCAGCTTGGCTCGGTCCTCAAGCCTGACTAGCTAGCTCGGCGTGGTTCAGTCAGTAGCTCGGGCTAGTTCGAGACGAGTTTGAGCCAAGATCGAGCCGAGTTCGCCGGTACAGCATTTTCACAAACACCTGGACCGCACCTTCAAAATCTCACCGTATGTAAAACAACAATAATGGTTTTCTAGGTATTTTATCAAAAACCTTCTAAGCAACATAAAAGCTAAGAAAAAAAGGCTATTTGTTTCATATACATACCTTCCTTGCCACCAGCCACACTTCGTTGAGTCATTTCATCCAACACTTAGTAAGCAACATCAATATTAAAGTAACTGAGTCACTGAACTGGTTTGATCCAAGTTCGAATCGAGCTGGGTTCAATCTGAGTCGAGTCAAGCTGGGGCCAACTCAAACTCGGCTCAAACTCATTTTTAAGCTAAAAAATCAACTCGACTTGGCTTAAACTCAACTTCGAACCGAGTCGAATCGAGCTTTTTCGAGTCGAGTCATGCAAGCTAACCGAGCTACCTTGGTTCGTGTACACCCCTACTTGGAATATGTCACGCCTCAAATCTGAAAATCGGGCTCACAAAATTCTCGATTATCGATTTCGGTGCCGACAGCCTCCATAGTACCCCATTCTTGGCTCCCAACGTCCATATGCCAGGTTCCGATCCTAGGATCCTACAAGGAGGATTTTTCAAAGTACATTTGTCTCATAAGAAGCATAACCACAAGTATACCCAAATCATAAAGGCAATGTCATCATCACATATTTACTAATATAAACATTTAAATACAATGCTGAAAGGGAAATACATATGTCAAAAATCAAAGCTCCAGAAGACCACCTGCATGCATCTATCGTGCATAAGCTTATACAAAGCTTAGAGGGTGGTGTAAGTGTGTGTACAAGGTAAGTGTCAAGTAAACAATATCAGAGTAATCACAATAAGAAAAAATGCTGACAGGCACATAAATCATACAATATCAGAATTACTGGCAAGTTCATAAATTATATGATATCAGAGTAATACAAAAACATGCTGATAAGCCCATAATACTATCAACTATACCAAGGCTATGTGATGCAAAAACGTAATAAGACAATGTCAGATGCTGTACCTAGACCATATAAATGCAGAAACACAGTAACCCAAAATGCCACATGCCACGGATGTAATGCAATATGCGGTGCGAATGAAATGATCATGCTGGAGTATGAAGTCGGGATGATAGTACATTGTATCACAGGCTATGGGGTCCATCACAAGGGACTTCTATCCAAACCAGTCCCATACCTAATTTTGGATAGTCAGACTCAATGTGGTAAACTCCTGATCTCAGGTTAGTCGCACCCCCCAACCGAAATCCTAGCTATTGCGAAGGTACACGTAATAATTAGTTGCGCACCACCAGCCCGAGTAGATAGTGAATGAATGAATATAATGCTAAGTATGCAACTCTTGCTCCACAAATCAGTACTGTACATATCTGGGATCATCACTAGGGTCTAGTGTAAGCCTCGTATCCTAGACCGTACCACTCCATAGGCTTCCGCGGTCTTTTTGGTCGAATTTCGGCAAACTTCGACCCTTAACCAGTATTTGTGCACGACCCTGAGTCACATGCCGTCAACCCGAGTCGACTCAACCTGAGACTTGTACCTTAATGACCATGTCAATGCCACGGTTCCGATGCCGCGACTCGTGCGCCGATCCGATACCCTGGTCAGGAGATGTGGGTACGCGTTCGATGCAAGGAAAACACCGCGCGTGCGAATTCTGAGAGAATCTCTACGACTTGTCACATCAATTAATCAATCAATCAATCCCATCATATCAAGTACATGTCAAGTACACCATTACCTCTCACCCTTCCCCAAGCAACCTTAAAGTTAAAAAGTTCTTACACAAGCCCATAACTTTCTTACACCATTTACCACAAAAGTCAAAAAGTCTCTTACACATCCATCACCACCACATCCATCACCCATCTCTCTCTCTCTCTCTCTCTCTCTCTCTCTCTCTCTCTCTCTCCCTCCCTCCCTCTTTACAACCCTCTCTCTCATTTCTTAACTCATTTTCCCAAGCAAGAGAAAGCCTCACATGTCCAAGCCATTTCTACATTCTAAGGGATTTGTGTATGGTCCACTTCCTACCCCCTCATCTTCCATCTCAACCATCCAAACCCCATCTCTTTTGTTATGATCGAAGCTAAGGAGCAAAGGAAGCCTAGGGAGCAAGAAGGAACGGTGGGTGATCTCTAATCTTCATCTCTTTAATTTTTGTGATGTAAGGGCCCACTTATGGTGGGACCCACCTTGATGTAGGCTTTGTATCAAAGAGGGGCCCATAGTGGCGAGGCCCCTCCACCTTCACCGATCTCTCTCTCTCTCTCTTCTCTCTCTCTCTCTCTCTCTCTCTCTCTCTCTCTCTTTCTATGATTATGACCCACCTATAATGTGTGTATATCATCCATGCCATCTACCGATGGGCCCCATCCATGTGGGACACACCATGATGTTTATATGTCATCCCAACCATCCATAGGGGACCCACCTTGATGAGGCATGCCACATCATCCGTCAGTGGAGGTGGCTAGCAGTGAAGTGTTAACTGACAGTGAGTGTGGACTGACGTGGGTCTGCTAACAGTGGAGGTGTGCACTGACGTGGGTGTGCTAACAGTGGAGGTGTGCACTGACATTGGGTGTGCTAGCAAGGGAAGTGTGGACTGGCATGGGTCCATGGGACCCATCCACGCCCTTCACCCCACGTATGGGGCCCTCCTTGACGTGTTAACCCACCTAGATCCATAGCTCAGGTGGCAGACTAGTGAAAGATATCTCGTTTCAACGTGGGGCCCAGGCCCTAGTTCAACTGGCAGACTGAGTGAAAGATACCTTCCTTCAACACTGAGGTCTTGGTACCGTTCCCTAGTACGGTGGCTAATAGTGGTGTGAACGGACGGTGGGGTCCATGGGATCCACCCACGCCGTCCATCCACTCCGTTGGGCCACACCATGGTGTATGTGTTGTATCCTAGCCGTCCACCGTCTTTGGACAGTGGGACCCACCCCATGTGTGGGGCCCTCCTTGATGCATGAGACTGTCCAGGTCGTCCAAGGGCCTGGACGTCTGCATATATACATATATTATATATTTTATATGTTACATATATATTATACGTTTTATATATTATATATTATATTATATATATATATAAGGTGGTGGGCCCTACGTGGAACCCACCTCTCCTTTTATGATCATAACTACAAGCAGCAGCTATACCTATATAAGGTATTATATACTTTATATATACATGTCTTTTTAAATGCATAAAGCTGCATTGGCAGCAGCAATGGATATATATTAAATATATAATATCTTATATACTTCATACGTATATAAGGGTGGGCCCTACATGGGCCCCACCTCTGCTCCTTTTTAGAGCAGTTGAGGCTGCATGCCCAGCAGCTGTGTAGCTGCTCTTACAACCTTGCCATTAACTAGGTTCGTGGGACCCGTTGTACATGTGGATACAATCCACACCGTCCAGTTCTATGGGACCCTCTACTATTCGAGGTGTAGGCCCCACCAGGGTGTATGTGTTTTATCTTCACGGCCCACTGTTTGGGTGGTGGGGCCCACCATGACGTATGTGTCGTATCCATATCGTCCAACCACTTGTGAGATCATCTTATGACATGAGAAAATGAGTGAGTCAGATCCAAAGTTCAAGTGGACCCCACCATTTAATAGTGAACCGTGACATCCACCGTTCAACTTCTAAGGGCCATGGAAAATTCCAATTAAGTTGATATTGTTTTCATTTCATCCATCTCTATGTTAACTTATGAATGGGTCGGATCTCAAAAACACATAAGGGTGGGCCCAACTTGATATACATGAGGCCGTTGGTGCAGCTCGATTTGATGTACATGAGGCCCATGGGTGCGGCCCAATTTGATATGCATGAGGCCCACTTGATATATAAAGCCTAATTTTGAGGCCCATGCGATGAGGCCCATATGATGTATTTGAGGTCCAGGTGCGGGGCCCACCTGTTGTGTATTCGAGGCCCAATATGATGTATGTTAGTCCATATGATGAGACCTATGTGATGAAAATGAGGCCCATTGTGATTGTCCGTGAGGCCATGGGCCCACTATATGTTTAGCCCTATGTAGGCCACTTCTTGGGAGCAATGTTGGTTTGACGTCCACATTGATGGGCAATGATGGTTAGATGTCTTCATTATGACCTTCCCTTAGGCCTTGTTACTCCCATTCTCTTTGTGGGTTAACCCAAATAAGTGGGCCCCACTCGCCGTATGTGATCAACCGATTCCGATTACCGATTTCGATTATCGATTTCCGATTCTCGATTTCGATCATCGATTTCGATTATGAGCATATAACAATATAGCATCATGATACATATCCATACGCATTATCTGCATGCTTGTGATGAGATAAGTGATTGATCATGACATATGCCTTCAAGAAGATTGTTTATGGGCTCCCTGATAGGCGAAGTTGCTCTACATGAGCACGCGATACACACATGTTTGTTGTATGACTAGGTTGCGTGATTCATGCATCTTGCATTGTTACTGTACGCCCTAGAGACAAGCCGTAGCCTCCATAAGCGTATCATGGTTGGCAGGATTGGATACTGAAAATCTTGTTTTACATAGGATGCTATAGATATCCCTGGGTGAAAGTCCCTAAACCCTTATGGTACCAGGAGGTTGCTCCAATGTCTAGACCGAGTGGGTGCATGAGCGTCGAGTGCCAATTACTAGAAGGCCACATTTTCCACTGTGTCGTGATCGGTTGGAAGGGGGTGCGGCATTACTCATCCGAGAGGAGGGGGCAAAGCTAAGCTGAGTTTGACCAGCTCAAGGAATGGGTCTAGTATCGACGAGCCGAGTCCGATATTGGCAGGCAGATAGTGAGGTCTTTTTCACTCACGTTATTGCGCGCGATGGAGCGGCAATTTGGCTTGGAGTGTACTAGACCCAGGTGATATTCCAGAGTTGAGCTGTATTAACATGTGGAGTTAGATGATGATTCGTATACTTGAGCTTGCATTTCATATCGCATGACCTTAGTATGGCCGACATCATTCATACCTTGCATCGCATAGCCTTGGTACGGCTAATGGTATTCATGGATTTATCAGCATGTTCCGTATTACTCTGATACTGCATAACTACTATCTTACACACATACTTTCACCGCCCTCTAAGCTTTCCATAAGCTTATGCATGACTGTTGCATGCAGGTGATGTTGGACCGCAGCAGCACTGAGGCGAGACCGCATAACAGATCATCTTGGAGCTTTTTATCCATTATCATTGTATTTCCCTTTATGCTCATTGTACTTGTAAAGTTTTTTATCATAGTGAAAATGTGATGGAGTTTTTTATTGTTGTTTGTGGGTTATGTCTTTAGTTATACTCATTACAAATCAAACTGATGTTGAAAATCCTCCTCGTAGCATCCCAGGATCGGAACCTGATGAATGGGTGCTGAAAGCTGAGAATGGGGTACTATGGAGGCTGTTGGCGCTGGATTCGGTGATCGAAAATTTTGTGAGCCCAGTTTCTGAGTTTGGGGCATAACATCTAGTACACTCCAATCTGGCTACTACCTCAGCCGAACGTGTAGCCCATCGAGTGGAAAAGACCTCACTACCCGCCTACCAGTTGTATACCAATGCCTACCCAGTTCGTCGATAGCTGACCCATTTGGGAGCTAGTCAAACGCGGCCTAGCTTATAGCCCCCTCACTCGGGCGGATAAGGCCACACCCCCTCCCAATGGACCACGACACAATGGGAGACGCGGCCTACTGGTATTCGGCACTCAGGCGCTCATGTATCAACTCGATCTAAACGTTGGGGCATCTCTTGGCCTCGGAGGTTTAGGGACTTTCACCCACGGACATCTAAAGTGTCAAAATACTCGAACCAAACATTTTCGGTGTCCCATCTAGCCATCCATGACATGCCTGTAGAGGTTATATCCCTGATGTCGCTAGGGCGTACAGTATCACAATCACACAATGTAAGATGCATGAGTCATGTAGTCCAATTATGCATCAATCCTGCGCATACCGTGCGCTCATGTGGGATAACTCCACCTATCAGGGAGTCCCATAAACCATCTGTCCAATGACACATATAATGGTCAATCACATCTCATAACAAACATGCAGATGGTGCTTATGGGCATGTACTATGATGCTATGCTGTCACATACTCATAATCGACATCGATAATTGGCCTAATGAGGCCTGTGGGAAGGTCACAATGTGGACATTCAACCAACATTGCTCCCAAGGAGTGGTCCACATAGGGCTAAACATATAGTGGGCCCATGGCCCCACAAGAGGGCCTAACATACAATATCATGGGCCTCATATAAGGGTTACATACACATCACTATGGGCCGGGTCACATGGGCCTCGAATACATCACGATGGGCCTCGCTCATGGGCCTCATATACACAACAGGTGGGCCCTGCACATGGGCCTCGGATATATCACACGGGCTATAACCCATGGGTTTCATGCACATCATAATTGGCCTCATTAAATGGGTTACAAAAACATTACATTGGCCATGCCATATGGGCCGAAAATACATCTTAATGGGCCTAACCAAATGGGACAGAAATACATCACAATGGGTCACGACATATGGGCCGAAAATACATCTTAATGGGCCATGACCCATGTGCCTCAGATACGCCAAGTGGGCCTCATCAACGGGTCTAATATACATCACATATGAGCCTCACATATGGGCCTCGTACACAACAGGTGGGCTGCATCAATGGGCCATACTAATGGGCCTCATACACATCAAGTGAGTTGCATCAATGGGCCGAACTAATGGACCTTATAGATGGGCTATAAATATATCAATGTGAGCCTCACAGATGGGCCACAAGTATATCAAAGTGGGCCTTATCACATATGCCTCACATGCATCACATTAGTCCTCACGCAAGGCCACATGTGACATCATAATGGTCCCCATATACAGGCCGCATGTACATTACAATGGACCATATCCCATGGGCCCCGAACACTTCGTAATGGGCCACATCCCATGGGCCTCGAATACACCACATTGGGCTACGTCCCATGGGTCTTAAATATATCACAATAGGCCTCGTACTTGGGCCTCAAATATATCACAATGGGCCACATCCCATGGGCCTCTCATACATAACATTGGGCCTTGTCATCTGGGCTGGAAATACATCACAATGGGGCCACAACCCATAGGCCTTAATACACAATGGGTGGCCCCTACACATGGGCCTAATATATATCACAGGTGGGTCCTGCACATGGGTCTCATACACAACAAGTTGGGCCTATCAATGGGCCCTAGGGAGAGTTATAATGTGGACATTTAATCAACATTATTCTTACAATGTGGATGTCAAACCATCATTGCTCCCAAGGCATAGCCCACCATAAACATCATTACATAAACCATAGTAGAATCACACATTGCAATGGACTTGTGTACATCCCATTGGGCCTTATATACATTGCAATGGGTCATAACCCATGTAGAGATCATTCTAGAGCATTTCACAAGGAATGAACCGTATCGAAAGATCATCTGGACAGCACCCTAAATAATAGTGGTGACAATGATTTCCACCATTAAAATCCTCAAGGCCCACCATAACGTTTATTTTTCCATCCAACAGTTGATAAGGTCACATAGACCTAATAGGAATAAATAAATAAATTTTATGCTTATTCAAAACCTCTGGGCCAAAGGAGTTTCAATGGTAGACGTTCAACCCACCACTGTTATCAGTGGCCCACCAAATAAATAGATCTGTCTCCTTTTGGCCTCAAGCCATAAGACAAGCTTGCCAAATGCTAGACGGTTTGGATGTAACACATGCATCATGGTGGGTCCCATATAGATGGACGTCATGGATGAAACAGGTGGCCCACGGCACTGGGTGACGCCACTACAGCAGCTATGAAGCTGGAGTGAGGTACACCAGCCGTCCCACTCCATACATGGGGACAGTGTGTGCTAAACACAATGTCAGTGGGTCCTATATGGGGCCCACCATAATGTTTATTTGTCATCCAATCTATTGGTAAGGTCACACAGATCCGTATGAAGAGGAAAAATAAATTTCATAATGATCCAAAACTTCTGTTACAACCCAAAAGGGTTTCAATTGCAGCCGTTCAATCACACTGTTCCTGGTGAAGTGGGCCACCAGAGCTCCACAGACAATTGATTTTTGGGGTGGCCCACTGTCCAAAGGGGGCCTACCAAATGCACGGTGTTGATGTCAACAAACATCATGGTGGGGCCCACGGCAGGAACCCATGTCCCTGCCCGTCCTTCACATCCCAGTGTAGCAGGATGCTGCTGCGTGTCCTTTGGACATGTAGCAGCAGCGCCTGCTACTGTTTATAAATTTTTTTTTTGAAAAACAGTTTTCCATGGTTTTTCCCCGATGGGGCCCGCGTCCGGAAAATCCAACCCAACCGTTGGATTCTACAACTCATGACAAATCAAACAAGCCCAATATGTGATGTGTTTTACTGTATAAAAATATTAGAGTGGATTTTAACGGTAAAAACCTCTGTTTTCTAGGAAATGTTTCGCCAGAAAATCAGATTGGCTTCATTTTTTGGCTCAACGCCTAAAATGAAATGGGGGATGGGATGGACTGCGTGGATTAGAACCATACATCAATGTAGGGCCTACATGGGTGGCCCTTCCCAAAAGATTTGAACCAAAGCTAATATTTGTGTTCTTAGTTAACGTCCAGCGTCCCTGGACGCTGGACGGTTTGAGCACACCCCGTATATAAGGTGGGCCCTACTCAGGTGGGCCACCAAATGGTGGATGGTGTGGATACAACACATATATATAAAGTAGGCCCCACCTACAGGTGGCTTGGATAAAATACATGCTTCATGGTGGGGTCCATCCGGGTGGGCCACACAGCCACATCATCACATACAATAGAAAAAATGAAAGAGAGAGGGGGAGAGAGAGAGAGAGAGAGAGACACGTATGATGGAGGGACCCCGGCACTATGGGCCCTCCCTTACATGATTTACAACATACAACAAGTGGGTCCCATTTCATATGGGCCCACCTATCAAAATCAACGGTAGAGATCCCTTCTCCACCAAAATGGAAGGTCTAAATGACGCCATTTCAAACTAGAAAGTAAACATCATGATGGGGTCCATGGAGAGTAGCCCCATCATGGAATGATAATGTGAATCAAGGTGGGCCATCGGCCACATCTAGGGTCCAAACAGTCTCCCCTCATTCTCCAAGCAACTCCCCTAGAAAAACCCTGTAAGTCGAAAACAGCCTCCCCCAAGGTAAATTTAATGGAAAAGAGGGCATCGAGGCTATTTGTACACATTCTAGCATTATAAATAGCCCCCATTTTCCTTTCTCTTACTCCTATATGAATTTTCACTTGCAATAAGAGAGAGAGGAGAAGAAGGGGGAGGAAGTGTAGGAGGGGGATGATTGGAGGATTCGCCCCATTCCTGCTAGCCCATGACATAGCCGCGACCACGTCGCACCACCAAAATTGTCTCGTCGACAAATAAAGGTAACTATTGAGCCTTTTCTTGAGATTTGGGCCTTAGAGACCGATTGCATGTGCCCTTGCAAGCTAACCTCACTGGCGCAGGGTACCGGTAAACCGATCCACGAGATCCTAGTCCTAGGAGCGGGTCCGAAAGTCGACGTACCACTTCAAGGTATGGACCATTACTCCTAGGTTGCTATTTATCGAATCACGTATCATGATTAATAATTTTTATCATGAATGGATGAATGCATGCTAACCTGTGCGTACTCATATGGCACGTTTACTTTTCATGAATTGTTATCCATGTGTAATGAAGCTTGTATCTTCGATTGGTTGTTAGAATATATTCAATTTGCTAATTTATTGTTCATGCTTCCTATTATTCACTTGTCTATGCACTCAAATGGCCTCACCACCCATGAATTGCTATGTTAGTCGTAACACAACCTGCATGTTTAATGAAATTCCCAATAAAGTAAAATTTCATGATTTATTGTTTGTATCCTTCCCCTTAACTGCGTATTTGATTTATTAGTGTCATTAATTGATTAGGACTACTTAGGTAGTCAGGTTAGCTGGCAAACTGCAGACCCACGAGGGTGGCCCTGATTAGGCCGACCACCCCAGACTAGTCCGATTAACATGGGGCGAACCCGGACAATCGACAGTAGTCAGAGTACATGGGATGCTTGCACTCAATGTCAGTTACGTGGAGGTTTGCCCGAATCAACCGAACTAACCTAATATCCGACCAACCATGTGTGTCTTCCATGTACGATCATGCCTACTTGAATTTAGAGCACCCCATACCCATGAAAAGCATACTATTAACCATTAGCGATACGATCCTCGAGTCTCATAAGTCGGGCATAGTGGTATGGGGCACCGTGTCTATGCTGTTGGCATACATTGAGGTAACGAGCCTCCCCATAGTGACCAATGAGCAATCAAAGAGGCTATGAGCCTAGAACATCAAACTATAAAGATGCCGCAACCGCTCCACAATTACATTTTGGTAATGACCTTTACATCATTTGTGGGTGCCCTCCACCCATCGATGGGTGGCCTAACCCTGTGCGTCTGGATTGTGTTATCCGTGTCCTTAGTGATCGGTCGGGCTAGTTAGCCTCACATTGATTAGGGAGTTGTCGTTTGGGTGGTAAACCCTAATACAAATTAAGGGTCGCAAGCACAAAGCCATTACGGCAGCACTGGGCTAGAAATCTGGATACGTCCATTGATTAAATGAAGGTGTTCCAATTTTTCCAATTTTGTTGGATGAACGTACTTAATTAATTTACTTAGTTAACATGAACACACATCGCATCGCATTAGTCTAGGCTGTGGTGACTTGGGCATTGTGATCGCGTGTTGAAAGAGTATTGGCATTTGCGAATGTGGTGTCGGAGTCCCTTATGTGGGAGTGTTGGATTATGAGAGTATGCATCATCTCATGACAGCATGCACATGCATTAATAAGAATAATTATGAACTGAGTGTTTAAGTTGCTTTATCATTACTTGTGTTAGTGGAATCAATAGCATGCGTAACTTAGAGTTAATGGAACCACTGAGTTGATCACTCACTCTCACTCTGGGATGGTGTTTTAAAAAACCAACCAAACACTGTTATAACTGTAAGTACTATGGAGTCCGATGCGTTGGAGAAGGTGCACACAGACTTGAAGGATGAGTCCCCATACTTCTAGTTGTTGGGTGGGCCGATGTCGGACACCTGCGGGACATTGATGAGATTAAGAATCGATACATTTTGTATTTTGGAACTGTAAATTTTTCTCATTTGTAGCCACGTACTCTAAATAGACATATTTTATTTGTTAGCTGATTTACTTGCGTTAAAATTTATGTTTATTCCGGGGTACATCACGGTTTATTTTAATTCCGTGAATTCTCAAATGCTAAGAAAAACAAACTATGGAATTCCACTTTTGTAAAGTATTAGTGGCACCCGAGATATGGGGAGTCGAGTATCTACTCGACCCCTGAAAATCTAAGGCATTACACAATTAACTGGCACGACTTTCTACTAAAGTCCCAACTGATTGATCATTCCTCTCAACCAAACACATTTCTTGAATGCCTCTGTCATTGCCATATACTCAGCTTTGAATGCAGAAAGAGCTACCATAGACTGAAGCTTTGATATCCAACTGACACCCGCTAGCACAAATGAGTACCCTAAAGTTGACTTTCTAGAATGCTGCCTGCATAATCAGAATCCATATATCCAACAAACTTAGCCCTAGTTTTCTCAAAAGATGAGACGTAGTCCTATGTACCTCGAATGTATCGAAATAATCATTTCACTGTCTCCCAATATTGCTTTCTAAGACTAGACTTATATCTTCTAATAACACCAACCACATATGAAATATCTGGTCTAGTACAGACCATTACATACATCAAACTGCCCACCACATTCAAATATGACATACGAAACATATCCTTCTTTTCTTCATCCATTTTAAGACATTGTTCTGAAGATATCTTGAAGTGAGCCGCATAGGGAATGCTAATTGGCTTCACCTTGTCCATCCCATACTTGATCAATACCTTCTCAAGATATTCTTCCTAAGATAACCAAAGCATTCTCCTCTTCCTATCTCTATGAATATCAATGCCAAGAACTTTTCTTGCAACCCTCAGATATTTCATTTCGAATGTCCCTAATAACCGAGTCTTCAGTAAATTGATTTCAGATATGCTATGACTGGCGATCAGCATGTCATCGACATAAACGCCATGATAATGAACTTGTCATCACTTAGTGTCTTGTAATAGACACAGTGATCATATTCACTCCTAATAAACTTCTAACTTACCATGAAAGAATTAAACTTTTTATACCACTACCTAGGTGAAAAAGGAGAGCTAATGATGTCTTCAGGAGGGGGGATGAATAGGACAATGCCTAATAAACTTCTACTCAGTGTCTTGTAATAGACACAATGATCATATTCACTCCTAATATACTCCTAACTTACCATGAAAGAATTAAACTTTTTATACCATTATCTAGGTGAAAAGGAGAGCTAGCGATGTCTTAGAGGAGGGGGGGTAAATAAGATAATTCTAAATAATCAAAATAAATACAAAATATGTAAAGAATACAAAAATCTCAATCGCCTGAGTATTAAAACATTGATTATAAACGATTCATATGACAACCTTCACTTAAAATATTAGGCATGATAACCTTATTTCACGAATATCTTTAAAATCAATCTTTCAAACTAGTAAGAGAAGATAAAAGAATTACAGCATTCATCATAATGGATGAATAATAAATAACATCCTCCACCAAAAGATTAAAGCATTCAGCACAAGACGTAAGGAGTTATAGTACTGATTCGGTGCTTAAAACAACCATACCTACTTCACTCCTAAAATTACTACTCTCATTATTTTGGCTTTCACTATAATAAGGTTTTCACAGGTTCACCTTAACAACCTAATACAGTTCCTTGTGATTTTCACGGGCTCACCACAATAAAAATTCCTTTTGTGATTTTAATGGGCTATCACAAATAAAAACCCCATTGAGATTTGTACAGACTATCTCAAACAAACCTAGAATGAAATAAAGTAAGATAATGTACTTATCTTCAAATGGAGATTCGAAGAAGTGGTATAAGCTTGTAGTAGAAGATCTTCTTTTTTGATTGTAGATGTCGCAGTGATTGATCAAACAGAAAGAGTATAGGATTCTATAAATTTTATAAATGAAAAACTCAAATGTTATTTGATTCAGTTATCTTTAGATCTCAAAGAAGAGTATAGATTACTCTCTCAGAATAATATTAAAATGATCTTGAGAAAAGGGAATTTAATAATTTATAAATTAAATTATAAATACTACACAGATAGCTTGACGAGGACTTGAACTTCTCTCTCTTGCAGAAGGATTAGAGTGAATTTTCATTATTGTTTAGAATGAGAGAAAGTCTCTATTTATAGCCAAAGAGGTTGGAAATTCGACTAGCCTAAGACTAGCTTCGGTTGGTCGGATTCCACTAAATTTGTTCCAACGGCTATCGGATCTATCCAAAATTTGGTTGGCCCGAAGTCAAATTCAACTGGCTGAATTTCACAATTTAGCTGGCCAAATTTTCTAATTGGCTAGTCGAATTTTTCCAAAATTCAAAAGATTACATTGCTGGATTTTGACCTGAACTTTCTCGGGATAGCCGAATTTCAAGCTTAGGCTAGCCGAAATCTCAACAAAATTTGTTATTTTACTTGGGCTTGAAGTTAGGTTAGCCAAGGAAGTTAAGCTGGCCGAATTCCAGAGCAAAAACACTTGTAAAAACCCAAGTTAATGAAATTTTAAAAGATCTTAACTTCAGGTCTTTCTAAGGTTATACCACTTGTGTTTTAGCGAATATATAGGTCACCTTGTCTTAAACTTTAACTTTATCTTATCTTGAATTCAGGCGTTGACTTCTTGAGAAAATGTGTCGATCTTGAGCTGATCTTCAGGCATGTAGAGTAATTGTGATTCCATATTTGTGATCTGACCATGAAGCACTTTTTGTCTACCGAAATTTGATAATCCATGTGTGCTAAACATAAAAGCATTTACAATCTCCCCCTTTGTCAATTTCGTGACAAAACACACAACATATACAATACATCCATTAACATTTATGATTACACTCATTCGCAAGAATCATTCACAAGATCAACAAATTTGAAGCTGCCCTATGTAGGTTGTAATGATCATCCTTATAATCCTTGTAACCAACTGTGCATAACATAATTGATGATGCTCAACTGATGCTCCCCTTAAGAAATACAACATATAGTATGCAAAAAAATATGTAACATGTAGTACATACATTCAATTTATTCCATATGCATAATTCATCGCATTTACTCACACACCAATTTTTCCCCGTTTTGTCACAAGTTGACAAAGGAAGAACAAATAACGTGAGAGATCATGAAACATATCAAAACTAGAGAAAATAAGATGAATATCAATAAGAAGGAATATCAAAAAAAATTATATCATTTAGTTAAATAACACTGTTTAAGACAGTGTATTAAATATCCAAATATCCATTCAAGCATAACATAACATCAAGATAAGATATCTAAAGATCCAAAATATCCAAAAAAATCATCAAATAAGTTTAGTATAGATCCATAATAAGCAAGGAAAATAACCAAATCAAGCTCAATCTGACCCTGAGGAAGATAGTGCAGGCATCAAATGATCATTAAGTCACAAACTCCGATTAATGCGATGGAAGTACTTTTTCATGTACTTCATTGTAAACTGTTGGGTTTGGGTTAATGATGCCTGAGATACATGCAGTGCATCAACCTTCTCCACATGGAGAGGGATGATAGTCAGAATTAGCTGGATCATCTGAATTATGTAATTCATTGAAGATATCTTCCATGGTGGTGTTCGCCACCTGTGGTTTTTCTTGTCATTCTCTTTATTCAGGTAGGGGAGTGAGGTTCATTATATTCAAGTTTGAGTTATTGAAGGGGAGTTCAGATTTTGGTGCCTCAAACATATGGACTTGGACATTGTAATGAAAAGTAAGATTAGACATAAGATGTCTAAACGGAATTGACCCATACTTTGGATGCAAGTGAAATTGAATGATGACGTAACGAATCAAAGAAGGTTAGCAAATATGAATACCCATAACAACGGCATGGAAGACACGAACCATAAAAGGGAGATCGGTCTTATTCCTAGCTCTAGGATATACATTAGATGTAAATATGCAATGTAAGACGCGGTATTTAGGAAATAACTTGTTGGAGGGTGTAAGGTGTTACCAGACTGCCATTTAGTATTGAAACCACACAATGCTTAGACATTTTCTCTGAAAGTGTTGTGATTGGAATTCCATCATCTGCAATATATATGTTCATTAAAGTAGAGACAATAGAAGACGTAATAATGATTATCTCGTCTAAAAATTTAACTAAGAATGATAAATCCTCAAGAGAGACATTACAAATGGAGACAAACATTCCTTGCACAATGGACCGGTAAGCCGTCCCACCCCAATGCAAAATTCTTTCCCATCCAACTTCAGAAAGAATTTCAACAAGACCGAAATGAGCAACATGGTCTAGATTTATAGATTTTTCGATAATAATATTCCTTGTGCGGAAATCTCGGACATTTTACGAATCATCATACAATGAGCACAATGATCGTACACCAAGAGGAATGGATCGGAAAGATGAACCGGCTCTTGATTTATGAATAGATCGTTTTACTCTTAGTTCCATCTTAAAAGCATAAGAAAAATGCAAGGAAAAATATAGATCAGATTTTGAGAAAAACCCAACAAGAAAAGGGTTTCAAGATGAAGAAACACAACACAAACTTGCAAATCTAGGAATGGACAACCTAAATGTTGAAGGAAATTGAAATAAAATCACTTACAATAGAGTTGAGTTGATGGGTTAGTCGAATGGGGCACCGGCTAGCCAAAGAAGAAGAAGTGGAGAATAAGAAATTTTGGCTTTTCTCCCTTTTTGTTCAATCAACGCGAACTTTGGCTAGCCCGATCATGTACTCGGTTGGCCGAATTTTTCTATCAGCAATGGGCTAGCCGAAAAATCCCTAAAAATTTGATTTTAATTTTTTTTGAACATTTATTTTTATTTTTCATTTTTCTTTTCATGCATTTCTTAATTATAAATAAACATAAACATAAATACAAAGAAAAGAATAATTATTTAACAATACACAGTCCAATATCATGCTTTAGATTTAAAATTTTAACACTGTCAAGCGGCTTAGTCAGTATATCTGTAAGCTGCTTCTTAGTTTGAATGAATTTCAACATGATAGTCTTATCTTCAACTAATTCTTGAATGTAATGATATCTTATGTCAATATGCTTTGTATGAGAATATTGAATTGAATTTTTAGAGATATTTATTGCACTTGAATTACTGCAATATAATGTTATCGTATCTTGCGTAATTCCATAATCGGCTAGCATTGTTTTCATCTACATTAGTTAAGTGCAAGCATTTCCTATAGCAATATATCCAGCCTTTGTAGTGGATAGAGATGTAAAATTTTGTTTCTTGCTAAGCCATGATACTTAGCAATTTCTAATATAGAAACATCCACCGATGGTAGATTTTCTATCATCTACATTACCTGCCCAGTCTGTATCAGTATAACTTGCGATTTGTATAGACATATCATATGGATACCATAAGCTTAAGTTCGTAGAAGTTATAATATATCTGATTATCCGTTTGACAGTGGATAAGTGAGATTCTTTAGGATCCAATTGATATCTAGCACAAATGCCAACACTGAATGCAATATTAGGTATACTAGCAGTTAAATAAAGAAGACTACCAATCATAATGCGGTATAGTAGTGTGAATGCTGGGAAATCGGCACCCACGTTGATTTATGTATTTTATGATGGGGGTGATTAGGCTGATTTAGATTGATGATGCGATAGACTTGGAGTTGCCACTAGCCTCTTAACTCAAATCCTGCAGTTGGCTAGAACCTACAGAATCCGAGGATCCTTTTGCTTTAAATTAACTCCTGATCTATGGTATAAGATTTTGAGTAAGAGACCTCGGTTACAAAGAGGGAAGGTGTTAAGCACCCTATCTATCTGTACAGATGTACGGTCTCTACTTTATGTGGTAAGATGATCTTAGAGGATGAAATGATAGGATATGAAGTAATAAAATGAGACTAGGCAGACTTGGATTTCTAATATGGCAGGGTCTGGAATTTCAGCGAGACACATAGCATACGTCCAGAGAATGTCTAGAGGAGAAAAGAGGTTATGAGGAGATGTGATGATACTAGAATTTTATGTAAAAAGACTACACTACCATGAGTTTCTAATGTGACAGGATCTGAAATTCTAGTAAGTCATAGAGCACATGTTCAATGGTAACCTAGAGAAGCAAAGGGGTTAAGAAGGGAAGTAATGATGCGATTGATAAAATATGAATGCTAGTGATGATCGCATGATCTTTGACTTGTACTTGAAAGGGCTTAGATGTTGAGGTGCACCATGGTTGGGGATGATTGACGTAAGAAGGACTGTGAGGCTTAAGAGATGGCTGAAGGAGAGCTAGAGGGGGTTTAAAAAGATGGGAGCTTGATACCTCAAGCACACCCTCTCACTCTCACTCACTTTCTCTCTCTCGCTCTTGGTTTTTTGGTGGTTGTTATTGTGAAATAAAGAGAGGAGGGAGTATTTATAGCCCCTTGGGATGGCTTTTATGTAATTCAAAAGTTTATGAATGGTAAATAATGATGTGACAGTTTTGGATTAGTAGAGAGAAGAGAGATGCCACGTGGTACTTTTTTATAGGTTGATGAGCTTGGTAATAGGATATATAGTAGGAGTTTTAGGGTCAAATAGGTCCAAACAGAGTTGACTTTTAAGGGAGCAATAGCTATATTTTTGGGGCACATTTTTCGAGAGGGGGCAGTAATCAGATTGCCACCCCTGATTGTACTTGCTTGAAAATCAGTCGAGCAGTAATTGGATTACCACCGGTGGTAATCCAATTATCGCCTCATTTTATTTGCTTTCGTAAGGTAGCTGAGGACTTGTTCGAGCCCAGAGAGTGGCTAGGGGCCCTTTTTGGAGATTTGGCTCGAATATGGCTCAAATATGGCTCGACTTTAGGTGATGGCTTGGGTATAGCTCGGCTTGGATAATGGCTCGAGTTCGGCTAGGGTTTGGGTTAGGTTTAGAAATGACTAAGGATTTAAGTAGGGTTCAGGGTTTAGGTTTAGCCCTAAGGATCTTCCATGCTTCGTCATGTTCTTATCCTGCGTGGGGTGTCTACAAGTCGAAAGTCTACACTTTTACCTAATTCATCTTTTGAGAGTTTAAGAACCGTACTCATCGGAGTATTGAAATATGCATTAAACCTCTTTATAAGGTTTAATGCATATTTGGTCTGAGAGATGAATATGCCATCTTCAAGTTGTTTGACTTGTAATCCAAAGAAATAATTTAGTTCACCGACCATACTCATTTCAAACTTAGATTTCATGAGATCTGCAAACTCAATAGATAAATTAGCGCACATAGATCCATACAGAATACAATCAACATAGATTTGAATAATCAGGATATCATCATTATATTTCTTGACAAGTAGGATTTTGTCAACACTACCCATAACAAAATTATGACTAAGTAAGAATTTAGTCAACTTTTTATACCATGCTTTGAGAGCTTGTTTTAAACCATAAGAGCCTTTTTAAGAGGGTAAACATGATCGGAAAGTTTGGGATCTTTAAAACCCTTTAATTGTTCGACATAAATTTCATCATTTAGATCATTGTTTAGAAATGTATTTTTAACATCCATTTGAAATATTTTAAATTTTTTATAGCATGCAATTAATGGAAATAAATAATCTGATTGATTCAAGGCGTACAACTGGTGCAAAGGTTTCATCGTAATCTACAACTTCAGTCTAAGTATAATCTTGTACAACTAGTCATGCCTTATTTAACTAGATGATATATTCTCCCTGGTATTTCTTGTCACGCCCCGAACCCGGAAATTGGATTCACAGGAATCTCGATTGCCGAATCCGGTGTCGACAGCCTCCGTAGTATCCCATTCTCGGCTCCTAGCATTCATACGCCAGATTTCGATCTTGGGATCCTACAAGGAGGATTTTTTTTGTACATTTAACTCGTAATAAGCACAACCACAAGATTACCCAATTCACAAAAGCAACATCACATATCCACTAATATAATCATTTGAGTACAATGCTGAAAGGGAAATACAAAAAAAAATAATCAAGAATCAAGCTCCAGAAGACCGCTGCACACTCCATGCTCAACACTGCTGCAAACTAACCTCACCTGCATGCATCTATCGTGCATAAGCTTATAGAAAGCTTAGAGGGTGGTGTAGGTATGTGCACAAGGTATGTGCTAAGTATTCAATACAATGCCATCATTATACAATACCGGAAATACTGGTGATCCATAAATCGTACAATATCATAATAAAAAGATATACGAACAAGATCATGAATTAACAGAGTAAGCAGAAATACTGACAAAGTCATAAATCACACGATAACAGAGTAAGCAGAAATATTGATAAGTGCATAAATCACACAATATTAAAATACACAATATAAATCAGTTATGCAAATGAAGAGTCGTAGAGAGCCAAATATCAGATGCAGAGGATGCAATGCAATATAGATTCCTGATAAATAAAATAAACAGCGTCAGTCATACCATAGGCTGCTGATGTAATGCAATATGCAGTGCAAATAGAATGACCATGCTGGAGTGTGAAGTCGGGATGGTAGTACGTAGTATCACAGGCTATGGGGTCCATCACAATGGACTTCTATCCAAACTAGTCTCATACCTAATTTGGATAGTTAGACCCAATGTGGTAAACTCCTGATCTCAGGTTAGTCGCGTGCCCCAACTGAAATCCTGGCCATTGCGAAAGTACACGTAATAAATAGTTGCACACCACTAGCCCGAGTGGATAGTGAATGATGAATGAATGAATGAGTATGCAACTCCTACTCAATAAGTCCACAAATCAGTACGGTTCCTCTCTGGGATCATCACCGGGGTCTATTACACTCTACGCCAGCTTACCGCCCCTATCCGAGCGCACAACTGGGTAAGTGGAAGAGACCTCACTATCCGCCTGCCAATATCAGGCTCGACTCGTCAATAGTGGACTCATTCCTCAAGCTGGTCAAACTCAACCTAGACATTGCCCCCTCACTCAGGCGGGTAAGGTCACGCCCCTTCCCAACCGACCACGACACAGTGGGAGACGTGGCCTACTGGTATACGGCCCTCATGCGCTCATATATCCACTCAGTCTCAACGTTAGGGCATCTCCTAGCCACGGAGGTTTAGAGATTTTCACCCAGGGACATCTATGGCGCCCGTATGCTAGAACCAAATATTTTCGGTGTCCCATTTGGCCATCCACGATATGCCTATGGATGCTATGGCCCTGATGTCACTAGGGCATACAGTAATCATAATGTGAGATGCATAAGTCATACAATCCAGTCATGCATCAATCCTACGCATACCGCGTACTCAAGTGAGATAACCTCCGCCTATCAGGGAGTATCATAATAACATGCTTAATGACATATGCAATGATCAATCACATCTCATAACCAACATGCAGATGATGCGTATGGGCATGTATCATGATGTTATACTGTCACATACTCATAATTAGTATCAATAACCGGCATCAATAACCGGCATCAATCATCAATCACAACAATGTGGACATTAAACCAACATTGTTCCCCAAGGAATGGTGGACCCATGGCCTCACACTAGGGCCAAAAATATAACACCATGGGTCCCTCTCAATAGCGTAATATACACCACGATGGACCTTTCACATGGGCCTAACATACATCACAAATGACTCCATCGCCTGACCCTCCAATGCATCACAATGGGCCTTAACTATGGATCGCATATACATCATATAGGTCTCGACAATCAAAATCGGCCTCGACAATCAGAATCGGTAATCGGCCTCGATTGATAATCAACCTCGATCGATATTCGGCAATCGGCCGAGATAGATCAGAATCGGTAATCGGCCTCGATCGATAATCAACAATTGGCTAAGACAAATCAAAATCGATAATTGGCCTCGATCGATATTTGGCAATCGACCACGACAATTGGGATCGGTCAATAATCGGAATCAGCAAATCGGTGATGACAATGGCACCGATAACCAACAGATAAACAAAGCGGGGTCTATAAATGATTAGCCGATCAACCATAGTATAAAGATCGGTACTCGACCGTGGTTATATCAAATCCGAAAACACGGAGCCATCCGTCTACGGCGAATGGGCCCCACTTATTTGGGTTAACCTACGAAGAGAATGGGCCTAACAAGGCCTAAGGGAAGGTCACAATGTGGACATCTAACCGTCATTGCCCAACAATATGGACATCTAACCAACATTGCTCCCAACGAGTGACCCACATAAGGCCAAACATATAGTGGGCCCATGGCCTCACACAATGATCTCATAAATCAAGCGGGTCGCATCACATGGGCCTAATGCACATCGCTATGGGCTGCCTCACATGGGCCGAAAATACATCTCAATGGTCCTCATCATATGAGCAGGAATATATCACAATGGCCTCACTAAATGGGGTCGAAAACACATCTTAATGGGCCACAACGTATTGGCCGAGTATACATCTCAATGGGCCATGACCCATAGGCCCCATTACATCATAATGGGCCGTAACCCGTGGGCCTCAAATACAATAAGTCGGCCACATCAATGGGCCTCATACACATCAAGTGGATTGCATTATATGTGCTGCACTAATGGGCCTCGTCCATTGGCCTCAGATATATCACAGTGGGCCACGTCTTATGGACCTAACAAACAGATGGCCCGCATATGGGCCAAACACATCATAATGGGCCACATACGTCACAATGGGCCGCACTAATACATCAAGGTGGGCCTCATTATATGGGCCGCATCAAAAATTATTTCAATAGTTGTAGGTATAACATGTGTATCACTACACCCATGGCCCACGTATGATGATCAGCACTTGTACAAACATATCCATGTAAATCGGCGCCAACCAAACATTATCCAGCACTATCCCAACATTATGGATGGTGTGGATACAAAATAAGTACATCTAGGCAGGCCGCACAAGTGGACGGTGTGGGTGAAGTACAACAGCATGGTGGGCCTATACAGTATAGGCGGGCCCAACACATGCAGCAAGCGGACCCTACGCCATCAAGACGGGTAGACAGTGCGGATATAATATACATACATCAGGGAGGGAGTCCCACCATCCAGCGGCTAAATGGTGTGAATATACAATACATTTATCATGGCGGAATCACACATTGAAAGGGGCCTTATATACATCATATTGGGCCTCGACCCATGGGCCCCAAATACATCTAATGGCCTCATACATGGGTCTCACACACACACACACACACACACACACACACACATATATATATTAAGGTGGGCCTCAACGACGGGCCACAAATGCATCAAGATGGGCCTAGTCACATGGGCCTTGCATACATCACAATGTGCCTCATAATACGGGCCTTATACAAATCAAGGTGGGCCTTGTATTTATCAAGGTGGGCCTCAACGGATGGCCCACAAGCATAGCAATATGGGCCTTATCACAAGGCATTAAAATATTTTCCAAATGATTGGACGGTTTGGATGAAACACATGCATCATGGTGGGGCCCACACTAATGGAGGGTGTGGATTACAATACATACTTAAGTGGGTCCCAAGTGGGCCTACCATAATGTTTATTTTCCATCCATCCCATTAACAAGGTCACTCAGACCTGGGGCCCGACCTGGGCCCATTGAAATGTTTATTTTCCACTCAACTTGAGCCCACTGTAATATTTATTTTCCATACAACCTGTTGATAGGGTCGCATGGACCAAGGTAGGGCCCACTGGACCGGGCCCTCTAGAATGTTCATTTGCCACCTAACTGTTAATAAGGTCACACGGTCAGGGGGGGCCCACGGTGATGTTTATTTGCATCCAACCTGTTGATAGGATCATGGAGACCTGGGACCCACTGACCGTTTTATTTGACATCCAACCCATTAAAAGGTCACGTGGACCTGGGAAAACTGGGGCCCACCGAATGTGGTTCCCAAATCCAGCCCACCTATTATGTGTGTCCTACTTGGCTGAAGGTTCAGGCTAAGTTTCAGCGGCATCCAAATTTCAGGTAGGCCCCACTAAGTATTTTTATATGTTTAGGCATGTCGTCACATGATTTTAGATGGTGTGGCCCACCTGAGTTCCGTATACAGCTAATTTTTGGGATGGCCGCCTGGTCCGTGGGGACCCATCAAATGCATGGTTTTGATGGTCGAAACGCATCAAGGCAGGGCCCACGGTTGGGGCCATGAGCCCCAACCCAACCGTCCGTCCGCCCGCCACGCAGCCGCAGGTAGCGCCTGCGTCTTCTGACAGCAGCACTGCTTCTGTTTTTTTTTTTTTTTTTTATGTATTTCTACAGTTTTTAGTTGATGGGGCCCGCATCAACAAGATCCACTCCAGCCATTGGTACCTGTGGCTTGATACAAACCCATAGAGCCCAATATTGGGTTGTTTTTGATATACAGGAGCATTAGGGAGTAAATCGAAGGTAGGAACACTGTTTCCTATACCATGGCCCACTAGGAAACCAGATCAACCTCAGTTTCGGTTTAACGCCTAAAATGATCTGAGGAAGAGGATGGATGGCTTGGATCTTATACATACATCCAGGTGGAGCTTACATGAGTGCCCAAAAAATATATTATTTTATTATCATTTTTTTTTTGAAAGCTGGCTTGTGCACCAGCGTGTTCACACTTCTCTGTTTACCCCTCCACGTCCAGCGTCCAGGGGACGCTGGACGGTCCACCTAGAACACAAGCATTGTGGTGGGTCCCACTTGGATGTGGCCCACCTATATGTATACATATATATATATATACATATTATATATATTTTATATTATATATATTATGTATATTATATAAAATATAATATATAGAAAAGAGGATGTATTGGGTCCATCCAAACAGTGGATGGTGTGGATCATCATCTACAATAGGAAGGGCGACACCGTCTGATGTAGATGGACGGGTAGATATAACACATATTGGTGGGTCCACACCATCACAAGGAAAGAGAGAGAGAGAGAGAGAGAGAGAGAGAGAGAAATATACGGTGAGATAGAGGGACCCCACCACTATGGGCCCCTCTTGATTAAATCACATACATCCAAATGGGACCCACCAACAAGTGGGCCCTAAAATCAAAAATAACGGTAAATCACCCACCTTACTAGCCTCTTTCTTGGTCAATTAGCCTCCTTAGCTCCAATGCTCAACGTTTAACAGTGGATGATGGAACTTTGATGGTGGAGATGAGAGATGAGAGGGTGGGAAAATGGGCCACACTTGTTGCTCTTGGAATTGCTTGGGAAGGTTAGACGTATGGAGCTTGGAAGAGTAGAGATAGAATGAGGGAAAAAGAGAAAAAAATATATTAAAGGGGATGGGTGATGTGGTGGTTATAAGGAGAGGTATGGGTTGAGTTGAAATGTTGGTAAAGGAGGAATGGTGAGGGGAGAGAGAGAGTTGACTTATGGAAAAGGAGGGATGGGTGTTGTACTTGGGGTAAGGGATGTATTTATGGTTGATTGATGAGACTTGTTGTAGAGATTCCCTCGAGATTCGCAACGCGCCACGTTTTCTTCAGAATAAACGCAGACTGACATCTTCTAGCCTGGGTATCGGTTCGGTGCGTGAGTCGCGGCATTGGAACCACGGCGATGACGCAGTCGTTAGGGTACAAGTCTCAGGTTGAGCCGACTCGGATTGATAGGACTCAGCTTAGGATCGCGCGCAAACGTCGGATATGGTGCGAAGGTTGCCGGAATTTGATCGGAAGGACCGCGGAAGCTAACGGAGCGGTACGGACTAGGACACGGGTCTTACATTTATGCTTATTGATACTCATCTTATTTTCTCTAGCTTTGATATACTTCATGATCTCTCATGTCATTTGTTCTTCTTTTGTCAACTTGTGACAAAAAGGGAGAGAAATTAGAGTGTAAGTAAATGCGATGAATTGTGCATATGGAATGAATGGAATGTATGTACTACATGCTATATATTTTTTTATCATATTATATGTTGTATTTCTCAGGGGGAGCACCAATTGAGCATCATCAGTTGTATTATGCACAATTGGTTACAAGGATTACAAGGATGATCATTACAACCTACATATGTGTGAACGCTGGAAGATTGGCACCCACGCCGATTTATGTTTATTTCTGGCATGGGCTGGGCTGATTTGGATTGATGATGCAGTAGACTTGGAGTCGCCACTAGCCACTTAACTCAAAATCCTGCAGTTGGCTAGAACCTTCAGAATATGTAAAAGCTAGAGAATCAGAAGACTCCCTTACTTTAAGTTGACTCCTAATTTGTGACCTGTGATTCCGAGTAAGAGACATCGGTTACAAGGAGGGAAGGTGTTAGGCACCCTCTCTACCTGTACGGGTGTACGGTCTCTACTTCGTGTAGTAAGATGCTCTTAAGGGATAAGATAATCAGATGTCAAGTATTAAAATGTGACTAGGTAGACTCGAATTTCTGATATGGCAAGCTCCGAAATTTCGACAAGCCACGAAGCATATGTCCAGAGAATGTCTAAAGGAGAAAGGAGGTTAAGAATGATGAGGCTAGAATGTCGTTTTAAGATGACTAGGCAGCCATGAGTTTCTAATGTGATGGGATCCGAAGTTCCGATAAGTCACAGATCATACGTTCAGTAGCAATCTAGAGAAACAGGAGGGTTGAGAAGGGAGGTAATGATGCGATATGAATATTAAAGGCAAATGTGTGGTCCTTGGCTTGCACTTGAAAAGGCTTAGAAGTTAGGGTTACTATGGTTGGGAGGTTTGGCTCAAGTGGAAGTGAGAGGCTAAGGCATGGCTGAATGAGACTAATAGAGGCTAGAAAAGATGAGAGCTTTAGAACTTAATCACTCTCTCTCTCTCTCTCTCTCTCTCTCTCTCTCTCTCTCTCTCTCTTTCCCTCACTCTCCTTCTCTTTGTTGGTATGAAATAAGGAGAAATGAAGAGTATTTATAGCCTTTTGGGATGGTCTTTAGGTACTTCTACGAACTTTGAAGGGTAAATGATGATGTGACGGCTTGGGATTGGTGGAGGACAAGGTAATGCCACATGGCGCTTCCTTATAGGTTCATAAGGTTTGTAAAATGGTAAATAGGATGAATTTTTGGGTCAAACAGATCAAGATAGTTGATTTTGGAGGAGAGCACCAGCTATGAATTTCGAGGGCACATCTGTCGAGGTGGGGCGGTAATCCAATTACCGCCCCTTCATAGTTATTTCCGAAATTCATCTAATGGGCTCTCCTCGGGCCCTGGGTGTGGCCCAAAGCCCGTTTTGGATTTTTTGCTCAAAATGGCTTAAAAGTGGCTTGACTATAGCTTGAAAATGGCTTAAGGATGGCTCGAAAGATAGATCGATTATGGGTGAAGGTTTGGGTATGCTTTGGCTTGAGTGATGGTCTGAATTAAATTATGGTTTTGGGTAATGAAATGGCTCAGGTTTAGATCAGGTTTGGAGAAATGGTTGTGGTTTTAGGTAGGGCGTGGGATTAAGGTTCAGTTCATAAGGATCATTCATACCTTATCAAATTGTAAGCTTGGGTGGGGTGTGTACAATATGGCAGCTTCAAGTTTGTGGGAGTGGATTTTATATAATCATCACATAGTCATCATAAAAACAATAGTGGACATCTCTAGCCCAAGTCTTTCCTTTGGTGTGGCCAGCCTAAATCATTGGTCAGCCTATATATATATATATATAGTGTGGAAATGGTATATATGAGGTCGACGAACTTCCCATGAGGTTGAGCAATGTGGGCCCCACATGACGTGTGTTGAACATCAACACCATCAGCTAGATGCATCATTCCATGGTGGTCCACGGGCTCAAAAATTAAGACAATCTATGACTTGGGTGGGCCACACCACATACAATAGTTGTGAGGGGTTACCTCCCATTGAAACATTCATAATTATTTATTGGGCCCAGGGAGATGTGTTTCACAAATCCAACCCATCCATTGTGTGTGTCACACTTGGATGAGGGGTCAGACCAAGTTTCAGCCCTATCCAAAACTCAAGTGGGCCCCACCAAGTGCTTTTATATGTTTAACGCATGTCTTCACATGGTTTTAGATGGTATGGCCCACTTGAGCGCCATATACGGTCGATTTTTTGGCATATCGCATAAACTAAAGGGGACCCATCTGGCTGATGGTGTTGATGTTTATATATATATATATATATATATATATATATAGAGAGAGAGAGAGAGAGAGAGAGAGAGAGAGTCCTGGTCTCCTACGCACAAGGCCGCATCGACCTTAAATGAGAGCTCGCTTATCAACCGTTAGATCCCTTCATCGGCTGGGATACAGGAGACTTGCGCAAGAGAGAGTCTCTTGAAGGAGGACTCGTGCGGCACTTTTTTCGGTGAGATAGGGAAGTGACGTCTCCAAGCTCTGTGGGCCACACCATGATGCATGTTTTGTATCTACACTGTCCATCCATTTGGAGAGATCATATTAGGGCATGATCCAAAAAATGAATCAGATCCAAAGCTGGAGAGGACCCCACCACAAAAAACAGCGGGGAGAGTGACGCCCACCGTTAAATTGCATTGAGTGTTTGATCCAGTCAGTCAATCAGGAGCCATAAAATGAATTTACAGGGCTGTAGGGCCCAACAACCCTTTACAACCAGTCAGACGGTCTGTGCCTCGTGTCCGGTTAAGGCCCATTATTGGAAGGAATGGCAGACATTATGCGATGAACCGACATAGGTTCTGTCGAGGAATGAGATGGCCTCCACTGGGCCATTTCACGCCCACAGAAACGCACGGTCAGGATGCTAATACGCCCATTAATAATAGATATCTGTGGTCAAAAATATATTACGAAAAGAGAGGTTAAATAGTTTGTTTAGACTCTAGTGAAAGTTTGCCACCATTTATTCAAGTTTTGCTTCTCATCCACTGAACACAAGGCAGACTTTGAAGGCAATCCGGTCCACCCAAATTGTGGAACCCACAATGGATGGTACACAGCCCGAAATCATCAATGATCAAAAGCAAGTAATCATCTGGATTCACAAATTGAATTTGAAATGGTGATTATTTTATTTTTAACTTTTCCAATTGATAGCCAACAAATGGATGGTTAGGATTTTTCTATCAGCCTGATCTCCAGGATGTGATCCATCCACAGTAGACCTTACAATTGGACACCTTAGGTTGAAGTTAACGGTTGGCATGTGTAGAATGTATGAGACACCGCAGCTTAAAGAATATAAGCAGACAATCGTTGTGGTAGGGTACCAAACAGCGAGAGAAGTGCTGTTTGACTTTTGACTATCTCAGGAGCTCAACGCGTGTGGTTTTCATCATTCTCATCACTACGAGAGAAGTGCTATGTGGGCCCCACTATGATGTATGTATTTCATCCATGCCGTCCACCCATTCTTTCAGATCATTTTTTGGTATAAGCCCAAAAATGAGGTTGATCCAAATCTCAAGTGGATCGCACAGTGTTAATTGAACTCAGACCATTAAAAACTTCTTGGGGGCCACAAGGTTTTAGATCAAGCTGATATATATTATTTACCTTCATCCAAGTTTTTATGACCTCATCAACAGGTTAGATGTCAAATAGCCATTATAGTGGGCCCTATGAGGCTTTTAATGGCGGAAATTCAATCAAAACTGTTTTCCCATGGTGTGGTCCACATGTGATTTAGATATACCTAATTTTTGGGATAAAAATATAAAATTATCTTTCAAAATAGATGGATGGCGTGGATAAAATATATACATCATGGGTCCACATAGCACCAACCACTAGCCACAGTTGATGGCAGCGTCACTAGCCAAACCGCGTCCCTATCTCTCTGTCAAAACTGATGCCGCTCTCTTGCCGAAAAAAGTGCCGCGCGAGTCTTCCTTCAAGAGACTCTCTCTTGCGCAAGTCTCTTGAATCCCAGCCGATGAAGGGATCTAACGGCTGATAACCAGGCTCTCATATATATATATATATATATATATATATATATATATATATATATATATATATATATATATATATATATATATATATATATATATATCGTTCTTGGACGCATATTTTTCACGGTTTAGTGTCCAACCAAAATTTGGACCATAGTCCACCTAGTGGATAACTTCCAACTTATTAAATTCCTGTGACATTCAATCCTTCTAATAGTTTGTCTACACCGTGATGATCACCTAATGAAAGCATTAACCTTATTTAATTATCAACTGAGCCATACCATAGAAAATAGTGTATACCCATTGGTAAATAATAAAATACAAGTATGGTCCTCCGGATGAATGGATGGGGCTGACTTATTGCTCAAAGTATTCCTATTGGAGTCTAATCTATTAAGTTTGAAACTATCTGGTCAGTGGATCATAACTCTATTCCAACCGATTGAACCCGAAGCCTTTTCTTTTTTAAAAATATATCAGTCGACTGGTTGTAAACAGTTCCAAGACTAAAACAGCCACTTATTTTGGCGTGCCCACCTTAATGTTTATTTCAAATTCACTCTTGGCTATTAAATGTCTAATTCCACTTTAGGCCCAGGGCCAAAATATTAGTTAAACTTGTGATTGGGTGGGCCGCACCAAAGAAAATAGTTTAGAGTGATGTTCACCCTTGATTTTTACAGGGCCCACCATGATGATTATATAAACTTCACTCCAACCAGTAGATGACACATCATAATTTATGGGGCCTAAAAATAACGTTGATAAGTGATTCAATTGTGCCGCACTAAAAGAAACAGTGTGGACAGTGAGCATTGCCTTATATATTATTTGGAACCATGTGACCCACCAAAATCATGGATGGAGCTGATTTTTGTGCCTCAGGCCTAAAATCAGGTGATTCACCTGATGGTTACTGTGGATTTCACGTAAAGTTCATGGTAGGGCCCAATCTAGTAGTTGATCATTTGCTTCCATGATAATATTTGAATGAATGAGGTAGTTTTTTGAAAATTATTTTGAAAAAGGTAGGAAAATATAATTTTTATATTGATTAGGTAGTTCTTATTGAAATTCCCTTTTTTCAATAAATAAATCAAAATGAGTAACCGTTGCATTGAATGGAGCTTCCCAAGATTGGAGGTAGTTTTTGGAACCATGTGACCCACCAAAATCATGGATGGAGTTGATTTTTGTGCCTCAGGCCTAAAATTGGGTGATTCACCTGATGGTTACTGTGGATTTCACGTAAGGTTCTTGGTAGGGCCCAATCCAGTAGTTGATCATTTGCTTCTATGATAATATTTGAATGAATGAGGTAGTTTTTTGAAAATTATTTTGAAAAAAGTAGGAAAATATAATTTTCATATTGATTAGGTAGTTCTTATCGAAATTCCCTTTTTTCAATAACTAAATCAAAATGAGTAACCGTTGCATTGAATGGAGCTTCCCAAGATTGGAGTGAATGAATTTAAGAGACGCGGACTGGGTACTGACACCTAGCCACTGGACGGCTCGTCGTGGGTCTTACAAGATGTATATCTTTTATCCAATCCGACCATCCATTTTGGATTATTATTTTAGACTATTAGCCCAAAACTGAGGCAGATTCAGATATCAGGTGGACCATGGCATAGGTAAACAGTGGTAATTGAATGCTCACCATTGAAAACTTCCCAGGGCCCACTGTAAGATTTATATGCCATCCAACCTCTTGATTAGGTCACAAAGACCTGGATGAAGGGAAAATACAAATATCAGCTCGATCCAAAACTTTTGTGGCCCACAGGAAGTTTTTAATAGTGAGTGTTCAATCACCACTGTTTCCTATGGTGTGGTCCACCTGAGAATTTTTATCAACCTATTTTTGGGATATAACTTAAAATGATCTGGAAAATTGGATGTACGGTGTGGATAAAACATATAAATCATGGTGAGGCTCACAGATCACCATTCAGGAGCAAGTGGCTGACAGTGTCAGTAGGCAAACCGCGTTCATTTAAGAGGATCCAAAAGGACAAATGGCCCACCAGTCCAAGATTATTTTGCAGTCAAGATCATGTGAATATGGGTTGCTGAAATGGTAAGGCATTTATAGTTATTGCACGGTCTACAAAACCCTCGGCACCCTGAAATCTGGTAGAGATATTCAAAGGCGCCTCTACCAATGTAGAAATCAGGAATCAAATACATGGATTTTGACAACGAAGGAAACGTAAACGGATTGCCTCTCCCACTGACACCAGCCCCGTGACTGATGGTCGGTGCACTGTGGGCCCCACCATGATGTATGTATTTCATCCATTATGCTCAGCCATTTTTAAAGATCATTTTAGGGATTTATGCCAAAAATGAGAGGTATATAAATCTCAGGTGGACCACACCACATGACAACAATAGTGATTGGATATCCATCATTAAAATCCTCCTAAGGCCCACTGTACTGTTTATTTGACATCCAATCTGTTTGTTAGGTCATACAGGCCCAGATGAAGGGTAAAAACAAAAATCATCTCGATCCAACACTTTTATGGCTTACAAAATATTTTTAATGGTTGACACTCATTCAACACTGTTTCCTGTAATGTGGTCCATTTCAGACTGGGATATACCTTATTTTTGGTCTCATGCCGTAAAATGATCTTTAAAAATAGATTAACGGTATGGGTGAAACACATACATCATGGTGGGGCCCACAGAGCACCGACCATCAGCCATTGGCTGGTGTCAGGGGAAGTAGCCAATCCGATCCCGACTTTGCATGAGGAGCTTATGCGATGGGACGCGGATTTCCTGCGAAAGCCTTTGGCAGAAACAGGAAGTTCCTGCACAAGGATGCTGGGTGGGACCCATTGAGATGTTTGTGAGAAATCCACCCCGTCCATCCGTTTTGCGAGCTCATTTTAGGACGATCAAGAAAAACTTACCTGATACGAAACTCAATTGGGTCACGCGAGAGGAAAATTAGAGAAAGAAATTCCTACAGTTGAAACCTTCCCGGACTCCACCTTGATATTTATTTGCTATCCAAACCGTTTACAAGGTCATTCCCAATGGGGATGAATTGAAAATACTAAAAGGATAGCTTGAGACAAAACTTTTATCGGCATAAGAATGATTGAACGGTGCTCACTGAATTCCCACTGTTTCCACCTTGTGTGGCCTGCTTTAATGTTGGATACATCTCATTTTCAGTCCTATGTTCTAAAATGAGCGTGAAAAACGGATGGACGGGGTGGATTTCTCACAAACATCTCAGTGGGCCCCACCCAGCATCCTTGCGCGGGAACTTGATGCCAAATCCGCGTCCCATGTGGTGGTACCGTTCTGTTATGGGGCCCAATCTATGTATGTGTCTGATCCACCCCGTTCATCATATTCTCCCCCTCACCATCAGCGTAGAAACTTAAAATTAGGCGAATCCCAATGTAAGGCAAACCACAATGTATGGAATAATGTGAAATCGTGCCTAATCCACAAATTCACGTGGTGTGGCCCACATGATTTTTTCATCCTGGTGGGACACCCCTGATTAATGGATTGGATGGGAAAAAAAAAAAACAACATGGTAAGCCCTCAAATCTGCCGGCCTCTTTTTATCGGTTAGGCGTCCCTCCCAGGTTCTCCTTGGGGTATTGCATGGCTGATTTCTTACCATAGCCTAACATGGAAGGGGTAGTTCATTTGACGGTGTAGATCTGATGCACGCATCGTGCAGGCTCAAAAACAGTCCGGTAACACCACAAGCACTTGCCAGATGAGAGCGCCTATTTCAAACATAGAGATAATCACTGTCGACACAACCACCTGTGGGCCCGTCATCATGTATGTTCACCCATGATCTCAAAATTCACATCGATCTGAAATTCATTTGTTATACGGTGAGTAAGCGATGGGGACTAAACAGAAGCAAGAGGCATATGATGATGAAGATATGGGGATTTGGAGAAGCAAATTCACTGCAAGAAATTTCACTTTTAGGCGTTTTACCTATGAAATATTTTGTCAGTAAATTCGTTAGTAAAAGGCAGTGGCTAAAGACTATTTCCGACGAAAAATGTCATCGTCGGCAATGATAAGACTTTTACCAAAAAATTTCGTTAGGACTTTTACCTACAAACGTTTTCGTAGCTAATGGTGTTAAGACTTTTACCTACAAACGAATTTAAAACTTTTACCTACGAACGTTTTCATAGATACAAACTGTATTAAGACTTTTACCTACGAACGTATCCAAAGTTCTTAAAACTTTTACCTACAAATTTATTCATAAGTACAAATGGTGTTAAGACTTTTACCTACGAACGTTTTCGTTGCTACAAACTTTGTTAAAAATTTTACCTATGACATGTTTTGTAGGTACAAACTATGTTAAAACGTTTACCTACGAATGTTTTCGTAGCTAATAACTGTGTTAATACTTTTACCTATGAAATTTTGCGTAGGTACAAACGGTGTTAAGACTTTTACCTACGAAAAGTTTCGTAAGTATAAACTATGTTAAGACTTTTTACCTACAAAATTGACATAGGTAAAACTGTTGATGAAATACCTACGAAATGATTCGTAGGTAATAAAATGTGAATGAAACTTTTACCTGCGAAAAAATTCGTAGGTAAAAATGTCGATGAAACTTTTACCTACGAAAAGTTTCATAGGTAAAAGTCTCTTTTTTTTTCTTTTTTTTTTTGCAAAAATTCCTGTTATACACCTGTTACAATATATTTCATTATATTCATATTCCCATTTTTCCAAACAAACACAAACTATATCCATCCAAACACAAATCACATCCATACATACATAAATAGTCTTATCCACATTACATTTATCCACGCACAAATACATATAAGTTGAACATTCATATATAAAATAAATCATAAATGAAATACAACAAATCACAAAGATGAAGGCGGAGGTGGTGGGGCATCGATGGGTAAGCGTGCAGCGAGAACCTGTAATATCTCCTGCATCCGTCGCTCATGCTCCACCCGCATATCCTCCATCCTCCTCTCCTACTCCTCCCTCTGCCTCCCTACTCCTCCTTCTGCCTCTCATGCTCCTCCATCTGCCTCGCCAACTGGTCTTTGATCTCGTCAATGACGCCTCGTAGATGTTGAACCTCTTTCTCTGCGATATCAGCTCGGCATATGGCCCTCTCGCCAGCGACAGATCGGCTGGATGCAACTCTAGCGGGTGCTATGAGCTTAGCACCATGGCCAAGTCCACGCACATATCCAGAATGGGTGCCAAGCACCTCGCTCAGGATCTCTGGCTCACTCCGCTGAGTACCATCAGGAGTGGGCTGACCGCATATGGCGTCCATCGCCGCCTACAATGAAAACATGAATTTTCATAATAAATAACATTATTATAATTCAATGCAATTAAATTTTACAATGTAACGATTTTTACCCAATTCTCGCTAGTTATAGGATGTACTCAAGATCCCTTCGCCTGCCGACAATGAGTCTCTCTGTAGAACTCTACTGGTTCGGGCTCTTAGCCAGTGACGGAATCTCGCTGCACAATCAAAATGACAATAGAGCTAATATAAATGCATGAGAAAAATACATCAATTTAATAATAACTAGTAACTTCTTACCATGTCGCGACGAAGTTGTACAAATGACTTTGAACCAGCTATGTGGTTCACTTTCAACTTTTCCCTGTTCGTAAAATTTATTTTGCTTCTCTTCTGAACACATTATTCATAATACATTGTTGTTAATTGCGAATTTAATTGTTACCTTAAGATATCATAAATATATAAATATTACCTGAAAAGACTCAGACGAAAATCTCTCACAGATTATCCGCCAATCGTCAATGGTCATGTGCGGTAGTGCGGTCAGTATGGCCTCCTCAAGGCTCTTGCACCGCTTTGTACCATTGGTGTAAATCACTGCGGTACTCCTTGAACCTCTCTTTGATCATGTCGTCGACGACATGAGAAATGTAAGGAACACTCAAATCTAAGACATTTATCCTGTAATTTCGTAAATAATGGATTAAGGAAATAAACTTATTAAGAAAATAACTTAACCGTAAATAAACTTTTACAAAATAAAATTTAATTTACTAAATTTTATCATAAGGCGCTGACGGATGTGTTGCCGCACATCATCTGTCACGTCTGCCCAGCGGGGGGTGGTGATAGGGATCAGAGATCGACATAAGACACCGACCTTCGATGTAAACAACCTGGCATTGTCCCCAACAGGTTTAAGGCAGTCCTGTGAGAACTCTACTATCACCCTACCCTCACGTGTAAGTCTCTATAAAACTAACCCACGCATGGGTCCACGTCCTCGTCGGCTGGTTGACGATGCTGTCGCAAAAGAAATATATAAGTCTATTGTATCAACAAAAGTCTTTAAAAGAAATATATGTCTAGACTTACATGCAGTGCTCGGTGTATGAGCGATTGAGGGATCGGACGCCTGTGATGCAACATGTGACGGCGATGCTGTCTCGGCTGCATCATGAGTGGAAGGGTATATCCAGTGCGCGAACGACGTCTCCCACCTAGTGCCATCACTAGATATGTACGAGGAACGAACTTATAAATTTATACAATGTCAGTACAAGTGGAATATACTAAAACATTATACTAGTGTTGATGGTAGAATGCATTTGTGCTTATGCTTAGAGAGATGATTAAAATATGATTAGACCATTACACTATAATGCACGCAGAATATAATAAAACTGTAAATATCCATCTATAACCTTTGAAAATTCCATTACACATTATCATTCTATATTAAATACACATATTTCGTTGTAATACGAAGAGGTGAACTATTCGAAGTACTTCCTGCTAAGTTATTGTATGCTGTAGAATTATATGCCAATCTGTGTGAAGCACTCGACATTGTTACAACCAACATGTCATCACAATAGGAGAAATTTGGTCTCTCGGGATTCCATTTAGATGTGCAAGTGACACAACTGCATTTTTCATATGAAGTTTTCCACGGTTATATTCCTTTGTCAGCTCTGGAATTTCTCTGAGATTGTTTAATTTGTCTTCTGAGTCAGCGCCGATATATTCCTCCCTACACTCATCGACCAGACCGGGTATCTCTTTGGTTCTACTAGAAGAAGATAGGGCCGGAAAGTCCATCCGCAACAACAGATGAAGTATGCTGCGTGTTTCCGCTACGCTCCGGTTTGAGGAGGACATGATCAGAAATTGAATCAACTGCAAATGTGGATTATAAACAAGTCAATTAAAGGAATAAATTATGACTTGTTATTTTCACATATACATGTAATACACAAATTATTCGAATTGAAAAATGACATGTAAATTATGTGTACATTTAATAATCGTCGTCTGTATCACTATCGCTTAGGATTATTTCTTCATCACCATCACTATCGCTGATCAGTACTTCCTCTTTATCGTCTGTAACGTCGTCATCAATGGAACCGCTATCATCTCTAACAATGTCATATATTATTAAGGCATCAACATGATCAGGTGGCACATCATCTCTGTCCAATTACACCACATCAATATCAACATTTAGATCAGTCCCTATATCCCCAGATGACACGTCTTCTTGATATGCTTGTTCAACCCTAGACGTTTTATTCCCCTCATCCTCGCTATTTTCAACTTCTGGTATTGGAATGTTAAATACGTTCCTAGGCTTTATTTTCTGCACCACGTGCCAAGAGCCACCTAACTTGGCATCAGCGAGGTAAAATACTTTTTCAGCTTGGCTGGCGAGGACAAATGGATCATCCTTAAACCACTTCCGAGATAAATTTACGCTCGTAAAGTAGTTGTCAGTCTGTATTCCCAACTTCTTATTTTCAATGTCCCACCAATCACATTTAAATAAATACATCCGCTTTCTCATACAATAACTCAACTCAATAATATCTGTCAAAACGCCATAAAAGTCAATTTCTACCTCCTCATGCGTTCCCTTCACAACCACCCCACTATTTTGTGTGGTCCTATACTTCTCACGTTCTTTAGTGTGGAACCGAATCCCGTTTACAATACAACCTGTATATCTAGATACATGTCTATCAGGGCCACACGCCAGTGAGTAGAGTGCATCAGACGCATTCGCAGAGTTGCTAACGTGCAACGTCTTCATCTATTATCACGTACAGAATGTAATTATTTAGGAATTTTCTTAGGTTTAAATATTATGCAATATAACAAAATTCTAAGTGTGGTGAGATACAATGTGATATCTTACATGTTTTGCGAAGCATTCTGGAAACTGATCTTGATGCATTCAATCACAATTTGTCGAGTATTGGGACTTCATCTCCTCAATGTGTTCACTACACATAATTAGTATGTCATCAGCAAGAAACATTAAGATCATCATGTGCAGAGACACAATTATCGAGGGAAGACTTACTCTAAGTGTGACTCTATTTCTTCACAGTTATGCAGCACATACTACCCCACCTTTTTTAGATCCCCAAGGTCCATATCCTGAAACGTCAAGGTTCCTAAAGGACGGACGTTATGTGCGAATACAGATATGAATCCTTGTTCAGGATGCATTGACATTCCAAATACCTGGCCATTCCAAAACTTAGGTGGGCTTCACCATTTGATTTGAGATTTTTGGCATTATTTTACAGTGTGGTCCACCCGAGTTTTGGATGGACCAAATTCTAATGTGTGTAACATGTGTTTTCACGACGCAAAGTCCGTGGATCACCTACTCTTGCATTGCATCTTCGCTAGAGCCATGTGGGGAAGGTTCTTTAATTTGTTTCAGTGCACCTGGGTGATGCCTTCTCCAATCAATTCATTCTTCTTCGCATGGCATAGGAAGGCGGTGACCAAAAAAGGAGAATTTTGCTCTCTAGTACTAGGTCTTTAGTCAGTTTGGTATAAGAGAACATATATATAGCCCCACATATTTAATCGCTTGAACATGCTCAAAAGTGTCCAAAGAGTTTTCACATATTTTCTAAATATCGTTGATCGCTTGAGCCTCCAAGTCGATTGACTAAACTTATCCAAAACTGTCTAGAGACCAATATGTGTAATTCAGGTCCCACTCGATCAATCGACTAAGCTGATCGATCGATCGAGACCTCTGTTTCATGTACAAATTGAAGACATCAGATAACAATCTCGATCATGGCTTTAATCATCATGAACCACAACTCCAAGTTCCATCTCTAATTGCCACTATCATAGCTTCACCATCATCGTCACTTCTCATGTACAATCCGTCTTCATCATACCTTTGCCAGACCTAGAGAAGTTAAATAAAATCAAAACTTCTCTGCGAGAACCACCTTCATAAGCATATCTGTCATATTCACGCTTGTGTGGATTTTCTCAAGCCATCTTCCTCAAGCACCTGTCAAATAAAATAACGAACATTAATATGTTTACTTCTAGAATAGAAACCGAATTCTTCATTAAGTTAATCGTGCTTTCACTGTCACAATTAACTAGTATAGCCTCCTGCTGAAGCCCGAGTTCATTAATTATTTCACATAACCAAACACCTTCCTTGAATGCCTCCACCACTACCATATACACAACTTCAGTTGTGGGAAGAGCAACTATAGACCGACATCCAACTAATTGCTCCACTCGCTAATATAAACCAGTAACCAGAAGTTGACCTTCTGTTATCCACATTCCATGCGTAATCTAAATCCACATAGCCTACAAGATTTTCCTCTGATATCTGAAATGTACGTAGTCTGTTGTACCTCGTAGGTAACGAAGTAGCCATTTCACTACCCCCCCCCCGCCCCCCCCCCAAATATTTTTTACCGAGATTTGATATGTATCTGCTTACAACACTGATTGCATGTGAAATATCCAGTCTCATAGAGACCATGGCATGTATCAAATTGCCAACCATGCTCGCGTAGGGCATACGAGACATAACCTGTTTTTCTTTATCTGTAATGGGACATTGCTTAAAAGAAAGTGTAAAGTGAGCAGCATGTTGTGTGTTAGCTAACTTAGCCTTGTCCATCTTAAACTTGAGCAACACTTTCTTAAAGTATTCTTCTTAAGACAATTGTAAACTGCCAATCTCCTTATATCTGTGTATGTCTATGCTGAAAATCTTCTTTATAACTCCTAAATCTTTCATTTCGAATGCCTCTTATAACTAAGTCTTCAATAGGTTGATTTCAAACATGATATGACTGGCGATTAGTATATCATCAACATATAATACAAGTAAAATGAATTTTTCATTACTTAGTGTCTTGAAGTAGCATTTTGATTATTATTCACTTTTGGTAAACCGCTGACTCACCATGAAAGTATCAAACTTCTTGTACCACTACTTAGGCGGCTATTTCAGGTCGTACAACGACCTCCTTAACCTTCAAACTTTATTATATGCTCCTTAAATTTTGATCCATTCTATTTACTTCATGTAAATCTGTTCTTCTAATTTCCCATGTAGAAAAGTGGTCTTTGCATTAATTTGTTCTAGTTAAAGATTGTATTGGGCAACCAGCACCAACACAAACCTAATACATACATACTAGCTTAAGAACCAGTGTGAATATCTTACTAAAGTCGACACTTTCTTTATGAGAATATACCTTCACTGCCAATTTGACCTTGTATCTATCATGTTTCTTCTTGTAAATTCACTTGGACCTGATTTCCTTATGCTCAATGGGAAGCTCCACCAGTTCCCACATCTTATATAAAGAGTCCATTTCGTCTTGTATCGCCATCATCCACTTCTTAGCATCTGGATCATCTAATGCTTCCTAGAAGGTAGATGGATTCTCCTCATCCGTAATAAGATTAAATGATATATTCGAGTTATTTCTGTATCTTGTTGGTAATCTGCGATCTCTCAATGAATTTCTCTTGAGAGGTGGTTGCTCCATATACTCTTGTACCTTTTCTTGTGCCTCGACTTATTCCTGTGTATTACCTTATTCGATTTCAACGTTAATAACTATTGATTTTTTTTCGTTTCCTTATGTTATTCCACATGAAACAAGGAATTCTCATCAAACCTAACATCACAGTTAATCATAATCTTTCGTATGATCCGGTCATACAACCTATATCTATTCAAACTATTACCATAGCCCACAAAAGTACGGTTCTTCACCCTTTGGTGTAACTTATCTCTATCAAATGATGGTAGATGAAAGTAAGCATCGCAAACAAATACCCGCAACGCTAAGTAGTTAACTTCATGACCATTCCACACTTCTTCTGGAATTTTATAACTGATCGGCATAAACTATCACACCCCAAACTCGGAAACCGGGCTCACAAAATTTTCGATCACCGAATCCGGCGCCGACAGCCTCCGTAGTACCCCATTTTCGGTTCCCGGCACCCATATACCAGGTTTCAATCCTAGGATCCTACAAGGAGGATTTTTCAGCATGAATTTATTCAGTAACAAGGATGGCCACAAGCATAACCCATGAACAATAACCAACACACCATCACAAAATCCGGTATGATAAAAAAAACTTTAAGGAACAATGCGCATAAAAGGAAATACAATAATAATAATAACGGAAACTCCTGAAGCTCAACTGCACGTTCCTGCTCCTACTAAGGTACGGCTTCGTCCTAGCGTCACCTGCATGCATCAATCATGCATAAGCGTATAGAAAGCTTAGAGGGTGGTGAGAATGTGTGCCCAATATAAGCGTACTCAGAATGCAATATCATAGTAATGCAGAATATGCTAGCGAATTCATGAATATTATCGGTCATACCAAGGCTATGCGATGCAAGGCATGAATGCTATCGGTCATATCAAGGTCATGCGATGCAAAGCGTGAATGATGTCGGCCATACCAAGGCCATGCGATACGAGATGCAACTCAAGTTCATCTGAATCCACATATCAATGCAGCTTATCACTAGAACATCAAATATCAGTACAGATCTCACTCTGGACAATCACTAGGATCTAGTACACTCTACACCAGCTTATCGCCCTTATCCGAGTGCACAACTGGATAAGTGGAAGAGACCTCACTATCCGCCTGCCAATATCGGGCCTGACTCATCGATAGCGGACTCATTCCTCAAGTCGGTCAAACTTAACCTAGATATTACCCCCTCACTTAGGCGGGTAAGGTCACACCCTCTTCTAACTGACCATGATACAGTGGGAGATGCAGCCTACTAGTATACGGCCCTCATGCACTCATGTATGCACTCGGTCTCGACATTAGAGTCATCTTCTGGTACTATCGGGTTTAGAAATTTTCACTCAAGGACATCTATGACGCCCCGATACTAGTAATAGTATTTTCGGTGTCCAACCATGCCATCCATGATATGCCTGTGGAGGCTATGACCCTGATGTCATTATGGCGTACAGGAATCATATCACACTAATGCGAAATGCATGAATCATACGATCCAGTCATGTAACAATTTTGCGCGTACCGTGCGCTCTTGTAGGGCAACCTTGCCTATCAGGGAGTCCCATAATAATCCGCCAAATGGCATGTGTTATGATCAATCACTCCTCATATCAAGCATACATATGATGCGCATGTGCATGGATCGTGAAGCATACTAAGCATGTTATATGATGATGATATACTCTCCTCATATCAAGGATGGGACTAGATGGCCTACTCATATCGAAAATGAGACTAACGATCATGGGAGCCTAACGGTTTGGGTTAGCCCACTAAGGGGAGGTGAGAATGAGCTTAACAATGGGTCCTAGGGAGAGTTACAATGTGTACATTTAACTATCGTTACTCTTACAATGTGGACATCAAACCATTATTGCTCCCAAGGCATGGCCCATCATACACATCATTACATACATCATGGTGGAATCACACATCACATCGGTCCTCATATACATCGCTTCGGGCCTCACTCATGGACCTCACATACATCACATTGGGCCTCATACAAGGGCCTCATATACATCGCATTGAGCCACATCTCATGGGCCTCAAATATATCACAGTGGGCCATGTCCCATGGGCCTCGAATACATCATAATGGGCCACAACCCATGGGCCACCAACACATCACAATGGGCCTCATATCTGGGCCTCAAATACATTATAATGGGCCACGTCCCATGGGCTTCGAATACATCACAATGGGCCACAACCCATAGGCCTCCAACACATCACAATAAGCCTCATATCCGGGCCCAATATACATTACATCAACGTGGGACCCACACACTATATTTTCATTTTATTATATCTATACCATACATCTATTTTTAGAGATTATTGTAGAGCATTACCCAAAAATGAATCATATCGATAGATCATCTAGACCATAACACAAATAACAATGGAGATAATGATTTTCACTATTAAACAAATCACAGGGCCCACCAAAACATTTATTTTCCATCTAATCTGATCATAAGGTCACAAAGACCTAGATTAAGAAGAAAAATAAATTCCATATTGATCCAGAACTTCTGTGACCCAAAATGGGTTTCAATAATAGACATTCAATCCTCCACTATTTTTATAGTGCGGTCCACTTGATAGATGGTGGGGATATAAAACATATACATCAGCGGTGGGTATAAGACCCATACACCACATTGGCCCCACATGAAGCATCGTCCATGGATGGAAGGTGTGGAGACAGAATACATACATCATCGTGGGCCCCACCCCCCACACGTGCAGCACGTGTGGGGTGGGTCCCACTCCTGCCAAAATGGACGGACGGTGTGGATCATACCACATACCTCGAGATGGGGCCACAGAACTTGCTGACGTTAAGCAGCTATAGCTGCTGGTGGTCCCCACCCTCTAGATGGATGGTTGGGATGCAACGCACCTCACAGTGGGGCCCACATAACTTGCCGACATCAATACATCACCTACATCCCACCGTCCAAGGTCTGGATGGTGAGGATGATACACATACATCATTGTGGGGTCCACATCCCACATCCAAGGACTAGACGTCCTGGATAAAACACTTACATCCGTGGGTCCCATGTCCCACGTGTGGACAGCCCACATATATCAAGGTGGTCCATACAGATGAACGGCTAGGGTAAAACACTCACCATGGTGGTCCCACGTGCTAAATACAGCACGATGTGCTCCACCTGAGATTTACATCTGCCTCATTCCCAGGCCCATGGCCTGGGAGGCCTAGATGGATGGTTGGATAATACATCAAGGTGGGTCCACATCAGCGTGGCCCACCAGCTTGAATAAGCTGTTATTTGTGATTTCTTATCATCCAAACCGTCCAACTGGACAGTCAGTCTAGCAGGGTAGGTAGCAAGGTTGTCCCACCTGCTGGATGGTCTGGATCGTCTAAACATGGGCCGATTAGGTGGGCCAGCAAACCAGGAAGAGAGAGAGAGAGAGAGAGAGACGTGTAGAGGGAAGGGACTCCGCCATTATGAGCCCTCCCTATTTTACAATGCATACATCAAATGGGTCCCACCGAATGTGGGCCCTCAAATGAAAATCAATGGTGGATGTCTTAAAATCACCCACCTATATCACTCCTTCTTAGTCCCTTGGCTTTCTTAGCTCCTTGGCTTTGATTTTGATGGAGGATGATGAAGTATGGATGGCTAGGATAGGAGATTGGGTGGTAAGGAGTGGGCCACACTTGGCTCTCTTTGGGAAGAACTTGGACGATTGCTCTCTCTTGGTTTGCTTGGGAAATGGATTAAGAAAGAGAGAGGAGAGGGTGTTGTAAGAGAGATGGAATGGGAGGAATAGATGTTGTAAGAAGAATGACATGGAGGGTATGGGCTTGGTTGAATTTTGGATGAGAGAGGGATGGGTGGAGAGAGAGAGAGAGTTGACTTTGGGTAAGGCTTGTGTAAGAGAGGGATGGGTTGTGTACTTGACTTGTGATTGATTGATATGAAAGGTGGTAGAGATTCTCTCAGAATTTGTAACGTATGCCATTTTTCTCAAAATAAATGTGGGCCCATAACTCCTGGGCTGGGTATCACATCGGCCCATGAGACGTGATGTTGGAACCGTAGCGACGACGCGGTCGCTAAAGTACAAGTTTCGAGTTGAGTCTATTCGGGTTGACAAGGTGCGACTCAGGGTCGCACGTAAATGTTATATACGTGTCGCAAGTCGCTAGAATTCGACTGGGAGGATCGCAGGAGTCTAAGGAACAGTACGGACTAAGATACGGGCCTTACAGCACTCCCCTCGTAATAAAAATTTTATCCTCGAAATTTACACTAATAACACTATTAGATAAGACTCATAAGGAAAAAGAAAACATAGCATCATCATATAGAATTGGAGATAGCATACAAGATACAACATATAATCAATCAATAAAAAGATGTGGATATCGCTCTCAAATCTCGGCCTCGCGCTCCCAAGACGCCTCATTAACAGAATGGTGACCCCGTTGCACCTTCACCAAAGGAATGACCTTAGTCCGGAGGACCTGCTCCCTTCAATCAAGGATGAGAACTGGCTGCTCAATGTAAGAAGTGTCCTCATGAACCTCTAATAGCTGTCAATCAATAATAGGAACGATGTCTAACCCACACTTCCTCAACATAGAGACATGAAAAATGTTGTGGATGTCAGACAACTAAGATAGCAAGGCAAGCCGATAGGTCACGACACCAACGTACCGAGTGATCTCGAAAGGTCCCATAAATCTCGAGGCAGGCTTGCCCTTCGTTCCGAAACGAACCACACCCTTCATGAGCGAGACCTTAAGATACACTTTATCTCCTACTGCAAACTCTAAGGGATGATGCCGACGATCAGTAAAACTCTTCTATTGGCTCTGAGCTGTGCGCATCCTCTACCTAATGATATCGATAGCCTCTGATGTCTACCACATAAGCTCAGGACTTAGGAGATGCTGCTCCCCAACCTCGGTCCAACAACTCGATGATCTGCACAGTTTGCCATATGGTGCCTTAAAAGGAGACATGCTAATGGTCGCCTGATAACAGTTGTTGTATGCGAACTCAACCAATCGCAGATGCTCATCCCAGCTATCCGTAAAGTCAATCATGTAAGCTCGAAGCATATCCTCAAGGATCTGGTTGACCCTCTCAGTCTGCACATCGGTCTGCGGATGATACGTGGTGCTGAGCTGCAAAACAGACCCCATCGTTCTCTGAAAGATCTTTCAAAACTAAGACGTGAACCTTGGGTCTCGGTCAGAAACGATCGAAACTGGAACGCCGTGCAGTCTCACATCTCCTCGATGAATAATCTGGCAAGTTGGTTCACAGGCCAAGTCACACGAATTGCGAGAAAATGTGCCGACTTCGTCAGGAGATCCACAACAACCCAAATGGCATTATGACCGCACTAAGTCCTCGGCAAGCCCATAATGAAATCATTCGATACGTCTCCTACTTTCACGTCAGGACGCTCAACGGCTGTAATGAACCAAGGGGTCTCTAATGATCAGCCTTGACAAGCTGGCATGTGTCACATTCGGCCACAAAACTGGCGATCTGAGGCTTTATCCCCGCCCAAAAATACTGTCGCCTCATATCACGGTACATTTTCGTTGAGCCAAGATGGATAGAAAACTACGATCGATGTGCCATAGTCATAAGATCTCTACGCAACTATGGAATATCCAAACACATAATCGACCTCTGAAGTTAAGTCCACCATCAGAACCAATCTGCTAATCTGATTGACTCTCAGATGCCACCTCTGCCTTACAACTTTGCAATAACTCATCTTTCTGCTGAGCCTCGATCACTCTTGTGACAAGAGAGGGTTGAATCAACATGCTCGATAACTACACGATAAAACACTGTAGACCGATCTCGAAGTCATATGCTGCCACATCCTCAAGTATCTTCTACTCCTGAATCATCATATGCGCCACCAGGCCCTGTAGCTGACAGTTGAGGGCATCCGCCGCCACATTTGCCTTACCTGGGTGGTACTGGATATCAAAATCATAGTCATTCAGGAGCTTCATCCAACGTCTCTACCTCATGTTCAGTTCGGACTGAGAGAATAGATACTTCAAACTCTTGTGATCGGAGAAGAGCTTGAATTTAACCCCATAGAGATAGTGCCTCCACACCTTCAGTGCGAAGACCACTACTGTCAGCTCCAAATCATGTGTGGGATAGTTCAACTCATGGACCTTAAGCTGGCGAGACACATAAGCCACTGGCCTCTCGTAATACATCAGGAAAGCACCCAAACCCACATGTAAAGCATCGGTAAATACAACAAATCCTTCACTCCTATAGGGAAGAGTGAGGACAGGAGCAGATGTAAGGCGGTCCTTTAGCTCCATAAATGCTTGCTCAAAGGCGTCGTTCAACACAAACTCTGCGCCTTTCCAGGTCAACCTGGTCAGCGGTGCTGCAATACGGGAGAATCCCTTAATAAATCATCGATAATATCCCGCTAAGCTAAGAAAACTGTGGATCTCGGAAGCATTTGTGGGTTGGCCCCACTGACACATTGCATCTATCCTCGAGGGGTCCATTACGACACCCTCCCTCGTCACCACGTGACTGAGGAACTTCACATCCTCCTGCGAAAACTCACACTTCTCCAGCTTCGCAAACAGCTAGTGGGCACGGAGGGTGCAACGAAATCTCCAAATGCTGCACATGCTCCTCACGGGTCCTTGAATATATCAGAATGTCATCGATGAATACCACAACAAATTGATCAAGATACGGATAGAAGACCTCGTCCATCAACTGCATGAATACTACGGGCACATTAGTCAGTCCGAAGGACATGACCTGGAACTCAAAATGACCATAGTGCATCCTGAAAGCTGTCTTCGGGATGTCCTCCTCTCTGACCCAAATTTGATGATAACCGGAACGCAGGTCAATCTTTGAAAAGAATTGCACACCCTGTAGCTGATCAAATAAATCATCAATCCTCGGGAGCGGATACTTGATCTTAATCGTGACATAGTTGAGCTCGCGGTAATCCACAAAGAGCCTCAACGAGTTATCTTTCTTCTTAACGAATAGTACCGGCACTCCCCATGGCGAACTTCTTGGATGAATGAAACTCAACTCACGTAACTCATCCAACTGCTGCTGCAACTCTCGCAACTCCATTGGTGTCATACGATACGGGGCCTTCAAGATAGGTGCGGTACTAGGCACAAGATCAATCTGGAACTCAATATGCCGGTGCGATGGTAACCTTGGAATCTCCTGGAACACGTCGGGAAAATCGCAAGCAATTGGTAAATGATCAACGCTGACCGCCATGGGCTCCTCTACTGTACACGACATCAAACAAGACAACGGCTCTCCTCTGGGCTCGGCAATGAACTGGAACTGCGGCAAGCCTGGTATACAGAATGTGACTGTCCTCGCAGAGTAGTCTAAGATGGTGTGGTACTCGGCAAGCCAATCCATGCCCAAGATGACATCAAACTCGGATGTCGGCAACACGAATAGATCAGCAGGAAAAAAGATATCACCAACCATAATGGGATAAGACGAGCAAAATTGGCTCAACACTACAGTCTTCCCCAAGGGAGTCAACACTGTCAACCCCTCTCTAGCGAACTCTGTCAGCAATCCAGTCGATCGGCAGAAATCCTCCGCCACAAAGGAATGCGATGTACCATAATCAAACAATACATGTGCAATATATGCAGAAACAGGGAGGGTACTCTCAGCGACCCCTCCTGATGACTGAGGGTCCTGCTGAGAGATGTAAAACCTAGCATGAGCCGGCTAGGGAGGTGTCTCTCCCCTCTGAAGGTGCTCTACTTCTGTTGTCACTGAGGCAGTCGAAACTGCTGCCTCTGCTGCTGAGGTCTCGGAGGCTAGTACTGATGCTACTGTTGAGGGGGCCTCGGTGGTGGGAGCTACTGTTGCTACTGCTGTAGAGGCTGTTGCGGTGCTCTCAGCTGCTGCGGTTGGGGACACTCCCACCTGCGATGTCCTATCCCACCACATCTAAAACAGGCACCGGGAAGTTACCTCTGAGGTGGTGCCGGGGGTGTCACTGGTGCTGCTAGTGCTCTGGCTGATGGGTGGCTCATGTGCCTTTGCGGCCACCGATGCTGCCAAGAGCTACCGGAGGGGGACTACCTCTTCTGGTCTCTCCTTTGATCACGGTCGTTCTGTGTACCGGCCCACTCAGTCTCATAAATTTGGGCCCTCCGTACTACCGCCTCAAAAGTCGGGAGCTCATGCCCAACAACACAGCCTCGAGGACCGTAACGCATGCCATTCTCGAAATGGCAAGCCTTCCGCTCCTCATCATCAACCAAATACGACGCGAACCTAGACAGTGCTACAAAACGGGCCACATACTGTGCCACAAACATATGTCTCTACACTAGGGCCTCGAACTCCAACACTCGCTGCCGTCAAATATGGTTAGGAAAATACTACCAGTCAAATCGGTATATGAAATCCTCCCAAGTCCAGATGAAATAAGGCCCCACAGCACGAGTAATGGAAGTCCACTAGTGCTCGGCCTCACCCTGGAGAAGAAATACGGCTAACCCAACCGGATGCTGGGTCGTAAATCCCATCGAATCAAAAATCTTATCCACCTTGAAGCGCCATCTCTCGATTGTTGTCGGGTTTGGCTCGCCCTGGAAGCGTGGGGGATCGAGCTGACGGAAGTCTCGAAGAAGGGCGCTCGCACGCTCCTGCTCTGCCTGGGCTGGCTAAAAACGGGGTGTATGCCTTGCCCTTGGAGGACGAGTGTCACAGCCTGCAACATCTACTGTAGCTGGAGGCACTCACGGGTATGGTCGGATTCGCACCGGTCTCGGGTAGAGGAGTAGCATCATCAGGCTGGGGAGCAGAGATCTTTGGTGTGGAGTGAGATTCATAGGTGGTAGAGAGGGAGTCACATGCGGTGAAGCGAGATTCGCTCGGGTCACTCTCCTGGGCGGCATGTCCTATAAGGAAGAACAAAGGTACCTATCAATCTTAAGAACTCTTGAAGGCATGCACGTTAAGGGTTTATAATAGAAGATTGCTAAGTTATTCGAACTCGGAACCTAATTGTCCTAAGCTCATAGCAGACATGTGATGTTGTTCGTAGTTATTCCCTAATACTAGCTTCTGTCACACCCCAAACTCGGAAACCGGGCTCACAAAATTTTTGATCACCGAATCCGGCACCGACAGCCTCCGTAGTACCCCATTCTCAGCTCCCAGGACCCATATACTAAGTTCCGATCCTGGGATCCTACAAGGAGGAATTTTTAGCATGGATTTATTCTGTAACAAGCATAATCCATGAAAAATAACCAAGACACCATCACAAAATCTACTATAATAAAAAAACTTTAAGGTACAATGTGCATAAAGGAAAATAAAATAATAATAATAACAGAAACTCCTAAAGCTCGACTGCATGCTCCTGCTCCTACTAAGCTACGATTGCATTCTGACGTTACCTGCACATATCAATCGTGCATAAGCTTATAAAAAGCTTAGAGGGTGGTGAGAGTATGTGTGTAATATAAGCGTGCTCAGAATGCAATATCAAAGTAATGCGGAATATGCTGGCGAATCCATGAATACTATCGGTCGTACCAAGGCTATACGATATAAGGCATGCATGCTATCGATCATATCAAGGCCATGCGATACAAAGCGTGAATGATGTCTGCCATACCAAGGCCATGCGATGCGAGATGCAACTCAAGCATACCAATCCTCATCTGAATCCACATATAAATGTAGCTCATCACTAGAGTATCAAATATTAGTACAGATCTCACTTTGGATAATCACCAGAGTCTAGTACACTCTATGCCAACTTGTCGCCCCTATCTGAGCGCACAACTGGGTAAGTGGAAGAGACCTCACTATCCGCCTGCTAATATTGGGCCCCGCTCGTCGATAGCAGACCCATTCCTTAAGCTAGTCAAACTCAACCTAGATATTGTCCCCTCACTCAGGTGGGTAAGGTCACACCCCCTTCAAACCGACCACGACACAGGAGTGGACTTTGTGCGCTCATTTATCCACTTGGTCTTGACGTTGGAGTTATCCTCTAGTACCATCGAGTTTAGGGATTTTCATTCAGGGACATCTATATTGCCCTGATGCTAGTAACAGTACTTTCGATGTCCAATCCTGTCATCCATGATATGCTTGTAGAGGCTATGGCCCTGATGTCACTAATGCGTACAGGAATCATATCAAACAAATGCGAGATGCATGAATCATACTATCCAGTCATGCAGTAATCTTGCGCGTACCGCGCGCTCATGTTGGGCAACTCCGCCTATCAGAGAGTCCCATAATAATCCAACAAATGGCATATGCTATGATCAATCACTCCTCATATTAAGTATACATATGATGCGTATGGGCATGGATCGTGAAGCTATACTAAGCATGTTATATGATGATGATATACTCTCCTCATATCAAGGATGAGCCTAGACGGCCTACTCATATCGAGAATGGGCCTAACGATCTTGGGGGCCCAATGGTTTGGGTTTACCGACTAAGGTGAGGTGAGAATGGGCCTAACAATGGGCCATATGGAGAGTTACAATGTGGACATTTAACCATCATTGCTCTTACAATGTGGACATCAAACCATCATTGCTCCCAAGGCATGGCCCATCATACACATCATTGCATGCATCATGGTGGAATCGCACATCACATCGGTCCTCTTATACATCGCTTCGGGCCCCACTCATGGACCTCACATGCATCATGTTGGGCCTCAAACAAGGGCCTCATATCCATCGCATTGAGCCACATCCCATGGGCCTCAAATATATCATAGTAAGCCATGTCCCATGGGCCTCGAATACATCACAATGGGCTACAACTCATGGGCCTCCAACACATCACAATGGGCCCCATATCTGGGCCTCAAATACATTATAATGGGCCACGTCTCATGGGCCTCGAATACATCACAATGGGCTACAACTCATGGGCCTCCAACACATCAGGGCCAAGATACATTACATCAAGGTGGGACCCACACACTATATTTTCATTTTATTATATCTACACCATACATCTATTTTTAGAGATTATTGTAGAGCATTACCCAAAAATGAATCATATCGAAAGACCATCTGGACCATAGCACAAATAACAATAGAAATAATGATTTTCACTGTTAAACAAATCACAAGGTCCACCGTAACGTTTATTTTCCATCCAATCTGATCATAAGGTCACAAAAACCTGGATTAAGAGGAAAAATAAATTCCATATTGATCCAAAACTTCTGTGACCCAATACAAGTGTCAATGATAGACGTTCAATCCTCCACTATTTTTATAGTGCAGTCCACTTGATAGACGGTGGGGATATAAAACATATACATCAGCGGTGGGTCTCACCGTCCAGCCATCTGGACGGTGTGGATAAGACCCATACACCACGTTGGCCCCACATGAAGCACCATCCATGGATGGACGGTGTGGAGACAGAATACATACATCATCGTGGGCCCCACCCCCACACGTGCAACACGTGTGGGGTCGGTCCCACTCCTGCCAAAACGGACGGACGTTGTGGAACATACCACATACCTCGAGATGGGGCCACAGAACTTGGTGACGTTAAGCAGCTACAGCTGCTGGTGGTCCCCACCATCCAAATGGACGGTTGGGATGCAACGCACCTCACAGTGGGGCCCACATAACTTGTTAACATCAATACATCAGCTACATCCCACCATCCAAGGTCTGGACGGTGAGGATGATACACATACATCATTGTGGGATCCACATCCCACGTGCAGGGACTGGACGTCTTGGATAAAACACTTACATCAGTGGGTCTCACGTCCCACGTGTGGACGACCCATATATATCAAGGTGGTCCATACAGATGGATGGCTAGGATAAAACACTCACCATGGTGGTCCCACGTGCTGGATACGGCATGGTGTGTTCCACCTGAGATTTGCATCTGCCTCATTCCTAGGCCCATGGCCTGGGAGGCCTGGATGGATGGTTAGATAATACATCAAGGTGGGTCCATGTCAGCGTGGCCCACCAGCTTGAATAAGCTAATATTTGTGATTTCTCATCATCCAAACCGTCCAACTGGACAGTCAGTCCAGCAGGGTGGGCAGCAAGGCCGTCCCACCTGCTGGACGGTCTGGATCGTCCAAACATGGGCCGATTAGGTGGGCCAGCAAACCAGGAAGAGAGAGAGAGAGAGAGAGAGAGAGAGAGAGGGAAAGGACTCCGCCATTATGAGCCCGAGCCCTCCCTATCTTACAATGCATACATCAAATGGGTCCCACCAAATGTAGGCCCTCAAATGAAAATCAACAGTGGATGTCTTAAAATCACCCACATATATCACTCCTTGGTCCCTTAGCTTCCTTCGATCCTTGGCTTTGATTTTGATGGAGGATAATGAAGTATGAATGGCTAAGACGAGAGATTGGGTGGTAGGGAGTGGGCCACACTTGGCTCTCTTTTGAAAGAGCTTGGACGATTGCTCTCTCTTGGTTTGGTTGGGAAATGAATTGAGAAAGAGAGAGGAGAGAGTATTGTAAGAGAGATGGGATGGGAGGAATGAATGTTGTAAGAAGAATAACATGGAGGGTATGACCTTGGTTGAATGAATTTTGGATGAGAGAGAGATGGGTGGAGAGAGAGAGATAGTTAACTTTGGGTAAAGCTTGTGTAAGAGAGAGATGGGTTGGGTAATTGACTTGTGATTGATTGATTAATGTGAAAGGTGGTAGAGATTCTCTCGAAATTCGCAACGCATGGCGTTTTCCTCGACATAAACGTGGGCCCACAACTCTTGGCTTGGGTTTCACATCGGAGCAGGAGACGTGGCGTTGGAACCGCGACAACGACGTGGTCGGTAGGGTATAAGTTTTAAGTGAGGCCGATTTGTGTTGACAAGGTGCGACTCATGGTCGTGCGCAAATGCTATATACATGTCGCGGGTCGCTGGAATTTGACCAGGAGGACGGCGGGAGTCAAAGAACAGTACGGACTAAGATACATGCCTTACATAGACGGAGACCTATTCACCAAGTGATAAGCCATGTTAGCGGCTTCAATCCATAGCTTCTTGCCTAACTCAACATTGCTCAAATTAGTTTATTCTCTCTCTAAGAGAGTTTGATTTATTTGTTCCACTATATCATTTTGCTATTATGTATGCCTAACTATGTTATGTCGTACAATCCCCTTATCTTTACAAAACTAGTGGAATTCCTTCGAAGTGAATTCTTCACCATTGTCCGTCCTTAACACTTTTAATTTTTCCTTGATTGTTTTTCTATCATCGTCTTCCACACTTTGAAGGTGGCAAAAACATCAAATTTATACTTCATAAAGTAAACTCACACCTTCTTAGAATAGTCATCTATAAATGATACAAAAAATAATGACACCCTCCAGAAATTATGGGTGATGGCTCTCATAAATCAAAATGCATATAATCAAGCACCCCTTTACTAACAAGTTTTTTCAACTTAAAAGACAATCGTGATTGCTTACCATATATACAGTGCTTCATATATTTAAATCAATACTTTTAAAAACAGGAATCAAGCATCGATAAAAAAAATGCCTTTATACCGCGCTTGCTCATGTGGCCTAGACGAGCATGCTACAAATGTCTCAATGTGGACTCTCTTTTAGACGTTACAGGTCCACCCGATACAGTATTCTCGATTAGCTTCTAAAGGTTTCCACTCGGCTGTGCTTTCATCACTATGAGTATCCCTTTTGAAACCTTTAGGACATGATCAAATTCGGTAAACTTGCACCCAAGTGCATCGAAGGACCCTAGAGATATCAGATTCTTCATCAACTTAGGATCGTATCTCACATTCGTCAGGATGCGCTTCGTTCCATCAAACATTTTAATATGCATCGATTCAATTCCAACAACTTTATAGGCATAGTCATTGCCCATAAACACCTGGCCACCATCGCACTCGTTGTGACTGGCGAACTAACTCCTATGATAGGTCATGTAGAATGAAGCCCCCAAATTCAAAATTCAGTCATTACTGAGATAACTAGATTTGGATGTGGTAAAAACATCACCACCATCCACTTGCTCACTAGATTCTACTGTGTTGGCTTCCTTCATTGTTTTTTTTTAATAAAAAAAAAATTTCTCCCTTTTGGGCCTTAGGATTCCTACAATCCTTTTTTTCATATGCCCTTGTCTCTCATAATTTCAGCAGTTAATCTTCTCCTTGCCCTTAGACTTAGACTGTGAACGTGAGTTCCCCTTCTCCCACTCAAAATTTCTTCCCCTCACTACCAATGCATCCGTAAAGGAACCATTGTCATTGTCCTTCTTTCTCAACTACTTCGATTGAAAGGTTGAGATGATAGTTTTGACATTTATAGTCTCCCTACTATAGCACATGGTGTCTAAGAAGTTATTGTAAGACTCTGGAAGAGAGTTCAAAATAATTAGGGGCATGATCTTCCTCGTCAATCTTCACTTCCACATTGATTAATTTGCAAAGTATTTGATTAAATATATTAATGTGATCATTAATATTATACCCTTCTCACATCTTCATATTATAGAATTACTTCTTCATATACAGATAATTCGACAATAATTTGCCATGTACAAGTTTTCTAACTTCGTCCAAAGTCTTGCGGTGGTCTTTTAATCAAAGACATTATACAGAACCTCATCGGATAGGAATAACTAAATTGATTTTTTTCTCTTTATTTAATTCCTCTCACTCTTCATCGCTCATAGACGCAGGACACTTCTCTATACTAAGGAGTACATGTTGCAACCCTTACTGAACTAAAAGCCTTCTAATATTCACCTTCAATAATTTAAAGTTATTTTTACCGGTGAACCTTTAAGTTTCATACTTAATGTTCGATCATTTTATCAAAATATTTTAGATTCAAATGTGAATCCCAACATTAGCTTTAATACCACTTGTCGGGAATCTGCAGAAGCAAACTCTGAATTTAAATCAAACAATCGAAAGATAAACGTAACAAAGCATGCACAAAGGACATGAATTTTACGTGAAAAAACCCTCACTAAAAAATAAAATAAAATAACCATGGCACAAAACTACATTGATTACTATGAAAATGAAAAGTACAATAGATAAATGAGCTTACAATTCAGAAAACCATCGTTTTTTCCTCTCCAAACCCTAAAAACATTTTAGCCCTAATTGTTCTCTCATAATCCCGCAATTACACCTATATATGTAACATAACACCTAAAATAAAAAAAACTAATCACACAATTATGCAAAACTGCGCGTGCCATCGATCTACGCATCAATCGAGCAGTCCTTGATCAATCGAGCCCCGCATGTTCGATATCTTGAAAATGCTCAAAAATGTTAGAGAGTTTTCAAGTATTTTCAATCGCTCGAGCCTCTAGATCAATCAACCGAACCTATCCAAAACTATCCAAAGACCAATCTGTATAATTCAGAGCTTACTCGTTCAATCAACCAAGTTGGTCCGTCATTCGAGACCCCACATTGAAGACATCAAACAACACTTCCAGCCATGGAATAAATAACAACATTCAAAGTAAATGATTTTAGCACCCGAGGCAAAATTAGAAAATGAGTCAAATCTTCAACTTTCATTTATTTCCTTATATTGTATTTAAGGGCATATTTCAGCCAGAAAGAAACTGATTACAATGACCCTTTGCACTCACACAAAAACAAAGACCACTTACATTCCTCTCTCCCCCAACAATAACACAAACCATTTCATGGGTGGGTGACAAACCATGCCCACCTCACACCATGTTTGACTGTCCACATTACAAACACACACATCCAAATCTTACTGTAGAATAAGGACTCTCAAGATATCATAACTCTTTACACCACCTTTATGGTGTAAACACTAGGACACTTGGGCCCACAACAATACAACAAGATGAAAAGGGGCCCATTTAAAAAAAGGGCCCACCTTAATACATCATGACTATATATTTAATCTATATAGGCTGTCGAAGACTTGCACTAAAAAAAGATGATAAGTCACTTCTAAAGTTAGAGGTAAGAGGGGCTACATTTGACGGTGGATCATATGGTATTCTAGCTGAGTATGGGAGACAATACTCATTAATACATCCACCATGCACATGGATTCATCCCTTGTAAATCTAGACCGTCCAAATAGTGGGCCTTACTGTAAATGAGCCCACCCAAAAAACCAACTGATCAGAAAATGATCATGGTAAACAAAGTAAGCTAAACGTGCAAAATCAATTATTATAAACCTCCGATCGGTGTTGCTTTTGGGTTGTGACCCATATTCCGAACGGTCTAGATCGACAAACGTGTACGCCATGTGTTAGTTGGAAGTGACCATGAACATGTCCCACCATATTCTGTTGTTAGTTATGAGCAGTTGGGTTTATTCGAACTGTCCTCCACTGTAGGTCTGACCAAAGGCCCAGTTAGGGGGAGCCACGTTGGAGGAGATTACAGAGCGGCCGTCGCTTGTGGTGACCTTGAAAGAGAGGGATTGGCCGTCGAGCTTGCTGTTGCTCTGCCAGTTCTGGCCCCAGTTCCAGGACATGGGCTGCCAACCAGTGTTAGAGCCTTTGATGGAGACAGACACAACATCACCAGCACCACCCACGTTGCTGATCAGGACCAGGTTGAAGTAAGTGTGGCCGTTGATGGTGAATCTGATGCCACCTCTCTTCTTGCATGTGACCCTGAAAAGGAGGAAGAAAATAGAATAAGATGGAAATAAAATAGAGATACAAAGAGAGAGAGAGAGAGAGAGAGAGAGAGAGAGAGAGAGAGAGAGAGAGAGAAGCAAAGGGTCGTTGGGAAAGGCTGCTTAGATATTCCTCTTTGGACTTTGGTGCTTGAATGTGTACATGTACATTGACATGCATTCATGTTTGTATCTATACATAGGAATTTTTATACACATCTTTGAGTGTTTTGGGGCTAGGAGAGGAGCGTTTGGAGGATGATTGGAGTTGGGGATGGTTAGAGAGTAGGGAGAGGAGGTTTTGCCCTTTGGTGTTTAAATGCATAGGGTTAAAAAGGGTCTTTGTGGCTTAACAGGAATTACCAAGCTGGTTTTTTTAAAGCTAGCATTTGGGTTTTGGAGTTGAAACTTGGTAAAATCAAGAAATGAAATAAAAGGGAAAGGTTGTTTTCAGATTGGGGATTAATCAGCTCTAGGAGACGGGGTCTTTTAGGCTTTAGACATTTGAAAAATGAAGAGCAAACACAATGATGAGCTTTATAGATTCTTTCAATACCTTCTGTACTGAACCGGCACTATTCCTGCCTTGTACTTGGCTATGCTTTGGAAAACTGGCTCAGAGAGATCAAAGTGATGTTGGGGGGGATTGCACCATCCTCCTGCATTGTTTGGGAGGGCATTGTTTGGTGGGCAGAAGTTGGTTGCAGTGATCGTGATTGATCCTGGCAGGCACCATTGCAGATCATTTACGCATTTGATCTCATAGCAAGCTCCACAGCTCAGGCCATTGTTGAAAAGTGCAGTACTCAGGGCAGCTGTATTAGTACCATACCCCTGACTATATAGATTTCCATATCCACAAGCTCCTCCTGTAATGGAAAGAAGAACAAGAATAGATCAGAAGGAGAGGTTTTGAGAAGAAGGAGAAGAAAAAGATGAGATTATGATGGGTTTTTGAGATTACCCATTGTGCCAGAAGCATCACCACCTCCATAGAAAGTGGCATGGGCACTAGACCATCCGCCGCCTTGGCCGTGAACAGACCTGAACATGGTGAGAAGGGCTACTAGAGAAAACCCAATAAACTCCATGTCCTGAAAAAAAAAAAAAAAAAACCATTTGAGATATCAGTGTTTGTGAGATGAAGAAATCAAGAAAATATATATGTGGAAAATTTTAAGGAAAGAAGATTTGAAGGGAAGATGGGGTGGGGCTTACAAGGCCTGAAACAAAGAGCCAGCCACCCAAGAGGAGGAAATGGGTAAGAGAAGGTGAGGAAAATGGGAGGGAAAGGAAGGTATATTTATAGATGTGGAGGTAGTAAATGGGGAAGATAGATAAACTATTTTAAATTGGGCAAATGGAAGTAATGAAACTGTGAGAGAACAGTATCCTAACAGCTAACTGAAACTAAACTGTTCAGGTCCCAACAATAGAAACAGAAAACCACCAATGATATGTGGTGGTGTTTTTATTTTTATTTTTGAATATCCTATCTCCTTTTAAACTACTGTGTAGACTTTGACCTATTCGACTCCATGTGCTGATTTTGGAGGTGGTAAAAATAGAGGTGTGGTTTTCTTTGGTGGGAATTGATAGTTACACCCTCAAAATTTGAAACATGGACTGATTTTTTTCTAGTTTTGGTATTAGAAGGGTACAAGCTTGCAGTATTCTATTGCAAAAAGTAGAAGAAAAGTGGGTGTTTGTATTAAAAAAGTGGGTGTAAATAGTTTCTCCCATTTGGGTTTCCTTATTACATCCTGAGGATTTTATCCTCTAAAGATTGGTAGGGGACCATATGGGAAACAACAGCCCTAAAATGTGGAGGGAGATGGATTACCATGATGGTTCACCACCATGTTGAAACTGGTGGTAACTCATCCTCTTCACATTTGGCACTCATGTATGGCTATCTAGACCGTCCAAATCATCAACTGATGGCTATCAAGTGGATGGTTAAAAGAGTATTCCACATTCCAAGAGCGAAATCAGATGGTTACTAGCAATTTATGGGTTGCTACTTGATCATGTGATGAAAGGGGAGTTCTTGAAGAAATTTTCATACTAAAAAAAATTTCTATCTCAACTGAACTAGATGAATGATTATCTTAAGAGATTAGCTTTTTAACTTCACTATAAAATATAGTTTGAGTCTTCCCTTTGAATACAAAGCCTGGTCTTGCAATTAATCAATCACATTAAGAACTAGAGAAAAGAATCTCAGTCTACTAATTCACATTAATTAGATTAATTGGTTCGAGTGTATCGAGCATATCATCGGTCTGTGGTACGAGCAAGAAGCACGTTTTTTATTTTTTATTTTTGGAATTATTTATAAGATTTTCATTTCTGCAATTTTTATATCTACTGATGCCTTCAACTAGCACATGGGTTATGGGTTTTTCCTTTGACTTCAGCCAAAAGAAAAAAAAAAAAATTTAATACTTTGGCCGACTGTGACGATCCCCACACATGCATGTGATCACCGTTCCTGGGTGACACATGTATGTTGAATTAAATAGCTCTAAATCATGGGTCCCACTAAATGTGGAACAGTACCCAAAAATCACATGGAATGGATGATGAGTCCTGACTGGTAGACAGGCATTGAATACACAGTTAAAATGAAAATTTGGCAACAGTCCCAATTCTACAAACAAAGGTCCATTGATGAAAGATCAGGGTCATCTAATTAATCTGTTTTTCAGGTTATGTCCCATCTATGTGGGTCCCACTATATGGGCAGTTTGTATTTATCTATATATGTGCACAGTTATAATGCTGGAGTAAATAAGTGTATTCGATTACTAACTACAATTAAGAAAATTCTAGTATGTATTAATGGTGTGAATAGATGTTTGACTTTTGAAACCACCACTGGAACGAGAATCCTCATTAAAAATAATAGCAGATGTGTTTTATACCTCAAATTCAGGATCTACAACGTTTGATCCAAGTGCATCGCATGTGGCAAATCATCCAGCTTCGAAAGCAAGGATGGCAATCAGCTTTCAAACACAGCTCCCTTTACCATATGTTTCACATTTTCATTGTTTACATTTTTCTATTTTCAATATAAATAAATAAATATATATATATATATATATATATATATATATATATATATATATATATATATATATATATATATATATATATATATATAACTATATATAACTTCTCTTTTCAGCACTCTTAGCTGTCCACACCCTCATAATATTCAATTGCTTTCATTTTCAAGAGAATTTTTAATCTTTACATGCTAAAAAAAAATATAAAAAAAATACATTGCTTAGTTAATAAGATAGAACTCTGCCTCTACAAATACAGAGCTGAATTTGCTTGAACTAATAAATTTCAAATTTCCAACTTGAGGTTTTTTTATTTCCTCTCTCACTTTGATCCAGTAATTCCTATTTGATGTTTGACATAGGCACATGGACGCCCGATCCATCCCATAACTGTTAATATTGTGAAAGTGTTGATCAATCCAGACTGACTAATTAATAAACCACCTCATGGATGGATAAATGATCAAAAGCTACCACATTGGATGTTTCTAACCATTTGATCTATTGGCCTTTCCTGGACTGCTGATCTAAACTTTCATTGGCTCATTCAAAAATGATGATCAATTGGATAACTATGAACTTCTGGTCTGGTGTGGTTTACAGGTTCTTGTTCATCAGGAGTGATTCAAGTATTTGGACAGTTCAGATCCATTACCAGATGTCAAGGAAACTTACAAAGGATCAAATCCAGTTTACTAGGATTTGGAATTCTAAAGACATTAGTGATATAGAATCTAGAAAGGATAGAACCCACTTGCCAATATTGTTACCGAAGTGTTTTAACATGATTGTGCTTATGAACGGTAACCATGATCTTTGCTCTACATTTCCTGATCATTTCAATTTTGAGGATTTGATGAATTCTGATTCTTTCCATTCTCGATTCCCATACCCATACTAGGGTAGGATCGCGCCAAACTGCAGCAATCAAGTTTTTGAAGGACTGATGCCAATTACTGAATTTGAGTGGACCCCACTTTGGATATTAAACGTAGGGCCATCATCATCTGTCAACATTCTTCATTTTTTTATTTTTTATTTTTCCTTCTTTTGTAAGGGATCACTTGCAATGCGTTGGGTGATTTTACTCACCTCCCAAGATGAGTTATTAAGAGGCCATGTGGGATTCCTCTTCAACTGCCATAATCTTTCATTAGTGAATTAAGTATTGCTATCATGTGCAATCTCTCTCCACTCATTTCCATCATTTGGCTTGAAGCTGAAGATGTGGACAGAGATGATAGCTTATGTCAAGTGCCACATTATGATATTATCTACTTAGGCTACAGTTAGTGAATGACCACCAAAAGATTTCAAGAGAGATTATTGTGGTATATGCTTTTTAGGGAATTTAAAGAAAATTTCTACTTTTTGGAACTCAATCATCAGATTCAATAGAAAGAAGAATAAAACCCATAACCCATCTCTCATACACATCTATAACCATTGCTTAAACTCCTTCTAAAAGTATTGAGTAAGTAAGAGATCTTGATATTGATTTTGTATTCTTAATGGGGTGATTATTTTCAATAGGAATGCTTTCTATTCATTGGTTTGGAATGCTTGCCTTTGGCATTGTTAATAATTTTAGATCAGTCAAACACATGGGCTTCAGTTGTAAGAATTGGAAAAATAAAAATGTTCAAAGTGGAATTATAAGGTGATGATGCACCAAAGCCCTTTTAGTATCTTGATGCTCAAGTTTGCAAATATAAGGCCTATGGTTTGCAGATCCATACCGATGATCTGAAGGAAAACATAGTGGATAGGTATTGCCCCTAAAAAGACTCCAGATCAGGCAATTCTAACCGCTGGATTAGGGAGAAAATACAACAATGGCTCCAAGTAAAACCCATGAGTGAGATGGATAGGATTGTACAGTTTGGAAAAGTTCATGGGCATTATCCACCCATGGTGCGATGGCCCGATTGTATCAACGGTTTGGATTGCTGAAACTCAATTCCAAATTCTACAAAATGCATGCATAAGTACCCATTTTCCATTATGCAATATGCTATACGAACATAGAAAATAGGTGTATGCAAATCTATAAGGGGTGGACTTAATATCTATCCCCAAAAAGATAATCCTAACCATTCAAGATGAAGAGGTACATGGGTAATTAATAAGTTGCACATGGGATCACATGGCCACTTGAAAGGCTTTAGAATGTCTTGAAACGAAAAGAATATCATCACCTATCTGTGTAGACTGTAACCCTTCATGCCATTTGCTCCATCTCATAATTTATCCAAAGCCTACCTTATCCCATGATTGGTAGTTACTCTAGGAACATACCAAACCCCATGGAATTTGAAAGAGAGTATTATCACCCTATGCGTGTAGACTGTAAACCTTCTTCTTGCCATTTGCTCCATCTCATATTTTATCCAAAGCCCACCCTTATCTCATGATTGGCACTTACTCTAGGAACATACCATACCCCATGGAATTTGAGAGAGAGAGAGAGAGAGAGAGAGTCCTTGTGCGGGTAGGACCACTTGCACACAGGTGCCTACTTGCCTAAACCATGAACAATTGACGCAAGGATGGACATGATGAGGTCGAGCACCGTCTTCCTTAAGGATAACTACTCCTAATCTATGGAGTTTCTCCAGACTCCTCATAAAGATTCTTTGAATCCACGAGGTACAGAAATAAATTCTAATAAAATTTGAAAATAACTTGATTGATCATAAAAATAAGTTTACAACTTTTAGAGAGTTTCATAATCAAACTCCAACTCAAACTCTCTAAAATCATGACTTACTATAAATAGTAAACTTGCTATTTATAAGCAGTCATGATTTCCACTAGACTTCATGGTTTTCGGCCAAAAATAGTAAGTGTCCAATTTGGCCTAAACACTTGTTCCCCTAATTTATCTAAGTCATTTTCATGTTGGGCACGACTCCTAAAACTCAATGGTTATGATCAAACTAAAACTTACTATAAATAGTAAAAATAGAAATAAAATAGACTTTCAACATCGATTTGATGGACTATTGCAAATTCAGTGTGGGCAACCCAACATCGCCAGGTTGGTTGGCTAAAGTAGCTTCTCCTATCCCAAAATCATATATGGTATGTTTAATAACTCATTCCGGTTTGCGAGATATGTCGGTTTTAAGGTTATGATGGTCCAGATCACTTCTGCCTCCGATTGGGCCTCCTCTCATCTTGGTCATGAAATTGTCCGCGACCTGTTCTACATCAGTAATTCATCAAATGAGCACAACCATTGGATGGTGGTGTGCATCCTCCCTTGTGACCGATCGATAAGGACCACTGGCATGAGCATGGTGGGCTAAATCACCTACATTTGGTAGCGGCCTATCATGCGTTGGTAATCCAATCAACAGCTCTGATTTATGGTGGGGTTTCTAGTTTGTACCCTTTGTCTCTCCAAATGGTCATGAACCATAAAATTGTACATGGAGGGTCAGTTAGATTGAAGTATCTAGTCCTCTTGGGAAGGAATGTGAACTAAGAATCTAAGGGTGTTTCATCAAACTAGTCGAGCTTCAGGTCGAGTTAATTAACTTCTTGGGTTGAGTTACTTTCTGAAGACCATTTAACCGATTTAAATAGGAAAAATGGTTTATATTGGCAATCTGTTTTAATGATATATATGGGCATTGAGCTTGATTTCTTACGTGATTAGTGTATCTAACGGCAACTTCAAAGTTTCAGCTTTGCTAGTTTCATTTGCTAAAACATCATTCAGATACCCAATCGAGTCTTGGATTTGACTCAATCCAAGTGGATATTATGTCGTGCTCGTGCTGGGTTTTCAAACTAGACATTGAATAGTCATTGGGTTTAATCCTGAATTAATTCATATGATGTTGCTAAGAATGTAGTTAAACATTATTTTATAGTGGATGTTTTTTGTTAGCTTCTTTTGATAAGTGTGCTTGGTTGAACCCAATATCATGGAATTTCACTGTATAATTCATTATAATCTGTCTGATTATGTAGGAAATTATTGACATGCATATCAAGAAGGGGTGCCGGATGTGCACTCTTTTTTAGAGGGAATAGTAGGTGTCTCATATGGTGCAGTGTATGACTTGCAGTCACCACTAGCCTAAAAAACTCAAAATATATGATCAACTAGACACTTTATGATGTAGAGTCGGTAGCAGACACTTTCATTGTAAAGATGGACTAGAGAAGGCCTAATCGGAGGTGGAAATAATCCAGAGTGTCAAAACCTTAAAACAGTCGTATCTCACAAACAGGGATAGTTTTTCGACATATCATATATGATTTTGGGGTAGGAGAAGCTACTTTAGCCAACCACCCCGCCACGCTAGGTTGCCTATGCCGGATTTGTGAGATTCTATCAAATGGATGGTCAAAAGTCCTTTTTATTTTCGTTTTTACTATAAATAGTAAGTTTTAGTTCGATTATAACTTTTGGTCTTTTGAGTTGTAGGAGTCATGCCCAACATGAAAATGGCTTAGAAAAGTTTAGAGAATAACGTGGTTAGGATAAATTGGACACTTACAATTTTTTGGCCGAAAAACATGAAGTCTAGTAGGAATGGAGAACGTCTATAAATAGTAAGTTTACTATTTATAGTAAGTCATGTTTTTTGGGTGTTGGAGTTGGAGTTTGAGTCTAAAACTTCATCCTAAGTTTGAGCTCATTATTTAAAGGGTTGTAGCCTTTTTTTTTTTTTTTCTTTAAATCATGAATCAATTTATTTCGAATTTATTAGAAATTATTTCTATTTTTTTATATCCCTTGTGGATTCGAGGAAACTCTAGGAGGAGACCAGAGAGCTCCGTGGATTCAGAGTAGTTATTCCCTAAGGAAGACGGTGAACAACCTCATCACGTCCCTCCCTGTGTCACCTTAGGTCCACAATAGATACACAATTGAAGACTCCCCATTCTAACTCATGTGAGTAGTTTGCTACCATTGATTTTAAGTAACAGCCTCAATGACGGAGAAGGAATGAGTAATGCACCCTTCTTTGCCCATAGGTATAGTCTCTACTTTGTGGGATGTTCTCAGATTTTTTTAGATTAATAAGCTCTATTAATTATTACAATGCTCGACCATCTTCACAATCATGGAGATGATGCACTCCATATCGGCCATGACTAAAGTGAAAATAAAACAAAAGAAAGTGAAATTGATTTTCTATTTCTAATACACCAAGATCTTATTACTAGTTAAAAGTTTGAAGCATACAATTTGATAACCATTATTACAGTAAATGAAAAGAAGTATAGCGCGGAGTGTATGAGAAGGAAGATACTGTAGTGGTGAAGTGACAAAAAATAGGATTGTTGTGCAAAGCGCTCGTGTATCCAGGAGATGTGAGAGGGGATACAGGAGATTTCATTATGCTCTTCTTGTAGATGAGATGATTGCGTATACTAAATCATGACCTTACTTCATATAATCTAAACCGTTTGGATGGCTTCGAGTGATTGGGTATGGAGGGTAGTTTGGTCTTATTAGTCCCTACTTCCTTCTTTTTCGTTTTATTTTTGTCTCTTTCATTCACTTTATTTTCTCCATGGGGCCTCCCTACAACTCTTCCTCTAGTCTTTTTTTTTATTATTATGGGAAAGTCCTCTTCTTATAGATGTTCCAATGGAAATCTAATTTCTATCAGGTGCCTAGGTGGCTAGCTCAAGCCTTGATGCTCCGTTTAATTATTGCCATGATAGGTATGTTGGAATTTGGGTTGCACATGTGACCAAAAAAAAAAAGATTTTTATCATCATACTGGATTTGAGCTCCTAAGTATGGTTCACACCTTCAATCTTAGGAGGTCGCATAATAGCTTTTGATTAGAGAATTGGCTCCAGCAGATATCCAATTTCCACCTGCATAGAGAAGTCATTTTGGCCCTATTTTGACATGCAAGAGGTCCCAATGCGGTTGTGGATACCCCCACCTTAAATAGGGGAAATCTATATCACTTGATTTGAATCAATAACGGAAGACAACTACAGGAGTGTATAGATTGCATACCAATCAAATCAGAGTTAATGATTCATCAAGAACAATTCCAAATTTGAGTGTGGTGTAATAGCAAGAATCCAATTCCTACTATCCTTGCTTAGTTCAAATCGTAAGGTTTTCTATTTAAGGAGAACCTTTGAATTTATACTTTGATAGACATCGGAATCCAATTACTGCTTGCAGCAATTGGATTCCTACTTTTATCTCTATAAAAAATAGCTAGGCTCATGATTCATTTTAGCAGAAGTTAGCAAAAATTGGTGGAGCATAAGGGCTTGAAGCGACAGGAAAAAGAGAAATAAAAGAAAGGAAAAGAGAGGAAAAGAGAGTAAAAAGGAGAAAGAAAAGAAGATATTCAAGCTTCCCCATGGTTCAAACCAAGCAAAGTAGAGGCTAAGTTTGAGATATCTAATCATCCTTGGCATTCAGAGTTTCTGGTATATCGAATTTTTCCTCACATATCCAGACATACCGTTATCATCCACAATAACCAGTCACATCTCACTTGCATTTGCATCTAATGCAATTTTCTTTCCTTTTTATTTTTCTTTTGTACAATGATTGTCTTCCCAATCATCATCATTGTTGAGCACTCCATCTCCATAGTCATGATTGTTGTTGAGTAGGTTTTACTTTCTGTTTATATTTCTAGAACTTCAGTACTCTCAAAGAAAATCTCAAATCCCATAAAGTAGATAATGTACTTTTTTCTGTTAGCTTGTTAGTACACAATGCTGTCAGTTCACACTTCACTGTTAGCCACCCCCACTTAGGAATCATACCAAGACCTCAGTGTTGAAACGAGGTATCTTTCACTCAGCCTACCACTTGAGCTATGGATCAAGGTGTAAGTAGATAATGTACTTCAATACAAGACGAATGGTGACTAACCCCTTCCTTCTTCCTTAGTAAGGTCCTTACCTAGAATTTTCAATCATAAACCAATTGGAGGAGTCATTCTAGTTGGGAATTCTTTGATTCCCCAGCTAATAACAATATACGGTGTCTAGCTAACAATAGATTTTGAGCTTTACTGGCTAGTGGCAACTCCAAATCAATCATACCATTTTCTCGAGTCAATACCCCACCTTTCACCCCAGTCAACCTCGGGAGATGCACTGCGCTTAGGAAAGTGCATTATAGATTTTGGCAACCCTACAAGGGATTGTGGGCTAGCCACTAGCCAAGGCCAACTCGAAACATGAGATTTTGAATTTTCTTTGGGAAACTTTATTGTTAGTCCATTTACATTTTCAATATATTACATTCATGCAATTTATATTAATTCGTCTTTTAATTTCAATACTTTTATTTCCTTTTCTTGGGAGTTCTTGAACCACTAGGATCCATATCTCGAGCACCACTTGCCATATAGGATCCTATCGAAGCCTATAGGGGATTTCTCTATGATCTTATTTTTTATAACTAAGGTGCGAACTTTATTTCATGTATTCTTTCATCACATTCATATTCAATTGATCACACATTCAAACCAAATCATTATTAAATCATCCAAAGTATAATAATTAAAACTTTAACTTTAAAGTAAGCTCTATAAATATAAAATCCAACTAATCTGCTACTACTAATTATCTTCTCTTAACTTTCACTATAAGTTCATTACAAGTTTCTAAATAATTAAAGAAATAGTCATCCAAATATTCTTCTTCCACTGCTCTTCCCTTCTTGTAAACTTATATGAGCAATCAAATTGGGTGAGTTGAATACCCATTGAGATCATATCCACCACAATTTTGAAATAGACACGAAGATAACATGGAAACTACAAATCAATAGATAATAAAATGTGACTCCATGATGCATGATTTTATTCATAATGTAATAAGTATGATGTTGTGATGCATGAATCATCCAAGAAGTATAGTCAAGGTAACCCCCACTCAATAATGCCACAAAAATAATGCAATTCATCCTTGATATGTACTCAAAGAAAAACCAACTCGATAATTACATCGAAATATGCAAACCATCCTTAATAAGTAGTCAAGGGAACCCGCGCTTGATAATCTCACTGAAACAAATCATTCTTGCTATGTAAATAACTTGAACTAAAAGAAGAGGAATCAAACCAAATGGAGGGTCACTCACATGTTCTTCATCGATGGTTTAGCTCGAACCCGACCCAATTAAGCATGAACTCTGCTTGACCTAGCCCTAAGTCTAGAATCAATTCTCTCTCTCTCTCTCTCTCTCTCTCTCTCTCTCTCTCTCTCTCTCTCTCTCTCTCTCTCTCTCTCTCTCTCTCTCTCTCTCTCTCTCTCTCTCTCTCTCTCTCTCCCCCCCCCCCCTTCTCTTAGCCACATCCATCTATTGGTGATGGACTCAACTGGATGCTAGACTCAATGTAAACTTACTGACTAGCGGGTTGCTCTCTCTCTCTCTCTCTCTCTCTCTCTCTCTCTCTCTCTCTCTCTCTCTCTCTCTCTCTTGTAGTTTAACTCTCTCAACATATGAGGTTTATATAGCCTCTCTCAAACTTCCTTTGTTCCAAAAATCATAACTGATTGAGTTCTTACGTCGGGTTACAACTGTAATTCTCCAACGATGAGTTTTCATTTGTTTTTTTAACTGATCATGTTGCCACAATTTTGGGATTATGACTGATCTTAGTTGAAAACCTGAGATCATATGTTGATCAGATGGCCCACATGATGCATGTTTTGGATTTTGAATCGAGGTTGACAAGATGATCGATGATGGTCATTTCTTGGCGATGAAGATGGATACTCTTTAATAGTGGATTTCAACTTGTCAGATATTTCTTTGCTCTAATGCTTCTAGATGGTGTAGACTCATCCTATGGAGCATGGGGACATGCAAAATCAAAGGTCATGATCATTTTAGTTGGTGGCTCACGCGAGAGGAGTTTTCTCTTCCACCACCACTCACGACTAAGAGAAATTTGGCCCTAAACATGGTTGGCGAAATTCCTTTCAATCCATTGCATAGGGAGGTGTGGAAATGAATGGTTGTGATCATTAATTTCAAACCCAACAGTTTGTCAATTCATAGATCCCTAGCTAAAGGAAGAGAATCATGGTCGAGTTTGGATGGTAATTTGGTCGCCACGTGAAAATTGTTCTCCTGGTAGTGACGAAGTTACGACTGTTAACTTCAATTCTCAAAATCGGATAGTTGTGCTGTCACGCCCCAAATTCAAGTTTCTAACGCCCATTCGCCGTAACTCGAATCCGGTGCCAACAACATCCGTGGTACCCCGATTTTGATTCCTAGCTTATGCCATGATCCAAAAACGGAATCCCACAAGGAGGATTTTTTGCAAAACTATGAAACTGAGCATAATTCAAGGAACTCCACAAATATCTTACATATTCATTAAATGATAGTTCAAGGTACAACGTTGGTGAAATCAATACAAAATATCTAAAAACATAAACAAAGAGCATGCCCCAGCATCACCAACAATTGCCTTCTATAGTAACACCTGCACATAAACAATGTGCTAAGCTTTTTATGAAGCTTACTAAAGCATGCATGTGTGTGCGCAATGCGTGTAACAAATATACAAATATCAAAGTAAGTAAAAATGATGGAGGTCAACCATACAACTAGTCATACCAAGGCTATACAATATATGTTATGAGAAAATGTGAGCGAGGTATGTTATCATAATAAACGTGATACAAGAACAAAAGGGTGTATGATGAATAATCAAGTCATGATGCGTAGTATCGCACACTAGTAGGGGTCTCGCACATAGGGCTATAACACATGTTAGTCACATACCTAATATGTGAAATAATTCCAGGATGATAGACTTCTGATCCTGAATAGTCCAGAAGTTCCATTTGACCGTTGTTGTACAAGCATATTGGGATTCGAGCTGCCCGTGTGGTGGTAAAAATTCAATTTATACCACAGTATTGAGTTTAAGCCCTTGGGCATGGTTCAGACCCTGGATCTTTAGAGGCCGCATGGCAACTTCTAATTGGAGAAATATTAGCTCAAGCGGAAATCTATTTTTATTTTTATTTTCTTGCATAAAAAGGTCATTTGGGCCTTATTTTGACATTTAGATGATTCCAATGTAGCCTTGGGGTAGTTTAGATTAGTTTAGGAGAGTATTTGAAGAAATTTTGAGGGCTAGACTTTGATAGAGTTTTAAGGGCACATGTTCATTAGGTGTAGAGTTCAATTAGCTATAAGATTTTAGGGTTTCGATTTCTAGTTTGGGTTTAGGTTTTTAGGTTTTAGGTTAGGGTTTTGGTATGTATATAGACTCCCTGCAATTAGTCACTCCATTTTGGGTGTGGGGTGTCTATAGAAATATCATGATATTTCATAAATTTTTGTACAACCAAACACACCCTATTGTAAGTGCCCATATGGCTTAGATTTGGGTCTTGGGCTCATGACTATTGAAAGTATTATTAAGGAACTATGGGCATGCTTAGGGTGAGCATTCACGCAGGCTTCCCTCAAGTGTGTGGATGGATCGTGGACTCAGAGTATGATGATGTTGACTTGGAGTCACCACTAGCCAATAGAACTTGGAATCTATGGCTGTGTAAACATTTTAGAACTGCTATGGGTTAGGGAGTCAAAGACTCCCCAACTCATGTGACTCTTGCAACTGGTTTGTGGCTAGAAATTATGGGTAAGGGCCTTGGTGATGAAGAAGGAAGGGGTTAAGCACCTTTCTTTTCATGCACACTTGTGCAGTCTCCACTTTATGGGTTTTGAAATTTTTTGGGATTTCCTTCTCTTTGCAATTGAGATTGCGATTGCAGGAAGAGAGCGCTAAACATCAACCTAGATCTCAAAGAAAATGAAGAAAAGATTAAATAAAATAAGTATGATCACGATCATGAAAATAGGGTGATCAACCTCAATCCTAATTGAGGAATCAGCTACTATAAAAATAAAGGAAATATTAAACTAATATAGCTCTACTACAATCATAATCAATCGTCAAGACAAAGCACTCAACTCAATTATAATCGAGGAAGTTATTATAAATAAAAGACAAGAAAAAATGAGAACTGAACTCCCGATTTCTAATGCACTAGGATCCGTGGTTACAATAAGGCACAACGCATACTTTGAGAAGTTGGGTAAAAGTAAAGAAAAGATATGCAAGAGAGTGAATGAGAAAGGAGATGTTATAGCGTTAATAAAAGTGGGCTGCCGTTGTAGAACCGCATGGAGTGACTGCATGCTGTGTGAGAGAGGAAAAGAGAGACCCAACACTCTTTGTGAAAGAAATGGTTGGATATCTCAAATCCTCAGTTCTACTCCGTTGAATCTGGACCGTTGAAGAGGTTCAAATCGACTGGAAATTAGGTTTAAATGATTTGGATATATGGTTGTGATGGGTGGCGAGGTTAGCACCTCTCTTTTTCTCTCTCTCTTTTTTCTTCTCTCCCTTCTCTCTTTCACTCTTCTCCTTCTCCTCTCTTTTCTTTCCTCTCTCTTTTCTCTATCTTTTCTCTTGTTTCTTCTCTCTCCCCCTTGGTGTCTCTGATCACTCCTTCAGGTGAAGGGGTGGGCTCTGTTTATAGAGGAGCCAGTGAGGGTCTGATTCCCTCTCATGGAATGTAACTCGAACCCCGAGCCATTCTTCAACTGTGTTTGTGATGGAGGATCTAACATTCAAGTTACCAGGCTCAAATTTTAATGTGCAACTCTCACAGAGGAACCAACAAAGCCACGTGGCATGTTCTGATTGAAAAACTGTACCATTGAAATTGGATTTCTAATTGTACAGTCTGCAGCGAGCAATCTGATAAAATGCCCATATCTGTCGTTATATGTTCAGTTTCAGTGATCTTAGGTTCATTGAAAAAATAATCAAATAATCTTTCCAACAAACTATTAATTATAGCCATTGGACATCATTTGACCTGAAAATGTGGGCCCAAATTAATCGGTGATACGATCCTCTATTGTCCACTTGATCAACTGCATCCATCTTGGATAACTTGAACTCTAGGGTTTCAATTCCAGGTTCTAAGATTTCAAGGAATTTGAGCGTTAGGGTTTCTAATATTCAGGTTTTGATCCTTAGATCGTGGTCCAATTCTGACGTGGCTGATCATCTCATTTCAGGTGGGGTGTCTACAGGAACCTAGACTAGATTGAGTTGCTATCATGGCTTTAGCCCTGATAACCAACACATTAAAACAAAAACTTTGATGGGGTTCGAGTCCTTGCCGTGGTAATAGAATCCTAGGAGTTTCAACACCAGGTCTTGGTTTTGAGTTCTCATAGGTGGTGAAATCCCACTAAGGAGTGAGTGCCTGAGTCACCCCCAGACTCAAGCAAGTCAGGCCAATTCACCAAATATTAAATCCATGATTCGAATAGTGTTAAAATAAACCGAGATGGGATGACTATCATGTTGAGCCTCTAGGCATATCCAAACTCAGGCCCAGGCCAATTAGTTATCGGGCCTTCATATACTGAAATTCCACCCTAAAGCATTTAAACCTTGGCAACCATCCGGCACAAAGCATGCTCAACATGGAATGGACCCAGGTCAGTCAGCCTACTGTTACCCCCGCCCTTCGGACTTCATCCCATCACCCTTTCTATCTTATTCTAACTTTTAAACATAATTAGTGACATGCTACCTGGTAATTACCAAACCGGGCGAGTTGGGCAATTTTGAGTTGGATTTTTTTGTTTTGTAAGTTGATATTTAAGAAAATCCATTGATTCTTTGGGGGCGGGCTCATTTCAATTCGTCTATATGTTCAACCAAATCATAACTTGGGTTTGCTTAGCAATGGATGAGCGCAATCCTCTAATTAAGATGTTTTCCATTTTCAATTTAGAGAAGTTCCCCAGTATTGAAGATTTTACTTGAATTTGCTAGTTTATACTACAATTAGAAACTGAACCGAATGGACGCAATTAACAAATTATCTTGACTTGACAATAAAATACTGAAAGTAGATTATATAGTCCGGCATATCGAACTGCAATTTAACTCAATCGAACTGATTTGCAGTTTGGTTGTGATCATGATTAAAGAGTCGATCATCTGAATTCGAGTCGAGACTCAGCAAGTATGAGTGGAATCAGCCTGACTCATTCGAGTCAGGGATGAACAATCATGGTGACTCGTGGTGTCAAACCAGATCTTGTCTAACTGAGTCTAATTTAACTCGGCCTCATCTGAGTCTTAAAACTATTGTAGGGAAAATAGGTCAACCAATGATTAAAGGTCAGGTCAGAACCTTGCACACTTTCCCAGATTGGAAATGACAGTGGATTCGATCCCATACTCAAAACCCGAGCAAGAAGTAAGATCGAACTCTGCATCTTGTCACTAGATCGGAACACTTACTGACCTGCTCAAACACCGAAAAGAGCATTAACCCCGTTGATTGCAAGATCCCCAAAGTTCATCGAGAACATCCCGTCCCGCCGCTCAACTAAGGAGATAGGTCGACATGACCCAGGTCCTCACAACCTAGGTCGTATAGCCTAAGTCAGCGTGGCCCAGGTCGGTATAGGTTAAAGTAGCATGCCACCCCCAGGCCAGGTTGGCCAAGGCCACCTCGGCCTCCCATTGCATATCTCCAATGGTCTCGGATCGCGCCCAATAGAGATGTAATGTCAGTATCCTACTCCGTACCGTTCCTTAGACTCCCGCAGTCCTCCCGATCGAATTCCAGTGACCCGCGACGCGTAGATAGCATTTGCGTATAACCCTAAGTCTCACCTTATCAACCCGAATTGGCTTGACTCGAAACTTATACCCTAGCGACCACAACGTCACCGCGGTTCCAACGACGCGTCTTGCACGCTGATGCGATACTTAGGCAAGGAGTTGTGGGCCCATATATATTCCAAAGAAATGTCGTGTGTTGTGAATTTTAAGAGAAGCTCTACCATCCATCAATCAATCAATCACAAGTCAAGTACACAACTCATCCCTCTCTTACACAAGCCTTACCCAAAGTTAACTCTCTCTCTCTTCACCCATCCCTCTCATCCAAAATTCAACCAAGCCCATACCCTACATATCATTCTTCTCACAACATCCATCCCTCCCATCCCATCTCTCTTACAACACCCTCTCCTCTCTCATTTTTCTCTCCACTCCCAAACAACCAAGGGAGGTGACTGTCCAAGCTTTCTAAGGAGAGAAAAGAGAGAACCCCAAATGTGTCCCACTCCCTACCACCCAATCTCCTATCATAGCCATCCATACTTCATCATCCTCCATCAAAATCAAAGCCAATGAGCTAAGGAAGCCAAGGGACCAAGGAGTGATATAAGTGGGTGACCTTAGGATTTCCATCATTAATATCTATTTGCGGGCCCACATGTGGTGGGACCTATCTTGATGTATGCATGTACATGGAGGAGCTCATAGTGGCGGAGCTCCTCCCATCTCTCTCTCTCTCTCTCTCTCTCTCTCTCTCTCTCTCTCAATTGATCCAGTGTTAATTAACATTTAAGGATTTTCGTTTCCTGTAAAATTTGTACACTAGCCATTTACTTTGTGTCTATCAATGTTTATGATGATGGTTATTATTATTTTTGTAGCCACTTCTTAGAACAATCAGCATTATGTTTTATACTTGGGTGACAGGATAACCTTTCTGCAATTGATATCTAATGATGATTTTTATGAGCACTATTGAAACATGGATTTCAGTTTTTGGGTTCTTGTTTGCATAGCAAGTGGAAAGATCGTATTCCTCTCATAACGACAGTCACTTAGGTTCTTGCGCCAAGATTCAAATTATGGAAAGCGTAATGATTGCTTAGTGGATTCCATCCTTTTCTTTGCTATCCACACAATAAAAATTGTCACATCAAAGGAAAACTATTTTTCTGTTCCATTGTTTGGCATGGAATCCCTATTATCCAAACATGACCTTATATTTATGTCTGAGTCTGACAGTAAGCAGCTTGGTCCCAGGTTTCATCTTGAAGGCTAGGCTCGGACAGATCCAGACCCTATACCTGCCCATTGACAGCCCTACTGAAAACTGTATAAAGAGCTAGATGATGCTTCAATCTGATTGCCTTTTCCGCACTTGTTCAACATGAATATCTGAGCATAATAAGAAAAAAATGAACTAGCAGTTCATGGATGGCCAACCAATGACAATTCTCAAATTCTGCAAATTCTATGCACATCACTAACTACTCATTTCTTGATTCTATAGACTCATTCCTCTGCATCATCTAAAATCGCCCATGCACATCAGCCTTAGCCATGTTTTCATAACCAGGACTTTTGCATTTCCAGAAACTAGAACTCACAATTACCTTTGAACTGCTCATGTGACTGTTGAGAAGTCCAATTTTGCAGACCTTTCATCTCATTTCTTATTGTAAAACGTGCAAGAAATCCATTTGTTGATCACTAGTTCTGGGAATCCATTGGTTGTCTTTGAGTCTGTCTTTTTGTGCATTTTGTTTTGGGGACAAGGTCATCTGTTTGGAATAATTTGTGTCACTCTCTCTCTCTCTCTCTCTCTCTCTCTCTCTCTCTCTCTCTCTCTCTCTCTCTCTCTCTCTCTCTGTATCTTTTATTAGTTTGTTAGAAACACTACAAGTCAATCTAGGACAAGGTAGCAACATATCTCTCTAGTTTGTTGGTCCAACATGGTCATATGAAGGAATCTTATATAAGGAAAGCTTTGAGCTGGTATGCATTTGGTTTATTTTTTATATGCTACTCCTGGAACGTTGGTTTCTTTAATTGGCAGTTTTGAGTTCTTCTCATGGTTCCCAATGCTATCAAGGCATATTTGCTTATGTGCTCTGCTACTTGTCACTGCTTAAGGATGTTGGCTCTCTTCATATTCTTATTATATGTGTCAACCCTTTGTATTTGGAAAACAGAGCCGTATACCAGGGTATACAAAAGGGCAAAAAACTACAATGGGTGAGGCCTAAAGCTCAAGAAGGGTGTGATGTGTCAGATTGGTTCAACATTATGGTACTCCATCAAAACAGGTTAGACATTGTCTTTGAGAGTAACATAGAAGTTAGAACACATGAAAAAAAAAAAGTCTCCTCAACTTAAATTGATTCGTGATGAATATTTTTCATGAGTTGCTAGATGTTTTTAGTGGGAAATTAAATGCTTACCTGAGTAGTTGCTGCTTATAATTGTACATCTGTGCATTGCAGGATCAAGACAAATCCCAAAAATGCGATAAATGAACATTTCCAACCACGATTCTTGGACTTGTGGGACATGAACATGAATGTCTTGTTGATGAGGGTCGAATATTGCATATCAGACCCTAGTTATTACCTGATTTTACGTACATGATAATGTTTAATGTCATATTTTAATTGTGTTTTTGTTGCAGGGAGTAATTAGGAGCGTGGACTGAAAAAGAGTACTACAAGCATGGAATTAATGCTCCGAAGTCACCAAAGCAAGGGACGGACTCCAGAGGACCAAGATTGACTGATTCACATGGCAGGGATCTGAGGAAATCAAGCCATCCACATTAAAGAGGCCTGAAAATGGTCCAAAATGCAAGATCACAGGGTTCCCGCCATCCGATTGGCTCGAAACTTCATACTTACTGGAGGCCATAAATAAACCATAAATATTAAATTTCAGCCATTGGATATCTCGGGAAGTGGCCCAACGGACAATCAACCTCTTGATTCCCTAAGTGGGACCCACCTGCTATCTAGATATGCCTCAACTTTGGATTTAATGCCTTAAATGGGGAGACCAATTAAATGGATAGATTAGATTTCTTAAGAACATCGCAGTGGACCCCACTAGAACAGAGTGTGTATAGTGCACTATTTCTCCAGCTGTGCATAAAAAAAAAGAGTCGGTTAAACTGACTCTTGACCGCGTCATCTGCTCTAAACAAAAATTACCGTTTTCGCTGCTGCGTAATGAACGGACGCTGTCCGTTTTGCGGAAGCCAGTGGGCCACCATCATGGCCCGTAAGAATGATCCAAGCTGTCCATCTTATAGAGGGCCTCGAAAGGATTGAACCCAACTGATATTTTGTGCCCATGTACACACACGTGTGCGCTACAGAGGTCACAAGCGGACTGCCCTGCGACGTTCAAAAAGATCTCAGCGTGATTGCTTCTCTGGGCCATGTCAATGGACATTCAAAACCAACCATTTCAAACTAAAATTTCATCCTGAATCCAATGGACTGGGTGGATTTCCTCGAAAACACTCCTGTGGGGCCAACCGATCACGTCAACACAGTCAGCTTACGCACGTCCATGAAAAACGGATTTTCAGGTGGTTATGGCCCACCATCTTTGATCAAATGGAAGATCTGATCCGTCCATCATATAGCTCAGTCAAAAACGTCCCAAGAGACATTGATTTTACGTACATAATGGAAGGAACATGGGACATGGGAGGCTCTGATTTTTATGCGCAAGAGTTATACACAAATCAGATTTTTATTGTACGAAAGTTCCACCGACTCCAACAGCTATAAAAAGAGCTGAAAAGCTTGGAGAGAGGGGGATCCGGGGAGCAGCAGAAGGGAGAACGAGATCCAGAGCTGGGGAGAGAAGAAAGAGAAGGAAGAGAGAGAGAGAGAGAGAGAGAGAGAGAGAGAGAGGAAGAAAGAAGGGAAGGATGTTCTTATTGTTTAAATTTTATTTTTCCTTCATTACAATTGATTTTATGGATTGCTAATTTCTTGCCTAGGGCGGAGATGAAGCCCCTCATTTGAATAACTCTTGTATGTGTTGAATTCATATAATTTGATTGATTTGTTTCTTTCTCTAGTGTGCTTAACTGAAATTTCTATACTTCTCCATTTTATGAGGTTAACCAAAGTCTAGATGTGGATATTGTTTGGAATCTTATTCTAGGTGCTTATGTCTGACCATGAACAGGTTTCCTATAGAGAAAGAAATAGGAATTACATCTCTTCATGCCTGACCATGGAATGAAAGATGTGATCCTTATGCTTTAAGAGATTATACATTTTGTGTGCCCGACCAAGGACATAGAGTGTGCTTTATTTATAAATATATATCAATCGGAATTAGGGTGAATCAACAAGTAAAAGAAGGGTTAGGATAATTAGGGTTGGATTCAAAAGTCCTAGTGTTCTCCTTGATTGAATTTTGCTCCTTGCTCTCAGTTATTTTCCATAGATTTTTGTTATTAGTTCGCTAAACTATTTGTTGGATTAGTTAAGAAGAATCGTAAAAATTCGAATTGTGACAACTAGTCCTCGTGGGAACGATATCGTAATACGTGCCATATCTACACCTGATTCATATACTTGCAAGTTTAAAATCATTTAAATCAGGTTGGTTTAAATAAAACATCACTTATCGATCCACAGGTATTGCTGATAACATTTTTTTGTTGCCTGTGGATTACTTCCTTCTTATTGCATCTTATTGAGGTTAGCTTCTGATTTCATAAGAAGTTCTTGGGATGGGCTTTCATATAACTCAACCAGGGTCGTCTGTTGCAACATCATTAATCGATGGGGAAGCAAAGCTTAAGCATGTCCTTCTTTTAGAAATTAAGGTTGTTTTGGTGAAGGAGCATGTTTCTTTTTACCTCCTTTCACCTTTTCCACCTTTTCCATCAATGGTCATACATATGAAATACAGCTGGTGATTTCTATTTATAGGGGAATCAATATTGTCCAACTAAAATACCTTTGAAGTCAGTGAGGCCTTTTGGATATGCTGAGGTACAGAGTTCTGTGGAATTTGGTTTTCATATTTTTGACTATTTTCATACCATGTCATGCTTTCTAAGCAGGTCATTTTAAAGGATGAGGCAGACATTGACCCCAATGATCAATCATCTATTCTTGAGCATTTGGACAAAGTTGTATGGATTTTTCTTTCCCACTTTCATTAAGACCTACAAAACCTCATACCTTGATGGCTACATACTAGTAACTGTATTTTAATAAGTTTAGACTGCTTCAGGTTAGAAATCTGATTGAGAAAGGTAGCAGAAAGGTTGTTAGTAGGTTCAGACTGCTTCAAGCTAGTCTGTATTATCTAGTATTGAATTGAATTAAAATAACTAGTAGTTCAGTAAAGTGGAAACTACCTTTTGGAATGTTTTATACAGAAAATAAACCTCTTTTTCTAGCCTTTCTTGGGTATGCTTGGTTATCATCTGATTCTTTTAGATTTCTTTTTCTAAGTTTATTTGAAATATGATTTATGAGAAAAATGCCAAGAGGATTCATCGAAGATGATTGAAGAGGATCTTCACAACATACATGCCAAATTGCCAATGTAAGCAAGAAATGAGTAAGGTTGACGTTGTTATTCTGGAACTTTTGTACTAAAGTTGAAACTTTTGAATCATGGAGGTAGGGGCAGCTTGTTACTTGATTCTTGTCAAGTGACATTTCTGCATATAAAACTAACAAATATGGAGATCCACGGTAACTTAAATTTCCCAAGGCAATCTCATTGGGATTGCATTAGGAAATAACATATGCGAATTGAATTGCTTATGGTCATTTAAATGAAGAGGAAATAACAAAAATAATGGTGTTTCTTGGCATGCACATGTACTAACACTTGAGTGCTTTATAGCTAACTCAGATATTTGCATTGAGAACCAGCTAGAATTTGCTGATTTACATTTTATCTTTGCATATTAGAAGCTTATGCATGGTCATAGGTTCCAAAGAACATTCCTGTTGGAAGGTATATCTTTAAATTATTAGTTCATCTCTTATAATTGACAAGAAGTTTGTTCTTTTAATTGGTTGGAAGTGTCTAATTTTTAATTGGTTGGTTATTTGTTCCAATGCAAACTAGTAAATGTATGTAGAATTCCGCTTATCATATTGTTTTTTGCAAATGCCAAAGTGCTTCATTGTTGTATGAATCATCAAGTATCCAGTGCTAGGTGCTAATATCTCAGTTATCTCAGGTACGTAAGGCACATATGTTCATACATACATAAATTTGTATTTCATTGACAGGTAAAGAGAATTTCATTAAAAAGAACACCAATGGGCTAGCATATTACAACATATAGAGTAAATATGCAACACCATTGGAGAAAGTAACTAATGGGCTGGCGTCCAATCCAAAATCGCTAGACAATAATAGGAAACATGGAAAACTATCATCTTCCTGATTGAACAGGGCTTCCGCAAGTATACTTACGACTTTTGATCTACTTCTATAGTGGTGATCTGCTTGGTGTCAGTCAATTGGTAATGACATGACACGGTGTATTTCTTCCGTTCTACCTTATGAGCATCTAGAAGGAATCTAAAGATGAAAATTCTGTTGGCTTCATTATGTATTCAACAATGTGGTTCAAACTCAATTCTAAAGGAAGCAAGTTTCAAGTGGGATGATTGATAGAGCATGATTCGGTGGAGTAGCTTTTTAATGATTGATGTGACATTGTTCTTGTACATGCACATCCAGCTTGTAACCTTTATGCAATTGAAGCTGAAATCTCGGCATGGAGAAAGATGTCCAATTGCACACTTCTTCCATTGATATGGATTAAAGAAGATGGCCCTTAGCAACATGTTGCCTAGGAAATAAGTCTCGACCTCCTTGGCATTCTTTATAAATTATTATCAGACAATTTAATAAATATGTAAAATAAATTCATATAGCATAAGTAGTATAAAACATAATGTGTAACAACAATTGAGGATGTGTGCTTTGCTGGTTAGGAGTTCTACTTAGTTAAAGGGAAGATGGGGTTCAATTCTTGCTCTTTGCTTATTATTATTTTTTTATAAAACCAAACAGAGAGCCACAGCGAGTCGCATTGAGTTGCTCCTACTACTGGGTTTCCTGATGACTTGGCTAGAAATTTTGCTGAGTCGAGTTGACTTGGCTGAATTTTGGGTTGAATTGGCAAATTTTAGAACTATGATTTCATCTACAGCTGCTAATCATATGTCATCTCTTTGTACTTGTGATTTGATGGATTCACAGATTTTCAGTGTTCTGAACAGTTGGCACTTTCTTGAAGATTTTGGTACCAATTGTCAATGGCTCAGTGGTGATGGAAGTTGTTATGATAATTGATATTCTGCGAAGAGCAAAGGCAAATGTGGTGGTAGCATCTATCGAAGATAAATTAGAAATAGTGGCAGCTAGAAAAGTGAAACTACTGGTTGATATGCTCCTCAAAGAGGCTGACAAGCTGCAATATGACCTTATTGTTTTGTCAGTAAGTCATGAAGACCATACAGTTTGAGACATATTGCATATCCACACTTTCAAGGAGTGGAAACTATTGAGCATTCTATTAGTAAGGCTTGCATTCTTTCATATCTTGTGCTTGCTTGCTTGGTTTTAGGAGGATTTAAGTTCTGAATCATTATTCTTTGCTGGTGATGTTTTTTTTTTTCATTCCTTTTCCAGAACAACCATATGATCTTGATCAAAGGCTGTTCCACTAGCGATGGAAATTGCATCTGCTTCAGATCATCAAGCTTTCAGCAGCATCCAGTTTCAGTCTATTTGAAAGCTGAAAATTCATATGGATTTCAATGGATTTCACTTGATGAAACTGAGATCACTCCCTACAGGTGAAGTTCTTGTTTTTATCATATTGTTTACACACCCACAGTCCGAAATACAAGTTGAATCTCAAATAAACAACGTGATAGACTTTAGGAAGGTTTTAATGATGGGCATCATTCTCCCCATTGTTTTCTATGTTGGGATCTACTACTGCTATGGATGTGCCTCTTTCTTTGTCTCGTGCCATGAAATAATATTCTTTTTTATATCATCTCGTCGTCGTCTTTCTTTGTCTTAACCATGTGCAGTAAGCTTTCAGATCAAAGCAAAGATAAGAATAGGGTATTAGTTGATGGCAAATTGATAACTAGTAGAGGCACATCCATGGAGTTCTTGCTTGCGATTGTTGAGAAGTTATTTGGTTGCGAGAAGGTATTGGATCTTGCTGTCAATGAGAACTTTAAATAAATACAACTATTATGTTGGCATTGTACTTTTGTGAATGGATTGAAATGAATGATTGTATTTGATTGAATGAATGAATGATTATGTTTGATTGAATGAATGAATGATTTAGCCATGAAGTATTTATCTATATTAGCTTATATGAGTTGATCTATCAGGGCATGTACTACAATGGTAAGTAATGTCATTATTATATTTTCTTAAATATTTTTTTTAAATAGGCATTAGCTACGGCTATTAACTGTAGCCCTTTATCTGGAAACCGTTGTTGTTGCTGATTTCAGCCTATTGCTACTGTCCTCTCCATACTTTTAGCTACTGATATAATCCGTAGCTAAATACACTTCAAAGCTACAGAAGCTATGGCTACGAATTTAATCTGTACCCATTGTTTATATAGCTACGGATTTAATCCGTAGCCATAGCTTTAAGACCTATGGCTACAGTACCAATGGCTACGGTCGTGCTACGGACTCTAACCGTAGCCATAGGCTTTTAGCTACGGTTTTTATCCATAGCCTTTGCCTAGTTTTTTGGTAGTGGTGACACATGTGGGCGGGTGGGACCCACCTTGATTTATGTATTTTATATCCACACCGTCCATCTGGATGGTGTGCTGAGTGGGACGCACCATGATGTATGTTTTTCTCCACGCCGTCCATCTGCGTGGGCCCTACCAACATGTTCCATGGGTTTGATCATAAGGGATGTGTTATATCCCAACCGTTCATTTGGGACCCACCATGATATATGCATTTCATCCCACCATCCATCTGGACGATGGGGACCACCTTAATAGCTGTTGTACTAACATCAGCAAGCTCCGTGGGTCTGATCTGAGGTGTGTTATATCCAAACCATCCATCCACTTATGAGCTCGTTTTAAGGCTTGAGACTAAAAATAAGACATATCTGTCTATCAAGTGGACCACACTGCAAAAATCAATGGAGGATTGAACGCCTATCATTGAAACTGTTTTGGGGCCACAGAAGTTTTGGATCAATATGAAATTTGTTTTTCCTCTTAATTCAGGTCTTTGTGACCTTATGAACAGTCTGGATGGAAAATAAATGTTAAGGTGGGCCCTGTGAATTGTTAATAGTGAAAATCATTATCTCCACTGCTATTTGTGGTATGGTCCAAATGATCTTTCAATATGATTCATTTTTGGGTAGCGCTTTAAAATGATCTCTAAAAATAGATGAATGGTGCAGATAGTCCAGCTAGAACAATGGGTCCCACTTTATGTATATGAGGCCCATTGTTGCGGCCCATGTGATGTAGCCCACTCGATGTATATGAGGCCCATTGTTACGGCCCATGTGATGCAGTCCACTTAATGTATATGAGGCCCATTGTTGTGGCCCATGTGATGCATCCCACTTGATGTATATGAGACTCATTGTTGCGGCCCATGAGATGCGACCCAACGTGATTTATTTGTAACCCATATGATGAGGCCTAATAAGATGTATTTGCGGCCCATTTGATGAGGCCCAACTTGATGTACATGAGGCTCATGGGTGCGACCCGAGATGATATTTGTGTGGCCCATATGTGTGGCTCATTATAATGTATGATAAGGCCAAATGTGATGCATGAGAGCCCATGGGTTGTGGCCCATTATGATGTATTTGAGGCCCATGGGTTGGGGCCCGATGTGATATAGATGAGGCCCAATGTGATGCATCTGAGGCCCAGGAGTGTGAGGCTCTTGTGTAAGGCCCAAAGCGATGCATATAAGGACCGATGTGATGTGTGATTCCACCATGATGTATGTAATGATGTTTATGATGGGTCATGCCTTGGGGACAATGATGGTTTGATATCCACATTGTAAGAGCAATGATGGTTAAATGTCCACATTATAACTCTCCCTAGGGCCCATTGTTAGGCCCATTCTCACCTCCCCTTAGTGGGTTAACCCAAACCGTTGGGCCCTCACAATAGTTAAGCTCATTGTTAATATGAGTAGGCCGTCTAGGCCCATCCCTGATATGTGGAGAATACATCATCATCATATAATATGCTTAGCATATATAGTTTCACGATCCATGCCCATGCACATCATATGTATGCTTGATATGAGGAGTGATTGATCATAACACATGTCATTGGGTGGATTATTATGGGACTGCCTGATAGGAGGAGTTGCCCACATAAGCGTGTTGTATGCGCAGGATTGCTGCATAACTGGATAGTATGATTCATACATCTCGCATTTGTGTGATATGATTTCTATATGCCCTAGCGACATCAGGATCGTGGCCTCTACAAGCACATCGTGGAGGGCTAGATTGGATACCAAAAATACTGTTATTAGCATCGGGACGCCATAAATGTCCCTGGGTGAAAATCTCTAAACTCGATGCACTACGCCAAAACTGCAAAAAAAGGACGGTCCAAAACCATCTCAAACGACCAAAAAGGACGGTCATGGACCGTCGCAAGGGCCGTCAAATTTTGACGTGTCGTATTACTTAAAGGACGGTCGAAAACCGTCATTTTTATTGACGAAAAAAAAAGACGGTCATGGACCATCCTAAAAAAGGACGGTCTTGGACAGTCTCTTATGAGCCTTTAAAGGACGGCCATCGACTGTCATTTAAAAGGACGGTCATGGACCGTCCTTAAAAAAGACTGTCGTAGACCGTCTCTAATGAGCCTTTAAAGGACAGCCATAGACCGTCCTTTTTAAGGACGGTCCATGACCGTCCTTAAAAAGGAAGGACGGTCCATGACCGTCCTTAAAAAGGACTGTCATGGTCCGTCTCTTATGGGCCTTCAAAGGATGGCCACAGACCGTTCTTTAAAAGGACGGTCATGAACCGTCCTTAAAAAGGACTGTCATGAACCGTCCCTTATAAGAGGGTCGTTATACACCTGCTACATCATCATATTCTTCCTGATATACACCTGTTATATAATATATTTCATCATATTCACATTCACATCCATCTAAACCTAAACTACGTAAATCCAACATAAACTACATTCATCCAAACATAAACTACATCCATCTAAACCCAAACTATATAAATCCAACATAAACTACATTCATCCAAACATAAACTACATCCATCCAAACACAAGCAATCTTATCCACATTACATCCATCCACACATAAATACATATAAGTTTAACATCATAAATAAAAAAAGAAAAAAAATCAGCTACAATTTTCTTTTTGTGTCTTTCACCTGAAAAAAAAAACTATTAAACCAACAAAACATTATAATTCAGAATCATGAAGAATTGCATAAACTTCTTCAAAAAAAGTGAGCACTTTTTAAAAATAAAACCGATCATTAAAATAGGTTTAGGTTTAGGTTTTAGGTTTAGGTTTAGGATTAGGTTTTAGGTTTTAGGTTATAAGTTTAGGTTATAGGTAGAGGTTATAGGTTAAGGTTTAAGTTATAGGTTTTGGTTTTGGTTTAAGTTAAGGTTTAGGCTTAGGTTATAGGTTTAGGTTAAGGTTTAGGTTTTAGTTATAGGTTATAGTATATAGGTTATAGCTTTAGGGAATTGAGAATAGGTTAAGGTTAAGGTTTAGGTTTAGGAAATCGGGTCCGAGTTCGGGATCGGGTTTAGGTTTGGGTTATCAAGTTTAGGTTAGGGAGTTGAGATTAAAATTAGGTGTAGGTTTAGGTTCAAGGATTTGAAAATACATTTCGATTTTAGGTTTAGGTTTAGGTTTTAGGCTTATGTTTATGTTATAGGTTTAGGTTATAAGTGCAGGTAATAAGTTTAGGTTTATGTTAGGTTATAGGTTAACGTTTAGGTTTAGGAAATCGGGCTCGGGTTCGGAATCTGGTTATAGGTTTGGAATAGGGAGTTGAGATTAGGATTAGGTGTAGGTTTAGGTTTAGGGATTTGAGAATACATTTAGGTTTAGGTTAAGGTCTAGGTTTAGGTTTAGGTTTAGGTTTAGGTTTAGCTTATAAGCAATAGGTTTTAGGTTTAGGTTTAAGTTATAGGTTACAGGTTTAGGTATAGCTTTAGGCTTAGGTTTAGGTTACAAGATAAAGGTTTAGGGAATTGAGAGTAGGTTAAGGTTTAGGTTTAGGAAATCGGGTTCGGGTTCGAGATCGGGTTTAGGTTTGGGTTTTCAAGTTTAGGTTTAGGTTTAGGTTAGGGAGTTGAGATTAGGATTAGGTGTAGGTTTAGGTTTAGGGATTCGAGAATACATTTAGGTTTTAGGTTTAGGTTAAGGTTTAGGTTTAGGTTTAAGTTTAGGTTATAAGCTATAGGTTTAAGAAATTGAGAATAGGTTAAGATTTAGGTTTAGGAAATCGGGTTCAGGTTCAGGATCGGGTTTAGGCTTTGGTTTTCAAGTTTAGGTTTAGATTTAGGTTAGGGAGTTGAGATTAGGATTATGTGCAGGCTTAGGTTTAGGGATTTGAGAATACATTAAGGTTTAGGTTTAGGAAATCGGGTTCGGGTTCGGGATCGAGTTTAGGTTTGAGTTTTCAAGTTTAGGTTTAGGTTTAGGTTTAGGTTAGGGAGTTGAAATTAGGATTAGGTGTAGGTTTAGGTTTAGGGATTTGAGAATACATTTAGGTTGTAGGTTTATGTTTAGGTTATAGGTTTAGGTTAAGGTATAGGTTTAGGTTTCGGTTTAAGTTATAAGCAATGGGTTTAGGGAATTGAGAATAGGTTAAGGTTTAGGTTGAGGAAATCGGGTTCGGGTTTAGGTTTGAGTTTTCAAGTTTAGGTTTAGGTTTAAGTTAGGGAGTTGAGATTAGGATTAGGTGTAGGTTTAGGTTTAGGGATTTGAGAATACATTTAGGTTTTAGGTTTATGTTTAGGTTATAGGTTAGAGGTTTAGGTTATAAGCAATAGGTTTAGGGAATTGAGAATAGGTTAAGGTTTAGGTTTAGGAAATCGGGTTCGGGTTCGGGTTCGGGATCGGGTTTAGGTTTTGGTTTTCAAGTTTAGGTTTAGATTTAGGTTAGCGAGTTGAGATTAGGATTAGGTGTAGGTTTAGGTTTAGGTTTAGGGATTTGAGAATACATTTAGGTTTTAGGTTTAGGTTTAGGTTATAGGTTATAGGTTATAGGTTTAGGTTTAGGTTAAGGTATAGGTTTAAGTTTCGGTTTAGGTTATAAGCTATAGGTTTAGGGAATTGAGAATAGGTTAAGGTTTAGGTTTAGGAAATCGGGTTCAGGTTCGGGTTTAGGTTTGAGTTTTCAAGTTTAGGTTTAGGTTTAGGTTAGGGAGTTGAGATTAGGATTAGGTGTAGGTTTAGGTTTAGGTTTAGGGATTTGAGAATACATTTAGGTTTTAGGTTTAGGTTTAGGTTATAGGTTATAGGTTATAAGTTTAGGTTTAGGTTAAGGTATAGGTTTAGGTTATAAGCAATAAGTTTAGGGAATTGAGAATAGGTTAAGGTTTAGGTTTAGGAAATCGGGTTCGGGTTCGGGATCGGGTTTAGGTTTGGATTTTGAAGTTCAGGTTTAGGTTTAGGTTAGGGAGTTGAGATTAAGATTAGGTGTAGGTTTAGGTTTAGGGATTTGAGAATACATTAATGTTTAGGTTTAGGAAATCGGGTTTGGGTTCGGGATCGGGTTTAGGTTTGATTTTTCAAGTTTAGGTTTAGGTTTAAGTTAGGGAGTTGAGATTAGGATTAGGTGTAGGTTTGGGTTTAAGGATTTGAGAATACATTTAGGTTTTAGGTTTATGTCTACGTTATAGGTTATAGGTTTAGGTTTAGGTTTCGGTTTAGGTTATAAGCAATAGGTTTAGGGAATTGAGAATAGGTTAAGGTTTAGGTTTAGGGAATTGAGAATAGGTTAAGGTTTAGGTTTAGGAAATCGGGTTTGGGTTCGGGATCGGGTTTAGGTTTGGGTTATCAAGTTTAGGTTTAGGTTTAGGTTAGAAAGTTTAGATTAGGATTAGGTGTAGGTTTAGGTTTAGGGATTTGAGAATACATTTAGGTTATAGGTTTATGTTTAGGTTATAGGTTTAGGTTTAGGTTTAGGTTTTGGTTTCGGTTTAGGTTATAAGCAATAGGTTTAGGGAATTGAAAATAGGTTAAGGTTTAGGTTTAGGAAATCAGGTTCGGGTTCGGGATCGGGTTTAGGTTTAGATTTTCAAGTTTAGGTATAGGTTTAGGTTAGGGAGTTGATATTAGGATTAGATATAGGTTTATATTTAGGAATTTGAGAATACATTTAGGTTTTAGGCTTAGGTTTAAGTTATAGGTTACATGTTTAGGTTAAGGCTATAGGTTATAGGTTTAGGTTTAGGTTTAGGTTTATGCTATAGGCTTTGAGAATACATTTAGGTTTTAGGTTTAGGTTTAGGTTTAGGTTTAGGTTTATGCTATAGGCTATAGGTTTAGGTTAAGGTTTAAGTTTAGGTTATAAGCTATAGGTTTAGGGAATTGAGAATAGGTTAAGGTTTAGGTTTAGGAAATCGGGTTCGGGTTCGGGATCAGGTTTAGGTTTAGGTTTAGGTTAGGGAGTTGAGATTAGGATTAGGTGTAGGTTTAGCTTTAGGGATTTGAGAATACATTTAGGTTTTAGGTTTATATTTAGGTTATAGGTTACAGGTTTAGGTTAAGGCTATAGGTTATAGGTTTAGGTTAAGGTTTAGGTTAAGGTTTAGATTTAGGTTTAAGGATTTGAGAATATATTTAGGTTTTGGGTTTAGGTTTAGGTTATAGGTTACGGGTTTAGGTTTAGGTTTAGGTTTATGCTATAGGTTATAGGTTTAGATTAAGGTTTAGGTTAAGGTTTAGGTTTAAGTTTAGGTTATAAGCTATAGGTTTGGGGAATTGAGAATAGGTTAAGGTTTATGTTTAGGAAATCGGGTTCGGGTTCAGGTTTGGGTTTAGGTTTGAGTTTTCAAGTTTATGCTTAGGTTTAGGTTAGGGAGTTGAGATTAGGATTAGGTGTAGGTTTAGGTTTCGAGATTTGAGAATACATTTATGTTATAGATTTATGTTTAGGTTATAAGTTATAGGTTTAGGTTATAGGTTATAGGTTTAGGTTAAGGTATAGGTTTAGGTTATAAGCAATGGGTTTAGGGTATTGAGAATAGGTTAATGTTTAGGTTTAGGAAATCGGGTTCGGGTTCGGGATCGGGTTTAGGTTTTGGTTTTCAAGTTTAGGTTTAGGTTTAGGTTAGGGAGTTGAGATTAGGATTAGGTGTAGGTTTAGCTTTAGGGATTTGAGAATACATTTAGGTTTTAGGTTTATATTTAGGTTATAGGTTACAGGTTTAGGTTAAGGCTATAGGTTATAGGTTTAGGTTAAGGTTTAGGTTAAGGTTTAGATTTAGGTTTAAGGATTTGAGAATATATTTAGGTTTTGGGTTTAGGTTTAGGTTATAGGTTACGGGTTTAGGTTTAGGTTTAGGTTTATGCTATAGGTTATAGGTTTAGGTTAAGGTTTAGGTTTAAGTTTAGGTTATAAGCTATAGGTTTAGGGAATTGAGAATAGGTTAAGGTTTAGTTTTAGGAACTCGGGTTCGGGTTCAGGTTTGGGTTTAGGTTTGAGTTTTCAAGTTTAGGTTTAGGTTTAAGTTAGGGAGTTGAGATTAGGATTAGGTGTAGGTTTAGGTTTCAGGATTTGAGAATACATTTATGTTATAGGTTATAGGTTTAGGTTTAGGTATAGGTTTAGGTTTCGGTTTAGGTTATGAGCAATGGGTTTAGGGAATTGAGAATAGGTTAAGGTTTAGGTTGAGGAAATCGGGTTCGGGTTCAGGATCGGGTTTAGGTTTGAGTTTTCAAGTTTAGGTTTAGGTTTAGGTTAGGGAGTTGAGATTAGGATTAGGTGTAGGTTTAGGTTTAGGGATTTGAGAATACATTTAGGTTTTAGGTTTATGTTTAGGTTATAGGTTATAGGTTTAGGTTAAGGTATAGGTTTAGGTTATAAGCAATAGGTTTAGGGAATTGAGAATAGGTTAAGGTTTAGGTTTAGGAAATCGGGTTCGGGTTCGGGTTTGGGTTCGGGATCGGGTTTAGGTTTTGGTTTTCAAGTTTAGGTTAGGGAGTTGAGATTAGGATTAGGTGTAGGTTTAGGTTTAGGTTTAGGGATTTGAGAATACATTTAGGTTTTAGGTTTAGGTTTAGGTTAAGGTTATAGGTTATAGGTTTAGGTTTAGGTTTAGGTTAAGGTATAGGTTTAGGTTTCGGTTTAGGTTATAAGCAATAGGTTTAGGGAATTGAGAATAGGTTAAGGTTTAGGTTTAGGAAATCGGGTTCGGATTCGAGATCGGGTTTAGGTTTGGGTTATCAAGTTTAGGTTTAGGTTTAGGTTAGAAAGTTTAGATTAGGATTAGGTGTAGGTTTAGGTTTAGGGATTTGAGAATACATTTAGGTTTTAGGTTTATGTTTAGGTTATAGGTTTAGGTTTAGGTATAGGTATAGGTTTAGGTTTCGGTTTAGGTTATAAGCAATATGTTTAGGGAATTGAGAATAGGTTAAGGTTTAGGTTTAGGAAATCGGGTTCGGGTTAGGGATCGGGTTTAGGTTTGGATTTTCAAGTTTAGGTTTAGGTTTAAGTTAGGGAGTTGATATTAGGATTAGGTATAGGTTTAGGTTTAGGGATTTGAGAATACATTAGGTTTTAGGCTTAGGTTTAGGTTATAGGTTACATGTTTAGGTTAAGGCTATAGGTTATAGGTTTAGGTTTAGGTTTAGGTTATAGGTTACAGGTTTAGGTTTAGGTTTAGGTTTATGCTATAGGCTATAGGTTTAGGTTAAGGTTTAGGTTCAGGTTTAGGTTTAAGTTTAGGTTATAAGCTATAGGTTTAGGGAATTGAGAATAGGTTAAGGTTTAGGTTTAGGAAATCGGGTTCGGGTTTCGGGATCGGGTTTAGGTTTGGATTTTCAAGTTTAGGTTTAGGTTTAGGTTAGGGAGTTGATATTAGGATTAGGTATAGGTTTAGGTTTAGGAATTTGAGAATACATTTAGGTTATAGGTTTATGTTTAGGTTATAGGTTATAGGTTTAGGTTAAGGCTATAGGCTATAGGTTTAGGTTAAGGTTTAGGTTTAGGTTTAGATTTAGGTTTAAGGATTTGAGAATACATTTAAGTTTTAGGTTTAGGTCTAGGTTATAGGTTACAAGTTTAGGTTTAGGTTTAGGTTTATGCTATAGGTTATAGGTTTAGGTTAAGGTTTAGGTATAGGTTTAGGTTATGGAATTAAGATTAGGATTAAGTGTAGGTTTAGGTTTAGGGATTTGAGAATACATTTAGGTTTTAGGTTTAGGTTTAGGTTAAGGTTGAGGTTTAGGTTATAGGTTAAGGTTTTAGGTCATAGGTTTTGGTTTAGGTTAAGGGTATAGTCCCTGCAAATACAAATATAAACACGGCCATCCGGCACAAATGGCCAGGCCCTTCCAATGCTGTTCATCATGGTCATAATAGCGGTTCCCTCTTTCCAGGGAACCCCGCTCTTCCGAATAGCTCCGACGCACATCCGGGTCTGCTCCATTATTTTTGATCAAATACATAAACACGGCATGTCCAAATGGCCAGGCCCCTCCAATGTTATCCATAGGAAATAGACAGCTTCATCATGGTCATAACAGCGGTTCCCACCTTCCAAGGACCACCGCTCAACATCCGGATAGCTCCGACGCACATCCGGGTCTGCTCCATCAATTTCGAGTTAATATATAAACATGGCCTGTCCAAATGGTCAGGCCACTCCAATGTTGTCCATAGAAAATGGACAGCTTCATCATAGTTATAACAGCGGTTCCCACCTTCCAGGGACCCCCGCTCAACATCCGGATAGCTCCGACGCACATCCGGGTCTACTCCATCAATTTCGATCTAATACATTTAAAAACAACATAATTATATCTAAAAGCATTTGGATACCTGAGGAAGGCCTCTCATATTCGTATTGTTGGTTACTCATCCCTTTGTCCATAATCGACAATCGACCAACACTTTCTATTGCTACCTGTACTCTGAAACCAACACAAATAGAACTGGAAAACAATATAAGGAATAAGAAAAAATAAATTTACCTATACACATCATTAAATGTTTCCCTATAAGGAGGTGATATTATATCTTTGATAGCCACAACCTGTATGACACGAAAAAATGCAACCGATACAGTCTATTACAATTCAAAGGAGAAAAGATTTGTGGCTGCACCGATATTCTAGTACATTACGAACGGCTGCCTATGTATCCAAAAAGTCAAATTGGGATCAAGCCACTACGTAGTTCTTTTTAATTAACCAAGTTATTATAGGTCATAAATTTCATATTTAGCAAAGTATCACTGAATGTCGTCTCAAATCGTTTCTGGTTGGGATTTGAGAATAGGTTTAGGTTAAGGTTACAAGTTTAGGTAAAGGTTATAAGTTTAGGTTACAGGTTAAGGTTTAGGTTTAGGTTATAGGTTATCGGTTAAGGTTTAGGTTAGGTTTTAAGTTTAGGTTAAGATTATAGGTTTAGGTTATAAGTGTAGGTTATAGGTTTAGGTTTAGGTTAGGTTATAGGTTAAGGTTTAGGGAATTGAGAATAGGTGTAGGTTTAGGTTTAGGAAATCGGGTTCAGGTTCGGGTTAAGGTTTAGGTTATAGGTTTTGGGATTTGAGAATAGGTTTAGGTTATAAGGATAAGTTTAGGTTATAAGAATAGGTTTAGGTTTAGGTTTTATGTTTAGGTTAAGGTTATAAGTTTAAGTTATAAGTTTAGGTTTAGGTTATAGGAATAGGTTATAGGTTTAGGTTTAGGTTTTATGTTTAGGTTAAAGTTATAGGTTTAAGTTATATGTTTAGGTTTAGGTTATAAGTGTAGGTTATAGGTTTAGGTTTAGGTTAGGTTATAGGTTAAGGTTTAGGGAATTGAGAATAGGTGTAGGTTTAGGTTTAGGAAATCGGGTTCAGGTTCGGGTTAAGGTTTAGGTTATAGGTTTTGGGATTTGAGAATAGGTTTAGTTTATAAGGATAGGTTTAGGTTATAAGGATAGGTTTAGGTTTAGGTTTTATGTTTAGGTTAAGGTTATAAGTTTAAGTTATAAGTTTAGGTTTAGGTTATAGGAATAGGTTATAGGTTTAGGTTTAGGTTTTATGTTTAGGTTAAAGTTATAGGTTTAAGTTATATGTTTAGGTTTAGGTTATAAGTGTAGGTTATAGGTTTAGGTTTAGGTTAGGTTATAGGTTAAGGTTTAGGGAATTGAGTTTAGGTTTTAGGTTAGGGAGTTGAGATTAGGATTAGGTGTAAGTTATAGGTTTAGGTTATAGGTTTAGGTTTAGGTTAAGGTTAAGGTTTAGGTTATAGGTTTTGGGATTTGAAAATAGGTTATATGTTATAAATTCTTTATTTTCATTTACATTCACAAATACATTCATCATCCATCCAAGAAAATTGAGACAGGTCAAAGATACACATAAAAGAGCAGACATGAAAAAAAAAAAAAGATTGGTAAGAAAAGTAGTAGAATCTCACTCTGCCATGTATGAGATTGGTTCATAAGAGTAAGGTGGATTGACCATTTTAGGCTGACCACTGTAATTTTATCAGGAACCCAAATGAGGTTTAAAAAAAAAAGAAAAGAGAGAGAGAGAGAGAGAGAGATCTTTACTTAAGGTATTTGGAACCCGCAGTATTGCATTAGCTCACCCATTGCAATACCAACTGAAAAATCAAGATGTATCTAAGCGAGTTGACGCATGTAAGGCATGTTGGAGACTTGGTTCATGAAACAAAGGTGACTGATAATTGTACTGTGGCCTTAGCAATTTTAACTAGAACCCAAATGCATACAACTCTTTTGAGTTCCAAAACTATCAACTCACAGGCAAGAGGGTTATCACCATGTCTCTTTGTTTTAAACTAACCCAACTGATATGCAACATGTGGAACTACCAATAAAAGAACTTGAAACTTTCCCATCCTTAAATGTACTGAAACTCAAACAAAATCTCCAACATAATCTATCATCATAATCATCTTCATAATCAATGAACGGGTGCAAATCCACCAAATGGTTTGTTCCCCAATTATCTCTTAAATTTCAATGATGGAAAATAAGAGGTTCCATGATCATGATTGAATGGAATTAGTAAAGAAACTGAAAATATAAAATAAATTACACCATTTATCTTCATTAGCCATAAAAGTAAGCGTCTAGCCATACCATGATTTTATTGTACCAGATGAGGATGAATGGTATGGCAAATTAACAACCAATGACAAATCGGAAGATGCATCAGCAGTATTTATGTTACTCACCCCATAGAAAGCCCCTGGTGATGGGAAATTTGCAACTTCTCCAAGATGTTCAAGTAGATTATCTATACATAAGTGCTCATCTTCCATGTACTGTATGGAATTTCTAAGTGCCTGCATATCAACCATCACACTCTGCCAGAGTATCAAAGTTTTTACTACAAAAAAAAAAGCTACATTTTCTAGCTTTGTCATTAACAAAGCTCATAAAAAAAATGAATCTCTCATTACTTTCTATATAAACACCCAAACCAATTGTCATAACCAGGTACAATAGCAAATAAATCATCATAATCATCATCATTACAATGAAAATTTCCCATATTTTGCAGCATTTTGCATAAAGGAGCTAGTCAGTACCAGGACATTCCATTGCTGGACACGAAGCCCTTCGAAAAGGTTTATACACAAACATTATTCAAAAGCAAAGAGCTAGAACATGGTAAGCTGTTGCTCATTCAACATAACATGGCATGCATGGAAGCAGTTCAAAAATCACACTGATCTGATGATCTTAACCACCTGATTTCACATGATGAATTTGGACTGCTAAATGTGTTCTTTCAACAGCCCATTCAATGGCATTTGACAGTTAGGATTATCTGGTAAGTGTGATTTACGAATATGCTCCATCCATGGTCTAGTTCCCAAATCAAAATACAACTTTACCATGAGAATCAAAGGAAAAATCATTAGAGACCAAAATCATTAAAAATCACCAAAACCCATTGCAAAATCAGCAGCAAAACACTCAAACAGATCGACGGCCTCTCACAAATCACATAGGCAACACCATCCCCAATTCAAAACTATGCATGTTACCAGGAAAACATGAAACCCAATTAAAGTTTCATAATAATCACCAACTGAGTTTTGCCCCTGTTGTGACTCAAGATCCATGTGTGTCACCGTCCATTGGGGCTCACATATCTGTAAGCCCTAAAATCCCTAAAATCTGTAAGCCCTAAAATCCCCAAATCTGTAAGCCCTAAAATCCCCAAATCTGTAAGCCCTAAAATCCCTAAAATCTGTAAGCCCTAAAATCCCCAAATCTGTAAGCCCTAAAATCCCCAAATATGTAAGCCCTAAAATCCCCAAATCTGTAAGACCTAAAATCCCTAAATCGAAAGGGGAAGTGAGATAGACAGAGATGAAGGAAGAGAGATCGAGAGAGAGTACCTTCGATTTGACGGTAGCCGTTGTTGATGGAGGTTGGGCGGCCATGCATTGGGACCTGATCCGCTGCTACCGCCGATGGGGAAGACTATGGACATCGTCGGTGGATGATGGGTTAGGGTTTGGAGTAGAAAGAGGAGGGCGAGAGAGAGAGAGAGAGGAGAGGGGGACGCGGATAAGCTACTGACAGGTTGAGAGAGGGGACGCCGATTAGCCATTGACAGGTTGAGAGAGAGAGAGAGCGAGAGAGGGAGGGAGGGAGGAAGGGAGAAGAGGAGGGCGAGAGAGAGAGAGAGGAGAGGGGGACGAGGATTAGCTACCGACGAGAGAGAGAGAGAGAGACAGAGACAGAGAGAGAGAGAGAGCGCGGACGGATTGCAGAGAGGGAGAGACGGATGGAGGGAGGGCGAAATTTTAGGGATTGGGGTCGTGGGCGCGCGCGGATTGGCTCTAAAACCGGATCGTGTACTGAGTAAACTCAGTTGGGCCCACCGCGAATGCATGTGGTTTATCCACGCCGTCCATTCATTTTTCTAGATCATTTTATGGGTTCAACCCAAATTTGATGCATATACAAAGATCTAGTGGGCCATACCACTGGAAAAGGTGGAACTATTGATTTCAACCGTTGAAATTTTTCTAAGGCCCCCAATGATGTTTATTTGTCATCCAACCTGTTCATAAGATCAGAAGGACATGGATGAAGGGAAAACAAAAACATCAGCTTGATCTAAAACCTCTGTTGTCCCCAATAATTTTTCAATGTTAGATGTTCAATTCACACAATTTCTGGTGGTGTGGTCCATTTGAGGTTTGGATATGCTCCATTTTTAAGATAAAGCCCTAAAATTATGTCTTAAAAGAGATGGATGGAGTGGATATAATGCATGAATGACACAGGGGCCCACGGAGTTTACTCAGTACGCTTATCGCAATTTGCTTCCTGGAAACCAGCCCCGTGGCCGGTGTTCGGTGGTCTGTGGGCCCCACCATGATGTATGTGTTTCATCCCATCCGTTCATCCATTTTTAAAGATCATTTTAGGCTCTTATCTTAAAAATAAGAGGATATAAATCTTAGGTGGACCACACTACAGGAAAACAATAGTGATTGGATATCCATCATTTAAATCTTCCTAAGGTCCACTGTACTGTTTATCTGACATCCAATCTGTTGATTTGGTCATAAAGGCCCAGAGGAAGGGAAAAAAACAAAGATCAGCTTGATCCAATACTATTATGGCTCCCAAAAAGTTTTTAATGGGCGACATTCATTCAACACTTTTTCTTATAATGTGGTCCACTCGAGATTGAGATATAACTCATTTTTTTTTGTAATATTATAAAATGATCTATAAAAATAGATTGACGGCATGGATGAAACACATACATCATGGTGGGGCCCACAGACCACCAAACACAAAAGTTGAGAGGGGTTACCCTCCATTAAAACATTCATAATTATTTTTTGGCTCACATAAATGTGGTTCACAAATCTAGCCCATTCATTATGTGTGTGCCACTTGGATGAGGGGTCATACCAAGTTTCAAATGCATCCAAATTTAAGGTGGGGCCCCACCAAGTGCTTTTATATATTTTAGGCATGTCTTCACATGATTTTAAATGGTATGGCCCACCAGAGTTCTATATACGGCTGATTTTTGGGATATCCCATAATTTAAAGGGGACCCATCAAATGCACGGTGTTGATTTATGACACACGTCATGGTGGGGCCCACACAACTCAACCTCATGGGGAGTTCCCAAGAGCTCGACGCATAGAATATTTTATATATATATATATATATATATATATATATATATATATATATATATATATATATATAATATTCTATGTATTTGTTATATCAACACCGTCCGTCCATTTTGAGATATCATTTTAAGTCACGAGCTAAAGAATGAGACAGATAAAAATCTGTAGTAGACCCCACCATAGAAAACAATGGGAGGGTGATTCCCACCATTGAAACTATCCTAAGGCCCATCGTAATGTTTATTTGAAATCCAACTGGTTCAAAAGTTAAAAAATACATGAAATATGGTGGGGCCCACACAGCACCAACCACTAGCCAATGGATGGTGTAGGGGGAGTAGCCAATCTGTTTCCCTTATTTGTGGTGTGATCCATTTAATCTTTGAATATGATTCAATTTTTAGATAATTCTATAAAATGATCTCGAAAAATGGATGAACAGTGTGTGTTGATCCCAAATTTTCGGTAAATCCAAAACTCAAGTGGACCATGCCACACAAAATAGTGTGGAATAACGATTTCCACCGTTGATGCCTTCCTTAGGCCCACAGTAATGTTTATTTGCCATCCAACATGTTCATAATATAAAAAAGATATGAATGAAGGGAAAACACAAACATCAGCTTGATCCAAAACTTCTATCAAATGCACGGTGTTGATGTTCGATACACATCATGATGGGCCCCACAAACTTACTAACATTAGTTCTTAAAATCTCAGGGTGTCAATAAGTTGGGTCACAATTTTGACTAGAATATTTAACCCATTTTACATGTCTGGTCCACTCACTCTATTTTACTGATCATTACTCTCAATTTGACTAGTTACTCGTCCCGATCATGCTACATATAAGAAAGATATTGGGCAAACAAGATTAATCAACAATTTGAGTGAATTTTGATTTAAACATCTGAAGTTATTACTCTTCAATCTGAACTGATCAGATTGTCCAAAAACGGTTAAAGGTTGTTCATAATATCAAAAATATATGAATGAATAAAAAACACAAATATTAGCTTGATCCAAAACTTCTATGGCCTCCAAGAAATTTTAAATGGTAGAGGTTTAATCACACTATTTCGTGTGGTGTGGTCCACTTGAGCTTTGGATATGCTTCCTTTTTGTTCTTTAGACCTCAAGTTATTTGTTCACATGGATAAATGGAGTGCATAAAATAAATAATTAACAATGGACCCCATAGAGTTTACTCTGATAAGAGTAATGAGTAACTCACCTAAATATAGTAGAGAAGGGTTTCCTTAAAATATTCATAATTATATATTGGGCCTGCCTAAATGTGATTCAAACATCTAACCCACTCATTATATGTGTCCCACTTAGATGAGGAATCAGACCAAGTTTCAATTGTATCCATGTCTGTATTAACTTATAAATAGATTGGATCTCAAATAAACATCGCGACGAGCCCTAAGAAGGTTTCAATAGTGGGTGTCACTATCCCACTCTTTTCTATGGTGAGTCCACTTGAACTTTGGATCTGCCCCGTCAATCAGATGCACCATGCCATGGTGGGCCACGAGCTTAAAAATAAAGTCAATCCATGACTTGGGTGGGCCACACCACATACTATAGTTGAGAGGGTTACCCTCCCATTAAAACATTCATAATCATTTATTGGGCCCACCTAGAGTCAGACCAAGTTTCATACACATCCAAAACTCATGTGGGCCCCACCAAATGCTTTTATATGTTTTAGGGATGTCTTCGCACAGTTTTAGACGTTATGGCCCACCTGAGTTTCGTATACGACTGATTTTTAGACTTAAAGGGGACACATCAAATGCATGGTGTTGATGTTCTATACACACCATGGTGGGGCGCACACAGATTAACCTCATGGGAAGTTCCCATGAGGTGACCTTATAGTACCATTTCACTATTTAGGTAACTCTTTCATGGGTATTACTCTAATCGTGTAGGGCCCACCTTGATATATTTTTTGTATATCGACACCGTCCATATATTTTTCCATCATATTTTAGGATGTGATTTCAAATCACAAGAACTCAATAATCTCAGGTAGGCCATACCAATCAAAACAATGATGAATAACTATTAAAAACCTTTTAAAGGCCACAAAAGTTTTGGATCAATTTGATCTTTATAGTTTACCTTCATCTAGATCTTCCTTGCATTATCAACAAGTTGGATTGTAAATAAACATTAATAAAACCTTACGATAGGCTCTTTATAATTTTTAATGGCGAGGTATTATATTATCATTCTTTCTAGTGGTGTGGTCCACTTAAGATTTAAATCTACACAATTTTTTATACCTGACCCAAAAATGGGTTGAAAAAACATAGGGGCCGCAAGAATATACAACACATCATCAAAATCTCACTTTTGTTATCTAACTTTTCAATTTTTCTTGTCAAAATAAAAAATCTAGTTTTCTTTTTTAAAATATATATATTTTTTACAATTTGTCAATTTTTTCATAATTTTGTTTAATTTTTTAAATTTTCTTTTTCAAAATATCATTTTTTTTATCTCACTTTTGTTATATAACTTTTCAATTTTTCTTGTCAAAATGCAAAATCTAGTTTTCTTTTTTAAAAAATATATTTTTTTTCAATTTGTCAATTTTTTCATAATTTTATTTAATTTTTTAAATTTTCTTTTTCAAAATATCATTTTTTATCGAATTTTTTTTTTCAAAATTATCAACATTATTCAAAGTTCTTAATTTTATTTTTTTTCAAAATCTAAATTTTTATAAAATTACAGTTTTTTTTTCAAAATTTAAAATTTTCTTAAACATTGTTAATTATTTTTCAAAATTTAAAATTTTCTTAAATATTGTTAATTATTTTTCTAAGCTTCTCAACAATTTTTTTTTTTCGAAATTCATAATTTATTTGAGGTAGGGGCTAGATCGGAGCATTAGAGACGGTTTAGGACCGTCTCTAATAGAGACGGTCTTTGACAGTCTCTAATAGAGACGGTTTAAGACCGTCTCTAATAGAGATGGTCTTTCACGAGGCTATAAGACGGTTGAGGACCGTCTCAAATAGAGACGGTCTTTGACAGTCTCAGATTACAAGTAAAAGACGGCCAACGACCGTCTCTAATGCAGACGGCCAATGACCGTCTCAGATGACTGCATATAAGACGGTCAAGGACCGTCTCTAATGTGGACGGCCAATGACCGTCTCAAATGACCGCATATATGACGGTCCATGACCGTCTTAAATGATTTTTGGACGTTTAAATTTTTAAGACAATATTAAGGACAGTCAGGGGCCGTCTAAAAATTTAGAGACGGTTTACGGCCGTCTCTAAAGTGTCTTTAAACCAAGCAATTTTAGAGACGGTCCAGAACCGTCTCAAAATCCGTCCTTTTTTTCCATTTTTCACGTAGTGATGATACCAGAGGATGACTCCAATGTCGAGACCGAGTGGATACATGAGCGCACGAGGGCTATATAATAGTAGGTCGTATCTCCCACTGTATCGTGGTCAATTGAAAAGGGGTATAACCTTACCCGCCTAAGTAAGGGAGCAATATCTAGGTTGAGTTTGACCAGCTTGAGAAATGGGTCTGCTATCGACCAGTCAGGCCCATATTAGCAGGCGGATAGTGAGGTCTTTTTCACTTACCCAGTTATGCGATAGGATAGGGGAAGCAAGCTGGCGAAGAGTGTACTAGACCCCGGTGATTGTCCATAGTGAGATTTGTACTGATATTTGATGCTCTAGTGATGAGCTGCATTGATATGTGGATTCAGATGAGGATTAGTATGCTTGAGTTTCATCTCACATCGCATGGCCTTGGTATGACCGACATCATTCACGCCTTTCATTGCATGGCCTTGATATGGCCGAAAGCATTCATGCCTTGCATCGTATAGCCTTGGTATGGATGATAATATTCATAGATTCACCAACATATTCTGCATTACTCTGATATTGCATTCTAAGTATGCTTATATTACGCACACACTCTCACCACCCTCTAAGCTTTCTATAAGGTTACGCACAATTGATGCGTGCAAGTGATGCCAAGACACAACCGTAGCTTAGTAGGAGTAGGAGCGTACAGTCGAGCTTCAGGAGTTTTCGTTATTATTATCATTATATTTCCCTTTATACGCATTGTACCTTAAAGTTTTTTATCATAGTGGATTTTGTGATGGTGTCTTGGTTATTGTTTATGGGTTATGCTTATGGTTATGCTTGTTAAGAAATAAATTCATGCTGAAAAGAAAAATTCTCCTTGTAGGATCCCAGGATCGGAACCTGGTATATGATGCCGGGAGCCGAGAATGGGGTACTACGGAGGCTGTCGGCGTTAGATTCGGCGATCAAAAATTTTATGAGCTCAGTTTTCGAATTTGGAGTGTGACAAGAGATCTGTCCGAGGTTTTCTCCAAGAATCTTAGACGATATCTGTGACACACTCGGACCCCCGAGATCTTCACCAAGGATCTCAGAAGATCCTCCTACTAATCTGGGATCTGAATCCACCTCCAATACGCACCTACTAAATAAGGAGATTCCCTCTACACCACCGCCTCTCCTAAAGCCCAAATTCTTTCCTTAACTTAGGCATCGGAGGGTCCCCTGCATGAACTAGGGTCTTCCTTATCTGTCCCTTATGTAGGTTCGTTGATTCAGGGAGGGCTAACCAGATTTCTGCATCAACAGTTTGGCGCCGTCTATGAAAATGACATTGAAAGTCGTTCTCATCCCACCATATCTTTACAATGGCGAGGGGAAGAAAAAGGCTCACAATTCCTCTATTGCTCCCGATCTCGCACCGTCGAACCAATCCGTCAGCCACCAGGATTCATCTTCCTAGCTGCAGATTGATTCCGCGCCTGTGGGGCCGATGCAACGATCTAAGAGTCGAGGACGACTTGTCTCCCTCGAGCAACAAGTTGAGATGTTGAACAATAATATGAATTTTATGAAGCAATTATTAGAACGACAATAACCTTTCCCCACATAAGGGGACAAGCTAATGGTGGGACGAACGATTCGAGAGCTCCTCGAGCCATCCAACGTGCTTGTCGCCTCCCACAAGAGCCAACAGCTTAGAACATCAAGGCCAGTGGTGTCTCACGCATCTGGCACCGCTGCGCTGGCAGCCTCCAATCTGCGCCATAAGTTAGATAAAAAGAAGCGCGACAAGGCACCTGAGGCAGCCGTTGAGGCCATAACTGAAAGTGGTGACCCCTGGGAAGTCAAGCTTAATGACCTGCAAGGTTAGATCGGTGATATACGGCAAGCTTGCCAATCGAACATCCCGATCCCTGGGAAGCTGACCTCAGTGGAGGCAATACTAGAAGAAACTGAGCCTTCGTTCACTACCGACACCATACATGCGCAACTCCCATCGAGGTTCCATATGCCTCAGATTGCCCCATACTCAGTGGCCACTGATCCTACCGAGCACTTGGAGTCTTTTAGGGCTTTGATGGAATTGTACGACGCATCAACCGCAGTCATGTGCAGTGCGTTTTCGCTAACCATGGCAGGAGCAACTCGGAAGTGGTTCCGACAACTGAAGCTGTAATCAATCAATTCTTTCACACAGCTCAGCATAACCTTCATCACCAACTTCAATGGGGGGAAAGAAAGCCTCAAACTGGCTTCCCACCCTCCATATCATTCAGAAAAAAGGCGAACTGCTCAAGGACTACATCAAGCGTTTCAACCTCGAGACAATGCAAGTGCAAGTACATTAGAAGAAAATTGTTCTGACTTCCATGATGGGAGGGCTAAGAGAATGAAGGTTTCTCTTTTCACTTGACAAAAGTCCTCCTATAATTATGGACAACCCCCTCAATAGAGCCCAAAAATACTCCAACGTCGAGGAAGTCGCTAGCCTGCGGAGGGCGGCTCGGCATAAGGAAAACTCAACCAAGGAGAAACAGCCCAAGGAGGAGTCGACCTAGACCAACAGCAATAAGAGGAGGAAAGACGATGAACCTCTTAAAGGCCAACACTCGGGCAGATGACTTGACAACAGGTTCAATTTGCACACCCCTCTCAATGCGACGGTCGAGCAGGTTCTTATGGAAATCAGAGACAAACGTATCCTCAAATAGTCAAACAAGATGAAATCCAATGCTGACAGACAAGACAAGCGAAAACACTGTCACTTTCACCGAGACCACAGCCACTCAACTAGAGACTATTTCAACCTGAAAGAGGAAATTGATGCTCTCATCCATAACAGGCACCTGTGTGAATATCTCAGCAGAAAGGAATAACGAGCAGCCCATCAACAACAAACCAAGTGGGGAAATTCACATGATCTTCGACGGGCCTACTGGAGGAGGCGACTCAAATTGAGCTTGGAGAGCCCACGCCAAAAGCATCAGCTGCTCCAGCTCGGAGCATTAAATCCCCGTCACTGGTAGATCCTTGAAAGAGAAAAAGGTAACGCCTTGCAATTTGACCTTCACCGAAGAGAACGCCCAAGGTGTTCACCACCCCCATGATGATACACTTGTGGTAACTATGATTATAGCCAAAAAGCAAAGTGTTTCGTATCTTAGTGGACACCGGTAGCTCGGTAGACATCCTCTTCACTGAAGCATTCGACAAAATGGGAGTTGGGCGACCATGCCTCTGAGCCGTTAAAACTCTCATGCTCGGATTCGTAGGGGACAAGGTCATATTAGAAGGATCAATTCAACTCCTAATCACAGCTGGAGAAAGGCAGAACCAAATGACGACCATGATCAACTTCTAAGTAGTAGATTGCCCCTTTGTCTACAACTTCATTCTCAGACGACCTTCACTCAACGTTCTTCGAGTTATCGTGTCAACGTACCATCTCACGATTAAATTCCCTACCAAACATGGTACCGGACTGGTCAGATGAGACCAACAAGAAGCTCAGCAATGCTCTTTGATGGCACTAAGGACTCAGCATCAAGCAATGGTCATCACCTCTCTCGATCCCAGAGAAGACTCTGTTGAAAGAGGGCGCCCCATAAAAGACCTCATACTCGTCCCGCTTGACAACTCCGATCCGATTTGAACGGTACAGATTGTCTCATCCCTGACACCACCATTACGAGATAAAGTTATGAGCCTCCAACGACGATATGCCGACGTATTCACATGGTCTCACCAAGACATGCCCGGTATTAGCCCAAAAGTTATGGTCCATAGATTGAATGTTGATCCCGACTATTGACCAAACTGACAGAAGTGAAGAGCATTTGAACCTAAACGATAAGCTGTAATCGAAAAAGAAGTCGAAAAGCTCCTCAAGGCCAACTTCATCGAGGAAATTTACTATTCAGACTGGATAGCCAATGTCCTCCTAGTTAAGAAGTCCAGTGGGAAGTAGTAGGTCTATGTTGATTACACCGACCTAAACAAAGCCTACCCTAAGGACAGCTTCCCCCTCCCCATGATCGACCAACTAGTCGATAACATGGCCGGACATGAACTCTTGAGCTTCATGGACACCAACTCAGGATACAACTAAATCATTATGCATCCATATGACAAGAAGAAGATGACTTTTGTCACATACAATGGACTCTACTACTACAAGGTCGTGCCTTTCGGGCTAAAGAATGTCAGGGCTGCATATCAAAGGCTCGTTAATAAAATATTTGCTTGCCAAATTAGGCACTTCATGGAGGTTTATGTCAACGACATGCTTGTCAAGAGCATTAAAGTCGCGGACCATATCTTCGACCTTGAAGAAACGTTCATTATCTTGCAAGAATATCAAATGAGGCTAAACTCGAGCAAATGCGCCTTTGTCGTCAACTCAGGAAAATTTCTCAAATTCTTAGTCAGTCAGAGAGGAATCGAAGCTAACCCCGAGAAAATCCAAGCTCTGCTCGACATGAGCTCGCCCAAAAGAATGAAAGAGATCTAATGCCTTACAGGAAAAATAGCCGCCTTCAATCGCTTCGTATCTCAAGTAACCAATAAATGCCTTCCTTTTTTCATGCAATTGAAAGGGAAGCAGAGAATAGAATGGACGGAAGAGTACGAGCTCGCCTTTTAGCAACTCAAGCAGTACCTAGGATCGCCACCACTGCTCTTTAAGCCCGAGCAAGGAGAGTCATTACTGTTATACCTAGTCGTGTCAATAGTGGCAGTTAGCTCGGCCCTCATCAGGGAGCAAAAAGGGACACAGCTTCCAGTGTACTATGTCAGCAAAGCACTGGCTCCTGTCAAAACCAGGTATCCAGACATAGAAAAGTTGGCCCTAGCTCTAGTCATCTCGTCGTGTCGCTTACGACGATACTTGTAAACCCACACCATCGTCGTCCCGACTAACCAACCTCTCCGCCAAGTGCTCCAAAAGCCCGAGATATCTAGGAGACTCACAAAATGGGCAATCAAGCTAAGTGAGTTCGACATTAAGTGTCGGCCATGGACAGTAATCAAAGGCCAAGCAATGGCTGACTTGATTGTCGAGCTCACACCCAAGAACAACTTGGGCCACACTGACTTGGGTCATACGAGCTGGGACCCTGTCCTATCACCGACCGGGCTCATACCAAGCTGAAATCCATTCCAAGCATTCAGTCCAAAATAGCTGACCCAGATTAGCCAACATGGACGTTGTATGTTAATGGTTCATCCAATTCTAAAGGCAGCAGGGCCAGTATAGTCTTGAAGGCTCCTAACCAGACATGCATACAATATGCCTTGGGATTTGGATTTCAAGCATCAAACAACACAACAGAATATGAAGCATTGTTGGCCGGGCTCAGGCTGGCAGCAGCCATGAAAGTCCAACATTTGGAGATTCACAACGACTCACGGCTCGTCGTCAACCAAATAGCTAGCAAATACCAAGCCAAAAAAGAACGAATGAGAGCCTATATGGCGAAAGCCCGAGAGCTGATCAGCAAATTCCCGAAGTGCAACATCAGCCTAATCCCCAGGGTAGATAACTCTAAAGCAGACATGTTGGCAAAACTAGTTTCGGCTGCTAATGATGACATCCCAAAACCAATCTCAATCGAATTCTTAACCAAACAGAGCATCCGCGAACCTAACCCAAGCGCAGTTCTCCTGATAAACTAGGAGTCGACCTGGATGGACCATATAGTTGATTACCTCAGAGAGAGAAAGCTGCCAGAAAGTTGTCCAGAGGCTGTAGGCTTCGAGCAAGAGTAGCCCGCTACACATGATCGAAGATACCCTGTACAAAAAAGGATTCTCACTCCCATATCTCAAATGCCTCTGACCTGATGAAGCAGAATATGTTTTAAAAGAGTCCATGAAGGCATTTGCAGTAACCACTCCAGCGAGCGAGCCCGAGCCCACATGGTCATCCAATGGGGATACTTATGGCCAACCATTCAATCGGACACACAGCGGCAAGCTTCGAAATGCGATAAATGTCAGCGGTTCGTTATGATACCTCGACAGCCTCCCGAGCAACTGACTCTTATAACCAGACATGGCCATTCACCCAATGAGGATTAACATTATTGGCCCTTTACTAACTAGCAAAGGGTAGCTAAATTCGCGGTCATCGCAGTTGACTACTTCACCAAGTGGCCTGAGGTTGAGCCATTAACTAAGATCACCGAGCAGAAGATTACGAACTTCGACTAAAAAAACATAATGTGCCGATACAGAATCCCTCACACTATCATCTTGGACAACAAAAAAACAGTTCGACAACAAGGAATTCCGAGGTATGTATGAAAATCTCGGGATCCAGAATGTCTACTCATCACCCAAGCACCCTCAGGCCAACGAACAGGTCAAAGCAGTCAACAAGATCATCAAGAACCACCTCTGGACAAAACTCAAGAAGGCGAAAGGAGTCTGGGTAGAAGAGACTCCCAACGTCCTCTGGGCATACCGAACTACTGCTCGAACTACCACATGAGAGACCCCTTTCTCCCTTGCCTTCAACGTAGAGGCCATTATCCCAGTCGAGATTGGGCTACCAACTGCTCACACCTACTCCTAGGATGAACAGCAGAACAATGAACAAATAGCAATAGACCTTGACCTTATTGAAGAAAGAAGGGAACAAGCCCAGATCAAGGTCACAATCCGACAACAGCAGGTTGCCCATTTCTACAACTCCAAGGTAAAGACAAGAATATTCTGAGCTTGAGACCTAGTTCTCCGCAGAATCTTCTAGAACACTAAGGAACTCGACTCAGGAACCTTAAGACCGAACTGGGAGGGACCCTATGTGGTAACAAGCACAAGATGATCGAGATCATACCGACTCGAGGACTTAGAAGGACGACTATTACCATATCCATGGAACGTCGAGCATCTCAAGATTACGCATAAGGGCCAACCTCGCCCAAGCCCCCCAAATCTACTTGTTTCATGTTTTTATTCTACAACGTTAAAGCTATTGCAATAAAAATCCCAAAGCCTCTATATCTACAAACGATCTGTCTACTAAAAATCTACTAGGGCTTCCCGCAATAAAAGGTAAGAACAACCCTTACTGATGGACCGACCCTCCAAGAAGAGGTCGGGCTACAAATTACCACTACTCAGGCCGCTCAATTCACGGTAAAGACGATACCCTAAAAATACAGAAGTATCTGACCTACAAAGGCACGACCAAGAATCATAGATTCATAAGGTTAAAATGACCAAGGGTTCAACCTCGGCATGAGATGCCACATGCCCATCACAATACCTACCAATCTACTCAAAACAATCAGTGCAATAGACCAAAAGTATCCTTTCGTTAAAAAATAAGTTGGGGAGTACATTGTAAAATACAATAAAAAGAGGATGGAGTTACGGCGTTGTAGGGGGCTGCTCGGAGGGCAAATCCTATAGAGGCACCTTGGAATTGGAGCTGGCCTCCTCAAAGGCTGAGAGGTCAACCTCAAGATGTGCCCACTTAACATCCTCAATGCACTTCTCATACCTAAGGCCATACAGGGCGTCCCTATCCTCCTCATATTCCTTGGAAGCCTTGTACTTCTCCACGACCGCCGCCTGAGCCGCAGGAATAGCCGATAAGCTTCTCTCAATTGAAATTGTGGTAGAATCTCTATTACGGATATATGAAGTATATATGTCCTAGAGGGGGGTGAATAAGACTTTTCAAAAAAATATTTTCTAATAAGAACAAATAATGCCTAACTATAAACGAAGGAGTAAGGCAAAGTAACTTTATGGCTTCCGAGCTAATAGAGGGTCCAAACCACATAAGCTTACACAAGATTTACATATAGAGAATAAGCCTATTAAGAATAGTATATGTGATAGTGTGTGAGATGAGATTTCTATCAATACTTATACATTAACTAAATCATGCATCACAATGATCATTTGATAGACATAAGCATAACTTATAACAATATACACAAAGTTATCCCAAATAGAGTCATATATAGTGGTTAGGCTACTTACCTACTCCACTCCCGGCGGACGCACTCTCTCCTAGAGTGTACCGGATTTCACTATCCAATGGTTTTAAATCAAGTTAACAATGAACCTTCACAACCTACATAAGGTTAAATAAGGGACCTACACAAGGTTCCCTTAAGTGTCTACACAAGGCGACGAGTCCTACACAAGGACACAACGGGGAGCCTACACCAGGCAACCTGTGCCTACATAAGGTAACTCGTCCTACACAAGGACCACATATTCTCCCATCGGAGGCCTACAAAGAGGTCTTGGTGAGTTTGTCACTCAAACTCTAAATCTCAATCCTACACAAGGAAATGGCTTCAGACTTGACAGACTTTGTATACTTACAAATAAGTGAGTGAGCCCCTTTCTTGCACAATGTGAAGATCTTCGATGATGGCAAAGAGTCTTTGGTTCCCTTGAACTGCAACCGCTTTTGATGCTTCGATCAATGCTGAGGTTGTGACATTTAGGGTTTTGTTCTTCTCTATTTAGATCATATGATTTAAATACATAGAGAAGGTTCCCATGAGCTATGCATTCAAGAGTTCTAATACTAGGATTTACCTACGATGAGATCAGTTAGAAACTTAATGAATGCTAGAGTTTATAATTCAATTTAAGTAATGAAAATGATGAGTTAATGCTTATGCCTATTGTTGATGACTAAATCTGGACGGCTCTCCAATCCGATCCGCAGACTCCGAATCGCCTCAGCGTCCTGTACTAGCACACTCACGACGAGCAAAGGAGACCCTAGTCTAGGCAGGGGACCCTCCGATGCCTAAGTCAGGTCAAGGAAATTAGGGTTTAAGTTCAGGTGTAGTGAGAGAGAGCTATATGTTGCGTACCTGTAGTAATGGAGTCCCTTTATATTTATACCTACCTATCGGATGGTCTGGGTCCGTTAATCTTGGCACAATTCACTCAATTAGTGGAATACTATGATCGTGGAGATATTACCCATTATCCGGGGATCGTTTAGCATATTTACGAATCTTCGAGTGAGACAATCAGTCGTGTCCTCTTAAGGCAGTTTCTCAGTTTAGCACATGAAACGTCCGTATCCAACCTCAGCCTCGGCTCTGAGATCTCGCGAGTAGGTTCCGATCTAAACCTCACACTGACTGCCCCGTCCTAAGATTATTCTAAACTGACAGCCTCGGAGCAGGAGCGTAACTGGGGCTTAGCCGAGAATCATCTTTCCCTTCAGTCGTTTTCACCATTCCAGATTATCTCTTATGCGTTCGATCGAATTAGGATGGCATTGGACCTTGGAGTGGAAGGGGCTCGGATCTTCCCATAACAAAAGCCTCCTACTCTCCAAGTTCGGACACGAACTCGAAGAGTAAACATATACGGAAGATCAGTAGCTTCCCCTGTCGTATCCTCCATGCGTGCGGTTGTAATTATGGTTTCTACATTTGAAGAGAGACGTCCTCGGTGCTTCTAGTCCACGAGCTAACCCCCAACGGACGCGTGGCAACAGTTAAGATCTCGAATCGTCGCCGAACTTATAGCTGACCACCACGTATGTCATGGGAGACATTTGAACGACGTTTCACCTACTCGATCGCCGCTTCTGCTACCCAGAGCTCGTCGTCCAATGTTAGAAGCACGCTGTCTGGCAGAGCTTGAGCCTGTGATTTATTATCACGTATGTTTCAAAGTTGGCTTGCGATGATTCAGCTGCGGCCATCATGCCTTTTCATTAATGCAGGGATTCCTCCTAGGCTATATAATCCTTAGCGTTTCGGGGACGATCCTCATTTTCACGTTCCGAATTCACGTAGCTGCTAGTTCCCTGAGGAGGCGATTTTCGGTGAAGGCGATTCTGATCAACTTGAAGTTTCTGGCGAGGCGATTCCGGCCGGCTCAAAGCTTCCGGCAGAGGCGATTTCCGGTGATCGTCCAGTGAGTCTTCCCCCTTCCTTTAGCACCACTCCTTTTTCCTTCAAGGGATGTCGGACGATTCAAACATGGTCCGAGGAGATTACGATGTCGACGATGACTCCGAGTTGAGGAGCTCAGATGATAGAAGGGGGGCATCTGAAGGCCCCTTAGAAGCAGTGCCTCTCTCCCTCCACCCTGAAGAAGCAAAGAAGTGGGAGCTCAGACACGTCGCATGGGGAAGAAGAAAACTACCCGAGCTCCCCGAGACTTGTCGGCCGGTGGTGCCTAGATGCCTGCGAGCGAGCGGGCCTCAGAGATTATCCCTGGAGGCTCCGTGCTGGCGGAGTCACAAATGGGATGGATCCGTTCAGAGTTCGAGATCCCAGACTCCGTGCAGATAAGGGCATCAGAGCCCCTCGACACTACCGGTGCCCCTGCCAAAGGGGAAGTCGTCATTTTTCTTTGCACTCTGCAATGCGGGTTCTGACTTCCCATGCATCCCTTCGTCCAAGACCTGACGGCTTACCTGGGACTAGCTCCCGACCATTTACCCCCAATGCTTGGAGGGTTTTAATCTCTTCCTTCATCATCTGGCGACAAGTTAGGAACCCAGAGCTGACACCAGAGGAGTTGATAAGCTTGTACTTAATCAAGCATGATGGCCAAGAGTTGTGGTATTACTTCGCGACTCGCGACAACAAAGGGTCGGGATTGGTCATGAATCTTCTATCCTCTAACAAGGACTAGAAGAACAAATGGTTTTAGGCCTCAGGCGAGTGGGAGGTGTCACGCCCCAAATTCGGGGACAGACAGCTTCCGTGATGCCCCGAATTCGGCACTTGACTTTCATACACCAAGTCCCGAGTTTGGCGCACCACAAGGAAGATTTTTGACTGAATTTTTTTTATTTATATACATAGTAATACCTGAGCATAAAGGTCCGTGATCAAATTACCAATTAACACTCTCCAATAGAAATCTTGATTGCTACAAGTACAATGCTTTCCAAAGGTACACAACGTCAACATTGCCAAATCGAAAAGTAGATGCAATGCATCGAGAAAGTAAAGTCTTCCAAGCTACTCCAGCCCTGAAAAAAATGGGAAATAGGAGGCTTAAGCAAAAAGCCTAGTGAGTACACACGTGTGTGCAGTGTGTCCTACCTGCAAGTAAGATAAATATGCTACAAGAAAATCATACCACAGCCATAACCATATTACATGCATCCGTAATCACATCATCATCATCATATTGTCATGCCATAATTATACAATATCGAAAATACTGACAAGTCCATGAGTCATACATTATCAGAGTATGCAATATAAATCAGCTATGCAAATGAAGAGTTATAAAGAGCCAAATATCAGATGTCAAGGATGCAATGCAATATACAGTTCCGGATGAGTTCACAAATACCGTCAGCCGTATCTAAATACTGAAACATAGTAATCTGAAATGTTAAATGTTACTAACGTAATGCAATATGTGGTGCGAATGAAATGACTATACTGGTTTGAAGTCGGGATGATAGTACGTAGTATCGTAGACTATGGGGTCTATCACAAAGGACTTCTATCCAAACTAGTCTCATACCTAATTTGGATAGTCAGACTCCATGTGGTAAACTCCTGATCTCAGGTTAGTCGCACGCCCCAACCGAAATGCTGGCCATTACGAAGGTACACGTAACAAATAGTTGCACACCACCAGTCCTCGTCCAAATCCACATATCAATGCAGCTCATCACTAGAGCATCACATATCAGTACAGTTCATCTCTGGGATCATCACCGGAGTTTAGTACACTCCAAATGGCACTGTCTCTCTCCCAGCAGCACAGTTCAAGTGAGCGTAAGAAACCTCACTATCCGCCTGGCCAATAGTCTGCCAATACCTATTCGGCATGTCGATAGCAGACCCATTCACGAGCTGGTCAAACTCAGCCTAATAATGCCCCTACCCTCGGGCGAGTAAGGCCACACCCTCTCCCAACCGACCACGACACAGTGGGAGACGTGGCCTCCTAGTATTCAGCACTTGGGCACTCATGTATCCACTCGGTCTCGACGTTGGGGCGTCTCCTGGCTTCGGAGTTTTAGGAATTTTTACCCAGGGACATCTATGTCGCCCGTATGCTAGAACCAAATATTTTTGGTGTCCCATCTGGCCATCCACGATATGCCTGTGGAGGCTACGACCCTGATGTCGCTAGGGCACACAATGCAAGATGCATTAGTCATACAATACAGTCATGCATCAATCCTGCACATACCGTGCACTCATGTGAGATAACCTCTGCCTATCAGGGGGTCTCATAACAATCTGTCCAACGACATATGCAATGGTCAACCACATCTCATAACAAACATGCAAATGATGTGTATGGGCATGTATGATGATGCTATGTTGTCACATACTCATAATCAGTATTAATAACCGGCCTCAACAATCGGCTTTGACAATGTGGACATTTAACCAACATTGTCCCCAAGGAATGGCCCACATAAACATCAATACATATGTCATGGTGAAATCACACATCACATCGGTCCTCAGATACATCGCTTTGGGTCTCACACAAGGGCCGCACATTCATCGCATTGGGCCTCACTCATGGGCCGCATATACATCACATTGGGCCGTATCATATGTGCACTATACATGGCAATGGGCCTCGGCTCATGGGCCATGAATACACCACATCAGGCTTCACGACCCATGGGCTTCAAATACATAAGAGGTGGGCCCTACACATGGGCCTCAAATACATCACAATGAGCCACAACCCACGGGCCTAAAATACATCTCAATGAGCCACACCCATGGGTCTCAAATACATCACATTGGGCCTCGAATACATTACAAGTGGCCTTAAATCTATTTCACAAGTAGGCCACATACCTGGACCTAATTCACATCACTATGAGCCACATCACATGGGCAGAAAATACATCACAATGAGCCTCATCATATGGGCCGAAAATATATCTCAATGAGTCTATGATCAATTTGTCACAAGTCCTAAGTTCATGTACCTAGGAAGTTGCACCATCGGTATAGTCCATGAGTCTGGGTAATCACACAATTTCTCATATGCCCACATGGTCTATGGCCACTCCATTATCAAAAGTCTGTATGGTTGAGTGGCCACACAAATGTCACTCTACTTATCATAATAAGGGACTTAAGGTGAGATGGTTACTTATTATTATTATTATTATACCATATTTCGCATAATGGGGCAACCGCTTTACTAAATTTTCATGTAGTCGGGTGGCCAGTACCACAATTTCACATAGTTTAGTAGTCACCAAAGCACTACTTGATCATATGGTTGGGCTACACATTCCCCACATACCCACATGATTTACGGCTATCCACGTCATGCATGATCACAAGATTTATAAGCTATATATTTAGCACCATTTTATCAAATCTAGTTATCACTCATCCCGTCAGTGATCATATGGTTAATGGCCACAACAGTCATAAATCTACTTAAACAAGTAGTCACACGATTGCCCCAATTTTCATACAGTTAGGTGGGCTATAGAAAATCAAGCACTTTCATGTGGTGGTCCACACAACTTCCACCAATCCACACTACTAGTTGGGCCACTCGAGATCCCAAATTCCTATAGTGTAGTGATCCACATGATTCCTACCAAGTGGCGGACTAAATGAGGAATAACTATTACAATAGGCACCATGAAAACGACTTAGATTGCCGTAAATATATAGGCAGCCCCACACTCTAAAATGATCTAATCAAAATAGATGAATGGCTAGTGAAACATGTATATTAGGTGGTCTATGATAGATTAAAAGGAATAGATAGATAGATTTCTCACAAACATTACTGTAACTCTAGGAAATATTTAACGGTGGACTAGTGATCAATATTGCTCCCGTGGCATGAGATTTGGATCTGACTAGTCTATGGAACCATACCCTAAAATGATGAGGATAAACCGATGAAAGGCATAGATCTACATCATACTACAAAGTGGAGTCCATGGCCAAGGAAGCATCCGGGCATATAAGGGCATACTAGAGCCTAAGAATTTCTAATGGTTATTACACTGTTTCTACTTGTAGCATGGCCTGGCCCACCTAAAATTGAGTTCTACTTCATCTTGTGTCCACAGGCAAGAGGTGGGCTCACTTCCTAAGTGACTGGAAAATACGTAGGTAGTGTGGGTATACAACACATGCACCTAGGTGGGCTTCACATGCATCACATTATGTCCAAGGAAGCTTTCATTGGTAAGCATGCAATTCCCTTTCCTTATTATTATTATTATATTTTGTATAATTGTGGGTCTCATTGACATGGTGGGGTTCACCCCATGAACAGTTCATATAACAAACAACATTATAGCTGATACCACCCACTAGATGAATGATATGGATATAAGGTACATATGTCGAGTGGGACTTATGACACATGGATGGTCTAAATGATGGACGACTGCGATGTAAAATACATGTAACGAGTTGGCTCCATGATCTAATGGCTAACTCAACTTTGGTGGCAATCACACGTCATAATAGAACTCAAATGATTTAATAGTGGAGAATTTTATTCCTACTATTTCTTATAGTGTGGTCCACCTAAGTTGTGGATCTGCATCATTCTTTTACTCATGACTTAAAATGGTCTGAAGGAGTGAATGAATGGCTCAGATATACCTTTCATCACCAAGGTGGGCCCCAGAAAAAAATCTAAGTATTTTGTGTACAATTTCCACTTCCAAGTGGCATGGCCTACATGAACTTCTAATCGGCCTGATTTTTGGGACCATACAATAAATGGTGCTAGTAAGATGGATGAATGGTGTGGATTTAGCACATACATTGTGGTGTGGCCATGATCGGCTCACAAATTTTTACCTTAAATGTGGACGTCATTTCCTCACACCATTATTTTATTTTGATATTATTATTATTATTATTTGTATATTTTCTCATCAAGGTGGGTCACTTGAGAGATCCAGTCCATCCATAGTGTGTGTCTCACTTGGTGGAGGGGTCAATCCAAGTTTCAGATGCATCAAAGTTTCAGGTGGGCCTCATCAAGTACTTTTGTATATTTTAGCATGTCTTTACATGATTTTTGATGGTGTGGGCCACCTGAGTTCTGTGTATGGCTAAAATTTGGTGGTGGCCCATTTTTAAACGGGACCCATCAAGTGCATGGGACTGATGTTCGACACACATCATGGTGGGGCCTATGGTGGGGGCCACCTCTTTCCAGCGTCAGACGCTGGCAGCAACAGCATCATTGCTGTTTTGTATTTTTTTTTCATATTTGGGGCCCACAACGGGATGATCCAGTCCGTCTATTGCGTGTGTCCCACTAGGTTAAGAGGTCATTCCAAGTTTCAGATACATCAAAATTTCAGGTGAGCCCCCAGAAAGTACTTTTATATGTTTTAACATGTTTTCACATGATTTTTGATGGTGTGGCCTACCAGAGAACTAGATTGGCTTCATTTTTTAGCTCAACGCCTAAAATGATCTAAAAAATTGAATGGACGGCGTGGATTTGATACATACATCATGGGTGGGGCCTGCTGTGGACCCACAGTCCAAACCCCTTTATTTAAGCAGCCAGGCACTGCCTACTTCAGTGTCCAGAGGACGCTGCAGTGTATTCTTTTTTTTATTTATTTATTCTTTTTTGTTGTTTTTGTGTTGTGTGCACGTGTGTGCATGGGCATGTGTGTGTGTTTGGCCAACATAATGGGCCACACTTTGGATGATTTGGATGGCCTACAAAATTCTAGTGGGGCCCACAATCAATGGGTCCCACCAAAAAAATATATATATTTTTCTATTATTATTCTTTTCATATGTATTTTTCCATGAATCCACACCATTAAACACACCATTATCATCATATCATCACCATTTTTTTATCATCTTTTTATATGTACTCTCCTACATATCCACACCATTGATCACATCATTATCATCAACATCATTTCCACCATACAAAAACACAACAAAGACAAAATAAGAATGAGTAGGGTGGGTGTACTCACCTTGATGAATTAGATGGATGGTGGAGATGGATGGAAGGGATGGGATTGATGGAGTTGATGGCCCACCAAGATCACTCCTCTCTCTCTCTCTCTCTCTCTCTCTCTCTCTCTTATGGAAAACGATAAAATGCTAAGGGATGGAGGGGTATTTATAAAGAAATAGATAAAATTTTGGTTAAGTTAAGCTAATGTGATTAATATTAGTTTAGACTAGGATTATGGTACTTAATTCATGCTTTGTAATTAATGGTGGATTAAAGGAGGATGGGATGGCATGGTGTGGTGATGTCATGCATAGTATATGGCATGGAGAAAGGTTGACTTTTCATGCACATGAGAGAGAAGAGGTATGGGTATGTGACATCACACACATGGGTAGAGATTCTCTCACCCATGTATAGCATGTACATGTGTGCATGACATGTGTTATGCACATATATGGAATGAAATACATGGTGTCATGCGCACATGATACACTTATTATTCTTCATGGCATATCTCACTAACAGATTATCATACCGATGCACGGGTGGTACCTCCATGATCGCGGCGACGGGACGGTCGATATGAGATAGGTTTCGAGGTCTTGGGGTCCCGGTCAGTCGGGTATATACTATGAACGGCCAGTCCAGGTTTAGTTAAGGGCGTAGATTATCATGTACATAAACATAGAAAGTCGTTCGGAATAGACGGGGTCTTACAGGAGGCACCGGCAGTGGAGCTCGGGAACCTGATGACTCGAGTCCCCATCCGGTTTGCCACCCCAAGTCGGACCCTACACATTTTCTATTTTTTATATCCCTTTCCCTTCTATTGTGATTTGACTGAAGCTTTCCTTTTATTTCTGTAGATTTTTTGAGGGGTTCGCCTCTCCTTACCTCGGACCAGAAAAATCAGGTCGCTAAGGCCAAGGCGCGCTCGAGAGATCTCCGCTCTTGGTCGGATCTGATCACGGCCGACAACCTTCACTGGTCTGGACTCTGTAAGTCCAAACCACTCCCCACTTCCTTCAATAAGCCTTTCTTTTGCTCCTTACTTTGGAAGGACCGAATCTCTTAACTCGGTTGTTGATTCATTACTTTATGCACAGGTATGGCCGAGGCTTCTAGGTCCCGGAGGAGGAAGGCCGCCCCAACTGTCGACGAGATATTGAGGGCCGAGCCCCGAACAAAGACAACTGTTCAAAGGAGGCCGGTGGCTCCTCGTGGCGAGAGCCCCTTGGCCCTAATTTTTGTTGCTGCAGCTCCAACTACAGCACCTGTTGCAGTTGAGGTCGCTGTTGACAATGCTTTAGCTCCCATTCTTCCCCCCGCTGTCGCCTCTCATGTTGCTGAAGCCCCTCCCGCAGCCCCTGAGCCTTGCATAGTCGTCCCATCTTCCTCCGAATAGGAGGAGGCCATTCGGATGGCTAACGCCATGCTTTTCCCTCCCGAAGTCGAGAATGATCTCAGGGCTGAGGCTCAGGCCTCAGCAGGTAGCAGGACTAGGGCCGAGGAAGCGATGGGCTCGGCTCAGGTGGGAACAAGTGGGGAGAGGTTCCACCCGAGCTATCATATGTCCTGATTGATCTGTTGGGCTGCCAAGCATGCCCTGGAGGAGGAGACAGCCGGCCTTCTCACCAAGTCGGATGAGTCTTTCGTCAATGACATTGCTTTCGTCTTCTACTGGGTACTTTATTGACTTCTCTTGCCTTTAGTTTTTACTGCATTCGAATACTCATTCTTTTATTTTTGTTCAGTCCATCTCGAGGCTCCTTCTAACTCGGGAGAGATTGAGGGAGCTTACAAAGAAAGACGCCGAGGTGGAAACCCTCAGGAGTGAGGTCGAGACCCTGCGAGACGAGGCCACCTTCCTCCGGATGGAGTAGGCAGAACTACGTCGACACCTCGACAATGAGAAGGCTCGTGAGCTCCGGCTGAAGGGGGTCATGGGTGAACTTGAAGCCAGATGCGGTATTGATGCAGCTAAGCTGTCTCGGGCCAGGGCTCATGCAGACTCACTCGCCAAGGAGAATGCCAGATTGGTGAATTTGCTGGATCAGCCCAGAGCTGAGGTGACGGAAGAGTTGCGCAGAGCAGTCTCCCAAGTGAAGGAGACTTAACGAGCTAAAGACGAGGCCTCCCTGGCCTTGGCCGTGGCTACCGCAGTCGATGCTTTCAAGGCTTCAGAGGAGAGGGCTGCCAAAGCTACTAAGTTTTACAACTGTGGCTTCGATGCTTGTATTGATGCGGTCCAAGATTTGTACCCGGACCTCAACCTTGAGCCTCTACTGCCCGAAGACGTAGGGGAGAAACCCTCTGGAGACAATCGCCTAGATCAGGCTCATGCCTCCCAAGCTCCTCCTCCTCCTCCGACTGAATAACCTTAAATATTTCTCTTTTTATGGCTTCTCTAAACTTGTCTTTTTGATGAATGATTTGGTGGATGATATTTTTTTTACCCTCTTGAGAGGGCGTGTGGATGATGATTTTTTTATATGTTAATCCACAGTTGGTTTTTGGATAATGATTGTTAATTGCCGAACTGATTCGTTGACAGGTTAGTTCATTTCGGGGCATTGTCGAGCTAACTCCTTGACAAGTCATCTCATTTCAATACCGTCTCGTAGAACTTTGAACTTTGTAGTATTGCCATTGTTAAGTCCGTACCCCTAGAGGGTCGGCTCCTCCCACGATTAGCGAGCAACTTTTAATATATCTGTCAGTCGGGCGATGAACCGACTCCTCTGTCAGGGAGTCGGGTCGTATAAGGGCTTTTCCCCTGACCATGAGGGGATACCTTATAGAACTTTCCGTGCGATAATGTTCTAACCCCTTCTTTAAGGGATCAGTTCGTTGAGTCAACCCCTGCTTATGAGAGGCAACTTATTTGCAGTAGATAATCCGCTCATTTAGATACGAAGAAATGTAAATTTCTATTGAGGGCCTTAAAGGCTAGTCACTCGAAGGCGTACACTTATTGGGGGCCTTAAAGGCCATTACATCAAGGGTAGAAGACTTTTAGGTGCTCAACGTTCTAGGGGTGGGAGAGCTGACGGCCCTCGAGATCTTCTAAGTGGTAGGAGCCTGGTTTGGTCGATCGGACCACACAGTAAGGCCCTTCCCAGTTAGGCCTAAGTGCCCCAGCACCCAGTTCCGCGGTATTCTGGAAGACTCAACGAAGGACTAAGTCCCCTGGACGGAACCGCATGGTCTTGACCTTATAATTGTGAAACGTGCCACCTATTGATGTCGAGCAACAACCCAGAGTCTAGAGATGTCTCCGGTTTCTTCAAGTAGATCCAGGTTGGCTGCAATCTGCTTGGTGTTTTGATTCTCCTAATAATTTCTGACCCGAGCTGTAGGGAGACCGATCTCGACCGGCACCATTGCCTCCGAACCGTAGGAGAGTGAGAACGGAGTTTCCCCAGTGGACGATTAAGCCGAAGTCCTATAGGCCCAAAGGACGAATGGGAGTTCTTCAGCCCAGTTGCCTTTTACTTTCTCCAATTTTGTCTTGAGATGGTGCCCGATGACTTTGTTAATTGCCTCCACTTGCTCATTGGATTGCTGGTGCCAAGGCGAAGAATATACATTCGAGATGCCAAGCCCTTGACACATACTTTGGAACTTGTTGTTATCAAATTTCCTGCCATTAGCAGACACCATGGTGCGTGGAATCCCGAATCGACAGATAATGTTCTTTCAGACAAAATCGATCACCTTCTTCTCGGTGATTTTCACAACCGGCCCAGCTTCAACCCATTTGGTGAAGTAATCAACTGCGACAATGGAGAATTTGGTCTGCCCTTTCCCGGTGGGCGGAGGTTCGATGATATCAATCCCTCATTGGGCAAATGGCCACGAACCACTCATGAAAGTCATTTCTTCCGCAGGTTGCCTCGACACATTTGAGTACCGTTGACACTTATCGCACCTTTGAACGTAGTTTTTCGAGTCTTCTCTGATGGTTGGCCAGAAATATCCTTGGTGGAGTATTTTCAAGGCCAGGGCTCGACCCCCAGAATGGTTCCCGCAAATGCCTTCATGAATTTCCTAAATCACATAATCTACTTCATTGGGTCGGAGACACCTGAGATAGGGCTGTGAATGCCCTTTTTTGTACAATATCTCATCCAGGACTACGTATCATGCCGCTCTGACTCTCAGGCGCCTAGTTTCCAACCTATCCAAGGGAACAACACCAGATGTGATGTAGTTATAAATCGGGTCCATCCAACTAGGAGTATCATCTACTGGATTGACCATTTTCTTCTCCATCTGGTCGATGCTCGGATGCTCTATGAATTCCATGAGAATGACCCGCGGGATCTTCCCTTCCACGGCTGAGGCTAGCTTTGCCCGGGGGTCGGCCCAGGAATTTTCTGCTCTAGGAATCTGATGGATAGTGCAGCTCCAAAATCTTTCTATCAGTTTTCTTGCTTCGGCTAGGTAGGCAACCATCCTAGTCTCCTAGGCCTCATATTCAGTAGAGATATGATTCACTACCAGCTGGAAATCACATCGTACCTGAAGAGACTGGACCTCGAGACTAGCCGTCAGCCTGAGTCCGGCCAATAGAGCCTCGTACTCCACCTCATTGTTAGAGGCCTTAAAGGTGAGTCTGATCACGTACTGGATGGATGTGGAATCCGGCGCGACCAGGACAATTCCTGATCCGGCACGTTTGGCATTGGACGATCCATCTAGATAGAGAATCCATCCCGGTTCTGATACCGTCTTTTGGTTATTTAGGGGAACAAGTGAAGGAGCCATCTTGACTTCGGTACTGACCCCCTCTTCATCCAGGGCAGTGAATTCTACAATGAAGTCGGCCACAGCTTGGCCCTTGATTGCTGTCTTTGGCTAGAACTAGACGTCGAACTCCCCAAGTTCAATAGCCCACTTAGTTAGCCAACCCGACACCTCCGGCCGCTGAAGAACTTGTTTGAGTGGAGAGTCGGTTAAGACGATGATGGAATGAGCTTGGAAGTACGGACGCAGCCTCCGAGCCGAGACAATGAGACAAAGCGCTAACTTCTCCATGGTCGGATATCTCGTCTCGGCAGGTTCCATGGCTTTGCTCATGTAGTATACGGGATACTATTTTCTAATCAAAGCTGGGCTAACAGCTGAGGCTGAGACAGCAAGATACAGGAACAGGGGCTCGCCTTCCTCAGGCTTAGACAATAGGGGCGGTGAACCTAAATACTGTTTGAGCTGCTGAAAAGCTTGTTCACATTCCGACATCCATTCTGCCTTCTTATGACCCTTTAACTGCTGAAAGAATGGGAGGCACTTATCTGTGGCTCTAGATATGAATTGTCCAAGAGCTGTTACTCGCCCAGTGAGGCATTGATCTCCTTGATAGTCTAAGGTGAGCTCATATCGAGGAGTGCTTTGATCTTGTCGGGGTTTGCTTCAATGCCCCTTTGACTGACTTGAAACATGAGGAATTTGCCAGAGCCAACTCCGAAGGCACACTTCGCGGGATTCAACTTCATCTAGTACTCTTAGAGGATGGCGAAAGTTTCTCCGAGATTCGCTAAGTGATCGGATGCCTTAATGCTCTTCACAAGCATATCATCGACGTAAACTTCCATGGTATGTCCGATCTTCTTGGCGAATATTTGATTCACCAGCCTCTAATACGTGGCCCCAGCATTCATCAGGCCAAATGGCATGACCTGTTAACAATAGAGTCTCTTGTCAGTGACGAAGGTAGTCTTCTGCCTGTCTGGGGGATGCATCACAATCTAGTTATACCTGAAATAAGCATCCATGAAGGAGAGTAGTTCGTGCCCTGTTATGCTATCCATTAGCTGATTGACCCGAGGCAATGGAAAGTTATCCTTCGGACAGGCCTTATTCAGATCCGAGTAATCCACACAAATTCGTCATTTCCCGTTGGCTTTCTTGATGTTGCGATCCAATCAGGATAGTATACCTCTTCTATGAAGCCAGCGTCGAGTAGAATGGAGACTTCGTCTGCTATAGCCTCATACCGCTCGACATCAAACGGTCTCCTCTTCTGTTTCACAGGTTTGTGATCCAGGTCCACATTCAGCCTGTGGATCATGACATCTGGAGAGATTCCGGGCATGTCCCCATGCGACCATGTGAAGACTTCCCTATATTGTCGTGGGAAAGTCATCATTTTAGACTGCTACTCAGGACTTAATGACATTCTAAGCTGAACAGTCTTACTCAGGTCTGCTTCATCGAGTGGTATTTTTTCTAGGTCTTCCACAGATGAGTCCTCTGTAGGTCCTTTGGGACCTAAGATGTTGACAATGAGTGTTTGCTTCACAGATCCTTTCTTTACTGCTATCGTGTAACATCTCCGAGCTTCACGCTGATCGCCTCGGAGGTAACTTGTTCCGCCCTCGGCAGAAAACTTCATCATTAGATGATAGGTGAAGACAACTGCCCTTATTGCATTAAGAGAAAGTCTGCCCAGAATGACATTGTGCACTGATGAAAAATTAACAATGAGGAAGTCCACTATGAGGGTGGCTCGGTGTTGTTCTTCTCCCACGGTCATGGGGAGGGAGATGGCTCCTTCGGAGATTACCCTTTCTCCGGGAAAGCCGTGCAGGGGGGTCTTCACAGGTCTGAGGCGTGACCATAGAATCCCCATTCTTTCGAAAGCTTTAGAGTAGATCACATCGGCTGAACTTCCAGTGTCGATTAGGATGCGGTACACCTTATGGTTGGCTATGGTCATAGTAACTACTAGGGCATCATCATGCGGATGCTGGATTCCACGCGCATCATCTTCCGTGAAGGTCAGACTGCACGGGCTGACTCGGAGTTCCTTACTAGGCCACTCGGTCATGTGGATGTAATGTTCCGAATTAGACTTCCGAGAGTGGGCTTTTCGAGCCCGATTTGAGTCTCCTCCACCTAACGAGCCACCGATGATGGTACGGATTTCGACTGGCTCTTCTGGGGTGTTATTCGGCTGCTCTCTCTCTTCTTTTCAAGCGGTTCTCTCTTCCTTGGTATACCGGCACAGATAACCTTTTCACATAAGGCCTTAATCTCATCTTTTAGGTCCACGTAATCGGCAGTGTTGTAGCTGTGATCTCGATGGAAACGACAATACTTGCATTTATCCCGATGATCTGGGTTGGTCTTCATACAAATAGGCCAATTTAGGAGCTTCTGCCCTTGGATGTCTAGTAGAATCTGCTCGGTGGATGTGTTAAGGGGGGTGTAGGAACAAAATTTACCCTTTAATTTTCTGCTCAGACGACGATCGCGGGGAGTGCGGCCATCCGGCCCTTTGCTGGGTGTCTGAGGTTCCTCGTTCCTTGGTCTTTTTCCTTTGCCAGTCAGCTTTGTTACTTGGACATTTTTGCGAGTGTTGGAGAATTCCTCGGCGTTAGCGAACTTTTGGGCCCTGGTGATGAGCTCAGCTAACGTCTTCGGTGAATTCTTTCCAATGGAGAAGGCGAACTTCCCCTCTTTCAAACCACTGAACATTGCAGAGAGTGTCATCTTATCGTCGTAGTCTTCCACCTGCAATGCTTCCTCATTGAAATGAGCGATGTAGTCCTTCAATGACTCCTTAGGCTCTTACTAGATGGTGAATAGATGGGTATTTGGCTTCCGACTCTTCTTACCGCTTATAAATTAGGTAAGGAATAATCGGCTGAGCTCTACAAAGGAATCAACGGAGTTGGGTTTGAGCTGGTGATACCAACTCCGAGCGGATCCTGTGAGTGTGATTAAAAACTCCCTGCACATCATCGCGTCCGTTGCTGTCTAGATCTTCATCCATGAGCGATAAGCCTCCACATGCTCGGATGGGTCACCAGACCCAGAGTATTGGATAACGGGAGGTATCCGGAACCTCTGGGGCATCACCTCGCTCATGATCACAGAGGTGAAGGGAGGCTCGGTCTCTTCCATCATCACTTGAATAGCAGGAGGAACTGACGACGGCTACTGATTCTTTTCTAGTGTTAGGATCTTGTTGTTGAGTTTCGCGAACCGTGTTTCCCACAAATCTTTGTTTTCAGCCACTATCTCCTGGGTGTCTTCTATTTTGGGGGTTCTCCTTCCCCTCCTCCTTTCTAACTCATAGCGGAGATCTGTTGGTGCCAGGGCTGAGGTGACCGAGGCATTCGTCGGAGCTCAAGTCGCTGTGTTCTAAGCTAAAACTGAAATTCGGATTGGGGGAGGGTTTTGAACTGAAGATGGCGCCTGTGCGAGTTGACGTTGAGGCCCCTCGAGTCTTATACTCCTCGACGCAGAGTGAGCTTCCACAACTGGACCAATCGGCTCAGGAACAGGGTTTTCCTGAGCAGGATGTGGTTGCGGCTCCTGTCGCTGCTTCATCTGGTTAATTTGGTCGCGTAGGGCTTGTATCTTGCTTTGCATAGCTCGATATTTGCTTACCCAATTGCGAGAACGTTGGGAAGGCCCTGGAGCTGATTTGGCATGAAGTAGCGAAGAGGAATGGGTCTGATCGTTTTGCTCTGGTTCTGCAGCTACCACTTTCTTCTTTCCTCTTGCCATTATGCTTAAGAATAGGAACCTGACCTTTCGTATCAGATTCCCACAGACGGTGCCAAAAATGTTGATGACTAAATCTAGACGGCTCTCCACTCCGATCCGCAGACTCCGAATCACTTCAGCGTCCTATACTAGTACACTCACGAGGAGCAAAGGAGACCCTGGTCTAGGCAGGGGACCCTCCGATGCTTAAGTCAGGTCAAGGGAATCAGGGTCTAAGTTCGGGTGTAGTGAGAGAGAGCTAGATGTTGCGTAACTATAGTAATAGAGTCCGTTTGTATTTATACTTGCCTATCGGACAGTCTGGGTCCGTTAATCTTGGCACGATTCACTCAATTAGTGGGATACTATGATTGTGGAGATATTATCCGTTATCCGGGGATCATGTAGCGTATTGTGCATATTTTCGGACGAGACAACCAGTCATGTCCTCTTAAGGCAGTTTCTCAGTTTAGCGAATGAAACATCCGTATCCAACCTCAGCCTTGGCTCCAAGATCTCGCAAGTAGGTTCCGATCTGAACCTCACACTGACTTCCCTGTCCTCAGATTATTCTAAACTGACAGCCTTGGAGTAGGAGCGTAACTGGGGCTTAGCCGAGAATCATCTTTCCCTTTAATCGTTTTCACCATTCCAGATTATCTCTTATGCATTCGATCGAATTAAGATGGCGTTGGACCTCAGAGTGGAAGGGGCTCGGATCCTCCCATAACACCTATATTGAATGATGAACTCTAATGGGAAAGAGGGAATGAGGAAGAGGGTATAATCTCTTTGAAGCAACTCTCTCAAACTCTCTTAGATTCTACCTCAAAATACAAGAAGCAACACCAGTGTATTTATAAAGTTGAAATCCCAACGGTTAAAAGATGGGTAGAAATATGATATTGTCGATGCCATTGAAGGGTATTCAATGTCATCAAAATTTGAATTTCGATGCCATCGAACCTTCTTCGATTGCATTAACTTCCTACACTTGATTTTCAAATGGGTGTAGAATAGATCCTGATCGTTCTCATCGAGCATCCTTTGAGGTCATCGACGTGCACTTCGATGCCATTAAGGGATGTCTTGATGCCATCGAGATTTAAAAAAAAAAATACACAAAGGTTACTGGACAATTTTGTCCCTTGTTCGATGCCATTGAACACACCTTCAAGCCATCAAATTTTGAATTTCGATGGCATCGAATGGTCTTCGATGAACTCGAAGAAAAAAGGTTTTCCTAGAAAACTTGCTAGACAAACTGATTTAGTTTCGATGCCATCGAATAGACTTTAATGTCGTCGATAACTTACTCTTGATGCCATCGAAAAGGGTTCGATGTCATCGAGGAGCACTTATAGTATTTTTCGGATTTCAGAAGAAGTCCAAGGTCGATGTAATTGAAATGCGTTCGATGTCATTGAAACATAGGTTTCGATGTCATCAAACAGTTTTTGATGCAATCGATGATTGCATCATTTCTTTCAATTTGTTGTTAGACAGTATGGACGCGTATTCGATGCAATCAAACGATGTTCGATGGCATCAAAGATGTCCTCTATTACAGTTCGATGCACTCGACAGGGATATGTGATTTTCCTATTTTGTTTCTTTCTTCCAATAATACTCAAGGTGTAATTTAACTCCAACCTTACTAGAAGATTTTTTGAAACATATAATTTTCAAGGTAAGTTAGGTTTTTACGGGGATATATACCTGTCAAGGTTTGTTGTGGGTTGATGAGGCTATAGTTTACCTATTAAGCATGATCATGTGCCTTCATCTTTAAAGAGTTTTGGTCTTGATGTCTTCATCTTAGGGCTCACTTGACTGACAGACTCAACACTCACGTATATTGACAAACAAGGGCACTTTCACTCTCATCTTCGCATTATATTCACATTGCAACTCAGTCAAGTCGGACTTCCACTTGGCAGCCCTCTCCAAAGCTTCTGCAAGAAGCTTCTTAGGTGCCTCCAACTCAGTATGCACCGCTTCCACCTGAGCCTTCAAGAACACGCTTGATGCCTCGACCTGAGCCTTCACAATAGGGCTGAAAGTTGGGCGGGTTCAACCCGATCGACCTGTGACCGACCCGACATTGGGTTGGGCTCAAGCAGGATGTCTTTAGTCCGATCTTGAGCTTGGGCTATACAAACACCAACCCGATAAAACTTGGGTCGGGCTCAGGTTGATGTCTTGGGTTGCCTGGCCCAACCTGAACCGGATCAATATATAAGTTACTAATAAATTATAATTGAGTGTGGATCGTTTGTGTTGAAGGCATAGGAAATTCCAGTATTGTTGGGTCTCATTGGTCCACATCATTTCCGATGACTCGAGTTAATAAGATATGCCGGATTTTTCTCTCCCAAATAGATGGCGTGCTACACAACATGACTTTTAAAGAAATGGTTGTCCTATATTTTAGCTTGTTTGTTTGGGAAAAAAATAAAGTTCTTTATTATAAATAACTACATATATAATTAATAAAACTATAAATACAAAAAATAAGACATGTATTGAAATACAATAAACTAATGTAATAATGAAAATATTATCATGTATCCAACCGACCGAGCCCGCTTGGGTTAGGCTTGGGTTGAGAATTCCTAATCCGAGGTTGGGTTGGGTTGGGTTAGGGTTGAGGTATAGGAACCTTGGGTTGGGCTAGGGTTAAGCACCAACCCCACCCAACCCACCCGACTTTCAGCCCTACTTCACAGTCGTGGCTACCCCTTCCATCTACACCTTCAGGGCCGCATTTTCCGAGTGGAGTTGCTCGACTTCAACCCCCTTTTGCAGTAGCGCGGCCTTGGCCTCCTTATGCTCCGCCTTATCGTGCAATATATTGAGGCGTGCATTCAGAAGGGGAGGAGTGAACTGAAGCAAGGACATATATTTATAAAAAAAAAAATAGAGGTGAGAACGACTAAAGAATCAAATAAAAGCTTGAAAGAAAACATTATCCTAACAATGACACTCACCAAAAATCGCCTGATGCCAAGGAAGGAGAAGTACGCAAAAGCAGGAAGGGGCAAGTAACCCCACCCGATGTTAGGGCACCCCCTTTTATACTAGGGTCAGCCACGTGTACGAGCATTCAATGCTCTCAATTAACACACAGCTGAGAACGGCTCCTCGGCTCTCCTGTCTCGACATGTGGTGTGTTACCACTTATCGCATGACTCCACGACCGAGGACAGGCCACATGTCACCACCTCACTCGCCTGGCACTGAAAAGGCGCCCAGACAGCCCATGTGACCTCGAGCTATGGCACGCCACCTCGGGGGTACCGTACTATGATTACTAATATGCCTCGATACTCGCGCCTAACCACCTTTCTTAGTAATTAATGGTAGGATGATTCGATGACATAAACGCATTGTGATCCGACCTGGCAAGACCAGTCTACTTATCGAGCCCACTGCGTGAACTCGAAAGTAGGGGAGACTTACTGTTATAGGGAAAATAAGCCGACCAATGATTAAAGGTCAGGTCGAAAGCTTGCACACTTCCCTAGGTCGGACACGACAGCAGATTCGATCCCATACTCAAAATCCAAGCAAGAAGTAGGATCGAGCTCGACATCTCGTCACTAGATCGAAACACTTACCGACATGCCCAAACACCAGAAAGAGCACTACCTCCATCCATTCCAAGATCCCCAGAGTTCATCGGGAACATCCTGTCATGCTGCTCAACTAAGGGGATAGGTCGACATGACCTAGGTTGGGTCGGCATGACCCGAGTCCTCATGACCCAAGTCGGTATAGCCCAAGTCGGCGTGGTCCAAGTCGGTATAGCTTGAAGCAACATGCCACCCCCAGGCCAGGTCAGCCGAGGCCACCTCAGCCTCCCATTGCACATCTCTGATGGTCTCGGATCACGCCCAATAGAGATCCGTCCGAGGTTTTCTCCAAGAATCTCGGACGATATCTGTGACACGCTCGGACCCTCGAGATATTCACCAAGGATCTCAAAAGATCCTCCTACTAATTCGGGGATTTGAATCCACCTCCACTGCGAGCCTACTAAATAGGGAGATTCCCTCTACGCCACCGCCTCTCCTAAAGCTATAAATAAGGTACCTCTAATGGTGAAAGGTGCGCACAATCTCTAGCCCTAAACCCCCAATATTCAACTAGACCCAGATTCTTTCCCTGACTTAGGCATCGAAGGGTCCCTGCACGAACTAGGGTCTTCCTTGTCTATCCTTTGTGTAGGTTTGCTGGTCCAGGGAGGGCTAACCAGATTTCTGCATCAACAAAAACCACGGGTACAATGTGAAAATGAGGTAACCACGTGCTACCCTTATTAAGGTGAACGGCACCATTGTCCTCCTATGTTGCCCTTTCATGTCATTGTCTTGTGCAATGCAGCATGCCTGGACCTAGTTTTAATACTCAAGTCCGATTCGACTTGCCTGAGTCAACTCGGACTCAGGAGGGCCCAATCTGGCCTGATGGATGAGTTGGGCTGATTCAGCCCTGAGTCGGGCGAGTATAGACTCGAGTCAGGACCAAACGAGTGGTCCGAGTTGCCCGTCTTTTAACTAGTTGCTACCAAGTCATTTACCTATGTATCTTTCTGCTTCCTATGCAAAATATAATGTTAGAAACAAACCACCAACCTTCCAAAATAATAGCAGATTGGCAATGAAAATCTCATCTAAGGTAGTTTATTCATAAGACTTTCTTCATTTTTCATATTATAGACTAAAAAGGAAATTAGAAACACAACTCTTCCTGCCCATTTCAGAATTCAAATTTAAACACCTAGCGAATCCGCCAACCCATCCCACCCTTCGTTGGTTCGACGGTGATCGGCGGCATCACACGGTAATTCGGCTTCGAACATGACCCCACAGTTTCTCTCCCAGTTCCTACCCCACATGCATGCATGCCCATGTAGAGCCTTCTTTTTTCACATTCATGCCTTTCAATCCTTTTGAGATTTTCTTTCCGAATCTTAGACTTCAATCTCCCTTTACCATGTCTACCACTGATGGGCAGTGGCATGGCCTCCAAGCCCATCAGTTGGGCCACAACTCCTGGCTTGCACCACACCACAGTCTCCCCAGCTAAAGTTGGTGGTAGCCCATGATTTCTCTCCAAGTCCAGATCATAACCATCCATGCGAAATCGCCCTGCGACTCTATCCCCACAACACACGGATCTCCGGCCACCTTCGTAACGGCCCGCTTGCAGACCAAAGTTCCTGAAGGATGAGCGGTACATTGCATCTCTCCCGTCTAGAGAAAACCTTGGGTACTGATTCAACGCGTTCCTCGCAGACCGTAGGATGTCGGAGTTGTTCACACACGACATCCTATGTCGGAGACCACCATACTCATTGAGATTGGCCTTCCTCGCAGCCTCCTCCTCTAATTCCAGCTGCATGATCATGTCCTCCAGGGAAGGCGGGCTCTGCGTGAAATTACCGTCATCGAAGTAGGAGCTGAGGAGAGATGGGGTGACCGCATACGAGATGTCATGGTCGGTCCTGTGTTGGTTGAGTGTTGAGGTGGAGCTGACGCCATTGCAAAAGCTTCCGAGGCCTTTCTTCATCTTGGCTGCAAGGGAGTTCTTGAGGAGAAGGAGAGAGAGATCTTTCATGGGTGGGAGGGGGATTATAGGAAGGAGATTGAGAAGGACGGGGCAGTTGAATGGGGATAAAAAGGAATGGTTGTACACTTCATTGAACGTGAAGAGAGTGAATGAGGAGAGGTGATTGTTAAGAGCATTCACGTGAGAAAAGAGACAAGGCCCTCACAGGTTTCTCTCTCTTGGATCAGTGTCCTTGTTTTTAAGATCACCCATCAGAGATTTCATCAAACCAACCAAAAATCACCACTAGTTAAATCGACCTAATTTTGCATTATTCGACTATTAAAGTAAAATATCAATATAGAGTGCAGGAATCACGACACTAAAAATTTGATGATCTGGACCGTTGATTTGGTGGGCCGCTCTGGATGGGGCATTAAGCCCAAAAGACTAGGAAGTCAGGCTATGGTAACTCAAAACTGAGCAAGAATCCACATTCAATGGGCGAACTCAGAACAATCGGCCCAAACAACCAGATGGACTGGAGTTGTCCATTCACTGATTTTCAACTTATGGCTAATGAACATGGTGGACCACCAGATCAACTGCCCATACATGTTTGCCATGTGTACCACGATGACAGCACTGCCTGCATCTGCAGATCCATCATCATGATTTCATTTCTTGGCAGAGAATAATAAGGAAAGACAACCACAACACAAACTCATAAAGAGTAAATCAATGATTATTGATACTTGAAACTAGAAACAAAACCAACTGATGAACTTCATGGAATGTCGCATTATTCGACTATTAAAGTATAATATCAATATAGAGTGCAGGAATCACGACACTTAAAATTTGATGATCTGGACCGTTGATTTGGTGGGCCGCTGTGGATGGGGCATTAAGCCCAAACGACTAGGAGATCAGGCTATGGTAACTCAAAACTGAGCAAGAATCCACATTCAATGGGCGAACTCAGAACAATCGGCCCAAACAACCAGATGGACTGGAATTGTCCATTCACTGACTTTCAACTTATGGCTAATGAACATGGTGGACCACCAGATCAACTGCCCATACATGTTTGCCATGTGTACCACGATGACAGCACTGCCTACATCTGCAGATCCATCATCATGATTTCATTTCTTGGCAGAGAATAATAAGGAAAGACAGCCACAACACAAACTCATAAACAGTAAATCAATGATTATTGATACTTGAAACTAGAAACAAAACCAACTGATGAACTTCATGGAATGTCAAAACAGAAGCAAAAGAGCAGAGGAAGATGGGAAGCAAGAGCTTCCATCCAGGTGGTAAGACAACCTAATGCATCTGGCAAGAACCTGGCTTTAAGTAACAAGAGCTTCACATGTGGATGTGGGTCACTTGGATTTTTGAAAGAGGCCCTTCTTTTAGGTCCCGGGTCCAAAATAAATGGAGCAGAGCAGAGGACCCAAAATAGTGAATTCACATCAGGTGGGCCCCACTATGTTCATGACCTAGCCAAAAATGGAGCAGCCAACCTGATTTTTTTGGGCCAGGTCATGTACAAAATGGCTGCTACCCGATGTGCAGGGACACAGATAGCTAGCTGCATACATGGAAGATGGGACCCAACATAATCAATAAGTCAATTTCATTGAAATTATACTGAAACTAATGCACTGATCTTTTAGCATATGTCTATGAATAGAATCAGGCTTAAATATAAGACTCTTGAACAGATTAATGTACATGAGCTCCCCTACTACTGGTTCGCTACCAACTTCTATAAAGGCTACAAGCATCTCTTCCTTGCAGGACTACTTTTTGGAGGGCCGGCCAGTTCTCGGACACCCAACTGGGTTCTGGTTGGCGTGGGGATCTGAAGAGGATGATCCAGTTCGGCGGGATGCTTTCGCGCCGAAAAGTTCTTTACCTGCTTTCCCCTTGAAAGAGAGATGCTTCTTAAAATGATTCTTTATCAAAGAACTGCCAGTGCCACCCCTCCTTGGCATAAGCAGAGACCGATTTCTCCGCAACCCACTCTCCATGTGATCCGAAGGTCGATCGCTGCTGTTCCCCATGCCGTCACTGGCAATATTGATTCCCTGGTCCATGTCTGCTGATTTCAAGGCCTCCTTCAACGGTTCCGAAATGGATGAGGACGCTTCAGCCCTGCCCGCAATTTTCAAACAAGTCGGGCAAGGAGGGTCATGGATTTGGGTTTTTGGCGTTGTCTCCTCCAAGCACTCTGCATGAAAAACATGGCTGCAAGAAAGCACACCAGCAATGGGCATATCACCGCTTCTCACAATACGATAAGAACTCCATGGGGACCTCTGCCTCAGATGTCTCCCACATAACCCGCATTTCTGACCATCGTTAGAATTATAAAGCGGCAGCCTTATGTTCTCTGTGTCTGTGTTTTCTGTCATATCGATGCTTTCTCCATCAAACAACCCTTCTCTTCTAGAACTTGTGCTTGGATCTGGGGAAGCCTCCATCTCGGGTAAGAAAGGTGAGGTCCTATTATCACCAGTTCTTGACCTGCCAACACTAGCTGTTTCAGTCACCAACTTACAAGCTTCCCTATCCAAAGCAGGATTGTGGAAGACAAGCAGGTAGATGGGTTTAGATATGAAAGAGAGTCTGCTTGAAATGTTGAGATATGGGACTGAGATAGGTTGGTTGCTAGGGGATTCCCACCAATGAGATTAAGAAAGAGGTGATGGGGAACCAAAGATATTAGGCAATGTGGATGTTCCCACAGTAAAGCACCTCTACAACAAGAAAATGTGAACAGAAGGATGATACTCAGCAACATAATTCAGATCAAAGCTATCAGCCACAAGTTAAAGTAGAAATTTACCCCCGTCAACTGAGGAAACAGAGGAGCCTCCAGACTGTAGTCCTGACCACATAAAAAAAGATATCTAGTTTAGTTGGCAAAGAAGAAGAGGGCCTATTTAAGTATAAGGAAAAAGATGCTTAATGTAGGAAGCAGAAGAAACAGCACAGATAGTGATGCCACAGACGTGATAACATTGGTTTTTTCAGTCTGATTAGCAGAAAAACAGAAAACTGGCAGTGACTTTAATTAAAAATCTGGATGCCATTGCTTGCTCCTTTTAACTGTTTCTTACGGGTGGAAAAAATATGATCCAGGATAAGAACTATGAAATGCATGCAGCACTGAATATCTATACCATATATAACATGAGCAGCTCTAAGACATTTTTATCCCTGCACCAAATATCTTTTTAATTCTTTGATGCAAGTAGACTGCTGAACTTCCTGATGCAAGACAATTAACCACTTGCTCTAAAAGCTCGAACTGTTAGAGTCAAGGAATCCCGTATCAGTATCGGTTGGCATAACAATGCCCTCCGATACAGATATGGATATAGGGGTGTAACGGCAATACGGGGGCGTACCGGCCTATAACAGTGCAATTTTATTTTTATTTTTTTGCCAAAAAAATATGATTTAAATCCGGAATATTCTAAGCATTCCAAATATGCATTCATTTATAAATTGGAACATGTTTATGATGGTGTAAATGGTCCACTCTTTGGTGAGAAGTAGTATCGGATTTTCTGATGAATTTATGAACCAGACAACCTGGATTTGAATGCAAAACTCATATATTTAATTTTCTAACTATCTGCTATCAATGGTAGATATATTAGATTGAATGTAATATGAAAATATCTTACATGTGTAATATATTCAATTTTTTTTTTTAAAAGGCCAAAAATAGTGCACAAATAGAAAAAAATTATTAAAAAATATAAAATGACAACAACAATCTGTAAAATGGACATTAACATGTTCTACTATAATTAACACATCATATTCGACCATTAAAACAGCAAAACATTCAATAAAAAATGATTTTTCGAATTTTTTTAAAAAAAAAAAAGACCGAAAATAGTGCGTAAATAGAAAAAAATAATTAAAAAAATATAAAATGGCAACAACAATCTGTAAAATGCACATTAATATCTTCTACTATGATTAACACATCATATTCTACCATTAAAACAGCAAAATATTGAATAAAAAATGATTTTTCGAAATTTTTTTAAAAGAAAAAAAGGTCAAAAATAGTGCGTAAATAGAAAAAATTATAAAAAAAATATAAAATGACAACAACAATCTATAAAATGGAAATTAACATGTTCTACTATGATTAACACATCATATTCTACCATTAAAACAGCAAAACATTCAATAAAAAATGATTTTTCAAATTTTTTATAAAAAAAGGCTAAAAATAGTGCATAAATAGAAAAAATATACATAAAATGATAACAATAATCTGTAAAATGGACATCAATATCTTCTATTATGATTAACACATAATATTCTACCATTCAAACAGCAAAACATTGAATAAAAAATATAAATACCTATTTTTGAGGAATTTCTGAAAAATGGCCCACAGAGCTTCGAATCAAGAAAATCCTTAATATAAGTTGTTTTTATCTGTAATATCAAGCTAAGAGTGGTCGAAAATAGCAATAGAATGATTTAGGAATAATTTGGAAGCAAGAAGTTTTTTTTTTTTTTAAAGGCCATTTTTTTTACCGTTACGCCCCGTAACGACCGTTACGGGGCCGTTATGGCTATAAAATCGGGGGGTGTCCCGTTACGGCCCCATATCGCGTAACGGTCACTGTCTTTACCGATACATATCAACCGATACGGCTGTATCGTAACGGATAGGGGATACCCTGGTTAGAGTATGACGAATTAATCCCTTTATCTCATAGCCCAAGCCCCACATCTCATGGGTTTAGGACCTCGGCCGAACCCCCTTCATGGGCCCCAAATCACATGGGCCGCCCACCCCAAGTGTGTCCCCGCATCCCACGGGCTACCCCACTCGAGCCCGGTGTGAAATGCGCATTAATCACCCCTAGTGAGGAGTCTCAAACACGAGACCTCCCCCGTAGGCCCCAAATCACATGGGTCACCCATCCCGAGTGTGCCCCTGCATCCCACGGGCGACCCCACTCGAGCCCAATATGAAAATGCCCCTACATTAATCACTCCTGGTGAGGGGTCTCAAACACGAGACCTCCCGCTCTGATACCAAATTTGATGCACGACAATTAACCACTTGCTCTAAAAGCTCGAACTGTTAAAGTATGACGAATTAATCCATTTATCTCATAGCCCAGGCCCCACATCTCATGGGTTTAGGACCTCGGCCAAACCCCCTTCGTGGGCCCCAAATCACATGAGCCGCCCACCCCTAATGTGTCCCCGCATCCCACGGGCTACCCCACTCGGGCCCGGTGTAAAATGCGCATTAATCACCCATGGTGAGGAGTCTCAAACACGAGACCTCCCCCGTGGGCCCCAAATCACATGGGTCACCCATCCCGAGTGTGCCCCTGCATCCCACAGGTGACCCCACTCGAGCTCAATGTGAAAATGCCCCCGCATTAATTCCCCTCCTCTTTATGTGAAGTGCACAAAGCGTATTAGTAAGGAGGCTGAACAACAAAGACACTGTGGGGCCCACTATGATGACTGTCTGAAATCCATACCGTACATCTAATGTCCTGACTCACCTCAAGATGTCAGCCAAAAACTAGGCAGATCTAAAGGTTGAGCAAGCTACAACCATAGGAAAAAGTGGAGATGGGTTTTCTCCTACTTTTTTTTTCTCTCCCATCCTATGCCTGTGTGCCACACGTGCCACTTCCCCTAGTTTTCCATAACGATGAAGCCATAAAGGGTACATATGGGAAATAGTTATCAGCAATCTTAGGATATGAAGTCTATACTATATAGTCCCTGAGAAGTCCTCAGAAAGTTCACTATACTTAATAGAATACAATATATGACACCAAAAGTTGAATGACTCATTTCAGGAACATGCTAAATCACCACAGCAACTGAACCACAGGAAGATTACCAAAGACAACATGGATTCCAAGGAAATGATTACAGGCCACCATGAAGGGAAAAAATGGGAAAATCGCATTGAAGAGTGCATTTCAACCTGCACTATTGCACCTTAACATTGACAGCTATGACATTGATTTAAAGGACAGCAAATCTCACATCAATTACCTCCTACTGAAGTAGTAGCAAACTAGGCAGAATCAAACTTCTGCAGAGTTTGTATCCACCAAGGGGCCTGGAAATTGACATATGGGCTTCCTAAATACGAAAACGCACCATCAGATAAAGAAATGGTAATGGTTGGGGTGCCACCCACCTGGTGCCCTGCTTCTGCTTCCTTTACTATTTAAAGACTCCCGAGACCCATAGAAAGCAGCTTCATGAGATCATTGACATAACCCATTTGATTGGAATCTACAATCCCATCGCCTTGACACTGGAGGAGAAAAGCTTGAGTTTGTTCTCCAGTGAGATGCATCGGTATCCATGGAACAACCTCTATCATTTGTATTTATTCCATGGCCTAGCAGCCACACGACAACGTGCACCCGTCTTTAGCTATTCTATAATATCAAGCAACGTAAAGAAAGCATGGAACTACACACACCGAGCAATGCTGCACAAGCATCAGGAATCAGATATGTGCCTTTAAAACAAAATATTGTTTGTAGAAGTGAGAGATAAGGAGGAGAATCTTCTTCAAGAATTCGGGCTCCCAAATATGTGAGGACCCAAAAAGCATTACCCATTATGAATATGATCTCAAACAACCTTGTCTCTAAATCTCACATCCCACCAGAAGATTTTCAGCATTTAAAATATGGCACTGAATAAATATCATAGAATCCTGTCCTCCTTAAAATCCTCAACTATACAAGCAGGATAATCATCAGAATTTACTTGTCTTATCAACCTGAACCTGAGTAACCCAACCCGAGCTCAGGGCAGGTTGTCAGGGTCCTTAGTACAGGTTCAGGTTGGAAAACACCCCCATTTTTATTTGGGTTGGATTCGGATTGAGAAAATTCAGATCGGGTTAGGTCGGGTTGGGAATAATAACATGAATTTGGATCAAGTCAGGTGGGGTGAAGTATAGCGGACTCTGGTTGGGTTGTGGTTAGGTCCTACAGAGGTTGGGTTGGGCTCGGGTTGAACATCATCATGACCCAACCTGCCCAAGTTGCACCCCTAATGAGGGGTAATCCTACATGCAAATTGGGCACTGGAGTGCATAATTTAAAATATTGGTATCAAAGAACATGTATTGGCACACAAACAATCATACTTTCATCATCAGCATGAAATTTGACCACTCCAATTCCTCATCAATCACAAATAAACAAATAACTATCATCATATGATGCCATTCGGGTAATTTTGATAGGCATAACATCGGACCCATGCCGAGTATGAATTCCATGAGATTAAAAAGGTTTTTTTTTTTTAAATGATTTGAAAATTCTAGAAAAATAGTTTTTTGCCTTTTGTTAAACAACTTGCCTTAATTGGGTTTAGTTTTGTTCCACATTAGAAAGTTGTTAAGAAAACTAAGCTTGTATATTAAAACCCCTCACTAATACTTTGTATTGGAAAACAAGGGTATGCCATGGGGGCAACCTCGCACGCGTGCACCGCGGCCGTGGTCGTGGACGTGGCGTGGTGTGTCTTTGATCAGACACCTTAATGAGCAGGCATGTGCTAACATACATTTATTACATCGCTCGCATGCGCCTCAAGCCCTAACAACTACCTACTTTTCCTTTATAAAGCCATCTTCTCTCTATTGCAAATCCCCTTTATAAGGACATCTCTTCTCCATTGCAAATCCATCTGAAAAATTCTTCTCTCTGGTTTTTCCTCTGTGTTTTCTCTGGGCATATCAATTCGAGTATTCTTGAGTTTGTGTGGCTGTGATTGGGAGTGCACCAGATCTAAGCCGTTCAGCTTGGAGGAGAGCTATTGTATCCTGGGGGCAGACCTGATGGGACCAGTGCATCAGGGATCGTCTTCCTGTGAGGGCAAATTTGTCTTTAAGACAACGACAGTAATGTGCCTCAGCTCTCTAGATTCCTCTCTTGTTATTTCTGGTTTTTTATTTTGGATTTTCTGCTATATCTCTGTATTTTAGAACCAACAAATTCCAACCATCCGATCGCAAATTCATTGGCTACGCTAGTAAACGAGCTTAAGCATTGAAAAAGGAACAAACAACAGCCAAAAGGAATTTGCAAGAAATCCTTCCCTTGGATTTGAAATTCAAAAGATTTTAAGGGTCAAACACAAATACCCAAATACAAATCAAATATTACAAGCAATGTCTGATGGGATGTGAATCGATCCAGATAGCAAAATCCAATAAAAATTGCATGATGGTGCAAAAGAAAATCAATCAGCAAGTATCCAAGAACGTGTAATCCTACAAAATTACATGAATTGTAAGAAAATAGAAAAGGGGGTATGATTGTAAAGGAAAAAAAAAAAAAACAGTAAATCCCGAGAAGAGATGCTTAGAAAGGAAGAAAAGATCTGTTAATTGAGAGAAGAGAGAAAACGTACCCCGAATCGATGATTGATTTTTAGGGTTTGGTGATGAGAAAGAAGAAAAGCCCTTTGTGATGGACGGTGAAGAAGGGGCGGATTTTCGGGAGATAGAAAGAGGAGCTGTAAAAGCGCGCATGAGATATTATACGATGCTCGGCCGAAAGATGTACGGTCAGGATTTAAGTGAAGGGTCGTTTGGATCGGACGGGGATTCCATGCGAAAGCTTTCGCAGAAAGTTCCTGCGCTAGGATGCAAGGTGGGCCCACTGTGATGTTTATGAGAAATCCACCCCGTCCATCCATGTTTCGATCTCATTTTAGGGCATGCGACCAAAAATGAGTATCCAAAACTCAAGTGGGCCATGACAACCGTTGAAACATTTGTGAAAGTCTTTCATAAGACGTGATCACTCCACGTGTAAACGCTTTTTTTTTTCCGCTATGAAAAAGTTGCATGGAAGGAAGAGAATAACGGACGCGGATTGGTTGCACAGGAAGTTCGTGTAGTCGGAAGCTGTGTGGGGCCCACAGAGATGTCCGTGATAAATCCACTCCGTCTATCAGTTTTGGAAGACCAGAACAGCACAGATATTTAAAATATCAGGCAGATTGTGGGCCATACCGCATGAAACAGTGGAACGGAAATTTCCACCGTTGAAACCTTTCTGGAGCTGAACATGATGTTTATATGCTATCCAAACCGTTCATAGGGTTATTACCACTCAGATAAACTGTATGAAAATATTATCTTGATACAAAACTTCTGTGGCAGCCACATAGTTTTCAATGGTGGGTATTCAATTCCCAGTGCTTCATATGGTGCGGCCCACATGAGCTTTGGATCTGCATGTAATTTAGAATTTTGTCCTATTGTGGTCTTGCAAAACTGATGGACGGAGTAGATTTGTAATGGAATCTCTGTGGACCCCACAAAGCTTCCGTCTAGGGAGCTTCCCAACCCGCGACTGAGAGTTACACTATGATTGACACCATACATAGTAGAGTACATAATTTGGTGCACACGCATTATTTATAGGACCCATTGGGATGTGTACAGTAAATCTAATCCATTCATCACATGCGTCCATAGATTCTCTCCTAATGTCTAAAAAATATGTTGTTGATTTGTTAAGTAGGCCACACAACCGGGAGTAGTTAGGATCGCATGTCCATCATTAAAAACCTTTCAAATAGTGTGTACAACCCCCTATAATTGGCACTGGATATTCAGACTGTCCATCATGAGTGTCCATTGATGCTCTCCTGAGGCTCAGTAATTCAATTCATGTCAATATTATTTGAAGACTTTGATTAGATTTACGAGGAGCCATCGTTATCTTTAGAATGTGTCATTAGCATAAAAATTATTAATATTCAAATGCAATCAAATATAATTAAATAAAAGTAAATTATAATTATTATAATTTTCTATTATAAAACTATTTTTGAAATATGATACACGTATGGAAAAAAAAAAAAAAACACATGGATCTCAATAATCACTTGCAGTCAATTACTATTATAATTGAAATTTTAGACAAGTCCTACATTCATCTCATTCATTTTTATTGTTATTTGAATTACAGTTTTTATCACGTGACAAGTGTGATCTTGTCATAATTGAATCGTGTATCTTAATTCAAACTGAACAATTATAATCCCAAGCACCAAGATAGGCAGATACATGGTATGTGACTGATATCGAATAATATCAGTTGCTTATTTAGCTGCTCACACGGTATGTTAGGTTACAGTCAAATGATAGGGTTTGTTCTCTAATAATGAGTTATACATTTGTCTTCCGTATAAAAGTACTTTTCAATACAGATAAATGAGTAAGAAATGAATTCTTATAGTTGGTCGCAAAGAACAGCTGCAAAATACTTTCCTGGATAGGAAATTCTAATTGATGCTCGAATCAAATCCAGCGTATAAGCCTAAATCTGAATTACAACTAAAGTTAACAGCTACTTGATTAACGTTATGGATTACACTAAGGAATGTAAACAACAGGCAAAAGTAATGAATTACACAACAAAATGTAATTGACGGGTAAAAAATTAAAGGGATTACACCAAAGAATGTAAATGATGAATAATTGAAAGATATTTCGATTTGATTGAAAGATAAATTTGACTAGATTGGTTGATATGAGACAATTTGCTTTATTAAAATCATCTGTTATTTATAGCCTTAACCCAGCCATCTAGATGTTTCCACGTTCTGACGGTTGCTGTAACCATTTAGCATAATCACTCTTTGCTTCTAAACCTGCCATTTGTTCGGTAACCACTTCATCATGATCACTCTTCACTCAACCGCTTAGGAGATGATGTGGCGTTGCTCGATGCACTCCAGCTGTATTACAGTAGAATCATCTTCATATATCCCTAAAGATCTCCAAATATACCACACAAATCCATCCATATCACATGCAACTTGCTCTGATTGGCTTTCGCAAGAATTGGTCACAATGGAGATAAACATTCCCCCCCCCCCTCCAGTCGCTTCTCCTTTGGAAAAAGATGAAAGCAATGTATGACCCCTCATTAATACAATAGTCCTTCGGTACATCGCTTCACCTTTGGAAAAAGATGAAAGCAATGTATGACCCCTCATTAATACAATAGTCCTTCGGTACACGTGGAAACATCATAGCAACCATTTATGACCGATATAGCCCTACATGTTCGCTCTAACCACATTTTTTCGAAATAAGAGTTAACCCCATTGCGACGCATGTACTCATATCATACAAAACAAAAAATTAATGATGCCCTAATAAATGCTTTATACCCTCGATTAATATAAATAAATGTTTCAAATATTCTTTTCTATCCCTTGCCACCTTATTCATCATTCTCTCTCGAATCCTAATTCCCATACGCGTTGAGGGTGAATGGATTTGACTTATCAAATCAATCACACATCCCCAGAAGGGCCATGGCTTGATGATCAAATGAATCTCGGTTGTGGGCACATGTTGAATCAACTCATTTTATTTGACATGCTTCACATCCTTTCGCGTATCGAATGCAATTGGTTATCATTGTCAGCCAGAAATACCCATAATGCCTTAGTGTGAGCCTCATTTTTCTCTTGGCCTGATGATCGAGCTCCACATGACCCTTTGTGAACCTCGCCCATTACTAGCTAGGCTTCCATTTTGGCTAAACACCTTAATAAAACACCATCAGTCCCCTTTCGGTACAATTCGTTATCGATCATGTCATAATTAAAGGCCAATCTTCTCAAATCCCTACTAGCTTTGGTTTGTGGACTTTAAAGATATCCTATGAGAGGAGCTCTCTAGTCCTCGTCTATTTCAACCTGGCACATGATCATTTCACTTTCAATATGTAAGACCCGTATCATAGTTTGTATCGTTCCGTGGACTTCCGCAGTCCTCCTAGTCGAATTCCGGTAACCCTCGACCTGTATCTAATATTTGCGCACGATCCTAAACCGGGTCCTGTATACTGAAGTTAGCTCGACCTGAAACCTGTACCTTAGCGACCGCACCGTCGTCGCGGTTCCAACGCTGCGACTCGCGCACCGAACCGATACCCTGGCCAGAAGATGTGAGCCCGTGTTCAATTCAAAGAAAACGCCACGCGTTGTGAATTTCGAGGGAATCTCTACAACATGTCCCATCAATCAATCAATCACTCATGTCAAGTACAAGCCATACCCAAGTACAAGCAACCCATCTCTCCCATTCCCAAAGTCAACTCGCTCTCTCTCCACCCATCCCTTTCTTACAATACATCACTCCACCCATCTTTTTCTTACAACCCATCACTCAACCCATCACCCATCTTTATCATCCCATCACTTCTCTCACTCTCTCATTTTTCAAAAAAAAAAATCTCCCAAGCATCCCACATCCAACCTCTCTTCTCTCCCAAACAACAACAAGTGTGGCCCACCCTCTCATCTCTCATCCCCACCATCAAAACCCCATCAACCACCATCAAAAGTGTAGGCAAGGAGCTAAGGAGGCTAAGGGACTAAGGAGAAGGCCTAAAGGTGGGTGATCCGCTGTAAATTCTTATTTTAGGGCCCACTTGTTGGTGGGACCCATTTTGATGTATGAGTTGTATCATGTGGGGCTCATAGTGGCGAGGCCCCTCATCACCGTCCTTCTTGTCTTTCTTTCTCTCTCTTTCTTTATTTTCTTTAATGATGAGGCCATGTGGTCCACCTAGGTAGACCCCCATCATGAAGTATGTGATCTATCCACACCATCCACCCTCGTAGGACCCATTTGATGGGTGTGTTGATCTACAACATCTAGCCCATTGGTGGGCCCAGATGGAAGGAAAAACACAAACATCATGTGATCCAAATAGGTGGGCCACATACATGTGGGACCCACCGTGATGCTGTGATGATCCATGCCGTCCAGCATCCCTGAACGCTGGACGTGAGGCGAGGAGTGGCTAGCATGGAGAGCGTGTACTGACATGGCTATGTACTTACAAGCCGGAAAAAAAAAGAGCTTTTAGGGTAGGCTATTCATGTAAGCCCTACCTTAATGTAAAAATCAAATCCACACCGTCCATTTCATTTCTCAACTCACTTTAGGCGTTGAGCCGAAAAATGAACCCAATCTGATTTTCTGCCGGGCCCTGGCATGGGAAACAACATTTTTTACCTTTAAAATCCATTAAGACCCACCTTGATGTCTCTACCCGCCAAAAACATACTGCATATTAGACTCGTTTGATCCGTCATGGGCCATAGAATCCAGTGGTCGGGTTGGATTTTTCGTATGCGAGCCCCACCTAGGAAAATCTGTAGAAAAACAAATTTCAAAAAAAAAAAACATCCAGCAGCGCCTGCTGCTGCTACTGTGCTATGGACGGAAGAGGCAGGGACCCTGGGTCCCAGCCCTGGGCCCCACCATGCTGTGTGTGAACATCAACACTGTCCATTTTGTAGGCCCCTTTTGAGGTAGTGGGTCACCCCAAAAATCAGACGTAGGTGGAGCTTAGGTGGCCCACGTCACATGAAACAGTAGGGATTGGGCGTCTGCCATTGAAACCCTTTTTGGGTTTTCACAGAAGTTTTGTATCAATATGAAATTTATTTTTCCACTTCACCTGGGTCCGTGTGACCTCGTGAACAGGCTGGGTGTAAAATAAACATTACGGTGGGCCCCAAGTCCACGTGACGTTATCAGCAGGTTGGGTGAAAAATAAACATTTCAATGGGCCCCATGTCTGTGTGACCTTACCAACAGGCTGGGTGTAAAATAAACATTATGGTAGGCCCCAGGTCCGCATGACCTGGCCATAGGTTGGGCGGATAATAAACATTACAGTGGGCCCCATGTTTTCTGTGACCTTGTCAACGGGCTGGATGGAAAATAAACATTATGGTGGGCCCCATGCGGGACCCATTGATGTATGTATCGCAATCCACACCTTCCATTAGTGTGGGCCCCACCATGGGGTATGCACCTTATCTATGATGTCCATCCTTTCCATCCCTATGGGATCCACCATGATGCATGGGTTGCATCCAAGCGGTCCAACCATTTTTTAAAAGATCATTTTAAGGCTTGAGACTAAAAATAAGACAGATCTAGGATCAGGTGGACCACATTATAGAAAATAGTGGGTTTGAACGTCCACCATTAAACCCTTAGAAATTTTAATGGTGAAAATCCTTATCACCACTTATATTTAGGTGTGGCCCATTTAATATACACGAGGCCCATTGTTGAGACCCACCTTGAATTGTATAAGGCCCATTGTGATGTATGTAAGGCCCATGGGTTATGGCCCATTGCAATGTACATAAGGCCCATTGGTGCGGCTCATTGATACGACCCACTTGATGAACATAAGGCCCATGTGATACAGCCCATTTGATGTACTTAAGGCCCAATGGGATGTATTTAGGTCCATTGCAATGTGTGATTCCTCCATGGTGTATATAATGATGTTTACAACGGGCAGTGCCTTGGGAGCAATGATAGTTTGACGTCCACATTTTATGGATGATGCTGGTTAAATGTTCGCATTGTCACTCTCCTTAAGGCCCATTGATAAGCTTATACTTGTAGCGTGTAGGCTGTCTAGGCCCATCTTCGTTATGAATGGAGTCCATCACTATATAACATGTTTAGTATAGATCCATAATTCATGATCATACACATCATATGTATGCTTGATATGAGGAGTAACTGATCATAGCATATGCCCTCGGACAGATTATTTATGGGCACCCTGATAGGCGGAGTTGCACTACATGAGCGCGTGGTACACGCAGGACTGTTGCATGACTGGTAGTGTGATTCATGCACTTGCATTTGTGTGATTGTGCTTACTGTATGCTCTAACGACATCAGGGTCATTGCCTCCATAGACACATCGTGGGTGGCAAGATTGGATACTGAAAATATTGTTTCTAGCATTGGGGCATTATAGATGTCCCTAGGTGAAAATTCCTAAACCCGATGGTACCAGAGGATGACTCTAACTGTAACGCCCTGAAATTCGGGGGTCGAGCATAACTCAGCTCCCGAGTTCCAAAACATCACTTATGCAACATATTTAATGATGAATGTATGTTGACTGTATTAATGCATAAAACATGGAATAGATTAAGCCAAAACACAGATATGATTCAGGGATAAGTGAATAAAGCAAGCGGAAGACTTATAGTAAAATATGTGTACAAGTGTAAATCCCTGAATTACATATATAACCAGATCGTGTAAAAGTATTATTTAACAAAATTATAAGTATCAAATTACATCATTTCAGTCCCCAGAAATATCCCAGAAATCCCACGCATCAGACCGAGGCTCGCTAGAACCCGTCTGAAAACTGCATATAGGAGAAGGCAGCCTCGTCGTCATCCAGCTCCCGCTCGCCTCGACGTCGCATCCACATCTGCAACATCAGGGCCTAAGACAGAGTCTGGTGGGTGTGTAACACCGCCCCAGAAACGTGGGAGTGAGTGATCAACTCAGTGGAATAATAAGGCACTGGTTAACATGTTATCAGTTCAATCAAACAGTAATGATAAAGCAGAACAATTAAATAAATCCTAAGTACTCTTGTTAATGCAAGGATAAATGCAATATGATGCGTGCCCTCACGCGTACACCCTCAGCGTCTTCATCGTACGTTACGCATGACATCGCCTCAAAGTGCGCCACATCTACAAAGCACATGCAAATGCGGTGCATGGATATGATTACCAAGTTGTTATTAGTCCATTTCACACAACAGGATTGGGAAGCTAAGATACCTTCCTCATATCACCATCCAAACAGTGATCCATACTAGGGTCGTCAATCCTAGATATCTCATACGATCATATAGTTGAGGTCGTAGCAAAGGGCTCGTCACCAATCAATGCACGCCTTTCATGCCCTTACTACCACAGATCGGCTCGTCACCTCCTTGCGGTATCCAGGTATGCTCGAGGTCACTACAAAGGGCTCGTCACCAATCAATGTAGGCCGACAACATGAATATAGTGTCCCATACCACCATAATCGGCTCACGAGTTAAGTTGCTCACTGGTCACTACGGGGAGGCTCGTCACCCCAGCGTAGGCCGACAGCTCGACCACGGTGTCCCATACCACCATGTCCGGCTCATGAGTCTTAGCAGATTGTGGTACCATGGTTATTAGGATTTCACTGATAAGTTCGGTACCCTAGATTCAAGCAGTAGCGTCCATACATGGTTAACATACATCGGACAATCGGGTTATTTGACGAACTCGACTAGCACGAGCGCATGTTGAATTGAACGACATAGAGTGCGCAAACACTCCGCGTGGCCAAACCACTGCCGCCAACTCTAATACGGCTCGGGTTCGTCTAATACGTCCTACGTGGCGAAAGCAATCTCAACCACGAATATAGGGTCAATTACCGATCTCCTGGACTAAGGCATAGTCCCAAATATCCTACACTACTACAGATATTCATATGGAATGTAAAACAGTAATGGAACAATAACTCAAATCATGGCACAAACGCATCTGAAGAATATCAACTTAACATAAATGTAAGCATAGGAGATGCTTGAATTTAAATAACTTGGAATGTGACTGCATAAAGGAAAACATGCGCATCCAAAGGAGTATTGAGAATCACTTCTCAACGCCCGCATTTAGTGTAATCAGTTACACTTTAGATCATTCATGCATTTCTACAAACACTTAGCATACGTGGAGCAACATACATGACGCATGTTGAAATACATACACTTAGACAATTCCTTTTATCAAGGAGTTGTCATACATGCATCTAGCATACATACACGACAATTAATCATGGCAAACATAAGTGCATATTTTATACGTATACGGTACTTTATAAATACACATAGAATACACAAATCTCAATATAGCACATGCATATCAAAAGCAATGTAAACACGACATTTGGCATGTGAAATCTCATCCATAACAAGAATAAATCACTAACTCGGGATTGAAAGCCTTGAAAACCATAACCTATACACTTAAAGTCCGCACCTTAAGCGAAGAAAGAACCGCCGAGCTGATTTAGACGAGTTGTCTTCGTCAACGGCGCTAGAATACCCTAAAATAAGGATAGAAATGAGATACAACAACACCAAGTCTAGTCTAAGCTCTAACACAAATTAGGGTTAGGTTAACTTACCCCAAAGGAACTCAGAATCGTCAGAGGAACGATTCAAAGTGAAGGTTCAAAGTGAAGAACACCAAGGAAGAATCAAGATGAATCACCAACCAATCACTCACACTAACTCACACATATCCACACTCGATCCAATCTAGGGTTAGACAAAATACGTATGGAAATGACACCTAGGGTTTAAGGCCTATATAAACGCCTTAAAATGATGGAAATAACCCTATGGTCAAGGTATACTTAGGTTATAACCAAAGTAAGCCTTTCTCGATCCAACGAAGCACTTCTGGTGGGCCTATAACCACGAAAGGTCGGACTTAAGCTCCTTGACCATGGATCTAGGTCAAGCAGAGATTTCATAGCGACCGGCTCTTCAGATCAGCCGTGGCGGACCACACTCAATTCAACGGTCACGAAAACTCGATCAGGTCCACAAGCACTAGGATATGCCTGGGCCAACCATCCTGATCAGAGGGTGAAATTGGGTCAGAATCCAACGGTCAGAATGCTTAAAATCGTCGCGCAAGCGACACGACTCAGATTTCAATAAAAGCTTATTAAATTCCAACCGTTCTCACACTCTTCACTCCGAGCTCAATCAAATCGACCCAGAACATCAGATCGACTTGATTTTCGAGATGAAGATCAAGCCCAACTCGGTGACCGCAACAGCCTAAGATCATCGCTATCGGACTTTCGACGGGCGGTCCAGATCCGATCCAGATCTTCCAAAAATTTCCCAAAACAACTGGATTTAGCGATGGATCCCAGATTTCAGAGTAACGTAGCGCTCACTAATCTACACGTTTAGAGCCATGCAGATACAATTTAAAGTGATTGATGCGAATTTCACAAGCAATCGAGTAAAGCGCTAATTATCCCAAAACAACTACTTAAGGAAAGATAAGCACAAAAATTCCAAGGTCGTTACAATCTACCCCCCTTAAAGAAAATTTCGTCCTCGAAATTCATACCTTCATATAATCCTCGAGGATCAGAGGGTAGGTCTTCCTGACCTCAGCTTCGGCTTCCCAAGTAGCCTCTTCCACACCATGATGCGTCCATAGCACCTTCACAAGAGGGATAACCTTGCTACGCAATACCTGCTCCTTTCTATCCAGAATACGCGTCGGTTGCAGTACATAAGTGGCATCCTCACTTAACTGCACTTGCTCCCAACTGATAATATGCGAAGGATCAGGAACGTACTTCTTCAGCATAGAAACATGAAATACGTTATGCACGCCCGCAAGAGGTGTGGGCAAAGCAAGGCGGTAAGCTACCGCTCCCACTCGATCCAGAACTTGAAATGGACCAATAAATCTCGCGTCTTTCCTTCTTACCGAACCGCAGAACTCCCTTCATAGGAGAGACCTTCGGAAAACACATGGTCTCCCACTATAAACTCAAGCGGTCGACGCCTCGTATCGGCATAACTCTTCTCCCTCTGCGCTGTCAAAAGTCGACGTCGAATGATGTCAACCTTCTCGAAGTCACCCGCACCAACTCCGGGGCCAAGCAAACTACGCTCACCAATTTCGCCCAACAATGTGGTGCTCGCACGGCGACCATACAACGCCTCGTAGGGAGCCATGCCGATACTCGCCGGAAACTATTATTATACGCGAACTCGCATACTAAAGACAATCATCCCAACCGTCTTTGAAATCCAAAACACAAGCTCGCAACATATCTTCCAGACTTGATTCACGCGCTCCGTCTCGCCCATCTGTTTGCGGATGAAACGCAGTGTTGAACTGTTCCACACCCATTGCTTCCTGGATACGAGTCCAGGAGATAGATGTAAAGCGCGTGTCTCTATCAGACACAATCTCCGGGGGAACCCATGCACACGCACTATCTCCTTGATATACAACCTAGCCAACTCGTCTGCAGAGTAAGTGACACTGATCGGTAAGAAATGCGCCGACTTCGTTAATCGATCGACGATCACCCAAATAGAGTCAAATCCCTTTCTCGTCCTCGACAACCCAGAAATAAAATCTATAGAGATGAAATCCCACTTCCATTCAGCTATTGGCATGGGCTGCAACAGCCCAGGAGGTCGGCGATGCTCTGCCTTGACCTGCTGGCACGTGAGACAACGAGAAACAAATTCAGCACTCTGGACCTTCATATTGTCCCACCCATAAGACCTCTTCATATCCCGATACATCTTCGTGCTACTGGATGCATCGCAAGCTTAGAACTATGGGCTAACTCGAGAACCTCACGCCTCAAGTCAGGGATGTTAGGAACACATAACCGCCATGAAAACGTAGGCCCCCATCATAACTAACACTCCAGTCGGAGTTCTCATCCGTACCAACCCGCCGCCTCATCTTCACCAAAAGCTCATCATCCGCCTGAGCCGCAATGATCCTCTCGTCGATAACGGCCGTACACGAATGTGTGCGATAACCTCATACGGCTCAACCACCGTAAGCTTCGCTCAAAATCGCGCACGAACTCCAACATCTCCCACTCTGCTATCATCGGCGGAGCCGCAAACTCCAAAGCCTTCTTGCGACTCAACGCATCCGCCACAAGGTTCGCCTTACCAGGATGGTAAGAAACATCGAACTTGAAGTCCTTCAATGTTTCCATCCATCTGCGCGCCTCATATTCAAATCACGCTGTGTGAAAATATACTTAAGGCTCTTGTGGTCGCAAAAGAGCTCGAACTCCTCACCATAGAGGTAATGTCTCCAAAGCTTTAATGCGAAGATGATGGCCACTTCCAAGTCGTGCGTAGGGTAATTCTCTTCGTGTTTCCTTAATTGACGCGAAGCATAAGTAATCACCCTGTCCTCTGCATAAGGACACAACCTAGACTAACGCGAGAGGCGTCGTATATATAATATACTTAACCCCTTGCTCGCAATACTAGCACATGGGCGGACGTCAACTTGTCCTTCGGCTCCCGAAAAGCTAACTCCGCCGCTCACTCCAAGCAAACTTCAAATCCTTCCGTGTCACCGCGACAACGGTCCGGCAATCTTCGAGAAGTCCTCGAATAAAGCGTCGATAATAGCTGCAAGGCCAAGAAAACTCCTCACCTCAAGAATGTTTGTCGGTCCTGCACTGCACCTACCTTGGCAAGGTCGACGGCTATCCTTCCTTGGACACCACATGTCCCAGAACTTGACTTCCTCTTTCCGGAAATCACACTTCTTGAATTGTGCGAAAAGCTGATGCTCCTAAGAGTACCCAAAACCGCTCTTAAGTGCTCCTCGTGCTCGCCGCTCGCCGAATAAATCAAAATGTCATCAATAAAGACAATGACGAATCGAAACAGAAATGGCACACCCTGTTCATCGATCCATGAACACGGCCGGTGCGTTCGTCGACCGAACGACATCACAAGGAACTCATAATGACCGGAGCTGGTCCTAAAGCGGTCTTCTGCACGTCTCCATCCTTGACGCGCAATTGATGATACCCTGACCGCAGATCAACCTTCGAGAAGTACCGTGCCCCCTTCAACCGATCAAACAAATCATCAATCACGGGCAAGGGGTACTTATTCTTCACGATTACCAGAAGTTCAACTGCGATAATCAATACACAATCGCAAGGAACCATCCTTCTTCTTCACAAAGAAAAAGACAGTGCTCCCCAAGGAGACACATGGGCGAATAAAACCCAATTCTAGCAAACCATCTATCTGCTTCCTCAACTCCTCCATTTCACTCGGAGGCATCCGATAGGTGGGTAAAGAAATGGGCGCCGCACTGTGCATAAGATCGATAGCAAAATCAATCTCACGCCGAGGAAGGTAATCCAAGAATCGACTCAAACACATCTTCAAACTCTGAACTACCGGCGTATTAACCAACGCCGATTCGGCCTAACTCTCCAACAGAGAAGAATAAAAATCAATACGAATAGGGTAATTCCTGAACCGGGAAAGTAACAATCTCACCCTCAGTCCATGGATCGTCACCGATCTCGCTTCACAATCAATCTCGGCTCGCATCCTCGTGAGCCAATCCATACCCATAATAACATCGTAGTGATAAAGCGGTGCGACTAGCAAATCAACACGGATCGATCCACTTCCCAGGATCGACCAAACAATCCATACAACGCTTGCCCAAGGCAGAGGACATCCCCGTAGCGGTAGTAAGCGTCACTCCTTGCATAGGAACAGATCTCAAACCCAAACGCCTAACTGCCGCATAAGAAATAAGAGAAGTAGTGGACCCTATATCCACTAGCACAAAAACGGGAATACCTTCAATATGCGCTGTCACCTCAAAGGACCTCGGCACCAAGTCAGACATAGGCCTCTGCTGAAAGCGCATGAACACGAGCCTGCGCGATTCGGCGGAGGAACCATGGGCCGATGAGGTGGCCTGCAGGAACTGCAGGTCTAAAGGATGGATGAGTTGGCGCCGATCGAAGAGGAGGAGGAGAAATAACCGAGGCATCGGACGGCTAACCCTCTGCGGTGGAGTAAAACCACCGCTCGCATACGGGAAAAGCATAAACGGTCCAAGTGCCCAACCTTCCCACAATAAGAACATCTCAGATCAGCTCTCATCTGTGCGGGCGGCGCTGAATGCCTAGGAGGAGAATCAACTCGCGGCCTCTTGCAAGGAAAGGTCACCATGGAAATCCGGTCGCGGCCTAGGAGGCATCGGTGCTCGCATGCGGGACGCTCTATTCGTCCTGCTTCGCTCGCAAGGACATGCTCACTAGCTCCGCATATGAAGAAATGCTAGCACAACGAAATCTTCGATCGGATCTCAGGTCGCAGCCCCTCATAAAAACGCCGCATCCTCATCGGTGATCACCCAAGATCAAAGGAACATACCGCCCCAACTCAAGAAACCGGTTCTCATACTCCGTAATCGACAACCCTCTGGCGGAGGCGAAGGAACTCACTCTCCTTCTCGTGTCGGTCAGGATCAGGAAATACTTCTCGTGGAAGCGCGCCTCAAACGCCTGCCACGACCACACGAAGTCCTCCTCGACAGTGCGAAGCACACTGTCCCACCACAAACTGGCCTCCTTCTCAAACATGAAGGTGGTAAGCTCAACCTGCTCGACCTCAGAGCAGTGCAACAGCCTCAGCATCTTAGAGATGCGGTCAATCCAATACTCAGCCTCCTCGGGTCTATGAGAACCCGCAAAAGTAGGAGGTCACAAGGGCTGAAATCGCTCGAATGTGCCGCTGACACTAACACTGGCACTGGCACTCCCAGATGGAGGCATAGGTGAAACAGGTGGAGTCGCTCCTACTGACTGAGCAAAGATGCCACCATGGAGGAGAGGAACTCCTGCTGCTGCTCCTGCTACTGCTGCTGCTCTGCATCAACAACATCATCTCTTCAAACATATCAACAGGTGAAGCAGAAGAGGGTGCATGGCTCGGCCCAGGAACCGGGGTGTGTCTGGAGGAGCCATAGGTGTCGACCCAACACCAACACGAGATGGACCCGGCCTGTGGATCCGTCTGGTTATCGCTCAAGGGAGGAACCCCGGCACACGCCGAGAGAGAGACGGGCCGAAGTCTTCGAACCCTTAGGAGGCATCCCTACATTAAATCAAAGGATGCAACCTGTCAGATTCTAAGTCACATAATCCATCCACACAACAACAACACAGCACAACTCCAAAAAAATAACATGCATTCCATTAACCAAAATCGTCGCAATACAAGTAGTGCAGCAATACATGAATCACGACTAGGAAAGCATGAAAACAACAACATCTAACACTTCAAACAACCACAACAACTACAACCACTAACAGCCACTAACAGCAACCACACTACAACAACTCCAACTACAAGCCAACAACGGCTACACACAGAAAGAAAAACACAACAAAGCAAAGACGGCCACGACGACAGCTACTCGTCGGAATCAGGAGATGGAGGCGGAGCACCCTTATCCTGCAAGCAACACAGGATAGACTTTAAAGTCCGGGACATCTTCTTAAACTTATGCTTGACAAAGCCTCGAAGATTAATCATCTCCTAGCGTAAAGCAGCTTGCCCTTCTTCAAGCCGTGTAAGACGGGCATCTCTGGCAATCTGCTCTGCACCCTGCTCTGGCACCACAGGAGGAGAGCTATCACTCGAATCCTGTGCCTTAATCTCTTCCTCGTCTTGCTCTGCTTCTTCCCCAGACTCCGCACCGCCTTCAGCATAACTCTCATCATCACCACTCTCAGACCCGGCCTCACCCTCTGAGGCAAGCCGACCAGAACCAACCTCCATCAGCTTAAGAGTCCTCAAATTGATATAGCGAACAGGGACCGACTTCTCAGATCCAAGCCTATAGCCAAACTCATGTGCGATCTTGCAAATGAGGCGGCCAAAGGGAAGAGACTCGGTCCTTCTACTCGAACGAGCGATGAGAATAATCTGACGCAGGACGTACGTCGGCACACACAACTTCGCATCCTGCCCCACCTGATACAGAAAATCCACCATCAGGCGCGTACACTCGCTGCGGTTGCTCCACCTTGGATATACATTGAATGTAAAGATGTGGTGAAGCAAACGGAAGTCGTCCGTCATGAAAGAAGCCAGAAGACTCCTATTCGGCTGTCATTCAACCAGACGACCACACAAGAATCGGGTGCGACGATCCTTCTCGCGCACACTGTCCACATTCTTCTCGCTGGCATGCACTTCCCCAAGTGGCACCTTCAAGAGTCGGGATATCAAAGCAACATTGACAATTCCAACTCGACCGCTACCACAGGGAATCTTGAACTGCAGAGGATCCAGCGAAGGCTCCAGAATGTTGGCATAGAAGGCCCGAACAGTGCTAGCATTCGCGCGATACTCGCCTTCGAACAAGGGACCCCAACCAGCCCCTTCTAGGCGCTCCAACAAGAAGAACTCACCAAAGAGCCGCGGATCAACATGAGCCTCAAAAAGGACTCTACGCCCCTCATAGACTCCATGCGATAATTCCGCCAACAAGGTCCTACTGACAGGAGCTCGAGGATCGAGGTCCCGCTTCGTCTGGAACTCGCGCGTGGCGGACGTGCTAGCGGCGGCACCTCTCGGCCTCCGTGCACGGGTTGGGCGGCTTGGCCTGGCTTCATCCACGGGCGCTCTCTTCTTCCCCATCAAGGAAAGAAGGGAAGAAATGGAAAAGATGGCCGTCACAATCTCAAAGAGGGCCATGAGAAATGAGAGAAAGGGAGAAATAGGAAGATGGTGAAGCTTCCACACAACTATTAGCCAAATAGGGAATGAAAGGGCTCAAATGAGAAGGGAAAAAGAAGAAATCAGCAAATGGAATGGAAGATTTGAGAATGGGGTGATGGGTTTGCACGAAAATGGGAGGAAGATGAAGATTTGAGAGAGATTTGAAAGAGTTTGGAGAGGTTTTGGAAGAAAAGGAAAGCTTGGGGGTGGGTTTTGTGAAGGAAATAGGTAAAAGAAAGGGTTTTAAAATGAAAACCGTGGAGGGGTGGGCCACATTAAGCCTAGGGACGATCAGCCCGCGTCGGCCCGGCCCGCCTGGCCCGGCGACCGGCGATGGCATCGCCGGTCTCTGGACATATCGGCGATGCCTCGCCGATTTGGCGAGGCCTTCCTGGTCCCCCTTGGTCCAAAATGAGTAGTTCCCCCCTGGGCCCCACTGGAAATGCCCCGATTGGCCCCTTGCGTAGTTTGAAGCCTATCGGGTCATTCTGACAGAAATCTGATTCAAATAGCGATTTCTGAAAGGTTTAAAGATGGAAAAAGGGAAGATAGACCGTCTACACTCATTAATAGAGGGTCTAGGAAAGGTTTCGGGTCGCTGTGTGTGATCAGGTAAGAGTACAGACTCGATCTCGGCAAAGGTTTCCAAGAAACTTTCGCCGATAGAAGCTACGGAGCACAAACACAAAGCGATGATAGACCCGCACCCAAATACACTAAAGTGGCGACAACGTGCGGTGTGTGACCATAACCCAGGTCCGGTTTAATCCAGATCATGCTCTGATACCAACTTGTAACGCCCTGAAATTCGGGGGTCGAGCATAACTCAGCTCCCGAGTTCCAAAACATCACTTATGCAACATATTTAATGATGAATGTATGTTGACTGTATTAGTGCATAAAACATGGAATAGATTAAGCCAAAACACAGATATGATTCAGGGATAAGTGAATAAAGCAAGCGGAAGACTTATAGTAAAATATGTGTACAAGTGAAAATCCCTGAATTACATATACAACCAGATCGTGTAAAAGTGTTATTTAACAAAATTATAAGTATCAAATTACATCATTTCAGTCCCCAGAAATATCGAGATCCCGCGCATCCGACCGAGGCTCGCTAGAACCCGTCTCAAAACCGCATATAGGAGAAGGCAGCCTCGTCATCAGCTCCCGCTCTGCCTCGACGTCGCATCCACATCTGGCAACATCGGGGCCTAAGACAGTCCGGTGGGTGTGTAACACCGCCCGAACGTGGGAGTGAGTGATTAACTCAGTGGAATAATAAGGCACTGGTTAACATGTTATCAGTTCAATCAAACAGTAATGATAAAGCAGAACAATTAAATAAATCCTAAGTACTCTTGTTAATGCAAGGATGAATGCAATATGATGCGTGCCCTCACGCGTACACCCTCAGCGTCTTCATCTTACGTTACGCATGACATCGCCTCAAAGTGCGCCACATCTACAAAGCACATGCAAATGCGGTGCATGGATATGATTACCAAGTTGTTATTAGTCCATTTCACACAACAGGATTGGGAAGCTAAGATACCTTCCTCATATCACCATCCAAACAGTGATCCATACTAGGGTCGTCAATCCTAGATATCTCATACGATCATATAGTTGAGGTCGTAGCAAAGGGCTCGTCACCAATCAATGCACGCCTTTCATGCCCTTACTACCACAGATCGGCTCGTCACCTCCTTGCGGTATCCAGGTATGCTCGAGGTCACTACAAAGGGCTCGTCACCAATCAATGTAGGCCGACAACATGAATATAGTGTCTCATACCACCATAATCGGCTCACGAGTTAAGTTGCTCACTGGTCACTACGGGGAGGCTCGTCACCCCAGCGTAGGCCGACAGCTCGACCACGGTGTCCCATACCACCATGTCCGGCTCATGAGTCTTAGCGAATCAGGTACCATGGTTATTAGGATTTCACTGATAAGTTCGGTACCCTAGATTCAAGCAGTAGCGTCCATACATGGTTAACATACATCGGACAATCGGGTTATTTGACGAACTCGACTAGCACGAGCGCATGTTGAATTGAACGACATAGAGTGCGCAAACACTCCGCGTGGCCAAACCACTGCCGCCAACTCTAATACGGCTCGGGTTCGTCTAATACGTCCTACGTGGCGAAAGCAATCTCAACCACGAATATAGGGTCAATTACCGATCTCCTGGACTAAGGCATAGTCCCAAATATCCTACACTACTACAGATATTCATATGGAATGTAAAACAGTAATGGAACAATAACTCAAATCATGGTACATACGTATCCGAAGAATATCAACTTAACATAAATGTAAGCATAGGAGATGCTTGAATTTAAATAACTTGGAATGTGACTGCATAAAGGAAAACATGCGCATCCAAAGGAGTATTGAGAATCACTTCTCAACGCCCGCATTTAGTGTAATCAGTTACACTTTAGATCATTCATGCATTTCTACAAACACTTAGCATACGTGGAGCAACATACATGACGCATGTTGAAATACATACACTTAGACAATTCCTTTTATCAAGGAGTTGTCATACATGCATCTAGCATACATACACGACAATTAATCATGGCAAACATAAGTGCATATTTTATACGTATACGGTACTTTATAAATACACATAGAATACACAAATCTCAATATAGCACATGCATATCAGAAAAGCAATGTAAACACGACATTTGGCATGTGAAATCTCATCCATAACAAGAATAAATCACTAACTGAGATTGAAAGCCTTGAAAACCATAACCTATACACTTAAAGTCCGCACCTTAAGCGAAGAAAAAACCGCCGAGTTGATTTAGACGAGTTGTCTTCGTCAACGGCGCTAGAATACCCTAAAATAAGGATAGAAATGAGATACAACAACACCAAGTTTAGTCTAAGCTCTAACACAGGTTAGGGTTAGGTTAACTTACCCCAAAGGAACTCAGAATCGTCAGAGGAACGATTCAAAGTGAAGGTTCAAAAGTGAAGAAGAACAAGGAAGAATCAAGATGAATCACCAACCAATCTCTCTCACTTACTCTCTCTTTTCCACTCTCTTTCCAAGCTAGGGTTAGAAAAAATTCGTATGGAAATGAGAGCTAGGGTTTAAGGACTATATATAGGCCTTAAAATGATAGAAATAACCCCAGGGTCAAGGTATACTTAGGTTATAACCAAAGTAAGCCTTTCTCAATCCAACGAAGCACTTCTGGTGGGCCTATAACCACGAAAGGTCGGACTTAAGCTCCTTGACCATGGATCTAGGTCAAGCAGAGATTTCATACCGACCGGCTCTTCAGATCAGCCGTGGCGGACCACACTCAATTCAACGGTCACGGAAACTCGATCAGGTCCACAAGCACTAGGATATGCCTGGGCCAACCATCCTGATCAGAGGGTGAAATTGGGTCAGAATCCAACGGTCAGAATGTTTAAAATCGTCGTGCAAGCGACACGACTCAGATTTTAATAAAAGCTTATTAAATTCCAACCGTTCTCACACTCTTCACTCCGAGCTCAATCAAATCGACCCAGAACATCAGATCGACTTGATTTTCGAGATGAAGATCAAGCCCAACTCGGTGACTGCAACAGCCTAAGATCATCGCTATCGGACTTTCGACGCGCGGTCCAGATCCGATCCAGATCTTCCAAAAATTCCACAGAACAACTGGATTTAGAGATGGATCCCAGATTTCAGAGTAACGTAGCGCTCACTAATCTACACGTTTAGAGCCATGCAGATACAATTTAAAGTGATTGATGCGAATTTCATAAGCAATCGAGTAAAGCGCTAATTACCCCAAAACAACTACTTAAGGAAAGATAAGCACAAAAATTCCAAGGTCGTTACACTAACGTCGAGACCGAGTGGATACATGAGCACGCGAGGGCCGTATACCAGTAGGTCACGTCTCCCACTGTGTCGTGGTCAGTTGGAAAGGGGTGTGACCTTACCCGCTTGAGTGAGGGGGCAATTTCTAGGTTGAGTTTGACCAGCTTGAGGAATGGGTCCGCTATCGACAAGCCGGGCCCAATATTGGCAAATGGATAGTAAGGTCTTTTTCACTTTCCCAGTTGTGCATTCGGATAGGGGCGGCAAGCTGGTGTAGAGTGTACTAGACCCCGGTGATTATCCAGAATGAGAACTGTACTGATATTTGATGAACCATATGTGGATTGGGATGAGGATTGGTATGCTTGAGTTACATTATGTATCACATAGTCTTGATATGGCCAATAGCATTCATATCTTACACCGCATAGCCTCGGTATGGCTGCTTGCATTCATATACTCATCAATATGATTCCACATTACTCCGACCTCGCATTCTAAGCACGCTTATATTGCGCACACACTTACACCACCCTCTAAGCTTTCTCTAAGCTTATGCATGATTGATATGTGCAGGTGATGCCAGGACGCAGCCGTACCTTGTCGCAGTTGGAGTGTGCAGCCAAGCTTTTGGAGTTTCTGTTGTTATTATTATCTTGTATTTCCCTTTATATGCACTATATTCAAAGTTTTTTTTATCAAAGTGGATTTTATGATGGTATTCTTATGGTTATTGTTCGTGGGTTATGCTTATGATTATGCTTATACTGAATCAAAATCATATTTGAAATCCTCCTTATAGGATCCCAGAATAGAAACCTGGTGTATAGATGCCTAGAGCCGAGAATGGGGTACTACGGAGGCTGTCGGCGCCGGATTCGACGATCGAAAATTTTGTGAGTCCGGTTTCCGAGTTCGAGGCGTGACAGAAGTTGGTATTAGAGCATAACTTGGGAATAACCGAAAACAACATCACATGTTTGCTATGAGTCTAGGTTCCAAGTGCGTAACCTTTCGATTGAATTCCTTAACGTGCGATTCTCAAGGTTGATCGGCATCCTTATTCTTCCTATAGGATATGCCGCGTAAGAGAGTGACCTGATCGACTCCCGCTCCACCTCCTGAGGCTCCAGCTTTACCACCTGCAGCTTTCGTTCTACCCCAAGAGATCCCTGCTCCACAACCTGAGGATGTAGTTCCTCCACCTGAGACTGGTGCGGATCCGACCGTACTTGTGAGTGCCTCTCAGTTACAGCAAATGTTGTAAGTTGTGACGGCTGCACTTCAGGGACAGGACAGGCGCCCAGTTGTTTCTCCAACCCAGACCGAGCAGGAGCGCGCGAGCGCTCTTATTCGAAAGTTCAGACAGCTTGATCCTCCGCGTTTCCAAGGCGAGCCAGATCCGACTACACCCAAGAGATGACAATCCGATGTGGAGAAGATCTTCGATACTATGGCATGTACGACCCAGCAGCGAGACCGGTTGACTGTATTCCTTCTCCAGGGTGAGGCAGAGCTTGGTGGACCTTCGTTACCCGTGTCGCAGGACCTGATTATGTCTGGACATGGGGAGACTTTATCGACCAATTCGAGGAGCAGTACTTCCCTGACCACATTTGACATCAGAGAGCACTTGAGTTCGAGACCTGGTGCAAGGGGACATGACTGTGGCACAGTACGCGGCCCATTTTGTGGTACTATCGAGGTTCGCAACATATTTGGTTGATGATGAGGTGCGTGCAGAAGGCCCGCCGTTTCGAGAACAGCTTGCGTTACGATCTTCGAGGCCGTATTATTGGGCATGAGCTCCCGACTTTTCAGGCGATAGTACGGAGGGCTCAGATTTATGAGACAGAGTGGGCTAGCACATAGAGTGATCGAGATCAGAGGAGAGGTTAGAAGAGGCAGGCCCCCTCTAGTAGCTCCCAACAGCATCGACGACCACAAATATACAGGAGTCACTCATCCGCCAGAGCACTAGCAGCACCATCAGCACGTCTAGCCGCACCACCTCAGAGACAGCTTTCTGATACCTGTTATGGATGCGGTGGGATAGGACACCATAGGTGGGAGTGTCTCCGACCTCAGTACCAGCCTCCGAGACCACAGCAGCAGAGGCAGCAGTTTCGAGCGCCTCAGCGACAGCAATAGCAGAAGCATCCTCCGAGGGGATAGGCACCTCCCCAGCCAGCTCAGGCTAGATTTTATGCGGCTCAACAGGACCCGCAGTCATCCGGAAGAGTCATTGAGGGTATACTTCTAGTCTCTGCATGCATTGCCCAAATATTATTTGATTCTGGTGCTTCGCACTCATTTATGTCTGAGGACTTTTACCGATCGACTGGATTGCTGACAGAGTCTGTGAGTAAGGGATTGACCATATCAACACCCTTGGGGAAGACCACAATATTGGGCCGTTTTTGTTAATCTTGCCCTGTTCTGGTCGGTGATATCTTTTTGCCCGCTAACTTATTTGTGCTGCCGATGACAGACTTCGACGTTATCTTGGGCATGGATTGGCTTGCCGAGTACCACGCCATCTTGGACTATTCCGCGATGACAGTCACATTTTGCATACCAGGTTTACAGCAGTTTCAGTTCGTCGCCCGGCCTAGAGGAGAGCCATTGTCTTGTTTGATGTCTTGTGCAGTCGAGGAGCCCGTTACCTTATGTATCAATCAGTTGCCGATGGTCTGTAATTTTTTCGATGTGTTCGAGGAGATTCCGGGATTGCTACTGTGCCATCATATTGAGTTCTAGATTGATCTGGTGTCTGGTACCGTGCCTATCTTGGAGGCCTTGTACCGTATGGCACCGATGGAGTTGCGAGAGCTGCAGCGGCAGTTGGATGAGTTGCGTGAGTTGGGATTCATTCGTTCGAGCAGTTCTCCGTGGGGAGCGCCGGTACTCTTCGTCAAGAAGAAGGATGGCTCGTTGAGGCTCTCATGGACTACCGTAAGCTTAACCGGGTCACGATCAAGAACAAGTACCCACTCCCGAGGATAGATGATTTATTTGATCAGCTGCAGGGTGGACAGTTCTTTTCAAAGATTGACCTGCGTTCCGGTTATCATCATATTCGAGTCCGAAAGGAGGACATCCCGAAGACGGCTTTTAGGACGCGTTATGGTCATTTTGAGTTTCAAGTCATGTCCTTCGGACTGACTAATGCACCTACGGTCTTCATGCAGTTGATGAACGAGGTCTCCGTCCGTATCTCGATCAGTTTATTGTGATCTTCATCGACGACATTCTGATATATTCGAGGACCCATGAAGACCATATGCAACATCTAGAGATCGCATTGCAAACCCTCCTTGCCCACCAGCTGTATGCGAAGCTGGAGAAGTGTGAGTTTTGGCAGGAGGAGGTGAGGTTCCTCGGTCACGTGGTGACGAGGGAGGGTGTCGCAGTGAACCCCGTGAAGGTTGAGGTAGTGCGTTAGTGGGGCCAGCCCACTACTGCGTCTGAGATCCGCAGTTTCCTTGGTTTAGCGAGATACTATCGGCGTTTCATTAAGGGCTTCTCCTGTATTGCAGCCCCGTTGAACAGGTTGACTCGGAAGGGCGTAGATTTTGTTTGGACTGACACATATGAGCGAGCATTCGTGGAGCTAAAAGACTGTGTGATGTTCACTCCTGTCATCACTCTTCCCTCTAGGAGTAATGGATTTGTTGTTTTTACCGATGCCTCATGTATTGGTTTAGGTGTTGTCCTGATGCAGCATGGCAGGCCTGTAGCCTTCGCGCCTCATCGGCTCAAGGTCTATGAGCTGAACTACTTCACGCATGATTTAAAGCAGGCAGCAGTCGTCTTCGCACTGAAGGTGTGGAGACACTATCTCTATAAGGTCAGGTTCAAGCTTTTCTCTGACCACAAGAGCTTGAAGTATCTATTCTCTCAGTCTGAGCTGAACATGAGGCAGAGACGCTGGATGGAGCTTCTGAAAGACTATAATTTTAACCTCCAGTACCACCCAGGAAAGGCGAATGTGGTGGCGAATGCCCTCAGCCGTCAGCCACAAGGCCTAGTGGCACATATGATGATTCAGGAGTGGAGGATGCTCGAGGATATAACAGAATACGACTTCGAGTTTAGTCTGCAGTCTTCTATTGTTCAACTATCGAGCCTGTCGATTCAACCCTTTCTTGTCGCAAGGGTAATCAAGGCTCAGCAAGCAAACAAGTCGTTACAGGATTACCGAGCAGATGCAGCATCTGAGAGTCAAACAGATTAGCAGATTGGTTCTGATGGTGGACTTCGCTTTAAAGGCCAATTATGTATCCCAGATATTCCTGAGTTGCGCAGAGATCTTATGACCGAGGCACATCGATCACGATTTTCTATCCACCCTGGCTCGATGAAAATGTATCGTGATATGAGGAGACAGTATTTTTGGATGGGGATGAAACACTAGATTATCAGTTTTGTGGCCGAGTGTGACACGTGCCAGCGTATCAAGACCGATCATCAGAGACCCCCTAGTCTATTGTAGCCGTTGAGTGTCCCGACGTGGAAGTGGGAGCACGTATCTACCGATTTTATCATGAGTTTGTCGAGGACTCAGCGCGATCATGACGCCATCTGGGTTGTCGTGGACCGTCTGACGAAGTCGGCACATTTTCTTACGATTCGTGCAGCTTGGCCTTTGGACCGGCTTGCGAGGTTATTCATTGAAGAGATTGTGAGACTGCACGGCGTTCCAGTCTCAATCGTTTCTAACCAAGACCCGAGGTTCATGTCTCAGTTTTGGAAGAGCCTTTAGAGAGCGATAGGCACTGATTTGCAGCTCAGCACCGTGTATCACCCGCAGACCGATGGCCAGACCGAGAGGGTCAATCAAATCCTTGAGGACATGTTCGGGCCTGCGTGATTGACTTCGGGGATAGCTGGGATGAGCATCTGTGATTAGCTAAGTTCGCATATAACAACAGCTATCAGGAGACCATTGGCATGGCTCCTTTTGAGGCATTATATGGCAGACCATGCAGATCTTCTAGTTGTTGGATCGAGGTTGGAGAGTAACGTCTCCTAGGTCCCGAGCTTGTACAGCAGACGTCAGAGGTTATCGATATCATCAGGCAGAGGATGCGCACAGCTCAGAACCGGCAGAAGAATTTTGCTGATCGCCGGCGTCGTCCCTTGGAGTTTGATGTTGGGGACCATGTGTATCTCAAGGTCTCGCCCATGAAGGGCGTAGTTCGATTTGGAGCGAAGGGCAAGCTTATCCAGAAATTCATAGGACCTTTCAAGATCACTGAGCGCATTGGTGCCGTGGCCTATCGGCTAGCCTTACCATCTCAGTTGTCTGGCGTCCACAACATTTTCTACGTCTTTGTGTTGAGAAAGTATGGGTCAGACGTAGTTCCTGTTATCGATTGGCAGCCGTTGAAGGTTCATGAGGATGCTTCTTACATTGAGCAACTAGTTCGTATCCTTGATCGGAAGGAGCAGGTCCTCTGTATTAAGGTCATTCCCTTGGTGAAGGTTCAGTGGGGTCATTATTCTGTTGATGAGGCATCTTAGGAGCGCGAGGCCGAGATCCGAGAGCGCTATCCCTATCTCTTTGATGATTGATCATATGATGTATCTTGTATATTGCCTCTGATTTTATATGACCATGCATTGTCTCCTCTTCTATTATGATTTATGATTACTTGTAATGATTATAAATTTTGAGGATGAAATTTTTATTTGGAGAGGAGAGTTGTAAGACTCGTATCATAGTCCGTACTGTTCCGTAGACTTCCGAGGTCCTCCCGGTCGAATTCCGGTAACCCTCGACCTGTATTCGACATTTACGTGCGATCCTAAGTCGGGTCCTATATACATAAGTCAGCTCGATCCAAAACCTGTACCTTAGCGACCACGCCGTCGCCGCAGTTCCAACACCGCGACTCACGCACCAAACCGATACCCTAGACAAAAGATGTGGGCCCGCGTTCAATTCGAAGAAAACACCGCGCATTACAAATTTCAAGGGAATCTCTACAACATGTCCCATCAATCAATCAATCACTCATGTCAAGTACAAGTCAAGTACAAGCCATACCTAAGTACAAGCAACCCATCTCTCCCATTCTCAAAGTCAACTCTCTCTCTCTCTCCACCCATCCCTTTCTTCCAACACATCACTCCACCCATCCCTTTCTTACAACCCATCACTCAACCCATCACTCATCCTTATCATCCCATCACTTCTCTCTCTCCCTCATTTCTCAAAAAAAAAAAAAATCTCCCAAGCATACCACGTCCAACCTCTCTTCTCTCCCAAACAACAACAACAAGTGTGGCCCACCCTCTCATCTCTCATCCCCACCATCAAAACCCCATCAACCACCATCAAAAGTGTAGGCAAAGAGCTAAGGAGGCTAAGGGACCAAGGAGAAGGCTTAGAGGTGGGTGATCCACCGTAAATTCTTATTTTAGGGCCCACTTATTGGTGGGACCCATTTTGATGTATGAGTTGTATCATGTGGGGCCCATAGTGGCGGGGCCCCTCCATCACCGTCCTTCTTGTCTTTCTTTCTCTCTCTTTCTTTATTTTCTTTGATGATGCGGCCATGTGGTCCACCTAGGTAAACCCCCATCATGAAGTATGTGATCTATCCACATCATCCACCCTCGTGGGACACATTTGATGGGTGTGTTGATCTACACCATCTAGCCCATTGGTAGGCCCGGATGGAAGGAAAAACACAAACATCATGTGATCCAAATAGGTGGGCCACGTACATGTGGGACCCACCATGATGTTGTAACAATCCTTGCCGTCTAGCATCCCTGGACGCTGGACGTGAGGCAGGGAGTGGCTAGCATGGAGAGCGTGTACTGACATGGGTGTGTACTTACAAGCCAAAAAAAAAAGAGCTTTTGGGATAGGCTACTCATGTAGGCCCTACCTTGATATAAGAATTAAATCCACACCGTCCATTTCATTTCTCAGCCCACTTTAGGCATTGAGTCGAAAAATGAACCCAATCCGATTTTCTGGCTGGCCCTGGCATGGGAAACAACATTTTTTACCTTTAAAATCCATTAGGCCCCACCTTGATGTCTCTACCCACCAAAAACATACTGCATATTAGAGTCGTTTGATCCGTCATGGGCCATAGAATCCAGTGGTCGGGTTGCATTTTTTGTATGTGGGCCCCACCTAGGAAAATCTGTAAAAAAATAGATTTAAAAAAAAATCAAGTAACGCCTGGTACTGCAACGTCAGCAGCGCAAGACGCTGCTGCAGCTGTGCTGTAGACGGAAGAGGCAGGGACCCTGGGTCCCAGCCCTGGGCCCTACCATGCTGTGTGTGAACATCAATATTGTCCATTTTGTAGGCCCCTTTTGGGGCAGTGGGCCACCCTAAAAATCAGACGTAGGTGGAGCTCAGGTGGCCCACATCACATGAAACAGTGGGGATTGGACGTCTGCCATTGAAACCCTTTTTGGGTTTTCACGGAAGTTTTGTATCAATATGAAATTTGTTTTTCCACTTCACCTGGGTTCGTGTGACCTCGTGAACAGGCTGGGTGTAAAATAAACATTACGGTGGGCCCCGGGTCCACGTGACCTTATCAGCAGGTTGGGTGGAAAATAAACATTTCGATGGGCCCCATGTCTGTGTGAACTTACCAATAGGCTGGGTGTAAAATAAACATTATGATGGGCCCCAGGTCCACATGACCTGGCCACAGGTTGGGTGAAGAATAAACATTACAGTGGGCCCCATGTTTTCTGTGACCTTGTCAATGGGCTGGATGGAAAATAAACATTATGGTGGGCCCCACGTGGGACCCATTGATGTATGTATCGTAATCCACACCTTCCATTAGTGTGGGCCCCCCCATGGGGTATGCACCTCATCTATGCCGTCCATCCTTTTCATCCCTATGGGATCCACCATGATGCATTGGTTGCATCTAAGCCGTCCAACCATTTTTAAAAGATTATTTTAGGGCTTGAGACTAAAAATAAGACAGATCTAGGATCAGGTGGACCACATTATAGAAAATAGGGGGTTTGAACGTCCACCATTAAACCCTTAGAAATTTTAATGGTGAAAATCCTTATCACCACTTATATTTGGGTGTGGCCCATTTGATATACATGAGGCCCATTGTTGAGGCCCACCTTGAATTGTATAAGGCTTATTGTGACGTATGCAAGGCCCATGGGTTATGGCCCATTGCAATGTACATAAGGCCCATTGGTGCGACTCATTGATACGACCCACTTAATGAACATAAGGCCCATGTGATACAGCCCATTTGATGTACTTAAGGCCCAATGGGATGTATTTAGGTCCATTACAATGTATGAATCCTCCATGGTGTATATAATGATGTTTACAACGGGCAGTGCCTTGGGAGCAATGATGGTTTGACGTCCACATTGTATGGATGATGCTGGTTAAATGTCCGCATTGTCACTCTCCCTAAGGCCCATTGATAAGCCCATACTTGTAGCGTGTAGGCTGTCTAGGCTCATCTTCGTTATGAATGGAGTCCATCACTATATAACATGTTTAGTATAGATCCATAATTCATGATCATACGCATCATATGTATGCTTGATCTGAGGAGTGACTGATCATAGCATATGCCCTCGGGCAGATTGTTATGGGCTCCCTGATAGGCGGAGTTGCCCTACATGAGCGCGTGGTACACGCAGGACTGTTGCATGACTGGTAGTGTGATTCATGCACTTGCATTTGTGTAATTGTGGTTACTGTATGCCCTACGACATCAGGGCCATTGCCTCCACAGACATATCATGGGTGGTCAGATTGGATATTGAAAATATTATTTCTAACATCAGGGCGTTATAGATGTCCCTGAGTGAAAATCCCTAAACCCGATGGTACCAGAGGTTGACTCCAACGTCGAGACCGAGTGGATACATGAGGGCGCGAGGACCGTATACCAGTAGGTCGCATCTCCCACTGTGTCGTGGTCAGTTGGAAAGGGGTGTGACTTTACCCGCTTGAGTGAGGGGGTAATTTCTAGGTTGAGTTTGACCAGCTTGAGGAATAGGTCTGCTATCGACGAGCCAGGCCCGATATTGGCAGGCAGATAGTGAGGTCTCTTTCACTCTCCCAGTTGTGCATTCGGATAGGGGCGACAAGCTCGCATAGAGTGTACTAGACACCAGTGATTATCCAGAATGAGAACTGTACTGATATTTGATGAGTTGTATGTGGATGCATTATGCATCGCATGATCTTGATATGGCCGATAGCATTCATATCTTGCATCGCATAGCCTCGGTACGGCTGCTTGCATTCATGTACTCATCAGTATAATTTCACATTACTCTGACATCGCATTCTGAGCATGCTTATATTGCGCACACACTTACACCACCCTCTAAGCTTTCTATAAGCTTATGCACGATTGATGCATGCAAGTAACGCTAGGACGTAGCCGTAGCCTTGTCGCAGTTGGAGTGTATAGCCAAGCTTTTGGAGTTTCTGTTGTTATCATTATATTGTATTTCCCTTCATACGCACTGTATTCAAAGTTTTTGATCATAGTGGATTTTGTGATAGTGTTCTTGTGGTTATTGTTCGTGGGTTATGCTTATGGTTATGCTTATACTGAATCAAAATCATGCTTGAAATCCTCCTTATAGGATCCTAGAATCAGAACCTGGTGTATAGATGCCGGGAGCCGAGAATGGGGTACTATGGAGGCTGTCAGCACCGGATTCGGCGATTGGAAATTTTGTGAGCCCGGTTTTCGAGTTTGGGGCGTGACACAATGACTGAAGGCAAGGACCTCCTCTAAATGGTGACCATTATTTCGGTTGATCCCTTCAGGATATCTAGCCTGCGGCCAGTTGTGATATTTTATTGGCATCCATATTGTGATCTCGAGTAATATGCATTAATTTCACCTTACCGAATCTATCCAACATTTGGGAGGCCAAGGCATAATATGGTAAAAGTGTTGAACTAGTGCATTTGAACTAGCCTATTATCTGGTTTATTACCAATTGTGAATCGCCCACAATCATTACACGTTATGCACCCAACTCTATTAGCAATTCTAGGCCGATTATCATAGCCTCATATTCAGTTTGATTATTAGTGCACTTGAATTCCAATTAAAATACAAATTTTTGCTTGTTTCCATTCGATACGATTAAGATAACCCCAGCTCCTGAGGCTTTGTGAGTCTTTGAACTGTTAATAATCAATTTATATGGAGTTAAATATGTATAATATAGATTTAAAACTTATGGGGAAAGCTGACGTTTCAGGTCAGATGGATGTTGGGCAGGAAGTTAACTATTGTCTGAACTTTTACTGCCTTTTGGGGAACATACCAAAGATCAAATTTAGATAGAGCTAACACCCATTTGCCAATTTAGTCATTCAAAATTGACCAATTTAACATATATTTTACTAAATCGTTCAATTCTATTACATTTACTCTTTCGTCCAACAAGTAATGCCTTAACTTGGTGGTCGCAAAGTACAACAATAAGCATAATTTTTTTACGGCAAATAATGTCTTTCGGTATTGAGGAGTGTCTGATTCAATAGACTGCATGCTCTTTTTAAACGTCATCATCTTGGGTTAGAAGGGATCCAATCAACTCTATTGATGCTACGACATACAGCTTAAGCAGTCGACCTTTGACTGACGGCATTAATACTGGTGGCTTCATCGGATATTCCTTAATCTTTTCAAAAGGTTGTTGATGTTTTATCTCCCACTTGAATTCAATCCCATATTTCAATTTTATCAACAGAGAAAATATATTAGTCGCTCATGCAAAATTAGATATAAATCTCCCCATGAAGTTAACCTGGCCAAGAAACCGCTGCAATTTTGGCTTATTCCTTCGCAGGTAAGCATTTATGATGTCTCGAGCCTTATTTTGGTCCACTTTCATCCATCACTGATGCACCAAGAATCCCAGAAAAGTACCAGCCAATACCATAAAGGCACATTTAAGGGGGATCATTTTCAACTTATGGAGCCTCATTCACTCAAATGACTTGCATAAATGAGCAAAATGATCTTCTTCATCGGTCGACTTTACCACTATATCTTCGATGTAAACTTCCATAAATTGGTCGATTATATCATGAAATATGACGTTCATCACCCTTTGATATGTGGCCCCTGCATTCTTGAATCTGAACGGCATTACCACCCAACAATAGGTTTCTAAAAGGCTAAGGCATTTGAATGTCATCTTCCGCAGATCATCTAATACTATGTAGATCTGATTATAGCCAGAGTGGTCATCCATGAAGGACGCCATCCGATGCTCGACTACTCTATCGATCAGTTGATTGGCCGTCGGCATCAGATATTCATCATTTGGTGTTGCTAGATTTACATTTATGAAATCAATGCAGACTCACAACTTACTATTCTTTTTTATGACCATAACTACATTCGAGATACATTCGGCATATTTAATAGGCCTGAAGAAACCAACCTTTAATAGTTGTTCAATCTCTTCCTTTATTTTCTGAGTCACTTCTGCCGTTATTTGCCTAGGCAGTTGCTTGTGCGGTCTATATCCTTCCTTTATTGGCAATATATGCTCGACCAAACTCCGATCTAGCTCCAGCATCTTATTACAGTCTCATGTAAAGCAGTCAATGAACTCCCCAAGCAAACTTGTCAGGTCAACTTTATCTTGTGGCTTAAGTAACCCATTGATAAAAGTCGGCTTAGGATCTTGTTCGTTTCATAGGTTCACCTCGACCAAGGGGTCTTGAACCTGAGCTCAGGAATCTTCTAACTTGTTGGGTACTTCCCTTAGTTCCATTTCTTCTTCATCTGTCAGGACATCTGTATTGGCCATATTCACGAAACAACCATTGTCGACATCCTTCTGGCCTTCTTCAAGCCTTCTTACTCTGGCCGTGAAGTTGGTCATTCGTTAGTCATCTTTCGGTGTACCAATCATGGGATTTCTTCAATGGTGCAGTGTGGAACCAACTGAAAATGAATAATATCCCTCGGCAGGTTAGCGACTGGATGAATTATTTATGTAATGTCTTACACAATGTGTAACAACCTGAATTTCGAGGATCGAGTAATACTCGACTCTCAAATTTCTAGGTGCCACTTATGCTTTACAGATTTAACTAATTTGGTTTTCATTTGATTGGTGTATGAGCATTTGAAAAATTAAATAGATCATGCAACATAAACTGAAATCAACTAACTAAATTAGAGCATAACTAAAAAAATGACATGTATATGCGTAGTGTACAGGACCGCGTCCCAGTAAAATACATATAGTCCAAAAGATGTAGAAAATGTCCCTGCCCTACAGTCCCATCGCTAGCCCTAGGGCAACTGCAGTGGCCCACCCAGGAGCTGGAAATACAAGAGCTGTCACGCTCCAAACTCGGAAATCGGGCTCACCAAATTTTTCGATCGCTGAATCTGGTGCTGACAGCCTCCGTAGTGCCCCATTCTCGGCTCTTAGGGTATATACGCCAAATTCCGATCCTGGGATCCTACAAGGAGGATTTTCTAACGTACATATATCTCGTAATAAGCATAACCACAAGATTACCGAATCACAAAGGCAACATCATCATCACATATCCACTAATATAATCATTTGAGTACAATACTGAAAGGGAAAAATACATTAAAAAAAAAGCTCCAGAAGACCGTTGCACACTCTAAGCTTAACGTTGTTGTTACCTAACGCCACTTGCACACATCTATCGTGCATAAGCTTATGGAAAGCTTAGTGGGTGGTGAAAGTGTGTGCACAAGGTAAGTGCCAAGTAAACAATATCAGAGTAATTAAAGTAAGCGAAAATACTAACAAGTCCATAAATCATACAATATTAGAAATATTAGCAAGTTCATTAATCGTACGATATCAGAGTAATGCGAAGACATGCTGATAGGCCCATAAATACCATCAGCCTTATCCAGGCTATGCGATACAAAAATATAATAAACCAATATCATATATTGATGAAGCAATGTAGATCAGTTATGCAATACGGAGACAGTAAGCCAAATACTGTGTTGAGGATGCAATGCAATATGCGATGCGAATGAAATGATCAAGCTGAAGTGTGAAGTCAGGATGATAGTACGTAGTATCGCAAGCTACGAGGTCTATCACAAAGGACTTCTATCCAAACTAGCCACATACCTAAATTTAGATAGTCAGACCCAATGTAGTAGACTCCTGATCTCAGGTTAGTCGCGCGCCCAACCGAAATCCTGGCCATGCAAAGATACACAACAATTAGTTGCGCACCACCAGCCCAAGTGGATAGTGAATGAAATGAATGTATGAGTATGCAACTCCTACTCAATAAGTCCACATATCAGTACGGTTCCTCTCTGGAAAATCACCGAGGTCTATTACACTCCAAACCAGGTTGCCGCCCCATCACGGGCAACAAGGTGAGTGGAAGAGACCTCACTATTCGCCTACCAATATCAGGCCCGGCTCGTCGATAGCGGACCCATTCCTCGAGCTGGTCAGACTCAGCCTAGTAATGTCTCCTCCTCTTGGGCAGGTAAGGCCATACCCCCTTCCAACCGATCACGACACAGTAGGAGACGCGGCCTAACGGTATACGGCCCTCATGCGCTCATGCATCCACTCGGTCTAGACGTTGGAGCAACCTCTGGAATCAAGAGGGTTTAGGGACTTTCACTCAGGGATATCTATAGCACCTCAGTAGAATAGATTTTTGGTGTCCCATCTGACCATCCACGAAATACCTGTGGAGGCTACGACCCTGATGTCGCTAGGGCGTACAGTAACCACAACACACAATGCAAGATGCATGAGTCATACAATACAGTCATGCATCAATCCTACGCATGTCGTGTACTCATGTGAGACAGTCTTTCCCTATCAGGGAGTCTCATAACAACATGTCCAATGTCATATGTAATGGTCAACCACATCTCATAACAAACATGCATATGATGCGTATGGGCATGTATCGTGATACTATGCTGTCACATACTCATAATCGGTATCAATAACTAGCACCGACAATCGGCATTAACAATTGGCCTCGATAATGTGGACATTTAACCAACATTACCCCCAAGGAGTGGCCCACATAGAGCCTTACATATAGTGGACTCATGGCCTCACAAAGGGCCTGATATACAACACCATAGGCCTCACTCAAGAGCTTAATACACATCACAATGGGCCTTTCACATGGGCGTAAGATACATCATAATGGGCTTTATCGCTTGACCCTCAAATGCATCACAATAGGCCTCATCACATAGGTCTCGACAATCGGCCTCGGCAATCAAAATCGGCCTTGACAAACGAAATCGATCTCGACACTCGGAATCAGCCTTGACACTCGGTCTTGACAATCGGAAACAGCCTATACAATCGGCCTCGATACTTAGCCTCGACAAATCGGAATCGGCCTCGACAATCAGAATTGGCCTCGATTATCTGAATCGATCGATAATTGGAATCGGCAAATCGGTCACGTCAACCAGAATCGGCAATCGGTCATGATAATCGGAATCGATCGATAATCAAAATCAGCAAATCGGTCACATCAATCGAAATCCGTAATCGGTCATGACAATCGGAATCGATTGATAATCAGAATCGAAAAATCGATCACGTCAATCAAAATCAGCATCGGTCACGACAATCAAAATCGATAGATAATCAGAATCGTCAAATCGGTCACGTCAATCGAAATCGGCAATCGGTAACGTCAATCGGAATCAATCGATAATCAGAATCGACAAATCGGTCATGTCAATCGGATCGATCGATAATCAGAATCGGCAAATCAGTCACGACAATCGGGATAGATCGATAATCAGAGTCGGCAAATCGGTCACGACAATCAGATCGATCGATAATCAGAATCAGCAAATCGATCACGACAATCGGGATCGATAGATAATCAAAGTCGGCAAATCAGTCACGATAATCAGATCAATCGATAATCAGAATCAGCAAATCGGTCACCACAATTGAGATCGATCGATAATCAGAGTCGGCAACTCGGTCATGACAATCGGGATCGATCGATAATCAGAGCCGGCAACTCGGTCATGACAATCGGGATCGATCGATAATCAGAGTCGGTAAATCGGTCACGACAATCAGATCGGTCGATAATCAGATTCAGCAAATCGGTCATGACAATCGGGATCGATAGATAATCAGAGTCGGCAAATCGGTCATGACAATCAGATCGATCGATAATCAGAATCAGCAAATCGGTCACGACAATCGGGATCGATCGATAATCAGAGTCGGCAACTCGATCATGACAATCGAGATCGATCGATAATCAGAGTCGGCAACTCGGTCATGACAATCGGGATCGATCGATAATCAGAGTCGGCAACTCGGTCATGACAATCGGGATCTATCGATAATCAGAGTCGGCAACTCAGTCACGACAATCGGGACCGATCGATAATCAGAATCGGCAGATCGGTCACGACAATCGGATCGATCGATAATCAGAGTCGGTAACTCGATCATGACAATCGGGATCTATCGATAATCAGAGTTGGCAACTCGATCATGACAATTGGGATCGATCGATAATTAAAGTCAGCAACTCGGTCATGATAATCGGGATCGATCGATAATCAGAATCAGCAAATCGGTCACGACAATCGAATCGATCGATAATCAGAATCGGTCTTGACCAAGCGAAATCGGCCTAACAAAGGGCATGAGGAAAGGTCACAATGTGGACATCTAACCATCATTGCCCATCAATATGGACATTTAACTAACATTGCTCCCAAGGAGTTGCTCACATAGTGGTGAATATAAAGTGGGCCCATGGCCTCGCACAAAAGCGCTTCAAATACACAATAGGTGAGCTCTACACATGGCCCTTATACACATTAAGTGGGCTACATCAATGCGCCTCATCACATCACATTGGGTATGATATACAACTTACTGGGCCACACTAAGAAGGGTCATAAATACACAACAGGTGAGCCCTGCACACACAATGGACAGCATGGGTATAGAATACATATACCAAGTGGGTCACACGTCCCACGGACGGTGTGGGTGAAATCATATATAAGGTGGACCTCACGGAACTTGGTGACGTCTACACAACAGCTATATTGCTGGTGGAAGGTACCAACCAATCTGCTTCCCAGGTGGGTCGACGCGTGTGGGTGAAACTAATGAATCAAGGTGGCCCCGTGATCTGGTAAAATGGACGGTATAGATAAAATACATGCATCAAGTATCCTACATTCAACTGGACGGTGGAGGTCCCACAGGTGCAAGGTGGGTACCATCGTCTAACAATGGATGGACGGTTTGGATAAAAACATACCTCATGGTGGGGTCTACTGTTCTAGTTAGTGGACAGTTTGACTGAGTCGACAGAACACGTGCATCATGGTGAGCACCCCTGCACCGTCCAAACGGGTCCAGCACCATCCAGCTGATTTGGACGGTGTGGATAAAACTAATACATCACGGTACTATCCCACCGTCCAAATGATGGACGGCTGGGATAAAACACTAACTCATGTGGGTCCCACATGCCACGTGCAGCATGCACAGCACGTCCAGCACAGTCCGAACTGGACGGTGCAGATATACACATCATGGTGGGGCACCAAATCAAGATGGATGGACGGTTGAATATTGAATACATGCAATCAAGGTGGGACGCACAACACCTACTGACGCCAAACAGATGGACGGTTGAGATGCAACACACGCATCATGGAATCCCACGACACATCACAAGGTGGCCTCACATCCCAACAGTGGACGGACGGCCTGGATATGAACTACATGCATCACTGCAGGGGTGAAATGTATACACCGTATACCAGAGGTGGGTTCACACGTGTGAGACCCACCATAAAGCTAATATATGTGATTTCTTCATCCATCCAGGCTGCTAGACGTCCAGCAAACGGATGGCCTGGATGGGACGAATCCTCAAGGTGTCTTCATGGATGGACAGCATAATTAAAACACATACACCGTGGGTGGGGTCCACACATGTGAAGGTAGGCCTTATAGTCCTTGCCCCTAGACGTGGGTGACATACGTACACTCTAGATGGTTTTCCACCGTTTGGATGGTCTGATGGTTCCCACGTGGTGGCCTACTCAGGGGATCTAGCTGATGTTTGTTTCCCCCCTTCAACGGTCCAGCAGCAGCTGCTGCTACTGGACGTCCAACATCTGGACGGTCAGGATCGGGTGGGCCCTTGATTGGCCAAGCAGGATGGACGGTGTAAGATGTAATACCATCTCATTTGTCAGCCCCTCTGTTGACGTCAGTGCAGCAGATGGATGGTGTGTATAACACACATGCCTCACGTCTGGGCCCACGGTCCTGCTGACGCTGCACATCAGCTGCAGCTGCTGGCCCAACAGATGAATGGCGTGGGCATAAAACATATACACTAAGTGGGTCCCACCGTCCCAGCTGTTGGACGGTGAGGATGCCCCACACACATTAGAAGGGTCCCACGGCTGCTGGACAGCGTGGATACAATGCATCACAGTGGGCCCTGCGTCCACAAATGGACGGCCCTACTGGCCTATGGGTACAGGTGGGGTCCACGTGAGTGGACCATCCCAAAATCAAGCTGGTATTTGTGCTTTCCTTTCAACCAGGCCTATCCAAACAGGCAGCCAAGAAAGCTGCTGGACGGTCGGCAAGGTCAAGCCGGCTGGACAATCCCTGATGGACGGTTCAGGTCAGATGTGTACATCAGGTGGGCCACTCATCATCATGAAAAGAAAATAGAGAGAGAGAGAGAGAGAGAGAAAAGAAGAGAAAGAGAAAGATATAGAGAGATGGAGATCGGAGTAGCGGAGGGACCCCGCCACTATGGATCCCTCTTTACAATGCATACATCAAGATGGGTCCCACCATAAGTGGGCCCTCTAATCATCAAAATCATACAAAAATCACCCACCTTTCGATCTTCTTGGTCCGATAAAATCTCTAGCTTCTCGGCTTTGACTTTGACGGAGGATGATGAAGTTTGAAGGGTTAGGATGAAAGATGTGGGGGTAGGAAGATGGGCCACACCAAGCTCTTCTCATGGAGAGCTTGGACGGTTGCTTGAAAATGGAGAATGGGTAGAGAAGAGAGAGAGAAAGTTGTAAGGAGAGAGAGATGTGTGAGTGATGGGTGAGGGATGGGTGAAAGGTGATGGAGTGATAGGTGTACTTGACATGTAAGGTTGCTTTGACTTTGGGGTTGCTTGGGGATGGGTGTTGTACTTGACATGTGAGGTGATTGATGTAATGTGATGTGATGTTCTCTTGGGTTTTGCAACGCGCGGTATTTTTCCTCGAACTGAATGCGGGCCCACATCTCCTGGCCTAGGTATCGCCTCGACACGCGAGATGCGACATCGAAACCGCAGTAACGGCGCAGTTGCACTGGTACAAGTCTCGGGTCGAGTCGACTTAGATATGCAGGACTCGACTTAAGAACGCGCGTAAACGTTGGTTATAGGTCGCGGGTTACCAAAATTTGACCGAGAGGACTGTATGAGTATAAGGAATGGTACGAGCTAGGATACAGGTCTTATAAGAGCTCCTACTCCGAGTCTATGGACGCCTCATCTAGTGCGTCGGACTCTATGATACCTGCATCTAAGATAGAGTATTGTTGGTATTTTAAAACGCCGTCTTAGAGTAGGAGTGAGTGATCAACTCAGTGGTTCCATTAACATCAAGTTACACAAGCTATCAAATCCATATGCATAATTAATGAAAAGCAATTTAAGCATACAGTCCCTAAATACTTTTGTTAATGCATATGGATGTTATTATGATATGAAGCATGCCCTTGTCATCCAACACTCCATTAAGCAACTCCATCTACATGTTCGCATATGACCAACATTACCTCAATGTGACCTTGATTGTCAAGTTACAAACCTAACTAATACAATGCGACAATGATCATGTTAACTGAATGTTTAGTTATGTCTGTTCGTCCAGAAATATTAGAGAAACTGAGGCACTCCCACGAAATCAAGGCCCTCATCCAGTCGCAAGGCCCAGGGAAGCCATAACGGCCTCGTGCCTACGATCCTTGATCCGTCTGGGTTCGTCACTCCTAACTGCACTCATGCGAAAGGCGAGTTTGTAAACTGGATTGCTCGCAGTCACTACGGGGAGGCTCGTCACCCCAGCATAGGCCGACAGCTTGAGCATAGTGTCACATACCACCATACCCGGCTCACGAGACTTGTGGATTGTATCATAGCAGTTGTATGTGAGTGTTCCAAGGGCATGGGTGTCTTAGGTTCAAACAGGTGAGATCATACATGGTAAACACACATGGTTGGCTAACTAATAGACTAATTCGGCTGACTCAGGCGAACTACGACGCAACCGACACTGGGTACAAGCATCCCATGTAGTCCAACCATTGTCGGTTGTCCGTATTCAACCTAAGTCGGTCGGATTGGCCCAAGACAGCCAACCCAGTAGAGCTGCCCTTGTAAATTTTTTCAATTTGTTGGTCAACCCAATTGACCCCGATAGACTAAAATTCTATATCATGCCATAACAATTATATTCGAGAATAGGCAACTCAATTCATCAATATTTCAAGATATGCTAGCTAATATGGGCAAACAAATAGGCATGCAAGTGCATTATTCAATCATCGCAAAATTTACAACAACAAGATAATTATGCACATGTATCAGGGGGAAATATGGAGCATATGGGCATGAAATTTCAGTGAATCCAGTCTATTCTATTATGCAATCAATAATCGGCAGCCATAAACGGAATTGGTACTTCATGAATGTAACACCCCGTACTTTCTGTACTCATGTGTTACCATAAATACCCAGCCTTTTTAAATCATTCATCCACGAATCAAACTAAATGTCTGTCTAGCTATAAAATCAATATTTAGATTTCCACTTAGACAAATTTTTAGATGCATGGAACCAGTGTAAAGTGAATTCAAATCATTTATGTGTTAAACCTCATGATCTGACCATTAAGATTAAAAATAATTCATTGGGTTGGAGATTGATCATTAGATTAGACCTCACATCATATAATAAAAGATCTGACCATAAAAATCAATTAGTAGATTCATTTATATGCTTTAAAGACTCCTAGATCACGATGATCGGTTCTGAACAATTTAACCATTCAAACTCGTAACCATTCATTCAATCCAATTACTAAATAGGGCTACAAACCCTTATGACTGTTGACGGGCCAATCAAATACAATCTGGAAATCGAATCGATAGGAAACTACAATTAGAAGGCTAAAATCCAAACGTATGGCCCACCTGAACATTGGATCTGCTGGAAAATGGGGCTAGTGTCCTATCAAGAGTGGCAGAGCGAAATGGATGGAGTAGATCTCTCAAAACGTCCCTGTAGGCCCCACACTTGTGGTGTGAGTGTACATCATTGGGTGTACACATGCGGTACACCGGTCCACAAACCGAGTCAAGCGGGCATTGACCCGATTAAAACAGAAAAAGGAAGAAATTTCCCTCCTTTTCCTCCTTTCTCACTTTCAAACGGACGAGCACCGCTACACTAGGGATATGGCCCACCATCACGGTCGGTTCCCAAATCTAAACCATCCATCTTGTTAAGCCTCCAAAACCACCTAAAACCCTAAAGCCTTCACGTGTGAGAACACAGGTGTGCAAGACGATAACCAACCCAAGTGAGATGTGTACACGACTCATTTCCACTGCGCGGAAATCCGTTTTCCTTCTTAGCTGGCATCCCATGTGTGGGATTCTCCTTTAATCCAAACGCTTCGCACAGGAAAATCTCAGCCATCCATTCCACTTCACACGATTTAGGGCTTCCATCGCAATAGGTGAAGTCGGCACATGCTAACTTCGAACCCACCGAGAAATGGTGGTCGACCATCAAAAGGGTGGACCCCGCAATGATCCTAAGCCCAATCAGGACCACCCATAAGCCTCGGATCATAGGATTAGGCCGTAGATAAGAAACCGCCATGATCATGCCGGTCATCTTCCTTAATCGCCCAAAGAACCCAACACCGTAAAGTGGGCCCCATTCATCGATCTGAGACATTCATCATGTGGCCCATGGTACCAGAAGTGCATCCATAACCTCTGATTACATCCATGTAAACTAAATTCGGTAATATCGTCATTAAAACTTAAAGAATTACACCACTAAAACCATAACTAATGCTCTGATTAGTTACTACCGAATGTTCTGGAGAGACTTTCGATAGCTATAAAAACTCTCTTTCTATTTTGGGTAGTCGGCCCTAAAAATACAGAAAGAGAGAGAGAGAGAGAGAGAGAGAGAGAGGGAGAGAGAGAAAGGAAAGGCACCGTCTGTAGTGCCGCATGGAGTCGAGTCAACTCAGTCTGGGTTGCAGTGAGTCGAGGCGGGTCATGCTTAGTCCAATTGTTGAACAGGTATTGCAGAAGGGAGAAGATTGAGAGAAAGTAGAGTGAAGAGAGGAATGCAAGAGAGGAAAGAAAGCACCGCTTTGCTGCCACATTAGGTTGGGTTGCGACTCAGAACGAGTCATGCGTTCAGACTGAGTCTGGGCTGAGTCTCGGGTTTCCACTGATCGTTCCAATAAAGAAAACAAAGAAGGGGAAGAAATAGAGGAGAAGAAGGAAGAAGTAAAAGGTATAGAGAGAGGGTGGCTGAATTCACCACCTGATTGTTGCTTCTTCTACTGCTGTTGCTGCTGCATTTGGTTGGGCCGACTCAATAACTGAGTTCGGGTCGAGTTATTGCCCAGCATGCCGGACCAATCTCTACATAAAACTAGTACTACTGAACCTATTAAGCAGTAGGAGGAAGTAGAGAGAAAACGTCAGAGAGTGGGCTACACCGAGTCCGTCCTTCTCAACCGAGTCACTGTATGAACGAGTCGGGTTGCGGTTCAGACCAGTCCACTTGTTGCTACTGCTAGACTTGATTTAAGCCTGTAGAGTTGTTGAGCGTCCTAGTAATGGGGGTTGTAGGAAGAACAAGAGAGGAGAAGAAGGAGAAAGTTTGGGGTCTTTGTTGGCTGTCGAGTCAACTCGGCAAAAATCGAGTCGAGTCCGTTAGGCCCGGTCCAGCTGGAGTTCCAGCAAGGAAAAAATAAGAAGAGAAAGAAAGGGAAAGAAAGAAGAAGAAAGAGAAGGTAGAGAGATAGGGAGCGAGCCAAGTCATTGCCGAGTTTAACTGAGTCAACTCGACTATCCGGTGAGTTTAATTTGAATTGGACCATGTTCGGTAAATCACTAATCTCCTATTGAGTTGGAATTGGTGAATAATTTAGTATAATAGATAGTTACATTTTGATTTAAAGAAATTAGGCACCATCTTATATGATTTAATCCTATGTTCAAATCTAATTCGAACAAATCTTGAATTATCTAATTATTCAATGTTGGGAATTATTGTTAGGATCCAATTTGAAGCTCAATTTGAATCTTTTCAACATTAGATCATAACATGACTTATAAGGTGAGGATCACCCTTCAAGCTTTTCCTAGATCATAATAGTTAGCTTAGTTTAATTTGTTTGTCGATTTCTTAATATAGTGCAACGTGAAAATAATGATTAATGTTAGTTCCATTTGAGTAATCTTTTATAAATGCAACATGGTTAGATTTAAATTCAAGTAGTTTAACATGCTATGAATCTCTAGTATCTCTCATCTTATGTAAGATGCACACTTTATATGTGTAAATGTTAGTGACGTTGTATGTGACTTCTTTTACCATTTGCGATTACTTTATGGCATATTTAGAGGTCCTCGAATTAGTGGTCATTTGTGTAATGAATTAAATGAAATTATGATGGACTTACCATCTTATGGACCATTTATTATCTAAGTGGCTTTTGTTATTTGCCCGTGCGGCTTATATTTGCCCTAGTGGCTCTGATTGGTTAATACCCTTTTGCGGTCTTGTTAGGCTATTTGCCCTTGCGGCTCGGATTGGCTAATTGCCTTGCGGCTTTAATGAATTATTATTAAATAGTCTTTTGATGATAAGTCCCACTTGTAGAAATATAATTGGCCACTAGTTGAGTAGGTTACTTTTAAACACCACATTTGTTAGTCTCATGAGCCAGGGATGGTGGAATGGGATACTATGCCTAAGCTGTCGATCTATGATGGGTGATAAACCTCTCATGGTGACCTTTAAGCTTTCCTAAATTGATTATTTGAAATTGGATTAATAATGGTTGGACTAATCATGCATTTTCATGGCATATATTATGATATTTTCTAGGGGAATTAGTTCTCCTTGGCGTACCTTTATATACTTTTTCAGGTGACTAATTCTCCTTGGGCGATCTATATATTATTATGATCTTTTCCGGGTGGTTAGTTCACCTTGGGCGTACCTTTATATACTTTTTTGGGTGGCTAATTCTCCTTGGGCGATCTATATATCTATGGTCTTTTCCGGGTGGTTAGTTCACCTTGGGCATACCTTTGTGTACTTTTTCGGGTGACTAATTCTCCTTGGGCGATCTATGTATCTATGGTCTTTTCCGGGTGGTTAGTTCGCCTTAGGCGTACAATTGTGTACTTTTCTAGGTGACTAATTCTCCTTACGCAATGTATATATCTGTAGTCTTTTTTGGGTGACTAGTTCTCCTTAGGCGTACCTTTGAGTACTTTTCCGGGTGGCTAGTTTTTCTTGGGCAACTTTTTACCAGCTGGATGTGCATCCCCAGGTCTGTGAGCATGTGCATGCATCCATGTATTTAAATAAGATCATCTTTGTGAAACTTATTTAATGAATGTGTATCTGATGAACCTTATCTGATTTCTATGATAATCATTGTGTGTTATATACTGTATTTGTTAACTATGCTTAATTATCTTAATGTTACGATAAACCTTGAGGGGTGTACCTCATTGCGATAGCCATTAACACTATCGAACCGTAATCGGTGTGCAGGAGATGTAGATAACGCGTATACTGGTGTTCATATGAAATGGGAGGAGTCAGATGATCTTACGACTCTACATTCCTGATTTTATTTGTATTTAATTTATATTGTTATGTTTGTAAAGGTTAAGACAATGGTTTGTATAAGTTTTTAGGTAACCACTTAAAACTTTGGTTATGTATATTTGCACTCCCTCTTATACTTGATTTGTTTTTGTCCCGCTAGTTTATTAACTTTTATAATAAAAGAAAAAAAAATGTATGTGAAATTTGGGATATTTAAAGGTTAATGCTTGGGTTTTTGGAAAACGAGTAGTGTACTTGGGTTCCGGGAATCAGGGTGTTACAATGAAGGACAATAGGCTTAAGGATTAGTCACTAGTTAGCATGCAATTCATAATTTTTACTACACGATCATTATTTGCTACATAGGTTCGATAATTGGCAACCTAAAGGTAATGGTCTGCACCTATGGGTAGCCCGCTGATTTTCCTAGCACCGCTCCTAGGATTCCGACCAAGTATTTGATGGATTGACGCCCTGCGTCGCATATGTCACGCCCCAAACTCGGAAACCAGGCTCACAAAATTCCTGATCGCCGAATCCAGTGTGACAGCCTCCGCAGTACCTCATTCTCGGCTCCCAGCGTCTATATGCCAAATTTCGATCCTAGGATCCTATAAGGAGGATTTTCTAACATACATTTAACTCATAATAAGCATAACCACAAGTTTACCCAAATCACAAAGGTAACATTATCATCACATATCCACTAATATAAACAATTGAATACAATGTTGAAAGGGAAATACATATATCAAACATCAAGGCTCCAGAAGACTGTTGCACATTCCAAGCTCAACGCTGCAGTGACCTAACACCGCCTGTACACATTTATCGTGCATAAGCTTATAGAAAGCTTAGAGGGTGGTGCAAGTGTGTGCATACGATAAGTGTCAAGTATTCAATACAATGCCAAAATCATACAATGTCGAAATACTGACAAGATCATGAATCATACGATATCAGAGTAAGCGAAAACATACTGGTAAGTCCGTGAGTCATACAATATCAGAGTATGCAATACGGATCATAATGAGCCAAATGTCATATACTAAGGATGTGATGCAATATGCAAATCCTGCTAAGTCCGTCTCGGCCATATAAGTGCAGAAACATAGCAACCTAAAATGTCATATACTGCGGATGTAATCTAATATGCGATGCAAATGAAATGACAAGCTGGAGTGTGAGGTCGGGATGATAGTACGTAGTATTGCAGGCTACGGGGTCCACCAAAAGGGACTTCTATACAAACCAGTCCCATACCTAAATTTGGATAGTCAGGCTTAATGTGGTAAACTCTTGATCTCAGGTTAATCACACGCCCCAACCAAAATCTTGGCCATTGCAAAGGTACACATAACAGATAGTTGCGCACCACCAGCCAGAGTGGATAATGAATGGATGAATGAATGAGTATCCAACTCCTGCTCGATAAGTCCACATATCAGTACTGTACATCTTTGGGATCATCACTATAGTCTATTACACTCTACGCCAGCATGCCACCCCTATCCACACACAACTGGGTAAGTGAAAGAGACCTCACTATCTGCTTGCCAATATCTGGCTCGGCTCGTTGATAGCGGACCCATTCCTCAAGCTGGTCAAACTCAACCTAGATATTCTCCCCTCACTTAGGTGGGTAAGGACACACCCCCTCTTAATCGACCACGACACAGTAGGAGACGCAGTCTACTGGTATACGGCCCTCATGCTCTCATATATATTCACTCGGTCTTGACGTTGGGGCGTCTCCTGGCCACGGAGGTTTAGAAATTTTCACCTAGGGACATCTATGGCGCCCGTATGCTAGAACCAAATATTTTCGATATCCCATCTAGCCATCAACGATATGCCTGTGAAGGCCACAACCCTGATGTCGCTAAGGCATACGGTGGTCATATCACAAAATGCAAGATGCATGAATCACACAGTCCAATCATGCATCAATCTTACGCATACTGTGCGCTAATGTGAGGCAACTCCATCTCTCAGGGAGTCCTATAAACAACCTGCCCAATGACATATGCAATGGTTAATCACATCTCAACAAACATGCAGATGATGCGTATGGGCATGTATCATGATGTTATGCTGTCACATACTCATAATCGGTATCGACAATCGACATCGATAATCGGTATCGATAATCGGCCTATACAATCGGCCTCGACAATCAGAATTGGTAACCGGCCTAATAAAGGGCCTAAGGAAAGGTTACAATGTGGACATTTAACCATCATCACCCATCAATGTGGACATTTAATCAACATTGCTCCCAAAGAGTGGCCCACATAGAGCCAAACGTATCGTGGGCCTATGGCCTCACACAAGGACCTAATACACATCACTATGGGCCTCACTCATGGGCCGCATATGCATCACATTGGGCCTCGCTCATGGACCTCATGTACATCACAATGGGCCGCAATACATGGGCCCCATATATGTTAAATGGGCCGCAATATATGGGCCGAAAATACATCACAATGGGCCTTACCAAATGGGTCGGAATACATCACAATGGGCCTCATCATATGGGTCAAAAATATATCACAATGGGTCTTACCAAATGGGTCAAAAATACATCACAATGGTCATCAACGCATGGCCCAGAAATATATCACAATGGGCCGCTCATACGGGCCTAATATACATCACCATGGGCCACGACCCATGGGCCCCAAATACATCACAATGGGCTACGACCCATGGGCCTCAATATACATCATAATGGGACGTAACTAATGGGCCTCATATACAACGAGTGGGCTGCATTAATGGGCCGCACCAATGGGCCTCATATACAACAAGTGGGCCGCATAAATGAGCCGCACCAATGGGCCTCATATACAACAAGTGGGACGCATTAATGGGTCGCACCAATGGGCCTCATATACCATAAGTGGGCCGCATCAATGGGCCACACCAATGGGCCTTATATACGAGTGGACCACACCAATGGGCCTCATATACAACAAGTGGGCCCCATCAATGGGCCACACCAATGGGCCTCATATACAACAAGTGGGCTGCATTAATGGGCCACACCAATGGGCCTCATATACCACAAGTGGGCTGCACCAATGGGCCTCATATACAATGAGTGGGCCGCATTAATGGGCCGCACCAATGGGCCTCAAGATAGAGCTTGGATTACACCAAAAATCATTTCAATAATTGCAGGTGCAACATGTGTATCACTGTACACTATCATTCTATGGGGCACATGGCTCACTAATGATGATCAGCACCGTCTAAACATTGCCCATGTAAATTAGCACTGTTCAAACATTGTCCATGTAAATTAGCACTGTCTAAACATTATCCAGCACTGTCCAACACAATCTGGACGGTGTGGATGAAATAAATACATCATGGTGGTGTCCACGGTCCAGATGGGACCCACAGAACTTACTGACGTCGATGCAGTAACTGCTGCTACTACACTGGCCTGCTGGCCCACCGTCCAGATAGTGGACAGCTGGGATAAAACACATATTTCATGGTGGGTACCCACCATCCAGACCTGATGGACGGTGCATGTAAGACCCATACATCATGGTGGCGTCCACATAGCAGTGGACGGTGTGGATCTCACAAACTAGAGAGGTGGGTCCCACATACACGTGGCTCACCAGGGCCTACTGACGATGATGCAGCTAAGAGCTGCATGGACCCCACAGAAATTGTTGACGCTGCACAGCAGCTACAACTATGGATGAACGGTGTTAGATATAATACATGCCTCATGGTGGCCCACCGTCCAGGCCTGTTGGACGGTGCAAACCAAAACATACATCATGGGGGTGGATCTCCACCGTCAAAATGGATGGACAGTAGGATATAAAGAACATACAATCAAGCTGGGACCCACAGGACCTGCCGATGTCAACACAGCAGTTGATCTGTTACTGGGGCCACAGATGGACGACTCGATAAATACATGCGTCAGGTGGAGCCACATCCAGACAACTGGACTGCCTGGATACAACACATACATGGGCCCGACATCCATGTGATGGACGACATGTATATACATCACTGTGGGTCCAGCACCATCCACAGGCTGCTGGACGGTGTGGATCTGCATGCATCACAGTGGGTCCAGCATCGTTCCAGGATGTTGGACGGTGTGAATCTAACACACACGTCTAGTGGGTCCCTCATTCAGCACCGTCCATCAAGGTGGACTATTGCATAAGGAAAAAAAAGAGTAGGGAGAGAGAGAAAAAGAGAAAAAAAAGAGATCAATGGAAATGGGAGGGACCCCGCCACTATGGGCCCCTCCAAGTTACAAAACATGAAATGGGTCCCAAATCATGATGTCCCTAAATCAAAAATCCAAGCAAAAATTATAAATCAAATCCTAGAATACACCTACCTTTGATCTTCTTGGACTTCTCCTCGTCTTTAGCTCCAAAGGAACAAGGTTTAAGGGTTGAGATGAAGCTTGGATGGTGGAGATGGGAGATAGGAAGTGGGTCACACAAAGCTCTCTCATGGAGCTTGGACGGTTGCTTGGGAGGAAAATGAGAGAGAGATGAGAGAGTGGTAATGTAAGGAGAGAGAGGGATGGTGAGTGATGGGTGAGTAAGTGATGGGTGTACTTGATTAGGTATGGGTTGTAAGAGAGAGAGTTGACTTTGGGGTTACTCTTGTACTTGACATGATGGGATGTGGCGTGATTGATTGATGGGACATGTTCTCTTGGGTTTGCAAATGCGCAGCGTTTTCCTCGAACTAAATGCGGGCCCACATCTCCTAACCCGGGTATCGCCTCAGTGTGCAAGACGTGACGTCTGAACCGCGGCGATGGCGCGGTCTCAAGGATACATGTCTCAGGTCGAGCCGACTCAGATTAACAGGGTATGACTCAGGGTTGCGCATAAATACTGATTACAGATCGCGGGTTGCCGGAATTCGACCGGCAAAACTGCAGAAGCCTTCGGAACGGTACAGGCTAAGATATGAGTCTCACAGGTTAGCTTGTAAGGGTGCATACAATAGCCCATAAGGCTCAAATTTCAAAGGGGTTTAGGGGATTACCTCTCTATCGTTGCCAGGACGCTCTCTACGGTTGAGCGCAGTTGTGGACCCCGTTGTGGGTAGTGACAAGAGGGAAATTCTCCAAATCAGCTCCCCAACGAGCTCTCTCTCTCACTTCTCCCCATTTCCTCTCTCCCTTACAACTAAATTTTTGTATGGGAGTGAGGGAGTGTGATTTTGGGCTTTAAATAATCCATATTCTGTGTTTAAATGACCCCGGGGGTCCTTTTTCTAACATACATGCCCCTAGTGGGCTAGATTTTGGTCCACAGGGCCTCTACAGTGGCCCGCTGGCTCATCTGTGCCTTTGGACGGGTGCCCCATCATAGGATAAGCGATCAGTCCAAATTTGGTGGAGATTGGATGCCTTGATCGACCGTGGGGACCATACTTACGATCGACGACTATCAGCACTCGATTAGGGCCACAGTTATACGAATATGAGCATGAAAATATCCCTCTCTCATTGCTCGAGTTTAGTTGTAATCCAACGGTCGAAAATTCGCAACTTCGCAATTTAGTAGCAGGACCTACTTCACTTAAGTTTCACATTTAGGTCCAAGAGAGTCACGCTTTTCAAGCACTTCCTTCTCAGCCTAAGTTGCGCAGTTTGACACACCATATAGGTTTGCCATCCATGATGGACCTCAAGCCCAGTGAAGCCGACGATTTTCTATGGTTTTGAACTTAGTAGAATTTCGACGGGCAACCCACGGTAATTTGTCGAAGCGGATTTTGGGAGGGCCAGCTCTTGCAGTCCTTACCGGGTCCCGGTCATGCCTAGGGCTAGTTGCGTCTATGACGTTATCCTCTTAGAATTTTTAAAATGTTGTCGCTTTACATTATTCATTCTCGCTTCCTGAAGCTACGCACGTGTGTTCCATAAGAACTGCCTAATACAGTCCTGAGGCGGTTCGCTGGTGGACGCTCTAGTGTCCGGTGTCATTTTGGCTCAGGTGTTACACAATGTTGTCGGAATTCTTCTTAATTGATATTTCGGTTGGCTGGCCGTGCTTGTTTCTCCTAATAAACTAAATCATCCCTACTTCATCACCATAGTAATAGGCCTCATTTGCGTTTGAAGCAACCAAAAAGTGTTTGTTGTCGGCCAAGACCAACTCGACTTTATCTTAGTTCCAGAAGATTATGAACTGGTGCAGGGATGATGAGATACACCCGAATGAGTGAATCCAATCCCTCCCAAGCAGAGCATTGTAGTTAGATGAGGTGTCGACCACAAAGAATGGAGCCAACACCCTTTTGGTCGCAGTCACATTTTTTACTAGAATCCTAGTGACCGAGCAGCCCTCGAGATGAGCCAATATATACAACGACTTGAGGTGTCTTATCATGTCGTGGGTGGGTTTCTCTACGACTACCTTTTCCGATGTGGCTCATAATTCTACTATAACGGTATTTACATGTGGCACTTTGTCCACTCCTGGTGCCTTTTGATTGCTTCTTCTGGAGGAAAGGAGCATGTTGTATTACCACAGGAGAGCTGAATTCTTCTACATCGCCCGCCATCTCACTCCGCTGGGTCGGCTTGGCCTAAAAACTGAAGAGCAAGGTAAACACCATATTGTAATGAAAGACCACAGGTGGCAATGTCCTAAATATAATTTTCGAACTTAGACATAGCCCTTTAGTGTTTTTGAACTAGCTCACATGTTGGAATTCTCATCAGTACACCCAGCATTCTCGTCGGCCGTAACGTCTAACTGTATGACAGTCTGTGAGGTTACCTATAATGCCTCAGCGGTCGCTACCAATTCGTTTATCAGCCATTCACCCCTTGTAAAGTATTCATCACTGAGATAATCAAATAAATTATCACAGTCATCATTATCCCTTAGTCATGCTGACCCATTTGGCTGGGCAGCATCCACCATTCCTTGATTGTATAGCACAGGCTGTAATACTATATTGGCCATGTTAACGGCCAACTGTTCCTCTGAATAAAGGATTATCCAGAATGGTCATGGCTACACAGTTTTTGACCGAGATGCATCCTCAACCTTTGTCGATTCCTTCCTCATAGTCGTTATGCGCTGCTTCCAACAACGTTTTTGAGTTTGGGTCATTGCTTTGGGAATGGCTGGGAATTTGGGATGTGGGACTCATTCTCAAACTCCCTCTTGAGTCAATGGGGGTTTGACCATCCTTTGACTTGGCACTCTATCCTGAGGGTGGCGATTATGTGAAGGATAAATTCCTTATGATCGATGGCGACCATCTCTTTCAACCATCCTTGGAGCTATATCTCGAACTTGCCTCCCTAGTTGAGGAGGTCCTCCCTAACCCAGGATAGTCCATCTTGTACATCAGTTACATAATTGTAAACTTCGACCATCTTGTTGAGTCGTGTTCGACCACCTGGCAATCGATGTGAGAGGTTGACATCGCCCATGCCTTGGCTGTCGTGATGCACCCTTACAATTACTTAGGTCGAGATCAATCTGTTATCGCAGTTGATCAACCCTTCGTAGATTTATCGTAGTCATATTGACCTCAAGGTTAAGCAAGAATGGATCATTATCGATCAACATCGCTTTTTCACCATTATCAAGAAACTTCAACAACCCACGATCGATGTTATCCTGAATAACGTTCTGAATCTAACACATTTGTTAGTTGAATAGGAATGAGTTTCGTGCCATTTACAATACTCGACCTTTTTAAATTCATCAACCGAGGGTGTCTTATGGTTAATAGGAACCTTAATAAACTTTCTGACCAATAGAATTTTGAATATTTCATCAGCCTGCGTAATATAAAAAAATATGCACTTTCTAGGCCTTTCGTGTGGTTGACGTTGTCGATTCTACCTTGACCAACGCAAAGAATATGAGTGGTTTTTTTTTAATACTTCGACAATTCGAACCTCGTAATTTGAGTCATGATAATGTCCCAATTGATGAGTTCTTTTGCCTGGCAACTTCCTAAAGAAGTTCTTCATATTTGGAGACCTTCCTAGTCAAATCTATAGATCCATAAACTCTATTCCGATGAATTTCTTATGGAGTTTGTATTCAAGGTCGTCCAACACAAGCTGCACAAACTCGGCTTTGGTCATAACAACCTTACACCAGTTGTTTGTTCTCCTAAACCCGGCAATATAGTTCTCGTAAGTTTTCCCAGGTAAATGTCAGAAATGGGCGAGATCATCCATGGTCATTTTCTTGTTCTTAGAAAAGAACCGAGCATAGATTTTTTCTTTCACCTCCTGTCAAATATTGACTGAGTTTGGCAATAAATTGGAATAACACGTAAAGGCCACTACCGTCAGTGAATGACTGAACAATTGTAGCTTATGCTAGTCATTATTTTTCAGTTCACCACACTACATGATGAATTGACCAATGTGCTTAATGGTCGATTAACCGGGATCACCCGAAAATATGGCAAAATCCGATTGATAATTCATTGGCAATGAATGCTATCGATTGATCCATTTGAGACAAGGCTTATGATAAATCGAAATGGTATTGTGACCGAGTACTTGGCCTGCTACCTCTTAAACCTTCTACATGATTTGGTCGTGATCCACTCGCTGAGGTTTAGCCATCGGCGGTGGATTGGAACCTACTCGATTCAGTCTCTCATGGAACAATGGGTTCTTGGGGAAACGTTGGAAATGTTGTCCTCCTAGTAAACCCTAGTTCTGAATCTCAGGAACAAAAATTTTGACATCCTACTCTTATCGCCTGAACTCGATGGGTAGCGGAACATTCCTTACCTCCTGGAATCGGCAGCAGGTTCCGCTGTGAGGGAGGCATAGGTGGCAGCTAAACCACGTTATTGATATAACTTCCCTCGGTGTTATAATATGTTGCCACAGGCATTCTTTCGGTAATCATGGCCATCAACCGATGCATGGCTTCAGTCTAGCTAGCCATCTATCTATTGGTGTTCTCAGCTTGAATACAAAACTGCTCAGCTTGAGCTTATGCCAACCCTGCTTGAGTTCTCTTATATTCTTGAATGTGCTGAATAATCACCTGTACATCTTAGAGTGTGAGCGTTATCTCTTCAAGAGGGACAGTCCGAGAGGTCGAGGCCCCTTCCTGATTTTTAGTAGTGAGTGTCGAACTACTATTCAAATTTAAAGTTTCGAGAGTTGCTTAAACTTGCACATCCTTAGTCGGAGTTGGTGTGTTCGATGTGGAAGGTTCGACCCCAGAAATTCAATTACTTCTCGTATTCATATTTCCAATTAGCAACGTCACATTGATAAGTTAGAGATAGGTTCCTATCGGGCGTGCCAAAAACCTATTGTGGTTTGATTTACAATTTTTGTTATAGGACAAGTGCAGGCATGCTAGAATTGAATGTACGACTCAATTCAAACCGAACAATTATGACCCAAAGCGTCAAGATAGGCAGTATGTAGTATATGATCGAAATTGAATAAGATCAATCGCCTATTCAGCCACTTGCACAATATGTTAAAAGGATCAAGCGATAGTTAGAAGGTTGGTTTTGTCCTCGGATGATGGGTTACACCTTTGCCTTCCATACAAAAGGACTTTTTAATATAGGTAAAGGAGCAAGAAATGAATTCTTACTGTTGGTCATCGTGAACAGCTGTAAAACTCCTAGATAGAGAGCTCTAATTGATGCTCAAACTGAATCTAATATGTAAACGTAAATCTGAATTACAACTAAAGTTAATAGCTACATGATTAATGCTACAGATTACACTAAGGATAGCAAACAGTGAGCAAAAGTAATGGGTTACACTACCAAATTTAATTGACAGGCAAAAAAGTAAAGGAATTACACTAAGGAATATAAATAATGGATAATTAAAAGATAGATTTGGTTTGATTGGGTTGGTTAGAAACAATTTATTTTGTTGAAATCCTCTGTTATTCATAGTCTTAATCTAACCATTTAGATTTTTTCCATGTTCTAATAGTTAATATAACCGCTTAGCACGATCACTCTTTGCTTTTAAACCTACCATCTGTCCCATAATTGCCTAAGCATGATCACTCTTCACTCGAGTACTACTTAGTAGATGATGTGGCGTTGCTTGATGCACTCCAACTATATTAATGTAGAATCATCTTCACATGTTTCCAAAGATTTTCAAATACACTATGCAAATCCATCCAACCTACTTTGATTGGCTTTAGCGGGAATTATCAACAATTGTGAAGAACAATCTTGATGAAAATATTCACCAAAATCATGCTCCTCGGAAGTATAAGAGGACTGGTTAATTTAGAGGTTATAAAATTCTCTCTGGATTGGCCCACTTAAGTGTTGAATCGGCTTAATTCTTTTCCGATGTTGTATCTAATAATGGCTGGATTTCATGCAAGCAAACTCGTTCCATTCTTAGATATAGTAGGATTGCTCCTAGGCACCCTATAGATGGTAATCCATCGAGGCAAAGCTCGAGTCGACCATACTGTAGGAAATAGCTGATAAAGCCTTAAAATGATCCGTAACAATGGATGAACTGCATGGATGAAACACATACACCATGCAGAGCACTGACCACAGGTGGCAGGGAGAGTAGCCAATCCGTTTCCGTAGCCAAGTGCTCTTTGGGCCCATCATGATGTATGTTTTTTATCCATGCCGTGCATCCATTTTATTTTATTTTTTATACATGCCGTGCATCCATTTTGCCAACTCATTCGAGGGCATGATCCCAAAAATGAAGTAGATCCAAATCTAAGGTAGACCCCATCACGTAGACAGTGGTGAACCGATGCCCACCATTAAAAATTCTTTCTCATAGCCACAAAAGTTACGGATAACGCTAATCTTTGTGTTTTTCCTTCGTATAAGTCTGTGTGACCCAATCAAAAGGTCCAATGGCAAATAAACATTACAGTGGGCCGTAGAAATTTTTTAATGATGGGCATTCATTCACCACTACTTTCCTATAGTGTGGTCCACCTAAGATTTTTATATACCTCATTTTGGATCTCATACACTAAAATAATGATCCAAAATGGATGGACAGTGTGGATAAATCACATACCATAATAAGGCCCACAGAGCATCATCCAGTAAGGAGGTCGCTATTTTGAGTCTGCAATCCGCGTTCGTTCAATGGATCCACCGGACGGGGGAGGACACGAGTTGCCGGTACCCCTGCAAATAGGGACGCGGATTGCGTACTGAGTATACTCTGTGGGGTCCACCATGATTTAATATTTTATCCATTCCGTCCATCCATTTTAACAGATAATTTGAGAGCTCTAGGCCAAAAACAAAGTATATCAAAGTCGCAAGGGGACCTCACCACAGAAACAGTGTGAATTGAAATTCTACCGTCCAAATTTTCTTGGGAGCCATATAAGTTTTCAATCAATCTGTTATTTTTGTTTTCCCTTCATCCATGTCTATGTGATCTTGTTATTTTTGTTTTCCCTTTATCCATGTTTATGTGATCTTATGAACAGGTTGGATGAAAAACAAACAACACTGTGGGCCCTACCAAGGTTTCAACAGTAGAAATCATTATTCCCACCTGTTTCCTGTGTTGTAGTCCATTGAGCTTTGGGCATGCTTCAATTTTCAGCTCAACGACTAAAATGAGCTGGAAAAATGGATGGACGGCGTGGATAACCAGTACACATTCACAGCAGGCCCAACTGAGTTTACTCAGTCGGATAAAAGTGTACCGAGTAACTTGTTATGCAATCCGATTTCTGCTGGCTGTAAATGGGCCGGAACTGAGTTTGGCTTCCATGCGGATTTTGATCCGTTCGGTCCAAGCCAAAGAATATTTCTACGGTGAGCGGCATATACCCTTTATTTATTGAATTTAATTTTGAAAATGGATAAACATGGTGAATTTCACATGAACATTACAGCGGGCCCCACTTAGCTACTGACTTCGAGAACTTTCGGCTGGTTGGTGTACAAGCAACTCATGCCCGACTGTGAAGTGGATCTCTCCCATGACCTGGCATGGGATTTGATTGGGCCACATGAGCTTACTGGGTAAACTTTTTCAGGCCCAACATGAATGTATGTGGCTTATCCACTCCGTCCTTCCATTTTTTCAGCTCATTTTAGTGGTTGATCTCAAAAATAAAATATATCCAAAGCTCAAGTGGACCTCACCACTGGAAACAGTGAGATAATGATGTCCACCGTTGAAACCTTACTATGGCCTGCAGTGATGTTTATTTGTCATCCAATCTATTCATAAGGTCATACAGACATAGATGAAGGGAAAATACAAATCTCAGCTTGATTCAAAACCTTTGTGGCTGCTGTTATGATTTCAATGGCAGGTTTTCAATTCACAATCACCTGTGGTGTGGTCCACTTGAGCTATGTATATGCTTAGATTTTGGCCTTGCACTCTAAAATGAGCTGGTAAAACTGATGGAGGGGGTGGATAAGACACATAACTCATGGTGGCCCATAGAGGATATCCCTAGTTATCAGGTGTTATTAGGTGTCAGGCAGTCTACTTTCTTTCTTGGATCCTTGCTCTTGCTCGGGTGGTAGACTCCCGGGGTTTCAACACTCGGTCAAGGGTTGGGTATCTATTAAGTGGTGAAAGCCCGCTACGGGGTGAGTGTGTGGGGGTGTGTGTGCGTGTGTTGTGTTAAAAAAAAAAAAAACAAAACCAAAAAAAGGCAATCCACTTTCTTCAAGCTGGAAATATGCAATTGGTCGACCTACTGCTGGACGTGGACTGTTGTTGTGTTTTAATTTATCTTAACCATCCATTCGGAGCCCACTAATTGAACCGTCAGGATCTTTCTCTTTGAGAGATGGGAATTTCATTCATACGCTTGTTGATTACGACGCTCGACACATAAGCAAAATTTATATACCAGCCATCCATCAGCTCGAATCAAGATTAACAGTTGCCAAGTCTCAGTCTCAAAATCAGATAGATCGAACAATCCCAACCTCTGATTAGGTGGACACTTATTTGTTGAAATAGGACCGTTGGATATTTTTATTTTAAATGTAATTTTTTGTTTAAGATACATCTAAACGGGGCTCACACTTTGGATGGTTGAATTTGATTATTGTTTTCCACCTGTGCAATATATCATCCATCACACACTACCAGAGTATCAAAGATTTCTCGGGAGATTCACAGTACTGGGGCCCATCAGATGAATGGTCCAGATAGCAGGACCATCTTCCCACATGTACAGAACGCTCTTCTTGCTTGTGGCCGAGCCGATGATGCGGTGACCATTTGCAAACAGTGGTAATCCATTGACACAGTCAGGGAGTAGGCAGATCTAATAAGATCACCGAAATTGTGGGCCCTGTCATAGATCAGAGTCTGAAAATACCAACGATCGGAAATTTCTAACCGTCCAATTAGCGGTGATCAGATGGATGGTCAAAAGGAAATGTCTGGCAGGCGAAATTCAACGGACGAAATCCAATTGTTTCCAGGATCTGCTTCATTCGAAGTGGGCCCACGAATCAACAGTCTGGTATGAGCCACGTGGGTTGAAGGAGCCCATGAGATCATCTGATCCAAGTAAGCTTCTCGGGGTTGTTTTATCTCTAGATCAGAGTGCTTTATTTGCATACTAAAGACCATCAATCGCACGGACCCTCAGATGGACGGTCTGAATCATGCAATTGCGGAAACACGTGAGCCGCATGATGCACATCCCTAGACAGAGCTTTTCATTGTGGAACTGATTCATAGCCACTGGAAGTTCAACATTTTCATGCGTCCATATACATGACACAGATGTGGCCCATTTGTAGGATGATCTCAACCACACGTCTGCAAGATCCAACTTTTGATTGGACGCTGATTGAAGAAATTGCTTTAATTGAACCATCCCATTCATCTAAAGGATATTTTCTCACAGAATGTGAACTGTTGCTGACTTCCGTGCATTTGTAGCCATCTACATATTACTAATGGCAGCTCCAACAAATAGGACGCTGCTACGTGTACTTATAATAAGAAGAACACCGAAGGGTCCGAGATATCGTGAGAGTATGAACTACGCCTCCTAGAATATCCAGTCATGTATGAATGCAATGACACTAAAAAATTTGATAATGACGTAAACTTTATAAGCAACCATACCCTCCCTGACACATGGCAAGATATAGGCTGCACATACACAGAGCATCGAAATATATACTCAATATAGCATAATGTTAAAGCAGTGATAATTGATGACACATAGCCAAATTTAATTGGTTATGCGCAGCTGTAGACCTATAAGCTAAAGGTACACTAAGAAAAAACTATTTAAAAATGAAAGTATATATAAGTACATGTGGCAATACAATAGTTGGGTGGTGTTTTCTCAAATAAAAGTATATCAAGTCAAGGCCACTAACTGATTCGACCATTGATCTCGAAAGTTAAATGGCCATACACAATGTCACCACTTAACTCAAGTCCGTAAAGCAGCAAAGAATGAAAAGCCTGTTACCAATTGTTGAAACTTAAATTTTATATATTTTTTCCCATTTATATTTTAGTTTTATGAACATAATATTACTTAATGTTATGTTTTATGTATATTTGTGCTGCAAAGAGAATCTAAGAGCTTAGATTAAAAAGAATATTAAAAGCATGAACTTAGTGCTCAAGGATCACCAAGGCAAAAGAATGATCTAAGAAGACTAAAAATGGAGAATTCTCATGTCAAATATCTAAGGAAATCAAGTACAAAGGATGGAGAAAAGATTGGTAAAAGCACAAGTTAAATAGTAAAAAATAGATATTTCAGTGCTACCTAAGTCAATTTCGGTGTCACCTAAAGTGTACAAAACAGTCCAACAAAAAAACAGGTTAATTTGATGCCACCTAAGTTTAATTCGGTGCTACCGGCAAATTTTGCCGTCTAAGTACTCTGTACATATAATTTTAGATGCGATAAAATGTAGATTTCGGTGCCACCGATATCACACAGAGTGTAACACGGTGTCTATGCGAATTGCATAAATAGAGTTTGTTTTTCGAAAGTAACTAAGTTAGGCTATAAATGGAGGTTTTCTACGGACTTCTAAAGTTACCTAGGGTTTTTTTAAGTAGATCTAAGATTTTTGGAGAGCTTTCTAGTTTTTTTTAAGAAAAGTTTCAAGTTTATAGTTTTTGTTTTTGTTTTTCTTTACAAATTTTTTTAATATTTCAACGCTACTTATCAAATCATTTATGTCTAATATGAATATCTATCTTAACGTAGCCTAGTTTAGCTTCTCCACTTTTGTCCACCACCAGTTTATAGTAGATCTCTAAAATATGAACAACTCTTAAGTAAAAAAAAAAAAAAAACTTCAACATGTTTATGGGAGTACTCCTTGATAGGCTATCATTGTTTGAAAATCATCACAATATTGAGAACCCTCAACAAATTCAGAGGTTGAAAAAACCAATTAATCCACCTAGACTTAGCTAGACTAAACCACAAGGCCACCTCACACCACTGCAAGTGGTTCCAATGAGAAATGACCAAAATGAATAGTCGTATGACTGATATGATTAGTATGACCTCATAACAGATTACCAGGGGCAACATTATGTCGGTACCAAACAACTTGGGGGACAACCTCCCTGTGCCGCTAGTGCCACAACCTCACTACATAAGCGGTGTACAGCTTGGGAGAGCAACCTCCCACGCTGTTGGCACCTTAAAAAACTACATAAAGGTCGATCCACTTGAGGGGTAACTTTTTATGCAAGCCTTAGGCCCCACTGACTATTAATCTTGTAGTACAAAGATGCTATCTAATCCCACAACCACAATAGTTAGGTTGTGAGGACATTATTAACATCATTTAAGAAGTGGTTAGTCAACCTTACGACCGTAGGGTCATTGGACATGTATATTGTAAAATTACCCTGAATGAATTGATCAATATTTTGAGTTACCCAAAGGGTATAAGTGCAACCAAAATGAATGTCATGGCCCAAGAGATAGCATTCACGTTATTAACAAATTGCATTTTAACTCTTGACTTAACAATCAATCCCTTAACGATTAAATTGCAACCAAATAGAAAGTCACAGGCCAAAAGACAACTAGCCCAAACTTAGTCCCTCCGATGGACAAATTCAAGAACTGTAGTGTAATAATCCAAAAAATTTCACACATGAATAGGCACACGAGTGCTCTCCCATGTGTATATTTTAGCCAATAAAAAAATTTATAAATAAATTTATAGAGATGTGCGAACATATACACATACTTACACACTCACTATAATAATATTCAGACTCCCATACATCATAATGTACTCAATCGTTCAGTTCTTTTTTGGATTAACCAATTATTGTAAACCAACCACAAAAACTATAATATCTATCCATTTATCATTCCAATCGATTCACGTGTACACAAACTCTTTTTATTTATTTATTTATTTTATTTTTTATTTTTTTTTGGGTTAGCTTGTTAGTGCACACCCATGTGTATACACACACTCCATATTAGCCACCCCCACTAGGGATCAATACCAAGACCTCAAGTGTTGAAACGAGGTATCTCCACTCAGTCTGCTAGTTGAGCTATGGATCTAGGTGTAAAAAAAAATTAAAAAAAATTCACGTGTACACATACATATACACACTTCTATAATATGTTTAAGCAATCATCAATCTTACTGTAGAAAATACTCTTTATGACAAAATTAAGATATCTAACCATTTACTTTTGATCTAGACCACTACATCATAAAATGGATAAAGAATCCATCTTAGTCGTTTACATCTGGTCATCTACAACCCTAAAATTGCACCCAGAATCCAAAAATCGAAAATGCTACTTTCCAACTCTTGAATCTAGGGCTGACAGGAGGAAAGATTTTTTTATTTTTATTTTATTTTTATTTTTTTGTGCAATGCTATCATGCCCCAATCGAGTACAGCGAGCAGGCTCACCAAATTCCCAAACTCTAAATCCAGCTTACAAAATTAAAGCATTTTCAATTTCCAATTATCACGCCCCAAAATTAACAAACAAGCTCACCAAATTCCCGAACTCCAAGTCTATTTTGTAATAAGGGAAATTTACTCTCTTTTTTTTTTCTTTTGGGATATTTTAACTTGAAATATTAATTTATCTTAACATGAACAAATCCCCACAACCCACATGATTCCAAAACACAATTTAAAAGCTATAGTCAACCATCCAAATATTACTACCCAAGTTTTCAAAAGAGACGTGAAAAAAAAAATAAAAATAGTAGAGCAGTCTAAGCATTAGGTGCTCTTAATGTGCTTAATAATACCTTCCTCAAAACGAGACAAAACGTAGCACAAGCTAGACAAGCATAGTGGGTATACCATATAGAAAATGAGCATGGGTAAAAAGCAGGTGAATAACTAAGCATGTTATCATCGATGAACATGTTATAATAAGTAGGGAATATAACCAACACATGGCGTGGTTGGGATATTAGTGCATGGTTTCGCGAGCCGTGGGGTCTGACACAAAGAACTTATTTCTAAGTTAGTCCCATATCTAATTTGGATAGTAAGTTTCAAGGTGGTAAACTTCAAATCTTATGTTAGTGTTATACCTAACTGAAATCTTAGCCACTGCAAATAAACACTTAATAATCTAGTTGCACATCTACTGAGTAATGTATAAATTGACGCAATGTTTAAATGCTAACATTACATTCCTTTCTACAATACATCTCTGAACACTTTGTCATTTCCTTGCATAGACATCAATCATCCCACAAAATTGCAAACAAAACATCTTCCGCATAAGTATGGGACGCCTTTTCAAAAAGTCAAGTCGAATTCATCAACCCCTTCCCCATCCGGTCCTTGGATTGACAATGGGGGACCAAATTTGTTTTATAACACCTGGATTCAATAGTCAAAATAAAACACATTTATCTTCATCATTGACCCGGCACATGACTGTAGCCAAGCTCATTACACCCGGCCCCTTCCCTTTCTGGTCCTGATAATGTAAATGGATTCTTACACCTAACCTACTGTGCTCACTCCCACTCGATGTATAAATGGAAGAGGATAAAAGATCATACCAACCTAAACAGGTTCCTTAGAGGATACTGGGTCTATGCCTAGGGTGACAACTGTGCACCCTTCTCATTTTTCTCAATAACATCTTCAAAATTGGTCATACAAGGGCCTTAACACAAACCATTCAACTATTACATCTAATTGGCCATCATGAGGCGGCAATATAAACCATCCCACCAATACTCTATAACATCGTTTCCATGCATGGGTGCTCATGCAATCAAATCACATAAGTTATGCTAAAATATTATCTTATGCGTAGAAAGGAATAAAAGCTAAGTACATGGGTAAAGTCTCACCTTATCCTTAAGGAATGAAATCAAAGACCCATAATCATAGGTCCTTTTTGCATTTTAATTAATGCCTCAATTAGAATATTTAGTTCACTAAATATGAGTGCTTCCAAGCACAAGTTTAGGTGTTCATGCGTGACAACTTTTCAATCTCATCATGTCCCATTCCAAGATCCATGGGCTTGCTTGGGCCTCCCATCAAAGTAGCCTATGAGGCCATTGATTTGGCTAAGTCACTTGCTCAAGTATATCTCATCTCTTTTCTTTCTAACTTTTAATGGGTTTACATAAGGTCCAAGCCCATATTCAAAGGCCATTCCTTCAAGTGCCTAGGGACCATGAATTTGATCCACAGGTATGTCACATTTATCTAACTACATAACATGTTACAGATATCATCATCTAAGACTACGTGGTCCACATGGTCAGTGTGATATATGATCAGGATTTGAACATTCGTAGTATTGTAGGATTAGGCTCCCCTAAGTGTGGGCCCATGGCCATTATAGATACAAGTGACGAACCCCTTGGACCATCAAAAGAATAATATTACACATATATATATTGACAATTGGTCAAATAAAATAATACAATCAAACTATCCTTATTATCATGTAACCACATCCAATCATAGTAAGCAACATGATACATATGTTGAAATGAGCCCCAAGTGGTGGGAACACTCGAATTAGATAACTCACATATTGAGAGATGCCGAGCCTCATTTTGCTCGGAAATTGACTTAATTTAGGTTCCACATGTGGCCCACACACTAGCCCATGATTTTGTCCCTTTGGACCTTAAAATGGCTCTTATTTGGGCTAAAGTGGGCTTTACATAAGACCTACCATGCTATCCAAGGAAAGTTGCAATGTGGGCCTAAAGTACATGCATTAAGGTAAGCCACATGGCCTGCTAAAACTAATGGACATCGTATACATACAACACATATATTCTGGAGGGCCTAAAGAAGATTTCGACTGTGTGTGCGCGTGCGCGCGCACAACACATGCAATGAGGTGAGTTACTTGGGCTTCAAAACTAACGGGCAACATGTATAAAACACATACATCATAGTGGGTCCCACGGTTGTAATGAAAACTCTCACAGAGTTTTCTTTTTGGCTTTTTCTATTGTTACTAACTTAGAGTATCTTTACTCATTTTAAAATTCGACTCTGCCTCTTTGTATTTTTTTCCTTTCACTGCAAGGAATCCCTTTAAATAGTTGTTGAAGTTAAGTTGAGTTGTAGATCTTATCTTTACTTTGGTGGAAAAGGATCGACGAGGAATCAACAAACCCTTGGTAGAATAGCTCAACATTGCCAGGTATTCTGATCAAGGTGTTCTAGTGTAGTAGAACTAGGAACCGGCTAGCACATGGCTGGTTATACATGGAAACAACCATAAGCTGGCCAATTATGTGTAGAAACAGTCATAGGGTGGCTGGTTCCCTCATACTTGGTTCTGCAAAACCTAATGTCACGGAAAGTGGTATTTTGGAATTGTTTCTTACTCTACTGGTAGTAAATGGATCATGTTCGACTTTGAGTCTGCCCTCTCAAGTATTTTGATGGTGATCGATCTGCTCCAATGAATGTGCCCAGAGTGTGTCTTTAGTTATATAAGCACTTACTTAGGCCTTGATAGAAGTCGACGATTAGAGTTTTATAGTGGGGTGTCTACATGAATCAACTCATTTGGAGACTGTTTAACTTATTAAAAGTCAGCCCAAAGTTTCGATTGCAATTTGGACAAAACACCGATTGCAGTTTGAACAATGCATTACGTGGCCCTACGAAAACGGTTATAACTCTCTCGTTGTAGGTCAAATTGGGATTATCTCGTACCATTGGAAAGATAATTCAATGAACTTTCCAATTTCTTTGGAATCAACCCATTTGGAGACCGTTTGACTTGTCAAAAGTGGGCCCAAAGTCCATAATGCAATTTGGATAAAACAACAATTGTAATTTGGATAATGCATTGCGCAGTCTCATGAAAACAATCATAACTCCTTCATTACAAGTCTAATCAAGGTAATCTTATGCTTGTTGGAAAGATAATTCGATAAAATTTCAAATGACAGTGGAATCAATGCTTTTGGATACCGTTTGACCTTTCAAAAATGAATCCAAAATTCTAATTGTGATTTGGATAAAACATCAATTGCTGTTTGGAAAATGCATCATGTGGTCCCACGAAAATGACAACCACTCCTCGTTATAGATTAGATCAGGGTAATTTCTTACTTATTGGAAAGATAATTCGATGAACTTTTAAATGATTACAGAATCAAATCATTTGGAGACCGTTTGACCTGTCAAAATTAGGCCCAAAGTCCATATTATAATTTGGACAAAACATCAATCGTGGTTTGAACAATGCATCTCATGGTCTCCACGAAAATGGTCATTAATCCCTCATGATAGTTCATATTGTTGTTGTCAGATATCTTAAATCTGATTGTTATGGCTTGATGACATCGAGAAGACTTCGATGTTATCGAAGCCAGCTCGATGAAATCAAAGCTAATCGTTGTCATCGAGTATTTTTTGGATTTTCTCCTCTAGTCGCTGGACAGTTTTGGTCATTCTTTGATGACATCGAAGGGTACTCGATGATATTAAAGGTTTTGCATAGAAATTTTACAAAAACGTAGATTTTGTGAAATTTCCTTCCGATTTTGTTTAGGATTCTTTCTAAAACTATATATATGGGTATAAATGAGATTAAGAGGTATTATAAGGCTTCCTAAACTATTTCAAAAGGTTTCTAAATAATTTTTGGGTTTAAAAGGGTGTAGCAAGGGTGAGATTTGATGATTGCTCGACTCGGGTATGTCTTCTCTCTTTATAATCTTTGCTTCCATAGTATATTTTCGTCACTTTGTGCCAAAACTGCAGCTGGTTTATGGGCGAAGTTAGAGGATATTTGATATTTTATTTAAACCAATCTGATTTAAATGATTTTAAACTCGCAAGTATACGAATCATATGTAGATATGGTACATATTACGAGATCGTTCCCACAAGGACTGATTGTCACAATTCAAAATTTACGACTCTTCTTAACTAATCCAACAAAGGGTTTAGCGAACTATTAAGTAAACTATCACAAATTTATGAAAAATAACCAAGAGCAATAAGGAAAATTCAATCAAGGAGAATATTAGGACTTTCGAATCCACCCCTAATTATTATAAACCTTGTTTTACCTGTTGATTTACCCTAATTCAGATTAATGTAAATAAATAAAGCACACTCTATGTCCTTGGTCAGGCACATAGAATGTATAATCCCTTAAAGCATAAGGATCACATCTTTCCATCCATGTTCAGGCATGATGAGATGTAGATTCCTATTTCTTTCTCTATAGGAAACATGTTCATGGTCAGACACAAGAACCTAGAATAATATTCCAAACAACATCTACATTTAGACTTTGGTTAAGCTCATAGAATGGAGAAGCACGGAGTTTTCAGTTAAGCACACTAGAGAAAGAAACAAATCAATCAAATCAGATAAAATCAACACATAACAGGAGTTATTCAAATTAGGGGCTTCATCTCAGCCCTAGCTAAAAGATTAGCAATCCATGAATTCAAATGAAAAGAAAGAAAAATAAAATTGATAAAAGGATAACATCCTTCTCTCTCTTCTTTCTTCCTCTCTCTCTTTTTCTTCTCTTTCTTCTCTCCAAACTGAACTCTCCCTGGATCTCGTTCTCCCTTCTGTTGCTCTCCCTTGCTTTGGACGTCTCAGGCCCTTTTATAGATGTCAGGGGCGGTGGAGAGCTGTACATGAAAATAGAAACCGGTGGAGAACTGGACAGTTGTTTACGCAGTAACAGCGGAAGATCTTCCGCAATAGCATGCGAAAGGTTTCCGTTTACATTTGAAATGAGTTTTCGAGATGGTGCACGTTCCGAACTTGATTCAAACACCTAGGATACGGTATTGGCCTCCTGATGAATCTTTTGAACGGTCTGGATCATGCATTCGGTCGTCCTTGAGATCACAAAACAGCCCGCAAGAGCCGGTCTACGTCCAGACGCGAAAACAAGGATTGTGCACTGATCGATCATGCTGCGACGTTGGTGGGGCCCACTTTGTTGCTATCTTGATAAATGTAAGCCGTCCATTAGATGCAGGATAAAATTTCGGTCGAGCATGGACGGTTTTTACTATCTGTTGATGCGGCCCACGTGATTTCACTTCTTGCCATCCATTCCGCTTTTGAACGGTTGAAAAACCAATCTTCATTGTCCTTTTTCAATTCTGTCACCTAGGCTTGGATGAGAGGGACCCAGGGACTCTGATGGACGGTCTGGATTGTCCGTTCGGACAATGTATAGGGCCCACAACTACAAACCGACAATCTCTTTCCGGACTGTTTAAAAACAAAAATTTCCGTTTTTGTTGCTAGAGTTGCAGGTCAAAGTCGGTTTGACCCAACTTTGACTACAGTGCACGGCTGATGCATGAGTGTAGTATGCACGCACTGTTCGGGTGGGGTTCACTGCGATGTTTCTGAGCAATCTAATCCATCCATTTATTGCGTGTGAATCCGTCAATCTTAGTCCTCTGGAGTCTGTCCCTTGCTTTGGTGACTTCGGAGCATTAATTCCATGCTTATAGTACTCTTTTTCAGTCCACGCTCCTAACTACTCCCTGCAACAAAAACACAATTAAAATATGACATTAAACATTATCATGTACGTAAACTCAAGCAATAATTGGGGTCTGATATGCAATATTTGACCCTCATCAATATTTATGCAAAAAATTTACTGAAAATTGCCTACACTTGAAGCTACAGTTGTTCACCTTCAAAATGATAAAAGGTAGAGATGTGGAGGCTCACATCAGCTACTTTAATAAATTGATTTGCTAGTTGTTAAATATGGAGGAAGTGGTCAAAGATGAAAATCAGGCATGTACGTTGTTGAATTCTCTTCTGGTATTATATGAGTCATTAAGGGACTCATTGTGCATAACAAATAAATCTTTAAGTGTGGACACCGTTATCTCAACCCTTCAAGGGAAAGCCACGAGAAAGATAAACGTTGGCGTATGGACATTTTTTGATGTACTGTTTATGAGAGGTAGGAATACTAAGCGAGGTACAAATAAAAAGGCAAGGACAAAGGCAAATTAAAATGCTCGAACTGTGGGATAACTGGACACATGAAGAAGGATTATACAAATCGTGAAGCAAAGAAAGAAAACTCAGAGACTTTTTCCAGGGAGGCCAACGTTGTCACATTTGATGAAGAGACAAGTGGAGGTGATGTTTTGTTTGTGTCCATGATCAGACACTTGCACGACAATCATAGAAACAAGTGGATCCTTGACACGGGAGCGTCATATCACATGACTCTTTATCGGAGTTGGTTCGCAGTTACAGAAAATGTGATGGTGGATAGGTCTTTATGGGCAATGATAATGCTTGTAATGTTGTGGCTATTGGTATGGTAAGCATCAATATGTTTGATGGGATAAAGCGTACCTTAACTATGTCAGGCACGTTCCTGATATGAAAAAAAGTCTGATTTCGCTCGGTGCACTCGAGGTTATAAGGTGCAAGTTCACTGGCCTCAATGGTGTCCTTAGAGTTTTAAAAGGGGTACTCATGGTTATGAGAGCATAAAGGCACGAAAACCTTTATAGATTGATCGAAAACACTTCAGCAGGTGAAGTGGCAGCGACTGTTGCAGATTTCACATCTGCACGTATGTGGCATGCCCGTTGGGCCACATGAGCGAGCAGGGCATGAGTGTACTATCTGATCGTTGTTTGATTTCAAATTTTAAGAATTTTGATATAAATATATGCAAACATTGTATATATAGTAAACAATCTAAATTATCTTTTAAATATGGAAAACATGTATGTAAGGGAGTGCTTGATAATGTGCGCTCTGACATATGGGGGTCATCGCCAGAAGTTTCCATTAGGGGTCGTCATGATTTATTTCATTTATTGACAACTACTCTCAGAAAGTTTGGGTTTACTTTATGAAACACAAATCCAAAGTTTTTACCATATTCAAACAATGAAAGGGAATGGTGAAAAAACAGTCACGATGGAAAATAAAGGTTTTAAGGACTGATAATGGTGGAGAATTTACTTTCGCTGAGTTTGATGAATATTGCAAGGATGAATGGATCATTAAGAACAATATAGTGTACCACATGCCCGAATAAAACAGTATGGCTGAGCGGATGAATCAGACCCTCTTAGAGAGGGCTAAATACATGTTAAGTAATACTGCGTTGGGTAAGGACTTATGGATAGAAGCCGTTAACACAGCTTACTATTTGGTGAACCAATCTCATTTTACGACAATTGAATGTAAAATCTCAAAGGAAGTATGCAGTGGTCATAAGATGAACTACTTATATTTTTGCATATTTGGTTGTGAGGCTTACTCTCATGTACTATAAGTTGAGAGAGATAAGCTAGGCTATATAGCCAAAAAGTACATCTTTGTTGGCTATGATATTGGTGTAAAAGGTTACAGGTTATTCGACAAAGTCACTCGCAAGGTCATCACTAGCCCTGACGTCAGATTCGACGAAAGCTCCATATTCCATGAGAATGATCAAGAGGAGTGAGAGGAACCAGAAAGGTTAATCGTAGACGTTCAGATTAACATAGATAATACTCAAGCAGAGACATGTGCTCAGACAGAGGTAAAGGATCAAGTGGAGTAGCCACCTGTGAAAAGAAACTCATCGCATGATCGCAAGTTACTGGCAAGATACATGGACAACTCTAATATTGCATATGCCCTCATTATAGATGAGAGGGACCCGTCTACTATTTAGGAGACTCTTAATGAGCTTGATGTAGAAAAGTAGAAGGCGACTATAGACGATGAGATGGACTCGTTGCACAAAAACCACACATGGGAGCTGGTGGAGCTTCCAGTGAGCCGAAAAGCGATTGGATGCAAGTGGTTATTGAAAAGGAAACATGATAGATACAAAACGAGGATAGTAGCGAAGATGTATGCTAAGAGGGAATAAATCGACTTCACAGAGATATTCGATCCGGTAGTTAAGCAAGTATCTATCAGATTCGTGTTGGCACTGATTGCCTAATACGATATAGAGATGGAACAGATGAATGTCAAGACTGCATTCCTTCATGGGAAGTTAGAAGAGTTAATATTCATGAAGTAACCAGAGGGTTACGAAGTTAAATGAGCAGAGAAAAAGGTTTGCATGTAAATGAGGTCATTGTAAGGCCTGAAATAGTCGCTTAGGTAGTAATAAATTTTTTTTCAAAATTTTTCATGTTAAGTCAAAAATTTACTCGGTGAATACGATCACTGTATCTATTACAAAATACTTAGTGATGACAAATTCATTATCCTAGTATTGTATGTTGATGATATGTTGATCGCCTGTCATGATATATCTGAAATCAAAGTACTAAGACTCAATTATTAGGGACATTCGAGATTAAAGATCTGGGGGCTGCAAAAAGGGTTCTCGGCATAGATATTCATAGAGACAGGAAGAGGAACAAGCTTTATTTATCACAGGTAGAATACCTTGAAAAGGTGTTGATCAAGTATGAAATAGACCAGACAAAGCCGATGAGTGTTCCCCACACAGCTCACTTCAAGCTTTCCTCAAAATAATGTCCTAAATCAAATGAGGAAAAGCAGGTTATGTCTCATGTGTCTTATTCGAAAGTAGTTGGTAGTTTAATGTATGTCATGGTCTGTACGAGACCTAATATTTCACAGGTAGTCGGTGTTGTGAGCAAATACATGTCAAACCCTGGTAAGCAACATTGGGAAGCGGTGAAATGGCTACTTCGATACATTCGAAGTACGAAAGACTACGTCTTAACTTTTAAGAAGACAGGAGTAAAGTTGGTAGTGTGGATTCAGACTACGCAGGTAGTATGGATTCTAGAAAGTCAACTTCAGGATACTCGTTTATACTAGCGGGTGGAGCAATTAATTGGATGTCGAAAATTCAGTCTGTGGTGGCTTTTTTCATAACAGAAGCAAAGTATATGATAGTGATAAAAGTATTTAAGGAAGGTATTTGGTTAAGAGGTATAATAAATCAGTTAGGGTCTTCAGCAGGAGGCTGTGCTGGTTAATTGTGATAGCGAGAGCGCTATTAATTTGGTTAAAAATTCTATTTATCACTCACGGACTAAACACATTGATGTTCGTTACCATTTTATCTGACAGGTGCTTGAGGAAGGAGGCGTAACACTAGAGAAGATTTTACACAAGCGTGAATCCGACAGACATGCTCACCAAGGTCGTTCCTAGAGAGAAGTTCGAGTTTTGTGCAACTTTTCTAAGCTTGGTGATGGCGTAAAAGAAGAACGAAGTGTGCACAAGAAGCATTGATGAAACTATGATGTGGGGTAGAGATAAGAGAAGAGGACAAGAAGATACATGTTTGAAGATTGAAGACATGGTTGAAATTGTTATTGTCAGATGCCTTAAATCTGATTGTCATGGCTCGATGACATTGAGCAGGCTTTGATGTCATCCAAGCTAGTCGATGTCATCGAGTATTTTTCGAATTTTTACCTCTGGTCGTTCGACATATTTGGTCATTCTTCGATGGCATCGAAGGGTGCTTGATGAAATCAAAGGTTTTGCGCAAACGCAAATTTTGTGAAATTTCCTTCTGATTTTGTTTAGGATTCTTTCTAAAACTATATAAATGGGTGAACGGGATTGAGAGGTATTCTAAGGCTCCCTAAACTATTCCAAAGGATTTTTAAATAGTTATAGAGTTTTAAAAAGTGTAGCAAGGGTGAGATTTGATGATTATTCGATTGGGTAAGTCTTCTCTCTTTGTAATCTCTACTTTCATAGTGGATTTCCTTCGCTTTATGCCGTGGTTTTTTCCTGAAAAGGTTTTCCACGTTAAATTGTTGTGTTCTCTTTGTGTTTGCTTGGTACTTTTGGATTGCAATCTTAGATTCATCTCTACGTGATTCCGTCATTTTTTCCCAATACATATTAAAGGTGATCTTGTACTTATTTGAAAAATAATTCGAAGAACTTTTAAATGGCTTTGAAATAAACTCATTTGGAGACCGTTTAACCTTTTAAAAGTGGGCCTAATTCCTAATTACAATTTGGACAAAACATCAATATCTGTTTGAACAATGCAACATGCGGTCCCACGAAAACAATTGTAACTCCCTCATTATAGGTTGGATTGGAGTGATCTTATGTTTGTTAGAAAGATAATTTGACAAACTTTTAAATGTTTTATAATTAGCTCATTTAGAGATTGTTTGACCTTTTAAAAGTGGGCCCAAAAATTTGATCGTGATTTGGATAAAACATTGATCATGGTTTGGACAATGCATCACGTGGTCCCTTGAAAATGATCATAATTCCCTTGTTAAAAGTTAGATTAGGTGATATTGTACTAATTGGAAAGATAATTCAACTTTTCAAATGACTTTGAAATCAGCTCATTTGGAGATTGTTTAACCTTTAAAAGTTAACTCAACGTCTTAATCATGATTTGGGAAATACCCTTATTGTAGTTTGGACTATGCATTATGCGGTCCCACGGAAGCAATCATAACTTACTCGTTACAGGTTGGATCGAGGTGATCTTATGCATGTAGAAAGATAATTCAACAATCTTTCAAATGGCTTTGGAGTCTTCTTATTTATAGATCATTTAACCTTTCAAAAGTAAGCTCAAAACAACATTCATGGTTTAAGTAATAAATCACATGGTTCCAAAAAAAAACGCTCATAAGTTTCTTCGTACATGTCAAATCGATGTAATCTTGGGCTTGTTAGAAAGATAATTCAACAAGATTTTGAATAGCTTTGGAGTAATCTCATTTGGACACTGCTTGACTTTTTAAAAGTCAGCTCAAATTTTAGCTATTGGCAAAAGATCAATCTAAGCCTAATATTTTGAATAAATAAAAAGAAATATTCTAAAAGTGGGTTTTTGATATCTTCACTTCTTATATCAATCTATTTCTGAGTAAATTTTTCTAAAATAATATTTGTAGAAATAAGAAAAACTCATGTTCTAAAAGTGGATTTTTTTTATATCTATTTTATTTTATTTTATATTTTTCTCGGGAAAAAAAATCTATTTAAGCAAAATCTTTTAAAAAAAGAGAAAGAACTCATATTTTGAAAGTGTAATATTTGTTAATTTTTTGCATTTTAGTTGTTTTCAATTTCTTTCCTAGTAAGCTCAATTCAACATAATAGTAATAGAAAAGAAGAATTCATTTTTTGAAAATAAAAGTTTTTGCTCAACAATCTGTATAAAAGAAAATACAAGTTAGTAGAATAGTTAAAAATAAGAAGCAATCACATGCATTTTCATCCAAAAATGTAAACAATACTGTCTAGACTGAAAATTGATGTTTTGAAAAACAATGCTACAGTAGAGCTCCTGTGAAAGGGTGAACATAGCCTTGATAAGTTTGTGTGACTTTTTAAACAGGTTGTTCCATAAGGGCAAGGATTGGCTACTCACCCTGCCACAAGCCAATGGCTGATCGTTGGTGCTCTATGGGCCCCACCATGATGTATGCGTTTCATTCATGTCTTCCATCTATTTTTATAGATAATTTTATGGTATGAGACCAAAAATTGAGGTATATCCCAATCTCCAGTGGACCACATTACTGGAAAAAGTGTTGAATGAATGTATACCATTAAAAACTTTTTGAAGGCCATAAGGGCCCGTTTGGCCGGGTGGATTGAACGGTATTAGGGTGGACAGTATGGATTTCAAGGCAATGATGGTGTTGTCAGTGGATTGTTTTAAGATCTATGGGATTGCTATATTAGGTCTGTTTGGCATGCCAGGCCAATCCCGGGATTAAACCTTCCCATCCCTTCCAATCCCTTGAACCAAACACGTCCCATGCAAATTTGAACACGGATTAGGGTGGATTGGATGCGATTTAAAGGTAACGATGGTGTTGTCAGTGGATTGTCTTAACATCCATGGGATTGCTACATCCCAGGATCATATCACCCAAGGTAATGATGGTGTTGCCAGTGGATTGTCTTAACATCCATGGGATTGCTACATCCCAGGATCATATCACCCAGTCCGTTTGGCACGCCCGGCCAATCCCGGGATTTTACTTCCAATCCCTTCCAATACCATCCAATCCCTTCTAATCCTCCCGGCCAAACGGGCCCTAAAAGTTTTGAATCAAGCTTTTCTTTGTATTTCCCCTTAATATGGGTCTTTATGACCTAATTAATGTATTGGATGTCAAATAAACAGTACAGTGAGCCTTAGGAGAATTTTAATGGTGGATATCCAGTTAGTATTGTTTTCATGTGGTGTGGTCCACCTGAGATTTATATCCCTCTTATTTTTGGGATAGAGTCCTAAAATGATCTGTAAAGATATATAAACCAAATGGATGAAACACATACATCATGGTGGAGCCCACAGAGCACCAAACATCCGCCACGGGGCTGGTGGCAGGGGGAGTAGCCAATCCGTTTCCTGTTCCATAGGGCGGACCTTGGTAATTTTTAACGGTGGGTGTTCAATGACCACCATTTCCAATGGTGTGGTCCACCTCAGATTTGTATCCACTTCATTTTACGACCTTGCACTAAACCTTGCCATGAAATAAGCTCGCAAACAACGGCATACACAGCCATACATCGAGATGGGCCCGACGGTAAGGGTCTCACGCACGGAAACGGATTGGCTACGCCCCCGCCACGAGCCCCGTTGCTGGTGGTCGCTGCTCTGTGGGCCCACCATGATGTATGTGTTTCATCCATTCTGTTCATCCATTTTTAATGATCCCTTTAGGGTTTATCCCCAAAATTAGAGGGATATTAATCTCAGGTGGACCACACCACATGAAAACAATAGTGATTAGATATCCACCATTAAAATCCTCCTAAGGCTCACTGTACTATTTATTTGAAATCAAATATGTTGATTAGGTCATACAGGCCCAGATCAAGGGAAAAAACAAAAATCAGCTTGATCCAAAACTTCCATGGCCCCCAAAATGTTTTAAATCGTTGACGCTCATTCAACACTGTTTCCTGTAATGTGGTCCATTTGAGATTAGGATATACCTCAATTTTGGTCTCATATTGTAAAATGATCTATAAGAATAGATGGACGGCATGGATGAAACACATACATCATGGTGGGGTCCACAGAGCACCAATCATCAGCTAGTGGATAGTGTGTCAGGGGGAGTAGCCAATCCGTTTACCCGAGGGCGTGTTTGGGCAGTGGGATTAGAAGGGATCAGCTGGGATGGGATTCATCTGGTCCTGTGCCAATTCCACTCTATGTTAAGGAAGAATAAAAAAACTTGGAATTAGATTAGATGGAATTGCATTGGGTCCGTGCTAATTTCACTCAATGTTAGCAAGTTGTGTAGGTCCCACCATGATGTGTGGGCTATATCCACACTGTCCACCCATTTTTCAAGATATTTTAGAGCATAAGCCAAAAAGTCAGGTAAATCTAAAGCTCAAGTGGACCCCACCATAGAAAGCAATGAGGATTGAATACTTACCGTTGAAAACTTCTTTGGGGCCATATAAGTTTTGGATCTACCTCATTTTTAGGCCCATGCCATAAAATAAGGTTACAAAACAAATGCACGTCTTAGATACAACACGTGTGTTATTCTCAGTAAATCCAAATGATGGTGGTTTAACAATCCCTTCCTTTGGGTAATAAATATGTTTTTTGAATCTCATCCCATATCCGCGGTCGCAACTAATCAGCGTTCAATAACAAGAAAGCAACGATGGTTCTAGATCTCCATGTGCCAGCTTTGCTAGATGAAATCCTAGGCACACGTTTACAACTAGGAGCTTAGATCTGGTGGGTCTTACAGCAAAGACATCATGAGCAACGGACCCGACTCTTTGCTCTCCGGAAGCGGATTGGCTGGTGTACCACACACCAGCTACATACCTGATGTATTGACATCAACAAGTTCCGTGGGTCCTATCATAAGGTATGTGTTATATCCAAACCGTCTATATATTTTCAGGCTGGTCGCAAGGTTTGAAAAGAAAAATAAGACATATATAAGGATCAAGTGGACCACACTGCAAAAAGCAATGAGAGATTGAACGTCTGCCATTGAAACCCTTTTGGTGTTCAGAGGAGTTTTGGATAAATATAAAATTTATTTTCTCTTCATCCACGTCTTTGTAAGGTTATAAGTAAATTGGATGGAAAATAAGCATTATATTGGGCAATAAGGAAAATTTAACAATGAAAATCATTATCTCTCCGGCTATTTGTGGTGTAGTCTAATTGATCTTTAGATATGTTTCGTTTTTTTTTATAATACTCTATAATGATTTCTAAAAATGGATGAACGGTGTGGATATAATAAATGTATTATTGTGGGGACCACTAGCCAATCCACGAGCTCAAGGAGCGTCAGCGGTCGTCTTCGCACGACACGTACCTTTGCTAAACGGATAGGCTACTCCCCTGCCACCCGCCCTTGGCTGGTAGTCGGTGCTCCGTGAGCCCTAGATGTATATGTTTCATCCACTCCGTTCATCCATTTTTACGGATCATCCTATGGATTGATTCCAAAAATGACAGGGATATAAATCTGTAAGAACCGATTTGGTAAATCCAAGTACTGGATATAATAAAGCTCAGCAAGCATATTCGATTTCCTCAAGCTCTAACAAATTGAGAAGACTCATTTCTTCAAGCTAAGAAGTAATCCACGGTAGTGGTGGAGCGTGTGGTCAAGTAGAGACTTTAGGGTTTTTTTTTTTTAATTTAAAGTTTAAACTTAAAACTTATATATATATATATATATATATATATATATATATATATATATATATATATATATATATATATATATATATATTAATCGTCAGCTCAAGTTCGATCTTCGTCGAGTTGAAATTCGCACGACTAACTCAACAGCCAATAATTACTGACTCGCCTTTCAAGCCTCAGCGGTCGTCTTCGCACGACACGTACCTTTGCTAAACGGATAGGCTACTCTCCTGCCACCCGCCCTTGGCTGGTAGTCGGTGCTCCGTGAGCCCTAGATGTATATGTTTCATCCACTCCGTTCATCCATTTTTACGGATCATCCTATGGATTGATTCCAAAAATGACAGGGATATAAATCTCAGGGGATCACACCATATGAAAATAATAGTGATTAGATATCTAATATTTAAATCCTCCTGAAACGCACTGTACCATTTATTTGACATCCAATATGTTGGTTAGGTCATGCAGGCTAAGATGAAAGGAAAAAACAAAAATAAGCTTGATACAAAACTTTTATGGCCCTAAAATAGTTTTAATGGTCGATGCTCCTGCAACACTGTTTCTTGTAATGTGGTTCACTTGAGATTGGGATATACCTCATTTTTGGTCTATTACCTTAAAATGATTTGTAAAAATAGATGGACGGCATGGATGCAACACATACATCATGGTGGGTCCCACAGAGCACCGACCACCACCCATTGGCCGGTGTCAGGGGAAGCTGCCAATCCGTTTCCCCGGAGCACGGCGGCGTGGGACCCACCTAATGAATGGCCTGACTTGCACGTGCGACGCTACTCGCGCACGTGGAAGGAAACCCTAAATAAGGGTTTTGTCTCCCGTTCCATTTCCTCTTCTCTCTGAAGCGGCCTGGGCTCGTTTCTTCATAGATAGGGTTTGTAGGTACGTTTTTCTACGGATCTCCTCGTAAATATCGTTTTCCAATCGCTCAAGATCTATTGATTCTAAGTTCACTTATTCCGTTTCCGATCAATGTATGATTTTCTTTTCTTCTTTTGTCTTTTTCTTTTTAAGATTTCAACAATTTCAAGTTCTTTCTGTTTCATGTTGTTGTGCTTTTACAAATGCTGTAATTGGATCGAATGATCTCATCGACTGTATTTTCAATGGATGGAAGGTGATTACCTGCAGGTTTTGTGGATTTTAGATCGGATTGATGAAATACTGATATTATTAGTTGTTGCGTCCTTCTTCATACGATCGAGTTGCAGGTCGTTGTTTTAATCGTATTGTAACGCACATGACTGTTGAATCTCTAGTTTTGCGTTATGTGGATCCTTTGATGGTATTCGCCATTGTTCAAAAACCTGAAAGCTCGACTAGATATTCAACCGGGTCGGATCGATCTGAAGACTCGATTAGACTCGACTCAATAATTTATAAAAAAATTAGAAAAAAATGTTTAGGGTAGGGGTGAAGTGATAAATATATGAGTATAACAAACATCTCAATCTCTTGCAAACAGAGTTCTCGGCGAGTTGTTAATGGTGCACACAGTTCAACTGTTAGGTTGTGTGTTTGAATTCCATTTCCAACATGTATCTTTTATTAAAAAGGAAGCCAATAATTCAGTGAGTAATTCGGTTTGAGTCGTTCCCAATTGCGTTGATCTGTAGGCAACAAATAGAAACGTTCAGATTGTCCCATCAATGATATTTTTTTGAGGTATAGTCCATCCGTAACAGGACAAATCAGACCAATGGTCTGGATTATCAAACCTCTGCCCCTTCATGTCAGAATTAAAAACCCATGAATGCTATAGCTCTAAAGCTCAGTAACCCAACTTAAAACTTGGCCGAGTTAGCTCAACTTCATGAGATTTTGAGACCCGATGAGGCTTGCTGAATCAATTGAACTGGCATTCCAACTTGATGAGTCTTGCGAAGCACAACGAGTCTCACTCCTCAGTTAGTTTCTTAGTGAATCGGCTAGAAGTCTCATCGAGTTCTAGAACTATGGTATTCATGTGTATATAATTTTGACCAGTAGGGCCAATTGTTCGGTAGTCCTAACTGCCAATATGCTGTGCCCCATCACAGGTGGACTATGCCTGGAAAAATATTCTTTGTAGGATAGTCCAGACCCTTCTTTTTGTTGCCTACAGTTGGATGGGTGAGAGGTCCACAAAAGGTCCTAATGTTCGCCAGCGCTTCACTGGAATCTTCAATCTGGGTCAATGTTGGGGCATTCTTCATCCGCAGGATGACTCAACAGTCCTATGGTCTGATAACTGACCTATGGGCTCCACTTGTCACAACTGAAAAACGTATATTCCGTGGGATAGGGCTGTCAGTGGGCTGGGCTAGGGTGAAGCAAATATAAAATTTTGACTAGGCTCTGACCAAACAGTTAAAATGCAGGTCCAAGACAAACCCTAGGCTTGATTTGTTGACACCCCCACCATGGAAGGATGTGGTCTACTTATAATATAATTACCGTTAGGAAGGCACCCGGCATTTGTTTGTGTTATGCAAGATTATATTTTGAACCAAGAGTGGTATATATATTTCAAGCATTGCTAAGGGTGTACTCTTATAACATACTCGTGCTCAGCCAGGTCCCTTCCTATTTGTTATGTGCCACAAAACATGCTGGTCCTAATGTTGGGTGGGCCACATATTTATGGGAAAGTAGAGGCTTAGGAAACTAATTGTTGGTCGGCATTCTATGTGAATGCATGTTGCACTGGATGAGCAGACTGCATGATTTTTTTCAGGCAAGGGCACATATGCAGTGGAGATGGGCCCAGACTCTGTTGTTACGTGTGCCCCTGAGTCATGGTATATTTAGAAATTGCATATATGGTTTTGTCAAGAATCTCTGCTTCGATCAATGAAGCTCGACCAACAAACCATTGGTTGCACATTTTACGGGATTGGGAGTCTCAATAAACTGTAGATTTCTGTTCCTCATGTCCCTCTTTACTTGTTTGTAGGATGCATAACAAGATACCTGGCTTGTGTTGCATAAATGCCTCTCCTATCTATTAGAGAAGATGGACATTTATGTGTATGCAGTTGATTGTGTTGTATGATTTGGGTTCCTGGTAAATCTGTAAGGGTACCATTTCTTATTTTAAATTTAGCTACTGGGGCCTTGTAGCATTGTGACTTTGTTGGATCACTTGTATTATTTGCTGATCCGTGTTCTGTCATTTGTAGTGCTTCCTTATTCCACCTCATTTCTTGATTTTGATTGCTCTTTTCTCTCTTTAGGTTAACACAGTGAAGATTTTGTTTGAGCAGCCGGTCAGCCATGGTTCTCAAGTATGTGATAGCCCTTGTTTTCTTTATCTATTTGTAACTAGCACATACCTGCAGGTTAGACAACAATGGAATCTACTTTGTCTATGTTAATCTTTATGATTTTACTTAAGATTGGTTACAAGTTGCATTTGTCTTGGAATGTTATAAAAAAAATAAAAAGTTGCATTTGAGTTAGGGCAGCAATGGGCTGGACTTAGGTCTAGAAAAAGAAAAAAATTGAGTAGGCCTGTCTGAACTTTCAAAAATCAGACTGAATCAATTCTAGGCCCAACCATTGGCATCCGTTATTTAACCACAGTTTTAACAACAACTCATCGAAGTCTTGACTCGGATTCCATCCTACCCAATCCAGTTTGATACCAGCAGTCATCCCCTTGAGTCACTGCACGACTCGAATTGAGACTGAATGGGTCGGTCTGAGACCCTGGGTCTAAAAACCATGAATTTAACTCATGATACTGGTACTTACAGGTTTGATTATCCTGAAGCAAACTTGATGCAGGACATGGAAAATTAAATATGATATGCAAGATTTCAGGCTTAGATCCTACCAATTCAGAAACAATCACACAAATTCCACGTCCCACATGAAAATCCAAACATTCAATTAAAAAGGGGAATCTATGCGGGTCCAAGCCGACACTGGCTAGGATTGGACCAATAAAAATTATAAACCAAACGATGTGAAAGGAAAATAAAATCAACTACTCATGCATAAAAATCAGTCTCTAATCAAAGGGATTCCCTAATTTCAATTGAAGAAACCCTAAGGTGATAAAAAGGGGCAAATCAATTAGGGATCATGTAATCTAGGGTTAGGATTCATGAAAAACGACTATGAGAGGATAAAAACCTGAGCCAAAAGATGATCCCGCGTGTGAACAGCAACAATGGCCTAGACGGACGTGCGTGTGATCCCGGCCGCACGTGTGTGGGGGCCCACTATTCAGAAAAAGGCCACCTTGGCCCTAGTCAGCCAGGGATGGACTCCAAAACTCTCAAATCACAGCTCGATCCGATGTACGATTTGTGTGTGGTGCTCCGCTGAAGTTTTAGCTCGCCTGCGGGCTGAAATCTGGAAACCCGCTGTAATGAAGAAATCTGATGCAACAAAAGGACAAATTTGAAGTATGGATGGTGGGGGAAGATGGAAAAAAAGATGATGAAAGATATGGGTGAATTGGGATCGATGTGGCTTCGCACCACGGTAGTTAGCTCTTCGAAAAGGGAGGGTTTCGCACCCTCTTTTGAATTCTTCTACAACTCACGAAGAGAGCAGAAAAATAAAGCAGGAATTTTTTATTAACTTCAATGAATGAAAAGAACTACAAGGGGTGCCTATTTATAGGAAAACCCTATACCCCAAAACTCGCACCATGTGCGCAACCTATTACTTGGCGATGAAGTAAACTAAAATAAAAACCAAACAAAGAAATCTAAAGCGTTCACGATGTTCTAAATAATAACAATAAGCAAAACCTAAAATATGAAATCAATCCGACTAGCGGGTCATGATCATGAGATCCTATGATGAGCTTTTCTTGATTATCGGGCCCATTGTTTTGAACAAAAACTGTCTTCTAACATAGGGGCCCTCCCTGGACATCGTCATCGATCCAGATCGACAGTGGGGCCTTCCTTCGTGTGTACATGCGTAGGGGGCGGCGTGCGTGCGCGTGATGTCCCCATCAAAACTCCAGGTTAGACAAGCCAAAATTTCGTACCTCTTCCTTTCTATTTTTCCTCCCCTCATTATTAATCTTTCTAGCTTTCCGTATAATGGAAGTTCACCATTCCTTCATTTTTTTTTTGGTTCTATTTACTATTTTGCAAGTATATTCAAGTTGACCTTAAAGTGGGCCTTAGTGCACGCCCTTTTGGCCCCTTACTCGTCTTTCCTTTTTATAGCATTGTAGTGAACCTCTGCTGATGTGTGCACTTTAACATGGTCTACATTTATTAATATGTCAAAATATAGCATTGTCCAAGCTGTTTTAACCATGTGGATTCTGATAAAAACAGCATTCACCGTTCCTATTTTTTTATAGTATATTTAAGTTGAACTTAAAGGGGCCTTACTCCAAGCCTCTTTTTTCCTCCTTCCTTTCCTCTTTGTTTTTAATGGTTTGAGGCCTCCTTTCCATTGGCAATGGTTCCTATATATTCATTTGAGCTTGTGGAATTTTCAGGACAGAGCTTTGTCGTTTTAGCGGTGCGAAGATATACCCTGGAAAGGGTATCAGATTTGTGCGAGCTGATTCCCAAGTAAACATCCTGAAAGACAGATCTTGTGACCCTATTATTCTATATTTGTCTTGATACCAAACACGTTATTCTGAATCTCTGATAGGTGTTCCTGTTCTCCAACTCAAAATGCAAGCGGTACTTCCACAACCGCCTGAAGCCATCCAAGCTTACATGGACTGCAATGTACAGGAAGCAGCACAAGAAGGTAATTTCCTTCAAAAAAAAAAAAAAGTAGGAAAAGGGCAGTAGCAGAATCCTTTGGGTTCTGTAAATGGTCAGGAGCATCTTGATGCTTCAAAGTGGATATTCCTGCATGATTTGTCGAAGCAGCTTACATGCTACGACACAAACTGCCCTTCTTGAAATTGCACATTTTCACCATAATTTTCAAAATTGACCTGTGCATTTAGCATAGTATTTGCATTCTTTATTTAACAAATGCCATGAAAGTAACGGTCATAAGATGGATTTTTCCGTCAATAGGAATAATTATTTCATTGGACGGATGTTCTCCATACTCGTGGCCTAAATTTTTTTTGCAAAACACAGCCAAGCCAACTTTGTGTGGATATACTCTGAGCACCACATTCCAACCCCAGTTTTCCAAAAATCTGGTCTAGGTGATGATTATCTTTCCTGAATTTATATAAAATTTCAATATTTTAGTGAAACAGTCGAGCCAAATGTTGAAATTGGAAGGCCAGTTTTTGACTCGGACTAGATTTTAAACACTTAGGGTTCATTTGGGCAGGGGCCCCGCATAATTGGGATTAAGCAGCCCAATTTAGTGGGCCTTGCGCCCTCCACATAGGATTATCTGCACTAAAGTGCCACATGCAATTTGTGGTGATTCAGGGTTTTTTCTAAATCTTTGTTAATTACAATTAAGCGGACTGCGGTAGAGAATCTTACATGGAGGGCATAATCAGGATTAGCTTTAATCCCCATTTAGCAAGATCCCATACCCAAGCGTGGCCTTTATCACTAACTGGTCATATTATTACTTCGTGTTTCACCAAACACCAGATAGAAGTTCAATATTGTGAGCTAATTCGTTAAAAATGAGCATAAAGCTTCAAAATATTATTCACATTCCACTTGTATCTTCATTCTTCAATGCCTTCTCATGTATTAGTCATTCTTTTGATGAAGCCCTCTGGTTCTTTGGGGTTGGTTCTGTATTTCTTGCCTTTAGGATATGCATGCTGAAACTGTGAGGAAGAGGCGTCGTACCACCAAGAAGCCATATTCTAGGTCAATTGTTGGTGCCACGCTTGAAGTTATTCAGAAGAGGAGAACAGAAAAGGCAGAAGTTCGAGATGCAGCCAGAGAAGCAGCTCTCCGGTAATGATCACTTTTTTGCTAATTCTAATTGTTTTCAAAATGCCACTTTGCTCGAAAAGCATGTTTTAGATAATTGATCCGTATCTTGATTTCATGCAAGATCCTAGACATTCAGTAGGTGGCCCCTGCTGTGTGTCTTGGCCCAAAATAGGATGGTTGGATGGTGCCTACATTTGTATGGCAGCATCTCAAAATTTTCTATCTTGAGTAGTTCACTGGATCTCCAAAAAGGTCCTTATTTTACATGCATCCCAAGTGGTTACAATACCTCATTAAGAGAGAAAATTGACCACTATTGGATTACCAGAGGAAAAAAAACAGCATAAAAAGGAGAACGATGGAAAGAAGTGGCAGCACTGTAGATTTGTTATATTAGATTTAGATCCTAAGGGCCTGTTTGGAATGCAGGATTAAATGGTATGGAATTGCATTAGGTGGAATTAATGCCATTATCGCACAATGATTATATGTCTAGAAACACCATGGTATTTTGACCATCCAATCTCACTTTTGAGAATAAATTGTTCCTTTGGAAAAGACACTGTATTAAGTGCAACCTGTGTTTGGTGGACCATGGAATTATAAACAACGGACTAAATTTCACATTTGATGTCACAATTGATGTCGGTCACCTATATGCATATGCCTATTGTCACATGTAAAGGGCGCATATGGATGGACGGCATGGATAAAACACATGCATCAACATGAGGCCCACAAATGTAATGGTTTCAAAATCTGCCAGAAATCCTGCCATCTTCTGCTGGGATGGATGATATGATACTTGGATTAATCCAATCCTTCTCATCATTTCCAAATGTTGGATGGAATTAATGTTGGACCAAAAGCAATTCCATACCACCCAATATTGTCGCATATGCCATCGCATATTTCTCTGGCTTTTTCTTTTTTTTTTTTGGAAAAAAAAAATATATAATGGGAAAATTTTGAAAAAAAGTCTAAAAATTTAGGAAAAACTATGCCTTATTACTACAAGTATTGGATTGGATTATTGTACCTATTTCATTGTAGTTTGAGTGCTTGAGACTATTAGATGATTTATAAATTAAGTTATATATTTAATTACTTATATTATATTTATATAAAAATTAACAAAACAATATGCAATCGCATATGGAGTGTGTCATTGCCCATCACATACTAACATATGCGATCGCATACTTATCGCATAAATAGTATGCTATCACATACTATCCTAGATCCATATGCCATGAAGGCATATGCAATCCTTCTAAAAAAATGGGCATATGTGATTGCACATGACAACAATGATACCGCCTAATCTCACGTTCCAAACAGGCCCTAAGGAGTGATCTACAAACTATGAATGACTCCTGACATACACAGGAAGTAACCCTATTGTGTGATGTGCTTGTACTGGACTTTGCAGGGTCCCCTAAAATGGTCCACAACTTTATTAGAGTCCATCTTTGCCATTACCATATTTCCTTCTCGTAGAGATGTGGCTATGATGCGTGGGTGTCATAGGGTTCCATCATGCGAAAACCACTGCCACTCTATAGTTCATGTGCCACTTGTGCAGTGAGCAGTGATCAAAACTAGTTTGGTTGTTCCATATTTCACAGAGCAAGGTGATTGGACTGTTATCTTTCCAAAAAAAAAAGGTGATTGGACTGTTATCTTTCGCCAAAAAAAAAAAAGTTGATTGGACTGTTGTAGCCATCTGACTGACCACATGTGGCCAAAGGTGAGGATCGGTCCCCATCCAATGGGCAAATCAGTCCCGAATCAGAATCGTCGAATACTACAAATCTTTGCATATACATGTGATGACCCACCAGATCATTGGTCCTTATCACTAGTGACATGTACAGTGTGGATGGCACTTCATAGAACCCTGCTGTAGAGGGTGCAATGGGAGCAGCATTTCCTCCTCTTTTTTAATTGGTTGCAGCATTCAAAACTGAAATTGACTCGGAAATTGAATTTTGTATTTCCGAGTTCAGCATGTCGGTTTTATTTGTGTTGTTCATGAGTTAACTAGGAAATAGGAATCCATATGACTGGTATCTTTTTCCACAGTGAGGTAAAGGAGAGGGTAAAGAAGACCAAAGATGAAAAGAAGGCAAAGAAAGCTGAGTTGGCAGTGAAGACACAGAAGACCCAATCCAAGGGTGGCATGGCCAAGGCAGCAAAAGGCCCGAAGATTGGCGGTGGGGGCGGGAAGCGATGAATGTGAGTGGGCCTTGCTCTTGCTGGGGCCTCTGCATCTTTTTGTTTGGTTAGGCATTTCACCATTATTATATGGCTTCGGTTATGTTCATTTCCATTGTCTGAGAGACTTTTATGCGTGAGAGGCAGGCATTATGCTGTTATTTTTCTTCTTCAAATTCCCACCTTTGGAGAATTTTATTTTGTTCTCATATTGTTTTTAAACTTAAAAAAAGAGTGTTAATTCCTTTTGTTGTTCAACTTTTGATATGCGACAAGCTGAGTATCTTGGCTTGCCTGCAACCAGTTTGCTTTGATAAGATGATTTCACCTGTTTGGGTAGCTTTAACAAAGTGTTCGCATTCTCTTTCCCCTAGGACTGCAAACCATATGGAGGGAAACTGTTTTCCTCTTATGTGGCATGTTAAGTAGAAATTGGGAGGAAATAATCTTCTGGGGTTACAGTTGCAAATGTAAAGGACTTTTTTATTTTTTATTTTAAAGATTCCTCTTTTACCAAAATAAATAGGTGCAAAGGGTTTGATTCTCTTGTTTACTTCAGTTTTGTCTCTCTCTCTCTCTCTCTCTCTCTCTCTCTCTCTCTCTCTCTCTTTTTTAATAACCTTCCCTTAAAATTTTCTAGTGCGGGTTGGGTTGGGTTGGGTTGGGTCGGGTTGGTGCTCAACCCTAGCCCAACTTATGGTTCCTATACATCAACCTTAACCCAACCCAACCTCGGGCTTGGAATTCTCAACCCAAGCAGGGTTGTTTAGGTGGATAAATGCTAATATTTTCATTATTTCATTAGGCTATTATATTTCAATACATGTGTTATTTTTTGTACTTGTGATTTTATTAATTATATATGTAGTTATTTGTTGTAAAGACCTTTCATTTTTTCTTTAAAAAAAAGCTAAAATATAGGACAACATGACTCCTTTAAAAGTCATGTTGTGAAGCATGCAATGTGCCTTAAACAAAAATGATCCACACTCAATTATAATTTATATGTAACTTGTATATCGATTAGGTTTGGGCTGGTTTGGGCAACCCGACACTTTAACCTGATCCTGACCCAAGTTTTATCAGATTGGTGTTTGTATAATCCAAGCTGGAGACTGAACCCGATACATCCTGCTCGAACCCAACCCAATGTCAGGTTGAACTCGCTTGATTTTCAACACTAAATGAAACCGTTGGGTTTTATAATTGTACATTTTCATCAGTGATGCTGCAACCCATACATCTATTTTAGCAAGGAGAGATGGAAGAATCAATTGCAGCGCATGTCGGTTTGGCACGTGTGCAAGATTGTGTTCGTAATGAGGCAAGACATATATCAGGCCTGTGCACAGGAGGTGGGGACGAGGAAAATGGATCCATAGGCATGTCTTGATTTTTGATTAGTGAATTTTCTCTTTGGGGCTTGCTTGCCATGCCACATTGCCTCGATTGGAAACACATGAGCTCAGGGACGTAGTGTGGCTATGCTGGGATCGGGGCCCACAAGTGTGGATTAAGTAGTGTTTCATCTGCTGTGAGTGAGGGATGTTTTGGTCTTTTGGTCAAGTATAGCCAAGAAAGCTTTAACATTAGATAGGTTTTTTTTTTTAAAAAAAAAAATTTAAATTTAAATTCTCGGATAAAAATAGGAGAAAGTGAAGAAATAATGGAGATTTTGTAGAAGAAGAAGATCAAAGTCTTCTACTACCAAAATTTTTACATTCGAGTTCATAAGGATCCATTCATTATATTGATTTTTTTTTATTGTTTTCTCTAAGGATTATGTTGGGAAATTTCTACCATCCTTAGTTGGTAAGAGATTCTTTTCATTCATTGTTACTTGTAATCCACTATTGGGTGATGTAGTTGAGATATCTAAGAGGTCTCTTGATTATTGTACTTTCATTATTTATATTATAGTAGATTTGTGCCGGACTAGGTGTTACAGTTTTTCCCTTTACATCAGAGGGTTTTCCAAGTAAAAAAAATCTTGTTGTCTCTTGCATCTTACATGTTTGATAATTTCCTTGTTTATGTTTAAAATGATTTTTATCCTTTAAATATCATATATTGTTAATCATAATGATTTGCATATAGAAGAGGAGGTGTGTGGTTTTGCAACAACTGGTATCAAGATCTGGGTTTGTTTTTAATTATTTCGTGTGTAAATCATGGAGGTAAGCGCAAATCGAATGGTTAATATGAATGGAAACAATTAGATGATTTAGAGAAGCCAAGATGAAAGATTTTTTGTATTGCAAGGACTTCTTCTACACAACCGTTGAAGGTGTTTGGGCAAAACTAAAAGATATGACTAATGATGAGTGGAAGAAATTAGACCGAAAAACCATTGGGTTTATTCGGCAATGGCTAGATAATAGTGTCTTTCATCATGTGTCTACAGAAATTTCTGCACAATCACTTTCGAAGAAATTGGAAGGATTGTATGAGAAAAAGACTACGGGCAACAAGGCTTTTTTAATTAAAAAGTTTGTAAATTTGAAGTATTCGATTCTAATTATCCTAAACTTGTCACTTTTAGTGTAATTAGGGCATTTAGTGGGGCTAGTACAACCCTCTAATGGTTCCGCTCATGAACGTAATAGGGTTTCTGTATGGAATTTTACAGGACATTACAAATAATGATGGAACGAAGGCATATATTCTCGCCTCTACCCAACCGGTATAACACTTCCACCATGTAGAGCATTAGTTGTGTCTAGTTTCTCACATTGAGATACACATTGAAGGTGAAGATATGATATAAGACATGGTTTACAGATAGCATTTTAGAAGCCTTTAGACTATTGTCCTACTCCCACAACTTATTTTCACCGCAAATAAAAGTCATCCTCTCCTCTCACTGAGTCTTCCTTGCGGTATCCATTTCTCGGAGAACTATCTCTCCCAATCTCATCCCAACAGCTTGAGAAATGGTGTCGACGTCAAAGCGGTAGACATGCCTACGAACTATAATGTCGAAACACATTGGCTCTATACAGGGGTTTTGGATGGAGGCGTAGAATAGCCAAACTAGCTTTTCATGGGCCTTGTCGTTGGGTGTTAGAATGGGGTCCCACTCGAGATTCGACAGCCATTCGAGTGCTGAATTGTCGGCGAGTAAGTTATTTTTTACCTGACAGTCAAAACAAGCCTTACGTTCCCGAAACCTTCCCATACCTACGGCACATTGGTGATGCTCATCCTCTTGCTCTTATGGTGATGGAGCCTGTGATGACGATGGACCACCGCACACACAACTCGTGACTTTCTTGGTTCGCAAGACAGTGGAGGTGGATGCGAAAGCACCTAGATCCCCTTTTCATTTGGTGCAGTGCCCCTCTTCTTCTTCCATGGTGCCCCTCTTCTTGGCCATGAGTTCCATAAGCACTAGTATTACAAACCAAGAAGAAATGCCACCATGCTTAGTGCTAGCGTTTGGGAATTTCGAAATGGAAAGAAAATAGGAAAGTTTAATGGATTTGAGGGGATCAGAAGATTATGGTGATCTCAAGAGAAGAAAAAAGGAGTTGAGAAGATGAATTGGTGGAAAGAAATGGCCTCATAGGTCATTTAAATTACTCATGGTGAGAAACAAATGAGGTGGGTTTGGTTGATGTAGCCCTGTCGACCGAGCCCCACTGTATGATTTTGGGAAAACCAAAACAACAACCCTCCGAGCTTTGGCTCAGTTGATCGAACTTCTTTGGTCATTTCTTAAGGACAATAATATAACACTTCATGGTCAACCGAGACTCTCTTTTTAGTTCTCGGCAATTTCCTTCAAACAATCTCGGTTGACCGAATGTCTCTATTTTGTTTTTGACCAATTTGTCTAGTAATATACTTGGATAAATTTAGTTTTCGTAGACACCCCACCTTAGGTCGATAAGCTGATTGAGTTTGAACCAATGGATGATCAACCAAAACCGTAACCCTAGATGCATAAACCTTAGGAATCCTAATCTTAAACCCTAAACTCGACCCCATTTAACCTAATGAACCCAGTCGATCTAATCCTAAACCCTAAAACTCTAAAACCCTAGAGCCTTGAGTCAACTCGACAAGTCAAGTCATTGAGCCAACTCGCTGAGTCAACCTATCCGATCAGCCTACCTAGTCCAAAAACCTAGTCAACTCACCTAGTTAAGCCCAAACCAAGCCTAAAATCAAGCCTAATCGGAGTAAAGTGAGCAACAACAATGCAACATCTTATACAACAGAGCCTTCACACGAGTGAGGGAGGTGGCTTGCCTAATAAGGAGTTTCAAGTGTGGACCGACGGCAACCTAGTTGCCGCTAGCCAGGTGGCACTCCCCCTCTTCGGGCCGGCATCCCTCAAGTATATGGAGTCACTCTTTTATATACTCTAAGTGTGCATCTGGTGTATATTTACTTTGATGCCTATATTCTTACCCAAATTTACCATTTTATCACCCCATCCAACCCATGAGATAATTTCATGTGGCAATCTCTAATCCCAGCCCTTCAACCACCTTCTGCCCTTGGACTTTGTAGGAATTACAAGAAAAAAAAACAGGTTTTGGGCTATAAATAGCCCCCCTCCCCTTCCCATTTCAAGCATTCAGGAATCTTCAAGCATTCAAAAAGCACCCAAGCATCCAAGAAATCCCTTTCCATCCCTCCATCACAGAGAGAGAGAGAGAGTCCAACCCTGATCTAGTCTAGCATAGCCAGAGTTTGAATCTCCCGAGCCACCCAAGTCCTAATCTAAGCCACTCTATCTTGCCTTTGCGATATTACCGTTTATCGAACCATTCAGGTTTCAATTAGCTGCATCAAGTCGGAGCATTAGCATTGTGCAACATCCATTCTCTCCTTAACCCTCCTACTCCTCAAATACACCATCACCGCATCGTATTTCATCATTTTCTTGTATCTAATTGGCGGGCATATGCTCCATGGCTTGCTGATATAATCAGAGCTTGCCCACCAAAAACCCAGCTATTCATCATTTTTTCGTAAGCATCAACATAACATTGAGCATCCCACACCTCACATTTCTACATACTTTGCACCATGCACTCGGTTGGTTCAAATATATGCTCTACGGCTTGCTGATATAATCAGATCATGCCCATCATAAATTCAAACTGATTAGTCATCATCATCATTGCATTATATTTCAATCTTTTTTACATGAAAATTAATCTTATTCCTCAGAAGTTAGTCAGATCTTGTGAAGTAAAGACCACACATCCGTTCGAGTAAAGTGGGTGCCTAACACCTTCCCCCCTGTAATCATGATCCTTTATTCAAAATTTCTAGAATGCAAACTCAAGAGCCATCTTAGGGCTAAGGATATTCAAATTCTCAATTCAAAGCGTTTCTACAAGGTCTAACTAACTATAAATTCAAAGCAATTGGTTAGTGGCGACTTTGGTCAAACATAACACCCACTTAACTCAGAAAGCCCTCGAGAGTGTTCATAACCCCAAGTGTAGGGTCGCGATGTCGTAATAACTCGGTGAGACCGAGGTTGAATTCACAGGGACTATACTTGTACGTATTTTGAAAGTAAGTAGAACTAGAATTAGAATTGGAACTAAAACTAAAATCTGGAAAAGTTAAGAATAGTTGTGAAAGAATTATCAATTAAGAGTGGAAACTAGAGCGTCAAGGATCCACTTGTAGCTATCAAGATGCTACCTTACTTGATTCAATAAACACAACTGGAATCGGAGTGTCATCCTATCCAATTGGGAACTAAAACAATTGAAGCATAATTTGAATCTATCATTGAAATAGTTCACACATGAAAAATCATTGTGATGATTGGAAGGGAATTCAACTATTTACCATGCCCAGGAGACAATGGTGAATCATGAATTTTACCAATCATAACATTATCAAAAACAAATAAGAAGATATTCAAAGCTATCACAATATCTATTGTAATTTGGGTCACAATAAATCATAAAAAACTGAACATATTCCTTAATTTAAACTAGAAATCAATGAAGTTCAATATAAACATGAATTAAAGCAAGAAAAAATCTCAACAAACTATAAGCTTCATCTCTTAGCCCTAGCTAAGAGGTTTAGTTAACTATAAACATAATTAAGACTAAAACCTTTAAACAAAACATTAAAAATAAATTAAGGAAGAAGAAAAACTCCCAACGCATCACCTTTTAATTCTGCTTCTTGAACCCTAATTCATCTCTAGAACTCAGAAAACCCAAATATATAGGCTTTGTTCGGCCGAATTCGCAAACCGCATCGAATTTACACACTTTCCATAATGCCTTCGATGTCATCGAAGGTACATTCTCAGTTTGAATCGAATTCAGAAGTCATGTCTATTCGCTCTGCGTAAAGTACTATCTTCATCGACCGACCTTTGATGTCATCAAAGGTGTCTTAATGAATCGAAAAAGTGTCCAGAGAGTTCCGGCAAGTTTCTTCAAAAATCTGTAAAAATCTCGATGCCATCGAATAGTGTCTTCGATCAATCGAACATATATCAATGTCATCGAAAAATGCACCCAATTAGTCTAGCAACTAAACTCAACTTTTATGTAATTCTCGATGCAATTGAACCATCTTTGATATCGTCGAACACTTACTTTGATGTCAATGAAGGGTGTTCGATATCATCGACAATGAAGTTCAGTTTCTCTGATTTTCTACACTTCGTAATTTCGACTTCCTTCCTTCTTTACTTAGGTTCCTTAAATCTTGGGCCCTTGAAATCTTCAATCTTGGTCTCGTAAGATTCATTTTTTGCTTTTGTGATTCTTGAGCATCAAATCCACGCTTTTAACATTCATTTCATTCCAAGCTATCAGATTCACCTCACAACACAAAGATGCACAAAACATGCCAATTAAGCATTATCATGTTCATAAAATCAAGATATAAATAGGAAAAAATATGCAATATTTGACACTCAATAGAGAGGCATCCCATGGAAAGTGAGTTAATTCCCCCACTCGGGATCCAGCGTCTATAGAATGGCGAATATGTTGGGGATAGTTCTAGTCACACTAATCACAACCCGACTTAAAAAGAAAGATACTTACGAATTCTTAAGGAATACCAGTTCTCACACACTTATGTCTGCATCTGCATCCATTTCAAAATAAAAAATATAAATATAAAACATTGCTCCCAGATCAAACCTTCCCTACCATACCTTGATCCTGAATAGTCATGGCTCTTTCCTTCCCCACACTTGAAATGCTTGAGGCCTCTCCTTCATAGTCACATCTGATAATCGGTGGCAGCTACCTACATCTAGGAGTTGGAACAAAATGTGAAAAACCATGCGAGAGCAACTTTTATAATTTATAGAAAGCAAAAGTGCACAAGTTCCAATAGTCAACACCAGGTTGGTACAACATAACAACCACATTAGTCAAGGTTCGCACATGACTTCTAATACCCTCCCAAGTAAGCTGGACCCATTTACAAAATCATCTTGCAATAAAAACCCCAACAAAGTATCACTCGCCAGCCTGGGTGACTTATTATTATTATTATTATTTTAATTTCAAAATAAAACACCAGGCTTCCAAGGCATTAAGAGATTTTCCATATCTCCGGGTGGGAGCCAATACAAAATCAAATAAGATCCGATGTCTTGTGGTTTTATTGGAGATTATCGAATCCAATGCGCATCAAAGTCTGATCGGACTAAGCTCTAGTGTCAGTTCCATCATATCAAATCATAATGCTAAGAAGGGAGTATAGGCCAAGACCAGGAAGAAGAAATCATTTAAATGACGAAAAAGATAAATTGTAACCTGCACATACCTAGGCGTAGATTCTTGCAGAACTTGATCGAGTCCAATTCGGTGTAATGAGTTCCCCGTAAGGCCGCAAAAAGCATAGGGCAGCGAACCACATTAACGATCAAATGAAACAAGTACTCCTTGGGTGATATGGGAATCAACGAGCATTCCAATTTGGGTTAGTATCCTCATAACGACCCATAAACCGCGATGGCTTTACTGTACCTTTCCGATGTTAGTACCGATTAAAAGCAAAATGGTTGCGATTTGTTGCCTATAATGTCGTGAAAAATGCAAGGACACTCACAACATTTTCCTCAAATGCTCAGTATATGTGCAAATTATCTATTTTTAAGTAATTAGTAGATACAAACACAAAGGCAAGCTATGAATCTAAATCGTAATTCATGACTAACAAATAAATGTGGGGTGTCTAGCATTTGATTGCACACAATCTCTGCCAAATAAGGGCATCTGTAGACAACCCACCACAAGCTGATAAGCTGATTGAGTTTGAACCAATGGATGGTCAAATAAAACCCTAAACCCTAGGGACCTTAATCTTAAACTCTAAACTCAACCTAATCCAACTCAATCAGCCCATATGTTTCATATCTTCATATAGTACTACTCACTACACTATAACCCACCCATTTGATCTTTATTAAACCAATGACCAAACAAATACTTTAAAATGTTTAAAATTCTTCCTTATTTAAGTATAATGAACTCCGAAACATTATTTAAGAAAATAACATAAATTCTAGCCCAATATGCTAGTGATTCAACGCATTCAGTTCGTCTTCTTCAAGATAGGGCCATTGCCCCTATGGATCATCCACTAGTTCGGCCTCATATCCTGGGAACTAAGCAACTATTTATCTTCCACAAAATTTGTAAGGTTTTTTCATCAATATAATGCCAGCTGACTAGGCCCAGTGAGTGAACCCATCATGGTTCATGCACATCATAATTAAAATAGGAATATATGAATGCTATGAGATGCATTAATCCATGAATGCATCAAGTGACTTGAACCGTCTACTTGCTTGAGTTGGATTCCATCAACCCGCATCTCCTCTTCTAAGGTAGGCTTCCACACATTATAGGCATCTAGGGATGGTCCCTCAGGACCCGGTACTATAAGCAACTACAGTTCTTCTAGGGCGGGCCCCTAGGAATTAGTGTAGGAACGCTATGCATGAAATGGATGAATGAGATGAGAATGATCGATGCATCATATTAAAAGTAATCACATATATCATCGTGATTCAATAATATCACTCCAACTTAGACAATTTCAACAAATCAATCCATATAATGGAATACAGTAAACAGAGCAATCACACAACCATTTTAATTACAACAGAGAGGAATCATGTAACACCCTGTACTTTTTAGTACTCGGGTGTTACCAATTAAATCAAATATAGTATTTACATATGTTAGAACACCTAACCTATCACTTACATGATGTTTGATTACTCATGATCCACCCTTGATTGACCCCTTCTTTCTTAGCGTAAGATTACATCATCACTAACTAGTCGACCCATGATCTAAATCCAGCCATTAAGGCATGTGATATCGCACCTAAACACTTTGAGATCAGCCTGTAAATTCTAACATACATCAATCTATGTAAAACAACCTTCATTTGTAAATCAAATCATCTAACCATTGGTTCTTAAAGACAAGCAAACGTCTCATCACGAAAACAACATTGGCCTTCATGAACCTATTGCATGTCTGGGATCCCATTGCTAATGAAAGCCTAAACCCTACCTTAATGAATAAATTGAACCACTTGTACTCTAGCGACCGCGCCATCGCCGTGAATCGCCCACCGATCCAATACCCGGGCCAGGAGATATGAGCACGCGTTCGTTCCGAAGAAACATCGCACGTGTAAATTTTGAGAGAATCTTTACGACCTATCCCATCAATCAATCAATCCCATTAAGGGTCAAGAACATGTTAAGTACACATTACCTCACACCCCATCCCCAAGCAACTCCATAAGTCAACAATTCCTTACACAACCCACACCCCTCTTACACAATCTACTCTAAAGGTCAACAAATCTCTCACCTCACCTATCACTCCATCACCCATCCCTCTCTACTTACAACCCTCTCTCTCTCTCATTTCTCAAACCCATATTCCAAGCAACTAAAGAGTCACACGTCCAAGCTCTCTCAAATCTCCATGAGAGAGTTTTGTTATGGCCTACTTCCTACCCTCTCATCTCCCATCTCAACCATTCATTCTCTATCAACCTCCATTAAAATTGAAGCTAAGGAGCCTAGGAGTCTAAGGAGCTAAGGAGAAGGCCGATGGGTGGGTGATCCACTGTTGATTTCAATTTTTAAGGGCCCACTTGTTGTGGGACCCACTTGATTGTATTAGGGAGGGCCCAATTGTGGCGGGGTCCCTCCCCTTCACGTGTCTTCTCTCTCTCTCTCTCTCTCTCTCTCTCTCTCCCCCTAAGATGGAGTGGGCCCCAGTGATGTGTGTTAAATTTACTCCATCCATCAGATAGTGTGGCCCACCACATTCCAAGAGGGATCCACCGTCCACTGTTGGGACGGTGAGAAGACCCACACGCTGGATGCATCACCCCTCCCCTTTTGTATTTTTTAATATATATATATATATATATATATATATATATGATATATATATAATATAATATAATATAATATAAGATATAATATAATATATATATATATGTGGTGGGCCACCACATGGTCCCACCTTGATAGTGGATGGATTATGTATCTAGACCGTCCAGCGTCCCTGCTGCTGGACGTGTGTGTGTGTGTATATATATATATATATATAATCGACCCATTGAATTCGGCCCATTTGAATCGGTCCATTGGATTCGACCCATTTGATTCGGCCCCTTTGATCGGCCCATTTGTATCGGCCCATTTGATTCGGCCCATTTCATCATCCTATTTGATGTAATTGAGGCCCATGATGATGTATATTAGGCCCTAGTGCGAGGTCGTGGGCCCAATGTATGTTTGGCCTTATGTGGGCCACTCCTTTGGGAGCAATGTTGGTTAAAGGTCCACATTGATAGGCAATGATGATTGGACGTCCACATTGTGACATTCCCTTAGGCCTTGTTAGGCTCATCCTCATCGTTTTCTAGTGGGTTAACCCAAACGCTTGGGCCCCATTAATTTTAATTAATCCATCATCGGTCGTCCATCTATGGACCCCGCCTTGCATCGAGGTCGATTATCGATGCCGATTGCCGATACTGGCTACCGTTGCCGATTGTGAGTTTACGACAGCATAGCATCATGATACATGCCCATACGCATCATCTGTATGTTTGTTATGAGATGTGATTGGCCATTTCTTATGCCATAGTGCAAGTGGTTTGTGGGACTTTCTGATAGGTGGAATTATCCCACATGAGCGCACGATATGCGCAGGATTGATGCATGATTGGGCTGTGTGATACATGTACTTTGCATTTGTGTGATTGTGATTACTTTATGCCCTAGCAACATCAGGTCCGTAGCCTCCACAGGCACATTGTGGATGGCTGGATTGGATACCAGAAATACTGTTTCTAGCATCGGGGCGCCATAAATGTCCCTCGGTGAAAATTCCTAAACCGGATGGTATCAGAGAATGACTCCAACGTTGAGACCGAGTGGATACATGAGCGCACGTGGGCCATTTGCCAGTAGGCCGCGTCTCCCACTGTGTCATGGTCAGTTGGAAAGGGGTGTGACCTTACCCGCCTGAGTGAGGGGGCAATTTCTAGGTTGAGTTTGACCAACTTGAGGAATAGGTCCACTATCGACGAGCTGAGCCCGATATTGGCAGGTGGATAGTGAGGTCTCTTCCACTCACCCAGTTGTGCACTCGGATAAGGGCGACAAGCTGGCGTGGAGTGTACTAGACCCCGGTGATTATCCAAAATGAGAATTATACTGATATTTGATGCTCTAATGATGAGCTGCATTGGCATATGGATTCGAATGAGGACTGGTATGCTTGAGTTACATCTTGCATCACATGGTCTTGGTATGGCCGACATCATTCACTCCTTGCATCGCATGGTCTTGATATGACCGATAGCCTCATGCCTTGCATCGCATAGCCTTGGTACGACTGATGACATTCATGGACTTACTGGCATTTCCATATTATTCTGATATTGCAAACTTGCATTTCTACCATATGCACACACTTTCACCACCCTCTAAGCTTTCTATAAGCTTATACACGACTGTTGCGTGCAGGTGACGCTAGGCAGTAACAGTTCAGGAGCAAAAGCGTACTGTAGAGCTTTCAGAGTTTTGGCTTTATTGTCTTGTATTTTCCTTCTTACACATTGTACCTTAAAGTTTTTTTTATCATAGTGGATTTTGTGATGGTGTTCTTGTGGTTGTTGTTCGTGTTTTATACTTATGATTATGCTCATTAAAATCAAATTAATGTTGAAAATCCTCCTTGTAGGATCCCAGGATCAAAATCTGGTAAATGGGTGCCGGGAGTCGGGAATGGGGTTTTATAGAGGCTGTCAGCGCCAGATTCGGCGCTCAGGAATTTTGTGAGCCCGGTTTTCGAGTTTGGGGCGTGACAGTATGGTTCGCGACTATCAGATTATGGTTGATTTAAGCCCGGATTTTGAACCTATTGTGCCAAACTTATTCAAAATACTGATTCCAGCCTAGTATTAGAGCTGTCAATGGGCCCGGCCTAGGCATGGCCAGGATCTATCTAAGTATGACCAATAAGGTTAAAATGTTGGCCCCTAACTAACCTGTAATGACTGTGAAGGTGTCATGCCCCAAACTTGGAAACTGATAAAATTTTTGATCGCCGAATCCAGCGCCGACAGCCTCCGTAGTACCCCATTCTCGGCTCCCAGCGCTCATTCGCCAGGTTCCGATCCTGGGATGCTACGAGGAGGATTTTCAACATCAGTTTGATTCGTAAGGAGCATAACCAAAGGCATAACCCATAAACAACAACCAAAAACTCCATCACATTTTCACTATGACCAAAAACTTTACAAGTACAATGAGCATAAAGGGAAATACAATGATAATTGATAAAAAGCTTCAAGATGATCTGCTATGCGCTCCTACCTCAGCTCTGCTGCAGTCCAACGTCACCTGCACACAACGGTCATGCATAAGCTTATGAAAAGCTTAGAGGGTGGTGTAAGTGTGTGCGTAAGGTAGTAATACAATTATACAGTATCAGAGTAATGCGGAATATGCTGATGAATCCATGAATGCTACTAGCTGTACCAAGGCCATGTGGTGCAAGGCATGAATGGTGTCGGCCATACCAGGGTCATGCAGTGCGAAATGCAACTCAAGCATGAGAATCCTCATCTAAGTCCACATATCAATACAGCTCAACTCTGGAATATCAACAGGGCTTAGTACACTCCAACCAGATTGCTGCCCCATCGCGCGCAATAAGATGAGTGGAATAGACCTCACTATCCGCCTGCCAATATCGGGCTCGGCTCGTCGATAACGGACCCATTCCTCGAGCTGATCAAACTCAGCCTAGCTTTGCCCCCTCCACTCGGGTGGGTAAGGCCGTACCCTCTTCCAACCGATCATGACACAGTGGAAAGCGCGACCTTCTGGTAATCGGCACTCGGCGCTCCTGCACCCACTCGGTCTAGACGTTGGAGCAACCTCCTCGTACCATAAGGGTTTAGGGACTTTCACTCAAGGATATCTATAGCACTCCATAGACAACAAGATTTTCGGTATCCAATCCTACCAACCACGATATGCCTGTGGCGGCTATGACCTTGATGTCGCTTCGGTGTATAGTATACATGTCACATAATGCGAGATGCATAAATCATGCAATCCAGTCATACAGCAATCATGCGCGTACTACGCGCTCATGTGGGCATCTCCCTCTACCAGGGAGTCCCATAACAATTCGCCCAATGGCATGCACTATGATCAATCACTCATCTCATCACAAACATGCAGATGATGCGTATGGGCATGTATTATGATGTCATGTTGTCACATACTCATAATCGATATCGATAACCGGCGTCAGCCTTGGCAATCGGCACCGATAATTAGCATCGGTAATCGGTGTCGGCCTCGACAATTAGCACCGATACTCAGCATCGGTAATCGGCACCGATAATCAGGGTTGATAATCGGCGTCGGCCTCGACAATCAACACTGATAACAGCATTGGTAACCGGCACCAATAATCAGGGTTGATAATCAACGTTGACCTCAATAATCGGCACCGATAATCAGGGTCGATAGTCGACGTCGGTCATGGTTATGAAGTCATTCGTCTACAGCAAATGGGGCCCACTTATTTGGGTTAACCCACGAAGAGAATGAGCCTAACAAGACCTAAGGGAAGGTCACAATGAGGACATCTAACCATCATTGCCCATCAATGTGGACGTTAAACCAATATTACTCCCAAGGGGGGGTGGCCTACATACGACTAAACATATAGTGGGCCTATAGCCTCACGTACAATCATAATGGGCCTCATTTGCATCACATAGGCCTCGTCACACAGGCCATGGGCCAACATACATCACATCGGGCCTCGAATACACACAACAGGTGGGCCTCGCACCAGGGCCTCGAATACATCTCAATGGGCCTCTTATGTCAAGCTGGCCACATCACATGGGCCACACTATATGGGCCACACCAACGGGCTTCATGTACATCAAATAGGTCGCACCGATGGGCCTTATGTATATCAAATCAGGCCCACCCCTATGTATATTCGAGATCCGACCTATTCACAAGTTAACATAGAGATAAATGAAGTGGAAACAATATTGGGAACTATGGTGGCCCATAGAAGTTTTGAACGGTGGATGTCACTGTACCCCACTATTTATTGCAATTGGTGGGGTCTACTTGAACTTCGGATCTCACTCATTTACCCCATGTCCTAAAATGATCTCACCGATGGTTGAACGGTTTAGATACAACACATGCACCATGGTGGGTCCCATAGATAGACTTAGACGGTGAGGGTGAAACAGATGGGACCCATGGAATTAGCCACTAACGTTGAGAGAGAGAGAGAGAGTAGCACGTGGCTGCTTTTTTCACTTTTTCTTTTTTTTTCTTGTCTGAGACAAAATAGAGGTGGGTCCCACGTAGGGCCCACCACAGCAGCATGAATATACTATATATATATATATTATAATATATCATATATATAATATAATATAATATATATTACATAATATAATATATCAAATATATAATATAATATAATATTATATGTATCAAACGTCCAGGCCTCGGACGGCCTGGACAGCGACATGCATCACGGTGTTACCCCACATGTGAGTGGGTCCCACCGTCCAAGGACGGTGGATGGTCCGGATTAAGCACATGCAACATGGTGTGGGCCAACAGAGTGGATGGACGGTGTAAGTGGGTCTCATGGACCCCACCGTCCAATCACACCTCTCTGGCAGCCACCCTCGCTGGAGAATCGATGCCAAGACCTTAGTGTTGCAGCGAGGTATCTTTCACTCCGTCTGCCAGTTGAGCTATGGATCTGGGTGTGGAAAATGGGCCCCACAAGGATGTGGCCCCACCGTCCAGGGCGGTGGATGGTTTGGATAAAACACATACATCATGGTGTGGCCCACCAAAGTGGACGGATGGAGGGAGTGGATGGGTCCCATGGACCCCACGGTCAGTCCACACCCACGTCAGTACACTCATGTCAGTACACACTCCATGTTAGCCACCACCATAGGGATCGATACCAAGACCTCCAGTGTTGAAACGAGGCATCTTTCGCTCAATCTGCCACCTGTGCTATGGAGCTGGGTGGGCCCACGTTGGATCACACTTCACTGGCAACCACCCCCACTGTTAGCCACCTCAAGGTGGGCCCCTTAATGGACGGTTGGGATGGCATATAAACATCATGGTGTGTCCCACATGGAAGGGGTCCACCGGTAGATGGCATGGATGATGTATACTCATTATAAGTGGGCCATAATCATAGAAAAAGAGAGAGAAAGAGGCATCGGCGATGTCGGAGGTGATGGACGGGCTCCGCCACTATGGGCCCCTCTTTAATACAAAACATACATCAAGGTGGGTCCTAATAGACATGGACCCTTAAATCAAACAAATGAATGAAATACAAAATTCAAAATCACCCACCGCCTTCTTTTTACTCCCTTAGCTTTCTTTGCTCCTTAGCTTCGATCCTAACGGAGGAGATGAATTTTTAATGGTTGAGATGGGAGATGAGAGGGGAGGAAGTGGGCCACATACAAAGTTCTCATGGAAAAGGGAAAGAGCTTGGACGTGTGTGGCTTTCTCTTGCTTGGGAAAATGAGTTGAGAAAATGAGAGAAAGGGTTGTAAAGAGAGAGATGTGATAGAGTGATGGATGAGAGAGAGAGGGATGGATGTGTAAGGGCCTTTTTCACTTTTGTGGTAGATTGTGTAAGAAATGTATGGGTGGTGTAAGAAACTTTTGACTTTGGGGTTGCTTGGGCATGGGTAAGAGGTGATGGTGCACTTGACATGTACTTGATATGATGAGATTGATTGATGTGACAAGTCGTAGAGATTCTCTCGAAATTCGCACACGCGGCGTTTTCCTCGCACTGAACGCTGGCCCACATCTCCTAGCCAGAGTATTGGATCGGCGCGCGAGACGCGGCATCGGAACTGCGGGGACGGCGCGGTCGCAGGGGTACAAGTCTCGGTTTGAGTCAATTCAGGTTGACGGCGTATGACTCAGGGTCTCGTGCAAATACCGGTTAAGGGTTGAAGGTTGCCAGAATTCAACCGGGAAGACCGCGGAAGCCTACGGAATGGTACGGTCTAGGATACGGGTCTTACAGAAGGACCACAGCCTGAGGCCAGATCATCTAATTTATGCAACATCTAAGTTGTTCGTTAAGTGCGACCCATGACAAAAACACATTTGAAATCGTAGATGGGCTGGGCCTGACAAACGAGCTAGGCCGGTAGACAGACATGACTAATGAAAGAGGCTGAACTCTGGATTAGATCCTTAATTAGCAGGTTAGGAGAGTAAGCTAAAGCTGGAGTCCTTAGCCCACAGGCATTGACTTGACCCAATTGCAACTTTGTAATAATGGACCCATAAATCAAAGAAATGGAGAGAAGATACCACCATTTGTACCAAAGTAGCCCATGCAATGTTGTCAAATAGCATATGCGATCCTGTGCAATTGCATATTCGTGTGCACATATGTGATCGCACAATCGCATATGCGGTCGCATTTTTTTTCCTGCGTTTTTTTAAAAAAATTTTTAAAAAATCAAAAAAATAAAAAATAAAATCAAAAAAATCAAAAAAATCAAAATAAATTATTATATGTCATTGGGACATGAAATAAATTTAATTTAAGTAAAAAAAAAAAACCATACTCCATACATGATACATGCATCATACATTTACAATTTAGTAATTTACAAATTACAATATAGTTAACTTCTTAAATGATCTTAACATTAACAATTAACATTTTAGTTAGTACTAATAGTTACATACTTACATTTAACAAATAACAATAACAAATATCAAATATCAAATATCAAATATCCATATTCAACATTCAACACTACATGTACATGATAGTGATACAAATACAATACATAATAGATCAAGTTATCAATGATTCAATATTAAGTTATCAACAAACAATCGACAACATCAACACACTTAGACTTATGAGACAAGACAACCATTAAACAAAATTAAGAAGTTATGTATTTATTATTTATCTAATCAATAATCAATAATCATGATATACATTGATCTAACATCCATTGTGGCACATCACCACCAAGTCCACCATCACCACCACCACCATCATCATCATCATTCTAGTCATCTCCTTCTTCCACATACACTTCTTCTTCTTTCGTTTCTTCGTCATTTGTACGTACTAATACTTCATCAACATCCAATGGTGTATGATCTTCAATTTGATCATCATTATCACATTCTCCTTCTTCAATCTCCTTAATCTCATCAACGGGTTGACAGCTACTACTCGCCCCTCGGCTTTCCCCCGTCCTTCGCCTTCGAGCGGTACTACTACCTTCACCAGGTGTTGATCCATATGCAGTATCTTCAACTTGTGCCCATGTCAGATCCTCTCCAGCAAATACCGGGTCCTCTGTCTCTGCGAGCCACTCGTTATCTGCATCCAACTCATCTAAGCAGATAGGGTCAAAGAAGCTGAACTTTTCTTTCCTACTTTGGAATCGTTCTCGCAATTTTTGATTGTATTAAACGAAAACCAAATCGTTGAGATTTTTTAGCTCCAGGCAATTCCTTTTCTTGGTATGAATCTGCAAGAAAGAAAGCACATTTGACATTAGCTATTTAGGTAATTAATTTAGCTTAGGCCACTAAAAAAATTAAAGTTTACAAAAAAATAAAATAATTACTAAACAGTCTAAACTTTTACTTACCGACTCGAACGTGTTTCAATTGCGCTCGCAACCACTGGCAGAACATGTGAGTCCAAGAATCTTCATAGCCAGCTTCTTTAGAGTTAGATCCTTCATGTTCGGGTCCACTCCATAGGCAGCCCACCAGTCAGTTGAGAAAAACAGTTTAAGTATAGGTTAGAATCGGTAGATCTCTTAAAATACTTTGTAGAAAAACTTTTTGTAAGAGTTCAGTACACAGTTGACATGCCTACACTAACATAGTAACATTCATTCATAGAAGTACTTACTGGGTAATTTCATTGTTCGATGTCTTATTACGATATCCCTTGAGAATATCCCTTCACTTTTTGTGTAGAAGTCCAGTAAAGTTGAGATCTTGTCCTGTTCTCCTCTATCTGGAATCATTCTTTCCAAGACATCAATAAATCCAACCATATGCATAGTTAATGCTTCTACTGGATCAGTAGAAGTGAATAAACAGGCTGGGTTAAGGATGTAAGCAGCTGAATACAATGGGGATGACATTTGGCTGCCCCATCTTCTATCTATAATATCTAAAATTAGCCTGTAATCACGGTCTCTATAGTTAAAATGGTCCATGATCTTATTTTTCGCCATCTCCATTGCATCATATATGTAGCCCATTGCGGGCTTCTCATTCCTATCCACCAATCGCAACACAGAGACTAAGGGCTCGGATGATTTTAGCGCTTTTACCACCTGAGTGCAAAAACTTTGAGAAAGAATTATTTGTTGAACCCGTTTCCCGTCAGCCTTCTTTGACCAAGACCCACTTGTAAAATTGGCCGACACTACAAAGCTTCTAAGTTCTGATTTATTTGCATGTAGCATTTGTAGTGTTAAAAAGGCTGTAGCGAAACGGGTGACTGCTTGGACATAGCAAGTTACCCCCAATATGTTTTCTCATTTGACTGAGAAGAAGGGCGTGTTTGTACATAAAGACCGTGATTCTTCTAGCCCTTGTAATCATGTTTATAAATAATCTACCTATATCTTCTAACATAAGATCAATGTAATGGGCTGCACAAGGGGTCCAAAATAAACGTCACCTCTTCTCCATAAGAAGACGACCGACCATAACATACGAGGCTGTGTTATCTGTAATTACTTGTACAACGTAGTCCTCACCTATTTCTTCAACTATATTATCTAGTAAGTTAAACAAATATTCTCTTGTGTGTGAATGGCCCGACGCATCCACTGACTTCAAGAACATTGTCCCAGCTAGACAATTTACCAAAAAGTTAATGAGAGACCAACCGGATCTATCGGTCCATCCATCGGCCATTAGTGAACAACCATATATTTTCCATGATTCCCTATATTCAGCTATGAAGGATTGTTTATATTCAACTTTAGTTTTTTAAGCACGTCTCCCTCATTTCATGATATGAAGGAGATTTAAGCCCAGGTCCAAATTGACCTATAGCCTTAATCATTACCTTGAAGCTTTTCGATTTAACGACGTTGAAAGCAACGTCGATTTGGTAAAACCACTTAGCAATATATTGAATTGTGGTTTTCCTATCTTTTTGTTTATACCGGTTCTCTAAAGTTGTTTGAGCCGGCCCTTTCCCTCTACCCCTTTGGTCAACCACATCCTCGGGGTGTGGTCTACACCATCTATCTATGGGCCGATGCCCTCGGGCTCTTTTCGATGGTTGTACTTGTGGTCTAGACCGACCTGTTGAAGTAGGGGGAGTGGGACTAGCTTCATCTACATTAACTATATTTATATCTTCATATCCATCTTGTTCCATATATTCCTCCTGATGTAAGGCACTATCGCATTTTTTTCTTTATTATTTTTCCATATACTCCACGATCTTCCTTAGGATTTTTGGAGTAATTTTGTCATATGCTTTTGCATTTGACCCAGGTAAATGTGCAAGGTGTTGCTTGTACCTTACAATGCTACCGAAACTCACAAACCCACATAACTCACATACCATGTGAGTCTTTTCGGTAGCACTACGGTAGTGTTCATACTTCCAACCCGGGTCATTCGACTTGAGCTTTAAAGAGGAAGATTGGGAAGAAGACATTATGATGGTGGATAGTGGTAGTGTGTGTGTATTATTAGCACTAAAAAGTAACTAGCTAGCTACTAACTAGAAACTAGAAAGTAAACTACAAATAAAAAGAAAAGTAAAGTAAGAGACTAAGAAGTATAAGAAGAAGAACTAAGAAGTAAGAAAGAAGTAGATTTAAGAGACTAGGAGAGTAAGTAAGAGTAAAGACCAAAGAGCCTAAAGAGATGGGACTTGGGGGAGAGAGAGAGAGAGAGAGAGAGAGAGAGAGAGAGAGAGAGTTACACACTTACACACACACTTACACACTTACACTTGTAGAAACTAGAAAGGGAGAAGAAGAGGGAGAGAGAGAGTTGAGTTACACTTACATACTTACACTTGTAGAAAGAGAGAATAAGAGGGAAAAGAAAATGAGAAAAAGAGAGAGAGTTGAGTTACACACTTATACTTGTAGAAAGAGGAGAGAGAGAGAGAGAGAGAGAGAGAGAGAGAGATTTACACACAAATAAAAGTAAAATTACAAATGTAACAACTAACAAATCTAAAAGAGGTTCCCAACTTCAAATCTTGTTGTAACTTGTAGTCTTGTACTTGTAATCTTGAAATCTTGTTGTAACTTGTACTTGTAAGTTGTAAGTTGTAACTTGTAAGATGTAACTTGTAGTCTTGTAATGTAAGTTGTAACTTGTCACTTATAAGTTGTAAGTTGTAACTTCAAACTTGTAAGTTGTAACGACTAACAATTAACAAAGTAAGTAACAACTAACAAATCAATTAACAAACAAAATATATATATATATATATATATATATATATATATATATATATATATATATATATATATATAAAATGATAGAAAAAAGTTGTTAGAAACTTAGAATTAGAAACTTAGAACTTAGAAAACTTAGTGGATGGAGATTGGAGAGGACTAGAGGAGTGAGGAGTCTCTTAACTCTTGTCTTGACTCTTGATCTTGAATCTTGAATCTTGAATATGGATGGTATGAATGATGTATCATGTATAATGTATCTTGGATTCTTGAATCTTGAATCTTGATTCTTGTTGTACCCTCTTGATTCTTGAAAGTTGAAAGAAAAGAAAAGAAATATGGAAATTGAATATGGATGGAGAGGAGTGGATGGAATGTACAATGTAGATTGTAAAATGTAAAGTGCTTAGTAAGAGAGGATGTAGTAAGAGAAATAGATAATAAAGAGAGAGAGTTTGAGCTTTTTTGGTAAGTAGGAATGCTTAGAATGCATATATATATAGAGTAAAAATCCAGAATTTTGTTTTTAATTTTAAAAAGGGTCAAAAAACGGTCAGAAATCTGACCATTGGCCAATATGCGATCGCATATGCAGTATGTTGGCACATGTGGCATATGCGATCGCATATGTGCAGGGATCGCATATGCCACTGCCGCATATGCGATCGAGCCAAATATATGCGCATATGCGACCGCACATGACAACAGTGAGCCCATGGATGCAAGATCTAAGCTGTACATCGGTGAGTCCCACCGTGTACGTCTCTGATTCCGGCCTACTAATCAAGTGGATCGCATTTTAGAAGATGATCAAATGGCCAGGAATGGGCTAACTTGTTCTTAGCTATCATTTTTCCTTTTATAATTTGTGGCCTACGTGAAGAGCAGAATAGCCTGATTTTTGGGACATTACACCTTCCAGATGGGAATCATCAGATGGATGGCTTGGATCTTGTACCCATTGGCTACTTTGGCGGATGTAATGGCATGTAGAGGTGCTGCCTCATGTATTTGACTCAGAAAAACAACCATTGAGAAATTTCTTTTGTATGGTCCATATTTAACTAAACCTATTATTGATAAACAATTTCCATTCACAATACTGAACCTAAATCATGGACGTTCCTGATCATCAGATCATCTCAGCGATTTCTTTCATGTAGGTAGAATATTAATCCGTGTAAAAGGTGGGCCACACCATGTATAGAAATCAGGTCGATCAACTTCTTTGGTGACCAACATCAGGACACTGAACTATTACCATCAGCCATCCAATGATTTCGATGTGGTGTATTGCTCAAGGAGTGGCCTGATTTTTATACTAGGTGATCATCATGGTGTGACCCACCTTTTCAATGGATAGGATATTCTAGACGTGTGACTGGCCATACTCAAAGTTCACATGCAACCACTTTATGTGATCATTTATCATAAGGTGCTAGATAATTAACCAGTGCTGCAAATGAGTCCGACCAAGCTAATGACCTAAAAATAGGTGGGTCAAGTCCAAATTTTGAACCCATGTCTCGGTCCAGGTCCAAAAGATCAACTTCAATTATTGAACGTGTTAGACATGAGACCTATCAAGATCAATTCGACCGAAATCCAATTTTTGAAAATCTGGTTTAAATCATCCTAAAATGGACCCAACTTCAACTTAAACCTAACTTAAATCTAGAAATAGCAGCTAATTGATATAAGTGCATGAAAGTCCTTCTTAATTTTTGTGAAAATCCATTCCTAATTTTTTAACCCAACCCATGAGATAAGATAAATGGGCATTTCATGGGCCAGGTCTAAGTCCTCCTATACTTAGACTCGACCCATTAAAACTATGTGCAGACATCCTAAAAAATATAAAAGCACTTGGTGGGGCCCACATGAGTTTTGAATGCTGCCGAAACTCATTACCCTTAGCATATTGAGTAAATTCTGTGGGGTCTACCATTATTTATTTATTTTATCCACTCTGTTCATCCATGTTAACAGATTTTTTGAGGTTTAAAGAACAGAAAGGAAGCATATCCAAAGCTCACGTGGACCACACCACAGGAAATAGTGTGATTAAACCTCTGTGAGACCCGACCTGAGTTCGCTTGTGTGCATGTGTGTGTGTGTGAGTATGCATTTTGTTCATTTTGGTCCCGCGGTCCTACCGGTTAAATTTCGGTGACCCATGACTTTCGGATAGTGTTTGCGGATACCCTTGAGTTCGGTCATATAAACCTGACTCGGATTTACTTGAGACCTATGTCATTGCGTCCGTCTCGTCGCCGTGATTCCAACGCCGTGTCCCGTGCGTTAATCCGATATGTACATCTCAAGTTATGATTATTGATCGATATGGGCCAATGATTGCATGATTGGTGGACCCCACCATGGGTTGCACATTTTCCCATGCCATCATTTCACCCTAGGCTGAGATTCCTAGAAAGGCTATGATCCTAAGCCTTGTTAATATCACCATAGGCCACCATCATTGCCTAGGAGAGAGAGAGCTCATCATTACAACTCTTAAAAGTCTCTCTCTCTCTCTTTCCCTCTCATTTCTCTCTCTCTCTCTCTTCTCTTCTTCCCCAGCAACTTCTCTTCCATCTTCCTCTCTTCTCCAGCCCATTCTTCCTCAAATTCCCTCCCATCTAACCTTCAACAATCCATCTCACCCATTGAAACATGTCCCTTGGAGCATGAAGAGAAGATTGATGTAAGCTTGGAGTGGGATCCATTAAGGTGGGTGATTATAATTGTTGATCTTCTTTTCTATCCTTTGATCTTATTTTTCTTTCTAGATGGATCATATGGGACCCACCAATCCATGATGGGGATCCCATTTGATCCCATGGATGTGGCCCTTTAGCCCATTCTACATGCATGTCATGATCCATGATGGGGCCATTCTCCATAGACCCCATCATGATGTATTTAATGATCCACTTCATCTTAAGGTCATCTAGACCCTAAGGATTATGTTGGGATGGCATCCCAACCATCCATAGCAATTATAGATCATGCATGTAGTGATTTTATGTTGCATGTACAATCAATGTAGTTGTATGGGTATGATTCACTCTTGGGAGGGCCCACTAGTGGCGGGGCCCTACCCCCATGGCCGGATTACTCTCTTTCCTTCTTCTCTTTTCTCTGATGTATGAATGATAATGTATGTGTGGCCCATTTATAGTGTGCCTTGGATGTCCCAAAATAAATAAAAATAAAAATCCAGCAAGGTGGGATGCTCTTATCACCTAACTCCATGATCATCGGACACCTTAATCAATGCATGCAAGTGTCCTAGTTCTAGTATGTGATCTGGACTTATGTGGGGCCCACTGAGGAAGGCCACACACCCTTTTTATGGCTGAGATTATTGAGATATAGGCTGATGTGTCCAGCCATGTATTGCTGTCCAAAAACCTGAACTGTTGCATGGACTGTCATGTTCAATCTTTGGCATGGATTTTTAGATCATGATTGCCATTATTTTCTTTATAATTATGGGTTGTAATGAGAAGGTGTGGATCCCACCGTGAGGTGTGATGGTTCATACCTCAGATGGCCCATAAAATGGTACCAAAAAAGGAGGCCCGTAGGAGTGGGCGGTCCACTTTGTTGGGCTGTCCAGCCCACATGTATGAAGGGAAAATATACACTTCAGCTTAGTTTCTTTGAGGGATGGGCCACTTTTATGGACCCCACCTTACTTTATTTTATGAAGAAAATACTAAACCTCCATTTTCCCCCTCTTGGATGAAGGTTGGGCCCACCTTATTAGGTAAACAATGCATGGACAGCAACATCTCTTCCCGGACAGATTGAAATTCCTAATTTAATTAAAATATTTATGAGTATTCAAAAATTATAAAATTTTTTAGAGAGGTGGTTCACTTATGGTAGGACCCACCTATAAAGTTTTGGGGCCAATGGACACCTGTACACACTATGGTGGTGGTTGGACTGGCCCATTACAATACAGTGTCCAGATCAGTCTGATTTTTAGGACAGATTGATTTCTTTAAATAAATTAAAATATTTATATGTCTAAAAATTCTGAAATTTTGTGGAGATATGTTTCACCCATTCTAGGACCCACTTACGAAATTTCAGTACCAATGGACCTCTGTGCACACCGTGGTGAGGGCCGGACTGGCCCACCACATTGGGACTTCCAGGTCAGTCCGATTTTCTGGATAGTCTATTTTATTTAAATAAATTAAAATATTTCTAAGTGTCCAAAAATCGTAAAATTTTGTGGGGGTGTAGGTCACCTATGGAAGTATCACTCTGTAAAATTTCAGACCCAAAATACATTTGAGTTGCCCGTGGTATGGCTGGAAGTGGTCTGCTAGGCAGGGACACCCAGGCTAGGGCATCCAGCCTGCTTCGTGGGCCCACCTTGATGTATTGAATGTCCCACCACCCATCTATGTAGGGTCCTTAGGGGATCGATCATAGTTGCCCCCTTTTTATTCAATTAGAACCCATTAGGTGGATTTTTGGGCCAGATACCCCAGGCCCATAGGGCTGCCTACACATGAGACATCCCTACCTTAGGCTACTGCTGGACTTGCATTCTAACGGTCTGGCCCATTTCATATATGTATTGCATATCTTCTCTCATCTGGTGGGGCCCACAGTGATGTGTGTGAGCCATCAAGAATTAATTATACTAAGAAATACTTCTAATGTTGAACTCCAACCAACCCAGAAATTTAGGTGGGCTGGAATTTGGCATTGAGCCCAATAACTGTTACCTATAGATGTTCTTTGGGGCAATATGGCCCACTAGATTTGAGGAGGATTTATGTCAGTATCTTACCATCTTAATTATATATTTTTTTGGGCTTAATTAGTGTATGATTAAAGGCCCATCCCAAATAGGATTCTTCTTGGGCTAGTCTCTTAGTTAAGTATGGGCCTTATAGCCTTGGTTGGGCTGGAACTTTTGATAGGCCCATTGAACCCTTGGGACCTATATTTACCATGTCATTGTGATGGGCCTTATGGGCCAAATACTCAAGTAGTTGGGCCCTTGTTTGCCCACTATAATAAATCCATACTTGGGCCGAGATATGAGGCCCAACTTACATGTGTTAAAAATTTAAGGATTTCTCATATGTTGGGATAATGGGCTGCCCATTAGGCCCACCACAATGAATGAACCTATGACCCTTATGGTTGGGCCCTAACCTTGCTTAAGGGTCCATCAGGTTGCCTTTGTTTTTGGGCTTAGTGTATGGCCCACTAGGCCATGGGTTGATTGTGCCTTGGACCTTTCTTTGCATATGTAGCAGGCTACCTTTTGGGACCCAATTGAGGTTGGATGTCCTCCTTGGTGGCCCTAAGGTAGGCCCATAGAAGCCCTTATAGGTGGTTAAAGGCCCACCTTGGGCCTGGCTAGGAACGTTCCTCCTTAGGATTTTGACTCTCTTAGTTTATGGGCCATCCCAAAGTACTGGGCTCCCACTGGAGGACTTCTCTTCTTCTTAGAATACCTGTCGATGTGCCTAGATCTTGACCCTCCTTGGGACAGACGATTTCATATTCCTTAGGTAGCACACTTACATCGTTGCGACCCATATGCATCATCTGTATGAATTGATTGTATTGTATAGGGGTCATTCAGGGATGAAGTTTCTCCCCTTGTGTACATTGAGTGCCTGAAACTTGTGCATGATCTGTGTGTGCGACTCATGCATTGACATCGCATTTCATGAGGATACCGCCCTTGCTTCATCAGGGCCTTGCCTCCACAGGGACATTTGTGGATGGCCGCATGTGTGGACACCGAAAATATTACTTGAGCATACCGGGTGCATAGGATGCCCATGGGTGAGATTTTCAAAACTTCCATGGTACCAAGGATCTGCTCCAACGCCGTGACCGGGTGGAATATATGAGCGTACGAGGGCCTTATATCGTTAGGCCGCGACTCCCACTGTCGTGTAGTCGGTTGGATAGGGGTGTAGCCTTACCTGCCTGGCGAGAGGAGGCATTGCTAGGCTGAGTCTGACCAGCTCGTAAATGGGTCCGCTACCTTCAGGCCTTGTTGGTGATTGGCTGTCCACAGGCGGGTAGTGAGGTCTCTTACGCTCGTTTGACTGTACGGGGTCTGCAGAGCGGCAGTCATTCAACAGTGTAATGGACCCCGGTGATTTCCTTATGATTGGAAACGTACTTGACATATGGTTTGGATATGAGCACTGACATTCCTTGCATCGCATTAGCATTGGCTGTACAAGCCCCTTCATGCATTGCCTTGGTACGGAGTCCAGTACTCTTTGCATCATGTTCATTGTAAGCCTGGGTAAGGCTAGTGATGTTTTCTTTGATCATGCTTCTCTCCTTGTATCTCTTACTACTCTTCTGTGTACCATTATCACACACCTACACCACCATCTAAGCTTTTATAAGCTTATGCATGATTAATGCGTGCAGGAGATTCTCGACAGGCGTTGTAGCAGCAGAGCGTGGAGCAGAGCTGAGCATTTGAGGACCTTAGTGTTGCCGACCTTTCTCTCTTTTCCTTTTTATCTCATGTATGTCCTTTTGGACCTTATGGATGATTGTAAAAGTTCAAATTCTTAGTGGATTTTGTGATGTGTGCCCTCTGTTATTCTCAGGAATACTTGCTGTGATCTTGGGTATACTTATATTGGAATTATTATACTGTTATGGAAATCCTCCTTGTAGGATCCCATGATTGGAACCTGCCTCAGGAGCCAAGAATGGGGTACTACGGAGGCTGTTGCGACCATAACCGGCCATCGGGCTGCTTGTGAGTCCAGTTACTGAGTCTGGGGCGTGACAACCTCTACCATTGAAAATTTCCTGGATGCCATAAAAGTTTTGGATTAAGCTGATGTTTGTGTTTTCTCTTCATTCATGCCTTTTTTATATCATGAACAAGTTGGATGGCAAATAAACATTGTTGTGGGCCCAAGGAAGGTATCAACAGTGGAAATATGTTTTTATATTTTTTAAATATTATAATTATATAATTATATAATAATATAATATATATGGAAAAAGTTCTATAAAGTTAAGCTCATGGGAACTCCTCATGAGGTCAAGCTGTGTGGGCCCCACCATGACATGTGTCAAACATCAACACCATACATTTGATGGCTCCCCTTTAAATTATGGGATATTCCAAAAATCAGCCATATGCGGAACTCCGCTGGGCCATACCATCTAAAATCATGTGAAGACATGCCTAAAACATATAAAAGCACTTGGTGTGGCCCACCTGAAATTTGGTTGCATCTAAAACTTGGTATGACCCCTCAGCCAAGTGGCACACACATAATGGATGGGCTGGATTTGTGAACCACATCTTGGTGGGCCCAAAAAATATTATGAATGTTTTAATGGAGGATAACCCCTCTCAACGTTTGTATATGGTGTGGCCCACACAATTCACAGATTGACTTGATTTTTAATCCTTGGGCCCACCATGGAATGGTGCATCTGACTGATGGGGTAGATGTTTGACATGCATCATGGTGGGGCCCACAAAACTCTCCCTGCCGTGGAGATTTCAAATAAACGAGACGATGGGCATTAGGATAGTTTCAACGGTACGAATCACTCTCTCCGCTTTTTTCTGTGGTGTGGTCGACTAAAGATTTTTTCCTCTCTCATTCTTTGGATCATGACTTAAAATGATATCTCAAAATGAATGGACGGTGTGGATATAACACATACATCATATCGGGGCCCACAGTGCACCGACCAGCATCACTGGCCAAACCCGTCCGTTTAACGTAAATGATGTAAAACGCACATTGTGCGGATTTTTTTTCACAAAATTCATTTTCGAAGAGGGATTTCTAAAACCCTCTTTCGAATTCCATTTCCCCCTCTCGCTCTCGTGTTTTCCCCCCCTCTCGCTCTCATTTTCGGATTAAAGAAACCCTAAAACCCGATTCTCGCTCTCATTTTCGGATTAAAGAAACCCTAAAACCCGATTCTCGCTCTCATTTTTCCCCCCTCTCTCGCTCTCCTTTTCGGATTCAAGAAACCCCAAAACCCGATCTCCATTTCGGGCGAGATTCCATTTCTATCGGCTGCTCGTTTCAGAGGTTTTTGTTTCTCAGATTTCGCATCGGAAGGTATGCGATTCGCACACACTCTCTCTCTCTCTCTCTCTCTCTCTCTCTCTCTCTCTCTCTCTCTCTCGCGCGCGCGCGCGCGCTCCCTCTCTGTCTGTCTGTCTCTCTCGCACCCTCTCCTTCTCTCTCTGTTTCTCTCTTCCTCTCTCTCTTTCTCCCTCCATCACGTCGAGGGAGATCCTTTTTATCCTTGTTGTTGCAATCGGAGATTGGATCTGTTTTACAACCAAATGCAACCAAATGCTACGATCTTGATTTTTTCTGACTAGAAATCCTCTTACCTCTGTCTTTTGTAGGGTTTTACCAGATCTCTAATTTTCTTTTCTTCTGCTAATCTGTATTCTATTGTAATTACATCTGCATCTTTTATATGCATTTTTTAAAAATATTGTCATCGTTTCTACTTACTGTAATTTTAGTTCATTTGCTTTTTTTTTTTTTTTTTTTTGTATATATTTTTTTAATAATGTAGTTTATGATTGACATCACTAGTTATTAATTTGGATTTGGGGAAAATTCGGCGATGAGATAATTTGCATTTCTGCAAAATTTCGGAAATTAGAAAAAAAATCCAGTAAATTAGAGGATTCTTTAGTAAAGACACGATGACCCAAGCACGCACCGACAAAATGAAGGTGGGCCCTAATCCCATTTTGAATTTGGGAATTTTGGTAACCTAATCCCAAATCGAATTTGGTGGTTTTGAAATTGGGGATTTGGGTACCCAACTCCCACTTCGAATTTGGGGATTATGGTACCCTAACCACGTTTCTAATTTGCGGGTTTTGAAATTGGGGATTTTGGTACACCCAGCCTGGTGGATATCCAATCACTATTGTTTTCCTATGGTATGGTCCACCTGAGATTTATATTCCTCTCATTTTTAGATCCCACCATGATGTATATGTTTATATTCCTTCATACTGGCACCATATTTTAAATATTTAATGATAAATTTATTTTTCAATAAAACGATTTTTATAGTAAATTTTTTAATTATGGAAATTTTAATAATTTTTTCTAAAAATTCTAAAATTATTTATTTTTATATTAAATTTATAAAACTGTGTAAGTGTTTCTAGCCATCCATTGACTGTACGCGCATATTTTGCTGAAGAACATTTTGTTCTGTTTAATGGTAGACTGTTGAGAGAGAGAGAGAGAGAGAGAGAGAGAGAGAGAGAGAGAGAGAGAGAGAGCAATCTGCAATCTTTCTCTGTGTGTTTGATTGCTTTGCCATTACTGCTTTTTCTTTCATTTTGAACCTTAAGAGTTAAAAAAATCAGCTCTTAATGTGTCCTCTGATTCGATCTGATGGTGCAACCAGGATTGAATAGCCACAACTGATGGGTCTTTATTTCAGGTGGAGCTACTCTGCTGCATCAACCACTGCACATTTGGAGTAGAACTAATCCTAAAGATAATAACTTGGTCATACTCAGCCCATATTCAACCAGGTAACAGAATTTTCATTATCAAGATATGCCCATCTTCAGCAATAGAATGTAAGCTTGTTCTACTTGAATATTTCAGCAATATTTAAATTTTAGATTTTTTTGGTCGCCGATCTTCTAGCTAGGTCTCTTTAACGTGGGTCAAAAAAAAAATATCTATGGCTGGATGATCAATTGTGGACCCATTGTGCCCATAGACGGTTTTTTCCAGAGATTTTACTAGGGCAAAATTTTTACAAAGGCACCTAAGCACTTGAGGGGGCCAACAGTAATAGAATTCTTACCTTCAAAATGAAACTGATTACTTTTTTTTTTTTTCACAAAAATCGGCAACATGTTTCAGACAAGCTGGCCATGTCCCATATTTTTAAAGGAAAGATTATGTTCATTCCAGTATTTCGGGTGGGCTCCACAGAAAAACTTCAGGCCTCACCTATCTTATCCGCTAAGCAGAAAAACAGGGAATGGAGAAAGAAAGACTTGCTGGAAACAGAGTAAAATCAGAATTCTGAGTAACAATGATGGCACTGAGAGGCAAAATTAGGATTCTCTAACAGTTCCAAACGAAACTGATTACTTGTCAATATTTGGCCACGTCTTGAAAGTATAAAAATCAGTTGATCATATTTTCTCCAATGCGAGGCAGTTTTCCTACCATGGACATTTGAGCTTTTTGAGATTGATTTGGTCCACCAAGCTAAGGGTAGGAGCTTTTTTGTTGCTCTGGTTGATCAGGTCTGCATGCTTTGTTTCAAAATTTTCTCTATCTTTATAGATCGCTAAGAGCATCTTATCACATCTTCGGTTTATGCATGACATGACAATCACCATCCATTGATCATCCCGCCAAGAATTTGTAATGGGCTTGGTTCCGCCAAAATGCACAGGAAGGCCCAAGCAATCACCACTCCCTCCCCTGACCTGTTACATGGGCATATGCTAAAACATGTGATTCATTTCGAGATGCAGCAGCACCAGTCCTCTATTTTTATTTTTATTTTCTTTCTTTCAAAACCCTAAACCTACCATGATGCCCCAAAACAATGTCCAGGCAGCACTAGCATTAGGTGATTGTTTATGATAACATGTGGATGGCTGATGTAATGAAAGTCAATGGATTTGAGCTGTGTAGCAATGAAGGCAGAGGTCTGGAAATGGGAGAGTTTAACTCATAAAAGTGCAATGGTGCACATTTAATGGGCAAAACTGATAGCTGTATGGTTAGAGTGGTCCAATTACTGCATTTTTTGGCCCATAGCCTTATAGCCTCGTCAAAAGATGCCTAATAATGGTGAGATTGCAGTTTAATTAGTGATGCCAAACGTGCTTAAGATATTGAGAAATTATTTAAGTGTGCTCACTTTATGGATACACTTGTATTCACCTAGTTGCATTTGGACTCGATGGTGTCCACCTCGCCTATCCGAGCTGGTCATTGGGTCCAGTCTACTCTGTCCAATATTATGTAGATATCAAGGAAATCGTGGACATCCATGACTGTATCTATTTTCTACAAATGATCTTGTCTATCCATTTATGTATGCTTGGAACCAATGGATCAATGTGATTTTAACAAGGCAGCAGGTGAAGAGTTGACTGGATCGAATGGACAGTTCAGATGAGTGATGTGGATGCCAATAAGTCCAGATGCAATTATATGTATGTAAATGTTTCCATGCAACTAAAAGCCGCCAAGATATTTATTTAACGTTTGTGTGGTATCGTAGCGTTGCCGGTGTACCTGTTAATAGCTTTTTAGAGAGTCTAAGATGCGGACCCGTATCTTCTACAACAGTTGTTGGAAGCAGCGCCTTTTGATCTTAGTCCCTTCCCCTAAAATTCATCATGATCCACGATTGAGGTGGGCCACACCATAGGGAACAATGGTGGTAGGAACGCCAACCATAGGTTGTCTGTGGGGCTTACAATTGTGTATATTCCATCCAGTTCGTTCATCAGGTTGGCCCCACGAGGATGGACTGCTTGTAGTTAGAGGTTTTAGGAGTGATTTTACATTGTTCCACACTGCTTGTAGAAAAGCTTTTTACCTCTTAAACCTTCTCTTCTATAGCTAGGGATAGAAAACCTTTAGGAAATCCTAAAAAAACATACTTTCTCTAACTTTCAAGGTATTTGTAGGCCTACTAACATGAACTTTTTCATCTCTTGGCGATGGGCATTCATGTCTTCATTTTACATTTATCATTCGCATATGAATTAAATCTCTTGTTTTAAGTAGCTGACAGTAGCATTATACATGAGGACTTTCTCATCTTCCAGTACTATGGACAGGGCCTGTGTAAGGCTTGCTTCAGCAAAAGTTGTCCTGTGCCCATTAAAGTACCGGGATAAAAAATATCAATTGAAGTCTTTTATTTGACTTTAAGATATTACATTCTAAAGCTTTTCTTTCACATAAAAGTTTGTTAGAAATGTTTGTTTACTTAACATTGTATTTCTGTTCTCAGTATGAAGATAAAATGTGTATATTGTTCCATTGCCTTCTGTTGCCTAAAATTGTCCTTGCAAACCTTAATGAGCTTGTATATTATATTTTTTTATCTTAAATTATTATTGTGATTAGTTAGTTTATAGTTGTGACTTGTAATTGTGATTTGTAAGTTAGATAATTAGTTATTCGTTTGAGGATTTCTATGGGGCCATATATATATATGGTGTGTTTTTGGTGGCATAAAAATCGCTCGAATTGTCCCATTTTGGATATTTCAAGGTTAGATGGATAATATACTTTCATATAATTTATTTAAATGTTCAGGCTTGATCCGCGGTCTATCTCCTCGTTTCTCTCTTGATATGTTTCTTTCGTTCCGTATCCAATGCCAAATATCTTTACATTATTTTAGATATTTGCATCGGAATGTAACGGAAGATCAACTTATCTGAAGAGGCATGGGGAGATGTTGCCGAATTTTCGGCGTGGACGTTTAAACGAGAATATAAAAGTATTACAATCTATTCAACCTTGGATGAGTAATTAATTTAAGATTTAATTGTATTAGTTTAGAATTGATGGAGCAGACTCAGATGTGCGTCGGAGCTATCCGGATGTTGAGCGGGGGTCCCTGGAAGGTGGGAACTGCTATTATGACCATGATGAAGTTGTCCATTTTTTATGGACAACATTGGAGTGGCCTGACCATTCGAACAGGCCCGTGTTTGTGTTACCTCAGAATTGATGGGGGAGACCCGGATGTGCATCGGAGCTATCCGGATGTTGAGCGGGAGTTCCTGGAAGGTGAGAACCGCTGTTATGATTATGATGAAGCTGTCCATTTCTTATGGATATCATTGGAGTGGCCTGACCATGTGGACATGCCCGTGTTTATGTACTAGTTTGAAATTGATGGAGCAGATCCTAGTATAACCCTAAACTTAAACTTACACCTAAAAGTAAAACCTAAAACTAAACATCATGGTGGGGACAGTGCCCCCGACCGTTGATTCCTTCTTGGGACCCACCATGATGGGTCCTTACTCTTACTCCGGTGGCAAACTCTCAGGAGTTTCAATGCTTGGTTGAGGGTTCGAGTACCCACGGGTGGTGAAATTCCACTACAGCATGAGTGTGTGGTGGTGTGTGTGCGTGTAAAAAAATAAAATAAAAAATGATGGTTATTTGAGATCCAACCTGTTGGTAAGTTCACCTAGACCTAGACCTAGACCTAGACCTATAACCTAAACCTAAAACCTAAAACCTAAACGTATTCTCAAATCCCTAAACTTAAACCTACACCTAATCCTAATCTCATCTCCCTAACCTAAACCTAAACTTGAAAACCCAAACCTAAACCAGAACTCAAATTCCTAAACCTAAACCTAAACCTAAACCTAAACCTATAACCTAAAACCTTAACCTATAACCTATAACCTAAACCTTAACCTATAACCTATTACCTAAACCTATAACTTATAACTTAAACCTAAACCTATAACTTAAACTTAATTCACTTAACTTAAACCTACATCTAAACCCAAACATATAACCCGAACCCGAACCCAAAATCCTAAACCTAAACCTAAATCTATTCTCAAATCCCTAAACTTATAACCTAAACCTAAACCTAAATCTATACCTATAACCTAAACCTAAACCTATAACTTAAAACCTTAACCTATAACCTATCACCTAAACCTTAACCTAAACCTATAACTTATAACCTATAACCTATACTTATAACCTAAACCTAAACCTATAACCTTAACCTATACCTATAACCTAAACTTCTCAAATCCCTAAACCTAAACCTATAACCTATAACCTAAACCTATTCTCAAATTCCTAAACCTAAAACCTATAACCTAAACCTATTCTCAAATCCCTAAACCTAAACCTATAACCTATAACCTAAACCTTAACCTTAACCTTAACCTTAACATAAGCTTAAACCTTAACCTTAACCTATAACCTATAACCTATAACCTATAACCTTAACCTTAACCTAAACCTATAACCTATAACATTAACCTGAACCTATAACTATAACCTAAACCTAAACCTAAACCTATTCTCAAATCCCTAAACCTAAACCTATAACTTAAACCTAAACCTAAACCTATAACCAACCTTAACTTAAACCTAAACCTAAAACCTAAACTTAATTCACTTAACTTAAATCTACACCTAAACCCAAACATATAATCCGAACCCGAACCCAAATTCCTAAACCTTAACCTAAACCTAAATCTATAACCTAAACTTATAACCTTAACCTATAACCTATAACCTATAACCTTAACCTAAACATATACTTATACCTATAACCTATACCTATAACCTAAATCTATTCTCAAATCCCTAAACCTATAACATTAACCTGAACCTAAACCTATAACTTATAACCTAAACCTATAACCTATAAACTAAACCTAAACCTAAACCTATAACTTAAACCTAATTCACTTAACTTAAGCCTACACCTAAACCCAACTTAAACCTAAACCTAAACCTAAACCTATTCTCAAATCCCTAAACTTTAACCTAAACCTATACGTATAACCTAAACCTATTCTCAAATCCCTAAACCTATAACCTATAACCTAAGCTTAAACCTTAACATAAACCTATAACCTATAACCTAAACTTAAACCTAAACATATAACCTCTAACGTTAACCTAAACCTAAACCTATAACCTAAACGTAAACCTAAACTTATAACCAACCTTAACCTAAACCTAAACCTAAACCTGTAACCTAAAACCATAACATAAACTTAATTCACTTAACTTAAACCTACACCTAAACCCAAACATATAATCCAAACCTGAATTCCTAAACCTAAACTTATAACCTAAACCTAAACCTTAACCTTAACCTAAACCTAAACCTATTCTCAAATCCCTAAATCTATAACATTAACCTAAACCTATAACCTATAACTTTAACCTAAACCTAAACCTATACCTATAACCTAAACCTAAACCTAAACCTATTCTCAAATTCCTAAACCTATAACCTATAACCTAAACTTATAACCTATAACCTAAACCTAAACCTAAGCTTAAACCTATAACCAACCTAAACCTAAACCTAAACCTATCACCTATAACCTAAACCTTAACCTATAACCTCAAACCTAAATCTAAACCTTAACCTTAACCTATAACCTATAGCCTTAACCTAAACCTAAACCTATAACCTATAACATTAACCTAAACGTAAACCTAAACCTATAACCTAAACCTATAACATTAATTTAAACCTAAACCTAAACCTATTCTCAAATCCCTAAACCTATAACCTAAACTTATAACCTAAACCTAAACCTAAACCTATAGTCTTAACCTAAACCTAAACCTAAACCTATAACCTAAACCTATAACATTAACCTAAACCTAAACGTAAACCTATTCTCAAATCCCTAAACCTATAACCTAAACCTAAACCTATAATCTTAAACCTAAAACCTAAACCTAAACCTAAAAGCTAAACATATTCTCAAATCCTTAAACCTAAACCTATACCTAATCCTAAACCTATAACCCTAGCCTAATTTTAAACCTATTTCTGTAAACTAACTATAGTTTTTTCATTGTAGAAATGGATAAGAGTTGGATGCGAGCTAAGAACAGGTTTGGCCCATAGTATAAACAAGGGGTTCAAGAGTTTATGGATTTTGCGTGAAATCCAGCAGATTCAGGCAATAGGATTAGGTGTCCATGTCGAAAATGCAAGAACATGATTTATAAGACTTTAGATGAAGTAGAAGATGATTTGTTCATAGTTGGGATTGACCAGGGTTACACTTGGTGGATCCATCATGGTGAAGATACCCACCAAAGAGTTGAGGCCATTGAAGTCCTTGCTGACCCAATTGTGTCGGATGACGAGGATGAAGATGTTGACGAAATTTAAGATATCATAGGGGATGTGTTTAGGGGAATAATTGCCGATACTGATTTTGCAGCGACAAATAGTAGCCAAGATATTCATTTTATGGGTGATGTCGAATCAGAAAAGTTTAGTAGGTTGTTGAGGGATGCGCAACGTCCACTTTATCTGGGGTGTGAGAACTTTTCCAAGTTGAATTTTCTTACAAGGTTACTTCATTTGAAGACAATAAATCGTTGGAGTAACAAATCGTTTGACATGTTGCTTGACTTGTTGAAAGAAACATTACTGGACGGTGAGACATTGTCTAAGTTTCATTACGAGGCAAAATACTTGAAGCGAGACTTAGGCCTTGGTTACATCCTCATGCATGCATATATAAATGATTGTGTATTATATTGGAAAGAGCATGAAAATGTTGAAGAGTGTTCAGAATGTGGAGTTTAGGTGGAAGTATGACGAAGCCAAGCGTAAGAAAATTCCGCAAAAGGTGTTAAGGTACTTTCCATTGAAATCTAGATTGCAAAGATTGTTTATGTCTCACAAGACGGCTGAAAATATGAGGTGACATAAGGAGAAACGCGTTCGTGATGATAGTACACTGAGGCACCTTGCGAACTCTGAATCCCGGCAAAATTTTGATAAGCAATATGATTGGTTTGCAGAGAATTGTCGCAATGTTCGACTAGGTCTTGCAAGTGATGGTTTTAATCTATTTAGTAATATGAGTAGCTCGTACAGTATGTGGCCAGTGATACTTATGTCCTACAATTTACCTCCTTGGTTGTGTATGAAGTCATTTTTCATGACGTCATTGCTTATTCCTGGACCCAGGTCACCTGAGAATGACATTGATGTGTATTTGTGACCGTTAGTAGATGAGTTAAACGAGTTGTGGAGTCAAGGTGTACAGACGTATGATACATTTGCAAGACAGACATTTCGATTGCATGCAGCGGTCTTGTGGACAATAAATGACTTCTCTGCGTATGAGAATTTGCCTGGGTGGAGCACGAAGGGAAAGTTGACTTATCCTACATGTAGTATTGAGACTTGTTCATTGTCATTAAAGCATGGTAAAAAAAATATGTTATATGGGCTATCATTGCTTCCTTTCGAGTGATCATTGTTGGCGCAGGAAGATGATGATCTTTGATGGCAAACTAGATCATATGCCACCCCTAAAAGAGCTATCTGGAAAAGATGTGATACAACAATTGAGTAACATTGGAAAAGTTAGATTTGGTAAGGCATTGCACTTGAAGAAGAGGAAACGTACAGTAGTGGACTATAACTGGAGGAAGAAGAGCATTTTTTTCGAGTTGCCCTATTAGAATGATCTGAAATTGCGACACAACTTGGATGTTGTGCATATTGAGAAGAATATATGTGACAATGTTTTTGGAACATTGATGAACATAAAGAAGAAAACAAAAGACAGTTTTAAGGCTCGATTGGATCTACGAGTAATGGGTTTAAGAAAAGAGTTGTACTTGTAACCATATGGAAGTTCATATACTATACCAGCAACTTGCTACACATTGACAAAACTAGAGAAAAAGTGTTTATGTGAATGGTTGAGATCGGTGAAGTTTCTCGATGGGTATGTGTTAAATATATCTCGGTGCGTAAACATTGCGGACTGTAAGGTAACAGGAATGAAAAGTCATGATTGTCACGTCCTTCTGCAATGTCTACTACCGATTGCGATTTGTGGATTCCTGAGCAATGATATCAGTGCGACGCTGATTGAGTTGGGGATATTTTTTAAGGATTTGTGTTCGAAATTGTTGAACGTAGAGGTTATTAAATGACTATAGAGGGACATTGTCGTAATCCTTTGCAGACTTGAAAGAATATTTCTACCTGCATTTTTTGATGTCATAGTACACTTAGCAATTTACTTACCACATGTGGTGAAGCTTGCAAGCCCATTACAATATCGTTGGATGTATCCGATCGAAAAGTGGTAGAACCTATTAAAATTTTTATTCATTTCATAAACTACATATATCCATGTTTTCATACATATAATATAGTGGTTTTGTGTACAGATACCTTCACACACTAAAACGATTTGTGAGGAATAAGGTACGCCGAGAGGGATCAGTTGTTGAGGCTTACATTGATAATGAGTGCCTGACATTTCGCTCCATATATCTTCGTGGCATAGAGACTAGATTCAACCGAGAAGATCGAAATGCCGATGAAGGGCATGAGCATGAACAAGGACTTGTATTTGTATTTGCACATAATGTCCGTCCTTTAGGATCACTGATGTTTCAGGATATAGACCTTGAGGATCAAGCAAAGGCGCGGTGGTATGTGTTGTATAATTGTGAAGAAATAAAGTCGTATTTAGAGTAAGTCTTCCCTCGATAATTGTATTTCTACTTAATGTTTCTTGCTGATGACGTGCCAATTATGTGTAACGAACACATCGACGAGATGAAGTCCCAATACCTGACAAATTGTGATCGAATGCATCAGGATCAGTTTCCAGAATGGTTAGCAAAACGTGTAAGATTTCACATTGTATCTCACCACACTTGGAATTTTGTTATATTGCATAATATTTACACTTAAGAAAATCACTAAACAATTATATTCTGTATGTGATAATAGATGAAGACGTTGTGCGCTAGCAACTTCGCGAATGCGTCTGATGCACTCTACTCACTGGCTTGTGGCCCTGATAGACGTGTATTTAAATATACAGGTTGTATTGTAAATGGGATTCGGTTTCACACTGAAGAACGTGAGAAGTATAAGACCACATAAAATAGTGGGGTGGTTGTGAATGGAACGCATGAGGAGGTAGAAATTGACTTTTATGGCGTTTTGACGGATATTATTGAGTTGAGTTATTGTATGAGAAAGCGAGTGTACTTATATAAATGTGATTGGTGGGACATTGGAAATACAAACTGACAACTACTTTACGAGCATAAATTTATCTCGCAAGTGATTTAAGGACGACTCATTTGTCCTCGCCAGCCAAGCCGAACAAGTATTTTCCCTCGCTGACACCAAGTTAGGCGGCTCTTGGCACGTGGTGCAGAAAATAAAGCTCAGGAATGTATTTGACGTTCTCGTACCAGAAGTTGAAGATAACGAGGACGGGGGAAATGAAACGTTTATGGTTGAACAAACATATTAAGAAGACATGCCATCTGGGGATATAGGGACTGATCCAAATGTTGATATTGATGTGATGCAATTGGATAGAGATGATGTGCTACTTGATCATGTTGATGCCTCAATAATACATGACATTGTTAGAGATGATAGCGGTTTCATTGATGACGATGTTGCAAACGATGAAGATAAAGTACTGATCAACGATAGTGATGGTGAAGAAGAAATTGTCCTAAGCAATAGTGATACAGACGACGATTATTAAATGTACACATGATTTACATGTCATTTTTCAATTCGAATAATTTATGTATTACATGTATACGTGAAAATTACAAGTCATGATTTATTCCTTTAATTGACTTGTTTATAATTTACATTTGCAGTTGAATTAATTTTTGATCATGTCCTCTTCAAACTGGAGCGTAGTGGAAGCATGCAGCATACTTCATAAGCTGCTGTGGATGGACTTTTCGGCTCTATCTTCTTCTGGTAGGGCCAAAGAGATACTCGATCCGGTCGATGAGTGTAGGGAGGTATATATCGACAATAACTCATATGAAAGATTATACAATCTCAAAGGAATTCCAGAGCTGATGAGGAATATAACTACGGGAAATTTCGTATGGAAGATGCGGTTTTGTCACTTGCACATCTGAATGGAGTCCCGAGAGATCAGATTTTTCTTATTGTGACTGACATGTTGGCTGTAACAATGTCGAGTGCTTTACATAGCTTGACATATACTTCTGCAGCGTACGATAACTTACGCAGGGATTACTTCGGATAGTTCACTTCAAAGTTGTTTCGTATCATAACGAAATACGTGTATTTAATATAGAATGACAATGTGTAATGGAATTTCCAAAGGTTATATATATTAAAATTTACAGTTTTATCATATTCTGCTTGTATTATAGTGTAATGGTCTAATTATATTTTAATCATCTCTCTAAGTATAAGTACAAATGCATTTTACCATGAACATTACTTGTATAATGTTTTACTATATTTCACTTGTATTGACATTGTTTAAATTTATGAGTTCGTAGGTTGTACATATTCAGTGATGGCACCAGGTCGGAGATCACGTCGTTCGCGCACTGGATCTACCCCTTCCACCCGTGATGCGACGGAGACAGCATCGCCATCACATGTTGCATCACAGGCTTCTGATCCCTCAGTTACGCATACACTGGGTACTGCATGTAAGTCTATACATATATTTCTTTTAATGACTTCTGTTTATGTTTAGACTTACATATTTTTTTTGCAACAGCATCGTCGACCAGACGGAGAGGACGTGGACCCACCCGTGGGTTAGTTTTAGAGAGACTTGCGCGTGAGGGTAGGGTGATGGTAGAGTTCCCACAGGACTGTCTTAGACCTGTTGGGGACAATGCTAGGCTGTTTACGTCGGAGGTCGGTGTTTTATGTCGAGCTCTGATCCCCGCCACCACTCCCCGTTGGGCAGACGTGACAGATGATGTGCGGCAGCTCATCCGTCATCGCCTTACGGTAAATTTTAGTAAATTAAATTGTGTTGTAAAAGTTAATTTAGTTAAGTTATTTTCTTAATAAGTTTATTGCCTTAATTTATTATTTACGAACTTGCAGGATAAATTTGTCTTGAATTTGAGTGTTCCGTACATTTCCTATGCCGTTGACGACATGGTCAAGGAGCGGTTCAAGGAGTACCGCAGTAACTTACACAAGCGGTACAAGCGGTGCATAAGCCACGAGGAGGCCGTATTGTCTAGACCGCCGCACGTGACCCCTGACGACTGGCGGATACTCTGCGAGAGATTTTTGTCCGAGCCTTTTCAGGTAATATTTACATATTTACGATATCTTTAGGTAATAATTAAATTCGCAATTAATAATAATGTATTATGAATAATGTGTTCAGAAGAGGAGTAGAATAAATTCTGCGAACAAGGGAAAGTTAGAAGTGAACCACGTCGCTGGTTCAAAGTCATTTGTACGATTTCGTCACGACATGGTAAGAAATTACTGGTGATTATTAAGTTGATATATTCTTTTTATGTATTTATATTAACTCTATTGTCCTTTCGATTGCGCAGCAAGATTCCGTCACTGGCCAGGAGCCTGGGCCAGTAGACCTCTACAGAGGGACTCACTGTCGGCAGGCGACGGGATCTTGGGTACATCCTAGAGCTAGCAAGAATTGGGTAAAAATTCTTACATTGTAAAATTTAATTGCATTGAATTATAATAATATCATTCGTTATGAAAATTTATATGTTTTCATTACAGGCAGCGATGGACACCATACGCAGTCAGCCCACTCCTGATGGTACTCAGCGGAGTGAGCCAGATATCATGAGCGAGGTGCTTGGCACCCGTTCTGGATATGTGCGTGGGCTTGGCCATGGTGCTAAGCTCATGGCACCTGCTAGAGGTACCTCCAGCCGTTCTATCGCTGGCGAGAGCGCCCTACGCCGAGCTGATGTCTTAGAGAGAGAGGTTCAGCATCTACGGGTCGTCGTTGACGAGATCAGAGACCAGCTGGTGAGGCAGAGGGAGGAGCAGGAGAGGAGGATCGAGGAGATGCGGGTTGAGCATGAGCGACGGATGGAGGAGATGCGGGTGGAGTATGAGCGACGGATGAAGGAGATGTTTCAGGCTATTGTTGCACGCTTATCCACCGATGCCCCACCACCACCGCCCTCATCTGATGCCCCATCACCTCCGCCCTCATCTGATGCCCCATCACCTTCGCCTTTATCTTTGTGATTTTTTGTATTTTATTTATGATTTATTTTATATACGAATGTTAAACTTGTATATGTACTTGTGCGTGGATGAATGTGATGTGGATAAGATTGTTTGTGTATGTATTGATGTGGTTTGTGTTTGGATGGATGTAGTTTGTGTTTGGATGAATGTGAATGTGAATATGATGAAATGTATTGTAACAGGTGTATATTAGGGATTTTTGAAAAAAACTAGTCTTTTACCAATGAAATATTTTGTAGTTTATCCACATTTTTTATCTACGACATATTTCGTAGGTAAAAGTTTTAGCCACTTTTTTACCTACGTAAAAAATTTGCCGGTAAAAGTTTCGGCCACTTTTTTACCTAAGAAAACATTAGCTTACCTACGAAACATTTTGTGGGCAAAAGTTTCAGCCACTTTTTTAACTGCATAAAAATTCGTCCGTGAAAGTATATTTAGCTATGAGTATTTTAAGCTACCAAAAATTTCGTAGTTAAAAGTTTCATTAACATTTTTTACCTATGAAAATTTTCATCGGTAAAAGTCATTCTAATGCCAACGAATTCACTTTTTGTCGGTAAAAGCCTTTACTCGCGGTCTTCTTTTGACGATTTTTCCGACGACAAATTTCGTCGGTAATACTCATTATCGATAAAAAAATTCGTCGGTAAAAGTGCAATTTCCTGTAGTGCCATTGCCATTTGTGGTATGGTCTAGATGATCCTTTGAATGTGATTCATTTTTTTGAATAATGCTTTAAAATGATCTCTAGCTATAGATGAATGTGTGGTTGGTTTGGGGGCATTCAACTCGACCCATTTGATTCGGTCCATTCGACTCGGCCTATTGATTCAACCTATTCGACTCGGCTCATTTGATCGGCCTATTTGACTCAGGCTATTGATTCAGCCCATTCGAATCTACCCATTTGATTCGTCCCATTAATTCATCCCATTTGATCGGCCCATTCGACTCGGCTTATTTGATTGGCCCATTCGAATCTGCCCATTTGATTTGGCCCATTAATTCAGCCCATTTGAATCGGCCCATGTTGATGTATATTTGGCCCTTGTGCGAGCACTACAAGAAAAAGCACCATTCCAGGCGCTTAGTTTCACTGGCAGCCAGGTACAATTGTTGGTGATCATCGGAATCACAGGGGGCTGTCCAAAAACGCCCCTGTTTCTAAAACGTGGGCGCCGCTGAATGGACAGTACTAAAACCAAAAACGGGGAGGGAAATTTCATTTTTGTCGCGCGCAAACCCTCATCTCTCTCTCTCTCTCGTCCCGTGCGCTTCTCTCTCTCTCTCTCCCCCATCTTGCTTGTCCGACCCTTTGCCTTCCTCTCCCTTCATCTCTCGATCTCCCTGATTTCCCTCCTCCATTGACGTCTCTCCCAGTTCATTCTGTTTGAAGCAACCGTTGATTGATCTCCCTCCAATAGCTGACAGGAATAGAAAAAATCAGAGCACACGAAGTGAAAGGTACTCTCTCTTTCTCTCTCATTTCCTCTTTTAATGGTCAGAAATTGGGCAGCAACCATGGCAGTGGCAGCCATATCCGCCGCTGTCCATGGCCTCCTACATGTTTGAAGAAATGCTTCATCCAAGAGATTCTTGTTGAGGGCCTGTTTGGACAAGGGTGGCCAAGATGGATGGATTCCGATTGGGTAGCCCTGTCCCTTCCGTTTTGGACAGCAGATGAAACAGAGTTCCAAAAGGTAGCCTTCTTAGTGTCTTTGCCACTCCCCACATGAACTCATGAATAAACGAAACACCAGATAAATTTGGATCCTGCATTCTCCGGTGGAAAATCTAGGAGGGTTGGGATTAGGCCTTGCTCCAAATAAACCCTTGGTGCAGGACAAAGAAAAAGGTGTGGCATGTTATTACATTTTTATGATATTTGGACATTTGCTTATAAGGCCTTGGGGCTTGGGCATATCTAAAACAGGTTGGTAAGGCGAATCACGTTTCTTTCTTCCCCCCCCTTTTTTTTTTATAAAAAATTTCCTTTCTTATTTCTTCCTTTCCTTTTTTTCTTTTCTTTTCTTTTTCTTTGGTTATGATAAGGTTAGAAAGGTGTATCACCTGCACGGCCATTGCAGGAATCCTTCACTTTACCATCAGATCCACTAAGAACTGGACTTGGTGTTGATGTCAGGCCTTTGGTATCCACAAAGTTCAACTGCTTTATGGGTTCCTTTTCTCCTCTACTTGACACTTTGGTTATTGAGAACTCTTCCAGATATAGTTTGTTGGAGCCAAAGGGAGAACACTTTGGTTATTGGGATTTACAAGGGCAGAACACTTTGATTATTGGGATTTACATGTATGATTTACAAGGGCAGAACACTTTGGTTATTGGGATTTACGTGTATGATTTACAAGGGCATACTTGAGTTTAGGGTTTGTGCACGTGTTTTGCTGTGGTTATCGGGAGAATGGTGACCTCCAATCAGCTCTCAGGTGTCCCTTAGACTATCATGATCTTGAATCACATTTTGGGTTCTCATAATGAGCTTGTGGTTAACATCCTACAGTTTACAATTCAGGTTCTATAATCTGATTCATTTATCATGGAAATCGAATTAGTCCCCAGTTTGATCTTTGTTTGATAGGCATCCCACAAGATTTGTACAATTTACTTCACTAAAAGAAGGGATGGCATGGGGATCTCATGAGATGGCAGTGGACTGTCGAGCTTCTAGGCCTGTCTTGTTGTTGACTGGGATCTGGCCTGGGTCTGCAACAGATTCACATATTATTGTCTATTTTCTCTTTGATAGATGCAAATGGTTACACTCACACTATCAGTTTAAATTTTGTTATAGTGTCATAGTTCATTTTTTAGACTGTTGGACATTCATTTTCTGTCATATCCTTTATTTATGGAAGAGATCTTAATGTCAACAGGGATCTTACAAGTCAAGGCTTGAAAGGTTATATAACGATCAGATTTTTTCTTCTAAAGTTTGTAGCTGAAAGATCCATTCTCAGTTGCATTTTGTCAATTGTTTTGCAGTGAAGGTTTGATCATTGCATCATATCATATTGTCATGAGTTTCTAAACACTTGGATCTGTTCTTCTCTTTAGATGGTCTTCCATGAATACATGACAAATGAGTGTTCTTATGTATATCATATAGTTACCAGCATCAACCTGTACCCTCGGACCTTTTTTTGATATCTTATCTGAAATGATTTCAGGAAATAGGATGGGTGCCTCGGCATCTTATTGCTCAGGATAAATATATACGAAAATATTGTAGGTGTTGTTCCACTTTATTTTAAAAGGTTTAGCATCTGCAATGTTGTCCATGTTCTGTTCTCGTTACTTTTTCTTGTTTAAATGGTTATCTTTAACTTTTACAATCAGCTTTTAATTGCTTCTGTTTGATAGTAGCTGAACTATTTTAGTTACTTTGAATTGCAGTCACTCGTATGGAGAATTTATCTTTGACTATTCTTGGGCTGATGCCTACTACAGCTATGGCGCTCAATATCATCCAAAGTTACAATGTTGTGTTCTTTTACTCCAGTAACAGGTCCCAGGATATTAGTCCGGAACACTTGGTATCAAGATCAAGTCTTTGACAAGATAGTATCAACAATGAAGGATCTTACAACTAAGGCATTGTGCTGACTGAATCAAGCTTCTTTCAGATTGATTATTGTTTCTCACATATTTTTTCTGGTCCATCTGGTCTTTCTGCACATGGATTTAGGAATGGTAAAAAGCCTCTTGAAATAAATGGGTTGATGTCTGAGGACTTTCATCTGGTCTTCCAGTTAATCTTTTGCATGCAGAGTAGCTACTGGATAGCTTTTATCAGATTATTTCCAACATTTGTTCTACACTAGCATGTATGATTGCTGCAGGTATTTTGAAGATAGTGTTTTGATTGATTCAGTTCTGTTTTTCAGTGCGGCTTGTTTTGTGTTTGCCATACAATCCATTCATAAGTTCACCCATATCTAGAAAATCAGACCATTCCAAAACACAGGCGGTTCACACGACACCCAATAATTGGGATAGGAAGCCCGCCATGTTTTGTGTTTGCCATACAATCCATTCATAAGACGTGCCCCACAAGGATGGATTGACACCCAAAAGATCAGACCATTGCAAAACTCCAATGAGCCACACCACGTGATTTTAGCGGATTTGGGCATGATTTTATATGGTGTGACCCACCTGAGTATTGGGTCAGCCTGATTTTTTTCCTCCAAAAGGAAAATGAGGGGGGCACACATGATGGACAGTGAAACCTTGCACAGATCATGATGGGCTCCACACATATTGTAGAATAAGCTTATTCTACAAATGTCATTGAGGAATCTGCCTAGTTGTAGAATAAGCTCATGCTGCTAATGTTGCAGAGAAACCTGCCTAGTTGTAGAATTAGCTTATTCTGCTAATGTTGCAGAGAAACCATAAGAAAATATATGGTTTTAGTATTTCTTCCGTTAATATATATCTTATTGCAATGTTGCAACCTGGGTGATTGACTAAATGGCCATATTTAGGGATGCATCTCCTTCATGAGAACTAGTTTATCTGAGAAAATGGTCCTTGATGGAGTGCAATGGCAGAACAGGATTCGTGTAGCTGATTCCAGTTAGTTGGTCTTTAGATGATGCTGATTTTCTTGGTGAGAACTGCATAGTGGATTTTTTTTTTTATTAGTGGTTATTGCATTCGTTTTTGGAAATGGCATTAAATCACGCCAATATTTATTTCTTTTAGATTGAATGGCAAAATCATTTTTAGCAGTTGATGTTCTGTGATATTTGGTGGAGGTATCCAGAAATGGCCTCTTATGATATTTATGTCACTCAACATTAATTTGTTATAGGCTATGGTGAGTTTACTGGAAAAGAAGATTGAAGAAATGCAATTGGAAGAGATGCAGCTTCAATTCAAAGAAACTGAAAAGATGCTAGTGAAGGAACAAGAGGCTGTGAAAGAAGCAACAAACCAAATTCCTGTCATACAGGAGGTTCCAGTCATTGATAGTGTACTGTTGGATAAACTGACTTTTGAAAATGAACAACTGAAGGTGGGATTGCCATCTCAAGGAGTTTTGTGATGAATAACATAACATTTCAAATTAGTTTGCCTAAATTCCATGGGTGAACATGCATTTGCATTTCTACTAGTGATATTTATGTCACTCACCATTAATTTGTCGTAGGCCTTGGTGAGCTCACTGGAAAAGAAGATAGATGAAACTGAAAGAAAGTATGAAGAAATACACAGGCTTGGTGAAGAAATGCTTAAGCAGGCCATGTTTGTAGAGTCAAAGACAATTCAATTGAAGATTGACATGCAGATGTTCTTGTAGTTTCTTTGTTAACTTTCTTAGACTGTTAAGCTAGAATTAAGCTTCAGCTTCAATGGGTTTTGCCATTTCTAAATTATAAGAAGACAACTATTTTAGTGCTCTCTTGTTTCTTTCTCATGATTGTCCTTTTTTTAATTGAAAAATCATTGTTTACTTTTTGTCATAGACTAGAAGAAAAGCTCTTGGACATGGAGACCGTGGATATTCTAAGGCAGCAGGCCTTGTTAAAAACACCTGTAAACATTTCAAGCTCTATCCTCATTTAGAGTCTCCCTTCCCATTGCTTCTGACCTCATTCTATCAGATTCTTTCTGCTGTTTTGTTATCATACAACCTACTAATTGGTGGTGCATGGCATTTCAGTTGTTATATCAGTGACGAAAGAAGGCGTAAGTTCTCAACTAGAGGTGATATTGGCAGTGCAAATATAGTATGCAGGCAGAACAACACCGTAGACAAGGTATGCAAGTGACCCCTTTGATTCAATTATTTCTATGGTGTAAGATTATTCTACCCATCACCAGATGGCCAAAAAGCCTCTGGTTTCTTGGAATTTGTTAGACTGTTGTAGATTTTGCCGAAACCTGATTCAATTATTTCTATGGTGTGTAGGAAGAGAGGGTAGTCATTCTTCTAGAGAAAAAGATTACAAAAGATTATTCTACCCATCACCAGATGGCCAAAAAGCCTCTGGTTTCTTGGAATTTGTTAGACTGTTGTCAAGGATCCACTTGTAGAGATCGGGAGATCTTATGCCTGTCTCAAGAATTCAACTGGACTTAAGACCATGCCCTGGAGAGAAACAAAAGAAAGAACAGAACAGAACAGAATGCCTCTTTATTGAATTAAAAAGACTAAAAACATTCTTTTTATAATCAACCAAACTCAAATTCAGTTCATGAAGTCAATTTTTCTGAAATACACTATTTAAATGCGGCTCGATTTAGTAATCCAAGCCAAACTCTCCTCCTTCAATGATTTTTTTCTTGTGTATGAAGAGATGGGATCCTCCTCATTTGCGTGTTGCTGCAAGAGGTGACCGTTTAGGGTGACCCACCGGAACTCTAAGTCTCGGATTTTTAAAACTCTCGGTGGGGCCGTAGTGATGCTTGGGTCCATCGATTCCTCTCGTATGGGCTGGTTTTGTCGAGTTTTTGTCGCCCACCGATGTTTGTCTTAGTTAGTCCATTTTTACGATGAAATCAAATATCCATCATCTTTCGGGATTCCAACAACCGGATCGGACCTTTAAGTTACGATGGTGGCCCACAAGGATGGACCGCAGGAATTAGTTGAATTTTCAGAACTAATTCTTGTATATGCAAAATCTAATCCATCCATCCACTTTTTCACCTCATGTAACCGTTGAAACCAAAATTCATCAGCTCGTTCACCTAAAATCAACGATTTATAGGCTGATCTGTCCGTTAGGCCACTTTCAGATCAGGAAAGAGCATATCTCAATTTTGAAAATTATGGTGAAAATGTGCAATTTCAAGAAGGGCAGTTTGTGTCGTAGCAGAGTGTTAACTCCATACTTTTAGCACCTTATTTCGATCCAAGCTCGTAAATACAATCTGCATCACAAATACGATTAAACGAGCCATTAAACAGTATCATACTTGTAAATTCGAGTAATAATTGAGGTCTGATATGCAATATTTGACCCTCAACAGTTATAGTTTCAACGCATCGTTTCAAGATATGAAATCTTTTTTTTTTTTTTTTTGGTTTAAATTCAAGATATGAGCTACAACATTTATTGAGATGAGGTGCTTTCGTTGTTTTTGCTAGCTTATGTTCCTATAGAGTATGAACTGAACCAGGCTTGAGCCTTAGATGTCTATGCCCGTCACAGGCTTGATTCTTGCTAAAATTGGGCAGCCAGGTATGGGCTGACCCAGAGGCCTGGCTTAGTTGCCTTCTCATTGACTCTTCCATCTTTCCCCCAACAGTTCTTTTACTGAACAATTTAGAAATATAATGGTCACCTTTTGGTAATTTACTGTTTCTGATGCAGCAAGAATTGATCAGGACAGTCGATCTTGGTCCTTTTAAGCACACTGTAGATGATGGCCTTGAGCTTAGGAAATCTGCTTTTGAATGTGTTGACACTGAAAACAGTGAAGCCAAAAGGTTTTTTGTATTTGAGACAACCCAATGGGGTTGAATATATAGAGATTACAACCATCTATACAAGGAAAACAATAAACTCAGAATCCTCTACCTATGGAAATAAACTATACAAGGTATGTGAGCTGTCTAACATCCCCCCTCAAACTAATGCTGGTCATCGACAAGTAATAGTTTGCCAACTAGAAAAGAGTGACGTGCAGAAGTGAGGGACTTGGTGAGAATGTCGGCAATCTGATCATGGGATGCAACATGTGGAAGAGAAATGAGCCCAGACTGAAATTTCTCGCGGATAAAGTATCAGTCAACTTCAATATGCTTCGTCTGTTCATGAAAAACCGGGTTAGAGGCAATCTGAATGGCACTGAGATTATCAACATGGAGTGGAGTAGGATTCTGTAGAGGAATACTCAAGTCTGAAAGAAGTCCACGTAATCAGACGAGCTCACTACACGCAGCGGATCGCCCGATACTCGGCTTCTGTGCTTGATTTGGAAATAGTGGCCTGCTTCTTACACTTTCAAGAGATGGGAGAAGTGCCGAGAAAAACACAGTAGCCAGTGGTAGATCTTTGTATGAGAGCGCAACCGGCCCAATCAGCATCCGAATAAGCACGAAGGTCCAGAGTCGCCGTGGAGGAGAAGAACAGGGATCGATCTAGAGTTCCATGAAGGTACCGTAGGATGCGCAACACCGCAGTCATATGAAGAGTCCGAGGAGCAGAAACAAACTGACTGACGACTTGGACAGCGTAGGCAATATCAGGGCGAGTCATAGTTAAGTAAACCAGACTCCCAACCAAACGGCGGTATAAGTCGGGCTGTGCAAGCAGATCACCATCGTCACGGCCATAGTGAACGTTAAGTTCTAAGGGAGTCTGAACTGTCTTCTGATCCATTAATGATGCCAAGGCGAGAAGATCCTTGGTATATTTACACTGGCTGACCAGGATCCCACGGTTGGAACGTGAAAATTCAAGTCTAAGAAAGTATGTTAGATGGCCGAGGTCTTTCATCTTGCATGATGATTGCAGAACTTCCTTTAAAGCCGAAATGCTAGTAGCATCGCTACCAGTTAGGAGGAGGTTGTTAACATAGACCAGAACAATGACAATTCCGTGAGCAATGGTGCACAAAAATAAGGATGGGTCATGACCACTTTGAGTAAAGCCAGTACCCGTAACAACATCGTGAAAGCATTGGAACCATGCCCGAGATGCCTGTTTGAGGCTGTACAAGGCTTTCTTTAGGCGACATACCTTATTGTCAGGGATTAAAGAGCTAGGAGGAGGTTTCAAATATACGGTTTCTTGGAGGTCTCCATGAAGAAAGGCATTTTTCACATCCATCTGAGCGAGTGGCCATGAGCGAACAGAAGATATAGCCAGAAGAGTACGAATAGTTTTCATCTTAGCCACAGGAGCGAATGTTTCATCATAATCAATTCCGTATTCCTGTTTGTATCCCTGAGCGACAATCGAGCCTTGTATCGATCCAATGATCCATCATACTTGAGCTTGACAGAATAAATCCATTTGCTACCAATTAACTGTTGATAATGTCCCACGTATGATTATCATCCAATGCTGCAAGTTCTTCTGCCATTGCCTTCTTTCAACAATCATGAGTGGCCGCCTGCGAGTATGATGTGGGAATAGAAACAGTATCCAGAGTAGCATTCATGGCAGACATAGAGCATATCAAGTGATCAGACGCTCGATGTTCACGAGCGGAACGACGTATCGAGGTAGGTTCGGGATCTGCAACATGTACATTAGGTTCGAGTTGAGTAATAGGTGGTGGATCTGTACGTGGTCGACGTGAGTAAACTTGCAGCGGATGAGGGAGAGTACTTGAGGCAAATGGAATTTCAGGAAAGGCGGTTAGACTAGGAGAGTTTGGAGTGTGCGGAGGAGGAAGAGATGAATGAAAGGCAATGTGTTTAAGAAAAACATGTCGTGAAACCCGAACACGACGAGAAACAAGATCATAACATCGAAAACCCTTATGAGTTTCCCCAAATCCCAAGTACATGCATTTGACCGATTTTGGAGATAGTTTGGTACGTTCACGTGAAGCCAGGTGAACATAACAGATACAACCAAAAACACGAAATGTGGAATATGCAGGAGGTAAGCCGGTGAGAACAAAGTAGGGAGATTTACTGTTCAGAACTTTGGTTGGCAGCCGGTTAATCAAGTAGACTGAATGTAACATTACATCTGCCCAGAAAGAATGAGGAACACTAATAGCTGTCATCAGGGTGTTGGTAGTTTCAACAATATGACAATTTTTTCGTTCAGTCACCCCGTTCTGTTGTGGAGTATCAGAACATGTGGTCTGATGAATAATCCCATGACCTTTAAGAAATGTACGAAAATCGGTTGAGAGATATCCCCCCCCCCCCCCGAGTCAGAGCGGAGAGTTTGAATTGGAACCCGAAATTGAGTCTCCACCATAGAGTGAAATAACTTGAAATTTTCAAAAACCTGTGACTTCGATTGCAAAAAGTAAATCCAAGTGTAATGTGTGAAATCATCAATGAATATAACATAGTATCATAACCTAGAGAGAGACATAATTGGTGATGGACCCCAGACATCCGTATGCACAAGTTCAAACATAGAAGATGATTTTGTAGTACTTAGAGAAAATGGAATACACTTACTTTTTGAAAGACAACAGGAAGAACAAGAATAATCCAAATCATTTTTATTAAGAGAAATATTCCCTAACATGTCAGAAGAAATTAATTGAAGTAACCGATCGGAATGTGGATGACCCAGGCGAAAGTGCCACAGTTTCCACAATTTATTTGCCGAACAAATATCTGATGAAGATGGAGAAAAGAAACAATGAGCCGGAATGACAGATGGATCAAAGTCCAACACGTACAGACGACCATGCCGCCTACCCATCCCAAGTACCTTCCTTGTTGCCAGATCCTGCACAAAACAACAGTTGGGAAGAAATATAACTCAGCAGTTATTGGATGTGAGTTGACCAACTGAAATTAAATTGGAGGAGAGGTTAGGGACATGAAATACACCACGAAGGGTGAATTGGCGATGAGCAGAAGGAGAGAAAGTCAATGATTTAATAGACTGAATAGGTAGTCTAGTGCCATCCGGAGTAGAATTAGCCTGATTGCTGGTGTAGGGACGAATATCACGAAGATGAGATACAACACCGGTCATATGATTGGAAGCACCCGAATCGAAGAACTATGTAGGAGATGGGGATATACCTGACATACCGGCTGTAGAAAGGGCCTGAACGATTTGCTGGAGCATTGCATGAGTCAACGGAGATGAAAGACCTTCAAAAGAAACAGTAGATGCAGAATCACTAACAGACGGCTCGGAAGAAATAGTAGTAGCAGTAGTAGAAAGACCACGACCACTGCCACGACCACGACCACCACGTCCACGGCCGAAAGAAGATGCATATGCACGTGTACGGCAGTCTTGAATAACATGACCAGTCCGTCGACAATAAGCGCACCATTCTTTGCATTGAGCGACAACATGACCCACCTTGTTGTAGCAGCGACAAGTCAAAGGAGTGGAACCACGTGTTGGTGTAGTGGTGGACACAGCAAGCACTATATTAGATGATCCCGGAGTTGAGGAAGGAAGAGAGAGAACTTTCAGTCATTGTTCCTCAGCCAATAAATCATTAATAACCGAATTCAATGAAGGAGTAGGGCTACGGTTCAAGAGAGCAACCCGACAATGCTCAAATTCTGGACGCAGCTTCATAAGAAACTATCGAACTTGCACACTCTCACGCATAGTTTGGAATATCTTAAAGTCATGAGGAAATGTTGGATTCATCATAGTCATCTCAGTCCAAATTGTGACAATTTTGGAGTAAAATGATTGAATATTGTCGTCACCCTGAGGAAGGTTAACGAGATCCTGTTCCAGGAGGTATAACCGGGCCACATTACTCTGTTGATAAATTGTCTGAAGATGTTCCCACATTGCCCTAGCAGTGCGATGAGGTGTGAGGCCAACAGCAATGAACTGATCGACCGAATCGAGAATCCAACTAATAATCCGTCCATTATTCATTTCCCAATCAGCTAATTTGTCGGCATCTGTGGAAGTGGGGATAGTAATAGATCCATCAATTAGTCCCCACAAACCACGACCCTTGAGGAAGTTCTGAAAATGGATGGCCCATAGAGAATAGTTGGTACCATCAAAACTACAACATGGGGCCGTTGTATGTGATGAGTCCTTGGCCATTGATCTAAAGTAATGTAAACCACGCGAAGAGTCGCAGTAGGAGGTTTTGGATGTACCTTGCAGTAGAAGGAGCACAACAGGCAGCAGATGGAGATACCCAAGGGATTGCAGTTTCTGGATGTGGATCTGGCACAATAGCAATCGGACTGAGATCAGAGGGGCGTGCGGAAGGGCTGAGGGAGTAGTAAGAGCGGTCGGATGACGCAGCAGGGGCGAGCAGACGAACAACAAGGGTAGTTGGACGTCGCAGGGGCGAGCGGACGAGCAGCAAGGAATGGCCGGACATCGCAGGGGTGGTCGGATCTGTCCGGATTAGCGGAAGAGCAGCAAGGAGCAGTCGGACGTCGTAGAGGTGGTCGGATGCAGCAGTAGAGGTGGCCGGACGCAGCAGGAATGGCCGAACTGGCTGTGTGACACTGCAGGGGCGGTCGGATGTGGCAGGAGGTGGTGCCAGTGATGAGGGGGTGGCCGGATTTGGCAGGAGGTAGTACCGGTGACGAGGGGGTGGCCGGATTTAGATCAGTAGGGCTCTGATACCATGAAAACAGTGAAGCCAAAAGGTTTTTTGTATTTGAGACAACCCAATGGGGTTGAATATATAGAGATTACAACCATCTATACAAGGAAAACAATAAACTCAGAATTCTCTACCTATGGAAACAAACTATAAAAGGTATAATAGTTATACAAGGTATGTGAACTGTCTAACAGACACGTTGCTGGATAGCGTTGCCTTGATCAAGTGAACTCCTCATCTTTCATTGTTCCATACCTAAAATCCGGTTTGGATGGTGAGTACTCAACTATGCTGTTGTAGTTGTTTAAGGCATTGAATTTTTTGTCTCTTTCAATGATCATCATCATTGAAGCTCAGTCTCTTCCAATAGTTAATATAGAAAATTATGATGTAAAAAGCTTAGTCTCAGCCTTTGTAGTCTTCCTTTTTCCTTTTTTTTTTTTTCTTTCCTAAAATGGACTTCGTAGAAAAAGATGAGAAACTTAGGTGGTTACTAACTTCGCTGTCAAATCGAGGTTTTGTCCATTAGGAATTTCAATTGTCTGTAACTCAGTGACACTGCCATTTCATATTTTTCTTAGAAAGCATTGACCTTTTACATGGCATCCAAACACACCCTAAAACCACTTGTCAATTTGTAAGTGTTAAAATGGAGAAGCGAGTCACTGGAAATGGAGCAGTACGAAGTACTTGAGCAGATTGGGAAAGGAGCTTTCGGTTCCACTCTTCTTGTGAGGCATAAGCATGAAAAGAAGTGAGAATATAGCCATCTGATTTTCATTATCTTTTCTTCCCACCCTCTCAGTTGTGACAGTTTATATCTAGCTTGAGAATGTTTCCTTTTGTTTAGTTATGATTTGACTGGTTTTTCTCTCGATTTTTTGTTCTCTTTTAAGGTATGTCTTGAAGAAGATTCGGCTTGCCTGTCAAACTGATAGGTACTGCAGGTCTGCTTATCAGGAGGTGAGTTCTCTTTCTATTTGTGTCATTCATTTATATTTTGCGAGATGGTCCCTTTGTTCAATATCACGAAAATCATTCTGTTATGAGCTCCTTTTATGTTTTGCCATGTTGAGTTCCTTGAAGGAATTATGTTGTCGGCTTTAAGGTAAAGGTTGCCATTCGTGAGATCCCTAGGAGTGCATAGATTGAGAAATACAAGATTTTGAGTGTAACTATAGAGAAATTATGACATGAATACATGAATCATTCACTTATGCATGTTGGGAACATTGACAATTTCTGTAGGTAGAAAAACCAGACAGCTAAATGTTTGGGTTTGGGTGTGGGTCTTTGAATCACTGAAGTACAAAATGACTTGAAAGTCATTGCCTTTTGTGGTAAATGGTGATTGGTCTACAACTTGAATGGTTTTCCTTCAGAGAATATTTGAATTTTGCTTGCTTCGATTGTACGTTGGAAATATGAGGGCCGAACTTGATCTTACATGCCACATGCAGTGCTTTAAGATGCTAATGGTTCTTCTGACTGGGTAGATGGAGCTTATTTCCAAAGTGCGCAATCCATATATTGTGGAGTACAAAGATTCTTGGGTAGAGAAGGTCAGTAATTTATACCAACATAAAACCATTTTCATCAGGGATTCTCAATTACTTTGTTTGATAATTTTTGTACATTTTCATCCAATTGATTCTGTTATTTTCTTGTTTCTCTGAACCACGCTTTTTTTTTTTTTTTTAAATGCTTGCCAATGTGTAAGTTTTGCAATTTCTTCTCGTTTGTTGCAGAAGTGTAAATCCTGTAATTATTGTTGTGTAAGTTAAAACTTACCCCATTGAGAGTGTTTCAATCCTCTAGTTTATTGTTTCTCATCCTGTCTTATATTCCTGAGGATACTGTTGTCACTTTGTTCTTCCTTTTTTTTTTTTTTTTTTTTTTCTGTATACTGTTGAGGATTTCCCCTCTGGTTCATGATAGTTGGCAAAAACTGAAAATTTCTGTTCCCACTTCTTCTTGTACTATGTTTCAATGTTTAAAGTGCTGGGTAATTCATGTGAGGAGAGATTGAAGAGGCGATTCATGGCATTTATGTGAGATAGCTGGGTGATTCATCAGGTAGGGGTCAATGCAAACATTTACACGGCCCAGAAATCAAGCTAGTCCACTCTTCAGGTGGCCACACATGGATGAGAAAGTTATGACAAGATGATTGAATATATTCAGACATCTGGCCACCTGACGAGCAGACCATCTTGCTTTTTGGGTCAGAGGGTCCCCACCTGATTCATCAAAGAAAATTTCCATAGAAATTCAGAAAGCTAAAAATGAGCTCATCTCATGTTAGTGCTGATTGACATGTTGGATTTTATATCAGTTTTCCTCCAACTTTTTAATAAACTCAGATGTTTGTGGTGTATTGTCTTACAATGTCTACAAAATGCAGGTTAATCTGTCTACTGGTCAAATGGTGGATTTGATACGTTGATGCTTGCCAAACACAGCCAATAGGCACAATCAGTGGAAGGGACTGTTGGTAGGTTGGATTGGGAAGGAAACTTCCCAACTTCCATCACAGACCCTCAGCCCATGTTGAATTGCTAAGAGCCCCAATTCTTTATGATGTTTTTGTCCTTCTCTTGTGTAATATATTTGCACTTTGGGTTTCTATTTTGATGTTTTCTAGCTCATGGGTTTTCTTATCCTTTTTGGGAAAGGAGCTTTTTTCCTGATGAATGGATTGGAAATGTATTTTAAATTGTACAAACAGAAACTTGCAGTTCCTTGGCCTCAATCTGAGTCACATACACAAATTCAGTCTGCGAACAAAGGTGGGTGTAAATTGTGGCTGCTACCTTTTTGAAATTATTGCTTGGTAGCTTCATCTGTCAAACATACTTAAGATAGTTCCAGAATATACTTGTACTATACTGCATTCGGTTCCACAAGAAAGAGGCGTTCAACTATCGGGCCTATCTTTCTCTCAGTTTTGACGTGTTAAAAACTGAATCAGCAAACTGAAGAATGCAACCGAGAATGCAACCGGTGCAGTAAACTGCAGTTAATTTGAATGGAAAAAAAAAATATCTGTTTTGTATACAAGAAGCCAGGTTGTATACACTAAAATGATTATTAAAAAAAATCTGTTCATGCACTAGATGATAACTAAACCAACCAATATTCTACAGTCCTGTATCCAGCCTGTGTACAATGATATTGTTGTTCTCGGTTTAGTTCGTGTTGTCTTTTGTTGTGTAACTGTTGATCTCTAATTTGCTTCCAACAGAAATTGCCTATTGCGAAGGAAAGCAATCTTCTGATTGCCCAATGTGAATGCAGGTATCGTGGTACTTGACGGTTTCATTGGGTTGTACAGGAGTTTTGTACCTAATGCATTGAAGAATCTCCCAAACAGCAGGTTCGTTTCCATTTGATTCCATGCTATATTTTTCTAGAAAATGAAGTTTACTTTAGCTGTAAAATAATCCTTCTGCCTACAACAGAAGATATAATGCTGGTGATGATATATGCAAATGGGACATAACTCAATGGCCATATTGAACTGCCTGTTGTTCTCAGGTGTTATCTGTGATTTTAGAATAGACTAATTGATTTGTTGGAGTGATTTTGTCCATTGAATTTTTATGTACAAAGGCATTCCTAACTGCTTCTTGAGGATGTTGTTATTTGAGTTGGTGTTTGTATGTACCAGTAGAATGGCACTGGCAGAACTCCATGGTTCTCTCTAACTTGGAGTTTTTGTTTTCCCGACAATTCAGGTGCTGCTGGTTATGATAATGGGAGCCTTCATTCCCGGTCTCAGACGTAAATATCTGCTCCATGAATACATTTCCACCATTCTTCTAGTAGTGGGTTTGATCCTTTTCACCTTAGCAGACGCCCATACATCTCCGAATTTCAGTCTTCTTGGAGTTGTGATGGTGTCGGGTGCTTTGGTCATGGATTCTTTTCTGGGTAATTTTCAGGAAGCCATATTTACAATGAATCCTGAAACCACACAGGTATTCTGCATTTCCTCCATTCATTTTCCCCTGTTTCAATGGTGCTTATTGGCATGTGTCATGTATCTGTTACTTCTCTCTGAGGGTATTTATTAAATCTCTTGGGCTGTAGTGTGCTTTATTTTTTTTCCCCATGACAGAACTATTATTTCTTTCCTAACAGATGGAGATGCTCTTTTGCTCCACTGTGGTTGGGCTTCCTTTCTTGATTCCACCCATGCTTTTAACGGGGGAGCTATTCATGGCCTGGAATTCCTGCTCTCAGGTGAGATCCCCCTGCCTATTATTTCATGAGTAAATACACGGTAATTTGCTCCTCGTTGTTAGCAATGCATTTTGTATTTTGCAGATTGACACGAAGGATATTCTCTTCATATGTGGTGGTGCTTTTATTGACTTAGAAAAGACAATCTCAGAAAGTTATACGGTTAAAATGAGACAACCAACTAATGTGCTTGTGCTAATTGCCTTGCGATGGTGGTTCATTTATGGAAATTTAACCTGTTTTTGTCCATGCCCAGGAGTCAAGATTCTTCTATAGGGTTTGGAGCCCCAGTACATGCAAACATGAGGGCTGGTGGTCTAACAAATGCTGCTGTGACATCATCTCTACTAGAATCAGTGAGTTCAAAGCAGTTGCTACTGGACTACTTGTTGAGGAGACATTGTCTGGTGCACCAGTCCATACAGATGGGTCCCATGGTTTGGTGATTTAGATGGGTTGATTTCGTGGGAATCACTGTGGATGGTAGATGTCTCAAAAAATCCTAAATTTGGTGATCCTAATTCTTAACCCTCAAACCATTGGCCTTCAAAGGGGTGGTTAAGAAAATTTAAATGGCTGACATCCAATCTGGAGGATTTTTAGGTAATTTGCACTCAACTCTGGGGCATGTCAGATTTTCATTCTGGATCATTCATAAATGGGTCCCGCATGTGTGGAATGTGCACATCAAGACCATATAACCCATTGAAAGGCTCTACTTTCATGATGGAGTTTGAAGTCTATTTTAAAATAGAGAGGATGCTATTAACCATCTATCTGTAGATCCCCAACTGAAGGGTTAGTATCTCCAAATGTGGGTGATTTTTAGGGACAACTCCCATCCATTGTGGGGGCCATCAAATCAGTGGTTTGGTCCACTGAACCGTAGGTGCTTCCTGCTTCAAGATACGCCATGTTCTAGGGCTCAGGAACCAAGAATTCCTCATGTTCATATGATGTTTTCTATAGGTTCTGACAGTACGACAAATTGTGGTCATGATGTTTTGCTTTTGTAGGTTCTCACAGAACCCAAAAATGCTTTAGGAAAACAGTACAAAAAGCTGTTCCAAATGAACAATGTAAGTTTCAGTTCTCAAGATACTCTACATCATTTCTTTTGTATCAAATATTCAAAGGACCACAGATCTATGGATTTTTTACTGCTTTGGATGGATCAGCAAAGCCTGAAAAGTGTTTTGATTCGTATCATTTTTAACTGTGTGTCCCAGGTCAAACTGCATTTCACAGAAAATGCTTTGAGGCTAATTGCAAGAAAAGCAATGGCCAAAAACACCGGGGCCCATGGTTTACGATCCTTATTTTTGACTGTACAAATTCCAGGTGTCGCTTGTATTGCCAATGTATCCCCAATATTTTTGACTGTGTAAATTCCAGGTGTTGATGGGATTCATCTGCTAGGCTTCTACCCAGAGTCCACCTCAGCACGCCATGTGGATTTCAAGTGAGCAATATCCAAATCTAGTTATCTACAGTTATGAAGTTATACAAGCAATTGATCTCACCATGAAGATCACATCTTGAAAATCAGGACGATCCACTCATTCGATGGGCCACACCTGTGTGTTGAGTCAGAACATTGGCGTGACCTGCTTGATGAGTGGATCAACTGATTTTTGCTTCAGGTGACTTTCATGATGGGGCCTACCATTTGCACGCTTGTCCCACAGGTGACTCATTAGTAGGAAAGATGGAGCTGCATACTAAGGTAGCATATAGCTGGCTGTAGGTGATCAGTTTTCTTTTAGTTGTGGAAGATAGTACAAGTTATTGTTTCTTAAGCTTTCATGTAGCAATTTGGGTTGTGCTTTAAATGGTTGGCAGAAGTCCTATGATATAGCTGCTGACCATACCACACGCTCTATCATTTACCTGGCATTGGAATTGGCCATGGCAGAGGTGCATGCTCATGACACTGACAGTGTTATAGATTGAGCTGGGCACTAGGGCTGCAGTCAAGACAGACCTGACCCAACCAGACTTAAAGCCCGAACACTAATGACATGGACTCTGCTGAGCATGACCACTAATGGGAATATCAGATTTTTAGACCCCTCCCAAGACAGTAGAACAACAGGCCAATGAACCCACTAATGGGAATATCAGATTTTTTTATTTTTTTATTTTTATTTTTCACTCTTAAAAACCTTCTTGAATTCTCTCTCATCGTCTGTTTTTATCAGATTTCAGGATTGATTTTTTTTTCTTGGGTGTATTATGGTAGGATGCAGCGATGGGATTGGTTTTGAGCGCAGCTGCGGGCGGCAGAGGGTGGACGACAGGTTCGGGAATGGAAGGCTCTTGGTGAAAGATTGGAACTACTCAACAGTCTAAATTTAAAAGATGCCTATTAATCAAGATTAGGTTCACTTGGTCAATCTTACTTTGGGATGATACCTCATCTATCGGGGTTCGCAAGTTGTATGATTTGGATCAAGGTACAGGTATGCCTGCTGGCATGGTGGCTGTTTTCCTTTGCATGCATCATAGTAATCAGAGTATAAAGTAACTCATCTTTTGTGTTTCCAGTTATTCAAAATTCAATATTCGCTTAGTTCTTTCTCTTTTGCAGTGTTGTGGCTGCAATGTCTTTCACAAGCTGGTCGATAATCTGAATCCGTTTCATGAGATGAAATGTTACGTGAACCCAAGTTTCAGCTATAAAGACCCGACCAAAGGAGACATGCGCTTCAAGTTTCTAGACATTGACAATGATGATGATGATGTTTTCCCTCTTGTGTGAAGAGGGACAATTAAAGGAACTTGGTCTGTACATTCTAAGTTCATTTTATCTCTATGGTTTACTAAACTTATTGTGATGTTGGGTTGATTTTTGCAAACTTTATTTAATCATTTGATTGTATATATTTGCATGATATATGGCTTTTATTGTTATTCATGAAAATAGTCAGAATACTGATTTGGGTCAGATTCACCTTAAAAGAAATTGCATATTTTATTTTAGTTTTTCAGGCTTTTGATTTTAATGCATATTTCTGTCTTTTGTTTAAGAGTCGCTGCAGTTGGGAGCTGCCGTCATTTCTTCAGACTCTCCCTTGCTTAGCGTGAGAGACCTTGCAGAGCAGGTAGCTGAAGTGCTTTACTTCTTTGGGTATGTAAATGCTCGTCGCTGTGTCTATAATAGTTTCTTGATACTCCTCGTTATAAAATCTAAACTCTTTGACAAATCAAGAATCATTATAGTGGACGATCTCAATATTCATATTAGTGGCTATGCATTCATTTGGTATTGTTTGTGTTTTGATGTTTGATCGACTTGTACAACAATAACTGAATTCAATAAAGGGGAAATAACCAAAATGTGGCTAACTCAACTCATTCATGATTAGGGAACCTGCTACAAATTGTGATTGCTATTCATGGTAAAATTTTTGGAAGCAATCTACATCTTAGTGTTAGATGTTAATACTTGTAAAACAATGTTGTGGTTGTTGTTTTTTTTTTTTAACTTGTACAATTACACATACGAATTTTGGCATGAAATTGCTTCGGCATGCATTTTCCAGCAATTTTGCATGTCTTTCCCGGTGTTTTGGCAACCTTATTGTGGTTGTCAAAAATACTTTTACCGGCATTGTGGCAACCTTTTGCAGTGCTTTTTCCATTTTTTTTACCGGCGCTTTTTACAGCTTTTACCGGTGTTTTTGCAACTTCTTATCGTCGCTTGTTACAGATCTTGCCGGCGTTTGTTGCTACCAGCGTTTGTTATAAAATTTTGCCTGCATTTCTCATAACTTTTACTGGCGTTTTTGCAGTTTTTAGCGGCGTTTCTCATAGCTTTTCATTGGCATTTCTCATATCTTTTAGCAGCGTTTTTTACAGTTTTTTACCAGTAGTCACCAGAAGCGCCGCTAAAGGTGAATAAGCTCCACTAGAAGTTCCTATTTTAGCGGCGGCCATCAAAAATGCCGCTAAAAAGGTGAGACCACCGGTAAATCATACAGCGACACCCCCCTTTAGCGGCATGTGTCCGACCACCGATAATTCTTATACCCGCGGTTTCTAGGACTTTTAGGGGCAATTTTGGCCGTCGGTAAAGCCTGTTTTTCTTGTAGTGGAGGTCGTGGGCCCACTGTATGTTTGGCTCTATGTGGGCCATTCCTTGGGAGCAATGTTGGTTAAAGGTCCACATTGATAGGCAATGATAGTTGGACGTCCACATTATGACCTTTCCTTAGGCCTTGTTAGGCCCTTCCTCATCATTCTCTTGTGAGTTAACCCAAATGCTTGGCGCCCCATTGATTTTAGTTGATCCATCATCGGCTGTCCATTTATGGACCCCGCATTGCGTCGAGGTTGATTATCGATGCCGATTATTGGTGCCGATTGCCGATACCGGCTACTGTTGCCGATTATGAGTTTGTTACAGCATAACATCATGATACATGCCCATACGCATCATCTGTGTGTTTGATATAAGATGTGATTGACCATTGCATATGCCATAGTGCAGGTGGTTTATGGGACTCCCTGATAGGCGGAGTTATCTTACATGAGCACACGGTATGCGCATGATTGATGCATGATTGGACTGCATGACTCACGCAATTTGCATTTGTGTGATTGTGATTACTATATGCCCTAGCGACATCAAGGCCATAGCCTCCACAGACACATCGTGGATGGCCGGATTGGATACTGAAAATACTGTTTCTAGCATCGTGGCGCCATAGATGTCCCTGAGTGAAAATTTCTAAACCCGATGGTACCAGAGGATGACTCCAACGTCGAGACCGAGTGGATATATGAGCGCACGAGGGCCATACACCAGTAGGCCGCGTCTCCCACTCTGTCGTGATGGGTTGGAAATGAGTGTGACCTTACCCGCCTGAGTGAGGGGGTAATTTCTAGGTTGAGTTTGACCAGCTTGAGCAAGAGGTCCGCTATCGACGAGCCGGGCCCGATATTGGCAGGCGGATAATGAGGTCTCTTTTACTCACCTAGTTGTGCGCTCGGATAGGGGCAACAAGCTGGCGTAGAGTGTACTAGACCCCCGTGATTATCTAGAGTAAGGACTATATTGATATTTGATCCTCCAGCGATGAGCTGCATTGACATATGAATTCAGATGAGGACTGGTGTGCTTGAGTTACATCTTACATCGCATGACCTTGGTATGACTGACATCATTCACTCATTGCTTCGCATGGTCTTAATATGGCCGATAGCACTCATGCCTTGCAGCGCATAGCCTTAGTACGACTGATTACATTCATAGGCTTACCGGCATTTTCACATTACTTTGATATTACAAACTTACATTCCTACCATATGCACACACTTTCACCACCCTCTAAGCTTTCTATAAGCTTATGCACGACCGTTGCGTGCAGGTGACGCTAGGCAGTAGCAGTTCAGGAGCAGGAGCGAGAGTTTTGGCTTTATTATCTTGTATTTCCCTTCATACACATTGTACTTTAAAGTTTTTGATCATAATAGATTTTGTGATGGTGTTCTTTTGGTTATTGTTCGTGGGTTATGCTTATAGTTGTACTCATTATGAATCAAAATCATGTTAGAAATCTTCCTCGTAGAATCTCAGGATCGTAACCTGGTATATGGGTGCCGGGAGCCGAGAATGGGGTACTATGGAGGCTATTGGTGCCAAATTCGGCAATCAAAAATTTTGTGAGCTCGGTTTCCGAGTTCGGGGTGTGACACACCCATTAGTGATTGCTCACTAGTGGGCCCTACTGGCCTAGGTCCAACATCTCCCACTCAATCACATTGTGGGATAGACACAAAATATTTGTCCATCTAACTTGCCTAATAATAATCAAAGACAACATTGCGATCAAAAGAATCAGAGGCGTAGGACCAGTTGAATCACCGTAATCTTCTCATAAGTGTTTAAGTATTAAGTGATTATCTAACTAGTACGTAATAACCCAAGCTTTACAATGCCTGTCCTAGTCTGCATGACCACACCGGATTGAGTCAACTCCCGATCTGGAGTACTTGGCTAGCATACGCACTTATCCAACTTATTGAGTTATTTTGAAAACTTGATTTTTCAAAAACTTCGACTAAAATCAATTTAAAGCAATACACACACACACACACACACACACACACACATATGCTTTTAAGAAAAAATATTGTTTGCAAAAGTCTATTAAAAACTCGATACTGCCGGTGGATAAGTCTTAAGTGTGTATTTATAGTTCTAGAAACTTAGTGTAGCTGTCACGGATCTTCTCTACGCAGATGTGTAATTTGGAATTAATCAAGCCGCTTTCCTAGCGTAATTGAGTCTGGCCAATCAAGGACCTTTCGTTATAGTACATTAAAGTAGCGACAATCAAGCTCATCCTCATATACACAAGAGGAGGGTAGCTAAGGACACAAAGAGTCACCAACGGGACTGGCTACTTGCACGTTGCAATGATTAGATCAAATCAAAGCAATCTGTAGGTAAAAGGTTCCAGCACGTGGCTACAATCCACGTCATAAAGTAGACAATAGGTGTTTATCGGGTCTACAATACGCAAGTCATTTTACATGAGGTATGACTCATCTCATAACCTCATAACCTGGCTTTAAATTCAGGCCATAACATTGATCGCATGAAAGTGAATAATGCGATTATGTTATTCGACTCTATCAGTCTCATTTTCAATCTTAGTAGATTGTACGCGGATACGACTCACTCATATCCTCATCCTTTATTATTCAAAATAAAGAGAAGTTCATACCTTAGTGTATGAACATAGTCCCAAATGTACCATTCTTGTACATTCAAGGTTGGTCAACCCGTGCGAGTGGGTGACCGGCCTACCGACAAAAAAAGAAATCCTACATGATCTCAAGGTAAATGCTGATGATCTACTTACCTAGTTTATATTAGTGTTAAATGAAATGTGTTATTCATTAATGAAAGATCAAAGGTACTATAAAACAAGTACATCAGTCAAACTTTTCTCAATCCCATCTGCCTGATGTGAACTTGAAATAAATCTCTAGCTATAGGTTTCGTCATGGAATCAACCATCATCTCCTTAGTAGGAATGTAGCTGAGGGGGACCTTCTTATCTCTCACTTGATCACGGACGTAATGATACTTGATCTCAATGTGCTTAGATTTCTGGTGGTGTTTAGGATCCTTTGCCAAGTCAATGGCAAAAGCATTGTCTATCTTCAACAATATAGACTGACGAACACTCGGTATAACATCCAGACCCAATAGAAATCTGCGAACCTATATAATTGCAATACAACATGCAATGTACTCGGCTTCTATAGATGAAAGAGCTGTGGATGTCTGTTTTTTACTTGACCAAGAGATAACTCCTCCTCCGAGTAAGAATATATATTCTAAAGTAAACTTTCCCTCGTCAGCGTCATTACCCAAGCAGCATCAGAATATCCTTTGAGCTCGAGGCTTGTGCCTTCATAACACAACATTAGGCCTTTTGTTCCTCTGAGATAGCGAAATATACGTTTGACAGCTTGCCAATGAGACTGTCCCGTGTTACTCTGATAACGGCTGAATATGTTAACTGCATAGCTGATATCCAGTCTGGTGCAAAGCATAACATACATTAAGCTCCCTACTGCACTGGCATAAGATATTAAGGACATAGCCAATTTCTCGATTTCAGTCTGAGGATACGATTTTCTGTCTAGCTTGGTAGCTTTATCCATAGGGGTTTCAACAGCTTTTGAATTTTTCATCTTGAACCGCTTTAAGATCTTTTATATATAGGTGGCTTGAGACAAGCGCAAAAATTTCTTAGGGCGATCCTTGATGATTTTTACCCTAAAAATAAAGTTGGTTTCACCTAGGTCTTTCATCTCAAAGTTCAAGAATAGCCAATCTTTAATCAATATTAACAATTGCATGTCATTACCAGCTAACAGGATATCGTCTACATATAGAGATAGTATCAGAAAAGATCTTCCAGATCGTTTCATGTATACACAATGATCTTCTTCACTCATTGTGAATCCAAAAGTAGTGATGGCTAAGTGGAACCTCATGTACCACTGTCTTGAAGATTACTTCAGCCCGTATATAGATTTCAACAATTTGCAGACTTTCTTTGGATATGTTTTGTCCATATAACCCATGGGCTGTTTTATGTATATCACTTCATCCAAATCACCATTTAAGAATGCGGTCTTTACATCCATCTGATATAACTCTAAGTTTAAACTTGCGACAATGGACAAGATCATACGGATTGAGGAGAACTTTGCAACAGGTGAAAAGGTCTCCTCGTAATCAATGTATTCTTTTTGTGTAAAACCTTTAGCAACTAATCGTGCTCTATACTTGTCCACTGTACCATATGCTTTTCTTTTGATTTTTAGTACCCATTTATTACCTATCGCTTTGCAATTGGAAGGCAGATCAACAAGTTCCATCGAAGCAATCTCTTCATCTATAGCATTCACCCAATCGGCCGAGTTAGAAGATCATAATGCATCCTGATATGAATCAGGTTCATCATCATCAACCGCAACGCAAGAGAATGTTTGCCCCTCAATATTAAAGTATTTTCGAGGAGTCAATCCTCTTTCACTTCGACGTAACTCAGGAGCCTGCTGAGATGTTCTCCCACTGTTCTGACGAATTATACGAGTATCATCATCTTGAGAAACAGAACTCCCACTCTCCTGAGATACATCGGGTATTTCAAAAAGTTCTATGGAAACCTTTTGCTACATTCGGCTGAGGTATCTATCTTCAACGAAGGTCACGTCCCGGGATTCTATCTCAATCCATTGTCCATGGTCCTCATAAACTAGAACGTATCCCTTTAAATGCATATGGTACCTTATAAACACGCATTCAATGGTTTTATTATCAAGTTTACCTTTATGCGTAGTAGGTAGCAAAGTATATCCCAAAGATCCCCAAGGGCGTAGGTTGGCTAGAGAAAGAATCCTCCCAAACCACATCTCATATGAGGTTTAAGAATGAATTTGGATGAGACTTTATTAAGGACATAGACGACTGTTAACAGTGCGTCTCCCCAGAATGTGGTAGAGAGATTGGCTTGTGCCATCATCGATCTAACCATGTCCAATAGTGTCCTATTCCTTCTCTCTGTAATACCATTTTGTTGTGGAGTGTAAGCCATTATGTACTGCCGAATAATTTCAATGTTTTCACAATATGATTTAAACGTTTCAGATGTATACTCGCCACCTCTATCAGATCGAAGGATTTTAATCTTTTTCTCAAGATGATTTTCCACCTCAGCCTTATATTTAAGAAAACAATCAAAAGCCTCAGATTTGTATGCGATGAGATAAACATATCCATAGCGCGAGTAATCGTCAATGAAAGTGACAAAGTATTGACATCCATTTCTGGCATGTACATTAAAGGGTCCATAAATATTTTAATGGATTATCTCTAGTGTGCCCTTGGACCTAGCCGCTTTAGGAAATCGTTTCTTCGAAGTCTTCCCGAACATACAATATTCACAAAATGGCAAATCAACTTTGGATAAAGAGTTTAACAGACCAGAACATACTAGTCTTGTCATACGATCCTTTCCGATGTGACTTAACCTCGCATGTTATTTTTGAGATTCAGATACTACAGTTTCATTCGACATAACAGATAAAGCAAGAGGTGCATTATCAGTATCTACGTTTAGAATAAATAAATCTGAAATTAAATTTCTCCATGCAAAGATGAGGTTATTTAGTCTCAAAGAAACTCTTGTCCCGAAAAATCGAATATCAAAACCATCAAATGATAACTTATAAACAGAAATTAAATTCCGACGCATCCCCGGTGCATAAAGAGTATCACGGAGAATTATTGTTTTCCCTATGCTCGTATGGAGATGAGACACTCCAATCCCTAGTAGGTCTTCGACAACATTATTTCCCATATACACCTTGTAACTTCCCTGAGCTATAGGCTGGAATTCCTTGAGTCCTCAACAACTCCATGTCATGTGCTTTGTTATGCCTAAATCAAAAATCCACTTGTTAGATATAGTATCAACGGAAAGGATTTCAGAACAAACGCCTATATACAAAGTATTTAGTGACTTAGGAATTACTGTCTTTTTATGGGCACACTGCCGAGCATAATGGCCAGAATTTTCGTAGACAAAGCAGACTATATTTGTCTTTTTCTGCTTCTTCTTTCCATCTCCCTTCTTGAGATTTGGAGGAGGTGCTGTGGACTTCTGTTCTTGGTTATTTTTTTTACCTTCTTGCGAGCTTTGAACCGTTTCTTTTTAGCTTTCCGCTTATGGGTCTCTGCTACAAGGGCCTTGGCCGAACCTGGCTGAATTGCATTCATTTCAACCTCTCATACTAAGTGGCCATAAAAATCTATGAACGTAGTGATAGAATCAGTATGATTCAGAATTCTTTTGATTGGGGCCTAAGATTTAGGTAAGGAATGATGCATTGCTATTATCTTTTAATTTTCAGTCAATTTACACCCAACATTCCTAATGGCACCTATCATTTCCTCCATCTTACGGATATGATCTTTAATGGGGTAGCCCATTGACATCCTATATTCCTGGAATTCTAATTTCATTGTCCGAACTCTTGCATCTGACTTTTGCCCATAGGTATTTGTCAGTGTTTCTCAGATTCCCTTAGCAGTGTCATGCACTTCATACGTAGGTATGAGTTCTTTGTGCATAGTGCTAATAAGGACATTACGGGTTGAACGATTCTGTTTACGCCACTTATTGTAGTGGGTCATTGCAGCCCTATGTTCTCATAAATTTCCATTTTCAGCCAGTATGGGTTCCTCTTGAACCTCATCGAGTGTGTGCGATATGTCCTCATCCAGAAGGCTTTGCACTGCGCGGGACCAGTTTTCATAGTTGTTACTGTTGAAATGTTGTCTTTCAGCTGTTTAGCAATTAACTCTTTGGTAACCATCTCTACATTGCATAAGTATCACTACTTAGCTATGATCTAAGGTATTGACTCTAATCATCAGCATTTCTACGTGTTATACAAAATTTCAAAGTATAAAAGTAGTCAACACATTTTAACGAGATCTGAAAGTCTACATATCTCAATGGGCGGTGTAGATCAATCAAGTTTTCTATTTAAGATGAGTCTAATGCTTTTATAAGAATAAATTTATATAATGTGCAACCTTCCATTACTTGGTTGCATGCATCATTTGGTGGAAGAGAATAAACTCCCACTCAGGTTATGCACAACCTTTATATACAGGGAATATAAGCACTAAGTTTTCTATTTTCAAATGAAAAATGGGCCTATATCTAATCACATCAAGCCAAATTATATCACACATATAAACATCATCATTAGAAAGAAAAATGAAGTGCTAAGATATGAAGAGAGTTCTATCTTCACCTGTGATCATGACCATTAGTAATGGATCTGATCATTACCATTAATGTTCAATATTGATGATTGATCCTATCATCAACCTTGATCATCATGGTTAATGATCGTTTCGATCACTAATGATCTCTGGATCAATAGTAAATAGAATGATATAAAGGAGATCACATCCATACACATGTATATGTATATGTCATAATAAATAAATAAATAAAATATGAAATATACATATTAGTTACAAGAAAGCTGTAGGGTTTTGGGTTACTCCAAGTGGGTAACTGGACCATTCAGTGATCTAACAATTAATATTATGGGCCCCACTTTGTATATCTCATATGCCAATAATCTAGTTGATGTGATATTGATAGGATTGTTCAATCTAGGAAATATTTATTTTAGGGGTAATCTATAATCAGACTAACAATCTCAACGGTTTAGATCATTGAAAAATGGGCCCACTTGGTCAAAACTGAAAATCTGAGCAGTATGCCAATCCCTGGGCCCATCATATCACAAGCATACATGCATTCATTACACACAGGACTTGACTTGTGCATCATCATGTATTTATCACATGTGCATCATGATTACCAGATGAGTGGCCCTTATCCCATGTACATGTGCCACATTGCTACAGGCGACATGAAAATCGGATTGTGTACTTAGTAAACTCTCTTGGGCCTACCGCAAATGTATGTGGATTATCCACGTCGTCCATCCGTGTGGCTCACTTGATAATTATATCTGTCTTATTTTTCTTCTCATGCATAATTTTGAGCTCGCCAGATGGATGGATGATTTGGATACAACATATACTTTGTGATCAGACCCACAACTGATTCTTATAATGGCCTATTATAGAGTAGGGTATGGAATCCTATCACACATATGCCAATGTGGCGTGTATGTAACAGATCCAGGCCATCTATTTGGTGGGTCTCACGATGGATGGGCCATTGCCCAAATCCAGGCCATCCATTTGTTCCACATTTGTAATACACAAGTTATCTGCCTGATGATCAGATCCACGCGTTGCTGATGTCAATAAAGAAGCTATATAGCTGGTGTGAGGTGCACCAGCCAATCCGCTTCCCACGTGGGTTGACTAGCTATTATAACAAGTGGGTCTCACCGTTCGGTAATCCAAACTATAGGTCTGGGTTGGTTGAATCATGGATAGATCAGGGTCCACAAATCCTCCATATATAAGAGGATCCCATTGATTCTAAATACACCATGCGAGTGTGGCTCGTTATGCACACAACTCATGGTCCAGATATATCACACATGGTAGCTGAGATGAAGATCCCTGTTCTAAAAGGCCTTCTTTGTGCCTGGGAATCACATGCAACGTGGCAGAAACATACTACATGCAAAAAAAAAAAAAAAAAAAGATTTAGGCATGTAATGCTGTATAAAAATTTCACATGTCACGTTTCGATCATCCGCTGATGTGTCACTTTAGTAGAACATATCAGCCGAAGGCCATAGCATGAAGAAAGCCTGGAAGGAAAAAAAATGGACCAATCCACTCATTAAGTGGTCCACAGATAAACATTGAGCCCGACCATGGGCTGACCATGGGTTTCAATATAATAGCCGTCTGATGAATGGACCAACCATTCTGTTTTCTCCACACAATCTAAATGATGTGATCTACCTTCTGAGCAGATCGGATTTTATCAGAAATGACATATTTGCAGGAAATGAATAGTTGTAGGTGAAAATTCCATACAACTGAACGTTTCAGAAATAGAAAGATCAACTTATCCCATTAAAAAGAGACACCAGGCGATACGCTTGATGAGATACCGTAGAGTTTAGGAAAACTTGTGGTAGATCCGAGCCACGAACAAAATGGGACCCAGCACCATCATGCTCCAAGAACAGATTAAATCCATCCCATTAGTTAGGTTTTCCATGGGTGTACTTAGATTGTGCACTGTTGATCATATGGACAATCCATTTGAATAGCTCCCGCATGATAACTGTGGCCCGAACTGACTTTCTGGGTGGGACCAAATGGATGTCATGCTCATCCATGAGTTCAAATCTTACACGTGCATATGCATCTACGTGAGCCCAAATTTGGTGCATATGTGCACATCGAGAGTCACAGTGTGCACACTTATCTGATGCCATACAAAAGCCATGAGTAGGAATCCAATCAAAAAAAAAGAAGGCCACTTATCTTTTTAGATGAAAATAATTAGAGATCCGATGTTGATTGCTTTGATACCATTGTTAGGAAGCGCGGAAAGTGAGCCCTCAAGATCTGACGGTCTACACAATTTTTGGAACCCTTACAAAGCAGAAGCTTAACGATCCAACGGCCCGCCTATCTACTATTGGAGCAGATGGATCTATTCACACCTCTGATCCTATGGTATAGATGGCCCCGGATCATGATCTATGAATTAAATCGTCCCAAGGACAAGCCAAAATGGACAAATTATAATGCACACTATATATTTCTATATACCCACAGTATTTCTAATGATCTGTTTTACAAAAGAGTCTCTTCCTTTTTATAGGAAAGAATGCTAGATAAGAGGATCTGATCTTCTCCCTATCTCTCATTCAAATTTGAATTTGAACCCTTTCTCATAATGGAAGAAGCCGGAAGAAGTCTAAACTTGCGGGACCCACCCACTAGTGATGGCTCACTAGTGGGCCCCACTGGCCTAGGTCCAACATAAATCAAGGGAGGAAGAGAGAGCATCCCATCTATCTTGCCTACTTCTGTGTCAATCTAAGCTATCTTCATTGATTTCTACGTACATCAATAATGTATCCATACCTGTCGCTAATGTCTCTTCCCTACTGCTTTTCTTGTGTGCTTGATTTCCCTAGCAAAAGATGAGGATCATGTGTCTAGGAGTTTCCAAGTGTTTTAAAATGTTATCTTGGCCAACCTCAGAAAGTAAGTGTCTAAGTAACAGTGTCTGGGCACTAATAAGATCCGTGAAATTCTTCACCCATCCAAAGACCCAAAAACCATGTGAATTCTTTCATTTCAAATAGTTGAGTGAGAGTTTATATTGTAAGTCTTTAGCTTCCAATGGTTAGCTTTTTGGAAGAATATATTGGCTCTAGCAACCTTTTTACCACCCAAATGCTATTAACTCTTTACATGATTCTTTGTAGAGAATAAGCAGTCACAAGTTGTGATCACCTCTAATTTGAATTGGACTTAAAACTTGTAACAATTGTAACAAAAACAATTGCAATAATATTGACAAAATACCTTAAACTTTCTAAGCTTCCACACAAGAAAACTGTCTTTTACCGGCGGCCAAAACCGCCGGTAAAGGCACCGCGGGCAAATACTTTACCCGTGGTTAGTTAACAGCCGGTAAAGCCTCGGTCAGTAAAGGATTTACCGGCGGTCAGGACCTTTACTGACGGTTGTGCTGGACACCACTAAATTATCAGTTTTTTGCTACACTACCATAAAATAGGTCAAAAGCTACGAATAAAATCCGTAGCTAAAGATGGCTATCAACAGTACGACCGTAGCTATTGGTATCGTAGTTCTTTAACAATTTCTACGGTTTAAATCCGTAGCTAAAGAGATCACGGCCACCGAAAATCCGTAGCAATAGAGAAAATCTTTCTTATCAAAAGGTTTTTAAAAAAAAAGAAAAGAAAAAGAAAAGAAAAGGTGACCCACATGTATCCTTGTAGTGATGATCTCCTTGTTGCAAAATTTAGAAATGTTAGCTCTGTCTTGAGAGTTCTTTCACACTTCGATCTTTGCTAATAAAAATCAGAATATTATTATTTAATCAACATAAACAAAACCCAATAAACCATTCCATATTAGTATAAACATATGAGGTTGTTCCGTACCATAGCAATTGCCATCATTTCAAATGCTTGAATCCTGAAACACAGCCACCAACAAAACAAGAAAAGAAAAATGAGTTAAAAAGGGAAAAAAAAAAAAAAACCATAATCTAGCATTTTATTTTGAGCATTCCCTGATAGATACAACATCCATAATCTAGTATAGACATGTGCACAGACACCTTAATGCAAGGAATTATGTAGTGGGAACTACAGGATGTAGTGAGAGTAAAGGGGTCAACATACCATCGGATTCTGCCAAATATTATCATGGCCCTCCAACTTCGCAACTTCAACATCTATGGATCTTGATGTTAGATGGACTTCTTTAGCTAATTTTGAAATATCTCTACAGATATCCAGGCGACTAGGACCTTTTCCAATCAGAACTACAATCTGGCCAACAAAACATGCAGTGAATACTTAAGAATAACTGAGTATGGACCACGGGATTAAATGGTATGGAATTGCATTAGATGGAATTAACTTCATCATCTGAGTATCAGAAAAGTCATAGCATATATGCTCTAATATATCCTTGTTGGCAACAAACCCTAATGCTCGAAACACAATAATTATTGGCATTTCTCTCCAAATATAAGGAAGAGTAGCCTGAATATACCACCCTGAAGAGCCCTGAAGAGCCCTGCAGACCACAAGGAATGCCAAACTTTAGCACTAGCATGGTAAGGCACAAGACAGAATCAGTCACAATATCCACCTTGGTCATATGGACATTCCCCGAGTTCTGTTAGATCTTTTTCTGAATTCTGGTACAATGTAAAATAACTAGACCGCAGCATTATAGGAACTTGAAACATAATACCAGTATAATAAAGGAAACAATAAGCATATAGTCAACCAAGATTCATGCTCTGGGTTGAATCCTTAGTTCATAGCTCAAATTTTACCTTCCCAATGAAAACTTTGGTGAACTCCTGTGTCTCTGTGACTTCTTCAAAGTCATGCCCTTTCTTTATGACATGTTTTGTGACACCCACATACAATGGTGCAGAGTAAGTCAGGTTCCTCAGCCTTGCAGCCTTTGGGAACAAAGTTGCAGTTTCATCGAAGAGTCAAATTGCAATAATTCAAAACAGCAAAAGCTGTACTAGTCCAACTCCATTTATAACGAGTGAAGATGCACAAAATGTAATTTAAAAATATTTTAGGCCCAATTTGGAACATATGGAATCATGGTTTGGGTCCTGTCTTCTCATGAATGAAAGTTTTGCTGCATCCAAATAATCTCCACCAATCTGATGTTCAGCTGAAACTGACTGATGTTTGGAAGATTATATGGTTATTTCAAATGCAAGTTTTGCTGCATTTAAGTAGTTGTGACTTGGACGCATAGTGGTAGATGAAAGAAGGTGGGGAATATCGCAAAACTACACACACACACACAGATATATGTATGTATATATATATATATATATATATATATATATATATATATATATATATATATATATATATATATATATATATATATATATATATATCCTGCACGTCATTCATCACACTCTGCCAGAGTATTAAAGCAAACTGAGAGAGAGAGAGAGAGAGAGAGAGAGAGAGATCCAAACTTCTGATTTCATTTCTTTCAACATATAACATGCAAACTTGCGTGACAAAAATGCCACCCAAAAAATACAAACTGTTTAAAAAAAAAGCCCAATTAAACCGTCCCAACAGAGGAATCCTGATCATCAGATATGGGCACTATCTCATGTTCATTTCAGCATAAGCTACCATGCGATACTTGGAATTTCTTGATCATTATAATTTTCACTGCCCATAAATTTAAAAAGAAAAAAAAAAGAAAAAAAAGAAAAAAAAGAGTCATCTGTCAGGTCTTGAGCAAGGGGAGTCAAGTGTTAGTTTTGCACCATTTAGAAAATGGTGGTGAGACTTTAGACATACACATGGCATGCTTGTATGGCAATCCAGACCATCCAAATCTATGGATGGAGCACAAGTGCATAATAAAAAATCTTCACTGAGAAGATAACATTAACCATCAGATTTGTCCTTCCAAATTTGGACCATTCACTTTTATTTTTAACCATCTATCCATATGATATCCATTAATTGGATGGTTAGGATTGCTTGATCAGTGTGATTTAGAAATGTCTGATTTTAGAAATGCTCTATCAACAATGAGATCCACAATATGGATGGTGTGTATAGCTGTAAATCAATCTGATATGTAAGGTGGATGAGTCACTGCCAATTTTTAAATGGTGCAAAAAAAAAAAAAATAAAATAAAATAAAAAAAAAATAGATGCAATAGCTCTATTGAATTTACCATTTTATCCTAGAAAGTGAATTGTCTATCAGTGAAAGGAGAGTAATAAATATGAATTCCCTTTCTATTTTCAAATCAGGTGGAGAAAAAAAATGAAGAAAAAGAAAAGTTGGGAGAGAAAAGTACAGAAAGAGAAGAGGGAAGTCTAACAACATAGAAAATCTGCTACACAAGAAAGAAATGCATCCACAACAGTCCTTGAAAATTCTGATTCAAGCTAAATTGTTCGATGTAGCTCGATGAGGCTGTTACGTGGCTCTGGTTTCTGAACTCCTCTGTTTCTCATTGCCTCTCTCACTCTTGTCACTTTGTTCCATTGGCTAGCACTTGCATACATGTTCGCTAGAAGAACATAATCCCCATTAAAGACTTTCTAAGGCCCACTGTAATGTTTATTTGCCATCCAACTTGTTGTTAGGTCATACAGACTAGGATGAATGGAAAACACAAATATTAGCTTGATCTAAAGCATTTAGCCTGATGAAGGTTTTAATGGTGGTAGTTCAATCACTACTGTTTCTCATTCAACTTGATATTTGAATGTGCCTAATTTTTGGGCTAATTCCCTGAAATGATTTGAAAAAATGGATGGACAGCATGGATGAAACAAAAACATCATGATGGATCCACATATAACTGAATTGATTCAGTACTTGTAAGTAAAAAAGTTACTTATAACTAATCATAAACAATTTTTTTTTACTGACTTGAGGTGCTTCCATGAGGTAATGCCTGGGGAAATCAACTTGGAGCTGGTACGATTCATTGGTGAGAAACAGAGTCTGGTTGAGGAATTTCGTCAAACAGGCAATACATCCATATGCATCAATGCATACCAAAACACCACATTCCTGGATCTGCCCAATACTTGTCCTGTGCTGAAATTAAAAAGTGAGTCAAAATGTGGCTGCTTAGGTGGTCAGATCTGACTCAACTCATGGCCATTGCAACATTAAATGGTATGGGACCACTGCCTCTAATGAGGTGGATCAATGTTGATTGTTCCCCTCCCATATATCAGGCTAGTCCACTCATGGATGGGCCAAAAAAGCATGAAAGAAACAGAGAGATTAATTGTACAACAGTGGTACATGTCATTGGTTGAAGCATTTCTCCAAACAACTAACATGCAGATGTCGGCGGCCATGGACAGCGGCGGATATGGCTGTTGCTGCAATGGCTGCTGCCCAAATTTTGATAATCGAAAGGGTAAGTGAGAGAGACAGAAATGAAGGGAGAGAGATCGAGAGAGAGTACCTTTGATTTTCCTTTCTTTCTTCTATTTTCTTCGATTGTTGGAGAGAGATCGAAGAAGGAACAGCACGTCGAAGAAAACGAGGGAGGAGAGGGAGATCGAGAGGGGGAGGGAGAGGAAGGGAGAGAGATCAAGAGAGTATGGGGGAGAGAGATCGAGGACGGGAGAGATGGAGATGGAGAGGGAGAGGGAGAGAGATAGTGAGAGGTAAAGAGAGCGAGAGCGAGAGGGAGAGAGTCGGCGCTAATTAGGGCTTTCTTTTTTCTTTCTTTATATATATATATATATATAATATAGGCCCCTTTGCCCGCAGCCGTCAAAACTGGCCGCCACTAAAGGGTAGCCCCCTCGGTCGGCTAAGGTCCGATTTCTTGTAGTGCCACTTCATTACAATTTAATTATTGGAATTTAGATCGATTGCACATCCAAACAGACTCTTAATTTCTAAATGTTACATTCCCAAGAGTATAAATGAAGCGTTTCCCATCTCCAGGCTGTTTGTTGATTCAAATATATGAAACAGTAAAATCGAGAACTGAAAAGAAAAGGATGAAATGCCGGGATAATTCAAAGGTTGGATATTGATGTACAGAAGTAGGGAAGAGGATTGAAGAAACCTGTGATAATGAGAGACATCAGTAGCTATTAAAGCTTCGAAGGTCTATCAAAGATAATCATTCTCTTGTAGAACCGTGTTCATCTCATAACGCATGTGAAGTGCTTGAGTTTGAGATTTACAAATGTATGCCTACAAGTAGTATTCCTCTTTAAATATAGCAACAAGAGAAACAAATCTTCTATGACGTCATTGAAGGATCTCAAAATCAAAAAAATAAAAAGAAAAGAACATCTATACTACCATCATTCACATATGATGTTATACCGGGTGACAAATCTCAAAATCAATAAAAGAAAAGAAAAAAACATCTATACTACCATCATTCACATATGATGTTATACCAGGTGACGACAACAACAAATCATCACTAAATGAATGACAAATACAAGTTAGACGTGTGACAAAGAAGGCCCAAAGTGGGTCACACCCGTAATTTTATTGATATGGGAAAAATATATTCATCTCTCAAGGAGCCAAATACTCCATAACACCTTAACATATAAAACAGGCAACAATTTGCATTTTGTTTTGTATGGCTTGAAATCCAATGGTAGAAACTAGAAAGTTGCTAATTAATACACAATGCTGTGTAAAAATTAGAAAATTTCATAACTATAGAGGAATATAGAAGATTTAAGTTGAAGAGGATATTGGAGAAGCTTCCATGAATTAAGAGATCCAGAAAAGATACTAACGCTATTACTTAACCAACCATTTGTATTCTTAGAAAGCAGTTTTGGGTACCTTTTACTTGAGAATTTGTATTCTTAGAAGTATTCGTGAAGACATTTCTCAAAATCGTCACCGAAAGTCTAAGTGGTGCTTCAATCTCTACCACAGATTTTTAACCTACTCATTCATGCAATGATCAACTAGCTAGCTTTGACATAAAAAAGGGGGAAAAAAGATTTTTAAAAAAAAAGAAAAAGAAAAAGAAAAAGGAAAAGAACATGAAATATCGGGTCTTCTATTCATGGACAATATTGGATTCTGTATCTAATACCTTCTTGAACTAAATTTAGATTATGTATCAATATATGTATTACACAATCATTTAATCATCTATTACATACAGGTAGGGAAGTTGCTAATGCAAGCTTTAGACAGAACTGCAGATCAACAAAACCCAAAAAAATGGAGATTTTCCCAAATTGCTTATGTGGAACACCAGATGTAAAATATCCTATGCATACAAAAATGATCAAACATGCACAAAAAGTCCCTTTACTCAAATTTAATCATAAAAAAAGACATTAATCAAATTGGTTGATCTGTTATACATGAATTAATGTCTAAATGCATCATATAGTCATTTTGCCCAAGATTGGGGAGGTCGAGTGATTTGTCTCAAATACATTTGCATTTATTAATTTCCAAGATACTGTTCTTCTTTTCTAAAGGTTTGCTGGCCCCACATGCAGTACACATCCCAAGTGCATAAGGTGGCCCCACAATGAAGATGACCATACACACAAATCAAGCCAGTCTACTGAATATGGATGGTTGTGTATTTTTTAAAATTGTCCATTCTTTTTGTAAAGGGGCAGAGCAGCCTAATTTTGTATATTGTCCTCTTCATGGTGGGAGCCCCCTTATGCACCAGTCATCCTGCAAAATTGGCTGCATGTAAATGTCGTGGCACTAGCAAAATTATCTTTTATTGATCCATTTTCTCTATATTGCATGCCTGATAATAGGTTGCAGTGCCTAACTTAAATAGGATGCATATCTTTGCTCGAAAACTAGAATTTAAGATAATATTGTTGTATTCACATCTCTGTGGACATAATATAGTTTTGTGTGCACATGTATATACTGAAGACCTTTCGTGCTGCATTAGGTGCAATCTAAACTCTAGAAGTCCATGAAAGAGGCTTATGCCCTGTAATAGTATTTTGGCCCACAATGTAAGCCATAAGTAGTGTAATTTTGCATAGGAAACATGGTTGGCATATCAAATAAGACAATCCAACAATATCAAGTAACAAATATCCTGAATCCGAATTTAACATTAAACAAGAATATTCTAAATAAGAAAATCAAGATAAAAGCAAGAACCTGACAATTCTGTCAGGTTGAATATGTGTGAGGTTTCTCTGGTTCTATTATCTAGGAGTAACTAGTTTAAAGCTACGGTTATCAAGAATTTCGATGGAGCTTTGAGATACTAACACTAAGGAAATATTTAAGTCGAAAGATATCTTTCTTTATGCATATAAACTGTTTATATTTTGGCATGGCAGATATTTTTTTTAAAAATATTTTCAATCAAGTGGAGGATTGCCGTGAAAAAACTTTGATTAAAAAATATATATATATATATATATATATATATATATATATATATATATATATATATATATATATATATATATATATATATATATATATATATATATAAAATAAAATTTTTGCTTGAAAAAAAACTTACGATTTTGGCATTTTGGGAATAGTCCCATATCAGAAAGGACAGAATAAAAAACAGTGTTTATATGCAGTGTAGAGTACCTTTTTATTTGCTTGGTCGAGTGGTTGTAGAGGAGCTAGTGGTGCACTTTGCACTTACAACAGAGAATATGGGTCGGGTGGCTGGAATGAACAACTGATCTGAATGAGACCGGTGTGGCTTTTATAAAGGCTGGAAACTAGCTATTGGAGTGAGGTGTAACTCCTCGTGCAACATTAATCCAACATGCACAACAGTCATACAACGATCATAAATGGTCATAAAACGGCTAGCCAGTAAGTCTAAACGGCTAGCATGCAACAGCAATAATCCCACATGCACAACAGTCAGAAACTGCCAATAACGGCTAGTTTCTCACCAATGGCCAAATAACGGTCATGTTGAGTTATAACCCTGGACCATAACGGTCAGCCACCCTAGCCTATATAAACAGTACCTGGATGGTTCAACAGATAATTGCTTGCCTCCAAGTGCAAGGTTCGTAAGTAATATCCCGTGAATATAGGGTCGATCCCACAGGGAGATGAATTGCGAAAATGAGAAAATCAAATGTAAAACAAACTAAGTAATAAAAATTAAACTGATGATATGATTTTGGGAATTTTGAATGGATGTAATTCGACTGAATTAAAACAACACCCAAGCTTCAAAGTTCCACACATAAGTTAATGTTCCAAAATTATGATGACTTGGATAACACAACTAGGATCCGAGCATTATGGTCGGCCTAATCAGAAAATAAAATAATTTAAACATTTTAAATAAATGACATAAAATATTAGAAATTCATGGATTTGAACCATTGACATATATTCTCAAGCATCAGTGATTTTAAGAATTTAATATTTATGAGATAATGAATATCAAAGAAATGTAGTAGGTTGAGAACCTCTCCTATCTAAGAAATCTAATTGATCTAGGGTACGCCTATCCATTAATGTGGATCTCATATGATGGAAACATATGGATCTCACATGAGGATCAAAAGCTAAACCTAAACAACTGATAACATGCATTCACTATTCTTATCATTATTAAAACAATCAATCATCATAATTATGAAAATATTAAACCAATGTGTTTCCCTTCTAGCTCGGGCTAGAGGGAACTTAGAAAAATATAATTAAATTACAAAATAGAAAAGTAACAAGAAAGAAATAAATGCAAATAAAAAAGATCTAAAAGAAATTTTTTTATAAAACTTTAATAAAATCGAAAACTCTCTAAAAACACTAAATCTTGCTCTTGAATGCTTTCAATGATGCTTAAGAATGCCCTGGGAATCCCTATTTATAAGTGGGGAACTCTAACTTTCACACTTAGTTGGAAAACTCTAGAAACCGCCTCAAATTTACGTAGTTTGCTAAAATAGACTTCATTTTGTACAGTTTCTCAAAATAGATTTCACTCTACGCAATTTCACAAAATGATCCAGAGTTTTGGAATATGTTTTTTCAGAACGATTTCAAGATTCCTTTTCTTCACTTCAAATATTTGATTCTCTTCATTCCTTATTTGGTTTTCTTAGATCTTTGACATGTGAATTCTTCAATCTTGGTCTCTTAAGATCCATCCTTTGCCTTGGTGATTATTGAGCATCAAATCCATGCTTTCAGCACCCTTTTCAATCTAAGCTCTTAAATTCACCTTGCAACACAAACATGAGTAAAATAGAACATTAAGCTGATTCATATTCATAAAACCAAGATATAAATGGGGGAAATTATGTAATATTTGAGTCTTAACAACAGACCATCACCAACACAAACCATTCTCACTTACAACTCAACCAGAAGAACAACTGTGTACTCTGATCAGTCAACAAGGTTCAAACAAACCTTAGCCAGAAGACCTCAAGAAACAGACCAACGTAGTGGTCTAGATTTTTCTAATCTGCTTTTAAGAAATTGAAATTTTTTTTACTTTTATTTATTTGCCAGAAAAAAATTGTGTATACAGAGTTCCATTTGTGGTTCTTTGTATTTGTTGAATACAAAACCACACCCCAGGCTCGTTGTATCCTAGAAGCAGTTTGCCTGCAACCTATTAGCATTCTCAATCATTCTGAGAAGGGGTGAATAACGCTTTAAGGACAGTGTGATCACACGTGATTCAGCCTCTTATTTTATTTTCGGTTGCTTTGATTTTTTTTTATTTACAGAAATTGTGAAATCTGTAAGTTGCGACAACAACAATCGAATGCCCCGTAGAAAAAGTTAGAGAAGGAGACATATGGGGAGATCATTGAGAAATCCTTGCATGCAAAATACCAAAAGACCTGAAAGGTGTGGAGGCCAAGGCATCAGCCGTCCACTTCCCTTAGAATTAGAAATAAAATAAAAATAAAGAAGGGTGACAGGACGACCTGAAAGCACATGTATAAGGGCATCTTATAGTTTATGATTATTTATTCTAAGTAAATGTATGACTAACCAAACACGGTCTGGCTGAAGACTTTTGATTTCAAGGAATTAATAAATATATATAAATAGAGGACAAGTACTACACTCGACTCGCTTCCCTTTAAAAGAGCGCATATTTCAGCTATGAACCATCCGAATTTCGATGCTTGCATTAACTTGCTAACACATGTTATGAAATCAAATGACAGCCGAAAACTCGGATATCAAACGTCCCATCGCATCTCTCGATATGAAGGGATGTGAGGGGCATTCTTTACACTCATTTTTAGCATCCTGACATGGACTAATATGAGGATGCCACATAGAGACACTATGTGTTTGGCATATGCAGAATTTGTATTCACACTTAAAGATGTTTGCGTTTGATTTTCCTTTGGCATTATGTATTTTGTCATTAATGCGATGCTAAATACTCTTATCAGGTCCTTTAAGGTGATGAATCATTGCAAACCACATGACCATAATTAGCATGCTGTAACGCCCCGAAAATCGGCACCGGAGTACGGAGACCCGATCCTGAGATTTTGGGTGTAAACCTAATGAGAATGCACATGTGACCTCATTCAGATTCACATTCATTCCACACAAGGATAATCAGAGTAATGCGATTCACTTAGCGGATCCAAAGCGAGGTAGAGATAATGAAAGATTCAGAAATATAGGGCTAACAGTCAAAAATACAATTCCAATAGTGGTGATTACCTAAAATGGGGATTATACGAGCCATAATGAACATACGATGAAGTTTACAGATAAAGCATGCTCAATCGATGACTTTAACATATACATGCACAAAATTAAAATAGAAGCAAAGTCTTCCAATTTCGCTCGATGCACCCAAGGCATCACGACGAAGGTGCAAGCTAATACAAGCCTACCCGTTTGATGTCTCACTAGTCCATATATCATGACGAACTGTAAGACCCGTATCATAGTCCGTACCATTCTGTGGACTTTCACGGTCATCCCGGTCAAATTTTGGTAACCCTCGACCTGTATTCGACGTTTGCGCGCGATCCTAAGCCGGGTCATGTATACCGAAGTTGGCTCGATCCGAAACTTTTATCATAGCGACCGCGGTTTCAATGCCGTGACTCACGCACCGAACCAATACCTAGGCTAGAAGATGTGGGCCCACGTTCATTTGGAGAAAAATGCTGCATGTTACGAATTTCGAGGGAATCTCTACAATGTGTCCCATCAATCAATCAATTATCCAAGTTAAGTACACACCATACCCTAAGTATAATAACCCATCCCTCCTTTTTCCCTTAAGTCAACTCTCTCCCCTCACCATCCCTCTTTTACAAGTTTTCAAACAAACCCATCCCTCTTTACAAAATTTCAAACTAAACCCATGCCTCCCCATCACCCTTCCTTACAACCACCATTCCACCCATCCCTTTTATCCTTTATTTTCTCTTTATCTCAATTCTCAAACACTGTCTCAAGCTCCATACGACCAAGCCTTCCTAAGCATTTCCAAGAGCAACAAGTGTGGCCCATTTTCCCACCCTCTCATCTCTCATCCCCACCATCAAAACTCCATCAACCACCATCAAAAGTGAAGGCAAGGAGCTAAGGAGGCTAAGAGATCAAGGAGAAGGTCGATAGGTGGGTGATCCACCGTTAATTCTCTTTCTAAGGGGCTCACTTATGATGGGACCCACTTGATGTATGTGTTTGTGATTAAAGAGGGGCCCATAGTGGCGGGGTCCCTCCACTCCACCGATCTCTCTCTATTACTCTCTCTCTCTCTCTCTCACTCTTTCATCGTTGATGGCCCACCCGATGATATATATATTGTATCCATGCTGTCCATTTAGTGGACCACACTACAACCCACTGGTGGAGCCCACCTTGCTGTCCAAACTTGGATGAAGGAAAATACAAACATCAACTGATCCAAACCTTGGTGGGCTGCCACGTGGACCCCACCATGATGCTTGTTTTATATCCATGCCGTCCAGCATCTCTGGACGCTGGACAGGCGTGGGTAACATGGAGTGCGTGTACTGACATGGTTGTGTACTAACAAGCTAATAAAAAAAACTTAGTTTTTAAAGCTTTTTGGGCAAGCCATTCAAGTAGGTCCCACCTTGATGTATAAATCAAATCCAAGCCGTCCATCCTTTTCCTCTGATCATTTTAGGCGTTGAGCCAAAATTTGAGACCTATCCGATTCTCGGGCGAGCCATATTATAGGAAATAATGGTATTACTGTTAAAACCCACATTGATTCTTCTATTCGTCAAAAATGTATCGCATATTGGTCTCATTTGGTCGATTAAGGGCCGTAGAATCCAATGGCCGGGTTGGATTTTTTAGATGTGGGCCCTATACGTGAAAAACTACGGAATTTAAAAAAAAACAAAAAAAATGCAGCAGCGAGGCACGCAGGCAGTGCCTGCACGCGGACGGACGGACGGGCTGGGTTGGGACCACGGGTCCCAACCGTGGACCCCACCATGATGTGTTAGAACATCAACACCGTGCATTTGATAGGTCCCCTTCGGGACAGTGGGCCCCCCAAAAATCAGCTGTATACAATACTCAGGTGGCCCACGTCATAGGAAATGGTTGAATTGAATGTTTGTCATTAAAACCCTTTTTGGGGTCAGAAGTTTTGGATCAATATGAAATTTGTTTTTCCTCCTCAACCCAGGTCCGTGTGACCTTATCCACAGGTTGGGTGGAAAATAAACATTTTGGTGGACCCAGGTCTGAATGACCTTATCAATAGGATTGGGTGGAAAATAAACATTATGGTGGTCACCATGCGGGACCCACTGATGTGTGTGCTCCACACCTCCCATCAGTGTGGTCCCCACCATGAGGTATGTGTATTATCTATGCTATCCATCCCTATCGGACCCACCATGATGTATGTGTTGTATTCAAACCATTCAACCATTTGTGAGATCATTTTATGGTATGATTGAGTCAGATCCAAAGTTTAAATGGACCCCACCAATTGCAATAATAGTGGGGTACAGTGGCATCCACCATTTAAACTTCTTAGGAGCCACTGTGATTCCCACTCAAGCTGATATTGGGCTTTCACTTCATCTAACTCTATATTTACTTATAAATTGGTCAGGTCTCAAATACATAAGGGTGGGCCCGATTTGATGTACATGGGGCCCATCGGTGCGGCCTATTTGATATATATGAGGCCCATGTGATTAGGCCCATCTTGATGTATTTATGGCCTGATGTTAAGGCCACTTTGATATATATGAGGCCCATGTGATTAGGCTTATCTTGATGTATTTGTGGCCCAATGTTGAGGCCTACTTTGATATATATGAGGCTCATGTGATTAGGCCTATCTTGATGTATTTGTGGCCCGATGTTGAGGCCCATTGTGATATATATGAGGCTCATTTGATGTATTGGAGGCCCATGGGTTGAGGCCCAATGACAGGTACATAAGGCCCATTGCAATGTGTAATTCAACCATGGTTTATGTAATGATGTTCATGGTAGGCCATCCCTTAGGAGCAATGATGGTTTGATGTCTACATTGTAAGGATTGTATTGGTTAAATGTCCGCATTTTCACTCTCCCTAGGGCCCATTGTTAGGCCATACTGCTAGTGTGTAGGTTGTTTAGGCCCATCTTCATTACGAACAGAGCTCATCACCACATAACTTGTTTAATATAGTTCCATGATTCATGCTCATACGCATCATATGTATGCTTGATATGAGGAGTGACTGGTCATAGCATATGCCTCATGCAGATTGTTTCTGGGCTCCCTGATAGGCGGAGTTGCCCTTCATGAGCGTGCGGTACGCGCAGAATTATTGCATGACTAGTAGTGTGATTCATGTACTTCACATTTATATGACATCATTACTACATGCCCTAGTGACATTAGGGTTATGATCTCCACAGAAATATCATGGATGGCAGGATCGGATACCGAAAATATTGTTACTAAGCATCGGGGTGCCATAGATGTCCTTGGGTGAAAATTCCTAAACCCGATGGTACCAGAGGATGACTCCAATGTCGAGACCGAGTGGATATATGAGCGCACGAGGGTTAAATACTAGGAGGCCGCATCTCCCACTGTGTCGTGGTAGGTTGGAAAGGGGTGTGGCCTTACTCGCCCGAGAGTAGGGGGTAATACTAGACTGAGTTTGAACAGCTCGTGAATGGGTCCACTATCGACGTGCCAGATAGGTATTGGCAGACTATTGGCCACGTGGATAGTGAGGTTTCTTACTCTCACTTGGACTGTGCGGCCGGGAGAGCGGCAGTGCCATTTGGAGTGCACTAAACCCCGGTGATTATCTAGACTGAGAACCGTACTAATTTGATGATCTAGTGAGGAGTTGCATTGATATGTGGATGTGGATTAGCATGCTTGACTTACATTATGCATTGCATGACCTTGATATGGCCGATAACATTTATATTCTACACCACATAGCTTTGGTACGGCTGATTGCATTCATATACCCATCAGCATAACTCCACATTACTCTTACCTTGCATTCTGAGCATGCTCATATTGCGCACACATTTACACCACCCTCTAAGCTTTCTATAAGTTTATGAACAATTGATGGTGCAGGTGAGTTAAGACGCAGCCATAATCTCGCCGTGGTTAGAGCGTGGAGCCGAGCTTCTGGAGTTCGTATTTTCCTTTCATATGCCTTGTACTCAAAGTTTTTGATCATAGTGAATTTTGTGATGGTGTTCTTGTGGCTATTGTTCATGGGTTATGCTTATGGTTATGCTTATTATGAATCAAATCATGATTAAAAATCCTCCTTGTAGCATCCAAGGATTGGAACCTGGTGTATGGGTGCTGGGAGCCGAGAATGGGGTACTACAGAGGCTGTCGGTGCTGGATTCGGTGATTAAAAATTTTATAAGCCTGATTTTCGAGTTCGGGGCGTAACAAAAGTTGGTATCAAAGCATAACTTGAGAACAACCGAGAACAACATCACATGTTTACTATGAGTCTAGGTTCCGAGTGCGTAACCTTCCGATTGAATTTCCTAACGTGCAATTCTCAAGGTTAATCGGTGTCCTTATTCTTCCTATAGGACATGCCGCGTAGGAGAGTGACCCGATCGACTCCCGCTCCACCTCTTGAGGCTCCCGCTTTACCACCTACAGCTCCCGTTCCACCTCCAGAGATCCCTCCTCCCCACTCTGAGGATGTCGTTCCTCCACCTGAGACTAGTGCGGATCTGTTCGTACCTGTGAGTGCCTCTCAGTTACAGCAGATGTTACAGGGTGTGATAGCCGCACTTTAGGGACAGGGTAGGCGCCCAGTTGTTTCGCCAGCTCAGGCTGAGTAGGAGCGCGCGAGCGCCCTTCTTCGAGAGTTCAGATAGCTCGATCCTCTGCGTTTCCAGGGCGAGCCAGATCCGACAACAGTTGAGAGGTGACACTCCGATGTGGAGAAGATTTTGACATTATGGCGTATACGACCGAGCAGCGAGTCCGGTTGACAGTGTTTCTTCTCCAGGGTGAGACTAAGCACTGGTGGACCTCCATTACCCATGTGCAGGCCCTGATTATGTCTAGACATGGATGATTTTATAGACCGATTCAAGGAGTAGTACTTCCCTGACCATATTTGACGTCAGAGGGCACTAGAGTTCGAGACTTTGGTGCAGGGGGGACATGACCGTGGAGCAGTACGCGGCCCGTTTTGTGGCGCTATCGAGGTTCGCGCCATATTTGGTTAACGATGAAGGGCGGAAGGCTTGCCGTTTCGAGAACGGCTTGCATTACGGTTTTCAATTCTGTGTTATTGGGCATGATCTCCCGACCTTTCAGGCGGTAGTATGGAGGGCCCAGATTTATGAGACTGAGTGGGTTGGCGGGCAGAGCGATCGAGATCAGATGAGAGGTCAGAAGAGGCAGGCCCCTTCCAGTAACTCCCAGTAGCATCGACGACCGCAGAGGTACAAGAGCCACCCACCTGCTAGAGCACCAGTAGCCCCAACAGTACCTCCAGTGCCACCGCAGCAGCTATTTGTAGGGACCTGTTTTGGATGTGGTGGGATAGGGCACCGCCTGTCTGAGTGCCTTCGCCCTCATCTGCAGCAGTTGAGAGGGCCACAACAGCCTCCAGTGCAGCAGCGACCTCAGCAACAGCCTCCAGCATAGCAGCGACCCCATCAGCAGCAACCGCAGCCACCTCAGCCGCCGAGGCCCCAACAGCAGGAGAGATAGCAGTACGGGGTGTCGCAGAGGCATTAACAGCACCAGAGACCTCAGAGGGGACAGGCACCTCCCCAGCCAGCTTAGGCTAGGTTCTATGCGACTTAGCAGGACCCGTAGACCTCCGGAAGAGTTATTGAGGGTATACTTCTAGTCTCTTCATACATCGCCCGACTGTTATTTGATTCCGGTGCTTCGCACTCATTTATGTGTGAGGATTTTTGCTGATCGACTGGATTACCGACAGAGTCGGCTAGTGAGGGATTGACCGTATCGACGCCCTTGGGGAAGACTACAGTATTAGTCCGCTTCTGTTCGTCTTGCCCCGTATTAGTGGGAGAGATTTTCTTACCCGGCGACTTGTATGTGCTGCCGATGTCAGATTTTGATGTTATCTTGGGCATGAATTAGCTTGCCGAGTACCTCGTCATCTTGGACTGTTCCGCGAGGACAGTTAAGTTTTGCATACCAGGCTTGACACAGTTTCAGTTCGTTGCCGAGCCTAGAGGAGAGCTGTTGTCTTGTTTAATGTCCTGTGCAGTTGAGGAGCCCGTTGCCTTGTGTATCGATTAGTTGCCGGTGGTCTGTGATTTTCTTGATGTGTTCCAGGAGATTCTGGAATTGTTACCGCGTCGTCATATTGAGTTCTAGATTGATCTTGTGCCTGGTACCGCGCCTATCTCGAAGGCCCCGTATCATATGACACCGATGGAGTTGCGTAAGTTGCTGCGATAGTTGGACGAGTAGCGAGAGTTGGGATTCATCCGTCCGAGCAGTTTTTCATGTGGAGCACCGGTACTCTTCTTCAAAAAGAAGGATGGCTCGTTAAGGCTCTACGTAGATTACCGCGAGCTCAATCGGGTCACGATTAAGAGCAAGTACCCGCTCTCGAGGATAGATGATTTGTTTGATCAGCTGCAGGGTGCACAGTTCTTTTCAAAGATTGACCTGCGTTCCGGTTATCATCAGATTCGAGTCCGAGAGGAGGACATCCCGAAGACGGCTTTCAGGACGCGTTATGGTCATTTTGAGTTTCAGGTCATGTCCTTCGGACTGACCAATGCACCCGCGGTCTTCATGCAGTTGATGAACGAGGTCTTCCGTCCGTATCTCGATCAGTTTGTTGTGGTCTTCATCGACGACATTCTGATATATTCGAGGACCCGTGAGGAGCATATGCAGTATCTGGAGATCGCTTTACAGACCCTCCGTGCCCATTAGTTGTATGCGAAGCTGGAGAAGTGTGAGTTTTGGTAGGATGAGGTAAAAATTTTTGGTCACATGGTGATAAGGGAGGGTGTCGCAGTGGACCCCTTGAAGGTTGAGGCAGTGCGTCAGTGGGGTCAGCCCACGACTGCGTCCGAGATCCGCAGTTTTCTTGGTTTAGCGGGATACTATCGGCGTTTCATTGAGGGCTTCTCCCGTATTGCAGCCCCGTTGACCAGGTTGACTCGGAAGGACACAGATTTTGTTTGGACTGACGCATGTGAGTGGGCATTCGTGGAGCTGAAGGACCGTCTGACGTCCGCTCCTGTCCTCACTCTTCCTTCTGGGAGTGATGGATTTGTTGTATTTACCGATGCCTCACATATTGGTTTAAGTGTTGTCCTGATGCAGCAGGGCAGGCCTGTAGTCTTCGCATCTCGTCAACTCAAGGTCCATGAGCTAAACTACCTCACGCATGATTTGAAGCTGGCAGCAGTTGTAATCGCACTGAAGGTGTGGAGACATTATCTCTATGGGGTCAGGTTCGAGCTCTTCTCTGACCACAAGAGCTTGAAGTATCTATTTTCTCAGTCTGAGCTGAACATGAGGTAGAGACGCTAGATGGGGCTTCTGAAGGACTATGATTTTGACCTCTAGTACCACCCAGGAAAGGCCAATGTGGTGGTGGATGCCCTCAGCCGTCAGCCACGAGGCTTGGTGGCACATATGATGATTCAGGACTGGAGGATGCTCGAGGATATAGCGGAGTACGACTTCGATTTTTGGTTTGTAGTCTACTATCATCCAGCTATCGATCCTGTCAATTCAACCCTCACTTGTCGCAAGGGTGATCGAAGCTCAGCAGACAGATGAGTCGTTACAGGATTATCGAGCAGTGGCAGCATCTGAGAGTCAGACAGATTGGCAGATTGGTGTTGATGGTGGACTTCGCTTAAGAGGCTGATTACGTGTCCCAGATATTCCTGAGTTGCGTAGAGATCTTATGACTGAGGCACATCGATCGTGATTTTCTATCCACCCTGGCTCGACGAAGATGTACCGTGATATGAAGCGACAGTATTTTTGGGCGGAGATGAAGCGCCAGATCGTCAGTTTTGTGGCCAAGTGTGACACATGCTAGCGTGTCAAGGCCGATCATTAGAGACCCCCTGGTCTATTGCAGCCGTTGAGTGTCCCGATGTGGAAGTGGGAGCACGTATCTACCGATTTTATCATGAGTTTGCCGAATACTCAGCGCGGTCATAACGCCATCTGCGTTGTCATGGACCGTCTGACGAAGTCGGTACATTTTCTTATGGTTCGTGCGACTTGGCCTTTGGATCGGCTTGCGAGGTTATTCATTGAGGAGATTGTGAGACTGCACGACGTTCCAGTCTCGATCGTTTCTGACCGAGACTTGAGGTTCACGTCTCAGTTTTGGAGGAGCTTTCAAAGAGCGATGTGCACTGATTTACAGCTCAGCACCGCGTATCACCTGCAGACCGATGGCCAGACCGAGAGGGTCAATCAGATCCTTGAGGACATGCTTTGGGCCTGCGTGATTGACTTTGGGGTTAGCTGGGATGAGCATCTACGATTAGTTGAGTTCGCATACAACAACAGCTATCAGGCGATCATTGGCATGACTCCTTTTGAGGCATTATATGACAGACTGTGCAGATCTCCGAGTTGTTGGATCGAGGTTGGAGAGCGGCGTCTCCTAGGTCCCAAGCTTGTGTAGTAGACGTCAGAGGTTATCGATATCATCAGGCAGAGGATGTGTATAACTCAGAGCCGATAGAAGAGTTTTGTTGATCGACGACGTCGTCCCTTAGAGTTTGATGTAGGGGACCACGTGTACTCAAGGTCTCGCCCATAAAGGGTGTAGTTTCGATTTGGAGCGAAGGGCAAGCTTGCCCCGAGATTCATACGACCTTTCGAGATCGCTGAGCGCATTGGCGCCATGGCCTATCGGCTTGCCCTGCCATTTTAGTTGTCTGGTGTCCACAACATTTTTCATGTCTCTATACTGAGGAAGTGTGGGTCAGACATCGTTCCAGTTATTGATTGGCAGCCGCTAGAGGTTCGTGAGGATGCTTCTTACATTGAGCAACCATTTCGTATCCTTGATCGGAAGGAGCAGGTCCTCCAGACCAAGGTCATTCCCTTGGTGAAGGTTCAGTGGGGTCACCATTCTATTGATGAGGCATCTTGGGAGCACGAGACCAAGATTCGAGAGCATTATCCCCATCTCTTTGATGATTGATTATACGTTGCATCTTGTATGTTGTCTCTGATTTTATATGATGATGCTATGTTTCCTCATCCTTATGAGTTATATTTACTTGCAATGATTGTGTAAATTTCAAGGACGACATTTTTATTTGGAGGGGAGAGTTGTAAGACCCATATCATAGTTCGTACCGTTCCGTGGACTTCCGCGGTCCTCCCGGTCGAATTTTGGTAACCCTTGACCTGTATCTGACGTTTACGCGCAATCCTAAGTCAGGTCCTGTATATAGAAGTCGGCTCGATCCGAAACTTGTATTATAGCGACCACGCTGTCGCCACGGTTTCAACGCTACAACTCGCACACCGAACCGATACCCAGGCTAGAAGATGTGGGCCACGTTCATTTCGAGAAAAACGCCGCGCATTACGAATTTTGAGAGAATCTCTACAATGTGTCCCATCAATCAATCAATCATCCAAGTCAAGTACACACCATACCCTAAGTACAACAACCCATCCCTCCTTTTTCCCTTAAGTCAACTCTCTCTCCCCTCACCATCCCTCTTTTACAAGTTTTCAAACAAACCCATCCCTCTTTACAAAATTTCAAACTAAACCCATGCCTCCCCATCACCCTTCCTTACAACCACCATTCCACCCATCCCTTTTATCATTTATTTTCTCTTTATCTCAATTCTCAAATACTCTCCCAAGCTCCATACATCTAAGCCTTCTCAAGCATTTCCAAGAGCAACAAGTGTGGCCCATTTTCCCACCCTCTTATCTCTCATCCCCACCATCAAAACTCCATCAACCACCATCAAAAGTGAAGGCAAGGAGCTAAGGAGGCTAAGGGATCAAGGAGAAGGCCGATAGGTGGGTGATCCACCGTTAATTCTCTTTTTAAGGGGCCCAATTATGATGGGACCCACTTGATGTATGTGTTTGTGATTAAAGAGGGGCCCATAGTGGTGGGGTCCCTCCACTTCACCGATCTCTCTCTCTATTACTCTCTCTCTCTCTCTCACTCTTTCATCGTTGATGGCCCACCCGATGATATACATTGTATCCATGTAGTCCATTTAGTGGACCACACTACAACCCACTGGTGGAGCCCACCTTGCCGTCCAAACTTAGATGAAGGAAAATACAAACATCAGCTGATCCAAACCTTGGTGGGCCGCCACGTGGATCTCACCATGGCAGTGTGTGGAGCCCATCATGATGCTTGTTTTATATCCATGCCGTCCAGCGTCTCTGGATGCTGGAAGGGCATGGCTAACATGGAGTGTGTGTACTGACATGGCTGTGTACTAACAAGCTAACAAAAAAAACTTAGTTTTTTAAGCTTTTTGGGTAGGCCATTCAAGTAGGTCTCACCTTGATGTATAAATCAAATCCAAGCCATCCATCCTTTTCCTCAGACCATTTTAGGCGTTGAGCCAAAATTTGAGACCTATCCGATTCTCGGGTGAGCCATACCATAGGAAATAGTAGTATTACCATTAAAACCCGCATTGATTCCTTTATTCGTCAAAAATACATCGCATATTGGTCTCATTTGGTCGATCAGGGGCCGTAGAATCCAATGGCCGGGTTGGATTTTTCAGATGCGAGCCCAATACATGAAAAATCATGGAATTTAAAAAAAACTAATAAAAAATGCAGCAGCTGACGCTGCTACTGCCGGAAGGCACGTAAGCAGCCCCTGCGCGCTGACGGACGAACGGACTGAGCTAGGGCCACGGGTCCCAGTCGTGGACCCCACCATGATGTGTTAGAACATCAACACCGTGCATTTGATAGGTCCCCTTTGGGACAGTGGGTCCCCCAAAAATCAGCTGTATACAATACTCAGGTGGCCCACGTCACCGGAAACGGTTGTATTGAACATCTGCCATTGAAACCCTTTTTGGAGTCAGAAGTCTTGGATCAATATGAAATTACGGTGGGCCTCAGGTCCGTGTGACCTTATCCACAGGTTGGGTGGAAAATAAACATTTTGGTGGACCCAGGTCTGAATGACCTTATCAACAGGATTGGGTGGAAAATAAACATTATGGTGGGCCCCACGCGGGACCCACTGATGTGTGTGCTCCACACCTCCCATCAGTGTGGTCCCCACCATGAGGTATGTGTATTATCTATGCTATCCATCCCTATCGGACCCACCATGATGTATGTGTTGTATCCAAACCATTCAACCATTTGTGAGATCATTTTATGGTATGATTGAGTCAGATCCAAAGTTCAAATGGACCCCACCAATTGCAATAATAGTGGGGTACAGTGGCATCCACCATTTAAACTTCTTAGGAGCCACTGTGATTCCCACTCAAGCTGATATTGGGCTTTCACTTCATCTAACTCTATGTTAACTTATAAATTGGTCGGGTCTCAAATACATAAGGGTGGGCCCGATTTGATGTACATGGGGCCCATCGGTGCGGCCTATTTGATATATATGAGGCCCATGTGATTAGGCCCATCTTGATGTATTTGTGGCCCGATGTTGAGGCCCACTTTGATATATATGAGGCCCATGTGATTAGGCCTATCTTGATGTATTTGTGGCCCGATGTTGAGGCCCACTTTGATATATATGAGGCCCATGTGATTAGGCCTATCTTGATGTATTTGTGGCCCGATGTTGAGGCCCACTTTGATATATATGAGGCCCATTTGATGTATTGGAGGCCCATGGGTCGAGGCCCAATGACACGTACATAAGGCCCATTGTAATGTGTGATTCCACCATGGTTTATGTAATGATGTTCATGGCTGGCCGTGCCTTGGGAGCAATGATGGTTTGATGTCTACATTGTAAGGATGATGTTGGTTAAATGTCTGCATTGTCACTCTCCCTAGGGCCCATTGTTAGGCCCATATTGCTAGTGTGTAGGTTGTTTAGGCCCATCTTCGTTATGAACAGAGCCCATCACCAAATAACTTGTTTAGTATGGATCCATGATTCATGCTCATACGCATCATATGCATGCTTGATATGAGGAGTGACTGGTCATAGCATATGCCTTCGTGCAGATTGTTTATGGGCTCCTTGATAAGCGGAGTTGCCCTTCATGAGCGCGCGGTACGTGCAGAACTGATGCATGACTGGTAATGTGATTCATGCACTTCACATTTGTATAACATGATTACTACATGCCCTAGCGACATCAGGGTTATGACTTTCACAGACACATCATGGATGGCAGGATCGGATACCGAAAATATTGTTACTAAGCATTGGGGCACCATAGATGTCCCTAGGTAAAAATTCCTATACCTGATGGTACCAGAGGATGACTCCAACTTCGAGACTAAGTGGATATATGAGTGCACGAGGGCCGAATACCAGGAGGTCGCGTCTCCCACTGTGTCGTGATCAGTTGGAGAGGGGTGTGGCCTTACTCGCCCGAGTATAGAGGGCAATACTAGTTTGAGTTTGATCAGCTTGTGAATGGGTCCGCTATCGACGTGCCGAATAGGTATTGGCAAACTATTAGCCAGGCAGATAGTGAGGTTTCTTACGCTCACTTGGACTGTGTGGCTGGGAGAGCGGCAGTGCCATTTGGAGTGCACTAAACCCCGGTGATTATCCAGACTGAGAACCGTACTGATTTGATGCTCTAGTGAGGAGTTGCATTGATATGTGGATGTGGATTGGCATGCTTGACTTGCATTATGCATTGCATGGCCTTGATATGGCCGATAGCATTTATATTTTGCACCGCATAGCCTTGGTACGGCTGATTTCATTCATATACCCATCATGCCCATCAGTATGACTCCGCATTACTCTGACCTTGTATTCTGAGCACGCTCATATTACGCACATACTTACACCACCCTCTAAGCTTTCTATAAGCTTAAGCACGATTGATGCGTGCAGGTGACGTCAGGACGCAGCCATAGTCTCGCCGTGGTTGGAGCGTGCAACCGATCTTCTGGAATTTTTGTTACTTTCATTATATTGTATTTCCCTTTCATACGCCTTGTACTCAAAGTTTTTGATCATAGTGAATTTTGTGATGGTGTTCTTGTGGTTATTGTTCATGGGTTATGCTCATTACGAATCAAATCATGATTAGAAATTCTCCTTGTAGTATCCCAGGATCGGAACCTAATGTATGGGTGCCGGGAGCCGAGAATGGGGTACTACGGATGCTGTCGGCGCCGGATTCGGCGATCGAAAATTTTGTGAGCCTAGTTTTCGAGTTTGGGGCGTGACAAAATGGTTTATTACCTCCATCAGTGCTCACTGGTCACTATGGAGAGGCTCGTCACCCCAGCATAGCTCGACAGCTCGGACATGGTGTCTCATACCACCATGCCCAGCTCATGAGTCTTAGTTGCTCATTGGTCACTACGGAGAGGCTCGTTACCCCAGCGTAGGCCAACAGCTCAGACACGATATCCCATACCACCATACCCGACTCATGAGTCTTAGTGGGATCGTATCGCACTAACAGTTATGAATGGACTCATCCATTAGGAAATGGAAATCCTAAATTCCATCTAGTCGTGTTATACATTGTGAACATACATGATCAGTCGGATAGTGGGCTAATTTGATTGACCTAGGAGAACCACTATGCAACTGGCATTGGGTGCAAACATCCCGTGTAGTCTAGCTACTGTTAGTCATCTGTGTTCAACCCTGGTCGATCAAACAAGCCTAAGGTGGCCGCCCCAATTCGGGTCACTCCTTTAGTTCAGGCGGTTAGCCAACTAACCCAAAATTATAAGTGGCTTAAGCATCACTACAAACTTATCAATTCATCATGGTATCAACATAAATTCAACGACAAAACCACGTAGGCATTTTATCAAGCGTGAGAGCATCCATACAATGCTCATCTAATCACCTAGGCATTTTATCAAACATATGAGCCTCTATAGAATAACACATTCACTAGAGCATTTAATCTAAAATGTAAGCATCAACAAATCAACATATCCAATTAAGCATTCAACCAAACATGTTAGCAACATTAGAGTAACACCTTTAATCACCTGGGCATTTTATCAAACATGTAAGCATCCATAAACAACTAATGACACATATTGCAATCAAACTTAAAATATGGACATGCTAGCTATTTACAAACTATTCACCACAAGACATCATTAACTGAGACCATCAAGGGTCGATAAATGGAAACCTAGGTATAATGGTCCGCACCTTGTGATGATTTGCCCGATTCACGACACTCTTAGAGTTAGATTTTTAGAGAAAATCGTTGAAAGATTTAAACAAACATATAAGTTTAGAGAAAATCGTTGAAAGATTTAAACAAATATATAAGCTTATGAGATTAGGGATAAACAATTATTAAAACTCTAAATTATATGTGAGATTCAACACTTACCTCCAATCATTGCCGGGAAAGCTCCGACGATGATTCCGGCTATGTAAGGCAGCTAAAGAGGAGATGAGAGGGTGGAGGTGCATTAACACTCATACCCCAAGCTCTTTTTCCTCTCATTTCTCCTCTTTCTCCATTTTTCTCTTGCTCTGGGGCATAAAATTCGTATGGGAGGAGGGGGTGCCCAAATGAAGTCTTTATATAGTGCCAAATTTTGTGTAAATGGCCCTAAAGGCTGGGTTTCTACTATACTAGCCATATGGGAGTGTTTTTCTACCCTTTGGGGGTTATTATGGGGCGTAGGAGTCGACACCCACCGTTGGATAGTTGGCCCTATTGATGATTTACGCATAAACACAATCGGCCTGCCATTTGGACTCGTCGATTAACAGGTATGATCAGAAGTCTATTCGATGGTCACCGATGGTCGATCGGGGCCACAACTATACAAATATGTGCAAGATATTAACTTAGAGTATTGCTCTAAATTTGGTTATGATCTAACGGTCTTAAAGTCACAACTTGAACAAAGACCGAACGCAGATAAGTGACTTAAGTTCTTGGTTAATTTCAAGAATATTTGCACAACTCATGCACCAACCTTACAAGTTCAAGTTAAGCGATTCGAGTCACGATCTCGACTCGATGTCTTACGATGGATGTCAATCCCACTAAGACGAACGTATTTTTATAGCCTCGAGTTTAGTGGCCTACTAACGAGCGGTCTAGAGCTTGTTTGGATAATCAGAGCATTTCTGAAATGAATTGTGTATCGAAGTTTCTTGTGTGCAATGATTAGAGTTTGGATTAGCTAAGTTCATAGTCTGGCCTATTTGTAATTAGCGGAAACAACGATTTGATCGTAATAACCCTAAACCATTGGTTCTTAAGCTAAAGGAGTAACTTGATTGATTTGGTTTGTTAATTAAGATCTGACCCCTAGTTGTCTCAGCTTTTGGCATGTTCTTATTTAGTTACGGTCGTCTCGATTAGTCTGATTAGTCCGTGATATGTCGGCTAGATTTGGACCCTACGTGAACAAATCCTGAGGCTGATCTCGATGTTTAAGTGAACGGGCAGATTCGTTAGTTTCCTACGGTTGATTAATTGGATTTATGCGGTTCTTTATTGGTACCACTCGCATATAAATTAACATTAAGTATTAATGGTCAGTAAGTGACAATATAAGTTAATTATAATAAAAAATTTCGAGGGTTTTTAGATATCCAAAATAGTGAAAATCCAGGCCGTTAGATATGCCCATTAAAAGGGGCAACATGCCTAGCACATTAATAAAAGACCCGCCAAGCGAGCGTATCTTATCTCACAACTGGATATGATATCATTTGTGAGGTCGTCTCTCATAATCTTTCAAAAATGGGAGATTTCCTCAAAGATGTTCGGGGAACCAGTAGTGATTCAGAAGATTCTGAAGACCAAGAGGTCGAATCAACATCCGAGCCAACTTGACTACTGTCCTAAACTCAAATCGTAAAGGGACGACTGAGCCTATATTAGGTCCCATTCTATACGATGATTAGAATTAAAAGAATGAGAGATATAGTCTATCTAAATGACATATCAATGTAAGGGGTCAAATTCCCCCATCACTTTAAACTATCACCATAAGGTTGGTTAAGTTTAAGAGGTAGTTTGATCCGGACCATTCAACACCTCGACGCTGACAAGGTGGGCCATCAGTAGAGACGTTAAGTCACCATGTTCGATAGAGATCAACCCTTGAGCTCCTTGGACCTTTGCTTGTTTATCTCCATCAAAGGAACGTTGGTGGTACCAGGCTTAACCTTTAGTGGATCACAAACATCTCCGCAAAGGAAAAACTACAGAAAAAGATCTGAGAAGTCAGCGAGTCCCGAGCCCTTTCTTTTTAAAGCAAGTCCTAATTTGCTAAGAAAAATATTACACCTTCGGAAAGCCCACACGAAGGACCTAGAAGCCCAGCAAAGGCTCTCATTACCTTGGGAAAGTTATAAAATAAGTACAAGAAAAAAGAACTCAAGGCCCCAAGCCAAAAACATTTATCTACTTTTACATTCACCTTACTTTCATGTTTGTCTTAATTTTACTAGTCTAGTTCACTACTGTCTAGCGGCTCCTGCTACAATACATTTATCTTAGGAGTAGGCTAAATATTTGTAACCTTAAGTTTCCATATCACCATGTTTATCCGAGTTTTGATTCAGTTGTTCATACTCTGGTCATATCTTGCTTACCGCCTGTCTCGATAGTTTGTTATGATAGGCGCATCAGGTACTTATCTTGTTTCTCACTTTTATTTATATATGGTTGTAGAGCATGACAGTTGTAACGGGTCCAAGATATTAATAAAATCGATTGTGTTTAATCTAATTTATATTTCTTTTTTGTGCAAATCTTTCATTTTGATTGAGAAATACCATACAAAAGCACTGCTCTATTAAAAAGTCCTTAAGCCGGTTGATTTTACATCTGTCGTCATAAGACAAAAAAAAAAAAAAAAAACTCATGTGTGAAGGTTAACCCCTACCCTTGCACAAATCACCTAAGTATGGAGCCCATCAATCGGTGACTGAGAGAACCCCGGATCCCGATCCAGTCTCCAATCTATCCATCTAAACATGAGGCACCAACAATTCAGTCAAGAAAAGAAAACTTTTAAGTTATGTAGACTTTGACACACCAGCGCAATCATACATGCACACGTACATCCGATCTAAGCTCTCGGTCACACGGGCTCAATCTATGTGTTGTATAGATATGCCATGCATTTGTTTTGTAAGGTCATTTTAAGACATTTTTTAAAATGAAATAAATCCAAATCTCAAGTAGACCACACCACAGGAAAACATAAAAAAGAATAGTGGTGATTAAATGTTCGCTGTAAAACCTTCCAAATCTACTGCAATGTTTATTTGACAGACCATATAGACATGGATGAAGGGAAAACATAAATAGCAACTTGATCCAATACTTTTTTATAACATTAAGCTTAGAATTCAATCCTATGTGGTCCACTTGAAATTGGATCTATCTCATTTTTGGAACCATGTTCTGGAAATATCCACACCCATTAATAACTATATGGCCCAAAAGTCAAATTAGTGCACTTAAGACTTAGAATTAGTAGTGATATTGGTTGGTGCTTGGCCCCACAATGGTGCACCTATTTTATCCACCGCGTCTAGCTATACCCCCCCCCCCCCAAAAAAAAAAAAAGGCAAACTCAAATCTGAGGTAGACCATAGTGATTGAACGCTCACCGTTAAAAACTCAACGAGGACCACAGGAGTTTTAGATCAAGTTGATATTTATGTTTTACTTTCATGAAGATTCATGTGACCTAGTTGATTATAGGTTGGAAATAAATATTACAATGGACTTGGGAAGTTTTTAGTGGTGGGCATATAATCACCGCCGTTTCGTGTATTGTGGTCCATCAAAGATTTCGATCTCCCTCGTTTGGGTCGGAGGCGGATTGCGTCTGAACCCCGGTCGGAAAATAAGCTGTCCGAAGAGGGCTCCTGTGGGCCACTGTGATGTATCTGTTTATCCACACCATCCATCCATTTCCTCGTATCATTTTAATGAAGAAATCTAAAATGAGTAAGATCCAACGCTTAAGTGGACCACACCATAGATTACTCTTACATTTTATGATCTTGTATTTAATCTGTGTGCATTTAATGCAACCCAACCTCAATATTTAGTGTGGCCCACATGAGCATTGGATTTGCTTCATTTTTAGGATCATACTTAAAATGATATGAGAAAATGGATGGACGGCGTGGATAAACATAAACATCATGGTGGGCCCCACTGGAGCTCTGGTTGAATGGCTTATAGCCCTTTCCGTTTGGGTCGGAAATGGATATGCAACGTAGGGAAACGGATTGGCTACTCCTCAGCCACCAGCCCCGTGGCTGATGGTCGGTGCTCCGTGGGTTCCATCATGGTGTATGTGTTTCATCCATTCCGTTCATCCATTATTAAAGATCATTTTAGTTCTTTATCCCAAAAATTAGAGAGATATAAATCTCAGTTGGACCACACCATATGAAAACAATAGTTAGTGGATATCCACCATTAAAATCCTCCTAAGGCCTAATGTACTGTTTATTTGACATCCAATATGTTGATTAGGTCATACAGGCCCAGATGAAGGGAAAAACAAAAAATCAGCTTGATCCAAAACTTTTATGCCCCCAAATTGTTTTTAATGGTCAATACTCATTCAAAATTGTTTCCTGTAGTGTGGTCCACTTGAGATTTGGATATATCTCATATTTGGGCTCATAACTTAAAATGATCTTTAAAAATATATGGACGGCATGTATGAAACAAATACATCTTGGGGGGCCCACAGAGCACCGATCACCAGCCATTGGCTGCTGCCAGAGGGAGTAGCCAATCCGTTTCCGCGGCGTAGAGGAACGCGGATTGCGTCCTACCCTCGCCGTCTCCAGCTGGGAATGGGCAGCAGCTTTGACTTGTTACCGTGATGTATGTGTCTTATCTACACCGTCCATTCATTGTTTTCGTATAATTTTAGGGGATAGGACAAAAATAATCCACATCCAACTCTCAAACGGACCACACCACAGGAAGCAGCGGTGATAATAATTCTCACCGTTGAAACCTTTCTAGCGCCCAACGTGATGTTTATCTGCCATCTAACCTATTCATAAAGTTACGTAGACTTGGATGAAGAGAAAACACAAATATCAGCTCCATCCAAAACTTCTGTAACCCCCAATAAATTTTCAACGGTAAGAGTTTAATCCCCATTGTGTAGTCCACTTGAGCCTTGGATCTGCCTCTATTTTGGTATTACACCCTAAAATGATAAGGAAAAAAATGGATGGACGGTGTGGATAAGACCCATACATCACGGTAGCCACTCAAAGCTGCTGGAGACGGGCGGGAGTAGGACGCAATCCGCGTCCAGCGCGGAGAAAAAAACATACATCATGGTGGGGCCCACAGCACCGACTGGTACCGAGACCTTGGAAACCGAGTCCGTGCATTTACCGGTCGCCATCATGGTCCACTGAATATATTTACTGGTTATCTTTATGTCTAAATTGTTTTTTTTTTTTTTAATTGCTGGCCCACTTGAAAATAACTAGCCAGATTTTTGGAAAATATGATGTTCATTGTACCTACCACCCGATGAATGGTCCAGATCTCACACATGTGCCATGTGTGGCACGTTGGCACATCTGGCTCTTCGATCTATCTTCAAAAGAAAAGACTCGGTTACTTAATGCTAGTGCACCTAGGGGTGTACATGAACCGAGCCAGCTCGGTCAACTTGCTGGACTCGGTCTAAAAAAGCTCAACTCAACTCGACTCGAAATTGAGTTCGATCCGAGTCGAAAATGAGTTCGAGCTAACCCCAGCTTGGCTTGACTCGGATCGACTCAGTATTTTATATATAAACCCTAAAACGCTTTTCATTTCTTTCCCCTTTTCAAAATATAGCCGCTAGACCCAACACCCTCTCCCGCCAAACCCTTTTCATTTCTCCCCCCTTTTTAAATTCTCTTGTCTTGCAGATTTGTGTAGAAACAATGATACATTTGACTTGCACAAACGTGCCAGTGGAGAAGATTGACCATGCTCTGGATACCATCAAAACCAATGGCATCTAAAATGTTTTGGCACTTAAGGGGGATCCTCTTCACATACAGGACAAGTTTGTTTAAGTCGCTGGCGGATTCGCTTGTGCTCTCGACCTGGTATTCATGCACTTTCCTTGACATAAACTTCTTTTATGCCTTTTTGGATGAGGATTTTTTACATAGAGGAAAAAATTTCAATTAAAAAAAAAAAAAAAAAAAAAAACATGCAAAGGGACCAGTAGGATCTCACTCGTCTATTGATTTTATCTTCATCAGGCTACCCTTACATGTGCCATGAAGTGTCTTCAGATGACCCATCTTGCTTTACTAGTCTATTTTCTTATCTCCACACTTCTCAATTTGTTCACGCCCCAAGTATAGGGCTGTGATGTAGTACTAATCTCGGTAAGACCGAGGTCGAAACCACAGGGACTGAACCTTGTACGCAATATGAAAGTAACTTGAACTAGAGCTAGGCAAAGATGTAATCTAAACTAGGGAAAATTAAGGGAATAATTGTGGATTTAATTAACTAAAATTTGAAAAATTCAAAGGTGGGAAACTAGGGTACCAAGGATCCACTTATAGAGATCAAGGAGATCTATGCTTGATTCACGAATACAACTACAATCAGAGTCCTATCTTCATCTAGTTGGAAAATATTTCATTAAAAACCAATCTGAACTTCATTTGATCCAGTCATTAATGGAGAAGAGGTATGAGAATTAGACTTGATTCCAACACAAAGCCATGCCAATGAGACAAAGCAAATAACAGAATCTAACCAATCCACATCCATCTCAGAGAGGTATGAACATTAGGAAGGGTTCCATCATCCAATCATGCCCAGGAGATGATGGTGAACAACAGGGCCTCCTAACTTCATAATCATAATAATGAAAAGAATATGTTCAAAGCTATCGCAGATTTATTGTAATTTAAGTCACAACAAACCATTAAAAACTAAAGGCATTCCTTATAATCAAACTAGGATCAAAATCAGTTCAAAATAGACATGAATCAAAAGGCATAAATAAAAAATCTCTCATTACACTACAAGCTTCACCTCTTAGCCCTAGCTAAGAGGTTTAGCCAATCACGGACATGATTAAACCAAATCTCTTAAAAGAATATAAAATAAACAAACAAGAAATAAAGAAAAGAAGGAAAAAAAAAACTCTTTGAAGTAGGCCCACGCTCCATGGATTGCCTCCACGGCTGCTCACGTCCAAGAATGGCCTTCCCATGTCCTCTCTCTCTCTCTCTTTTATAGATCCTAGGGGCGGTTTAGAGGGCTGGAGATCAGTGGAATTCGTATTTACGCGGCAAGGACGCAAGAAACCCACCAACTTGCGTTTGGACCGAGTTCTCCGCCCATAGATGTCTAAGAAATCAATTTGGACTCCAGGGTTGGGGTAAAAACCCCCTAAAAGGGTTCTGAACGGTTTGGATCACTCATCCGACAACAAACAGTGGCCCACAACTCCCCGCAACGTCTGAAAAAATCGGACATGCGTATGGTACGAACGGACCTGCACTGACGTGTTCGGTGGTCCCCATAGTGATGTTTTTGGTGAAATCTACCCAATTCATTGGATTCCTAGCGAAATTTCAATTGGAAAGGAGTAATTTTTGTTGAGTTTTGGTGCGGTCCACTGTATAAAATCAATTCACCGTCCATCTTACATTTTCTGGCGATCCACGTGTATACGTACTTAAGGGGCCAAAAGGCCACTATGGCGAGGGTCATGCCCCTCACTATGGAGCATATAGACGGTCTGGATCATCCGTTTGGATTATGGGTGGGGCCCACTATCAAAACCCAATCAGAAGACGTCCGGCACTGGCATTTTTCTGAATTTTTGAGGAAGTAGTTGGTCAGCATGCACCAACTGACTTTGAGTATAATGGTGCACGGCCGGTGCGCTTATGCACCATGCACGCTGATCCCCACGTGGGGTCCATCGTGACGTTTATGAGAAATCCTCTCCGTCCATCTGCCTTCCCATCTAATTTGAAGGGTTGAAGCCAAATTTGAAGCATATCTAGATATCAGACAGGCCCCAAATCAGAGATTTGGTGGCTCATCTGTCCGTTGGGCCACTTCCACAAGGATCCAATGGCTGAAATTTGATGTGTACAGTTAATTTATGGTCCTCAGGCAAGATATAAAGTTTCGAGTCGAACGGATGGTGGGGACCCTATGATCTTGCATTCTAGACGATTTTCAGGCCTCTTTAATGTGAATGACTTGATTTTCTCGGATCTCTGGCGTGTAAATTCTTTGATCTCGATCTCCTAGAATCCGTCCCTTGTCTTGGTGATTTTAGAGCATTAAATCCATGCTTTTAATACCCTTTTAAGTCCAAGCTCTTTAAATTCACCTTGCAACAAAAACACGATTAAAATAGGCCGTTAAACAATATCATGTTCTTAAATTTAGGTAATAACTGGAGTCTAATATATAATATTTAACCCTCAACACAATTCCCAACCAACATTTTGGTAGTCTCGAGCAAAGTATGCGAAAAATAATTTAGGAATTACAGGATAAAGTTTTATAAACTCAAGCGGTTTTTTGAAAAGCAATCTAGATCATAAAATTTCAAGATACATCAATGTTGGGCATTACTTTCTCCTGGACTCAAGCGCACGGTAAACTTTATAATCAAGTTCAAAGTATTAATCCATCGATCAGAAAAATTCTAAACATTGAGTTCCATGGGTATGCAGTGAAACCTAAACTTATCACAATCAAAGGTTCCATTATTTATTTTCATGATAACATTGATAATCACAAGAGCATTCAAGATAACCATAACCTAAACCAAAACTTGCCTTACAGTTCAACTTTTCATTCTTCCAACTTTTGATTTTTCCATCGATAGCCTTCACGCTATGTCAACCTTTTAAAGGTAAAGCCAATAAGGGGAATCGAACCCTCACCTATATGGAACAAACCTATGGTGAAGACCATTCGCCCAACCCTTTTTAAAGACAACTGTTTTTTAGCTAGGTATTATTGTTTTTCTTTGAATATGATGGACAAATTCCCCAGGTTGGCTCCTTCCATGTCTAGTGACTAGCAGGTTAACAATTCAATATCGAACTGAAGTCCTAATGTATAAGCTAGGTGTGACATGTGAAATCATGACTTAACAATGTTTAAAACTTCTAATTATGGATTAACAATTTGACTTAACTGTGAAATCTAACAGATAACTGAATCCAAGAGTTATAAATTACCAATATTACGTATCTTATACGTCTAAATCAAAGATGACCATCAAAATCACTTCGAATTCACAAAAATTTTCAGAAAAAAATTTAAAATTTTTCACAATTTTTGCTCAAGACCAAGAAAATACTGATTAGGTAACCTAATCTTCATCCCCAACCTAAAATCTACATTGTCCTCAATATAAAAGATATAAGTATGCAATGCACATGAGACAACAGAAATAAAGGACAAGTGATAGAAAGATAGTACCTGATGAAAGAATTAAGAGGCTTTTTTGAAAAGGCCAAGCTATATGTCTTGGGGGGAGGGCTGGTGAATAGGATTATGCCAAATTAAAACTTTAACAGTGGAATTTAAATGAATAAAGGAAAGATAACACTTTAAATAAATCATAGTACGGAAATGTAAAGCAACCTCAAAATTCTAGTCTTGAGAGGTTGATACAAATGTTGTTCTAAGGACAACCTTGCACCATAAAAACCAAGAGTTTATGGCAGGACAACCTTACTAGAACGATTTAAGTATTAATATATCAAACTGAAGAGGAATAAAAAGTAAATAGCAAGAATGAAAGTCTAAACTATTACAACATTCACTACAATGCTTAAAATGTAAATATTACAACATTCACATCCACACATACATCCCACAAACTTTGAATGATAAAAGATATAATAAACAAACATTCAAATCACAAGACATAAAGAATTATAGTGGTTCGCTTGTGTGTTCACTAACTGTTAAACAATAGCCACACAGCTTGCTACTCCACTCCTAATATCCTCACACAATGGATATTAGCATTCACTATGAAAATAAGTTTTTCTCAGGTTCACCTAAAACCCTCACAATTGTATCTTTCAAATGGGCTTACACAATTCAAAAACCCCACACTCTGAGTTTTCTGGCTCTCCTCAAATAACCAACACTTAGAGATTTTTCTGGCTTAATCTCAAAGAAACCAAAAACATAGAAGATTTACACAAATGTAAAATACCTAGATTTCTCCTTTTGTAGCAGCCCGAAAGATCCAAATCAGAATAGAAGTTCAATGTCCAATACTCACTTTGAAATGGTTCTAAGTTCTAATTAATTTTAAATTAAATCAAGTTGGGCTAGCTCTATTTGATTTTGATTCCAAGAAGTGGAATATCACAATTCCTCTTTCAAATTAGATTAGAATGCAGAAACAGAATCAAATATAAAAAGCTAACAAAAGAGAATATTAAATATGCATAATATAGATTAAAAAGAACACAAACTTATCTCTCAGAGTAATGCCTTGATTTTACTTTAATTGAATATCAAACTCTGAAAATCATGCTCTATTTATAGTTGCAGAAATGAAATCTACGATTAGTCTTATGGATACTACGACTGGTCGTAGGACTGTAACGACCTTGGAATTTTTTGTGCTTATCTTTCCTTAAGTAGTTGTTTTGGGGTAATTAGCGCTTTACTCGATTGCTTGTGAAATTCACATCAATCACTTTAAATTGTATTTGTATGGCTCTAAACGTGTAGATTAGTGAGCGCTACGTTACTCTGAAATCTGGGATCCATCGCTAAATCCAGTTGTTCTGGGGAATTTTTGGAAGATCTGGATCGGACCTAGACCGCGCGTCGAAAGTCCGATAGCGATGATCTTAGGCTGTTGCGGTCACCGAGTTGGGCTTGATCTTCACCTCGAAAATCAAGTCGATCTGATGTTCTGGGTCGATTTGGTTGAGCTCGGAGTGAAGAGTGTGAGAACGGTTGGAATTTATTAAGCTTTTATTGAAATCTGAGTCGTGTCGGTTGCGCGACGATTTTAAGCATTCTGACCGTTGGATTCTGACCCAATTTCACCCTCTGATCAGGATAGTTGGCCCAGGCATATCCTAGTGCTTGTGGACCTGATCGAGTTTCCGTGACCGTTGAATTGAGTGTGGTCCGCCACGGCTGATCTGAAGAGCCGGTCGGTACGAAAACTCAGCCTGACCTAGATCCATGGTCAATGAGCTTAAGTTTGACCTTTCGTGGTTATAGGCCCACCAGAAGTGCTTCGTTGGATCGAGAAAGGCGTGCTTTGGTTATAACCTAAGTATACCTTGACCCTGGGGTTATTTCCATCATTTTAAGGCCTATATATAGACCTTAAACCCTAGCTCTCATTTCCATACGAATTTTCTCTAACCCTAGCTTGGAAAGAGAGTGGAAAAGAGAGAGTTAGTGAGAGAGATTGGTTGGTGAATCATCTTGATTCTTCCTTGTTCTTCTTCACCTTTGAACCTTTATTTTGAATCGTTCCTCTGACAATTCTGAGTTCTTTTGGGGTAAGTTAACCTAACCCTAACCTGTGTTAGAGCTTAGATTAGACTTGGTGTTGTTGTATCTCATTTCTATCTTTATTTTAGGGTCTTCTAGCGCCGTTGACGAAGACAACTCGTCTAAATCAGTTCGGCGGTTCTTTCTTCGCTTAAGGTGCGGACTTTAAGTGTATAGGTTATGGTTTTCAAGGCTTTCAATCCCAGTTAGTGATTTATTCTTGTTATGGATGAGATTTCACATGTCAAATGTTATGTTTACATCGCTTTCCTGATATGCATGTGCTATATTGAGATTTGTGTATTCTAAGTGTATTTATAAAGTACCGTATACGTATAAAATACGCACTTGTGTTTGCCATGATTATTTGTCATGTATGTATGCTAGATGCAGGTATGACAACTCCTTGGTAAAAGGAATTGTCTAAGTGCATGTATTCCAACATACGCTATATATGTTGTTCCTTGTATGCTAAGTGTTTGTAGAAATGCATGAATGATCTAAGTGTAACTGATTACACTAATTGTGGGCGTTGAGAAGTGATTCTCAATACTCCTATTGATGCGCATGTTTTCCTTTATGCAGTTACATTCCAAGTTATTTAAATTCAAGCATCTCCTATGCTTACATTTATGTTAAGTTGATATTCTTCAGATGTGTATGTACCATGATTTGAGCTGTTGATCTATTACCGCTTTACATTCCATATGAATATCTGTCGTAGTGTAGGATGTTTGGGACTATGCCTTAGTCCAGGAAATCGGTAATTGACCCTATGAATCGTGGTTGAGATTGCTTTCGCCACGTAGGACGTATTAGACGAACCCGAGCCGCATTAGAGTTGGCGGCAGTGGTTTGGCCACGCGGAGTGTTTGCGCACTCTATGTCGTTCAACTCAACGTGTGCTCGTGCTAGTCGAGTTCGTCAAATAACCCGATTGTCCGATGTATGTTAACCATGTATGGACGCTACTGCTTGAATCTAGGGTACCGAACTTACCAGTGAAATCCTAATAACCATGGTACCTGATCCGCTAAGACTCATGAGCCGGACATGGTGGTATGGGACACCGTGGTCGAGTTGTCGGCCTACGCTGGGGTGACGAGCCTCCCCGTAGTGACCAGTGAGCAACTTAACTCGTGAGCCGATTATGGTGGTATGAGACACTATATTCGTGCTGTCGGCCTATATTGATTGGTGACGAGCCCTTTGTAGTGACCTCGAGCATACCTGGATACCGCAAGGAGGTGACGAGCCGATCTGTGATAGTAAGGGCATGAAAGGCGTACATTGATTGGTGACGAGCCCTTTGCTACGACCTCAAATATATGATCGTATGAGATATCTAGGATTGACGACCCTAGTATGGATCACTGTTTGGATGGTGATATGAGGAAGGTATCTTAGCTTCCCAATCCTGTTGTGTGAAATGGACTAATAACAACTTGGTAATCATATCCATGCACCGCATTTGCATGTACTTTGTAGATGTGGCGCACTTTGAGGCGATGTCATGCGTAACGTAAGATGAAGACGCTGAGGGTGTACGCGTGAGGGCACGCATCATACCGCATTCATACTTGCATTAACAAGAGTACTTAGGATTTATTTAAGTGTTCTGCTTTATCATTACTGTTTGATTGAACTGATAACATGTTAACCAGTGCCTTATTGTTCCACTGAGTTGATCACTCACTCCCACGCTTCGGGCGGTGTTACACACCCACCGGACTCTCTTAGGCCCCGATGTTGCAGATGTGGATGCGACGCCCGAGGCAGAGCAGGAGTATGATGATGAGGCCGCTTTCTCCTATATGCAGTTTTTGACGGGTTCTAGCGAGCCTCGGTCTGATGCGCCGGATTCCTGGGATATTTTGGGGACTGAAATGATGTAATTTGATACTTATAATTTTGTTAAATAACACTTTTACACGATCTGGTTGTATATGTAATTCAGGGATTTACACTTGTACACATTTTACTATAAGTCTTCCGCTTGCTTTATTCACTTATCCCTGAATCATATCTGTGTTTTGGCTTAATCTATTCCATGTTTTATGCACTAATACAGTCAACATACATTCATCATTAAATATGTTGCATAAGTGATGTTTTGGAACTCGGGAGCTGAGTTATGCTCGATCCCCGAATTTCAGGGCGTTACAAGGACCAACAACATTTTGAAATTTTGAGCGCGATCGGATAAAACCATTTCACGACTGGTTGTAGGCACTTCACGACTGGTCGTGACTTACCCACGATTGGTCATGAGACACCAAAATTCTTTGCTGGAGTTTGAGTCGTAGTTGTTGGACTGGTCTTAAACGAGTCGACATTGTTCACACGACCGGTTGAGCAGACTCCAGGACTGGTCGTAGATCAACTAAAAAATTTTAAAAATTTGCAACAACTTATGACTGGTCTTGAAATTTCTTGGACTGGTCGAGCCAGTTTTAGGACTAGTCGAACAGAGTCCAGGACTAGTATAAGAACAGACCAAACACTTATAAAATGATTTGATTTGAATTATGTATACAAAATGACCTACCCTAATGTCAATCTAAGGTCATGCATACCTTAAATGTGAAGTATGAACATTGAACCTTCTTTTTCTTCAGATGTTGGATGATCTTTGAAGTTCATGAAGCTTGAGTTCTTGCAACATGATGAAGCTTGAACTTGAGATTTTTGAAACCTTGAACTTGTAGTTCTTGAGTTGTACTTCACCTTGAGTCTTGAACATGATCTCGTAGCTTTAAAATTCTGAAGCTTTAGAGAAGAGAACAATGTACTTGACCTTGCATTACTTGAAGTAGATCATTGTTCTTGACTTGAAATATTGTCCTTGTACATGTGATGCATTTCCTTGAACAGATATATCAGTATGCTACACAAGACACAGATTGTGGTTTTGGCACTACAAATTTTGACAATCAAGGTAATAAATAACCATTGCACTTACAATCTCCCCCTTTGTCAAAGTTGTGACAAAACATACTCCATTAAAAATAAGAGAAAGAGTAGCGTCACATGCTCAATAAAGAACCATGCAATTATAAAAGAAAACCAGTTACAGCCTGGTTAAAGAATCATGTACCAGTTATCATCAACTAGCACACATCATCATAAAGTATGCAAAACTCCTCCTTACTTACTCCTCCTGAATAGCACACATAAATTCATAAAAATTATGCTATTACCCCATATCCATATCTATTCCATATAGATGTGGGGTAGTAGCATACAATATCATATGCGATGAGTCCATGAACCATAAAATATCAGAAATACTGGCAAGATCACAAATCAAACGATATCGGAGTAATGCGAAAACAAGCTGATAGACCCATAAGGAGGATCAGCCTTATCTAGGCTATGCGATGCAAAAATATAATAAAAACAATATCATATACTCATGAAGCAATGCAGATCAACTATACAATGTGGAGACAATAAGCCAAATATCAGATGTTGATGATACAATGCAATATGCGGTGCGAATGAAATGACCAAGGTGGAGTAAAGTCGGGATGATAATACGTAGTATCGCAGGCTATGGGGTTCATCACAAAGGACTTTTATCCAAACCAGTCTCATACCTAAATTTGGATAGCCAGACTCAATGTAATAGACTCCTAATCTCAGGTTGGTTGCGCACCCAACCAAAATTCTTGCCATTACGAAGGTATACAACAATTAGTTGCGCACCACTAACTCGAGTGGATAGTGAATAAATGAATGAATAAGTATGCAACTCCTACTCGATAAGTCCACATATCAGTACAGTTCCTCTTTGGGAAATAACTGGAATCTATTACACTCTAAACCAGATTGCCGCCCCATCGAGCGCAACAAGGTGAGTGGAAGAGACCTCACTATCCGCCTACCAATATCGGGCCCGACTCATCGATAGTGGACCCATTCCTCGAGCTGGTCAGACTCGGCCTAGCATTGCCCCCTCCTCTCGGGCAGGTAAGGCCGTACCCCCTTCCAACCGACCACGACACAATGGGAGAAGCGGCCTAACGGTATACGACCCTCATGAGCTCATGCATCCACTCGGTCTACACGTTGGAGAAACCTCTAAAATCAAGAGGGTTTAGAGACTTTCACCAAGGGATATCTATAGCACCCCATGTAGAACAGATTTTCGGTGTCCCATTTGGCCATCTACGAAATACCTGTGGAGGCTACGGCCCTGATGCCGCTAGGGCGTATGGTGGTCATGTCACACAAATGCGAGATGCATGAGTCACACAGTCCAATCATGCATTGATCCTGCACATACCATGCGCTCATGTGGGGCAACTCCGCCTATCAGGGAGCCCCATGAACAAGTTGCCCTATGACATATGCAATGGTCAATCACATCTCATAACAAACATGCAGATGATGCGTATGGGCATGTATCATGATGCTATGCTGTCACATACTCATAATCGGTATCAATAACCGGCCTCAATAATCAGTATCAACAATCGGCTTCGACAATGTGGACATTTAACTAACATTGCCCCCAAGGGGTGACCCACATAGAGCCTAACATATAATGGACTCATGGTCTCACAAAGGGCCTGATATACAATACCATGGGCCTCACTCAAGAGCTTAATACACATCACGATAAGCCTTTCACATGGGTCTAACATACATCACAATGGGCTCCATCGCCTGGCCCTTAAATGCATCACGATAGGCCTCATCACCTAGGCCTCATATACATCAAATTGGGCCTTAAACATGGGCTGAATACACATCACAATGGGCCTCAAATACGGGCCGCATATACATCACATAGGTCTTGATAATCAGCCTCGGTAATCAAAATCGGTCTCGATAATCGAAATCGGCCTCAACAATCAGAATCGACACTTGGAATCGGCTTTGACAATCGGAATCGACCTATAAAATTGGCCTCGATAATCGAAATCGAAATCGATAATCGGCCTCAATAATCAGAATCGGCAATTGGCCACGACAATCGAGATCAATCGATAATCAACCTCGATAATCAAAATCAGAAATCAGCCACGATAATCGGAATCGATCTATAATCGGAATCGGCAATCGGTCATGATAATCGGCCTCGATCACTAATCGGTCAATTGGCCACGACAATTAGAATTGGCAATCGGCCACGACAATCAGAATCGATCGATAATCAGCCTCGATAATCGGAATCGGCAATCAATAATGATAATCAGCCTCGATCGCTAATCGGTCAATCGGCCACGATAATCAGAATCGACAATTGACCACGACAATTAGAATCGATCGATAATCGGCTTCGATAATCAGAATCGACAATCGGTCATGATAATCGACCTCAATCGCTAATCGGTCAATCGGCCACGACAATCAGAATCGGCAATCGGCCACGACAATCGGAATCGATCGATAATCGGCTTCGATAATCGCAATTGGCAATCGGTCACAATAATCGGCCTCGATCGCTAACCGGTCAATATACACGGCGAGATCCATATATGAACGGTCGATCAAACCATAATATAAAGATCGACCCTCGACAGTGGTTATATCAAAGCCGATGGTATGGAGTCATCCGTCTAATGCGAATGGGGCCCACTTATTTGGGTTAACCCACTAAGAGAATGATGAGAATGGGCCTAACAAGGCCTAAGGGAAGGTCATAATGAGGATGTCTAACCATCATTGCCTATTAATGTGGACATTTAACTAACATTGCTCCCAAGGAGTGGCCCACATAAGGCCAAACGTACAGTGGACTTACGGTCTCACACAAGGGCCTAATGTACATCACGATGGGCCAAATACACGGGCCTAATATACATCACCATAGGCCTTGAATACATCACATGGGCCACAACCATGGGCCGAAGAATACGTCTCAATGGGCCTTATCACATGGGCCGAAAAAAAATATATTGCAATAGGCCGCATTACATCAAGCGGGCCGCATCCACGAGCCACACCAATGGGCCACACCAAACGGGCCACAAATACATAACAATGGGCCTCAACATATGTGCCATAAATACAACAAGTAGGCCGCATCAATAAAACACGTACATCATGGTAGGCCCACTATCCCATACTAGATGGTGCGGCAGATACATCGCCTAGGTGGGCCCCACGTCCAGGGATGGACGATGTGGATACAATAAATACATCAAGGTGTGGCCTATGTCAAAATGGATGGACGGAGTAGATACAACACATTGATTATGTGGGGGCCACATGAATGGACGATGTGAATATACAACATATATATCACGGTGGGTCCCACTATGATGTGGGTGAGAACTTGGATTACATCTAAAATTATTTCAATAGTGGCAGTGCATCATGTATATCACTGTACACTATCATTCTATGGAGCACAAGGCCCACTAATGATGATCAGCACTGTCCAAACATTGTCCAGGTAAATCAGTACCGTCCAAACATTATCCATGTAAATCTATACCGTCCAAATATGTCCCGCACCGTCCAAACATTGTCCGCCACCGTCCAGCACAATCTGGATGGTGTGGATGAAATAAATACATCATGGTGGTGTCCATGTACGTGGCCCACCAGAGATTTGAATCTACTTCATTGTTAGCCCAAGATGAGCTCATCAAATGAATGGACGGTGTGGATGATATCATATATCAAGGTGGGTATCGCCCGTCCAGGAAGAACCTACGGCTGGAATACAAAACATATATCAAGGTGGGTCTCACGCACACCGGACGGACAGTGTGGATATAAAACATATACATCAAGGTGGGTCCCACCCCCACACGTGCCAAACGTGTGGGGGTGGGCCTACGCCCTGAGCTGATGGACGAGGGAGTATGTAAGACATACATTAAGGAGGTCTCCACCATCCCGATAATGGACGGTGTGAATGATACATATATCATGGCTGGCCCCACACGTGGCAGGTGGGAGCCAGGCCTACATTACACGTACCCACCGTCCAGCCTATCTGGACGGCAGGGATGATATATCAACGAGGGCCACACGTGGTGTCCTCCACCTAAGATTTGAATCTGTTTCCATCCCATCGTCCACAGATGGACGGTGAGGATAAAATACTATATCAGTGTGGGGTCCACAGCTACTGGCCAAATCAGATGAACGGTTTGGATATACAGATGAACGGCGTGGGATAAAACACATGTCATCAAGGTGGGCCTGCACAGCACCGTCAGATGGACAGTGCAGATAACACACATCACGTGGGTCTGCACAGCACCGTCAAATGGACGGTGTGCACACACAACACGTGAATAAGGGGGGCCCACACACCAGCGTCTAGGTGGACGGCTGGAATAACATACGTGGGTGGGTCCCACGTGGTGTGGCCCACCTACGATACGATACACATATGTATGTGTGTATATATCATATATATATAATATACTGCACAACCAGGAACGTCCAGCGTCCACAGGCCGTCCAGTGCACGGATGGACGGTTTGAAATACATCCATCTGTTGCGTCCACACATGTGGCCCACCAGATTTCTGGATCATTCACACGTCAGGTGGGTCCCTACCGTCCAGAACAATGGACGGTGTGGATGACCCATACACCTTCAAGGCAGGCCCCACGTGGATGGATTGGACGCTGGGTACAAAACATTCATAAAGGTGGTCCCACATGTGGGAGAGATTCCACGTCTAGGTGGAATGGGATTGCTTCAAATACATCAGAGGTGGGCCCCACGATTTGCACATCATGGTGGAGTCCACACGTGTATCGGGTCCACGCTGCTGCTAGGCAGCATGGATACAACACATATATCGTGTGTGACCCATCTGGACGGTGTGGATAAAGCCATATACATCATGTAACCCCCACGTGGGTCCCAAGCTCGGAGATCATAAAAAAAAACTAATACATCAAGGGTGGGTCCACACGTGTGGCCCACCCCAGCTACAACGAAGTTGATATTTGTATTTCCACATCATCCAGACGTCCTGGACGTCCAGCGGACGGACGTCTGGATGGAAGGCATCATCAAGGTGGACCCCACGCCAAGGATGTACGGCATGGGCTTAAAGCACATACATCATGTTGGTTCCACGAAACTTGCTGACGTTAGCCAGCAATGGGATCCACTGAGCTCTCAGTGGTGTTAATACATCAGCTATGTAACTGGTGTGAGGTACCCAACCAACCCATATTCGATATCAGGTGGGTCCCTCATGCGTGGCCCACCAGAACTTGGTGTTGCTGTACACCGGCCAATCAGCTTTCAAGGTGGGGTCCATCTCGTGGATTGCGTGAATCAAGTGGGCCATATAATCATCATCATCATCAAGAATAAAAAGAAGGAGAGAGAGAGAGATCGGATGGTGGAGGGACCCCACCACTACGGGCCTCTCCATACAATGCATACATCAAGTGGGTCCCACATATGTGGGCCCTCAAATCACAATTCAAATAATAAAATCACCCACTTATTGTCTTCCTTCTTTGGTTCCTTAGACTCCTAAGCTCCTTAGCTTCGATCTTGATGAGGATGATGAAGATTGGACGGCTAAGATGTGAGATTTGTAAGACCTGTGTCCTAACTCGTACCGTTTCGTAGGCTTCCGCGGTCTTTCCGGTCGAATTCTGGCGACCCGTGACCTTTTATCGGCAGTTGCGCGAGACCCTGAGTCGTATCTCGTATTCCAGAGTCGGCTCGACCCGATACTTGTACCAGTGCAACCGCGCCGTCGTCGCGGTTCCGACGTCTCGCCGAGGCGATACCCAGGCTAGGAGATGTAGGCCCGCGTTCGGTTCGAGGAAACGCCGCACGTTGCAATTCTGAAAGAATCTTTACGAAATGTCACATCAATCCATCAATCAATCAAAGTACTCCCATCACCTCACACCTCATCTCCAAGTACAACCACCCCTCCCCTAAAGTCAACACTCTCTTACAACCAAGTACACCTACCCATCACTCACCATCCCTCTCTCCCATCACTCCTCTCCCATCATCTCACTCTCTCTCTCATTCTCTCTCTCATTCTCCCAAGCAACCCCAAGAGAAGAATCGTCCATGGCTTCCATGGAGAAGCCATGTGTGGCCCACCTTCCTATCACCCAATCCCAACCTCTAAAATCGATCTCAACCATTGAATCTTGTTCCCTTGAAGCTCTACAACGCGTTGGTGGAAAAATGAAGAAGAAGATCCTAAGGTAGGTGATTTTATGATTTTCTACCATTGATTTTGTGATTTGAGAGCCCATATGTGGTGGGACCCATCTTGATGTACGATTTATATCAAAGAGGGACCCATAGTGGCGGGGTCACCGTTCTCTCTCTCTCTCTCTCTCTCTCTCTCTCTCTCTCTCTCGCTTGATGTGGGCCCCACCTGCTGTATGCGTTCCTTCCACCATCCAAGCAGAGGGGATGCTGCTGGACCATCTATCCAGCAACAGCAAGAACACCATGGTGATATAGTGTTTTATCCATGCTGGCGTGGACCTCACTAGGATGTATGTTCCATCTAACCGTCCATCACCTGGACAGAGGAAAACACAAGTGTTAGCATGATTGGATGGTGGGCCACGCACATGTGGACCCACTTGACGGATTCACCTCATCCACCGTCCATTGTTTGGGACGGTGGGACCCACCGTATATGTGCTGTGTGCACAGCGTCCTTGATTTGATTGACTAGTGTACCTCACGCAGCTGGTAGCTGCTATTTACGTCAGTAAGCTGCGTGAGACCACCATGATTTATGTAATTTGATCCACACCGTCCAATGCTTTGGACGATGCTGGACACCGTGAGAAGGTGCAGGGGTACCCCACCGTGATGTATTATTTTCATCCACACCATCCCGATCATCTGGACGGTGCTGGACCCGTTGGATGGTGCAGGGGTATTCCATTGCGATGTACAGGTTATATCAAGACCGTCCAACTTGATGGACGTCAACTGATCAATTGGGGGCCCTGAGGTATGTATTTTAGCCTCACCTGCCACGTATGTGGGACCCACACGCATGTGGCAACCACCGTGATGTATCTGTATTCCGCGCTGCCCACCTACAGGTCCCACCCTGCACGTGTGAAAATCCCACACCATCCATTTGTAGGACGTCACCAAGATCCATTGGTCCCACACGTGATGCTTATATATCCACAGCAATCCGTCCATCTGGACAGAACAGTGGGCCCTGATGTGTGTTTCCCATCAACGCCGTCCATCAGGTGGGACGTGCGGACCCCACCTTGATGTGTGTCTCGTGTCCAGGCCGTCAAGGGCCTGGACTATGTATATGTATTATATATTATATAATATTTTATATGTAATATATGGTAGGATATTATATATTATATATATTATATATAATACAATATAATATTTATATTATATATTATATCTGGTGGGCCCCACGTGGGACCCACCTTTAATACATGTATCTTACATAAGCACCATCCATCTGGACGGTGCCATGTAGGCACGCTGTTGCGTGTGTGGGCCACATGTGTGGGACTCACATGAGGTGTATGTTATATCCCTATCGTCCATCCATTAGACGTGGACCCCACCATGGCAGCGTGTGGGGCCCACCTTGTAATGATGCATTCCATCTGCACTGTCCAATCCATGGGACGGTGGGATGTGGGTTGACTGGGTACTGCACACCTGGCTACTCAGCAAGTTGTGGGGCCTGCCTTGATGGCACGTGTGGGTCCCACTATGATGTTTATGTTGTATCTCCACGGTGGGCACCACCATGATGCATTTCATCCACACCGTTCAGATTGTGTTGGACGGTGCTGGACGATGTTTGGGCAGTATTGATTTACATGGGCGATGTTTGGATGGTGACGTGGGCTCCACTGTAATGTATGTTGTATATGTTGTACCCACACTACCCACCTGGTGAGGCCCACCTGCTGTGTAAGCACATGGTCCACTTGCTGGCCGTACAGGGCCCACCTACTCAGTGGCCTAATGTGATGTATGTGGGGCTCGATATGCAGCCCACTTGATGTGTATTAGGCCCATAAGATGCGGCCCATTGTGGTGTATGGTGATGTATTTGAGGCCCATGTGCAGGGCCCACATGTGATGTATATTAGGCCCATGTGTAGGGCCCACCTATTGTGTATTTAAAGCCCATGGGTTGAGGCCCATTGTGATGTATTCGAAGCCCATGGGCAAGGCCTAATGTAATGTGATTATGGCACATATAATGAGGCCCATTGAGATGTATTTCCGGCTCATGTGATGCGGCCTACTTGATGTATGAGACCCTTGTGTGAGGTCATGGGCCCATTATACATTTGGCTTTATGTGGACCACTGCTTGGGAGTAATGTTGGTTAAATGGCCACATTAATGGACAATGATGGTTTAACGTCCACATTGTGACCTTCCCTTAGGCCTTGTTAAGCCATTCTTGCCATCCTCTAGTGGGTTAATCCTAATGTTTGGGCCCCATTGATATTACTTGATTCATCGGTCGTTCATCCAGGGACCCCGCCTTGCGTGGGGACCGATTCCGATTATCGAGGTGATTATCGATCGAGGCCAATTATCGTGGTCGATTGTCGATTGTGATTGTCGTGGCCAATTGACCGATTAGCGATCAAGGCCGATTATCATGACCGATTTGTCGATTTTGATTATCGATCAATTCTGATTATCATGACCGATTGCCGATTCCGATCGACGTGACCGATTTGTCGATTCTGATTATTGATTGATCCCGATTGCCGTAGCTGAATGCTGATTTTGATTGACGTGACCGATTTGCCGATTCTGATTGTCGTGACTGATTGCCGATTTCTATTGACGCGACCGATTTGTCGATTGATTCTGATTGTCATGACCGATTGCCGATTCTGATTAACGTAACTGATTTACCGATTCTGATCATCGATCTATCCCGATTGTTGTGACCGATTTGTCGAGTCTAATTATCGATCGATTCTGATTGTCATGACCGATTGCTGATTCTGATTGACGTGACCGATTTGCCGATTCTGATTATCGATCGATTCTGATTGTCGTGACTGATTGCCGATTCCTATTGACGCGACTGATTTGTCAATTCAAATTATCGATCGATTCTGATTGTTGTGACCGATTGCTAATTCTGATTGACGTGACCGATTTGCTGATTCTGATTATCGATCGATTCTGATTGTTGTGACTGATTGTCGATTCCTATTGACGCAACCGATTTGTCGATTCTGATTGTCGTGACCGATTGCTGATTCTGATTGACGTGACCGATTTGCCGATTCTGATTATCGGTCGATTCTGATTGTCGTGACAGATTGCCGATTCCTATTGACGCGACCGATTTATCGATTCGGATTATCAATGATTCTGATTGTCATGACCGATTGCTGATTTTGATTGACGTGACCGATTTGCCAATTCTGATTATCAATCGATTACGATTGTCGTGACTGATTGCTGATTTCGATTGACATGACCGATTTGCCGATTCTGATTATCGATCGATCCTGATTTTCGTGACCGTTTGTCAAGATCGATTTCGATTTGTCGAGGCTGATCGTATAGATCGACTCCAATTGTCGAGGCCAAGTATCGAGTCCGATTCCGATTTGTCGAGGCCAATTGTATAGGCCGATTCCGATTGTCGAGGCCGAGTATCGATTCCGATTTGTCGAGGCTGATTGTATAAGTCGATTCCGATTGTTGAGGCCGATTTCGATGGCCGAGGCTGATTGTCGAGACCTATATGAGGCCCATCGTGATTTGTATTAGACCCTTGTGTGAGGCCATGGGTCCACTATATGTTAGGCTCTATGTGGGTCATTCCTTGGGGGCAATGTTGGTTAAATGTTTACATTGTAGAGGTCGATTGTCGATGCCGGTTATTGATACCGATTATGAGTATTTGATAGCATAGCATCATGATACATGCTCATATGCATCATCTGCATGTTTGTTATGAGATGTGGTTGACCATTGTATATGTCATTGGGAAGGTTGTTATGAGACTCCCTTATAGGCAGAGATTGTCTCACCTGAGCGCATGGTATGCGCAAGATTGATGCATGATTTGACTGTGTGACTCATGCATTTCACATTTATGTGACATGACCACCGTACGCCTTAGCGACATCAGGGCTGTAGCCTTCACAGGTATTTCGTGGATGGCCAAATGGGACACCGAAAATCTGTTCTACATGGGGTGTTATAGATATCCCTGGGTGAAAGTTCCTAAACCCTCTTGGTTCCAGAGGTTGCTCCAACGTCTAGACCGAGTGGATGCATGAGCGTATGAGGGCCGTATACCGTTAGGCCGTGTCTCCCACTGTGTCGTGGTCGGTTGGAAGGGGGTACGGTCTTACCTGCCCGAGAGGAAGGGGCAATGCTAGGCTGAGTCTAACCAGCTCGAGGAATGGGTTATCGACGAACTGGGCCCGATATTGGCAGGCGGATAGTGAGGTCTCTTTCACTCGCCTTGTTGCGCGCGATGGGGCGGTAATCTGGTTTGGAGTGTAATAGACCCCGGTGTTTCCCAGAGAGTAAGCATACTGATATGTGGACTTATTGAGAAGGAATTGCATATTCATTCATTCATTCCTTCACTATCCACTCGGGCTGGTGGTGCGTAACTATTTGTTACGTGTACCTTTGCATGACCAGGATTTCGGTTGGGCACGCGACTAACCTGAGATTAGGAGTTTACCACATTGGGTCTGATTATCCAAATTTAGGTATGAGACTGGTTTGGATAGAAGTCTTTTGTGGTGAACCCCATAGTCTGCGATACTACGTACTATCATCCCGACTTCACACTCCAGCATGGTCATTACATTCGCACCGTATATTACATTGCATCCGCAGTACTTAGCATTTTGGGTTACTATGTTTCTGCACTTATATGGCCTAGACGGACTTAGCAAGATTTACATATTGTATTGGACCCTCGGTATTTGATATTTGACTCTCTTTGACTCCTCATTTATATGGCTGATCTGAATTGCATACTCTGATATTTTATGACTCATGGACTTACCAGTATAATTCCGCTTACTCTGATATTGTATCTTGTCAGTATTTCTATTTATTCTATTGTTTAATTTATGGCATTGTATTGCATACTTGGCATTTACCTTGTACACACACTTTCACCACCCTCTAAGCTTTCTATAAGCTTATGCACGATAGATGCGTGCAGGTGGCATTAGGTTGCAGCAGCGTTGAGCTTGGAGCGTGCAGCTATCTTCTGGAGCTTTGATTTCGATATATGTATTTCCCTTCCAGCATTGTATTCAAATGATTATATTAGTGGATATGTGATGATGATGTTGCCTCTATGATTTAGGTATACTTGTGGTTATACTTCTTATGAGACAAATGTACGTTGGAAAATCTTCTTTGTAGAATCCCAGGATCGAAACCTAGCATACGGACGCTGGGAGCCGAGAATGGGGTACTATGGAGGCTGTCAGTACCAGGTTCGGCGATCGTGATTCATGTGAATCCGATATCCGAGTTAGGGACGTGACAAGATTGGGGTAGGAGAGTGGGCCACACCATATCTCTCTTTTGCTCATTATAAGCCATGGACATTGGCTCTCTCATGGCAGGGTTGCTTAGGAGGATGAGAGAGAGAGAATGAGAGAGAGGTGATGAGAGAGGAGTGATGGGAGAGAGGGATGGTGGAGTGACATGAGAGGTAAGGTGCTTGTTGACTTTAAGGTACTTGTATAAGAAATAAGTAAGGGTAGGGTATGGGTTGCTTGTACTTGACTTTGATTGATGGATTGATGTGACATATGATGTGATTGATGAGTTATTGTCTTGGGATTTGTAACGCGCAGCGTTTTCCTTGAACTGAACGCGGGCCCACATCCCCTGGCTCGGGTATCATCTCGGAGCGTAATACGCAGCATCAGAACCGCGGTGACGGCGCGGTTGTACGGGTACAAGTCTTATGTCAAGCCGACTCTGAAATACAGGATATGACTCAAGGTTATGCACAATTGCCGATTATAGATCGCGAGTCGCCGAAATTTGACCAGGGGGACCGCGGAAGCCTACGGAATAGTACAGGGTAGGATACGGGCCTCACATAACATGATTGATTAGATGAGTTAGAATTACTTACAATGTAGCAATTTTCAGAAGTTCTACGACCAGTTAATATTATAGAACCCTTTTTATTTAAAATTTCATACCCTAAGTTAGAAAATTTTACGCTGTGGTTTTTATCGCATATTTGAGAAATGCTTAAGAAGTTATGTTTTAAACCTTCTACATATAAAACATTCTCAAATAAAAGGAGTTTAGAAAGTTGAACCGTACCTTGACCAATAATCCTGCAGTTACTACCATCAGCAAATGTGACTGACCCATCAGCCATGTCTTTAAGATCAGTGAATAGACCTTTATCACCAGTCATATGCCTTGAGCATTCACTGTCTAAGTACCATTTTGAATGACTTGTAGCTTTGAAAGCCATGTGGACAACCAAGCAAGTAACCTTAGGAACCCATTTCATAACTGTTTTAGGTTTATGAGTATAGTTGGTCATCTTATGTTCGTAGTTGTTGTAAGAATGACCCATTGAATTAGATTTTAAGAGCTCCTTAAGCAAATCAATTATTTTTTCAGCTAAAGGGTTTCGATTCTGATTTTTATAGTTGATATGGTAACTTTTAGGTTTAAAAGATTGAAATATTTTGATATTTTTAGAAAACTTTTGATTAAAACTTTTTTCCTTTGAGTTTGAGGACTCTCTTTTTACAAACTTAGGAATAGTATTCTTCTGTTTAGGAGGAATATTTCTATTATAGCCCAAACCGGATCGGTCGCCACATTTTCTTGATCCAAATAAAAGTTTTTCTAATTTTGGATCACCTTGGGCATACCTCTATGTGTCCTTTAAACTCAAAAGTGAAGAGACTTCAAGTTTAAGTTTTTCATTTTCAGATTTCAGATTTTCAATCTGGGAGGTTTTGAATTCTAAATTGCATTTGCATTTTTTAAAACAATCTGAAATATGGAATTTTTCTAAAATAAGAGAATCAAAATTTTCTTTAAGCTTTGAAAACTTTTCTTTTTAAAGTTTTAATTTAACAGCAATTTTACAACTTTCCTTGTAAAGAGCATTATAAGCATCTTAAAGACCTTCTTCATTTTCATGATCATTGTTCAGATTTTCTTCACTAGTCAGATCATCATTATCTGAAAAAGTGAACTTGGCTAAAGTCATAAGGGCTTTGACTTCATTGCCCGACTCAGTTTCAAAATCTTCTGATTCAGAAGAAGCTTCAAAACTGGAAGATTCATCCCAAGTAGCCAACATACTATTCTTTTTGGGTTTGTCCTTTTTAGGACACTTGTTTGCCAAATGCTCATATTCTTGGCAGTTGTAACATTGACTGTCTTTTAATGATTTTCAAGTTTTTGATTTAGATTTTTTCTTATCATTAGCTTCTTGAAAATCAATCCTCTTTTTACTTTTGAAAATTTTGTAAAACTTTTTCGCCAGAAGGGCCATATCATCTTCTGAGTTTTCTAAATCAGAATTACTATTATTTTCTTGAAAAACATTTTTAGGAGATTTAAGGGTAATAGATTTACCTTTAGGAGCTTTAAAATTTAACTCAAAGGTTTGTAAAGAGCCAACTAGTTCTTCTACCCTCATATTGTCCATATCACGAAGTTCCTAGATCGCAGTTACCTTAGAATTGAACCGTTCAGGAAGGGAACGTAGTACCTTTGCACACACTTTACTTTCTGGGATTTTGTTACCAAGACCCCACATAGAGCTCACAATGTCATTTAATCTAATATAGAAGTCCATAAACATTTCATTTTCTTTCATATGTATTTCCTCAAATTTGGTTGTGAGGATTTGGACTTTAGATTTCTTGACAATTGATGTTCTCTCGTGTGTCATTTATAAAATATCTCATGCTTGCTTTACAGTATCAGAGGATATAATTCTTTTAAATTCATCTGGTGATAGTGCGCAAGTGATTGTATTTAGTGCTTTTGTAATGGCACTACTCTCACTTTTTTGAAGAGTGGTCCAAGAAAAATAAGGTGAGATTTTCATAGATTTGGATCCATCAATATCAGTTACTTCAATGGTAGGAGGGCGTCCATTCAGTCACTATGGCTTGCCACACACTCTCACCATGGATTTTAAGAAAATTCTCATCCTGACTTTCCAATAGGCATAATTGGAGCCATCAAATGGAGGAGGCCTAGTGACTGAAAGGCTATTAAAATTTGACATCTTATAAATAACTTAGATCGATTAGATCAGGAAATAAATCCAAAAATATAACAATTAAGGTGAGCTATTAGGCTTTGATACCACTTGAAAAGGTCAAGCTATATGTTCTAGAGGGGAGGGGGGTTGAATAGGACTATACCAAATTAAAACTTTAACAGCGGAATTTAAATGAATAAAGGAAAGATAACACTTTAAACAAATCACAGTACGGAAATGTAAAGCAACCTCAAAATTCTAGCCTTGAGAGGTTGATACAAATGTTGTTCCAAGGACAACCTTGCACCATAAAAACCAAGGGTTTATGGCAGGACAACCTTACTAGAACGGTTTAAGTATCAATATCTCAAACTGAAGAGGAATAAAAAGTAAATAGCAAGAATGAAGTCTAAACTATTACAACATTCACCACAACGCTTGAAATGTAAATATTACAACATTCACATCCACACATACATTCCACAAACTTTGAATGATAAAAGATATAATAAACAAACATTCAAATCACAAGCACGAAGAATTATAGTGGTTAGCCTGTGTGTTCACCAACTGTTAAACAACAGTCACACAGCTTGCTACTCCACTCCTAATATCCTCACACAGTGGATATTAGCATTCACTATGAAAATAGGTTTTTCTCAAGTTCACCTAAAACCCTCACAATTGTGTCTTTCAAATGGGCTTACACAATTCAAAAACCCCACACTCTGAGTTTTCTGGCTCTCCTCAGATAACCAACACTTAGAGATTTTTCTGTCTTAATCTCAAAGAAACCAAAAACATAGAAGATTTACATAAATGTAAAATACCTGGATTTCTCCTTTTGTAGCAGCCCGGAAGAACCAAATCGGAGTAGAAGTTCGAATAGAGAAGTTCAATGTCCAATACTCACTTTAAAATGGTTCTAAGTTCTAATTGATTTTAAATTAAATCAAGTTGGGCTAGCTCTATTTGATTTTGATTCCAAAAAGTGGAATATCACAATTCCTCTTTCAAATCAGATTGGAATACAGAAACAAAATCAAAGATAAAAAGCTAACAAAAGAGAATATTAAATATGCACAATGTAACTTAAAAAGAATACAAACTTATCTCTTAGAGTAATGCCATGATTTTACTTTAATTGAATATCAAACTCTAAAAATTGTGCTCTATTTATAGTTGGAGAAATCGCATCTACGACTGGTCCTGTGGACACTACGAATGGTCGTAGGACCAACAGCATTTTGAAATTTTGAGCGCGATCGGATAAAATCGTTTCACGACTGGTCGTAGGCACTTCACGACTGGTCATGGGACACCAGAATTCTTTGCTGGAGTTTGAATCGTAGCTGCTGGACTGGTCTTGAACGAGTCGACACTGTTCACACGACCGGTCAAGCAGATTCCAAGACTGGTCATAGCTCAACCAAAATTTTTTGAAAATTTGCAATAAATTAGGACTGGTCTTGGAATTTCTTGGACTAGTTGAGCTAGTTCTAGGACTAGTCGAACAGAGTCTAGGACTAGTCTAAGAATAGACCAAACACTTATAAAATGATTCAATTTGAATTATATATACAAAATAACTTACCCTAATGTTAATATAAGGTCATTTATACCTTAAATGTGAAGTATAAACATTGAACCTTCTTTTTCTTCAGTTGTTGGATGATCTTTGAAGTTCATGAAGCTTGAATTCTTATAACATGATGAAGTTTGAACTTGAGATTTTTGAAACCTTGAACTTGTAGTTCTTGAATTGTACTTCATCTTGAGTCTTGAACATGATCTCGTAGCTTTAAAATTCTGAAGCTTTAGAGAAGAGAACAATGTGCTTGACCTTGCATTACTTGAAGTAGATCATTGTTCTTAACTTGAAATATTATCCTTGTACATGTGATGCATTGCCTTGAACAGATATATCAATATGCTACACAAGACACAGATTGTGGTTTTGGCACTACAAAATTTGACAATCAAGGTAATAAATAACCATTTCACTTACATTTTTCCAAAGAGATTTCGGCATAACGGTGGTTCGGCACAAGACTTAATCCAACAAAAATAAACTATCCTAAAACACGAGAAAACAAACTAACATAACGGCATAAAGCTGACTATCCTAGAACGGCATAAAGCAAACTACCCTAGTCCTATGAAAGTAGGGGAAAAACTACTCAGTATGCCGCAAGGTTCTTCTTTCGGCCAGTATCTTGATAAATTTCTCAGTGGGTTTCTCAACAAGATCATCTAAAAGCCCTTTTTGCAATAGGCTTTGATACCCTGGAGCATGAATGTCCAGAGAAATTTATGGACTTCATCAAAAATTTGTCATTGAATCGCTTGAGGTATCCAAAGTATATATGATTCACCTGTGACAGAAAAAGTGTCAAAGTTAGTATCCCATGGTGAATCAGAGACTACAAGTAAATAGAATTCAAAAAAAGAAAAAATCAGAAAGTGATGTAGTCTCAACACAGTCCGAAGTTTTAGACTCTGGTTCAATTTTCAGCTCCTCCTCCCTTAATGGTAAACATCCATGATCTGGGGAATGAGGGGTTTCAGAATAAGGGTTCTCTCGGTCCGTGACAACTATCGAGGTATTGCCTTACAAGGCATCCACTTTTTATTTTATTATATGTTCGTTTAAATCTACAAAGTGTGCCAAACAATCATCCAAAGATTGAGAAATTCAGTTGAGAGTGACTCATTGTCCATATTGAAGTGTGTGATGATCTGCCCAAGGATTTTATCATCTCTGGAAGTGGATGGAAGCATGCTCTCTTGCTCTTGCCCTGCATAAACAAGTTGAGGATCAATAAGTGACACATTGATGTGAACACTCTGTTCATTAAAGCTACTCAGTAGAAGCATTGAATCGTTAAAAGTGCATAACTCAGGTGGTGGCCTCAACTCGGTGGTTTCAACTTTCAGAGTCATTTCAAGCGGCTCGTCCATCTCCCAAATCATATCATCATTCAATTCAGGGGAGTAGTCTAAACATGGGCCACAAAGGTTGGAAGGTTTAGGTGAAAGTGGTTCATCCTCCACGTTTAAATTGGCCATGTCAGATAGGTGGAGTAGATCACTATGGTCGACAATTTCCTAAACCTCTTGATCATTGATATGGGCCAAACTTGAGATTGAATCCCAATACGCATCATCTTCTAATTCAGTGTAGTACATACTTGGGATGAGATTGCTTCTCTCACATTCTACTCCTAAATTGGGTTGAGGTTCGAATAAACTAACCTCTCCCTCATCATTGAAACCAAGGGTGTCGTGTGAGTGAAGTGTGTCATCATCATTATATTTGAAAGATACCTACGTCTCTTGATCATTCTTTTGAACCGTCATCGAGATCGACTCTTCAGGAACTTGAACCATGTGCTCATTAATATAATCCAACTCTTCATTCCAAATTCCAGAGTTCTTTAAAAATGAGTTAGGATCACTTTCCTCGCATTGTATTTCTGGAATGAATTGTGGCTGATATGAACGAGCCTCCAATTTCTTATCGATGCGCAATGCGAGCACTTCTATCGTTTTTCTAAGGCTTGAACAATCTTCTAATAATTTTCTCATATCTGTAGAAGAGTTTGTGTCACTTTAAAGTGACTCCTCTTGGATCGATTCTGGTTGGATTTCAAAGGTAGGGGATCTAAAAGAATAATCATTATAACATGTTGTTGGTTCATCTTTCTAATTTTGATGTTTTCACTGATAGTCATATGAATCATAGGTGGAAGAATCTGATGGTTGTTGATACATACTATCACCTATAATATAGTCTCTTATTGTTTTCTTCTTATCTGATGGTTGATAATAATTCTCATTCCCATAATTATGATAACCCCAACACTCACGTACTGTCCGTAGGGTGTAATTGTTCTCTCGCATATGATCGCGTAAGGACTTCTTAACCAGTGGAGCAGTATATTCCGGTCAATTCTTGATGATGGTTTTAGAAAAAATTTTGAGACATAGATTGTTTCCTATCATAATCATCTAACAGCCATGCTTTCTTAGCATATTGACGTTCCTACTCTTGTATATACATGGTAAAACCCTAATCCTCTACCTAATCCTAAAAGAGAATAAAAGAAAATTCTTATAGTAATATGGAAAGTAAGTAGAGAGAAGAAGTTAGAAAGAAGTTACCAAATTAGACTTCCTGTGTTAAAATCCTGCAAAAGAAAATAAAAGAAATTAGTTTCTAAAAATAAAAATCTTAAAGTTAGAAAGTTCTAAAAAATAAATAGAAAGATGAGTTAGTTTCTAAAAAGAAGACCTAGAATTAGAAAGCTTCTAAAATAGCAAACCTAAACCTAAAATTAGAAAATTAGAGAATTAGAAAGATATTACCAATTTAAAAAGTCTATGTCAAGGTCCTACAAAATAGGAAAATTAAGATAGTTTCTAGAAATCAAATAGAAAAACTTAAATATAGAAAAATCCTAATTTTAACCTAATTTTAAAACTAGCTAATCCCAGAAAAATGTAACTGTCAATCCCCGGCAACGGTGCCAAAAACTTGTTTACACCCTAAGCATAGGGTTGTGATGTAGTAATAATCTCGGTAAGACCGAGGTCAAATCCACAAGGACTAAACCTTGTACGTAATTTGAAAGTAACTTGAACAGATCTAGGCGAAGATGTAATCTAAACCAAGGAAAATTAAGGGAATAATTGTGGATTTAATTAACTAAATTTTAGAAAATTCAAAGGTGGGAAACTAGGGTGCCAAGGATCCACTTGTAGAGATTAGGGAGATCTATGCTTGATTCACGAACACAACTAGAATCAGAGTTTTATCTTCATCTAGTTGAAAGATATTTCATTAAAAATCAATCTGAACTTCCTTTGATCCAGTCATCAATGGATAAGAGGTATGAGAATTAGACTTGATTCCATCACAAGGCCATGCCCATGAGACAAAGCAAACAACAGAATCTAACTAATCCACATCCATCTGAGAGAGCTATGAACATTAGGAAGAGTTCCATCATCCAACCATGCCTAGGAGACGATGGTAAACAACAGGGTCTCCTAACTTCATAATCATAATAATGAAAAAAATATGCTCAAAGCTATCGCAGATCTATTGTAATTTAAGTCACAACAAACTATTAAAAACTAAAGGCATTCCTTATAATCAAACTAGGATCAAAATCAGTTCAAAATAGACATGAATCAAAAGGCATAAACAAAAAGTCTCTCATCACACTACAAGCTTCACCTCTTAGCCCTAGCTAAGAGGTTTAGTCAATCATGGACATGATTAAACCAAATCTCTTAAAAGAATATAAAATAAACAAACAAGAAATAAAGAAAAGAAGGAAAAAAAAACTCTTTGAAGCCAACCCACGCTCCACGGATTGCCTCCACGGCTACTCACGTCCAAGAATGGCCTTCCCACATCCTTCTCTCTCTCTCTCTCTCTCTCTCTCTCTCTCTTTTATAGGTCCCAGGGGCGGTTTAGAGGGCTGGAGGTCGGTGGAATTCGTGTTTACGCAGCAAGGACGCAAGAAACGCACTAACTTGCATTTGGACCGAGTTCTCTGCCAATAGATGTCCAAGAAATCAATTTGGACTCCATGGTTGAGGTGAAAACCCCCTATGTTCTGAACGGTTTGGATCACCCATCTGACCACAAACAGTGGCCCACAACTCCCTGTAAAGTCCAGAAAAACCGGACGTGCGTATGGTGCGAACGAACCTGCGCTGACATGTTCGGTGGGCCCCACAATGATGTTTTTTGGTGAAATCCACCCCATTCATTGGATTCCTAGCGATATTTCAGTCGGAAAGGAGTGGTTTTGGTCGAGTTTTGGTGCGGTTCACTGTATAAAATCAATTTGTTGTCCATCCTGCGTTTTCTGGCAATCCAAGTGTATACGTGCGTAAGGGACCAAAAGGCCACAATGGCGAGGGTCATGCCCCCACTATGGAGCATATGGACGGTCCGGATCATCCATTTGGATGATGGGTGGGGCCCACTATCAAAACCCAATTGGAAGACGTCCGACGTTGGCGCTTTTCTGAATTTTTGAGGAAATAGTTGGTCAGCGTGCGCTGACCGACTTTGACTATAATGGTGCACGGCCGGTGCACTTGTGCACCGTGCACGCGGATCCCCACGTGGGGTCCACCGTGATGTTTATGAGAAATCCTCTCCATCCATCTGCCTTCCCATATAATTTGAAGGTTGAAACCAAATTTGAAGCATATCCAGATATCAGGCGGGCCCCAAATCAAAGATTTAGTGGCTGATCTATCCGTTGGGCTATTTTCATAAGGATCCAATGGCTAAAATTTGACGTGTACGGTTAATTTATGGTTATCAAGCCAGATATAAAGTTTCGAGCCGAACACATGGTGAGAACCCTGTGGTCTTGCATTCTGGACAATTTTCAGGCCTCTTTAACGTGAATGGCTTGATTTTCTCAGATCTCTGGCGTGTAAATTCTTCGATTTTGGTCCCCTGGGGTCCGTCCCTTGCCTTTGTGATTTTAGAGCATTAAATCAATGCTTTTAATGCCCTTTTAAGTCTAAGCTCTTTAAATTCACCTTGCAACAAAAACACGACTAAAATAAGCCGTTAAACAGTATCATGTTCGTAAATTTAAGTAATAACTGGGGTCTAATATGCAATATTTGACCCTTAACACAATTAAGACCAAGACACTAGACATTGTTCTATTGTAATTGAGACATTGAGAATGATTTTCCAAAATGGAAATCTTTTGGTAGGATGATGCATGCAGGTTTTATTCTTTCTAATGTTCTATTTAAATATTTTGCAGACTAGTATCTATTGGTGGTTCTGCTTTGTATTCCTCAGTTTAACCATAACTTACCTGATTTTTTTTGCTTTTGCAGGTGAGGCATATTCAAGCCAAATATGGCGATTACTTTGGCATAACTGTTGCTGGTTATCCGGGTGAATTGAATTGTTACATTCTTAGATTATCCTTGTCTCATGTTTTTTAGTCGCTTCTACTAATCAATTGTTTCATGCTTTGAAATCACTTTCCACATCTCAGAGGCACATCCTGACATGATACAAGGAGATGGTTTGGCCACTTTAGAAGGATATCAGAATGATCTTACTTACCTGAAGAGTAAGGTAGGACAAGTACATATTCTTTTCATTTCATTCACACATACACTACCCTCAAATTTGAAAGCTCGAACTCAGCTTAAACTCGGCTCGAAAAACTAACTCGAACTCAGCTCGAAAGCTCGAAACTGGCTCGAACTCGGTTTGAAAGCTCGAAACTGGCTCGAACTCAACTTGAACTGGTCCAATTGCTGACCGAGTCGAGCCGAGTTAGACATGCTGGCACGGTCACTGAGCCGAGCCGAGTTCGAGCTGGGTGTACCTGGTGACCGTGCCGAGCCGAGCTAAGCCCAGCTCGGCTCGGCTCGGCTCGATGTACACCCCTAAGTGCACCAATGACCTGCCCCTTTTGCTGTAAACAATGGGCAGAAATGGAAGCAGATTGGCTGGTGTACCTCACACCAGCTGTATAGCTGCTGTATTGACGTCAGCAAGTTTTGTGGGTCCTATCATGAAGTATGTGTTTTATCGAAACCGTCCATCCATTTGGCGAGTTCATCTTAAGGCTTGAGATGAAAAATAAGACAGATCTAACTATCAAGTAGACCACACTGAAAAAAGCAGTAGGAGATTGAACGCCTACCATTCAAACCCTTTTTGGAGTCACAAAAGTTTTGGATTAATATGAAATTTATTTTTCCTCTTCATTCAGGTCTTTGTGACCTTATGAACAGATTACATGGAAAATAACAGTTATGGTGGGCCCTACGAATTCTTTAATAGTGAAAATCATCATCTCCGCTGCTATTTGTAGTGTGGTTGAGATGATCTTTGGATATTATTTATTTTTTGGAAAATGCTCTAAAATGATCTCTAAAAATAGATGAACAGTGTAGATATAATAAATACATCACTGTGGGGCCATGTAACTTTGATCTCCTTTGAACCGTTCATACAACTCGGAGCTCGTGGAGCTTCAGTGCTCGTCTTCCCGCAACACGTACCCATAGCAGCTATATAGCTGGTGTGTGGTGCACCAGCCAATCCGCTTCCGGCAGAAATTGCATACGCTGACAAAAAAAGGCGGTTCACCGACACGTGTGGTTCGTGAGAGCCTCTCGTGTATTTTTCTCTCATCCAACCTGTCCATCAGGGTCTCCCTGCCAGAAAATACGGCCGTAATAAACTTTAGGCTGATCCGACCGTTATGTAGGCCATCAAATGAATTTCAAGCTCTTTGGACGGCTGTCCATTGTTTTCTATAAAAGAGACCCACTTTAATTTTTCATATACCATCCAAACTGTGTATCATGTAATTCACATTGTGATGACTAGATTCACTGAAAATAAGGTCCACAAAATCATCATCTAGGATACAAATAGAGAAAAAAGAACAACCATCCAAAATCCTCAAAACTCACGTGGTGACCTAGTAACGGTTGGATCGGACTGGTTTCAGGGGAATACATATTCAACGGCGGGGAAATGCTTGTGGGTAGAGGTGTACACGGTTCGGTTCCGTCTGGTTCCGGGGTGCAATCGGAACCGAACCGCTCCTAACGGTTATAGGATTTTCGAAATCGGAACCAGACTGTTAGCACCCTAGAACCAAACCGGAACCGGACCATGAAAATCGGTTCAGTTCCACGGTTCTGGGTTTTTTATAATCCAGCCTAATTGTATGTTCTATTTTATAATTTAACCCATGTCCATTCATGTTGTGATCCATTTGATAAATGGTTTAGATATTATATATGGCGTGAAAAAATATATTTATGAAAACAATCAAAGGGTGCATTGTAAACCATAAATCATGAGTCAAATATATAATTAAAATATATTGTAAAGTCACGATTTGGTTCGAAGTACGGTTCCATGGTTCGGATTACGGTTCGGTTCTACATACCCTCAAACCGGAATCGAACCGAACTAAATGGTTCTTTAATTTTTAAAACCGGAACCGGAACCGGTGCACTCTAGAACTGGACCAAACCGGACCGTTTGGTCGGTTCTGGTCCGGTTCTACAGTTCTACCGGTTCGATGTGCACCCCTACTTATGGGTAGGGGTGCACACGGTTCAGTTTGATCTGGTTCTGGGGTGAAACCGGAACCGAACCGTTCCTTACGGTTCTAGGATTTTCGGAACCAAAACTAGACCATTAGCACCTTAGAAATCGGACCGTGAAAACCAGTTCGATTCCGAATCGATTCCACGGTTCTGGGCTTTTTATAATCCAGCCCAATTGCATGTTTTATTTTATAATTTAGCCCATGTCCATTCATGTTGTGATCCATTTGATGAATGGTTTAGATATTGTATATGGCATGAAAAAATACATTTATAAAAACAATCAAAAAGTGCATTGTAAATCATAAATTGTGAGTCAAATATACAACTAAAATATATCGTAAACTTACGGTTCAAGTTCGGTTCCAACTTTGGTTCCACGGTTCAGCTCCAAGTTCGGTTCCATGGTTCGGTTCGGTTCTACATTTCTCCAAACTGAAACCGAGAATCGAACTGAACTAAACAGTTCTTTAATTTTAAAAACAAGAATCAGTGCACCCTGGATCTGGACCAAACTGGTCTGTTTGGTCGGTTTTAGAGTTTGATTCCACGGTTCTACCAGTGGACCCCTACTTGTGTGCAGGTTGAATACTCGAGATACTCCCAGATGTGCCCCACGCGCTCTTGTAAAGTAAGGCTGTGCTGCAAGGATTCGTGGAATGACCGGCCGCGGAGTGGATTCTTGATTAGACATTTCCCAAAAGCCTGTCGGCCCAGTACGTCCCAGTTTATCGGATATCAAGGACCCGTGATGGTGGCTCACCTTTATTTGTTTCTCCTGACCAGTAAAGACAATCCCCTGTAAAACGTACTCGCCGGTAAATGAGATAACCTGGCACTCGTGTACCAGATCAGGACCATTCGTATGGAGGTTCCCACAGTGTACAGTCTCTGGCCCAAATTCAAGCTGTTCTTTTCATTAGATGGGTTTTAAGAGCAAGGTTGAACTTTGGACGTTTTTCAGTTCTTTCTACCGTCCATCTTCAGATAGACATACGGTCCACCTTGTATTAGATTGATTTTGCACCGTGGCACATACATAGCTGGGCCATCATGATGATGTGCGGCCTGGATTTCGCCTGCATGTGCCCTCCAATAGGCTTGCGAGTACGGTTACAACTTAGAAGGACATTCTGTCAAATGGTACCAACTTTATAAACCATGGATCGGTGCGCATGGAGATGGATCCGGACCATCCAATCAATCGCCAACATATTGGATAAGCCATTGGATAAGCCATGGCACAAAACAAAATAATAATAATAATTATATATATATATATATAGAGAGAGAGAGAGAGAGAGAGATATGGCTCTCTAAGGTCGACCTCATGGGAACTTCCCATGAGGTAGGTCGACCTGTTTGCGCCCCACCCAAATGTTTGTCGAACATCTACCTCATATGTCAGGTGAAACATTCCATGGTGGGCCACGGGATTAAAAATCAAGTCAATCCATGATTTGGTTGGGCTACACTACATACAACAGTTAAGAGGGGTTACCCTCCCATTAAAACATTCATAATCATTTATTGGGCCCACTGAGATGTGGTTCAAAAATTCAGATCATTCATTGTGTGTCCCTCTTGGATGAGGGGTTAGACCTACTTTCAGCCGCATCCAAAACTTAATTGGGCCCCACCAATGCTTTTATATGTTTTAGGCATGTCTTCACATGGTTTTAAATGATATGGCCACCTAAATTTCTTATATGGTTAATTTTTGGGATATCCTATAATCAAAAGGAGACCCATCAATTGCACCGCATTGATGTTTGACAAACATCACAGTGGGCCCACACAACTCAACCTCATGGAAAGTTCACATGAGGTGGGCCTCACGACCTCATGAGTCTGTCCCATGAGGTTGAGCTGTGTGAGCCCCATCATGATGCGTTTTGAACATCTACCCCATCAATCAGATGCACCATTCCATCGTGGGCCTAGGTCTCAAAAATCAAGTCAATCCGTGACTTGCATGGGCCACACCACATACAGAAGTGGGGAGGGGCCGTGCACCATTAAAACATTCATAATCATTTTTTGGGCCCACCGAAATGTGGTTTGCAAATCCAGCCCATCCATTATGTGTGTCCCACTTGGATGAGGGTTCAGACCAAGTTTCAGCAGCATTCAAAACCCAGGTGGGCCCCACCAAGTGCTTTTATATGTTTTAACGATGTCTTTACATGATTTTATATGGTATGGCCCACTTGAGTTCCGTATACAGCTGATTTTTGGGATATCCCATAATTTAGCGGGGACCCATCAAATGCATAGTGTTGATGGTCGACACGCATCACAGTGGGGCCTACACTGCTCAACCTCACAGTAGCTTATCTTGAGGTGGAGCGCATAGTACCTTTTCCCACATATATATATATATATATATATATATATATATATATATATAAACCCCAACCGGTTAGAAGCTCAAAATTATTTGATATGGCCCAGTTTTTTGGATGGTGAGATAAATCCAAATATAGAATTGGTAATGAGGTAACCTATCAATCTCTTGATGGTCCCATTTAGTAAATAATGAGGTGGCCCATTTGTTGCAGGCTCTTCTGTGGTCCTCCTCGTTCTGTCCCACCATGTGATGATCCATGCTGTTCATCTAGAATGTTCACCAGAGATGACCCTATTGGAAAAGATCCTGTTCATTAAAATGAATGGACGGGTGGATTTCTCACAAACACCATGGTGGGTCCCACTTAGCTTTCCAGCACATCAACTTCCTACAAAAGCCTTTCACAGTAAATCCACTCCTAACATGCTAACATCACGGTAGGCCCCACTTACAGATTGTCAGCTGAAGATGATACATCATGCGACTACCATAAACAGAAAAAATTACATTATTGGAAAAAAAGACAAAAGAAACTCTGTCACAAGTTCATTATTTCTAAGGAGAATATTCAAAGACTGGATCGTCCATCATTCCATGTGGCCCGTCGAGGGTGGGCTCCACTTCCAGAGCAAAGTTCACATGTGCTCCAGGGGATGTTTTTTCTTTCTTTCTTTCTTTATTCAATGTTGTTTTTTTGTCATTTTGTTGATAATGGGGCGCTATGGCAAGAGAAGCTTTGATACTCAGACAAGTGTGACGGATTATACACATGCACTTATAACTTACTCGCAAATTGCACATGTTGATGCAGAGACTTACATGTCCTCATTAGACCACTTGACACTGGTAAGAGAAGACAGGGATAGAGACTGTTTGCAGCAAGAGACCATCCGATAAATCAGACATGCAAACGACGTTTAATCAAATGTAAGGCTTTTAGATGTAATTTTTGCCTACTTTTCATTAAAATGATTGTATATTTATAGCTGATAAGTGTGGTGGTGTATGTGGCAACCTCAAGTAAGTTCATATTTTAGAAGAAGTCTTATCCCAAACATGTTAGGGTAACCTTCCAAGATTCTCAAGGAAGATTATTTAGTTACCCGGCTATCAAATTAGTGGACATTTAATAGAAGGTTCAAAATTAAAATATCCAACGGTTTTGTTTCAACAAATAAGTCTCCGCGAATCAGAGGTCAGGATTGTGAAAAAGAATCATATTTTTGGTATGTAAATTGAAGATCGTGTTTCCAAAAAAAAATTTAGCTCGTTTAATGTATTCCACATGTACCATGTGGAATTGCCCGAGTATCAAGCGTCACATGTAGCCGGAGTATCAAATAACTCTCGATTCCTCCAGAACGGACCGTAACAGGAGTTCGTTTTGCCTCTATAGCGAGCCCGTGTCGCCCCCCACTTGGGCAAACATGCTGACATTTCGACTTGCTTGTGCCCAGGCCACATGAAGCTAATGTGGTCGGAAGCTATGTGGGCCCACAGAGACCGTGACAAATCTACTCCGTCCATCAGACCACAATAGTATAAGAGTCCAAAAATCATCTTATTTTAAATACAAGTGGGCCACACCACAGGAAACAATGGGGATTAAATGCCTGCCGTTGGAAACTTCATGGGGTCCCAAAAGTTTTGTGTCAGGATGACTACAATTTATCTTGAGTGGTAGTAACCCTATGGATGGCATATAAACATTATTGTTGGCTCCACGGAAGTTTTCAACGGTTGATGTTTCCGTTCCCACTGTTTAGTGTGGTGTGGCCCACCTAGTTTTGATTCTTCCTGATTTTTTTAGGGCTTTCCTAATGTGGTCTTGCGAAACTGATGGACGGATTGGATTTGTCACAGGCGTCTCTGTGGGTCCACATAGCTTACGACCACAAGAACTTCCTGTGGCAGCGTTACAGACAAGTCGCGTTGGAGTTGAACTGTCCATATTCTTGTTACAATCACAATAAATAAATAAATAAATAAAAATAAACTATTGTTCCAATATCACGCTCCAGTAGTGATCTTAAACTTCGATTTTTAAAGTTGAATCATGGTCGAAATCTTCCGGTCAGCTTAAGTTCCTATGTGTGGACCTCAAAACACATATTCCAGAACATGGACGGTTCCGATCATCTGAACACTCAGCATGTGGACTCCACTGGGCTGCGACAAATACTGGCTTCTTAGTCGCGACAGAGGCAAACGACCACCTTAAAAAATTGCTCACCACGCTTGAATTTTCATTAGTTGGTATGCAATTTTCTCCTTCCAACTGCCGGTCTAAGTTGGACAGCCGGGAGTTGATACGGTAGAGCTGGTAGGACCGGAATATGGTAGATTTCACTCTGCAAAGTACAAATGGAATAACAATCAACAAATCGGATCCGTCCATATAGCTTCCCATGGAAATTATTTCCAAATAAAAAAATCCAATTATCTATTTGTTTGATATATATCCATAAAAAATGACAGTTTATGATGAAAATATTTCATGGATAAAAATTTATCAAGGTAAATATGAGAAATTTGATGGATAATGGTGTTTTATTAGTATGATTATTTGAGATGTGAGCCATCCATGAAGGAGCCCACTAGTTGGACGATCCCGATTGTTACATATACCTGCCACGTGTGCTAAGGAGAGATGGACCTACCGTATTCCATTCTTCCGGATCTACCGTATCCTCTCCCCATAAACCAAAAAAAAAAAAAAAAGGAGCTGTTTGATTCGTGCTAGAGCTATACTCGTGCAATAGGATCTGGACACGTGTCGTAAATTTAACTCAACTCAAACCGTCCAAACAATGGCCCCAGCGGTAGATGGGGCACAGCCCAAAAATCAGTTTGAGTAGATGATCCTAGCCTTCGATTGATGGACATTCCTTCGCTGAAGTAGGGCAATGTCCTTTTCTCGTTTTTCAGATGTTCATTGAGTGTATCGTTTGGGCAATGATGAACGGCCTAGGTAGTGGAGAAAATGATTTTTGGACGGTTTGGATCGATTTAAATCCATCCCAGGTGTAGTAGAGAGGCAGTATGCAGGCGCATGAATGATCAAACTAGGCCGGAGAATATGGGCACATGCGATAGTGGAAGGAAACAATAATCAAAGGTTGGTGTGATACAACTAACAAAACAGGAAATTGATGGGACCGAAAATGTATCAGAAGGGAAAGGACACAATCGCAGACCTGCCCACAAATCAACGGCTCATACGCGACTCCCATTAAAAGCTTCTTGGGTACGTCATCTGCAGACAAATAATTCCGATTCTCTCTTGCATTGATTGCAGATGTTCTCTCAGGGGAAATCGGATGGAAACGGATTGGCCACTCTCCCCTGCCATCAGCCAATGGCTGGTGGTGGGTGCTCTGTGGGCCCCACCATGATGTATGTGTTACATCCATGCCCTCCATCTATTTTTCTAGATCATTTTAGGATATTAGACCAAAAATGAGCTATATCACAATCTCAAGTGGACCACATTACAGGAAACAGTGTTGACTGAACGTGGACCATTAAAAAATTTTTGGGGGCCATGAAAGTTTCGGATCAAGCTGATCTTTATTTTTTTCCCTTCATATAGAATATGTATTACCTAATCAACAGATTGGATGTCAAATAAACAGTACATTGGGCCTTAGGAGGATTTTAATGGTGGATATCCAATCACTATTTTTTTCCTGTGGTGTGGTCCACATGAGATTTATATCCCTCTCATTTTTGGAATGAAGTTCTAAAATGATCTGTAAAAATGGATGAATGGCATGGATGAAACACATACATTATGGTGGGGTCCACAGAGCACTACCATCGGCCACAGGGCAGTGGCAGGGGAGTAGCCAATCCGTTTCGGGAGTGGATTAGGTGGGGCCCTGACTGCGTGGCCCACCCTGATGTATTTATTGTATATCTACACCGTTCATTAGTTTTTACAGCTCATTTTATGCATGATCCAAAAACGAAAAGATCCAAATCTCCGATCGACTAGATCAAAGAAAACAGTGGTGATTGACCGTTAAAAACTTCCTGTGGGCCATAAAAGTTTTGGATCAAGCTTATATTTGATTTTTCTTTCTTTCATCAGGTTCGTGACACCTCACAAACTGGTTAGATGGCAGATAAACGTTACTGTAGGCTCTAGAAAGTTTTTAATGGCGTACATTCAATCTCCACTGTTTCCTACGGTGTGGTCCACATGGGATTTGGGTCTACTTCATTTTCTGATTCATACAATCAAATGACCTGTAAAAACGAATGGATGGCCTGGATATACTGTAAATATATCAATGTGGGGCTCACATCAGGGATGTACCGTGTTGGGTGGGGCCGGGCCGTAGCTAATCCACTCCCGTCCCCTCCAGCAAGCATGTGAGACAGGTGTTTGTATGCAACGATATGTACAGAGACTAATATATTTTGAATATCACTGTCACATTCATTCACGTGTTACTACTAAGAAAGATCTTCTAAGCGCTCTCTCTCATTTCCATGTTTTTACCGTCTAATTGAGATATTCTTATATTGTAAAATCCATTCATGGAAGAGGAGAAGCCATTCTCAAGAGCCCATTTACAAAATCTCTTCCTAAAATTAGAAGCCATTCTCAAGAGCCCATTTACAAAATCTCTTCCTAAAATTCTCTCTCTCTCTCTCTCTCTCTCTCTCTCTCTCTCTCTCTCTCTCTCTCATTTGCATGCTTTTACTGTCTAGCTGAGGTAAAAGAAGACAAATCTGAAGAACCCATTTAACAAAAACTCTCATTTCACCGAAGAAAGAAGAAAACAAAAGAAAAAACTCTTTCATATCTGAAACCTCTCTCTCTCTCTCTCTCTCTCTCTCTCTCTCTCTCTCTCTCATTTGCATGCTTTTACTATCTAATTGAGGGAAATAGAAGACATTCTCAAGGACCCATTTTAAAAAAGCTCTTTTAATTGAAATCTCTCTCTCTCTCTCTCTCTCTCTCTCTCTCTCTCTCTCTCTCTCATTTTGGGAGCATTTTATCTTTCAAGTCCATTCATAGAAGAAAGAAGCCATTCTCAATGGCCAAGCACTTTTTGTAGAATCCGAGTAACTCTCTCTCTCTCTCTCTCTCTCTCTCTCTCTCTCTCTCTCTCTCTCTATCTATCTATCTTGCTTGGATCTGTACATTCATAAAGAAGCAATATAATATAACCTGTTTAATATAGCATTTGAGAATGTTTTTTGGTTTGTCTTGGAGCTTCTATTTGATGTTCCCTAACAAGTTTTATAATAAACAAAATAAAAAGCTTCAGTGGTTTCCCGGCTTTTTTCATGTGTATTGTTGGCTATTTGTCATTAGAACAGTAGCCATGCCTTCAACCCAAAACCATCTCTGATGTTTCAAGTTCAACCTCTCTCATTGACCCCTCCTCTCTCTCTCTCTCTCTCTCTCTCTCTCTCTCTCTCTCTCTCTCTCTCTCTCTCTCTCTATCAACATATTGTTGGCTTGTCTTGGAGTAGAATCTGACTTTCTTTTAGGACATTTGGGACCTTTTTGGATTTCTTGGTGGAGGGTGCCTTGCAGTAGAATGGATATTTTCAATGTAGCGTTGGTGAGGTAGGCTACATTTTTCATATGATTTTGATGGTACGTTTTATATTATTTTTATTTTGTACCTTTTGCTTGTAATTTCAGCTGGGATAGTTCAATTCAGTAGAAATAAATTCAAATATCATGGTATTACAGTTTCCTTCTGTAAAATTGGTCCCTCCATTTCTTGATTTTTTTAAAAATCTTCCTTTGTTGTGATCTGAACTGTAGTTCAATCCATGAAAACCATTATTTTCTGTTGTGAGCTTGCCTTCTTTTTCTTATTGAAATGGGTGCCTCATTTTCTTCTTTTTAATGTGAATTGAAATTGTTCAATTTAGGAAGAACAAACCCCGAAATCATGGCTTAAGATTTTCTGATGTGAAGTTGCATTCTTTCATCCTATCAATGGAAACCCAAGTCTCACTTTGACTGTCTTGCATTCTGTTAATGCATCTTTCCTTCTCTTTGTAATTTAAGCTGAAATAGTTCAATTCAGGAAGCTGAAACCCAGAAATCAAAGATCATATTTTCTTTTATTTCTTTGAAATTCAGCTAGAATATCTCATTTCACTAGCCAAAAAATAAAATAAAATTGGTTCTCTCTGTCTACAGATATGTTCTTTTACCCTTAGAAACCTGAATTTCATATTTGTTGGAATGAGAAGCACTAGTTTCATCACCCAACTAAAATTTACGGTTCTTTGATGATGGTTTTGTGTAGGGTATGGAAATAAAATAGAGCTCGAGATCGATCAAAGAGGGATGAAAACAGGATCGTCTCTCCCTCTCGAATATGTTAGCCCTCTTAGTTACTGGGTCTGGATAGTCCTATTCTCCCTCCGCATTTTCAAGTTGGAGTGTTCTATGCAATCAAGAGAAATCCTAATTGGCTAGATGATTCCCACGAATTGTTTGATTTTTGGTTAACTTGGTGAGTGATTAGAGTCTCTGCAGCTTTGGCAATATGGATAAGCCCTTTGAAGAAAGGCGATCAAGAAAACCTGTTCAACGCCTTGCAGAATCAATCCGATCTCTTCTAGGATTCAAGGCACATCTAACTTCCAGCTGGGCGGAATCTGTTTGTCATATAGTCAACCAATTACCATCTGATGAACCCTCTGGTGGTCCTAGGACATATGGTCCAAGCTTCAATTCAGTGGATTCCTCTGAGGAGAAGAATATTGAAACGGACGAAGCTCTTTCAAAGATTCGAGGTAGATTTGATATGTTTCATCATATTCAGAGACCACCCTTTAGATATTTTTAGATCAAGATCTTTGAATATGCTTTTTTTCTTCTAATGTAACAGATGATCTTGCAGCTTTGAACGCCCATCTAGACCAGTTGAACTTATGGAGAGGGAAGGCATTAAATGATTTTCTAGATTTGAAAGGTTCATTCTACTTTCTTGTTTGAATTGCATGCTTATAGCAGACCCTTGAATTGTTGTGATTAAGACAATGTCTGATAGACAGTTTCAGACACATCATCAATGCTATGAGATAAAGAAAATCCTTGATTGATCTTTACTTGATTTTTTTTCTTTTACGTTTTGGGGGGTTGGTTAATATCTGAACTCTTTCACACCTGTTTGTGTCTGAAACTGGCACATGTGACCGTGTCTAAGTGAAAAGAAGGTAGATTGCAGCTATGGCTTTAAACATCTTCAATTAGTCTAAATAATGGTGGATGGAATTCCATAAAGGCACTTGAGTTATGCGTTGCAGGCAACATTCGGGTATTTTGCCGCATAAGGCCTCTCCTTTTGGGTGAGAAATGTGGAAGTTCCGTACCTGTAGTAGCTTTCGATTCAAGTACGGTGCTTCTGAAATTCGCAGAGAATAAGAGAAAGCAATACAGTTTCGACAAGGTTTTCCATCCAGGGTCTTCACAAGGTGCTCAAAATCAGTATGTTAGATATTTTCCATTTCTCTGTTGTTGTTGTTGTTATAGATGCAAATTCTCCATTGCTTCTCAATGCAAAATTGTAAAGTTGGATTTGTTCTTGAAAGCTTTCAGATGAAGTTTTTTCTGAAGTTGAGCCAGTGATAAAATCTGCCCTGGATGGTTACAATGCCTGCATCTTCGCATATGGACAGACAGGCACCGGAAAAACTTTCACCATGGTCAGAATTGTCTAACTGGCTTGAAATTTTTGTTTCGGCACCTTGGTCAAGTTCGAATATATATTTGCAATTGAGCAGACCCCATAGAAATATAAACTGTACTGATGATTGATGCTAATTTCACATGCAACTCCATGGAAGCACATAGCATGAGTGAAAAAATCCAGACCACTCATCCAATGGGGTCATCATGGATGGGCCATAGCATGAAATTCACAGCAATCAATTGATCCTAATCATTCAGTAGGAGATTTGATGGAAAAAAAGGGATGGCTAAGAAAGTTAATCAATGGTTCAAATTCAATAGACAAATTCTCCTCCAGAGTAGTTAGGATTGTACAACTGCTGTGATTTTTTGATGTGATCATCCATGGCGGCGCCTCGCTGCCCACCAGCTGAGCCATCTGGAATTCAATTACATGTTCCATATGTTGGGCTTGTGACATACCAGTCTGGCATTATGTGTGCAATATAGCATTCCTCCTTTACTTATCTCATATTACCTATTCGAACATTTTAGGAAGGACGGGTGGACTGTCCGGGTGTTGTGCCACGTGCAATCGAGGCATTGTTCAAGCAAGCACTGGATAGCAATCATGCATTCCTGTTCACTTTCAGCATGCTTGAGATTTACATGGGCAGTCTCAGAGATCTGCTTGTCCCTCAGAGCAGAAAGCAAACAGAGCCTACAATGCAATAGTGAGTATAAGATCCTCAACTATGCAACTTCAAACAAGGCTAGCTGCATGCATGACATGATGGCTGTGAAACACCTGAGTCGGTGATGACAGAGATTTTCATAATATTGAAATATACATTTCTATGCAGGTTTATTAGTTTATAAAAGCACAAGATTTCACAGAAATGCATCTAAATTAGTAGACCTTGTAACAATACTAGGGGTATGGCATGTGCAATGCATGTGGAGCCAAGAGGGGATAGAGAAAAGGGAGAGAGATTCGGAGGGAAGAAGAAAGGAAAGAGATGCAGGTGTTTTAAATGGGGAGAGAGAACAGAATGGTGGGTGACCTATCCCCATTGTTTCCCTTTCTGTGGCCCATTTGAGTCCCGATCGGCCTAATTTTGGACTGACATCCTAACATAAGCTGTTGGAACAGGTGTACAAGGTAGTTGTCACAGTCATCAAGGTGGCCCCAACAAGCCTATATCTCACGGTTTCCCTAATTAGACACTTGCTAATTAGGGAAGAGGAGAGGACGGTGTGGGCAACACATATTAAAAGAATTGAAAAGAAGCGGATGAAATCTATGCTATCTCTTATGCAGCAAAATCTCAACCGTTCCCTGCCAAGCAGATGCATGTTTACAACATTTTTTTGCCCTTCTTAACCAATGATGTTAAGATTAATTGCACTGGAGAAAATGTCGAAAGCTATTGGCATTATATATAGAAGAGACACAACCATTTGTTTATACTTTTGGTGCAATAATACAAAGTTGTAATATTGTATTACCAGGAGTAGAAATAAAAGGGTGTTTCTATAGAAATAGTAAGTGTAAATATCAATTATTTATATAAGGTATATCAGATGTAAATAGTACCTAATAAAAATAGAAAAATTACGGTTCCTTTTCCTAATGGCTGTGTTGATGTGAATCTGTTACAAGAATTCAATATAGATCCCAATGATACTAATTCAACATCCTAATTCAGTTCTAATCAATTACACTATAGTTTAGTTTCTTGGATCTTCGACATGAATAACTGCTGATCTAATGCAATAATTTCAATGCATAGCCTTCCAATCAAAATGGATCCCAAAGGCGGGATTGAGATTGACAACCTCGTAGCCATCAGAGTAAGTGACTACAACCAAGCAAAGAAATTGTATAGACTAGGCAGTCGGTTCAGGTCGACTGCTTCCACCAATGCCAATGTTACCTCAAGCAGATCTCATTGGTAACTGCTCGACCTTACAATTGCCATTTTACGATTGTGATCTGTGAATTCAAAGACTATTCTTTGGGTCATCCATTTGACTGTTCTTCTATGCTCAGAACAGCTTGATCCGGATATCTGTGACTTGTTTCAATGCTCCCGAGAGACGAAGAGAAACAAACAAGATATGGATGGTTGATCTAGGTGGAAGTGAGCGCCTGTTGAAAACTAAATCTAGAGGCAGAAGGCTTGAAGAAGGAAAAGCCATCAATCTATCACTTTCTGCTCTTGGAGATGTCATCAGCGCACTCCAAAGGAAAAAATCCCATGTCCCTTACAGGTAAAAGGAGTTAAAAGAACAACAGCATATTTATTCATGGTATCAGATTAGGCCGAGTTTGGATCCACAACTGAATTCATTTGCGATTAAAATTACAATAGAAGCAGATCTTTTAATTGTAATTAACTTTTTTAGTGTTTGAAATTGACAGTACTGTAATTGTGGTTTGGAGCCTAGTCCTTGAGTATGAATACGAAGGACGGTTGTTACAAGTGCACTGATAATTATTGCAATTTAGTTCGGTGGTGCGTCCAAACACAGCCTTAATCAATTGGGATATTTGAAATTCAGTGAACTAAATCCTTATTTAACAACATATGGATGTAATTGAGCTAAAACACTACATTTCTAGCAGGAATAGCAAGCTGACTCAAGTTCTAAGGGATTCTCTCGGTAACTTCTGATTTTGTTTCTCAACCTGCTTGATAATTTTTCTTTCTTTCTTTCTTTCTTTCTTTTTTTTTGCTTGTATTTTGTATTTTGTGGACTGATTCTGTGGAAGGACTTGATTATAGATGTATCTGAAAATTGTGCCTTTGTGATCACAGGAGAGGATTCAAAAACCTTAATGCTCGTTCATGTCAGTCCCAAAGAACAAGACTTGTGTGAGACTGTTTGTTCCTTAGGTTTTGCAACACGGGTGAGAAGCATTCACCTTGGGCACGAGGAATCGACTGTAAGTTCTATTGAACTTCCATCCGAGATTATCTATCTATATCTATGTATCTTTCTACATACATTGTGTGTGTGTGTGTGTGTGTGTGTGTGTGTGTGTGTGTGTGTTTGCGAGTGCACATGGTCGCACACATGAGGACATGTTTGCATTTCACCTCTTGTCAATTTTTGTGGCTCTATGTGATAAATAAGACAAACTACTCATGCTATAGTTGTTATTTAAACTCCCACATGCTAATTCTAACCATTGAAGCGAATCTGTCGGACAAGCAGGAGGTAAGAACACAGAAGGAAGTTGAAATGGCAGAGCTGCTACAGAAGGTGAAACTTCTTGAATCTGCACGGGAAGATGTTAGAAGTGACATCGACAAGCTAAATGAGAAACTGAAATGTCTAACACCCATGAACCCATTTTCTATTGAGCATCTAGAAGCTCGACTTCTATCTCATGAAGAGCCTCAGTCTAACATCGAGAAGAATAAGGACAGTGCCAGGACTGCTGCAGGACCTTCATCATCACAGCTGCCAAGGTTCATGAGGCCAACTGCTTCCAGTCAACAGAAATCCACTTCTGATCATCAATTGTCCAAGAGTGCAAGGAAGAAAGCACCACTAGTACCAGCAAGGAGGAGAAAGGCTTCATCTGTTCGTGCCGAGTCTGTGATTTTTCCTAGAAAGATGTCCCAATCAGAATACGGGTCAGATGTAGCGGGTTCTATTTGGAAATATAGCACAGATTGTGAAACTGAATGCAGTCAGGGTGTATCGGAATGCGATATCAAAACGGTTATTTTCCCAAAACAGGAAAAATCCACAAGTAGTTCAGTTCATTCGATTTCTTTCAAAGGTCAAGAAAGCATCCATGAATACGGAAACAAGTTGGAAGACAGAAATGATATAGATAAACATCTTAACATTGACAATTGGCTTCATCTTCAGAAGCACGAACCAACGGCTACAAACATTCATCAGAGTAAACAAGTGCTTGCCATTCCTAAGCCAGAGAAAAAGAAAAAACCTGATGAACAGAACCATGGAGCTGCAGCCAATGAGCCAGAGGCATTGCATCATGTTAGTACGAAAAATGTGGACTTAGCTTGTGAGGAAGCAAGCAATCATGATTTTAAGGAGAGAGAGATCTGTAAGCAGGAGGTGACAGATGAAACATGTACTTCTTTGGACAGGGTCAAGATCGATGTCCATGGATTCGATCCCATTTGTTCATCCAATCACACAGTCGAAAAATCTGAACTTCTAAAGGAGATACAGACGGGACCAACTGAAGTCTCCTATCTAACAGATGTAGCTAATGGAATGTATGCAGCAATCAATCAAGCTGAACAAATGGGAGGTATCGTGTCGAATGTGAATGTGATGAGAGAAAATAATTCCATAGGTGATTTATGTGGATCTCCTCCTCAACACATGGAGGAAGTCATGAGGCCTTGCTTACACTCGATGAAATCTCGAAGAAGTTTGTTTGCAGCTAAAGATTTTCCAATGCTTGATGTTGTGACAAAGGATTGCGTCGTTCCTGCCAATGAGTTCCCTGATATTAAAGAAAATAGAGGTGAATTCCGATCAATGGCGATCTCTAAAAGTCTAGAAGTTGAAGCTTTGAGGAATGTTATTTCTTCACACTCTATCAGAAGAAAATATTCAATTTCAACTGAGAGAAATGCTAGTATACTGCTCACTTCATGGAATTCCATGAACTGTGCATTGGAATGTCTTCATCCACAGGTTGCCTCACAGAACCATTGGTGTTCTTGCTATCATGTGGATTGGCACCCAAAATTAAGGCGATTGAGCCAAGCTGGCCATATGATCAGGTGTTGCAAATGGACAGTGAACACAAATTGAGTGAAAAAAAGAAAAAGAAAAAGAGCAGCAGCTTAAATGCAACAGTATAGCATTTCTCTTAATCAGGTAAACTAACATTCTGCTATTTGTGTTCTTTGGCCAGGAATATGTCATCGTGTTGGACGGACGGTTCGGATCTTATATGCAAGTGCCCTTCTAGGATTGGGAATTCAAAGCATAGGACTTGGGCATGAATTCTTCCATGGGTTGACGTTTTAAAGGAGCTGCCAAGCAATGCCATTTAAAAACTAAGGCGTCGTTATTTCTCTGATTCCTCCATTATCTATTTCATTTCTAGCGGGTAAGATGTGATCAAAGTAGCGACCAAATGGCATGATCCTTGCATCTTAGCCGTTAGTGGTCATGGCTTGCCCCTCGTCACAATCTGTATTCAGAAGCTTGCTTTACATTCGAAATAGGTAAATTAATAAAAATTATGCTTATATACATGTATAAATGCACGGAGGAAACAAAAACATCGAGGTACCTACAGTTATCCTAAAACTCTCTTATAATCTATCCTTGATAGGATGGTCCACAAATCAAATTGTTAAAATGGGTCATCAGGAATTGGGTGGTAATTGAGACTTGCATGGTGTTCTTTTGTCTTGCTAGTCAAAACACAGGCGATTTCCATGTGCAAATGTACATACTGTTTTAATTTTATTTTCATTCTTATCCTCAATCCGTCTCTAATTTCGGAACATGATGATCTCACTAATTGCATGCATGTCTTTTTTTTTTTTTTTTGTGGGCTTATTATTGTTGGAAAACGAAATACGTAATCACATTTTTGGCTGGATCAATGGTTGGATCAATAGGTGTTGAAATCCATCTCAAATGTTGGAATGCAATGATCTCACTAATTGCATGCATGATTTTATTTTTATTTTTCTGTTCACTTATCATTGTTGGAAAATGATGTAATCACACTTTTGGTCAGATCAATGTTAGATGACGGAGGGAAGGGCATGAAACAGTGAGAAAAAAATCAACATCTTTCTCAAGTAGGCGAAACGTTGGATTCACTAGTTTTTAAATCCACAAGACAAAAAAAAAAAAAATCAAAATTGTATTGAGAGATGATCCTAAGATTTTCCAATTACATCACTTATATAGAAAAAAAAAAAAGAAAGCAAAACCTTAATTCATTTAAAATTTATAATAAAAATGTCCATATAAACCTTACTAGAGAAGAAGGAAATCCCAACACTTCAAACATAAGGAGATAAGATGAAAGTGGAAATTTCTAACAATAGTAATTTTTCTTTAAATTGTAATGTTGAACTGGAGGGGTGTGTTTTCTAGCGAAACAGATGAATTCGGTTAGCACAACTGGCCGGTTGACCCCAAAAGCATTGTTACATAAAGATTGATAGGTCATGCATTTTATGATGATACTCGGATCAAAAGTTACGGCCAAAATGAATTTCTTCGAACTAGACATGCCTAGCTATATTATGCCCTATGTAAGACTGGGACCATATCTGATTAGCTACTTCCACTTCGATTCGGGTTTATTTTGGTCCAATCATGCTAAGAATAGATTTGTGGCCTGCTCTACATCATTAGATCAATAGGTGTTGTATAGTTTATTAATATTACTATGATCCAAAATAATTTAAAACCAAAGGTTCAAGATAGTAGTTGGAACTTTTCTTGTCGAGATTTGGGCTGATACGATCGAATGCATTTGAAACATTGCTCAATGCTTCTTTTTTTTTCTTTTTGAATTTTTTTATTTCAAAAAAATCTTTGAAAATATGAACTAATGATCTTTACAATTATGAAAAAATGAGATGACTAAAACCCAATTTAACATGCATACTCCAAAATTTCTCTTCCTCGATGATAAATGAACAAAGTTGAAAATAATAAATAAAAAGATTTTAAACGAACATATATTGAACTTTTTAATGCGCCGGCAATAGAAGCCACTACAATGCATTGGAGTACACCCATATCAGTATGCAACATGGCCCGTAGCACCGCATGGCCCAGTGAATTTATATAACAGTACATTCCTGATACCATTGGATCATTTGGATGTGATCCCATGTTTTGAACTTTGACTAAAACCAAAAGGCTGAGCACTGGGATACAGAAATCTATAATTCCTTAGGTGGATTTTCTTGTATTGCAAAGATCATATTTATGAATTGATTGTCTTTTGCATTCATGTTAGTGGAAACTCTTCTGTCTTTGCTGAGCACAGTCTCTAAGCAGGCTAAGATATGAACTATTTGACAAGTAGGCCAGACAATGGAGCATTCCACTGCTCAAAACTGGCATGAATTGCATGGTCTAAAAGACAAGATCATGAGGTCAAAATAAGCAAAGGCCTACATCCAAGGTGTAAAAGTGGGTTTCATGTCTTTCAAAGTGTTAGTGTCAGGTAAGGGATCGTGGAGCCCACTTGTAACAACCACTGGTAAGTAGGTCCCATATGATTTTCTTTCACAATATCTCCCTGTGGATATTTCTTTTTCACTTCTTTCAAAGTTTAATTTTATATTCAAATTTAAACAGAAGACAGTAATAAGGGAGAGAATTGAGATATGATAGGGATAAACCCTATCGTAACCATCCTCTTAGTTCTTTTGGTTCTTCCCTTTATAAAAAGGGAGGTCTTCTCTTTATAAAGGTACATATCCAATCCCGCATAGAAAATCAAAAGGAATAAATCAGAAAATATATCTATTGTCCATTAAACTATCTATAGACATCTAAACCGTTAATTATGTCCAATGCCAATCTTAACAATAGAATAGGAGGGTGATTATCTCCTTTCTACCCTAGTAGTAATTAGGTGGATTGATGCATGTGGTGACACAGGGAAGGGCGTGTTGAGGTCGAGCCATCTTCCTCAGGGGGATAACTACTCCGAATCCATGGAGATTCTTTGGACTCCTCACAAAGATACCTCGAATTCCTGAGGAAAAGAAGAAAATAGAAAATAATTTCTAAAAATTCCAACTAAATTGATTGATTATAAAAACGCATTTACAACCCTTTAAATAGTGATACCAAAGAAGTTTCAGCATCAAACTCCAACTCAAACTCCCTAAAATTCGTAACTTACTATAAATAGTAAATTTACTAGTAATTGTCCTATTTAACTTAACCACGACATTCTCCTAATTTTTCTAAGTACTTTTCATGTTGGACACAACTCCTAAAGCTGAAAGGATGAAGAGTTATAATCAAACTAAAACTTACTATAAATAGTAAAAAATGGAAACAAAATGGATTTTTGACTGTCGATCTGATGGAATCTTGAAGATTGGGCATCGGGAACCTAGCATAGCCAAGTTGGTTGGTTAAAGTAGCTTCTCCTACCCCAAAATCACATAGTACATTGAGTAACTCATTACGGTTTGCGAGATACACCTGTTGTAAGGTTTTGATAGTCCGGATCACCTCCACCTCCGATTGTCCACGACCCGCTCTACATCAGCTGTTCATCCATCTTTAACTTTGTACGAAGGTTCTTCAAATCACATAGATACAATCGGATCTTGTAGGTGCAGGGCCTTTCAGAGTGATATTAGAGCAGTTTCAATGGATCTAGAATAAATAATGAGGTAAGTTCCCTTTTCCTCATATAAAATTAAATTTTCACATATAATCATTCATTATCTACCATTTTTGTAACACAAACCTGTACCCTTTTATCTTGTTGGTTTTCATAGAGACATGTTGGCAACCATGGCCACCAATTAATGTGAAAATGGAAATCAAGGTTGGTGAAATGTTTCCATTATGCCAAAACAAATAAATTTAAAAAAAGAAAAAAAGAAAAGAAAAAAGAAGTGAAGGATTTAAAAGAGGAAGATAATATAAAATAATGATGATATAAAAATAATAAAATAATAATAAGGTTTTTGCCAAAATAGACCTGAGGTTTACTTTAATTATCAAAGTGTCCCCTTTCCAAATATTTTTTTAAAACCCTTGACATCTTTTTCTATGACAATGCTCTTGCATTTATCCCAACACCTGTAAAGGTGGTTACGTGTTAGGAATGTTCATGGGGCCCACAACTATGTTTGACATGGACTATTGAAACCTCCATTGGGTCCACCGTTACAGCCATCTGGCCCATTCATAAGGTCACACGGGTCTAAATGAAAGGGAATAAACAAATTTCAACTTAATCCAAATACCTTATTTCCCTATAAGTTGTAAACAATAGATGTTCCATCTCCACTGTTTCCTGAGATGTGTCCACTTGTGAGTTGGATACCTCTCATTCTTTAACTCACATCCTAACCTTAAAAGCCAAAACAAATGGATTACGTGGATAGGATACGAATCTCATGGTGGGCCCCACAGATGGTAACCCAAGGCCATATGGTAGACCCTGCATACCAACCGTAACTCCTAAAATGTGAGAATTGTGACCCTTGAAACGTGATAACTATGATCCCTTCCACATGAAAATTATAATCCCTAAAATAACCCAACTACGGGCACTTGGGTTGTTTTAAGGATCACATTTTATACATGGTAGGGTCGTAGTTAGGTCATTTTAGGGATAATAGTTTGCAAGTAATATAGGTTATAGTTATGTCCTTCGGGTCGTAGTTAGGTCATTTTAGGGATAATAGTTTGCAAGTAATGTAGGTTATAGTTATGTCCTTTGAAGGATTGTAATTTTCAGATGGAAGGGATTGTGTTTGTCATGTTTTAAGGGTCGTTGTCCTCATATTTTAAAAGTCGTGGTTGGTATGTCAGGTCTACTATATGACCTTGGGTCACCATTTGTCATGTCCACCGTGAGGTTCATGTCCTATACATGCCATCCATCCATTTTGACTTTTAAGTTCAAGGTGTGGGCCAAAGAATAAGAGTTATCCAACTGACAGGTGGACCACACTTAATATTAAAATAACAGAGATTGAATATCCACCATTTAGAACTGATAGGGCAACAAGATGTTTGGATTAAACTGAAATTTGTGTATTCCCCTCATCTAGACCTATGTGACCTTATAAATGGACCGGATCGCTCCAACAATGGAACGAATGGAGGTTTCAACGGTCCACATTTGAACCATCTGTGGGCCCCAAGAACATTCACCACACGCAACCGCCTTTACTAACGTCAGGATAGATGCAAGTGCATTTTTTTTCAAAAAAAAAAAAGTTATTGAATGTATTTACAAAACATTTCAAAAGGATCAAGGGAAGGAACTGGGGGTAGCCATTAAAAAAAACTACCACCTGCTGCCATCACAACGTGGCAGCAGCTGAAACTGTCGTCCGCCATCAAGGCAATGCTGGGAAGACCAGCTACCGCTGGCCCCATCCATTCTCCTCTCTCCGTCTCTCCCCATCTTTCTCCTCCTCTCCATGCAGCTGATAGCCACAATAGCCACCAATTTCAACCTCCTTCTCATTTGCATCCATATCTCCCTCTTATTTTTGTCGTCGTAGGTGGCCACTATGAGCAACTTTGATTCCTCAGTTGTTCTATTGTGCAGGTAACAATAGCCACAATCATCTATTTTTTGTGATGAAAGGAGAGAAGATACCCTAACGGAGATGAAGGTGAGGGGATGTTGGCCATGTGATATGGGCCTAAGTTCAATGATAAATGGGTTCGTCTGCTTATGGAATCATTTTGAAATTTTTTCCATTTGATTAAGCCAGGATTGATGTATTTTATAGACCCCTCTCTTTAAAGTGTGGGCATGGCAATGATTAAAGCTTTATAATCTCCACAATCTCTTAAAATGACCATTAGTTCACTAATGTTGTGTAATTATCTTGGGAGCGACTCATTCTAGACAACGTTTTCGAGCCCCACATTCATCAACAGCTACAGTGTCCTAATCTGATCTATCTACTTGACAATCCATCTGGTGACTTCACTTTTTCTAAAGAAGCTCTAAGAAGGGTTAAACATTTCTAATGAAATCCATGGAGCAATTCTTAGATAACAAGCACTAGCTCCTAATACGACTACATAAAAAGCGAGAAAAGAGAATATCAAAGAGAATGAAATGCACACGATGGTCATTATAGTTGTTCCTTTTGATCTTAAAAAATGTTCGAAAAAACCCGCTATAGAACTACCAGTAGACACCCCACCCAAGGTAGCAACTCGATAAGGCACAGATGGTCCATAAAACCCCGAAACACAAGCCAAAGCTTAGCCACTACCCAAAACCAAAACCAAAGCTTATAAGCCTCTACCCAAGCCTTAGAAACCAAAGCCCTGAAATACAGTTAAATCCAAGCCAAATCTAAACTAAATGCAAGCCAAATTCAAAAGGCCCCAAGAGATAGAAACAAGATTCTAACACCCACTAGAAGCTAGCCCGAACCCAAACCACCTTTGGGGATTAAGGAGACAAACCGCACTAACTGACCAAATGCGGAGTGAAGATGTGAAGAGGAGGCACTCCAAGTGGTGCCTCCCTCTTACATGGCAGTCTCAAGCGAGCCAGAAACTCCATTTTGGAGCAAGAATCAAAACTGAAAAATACATTTTAGCATGTGTTTCCTTTTCAAAGTGCTTGAATATTGAAAATACCCTAACCCGTCTCCTTATTAATTTGCACATTTGTCATTCCTTTCAACCAATGAGAAAATGTCATGTGGCACATCTCTTTTGCCCACCAATCATAAGCCCCCACCCCAAAAGTCCTAAGAAATACCAAAATACCACGCCAAAATGTTATAAATACCCCATTTCCTCTCCTCGTTTCCATAAGAAAACATAACCAAGAAACCAAGATAACCACTAAAGCAAGGAGAAAAGATTTGAGTGAGTGACAAAGAGAGAGGGTGAGCTTAAGCTTGCAAGCCCCCATCCTTTCCAAGCCTCTCTCCAGCATCCTCCAACTGTCTCGAGTCCTCTTAGCACACTCTAGCCTACCCCTTGAGCTTAGGCTCACCCTAGCTATGGTTTCTAACTATAGTGTGTTCTCTATATTTGAAATAGCTAAATTTAATAAAGGTTGTCTATATACATGTGTAAATGCATGGAGGAAACAAAAACGTCGACATATACATGGTTATCCCAAAAAATCTGTTTTACTCTTTCCTTAATAGGATGACCCACATGAAAAGGAGAGCCTAAGATGTCCTAGAGGGGGTAAATAGGACATTGCCAAATAATCAAAAATAAGTTTTGAATACGTAAATAAAGCAAAGATCTCAATTACTTAAGTATTGAAACATTGATTCCAAGTAATTCATAGGACAACCTTCACTTAAAGTTTTAAACAAAACAGCCTTATTTCACAAACTTCTTTAAAATTAAAACATCAAACTTGTAAGAGTAAACTTAAAATATTACAACATTCACCACTAAACTGAAATTAAATACAATTAATCCACCACAAATAAAATGTATGCATTCACCACATGGCACAAAGGATTATAGTGGTTCAGTGCTTTAAAAATAGCCACACCTACTCCATTCCCAAAATTACTTCCTCGTAATTTTGGCTTTCACTATAAAAAGGACTTCTCAGATTTGCCTTAATAACCTTATACAATTCTTGTGATTTTCACGGGTTATCACAATCAAACCCAAACAGAGATTTTACAGGCCATCTCAGACAAAACCTTAACTGAGATTTTAACAGACTATCTCAGAAAAACTTAAAAGAGTTTAAAAGGTATATTTATCTACACCGTAGAAGAGTTTAAAAGGTATACTTAAAAGGTATACTTATCTACACCGTAGAAGAATTTAAAAGGTATACATATCTACACCGTAGAAGACATATCAGAAGCTTATAGCTGAATAACCTCTTTCTTTAATGTATATTGTTCTTTGTTCAGTCAGACAGACAGGGTCTAGAGTTCCACTGATTTTAATTAAGTTAAACCCAAAAGCTACTTAAATCAATTCTCTTAGATCTCAAAAGAGAAGTATAGTTTACTCTCTTTATAATCAAACTTGAAATATCTGAGATAAAGGGAATTAAAAAAGCTATATAAATTAAATTATAAATAGCATTCAATAGTTTGCTAATAACTTGAACTTCTCTCTCTCTCTCTTGTAGAAGGATTCTGATAATTAACTTGTATGATTTAGAATGAGAGAGGAACTCAATTTATAGGCAAAGAAGTTGAAACTTCGGCTAGTTCGAGATAGTCTTCGACTAGCCCAAGCAGATCAGATTTAGTTCAATGGATTTCAGATTGCGCGGGATAAGATTTATCCAAAATTCAACTGGCCGAACAGTACAGTTCGGCTAGCCGAATTTGCCCTTCGGCTGGTCGAATTCCCCCGAATTCTAAAAGATGATGTTGCTGGAATTTAACTAGAACTTTCTTGGGCTAGCTGAATTTCAAGCTTGGGCTAAACAAATTTCAAGCTCGGGCTAGTAGAACGAAAACTCAAACTAGCCGAATTTGTAACAAAAGTTAGTTGTCGCTTCGGGTTTGAAGTTGGGCTGGCCGAACCAAAAGTTAGGTTGGCCGAATTCCATGCAAAATAAGCATAAAAACCCAACATTATACATTTTTTAAAGCACTTAGTCCTAAGCTCTTTCTAGGGTTTTATATTACCTGAGATATATCAAATATATGATTCTTCTTTGACTTAAACTTAGTCTCGGACTTCATCTTAAACTTGAGCTTAATCTTTTCTTGAATATTAGCCGATCTTGAGCTTAATCTTCTCTTGAGTATAGACCGGTCTTGAGCTTGATCTTGAGCCTGATCTTCTCTTGACATAGACCGATCTTGAAGATCTTTTATCAAATTGTTTTGTCTTTATAAAATTTGACAACTAAAGTGTGCTCAACATCTTAGCACTTACACCACATATCAAATTGTTAAAATGAGTCATTAAGAATTAGGTGGTCATTGAGACTTGCATGTTCTTTCATTATGCTAGTCAAACAGGCAGTTTCCATGTGTAAATGTACATAAGGTTTTAATTGTACTTTCCTTCTTATCGTCAATCAACATTGAATGTTCAAATGCAATGATCTCACTAATTGCATGTTGTTATTTTTTCTTTTGTGGACTTATTATTGTTGGAGAAAAAAAGTAATCTTACTTTTGGCTAGTTCAATAGGTGTTGAAATCCATTTTGAATGTCGGAGTGCGATTATCCCATTAATAAATTACATGCATGATTTTTTTCTTGTGGGCTTATTATTGTTGGAAAACGAAATGCGTAATCTCACTTTTGGTCAGATCAATGGTTAGATGACACAGGAAAGGGCATGAAATAATGAGAAAAAGATTACCTTCTTTGTCAAGTAGGTAAAACCTTGAATCCATAAGACTAAAAAAAAATGAAAATTTGAAATTGTATCGAGAGATGATCCTAAGATTTCACGATTACATCACTTATATAGAAAAAAGCAAAACCCTAATTCACTTAAAAGTTACCTGAAATAAATATATAAAAAAAACTCTTTGAAAACCTAATTTTCCAAATATAGAAACTTGCAAAGCATTCCTAACATTATTTCAAGCAATTTTTAAAAACACAAAAATCCTAAACTTACAGAGTTCACGTAAAATGTGATTTCCAGGTGAAGTAGAATGTTAATTATATGACTATCTGGATATATTCACTCGTATTGCAATTGCTACTACATTTTCATAATGATGAAATTATATTGATTGGCTATATTTCTAAGAATATTATCACGATTTTGAATTGCATTTTTTAATATATATCTTTTCATGTCTTGCAAATTATACTTAATTGTGAATTATGAGTGTGTAATCTTAAAGAGTATTCCTCATGACTATAAAAGTCATCGACACTATCAAAACATATCAGTTGGTGCAGGTGTAGAGCAAGCCGATGCGGTTCATTTGAGTATTGGGACAAATCAGGCATATGAGGAGCTAGAAAAGGTTCCAGTGAGACATATTGAGCTTCATCATTAGTTGATAGATTTCTATTTTTGTTTAATATACTTTTGGTATTTTGGTTGTATAAGTCCTATATAGGCACTACATTTGGATTTTTTATTATAAATGAAATTTTTTTACTCAATGTATGGTTTACTCTATTAATATTTGCTGCTAACTCTGATTGATGACATGATTGTTTAAATTTAGACTTGAGTTTTAAAGGTTAACGCTCAGGTTTTTGAAAAACAAGCATTATACTCAAGTTTCGAAAACTGGGTGTTACATCGTCCCAAGTTTGAATTATCTAGTAGGTTTATGTACCATGTAAAGACATCTCCCGTCAAATAATTTTTGAATAACCTAAGCTTAAGGAAGTCATTGTAAGATGCTTCACCACATTGCATGGTAAAGTGTCCGATATGCTCAATCATAAAGGTCTTATTATCTCATGAGAATAAAGTAAAATCTGGGAACCTGAAACTTGTAGAGAATTCATAATTTTGATCAACCCACTTCGGATACGGTTTTTTGTAGGTTAGCCGAGGCAACCACCGGTTGTTTGGTTAGGTATCGTACTCCTGGATGAGCCAGCTTGTAATATCATTTCAGCAAAGTGACCGTTATTGGCTTGGTAGATTTTCCTAGCCGAGATGTATTGCCAGCCCCTTAGAATTTTGTTCCTAGACCGCATAGGGGATGACCGTTGGGAGAGGTGTAGTCAAATGTTGCCCTCTAGGTGCTTCGACTCTTTAATGAACATCATGGACCAAAGGCGTGGCTAGAAGTTGCCCTTCGGTACCTCTGTCCTTCACTGTCCTTGGTAAAATGGAGGCGCGACCGGAGGTTGTCCTCTGAGTGCCTCAATCCTATGATTGTTGTTATGATATTAAGGCATGGCCACAGGCTGCCCACAGGCGCCTATGTTCTGTAATATCCTTGCTAGGGGGCTAAGAAGACCTAAGGTTGCCCCCCCATGGTGCTCGAACCTTTGAAATCCATCATGGCCAACCGATCTGTTGAGGGATTGCTCCCTGAGTAGGGTTGTCAATGGGTTGGGCTGGTTCGCCTCGGACCGAGCTTGGGCTGGAGTTTTAGGCCCTAGGGCCAAGTTCGGGCTTAAAACCGAAGCCCATTTTAAAATCAGGTTAGGCTTAGACTTAGTTGTCTAAAAGCCCGACAGCTCATCCTGGCTTGTTAAGATTCTAAAAAATTTTAAATTCAAATATTATATCTTTTACCTCCTTCCTAAGTTTCTTCTAACTTTTCTCTTTTTAAAAGGAGCAAAACCATCCCTCCTTCCAGTTTTTAGTGTAAAACCAACTTCAAATTTATTTTTAGAAAAGAACCTTGTCTCGATTTTCTCTCCTTTTGCCGAAAGTTCTTTTGGTAGTAGGAGGTCGAATCTTATGACTAGGTAGAATCGAATTAGGCTCTTTCCATTTCTTCTTTCCATTTGTCTTTTGTCTTAAAGATAAGAGAGAGAGAGAAAGATGGGTTTAACTTATGATCTTCTTCGGAGGTAATGAATTTTCTCTTTGGATTTTAGTTTGACCTTCTGAAGATTTTCATTTGTGCGAAGAGATCAGGAATCATGCTATAAATACCTCGATGCAAATATTTCCATATCATCTAATATACCCATCCCCACCAGTTAAAGACTTAATCCATCTGGGTTCCTTGCATTTTTAGACGGATCTTTTGGGCCCAATCCATATAAGCACCTCAATCCATTTGGGTTTTCTGGATTTTCAGTAGGATCAGTCTCAATCCATGTGAGCATGTTCTCTCTCTCTCTCCCTCTCTTTGTGTGTGTGTGTAACACCCCAAAACATAGCACATGAAAACAAATACCCGGATCTCGTGTCATAGGGTGTTAACACTACAATGGTCCAGTGCATTGACATTGACCTTTATAATGCCCTATTTTTCGTTACATGGTACAATGCTCTATCTACACAAACCTAAGTGTCACATAGGAATGCTGCACATGGGAAAAAATCTCTCACGTGTATACTTAGTCAAATTAACATTCATAACGTATACAAAATAAATCAAAGTAGCATACAATTAACAACATAATCAAAGTTGAGGTAAGATAACTATAACCATATCAATAAAGCCAACATTCAAGAGAAATATAAAAGTATATCATCCAAAAATGGGTCCCACATCTAGGGAATGGAACATCCACAATAACAAAAAGTACAAATACAAAGCAACAAAAGTGACAAAAAAAATAAATCTACTGGCGGGCCTAGAAGCTTAGCTGATTCAACAAAGCTCTACGACAGTTATCTCTCCAAAACTCCTATCAAGACATCTTTGAGTTAAACCTCATCACAATCAATCATGCACTACCTGTACAATTGGGTGCAATTGCACAAACAGATGATGAGTGACCAACTTAGTGATAAATTCCATCAATATTACATAGTTGACATATTAATCGAGTATAGTGTCGAGGAAAACATACAAACAATCATGGTTTATGATGCGTCTTATTTAATGCATGCTTGCATGAAAATGCTCACGTAGTGGGGATGCACCTCCATCTGAACCAAATGCAAGTGAATGGGTCTTTCAAACAGTCGACCCATTCACATAGTAACAAGAGATCAGGTCTTTCAAATAGTCGACCCAGCTCATAGTTACAAGAGACCAGGTCTTTTAAATATTTAACCCGGCTCACAATTACAAAGGACTAGGTCTTTCAAACAATCGACTCAACCCACAAGTACACAAGGTACATTGTGTACACATTATGTAGATTAACCACCCGATAATTGCCCGTGTGTCATGAATGCAAAATTTAATCCAACCTTTATTATCCGATTCGCAAACAACCATTTAAAAGCCCTTGCAACTAATAGCCAACCTTAATCCAACAAGTAGGCTTTACCATCACAATTATGTAAATTTAACAAATGGGTTCCTCCCAACAACGTCGACAAGGCAAGCCAACAAGGCACAAATGGAATTTCACCCAAACCAAGCCACTAAGGGCAAGAAAACTCCTAATGGTGGTAAGCATACAACCCAATTCCATTTTTTCCATTTCAATGTGGTCAATAGTTCAAGGTACAACTATATATGTTCAAATCATACAATTCACAATCCCCATCCTTCCTACAAAGAGATTTTCAATTGCCTAATTTTAAAATTCTAAGCATTCTAGCATGCAACACACATGGTTTCATTAAATCATATTATGATGCTTATTCACGATGTTCATATTAGGTGAGCAACATATTCATGTGATTAGAGCATGTTAAGGAGTGCACGTGTGTGAATCAAACTACACAAGACCTGGCCATGTTACGCAAGTATATACAGAATTCTAAACATATTATGGATCATAGAAAATTATCGTAAATTCAATACATGTGAGATAAATTACAAGGACTATCATATAATTTAAGGTAATTTGACATGCTCATTCAATGGTTAAGACTATCACTAGATTAAAAATGTTGAAGGAAAGCTTGAAGGGCATATAATCACCTTAGGGTTAGGGTTCCTCGGCTCTATCACCTCCGAATCTGGCGCGACTCATTAATAACATCTCCTATGGATGGAAATTGGGGAAAACCCAAGATACAACTTCAACCCTTACATCAAAATTTTCCAAATTAGGATTTAAATCAGGTATTCGAAAAGGGTTTGCACACCTTGGGATCTAATGGTTGGCTAGGGTGGCAGGATTTGACACAAATCCAAGGATCTAGCGACGCAACGCCTTGTGCACAACTTCCACTTGAAGTCGGGCAATGCTATACAATGAGGGGGCTCCAAAACCTAGCTAGAAAAGACACGAGTGAACTAGTCGAAGATGATCCGAGATAGCTTGCGTGGTCCAAGGTGGCAAAAATCCACTCCGGCTCCCCCATCCCCACTTATCCTCTCTCTTTCTCTCACCTTATCTCTTTATCCCTCTTCTTAGGTTAGAAAGAAATGAGGGAAAATAAAAGGAAATGGATATTTATACTCACATAAATTTTCCAAATCTCACTAAAGAGATCTCAACGTAGTGCGATCTGTTGGTCAGACTAACAATTGTTCGATCTGACTAACAGATGCCTAATTTATCCTGCTCTTGAGATAGTTAGGTTTGTTGAGATGATAGGACCCAAATCATCATATATCCACCTAGATCACTATTTTGAGGTCCTAAGGATTGTGTGAGGTAGTTTATGAAATTGTGCCCGTGGCGTAATGGGATTACCACAACTACGCTTTGCGGAAGCTTGGTAGAGCAAAGGAATGAAGATTATGTCCTAGAGGGGGGTGATTAAGACCTATTTAAAATTCAGATTACGTAACTTACTAATTTTCAATTAAACTAAGTAAGACAATATAACTCTAAAGGCTTCTCAAGCCAATAGAAGGTCCAATCACATAAACTACAAATTATATGCAAATAATCAACTAGTCTATATCAAGATAGTGTATATGTGTGTGTGGGATGTGCTAACTATCAATCACTAAGCATTCATGTAAGACCCGTATCCTACCCCGTACCATTCTGTAGGCTTCTGTGGTCCTCCTGGTTGAATTTCAGCAACCCGCAATCTGTAACCAACGCTTGTGCGTGATCCTTAGTTATATCCCGTATTCTAGAATCGGCTCGACCCAAGACTTGTATCCTTGCGACCGCACTGTCGCCGCGGTTCCGACGCCGCGTCTCGCGCACTGAGGTAATACTAGGGACAAGAGATGTGGGCCCACATTTAGTTCGAGAAAAAATGTCACGCGTTGCAAATTCCAAGAGAATATATCTCATCAATCAAGTATACATCATACATCAACTGTCAAGTACAACACCATCTTCAAAGTCAACTCTCTCTCTTACAACCCTTACCTATCAAGTACACCCATCACACACCCATCACTCACTCACCCATCACCCATCTATCTCTCTCTCTTACAACTTCTCTCTCTCTTCTCTACCCCTTCTCTTAAGCAAGAGAGAGCAAACCGTCCATGGATTTCCAAAGAGAGGAGAAGCTTGGTGTGGCCTATCTTCCTACCCCCTCATCTCCCATCTCCACCATCCAATCTCCATCATCCTCCATCAAAGTGGTAGCCGAGGAGCTTAGCTTGCCATTAATCCAAGAAGAAGCAAGAACAGTGAGTGTTCATAGTACTTTTCTTTCGATTTAGGGCCCACATATGGTGGGACTCATCTTGATGTACGATTTGTATCAATGAGGGACCCATAGTGGTGGGGTCCCTCCACTATTCCGATATCTCTCTCTCTCTCTTTATTTTTTTTATGGAGAGTGTGTCCCACTCGATCCATGCCGTCCATGAGATGGACCCCACCTTGAAAACGGATTGGCTGGGTACCTCACACCAGTTATAAAGCTGGTGTATTGATGCCACCAAGCTCTATGGATCCCACTGACATCAGCAAGTGTTGTGGGTCCCACCATCCACACCGTCCATAAACTGGACAGTTGAGAACCACCATGATATATGTGTTTTATATCTAGGCTGTTCATGCCTGGACGGTCTTGTGGGACCCACGCATGAAGTATGTATTAGATCCACATCGTCCAGCCACGTGGACTGTGGATCTCACCACCGAGGTATATGTTATATCCCACCGTCCATCGTGGACCCACCTTTGATGTGCATGGATCCAAGCTGTTCATCTGCCTGTCCATTTTGGACAGGCCCGGACGAAGGGAGGTCACTAATATTAGCTTTATCCAGAACGGGTGGGCCACACCACATGGACCCACCGTGATGTTTATGTCATCCACACCGTCCAGATCTCTGGACGGTGGGCCCCTTGTAACGTGTATCACCGTCCAGACTATCCATCTGGACACTAGACTATATGTTATATTATATTATATTATATTATATTATATTATATAATATATATTAAATATTATAGGTGGTGGTCCCCATGTGGGACCCACCTTGATGTATGGAATTACCCACACCGTCCAGTATTTTTGAATGGTGGGTCATCACACCATCCAGATCAGGGTCCCGCCCTGATGTATCTATTTACCCACTCATGTGGACCCCACCATGGTAGCATGTGAGGCCCACATTGTATTAATGCATTGCATCCACATCATCCAATCCATGGACGATGGATGTAGATTGGCTAGTGTACACCACCTATATAGCTGCTGTATTGACGTCCCAAGTTCTGTGGGTCCCAGCAGCCGCTGCTGCATCACGCCAGCAATCTTGTGGCCCCATCATGACATGTGTGGGCCCTACATAATGTATGTATTTTGTATCTGCACCATCCATCTCTGGATGGTGCCATGTGGGCCATACTATGATGTCTTTGTTTCATCCACACCATCCAGATGGGCTGGATAATGTTAGACTATTTGGACGGTACTGCCATGCCCCGCCATGATATATGTGATTTATTCCACATCGTCCATCTGTCCAGGGGACGTGGACCCCACTTTGATGCGTGTGCTTCTTTCCATGCTGTCCATCTCAGGGTCCACCGTGATGCATGTATTCCTCCAAGTCGTCCATCTATTTTGCCAGCATGGAACCGCCATGATGTATTTATTTCATCCACACCGTCTAGATTGTGCTGGACAGTGCTGGACAATGTTTGGACAGTGCTGATTTACATAAACAGTGTTTAGATAGTGCTGGTTTACATAGGCAATGTTTGGATAGTGTTGATTTACATGGACAATGTCTGGACAGTGCTGGTTTACATAGGCAATGTTTGGATAGTGCTGATCATCATTAGTGAGCCATGTACCCCATAAAATGATAGTGTACAGTGATACACATGTTACACCTGCAACTACTGAAATGATTTTTGGTGTAATCCAAGCTCTCACTTAAGGCCCATTGGTGCGGCCCATCCATGAGGCCCATCTTGATGTATTTGTGGCCCATCCATTAAGGCCCACCTTGATGCAATTGCGGCCCATGTGATGAGGCCCATTGTGGTGTGTATTAGGCCATGGGACGTGGCCCGTTGTGATATATTTTCGGCCCATATAATGAGGCCCATTGTGATGTATTCTCGGCCCATTTGGTAAGGCCCAATGAGATGTATTTTTCGGCCCATATATTGCGACCCATTTGACACATATGGGACTAATGTATTGCGGCCCATTGTGATGTACATGAGGTCCATGAGCGAGGCCCAATGTAATACAGCCCATAAGTGAGGTCCACCATGATGTGTATTATGTCATGCCCCAAACTCAGAAAACGGGCTCACAAAATTTCCGATCGCCGAATCCCCATTCTCGGATCCCAGCGCCCATACATTAGATTCCGATCCTGGGATCCTACAAGGAGGATTTTCAGTATGAATTTTTTTTTTGTAATAAAGCATAGCCACAAGCATAACCAAGTCACAAAACAACAACACCACATATCCACTATATCAAAAACTTTAAGTACAATGCGTATGAAAGGGAAATACAATATAATGAAAGTAACAGAAACTCCAGAAGCTTGGCTGCACGCTCCAAGCTCAACGCTGCTGCAACCTAATGCCACCTGCACGCATCTATCGTGCAAAGCTTATAAAAAGCTTAGAGGGTGGTGAAAGTGTATGTAAGGTGAGTGCCAAGTGTACAATATCAGAGTAATGCGAAAATATGCAGTAAGTCCATGAATGCTATCAACTATATCAAAGCTATGTGATGTAAGGCATGAATGTTATCGGCCATATCAAGGCCATGCGATGAGAGGCCTATGTAGCCAATGTCATATGCGAAATGCAAAGCAAGCGTGCCAGTACTCATCAAGTATACATATCAATACAGTTCCTCTCTAGATATCACCGGGGTCTAATACACCTCACATTGACTGCCTCCTCCCTAGCTGCACAGTCAAGCTAGTGGAAAAGACCACACTATCCGCCTGACCAGTAGTCTGCCAATACCTACCGGCTCGTCGATAGCGGACTCATTTGCGAGCTGGTCTAACTCAGCCTAGCTTATAGCCCCCTCACTCGGGCGGATAAAGCCATACCCCCTTCCAACCGACCACGACACAGTGAGAAACGCGGCCTACTGGTATTCGGCACTCGGGCGCTCGTGTATCCACTGGTCTAGACGTTAGAGCATCTCTTGGTACCAAAAAGGTTCTGGGACTTTCACCCAAGGACATCCTAAGTGCCTACAATGCTAGAACCAAGCATTTTCAGTATCTGATACGGCCATCCACGATGTGTCTGTGGAGCCACGACCCTGATGTCACTAGGGCGTGTAGTGATCAAGTCACATGTATGCGAGATGCATGAGTCATACCGTGCAATCATGCAGTAGTCTCGCGTATACCATGCGCTCATGTGGGACAATCCGTCTCATAAGGAGTCCTGTAAATGTCTCAGCCCAACGGCTTATGCTATGATCAAACATTCCTCATATTAAGCATACATATGATGCATATGGGCATGAATCATGAAAGTACACTAAACATGTTATAAAGTAATGAACTATCAACAAGTATGGGCCTATCAATGGGCCTTAAGGAGAGTTACAATGCGAACATTTAACCAACATTGTACTTACAATGTGGACGTCAAACCAACATTGCTCCCAAGGCATGGCCCGTTATAAAATATCATTACACAAACCATAGGGAATCGCACATTGCAATGGACCTATATACATCTCATTGGGCCTCGACCCATAGTCCTCAGATACATCAAATGGGCCGCCTCATAAGGGCCTTATATAAATCAAGTGGGCCGCATCAATGGGCCTTATGTATATTGCAATGGGCCATGTCCCATGGGCCTTTGAAAACATCACAATGGGCCTTGTAACATGGGCCTTATGCATGTCAAATGGGACTAATCATATGAGCCTTATGCATACCAAATGGGCCTAATCATATGGGCCTTAGATATATACCAAGGTGAGCCTCAATGGACGGCCATAAGTAAATCAAGATGAGCCCCAAACATATGCCAAGGTGGGGTCCATTTGAACTACAGATCTATCTTATTTTTAGTTTCAAGCCTTAAAATGGGCTTTTAAAATGATTGGACAGCTTGGATGCAGCACATGCATCATGGTGGGGGTCCACATGAAGGCCCACCATCAAGTATATTATAAAATATAATATATATAATATATATAATATATATATACAATGTAATATATATATATACACACACACACACATACAAGCACACACAGGGCAACTGTAGGGGTGGGTCCCACCGTCCAGGGTGAACGGTGCGGATAGAACATATAAATCATGGTGGGGTCCACTATCCAGACAGTGGACAGTGTGGATAAACACATAAATTATGGTGGAGTTCACCGTCCACTGCCGTGGACGGCGTGGAGAGAACACATACACAGGGTGGGTTCCACCGTCCGTGTTAGGGACGGTGTGAATAAAATACATACATCACTGTGGGTCCCACATGGGACCCACCATAACGTTTGCTTTCCATCCAACCTGTTGAGAAGGTCACGCAGACCTGGATTGAAGTGGAAAAACAAATTTCATATTGATCCTAAACTTCTGTAGACCCAAAAAGGGTTTTAATGGTAGAGTTCAATTCACACTATTTCGTATACTGTGGGCCACCTGAGCGTCAGATCGGCCGGATCTTTGGTGGGGGCATACTGCAAGGAGGGGCCCACCCAATGGACGGTTTGGATATTAAACATACATCATGGTGGGGCCCACGGCTGGAGCCGTGGGTCTATTGCGTCTGCCCGTCCGCCAGCAGCAGCAATAGGCGCTGCCTGCGTCTCTGACAGTAGCAGCGTCTGCTGCATGTATTTTTTTTATTATTATTTTTTAAAATCACGAAATACCTTGGTTTTTCCTGTATAGGGCCTGCATCAGTGGAATCTGACCCTGCCATTGGGTCCCATGGCTTAATACAAGGCAAATAAGCCCAATATTGAATATATTTTGATGGATAAAAATAGTAGTTGATTTTTCAATGGTAACCATCACAATTTCTCATGCTATGGCCTACCAGATACTCGGATCAGCTTCATTTTTCGGTCCAATGCCTAAAATGAACTCAAGAATAGAATGGACGGCGTGGATTGACACTTACATCAAGGTGGGGCCTACATAAATGGCCCACCCAATAAGCTTTGGAAAAGCTAATATTTGTGTTTTCCCAAGTTCACTTCCAACGTTCTAGGGACGCCGGACGGTTAGGCATAGCACATGCACAAGGTGGGCCTCGCTCCGATGGGCCACCAAATGGATGAATGGTATGGATAAATCGTACATTAAGGTGGAATCCATTCAGGTGGGCCACACCACTACATCATCATAAATCAAGAATAAAAGAAAGAGAGGGAAAGAAAGAGAGAGAAATAGAGTGGGACACGTGTGATAGAGGGACCCCGACACTATAGGCCCTCCGATTCGAGCATCCAATCATACATCAAGTGGGTCCCAATACATGTGGGCCCACCAAATCAAGAATTCAACGGTAGAGATCCTTTCCCCACCAAATGTAAGGTCTTGATGACCCTATCCATATATGGAAAATAAACATCATGATGGGGTCCATGGAGAATGGCCCCATCATGGAATGATCATGAGGATCAAAGTGGTCCATCGGCCACATCAAGGGTCCAAAGTGAGATCCATACCATTGATCGGTAGGCCTCACTTGACCCATCATAAAAATATGAAAACTAGCCTATAGGAGCACCCACCGTTGATCTTCTTGGTCTGTTGGAACGCCAATCTCCTTAAGCTTCACTTTGATGGTGGAAGATGAGAAGTGAATGGCTAGGATGGAGGATTTGGGATGAGAAAGTGGGCCCCACACATGCACTCTCTCACATGGAAGAGAGCTTGGACGTGAGCTCTCTTGTTTGCTTGGGATTGAGTTGAGAAAGAGAGGGAGAGATGGAATGTAAGGAGAGGAGTGATGGATGTGAGTGATGGGTGAGGTGATGGTGTACTTAACTAGCATGGGTGTGTAAAAGAGAGGGTGAGAAAGGGTTGACTTTGGAGAGAGAAGGCATGAGTTGCTTTGTACTTGACATGAGGTGATGGATGGGATTGATTGATGGGATTGATTTCACATGTTGTAGAGATTCTCTTAGGATTGCAAATGCGTGGTGTTTCCTCGAAATAAATGCCGGCTCACATCTTCCTGATAGGGTATCGGATCGGTGCACGAGTCGCGACGACGGTGCGGTCGCAATGGTACAAGTCTCGAATTAAGCCAACTCAAATTTACAACATACAACTTAGGGTAGATCGCAAATGTCGATTACCGATCGTAGGTTGCCGAAATTTGACGAGAAGGATCACAGGATTCGATGGAACAGTACGGACTAGGATACGGGTCTAACATTTAGGCCCATCTTGATATATAGGAGGCCCATGTGATGCAGGGCTCACTTAATGTATATGAGGCCCTTTGTTATGGCCCAAGTAACGAGGCCCATTGTGATGTATGCCTGGCCCATATGTTGGGGCCCGATGTGATGTATTTATGGCCCATGTGTCGAGGCCCATTGTGATGTATACCCAGCCCATGTGTTGGGGTCCAATGTGATGTATTTATGGCCCATGCGTCAAGGCCCATTGTGATGTATACTCGGCCCATGTGTTGGGGCTCGATGTGATGTATTTATGGCCCATGTGCTGAGGCACATTGTGATGTATACCCGGTCTATGTGTTGGGGCCCGATGTGATGTATTTGTGGCCCATGTGCCGAAGCTCATTGTGATGTATACCCGGCCCACGTGTTGAGGCCCAATGTGATGTATTTATGGCCCATGTGCCGACGCCCATTGTGATGTATATGTGGTCTATAAGTGAGGCCCATAGTGATGTGTATTAGGTCCTTGTGTGAGGCCATGGGCGCACTATACGTTTGGCTCTATGTGGGCCACTTCTTGGGAGCAGTGATAGTTAGATGTCCACATTTATGAGCGATGATGGTTAAATATCCACATTGTGACCTTCTCTTAGGCTCTTTGTAGGGCCGATTATCGATTCTGATTGTCGAGGCCGATTCTGATTGGTGAGGTTGATTCTAATTATCGAGGCTGATTCCGATTGTCGAGGCTGATTCTGATTGTTAAGGCCGATTCCGATTGGCGAGGCCGATTCCAATTATCGAGGTCGATTCCGATTGTCGAGGCCCATTATTGAGGCTGATTCCGATTATCGAGACCGATTCCGATTATCAAGGTCGATTCCCATTGTCGAGGCCAATTCCGATTATCAAGGCCGATTATCGAGGCTGATTCTGATTGTCGAGGCTCCGATTGTCGAGGCCGATGCCGATTGTCGATGCCAATTGTATAGGCCGATTATCGATGCCGGTTGTCCATACCAATTATGAGTATGTGACATCATAGCATCATGATACATGCCCATATACATCATCTGCATGTTTGTTATGAGATGTAGTTGACCATTGCATATGTCATTGGGCAAGTTATTGTCACGCCCCAAACAAGGAAACTGGGCTCACAAAATTCTCGATCGCCGGATCTGGTGCTGACAGCCTCCGTAGTACCCCATTCTCAGCTCTCAGCGCGCATACGTCAGATTCCGATCGTAAGATCCTACAAGGAGGATTTTCAGTATGATTTTTTTGTATAGAGCATAATCACAAGTTAACCCAAATCACAAAGGCAACATCATCATCACGTATCTACTAATATAAATATTTGAATACAATGCTGAAAGGGAAATACATATGTCGAAAATCAAAACTCCAAAAGACCGCTGCACACCCCAAGCTCAACGCTACTGCAACCCAACGCCACCTACACGCATCTATCGTGCATAAGCTTACAAAAGCTTAGAGGGTGGTGAAAGTGTGTGCCCAAGGTAAGTGCCAAGTATACCATAAAGCCTATAAATCATACATCATCGGAATAAGTGGAAATACTGACAAGATCATGAATCATACAATATCAGAGTAATGCGAAAATATGGGGTAAGTCCATGAATGCTATCAGCTATACCAAAGTTGTGTGATGCAAGGCATGAATGCTATCGGCCATACCAAGGCCATGCGATACGAAACATAAAAAGATAATAACAGATGCTGAGGATACAATGCAATATGTAAATCCTGACGAGCCATGAATACCATCAACCTCATCTAGGCTATAAGTGCAAAAATATAGTAACCCAAAATGCTAAGTACTGCGGATGCAATGTGATATGCGGTGCGAATGAAATGACCATGCTGGAATGTGAAGTCGGGATGATAGTACGAAGTATCACAGGCTATGGGGTCCATTACAAGGGACTTCTATCCAAACTAGTCTCATACCTAAATTTAGATAGTCAGACACAATGTGGTAAACTCCTGATCTCAGGTTAGTCGCGCGCCCAACCGAAAATCCTGGCCATGCGATGGTATACGTAACAAATAGTTACGCACCAGCAGCCCGAGTGGATAGTGAATGAATGAATGAATGGATATACAATTCCTGCTCAATAGTCCTCATATCAGTATGGTTACTCTCTGGGAGAAATCACCGGTGTCTATTACACTCTACTCCAACTGCCTCCTCCCTAGCTGCACAGCCCAGTGAGTGAAAGAGACCTCACTATCTGCCTACCAATATCGGGCCCAACTTATCGATAGTGGACCCATTTACGAGCTAGTCATACTCAGCCTAGCTTATAGCCCCCTCACTCAGGCGAATAAGGCCACACCCCCTTCCAACCAACCATGACACAGTGGGAGACACGACTTTATGGTATAGGCACCGACGCTCATATTCCACTCGGTCTAGACATTGGAGCATTTCCTGGTACCAAGGAGGTTTTGAAATTTTCACCCAAGGACATTCTAAGTGCCCACAGTGCTAGAACCAAGTATTTCGGTGTCCCATTTAGCTATATACGATGTGCCTGTAGAGGTCACGGCCCTGATGTCGCTAAGGCGTACAATGATCAAGTCACATATATGTGAGATGCATGAGTCACACTATCTAGTCATGCATCAATCCTGCGCATACAGCGCGATAATGTGGGCACTCAGTCTCATAAGGAGTCTCGTAAATAGTCTGTCCAATAGCGTATGCTATGATCAAACATTCCTCATATCAGGCATATATATGATGCGAATGGGCATGAATCATGGAGTTATACTAAGCATTTTATATGGTGATGAACTATCCTCACAATGAAGATGGGCTTTGATGGCCTACGCACAACAAGTATGGGCCTATCAATGGGCCCTAGGGAGAGTTATAATGCCAACATTTAACCAACATTATTTTTACGATGTGGATGTCAAACCAACATCTCTCCCAAGGCAGGACCCGCCATAAATGTCATTACATAACCCATGGTGGAATCACACAATGCAATAGACCTTGTATACATCCCATTAGGCCTCAACCCATGGGCCTCAAATACATCAAATGGGCCTCATAACATGGGCCTCAACAACAGGTCTTGAATGCATCACAATAGGCCTCAACCCATAGGTCATAATACATCACAATGGGCCTTAACCCATGGGCCCTAATACATCTCAATGGTCCTTAACCCATGGGCTCCTAATACAACACAATGGGCCTCAACCTATGGTCCTTACATATATCAAAGTGGGCCTCAACCATGGGCCATAATTACATCGAATGGGCATCATAACATGGGCCTTACATTCACATCCAAGTGGGCCTCAACAACGGCCTCATACACATCAAGGTGAGCCTCGACAATGGACCACAAATATGACAAGATGGGCCTAATCACTTGGGCCTTATATATAAACCAAGGTGGGCCTCAATGGACGACTACAAATAAATCAAGATGGGCCTCATCCACAAACCAAGGTGGGCCTCAATGGACGGCCACAAATAAACCAAAATGGGCCTCATACATATACCAAGGTGGGCCTTAATAGAGGGCCACGAATAAACTAAATTGGGCCTCATACATATACCAAGGCGGGCCTCAATGGACGACCACAAATAAACCAAAATGCCTCATACATATACCAAGGTGGCCCGACAGGTGGATGGTGTGAATAAAACACATACATCAAGGGTGAGTCTCACGTCCCACATGTGGAAAGTGAGGATATAACATATATATCATGTGTGCCCCACTGTCCCATACATCTGGATGGTGGAAATCAAATACATAAACCAGGGTAGGGTCCACTTGAACTTGACATCTGACTCATCCTTCCTCTCATGCCATAAAATGATATATCAAAATGGTTAGACTGTTGAATACAACACATGCATCATGGTGGGTCCCATAGATAGACGACATGGATGGAATAGGTGAGCCCCATGGAGCGTGCTGCCGTGTAAACATTGGGGTCCACTTGCTGCCCTATGTACAGTAGGGGGTCATGTAGACCTTGCTATGTCAAGAGGGCAGCTGGATAGCTGTTGAACGTGCAACACTTGCTGTTTTAAAGAAGCACCCTCATGTATATATACAATATTATATATATAATATATATAACCCATATCAGCTGTTAGTGTAGCTTTTTTGCATTAAAAGGGCAGAGGTGGGTCCCACATAGGGCACACCACAACATAAAATAGGAGATACTAAAATATATTATAATATAATATATAATATATTAATATTATATATATAATATTCACAACGTCCAGGCCCTGGACGGCCTGAACGGATGCATACACCAAGGTGGGTCCCATACACGTGTCCCACTGATGGACAGTATAGATAAACACATTCATCATGTGGGTCTTACACAGATGGACGGCACAGTCATAGTGGGACCCTCAGAGCTTGGAGATAAAACACATATATCATGGGTGGTCCACTGCACGGACGGTGCAGATGGAGCGCATGCATCACGGCTGGCCCCACTACCAACGTCCACGTAAATGGATGGTGCAGATGGCGGATGGGAGTCACAGAGCTTGGTGACATCACTCTAGATGAGGTACACAAGCTAATCCACTTCCAACACGTCCAGGTGTATGGACAGATACATCATTGCTGGGCTCCATGCAGTTAACTGTCCATATGGACGTTGTGGATTCAAGACGCATACATCATTAGGTGGGTCCCACAGTCCAGTGATGTGGATGGTGTGGAGAGAGTAAATACATCAGCGGGGTCCCACCGTCCAGTGCTGTGGACGGTGGTGACAAAAGACATGCACCATGCTGTTCCATCATTCAGTGACAATGTGAATAAAACACATACATCACTGTGGGTCCCACGTGGGGCCCACTATAACGTTTGCTTTCCATCCAACCTGTTGGTAAGGTCACACGGACCTGGATGGAAAGGGGAAACAAATTTCATATTAATCCAAGACTCCTATGGCGCCCAAAAGAGTGTCAATGGCAACCGTTCAATCACGCTATTTCCTACCATGTGGGCTACCTAAGTCTCACATGTGGCCGATTTTTGGGGTGGCCCACAGCTAAAAGGGATCCCATCCAATGCACGGTGTGGATTTTCAAACTACATCAAGGTGGGACCTGTGGTGGGGGCCATGGTCACTGCCCATTTACAAACCGTAGGACGCTGCTTGCGGCAGCGTCTGACAGCAAGTGGTTTCCTCTCTTGCACATTTTACTTTATTTTTTTTTATTTGTTATTTTTTGAAGGTTTTTCATAGGTGGGCCCCGCATCAGCTGAATCTAGCCCAGCCATTGTATTCTACAGCTCAAGACAAGCCAAACAAGTCCAATATTGAATATATTTCGGTGAGTAGCAAAATTAAAGTGAATTTAAACGGTGAGAATCACTGGTTTGAAAGGTATGGCCCGCCCGATGAGCGAATTAGCTTCATTTTTCGGCTCAACGCCTAAAATGACCTAGGAAATGAGATGGACAGCTTGGATTAAGCTCATACATCAACATGGGGCCTATACAAGTGGCCCTTCCCAAGAGTGTGAAACAAGCTCATATTTGTGGTTTCATTTCATGTCCAAGGTGGGTCTTGCTCAGGTGGGTCACCAAATGATGGACGATTTGTGCAGAACACATATAGCAAGGTGGGTCTTGCTCAGGTGGGCCACCAAATGATGGATGGTGTGGATGCAATACATGTAAAGTGGGCCCCCACCTATGGATCACTTGGATAAAATACATGCCTCATCGTGGGGTCCATCCGGGTGGGCCACACAGCCATATCATCACACAAAAACATGAAAAAGAGAGGGAGAGAGGGAGAAAGAGAGACACGTGATGATGGAGGGACCTCGGCACTATGGGCCCTCCCTTGCATGATCTATTACATATATCAAGTGGGTCCCATTTCAAATGGGCCCACTGACCAAAATCGACGGTGGAGATCCTTTATCCACCGAAATAGAAGGTCTAGATGACTCCTTTTCAAGCTAAAAAATAAACATCATGATGGGGTACATGGAGAATAGCCCCATCATGGAATGATCATGAAGACCAAGGTGGGCCATCGGCCACATCTTAGGGTCCAAAGTGAGATCCATGTCATTGATCGGTAGGCCTCACTTGACCCATCATAAAAGCATGAAAACTAGGCTATAGAAGCACCCACCGTTTGATCTTTTCGGTCCGTTGGAAAGCCAACCTCCTTGTGCCTCACTTTGATGGTGGAAGATGAGGTTTGAATGGCTAGGATGATGGGTTTTGCAATAGGAAGGTGGGCCACACAAATGCACTTCCTCTCTTGGAAAACCATGGACGTCCACTCTCTTGCTTGGATTTTTGCTTGGAAAATGTGAAGGGAAAGAGAGCGAGAGATGAGATGTAAGGAGAGAGAGTGATGGATGTGAGGTGAGTGATTGGTTGACTTTGGGGTTTGCTTGACTTGTGGAGAAAGGAAGTATGGGTTGCTCTTGTACTTGACATGATGTGATGTGATTGATTGATGGAGTGATTGATTGATGGGACAGGTTATAAAGATTCTCTTAGAATTGCAAAAGCACGGCGTTTCTTCGAAATAAACGCCGGCCCACATCTTCCGACCAGGGTATCGCATCGGTGCGCAAGACGCGGCGTTGGAACCGCGGCGACGGTGCGGTCAGAATGATACAAGTTTCAGATTAAATCGACTCAAATCTACGAAATACGACTTAGGGTCGTGCGCAAATATCGATTATATGTCGCAGGTTGCTGGAATTCGATGGTAAGGATCGCAGGAGTTGTTAGAACAGTATAGGCTAGGATACGGGTCTTACAGTTATTATGAGACTCCCTGATAGGTGGAGATTGTCTCACATGAGCGCACTGTATGGGTAAGAATGATGCATAATTGGATTGTATGACTCATGCATCTTACATTGTGTGTTGTGATTACTATTCGCCCTAGCGACATCAGGGTCATAGCCTCCACAGGCATATCGTGGATGGTCAGATGGGATATCGAAAATATGTTACTAGTATCGGGGCGCCATAGATGTCCCTGGGTGAAAATCCCTAAAGTTCCGTGGCCAGGAGAAGCCCCAATGTCTAAAATAAGTGGATATATGAGCGCCCGAGTGTTAAATACCAGTAAGCCACGTCTCCCACTGTGTCATGGTTGGTTGGGAGGGAGTGTGGCCTTACCCACCCAAGTGTAGTGGGCATAGCTAGGCTGGGTTTGACTAGCTCGTAATTGGATTCGCTTCGACGTGTCGGGTAGATATTGGCTGAGTACTGGCCAGGCGGATAGTGATATCTTTTCTACTTGCATGGTTGCGCGTCCAGTGAGCGGCGATTGCATGTAGAGTGTACTAGACCCCGGTGATGATCCCAAAAATGCACAGTGTTGATATATAGACTTATTGAGCGGGAGTTGTATACTCAGCATCTTACTCATTCATTCATTCACTATCCACTCGGGTTGGTAGTGCACAACTAATTTGATATGTGTACCTTTGCAATGGCCAGGATTTTGGTTAGGCGCGCGACTAACCTGAGATCAGGAGTCTACCACATTAAGCCTATCTATCCAAATTTAGATATGAGACTGGTTTGGATAGAAGTCCCTTATGATGGACCCCATAGCCTGTGATACTACGTACTATCATCCCGACTCACACTCCAGCTTGGTCATTTCATTCCCATCGCATATTGCATTGCATCCTCAGCACATAGCATTTGGTTTACTGTGCTTCTGTATTGTATAACCTAATTAAGGTTGACGGTATTCGTGAACTTGGTATCTGATATTTGGTTTACTATGTCTCTGCATTGCATAACTGATCTACATTGCTTTCTCAGTATATGATATTGACTTATTATGTTTTTGCATCGCATTGCCTACATGAGGCTGATGGTATTTATGGATTTACCAGCATGTTTGCGCATTACTTTGATATGTACAATTTATGAATTACCAGTATTTTCACTTACTCTAATATTTATATGCTTAGCACATGCATCGCACACACTTACACCACCCCCTAGGCTTTGTATAAGCTTATGCACAATAGATGCGTGCAAGTAATGTTAGGTCACAGCAGAGTTGAGCTTAGAGCGTGGAGCTGTCTTCTGGAGCTTTGATTTTTGATATATGTATTTACCTTGCAGCATTGTATTCAAATGTTTATATTAGTGGATATGTGATGATGATGTTTCCTTTGTGATTTGGGTAAACTTATGGTTATGCTTATTACAAGTTAAATGTAGGTTGGAAAATTCTCCTTGTAGGATCCTAGGATTGGAATCTGGTAGATGGACGTTGAGAGCCGAGAATGGGGTACCACAGAGGCTGTCGGCACCGGATTCGGTGATCGAAAATTTTGTGAGCCCGATTTCCGAGTTTGGGGCGTAACAATTCATTTAATCATACATACATAATTTAAACATTGAAATTTATAAGCATAATTAAATAAGTACGCAAATGACAATCCCAAACAAAATCATATATAGTGGTTCGACTACTTGCCTACTCCACTCTCGACGAATGCACTCAACTCATGAGTGTACCGTATTTCACTATTGGAGGTTTTAAATTAGGTTCACTTCTAACCTTTACAGCCCTACACAAGGACTCGAAGATTTAGGCTATACTTCTGAGCCAAGGTCCTACACAAGAACCTATAAATTTAGGCTCTACTCCCGAGCCAAGGTCCAACACAATAACCTGAAATTTAGACTCTACTCCTAAGTCAAGGTCCTACACAAGAACTTGAAATTTAGATTATACTCTCGAGTAAAAGTCCTACACAAGAACCAAGGTCCTACAAAAGAACCTAGTTCGAGTTTGGGTTTACAAACTCTTAGCCTCAATCCTACACAAGGAAAGATACTAAACTTAGACTACTAAAATGACAACTTACTTGTCGGATTGAGCCCCTTTTGTAGCGTCTTCTTGGGTTTTTTGATCTTCACTCTCTCGTGCTTCAACCAGCTCTACGATGCTCTCTCAATCATGATGTTGCTGTTTCGCTAAGGCTTCAGCTCTAAGATCAATCACCTTGCAGGTGATGCTCCTCCCAAGTGACTAAGGTGATGGGAGATTGGTTGAATCTCGTACAACTAGTGGAAAGGTATTTTTCCTAAGGGATTCACCTAAATAGGTCTCCTAGACGATTTGGACAATGGGTTGTCAAGATATCTTAAGTCCAATCTCTAAGAAATGGAAGGGTGCGAGCACAACTTCAATATAGATGTTGGAATACTATTGAGGGTCAAACATTGCATATTAGACCCCAATTATTACCTGGATTTACGAACATGATACTGTTTACCGATCTGTTTTAATCGTGTTTATGTTGCGAGGTGGATTTGTAAGCGTGGACTGAACAATGTATTAAAAGCATGGATTTAATGTTCCGTCATCACCAAGGCAATGGACGTGACCCCAAGAGACCAAGATCAATGGATTTACACACCGAAGATCCAAGAAAACTGAGAAACTGAAGCTCAAGTAGCCTGAAAATTAGCCAGAATGCAAGATCACATGGTTCTCACTATCTGTTCGGCTTGAAACTTCATACACGACCTGAGGACCATAAATAAACCATAAAAGTAAAATTTCAACCATTAAATCCTCGTGTAAGTGGCCCAACTGACAAATCAGCCACTAAATCTGTGATCTGGGGCCCACCTGACATCTGGATATGCTCCAATTTTAGTCTCAACGCGTTAAATGAGCTGGAAAAATGGATGGACGGAGCAGATTTCTAATACACACCATAGTGGACCCTGCATGTTCACGTATGCGTGCACAGTGCGCACATAACTGATGTGCACCGGACCGAGAGTCTGGTCAACTCTCAGCTGACCCGAGCTCTCTCGCATGGGCTGGCAAGCCAGCGGACGGATGCACGTTCGCCGGTTCATCACAGTGGCCCCCACCCATCATCTATTAGGATGATCTGGACCGTCTATTAGAGTCCCAAGGTCCCTATTATCACAACCTAGGTGATACAATTCTAAGAACATCGAAAATATGTTTCAAACCATGTAAACGCAGGTTAGACGGTCGGAAGATCCAGCAGGTGGGCCACCAATTTTTAATCAAAAAATGATCAGGACTGATCGATTGTTCATGAATAAGCTAAGGGACGGATCTGATTTTCCATAATATTCCCATAATGGCCCCACTGATCATCGCACTTCCGGGGAATCCGAAGCAGAGACGGGAAATCACAAGCAGGGGCTTGCGTTGGAATCTTGTGGCCCACAAACATCATCTAAATGGATTATCTGATCTGACCAGTGGGTCCAGGGAATTATTTCAACAAGAACCATGGTGTTCTTGTGCAACCATGCATAAGAACGAGATCGGAAGATGGAAGAACAAGATGCACGTTGATTGATATTGCAGCCCACTTAAGATTTGGATTCATTCCAGATTTTGGCTCATGGCCTAAGTCGGTCCTAAAAATCCATTAAACGGCTCTGGTCTTCAAAATAACTACTATAAATGGGCCCCATCAACACCAGCGCCGAACGCGGAACCGGCCCTGTTTCGCAGCCGACAGGTGAGATGATCTTGCAGCGCATCACCTGTTATCAGATGGCAGATCCATTCATCATGAAGGCCACCCCAAAACGTTTCAAGGGACGTTGATCTTATGAAAAGAAAGCAAGGACAGAAGGGAGTTGGGACGTTGTTTTCTTAGCTGCGAAAAGGCTACGCACCGACTCCTCATGTTGCTGCACGCACAGACTCTCCACCGACTCCCAGACTCATCACCGACATTCTGGCGGCCTATAAAAGGAGGAGAGAGAGAGAAGGGCATCCTTGGTCGTGGGATCTTGGATGAGCAGCTATGGAGGCATCACCTTGTGCACGTGTGAAGATCTTTTCTTCTTTATTTTCTTTCTGTCTTTTCTTAGGAATGTGTTCTTTTCCTCTCTTAGCCTGAGCATGTCTGGCGAAGCCTCTTAGCTAGGGCTAAGAGGTGAAGCTTGTAGCGTGATTAGGAAGGTGGCTTTGCTTTGATTCATGGTTATTAAATTCTTATGGATTCTAGTTTGATTATTAAGGAATACTTTTAGTTTTTAATGATTTATTGTGACTCAAATTACAGTAGATCTGCAATAGCTTTGAGTATGTTCTTTTCATTATGAGATTGTGAACTTAGGAGGCCCTGTTGTTCACCATTGTCTCCTGGGCATGGTTGGGTGACGGAACCCTTACTAACTTTCACACTTCTCTTATGATTGGTTGTGAGATTGGTAAATTGCTGTTGTTTGCCATCGTCCATGGGCATCGTTTGGTGACGGAATCACTTCCATATCTTCACCAATCTTATCTGTTAATGATTAGATCGACGAGAAGTTCAGAAATCTGACAAATCTCTTCTTATCAACTGGATAAGATAGGACTCTGATTCCAGTTGTGTCCTTGAATCAATGCAAGGCAGCTTCCCAATTGCTACAAGTGGATCCTTGGTACCCTAGTTTTCTACCTCTAATCTCTCTAAATTTTAGATAAATATTTCACCATTATTCCTTAAATTTACTCGATTTAGATTTCATCTTAGTCTAGTTCTAGTTCTACTTAGTTTCAGATAACATACAAGTTTCAGTCCCTTGGGATTCGACCTCGGTCTCATTGAGTTATTACTACATCACAACCCTATACTTGGGGAGTGAACAAATACTCATACGAGTGTGAATCTCAAGGAAGAATGCTTAGAGCACCATGGAATAGAGGCTAAAGATGAGAGATATGGATATAGAATCACCCTACCTTTTATTGCTCAAAAACCTATGGAAATGCCCAAGAAGCGAACGCCCTTTATAAAAAGTTCGAACTCTAATGGTAAAAAAAAGGCAGAAAATGGCTCCGTCGATGTCACCGAAGGCGCTTCGATGTCATCAAAGGTTTCATCAATGTCATCGAACATTCTAGAGAAAATATGATGTTTTCTTGCCGGACATATCTAGGTTATTTTTGATGTCATCGAACATAACCTTTGATGTCATCGAAGGTATCCCTGATGCCATCGAGAAAGTCAGAATTTAAATCTATTTTCTTGCTGGACAATTCGGACTCTCAATTGAAGTCATTGAACACCATTCAATGTCATTGAAACTAAAATCTCGATGCAATTGAAGTGACTTCGATGCCATCAAGAAAGTTAGGGAAAAACTATTTTCTTTCTGGACAATTTTGACTCTCAATCAATGTCATTAAAACTTTAGTTTTGATACCATTGAAGTGACTTCGATGCCATCGATAAAGTCAGGGAAAATTTCAATTGATTGTTGGACAGTTCCAACTCTCTATGCATGCCATCGAGCAAGCCTTCGATGTCATCGAAGGTGCTTCAATGGAAGCTCGATGCCATCGAATACTCATAGAAAGCTGATGTTTGTGGGCTATCTTTTACATAACAGTTTTGCTGATCTTCTAGCCTTATTTATCATGTTTCTCTTAGTCTCCTAAGGCCAATGGATAATCAATTAGGTATTCCTATTAGGTCAAGATTATCTAGAAGAATATAGGTTGTTTTCGGTTAATGGTTAGGATCACCAAAGCACATGTTTTACCTGTTGCTCCTTGATGCTTCAACTTTGCTTGTGTCTTCGATCTCCACTTTCCAAATACTCAATCAACTACTTGATACAATGACTCACGTGATTGACAAATAGGGTACAAAAATCAGTGCACTAATAATTTATCATCGATTCTAGGCTTGGGAATTCTAGCCTTTGGTGAGATCGAGTGAAGGTTCAACTGTCTGGGTGCTAGAGACCAATCGAATGTATCACATTAATCGATCTTTGATTTGAATATTCGATTTGACGTGCTTTTAGGGTAGGCTCTTCCTAATCGGACATCCGGGTTTAATGGACTGGGGATCTAGGAATTCGGGTCCCATGACTGGTCATGTACCATCAATGAGCTACGCGTGAACTTCGCTTAAGTTTGAGCTCCTATGTTTTGGGTCATGCCAATTTTCTATGTCTTGGGCTTGTGCGTGTGCATGCATGTGCGGACACTTCACTAAATCATTTTTTTTTCTAATAACACAAGGACTTCTAATACCCAAGTATTGGAGGGCCGGGGTGTTACACACACACACACACACACACTCACACTCTGGGGGATAGCCTACTTTAGACCTTGTATTTGTATCCTGTATTGGGCTCAGATTGGATTATTTTGGCCCGTCACAGGCTCGGGCCAAGTTTTGGCATACCTTAAAAAATACGGGCGAGGCTTGTACAAAGCTTGGCTCGGCCCGTTGACATCCTTACCCCCGAGTGGCGTGGCCACACGACTATATGGTAATGCTTGGGTGGCCGACTGTCCTCAAGAGTTACTCGGTCCACTTAGACATTGATTCTTGGGAGGATAATAACTCTGTTGGTCGAGGATTTTTGATTGGATATAGAGTCATCCATCTCGGTTGTTTCTTATCACTGATGGAGGTAGTGAAGGCCGACGTTGCGTCTCAAGTTCATTGGCTTTGGTTAGAAGCTTAGCAGGTCATTCTTCCTCATATTCACTAGGGCAAAGTATGGGAGAACACTTGTCAAGTCTCATAAGAAGAATTTGAGTTGTTTTTTCATTTGCTTCAAATTGTGACTTAGATACCCTAATGACATATTTAGGGTTGTACATTGAGCTGAGTCGAGTCGAGGTGGGACAAGCTTGGCTTGACACATCCATGCTTTCCTCGAGCTCAGCTTCGAGCTTACTAAGTGTAGGCCATATGGCTAAGACGAGTCGGGCAAATGCTGAGTCGAACTCAGGCGAGTGGCTGAGTGGAGAGAGAGAGAAAGAGAGAGAGAGAGAGAGAGAGAGATTGTAGAGCTCATGACAAGTTGGGTTAAGGAGGGAAAATGGTAAGAAAGGGACGAACGGGTAAAGTAGTGTTTAACTTTATATATATATATATATATATATATATTCGAGTCAAGCTGAGCTCGAGCTTGAGCTTCGAGCCAAGCTGAGTTCGAGTTTGAGTTTGAGTCAAGATCCACTATGATCAAACTCGGCTTGTTTCCGAATTGAGCTAGGTTATATGAAGCTTGGTTCGCCTCGAATCTTCATTCAAGCTGAGTCAAGTTGAGCTACATCGAGTCGAGCCAAGAGAGCTTTTCAAGCTAGCTTGGCTCGTGTACAACCCTAGACATATTGCATACATTCTACGAATTGTTTAAAGGATGCTGCGAAGTCACTAGAAATTTGTTAGGATGAGAATCCTGCTTCAATACCGACTACAGGCTCATAATGTTGAGCCTAGTCTTATTGCTCTTCCATAATATTAGCCACATAACTAGTATTTTTCGATTTAGGAGACATTGTATTCTATTTGAGAGATATACAAGACCTACGGGGTCTCACTGGGCATGCCAAAAGAGTGAAGCTGCTAACCCAATTAAACAATAACACATATGTGAGTAAGGTCATGGATTGGTTGTTTGTATGTGGGTAAGATGTGCGAGCATGCTAACTTAAAGGTTTTAATTAAATGGTTGGTGTCCCATGCGTCATGATGGATAGATTGGAGACTGGACAAATGATCCAGTTATACTCTAAATTAATAGTTTGTGCTCTATTCAAGCGATTTGTGAAAGAGTAGGGGTTAGCCTTTCTGGATGAGTTTTTTTTTTTTTTTCTCCCTTGTGACAATAGACGTAAGTCTCCGGACTTAAGAACTTTTTCTTTCACTAGTCTTTATGTTTGTATGTCTTTCAAGTGAACAAAAATATATAGATAAAATAAAATACGGATAAACAATGCCAAATTTACTAATGTTTAAATGTATAGCTCATTACAATCGACAAAGTAACAATCAATCAAAAAAATAAATGAGAAAGAAAGATAAATACCTGATACGTTTATCGGAACAAACAATCGAAGTCGGTTGTCAGCCGGATGTGACCGGATTGGTATGATCAACCAAATCATTACTCAATTGATCATGATCCTACAACTTAAGGTTGATGATATTTACTCTACTCCCAAGGCACTGCAGTGGCTATCTATGTTAGAAATAGGCTAGGCTAAATTAAAGAAAGATGAATGAAAAGTAGATAGATGGTTTTGGTATGACTATTGCGCTCTTCTTTATGATCTCCCTTTATAGCTTGTCAAGGCAATGAAACCCCTTTGCTGGGCTTCATTGCTGCTTTTGGATCTTTTACACTCACATCGCAGTTTTAGATATGAAAATTTTCTTAATTGATCTAGAATTGCCGGCTTGCATTGGAAAGAAAGGACTCCAGCCAGATTTGGACTTGTTGGCTTCTCAAATCTTCTTCTCGTAGTTGACCCTTCATAGAAATGTTCTTAGCCCACTAAATGGATTCAAAAAATCTCAAATTGATCATGACTACTTGTTTGGTGGCCCACCTCCCGTTCTTTTGCTTCAAGGTAGTGGACGGTGTCATGCCCCAAACCCGAAAATTGGATTCACAGGAATCCTAATCGCCGAATCCGGTGCCGACAGCCTCCGTAGTACCTTATTCTCGGCTCCTAGTGTCCATACGCCAGATTCGGCTCCTAGGATCCTACAAGGAGGATTTTCCAACGTACATTTATCTCATAAGAAGCATAACCACAAGATTACCCAATTCACAAAGGCAACATCATCATCGCACATCCACTAATATAATCATTTGAGTACAATGCTGAAAGGGAAATACATAAATCAAAAATCAAACTCCAGAAGACCGCTACACGCTCCAAGCTCAACACTGCTGCAACCTGACATTACCTGCACGTATCTATCGTACATAAGCTTATAAAAAGCTTAGAGGGTGGTGTAAGTGTGTGCACAAGATAAGTGTCAAGTATTCAACGCAATGTCATAATCATACAATACCAAAAATACCGGTAATCCATAAATCGTATATTATTGGAATAAGTAGAAATACTGACAAAAGTAGGAATTATCAGAGTAAACAGAAATACTGACAAGATCATAAATCACACGATAACAGAGTAAGCGGAAATACGAACAAGTCCACGAGTCAATCAATGTTAGAGTACACAATATACAACAGTTATATAAATGAGGAGTCATAAAGAGCCAAATATCATATGTCGAGGATGCGATGTAATATGCAATTCCTGATGAGTTCACGAATAATGTCAGCCGTATCTAGACTACATAAATGCAGAAACACAATAACCCAACATGTCATATGCCGCGAATGTAATGCAATATACGGTGCGAATGGAATGACCATGCTGGAGTGTAGAGTCGGGATGATAATACGTAGTATCGTAGGTTACGGGGGTCTATCACAAGGGACTTCTATCTAAACCAGTCCCATACCTAAATTTGGATAGTCAGACTCAATGTGGTAAACTCCTGATCTCAGGTTAGTCACGCGCCCCAACCGAAATTCTGGCCATTGCAAAGGTACACGTAACACATAGTTGCGCACCACCAGCCCAAGTGGAGAGTAAATGAATGAATGAGTGAGTATGTAACTCCTGCTCAATAATTCCACATATTAGTACGATTCATCTCTAGAATTATCACCGAGGTCTATTACACTCTACGCCAGCTTGCCGCCCCTATCCGAGCGCATAACTGGGTAAGTGGAAGAGACCTCACTATCCGCCTGCCAATATCGGGCCCGGTTCGTCGATAGCGAACTCATTCCTCAAGCTGGTCAAATTTAACCTAGATATTGCCCCCTCACTCAGGCGGGTAAGGTTACACCCCTTTCCAACCGACTACGACATAGTGGGAGACGCGACCTACTGGTATACAACCTTCATGTGCTTATATATATTCACTTGGTCTCGACGTTGGGGCGTCTCCTGGCCACGGAGGTTTAGGAATTTTCACCCAGGGACATCTATAACGCCCGTATGCTAGAACCAAACATTTTTGGTGTCCCATCTGGCTATCCACGATATGCCTGTGGAGGCTATGGCCCTGCTATCGCAAGGGCGTACAGTAGTCACATAATACAAGATGCATGAGTCATACAATCCAGTCATGCATCAATCCTGCGTATACCGTGCGCTCATGTGAGATAACCTCCGCCTATCAGGGAGTCTCATAACAACCTGTCCAATGACATATGCAATGGTCAATCACATCTCATAATAAACATGCAGATGATGCGTATGGGCATGTATCATGATGCTATGCTGTCACATATTCATAATTGGTATCAACAATCGGCCTCGACAATGTGGACATTTAACCAACATTGCCCCCAAGGAATGGCCCACATAGAGCCTAATATGTAGTGGACTCATAGCCCCGCACAAGGGCCTAATATACAATACCATGGGCCTTACTCAAGAGCTCAATACACATCACGATGGGCCTCTCACATGGGCCTAATATACATCACAATGGGCTCCATTACCTAGCCCTCAAATGCACCATAATGGGCCTCACCACATAGGCTGCATATACATCACATTGGGCCTTAAACATGAGTTGAATTCACATCACAATGGGCCTCAACTACGGGTCACATATACATCATATAGGTCTCGACAATCGAAATTGACTTATACAATCGGCTTAATAAGGCCTAAGGGAAGGTCACAATGTGGATATTCAACCACCATCACCCATCAATGTGGACATTTAACCAACATTGCTCCCAAAGAGTGGCCCACATAGAGGTGAACATAAAGTGGGTCCATGGCCTCGCACAAAGGTCTAAAACACATCACTATGGGTTGCATCACATGGGCCTCGATTACATCATATGAGCCACAACCCATGGGCTTCAATTACACAATAGGTGAGCTCTACACATGGGCCTTATACACATCAAGTGGGCTACATCAATGGGCCTCGAATATATCACAATGGGCCACATCATATGGGCCGAAAATATATCATAACGGGCCACAACATATGGGTCAGAATTACATTACAATGGGCCTCGCTAATGGGCTATAAATACACAATAGGTGAGCCCCATCACATGGGCCAAAATACAAACAGGTGGGCCCCGCACATGGGCCAAAAATACATTATGATGGGCCGTGTCAATGGGCCGCACCAATGGGCCGAATGTATCAAGTAGGCCGCATCAATGGGCCCCATGTATATATATCAAGGTGGGCCTCAACGGATGGTCACAAATACATCAAGATGGGTCTAACCACATGGGCCTCATGCATATATCAAGGTGGGCCTCAACGGATGGCCACAAATACATCAAGTGGGCCACATCGCATGGACCTACTACACATCACTATGAGCCGCATCACAATGGGCCTTGCCCATGGGCCTGAGATTCAAGCAGGTTGGCCCCATCATATGCGCCTCAGATACAAGGCAAGTGGGCCCTGCCACATGGGCCTCAAATATACATCAGGATGGGCCTCGCCCATGGGCCTCAATACTAAGCCTCACATATCAAGTGGGCCACATTACATGGGCCACAAAATACATCAAATGGGCCTCAAGTGGACTTGGACCACACCAAAAATTATATCAATGGTTGTAGGTGTAACACATGTATCACTGTACACTATCATCCCATGGGGCACATGGCCCACTAATGATGATCAACACTGTCTAAACATCGTCTGTGTAAATCAGTACAATCTAAACGTTGTCCAGCACCGTCCAGCACAATCTGGACGGTGTGGATGAAATAAATACATCGTGGTGGGGCTGTACATGGCAAAACAGGTGAATGTCTTGGAGGAACACATTCCCCACGGTTAGTCCTCAGGTGCCAACGTCAACAGCAGCATGAGCTACTGGACGGCTCAGATATACAACACATCATAAAGTGGGCCCCAACAGGTGGTTAGTGTGCCTGCTGCTACACACACATCAAGGTGGGCCGCATAAGTGGACGGCATAGATGAAATACGTACAACATGGTGGGGCCTGCGAATACACAGTCGGTGGGCCCACCATCCAGCAAGCTGGATGGTGCAGGCCAAACATATACATCGCAGTTGGCCCCTCAGCATGTCCAGATGGACGGTGTGAATATACATGAGGTGGGTTACCACTGTCCTGGGGCAGATGGATGGATAGTGTAAAACACATACATTAAAGTGGAGTCCACCGTTTAGCGAACTGGACGGATGGTGGATATAGAATAAATACACTGTAAGACCCGTATCCTAACCGTACCGTTCCGTAAGCCTCCGCGGTCCTCCCGGTCGAATTCTGGCGACCCACGATCTGTTATCGGCGTTTGCGCGTAACCCTGAGTCATATCCCGTATTCTAGAGTCGGATCAACCCAAGACTTATACCCTTGTGACCGCACCGTCGCCACGGTTCCGATGCCGCGTATTACACGCCGAGGCGATACCTGGGCCAGAAGATGTGGGCCCGCATTCAGTTCGAGAAAAACGCCGCGCGTTGTGAATTCCAAGAGAATCTCTACAATATGTCCCATCAATCATATCAATCATAAGTCAAGTACATCCCATCACAAGCCATCACTCACCCTTACCTTTCCTTACCTAAAGTCAAGGCAACTCATGCTTAGCCTTCCCTTTCTTACCAACAAGTCAAAAGAGCCCATGCCTTCCATCCCATCTCCCTTATATCTCCTCCCTCTTTCTCATTTTCTCATTTCAAGCAAATCCCATGAGAGAACCCACGTCTAAGCTCCATGGGAGAAAGCTAGTGTGGCCCACCTTCCTACCACCCGATCCCACCATCCTAAGCCCATCTCAACCGTTGAAGTCCATCCATTGGAGCTCTAGCATGCTTTGGCGGAAGAAAGAGGAGAAGATCATAGGTGGGTGCTTTCTATAGTCGGTTTGTGTGATTTTGATGGATTGAAGGCCCACATATGGTGGGGCCCGTGTTGATGTATGCATTGTATAGAGGGGCCCATAGCGGCGGGGCAACTCCTCCATCTCGTTTCTCTCTCTCTCTCTTTCTTTTTTTTTGTGATGATGATGAGATGTGTGGCTAGCATGAATGTATTTTATCCATATTGTCCACCGCGTGGGCCCACCTTGCTGCCATCATAGGGCCTGCCATGCATGGCTGTCTGATGGGAAAAAAAAATATAAATATCAGCTTGATCCTGGACGTGTGGCCCACTGTTCGTGGAACCACCGTGATGTGATTCATCTACACCGTCCATCTGGATAGGTGGTGGGACGCCACTATGATGTGCATGATTTTAATCCACACCATCCGTCCAAGCATCCAGAGGGTCTGGACGCTTGGCTCTATGAAATATTATAATATATTATATTATGTCATACGTATATATATACTGGATCCTTTGAGGATATTATAATATTATACATTATATTATAGTATAATATGTATATCCATGCATATATGTGGGCCACGTGTGTGGGACCCACCTGATCTGTGGCTGGACGGAATCCAGCAGACGTGTGGATTTCATCCACACCGTCCATCCAAGGTGAGGACCCACCGTAGTGCATGTGTTCCATCCCCTCTGTCCATGTCCAGCCATTTCTGGACGTGGGACCCATCCACTCGTACTACACGTGTGAGGAGGGTCCCACCTTGGTATATGTATTCTATACCTACAGATGGTGCCACGTGGAGATCCACCATGTTGCGTGTATTTCATGCACGCCGTCCATCCGTTAGAGGAAGGGGGACCTCAGCATGATGTATGCGTGTATCTACACCAACCGTCCATTTCTCTGGGACGTGGGGCCACCTCACACGTGTGATTCGTGTGAGGGTGGGCCCACCCATATGTATGTATATCTATCCAGCACCGTCCACCTGGACGGTGCATGTGAATGGTGTATGAGCCTTACACCCAACCGTCCATTCATCTGACCTCTGGACAATAGTTTGTTATATATATATATATATATATATATATATATATATAATAATGTATATAATATATTATATATAAAGGTGTGTGGTGGGCCCCATGTGGGACCCACCAGATGTGTGTGTGTACATGCACACGTATGTTTCGGTGGGGCCACATCCACGTGGGAGCCCACATTGCTGCATGTATGCAGGACCGTCCATCCGATTTTGTGGGGACCACCATGATGTAATTGTTTTACCAACACCGTCTAGACCATTCGGACGGTGCTGGACTGCTTGGACAGAGCTGTGGACCCCACACATAATCTATGTATTTTATCCATGTTGTCCAGTAGCGCGGGCCCCACATGCGTGTGGAACCCACTGTATGATGTGTGTGCCATTTTTTCCATGTCATCCATCTGACAGGCTATATGGGCCGCACCATGATATGTATGGGTATATCCCCACTGTCCATTTTGATGGACGTATGGCCTACCTTGATGCATGTATTTTAGCCACGCCGTCCATCTGTTTCATTTGTGTTGTATCCGACCTAATGGGACACCATGATATGTGTTGTGCATCCATGCTGTTCATTTGATCGGCCCATGTGGAAGGTGCAGGCCCACCTGCTGGCCATACAGGGCCCACCCAATATGATATAATTAGGCCCATGAGATGCAGCCCACTTGATGTAAGGAGGGCCCATTGATATATAATTGAGGGTCATGTACAGGGCCCACCTGTTGTGTATATAAGGCCCACAAATGAGGCCCATTGCGATGTATTTAAGGCCCATGGGACATAGCCCATTGTGATGTGTTTGTGGCCCATGGGTTGTGGCCCGTGGTGATGTATATTGGGCCCGTATGAGCAGCCCATTGTGATATATTTCTGGGCCATGCGTTGAGGACCATTGTGATGTATTCGAGGCCCAGATACGTGGCCCATTTGATATATATGAGACCCATGTGTAGGGCCACATGTTATGTTTTTGAGGCCCATGAGCAGGGCCCACCTGTTGTGTTTGAGACCCATGATATTGTATATTAGGCCCTTGTGTGAGGCCATGGGCCCACCATACGTTTGGCTCTAAGTGGGCCACTCCTTGGGAGCAATGTTGGTTAAATGGCCACATTGTTGGGCAATGATGGTTTAATGTCCACGTTGTCATGACCGATTGCCGATTCCGATCGATGCGACTGATTTACCGATTCTGATTATCGATTGATTTCGATTGTCGTGACCGATTTGGCGATTCTGATTATCGATCGATTCGATTGTCGCGACCGATTTGCCAACTCTGATTATCGATCGATTCCGATTGTCGTGACCGATTTGCCGATTTGATTATCGATCGATTCGATTGTCGTGACCGATTTGCCGACTCTGATTATCGATCGATTCCGATTGTCGTGACCGATTTGCTGACTCTGATTATCGATCGATTCCGATTGTCGTGACCAATTTGCCGATTTGATTATCGATCGATTCGATTGTCGTGACTGATTTGCCGACTCTGATTATTGATCGATTCCGATTGTCGTGACCGATTTACCGATTTGATTATCGATCGATCCGATTATCGTGACCGATTTGCTGATTCTGATTATTGATCGATCCGATTGTCGTGTCCGATTTGTTGACTCAGATTATCGATCGATTCCGATTGTCGTGACTGGTTTGCCGATTTCATTATTGATCTATCCGATTGTCGTGACCGATTTGCCGACTCTGATTATCGATCGATTCCGATTGTCGTGACCGATTTGCCAATTTTGATTATCGATCGATCCGATTATCGTGACCGATTTGCCGATTCTGATTATTGATCGTTCCGATTGTCATGACTGATTTGCTAATTCTGATTATCGATCGATCCCGATTATCGTGACCGATTTTATCGATTCTGATTATCGATCGATTTCGATTGTCGTGACTGATTGCCGATTGACATGACCGATTTGCTGATTCTGACTATCGATCGACCCCGATTGTTGTGACCGATTGCCAATTGACGTGACCGATTTGCCGATTTCGATTATCGATCGATTCCGATTTGCCGAGACCAATTGTATAGGCCAATTCTAATTACCGAGGCCGAGTATCGAGGCCGGTTCCGAGTGTCGAACCTGATTGTTAAGGCCGATTTCGATTGCCAAGGCCTATTGTTGATGCCTACATGATGCATATGCGACCCGTAGTTGAGGCCCATTGTGATGTATTTGAGGCTCATGGGCAAGGCCCATTGTAATGTATTCGAGCTCCGTGGGCGTGGCCCATTGTGATACATTCGAGGCCCTTGTATGGAGCTCGATGTGATGTATGTGAGGCCCATGAGCAGGGCTCGCCTGTTGTGTATATGTGTCCCTTGAGTAAGGCCCACTGTGTTGTATATCGGGCCTTTGTGTGAGACCGTGGACCGATTATATGTTTGGCTCTATGTGGGCCATTCCTTGGGGGCAATGTTAGTTAAATGTCCATATTGTCGAGGTCGATTGTCGATGCCGGTTGTGGATACCAGTTATGAGTATGTGACAGCATAGCATCATGATACATGCCCATACGCATCATCTGCATGTTTGTTATGAGAGGTGGTTGATCATTGCATATGTCATTGAGCATGTTGTGTTATGAGACTCCCTGATAGGTGGAGGTTATCTCACATGAGCACGCGGTATGTGCAGGACTGATGCATGACTGGATTGTATGACTCATGCATCTCGCATTATGATTCTATATGCCCTAACGACATCAGGGCCGTAGCTTCCACAGGCATATTGTGGATGACCAAATAGGACACCGAAAATGTTTAATTCTAGCATACGGGTGCCATAGATGTCCCTGGGTGAAAATCTCTAAACGTCCGTGGCCAGGAGACGCCCCAACGTCGAGACCGAGTGGATACATGAGCGCCCGAGTGCCGAATACTAGGAGGCCACGTCTCCCACTGTGTCGTGGTCGGTTGGGAGGGGGTGTGGCCTTACTCGCCCGAGGGTAGGGGGCAATACTAGGCTGAGTTTGACCAGCTCGTGAATGGGTCCGCTATCGACGTGCCGGATAGGTATTGACAGACTATTGGTAAGGCGGATAGTGAGGTTTCTTACGCTCACTTGGACTGTGCGGCTAGGAGAGCGACAGTGCCATTTGGAGTGTACTAAACCCTGGTGATGATCCTAAAGATGAACTGTACTGATATATGGATTTAGTGAGTAGGAGTTGCATACTCATTCATGCATTCATTCATTCACTATCCACTCGAGTTGGTAGTGCGCAACTATTTGTTACGTGTGCTTTCGCATTGGCCAGGATTTCGGTTGGGGCGCGCGACTAACCTAAGATAGGAGTTTACCACATTGAGTCTAACTATCCAAATTTAGGTATGGGACTGGTTGGGATAGAAGTCCCTTGTGATGGACCCCATAGCCTGCGATACTACGTACTATCATCCCGACTTCACACTCCAGTATGGTCATTCCATTCGCACCGCATATTGCATAACATTCGCGGTATACGGCATTTTGGGCTATTGTGTCTCTGCATTTATATGGTTTAGGTACGACTGATGCTATTTGTGTTACTCATCAGGAATGTATATTGTATTGCATCCTCTGCATCTGATATTTGGCTATCTATGATTCCTAGTAGTTCTATATTGCGTATTCTGACATTGATTGATTCATGGACTTGTCCGTATTTTCACTTACTCTGTTATCGTATGATCTTGTTAATATTCCTGCTTACTCTGATAATTCATGATCTTATCAATATTTCTGCTCATTCCAATATTGTATGATTTATGGATTACCGGTATTTCTGGTCTTATATGATGATGTCATTATGTTGAATACTTGACACTTACCCTGTACACACACTTACACCACCTTCTAAGCTTTATATAAGCTTATGCACGATAGCTGTGTGCAGGTAATGTTAGGTTGCAACAGTGTTGAGCTTGGAACGTGCGGCGGTCTTCTGGAGCTTGGTTTTTATTTATGTATTCTCATTCAGCATTGTACTCAAATGATTATATTAGTGGATATGTGATGATGATGTTGCCTTTGTAAATTGGGTAATCTTGTGGTTATGCTTATTACGAGTTAAATGTATATATATATATATATAAAACCTCCTTGTAAGACCCCAGGATCGGAATCTGGCGTATGGACGCTAGGAGCCGAGAATGGGGTACTACGGAGGCTGTCAGCACTGGATTCGGCAATCGGGATTCCTGTGAATTCGATTTCCGAGTTTGGGGTGTGACATACACTAAGGTTGGCCTCATTTATTGGGGATGGATGGTACAAATATACATCATATGGGCCCCACGTCCTAGCCACAGCATGGGAAAGACACATACATCAGGGAGCCCCCATATGGATGGGGTCCACGTCCTAGCAAGTGGATAGACAGTGAGGATGAAGCCTATGCATCATGTGGAGCCCCTGGATGACAAGGATGAAATACATATATCATGGTGGGCTACAGACAGTGTGGATATAAAACCCTTGCATCAAGGTGGATTCCACCTGCCCACACATGTGGGGCAGTCCAAGATAGATGGACTGAGTGTATGAAACACATATATCACAGCTACTCCACTGTCCAGCCATTTGGACGGTTAGACTAAACGTGTATATCATGGTATGGCCCGCACAGAAATAGATGGACAGCGTGGATATAGAATAAATATTTCAAGGTGGGTCCCACCCGTCCAGAGTACTGGATGGCGTGGATGAGACCCTCACAACAGTTGGGTCCTAGGGACCTTACTGACGTCAGTACACGACTATATATAGTTGCTGTGTGGAAAACCAGCCAATCCATTACCCAGATAGATGGGTCCCACGTAGGGCCCACCATAACTTTAATTTCCCATCCAATCTATTTAATAAGGTCATACAGACCAAAAATAAATAATAAATAAATATTATATTTATCCAAAACTTGTGGAACCAGGGAGGTTCCAATGGCAGACGTTCAATTCTCCACTGCTTTTTGCTGTGTGGTCCACTTGATAGGCAGATTTGCCTCATTAGTCTCAAGCCTAAAGGCTAGCCCACCATGTGGATGGACGGTTTGGATGTAACCCATACATCATACATTAAGAGTAGGGGTCCACTGATCGTCCAACAACCCAGGAAATGGTTGGACGGCAATGATAAAACAAATACATGGTGGGTTCCACCGTCCACTGCTGTGGACGGTGTGAATTAAACCCATACATCATTGTGGGTCCCACGTGAGGCCCACCATAACGTTTGTTTTCCATCCATCTTGCCCATACGGTCATAAGGACCTGGGTGAAGAGGAAAAACAAATTTCATATGGATCCAAAACTCCTGGGACCCAAAAAGAGTTTCAATGGCAGGCATTCAATCCTGCTGTTTCTCGAGACATGGGCCACCTGAGCTCCTAGTACGACTGGATTTTGGAGGGCCCACTGCCCAAATGGGGCTCCCTCAAATGCACGGTGTTGATGCCAACACAGATCACAGTGGGGCCCACGGCTGGGGCCGTGGTCCCTGCCTCTATCGTCCACAGCGCCGTCCTCTGCCAGCAGCAGCAGTAGACACTGCTGTTGGTTTTTTTTTATAAAAAAAATAGTTTTCTCTTGGTTTTTCCTAGGTGGGGCCCGCATCGGCAAAATCCACCCCAGCCATTGGATTCCAGGACTCAAGACGGACCAAACAAGTCTAATATACGATGTGTTTTGGTGGGTAGAAAAATCAAGGTGGATTTCAACGGTAACGACCACTGTTTTCAACGTTATGGCCCACCAGAAAATCAGATTGGCTTCATTTTTCAGCTCAACGCCTAAAATGAAATGGGGAATGGGATAAATGACGTGGATTAGAATCATACATCAAGGTGGGGCCTACATGAGCGGGCCACCCAGAACCCCCTTTTTTTTTTTTGGACATTAGAACACCCACTGTTAGCTCACACTTCATAGTGGCAACGTCCAGCGTCCCTGGATGTTGGACGGTTGCCTAAAACATACATTTAAGGGGGGCCCCACCTATGGACATGCTGTCCTGGTGGGCCACCCAAATGGTTGGATGATGTGGGTAATACACAAATCAAAGTGAGGTCCATTTGATGAACAGTTTGGACATCTCACAACTCATTAAGTGGGCTACACAATCACATCTTCACACGCAAAACAAATGAACAAGAGAGAGAGAGAGAGAAGTATCCACCTACGATTTTCTTTTCCTTCATTCGCCTATAGTCTCTAGAGCTCCAAGGAAATGATTCTGACGGTTGAGATGAACTTTGAATGGTGGAGATGGGAGGTAGGAAGGTGGGCCACACTAGCTCTCTCATGGGGAGCTTGGACGAGGGTTGCTTGGGAGGAAAAATGAGAGAGAGAATGAAAGAGAGAGAGAGATGATGGGAGGGAAGTGATGGGGTGTGTAAGAGATATGATGGAAATGTTGACTTTGGAGATGGTGTAGTGTACTTGGGGAATGAGATAGGGTACTTGACTTGATGGGTATACTTTGACAAGTGAAGTGATTGATGTGATGGATTCTCTGTGGATTTGCAACATGCGACGTTTTCTTTGAACTGAACCCGGGCCTACATCTCCTGGCTCGGGTATCGTCTTGGCGCATGAGACGCGACATCAGAACCGCAGCGACGGCGTGGTCGTAATGATACAAGTCTTAGGCCGAGCCAACTCAGATCGAAAGGATGCAACTTAGGGTCGCGCGCAAATGCCGATTATAGGTTGCGGGTTGCTAGAATTCAACCAAGAGGACTGCGGAAGCCTACGGAACGGTACGATTTAGGATACGGGTCTCGCAGACGATCTCATCAAATTATATTTTGCATTTTTAACATTCACTGCTAGATGGTTTGGAGTACTGGAGAAGAGAGATGGGCATGACTCATCACATCTTGATCTTGATTGGATCACGACTTCTCAATGTGATCTTCGATCTCTCTCATTCTTTCATTCTAATTAATGTTTGGAGAGGGAAATCTGATTGGGACGATGTATCTATCTCTCCTGACTTGGGTCTAGACCAAAGCTTGATTGGCTTGGACATTGGTCCGATCTTCTGATATTCAGAACCTTCTTGAGTACTGCTGGTACTTCAAACATCTCTAGGAGGATCTCTCATTTTGGAAGGAACGTGGGAGACAACTTTGCTAAGGGTATCATAGTTAAATACTTGATAAGATCCGTTCTTTTAGTGGGTCTTTTATAGTCGTGCTTGATACACTGTCTCATTAATTGGCACAATAAACATAACTATATATTATGCAACAATGCATTCCCTTGATGACACGTATAAAGGTCTGTGCCATCACATTAATAACGGATCATGTAACTCTAAAAGAAGATAAACTGAATATCTCTTCAAGTGCGAGTATGACTTCCATGTGTGGCAAACACACTATCACTACGCCGTAGTTTTCTATTGGACCAGTCTGGGTGCCAAAAATAAATGTAAACAATGGAAATGGACGGTGAAAATTTGATTAAATAGAAAAGGCTCGATCATTGATTTCGATCGTGGAAAAAGATTACTCTGATCAAGTGCACGGCGGTGGATTAAGATCCTGTAAAAATCATAATTATAAATAATTTTACATTTCTCTAAAAGTATCTATTGTTGAGTTTTGAACACAACCACCTACTTTAGATTTGGTATAAAACTAGTAAAATACATGTCAGATGCACCTGCAATTGCGACATTTGAACCCAAGTGGAAGAAGCATAGGTTCGGAAAAGTGCAGGTTAAACCACAATTTTCCTGCTACCCAATCGCATCTAAGCTGATAGATAGGAAAACCCATCAACCAAACATCCCTTTTGATTGTCCAATTAATTTTAATTATGGTCCACGACCATCCACCTGGACCCAAATTTTGGACGGCTGCTGTGCATTTATTACACGTGTACAGTACAGGGGTTATCACAGTTTGGCGAATTGAGGCAAGGGAGATCTGCACCCTTCATCTTCTGGGACCACCGCTGATCAACTCTAAAATCCATCCACAACAAAGCCAAGGATTTCACGAGATTGGTTCTCCGTGGGTTGCACCATGATGTATGTGTTTTATCCACATTATATATCTATTTTGCCCCCGTTATAAGGCAGAGCCTAAATTTGAGGTAGATCCAAATCTCCGGTGGACCATATAATAAGAAACAATGGTGATTGAGCTTCCACCGTTAAAAACTTTTTCGTGGGCTGCAAAAGTTTTGAATTTAGCTGATATTTGTGTTTTCCTTTCATCCACGTCTGTATGACCTGATCAACTGGTTGGATGGTAAATAAAAATTACAATAACCCTTAGGAAAATTTTAATGGTATGTGTTCAATCACCACTGTTTCCTGTGGTGTGGTCCACCAGAGATTTTGATCTACCTCTTCTATTTTGGTTCGTTCCAAAAAATAAGCTTCCAAGATAGATGGACGGGGTGGATAAAACACATGCATCGTTTTGGGCCCGCAGAGAACCGACCAATATCTAGGGGCGAACCATGGAACGGGTTAGGTGAGAACCCGGACTCACCCAAGACGGTGCGACCTTACCGTGGGGCCCACATTGATGCATTTATTCTATATCCACGCTGTCCATCCGTTTTTCCAGATTATTTTAGGGCATCATTCTAAAACTGAATTGGATCCGATTATCGAGTAGACCATACCATTCCAAACAGTGATGATTGACCATTAATGGGCCACTAAAGTTTTGGATCAAGATTATATTTGTTTTTTTACCTTCATCCGGGCTTATGTGACCTTATCAACGGATTGGATTGAAAATAAAAACTACGGAAACATTAATGTGCGGCCTGAGAAGTTTTTAATGGTAGGACGATGTTTCCCATGTTATGATTTCCATAATAATTGAATCTGCTTCATTTTTAGCATAATGCCCTAAAATGATCTTAAAAAACATATGGACGGTGTGGATACATAAATTATACATCAAGGTGGGCCCCACGTTAAGGACCGCACTGTCTTCGGTGGGTCCGGGGTCCCACCTAATCCACTCCCACCTCATGCGCGCACTCGACCTCCCCACGGCGCACGTTATATAGACTACCCTCCCCAAATTTACCAGAGGAATTATATGTCGCCAGCACCTTCGCACAGAACGCACGTGTCCTCAATTCTGGAAGTGTGGCCCACTTTTCGATAATCCAAACCATTGGAATGTTCTTTCACAACGTCAATGTACTAAATGACTGTAGATTGGAGCATGCAAGCGACTAATATCAGAACAAATTTCAGTTAAATATGGACTATTTCATCTTAACCGTATATCTGTGGGCCAGAGATCACAAGTTTGAAATCTTTCTATATAGAATGCTTTTACTTTTAAGTCCATCGACGGGGCGCGCATGTTCGTAAAAACGCGATTTGTTAGGAAACAAACCGAAAGACTTAAAAACGACCCCCATGCCGGGCCCACCGAGTCAAACCCTAACCCTAATTCCCAAATCCCACGCCAGCACGAAGAAGAGGAAAGGAGACAAAGCAAACGTTGAAATCGGGATTTCAAAACCCTAGAATTAGGGTTTCCAGGGTTTGGGGATGGAAGGTGGCGGTGGTGGTGGTGGTGGTGGGGGTGGGACTGACGTGGAACTGGTTTGCAAGACGCTGCAGGTGGAACACAAGCTCTTCTACTTTGATCTGAAGGAGAATCCACGTGGACGGTATCTGAAGATCTCGGAGAAGACGTCGGCGACGCGGTCCACCATCATCGTCCCTGTCAGTGGCATCGTTTGGTTCCTCGACCTCTTCAATTACTACGTCAACACTGACGATCACGATCTCTTCAGCAAGGAGCTGCAGCTCGACACTAAGGTAATTCGTCGCAATGCCGTTGCGATTGCTGCTCCCCAAGATTCAATCTTTCTCCATCTTTTCAAATTTTCGCATCTGGGTTTGTTTCAAGATGAAAGATTCTATCTTTTTACTGAATTCGATCTGAGAATTTGATGGGAATTATTGCTTATGTGATTTTAATTTACAGGTATTTTACTTTGACATCGGGGAGAATAAGAGGGGGCGGTTTTTAAAGGTAATTGGTTCAATTGCATTCTATTAACATACATACATACGTACGTACATGCATATGTACATATGCACATACACACGTGTGTGTATATGTACATGTACATGTACATATACATATATGCATAATTGAGTTAAATACGTGAATGTGGCTCTTCCTTATTTTGTTTTAGGTTCTTGGGCTGTGTTTGGCTGTACTGTCATTTGTGGGTGGGGTGGTGTATTTCCTTCATTTTCTTATAATAGTAGTCCACTGAAGTCAGACTCAAATGATTTCTATCCTTGTAGAGGCACGGTTTTGTTGGCGCAAATATTGTGAATGAAACCTAAGGTTATGTTCGGATGTGCTATTGAACTGAATCGCGATTATTACTTACGTGAAGTTGGAAATGACCAAATTTTCGTTTACCTTCCTGAGTTTTCATATTGTAGATTGATTGGAACCTTTATATATAATCTAGTGTTTTAAATAGCGGTAGCGTGATGCGTAGCGCTCAGCCCTCTATAGCGTGTAGCGTAAATACGTAGCATGTAGCGTAAGCTACACAATACTAATATTTTTTTTAATTTAAAAATAGGACACATATAATAAATAGTGAAAAAAGAAAGAAAAAATATATAAAAATGGCTAAAAGATGATTCATTTGATCAATTATAAGCATGTACAAAAAAGTTATTAGTTATCATTTATCAAAAGCCAATCTACATATATAAGCCAAATCAAATAATTATCACATCAACAACTTTCTAAGCAAACCACTTTAATTAATAATGTCTAATTGAAACCACAAGTCACAATTATGAAAAGAAATAAAAATGCCATAGGTTAAAAGTATCAAGTATAATATAAGTGTCACATTCCTCAACATTAGAAACAAAGAAAACGTGAAAAAAATAATAAAAAATAAAATAGTAAAAAATTACATTATAGCTTACGTTATGGACGCTATGCCATGGTATTCCAAATCATTTACGTAACGGCCGATACGTAACGGTAACGGTGGGACCCGTTACGCGATACGGGGTCGAAACGGCCGGTATGGAATTCTGTGACTGTAACGGCCGTTACGAGCCCTGAAAAAAAAAAAAAAAAAAAACTTACCTTTTTTTCCTTTCTTTTCTTCTTCTTCTTCTTCTTCTCGAGCAGCTGCGGCTGCGCCCTGCTGCCGCTTCTTCCTGTTCTTCTTCTTCTTCCTCTCTCTCTCTCTCTCTCTCTCTCTCTCAATCTCTTCTTTCCCCCTTTCCCTCTTTTTTTCTTTTCTCTCTTCTTTCCCTCTTTATTTCTTTTCGTTTCCCTCTCTCTCCATTTTTTTTAAAAATTTGCAGCAGCTAGCTGCTGACTGCTGTAGGTACGTGTCACGCAAAGACGAGCGCTGACACTCCTTGAGCTCCGAGTTGTACGAACGGTTCAAAGGAGATCAAAGTTATATGGGCTCCACAGTGATGTATTTATTACATCTACACCGTTCATCTATTTTCAAAGATCATTTTAGAGGACCACCCAAAAAATGAATTATATCCAGAGATCATCTGGACCACACCAAAAATAGCAACAGAGATAATGATTTTCACTGTTAAATAATTCGTAGGGCACACGGTAACGTTTATTTTCCATCCAATCTGATCAGACCCGAGTGGGCCCCACTATGATGTATATATTTTATCCATATCGTCCATCCATTTTGCCACGTCATTTTAGGTCAGGATTCAGAAAATTAGTAATATCCAAATCTCAGGTGGACCACACCATAGGAAATAGTGGTTATAGAATGCTCACCATTAAAAATTTCTTAAAGTCCACTGTAATGTTTATTTTCAATCTAACCTGTTAACTGGGTCACATTGACGTGGATGAAGGGAAAACACACATGTCAGCTTGATCTAAAACTTTTCTAGCCCCCAATAAATTTTTAACGGTGAACGTTTAATTATTGTTGTTTTTTATGGTGCAATCCATCTGAGCTTTGGATGTGCCTCATTTTTGGGCTCATGCCCTAAAATTATTTGGCAAAATGGATGGACGGTGTGGATATAACACATTCATCACGGATGGGGCCCAAAAAACTTTGACACGTGTGCTGCACTTTACATCCAAGTCCCTACTAATTCAAGCCTTAAAAAATTGTACACGAGACATATATTAACTTAAAATTTGACAATTAAATTATGGACTACAATTGCTAACTCACAATGCCAAAATCAAATTATTTGAATAGTTTTAATTGTTAATTTGTGAACTTTTATTTTTTAAAATAGGGCCTTTTGATTTTTTTTTTTTTTTTTTTTTTTTATGATTCACTATCCAATAAATGTCCACCAATTTATAAGTGGGATAATGACAATAAATGGCATGAATTTGAGGCTGATTTGGAGAATAGATTGGTCCTCCAAGTCAGCCCCAAATTGGCAACGCCATCTACCTGAATTTAATTTCATTTTTTTAAAGAACTATTGGGAGAAATGATATCAAGTTGTTAAGCATATAAATTATATATTTAAAAAATTAAATATATGAATTTTGTAGTTAAATTCAAGTTACCTGGTTAAAAAATTAATCAGACAGTCCGATACAACTTCTCACCAAAGAGTGGACCGTTACACCACCATAAACATGTTCCAATTTATAAATGAATGCATATTTGGAATGCTTAAAATATTTCGGATTTAATCCATATTTTTTCATATTTTTTTGGCAAAAAAAAATTGCGCCGTTATGCACCGTTACGCCCCTGTATCCGTATTGGTTTCGGAGGGCACCATTACGCCAACCGATACCGATACGGGACACCTTGCGCTACGCACTACGTAGATGTAGCTTACGTTATGACCCCCGTAGCGTACGCTACAAGGGATTTACGCTATTAGGGACGCTACGTAGCGCTACGGCCACGCTACGCTACATAGCGTACGCTACTGCTACGCTACAGACGCTATTTGAAACACTGATATAATCCTTGCAATGAATCCTATTTGAGTGGTATGAGATTGTTCTTCCATTTGCGAAGTAGAGTAATTAGACACAAATGAATATTTGACTCCACATTTTACATAATTACGATAAGAAGAATGACCAATTTTAATGTTTAAACATTGAGGTCTTGGGTTCCAACCCAGCTTACTTATCAAAAAAATAAAAAATAAAAAAGAAAGAAAGAAAGAAAGAAAGAGAGAGAAATAATGATCACAGGAATCTTGTGTTGAGGGTATCTTTATCACCTTGGAATCACAGGATTCCTGGCATTTCCAGACCTAAAGTAGCCTTAGTTTTTAGTCGTCTCTTTTGCTTATGCTCTTGCTAATTACTATGATATCCATTGTTAATAGGAGCTTGTTAATCACTAGGATTTGCATTTAATGACCCTGAGATTTAGAGCCACTAGCCTTTTGATGCATCCATGACCTTATCTGAGTAATCAGAGGATGCATCCAGGCCACACGAGCTGGTTGATTAAAGATCATGCCTGCAGAAGTTAAAACACATACCAGACCCATTCATCAGTCCTGATCACACATTAGATGGATCCATCTGTCCATATTAAATATTTGGATCATTCAACCATTGGGATTGCTGATCTGGATCATTTCAAGTGTCCTGATTGGCCAGATTGAGGACTGGACCAGATCAACGGTCCGATAATTTATATCGACACGATTCAATAGATTGAGTCTTGCATGATCTACTGATCAAACCAGGTGGCCTTGATGGAACACACATTTGGCTTGTACTTGATGATTTCTGTTCATATTGAGAAAATTCCAGAGTTGTCAGAAAATTACAAAAAATACATCTACCCATGGCTTGACTGTGTAAACAGCCTGTGTTATAGATTTCAGAATTTCCTGATTTGAGTCTTCATTTTTGTTATTTTTTATTTCCATTTTAGATTTAGAATCTATTAATTGGTTGTTCGGTTAGTTTCCTATTTTAGTAGAAATTGTATCAATCTGTTTATGTTCTTATCATAGCATAAGTAGTCTAAAAATAGTAAATTCTAGATTAGCAATGTCTCTTGTATCGCTATCTTTGGTATTTCACTATCTAAAGACCTCTAAGGCATATGTAGGGAGGGAGTTGATGAATTTTGGAAACTGAATGGAAATTTTTATTTTCTCTTATGATGGGAATTGTTAATCTTTTGTTGAGATGCCATTAGAACTGTTGGTAAGATTCCATTAGAACCGTTTGTGAGATGCCATTGGATTGGTTTAGTGATTGTACTTATCCATTATTTTTAATTTTCCTGTATCTATGTGTGCATTCGTGAAGAACTCTTAGCTTCATGTCTACCATGGAAAGGTTCAAGATTTAGCCCGATTTCCATTTCATCACCACGGTGTATGACTAATGGGCTTTATGTATATTTTTCTGTCAAAGATCCATTCTCTATGTAACTAAAAAAAGAAAAAGAAAAGAAGAGAACAAAAAAGCTCTATTCTCTATGTATTCGATGCTCAATTGAAATTGCTTCTTTTATAACCTAGGACCAGAAAGCTTGAAGGATGGGCTTTCAATGGGCCCTTTAGGCTTGTTATGTTCAGTGTTAAGATTTCATCAGGAAAAGATGAAATGACCTGAAAAAAAAGGACCAAATCTACAGGAAAAGATGATGAGAAATGACCTGAAATGCAAATCCTGGGCCTACTTGCAACAATCCTTCCTTTGAACGATGAAAACTCGGAAAAAAAAAAAAGAATAGTCCTTTTCCCAAACTGACTACTCCTTGCTTTTCTAAAGGAAACTATCTTACGACTTTGATTTGTTGCAAAATGATAAATTGTTTCCCTCCTTCCATGATAGACCATGAACCCATGATCGGAGCTTAATGCTTAAATTATAATGGAACTTTTATGGGTTTGTCCTTTAGACCACATATGGAAGTAATTTAGGGCCTGTTTGATTTTTACCATTTCACCGGGAAACGGTAAATACCCTGGAAATGGATGATTATTACCGTTTCACCTATTTAATATTAGGGGGAATTCCGTGGGAATTTCGGTCTTGGAAACCGGTTTAAAAGAAGTACTTTTAATTTTTGGACCCCTTCTTGATGTATATGATATATCTGTTCCGTTCATCCATTTTATCACAACATTTTGAGATATGACATAAAAAATAAGGTAGATCCAACACTCAACTGGCCCATACCAAAAGAAACAGTGGCCCCAGGAAGTTTTTAACGGTAAGTATTTGATTCACATTTTTCTATGGCGTGGTCCGCTTGAGCATTGGATATGCCTCATTTTTTGGCTTATATCGTAAATTTATTTGACATAATGGATGAACGGTGTGGATATATGATATTTATCATGGTGGGACCCACAAATATTTCACAGTATTTGCCGTTTTTACACCAAAAAAGTAGGCCGTCAAATCAATCATGGGGAAGAGTGCGGCAATTATGGAGGGAAATAATTATTACCATTTACGGGGGTATTTCCTAGTGAATTCGAAAATCAAACACGCCCTTAGGCAATATTTAGAATCCATAAAATTGAATTAGGCCCATTAAATGCAACTTACAGTTTGACATGTGTAAGAGCTCTCCATCTGTATATGAAATTGAATCTTGAGTTGCAATTAGGTGGCAATAGTTGTTTACCAATGGAGTATGCCTTGTTTGGCTTTCTTTGTCTAGAGAGTGTTAGTGTAAAGTGTGTGTGTTAAGTGACTCTTTTAATATAAGCACACTTTCTTCTTCTCCTGTAGTGTACTATATGTTTCATTCTAATAAAACATTGTGTGTGGGCATGTTACATACACACAACATTTTCCCCAAACTCTCTTCCTCTCTCTTACTCTTCTCCTCTCTTCTCCACACCCTAGTTATCAAATCATCTTCTACCAGTTGAGAGGCGACATGTCAGCAGCTGTATGGTCGACCGTCAGCGTTGTACGGACGCATGGATCTCATTTGAGCTGAAAGTTTAGGGGTTTGATAGATCTTGATTTTAGAGGATTTGTCATGATATATATATATATATATATATACATATATATTGGAATTTTTGAGACCTTTTATGCTGTTTTGGCCGAAGTAGAGATTCGAAAACCGAGCTCCCAATCAAATTTTCTTCGATTTATCTTAAATCGGTAAGTTTTTCTCTAGTTTCTTTTCTCAAGATGGATCGAAATCTTCCTCCTAAGCTAATTATGTAGGAGTTTTTAGTTAGGATTCATGTTTGAGTGGATTTTACCCTCAAACAGACGTGCAACCATGCCATTTTTGGCCATTTTGAGTAAGATCTAACTGTATTTGTTGTTGTTTTGGAGGATTGCTATTTGTTTGGGGTTTATCTCTCATTTCTTTGTGAGAGAGAGTTGGTTGGAATATTATTATTATTATTATTTTTTTTATAACTTGGACCTCTCTTATAGACAACAAAGGGCCCTCATCTCTTGGCATGGGCTCTTTCGAATCCAACCCCCTACAGATCACCTCCATTAAATTGAATGGTGACAACTATCTTCAATGGGTGCAATATGTAAAAGTGTTCTTGAGAGCTCGTGAGAAGTTGTCGTATATTTTGGATGTTCCTCCAATTTTTGCAGATGTCACCTACAAGTCCTAGACAAAGGAGAACTATCAAGTTATTGTATGGTTGTTGAATAGTATGGATTTTTCGGTTAGCCACCCAATTATGTTTTTATCCTCAGCTAAAGGCATTTGGGATACACAACACTTCATGATATGTTCTTCGAGTCTCAAAATTTTTCACGGCTGTATACCGCATACTTCGGTATCTTAAATCAGCCTCGGGTCGTGGCCTTCATTTTTAGTCTCATAGTCATCTTCATCTTTCTGGCTATTTCGATGCCGATTTTGCCAGTAGTACCTATGATCGCCGCTCTACGTCCGACTTCTGTACCTTCTTAGGTGGCAATCTTGTCACAATGAAGAGTTAGAAGCAACCGGTTACTGCTCGGTCCTCGGCGGAAGTAGAATATCGTGCTATGGCTCATGTGACGTGTGAGCTCATATGGCTTCGCACCATTCTTGAAGAATTTGGCTATTCTCCTTCGGCTCCTATTTCTCGTCATTGCGAAAACCAAGCGGCCATAAATATTGCTTGTAACTCGGTTTTCCATGAGCGTACCAAGCATATTGAGGTTAATTGTCACTTTATTCGGGAGAAAGTTTCCTCTAAGGAAATCTTCACCCATTTTGTTCGATCCGAGGATCTGCTTGCTGATGTTTTTATAAAGTCTTTAAGTCAAGATGTTCTTCATTGTGTTTGTGACAAGTTGGGCATGATCAACATCTATGCTCCAACTTGAGGGGGAGTCTAGAGAGTGTTAGTGTAAAGTGTGTGTTAAGTGGCTCTTTTAATATAAGTGCATGTGCCCACTTTCTTCTTCTCCTGCAGTGTACTGTATATTCTATTCTAATAAAACATTGTGTGTGGACATGTTCCATACACACAACATTTTCCCCAATCTCTCTCTCTTCTTACCCACTTGACGAGTTTTTTTTTTTTTTGAAAAGATATCCACTAAACACGTTTCTTTATTGTGGATGAAGGAAAAAAAGAAAAAAAAAATCTTGGGTTAAAAGCTCTCCATTTGTATATGAAAGTGGATCTTGAGCTGCAATTAGGTGGCAATAGTTGTTTACCAAAGGAGTATGCCTTGTTTGGCTTTCTTTGTAGCATTTTCTCAAAGCATATTATTTTCTTACCCAATTCACAAATTTCTTTATTGTTGATGAAGGAAAAAAAGGAAAAAAAAATCTTGGGTTATGCCTTGATAATGTAGAAATTTATTTATTTATTGTTCTTTTTCTTCTTCTTTTTTAATAAATAAGATTCTCCTTCTAGGGCAGCTTTCAACAAGTATCTTGATTGCTTGGAAATAGAGAAAGTATTGATTTATTTCAGAGAAGACTTTTCATACCATCTGAAATCACATTTAAGAGCATCGTTGTAGCTAATGCTGGTTGGCCAAAGAGGATCTATTGAGATCCATTTCTTGGATTGGGAATTGCCTCCCTCTTTTGTGATGCTTTTCTTTTTTAGTTTCATGCCTAACTATCATAAAGAAACAGAACTGCTGTCAGGGAAGCGTTGTATTTTGCATACTCTACTATAAATAGTGAAGGTTTCATTTCCTTTGATTTGTAAATAAAAATGGCATCACTGAAGAAAGATGTAGCAAGCATGAGATGACCTTTTTCATGGTCCATTTCTAGTTGGAACTTGATCCAGACTTGCCGTATGATATCACCATCATCGTCACCTTGTGCCAGCTATTTAGGGCTGGCTTTTCTCATGATTGATTGGCAAAATATTAGAGATTTAATTCTGGCTAAAAATAAGCGGGAAACATACACGCTGCTTTTAGTTTTCAATCTGAGGAAATATTAGTAAAACCTATGCACCTTTAATTGCAATGTCAGCAAGCTACCTATGGATATTGCAACCCAGATTCATTGACCAACAAATTTCAAAGGCAGTAGATCTGTCCCCAAACATATAGAAAAAGAAAAGAACAATTAGGGACACAATGGAAAGAAGAGATAGAAGACAAAATCGCAGAGTTTCATCACCAACTTCTTGATAGGGTTACAACTCGGGCAAGTTGGGTTGGGTTGAGTGATAACCCAAGTCCATCCTGATCTCAATAGGATATAACTGACAACACGATTTAACCCAAATTCCAACTCGAGGTGCCCAACTTGAACCCAACCCAAAGTCCTCTATACTTGACCCAACCCGACCTTAATACATGTGATTATTCCCAACCTGGCCTAAACTGACCCGAATTTGCTTAACCTGTCAGAGAGAAGAGCCTTTAAGAGAGAGAAGAAACTCTAACTATAGCTGAAAGTCTAGCCCCCTTATTTATAATTTATTTATAATAAGTGATGTCCCAAATTACATAAAAATACCCCTGGAACTAAGGCCAAAAGAGGAAAAATAAAAGAAAGAAACATAATAATAGAAATAAGAGTAAAATAAGAGATGACCCATTGTCATAGGAGAAAGGGCTCGCAATCCAGAAATATGCGTGTCTACATCCCCTTTCAAGCCGAGGCATAGATATTAATCATGCTCTGCTTGCCAAGAATACGTTGTCCCACTTCAACGGTAAATTATTTGTGAGGATATCCACAAGTTGAGTAGTATATGTTACAAGAGTAAAAATAATGCCAACAACAACCTTCTCATGCATAAAGTAACAACCATCTTTAATGTGTTGTCTCCTCATGAAAAATAGTATTTAGAAGCTATATAATTTGCAGCTTGATTATCACAATACATGACACATGAGTCTTTATCGAAAATCCCAATTTAGCAATAAAACTTTTTTAACCACAATTTCATATGCAACATTCACTATAATATGGTACTCAGCTTCAATACTGGATTATGTAACAATTGTCTACTTTTTAATATTCTAGATATCGATATTACCTCCTAAAAAAGTACAGTATACTATTGTAGAACATTGGTCATCTGGCGAACTTGCCCAATTTGCACTAAAATAGCCTCTAGTGTCAATATTATTGTGACAACTAAACAAGATCCAAAATCCTTGAGAAGACTTAATGTAGTGTAAGATGCAACAAATTGCCTCAAGGTGATTTGAATCGAGGGCATGCATGAATTGGCTAACCAAACTCACTGCATTAGATAGATTTGGGTGAGTAACAATCAAATATATCAATTGACCAACCAAATGTTGGTACATGTGAGGATCATTAACCTGAAGCTTGTCATCAACCTCTAATGGAGAATCAATATGTTCAAAACTAAGATTACCAGTTGAAGTCAATAAATCAAGTATGTATTTTCGTTGAGACAAAATGATTCCCTTCTTAGAACAAAAGATTTTAGTTCTTAGCAAGTATTTTAGCGGTCCCAAATCTTTGATGTCTCTCTGAGGAAGAACGCTCCACAAGAGATAAGTTGAATCTTGATACCAAACTAGGGTTAAAGAAGAGGAAATAAAATGGTGTCAACGCTCGAGGGCTATTTGGCTTAAAGAAGGTGACAAAAATACTAGATTTTTTCATGGTATTGCCAGTGCTAGAGCTAGATCCAATTCCATTTCCTCCTTAATGGTTGAAGGTAAAAGGTTGACTGATAAGGGCCCTACCTCCAAGGCTGCGGTTAATGTTCAAAATATTGGTACCGCGTTACGTATCGCACCCTTAGGATACAGATACGTATTGGTTATCGCATGGGATATATCGATTGTATCGCGTAATGTATCACTGTTGTTGGAAACATGAGGAAACATTGGAAAATTGGTCGAATTTTTCAATAAAACTTTAGTGATTGTTAAAAAAGACATTAATACACACTTATAAATCAAAACATTACAAAAACAAGTGCATACAATAGGTTTTCTTTGTATGGTGTCCTAATCTATGCGTTGTCTAACTAAATTAATGCAAATATATCAAAGTCTATTCATATAATTTATAAATGTAAGAAGACGTGTGGAAACACAAGCAATGCATTCAAAAGCAAAAGAAGAATCACTAGATCAAGTTACGTGTTTAATTTTATGTTCGGACACAAATTGCAACCAATTTGTGAGAAATTGGTCTTCACCATAGGTTTGCTCCCTATAGGTGAGGGTTTGATTCCCCTCCTTGGCTTTACCCGATACACGTGATTGTGGGTGATTGCGTGTATCCGCATGGATTAGTCTCACTTCAAAAAAGAGGTGGGGACACCCTGCGTCTTCACAAAAAAAAATAAAATAAAATTGTGAGAAATTGGGAAATTTTGATTTTGTTCAATTTTCTGCAACTCAACTCATCTCTTCCAAATCTCGAAATAGAAGCTCCGAATCTATAATTTTTCATGCAAAACATGAAAAATCATGGATTTGTAACAATATGACACTGATTTAACATGATTTACAGAAGAAAAAAAAAGGATCGAAAATTAAAAATACTCACCGAATCGAACATGTGGGATATATCTCACTACTTGTGTGTTTCGTATCGCACAGGTGGGATACAAGATATATAGTGGGATATATTGGCTGATATCGTCGATACTCATAACAGTGGCCGTGGTCGAGTTCGTTCATTCCTTGCTCATAGATGAGGGATTCTAGAGACCCTCTCTAGATAATCTTGCCTTTCAATCCCTCTCTTCGGAGGACGTGAAATCTCTGGAATCCTCGATTCCTTTGGAGGAAGTCAAGGAAGCCATTTGGGATCCGGGCAGAGACAAGGCCCTGGGTCCAGATGGTTTCCCTCTAGCATTTTTTCAGGATTTTTGGGTCTTGGTTTCTATAGATTTATTTGCTTTTCTACAAGAATTTTTCATGTTTGGTGCTCTATCTCTTGAATTGGGAAGCACCTTCATTGCTCTTATTCTTAAGGTGGAAGGTGCTGACTACCTGAAAAGCTATAGACCAATCAATCTAATTGGTAGTCCTTATAAAATTTTGGCAAAGATCCTCTCCCAGAGGATTGGGGGAATCCTCCATAAAATTCTCCCCTTTGCAGAGTGCTTTCGTAGTAGGCAGACAGATCTTGTATGGCAGTTGCTACCACTAGAACATTGCCTATGTATCAGCTGGATGTTGACGAATGCGTTCCTTTGTGCCCTCCTAACCTACAAAACCTTGGATGCATATGTTAAACAGGGTTATCAGGGGATTGTCTATAAATTAAATCTTAAAAAAGCCTATGACTGCGTTAATTGGTATTTACTTGATTATATGATTTAAAGATTGGGTTTTAGATTGAAATGGAGGTGTTGGATTCGTACATGTGTTTCTTTTAAGGTATTTTGTATTGGTAATGGTGGTGACGTCGTAACGGTCACCACCATTATTGATACAGGTATCGGTCGTAACGGTCGATATGGGGGTGTAATAACCCTTATGACCCCCGTAATGGTTGAAAATTTTCTTTTGCCCGAAAAATTTTGAAAAAAATATGTAGAAAATTCAGAATAATATAAATTTTCCAAATGTGTTCATTTTTTATTTTGAACATGTTTATAATAGTGTAATGGTCCACTCTTTGGCGGGAGTGTTGTATCGGGCTGTCTAGTGAATTTGTGAACATGATTATATGTCTCTAATGTTTACACATCACAATCAACCTTAAAATTAGAAATCATTAAAAAAGGCATAAATAGTACTTTTTTCATTTTTTGAAAAAAAAAGGCCATTGGAGCTTCTATTTGTTAAGTCACTTCAATCTACATTTTTAATTTTAAAAACAGTAGTAAGAGTGGTTGAAATCTATTGTAGAATGATATAGGAAAGTTTTTGGAGTGAGAAAAGTGAAAAAATGAAGAGAAAAATGGATTTAAATAGAAAAAAAACAAGTGATTGTTTTTTGACCGTTACGAGGGTAACGGTCGTTATGCCCCGTAACGGCCTTTATAGCCACCGTAATTGCCGATACGGTCCCAAAAAATCAATTGTTCTGTTTCACCCCGTATCGCGTAATAGTCATGGCCGTTACCTAGACGTATTGGCCTTTACGGGCGTATCGCAACGGATACAGAGCACCTTGGTTTCTTCCCCTAAATTCTCAATTCTTATAAATGGATCTCCTTTTGGTTTCTTTAAATCCTCGAGAGGTCTTAGACAAGGAGACCATTTGTCCTCTTTCCTCTTTGTAATAGTGGTAGAAGCTCTTAGCAAAATGCTGAGTCAGGGTCAGGATGAAGGACTCTTTCAAGGATTTCTGATTCCTAACTTTCCATTGTGCATTAGCCATCTTCTGTTTGTAGATGATACAATTCTCTTCTGTGAAGCTTCTGATTCCAACGTGTTGAATCTGAGGATTGCTATGAGATGGTTCCAAGTAGTCTTTGGTCTAAATATAAATCTTACAAAAAGTGAACTTCTTGGAGTTAATTTATCGCAAGAGGAAAATTCCAGATATGCATATTTGTTTGGGTGTAATTTGGGTTCCTTCCTCTCTACTTATTTAGACCTCCCTCTTTGTTTAGGTAAACCTCTTTTACACTTGTGGGACAAAGTGATATAGAGAATGGAGAGTGTTCGTCCGTTTCTTTCCTAGCACGGGTGGTTGTGGGTTCGACAGCAGAAGCACGGGTCATTCTTCTCATTTTCGGCACAAATCAAACCAGTAGTTAATAAAATAGGGTCCCACCAGGCGTGTCAGAAAAATTGTTTGTCTATTTCTTTCCCAGCATGGGTGGTTGCAGGTGTGCCAAAATTGGGATTGCGGCTCCAATTCAAGCCTAACAACAATGACCCTAAGCGCCAAAGTAGGCAGATACAGAGTACGACCGAGTTCTTCTTTGACCTCTCTTTTAGCCACCTGTTTAGTGATCGTGCAAATTCAACCGTTGGACACCTGTCATCAGGTCATCTGAATTCAGTCACACCCTTGTTGATCGCTTGGGTGATGTTCGGTCGTGATTGATATGTTGTGGCTCTGCTTTCCTAGACACGACCGTACATATCTACAAAAGATCCTATAGCTATAGCATGCGTGTCCGTACAAATCACACGTAAATGACCTTGATTGGCTGAAAACAAGACTCGGTCGGATTGAGTACAAACAAAGAGTAAGCCCTCCCCCTAGAAAAACAAGACCCTTTCCCTAGGTGAGAAAATAATGCTTATCAAACACTCTCTCTCCAATCTCCTTGTCTATTTCCCTTCTTTGTTTAAATGTCAAAAATTTGTTTTTGGCATTTCGGAGTTGAGGATTCAAGCTTATGGAGAAAGATGGCTGAAGCTAAACACGACGCTCCTGGGAAGGGTGGTGGATTCAAATTCTTCTCTCTATAGGGCCTCCTTTCTTTGGAAGTTGGTGGCCGTGGTGGCCTTTTATGTCTTGCGACTTCAAAATTTCCTTTGGAGAGGTGTCCAGAATTAGATTTTGGGATGATGCTTGGTGTGGGGACACCCCTTTATGCCTTTTCCTCATTTCCCAGTTGCAGGGTTTTCAACCAATTCTAGGTTCTCAAGATTCGTTGGTTTGGAGACAACAAATTTGGAACCTTCTTAGTCAAGTCCTGTTATTCCGTCCTCATAGGAGAAGGTGAAGGAAGAGAGGTGTGCCATACAACAATGGTTTGGTCCTTTGGAGCTCCTATGAAAGTGGCTGCCTTTGCGTAGCTTGCAGGGAGAAACAAGATCTTGACCATTAACAATCTGCAAAAACGGGGGCTTTGTCTTCTTAATGCCTGCCCCCTTTGTTTGAATGCGAAGGAGACAATGGACCACCTATTATTTAATTGTCCTTTTCCCCATTTTATTTGGTCTAGCATCTTTTGATTAGCCAATCTGTCTTGGGTGATGCCCCCTTTGATATAATCTCTTTATCGATCATGGCTCCCTAGTGGGGATGGTTGCATGAGAAATTCAAGATGGAAGGTGGCTTTGCTGGCTTCAATGTGGGTTGTTTGGCTTGAAAGGAATATTAGGTGGTTCTGTACTTTTCAATTATCTTCTGAGGGTGTTTTTAGCAGGGTAGTCATGTATACAAGGGAGTGGGCTCTCTGAGTGTTTTTTTTTTTTTTTTTTTTTTCGATTCGGGTTTAGTGTGTTTCCAGGGTATGGTTTACAGTTTGTATAGCTTTTGCTTTTCTTTTTCTTTTTCATGTTTTGTTCTCTTCTTTTTAGCCTGTCGGCCTTTATAAAAATTTCTTCGTAAAAAAAAAAAAACCTTAAAGAGTTTTAACTTTTAACTCGAAAATTGCACTAAGCATCATCACCTGTAATAATGATACCATCAACATACACATTGATGTGATGATACCTTGTACGCGCCGCTTAACGAAACACATAATGATTAGAGTGAATGCAACTAAATCCAATATGACTTGTGACTTATGCCTTAACTTTTCAAACCAAGCTCGAGGAGCTTGCTTCAAATGATATATAGCCTTTCTTCAAATGACATACCTTTCTTTCATCCGCCTTTCTAGCAAAATCAAGAAGGGAAAGCATATAAATCTCCTTAGTCAGATCACCATGAAGGCATTCTTAACATCTAATTGGTACATTGATCAATTCAAATTAGCGGAAAGAGAAAATATTATTTGTATCGAATTCATCTTAGCAACAACAACAAGAGCAAAATTCTCAGAATAATCCTCACCATATATTTTGGAGTTGGACTTAAGAAGGGGGCTTTATGAGTTGTAATCACCCATGATTCTTAGAATAAACAATCAACTTCTCCACACTATTTTTGAAAAAAAAAAAAGACCACCTTAGCAGAGGAACGACGATGATGAAACGGCGACGATGACAACGGTGACGAAAACGATGATGAAGGCGATGGAAATAGGAGGGATCGAGCGAGGAAATAAAACGGAAGATTGGATTCAGGTTAAGTGGAGAATCCGAGACCGACGACAGAAGAACAACTACGACTCTCTGCCTACCCTATTCGTAAAAGGATACCCTTCTGGCTGGTATCCTCTCAACCTGGAAAGAGTCTTTGGTAGAGCAGGGGCAGTCATGGACGTCATTATGCCCAGGGACAAAAAGTCAGGAGCATATAGAGGCTTTGCTCTCATCAGAATGAGTTCTGAAATTGAGCTGTAGACATGCTGCAGGCTCGTGCTGTAGACATGCTGCATGGAGAGAGCTTCGAGGGAGTGAAACTCCTCGTGCAGTGAGCAAGGTATGGACCCGAGAGAAATCAGACTCGCACGCAGAAGACCCACATTCCATCTTTTAAGAAGATACCAGCTACTGAAATCCAGAATCCTCAACCCTACCGGGACGCCCTCCTTTGTTCGTCTCAGAAATCTTGATAGACACCTACCCCAACCGAACCGTCTCTGGAGCAGGTAAATACTCATCTCGATGGAGGCAAGATTAACCCCAACTTCATCCGGATCAATGAGGAGGAGGTTCTCAACGCTAAGGTAGCCCTATCGGAAATGTTCGTGATTGTGGCGCATGAGGGGGTGACCATAAACCATATAAATGACTGGTTTGACGAATGCACTAACATCCGCGCTGGATCTTTCAGCCTGCGCCCCATAGGATATAGCGAGGTATGGATTAAAGGCGACCCCGGAGTGAATCTGGACGCCTTACTCATGGCAGGAGCGATCCATAGGGACGGACTGGTGAAAGAGGCGATACCCTGGAACTCTTTCAGTCCGTTCGTAATGGAGGACGTCTGGATCCTGGTTTGGGGAGTTCCGATTGAACTATGGAATGAAGAATTCTTCTACGCGGTAGCGTCCAAGCTCGGCTCCTTTGTGGAACTAGACCTCAAGACAAAACGGGGAGTGGAAATGGGAGTGATCAGAGTTTGCATTAATCGAAGGAAAGGCACGCCTCTGCCCACCCATATCTCCATCACCGTCGGTGCAACATCCATTAACCTTCCAATTCAACGGGAAGAGCCAAACCACCCCCTTCCGCGGTGCGGAGACCTCTGGCGGTGTAAAGTCCCTCCCACCCCCCCGGAAAGTTTCCGCGCAGCCTACAGGGAAGACGACGGCACGTCCTTTTAGTGTGCCCGCGGATCACCAAACGTTATCAGCGAGGTAGGTGGAATTTGAAATTGTCCAGCTTAAGAGGGTATACGTGTCGATTGCCCGTCTCTCTCCCAGTCTCGAGACGCACACCTGCTCAGAGCGTATGGCTCCAGTTCGACACGTGGCTCTCTGCATCTCATCGGTGCAGACGGTTCACGGCTCGAAGACGGCACACATGTGGGTGCAGCTATAAATATCGAGAGAGAGACCGGGGTTGACGTCACTAGTGATCCATGTGCCACACATCTAATGGACACGTGCCAGCCACCTATACCCATCAAAGCTCCTAACGCCTCCGATGCTCCGTTTCGTCCTGGCTCGACGAACGGAACATGTGCGGTCCCTCATCCTGATCTACAGCCCACAGCTTCGGAACCCATTCCAACGGAAGAGCCTCAAACCGAGCCTGCACCATTTGATCTGAACCATACACCTCGCCTGGGCCATGTAGCTCAAAAGCATTCCACCTCTTCGACCTCAGCACGTTCAGATCGTGGAAGAGCTCGCTCTATTTTTTGCAACCCCACGTTACAAGCGCTCCCTTCCCAGGAAGACATGAATCTTCAGCTGCAACTAATCCCCTTCGACATCCCATACGACCAGCCAACATTCGACGAAGACTCTTCCTCCTTCTCGCAAACTCCATCATCATCAACGACTATCAAATCAAAGTGCCCCTCCCGATCCTACTTCGATATCAACCTTCTCTCTTTGTTCCAAGACACAGCAGGAGATAATATTATTATTGCGGAACCTCTACAGATCAGAAATGGCAACCCCCAAATTACCCATTTAGAGGACGAACAAAGGGAGATTTTGAGCAAGAAAATTCAAAGGAAAAAATGGATCCGGGATACGATGAATCACATTGGAAGGCTGCTTGGGCTATCGTTCGGCAACTGTCCGGAGGACTTCCTTGCCCTCTTCTAATGCGTTGAGAACAGAGGTAGACCGTTGGATCCCAACAGAACCCCCCTAGAAACGACTCTCAAGGGTAGGCAGAAACAGGGAACCAAAGAGGAAAATTAACAAACCGGGAACCAAATTTATAGCATCGACTGACGCTGGTGCTGAGGGCTCGCGGGGAAGCACAGTTACATCGTGAAAATTGTTTCTTGGAACGTTCGGGGGGTGGGCTCCAAACAAAAAAGAAGGCTTATTATGGAGTCCTGCAGCAGACGGAACCCGCAGATTATCTGCCTTTAGGAAACCAAAGTGGAGAAGATAAATGATCGTCTCATGAAAACGCTATGGAAGGCTTCGGATGTCAATTGGGTGGAAAAGGGTGCTTCAGGCAGCTTTGGGGGCATCCAGATTGTGTGGAGGTCTGCCTTCTGGTCTCTTCGGAACACCTCTGCTGGGAACTACTCCGTCACTGCTACTTTGAGAAGCAGTGTGATGGGGGTAGACTTCCTCATCTGTTCAGTCTATGGCCCAACCAACAACGACTGCAGGGAAGACTTCTGGAAGGAATTATCCTCCGTGACTCAAAGCCTCAACGGGCCTATTTGTTTTGCTGGAGACTTCAACTGCATCAGATTTTTGGCGGAAAAATCATCTGGTTCCAAATCCAAATCCCAAATGACAGCTTTCTTCGACTGGATCAACAGCAACCGGCTGGTTGATCTTCCTCTTCTTGGCTCTCGTTTCACCTGGACGAACTGTAGACACGCCCCAATCCTATCCAGGCTGGACCGATTTATTGTTTCTCCCAAATGGCTGGATCTCCTTCCTTCCACCTCTCAGTCTGTCCTCCCTAGGACTACCTCTGACCACTGGCCTCTCATATTATCTGCTGAGGAGGAAGATTGGGGTCCTAAGCCATTCCGCTTTGATATTTCCTGGCTTCATATTGCAGATTTTAAACCGAAGATTCCTGAATGGTGGAAAGAGTTGAATAGCAACGACTTTGCGGGTACTAGAATCCACTCCAAATTAAAACTGTTGAAAGAAAAAAATCAAGCAATGGGTTAAGGAGGAGAGGCGACGATCGGAAGATGAGCCCAACTCAATCCTGCTGGAGATATAGAAGATTGATGCTCATGCAAAATCCTACCCTATGTCGAAAGATATGCTAGCAAGAAGGATTCAACTCATTCAAGCCCTTTCAGCGATAGTCCTACAACAAGAAACGTCGTGGAAGCAAAAGGCTAGGGCGAAGTGGATTAAAGAAGGAGACAGAAATACGAGGTACTTTCACAGCATTGCTAGTACGCATGCCAGGTTCAACCGCATCAGCAATATGGTTATCAATGGAGATCGAATAGAGGATATAGATACGATCACAAATGAAGCTATATCTTACTTCCACCGCCTGTTGCTGAAAGAAGAATGGGTGCGACCTCGGCTGGATAATCTTCCTTTTCAAGGTCTGAGTATTGAGGATGCTTACTCCCTGGAAGTAAGCTTTACTATGGAAGAAGTCACGAAAGCGGTCATGGATCTTTGTGAAGGCAAGGCACCCGGACCCGATGGTTATCCTATTCTTTTCTTTCAAGTTTTTTGGGACTTGCTTAAGGATGAAGTCATGGAGTTTTTCAATGAATTTCACGCCAGAGGAAGACTATCGAGAAGCATCGGGGTGACCTTCTTCGCCCTCATCCCAAAATTCCCAGGAGCATTTGAATTCAGGGAATTCAGACCCATTAGTCTCATAGGAAGCCTGTACAAGATCTTGGCCAAGGTGCTAGCCAATCGCCTGTAGAAAGTTATAGGTACTGTTATAGCCCCCAACCAATTTGCCTTCATCCCAGGCAGACAAATCATTGACGAAGCCCTCATTTCAAACGAATGTCTCGATTCTTGCCACCGATCAAAGAAGAAATTTATTTTCTGTAACTTGGACATGGAAAAGGCATATGATCATGTCGATTGGGATGTCCTTCTGTATCTGATGACTCGCATGGGCTTTGGTATGACATGGAGACGATGGATCCAAGAATGCATTAGTTCGGCCCATTTTTAGGTTCTTTTAAATGGAGCCCCGAAAGGCTTTTTCAAGAGTACGCGTGGACTCAGACAAGGCGACCCATTATCCCCTTTTCTTTTCCTCATCATTGCTGAGGCTCTATCCGCGATGTTGCACAAAGGACAAAAGGAAGGAATTCTCGGCGGAATCCAAATGAAAGGCATCCAAACTCCTCTTTCCCACATTCAGTTTGCGGATGATATTCTGATTCTCTCAGAAGCATCCACGGATTATGTCTCCAATCTGCGGACTACGATCAGATGCTTTGAAGCAGTCACTGGTCCGAGGGTGAATATGTTCAAATCCAGAATTTTCGGGATCAATCTGGAACCCCTTGAAGTCAATAGCCTAGCTGAGCTGCTGGGGTGTTCCTCAGGCTCGTTCTCGGCTTCCTTTCTTGGCCTCCCTCTATGTCTTGGTAGACCTAAGAACCATCAATGGGAAAGTGTTATCAAGAGATTCCATCATCTTCTAACAGGCTGGAAAACTCGATTCCTATCCAGCGGGGGCTGCCTCACGCTGATTAAAGCAGCTCTATCTAACCTACCCACGTATTTTATGTCGGTTTTTCATTGCCTAGCTGCTGTTCTCAAATCCATTGATGATCTTAGACGCAAATTCCTATGGCAGGTTAGGGTAGAAAAGGAGAAATTCCCTCTGATGAAATGGAAGCAGGTATGCGCGCAGATAGAGGATGGTGGGGCTGGCATAAAAGATTTAACACTGATGGATCAGGCTCTATTAGGTAAGTGGATCTGGAGGCTTGGCAATGAGAAGGATTGCCTAAGGAACAAAATTATCAAGGGTAAATACGGGACATCTCCTGGAGGATGGTGGACGAGCGACTCTTCTTTGCATATGGGCCTCTTCAATTTGGAAAGGAATCTGTCATATGAAAGATGTGGTGGTGAAGGGTACGGGTTTTGAAGTGGGAAGGGGAGACTGTATCCGTTTCTAGACAGACTTTTGGGTAGGCGATTTACCCCTGAAAGACAGATTCCCCTCTATCTTCCAGATCACAGCGAAGAAAAGTAGTTTCATATCCAACAACTACTCTATGGAAGCGAACATCATGGTCTGGAATATTCAAAGTAGAAGAAACCTTGAGGACTGGGAAATTAAGGATTTTGCGGCTCTCATGGAACACATTCAGCACATTCACCCTAACCAGTCTCAGGAAGATAACATTGTCTGGAAAGCAGATAAATCATCTTTCTTTTCCGTGAAATCTCTCTTCAACATTCTCTCCTCCACTAATGTTGTTTCCACCTCTCCGTCCTTATTCCTTCTGGAAATATGACGTTCCTCCTAAGGTCCAGGTGTTTGGGTGGCTGGCCGGAAACAATAGGATCCTCACAGTTGATAATCTCCAGAAAAGAGGAATGATCCTCCCCAATGTCTGCGTTTGTTGCCTTGCTGCAGAAGAAACGGTGAATCATCTCCTCATCCATTGTCCGTACATCTATTCCATCTGGGCAGACATTCTCCTATGCTTCAAGATATTTTGGTGCTTTCCTAAAGACGTGGACATTCTCCTCAAGGCATGGCATGGAGTAGCAATAGGAAAACAATCTACCGGGGTTTGGCGCATGGCAATTATGGCTACTTGGTGGGCTGTCTGGGTTGAGAGGAATAATAGGTGTTTTCAGAACAAAGCTTGGCCTGCCCACTTTGTGACTTCCCTGGTTAAGTGCTTGATAGCGGAGTGGGCTTCCCATATGGATGGGATTAATGTAGATTTTCTTTCCTTTTTGGTTTAATGGTTTCTGCCTCCTCAGCAGATCCCATTTCCCCTCTGTTCCTTTTTTCCTCTTTAATACAAGTTATCTTTCAAAAAAAAAAAAAAAAAACAATCGACTTCTCCATTTTAGAAGTAATGGGATCGACTATATCAGATGTTGATGATGAAGTTATATTTAATTCCAAACAATTAATACAATATTAAATATCGAGACTTACCAAAAGCTTCTGCAACCAATTGCATTTTGCAGTCTAAAACAAGACAAAAAATTCAAAAAGGCACCAATTTTCGTAGTTCCAAATTAACCACCAAAGTGAAGGGGTCTTATGGCTAAAGTTGCCAAATATCAACAAATCTTGATAATCTTTAAAAAGAAAAATCAATATTAAATACTAATTGCTGGCCGCAAAAGAATCGCTGTAAATCAGGACAAAAAGAACCCAACATACTGTCCAAATGAAAATATCTCGCAAACCCTAGTTGCCATTGACCGGTTTAAGAAAAAAAATTGGAAGAAAAGGCCCCCAAAATCTGATCAAAACTGAATGTCCTACAATCCTTAAAGAAAATAATAAAAAACCGTCGCAAGATCACACCTCGTAATTGCATTTAATCACTGATTAGGCTGCAATGACTCTTAAACCAAAAGAAAAATCTGAGAAGAAGAAAGAAAAGAAGAGAAAAAAGGCGAAGAGGAGAGAAAAGAGAAAGGGAGATTATGAAGCAAGCAAGGAAGGGGAAAAAACCCATGCAGCTTTTTGGCTTTGATACCATCTCAGAGAGAAACTTATACTTAGTTGGAAGTCCAGCCCTCTTCTTATTTATATTAAGTGATGTCCCAAATTACATAAAACCTTTAGAACCAAGGGCAATAGGGGAAATACAGAAGAAAGAAAAATAATATGAGACATAAGAGGAAAATCCCATGGCTCAAAGAGAGAGGGCCCGTGGTCCAGAAATATACATGTCTACGAAACCTAACGCAAATTCAAATCAGGTTGGTGTGTTCCAACTCGAACCCAGGATGAGGACATTGACAACCCGACCTGAACTCAGGTTGGGTCAATTGGGTTTGGGTTGACCCAAAACCAAGTTGCAGCCCCTGCTTCTAGAGGAAGCTAAAAGAGCCTCCCTGGCTAGAAGAATCCCTCCCCTGGCTGGAAGAATCTCATGCACTCCAGTCGTAGGAACAAAATGGAGCTTTCTTATTTCAACCCTATTCGTAACTCATTCATATTCTAGGCTGCATAACAAGAGTTTGTGCTTGCAAAAGAGGATGTGGCTCATTGAGCTCTTTGTATCAAGTACTTGCTTCTCATTATGCAATTGCTTTATGTTTTAATAGGACATCTCCGTTGATTTCTGAAAGAAAAACAAATAGTTCTTGCTTAAATAGGAAACTGAAAGGGAACTTGCTTGGAGGAAATGTTTCTTCCTTTTAACAGACTTCTTGGAAATAAAAGAAGTAAACAAAACAAAATTTCTTGGGGCAATGATGGAAGACTCATCCAGTGAGAGACCAAAAAGCTAGTCAATTGATGATCAGGCCATCAGATTGTAGATCGGGCCCAAGTGTCCTGGTTACTCATCCAACCATCCAGATTGAATATCTGGATCATCTGACATCCAAATTGATTATCTGGACCACATTAAGGGTCTGTATTGATTGGATCAAACATCTGGACCGTATCAAGGCACCTTATGGATGTTTAGGTCCACACTAACAATCTGATTGGACTGTAGGACCCACAGGATCAACTATTGCTATTTTCAGCAATAAATAAAGTCATATGCTGGCGGTATTTCCTCCCCCGGCCATGGGGTGGGTTGTAATGGCCAGGTGGTAGTTGTTTTTCCTTTTGTCTCCGTGGTGGCTTAATAAGTTTACTTCACCTTTCATTAAAAGAAAAATAGTAGTCATACGCAGTTGTTTATGGAAATAAACTCAATTGGCTATGTATAGAGACCTATAATTGGAAGGTTGCAAGTCTTTTAACTATTATATCTCAGTATTCAGTTTCCTGTTCAGATTATTTCTTTTATAGCAAGTAGACTTTCTTTAGGATGTTTCTTTTACAGCAACATAGGATTATGCTTATAATAGAAATCCGGTTAGTGGGCCATATTTAGAACGTTTTAGAACTGATTGTAGCCTGTATAAAGGCAAATAGCCCCTGTATATGGAAATCCTTTTTATCATGGAATAGTTCCTTTGAGGTCATTTTTTCCGTAATGGTTGTTACAGCTGTTACAACCCCATAACATGTAATGGTTGCAACCATTACTTTTACGTAACGGCCTTTACGGCTCTGTAACGGCCGTTACGTCACACCATTTTTAGCATTAGTCAATTAATCCCCCTTGAGCATTCGTTGCTTCTTGGCATATGTGTGTGTGCAATTACTTGTTTCAATTATTGGTCTACTTGTTGGTACATACCAGCAGTCCTTTGTTTGATCTTTACTCCTAAACGTGTATGGTGTCTTGAGGTGGAATTAGAGCCCGAGAATTGGCATGTGCTTTCAGATTGTGTGCAAATAGATAAGAACTACGTAAAAAAGATGATCTTAAAAAAAAGAAGAAAAATAAATATTATTGACAGATTACCCACTTCGAGGGGCAAACCTCTACGAACAGGATACTTTGGTAAAATTTTCTTCCCTAGTCATTTCCCTACTCTCTTCATTATATGAAGTTGTGATGATTAATATAGAAGTTAAAGCTAATCAAATATCTGATATGTATCTAAACCTAATTAACACAAATATGATGCAGAATCTGTGGATGACCTGTTCATTCGTTAGACCTTCTTGAGAACCATCAAGGGTCGGTTCCTTGAGTTGTTCTAGCGTTGTTGGGTGATGCCAGGATATACATAGAAGCTCTCTTCTCATCGTGACAAGGGGGTGTCTGAAGGGAGAATCCTTGGGATATTATTGTTTTTTGTTGCATTATGGTCGATCTAGAGTGAGTGCAACGAGATGCGCTTAAGGAGTCGCCAGAGATCTCATGATGAGGCCTTCAGGATTTGATGCAGGACGGATAGCTTAAACTATAATTATGCGAATGAATTAATAAACGGACTATTAGAGTAAATCAAAGTATAAAATATTGCCAATTTATCTCAAATCTAAAGAAGTCAAGTAGTCAACTATGCTCAAATTCAAGGCCACATCACAATCCCGTAGATGGATCTTAAGATTATCGATCAAAAATGGCCTAATGGAATATAGAACTTTCATCTAGCATAGGATTCGATCTAAATATGAGGATTCACTTGTGATTTGTTAGGATTTGGAATTCTAAGTTTTAGGGTTTTAGGTTAAGGGTTATGGGGTTTAAAGGGGAATCATCGATAACCAAAAAGAGGGAAAGGAAGGGGGAATGGGACTGGCCAACTGTAGCCAGGGGGGGGGGGCGAGGAAAAAGACAAAAATAGAGAGAGTGAAGAAGTGAAAGGAATACCTTGAAGAGAAGATAGTTGGAACCAACTGACAATGACTAGCACTCTCATAACCAGTGTTCGAAATATCGGTATCGCACAATGTATTGCGCCCTTGGGATACAGATACGTATCAGTTATCGCACGGGATATGTCGTTTGTATCGCATAGTTTATTGCACTTTTTGGGAAACATGGGGAAACATTGGGAAAATGGTTGAATTTTTTAATGAAACTTTGGGGATTGTTAAAAAGGCCCTTAATACACACTTTTAAATCCTAATATCTCAGAAAAAAGATGCACATAATAAATTTCCTTTGTATAGGGTCCTAAGCTATGCGATGTTTAACTGAACTAATGCAACTATATTTAAATTGAATGCACGATATTTATAAATATATCATAGTCATGTATGAAAACGCAACCAATTCATTGAAAAGGAAAAGAAGAACTGAATAAGTAAAATTTTAGAAATATACATATCAATGATGGGGACTAGTTGTGGTCTAGACCCACATAGAGTTGCACGGTGGCTCGTAATCATCATCTCCATCTCAACGGGGCTGGGCATAGTACTGTTGCTCCACAAATCGACAATATTGTGCCCAGTTCATAGTAGAGTGGTACCAGTTAAGATACTCCTTGACATAATGCTGGTACTCATCCTATCCGAACTGAATCAATACGCCCATCCATGGGTACTGAGTAATCGTCATAGTCTGTAACTGATATAGATCTGGGAATGACACATATGAAGCTCCTTCGTATCCATATTGTTGGCCATATCCATACTGCTGCTCATATCCCTGCCCATATGCAGAAATGAACTCCTGACCATGGTTGAAAAATGATGTGCCGTAATTATTGGAGTCACTCGTCACATATCCACTAGGTCCATATCCATGTTCATAGTGCGGCACAGAACTTGAACTACTCTCCTGTGTTTGTGATCTAGATTCATGTTGTGGCCTGTAACTCGAGCTCTCCTCCCTTGTCCGTGATCCAAATCTAGAATCAACTCGCCTGCCACTAGAGGTGGGCATATTGGACCCGATCCGATGGATCTGACTCGATTCGACCTGTTCCGAATAGAACCGATGGCCAAAATCGGGTCTAATCGAGTCTATCCGTCCAGATCCGATCGTTTTTCGGGTCGGGGTTGGATAATGGTGTATCCGGACAGATCCGATCCGATAACCCGAACCGAAATGACCCGGACCGACCCGACCCGACCCGACATGACCCGACCTGAAGCGGGTAGTCGGTTAGTATAAATACATTTTTTTATACCCCTAAATCTCTTACCCTATTTCTCATCTTCTTCTTGTTCAACGCTCTCTTCTTCCTCTCCACTGCCCGACGCCATTTCTAACTTATTTCTTTTCTTTCTTTCATCATGGTGGGGCCCATAGAGCACTGTCCAGCAGCCGGTCCCCTCCGATAGTGTCAGTATCCAATCCCTCTCCAAATCAAAGCTATTCGTCGCTCGGATGGGCCACATGCCATGCACAGTTTCAATCCTCCACGAATAAGAAGGTATCTCAGACGTGTGGGGTCCACCTTTTCTACATATATGATACTCGGCTACGTATGACACTTGATACGCGTGGACTCAGAATTATTCACTCGATTTATATTGACTAAAAAATTTGAGTCGATCATGCATCGTACTGCCTCCATGAGAAAACCCGAGATCAGATTGGTTGGACAATCCTATCATCTGATCCGTAAAAACTTGTTTGTGGAAATAAGACCGTTGGATTTTATAACCGTCCCACAAATGTCTCCACCATTCCTCGTAAGATAATCAAATAAGCTTAATCTTTGGTTCATAATAAATCTTCCATATATATAATAATTTGGTAGGTTTAATTGGACTACTCATATGACACATCTGCAATTTCTAAGTGCCTGTGTATGATCCATCACACTCCACTGGAGTATTAAATTTTCTCGTAACTGCAATTCAGGCAAAATCAGATTGCATACTGAGTAACCTTATCGTACTCAGTAAACTTAGTTGGGCCCACCGTGAATGTATGTGTTTAATCCACACTGTCCATACGATTTTTAAGCTCATTTAAGGGGATGAACCCAAAATTTAAGAATATCCAAACCTCAAATGTATCATACCATAGGAAACAGTGTTAGTAATGATTTTCACCGTTGAAACCTTTATGTGCCCCACAGTGATGTTTACTTGCCATCCAACCTGTTCATAAGATCTTACAGACATGGATGAAAGGAAAACACAAATATAAGCTTGATAAAAAACTTCTGTGGCCCACAAGAATATTTTCAACGGTGGACGCTCAGTTCACACTGTTTCTTGTGGTGTGGTCAATTCAAGCTTCGGATATAATTCATATTTTGTCTCTAGCACTAAAATTATCAGGTAAAATGGATGGACGGAGTGGATTAAATATATAAATCATGGTGAACCTCGAAGAGTTTACTTAGTACGCTGAGCCTACTGAGTTACTCAGTTCCGTTTCCAATTCAAGCTCTATAGCAGTTTCGAGCAAAACAATGGGCTGGAAAGCGGTTTTAAGTAAAAACATGGGCGCTCGAGCTCCGAGTTGTACAAACGGTTCAAAGGATATCCAAGTTACATGGGCCCCACAGTGATGTATTTATTATATCTACACCGTTCATATATTTTTAGAGATCATCGTAGAGTATTATCTAAAAAATTATTAATATCCAAAGATCATCTGGACCACACCACAAGTAGCAGCAGCGAATGATTTTCACCATTAAATATTTCGTGTGGTCCACTTGATAGTTAGATCTATCTTATTTTTCATCGTAAGCCTTATGACTAGCTCGCCAAATGGATGGACGGTTTAGATATAACACATACCTCATGATAAGACCCACATAACTTGCTAAGGTCGTTACAGCAAGTCCCCACTCACTGTATATATAAAAAAAACTTTCGTGCAGTAACGGATAGTTTTTCAGAGCCATGTGGGGCCCACCTTGATGTATATGTTTTATCTAAGCCGTTCATCCATTTTGACATATCAATTTAGGCCTTGAGCAAAAAAATAGTATATATTAAAGGTTGAAGTGGACCACATTATATGAAAAATTAAATTAAATTCATACAGATCCGATTCGTACCCAACTCAATCCGACTCGTACCCAACTCGATCCGACTCGGTTCGGGTCAGGCTAATCATGTATCGGATCTGTTCGGGTCAGGTGACCTGGATTTGATTTCGGATCTGATCGAGTTCGGGTCAAACCATTGCCATTTCGGATCTGATCGGGTTAAACCCAATCCGCTCCGATCCAGACTGATGCCCACCTCTACCTGCCACGAACGCTTGTGTTCCTCATGCATTTTGCCAGCAGCTCCTCAAAATTTGAAAGTTTATGAGTCTGCTTTTCTTACAGTAGCTTTTGACGTGTGTATGTCTTATGGTAAACAAGATGGGGTCGTGGTTCTCCTGGACGTGAACCATGGTCAGGGTCCTGTGTGGAATGATCGGAATTCTCCTCCTCGGTAAAAGGGCTAAGAGGCCTCTTATCCTGACTCCTACCTGCGTTGTCACCATCCCCGTCGCCGCCGCCGCCACCACCACCACCACCACCACCATCATCATCCTCCTTACTGTCATCAGAGTCATCGTCACCCTTATCGCCGCCATCATCATCACTGGACTTATTTTCCGCATCACTCTCTGACTCAGTTTCGGTGTTAGACAATGTTTCCCCGCCACGTGTCCCGCGTGATAGTGACTACCGCGGGCTGCCCTCCGAACTCCTCGTCAATGGGTCGAATGCCTCATCAGGAGACCTCTGCTACTCCACATGTGCGTCAACATTAATCCCTTGTCTCTGCTTCTGCCGCAATATGTGGCTCTGGTCGCCCATCCGAGGTATCTAAGTCATCCGACCTAATCCACTGGTAAACTGGGTCATCCTCCGCATTCTCAGCATATGCATGCTGTTCGACTGTCATCAGGTCTAGTGGGTCTTCCTGCGCTTTTCTTCTTCCTTGCGAGCGGAGCAGCCTCTCTCGTAACTTCATATTATTGTGACAATACACTAGCTTCTGAAGCCTCTCATACCCTATTCTATTACGTTTATTTGTATGTATGAGGGAGAATGTACTCCAATTCCTTTCACAGGGTGATGAGGACACCGTTTGTGCAAGCACACGGACAACCAGTCATTGTAAAACCTCGCAGTCAGTCCCATACATGGACCACTATTCGCCTGCATATCATAAGATTCTTTAATTATCCTAGATTTTCCAAAATAATATAAAAGTTAAGTTTACTACAGTGACTCACATGCCATCATGGCGTTCCTTGACTTCACCGCAGGGTGACACTCAAACATTCCAACCGCGTCGCGGAATTTAACAATCTGTTGATGGCGTATACCAACCAGAATAAGTATTTAATGATTGAGATGAAGATAAGGAGAATGTAATTGCGGAACATATTTACCTCACTACCAAAGGTGCCTTTCCCCGGACAGCTGGGGAATAAGTGATCGTACACCTCATGTACAGCCGTCTTTAATGAATTATCTTCGAAGTGGTTCTGGCTGTAATGGTATTTGGGATTCAGGAAATACGCTGAAAACCAACATATACACATCAGTACAACCCTCATTTATTATTGCATATGGAAAAAAAATCCATATAGGTACTTACCAGCCTGATGTAGTGGGTGAGAAAGCGTCCTTTCCCAACGGTCGTCTATTATTGCATCCACCCACTTATATGCATTGGGAGCTTTAACCATGATGGCCTCTTTCATCAGCTGTATGGACGGATACGACCCCATCAATAGATTTGTCTCATTGTCCACCATCCTCAACACCACATAAATGGGCTCTAGAATACCCACAACACCATGCACTTTATCCCAAAATGAATTTCCCAGCACCAGCATCTCGATTATATAGGTTACTTTCGTCAACCTCTTTTTCCATTCTACGTAATCATGAGAGACGAAAAGCTCTCGTAACCCCTGTTTGTGTTTGAGAAGGCTACTTAAGGCGATATAATTTGTGGCGAACTGCGTCGCTCCGGGGCGGACTATATCCCCACCACACCTCTCGTGCATTGCAGCTAATAACCATGTGTGGTTGTATACTTGTGATGAGCCATGCATTAGTAATTACAGTCTTCACCGACGGCCTATCCTCGATCCTCTCCAGCATGAGATCAATGCAATGGGCTACGCAGGGGGTCCAATAAATATGATACTTGCTCTGAATATCCTTCCCCGCCTTAACAAATGCACTCCCATTATCCGTAACAAACTGCACAATATTTTTCCTCCCTACATCTTGCATGATGTTTTGCATTAGTTTGTAAATATAGTTAGAATCCTTGATCTTACTACTCGCATCTATACTCTTTAGGAACACCGCCCATCCCCTGGAATAGACCATAAAATTTATAATCGACATCTTTGTCGATCCGGTCCAACCGTCACACATGACGGTGCAGCCGTACATCTCTCATGATTGCCGATACGAATCAACGTATGTCTTCATTTCTGAATGTTCATCATCCAAGTATTTCCCCATGATCTGTGCGGGTGTGGGCGGCTGGACACCCTTAACCCCCACGCTGCACATCACTTATCATATTTTTGAAATGCGGGCTTGCTGCGGCATTTGTGGGGATTTGATCGTATATAAAAAATTTTGCTATAAATTTTTTAACTTTTTTCCTCACATCACCTCCACTAAACATCTCCTTTATTTTCTTTTGTATCCCTCCTGCCTCTTTGTATATCCTCGGATCTAAAGGTAGATCTGGCACCCGCATGCTACTACTCCTGCCCATGCCCCATATTCCTCTCTGCCTACTACCCTCCCCTGATCCACCCCTAAAACTCTCCCCTGCTCCACTCCCCCCACCACACTCATGGATAGACCCCTCAAATCTAGGCCTACTTGTGTCCCACCTCCTATCCTGATCTCTCTCCCACTGATCCCGTATGGACTTTTGAATTGCGTGTCTGTATTCGGGATCATCATCATTATCGAGATCCACTACATCATCCTCACCTGCATATGGTGGTCGCCCCAACTCCTCCCTAATCTCCCTCTCCCGTGCATGTTGTTCATCTTGTCTTCACATTTTTTTTTTTCAATATGGTCCTCATCTGTTCTCGCACATCCTGTGGGCACTTCGGGCAATCCACAACATTGCGATACCCTCCCGCTAAATACTCCTTTAAGCGGGTTACCCCACCACTCCTCGATACATGGCCACATAAATTACAAATACTCCCGAATTGATTATCGGGAATGGGCCGACCGTACCTCCACCCTATATCAGGTTACCTACCTTCTCTTCTTCCCGACATATTTTATCTGTAAAATAATATTATATTAGTACTTGTTAGGGCCCACCTTGGGGCATGTGCTATATATCCATGACACTCATCCATTTTGTCAGATTATTTTAAGGAATGGTCCATAGAGCACCATCCACACGTATAGTTGTTCATGCATGCAACAGTACCACATGTAAAGATGCTAGATACCCTACGCATACTGAGTAAATTCTGTGGGATCACCTTCATTCATGCATTTTATCCAACCCGTTCATCCATTTCACCATATAATTTTAAATCTTTAGCCAAAAAATGAAGCTTATTAAAAAATCAAGTGGACCACACCAAGGTAAACGGTGTGAATTGAATGTTTACCATGAAACCCTTATTGGGGTCACAGATTCTCCGTTGCCATCTGTAGTGGGTCCAACTGATCTTTAACGGTGGCCTCACGAATTGTTTAACAGTGAAAATCATATTCTTCGCTGCCATTTATGGTGTGGTCCAGCTGATCTTTGGATATGATTCATTTGTTGGATAATGCTCTAATATGATCTCTAAAAATAGATGAACGGTGTAGATACAATAAATACATCACTTTGGGGCCCATGTAACTTTGATCTCCTTTGAACTGTTTGTACAACTGGAGCTCGAGGAGCATCAGTGCTCGTCTTTGCACGACATGGATGCGGATTTCCTGCGAAAGCCTTTCTTCCTGCGCTGGAAACCTGGGTGGGGCCCAACGTGATGTTTTTGAGAAATCCACCTCGTACATCCGTTTTTTGAGCTCATCTTAGGACTTGAGACCAAAAGTGAGAAGGATCCAAGACTCAAGTGGGGCGCACTAAAGTAAAAGGTGGGTAGGAAAATTCCTACCGTTGAAAACTTTCTGGGGGTAGAAAGTGATGTTTACATGACATCCATACCGTTAATAACGTCATTCCTACTTGGATGAACTGAAAACAGAAATATTAGCCTGATTCAAAACTTCTGTGGCCCACGAATATTTCAACTGTGTATGTTCAATACTCACATTTTAGGTCCACTTGAGTATTGGATACGGCTCATTTTAGGCCTATAATGTTAAAAATATCTCAGAAAACGGATAGCCGGGGCAGATTTCTCAAAAACATCACGTTGGGCCCCACCCATGTTTCTAGCGTCATCATCCTGCGAGGAAATGGGCGTCCGCACGACACGCGGATTGCGTCCTATCCCTGCCCGTCTCTAGCCCCGAACGGGCAGTTCTGTGGGTGGGCCCACCTACAGTATCTGTACATCCAGGCCGTCAATCCCTTTTGCTCATATCATTTTAAGGCTTGAACACAAAAATGAGGTAGATCCAACGATCAAGTGGACCACACCAAATACCAAATAATAAGCTTGGTTGCATTTAATAACCATGTGTGTGGTCCATTTTAGCATTGAATCTGCCTCATTTTTGTTTTCATGCTTAAAATAATCTGAGAAAAAGGGATGGACGGCTTAGATGAAGGGAACAAACAAAAATCAGCTTGATCCAAAACTTTAATGGCCCCCAAAATGTTTTTAATGGTCGATGCTCATTCAACACTGTTTCTTGTAATGTGGTCCACTTGAGATTTGGATATACCTCATTTTTAGTTTCACACCGTAAAATGATCTATAAAAAATAGATGGAAGGCATGGATGAAACACACACATCATGGTGCGGCCCACAGAGCACTGACCACCAGCGAAAGGTTGGTATTGCGTGGAGTAGCCAATCCGTTTCCGCCATAAATCCTGGCGCGGATTACTGAAGTGACATCACCAAGTTACGTGGGTCCCACCATGATATATTTTTTCCATCCACACCGTCCATCCATTTGAATAGATCATTTTAGGGCGTGAGCCAAAAAATGAGTCGGATCCAGAGCTCGAGTGGACCCCACCACAGAAAACAGTGGAGAGAGTGACGTTCACCATTCAAAATTTCTTGAGGGCCACAAGAGATGGATGGTCAAGATGATATTGGTGTCTTCCATTATTCCATATCTTTCTGGACTTATGAATAGATTAGATCACAAATAAACATTATGATGGGCCCTCAAGAATGTTACGAGTTTCAATGGTGGGCGTCGCTCTCTCCACTTTTTTCTGTGGCGGGGTCCACTAAAGATTTATATCTACATCATTATTTGTGTCATGCCCTAAAAAATTATTTCCAAATTAATGGACGGTGTGGATACGACACACATTGCCGTGCGACCCATAGACACGGACGCCACTTTATGCGATTGTACAGTGAGTAACTCACTACGCTAAGTGTAAACTCATGTGAGGTCCACCATGATTTATGTATTTTATCCGCTCCGTCCATCCATTTTACCAGATAATTTCAGGGCTTTAGCCCAAAAATAAACCATATACAATGTTTAAATGGGCCACACCTTACAAAACAGTTGAATTGAACATCCACTGTTAAAATACCCTTTTTAGCCACAGAAGTCTTGGATGATTGGATCAATCTTAAATTCGTATTTTCCCTTCATCCACGTCTACGTGATCTTATTAACGGTTTGAATGACTGATAAACATCACTGCAGGGCCCAGAAAGGTTTCAACGGTGGAAATCAGTATCACCACTGTTTCCCGTGGTATGATCTACTGCCCGTTCTAAGTTTTGGGATCAACTCCTTAATTTAGATGGGAAAACAGATGGACGGCGTGGATAGACCACATACATTAAAGGTGGGCCCAACTGAGTTTACTGAGTACGATAAGAGCATGCTTAGTAAACCAGCTCTCGCGCCAAATCTCCGAGAAATCCGCACAGGCATGCTCCAATTAGCGAAGAAAGAGAAAAAAATGAAGAAAATAGCCAGAAAAATTCGAAGAAAGAGGGATACAGATACTTACCTGTCGAATGACCCACCTCCGATCACCACTACAGCCTACGGCTACAGGTAGTCTCCGATTTTTTTTTTCTCTTTTTTTTTCCTAATTCAATTTTTTTTTTTTTGATTTTCCACAACCACGGCATCGACTTTTTATCGTTGTGGGTTGTTGGCTACAGTGGGACTCGTGAGTCCCCTGCAAACGCACCCGTGAGTGTCCGTGACTCTGTTTGTCGATTTTCGATAATAATGGAGGCGGAAATACCGCGATATCGCATGGTGTGGGTTGTATCGGCTATATCGACGATATATCGTGCGATATCGACGATAATATCATGGGATATATGAATTTTTGGATTTTCAGTATCTTCCGGGGCTTATCGGAGGAGTTTCGTCTCGTTGGGGCCCGATACCAAGATTATCGACCGATAGTATCGATATTTCGATCACTGCTCATAACCTAGTTGGAAGTTTCCCTTCAGGCAAACCTCGACAATGGGGGAGATGACCAATCTTAAGCGGGAGGTGAAGTTGGAGGACGTGGGAGAGGTCATCGCTGAGGTAATGGCAGTGGTGGGGTGCGTACGCAGCCAACCCTTTGGGAGTATCAAGTCCACCATGATCCTGATGAGCGTGTAATGAAGAGTGTGAAGATTGAGGCCCCGAGTTATGATGGTCGCTTGGACCCCACCATGACCTTCCTAGATTGGCTTTCGAACATTGATCATTATTTCGAGCAGTACATTATGTCTGATTGTTGTTGGGTGAGGTTTGCCAAGATGAAGTTGGTGGGCCAAGGCAAGTTTTGGACGAATGTCGAGCGGAAGGTGGAGAGGTCTAGAGATGACCCAGTCTCACTTTGGATTGGGTTGAAAGAGATCTTTAAAGAAAAATACCTTCCACTCTTCTACCGCCAGAAGCTTTTGGATTAGTGGCAATCCCTTCGGCATAGATTAATGCCCGTGGCTGATTATATCGCCAAGTTTAATGAATATATGATGCGTTGTAACATCGAGGATGACCCATTAGTGACCCTTTCTTGTTTTAGAATGGGTCTTCAATCCGAGCTTCAATGTGAGCTCATTCCTATCGATATCAATACCTTAGAGCATGCCTATCAAGTGGTGCAAGAACTTGATCGGTATCTAAAACCGCAATTCGTAAGGCGATTCGACTCACATGAATCCAATTTCAAGACCACTCCCCAAAGAGCTAAGCCTAGTATTGGGGTTTAATCTAGAGCCCATACTGGTACTCAATTCAACAATAGGGATGTGGAGGATAAAGGTCTAACTAGTACTGGCTTGAGGGGAGGTGAGCAAACGCGATGTTACAACTACTAATGATATGGTCATTTCGCATACCAGTGCCCTACGAAAGAGTGAAATAAAACCTTCGTAATCGGTGAGGTTGATGAGGATGCGAATGATCATGGCGATTGTGAAGAAGAAGAATATCAGTGCGAAACTGGTGCTAGTGATGAGGAAGGTGGAGGAGTTGAGATCGTGCCACTTGCAGTTGTCAGATTCACCTTAGCCCAAGCCAAAGAGAGTGACGATTGGCGTAGGAATTCAATTTTTCACACTAACATTAAGTGTGGTGACAAAAACTATAAGGTGATAATTGATAGTGGTAGTTGCACCAACATGGTCTTTGTGAGCACCATATCTTGTTCGGGTTTTGAAACTTGTTCCTCACCCTCAACCTTATCAAGTTGCATGGGTTGATGCATCCTCGATACCGGTTTCTCAGCGGTGCCCCATTCCCATTCAAGTTGCTTCCAACAAAGACACGTTGTGGTGTAATCCAAAAACACCCCGAAGGAGGACATCAAGAAGGGTGATCTAAAAGATGTGAGGAAGTCCCAACTTAAGTCTCTCTACATAATAAATGCCAAAGAGCTTCAAATCGAGACTAAGGCTAATTCGATGGTATATGTCCTTGTGGGGAGAGAGGTCACACCTGAGGTTAGCGTAGATTTGCCATCTGAAGTGATTGCCGTGTTGGAGGATTTTAGCGATATTTTCCCTGAGGACTTACCAAATAAGCTTTCCCCCATGTGGGACATTCAGCATGCCATAGATCTTGTTCCTGGGTCGACTCTACTAGACCTTCCTCACTACCGAATGAACCCTGCGGAACATTCAGAGTTTAAGAAGCAAGTTGGTGAGCTTCTTAGAAAAGGGTTCATTCAAGAGTTGGAGTCCATGTGCTATTCCAACCCTCTTCATGCTTAAGAAAGATGGCACTTGATGCATATGTGTGGACAGTTGGGCCATTAACAAGATCATGGTTAAGTATCGGTTTCCTATACCGCGTCTTGATGACATGTTGGATATGATGCCCACTGCTATAATCTTTTCCAAGATTGACATCAAAAGTGGGTATCATCAGATACATATTCACCCAGGAGATGAATGGAAGACAACCTTCAAAACGAAGGATGTGCTATATGAGTGGCTAGTTATGCATTTTCGCTTGACCAACACTCCGAGTACGTTCATGAGAGTAATGACCTAGGTGTTGAGGCCATTAATGGGTGAGTTCTTGGTGGTATATTTCGACGACATTCTTATTTATAGTACCTCCAAGGAATACCACCTCCACCATTTGAGGCAAGTTTGCGGGATCCTTAGAATGGAGAAGTTATATGCTAACCTAAAGAAGTGTTCTTTCATGTCTGATAAAGTTATCTTCTTAGGCTTCATTGTTTCATCTGAGGGCATGTCTGCGGATTTCAAGAAAATCAAGGCTATAGTAAGTTAGCTTGAACCACAAAACATTCATGAGGTGCATAGCTTCCATTGTTTAACCACTTCTTATAGGTGGACTGCTTACATGCCCGTAGTGTTGGACCTTATAAGATATTGAAAAGATTGGACTCCAATGTGTATGTTGTAGATCTTCCACCTGATATGGGCATTAGATCTATATTCAATGTGGAATAAACCAAAATACCTAAAATAAATAAACAAAATAACTAAACTACACCATCTCAATGGCTCCATTGTGTCCAATGGATCTACGATCAAGATGATCCACGGTCATGATCCAACGGTCCACGACTCCCAACTAAGCAACCCACATGTATCTTCCTAGTATAGGGTCTTCAAAGATACACAACCATGCATGTGGGGTCTTCAATAGGGTTAGGAGCTTAAATTGGGCCCACTGGGCCCCATGTAATGATCATCTAGTCATAACGAAACTGGGGTATCTCTCCTCCATCTCTGATAAACTCTAAAGGGAGCTTGGAAGTCCTCATCATGATTGCCATGCGGGATGTAATTTCTTGGGCTAAATCTTTTAGATCCTTTTTGTTTGTTCCCGTTGCCCTTTTAATTCCTTATGATCTTGTTTGTAATTTTTGTGATTTCTTTTCCTCCCTTTTAATAAAATCATGTGACTTCTCAAGAAAAAAAACCCTTCCAAATCATCAAGATGTTCCTATTTGCAAGATATCCAACATGTCCCATGCCTTATCTCTCCCATATAAATAAATCCTAAAAATGTTAAAATTCAAAATAACCTGACATAAAAAATAGGTAATTCGGGATCATATCTGCACTCCCTATGTAAAAACAATCCTGTCCTCAAGGTTGCTTCAAAGTTCAAACGCCCTCTCATGTCCCATGCAATATTTTCATCTTTGTGTTTTTTTTTATTCTTCAAATTTTATGGTTTGCTTAATGGATATGAATTTTCAAAATCTGCAACATTCTTTGGATAAACCTTTCTAAAGGCCAAAATGATTCTTTCAATGATTGGTGACTTGGAATAAGCCTCATGAACTTCTTCAAACTTTTTGCAGCTTCCTTCGGCCAGACTTTGTTTCTCACTGTAGCATCCTCTGTAGTTTTACTTTTCAGGTGAATCGGGTTGTCTAGGCTACCTTAAGACCGAATAGAAAAACATCATCGGGAAAACAAAGACAATTCACTCCTGCTTGTATTTGATTTTGCTTCTTTTCTAGGATATTCTCCTATTCTGTTGGCCCAACATTTGAAGCTGATGATTCGATCATCTTCACCACACTAGTGACAAAATTTGTAAAAACTAGGATGAGGAAGAATATTCCTTGGACGATTTCATAGCTGATGCTTCTGATTTTTTTTGGTAGTACATATAATCTGTACAAACTTCTGATTCAAGGCAGTAAGAATGGTTTTAGTTTCCTTCATCATATGCAATTGTTTATCAGAATTTCCATCAATCTTTTGCAACTCGTATGTAGTTTCCTCCATCATATGCAATTGTTTATCAGAATTTCCATCAATCTTTTGCAACTCGTATGAGCTCTTCCATTGTTGATTCTATTGCCATAATGTAACCGCATGTGACAATGGATCGCTGTTACTCTGATACTGAATGATAAGAGCCCAACATAAGGTGTAGCCCATGGATGCCTCATAAGCTAGTTGTCTTCTACATTTATCATGTTTTGCGTGAGGCCTCTCGTAAAATGATGGGGGACCTAACGAGGTTCCCATGGGCCCCAGCCATCTCTTCCTCGATTTATCATGTTACTGATGCCACATGGACCAAAGCTCACCATGGGTAAAAACCAGACCTCAAAAACGTATATCAACTTCTAACCCGGGATAAGCCTAGTGTTGCTATGAATGCTAATGAAGTACAATATTCTGCAGGTGTCGGAAGCATCCGTTAGCAGAAATCGCAGTACAATCATTGTTCCTGCAGGAAGCTCCCGTGATGAAGGGTGGGCAGCATTCAGGAACATTTTGGCGGAGATGAATGAAGCTTCGCAGCTCCTCATCCTACCAAATCAGGTGTTAATTTTGTGAATTGTTCCTCTCGGGTTGTTTCTGGTTTAGTGCCTCATCCGTTCTTACGTAGGATGTTCTGTTTTTCCCAAACAGCAGAATTCAGAATCTTCCGAACGACTTGCAGGGCTTTCTGATGATGTGGGTGCTGGGTTCATATCAGGCCATAGTACTCAGCCTGCCTCGGCATCCGAGTTGAATGTCGACAGATCAGCCGATTTACCCCAACAGGATGAAATTGGAAGCTTGGGGGTTTCCAAAGTAATCAGAGCTGATCAAAAGAGGTTCTTCTTTGATCTGGGTAGCAACAGCAGGGGCCATTTCTTGAGGATCTCTGAGGTATGCCGCAGCTGCTATTTTTTAGTTCTGACTATCACATCTTTTTATTCTATTTCATTTTCATTGGTCACTACCATCTTTTATCAGAGCTCCATAACTCGATTTGGTGTAAACTCCCAAGCCATTCACCCAATCAAGAGTCAGGACAGGTTCCTTTTTCGATAAGATAGACTTGATAAATTTAAGGCCATGTTCGAATTGCATGTTTCCATGGATAGGAAGCTGAAAAGAGTTAATCATTACTGATTGATTATTTCCATGAACACTATTGAAAATTGGATTGCAATTTAGTATTCTTGTTTGGATAGCAAGTTGAATTCATTTTTTCATTAGACAGTAGTAACTTAGTTTATTGTGCAAGAGAATTCCAACCGTGGGAAGTCTATGATTGCTTTGTGGAATTCACACTTTTCCTTGCTATTCAAACATGTCTACACTTCACATCACAGGAAGCCCCGTCCCTTTCCATACTATTCCATGGATTCCCTTGTATCCAAACACACCCAAATGTGTAACTTGATTAGATAAACCTGAAAAAACCAGAGATTTGAGTCCTTGAAATAAAGAAATCAAACTACACCATTAGGCTTTGGGGTTTTATGGTGCCCAAGGTTGGCAGTATGTGTTAATGACAAATCATGTTGAATGGAATTTCCAATTCTTTTTGTCTTTTTCTTTTCCTTTTCTTTTGTTTTTTAAGGTTAACTGAAACTTTATTAAGAGTAAAAAGAAAGATTACAAAAGCAAATGATGAGAGATGATTGGATTAATACAAGGACAATAATTCTCCTAGCTATCCTGGAAAGCCTCTATTGGGTTACCCCCCAAGATTACAAAAGAAGATGATGAGAGATCATCGGATTAATACAAAGACAATAATTCTCCCCACCCCCACCCATAAAGTTGCTAGGAGCACCAACTACATAAAGTTCTTTTCTTTCAACCAGACCGAATTAAGTTCCATATGGAGAAGCCCCAATCCGATGAGCCATAATCCAATCAATTTGCAAAGCATAAAGAACCTCTCCGAAAATTTCCTTGAGAGTTGATATGAAAGAATAAATGGTCCAGTCCAAGGTATTCCATATCGGTAATAGTGGCTGTAACGGTCACCACCGTTACTGATACGGGGGTGTAACAACTGTTATGACCCCCATAACGGTTGAATGTTTTATTTTATTTTACACATCACAATCAAACATTAGAACTAGAAAAAAAGGGCATAAATAATTACTTTTTTCGATGTTTTGAATCTAAGCTTCTATTTTGCCCAAATCACTTCAATCTACGGGTTTAATCCTAAAAACTATTGTAAGAGTGGTCAAAATCTGTTATAGAATGATATAGGAAAGTATTCGAAATGAGAAAAGTGAAAAAATGAGAAAAAAAAATGAATTTAAATAAAAAAAAAGTGGCCATTTTCAACCGTTATGGGGATAACGGCCGTTACGCCCCGTCCCCATAACGGCTGATAAAGTCCCAAAAAACCAACTGCCTCATTTCACCCTTGTATTGCATAACGGTCATGGCCGCTATCAATATGCGGCCGTTATGGCCATATCGTAATGGATATGGAACCCCTTGGTCTAGTCTCTGTGCTTTGCAAGCACATAATGCATCTAGTTGGAAGAATCATATTTCCTTTCCTTGGGTGAGGACCTTGTTCCTACACATCAAGTAAAGCCACCACCTGAGGCAGCCTAGGATACCTCCAAATGAGTGAGTGGAATGGTGTCCTTGTACTATGGGAGAGTGGAATCATGAAGAACTGAATAGAATGATTTCACTGTGAATACCCCTGACTTGCTTTGATTCCAAACCCATCTTACCCATCTATTCTTTATCAATTGCTAGCCCTCTTAGTGTCAATTGCATTTTTGACACCCTTCCAAACACCAACCTCCAAATTGCACTTAGGAAGCACCATGAAGCATGATTTGGTGGTACAAGCACTAGTGCTGCCTAGCTTTTCAGGCTTGAAAAATTAACTCGTGGGAGTCCTTGAGTTTTCATGGATTCATCTTAGGCTTGTGCCCTCATCATTCAAAACAGGCAGAGGCCATTGCCATTAGTCACCACCATAGTTCTAAAACTCGGTAACTCGAAACTCAGCCACATTGACTCGACTTGGCAAGATTTTGAGCCAAGTCATTGGGAAACTCAGCTATAAGCCTGATTCGGCCTTGACTCAGCCCTACTCATTGAGCCAACTCAGCTCAACACAACTTGAAGCAAGTCACTTGCTTGAGCTGCGTTTTTTAATTTAAAAAGAAACTAAGAAGGGGGGTTTTGAAACCAAGTCCCACAGCTGCAAGAGCAGCATCAACTGACCAACAAGCCATACCCCATGAGTCTGCATTCCATTACTTCTTATATCCTATCTATACATAACTTTTTAGAAATATTTGTAAAAAAATATATATTTAATTTATTAAATATTGTGCAAAGACACTGGCGAGTCTTCGAGTCAACCCACCCCAGCTAGACATCAAGTCGAGTCTAGTTTTTAAACTATGGTTACCACCACCATCACTAATTTTCATTTGATTTCTTGCGAATTGCTTTGCAGGTGGCCGGGGCAGATCGCTCATCTATCATTCTTCCCCTGTCTGGGCTGAAGCAGTTCCATGAAATGGTAGGTCATTTCGTGGAGATCACGAAAGATCGAATTGAAGGAATGACGGGTGTGAGCGTCCGGACAGTGGAGCCCTCACAGAGATGAACTTAGTGGATTGTGTTTTAGTAAGTAACAAGCGTTTGCATTTGCTAGATTTGTAGGTATCCCGTTTGAGTAGAGGGTGCTTTTGTGCAGAGCATGTTGTCATCCTGTTATTTTTCTTCTCGTCTGATAGAAATAATCTCTTCTCTCTATTCGATAACCGGATAAGTCGGGGGAAAGTTTGCCAAGCTTTCTTCTGATTGAGTAATAACGAAGAACAGAGAAATCCTGTAATTCTTGCATCCGTTGGTATAAAAAAGATTGGCACCCAAATTACCTGTGATCTGTAGACGAAGCTCATTCCACACCACCGCCCCCACCCCCCCCCCCCCCAAATTTCTGGATGAAAGGTCGTGTTTGGATGAACGAGTGAAATGGATAGTGAAGATTTTAATTTTGAAAAAATAAAGAGGGAATTACAGAAGCCAAAAGCACCCTCCAAATTGCCATTGTGTTTCTTTTGAGTCCTGACTTGGGAGTAAACATAAGTGGGATTTGGAGCCCATTCTCCCAATATGAATGCCAATCAGAACACAATTTTGACTATTTCCACTTTGAGGAATGATCTTCTACAATGTTTGTAGGGCAAGCTTATTCTACAATGTTGCTTGTGGGGCCCAGTGGGTTTTTTCATGAAATCCAATCCATTTAAAAGGGTCCCACCACCATAATAGTGGGACACCCCAAAAGTAACACTAATCCAATTTTGGATGTTTTTATGTTGAGGTCCATTTTTTTGTTTTTTCTATGGTGTGGCCAACATAATGATTTGATCTGATTTTTTGGAAATCCAATCAGATTGGATTGGCCAAACAACAATGCTTTTAAATCACAAGGTAGGTAGGAAACACCCAAAAAAATAAAACTGCTGACGTAGAACCTGAAGGTGCCATCCATGGATTTTTACTAATTAAATGCCCTACAAGGAATGGCCACTTATATATGTGGTTTGGAATGTTGATGGTAGCCCAGCAGCTGGTACGATTGATATCCACATGCTTGGAGGGCTGATGGGGGCCCATCCACAGAGGCTCGAGAAGAGGGAATGTCTGCATCCTGATGTGATCGATGGCCCCGCATACAGCTCTACCTGATATCTGTAGAGATTGGACTCCTTATGGTGGGCCATCAATGATGAGGCTCGCCACGTGTATGGTTCTAGTATTCTGCTTTTTGTTTTTAAATGATCCATGGTTGTATAGCGTGGTAGGAGTGGATAGGATGGTGGCCCTTCATCTGATATGTCTTCTTGCTGAGAGATCATAGCTCAAAGATCACACAAAGATGGGACGCTTCTAGCCTTCCAATGGGTAGTGGTCCAAACTCATCAGGTCCACCAATCAAAGTCAGATCACTGCATGGTGGGCCCAACTAATTATTTCTTCAAACGTGGTCCACATTTTCATGTCTTGTCGTAGTTCTTACAACATTTAAATATGGGGAGTGGTTCAATGGGCCCCTGGTCTATAAACAAAGTGCTAGATTCTCTTGATGGTCATTGGACCATACACGTGCCTCCTAACCACTGGCTTTGCGACGCGTGTCACTCAATGATTTCTCCTGACGTTCTTTGTACCATACACGTAACCCTGAAACACCTTCTAGCCGCCTGACCTTTTGTCGCCATGCATGACGTGGTATTGAAACGTGGAAGATGGACAACCTCATTAGAAAAAGATGGGCCAGAATTTCTCTCTGAGAAATACTTTTAATAATCTGGTGGAGTGTATGGATGACACGCAGGCAGATAGAAATTACCAAGAAATCTCCCGTGACATATAAGAATTTCAAAATAGACCGTCCAAAATTTGGTTACCATGTCTCATGAATAAAAAATCATTTATTTGGTTGTCGAACTATCAGATCGCTGGACATTTTTTAACGGTTGAAAATGAATGCCATCCGATGGTTGTATTCATATACAAGTGTCCACCAATCAAAGGCTGGGATTGTTCAACCGATCTATTTCTATCCTTCAACTAAAGCAACACCATGGTCCATGAATCAGAGGCTGGGATTGTGGATATTCAGCACACTTAACCATTTCTAATTGCCTGCGTATCAAGTGTCATGCACAGCCTGATTATCAAATAATTCCCCCCCTCTTTATATTGTTAAAAAGAAATGCTAGCGATAGGTATAATGGCTTCTGGGTTCCATCATCCTGGCAATTGTGAAAAGTGGGGCCCGTAATCCGGTAATCCAGACCATCCATCTGTTGGGTCACACCGTGGATGGAGAGAGCCCCAAAACTCTCCCATATTGGAAGGCTGAAGACACAAATATTTGTACTCCTTTTATTATTCTTCTATATGATGGCCACAAATTAGTTGGATAGTCCATAGGCCCAAAAATCAGCCTCATCTGTAACTTTTGAAGAAAATTACTAAACAATAAAAAGCTCCCAAACTATTTTGTGGGGTCCACCATGTTGATGTGTATATGCCATTAGGTGCACCCCTCCCCATGATGAATGAACACAAAAATCAAACCATCACAAAATTCAGGTGGGCCACACCAAATGAATACAAAGGTTTTAGTCATGATTTTTCATATTTTTCCTTTTGGTGTGGCCCACCCAACTGTCTCACTGATTGGGCTCATTTTTGAGGTGGCAGACATTGTAGGTGGGATAGATGTCGTCCAAATCTCAGAATGGGGCCCACAAAGGTCTTCTTTGCCACAACTTACATAGAGTCGAATATATTGGATCAGGACCTGCAGAATATTTACTTATTGAGTGAGCCACTCCTATGCCAGAATGGGTCCACATGGACAGTGTACGTATGGCCTGCCTTGTTAAGTGGGTAGGCGGGATCCTGCATCTTTTTAGCTAATACTATCATTTTTATTAGGGTCTTTTACAGCAAAATTCTCTAGGAATCTATGTTTTACCAATTGATGCCTGTTGGAAATTACATATGGCTGCTTTTTGAAAGATGAAATTATAAAAATGCCTTATTTTTCTTTAAAAAGTAGTGAAAGTCAAGACTTATGAGGTTCACATGGTACGTGTATAACATCCAACCCGTCCAATGTATGTACCTCACCACGGCGATAATACAAACAAAACATCAGGCCTATCAAATCATCAGATGGGCTACACTTGAATTAAGTTATTTTGAATGGTGTATATTATTTTTCTACAAATCCATGCACCTTATCTACCATATTTCTGGTTTATCTAATATTAATGTTGTTGTGCATCTATTGGCCGGGTTGGATGTGAGATATATACCACCCGAGCCCCACAACTTTTTATTCCCCACTTTGTTGTAAAGAAAACACTAGAAGAGACTAGTAATGTAATTTCTCTTTGGGAAAACATTACTTGTGTGCATTGCTTCGTCTAGGCACTATTTAGTAAGATCTGAAATTTTCAGGAAATCGAGGCCAAAAATCCATTTACACTTAACTAGCAAAAGGAAGTGATCCATTTATATAAGGATTTTTACTGAAAAATCCTCATAAATTCTATATTTACCAAATAGCTACCTTATATTTTGTTTTTCTGTAAAATATAATAAAGTTAGAAATTTTTACAGCCCATTTGATATGTGTATGACTTCAAACCTGTCAAACTTATGCATCTAATCATGATAATCACATTGACTAAAAACCTTCTTGATCAAATCATCATATTAGCTACGCAAGCATTTTGATTGTTTTAGTGGTGTATATTGGTTTTTATGGTGTGACCCACCTTATATATTGTTTTTCTTCTCAACATCAGGGTGAATTATATTTAATTGTCAGATTGGATATCATATAAATATCACGTGGTTATTACAATTCTTTATTTTACCACTTATTAAAAGAAAAAAAAAGAAGTATTAAATGACAATATGATAATTCCACAGCTCAAAGGAGCACTTCTTTAGCACTTGAGTTGGCAAAGGCATTATTTGGTAAAATCCCAATTATATGTACACAACATCAGTTGTCCATCTTTACTACAGGAAGCAAAAGGAAAGATGGACGGTCCATCCATTATTCATTAGCCAAAATGCGGGCTGAGCCATTAGCTTCTCGGCATGGGTGTTGGATCTTCTATGTATACATTTCCAACTGCACAAACTTCACACATCCTCTGGCCCACAGCAGAGCCAAACGAGTCGTTCTATGTGATTTGATGATTGAGCCATCCGTATCTTAGAATCCATGCTCTAATAGGTCATATAAGAAATTAGGCTGAATACAAAACAGCAAGAAAATTTTCAATGGCTCACATTGAACTTTGAACAATTAAAGGTTAAGATAGTCGATCAAGCTTATTTATAAAAGTAAAAAATAATATAAAGGCGAACATTTGGGCAAGGGAAAGCGCAGTCGGCCTGCTGCAATTTTTTTTTTTTTTTTTTTGTTATTCATGATCTACCAATTAGAATAGAGGGTCCTATACCTACATACATGATTGATAGGAAGGTGGCAGCGGTCACCTTGATGCGGGAGAGGCATGAGTGCAGTTCGTCGTGGTGTATTTGTTTGTAGCAAGTAGGGCTGTTTATCATTGATCTGTTCGCCTCGACTCTATTGAAAAGTTTCTGGCAGTTTTGTCAATGAACGTCTTGGGCCAGATTGACTAACCTAACCACTAAGGAGGCCTTACCATTGCTGGGTACCCTGCTTTAGTGTGATTGACGAAGGCTAGGCTAGGTTTGGTAATACCCAAAATTGTTCAAGTCAGAGGACCATTAAGCACACTGGCTCAGAGAGGGGTGTGATTCAGGTAGATCGGGACCTTACAAAGGAGCCCACCTCGATGTATTTGTTGTATATTTATGTGGTCCAACCGTTTTGCCATCTCATTTTAGGGAATGAGGCAAAAAATGAAGCAGATCCAAATCACCGATAGACCACACCACGGGAAACATTGGTGATTGACCATTAAAAAAAACCTTTCATGAGCCACAAAATTTTTAGATCAAGTTGATATTTATGTTTTCCCTTCATCCAGGTGTCCATCACCTTATGAATAGGTTGGATGGAAAATAACATTACGGTGGATCTTACAAAGTTTTTAATGGTGAGCATTCAATGATAATTATTTCCTATGATATAGTCCACCTTACATTTGGATCTGCTTCATTTTTAAGCCTCACCCTCCTTTTGATGCACTTTAGCCACGTTCACGCTTTTTGGAACATGGAAACCTCATCCACTATCCACCCACCCCTTTGTTAGACCAGTGGTCCAGACTTCAGTCAGGTGGTCCACTGCCTCTTCTGAGGTTACCTTAAGCTACAGCCGTCCTACTGTACCTTTCAGTAGGTGGGCCTTGATAAGCAGATATCGAAGTACAAAAGTCCTGCCATCCCATCAGGTGGGCCAACCTGAACATTATTGGATGAATTGTCATAATCCCCACCACAATTTCCTAATCAATATGTTTGTAACTGCTTTAACACTATCAATGTTATATATAATATCTATTTGTAAAATTATTTTTAAGGCTTTAAATAAATGAATTTTACTGAACAATCCCTGATGAATTTATATTTTACGAAGTACTACATAGACGATTGGAGGTGCTTTTTGGAGGATGAAATTACAAAAAATACCTTCATTTGGTTATCAAAGTTCTTGGGTCTATAACATTCAATCTGTTCAACATACGCATGCTTCCATGGCAATAACATAAATAAAACATAAGGCCAATCAAATCATTGGATGGATGGATTGGATGTGAGGTACTTTTTATGGTTTGGATCGGCTATATTTTTGGTTTGTCTGATAATAATATTGGTATGCATCTTTTGGACGGATTGGATGTTCAACACATATCATGTGGGCTTCACAATTCTAAAATTTTGACTTTGTTGTAAAGAAGGGATAAAAGAGGCTTTTAATGGAATTTCTCCTCTGTTCTCCGAACATTCCTTTATTGAGGCACTATTTGGTATAATTCTTTAAATAAAAGGGCTAATTTCAATTCATGTTTTCAAACCATGAGGGAGAGTTTTATCTTTGGGTACTCAAGATCTGACCGTTGGAATGGTGGATTTGAGTCTACAAAAGAGATTAGCAACTCCATTGTAAGAGAAGATAGCAAAAACGTGAGAAAAATTATTCAAGAAATTTCTAGAATCATGTAGAGCAAAAGTCCAAGTGATTCTTAGTCCAATGATACTCTCTTGACTTTGGAGATGACTTTGGAGATATTCAATGGTCCCGATTTAGAAAATTTCCTTCACACGCACACCGACAAAAGAATGGTTTAGGTAGGGGACATGAATGTGTTTGGCATTGTGGGGCAATGTGATGTATGTATTTTATTTTCTCGCGTACACCCAATTTTCCCTCTCATTTTAAGGCATGAAATTAAAAATGAAGTAAATCGAAGCCAAAGCTTAAGTAGACCACACCAGGAAATAGTAATGATTTAGTGCCCCTGATATTTGTGTTATTCCTTCTTGGTTTGAGCGAGCTTATCAATCTACATTACGGTTAGCCTTGGAAAGGTTTCAACCGTGGGTGTCATTATCCATACTATTTTGTACAGTGTTATCTATTTGAGATTTGGATCTGCTTCATTTTTGGGTTTATGTCTTAAAATAATCTAAAAAAATAAATGAACGGCGTGGATATAACACACATACATCACGTTGGGCCCCACAATGCCCACCACATCAACATATTGCCACGGGGGTGGTGGCAATTAGGGTTGAAAGTTGGGCGGGTTCAACCTAACTAGAGTTGTACACAAGTCGAGCCGAGCCGAGTATTGCCCAGCTCGTGCTCGGTTCGCACTGCCCGATTCTCAGCTCGTACTCAACTCGGCTTAGGCTTCGAGCTCAGATGCCCAGCTCGTGCTCCACTCGTCCGAGTCGAGTTCGAGCAGATATTGAGCCGAGTTGAGTCCGAGTTTTCAAGTCGAGTTCGAGTTCAACACTATAGGTTAACCTATATTAACAATTTCTGACATATATTAGTAATATATGATATCAATTTCTAACATATATTAGCAATATATGATATTAATTTCTGACATATATTAACAATTTATACAAAAAAATAATAATAAATCAACACCACAGGTCAACCTATATTAACAATTTCTGACATATATTAATAATTTATACAAAAAAATAATAATAAATCAACACCACAGGTCAACCTATATTAACAATTTCTGACATATATTAGCAATATATGATATCAATTTTTGACATATATTAACAATTTATACAAAAAAATAATAATAAATCAACACCACAGGTCAACCTATATTAACAATTTCTAACATATATTAACAATTTATACAAAAAAAAAATAAATCAACACTACACAATATAAAAATAAATAATAAATCAATTTCTGACATATATTAACAATTTATACCAAAAAATAATAAATCAACACCACATTACCGGGCGAGCTGCGGCAGGAATGAGTTGAACGACCGACACCGTGCATGCAGGGCAGGGATGAGCTGTAGGGACGAGCTGCGGTACCGGACAGGGGCAAGCTGCGGTACCGGACAGGGACTAGCACCAGACAGGCGAGAGAGAGAGAGAGAGAGAGAGAGAGAGAGAGAGAGAGAGAGAGAGACGGGCCGGATGACCAATGGGAGAGAACCAGAGAGGGGACGACCAATGGGTGAGAGCTCTAGTCTGCTGGACGCCGATGGGAGGGATGGGTTTTTTGGTTTTGAACGGGCGCTAGGACTGAGAGGGAAGGAAGGGGTATAGAGTTTTTTTGAACGGGCGGGTTGAAAGCGACTGAGGAGTTAGGGTATTTTTTTTTTGGGGTATATATATACCCCTGGTCGAGTACGAGTCGAGTATTGCCCAGCTCATACTCTGCTCAAAATCAATTCGAGTACCAAAAATCAGCTCGTGCTCGGCTCAAACTCATTTTGAGTCGAGTCGAGTCGAGTAATTTCGAGTCGAGTTGAGCGAGTAACCGAGCTAACTCTGCTCGTGTACAGTTCTAAACCTGACCGACCTGACATTGGGTTGGGCTTGGGCAGAATGTATCGGGTTTGATTTCGGGCATGGGCCATACAGACACCAACCCGATAAAACTTGGGTTGGGCTTGGGTTGAAGTCTTGGGTTGCCCAACCCAACTCGAACCCAATCGATATATACCATCTAAATTCATGGAAAGACATGCGTAAAACATATAAAAGCACTTAGTGGGGCTCACTTGAAATTTGGATGCATCTGAAACTTGGTTTGACCTCTCATCCAAGTGGGACACACATAATGGATGGACTGGATTTGTGAACCACATCATGGTGGGGCCCACACAGCTCGACCTCATGGGGAGTTCCCATGAGCTTGACCATATAGAACCTTTTCCCTATATATATATAGGGTTAGCTTGTTAGTACACACCCATGTCAGTACACACCCCCCACTGTTAGCCACCCCCATCAATACCAAGACCTCAAGTGTTGAAACAAGGTATCTCCACTCAGTCTACCAATTGAGATATGGATTAGGGTGTACCTGGTCGATATATAAGTTTCTTATAAATTAATTATAATTGGGTACGGATCGTCCGTGTTGAAGGCACAAGAAATTCTAATGCCATGGGGTTTCATTGGTCCACATCATTTTTGATGACTCAAGCTAACAAGATACGGCAGATTTATCTCTCCCAAATAGATTGTGTGGTACACAATACAACTTTAAAAGGAGTAGTTGTCCTATATTTTAGCTTGTTTGTTTAGAAAAAATGAACTTCTTTACAATAAATAATTACATATATAATTAATAAAATTGTCGGTACAAAAAGTAAGATGTTTATTGTAAATATAATAGACTAATGTAATAACGAAAATATTAGCATATATCTACCCAACCAATTGACTAAGCCCGCTTGGGTTGAGAATATTCCCAACCCGAGGTTGGGTTAGAGTTGAGGTTGAAGTATGGTAACCTTAGGTTGGGCTAGGTTTGAGCACTAACTCGACCCAACCGGCCCGACTTTCAGCCCTAGTGGCAATACCACCTAATCCGCCACCTAAGTGGGGCCTGCTTGCCTACTGATACAACGTGTACATGTGCCTTGCTGTTCACATGTTGACTAAATTGACCTGATTTTAACACCGGATGATGACGATAGTGGCCCACCACTCACAGTCACTAGATGTTATCCACACCTGCTTTCACCAGTGTGCACCGCGAAAACGGATTGGCTGGTGTACCACACACCAACGACAGGGCTGATGTGTTGATGTCACCAAGTTCCGTGGGTCCCATATTGAGGTATGAGTTAAATCCAAACCGTCCATCCACTTGACGAGCTTGTCTGAAGGCCTGAGACGAAAAATTAGACAGATCCAAAGATCAAGTGGACCACACTTCAAAAAGATAAGGGGGATTGAATGTCTACCATTGAAATCCTTTTGGGGTCACAGAAGTTTTGGATCAATATGATATTTGTTTTTCCTCTTCATCCAGGTCTGTGTGACCTTATGAACAGATTGGATGGAAAATAAATGTTATGGTGGGCTTATAAATGTTTTAAAGTTGAGAATCATTATCCCACTAATATTTGTGATGTGGTCCACTTGAGCTTTGTATATGACTCGTTTTTGGGATCAAGATGTAAAATGATCTCACTAAATGGATGAACAGTGTGCATATATGATGGGCCCATGTAACTTTAATCTCCTTCGGATGGATGGGGAGGATTTCTCACAAACATCACAGTGAGCCTTTTGTAGGAAATGCCCACGTGGGGCTCACTGTGATGTTTGTGAGAAATCCTCGTCGTCCATCCATTTTGTGAGTTGATTTTAGGACATTAGGCCAAAAATAAACCGTATCCAATGCTCAAGTGGGCTGAAAACGTGATAATTGAATGTCCACAGTTGAGATATTAGTGAGCCACAGAAGTTTTGAATCATGCCAATATTTGAGTCTTTAGTTCATCCAAGTAGGAATGACGTTATTAACGGTATGGATGACATGTACGCATCACTATCGAGCCCAGGGAGGTTTCAATAATAGGAAATTCTCTAACCACCTTTTCCTTTAATACGGCGCACTTAAGTCTTGGATATTACTCACTTTTGGCTAATATCCTAAAATGAGCTCAAAAAACGAATGGATGAAGTAGATTTGTGAAAAACATCAGGATGAGCCCCACCTGAGTTCCCAGCGCAGGAACTCCCCGTGAAAGGCTTTCGAAGAAAATCTGCGCTCGTGTTAGCGCTCATCTTCTAACAACACGTACCTACACCAGCTAAATTGGTGTTATGTGGTACACCGCTTCCGTGTACTATGGATACCCAGACCCGCAAGTACTTGGTGGTCATGACCTGAGTCCCAACCCAACTTAAACAGGTTGAGGTCTAGCTTTGACTAGAGCTGGGCATCGAATTGAGTCGAACCGGATTGGGTCCAACTAGAGCTAGGCATCGAGTCGAGTCAAATTAGACTGGGTCCAACTCGACTTGGTTTGAAATTTCCATGGACTGACCCGAACTCGAGCCGATCTGGGACCGAGTCTGGGTCATCTGACTCGATCCAATCCGGTGCACTGCTGGCTTGATCCGAACCGTGTCCAACTTGGTTTGGATCGGATTGGGTACGGTTCGGATCGGTCCTTCTTTTTTTTTTTTAATTAAAAAAATCTAAAAAATTGTAAAAAAATAAGAAATTAAGGGTAACTAGTGATTAAATAACTAATTTTACATATATTTAAAATATATTTGAGAGAAATAAAATCAATTAAAAGAGAGATTAAGACCACTTGGAGTGGAAATATAAGAGAGAGAGAGAGAGAGAGAGAGAGAGAGAGAGAGAGTCCATACATCGCATATGCAATCACATTTGTACCAGATCGCATATGCCATGATCACATATTTGTTTATATTATTACGTTAGACCATTTAGCTAGGTCATTCTGATTCAACTGTTAAAAACTTAAAATATCACACATCCAACTTCCGAAGTAAATAAACTACCTCCATAAAACGAACAAAGTAAATAAACCCTGTCCAAAATCAAAAGTCAATAAACCTAACATGTACATACTAACATACAGATTAGGTAAAACTTTTATACATTCAATAACCTCTGTATGATGAAGGCCTTTGTGACATGAAACCAGATGAACCTTATCCATAATTGTAATAGTAACCCCCTCCTCTACCTCTACCTTCGTCATCAAAATCATCATTTGCTTCTCTTTTTACAGCTTCAACTGTAGGAGAACTCTGGGCCGACTCCGAGCTGGAGGTGTCCAATAGATGGTCGTTCACCTCTGCTGAATCGGATAGTAGAGATGTCTTCCTATCATCCTCATTCATAGATGCAACAAGTTTTTCAGTCGCTTTTTATGATCCGATTTGTACGGGATTCCCAATTGCCTATAAAATGCTGTGAGACTTTTAAGAAACTTTGATCGTTTACTCGTGCCTGCTTCAGCATCATGTTGTCTTGGATGTGGATGTTGTTGTCTGGTACTCTTTGATCTGAATGCCATTTTCAAGCTTTCTTTTATGACATCTTTATAATCGTGTTTTTCTTGTTCCTTTAAAATTTTCTCTTGTTCTTCTTCTCTACTAACTGTGGAAGGCTTGAAACCGGAGGCAGTTCCTTTGCTTAACCCTTCTTCATTAATAATAAGCCTACTTCTATATATTATGTGACTGATTATATTAGTTGTAGTTTTATGGGGGGTGTAAAAAGTCTTAGTATTTGAGTCAAGAATGACTTGAAATAAATCCCGGACTTCCTGAGGAGCTTTGCTACATGGTGTGGCGTCTCCTCCTCAACAAGCCAAATATAATTTCAGCCGATTTGTTTTGTTTATAAATTGCTTTCCACACAACTTATATTGTAACTTTATCTTTCCATCTTGAGAGTAGACTTGGACTCCATAATCCTAAATATCTGTCGATACATCATCTTCTGATGACATGTCTACAGGTGTATATCTGGTTAGGTTAAGGCAATAAAAAAGTTATAATAATGAATGAACGCAATTACCTAACAATATAATATGAGATTTAAGCAACATTAACTAATTGAATAGTACAAATGAAAAGAGATAAATATCCATTCACCCATAAAATATTACAATTTAAGCCATAAAAAAATAATTACAAATATTCTGATATAACTTATAAGAAAACACAAGAGAAATAGAATACAGTGTCTTATCCTTTAGCTGCAGGTACTGTCTCATCTGGCTTGTCACTCTCCTCTTCCACGAACTCTACATTAACAGAGTTCCCCTTCCTCCATATCAGACGCAACCAATTCTGTGTACAAATGAGCACTTCAACCGATTTAGGTGTAAGTGAGCTTTGATACTTGTTCTCGATTCTACTCCCCATACTAAAAGAAGATTCTGAAGCCACAGTTGAAATTGGAATTAATAATATGTCTCATGCCATTAACAAGATCATAAGGTATTGTGAATCATGAGATTTCGTCTTCCACTAGTCCAAAACATTAAATTCATCACCTTTGAATTTTACAAGTGTCTTCTTGAAATAGTTTTCAAGTTCTGATACAAGTGTTTGCATTTGAGTCTCATACCGTTGTGTCACGAAAGACATGAAATCATTTACCGTTTTTTCTAATGGTTCATCAACAGTAGAACTAGAACCCACCCAAGGAGATTTATCTTTTGCGGCGCACACATAGAAATTTTACAATTCATTGACTACATCACGAATCTTATCGACCTCAAGGGCACTCATCGCACCATGCAACTTACTACACATGAATTTAACAATGAGCATCTTATATCGAGGATCAAGAATGACTACAACAGCTATTACAAGAATACTCTCTGACCAATACTTATCAAACTTTACCTGCATACCCATGGTCATTAATTGTAAAAAGTCTAGTTCACTACTACTTTTGCGCAAGGCATCTTTTACCTTCTAAAGTTTTGACAGAAATATATTTGTTGTTGAATATTTGCTTCTTGAAATTTTTTTTGCACTGTTGTAAAAAATCGAAAGGAACTTGTGAACTAATTCATTTCTTGACCAATCATCTTCAGAAGGCAACCAAAGATACGTACTATCATGCTCCGCATAGTGAGAGAATACATGTCTGAAGGCTATCACTGAATCTAACATTTCAAATTTGAATTCCAACATGTCATGACGTCCAGCTTCATCGTTCTTTGAGTTGACAAATTTAACCGCTTCACGATATCATTCCATATATGTAATCGTGAAGGTGACCCCCGTATGTACTTTACACTCTTTCTTATATTCTCGATCGTTGACTCAATTGTTTTAAGGTCAACTTGTATAATCAAGTTTAGGATGTGGGCATAACACCTACCATGAAATATCTTTCCACCAAAATACAAGTCACCGGTGGTCCTAAACTAGTTCCGCAACTTGGTTATCACGCTATCATTTACAGATGTATTGTCTAGAATTATTGAGGAGGTTTTTTTCTCAATTCTCCACTCCACAAGACATTTGTACATGCAGTCTGAAATCATCAATCCATTGTGATAAGATGCAAGATAACGAAAGTTTATAATTCTCTTGCAGAGCCTCTATTCGGCATCAACGTAGTGAGCAGTTAGTGATAATATCTCTTTCATTAATTGGATGTTGTCCACAAATATGATGTCAGGATAATTCGAGAAATTGATTCCAACTGTCCTTTCAACTTAAGCTTATCGCTTTTATATATCTTCATACACACTCTCTTTATTGTTGTGCGAGAGACCTTCTTGTATTTTGGGTTAAGGCTTCTGGCTAATTTCACAAAAGCAAGACTCTCTACCATTTGAAATGGTCTTTCATCGGTAATAATTAATTTGACTGTCAATTCATTCACCAGCTCTTTATTATACTTGTAGATGGACAATGTATCCAGTGACAGACGCACTAAAGATTGGGTAAATGAAAGTGTCTGTTGTCCTGAGGTTTGAGTTCTCACTTTCTTATGACACTTCAAACTATATTTCTTTAGTGTTGTGGTCGACCCATGTAACACCTCGTACTTTTGCATACTTGAATGTTACTATTACACACTCGATTAACATCTGTGTGTGACGATATAAATAACCTACGTTATTAACCTTCAGAAGAAGAAGTCCCGACTTACCACTTATTTTTTTTAAAATAAAAAAAAAAAAAAAAAATAAAAGTGTCAATTCGAATTAAAATAAGTATTGTGTGTGTGTGTGTGTGTGTGTGTGTGTGTGTGTGTGTGTGTGTTATCGCAAGAGGAAGTTTCCTCCTGATTTTTCCGCCGCCCACTATTTAAACAGACAACGTCTATTTGAGATCATTGTGGCCCACCATCATGGACTCTTGGCCAAATCCAAACCATCCATCGTGCTCCAGACATGTGGCAAATCAAAACCCTGTAAATTTCACATGTGAGAGCATGTGTGCGAGAACACAGAGGTGCGCTTAGTTTAATCAGGCGTTGTGCGTCCGTTTGATCAGGTGGACCCTGTTAAGATCAGATGGATGATCTGAATCATTCATCTTGAAGAGCACGTGAGACTGACCAAAACCATACCCATTTTGCACGTTTCTATGCATGTGCGTGCGTGCGAGATCATAGATTCATTAGCACGATCAGAACCGTTTAAGAATTTTTAAAAGCCCATTTAAATCAATCTAGATCGTCCGAGAGGAGATATTTTATATGCAAAAATTCCAAAAACCCTAGTTCTCAAGAGAGAAACTGCATTTACAATATTTCTTCCCATTTTTCCAAAATTGAGCCGTCTTCCTCCAAGCTCGAACCCACCATTCAAATGGCATCCAAGCTTTATTCCTTCAGTCCTCTAAGCTTCTAGAGTCCCTACGGATTGACTGAAAGAGTCAGATTGACGAGTGAGACGGTGATAGTGAAGACGTCATTAATGGCTGCCTTCTTCCTCGCCAATCTTCTTCATCGGTTTAAGCATTTCGAGCTGCACGGTGAAGTCTGAGTCCAAACTCCTCTAGTTGTGAGGAGAGTGAAAAAGGAGGAGGAGGGAAGCAGAAGGAGAAAGATAAGAGAAGAAAGAAAGAAAGAAGAAAGAGAGTGAGAGGGTGGATGCGTGGTCGCACCAGCTCGAACCGAACCGAGCCGCTGTTAGGTCAGGCCGAGTCCCGGGTTTTCACCAGGTCTGTCTAACTAGGTTAGAACTATGAGAGGGAGTGAAGCAGTAAGGAGAAGAAGAAGAAAAAGAGAAAGAAGATAGAAGGTGAAGGAGAGAGACGTCCATCTGATTGCTGTACTAGGCCATTTAAATCGATTCAGGTCACACTGAGTCAGGGCTAAGTCTCGTATCTAAGTCATCCTAATAGAAAGAAAGAAAGAGAAGAAAAGAGAAGCAGAGGAAGAAGAAGAAGAAGGAGAAGAAACTGTGGAGCTTTGACTCGTCGAGTTAACTTGGCTGAGCTAAAACCAACTTTAGAATGCTGGTGAGTCAATTCGGTTGTTCTACCCGAGTTTGACCAATTTTTCTTGATGTCTAGATTTGGACAATCTAAAAGAAGAAAATAACAAAAGGAGAAAGGAGAAAAAGAAAAGGAAAGAAGAAGGGAGATGCTAGGGAGAAGATGTGACGGTGATTCGAGTTGACTCAACGAAGTCAACGTAGGTGAGTTGTATTTAATTCTTTTTACAAATCAGATTCGTCATTAAGTACCTTTATTACTATTAATATCGTTACTGCTTTGTTTAATGTTAGTGGATAACATCGTTTTATTATTATTGGCTAAGATTATAATTGATGGTATAAACTGATATTATTGTTATATGATCTAGTGTTATTATTATCATTATTAATTATAACCTCTACTATAAAATTTTATCCATTGCGCAACTAAGATTTGAGAATTTCCAAAATGGCTAACCTTAAATCTAGATTGGAGATTAAAATCTTAATCATAGATGGTGTGTGAAACTTAGATCCAACCTGTTCGAGTTGGATTCATGCATTGGAGTGTTCATGTTGCGATCATCTAATTTAAAGGTGAGGATTACCTTCAAGCTTTTTCTACATCACGATAGTTAGTTTATAATTTATTCATTAATCTTTTTATTGCTTAATGCAGTTCATTACTCTTGTAGATTTTGATTACTTATAATCAATTGATGAATTTGATTTAAATTCATATATCTGAACATGCTATGAATTTTAAATATCCCTATCTTGTCTTATAATGAATATCTTATATGTGTAAGTGTCATTGATATTGTTTGTGGCTTGTTTGACCACTTGTGATTACTTTATGGGTCATTTGGAGGTCCTCGAACTAGTGGCCATTCTATCTAATAAATTAAATCAAAGTTTATTGTGGACCTACCATCTAAGGAATTGTTGTGCCTTTATGGCTTTTAGAGTTAATCCCTTTCATCGCATCCTGGATGGACTATTTGCCCTATGTGGCTTCGATTGTTTAGTTACCCTTGTGGCTTTAATTGTATATTTGCTCCTGGCGGTTTGATGGAATAATTTCCTTGAGTGGATTTTATGAATGATTTTCTTACAACCTCATGATGTTAAATTCCACTTGTTTAATTAGTACTGGCCACTGGTTGTGTAGGTTACCTTTAAACGTCCTATTTATTAGTCTCATGAGCGAGGGATGGTGGAATAAGACAGTATGCCTGAGTTGTCGGCCTATGTTGGGTGACAAACCCCCCGTAGTGACATTTAAACTTTCTTAAAATATTATTTGAAATTGGAATAAAAATAGTTGGGCTAATCATGTATTTTCATGGCATATGGTCTTTTCCGGGTGGTTACTTATCCTTGGGCATATCTTTAAGTACTTTTCCGGGTGACTAGTTCTCCTTAGGCGACCTCGTTGTATGGTCTTTTTCGAGTGGCTAGTTCTCCTTGGGCGTACCTTTGAGTACTTTTCCGTGCGGCTACTTCTCCTTAGGCGACCTTATTGCATGGTCTTTTCTGAGTAACTAGTTCTCCTTGGGTGACCTCGTTGCATGGTCTTTTTGGGGTGGCTAGTTCTCCTTGGGCGACCTCGTTGTATAGTTTTTTCCGGTGGCTAGTTCTTCTTAGGCGTACCTTTGAGTACTTTTTCGGGCGACTACTTCTCCTTGGGCGACTTTTTACCAGCTGGATGTGCATCCCTATGTCTGTGAGGATGTGCATGCATCCATGCATTTAAACAAGATTATCTAAAATGCTTTATTTGATGAACGTGTATCTATGAACCTTAACTGATTTCCATGATAATCATTGTGTGATATTTGTTATACACTGTCTCTAATAAGTATGCTTAATTATCTTGATAATGTGATAAATCTTGGGAGTTATACCTCACTGGGATAGCCATTGACACTATCAAACTATACTCAGTGTGCATGATACGTGGATGTTGTATGAGTTAACTCTGGTGTATCGGGTGGAGAGATCGATGGCTAAGCGGCTCAAATTTCTAGACTACTTTTATTATTTTGTTACTTAAACTTTAGTTATGAAACATTGGTTTGTATAAGTTTTTGGGTAACCACTTGAAATCTTGGTTATGTAAATTTAGACTCTCTCTTATATTTGATTTGTTTTTATTTTGCTAAAATTGTTAACTTTGATAAAAGAAAAAAATGTACGTGAAATTCAGGATATTTTAAAGGTTAACACTCGGGTTTTTGGAAAATGAGTAGTGTACTTGGGTTCCGTGAACCGAGGTGTTATAACTCATCTGCTTTCTTAGTATATTGAGTCTTGCATTACTTACATTGTATTTGACGGTGCCGTTCTTTAGGGTTACTTCTTCAAAATTGTCCCACACTACCGATCTTTTTTTTTTTTTTTTTTTTTTCATTTTTCCCCCAATATGTGACTGTGAGGTACTAGTATCAATGAACACCTCTTCATCTTCTAGACCTAATCTTTCATCTTAAAAGATCATCGGTGATGTAACTGACAAACCACCTGGGGTATTGGAAAAACCCTTACTTTCCATCTAATAGTTGAAAGATACTAAATCATATTAGCATTAGTAATCTAATATTAAAAGAGTTATACTAAATCCCAAAATAGTTACTCATCTAAGGTTGAATAGATTATAATACTTTTAAATTCTCATTTAAACATCCACGCCAAAAATCCGACAGCATCTCTTATACCTTTCCAGATAAGTTGATCTTCCGTTACATTTTGATGCCCAATATCTAAGTAATATGAAGATATTTGTCATTTGAAATGAAACAGAAGAAACATATCTAGAGAGAAATAAGGAGATGAACCGCAGATCAGACATGAACATTTAAATAGGTTATATGAAAGCATACTATTCATCTAACCATGAACTATTTAAAATCGGACAATTTGAGCGGTTTCTATGCCATAAAAAACACATTATATCTATGTATGACCACATAGAAATCATCAAATGGACAACTAATTATCTAATTCACAAATCATAATCACAAGTCACAATAATTTGCTAATTGCATTAAGCAATATAAATGGTAATACCAAAAAGTAATGTAAATGGTAATTCCAACAAATTAATTACTAATTGCAAATTATACAAACATATCAAGCAGTAAGCAATAGCCAATAAGCGATAAGCAATGTAATACATATACAATTATACAAACATGTTATGCAGTAAGAAATAAGAAATAAGTAATGTAAATGATAATACCAAAAAGCAATGTAAATGGTAATTCAAGGTTTAGGTTTAGGGTTAGTGGGTTTAGGGTTTAGGATTAGGAATTGGAAAACCTTTTCCATTTTCGTTTTCATTGATTTACATGGTATTACTGACATCCAAACATTCATCCATGGTTAAACTACCATAGCAGTCTCCAACTACCTGATTGTTAGATTGGGCTCATTTCTCATGAGTCACATCGTCATAGTGGGGCACACATGATGCATGGGTTGGACAACATTCACACATTTCATTAGGTTCTTCCAAACTGAATCTAGGGCTTTTCCATGGTGGGTTCCCTCTATTGTTCACCATGGTGTGGCTTACCCGATGATTAGATGACTTGGAACTTTGGGGGCCAAAAAATGATTGGACAGACATGATGGACCGTTCACATGTCACATACACACCCACGACTCAGGTTAGGTATGTAGCATATCGAAGATGAAGTAATTTCTGCATCTACTCCCATTGGATTTGTACAATGAATTTGTACTATTGGGGCCCATGGATTTGTAATCTAGACTGTTTCTACTCCAATCCGTGCACTTAAATTCCATCTTGCTTAGATGATATGGTAGAACTGCTCCACAGTACAAGTGATAAGACGATCTACCATTTGGGACCGTCCATTTAGTTATCCCTACCATGGATGATAGATGGTTAAAAATAAACGTTGATCGGATGATCTTAACCATCCAAGCGCTGGCTCTCAACTAGATGGAACAAAATGAAAATGGTTAACGGTCTGTATGGAAAGTGGAAGATAAAAGGATGGATAGGATTTTTGTGCGGTCCACCAGCGAGCCAGGGGGGTGGACCACCAGCAAGCTAGTGCGCCAGTGCGGTCCACTAGCGAGCCAATGCGGTCCACCAGCAAGCCAGGGCAGGCGGACCACTAGCGAGCCATGGCCGGTGGACCAATCCAACAACGAGCCATGGTCGGCGGACTACCAGCGAGCCAAGGCGGGCTACTGCTGCAAAATACAAAAAAATAAATAAATAATAATAATAAAATAAAATAGAACCTACGGTACCTACTTGATCAATGGAGAAGATGAACAGTGATGATGGGTCCCGGGCTGCTGAGTGGCCGGATTGAGATGGGTGGGTATAGGTCGTGCGGCGCTGCTCGTTTGAGTAGAGAAAGAGAGGAGATTAAGGCTTCGTTCGAGTGAGGGCAGGTAAAAAAGTGAAAATAAAATTGTAAAAATATATTATGTAGGTACCCGACCGGATCGGATCCAAACGAATCGGATCCTGGATCGGATCGGTCCGGATTGACCACTGATCCGAACTCGACTCGTATACGGTCGGATCTGACTGAGCCTACTTGATCCGACCCGATCATGGCCTTCGGTTCAGATCGGATCGGGTCGGATTCGTCGGATTGCGTCGAATTATGCCCAGCTCTAGCTTGGACCCTTTTTTTTTTTTTTTTTTTTAATTCATGTTGGGTACGAATCTGCCATGATAAACCTGGTTCAAACTAGGGTCCACCTTGATGTTTGTGAGAAATCTATCTCGTTCATCTGTTTTTGTGAGCTCATTTTAAGACTTGAGATAGAAAATGAGAAGCATCCGATACTCAAGTAGGCCTAAAACGTGAGAATTGAACGTACACAGTTGAAATATTCACCGGGCTACAAAAGTTTTGAATCAGGCTAATATTTCTGTTTCCAATTCATCTCAGTAAAAATGACGTTACGAACGGTATGGATGGAATGTAAACATCACTGTCGACCGCAGGAGGTTTCAACAGTGAGAATTTCCACTCAAGTCTTCTGCTCATTTTTGGTATCAAGCCCTGAAATGAACCCAAAAAGCGGATGGGCGGATTAGATTTCTCCCAAACGTTACGGTGGTCCCAACTAGCTTTACAGGCAGAAACTTTCGGTGAAAGTTTTCGGCGGAACATCCGCGTCCTTTTAAAGTTGTACACGTGGCATACATTAATTTTAATTTATAAGCGGCGGTTTGAACGGACCATAGAAGGTACTGTGACGTCGGTTCGTGAAATCTCGTCAAATCGTGATCTAAATTGTCATGTGATGTGGTCCCACACCGACGATTGCGGATGGAATTCGAATACAAAACCGAGGTTTCAAATGATAACGAGGGTTTCGGCTCTTAAATCGTGATTTTGATGCCTCTTCGAAACGGCCACTAGACATTTCATCATTCTAGAATTACCTCCGTAAAAATTCCTAACACAGAGACCATTTCAGCTAACGGTGATTAATTAATGTTATTATTAATAATAAATAAAGGAAAGGAAAAATAATATTATAAAGATAATAATAAAAGAAAAAAAATATTATAAAAATACTAATATATATATATATATATATATATATATATATATATATAGAGAGAGAGAGAGAGAGAGAGAGAGAGAGAGAGAGAGAGAGAGAGAGAGAGAGAGAGAGAGAGTTTATCTAATTCATTTATATGATATCCATTTTTACATATAATTTTGTAAGTGAGTCTAAAAATAAGGCATATCTAAGGGCCTGTTTGTGAGCGTGGTTTATCTAATTCATTTATATGATATCTATTTTTACATATAATTTTGTAAGTGAGTCTAAAAATAAGGCATATCTAAGGGCCCGTTTGTGAGCGTGGATTTAGAACCCTCTTATTATTGTGTTTGGCACCCTGATTGAGAATCAACTTTAATCCAAAAGTAGCTATGCGTGGTATATTTAGGGGGCTTGAATTTAATTACTAAATCAACTTTAATATATCTAATTAGTGAATGTATGTAATGTTTAACACAATGGTTGAAATAGGCCCACTGAAATATATGTTTTGCCTGAAAATGATGAAATTCCAAGTCTCATATCGTGCCAAACAACTAGGGGATTTGAAATCCCCTCAAATCCCCCCAAATCTATGGTGCCAAACAGGGCTCGAGTAGACTCCACAATGAGTATTGAGCACTTACCGATGAAAACTTCCTGTGGGCACTAAAAACTTCCTTTGGGCACTAAAGTTTTGGATCAAGCTAAAATTTGTGTTTTCTTTTCATCAAGGTTTGTGTGACAGTTATGAGTAGGTCAGACATCAACACCATGCCTTTAGTGGGATCCCGCTAGGTTATAGGATATCATAAAAAATAGCTGTATCCAAAACTCAATTTGGCCATACCATTTGAAACCATGTGAAATCATGCCTAAAACATCTAAAAGCACTTAGTGAGGCCCACCTAACGTTTGGTATGACTTAAAATTTGGTCGGAGCCCTCGTTTAAGTGGGACACACAATGGATGGACTGGATGTCTAAACCACCTCTCAATAAACCCTATAAACAATTGGGACGGTTTTAATTAGTGGGCATCCACTCTATGGTGTGGCTCACCTAAATCACTGATTGGGTTGATTTTTTGGGGCATGAGAGCTCCCATCAGGTGGGCCTTGTAGGATCTTTTCCCTAAATAAATAAATACTTTCCTATGAAGTTAAGTTCTGTGAGCCCCACCAAGATGTGCATCATACATCCAACCCATTAATTAGATGTAACCTTCCATGGTAGGCCATGGGCCTAAAATTGAGGCTAATTCATGACTTGGGAGAGCCGCATCATGGAAAACAATTGAGAGTGGATGCCCACCCATTGAAACTTTCCTTATTATTTACAGGGCCACTAAGAAGAGGTTCAAACATCCAGATCTATCCATTGTGTGTTCCACATGGATGGCAGATCACACTGAATTTCAGGCCAATCTAAGTTGGGCCACACCAAGTGCTTGTAGATGCATTAGACATGATTTCACATGGTTTTAGATAGTGTAGCCCACCTAAGTGTTGAATACAACATATTTTTAAGACATCTCGTAATCTAGAGGGGACCAACCAAATGCTCGATGTGAATGTCTGACACGGTGGGGCCCCAAGAGATCGACGAGAAATGCTCATACAACTAGTAGGTGCATCCAACTAGTTGGAATGTGGGACCACCATGGAATTTCCATGACATCTCACCCATCTGGCAAGGTTGTGCCATGAAAATGGAGTGCCAGTGCCCCCAAAAGTCAGGTTGATCCGACTATCAGGTAGGGCACACCATAAAAAGTCATGAACAACTATCCAAAAAACTCTACATTAACATGGGCCATCCTATTTTCGTTGTTGTATAGACCTGATTTTTGAGGCATCCCATTTTCATGGTGGAGGCAAACATGTTGGATGGATGAGATGTCATACAAATATCATCCCCCCCCCCCCCCCCCACCCCCTCATGGGAACTAGTTATTTGTGAGCATCTCCTCTCCTCTACACACACCTCCCCCCTAAATTTTCTCCTAGTAATTGGACTTCTCATGAGGTCCAGCTCTGTGGGCCGGGGCCCCACCATGATGTGTGTCGGACATCCACAACATCAATAAGATGAAATCAGACCATTTCATGACTTACATGGGCTACACTTCAAACAACATGAGAGTGGATGCCCACCCAATGAAACCTGCTCGATTATTTATAGGGCTTGCGGAGATGTGGTTTAGCTCATCTATTGTTTGTGTCCCACTTGGTGAGGGGTCATACTAAATTTCAGTTCATTCCAAAACTTAAGTGGACTCGTCAACCTCTTTTAGAAAAAAACCCACTCACAAATAATATACATATATACGTACACAAGCATGCACCAAGTTATCATTACAACATGCACTGACAAATATATAAATCCCATCTAAGTGCTCTCAGGGTAGAGTTGACATCTGATTGATTTGACAACTGAGCCAGTTAGTGAAGGACATATAGTGGTTGAATTGCAGGTCACTTGTTGCTTTCTATTTTGATCATCCGTCCAAGTGGTTTTTTCATTTTTAAAGGTTATGGCCTATTTAAAGTGGTCTGGAAATTTTGACTTTTCTGATATAAACACTCGTAGTTGTTTAAGTAAGACCATCCCAATGACAAGCTCAAACAAGAAGCATGCACATAACCAAATCTAAACTGTTCAAGAGTACTATACATAGTTTTGCACATAAAAACTAAACTAAAAAATCCCCATAAGATCGTTCCCATGGGCCTAAGTTGTAGACTAAACGAAATTTATGCTAATCTCATGAAGGTTTTGTACGCAAGGAACTCTATATAATAGATTAAAAGAAAGTACAGAGTTCTGAAGCTATGTGGAAATGTCTAGAGTCGTGTAGAATAGATGTGTGGAAATCTTTAGAAGTCTCTACAAGTTTGAAGTATTGTGTAGAAAAATATAGAATATTTTAGAAAAGTTCTAGTGTGTTTTTTACAATTAGAGGAATGTCATGTTGTACAATTGTAGATACCCTATTTAAAATAAGGATACGCTACTCTTTGAGCTTCAACTTGACTTTAATAAATTATCTTCTACTACTTGAAAATTATTGAAAAACCAAACAAATCAAACTGGGAGTATACTCGGCTCGTGCCGAAGACAACCAACAGACCTGATCGGCTAACACCAAATCTACTAGTGATTCGGTTACATCCAAGCATCTAAACTCCAAAACTCCTGAAACTCTCTGTATGTCGCAACCAATATGCAAAATAGATAAAATGAATCCTCTCTATCTATGTATCACTCTCTGTATTACTTAGTCTTTTTAAATAGCATTGTGTTGAGGTGTGAGAGATCATATATTTAAAATCGAGGAAAGTACAGTCATCCTTATATACAAAATGATCATAATATTATTGGAGACAAATCCTGACCGATTAGGATGATTTATAATTTGTTAGAAAGGTGGTCAAATGATCTTCCTAACAAACAAAAGTTTCCTCCAATCCGAGTTATGATGAGTGAGATCTGACCCGTTTATCAAAATCACGGATTGTCAAGTGACAAAAATTGAAAAAACTTTGGTTGCGCTTTAAACTAGTAAAATGGGATTCGATTGAAATGATTCCAGTTGCAATGAAAAGTTTATCAGGCGAAGTTTCCAATGATCTTAAGATCATCAAAAGCAGACCAGTAGTTAAATGCAAACAACCAATTTCATATATTAGACGAACGTATTTTCAACATATCAAACGAGATCTGATTGAAAGTCTTGTTAGAAAGTTATCTGATTATCTTTCCAACAAAATAAAGATTACAAAAAATGGACAAATAACAAAGAAGATATAAGCGTTTGAATATTTGATAGGAAAAAATAAAAAGTAATAATTACATTTGTGTGTGTGTGTGTGTGTGTGTGTGTGTGTAATACATATATTTATATATATAAATAAAAAAAGTAATGATTATCTTTTAACTTTTATATATAAATATAAATATATTTATACATATAAAAATAACTTAATCATTGCCTTTTATTTTTATTATTATATATAAATATATAATGCATTATAATATCTTTATACATACTGAAGGTGTGCGCTCACAACAATGCTTAATGCAGTGAGTCGTTGGTAGTGGATGCCAACGCCTATATAAGGTATTCGGGACACATAAACATACATGACGGATAACTTAAATAGAAACAGAGAGACGAAGAGAAAGAAAATGAGAAAGAAACAGAGAGTGAGAGAAAGGAAAAAAAAAAAAAAAACAGAGAGTAGAAAAAAGAGAAAAAAATACAAAGATGATCTGAGGATTGGAGTTCACTTGTAGGTGCTGCCCAAAGTGCCTTAAATGTTTCTAGAGAGCCAACATGCTACCCAACACAAGAGACAAGAAGGTCATTAAAGAAGTAAAAAAAAAATCTAAGAATTTGTCCATATTTATTTAATTTGCATTCCATTCCATATACTTCAGTTGCATTAACCACATCTACATTTCCTTCTATCTCATTATGCATTATTCTTTATCTTTCATTTTTCATTTTATTTGCCTGCCCAGGATCTTAAATCCCGTGAAGCAATGCTAGTTAGCATTTTTATTTTATTCACTATATTTTATTTTATTTGCCTACTCGGAGTCACTTGGCTCTATGATGTAAGGCTAGATAACTTTTTTTCTTATTTCTGTCCGCCTGACCCTCATGGGTTATGCAAAGCACGGTTAAGTATAAAAATGTCGAAACTTCGTTGAATCTTCAAAAATTGCAAATCTTGTGAAGTACAAATTGCACATTGTGCGGGCGAAAAAATATGCTTAATCCATTTCTTTTCCGTCATCGAGGCCCTTGCTCAGAATTTACGGTCGCAAACTAATCGCAGGAGTCACTTGACTTAGGAAATCGTGAGATTCCTCAGCTCCTAAACGATTCTATGGTTCTGTAATACCTCGTACTTTTCAGTACTCGGGTGTTACTATGAGAACTTGATTTAGTATAAGCACAATTGCGGCTTATGCCACTATTCACACACTCTAGCCTAATTCCATCCGTTAATGGTAACCTTTACCTATAACTCATCCATTAAATTCCCTAGATGAAGCATCACACCACAAGAGAAGTCTATTTTAGTATTTCAATCACCTTGGTAGATAGATCTAACAATCCACTATATATCAATATCAAACTCCAATGATCATTAATGGTCAGGTTTGGATTCAATCAGACCGTCGGATGGATGGAAATCGTAGTTCGAACCCTAAGAATAGATGTCATGTGACCCATTTGGTTAAATCTAAAATGAATGGTGGCCCTAATTGGCTCACCAGTTAGATGAATGGTCCTGATCTCATGAGTGAACCACAGGTCATCATCGGATCGATAATAGTTGACACTCGAAGGCTATACTTCAGTTAATATGGCCCGCCTGAGCTATAAATCTATCTCAAAGTCAGATGGGTGGCCTATCTTAAGTTGGTACCATAAAAAATTTATTTAAAATGTGATATAATTGCATACATATATTATAATACAAAATAATTTTATAATTATTTGTAGTAATACATATGTTACTTGAATCATTTGAAGTATGTATGTTATTTAAACTACATATAAAATAAATGATATACTAATAAATTACTATACAATCGATGTACATTAACTAATATTCACATTGTATAATTTTAACTATATATTATTGTATTATACTATATACCACTTAATATTAATTTTACTATTGTTAAGACTCAAATATTGTATAATTTTTTCCATTTAAATCTTGATTTTATGAACATGAATCAGCTTAATGTTCTATTTTACTCATGTATGTGTTGCAAGGTGAATTTAAGAGCTTGGATTGAAAAAGGGTGTTAAAAAGCATGTATTTGATGCTCAAGAATCACAAGGCAAGGGGATAGATCTTAGGTGACCAAGATTGAAGAATTCACATGCCAAAAATCCAAGAAAACCAAGTGAAGAATGAAGAAAATCGAAGATTTGAAGTAAAGAATCCTGAAATCGTCCTAAAAAGTGTATTCTGAAGCTCTGAGGTCTATTTTGAAAAACTACGCAGCAGGAAATCTATTTTAAACAAACTGTGCAGCGATAAGTCTATTTTGGAAAACTGTGTATATTTGAGGCGGTTTATAGGATTTTTCAACTTTGTACCAAAATTGGAGCTCCCTACTTATAAATAAGGTTTCCTAGGGCATTCCTAAGCATCATTTAAGGTATCTTAAAGCAAGAATTAGGGTTTTTAAAGAATTTTAATTTTATTAGAGTTTTATAAGTTATTAGTAACATGAATGATCTGGTTGCCACATGCATTAGAGTTTGCTAATTAACCAAATATTGTTGTTTGTGATTATCTTATGGATTGAATAAAACATTTTAAGGACTTACCATCTTGTGAGCCTTATTTGACATATATGGGCTTGATCACACACATGCCCTATATACCTTGGACCACATGTTGCCTTTCATGGATTAGACCGCATAATTACTCCATGTGGCTTGGACCGTTAATTTTCCCTTGGTGGCCTTGATGGAACATTGGTGCCTTTTGTGACTAGTAGATTCTCTCTTTATTTTGTGGCGTTCAATCGTATGGTGATTCCCGGGTGGAGTGGGTATTCGCTTAGCGATTTCCTAGCCATCTTGCGTTGTTCACATATGATATGATTTTCAGGTGAAGTAGAGTTTTACACGTTGGGTTGCTAGCCATCTTGCGGTGTTCGGTCATACTGTGATTTTCAGGTGGATCGGGTGTTCGCTTAGTGATTTTCTAGCCATCTTGCGGTGTTTACGTATGATTTGGTTTTTGAATGGTCTAGAGTTTGTATATTACTTGTCTCTTCATCTTGTGGTGTCTAGTCGTACCATGATTTTCTGGTGGAGCGAGTGTTTGCTTAGCAATTTTCTAGCCATCTTGCGGTGTTCACTACGATGATTTTCGGGTGAAACAGATGTTTGAATGCTTGGTTTTTGGTCATTGTATGGTGGTCATAAGATTGACTGTTTTGACTATCTGGACACGTCCCTTTGCATTACGGTTTTCATTACATTCTCTTAATGTTGAAATTGCATTAACTACCTTAATTCTGAATGCATGATCATAATCCTTGAATTGCGTTGTTTAAAATGCTCATTCTCATATATTGCTATTTATGTTGGATTATGAATGATGAGTGCATAAGCTTAGAGGGTGTTCCTCACTACGATAGCCATTGACGCTATCAAACCGTAACAGTTGATGCAGGTGTAGAGCGAGTCGATGTTGTTCACTGGGTTGCTAGAGCAGATCGAGTAGCTGACGAGCTAGACAGGGTCCCTGCGGCCATATTAAGCTCCACCACTAGTTAATAGATTCCTGCTTTATTTAATGAATTTGGTTATTTGTGATTGTATAAGTCCTATATGGGCGCTACGTTGGATGTTTATTATAGTTGGAAGATTTTTATTTTAATGCATGATTTACTCTAGCGTCATTGTTGTTGACTCTAATTAATGATAAGTGGTTCAAATTTATACTGAATTTGCGAGGTTAACACTCGAGTTTTTGGGAAACGGGTCATATACTCGGGTCCTGAAAACACAGAGAGTTACAGGTTCCTAGCCAACGATAGATTTTATACTTCGTTTGGCTAGTGATGACTCCGAATCAAATACATTTTTACACTTGAATTAACAGCACACTTCGCCCACAGTAACAAAAGCAATACTAAAATCAACGAAGTGAGGGCACCGACATGCTCGTGCGTGTGTGTGGGGGGAGGCGTTCATAACGATCATAACCACGTGTAGGTTCTATAGTCTTCTTAGCTCTATATAGAGCTAGGCACGGATGAGTCTCATCCGACTTGTTCAGACCCAACTTGACCCGAAATAAGTGGGTGAGTCGATCCGAACCGAGTAAACTTCGCCCAATCCGAACTCAAACCGAGTCGAGTCCGAGTCACCCACTAACTTGACTTAACTCGACCCAAAATCCAACTCGTTCATACTCAACTTAATCTGAAACCCCAGTCACCCACTAACTTGACTCAACTCGACCCAAAATCCAACTCGTTCATACTCAACTTAATCTGAAACCCCAGTCACCTCTTGTTCGGGTTCTGTGTGTGTGTGTATGTAAAAACCTAATTATCTAACCTACCTTACCCTCCCCGCCACCCGTCCACACCCGACCTAATCTCCCTCCCTCCCTCCTCTCCCAAACTCGGCAGCCACCACTGCCAGCCACCCTCCTCACTCTTTCTCCACTCCCTCCCTCATCTCCCAAGCACGGAATCCGTTCGTCTTAACTCAGGCAATAACTCGTCCGGATGGACTACACCCACCAGACCATCCAACTCTACATCTAATTAAGGCAATTTGGGGGGGGGGGCTTTTGGGCTGACTGTGGTATGTTTCAGATGACTTTGCGTGATCTATATTTATAGATTTTGAGTAATGTCTTTGGTTACGAAGAAGCAAGGTATGGTGAATCCTTCCCCATCCCTATGGTATCTTCGTCTTAGCATAGTGACATGAGATTGGTGTGGATTTAGTTAGGTCAAGACTTGACTGAGTTTGGCTAGGTCATGACCATGGGGTCCACTTTGATGTATGTGTCATATATCCACACAGTCCATGCATTTTGCCGGCCCATTTTAGGGAATGAGCTTAAAATGAAATTTTTATGGGCCACAAAAGTTTTGGATGAAGTTGATATTTGTGTTTTCCCTTCATCCAAGTCTATGTGACTTTATCAATTGGTTGGATAGTAAATAAACATTAAGTGTACCCTAGGAAGTTTTTAATAGTAGACATTCAATAATCACTGTTTCCTGTAATATGGTCCACCTCAAATTTGCATCTACTTCTTTTTAAGCCTATGGCTTAAAATGAGCCAACAAAACGAATAGATGGCATGGATATACAACACATATATTGAAGTGGACCTCACGGTCACGACCTTAACAAACTCGGTCAGATGCCACATAACAGAATCCCCCCTCCCAGATACTGGCAACACAAGCTAGATGTTGAGTAGCAACATATTGAAAATCCTTTTCGAATAATGAGAGGCTTTAGGAAAGGATAATGCCACACAACTTACAACTCTCTCTTCTACTAATTTATGCACTTTAGCCATGTTCAAGCTTTTCCAAACACAAAAACCTCATCCACTTTCCACTCACCCCATTGTCAGACCAGTGGTCGAACTTCACTCAGGTGGTCCACCACCTCTTCTAAGATTACCTTAAGCTACAGCCGCCCCACAGTGCCTTTCAGTAGGTGGGCCCAGATCTCAGCGTACAAAAATCTGCCCGTCCATCAGGTGGGCCAACCAGCAGACTGTTGGACGAATTGTCTTAATCCCCACCACACTTTACTAATTAATATGTTTAAAACTATTTTTAATACTATTTATTTTGTATAATTCATATTTTAATGGTTTAAATAAAGGGATTTTTACGGCAACATTCTCAGGGAATTTATATTTTACCAAATTCTGCTTTTTAAGATATGAAATTATAAAAATGCTCTCATTTAATTTCGTCTTTGAAAAGTATTGAAAGTTGAGACTTATGGGGTCCACATGATATATGTATAACCTCAAACCTATTCAACATATGCACGCCACCATGGTTATGATACAAATAAAACATCAGGCCAATCTGATCATTAAATGGACGGGGTTGATGTGAGACGCATACATTTTATGGATTGGATTGACTATTTATTTATTTATTTATTTTTGTGTCTAATAATAATAATATTGGTTTGCATCTGTTGGATGGATTGGATGTGAGACACATACCACATGGGCCTTACAATTCTAAATTCTTGACTTTATTATAAAGAAAAAATAAAAGAGTATACTTATGTAATTTCTTCTCTATAAAAGCACTCCTGATGCACATTCCAAGCCTTATTTGGTAAAATTCAAATTTGAGTGGGATTTTGTGGTAAAAATCCTTTAAATAAAAGTTTTAATGTGGATTCATGTTTTCAAATTAGGAGGGAGGGTTTCTCTTTGGGATATTCAAGATCTGATGGTTGGGATGGTGGATGGGAGTCTATAAAAGAGATTAGCACCCCGATCGAGAAAAAAATGTTCAAGAAATCTTTAAAATCATGAACAACCAAATTCCAAGTGATTCCTAGTGCAACGATACTCTCTTGACTTCAGAGATGTTCAACGGTCCAAATTTCAGAAAATTTCTCTCACACATGCACCAACGAAAGAATGAACTCTCACCATTAAAAACTTTCTAGGGCCCACCAAAGTTTTTGGTCAGGATGATATTTACAGTTTCCCTTCATCCATGTCTAATTGACCTTATCCACCTACATTATTGTTAGACTTAGGAAGGTTTCAACCATTGGTATCATTATCTCAAATGTTTCATAATTGGGTTCATGCCCTAAAATGATCTGAAAAATGATTGGGTCGAGTAGATATAAAACACGTTGTGGTTTTTAGAATAAAAATAAATTTCAAAAAAATAAAAGTTATTTTTAGAAAGTAAATAAATATATTAATTATTTAAACTTTCCATAAATAGTGTGTATAACCAGTCGGTAAGAGAAACTCCTTCTCTTACCGACTGGCTATACACACTATTTATGAAAAGTTTAAATAATTAATATATTTATTTACTTTCTAAAAATAACTTTTATTTTTTGAAATTTATTTTTATTCTAAAAAACACAACAATCCCCCACAATTTCAAAAATAAAATTAGATTTTAGAACGAATGACATATCAGTATGAATAGGTGCATAAGTAAAGGTATCTTTTGGATTTGAACCTTTACTTTAGTGTATACGTATCAAAGTTATGCCAGGTACTTAGTGACCCATTAGTCTTAAACTAAGGACCTTATATGACTCACCGGATACATAACATACATCTATTTATATATAATTATAGATCTAAAAGTTTGAACATTTCTTGCCTTGTGCGTATCCTTATTTCATGAGTATTCTAGAGACAATCTCAATCTCTTCAAAAGCGGTCTCACGTCTCTATTCATATAGGTAGATCTATCAAAGATGATTCTCCTTCATCTCAGCAAAGTTTGTTTATAGATCTATTAAGAGTTAGTACTCAGCCTTTTATGAAATGCAGAAACCAAACACTAAACTTTTAGGAATGAGACTCAAAATTTCTTTTTCTAGTGTATGTTTCAGTCACATACTTGATTTGTTTGTCCCTTTGAACCTAGCATATATTTCAAAACATAGATAAGGTTGCCATTAAGAGTGAAAGTTACATCTTTATGGATCTTAGTCCCATTCCTTTAGTGGTTCTTCTTATTTGATCTCATGATAAACCTTTTGTCAAGGGATCTACTAAGTTCAGGATGGATTTAACATATTCCACTGTGATTACTCCATCTCTGAGCAATCCTTTAACAAAGTTATGCCTTAGACTTACATTTCTAGACTTACTATTATAAGTCTTACTCATAAGATAACAAAGAGTAGCCTGACTATCACAAAAGATAGATATGGCAGGAGTAGGTTTTGACCAATACGAGATTTCCAACAATAGGTATCTTAACCATTCACCTTCTTTATAAGCAGTACCAAGTGTAATAAACTCACTTTCCATTATAAAGTGAGATGTGCACGTTTATTTCTTAGATGCCCATAATTTTGCTCCTCCTCCAAGAGTGAATATCCAGCCACTTGTAGATTTGGATTCTATACTATCTGTATTCCAGCTTGCATCGTTGTACCCTTCAAGTACAGTGGGATATGATTTATAATGCAGTTCATAGTCTATGGTTCCTTTTAGATACTTTAAAACTCTCGAAATTACATTCTAGTGTACTTATCCTGAATTACTGGTATACCTGCTTAGCATTCTTAGTGTGAATGCTATATCGGGCCTTGTGTAATTCATTGCATATATTAAACTGGCAATAGCACTGCATATTCTTGTTGTGCTTTACATTTACCAGTATTTTTAACCAATATACTTGGATCAAATGGGATTGAAACCAGTTTACTATCATAATGATTAAACTTCTTTAACACTTTCTCTAGGTAATGAGATTATATTAAGGCTATTACATCATTAAGATTATAAATCTTAATGCCTAATATTATATCGGCTTTACCCATACCTTCATGTTGAAGTTGGTACTTAAAAACTTTTTAATTTCTTTCACACAGTCCTCATTTGATCCAAATATTAGCATATCATTTACGTATAGACAGATAATGATTTAACCTTTAATATATATGCACTTATCTGCTTGGTTTACTCTAAAACCATTAGATTGTACTACTTGATCAGACTTCTCATGCCATTGCTTAGGAGCTTGCTTGAACCCATAGAGATATTTGACCAGTTTACACACTATCTTCTCTTACCCGGGTTGAACAAACCCTTTAGGTTATTCTATATAGACTTCTTCATCTAGATCACCATTTAAGAATGCCGTTTTGACATCCATTTGATGGATTACTAGGTGGTGAATTGCTGCAAGAGCAATTAAAGTCTTAATGATAGATATTCGAGCAACAGGAGCATATGTATCGAAAAAATCGATACCTTCTTTTTGTCTAAATCCTTTGGCTACCAATTGAGCTTTAAACTTGTTTATGGTTCCATTAGGATTAAACTTTCTTTTAAACATTCACTTACATCCTATAGGCTTTGAACCTGGTGGAAGATTGACCAAACACCATATGTTATTGGAGACTATGAAATCCATTTCATCGTCGATGGCTTCTTTCTAAAACTGTACATCAGGAGATGAGAGAGATTTACTAAGTGTTGATGGATCATTTTCAATACTTAGTGGTAGAGTAACCTCCTTTCTTATTTCATTTCTATCTCCTTCTATTAAGAACATATAAAAATCTGAGTTAAAAAATATTTCTTTTCTTACCCTTTTTGATCTCCTTGATTCATTTCCTTCTAGATGAGTGTTAGATTTATCGTAAAAGTTGTTAGATTCTTCATTCATTGGTTCTATTATATTTTCATTAACCTGCCTTTTTGTATGATTATTCATATAGTCTTTGTATATTGTATTTTTAAAAAATATAGCATCCCTAGACTCTATAATCATGTTTTTGTCAGAAAAAGAAGTTTGTTCCAGAACCAGGAATCTATATACGGGACTATGAATCGCATAACCCACAAAAGCACACTTGATTCATATATGACCTAACTTTATTCTCTTAGAATCAATAATCTTGACTTTTGCTATACTTCCCCACACTTTAAAGTAATGAAGATATGGTTTCTTCTTTTTCCATAATTCATATGGGGAGATATCCAATTTTTTGTGTGGTATAACATTTAAAATATGGTTTGTTGTTAACAATGCTTCCCCCCATAAATTCAGTGGTAATCCAGAATTTAATATCATACAGTTGATCATCTCAACTAATCTTCTATTTTATGTTTCGCTAGATCATTTCGTTGAGGTGTGTAAGGTGCTGTAAATTCATAGATTATATCATTTGATTCAAAGAAGTCGTTGAATTCATTAAAAGAGTACTCACCCCCTCTATCACTTCTGAGGGCTTTAATCTTTACATTCAACTGATTTTTCACTTCGACCTTATAAAGCTTAAACTTTTCAAATGCTTCATCTTTAGATTTTATCAAGTATACATAGGAAAATCTAGTGAAGTCATCGATAAATGTGATAAAATACCTTTTTTCTCCGAGTCAAGGTATTATTTAAATCACAGATATCATAATGAATTAACTCCAAGGGTTGTGATTTTCTCATGCCAGTCCCAAATGGTTTTCTGATTATTTTAGAATGGGCACACACATCACATTTCCCTTATTGTTGAATTTCATAATTTGGTATAAGGCCTAGGATCATCATTCTTTTCATTGAATGATAATTAACATGACCTAGTCTAACATGTCATAAAGATACAGAATCTACTATATAAACGAAAATATCATTATTATTAATAATATTCAGTTTAATCATACTATTACATGAATATCCTTTGCCTACAAACATACCATTCTTGGTGATAACCAACTTATCAAACTCAATCACTATTTTGAATATTCTCTTATTGAGAAGATCATCTGACACTAGATTTTTAGACATGTCAGGTACATGCAATACATTTGTTAGTGTCAGTCTTTTACCTGATGTAAACTGAAGCTCTACTGTTCCTTTTCTAATAACGTTCGCACGAACGTTATTACCTATCTTCACTTCTTTTCCAGTTGTTATACTTTCATAGGTCTTGAAGATGTTTCGGTCCTTCGATAGATGAATGGTTGCACCAGTATTTAGCCACCATCTATCATTAGATATTACTGTGTTAGCTTCAGTAACCATTACTATAAGTTGGTCTTCTGCTATGTTAGCTTGAGCTTTCAGTTGTTTCTTCCTGTATCGACATTCCTTTATGTAGTGTCAAGGCTTATTACGGAAGTGACATTTGCCCTTTTTCTTTTCCTTTTTTTATTTTAAACTTTGTATCTTTCTTTGGGGGAATAGATTTGGAGTTCTGAAATTTTGGCTTGTCATCTTCTACAATATTTGCTTTGGAATGATTTTTCGAAGCACTTTTTTTCTTATCTCGATTTTTGGACTCTTTTATATAAAGATGTTGTTGAAGACCTTCAAGAGTGTGCTTCCTTTCATCATGTTTCAGTTTCTTTTTATAATCAAACTATGATGATGGTAATTTTACAATTACTACACCGACCAGGAATTCTTAAGGAAGATCTACCCACCAATCTTCAATTCATCAACCAAGTTCTGTAGTTTGGTTACTTGGGAGAGAATTGGCTGATCATTTTTAAACTTGAAGTGGACATAATTGTCGATCAGAAATTTCTGAGTACTAATCTCTTCAGTTTTATTTTTTTGATCCAATTTTGTTCATAGATATTTAGCAGAGGATATTTTACGGTACGAATTATAGATAGAATTAGAGAGGGCGTTTAGGATATGACCTTTGCATAAAAAATCATCCTCATTCTTTTTCTTCTGTTCTTCTTTTACTTGATCTAAGTTGTTTTTTTTTTTTTTGGCTCGGGTAGAGAAGACAGATCATCATCTAGAATGTAGGATAACTTGAGAGTAGTCAGAAAGAAAAAACATCTTCTGTTGCCATCTTGAGAAGAATTGACCGTCGAAATGATCCAGTCGTACAAAGTCTTGGTTCATAACTTGAATGGAATGAATTGCCTCATAGTGGGCATATGGCACCCAACACATCTAATCGGTATGATGTGGCTTGGCCCGAGGTATGTAGATCCTTGATGTAGGGCCCACCATGATGTGTGCCTTATATTCATACTATTCATCCTTTTTGACAGCTCATTTTAAGAGATGATCCAAAAAATAAAGTTGATTGAAATATCAGGTGGACCACACCATAGGAAATAATAGTGATTGTCCATTAAAAACTTTTTGCGGGCTACAAAAGTTTTTGATCAAGCTGATATTTATGTGTTCTCTTCATTTGGGTCTTTGTGACCCTATCAACAAGCTGGATGATAAATAGACATTCCAGTGGCTCCTAAAAAGTTTTTAATGGTGGGCATTCAATCACCACTGTTTCCTATGATGGGTCCACCTGAAAATTGGATCTACTTCAATTTTTTTTTTTCAAAAAAAAATCATTCCCTTAAATGAGCTGTCAAAAAGGATGGATGGTGTGGATGTAAGACACATACATCAATGTGGGCCCCACAGGATCCACTAAGATCCACCTAAGTGGGTCTTAGGTGGGGTCTGCCTGCCTCTCTGATTCACTAAACTAGCCTGATTTTCACAGCTGATGATGTCGATAGTGACCCTATTAGAAAATAAGTGAAACTTATACACAGCGGAGGATAAAAGAAAAAAAAATATTGAAACGATTAGATATATCGAGATCAAGGCTTGACTTGAATAATTAATATCTCAAGATAGATTTATTGTCCTTTTTCTGCTAGTTTCAACAAGTGAGAACATAGCAAATCTGCAAATTGTCTTCGGGATATAATGAACTCTTAGTCTGAATTTTACTACGAAAATTTGCACATTTAAGCGTTGAACAGATCTCTAGATTTGACACCGATATGCCTTTAAGACTTTCAGAAAAAACTTAGCAAGATGTTAGATTGAGAGTATTTGCACAAAAGATGATATAATCTTAAGAATTAAGAGTATTAACTTCTAGATTATAGTATCCAAGATTTATATCAATTAAAGGGTCATGGATTTCTTCTTGAAGAGATGTTAATGTGCCTCTTCAAGAAATCCATACCCATTCACAATAAACAATTCTCTTTCATGAAAGGACTTGACTCTTCCTCCTATGGTGGTTATTTCTGTACCCATTCAGGCAGAAACAATTATCAAACAGTAAAAACTATAGCCATATATTCTAATCATCTTAACTGTTGCCACATAAGCGACACGTGGCATAGGTGCCATATGTACAACAATGTCACAGTCACTCTCAATCAACACTAAGGTTAAAATACTTCATGATAGACCCTAGCCCAATTCAAGTTGCAGCATGGCTCAAAATGATTTAAACCAGTGCAAAAAAAGAATAAGGCTCTTTTGACTTAATGCGACGATGCGCACGTGCTAAGTGCGCCTAATAAAGCGCCCGAGCAGCCCTACAGCTCATGCCGCACTCGCGGATGATGCTTAGCACTAGGGGTGTACACGAGTCAATCTGAATCGAACTGCCCGGTCACCAGCCACACCTAGCCTGAACCCGGCCTGGCCCGGTCATCGAGCCAACATGTCCAGCCCGAGCTTAGCCCAGTGAGCAATCGGGCGAGTTTGGGCCGATTTCAGGCCTGCTCCATCTACAAAGAGACGGACTTCTAACTTCTCTGTCTCAAATGATTAGGATAAGAATTTAGGATATATATATATATAAACGGCCGAGTTGGGCCAGGTCGAGTCGGGTTTTGGACCGAGTCGGGCTGAACTGGGACATATTTGAACTCGGCCCGAACTCAGTTTCGGATCGGGCCGAGTCGAGTGAGTTAACCGAGCTAGCCTAGTTCGTGTACAACCCTACTTAGCACCATCCTTGAGAAGTTTTTTTTTTTTTTTTTTTTTTTTTAAACACACGCGCACACACTCACACCGTAGTGGGATTTCACCACATATGGATAATCGAACCCTTGACCAGGTGTTGAAACTCCTGAGAGTCTACCACCGGAGCAAGATCAAGGATCCTCCTTGAAAAGATTTGAACCCTGGTCGCAGAAGCAAAAACTCATTCTCTTATCATCTGACTGTCGACTTTATTTATGAAAAATTTTAATTATTAATATATTTATTTACCTATTAAAATAAACTTTTATTTTTAAAATTTATTTTTTATTTTAAAAAACACAATAGGCCCACCCCTTTCATGGGCACCGGATGCTATCCACACTCACTTTCATCAGTGTGCACCATGGATACCCGGACCCACTGGTGGAACCGACCCAAGTCCCAACCCGACTTAAATGGGTTCAGGCCTAGTTGTGAGTTGTGAGCACCTTTTTTTATTCAGGTCGGGTACGGGTCCTCCATGATAGACCCGGTTGAAACTGTGTTCCAGTCAGGTGGGGTTCAGGGTAGGCAAGGGTCGGTTGTAATAATATTTTTGAAACTCTAGTAAAGTATGCTGGTTGATACTCTGGCATTCTCAAGTTGTACACGTGGCATGCATTAATTCAAATTTATAAGTGGCGGTTTAAATGGAATATGGAATGCTGATGGTGGGATGGTACTGCAATTGTCGGTCCGTGAAATCTTGTCAGATCGTGATCTAAATCGACAGGTGGTCCCAAAACCGACAATTGCGGGCGGAATTCAAACGCAAAACCAGTGTTCCAAATCATGACGAGGGTTTCATCCCTTAAATCCTGATTTTGATGATGTGTCAATAGCCTTTAGACATGTCACCGTTTTAGAATTAGATCAGTTGAAAATTCCTAACATGGAGTAAACCACCCTAAACTTAGCCTAGATGCAGGAATTGTGTCATGGGCGTCTAATCGGAACGGTCCATGTGATGCGGTATCCCGTGAAACCCCCAGGGACTAATCTTCACCATGATCTAAAACTTTGGTGGGCCATAGCAAAAAGAGATGCAAATTAAGGGAGGAAACTCTTTTCTTTTTCCATGGCCCACCAAAGTTTAGGATCAAAGTAAAAGTTAGGCCCTAGGGATTTCATGGGGTGCTACATCACATGGACCGTTCAGATTTTAGACTCACATCATGTGTGTGTGTGTGTGTATATGTATATATATATATTGCCAAATGCACTAGTTCGCATGGGAATGGTGTGAACTTTTTGAGAACTCATCATGCTTGATGTGAGTCCAAAATCTGAACTGTCCACGTGATATAGCACCCCATGAAACTTTCAAGGCCCAACTTTTACTTTGATCCAAAACTTTGGTGGGTCATGAAAAAAGAAAATACTTTCCTCCCGTGATTTGTATCTCTCTTTGCTATAGCCCACCAGATTTTTAAATCAGGATGAAAATTGGTCCCTAGGTAGGGCTGAAAGTTGGGCGGGTTGAACCCGACCGTGATTTGTATCTCTCTTTGCTATAGCCCACCAGATTTTTAAATCAGGATGAAAATTGGTCCCTAGGTAGGGCTGAAAGTTGGGCGGGTTGAACCCGACCGATCCGTGATCGACCTGACATTGGGTTGGGCTTGGGCAGGATGTGTCAAGTCTGACCTCAAGCTTGGGCTATACAAAAACCAACCTGATAAAACTTGGGTCGAGCTCGGGTTGAGGTCTTGGGTTGCTCAACCTAACCCGACTCCAATCAATATATAAGTTACTCATAAATTATAATTAAATGTGGATCGTATGTGTTGAAGACATAGGAAATTTTGGTGCCATCAAGTCTCATTGGTCCACATCATTTCTGATGACTCAAGCTAACAAGAAATGCTGGATTTCTCCCTCCCAAATAGATTGTGTGCTACACAACATGACTTTTAAATAAGCAGTTGTCCTATATTTTAACTTGTTTGTTTAGAATAAATAAAGTTCTTTACTATAAACAACCACATGTGTAATTAATAAAATCAAAAATATAAAAAATAAGATGTGTATTGAAATATAATAAACTAATGCAATCATTAAAATATTAGCATGTATCCACCGGATCAATCGGACCAACCTGACAAAACCCACTTGGGTTGGGCTTGGGTTGAGAATTCCCAACCCGAGGTTGGGTTGGGTTGGGTTGGGTTGAGCACCAACCCGACCCAACCCGACCCGCCCGACTTTCAGCTCTATCCCTAGGGGTTTCATGGGATGCCACATCACATGGACCGTTCAGATTAGATGCCCATGATATGTGTGCAAAGGTGCGCATGTGCACAGGTAAGCATGCTTATATATATATCAAATTCAATTGGTTGGATTGTATAACCATTTCAGTTAGTGGTGATTAATGTTATTGTTAGTAACAAGTAATATAATAAATAAAAGGAAGAAAAAATTATATTATAAAATAATAAATAAATGTAATGATAAGTTGTGTTATTTTTCTATTTATAAAATAGTTCTTTTTTACCTAGTTTTTATTAATGTTAATTTAATTTAATAAAATCTAAACTAGTTACACACCAATGTAGTTAAACTGGTTAGACTTGAGAGTGCACACATGTTTGTATGTATGTGTAACAACCTTCTTCTTTTTAAATTCAACGATGGGAACCCCTCCCACCATTTTCCTTATTGTGGCCTACTTCAACATTGGATCCGCCTCATTTTTGGGCCTGTGCCTTATAATGGGCAGGCATAACTAATGGACGGGGTGGATTTGCCCCATCATTTGCCTAGGGCACACCATGAAAAAAAAAATTTAATAAAGCAAGTGATGTGTGGCGGCATGCCATTGTTTGAAATGAAAAATGCCTCCTCATTTTCCTTTCCTTCCTTTTCGTCTTCTTCATTTGGCCGAGAGAATCGGACTGTCTTCGGCATCAAACCTCCATCCTTGGGTACAACTCTTTGATTTGAATTGTTCATTTGGTGCATCCCGGCAATCTCATCTATCCTAAAAATAAAAATAAAAAATAAAATAAAATAAAATAAAAATTCAATGATGTGCATTGTTAACAAACGCCACCTCGATGCCACTATCCTCTAACCATTGGAAAAATATATATTAATGATTTCATCTCATATCTTTTCTTAGCTTCCTTACATCTCATCTTACTGCCTATAAGGATCAGAACTCCCAAATCCTTACCGTTCAAAGATTCATCAACAGAGGTGGCTCATTCTTCCTTTACAAGTTTGAGTTTTTGCTACTTGTTTATCAGCTGCATTTGATTCTCCACGTACCAGGTGAATTCCCAGAATTCTATAAACTTAATCTTGCATCCGAGAATAGAGCTGTACACGAGTCAAGCCGATCCGAGAATTACCCAGCTCATGCTCGGCTCTCACTGCCCGAGTCCTACTCGTACTTGGCTCTGCTCGGGCATCAAGCATGGATTCCTTGCTTGTGCTTTACTCGTCCGAGTACGAGCCGAGTACGAGCAGAAATCGAGCCAAGTCGAGTTCGAGTTTTCGAGTCAAGTTCGAGTCCGAGTCCAAATTTGAGCCCAATTCAAGCAAGGTTTTCGAGCAACAAATTTAACATATATTAGCTGTATTAACATATATTAACAATTTTAACATATATTAGCTATATTAACATATATTAACATATTAACATATTAACACATATTAACTATATTAACATATAAATATATTAACAATTTATACAAAATATTAATAATAATAAATCAACACCACACAGTACGAGTCGAGTACCGAGTCGAGCACACGAATCGAGTACCGAGTCGAGTATTGCTTAGCTCATACACTACTCGTAATCAAAACGAGTATCAAACTCATGCTCATGCTCAGCTCAAACTCATGCCAAGTCGAGTCGAGTCGAGTCGAATAATTCTGAGTCGAGTTGAGCGAGTAACCGAGCTTACTCTGCTCGTATACAGCTCTATCCAAGAATTTGATTTGTATCTAATGAGAATGATCTATGTGCAGAACTATCCTATGTGTGTAGTTTCAAGGTGTACAAGTTGTCTTCTTCAACATGTGACCAAATCACCAACCTAATCCACTCCAATCTCGAAGAGTCTCGACTTTAGTTTCACATCATCTTCCAGGGAAAGTAACTCGATCTAGCCATTAACAAATATTTAAACTAGGTTGTATTCAATAGGCATATTCGATCATCAACAGTCAGACGATTAGTAGGATAGCCGTACACAAGGTTCAAGTTTCATCGATTGGTTGCAGTTCCAACAGGTAAGTTATCTCATTCCAACGTTCTATTTTTTTAAAAAAATCAATGGTGGTAGTTTAATCAACGAAGTTTATTGAGTTGGCTCATTGAGTCAACTTTGCTACTTTATTTCATGTTAGCTTCATAATACTGGAACCCTTAGATTTCGATATATATAATTTATATATGTGATTTTATGTAGAAATTCTCTCGTTGCGTCATAAAGAGTATCAAATCGCCTTAAGTACAAGTACGTTGAACTACGTTTAACTAGAACCGAGTCAGACTATTTTCAAGTGATCAGACCTTTGCATGCCAAACAAGGTAGGTGATCATTCCTAGTTGGGAATTTTACAAATTCTATCTTCTGTAAGTTCAGATGCTAAAATGTTCTTAACTAAATTCAAAACAATAAATTGCACAAGGTGTTGCCTTTTCATTATACATCATCAACTTTCTAGTCTTGAATTTAGATCTTATTACTATGAGTATGGATGTTGAATCTATTGGTTACTGTACATGTGTAAATGTTAACCCTGAATTTTACTTGCATTGCTAATCCTTAATTTAAATCATTTCTATGTGTTTAGAAAATCATGGATATGGAATCCCAGAATAATCATGGAGGTTGTTGAGATTTTTGTCATGGATGCATATTTTTTTTTATACCTTGAATATATCAATTTAACCCTGTGAACTATGATATTTGAATTATATGCTTTTGAATTTTATAGTTAATATTTCAAGTATAATGCTGTAAATTTGTTTAGTTAAATTGCCGAGTTAAAGATTATATTATTCATGCATATATCTTTTATTGTCTATTAGTAAGTTGTTATGAATATTGATGAAATGGAAAAAGAGGTTTAGTATATTGTTATGGGTCTCTGCCCAGGGTCATTCTCGAAAGGATTGGCATGATATAGGTGCTCTACCCATGGTCATTTCCGAAAAGATCGGCAGGGGTGTTCTACCCTGAGTGATTTCCTAAAAAATATGCACACATGGGTGCTCTGCCTTGGGCTATTGGCCGTAAAAGTTTGTACTAGTGCTTTGTCGAGGGTCATACCCTGAAAGAATCAACACTGGCGCTTTGTCATGGGTCATCCCCTAAAAGGATCAGCACACACGGCTGTTTCACCTAGTCTTATTCTTAATATTGCAGGAAAAATTGTCTTAGAACAAAGTATTCATTTATAATCATGAATGGCGAATGATTAATTGTGATTTTAAATCCAATACTTGTCTTTATTTGAATGATGTATTGGGCTTATATTTGGTAACATTTGTGAAGCTTTCAACTTAGAATTGATGTGATCCTATTGAATTCTCAACTCATTATTTTTTAACCATTTCAGGCTATGAATATTTTGAAGATGCAGGATACTAATATTAGTACTTGGAGCATTGGATGTGATTGTATGCATGTGATATGTCATCCTACATAAAATTAATTTAAAATTCTTTTAGAGTAATGAATGTAATAAATCCTTAGACTTGATTCAAGGACCTTCTCCAAAAAACCTGTAAGGGGTTAGTCCTACCAAGAGGGGGAACTTTACCCATAATCTTAATGATGTCCTTGTCTAGTTTTCAAAGCTTCACACTTATAACTTGTGGGAGGGTAATCTTAGAGAGAAGGAGAGCACCTCACCCATAATCTCTTAAACATCCTAAACTAGTCTTTAAGACTTGGTGCGGTAGTGGTATTTTTAGAAATGGGGGGGGGGGGGGGGGGGTTGGTGATGGGTACTTATAGTTAGAGGTGATGTTATTTGGGTTATTAGTGGATAAGTGACTAGTAAGATACCACACGGCTTGTCGTGATTTGCTTTTAGAAGTTCTTAGACAAATGATATCTTCTCATTGAGTGATTTGAGTGTATTCTACACCTAGGACCTCCACAAACTTGTAAGCCGCTAGCTAGTCTTAAAAAGAAGGGAGCACTTTACCCTTAATTTCTAAGAGATCCTTGTCTAGTCTTCAAAGCTTTACACATGGGACTTGTAGGAGAGTGGTCTTAGAGAAAGGGGAGTACCTCACCCTTAGTCTCTAAAACATCCTCACCTAGTCTTTAAGGCTTAATGCGGTAGTTGTATTGTGTATTTGGAAAATGAGGGGATTAGGGATATTTACAATTGGAGTGATAGTATTTTGGTTATTAGTGGGTAGGTGAGGGAAAATATCATATGGTTAGTTGTAACTGGCTTTTAGAAGCTCTTGGATAAATTGCATCTCTTGTTGTTGGGTGGTTATGGTGGGTGGCTTGGTAATTCGCTAAAAAGGCTTAGGTTAAAATGCTTTTAAGCATTTTTTGTAATAAGCGTTGAAAATGACTTAATGATAAGGGGAGGGAGGATGATTAAAAAAAAAAAAATCAAAAAATTGAGAAAATAATGTCATAACTAGGTTACCATAAAAAGAGAAAAAATTCAATTTCCATTAGTGATCTTTACCTAAATTCTAACATCTGATTGATTGGTCATTGATTGCAGAAACATCTGATAAGTTCTGGAGGACTTCCAAAGGAAAAAATGTAGCAAATTTTGGATTTTGTTACTTATATTTGACCAAATTCTAACATCTGACTAATGAGTTGTTGATTGTGAGTATTAAATATATAAAAAGTTCTAGAAGGGGTCTAAAATTATGTAGAATAGCGTAAAAAAGTTTAGAGATCTCAACTGGAGACTTGTGTAGATTAATGTGGAATATTGTATAAGAGTTTTAGAGAGTTCTTGAAAATTGAACGAGTGTCATTCGACACATTCCTAACCATATATATGTAAGTTCTAGTCTTCTTATCTTTACATGTTGAGGAGAGATCCTTACTAGTAAAGCATCCAGGAGAAGTAATTTTAAGAGCTCTTAGCAAATGCAAAGTGTTCTTCCATATACTTTTGCCTCTTGCATCTATTGAATTTTGGTAGGTAGCACTAAAGCCATGAGAAGCTGCTAGCTACCAAATCAATGGTTAGAATCGGAGAATGGCCAATGGTTAGAATCCATCGGAACACGAGGTCGGACCCACGATGGTTTGTGTAGGGAATCCGATACATATCAATTATATTACAGCTAATCCTGCAGCCACTGCACCAAATCAATCAACGTGCATCCAAAGAAAAAAACAAAAAACAAAAACAAAAAACACACAAGAATAGGAGGAAGAAGAAGAGCACAAGAGCTACATTACAAGTGCATCTCCTCCCATAAAAGAAGGGGAGCTTATATTGCACAACAAAAGCATTTTTTCTTTTACACACTTTTCTCTCTTGTTACAGATATCATTACATGTGCATCTGCACCTCTCATGAAAGAAAAGCTTATATTTCTCTTTTACACACTTAAAAGAGAGCTTACAATACTCGAGAAAAGACAGCTTACAAGCATCTCTCTCTCTCCTCTCCTCTCCATCATAGGGTTTATAGGATCCAACAGATGATATCCACACCATTCTTGGGTCTTCACTTTGTATTAGTGGGGCGGGCCCATTCTATAGTGATCGAGATGGTTGGTTTGTTGGGCTCCACCCAGTAGGACAATCCTAAGGACTTGATTGGTGACTACCATCTCCCAATTCCCACTTGGGAAAACTGACAATCCAAGCTGTCTGACCCTAACAATAGCAGGCTAAGAAAACCATAAGTCTGCAATCATATTTTTAAAAAAAGAAAAAAGAAAAAAAGGCTGTACAAAAAGGTAAGGGAGAAAATGGTGGGTGGCATTTCTCCTTTTTATCTCCAAGCTGTAACAAGGCCCCTCTTCTCTTCAGACTCTTGAGTGGCTTTTTGGACTGAAGTGAGAGGGAGTTTTGGGCTTGATGGAGTTGTTTCTGCCGTCCTTTTTGCAGGAACAGGTACTGGTTTTGCTGTGTAGTTGAAGGAGAGCTCTTTGTTTGCAGCCAGAGCTAAGAGCTCTGTTTCTTCTAGGCCTTTTGCTGGCCCAAGGCTGCAACGGTCTGTGGTGTGCTTTGCCAATGCATTTTTGAATTTTTTGATCTGCAGGGTAGAGAAAAAGGAGTAAAAATATCAGTAACCAAAGAAAGAAAGAATAAGAGAATTCAAAAACATGGTAACATAAAAAAAACTCCTAAATCGGCTATTGATTAGAGGAAAGCTATAAGATACGATGCAAAGAGAAGTAAATAAAACAACCCAACAGAATTCCAAAGAGAGAAGAAAATAAAACAACCCAATAGAATTCCAAAGAGAGATTTGAGGAGATTTTTGAGAAAGGCTAGAAAGAAGTGAAAACCCAATTCAGCTATCAAAGAAAGAGGACTTGGAAAAACACATGGCTTGTAATTGAAAGATTGTAAGGGCCTAAAACACCTAAAATCCCGAATGAGCCTTTGATTATGGGTCATCTGGATGCCTCTCTCTCTCTCTCTCTCTCTCTCTCTCTCTCTCTCTCTCTCTCTCTCTCTATATATATATATATATATATATATATATATATGTGAATGATTGATGCACCTGTAATTGGATTATATGTGACATGAAACACAGCAAAATGCCAGGATTCTAAAAACCTCTGTTACCTGTAAAGGGTTTACAGGCAATTACAGGCATCCAAACTGCCTCTGGCTTCACCTGTAAACCTTTACAATTAAAGGATTTTACAGATCCAAACGACCCCTGGAGGAAAGATTTGAGATAAAAGATGCAAAGAGAAGAAAAGAAAACGACCCAATTAGATTTTTGAAGAGAGATTTGAGATGGGCATTGAGAAAGTCATGAAAGCAGAGAAATCCCAATTCAGGAAAACACAAATGGCTAATGATTGAAACGTTTCAAGGGCCTAAAACACCCAAAATGCTAAAAGGGCTTTTGAGAAGAGAGACTAAAACAAGAAATCTTTTATAAAAAGGAATATATTGAAAACTAGAAAAGAAATAACAACTTACAGTAGCATTTGTGCAGCTGAAGCTACACAGACGACCCTGGGCTCCTCTGTAAAATCGGAAGAAGGGAAGCACGTGGACATTCAAGCAATAACACATGGATTTATGCTCCTCGTAATTCACTTGAAGAAACTGAATATCTGGGTTCTGCTCAGCAATCTGGCAAATCTGCCAAAAGGAGAGAAAGAAAGACAAATATTAAAGATATGATCTATTTCTTCTTCTACTGCCCAAAAAAAAGGACTTTTTTTTTTTTTTTTTCGGAATTGCTAGAGATAGATGCATGTAAATACCTTTGGATGGAGTGCCTTGCAGCCTCCACAGCCAGGAGAAAAGAAATCCACAATAACTAGTTTGTTCCCCGCATTCAGCAGGGAATCGACAAGATCTTGGGCGGATTGGATCTCTTTCATGTTGGATTGAAGCCCTTTCTCCCACCATCTTAGAGCTTTGCTAATACAAAGGCTCATCTGCAATTCCATTAAAAAGATAAGCATACACAAAAAAACCCATAAAAAGTCTGATCTTTGAAGGGATTGAAGCATTAATAGTATAGATATGTTGATTAAAGCCCCTAAAAATAACAAAAATCTGATAATGAAAGAATCATATGCAAATAAAAACGACAATAAAAACCACAAAAGAATAAGAAAAACCATAGAAACAGGGAATGGAAAAACAGCCCGAAGAAATCGAAAAGGATAAAGTCCGTTTCAATCTCATCTTGAAAGCCTTGAACTTTGGTAGAAATCATACATTGATGCAAAAAGAAAAATAACTCTACAAAAATCAGAATATCTTAGCAGAATTTAGAAACAGATGGAGATTCCAAAAACCCCCCCTTTGATTAAACTTTTTTTTTTCTATTATCCCCCAAAAGTCTATAACATGAAAAAACCCAACAAAAGCCATAATAATATAACTTGTAATGCTTTGAATTTCAGAAGAATCAAAGAAACTAGAGTAATAGAAGGAACCAACAAACAAAAATCTTTTCTTGAAATCTTTTTTTTTTTTTTTTTAAATTTAATTTAATTTTTTTTTTTTATGTACAATAACAAGGAATGGATAGAGATTACACCTGTGCTTGACAAGCTTGGAGATTTCCTCTCTTGGGTATCGTTTGAGTTTCTGGGAGAACCATCTTCCGGCCATGAAAATCGCTACTGGAAGAAGATTTCAGGGATGGAAACTGAATAGAAGGAAACCCAAAAGCGGATGAGGATTTCTTGGGAGAAAGAGAGGTGCAGAGATGGGGACATGGCGAAAAGAGGCTGCTTTTGCTCAAAATATCAGCCATGGATGCCAAGGATCAAAGCTTTTCACCCTTTTCTTCTTTTTTCAAGACAACAGAGAAATTGAAAATCCAAAAACCAGAAGAGAGAGAGAGAGAGAGAGAGAGAGGGAGGGAAACGGAAGAAAGAGGTGTCTTATACGAAATGCAAAAAAAAAAAACAGAAAAAAGAAGCTGCGGTGTATAGCGTATACACGGAATTTTTCGTGTATGACTTAGCACCACGACTCGGTTACGCTTTCTCAGCATTGGTCGGAGTGGTGGGCCCCACATGTTCAATACCAGGAAAGATGGACTAGATCAGTTGCGCCTATTTACCACCGCTCGGATTATTACACTGATCAGCAATCCTGACCATCTATTTATCTAACTTTTGCAACATGTGGATTATTTATCTTTTTCATTTTATCTTAATTTTTTATGGTTGTGATCGCCCCGTCAATCTGATTCTTGCAAGTTTTTTGCCCATCAAAAGGCTGTCTGATAGATGGACGGTTCACATAGCTGGACCACGGTCAAAGTGGAAGGTGGTTTCAGTCCCACACGTCTAACCTTCTCCTCAAACGAACAAAAAGGCCCGAATATTACACGTAGGAATTATGGGTCTGTGATCCTGACCGTTGAAGGGACCTGATTGTATGAATAAAACATTTCCAGATTAGATCATTCTAAATAACTGGATGGCGAAGTAAAATTAAATGGTCAACAAACGTATTAATGGTCAAAACTAAGTATAATAGATCGGATGTAGAAAATCGTCATATATAGAAATTTTTTATATTCCTTATATTCACAGTGGGATCAGTCATATCAACGGTCTGGATCAGATACATATAGGCCCCACTGAGGAAAATTGGATACTGCAGAAACTATTTAAGTATGGACGCATCTTCAGGACCATAAATAATCCCCCATCCTTTCTTCTCTTTCCTTATCCGAATATAATCCGTAGATTTCTGTGATGGTTCACCACCATTTAAAAAATGGATGTGACTCGTCAACCGTATACATGGCACAGTTCTACAAAAATCTAGACCGTTGAAATATCTTATCCAGTTATCAATAAGGCAGAGACCAAAATTTTCAGTGGATAAGATGGTATTAACCATCTATCTTTTTTCTTTTTGAATTAGAACGGTCGTTAATTATTATACCTTTACAAAGCCATGAATTGATGGGTTAGGATTGCATACGCTCCATCCAAAGTGGCCCCTACAATTTGAATGGTCTGTTTAGGTCGTACGTGAGCCCCACGTGCGGGGAGCATTTAACAAAACGGTAGCGAGGAGCTGTTCGGACGGTAGACGCCTCTTAAGCGTGGTGCTTGGGTTTGCCGACACGTGGCCTCCGAACCCTAAAGAAAATGAATGGATATGCTTTGGATTTAAAATGGATTTACAAGAAATGATAGGGTAGAGCTGGATGGACAGGAATGTGTTAAAGCCATCTCTATAAATTATAAATGTGATTTTTGATTTATCAATCGGATCCGTCCATTTAATTATTTCTACCCTAGATAGATAAAATTAAAAATGAAAACCGCTAGAAAATAATATTCATCAGTTTCTTTCAGATTTTGGAATTCAATGATCTACCATCAAATAGATTTTTTTAGTACAATCATTTTAAGGGCCAAAAATCTGACGGATAAAATTGGATATAATAATATAGTAAACTATATGGACGGTCCCAAACGATAATTCAATGTGCCGTTTGTGCTGTTGAGAGATAGTGCTACCATATTTAGATCTGCCGCACAGACATATTATATTCAGTGGAACCTGACATTATCTACTCAGCGTCTAGTCATCCTTAAATTTGAAGAGCCCTGGTCTCGTAGGACGCAGATTGACAGGGGATTCTGCATCCCTGGGTTCTGTGAGGTCTACTGTAACGTACGTTTCATATCCATTCCGTCTATCAGTTTTTCTGGCTCATTTTCGCTCATTATCCAAAACATGAAGCCAAATACGATTCTCATTTGGGCCACACCACAGGAAACAGTGGAGAGAAAGATGCCTACCGTTGAAACCTTCTTCAGGCCCACCGTAAATTTTTTTTTTTTTTTTTACTGCCATCTAACCCGTTCTTTAGGTGAATCCGACATGGATGAAAGGAATCAACACTAATTTCCATCGGTCTACAGCGATTAATGGACTCCATTCAAGTCCATAACCGTTCGTTGGCAATCGGTTTGTTTTCTATCCAGCCTATTAACGTACGGGCGCGACAAAATCGATAAAGCTACTCCATACGAATGGATAGCTTTTGACCCAAGCTCCAGAATAAACAAATAGGTCCCCATTCAAATGTAAATATGATCCATCGCTCAAGCGATAGACTGACCGAAAGATACCTCGTTTCAACGCTGAGGTCTTGCTGCTGGCTAACAGTGACGTGTGAACTGACAGTCGGGTGTACTAAAAATACCAATACAGTCAAACATAATAATAATATTTTAAAAATAACTCGGTATTGTTCCCTAAAAATGACTACAATAATGTCTCTTAATAGAACTTCATAATACTTCTAGATAAATAAGAAATATAACATACCATTTATGAATTATAGCTACTCTTAGGATAGCTTGGAATAAAGTAAATTGATATATTTGTTCAGTATTGGATTCGATCCTATCCAGTTGGATTCAGATCAGATCCATTGATTTTCTATGTTATTTATAAAATTCTGTTGTAACTTTATTCTTATGGATGCTTTTTTTCATTATTTTAATAGTTACAGTAGTTGAAAGGCCTCTCTTTATTCATTCTCTTGCTACGTTTTCCTTTTGCAACTGTTTCTCTTCTATTGGTCAGGTTCTGCATCTCTCGGTCACCTCCCGTATCTTGGACTACTCAACCATTTTTTTTCTCTCCACTCATTAAAATTTGGATAACTTGGCTGTATTACTTCATTGACCATCCAATAACATGCATCATTGAATTTATGCCAATTATGATTATGTAAAAAGCACTCTAAGTATACTTAGAAGATTTTTTCATCTATCTTCTATCTCTCGTGCAATGCCACATGTCACTTCTTATTGGTATTTTTTTTTTCCAAAATGGCTAGAAATAGAGTACAACATTGCCCCTCACGTCACTTCGCCTTTAGGAAAAAAGAGTGATACCGATGTTGTTTCATTGCCAAATGCTCAACAAGGTAATCTCCATCATAGATAAATCTGAGTTGATCATTCCAAATAACTATGGTACACAAGAACCAGATGTCCTAGTCATCGACATCTAACACTCAAAGGAAGACATTCCTTACCATAGCTTCAAGACCGAGACTGTGAATACAATCACCAATCCATTACTAATGAATGCCAAGTATGTCTTCTCACTGACAGAGCGACAAAGCTTTTAGTACTGTATGAAAAATCACTTTAGGACAAGGGTAGTGGAGATGACCTACAACAAAAGTAAGTGGGGACTAGGATATAAGCCTGCTCTTAAAGAGAAATGGAGGAAGAGGAAGTTTCGATGCACGCCAATCAATTTCGTCAGACCTGGGGCTCCTTGCAAGGAGGAAACATCAAAAGGATTGATTATACTACAAAAAGGCCTTCCTTTATGCCTGAGCGAGGCTCTATGGCCTCCTATCCGGTGGAAAATAATCCTAAGGCCAGTGGGGAAAGAACTTAAAAGGCCGAGCTAGAGTGGGGGTGAATAGGACTATGCCAAATTAAAATGATAACAACGGAATTTAAACAATTAAAAAAAAGATAGCGCTTTAAACAATTTACAATACGGAAATGTAAAGCAACCTCTAAATTCTAGTATTGAGAGGTTGATACAAATGTTGTTCTAAGGACAACTTTACACCATAAAAACCAAGGGTTTATGGCAGGACAACCTTATTAGAATGGTTTGTGTATCAAGAACTCAAACTGAAGAGGAATAAAAGAAGGAAATAGCTAGAAAGGAAATCTACGCTATTACAACATTCCCCACAATGCTGAAATATAAAGATTACAACATTCACATCCACAAGTACATCCCACAAACTTGAATGATAAAAGATATAGAAAATAAACCACACATCCACAAAACACAAAGAATTATAGTGGTTCGTCTGTGTGTACATCAACTGTTAAACAACAGCCACACAACTACTCCACTCATAATATCCTCACATAGTGGATATTAGTGTTCACTATGAAAATAGATTTTTCCAGGTTCACCTATAACCCTCACAATTGTGTCTTTCAAATGGGCTTACACAATTCAAAAACCCCACACTCTAAGTTTTCTGGATCTCCTCGAATAACTAAAAGAATGAGATTTTTCTATCTTAATCTCAAAAGAAACCAAAACAAAGGAAATTACAATAATGTAAAATACCTGAATTTCTCCTTTTGTTGCAGCCCGGAAGAACAAAATCAGAGTAGAAGTTCGAATATAGAAGTTCAATGTTTACACTCACTTATGAAATGGTTTTAGGTTCTAAATTGATTTTGAATTAAATCAAGTTGGGCTAGCTCTATTTGATTTTAATTTCAAGAAGTAGGAGTACTTCAATCCCTCTTTCAAATCAGATTGGAATGCAGAATACAAAATTAAATATAAAAAGCTAATAAAAGAGAATATTAAATATACACAATATAGCTTAAGAAATTTAAAAACTTATCTCTCAGAGTGATATCTTGATTGTACTTGAATTGAATAAAAAACTCTGAAATTCGTGCTCTATTTATAATTGCAGAAGACACGTTCATGACTGGTCCTGTGGACACTACGACTGGTCGTAGGACCAATGGATTTTTGAAATATTGAGTGCGATAAGATAAAGTCATTCCACGACTAGTCGCAGGCCCTTCATGACTGGTCGTGGGACCTCCACGACTGGTCGTGACCTATCCATGACTGGTCGTGTAGAACCAGAAATAATTGATGGAATTTGAGTCATGGCTGTAGGACTGGTCGTGAACGAGTCGTGCACTGTTCACACGACTGGTCGAACAGTCTCCAGGACTGGTCGTGGCTAAACAAAAAATTCTAAAATTTTGTAACAAACTTAGAACTGGTCTTAGAATTTCTTGGACTGGTCGAGGAAGTGCTATAACTAGCCGAACAAAGTCCAGAACTAGTCGAAGAACAGTCCAAACACTTATAAAATGATTCAATTTGAATTATGTATATAAAATGACCTACTCTAAGGTCAATCTAAGGTCTTTCATACCTTAACCATGACATATGAATATTGAACCTTCTTTTCTTCAGATGATAGATGATCTTTGAAGTTCATGAAGCTTGAGATTTCAATACATGATGAAACTTGTACTTGAGATCTTTTGAAGCTTGAATTTATCGTATATAAGTTGTACTTCACTTTGAGTCTTGGGTATGAACAGTTGACTTGTCGCTTTAAAACATTGAACTTTAAAGCTTAAAGGAGTGAACAATGTACTTGATCTTTGAATTTCTTGAAGTAAATCTTTGTTCTTGACTTAAAGCATTGTCCTTATACATTTGATGCATTGCCTTGAACAGATATATCAATGTGCTACACAAGACACAGATTGTGGTTTTGACACTACAAAATTTGACAATCAAAGGAATAATAAACCATAGCACTTACAGGAACTACCTATACCAGAAGAAGAAGAAGCATCAAACCAAGAGCAAGACCAAGTGCAACACTTCGAGGATCATCAGGATGCCTTGATACCCATCATCACAGTCATTTCAGCAATCAACCAGTGGCATACCCTGCTTGTCTCAGCACCAATCAATCAAGGGGACAACCTCCCCGCTCCAACAATCAACTAGGGGCACACCTTGCCTGTCTTAGCATCAATTAATCAATGGGACAACCTCCTCGATTCAACAATCAACCAGGGCCACACCCTGTCCATCTCGACTTCATTCAATCAAGGGGACAACTTCCATGCTTCAGCAATCAGCCATGGCACAACTTGCCCATCCTAGCATCAGTCAACCAATGACATACCTTACCCACACCACTTACACCATCAATGACATCAACTATATTCACCAACAACCAGGGGCATAAATCCCCATCATCTAGTCACGACCACAATAGTCCAATCTATTGGACTAAGAAAGGAAAATGGGCATCCCTAAATTGGTTCGATGTGCAAATCCCAAAGCAGTACTAGATAATGGAGTCAGAAGAGCTCCAATGCACGATAAGTGATCCGAGAGGGACTGAATACAGCTAAGACGCTTAACCCAACCAAGGGAAAATCATGGTCATTGGGCCAGACCATGACTCTCAATTCAAAGCATCAACCCCCCTCTTCAAAGGAGGGAACATGAGGTTTTAATTGGACAACTACTCCCCTAGCTATCGAATTAGCCATGAGCCTTCTAAGGGTGCCGGTTAAAAAATGCCAATTTAAATAACACTTGCCACCTTGAACCAGGTCAAGATCTCATGGTTCACAATGCCAGCCAGCTCAGGGCCCAAAAAAAAAAAAAAAAAAAAAACATCCAGCATTTCGATTTCTCAAAATTTTTAAACATAAAAAAGATTTCTAATTCCTGTATTCAATAATGTGCCTAGTTCGTCTAAAGTATCACATGAGTTTAAAATTGACACATATGATTTCAACATTGAGTTGGACTTCAAAATCATTGGTCTAGCTGAAGTTTAGGGTGGGGAAGATGATGATCCGGCTCCCAAACTTAAGGATCTCCTCAAACAGTTTGAAACCAAAGCTAATGTTATAGTGGACAACTTTAAGGTAATAAACATGGAAACTCTCGAAGTCCTTAGGGAAGTACACATTGGGAAATCCTTGCCATCAGAATTTAAGTAGAGTGATAGAATTCCTGATTTTGAGATTGTCCAACTTTGCGTTCTCGTATGAAGACATGTCAGGGCTCAATGAAGAACTCATTGTACACCACCTGTCGATGAAGCCAGTAAAGCAAAAGTTCAAAAAAATGAAGCCAGAATGGGCCCTGAAAGTTCATAATGAAGTCATTAAACAATATAACGCAGGATTACCGGTAGTTTCTAACTACCCTGAATGACTCGCTAACATCGTGCTAGCGGCTAAGAAGGATGGCAAAGTCTAGACGTGCATCGATTTCCGAGATCTCAATAAAGTTAGTCCTAAAGATGATTTTTCCCTGCTACACATCGACACTCTGGTCGACAACACTGTAGGGCACAAGATCTTCTTGTTCATAGATGATTTTTGAGGATACAATCAAATCAAGATGGTCATTGAAGATTACGAGAAGACTTCGTTTATTATGCTATGGGGAATATTATGTTACAAGGTTATGTCATTCAGTCTGAAGAACGTAGGAGTTACATACTTAAGAGCAATGACAACCTTGTTTCACAACATGATAAACAAAGAGATGGAAGTATACATAGATGTGATCGAGACAAACCCCAAGTGTAGAGCTGCAATGTTGTTTTACTCGGTGAGACTGAGGTCGAACCCATATGGATTTATAATTATGCGATTTCTGGAACACTTTAGAACTAGAACTAAACCTAAAATTAACTTGTAGAATCTGATTTGAGAAGTAATAATGTAATTAAGAAGAAAATTAATTGAGATAAAGCACTAGAGCACCAAGGATCCACTTATAGCTACTCTTAATATTTAATTTACTTGATTCAATCATATAACTCAAATGGAATCAAAGTCATCTCCTATCTAGTTAGATAATAGAATGGTTAAATCATCATCTATATACCAAAATAGATTTGAACTTCAATTGATTTGGTTCCCTTATAAAGTACCAAAGTTTTGATCGTGGGGAGCTCAAAGCATCTATTGTGCCCTTGGTTTATGATAGATCAATGGATTTTATAGATTAATCCCTTAAAAAATAGATAAACAATTACTCTTAGCTTTCCAAAGCATCCAATGTGCCCAGAGTCGACAATAGATCAAAGTGAACTAAAAATAAAATTTCATTCAAACTAAATATCAATAAATTGTTCAACAATTAAACTAAGAACTTGAATCAAAGTAAACTTAAACATAAAAAATAATTACAAGCTTCACCTCTTAGCCATAGCTAAGAGATTTAGCCAACCATATACATGATTGAACTAAAATTTATAAAGAAAAACATAAAAACTGAAGAAAAATCAAAGGATTGGAGAAGAATAATGACAATGTAGAAGCTTCGCAACTTCTTGCTTTTTCTCTTTTACCTTAATTCGTATTTAAAAAAGCTAGAATCACCCATTTAAATAGGAAAAATTTACACTGACTTGAAACCGACTTTAATTTTACGCACTTATGTTGCGCTTTGGTCGCATCGTCAATAGCCTTTAGTTGTAGGCAAACATACTTTCAGTCGCACTGAACCTCCATCTAGTTGTAACCAAATTTCTCCAATATAGATTCGAAGTCTTTGTTTCCCTTAAATTGCACTGAACTCTCTTTTGTTGGCACCGAACATGGCTTCGGTCACACATAATTGTCCTGCTGAATTTCCTTCGAAAATCACAGTTTCTTACTGGACTGTTCTGTACACATTCGGTTGGACCGAACCAACCTCAAGTGGGACCGAATAGTCTGTTATTTTTATTAATTTACTTTATGATTTTTTTATTCTCTCTCTCTCTCTCTCTCTCTCTCTCTCTCTCTCTCTCTTTTACACTTGGTTTTTTTTGGATCTTTGGCACTTGAATTCTTCAATCCAGCCCTCCATATCTCCAATTCTTTACTTGGTCATTCTTTGATAATTAAATTTTATATTTAATCATTCTTTTCATCTTAGCTCTCTAAATCACCTTGCATAGCAAAACATACATAAATAGATCAATTAGACACATCTATGCTTATAAAACCAATGTATAAGGGAAAAATATATAATATTTTATACTTAACACACCCCCAACCAACATTTTGCTAGTCTCAAGTAAAACATGTGAAAAACTAATATTCAAAACCTAAATTTCATACCCATCTCAGGAAAATAATATTCTATATAATCTTATATATATGTAAGTAAAATTCTAAGATACAATAATGAAATATCGTTAGTCTAGAACCTAAAATCACTAATAAATCATTAAAATAAGTTCTCCTTCATCAATCAATTAATACAATGAAATTAAATATTGAGTTCCTAGTGTACTTAGTGAATTCTAACTTATAATCCATGAGAGTTAGCATTCTCTCCATAATGTTAACTATGATGATTACCTTTAAATGATCAGACCAATACAGGATATTGATTCTGAACTCATCTCCTTTTCACTTATTTTTTCAGTTTTTTAATATTTTTTCATAGACGACTTTCATAGTATCATTTCTTCTTTCTCCTTTTTTCTTTACTTTATTATTTTCTCATTTAAGCACATGCAATAGGTAGTTATTTTTTATTTCAACTAGTTTTTTAGCTAGTCTTTTCCTTCTTTTCCTACTAAGGAAGATAAGTATCTCCAGACTTAGTTCCTAGTACTCTTGAGTAATCATCAAGCTAAACATTAAAAGTTCAAGTTAACTTTTTAAAAAATATGAGTTAGATGTGAATTGTGAACTAGACTCAATTGATGTTTAAAATTTCCTATCAATTAATTCATTAAAAGAACTTATTCAAAAATCTACTAATCAACTAAACTCTCGACTTTCAAAAATTACACTACCCAAAAAAGGGCAAAGGATATAGACTACGTTAGTTTTTTGCTACGGATTTAAACCGTAGCTATACATACTACGGATTTAATCCATAGCTAAAAGGTTACCACACCATTAATAATTAACGGTGGTGTAAGGGGCTCTATAGGGCCTAAAAAAACATATTTGTTCTATCTAATCCGTTCATATATTTTGAAATATTATTATAGGGCACTAAACCAAAAATCATCTAGATCAGAGGCTAAAGTGGACCACACGGTAGGAAACATGGAGATTAAATCACATGTGCTTCCTATGGTGTGGTCCACTTGGGCCTTCAATATACTTTATTTTTGGGATTATGGACTAAAATATTTTATTATAATTAATGAACGGAATGGATTAAGCAAATACATCATGATGGGCCCTCTGGAGACCCTGACAGGACCATCCATGGGTCCCTGGGCCCAAAAATGAGCGTGCGCTCGAAACAGAGCTTCGCCCAAATTTCACCCCATTTCTCTCTCTCTCTCTCTCACTCCATTCCCTAACCCATTCTCTCATCTTCCTCCCTCTCTCTCTCCGTGCCCCATTCCTCTCTCTCTCTCTCTCTCTCTCTCTCTCTCTCTCTCTCTCTCTCTCTCTCTGTTTCCACCATCAGCACTCTCAATCTCCCTCTCTCTCTCTCTCTCTCTCTCTCAAGCTCCCTTTCCCTCGTCGTCTCCCTCTCCCTCTCTCGAGCTCCCGCTCCCTCACTCCCCCTTCAACAGCATGGCTCTTCAGCAACACTGCCTCCATTGGCTCTCTCGCACCCTCAGTCCCCCCTAACATTGAGGCTTCTTCCTCCTCAAAGGTTCCCTCTCCCTCACATTTATAGGGTTTGGTTGATTTCCTTGTTACTGTGACTTAAATCTCAGATTAATTGCTTTTATTATTATTATTATTATGTAAAAGCTTGGTACAAGCAATGAATAAAGCATGTTTGGATGTGTCAGATCCATATGACCATATCTCATTCCAAGTGATGCAATTGATAGGCAGTCAAATCTTGGTAGGATAGGGTTGCGGCTCATTGCTCTCTATTTTCTAGCCAATGATTTCCTCTTTTCGTTGAAAAAAATATTTGCACTTATATATTCAATTCATAATTTTTTTGGTGATATTCTTTCAGTCTCTACCAAGTTTCTGTTTTGATATTGGTATCAGAACTTCAACAATCTTTTTTTTTTTTTTTTTTTACTTTCATTGATGTTGCATTCTGTTTTTCTTTAAACTTGCTAAAAGTCATTCAGGTAATGCCATCTATTTATTTTTTTCATTGGCTATTTAGTTTCTACTATCTTTTCTTATTCATGACTGTATATTTTTTAGGTGTACACACACACACACACACACACACACACACACACACACACACACACACACACACACACAATGGTTCTTTGTATAGATTCAAATGCTTTAATTTCAGGTTACTGAAATTGGAAGTAGCTTGAATTTTATTATTATTATTATTTTTTTTTTATAGAATGTTGATGTCTTATTTGGTTGGACCTGTTTGAAAATGATCAAATCATTGGAGTGATCGGCATATGATCCCTTAATCCTATCTATCCAGACGTTAACATCCAGTCCCCATAGAGAAATAACAAAGACTATTTATTCTTGTCTTTAAATTTTAAAATGGTGAGATATTAGGAATAATGTAAAAGATTTAATCAATTATTTCTAAATATTGATGTGCATGGAAAGACTAAGGAAATTAGGAGCAAAATGGACAAACAAGAACATAGCACCTGAAGAAAAAATAAAAGCTTTTGAGCTAGATTATGATAGAAAATGTGATCGTTGGAATGGATATGATCCATCCACTTATGCTTGTGTCATTGAGAGATATGTAGCAAGGGATGAGGCTAGATGGATGGGATCAGTTATGCATGCGTGGCCCAAAGTGATGCAATGGGTCCCACATGGTTTAACTTTTTTGACAGGTGGGTATCATGTATTCACTTTTCACTTTTCACATGGTTTACCTATATGACAAGTGGGTATCAATGGCCAGTGGAACCGTGATTCCATGGTCCAGATTGCTAGTCCGATGAGCTTTCCATTGGCTGGAGCATTCCTTGGACCACTCCCAAACCTTTAGGTCCTGACCATTGAATGTGGACAGTTGTTTGCACTCAAAAACATCCTTGATTGGATTATCCTAACCATCCATTGGTTCCCTGTCAAATGTGGACTGTTGGTTGTCATTAACCATATCATTGGCATGCTATCATCATCTGGTAGGGGTTCATCTCATATGTATATTGTTTTTGAGGTTATATTCTAAGTGCTTGCATGTATGCTTACATCTGGATGAGTTGGGCTCTCTTCCCTGATTTTTATGGCTTTTATTTTATTTAGTTTAGAATTTTATAGTTGATTGCATTGATTTATTATCAAATATAGGTAACCATTGAGGAAATTTCCAGCTTGATGTGACTTCAAGATTAACACCCATTGCTTTTTTTGCAATTCTCCTAGTCCATTGATGGTAGCTCATCTCTTTTTTCCTTTTTAGTTACCTTTATATGATGTTTGGCTTGTTTTTTCCTTAATTTTGAACTAATTTGGCACTTTATAGTTCATCATATTGATAGTCTGCATGTTTTTTCTAGTTGCTCAGTACAAAATTCATTCAAAATTACAAAAACCAAAGAATCATGATAATCTGGGTAGACCAGACTATATGAAACAGTTAGGATGGAATGTCCACCACATATAGTTTTGTGTAGGGCCCTTCGTGGTGTTTATATGCCTTCCGATCCATTCACTTGATGTGAAGATGAACCACTTACCCAAAGACATGCTATTCCAAAACTCGTGTGGGTAATACCATGTGAATTTAGAGGTTTTATGTAATAATTCTTTTGGGATGGCCCACCTGAGTATTGAATTAGTTTGCTTTGGGGATCAAGGCTAAACAAGGTGTTTCATATACTTGATTGACATAGCACTTTCATGCATGTTTAGTTGTTTTCCTAGCTTAGAGAAAGTAAGGTTGGTAGGCAAAATTAGGCCATGCGCATGGTGATGGGGAGAGAACTTCTACAGTTCAATCAACTATCTGGTATTTTAGAGCTTTGGGAATAGTTATTGTGCAAGATGCACATGGCTTGATGGGGTGCATTTATGAATATTTGAATGATTTTAAAATGGCCTGATGAGGAATGCATGAATTGGATTCATCACTTGCAGTATATGAATATTTGAATGATTTTATTAACTAGGGAACATGAGGAAATCACAAACAAAGAAGCAAGATCTTGACTCCTGACAAGTCGCTAGAGCAGGAAGATGCACCAGCTTTAGATGTTAATAAGGAAAGCAAGGGGGATCCAACAAATGAAGTAGAAGAAAAGGGACCAGAGGAGAAGGTAAACTCTTCCCTTTTTTGTGCGTTTTTTGGTTGGATGCATTTATGCCTCTAGCTATAGTGAGAATGTTTGCTCAAGATGTCCTAATCATAGTTCTAAAATCCAGTAGGTTGACTTGAAATTGTGGGTTTTGTAACTGTGGGCTGGGGTGTATGTTGGGTTTAAAGTTCAGAAGCTTTCTACCAGTGACAATGATAACCTTTGCACAATATGTGTAGATTTTGGAGATCTTTTGCTTTCTGATGGATGCCCCAGGGCCTTTCACCAAGGTAAATGCTTTTCCCTCATGTTAGTGATTGCTTACCTTTCTATCTTGAATGCTATTCATCAACTTCTTTCTCATTTATTTTTAGTTGTATAAACTGGTAAGAGCTTATTTGTTAAATGAGGGATAATGTAGAACTGTTGCTATTTATAGATTGGTGAACCTAGAAGTTCAAGAAGATGTTTATGCCATGTTGATGATACAAAAATCTGATCAGCTGTAATCCATCCAAACCAATATATGTTTTATTTCCCTGCTCCAGAGTTGGAAATTGAAAAATAAAAATGACAGATGAAACACTGTTAAACTGTAATCGATATTTGAGTTTCATAGAATTTGAATAGACAGCCATGATTTAAAATTTAAAATGCTTTACCAAATTATCTAGTTCCATCTTTTAGGATTAACTTTCTTACAAGTTAATCCCTTCTAATTGACACCTTTTTTTTTTTCTGGAAATCATTCCTGTTAGTTTCCTAGGATGCTTGGTGTCCAGAAATAGTAGATAATTTAGTTTTATACAATATCAGAAATCTTGATACTCACCCTCGACTTGGCTTCTGCAAAATTTGACTCAGCTGAGTTTACTTTATGACCTCTATATGTATGTGTGGAAGGAAAATCTGAAATAAAAACACAAGGTAGCATTTGGGTTCCTTTTCAGTGCTTAAGTGTTCTGATCATTATTAGAATTTTCAATAAAGCCTTAGACCCTTCATCAGTAAAAGAGGAATTGGGTTCCTTTTCAGTGCTTAGCTCCTCCATTGTAGGGCCCAGAAAGCTAAGGTTCATTAATTGTAGATGCAACTATGACCTAGACTCTCCTACGTGTACACACATGCCAGTGTGGCACATGTCATATCCAAACTGTCAATTAGGTAGGCCCAGGAATTAGTTCGGTCTGCTCATCATGTGGGACAAATGTACGAAACAAATGGATGACTACAAACAGTTAACCAACAAACCCAATTCAATGTAAATGTGCTCCATCGGATGAGCAGAAAGGGCTGATTCTTGGGCAACTGCATGTTCGGCCTACATGGTGGATTGTTTGAATCTCACATGCAAGCAAGGGGGCTGGTGGCTATACATGAGGAGGATTAGAACATAACTTCGTTAGCTTTCCCTCAGGACTATAAACATTAGAAGATTGTGATATTTTAGTTCAAGTGGTCTCTAGTGACTATTGTAGAAGTAAAGAAAAGTTGTTCACCTCAAAAAATGGTTCTTATTAAGCAATTTTATAAGACAAATATTGACTCAGCTAAGTTTTCATGTCCCGGTGGATTGGCCAAGTCAATACAAAACTTGGCCGATTTTTGTATAGGACTAATGCATAATATGAATCAGCGGAGTGGTTGTAGGTTTGGAGATGTTGGCTTCGGGGTCTCTTTAGTTTACATATATGGGGCTGGTGCTTTTTCAGGATGAGGAGTGGCTCGAGCTGTTGGTGAGGATCATATGATATGGTGATGGAAAACAAACATGAAGCTTTCAATATTTTTCTGATATGGTACTTTACTATTTCTTTTAAGACTTTATGATTGAAAATGTGTTGTGGGCTCACCGTCTTTCCCGAAAATGGCAACAATGAACTGCACAATATACTTGGTTTTGGTTTATTTGAGTTAATATATGTCATGTGATGTTCCTTTCTCACAATCCTTTGATTCGGAGAATGAAAATTTCAAAACTTATAACTCAGAGAAAGATGATCTTTCCACCAAATCAGTTGACTATGCCCGACTATCGGCAAGCTAAGGATCATCTCAAGTTGAGGTTAGGATCTGATAGTATTGATGAAACCAGAATCTTGCTTGGGAAACACACCGCGATAGTAACAACCATAATCAAGAGCTGGAAATAACTCCTTTTGGTGATGTTGTGGGACCTAATCAGCTTGCAGCTGAAAGCAATTCACACAAGGAAGCTGGTCTAGGTGATCCTGTTGCAGATACTATTTATTACACTAATCATGCTTGGAGTGGAGATGAAGATGGTTTGAGAGAAAATGCTGATATTCTTTGCTTGATATTCTTTGTTTTCAGGAATTGCTACTATTTTTTTTCTGGGCTTGTTATCTGCTAAGTTTACTATCGAAGGAACTTTTGGGAGATTTTGAAGCATGCACTGAGATGCTCATTCCTATAAAATTACCTGTTTCTTTTTTATTACTGTGGATGCTAGTTTCCTAATAGTTATTTGGATTTGCATCTCTGACTTTCAGGTGCTTTTCAAGCTGGTTGTGATAATAGTGCTTGTAATTGCAAAGTCTTCAGACAACTGCATAAAGACAGTATGAAGCTATAGAGTGATTTTTTTCTTTTCTTTGGGTGTAGGAGCATTTATGGAGATATTGGACAAGTCATATGTGAGAAAAGCAGGTTGGCTTTGGGACCTACAGTAAACGTGCATCACTAGTGTCATGCCCCGAACTCGGAAATCGAGCTCACAAAATTCCTGATCGCCGAATCCGGGGCCGACAGCCTCCGTAGAACCCCATTTTCGGCTCCCGGCACCCATTTACTAGGGTCCGATCCTGGGATCCTAAAAGGAGGATTTTTAATATCAATTTAATTCATAATGAGCATAACCAAGCATAACCCACGAACACCATCACAAAATCCACTATGATAAAAAAATTTTAAGTACAATGCATCTGAAGGGAATACAAGATAATGCAAAAGATAGAAACTCCAAAAGCTCGTCTGCACGCTCCTGCTGCTACTATGCTACGGCTGTGTCCTAGCGTAACCTGCACGCATCAATCGTGCATAAGCTTATAGAAAGCTTAGAGGGTGGTGTAAGTGTGTGCGCAATATAAGCGTGCTCAGAATGCAATGTCAGAGTAATGCAGAATCATGCTGATGAGTACATGAATGCAATCAGCCGTACCAAGGCTATGCGGTGCAAGATAAGAATGCTATCGGCCATAACATGGCCATGCGATGCGAGATGCAACTCAAGCATGCCAATCCTCATCATATATCAGTACAGTTCTCATTCTTGATAATCACCGGGGTCTAGTATACTCCAAGTGGCATTGCCGCTCTCCTAGCAGCACAGTCCAAGTGAGCGTAAGAAACCTCACTATCCGCCTGGCCAATAGTCTGTCAATACCTATCCGGCATGTCGATAGTGGACTCATTCACGAGCTGGTCAAACTCAGCCTAGTATTGCCCCCTACCCTCGGGCGAGTAAGGCCACACCCCTTTCCAATCGACCACGACACAGTGAGAGACGCAACCTCCTGGTATTCGGCCCTTGCGCGCTCATATATCTACTCGGTCTCGACGTTGGAGTCATCCTCTGGTACCATCGGGTTTAGGAATTTTCACCGAGGGACATCTATGGCGCCCCGATGCTTAGTAACAATATTTCTAGTATCCAATCCAGCCACCCTTGATGTGTCTATGGAGGTTATGGCCTTGATGTCACTGGGGCATACAGTAATCACAATCACACTAATGTAAGTGCATGAATCATACTATCAGACATGCATTAATCCTGCGCATACCGAGCGCTAATGTGGGGCAACTCTGCTTATCAGGGAGCCCATAAACGATCTGCTCGAAGGCATATGCTATGATCAGTCACTTCTCATATCAGGCATACATATGATGCGTATGATCATGAATCATGGATCTATACTAAGCATGTTATGTGATGATGGGCTTTGTTCATAACGAAGATGGTCCTAGATGGCCTACACACTGCAAGTATGGGCCTATTAATGTGGCTTAGGGAGAGTGACAATGCGGACATTTAACCGACACAATGTGGGCATCTAACCATCATTGTTCCCAAGGCACTACCCGTTATAAACATCATTATATACACCACGGAGGAATCACGCATTGCAATGGACCTAATTGCGCCCCATTAGGCCTTAAGTACATCAATTGGGCCGTATCATATGGGCCTTATATTCATCAAGTGGGCCGCACCAACGGGTCTTATGTACATTGCAATGGGCCATAACCCATGGGCCTTGCATACATCACAATCGTATATATATATATAAGGTGGGCCTCAATAAGGGCCACCAATATATCAAGATGGGCCTCAACAATGGGCCTTAAATTATCTCCAAAATGGTTGGACAGTTTGGATGAAACACACGCATCATGATGGATCCCATAGGGATGGAGAGGATGGTCGGCATAGACGAAGTACATACCTTATGGTGGGGCCCACATTAATGGAAAGTGTGGATTACAATACATGCATTAGTGGGTCCCATGTGGGGCCCACCATAATGTTTATTTTCCATCCAGCCCATTGATAAGATCACTCAGACCTGGGGGCCCACGGTAATGTTTATATGATATCCAAACTGTTCATAAGGCCACTCAGACCTAGGGCCCACTGTACTATTTATATGACATCCAAACTATTCATAAGGTCACTAGACCTAGGGCCCACTGTGATGTTCATTGCCATCCAAACTATTCATAGAGTCACGTGGATCAGGGCGCCCACGGTGACGTCCATTTTCCAGCCAACCTGTTGGTAGCATCACGTGGACCTGGGGTGGGACTGGGGCCCACCGTAATTCCATCCAACCCTTTGATAAGATCACACATGACCTGGGCCCACCGTGATATTTATCTGACATCCAACCTATTTAAAAATGTCACGTGGACCTGGGAAAAACTGGGCCCACTGGAATGTGGTTCGCAAATCCAGCCCACCCATTATGTGTGTCCCACTTGACTAAGGGTTTAGACCAAGTTTCAGTTGCATCCAAATTTCAGGTAGGCCCCACCGAGTGAATTTATATGTTTTAGGCATGTCCTCACATGATTTTAGATGGTATGGCCCACATGAGTTTTGTATACGGCTAATTTTTGGCAGGGGGGCCACTGCCCTAAGGGCCCACCCAATGTACCACGTTGATGTTCGAAACGCATCACGGTGGGGCCCACAGCTGGGGCCGTGAGGCCCAGCCCGTCCAACCCTGGGACATCGTGCATCTGGAGTGTCAGCGGCAGCAGCGCCTATTACTGCCTAATGTTTAGTTTTTTTTTTTTAAAACTATTTTTCTGCATTTTTTCTAGGGTAGGGCCCACATCAGATTGATCTGACCCAACCATTGGATTCTACGGTCCATGATTGACCAAATGAGACCAATATGCAATGTGTTTTTGGCGAATAGGAGGATCAAAGTGGGTTTCAATGGTAATACTGCTATTTCCTATGGTATGGCCCGCCAGAAAATGGGATCAACTTCATTTTTTGGCTCAATGCCTAAAATAGGTTGAGAAATGAAATGAACGGCGGAGATTATATACATATAGCAAGGTGGGGCCTATATGAGTGGTCCACCCCAAAAGCACCTTTTTCCCTTTTTTTTCCTTGTTAGCTTGTAAGTACACACCCTGCCAGTACATGCACTCCATCTTAGCCACTGTCCAGCGTCTTGGACGCTGGACGGCATGGATGCATAACATTGTGGTGGGTCCCACATGGACATGGCCCACACATCAAGGTGGGTCCCACATGAACGTGGCCCACCAGTTGGATCAACATGATATTTGTGTCTTCCTTCATCTTGGCCGTCTAACGGACCCACTACAAGGTGGGCCTCATAATCGGGCGGCCAAGATCGCCTTGCACATGGTGGCCACAAGACATCACACTAAAGAAGGAGAAAGAGAGAGAGAGAGACAGAGAGAGAGAGAGAGAGGAAGAGAAAAGAGAAATGAGCAGTGTAGATGGAGGGACCCCGCCACTATGGGTCCCTCATATGATTGTAACACATACATCAAATTGGGTCCCTCATAAATCATGAAATCAATGGTAAAAACTCAAGGATCACCCACCTCTAGGCCTTCTCCTTGCTTCCTTAGCCTCCTTAGCTCCTTGCCTTCTCTTTTGATGGTGGTAGATGATGGATCAACAGTTGAGATGGAAGATGAGAGAGTAGGGAAAGTGAGCCACACTTGGCATTTGGGAGGGAGAAGCTTGGACGTGTGAGAGTGTGTTGCTTGGAGAGATTTTTGAGAAATAAGGAAGAGAGAGAAGTGATGGGTGAAAAGGATGGGTGAGGTGTGATAGGTGATGGGTGGAGTGATGGGTTGTAAGAAAGGGATGGGTGGAGAGAGAGAGAGTTGACTTTGGGTAGCTTGTGTAAGAGAGAGGTAAGGATAGAGTATGAGTTGCTTGTACTTGACTTGATGTGTGATGTGTACTTGATTGATGGGATTAATTGATTGATTGATGGGTTAGGTCGTAGAGATTCTCTTGGAATTCATACGCGCGGCGTTTTCTTCGAATTGAACATGGGCCTACATCTTCTACCCTGGGCATCCGTTCGGTGTGCGAGTCGCAGCGTTGGAACCGCGGTGACGGCGCGATCGCCAAGGTACAGGTTTCGGTTCGAGCCAACTTCGGTATGCAGGTCTCGGCTTAGGATTGCGCGCAAACGTCGGATACGGTGCGAAGGTTGCCAGAATTTGACCGGAAGGACCATGGAAGCCAACGGAACGGTATGGATTAGGACACGGGTCTTACAACTAGGACCTATAGCAAACGTGCCACTGTGAAGAAAACACCACGACTAGACAATTTTAGTAGTTGGTGGGACCCACACATCAGCAGGTGAATGGTAAATAGTACATTTTATTGTGGATCACCCCTGGACCAAAGACTTGGTACCTTTTGTTATTGTAAGTTCCTAATTAGTTTGTTTCTGTATTGCATCGGAGCTATCTGGATGTTGAGTAGGGGTCCTTGGAAGGTGGGAACCGCTGTTATGACCATGATGAAGCTGTTCATTTCCTATATGGATAGTAATATGGGTGGTCTGGCTATTTGGATAGGCTCGTGTTTATGTATTATCTCGAAATTGATGAAGTAGATCCGGATATGCGTCGGAGCTATCCGGATGCTGAGCGGGGGTCCCTAGAAGGTGGGAACCGCTGATATTTATTTTTTCCCTTCATCACTGTCTGTCTGATCTTATGAACAAGTTGGATGATAAATAAACATCACTACAAGGCCTAAAAAGGTTTCAATGATGGAAATCATTATACCCACTATTTCTTGTGGTATGTCCACCTGAGTTTTGGATATGATTCAATTTTGGTTTCAACCCCTTAAATGATCTGGAAAAGCAGATGGACGGTGTAGATAATCTACATATATTTATAGTGGGTACAATGATTTCCTAACCTTAAACCTAAACTTGAAAACCTAAATCTAATCCCGAACCCGAACCCGAATTCCTTAGCCTAAACCTAAATCTATTCTCAAATCCCTAAACCTAAACCTATAACCTATAACCTAAACCTAAACCTATAAACTAAACCTAAACCTATAACCTATAAACTAAACCTAAACCTATAACCTATAACCTAAACCAATAACCTGATCTCTCTCTCTCTCTCTCTCTCTCTCTCTCTCTCTCTCTCTCTCTCTATATATATATATATATATATATATATATATATATATATATATATATATATTATAAAGGAAGGAAATTTACAAGAAAAAAACAAGACTAAGGATTATTTCCTTTTCCTCTTCCTATCACAAAAAAAAGAAAAAAAAAGTATTAAAAAGGAAAAAAAGAAAAAGAAAGAAAAAGAAAAATAACTCCAAAAACCTTATTTATTTTCCACAAAACTGAAAATTTTCAATTAAGACTTTGAGATTAGCAATGGGAAAACCTAATGTGTATGTTGTGTTCTAAGTGTTTTGTTATTGTATTGAGTCAATACTACTCGAGACTTGGACTCACTCAGCTTAATGCAAAACTTTGTCATGTGTCAGGATTTCCTCACATTTTTTTTGTAATATACATATATTTATATCCGAGTTTCATCATCACTATGGAGAAGAAGGGCTTCTCAGGTTTTTTTTTTTAATATCATATTCACATTTTGGCATGATTTTTCATGCTCCATTTGTTTGCATTCTTGTTTCTGAATGGGACGAAGGAACCATATCATCATATCCTGTTCATGGAGTTTTATAAGCATCTTAACCTCTTCTACCTGAGTTCCTCTTCTTATTCACTTCTATATATATGTACTACTTTCTCTTTGTTATAATTTGGGATTGATTTTTTTTTTCTTCATTTGGTGCATCATTTGCAAATATATTGGAAGGACTTCTTAAATTGCCAGGGAACAGGGAATGTGCTGACTGCAAAAGCAAGTAGGTATCTTGGTTGAATTGTGATAACGAATGATCTTTTATTTCTAAAGCTAGGAGACAAGGTGGATTTTTAATATTCTCCTCATTAAATACTTTTTGACTTTTCTGGTCATTTGTTACATACTACATTCAAAAGCACCATGAGCAATAACAATATTCACATATTGTAATTCTCCTTTAAATAATACAGGAGCAAGTATAGTGGGCACATGTCAGTTACAGATACTTCACAAAATGAGACATTGGAGGTTGGACATAGGAATTTGAAGATGTCCTTTTCATCAACATCTGGACAACTGAAACGTATGACGAATTATAGAACAGGGGTGAGTTGTATTTTCTTTCCTGATTATAAGCTCCTGGGTTAATTAGCTTCAAAGTTTCTTGTAAATCAGGCTTCTTTGACATATATAACTCCAGAATCTAGGCCTTGTAATTAATTAAAACTTTACATATATTATCCATTGGATTTCAAGACTCCTTGCCATGTCATTCAAACCCTTTTACATGGTTATTACTGTGTTTATAACTCTCGTAAATGGTAACATGCCTACCCAGGTGAAAGATTTGGATGTGGAACTTGAAAGTACTAAGCAGAAAAGTAAACAAAACCTGCAACAAGCCATCTTAATTGAAAGGGAAAGAGTTCTCAAATGTAGTGGGATATGGAAGAACTTCGTAGGAAGTATTTGGAGATGGAGTCGAAGCTAAAGTTCGAACAGGCTCCTTTTTTGTAATTCTTATGATAGGTTGAGCAAAGTGAGGTATTGTTTATTTAGAAATGTGAATGTGGGATGCATTACATGATTTGATTGCTATTTGTAATAAATGCAACATTTTTTTTCCTGATTGCATTTTATGTACTATTCCTATTAACATTAATTGTATTAGCTTAGATAGTAGGTTCTTGCAATGGAAATAGGCACCATTATTGTAATTTTTTTTTAAAAATAGCTACGGATTTTCGCTGTAGCTCTTGTTCTGAAAACCGTAGCTTATTGCTAACTTTAGAATATTGCTACGGATTTCATCCCACTTTTAGCTACAGATAGTATCCATAACCGTAGGTATATTTCGCTACAGAAATTATAGCTACGGCCGTTATCCGTAGCTAGTGATATCAATTGCTATGAATTTAATTTGTAGGTGTAGGTACATTTCGCTACAAAAATTATAACTAGGGCTTTTATTTGTAGCTATTGATCTCTATTGCTACGGATGTAATCCGTAACCATCAGTTTTTTTACCTTTAGCTACACCACCAATAGCTACAGACGTGCTACGGACCAGATCCATAGCAAAAGGCATTTAGCTATGGTTTTTATCCGTAGCCTTTAACTCTTTTTCTGGTAGTGTTACTTTATATCTTATCATGTTAGACTCAAATATATTCAGATATACAAAATATTAATATTCAAGAGAGTTTTGAAACCTAAAAATCGAAGAATTTTTTTGCTAAAAAAAAAACTGATTAATTACATCTAATATCACCCCTTAATATAAAATATACATTGTCCTCATTAATTTTTTTATTTTTATTTTTTTAAGGAATGAGTAAGAGAGAGAGTACCTGAAGAAGATCATTAAGATTGCATGAAGTTTCCACTATCTAAAGGGGTTTCCAATGAATAAAAATAAATTATTTTAACTTAATACTAAGAAAGCAATAAATGGATAAATGGACCTCCATAAGACTAAAAGGCCAGTCCCGATAGACATGATCATTTAGAGGGTTTGACATGCCATCTGAATCGAATTTCTCAACGAATGGTTTAAGGCAGTGACCATTCACTTTTAAAATGTTACTATTCACCAGATTTTCTATCTCGACAGCCCCATGAGGATAAACTATTTTAACTTTAAAGGGGTCAGTCCAATGAGATCTTAGTTTTTCGAGCAAATGATGGATTCTTGAATTATATGGAAGGACTTTTTGGTTGTTAAATTTTTGATAACTCGGCCATGTTACTTCATTGATAATCCAATGACGTGTAGCATTGGATTTATGCCAGCTATGATTTCACAAAAAAGGGCTCAAAGTATCTTAAAGATCTTTTTATCCATGTCCTATCTCTCGTGCAATGCCACATGTCACCTTCTTATCAGCTTTTTCTAGCAAAAAATATGGCACAACACAGATCAACTTTACATAAAAATAATGTCAATCATATGGCATATCCAACGGCAGATCTATCTTGGCTCCACAAACAAGTACAATTATCTAAATGATCGCATATAGCATGTTGGATAGATGAAGTGCTTTGTCAAAAGTAGAGAGAGCATGGGAGCGATGACATAAGGAATCTTATTTGATAATTTAGTAGGATTTAGCCGCTTTTAACAAAGACAACTGTTCATATGATAGGACCGACTATCAGTGGAGGGATTATCTCCCATGGAAGCATTTCGACCTTAATTATTTACATGTTAAAAATATCATCTAACTTAGCAAAAAAATAAAACTAATTAATAAATGATCAAAATAATAAAATATTTCAATGAATTTTTTTTTACCTTGCACATGTTCTATCTAAGGGTGTGTTTGGATTCATGAAAATCTATAGAAAGTTAAGGGGGCATTTGGATCATAAGTTATTTATATAAGCTACTTATGCCTCAGGTAGCTTACCTTGGTTTCAACTTATTATGTTGAAGTGATTAAGTAACTTTAAGTAAAAAAATGTTACTTATAATTGATCTTAAACCAAACTTACTTATCTTGAGTAAGTTTTTAATCTATTACAATAAGTAGAAAAAATAACTTATTTGGAGGTATCTAAATGGGCCCTAATTGTATTTCTTAAAAAACCTTAGTTTTAGAAAATTGTGTGAAAAGAAATATTATTTTTCTTTTTTATTTTTTAATAATATTTTTGTAAAAATTTAGGATTTATTTTTAGGTTTTTTATTTGGAAAAAAAAAAATCTTGAAAAAAATTACAATTCACTAGCATGTGCTAGATTAGCACATGTGGCATGCTTAGAGATGAACAGTGGCACTGTGGCATACACAACATACGTAGGTTGCCCCAACAGCATACGTAGGTACTTGAAGCTGAATTGTGGCATGCATGGTATATATGAGGTGCTTGAAGTTATACGATGACACGTGGCATAAGACACATTGGCACATTTTACATGTGACGCCACACATTAGCATATTTGACATATGGGCGCTAAAGCTACACGACAGCTCTTATACACTTTAACACCATTGGCACATGGCATATTCAAAGGATTCAAGATAGATAATCGCACCTATGGCACGTTGGTATGTGAGGAGCTTTGTACATGTGGGGGCACAAGTAAGATGAATTAAGTTACATGTGGCACAATAGTACATGTCGGGACGCAAGAGAAGATGGATGGTGACACATGGCACATTACCAAATTGGGGCTCGTCACACATGGGGCACAATATAAGATGGATGGTGGTACATGGGGCATGGTTAAATGTGGACAATGTCTCACTTGGCACAATGAGAAACATGTGGCACATGTGAGGCGATTGATCATGTATGGATGAGGCATATTTGGGATTTAACCCTTAATAAATCCATTTTTCTTCCACCGTGCAAAACTGCATTTCTTAAGGATAGAGGTAGAAAACTAACTTTATTTATTTTTCAGAAAAAATAAAAAGGTGAAAAATATTGTTTCCTAAAATTTTTCATAATAAAAGGCTTAACAAATTAAAAAAAAAAAATGACTTTCATGAGAAAGATTATGTTCTTTCCCTTGCTTTCCATGAATCCAAATAGGTCCTAAGGTAATATTCATGGTATAAATGGTTTGGATCATTGGAAGACGACCTTGCATCCAAAGGCTAAAGTCCCATATGTTTAAGACTTGTTTAAACTCTTGTATTTGGAACATTTGGAATCCAAAATCACAATTACATTAAAATTCAGTGATTGGGATTTTTCAATTGAGTTTGACCAAATGTAATTAAAATTTTATTGAATTAAAAAATTATGTTTAATAAGCTAGATTTGGCTAAATAGGAATTTTGTAATATATTCAAAAGATAATAAATTTGATTAAATAAATGATCTTTAATATTCTAAAATGACATATGTAAGACATGTTAGATAATCAATATAATAAATTCAATGAAAATTATACTTTGGAAAAAAATAAGGCAATTTCAAGCTTCAAGAATAAATTCATTGAAAATTATACTTTGTAAAAAAATAAGGCAATTTCGAGCTTCAAGTGGTCCATAAAAATAGGCTTTCTAATTTATAGTTGAAGGAAAACTTCATTTTATAATTGAAAAAAAAGAAGAAAAGAAAACCTCTTATGTGACACGTCATCATCCATGCATGTGGTATCATACATGGCAATGTAAATCATGCAAATTATGGGGCATACTATGAATGGATCCTAGATCTAAAAGTCACATTGATTTTAGGATCTTAATCGCCTTTAGTTTCTTCGACAAATAGACCATTTTCATTACTTTCATACTTTTGTTCACTAACAAAAAAAAAATGAGCAAAGGCTACGGACATGTGGGGCCACGCACTGGCACAATATTTGACATGTGGGTGCTAAAGCTTGGTGATAGCTCTTGTGCGCATTGGCACCATTGGCACCATTGGCACATGGCATGTTTGGAGGATTGAAGATGGGCAATGGCACATGCGGCATGTTGGTGCATGTGAGGTGCTTTGCACATGTGGGGCACAAGTAAGATGAAGTAAGTTACATGCAGCACAATAGCACATATGAGGGCGCAAGAGAAGATGGATGGTGACAAATGGCACATTAGCACATTTAGGGCTCTTTACATGTGGGGTACGCATAGGATGGATAGCAGCAGGTGTAGCATAGTAGCATGTGTGGGGGATGACTAGAGATGGGCAATGTCTTATGTAGCACAATTGGCACAAGTGAGGCGATTGAGCATGGATGGCGGCATATTTGGGCTTTAACCCTTAATAATCCCATTTTCCTTCCATCATAAGAAAATGCATTTCTTAGGAATGAATGTAGGAAAATAAATTTATTTATTTTCTAGCAAAAATACAAAGTGGGAAATAATGTTTCCCAAAATTTCCAAAAAAGAAACTCTTAACAAACAACAAAAAGTAAGTTCTATGAGAAACATTGTTTTCTTCCCCTTGCTTTCCATGAATCTAAACATGTAATATTCATGGTATAAGTGATTTGGATCACTTGAAGACGGCCTTGCATCCAAAGGCTAAAGCCCCAGATATTTAAGCCTTGTTTGACCGCTTTTATTTGAAACACTTGAAATTACAATTACATTAAAATTCAGTGATTTGAAATTATCAGTTGTGTTTGACCAAAGTGATTTTTAAAATCTTATTGAATTAAAAAAATTATGTTAAATAACCTATATTTTGGCTAAATAGGAATTCCGTAATATATTAAAAGGATAATAAATTTGGTTAAATAAATGAACTTTAATATCCCAAAATGGCATACATGTGTGACATGTTAGATAATCATTACAATAAGTCCATTGAAAGTTATACTTTGACTAAAAATGAGGCAATTTTGAGCTTAAGGTGGTTCACAAAAGTAAGCCTGCTAATTTAATATTTGAAAGAAAACTCCATTTCATAGTTGAAGAAAAACCTCATATGTGACACCTCATCGGCCATGCATGTGGTATCATGCATGGCAATGTAGATCATCTAAATTACGGGACATACTATGAATGGATCATAGATCTAAAAATCACATTGATTTGAGGATCTTAATCGCCTAATTTTCTCTGACATATAGACCATTTTCATTACGTCCATCCTATTGCTGAAAACTTATTAGATGGTTAGGATCATTCTTTTCCTCATTTTTTCTTTCAATATTGGAAGCAATACAAGACAAAACCCATGATTTATCTGGTCCTTAGATGCATTCCACACGTTGCATGCTACATGGATAATTTTTACCATGCAGATGAATAAAATGAAAATGATAACTTTTGATACCTAACAGATTTTGATGGATGACATACATGCACTTGGGATGTACCATGGGAAATAACGAGATGAAAAGTCTCGGGATTATAATGATCTGAAGTGTGTGTAGGGTCAACCTTCGTGTTTATATGCCAACCAATCCATTCATTTTAGTTGCCACATGAACTAAGAATTTTAAGCATGATTTTGCACTGCTAATCATGTTGTAGCTTATCAAATGCTTAGATCAAATTGAATTTTAGCATCCATATTAATGTAATAGGTCATCGAAGGGACGCCTTGGACCTAATGAATGGGTGCAAGTTAGGTCCTCCACTTTCCTATGCCTTTTTCAGCTGTTGATTTAGAAGAAAATAATAAAAGAATTTCAAGAATTCATCCTTATTTTTATGATTTTCGTGGAAATTTGGGATCTATTTTCAAGTTTGTTGTTTCGCAAGGAAAAAAAAAATCTTAGAATTTTTTACTGTAGACACTAGCATGTGCTGTGGCGCATGCGGCATGTTTAGAGATGAACAATGGCACTTTGGCATACACTGCATATGAGGGTACTTGAAGCTGAATTGTGGGCACGCATGGTACAGTCGAGGTGCTTGAAGTTGTATAGCGACACATTGCACAAGACACAAATTGGCATATTTGACATGTGGAGCTACACATTGGTACATTTGACATGTGGGCATTAAAGCTAGATGATAACTTTTGTACACATTTACACTATTGGCATATTATATGTTTTGAGGATTGAGGATGGACAATGGCACATATGGCACATTGGTGCATGTGGGGTGTTTTGCACATGTGAGTGCATAAGTAAGATGAATTAAATTACATGTAGCGCAATAGCTCATGTGGGAGCACAAGAGAAGATGGATGGTAACACATGGCACATTAGCACATTTGGGGCTATTTACAAGTGGGACACAATATGAGATAGACAATGTCTCATCTGACACAATCTGTCACATATGCCACATGTGATGCGATTGATCATGGATGATAGCATATTAAGACTTTAACCCTTAATAAATATATTTTCCTTCCACCATGAGAAAATGCATTTCTTAAGCTAAACAAATATAGAAAGTAGAAAATAGTGTTTTTTATAATTTTTTTATAAAGAAAGGCTTAACAAATAATGAAAAGTGAGTTTCATGAGAAACACTATTTCCTTTTCCTTGCTTTCCACGAATGTAAACAAGACCTAAGGTAATATTCATGGTATAAGTGGTTTTGGATCACTGAAGGAAGACCTTGTATCCAAAGGCTCCCATATATTTAGGGCTTGTTTGACTTCTTGTATTTGAAACACTTGGAATCCAAATCACAATTACATTAAAATTCAGTGATTTGGATTTTCAGTTGTGCTTGGCAGAAGTAATTTTTAAAATCTTAAGGCATGTTTGGATACGCGTTTTGGGATGTATTGTATCATATTGGAAGTTATGATTTGACGTTTACCGGATTTGGATTAAAGTGAATAGGAGTTGAATCCCATGCATGCGAATATAAACTCCAGCCAAATTTTTGAACCGACGGTAGAGTATTGTCAGTGGGTTCTGTTGCCGTCAATACTTCGTATTCATTGCGCTATATTCGGCAGCGGATGAAAATTTGAAATTTGTATGATTACAAGATATATGATACCTATGCAGTGTAAGATCGGAGTCGTTCATTTGTACCATTACAAGATATCTAGTAACTATGTAGTGGAGATTTGCATTGTTATGTTTCATTAAGATGAGAAATCATAGTATTAGGGACAACATTAAGATTGTACAATACGCAGACATAATACGTCACATCCAAACATTGATATATATAACGTATTGTATACTATGCCAAACAATACCTCCTATCCAAACATTGATTAGTATCTAACTGATTTGGATGTATTCTGAAAACCGTCCAATGTATACATGAACAGTACCCGAATACAATACAATACAATATTGTATACAGTACCCAAATACAATACAATACAATACTATATTGTATTGTATTGTATTTGGGTACTGTTCATGTATACATTGGACAGTTTTCAAAATACATCCAAATCAATCAGATACTAATCAATGTTTGGATAGGAGGTATTGTTTGGAATAGTATACAATACGTTTTGCAGATCAATGTTTGGATAGGACGTATTATGTCTGCGTATTGTACAATCGTAATTAGGTCGGGTGGCCTGTTTGATGTATGGAACTTTCTGATTTCTAGCCCAGATGATTTTCACATTGAAATGTACCAAATGAACGGCCCCGATCTTACACTGCATAGGTACCAGATATCTTGTAATCGTACAAATTTCAAACTTTCATCCACTGCCGAATACAACACAATGAATATGAAGTATTGATGGCAACAGAACCCACTGACAATAATCTACCGTCGGTTCGAAAATTTGGCTGGAGTTTGTATTGGCATGCATAGGATTCAACTCCTATTCACTCCAATCCAAACACGGTAAACGTCAAATCATAACTTCTAATACGATACAATGCATCCCAAAACGCGTATCCAAATAGACCCTTATTGTATTAATAAATTATGTTAAAGAACCTAGATTTTAGCTAAATAGGAATTCTGTAATATATTCAAATGATAATAAATTTGGTTAAATAATTGATCTTTAATATCTTAAAATGGCATACATATGTGGCATGTTAGATAATCATTATAATAAGTTCATTGAAAGTTATATTTTAGCTAAAAATAAGGTAATTTCAAGCTTAAAATGGCTCATAAAAGTAAGCCTCCTACTTTAATAGTTGAAGGAAAACTCCGTTTTATAGTTAAAGAAGAACCTCATATGCGACACCTCAACGACAATGCATGTGGTATCATGTGGCAATGTAGATCATCCAAAGTATGAGACATACTATGAATGTATCCTAGATCTAAAAATCACATTGATTTGAGGATCTTAATGGCCTAATTTTCTCCACCAGACATATCACATTTTCATTAAGTCCATCCTTTTGCTGAACACTTGTTAGATGGTTAGGATCATCTTTTTTCTTTTGTTTTTTCCACACAAGAAATACACAACAGAACACATGATTTGTCTAGTCCATAAATGCATTCTACGTATGCTTGCTTCAAAGACAATTTTGACTGTGCAAATGAATAAAATGAAAATGACAACTTTTGATACCCAGCGGATTTTGATGGATGATATTAATGTGGGTCGTACAATGGGAAATAATGAGATGGAATGTCTCGGGATTAGAATGATCTGAAGTGTGTGTGTATGGTCAACCCAAACAATCCATTCACCTTAGTTGCCACATGAACTTAGAATTTTAAGCATGATTTTGCACTGCTACTTATGTTGTAGCCCACCAAACTCTTAGATCAAATTGAATTTTAGCATCAATGGTATAAATGTAATATGCCATCAGATAGACGGCATGGATCTAATGAATGGGCACTCCACTTTCCTACGCGATTTCAGCTATCGATTTTGAAAATAATGCTAAGAATTCCTCCTTATTCTAGATTTGGAGCCATCATTGTGATTATATGGCATTCACTCCATCTATTACATTAGCTTATGTTACTACATGATTTAAAAAATTATGTTCATCCAAAACTAAAGTGTGTCGGATCATAAGTAAAAGTGGGGCCTGAACAGCTACCGTTGGAACTTGCTGGGCATGCAGAAGTTTTGGATCTAGTCTATATGTGTTTTCCCTTGATCATGGTGGGAGTCACCTTACGAGCAGGTTGGAGGGCATTTAAATATCATTGTGAGCCTCTAGAAGGTTTTAACAGTGGGAGTTTACATCCCACTATTTTATGTGGCATGCCCAGTTGAGTTTTAGATCTACATCATTTTTGAACTCATGTCCTAACATAATCTTCCAAAACTAATGAATGGACTGGATGTCACGTGAACATCATGGTGGGTCCCACAGAGATATGGATCAAATTCCCAATATTGTGAGGGCAATTTTCTTATTTTGTTGTAGCATCTCTTTCCAAAAGTGGTCGAAACCAGGATGTAACAGGGCCCACCGTATCTATATGTAAGATCCACGTCGTCCATCAGTCACCTCTTCGATTCTAGTCCTTGAGGTAAAAATTTAGTCAAATCTACAACTCAGGTAGGCCACAAAATAGGGAGGAATGAGGATGGGGCACCAACCCTTGGTTTCTAATGAGGCCACCGTGGTGTGGGGCCAGCTTGATTTTTATGCCAAGAAGTCTTCATGGTGGACCACATTTTTTTCACAAGTCTGATTAATGACTTGCAAGGTTGGAGTCTTGAAAAAAAAATTATATGGACAAGTATAAAAAATGAGTTTTACTCTTAGTTGACCTCTGCCACGTGTTGTCAAGAGAGGGATATGTGTTGTCAAGAGAGGACCATGGAGCAACTTTTCTCCATGGCTCGTGTAGGATTAGCAAACCCCAATAATGTCAGGCATTGAAACCCTTTAACAGGCGCGGAAGCAACCTCTGGCAGAATCAAAGACATGATTGAAAACGAGAAAGATGAAGCAACTAAAGAGAACATAGAAATTTTTAAGTGGAAAATTCCTGCGGAAAAAAACCACGGCACAAAATGATGGTCAATCCATTATGAGCAATAAATTACTTGATATGGAACAACTTACAAAATAGAAGACCTATCTTTTCCTTTTCAAAACCCTAAAAATCATGTAAACTCTCTTGTTCTACCCTAATCAAGTTTAGAGACCTACTTATATACTCATGTGCAATATTAAAAATAATACTTGTACTTTCTTAAAAAAACTTATGCATTCCACCAGTCACACCATTAAACCGAGACATCAATAATGTGCGACCCGTATCCCGAAAGACCGTCTGTACACCTAGTTTTTAGTATCATCACACTCTGGATAGACCGGATTAGTGAATTTTGATCGGACGTACCTTAATGACCCGAGACTTATACCCAAACGACCACACGGACAATGTGATTCCAATGCCGCGCGGTACGCACCATTTCGACGACTAGATCAAAAGACGTGCACCCCATCAGAATTAACACATGACACATATCGTACATGTACACACGTAATGTGGGGCCCACTTAGAATAAATACTTGGAATAGTAAAACATCGCTTTCAAACTTAAAAATCAAACATATTTATCAAAGCTAAAAATTAAATAAATAAAAAAAAAAAAAAAGGAAGGCATTGAGAAGATGGACGGTTTAGATCAACCCTTGCACTCTCATAAATAGCATAAGAAAAGGGGGGTCTCCTTCAAGGTTCTTAAACAAGGTGGTTAGCCACCATCAATGGTGTTGAAGGCTCCACCAACCACCACAACTCTCTCATATCTACTCCTTTTGTCTCTCCTAAACTCTCATTTTTCCTTCTCTTTTATTTTCTTTTCTTTTCTCAATCTCTTTTCTTTTCTTTGCTAGCACAAATGGTGGGATAAGGATGGAGCTTTAGCCTTTTGAATGGAGAGAGAATGAGATGATAGAGAGGGAATTGAAAGGAGAGAGGTATAATGGGGAGGATTTCTAGAATGGGGGGGATGAAAAAGGTGGTAGGGTAGGGGGTGGGGTTGGACTTTCGGGGCTTGTTTGTATGGGGAATGAAAGAAAAGTAGGGCACAAATGGTGGGATAAGGATGGGGCTTTAGCCTTTTGAATGGAGAGAGAATGAGATGATAGAGAGGGAACGGAAGGAGAGAGGTATAATGGGGATGTTTTCTAGAATGGGGGAGATGAAAAAGGTGGTAGGGTAGGGGGTGGGGTTGGACTTTTGGGGCTTGTTTGTATGGGAAATGAAAGAGAAGTAGGGCATTTTTATCTTTTTAGGGGGTGTAGGGGTTAAAGTAGGGGCTCGGTTGTCTTCTGGGGGAGAGTAGTAATAATGTGTGGAGTTTGGAAAAAGGCTATGCGGGCATGGTGGTCTTTAAGAAAATAGGTAAGGTGATGTCATTATAGGCTTTTTAGAGATTTCCAAGCAAGTGGGCCTCACACGCCGCATATACGTGCATTAGGACGCCTACCCGCCTCTTTTTGCATTTAAGCGTGTATCTTACTAATTGGGTATCACAATGGGGGTGTCGTATTGCGTTGGAATCGTAATACTTGTGCCATCGCCAAGGTATAGATCTCTAAAAATACCAAAATAGGATCGCAACTGGTACTCGCCGTTCTAGTTCATTTCAAATGTGTCGGCACTTGAAACTAAAAGTACAGAGGGTATTACAAGAACACGTCTTACATATACCCTAATAATAGAGATCGAAAATATGAATGATAAATGGTGTAAATCATCTACTCTAATACCATGTGAAAAAAATAGGTCAAATGAAAACAGTTTATTTTCTATTGATGATGGAGATGAAAAACTTTAGGAGATACTGCGAACACATACCACACAATAGGAAAGTCTGTGTGTGTGTGTGTAGGCAACAAAATAACGTTTTTCTAGCCACGACAACTCGTGTGTATTAAAACAACACATGCATAGCAATCCATTCATTCAAGTAACCTGACTATGTGAATGCCTTGATAGGGGCATGATATGAATCCAACCTGAAACTAGGCTCACAAAGACCCAATGGTACCTAACGAGTGCCCAAAACCTAATTGGATTCTTGTCTAGTTCCTAAAAAAATGAAACCAGGACTAAACATGACCAACCCTCAATTAAACCAGGTCTAAGAACTCTAGGACCTAACCCTTAGTCAGCCCTATTTGTATGAGCTAGATGCTCTTGAGGTTTGCATACATGAATAAAATATACATCATTGATGGGTCTAAGTGGGAAAAAGCTCAACACACAGCCAAACATCCTTATCTTTTATTTAAATTCCTTCGCATCATTTAAAAATGTAAAGTTTATAATCCTCCAAAACCTAATTGTAAGAAAGTAATTTCCCTCGTTATTTGTATTATATATAATAAAAAATGGCACAAACATAAAATGTTGTAAAGAGTCGGTACAACAAAAAGCTTTTGGGTGCATACCATGATGTTTGTTTGACATTAACTCCATCCATGAGTTTGGCTAGCTCTTGATAGCGCATGAGCCCAAAATTGATGCAAGGAAGAGCGTGAAACGATAAAGAAAAAGAACACAGTATTCTTCATGTAGTCAAAACCTTGAATCCACTAGGTACTTCTTGAATCCATATGAAATAACAAGAGTGAAAACTTGAATATTTTATTACACAACGATCAAATATTGCTCGATTACATCACTTATATCGAAGACCTAAAACCTTATTTCAAAATTTACCCAAAATAGCCAACAAAAAAGAAAAACAACTCTCAAGAGACTAAATTTGTCAAAAATAGAAATGTCAAATAAACCTTATTGGAGCATTCCTGACATTATTATTAGATCGACTACCTTAACTCCTTCAACACCCTATTTATATACATTCGGGACTATATTTGTTGTGGGTAAAAATGGACTCACCAATGAGATAAAGTCAAGTCGGACATCCATGTGTGCCATGAGGCCAGCCAACAACCGATACCTCAACCCCAATCCGAATAGGAAAGGAGATTGACTGTGATCATCCTACGGTCTCCAAAGGCAGGTCCGCTAAGTGCTAATCTACCTGAAGCCAAAAGGAGCTCAGCAACAACTCAATAGAAGAACCCAAAACGGCCGAGCCTTTCCTCGAAATCACTCCCCACCTCGGCCTCCTATGCTAGTTCCGACCTAAATCCAACCATCTAGGTCTTACCAAACTTACCCATCCGAGATTCTAGCTGAGAATCCAGGGAGATGATTGCAACAGTTGTCCAAGATCTTCCCTGGAGATCTCGGAAGATCAGCTTGATACGCCAGGGATCTGAATCCCACTACAATACGCTCCTACTAAACATGAAATATTCCTTTACACCATCGCCTCTCCTCACCTATAAATAGGAGCACTCTTAATAGTGAAAGGTATACATAATCTTTAGTTTAAAACCCTATCTTCGACCAGACCCAGATTTCCTACTCAACTTAGGCATCAGAGGGTCCCCTGCTGCAGGCAGGGTCTCCTTTGTCCTCTCTTTGTGTAGGTGATTAGAAGGTCTGGGGAAGGCTATCCAGATTTTTGTATCAATATTTTGGCGCTGTCTGTGAGAACGACATCGAAAGCCGTTCTCAGCACTCATAGGGGTTCGATGATAGTAAAAGGAAGAAAGAAAGCCCATACCACCACCAATGTGTCCAACCCTAAGCCGCCAAAAAGTTTGTAGGTCATCAGGACTCATCTTTCAAACCTCAAGCTGATTCTACACCCGTAGGCTGAGCACAACGGTCCCAGAATCGAGGAGGTCGGCTCGTCTCCCTTGAACATCAAGTTGAAGCCCTGGCTAGCAATCTCGATGAGATAAGGTAAATGCTTGAGCGACAAATCCCTCCCCTCAACCAAGGGGCTGGGGAAGTTATTGCTCGAGCAACCACACAAGTCTCTACACCATCTCAAGCACCCACTGAATGTCGTAGGAGTAGACAGATCATCGCAACCCCTTCCCACGCCTTAAGCACTGCTAAGCTAGCTGCCTTCAATTTATGACCTGAGTTGGAGAAGAAGAGGTGTGGCAAAGCTCCGGAGGCTGAGGCGATAGCCGAAAATAAAGATCCCTGGGAGGCTAAGCTCAATGAACTGCGAGGTTATATCGGCAACATGCAGCAGGCCTACTGCGCACATTCTCAGACCTTAATAGAAGCAATGTTGGAAGAGACAGAGCCGTCATTCACTCCTGACATCATGCACACTCAACTTCGGCCTAGATTCTAGAGCCAAAGATCACATCTTATTCTAGGAACACCGACCCGGTTGATCATCTGGAATCCTTCAGGGTATGGATGGAGCTTCATGGTGCATCGACATCGGTAATGCACAGCATTCTCCTTAACCTTGACAGGAGTAGCTTGGAAGTGGTTTCGACAGCTAAAACCATAATCCATCAATTCATTCATGCAGCTCAGCAAAGCCTTTATGACCAACTTCATCGGAGGAAAAGAAAGGCTAAAACCAACAACTCACCTCATCACCATCATCTAGAAGAAGGGCGAGTTGTTAAAAGATTATATTAAGCACTTCAACCTGGAAGCGATGCAAGTGGAGGGATATTCGGACCAGATCGCCCTGGCCGCCATGATGGCTAGCATGAGGGAGGGGAGATTCATCTTCTCGCTCGGCAAGAACCCTCCAACGACGCTAGCCGATCTCCTCAGCCGAGCCCAGAAATACTCCAACGCCGAGGATCTTTTCAACTCGCGAAAAGCCACTTGGAATTGATGAAGCTTGACCAATGAGAACTGACCCAAGTAAGAACAAGTGTTGGCCCCCAACAACAAGCGAAGAAAGGACAACGATTCGACTAGAGGGCAGGTGACTCGAGAGTAAATTCATCTCTTACACCCCCCTCAACGCAACGCCCTAGCAGGTTCTCATGGAACTTCAGGATAAATGGATCCTTAAATGGCTGAACCGGATGAAGACCAACATTAACAAGCGAGATAAACGAAAATAATGTCACTTTCATCGTGACCATGGGCACTCCATTAGCGACTGCTTCGACCTTAAAGAAGAAATCGAGGCCCTCATCCATGACGGGCATTTGCAAGAATATGTCAATAGGAGAAAAGAACGGTCAGATCGGAAGAACGAACAACCCATCAATAATAACCAAGCTACTGGGGAAATCCACACCATCTTCAGCGAGCCCGCTGGAGGAGGAGATTCGAACCGAGCACGTAGAGCCCATGCTCCTAGTATCAGCAACAGCAACTTAGAACATCAAATCCACATCACCAGCAGGCCTCTGAAGGAGCAGAAAGTAGCTTCCTACAAGCTGACCTTCACCGAAGAGGACGCCCGAGGTGTCCATCACCCTCATGATGACACACTGGTAGTGACCATGACTATAGCTAACCGTAAGGTGTTTCGTATTCTGGTGAACACCGATAGCTCGGTTGATATCCTCTTTGTCGACGCCTTTGATAAAATGGGGGTCGGAATGTCTCGACTCCGACCCATCAAAACTCCTCTCCTCGGTTTTGTTGGGGATAAAGTTATGTCTGAGGGATCCATACTACTCTCGGTCACAACTAAAGAAGGGACTAATTAGACGATGACAATGATAGACTTTCTCATGGTCAACTGCCCTTTCGTCTACAACATCATCCTCGGGCAACCCTCTCTCAACACCCTACGAGCAGTGGTATCTACATACCACCTTACAATGAAATTCTCAACTGAGCATGGGGTCAGGCTCATCAGAGGGGACCAACAGGAAGCACGTCAGTGGTATTCTATCGCCTTAAGGACACAACACCAAGCAATGGCCATCACCTCACTCAATCCCCGAGAAGATTTGGTCGAGAGAGGGTCCCCAGTCGAGGATCTCATAACCATCCCCCTCAGTGTTTCTGACCTGACCCGAACTATTCAGGTTGGCTCATCACTAGCTCCAGCTCTACGGGACGAGATCATGGAACTCCTCCAATGACACACCGACATGTTTGCCTAGTCCCATCGAGACATGCACGGCATTGACCCAAAAGTCATGGTCCACAAACTGAACGTGAACCTTGACCATCGACCAGTGAGGCTGAATTGATGGGACTTTGAACCTGAATGGTACGCCATCATCCGTGAAGAGGTCGGCATGCTTCTCGAAGCAGGCTTTATTGAAGAAATCTATTATCCTGATTGGATTGCCAACGTTGTATTAATGAAAAAGTCCAACAAGAAGTGACGGATCTGCGTTGATTACACCGACCTGAACAAATCCTGCCTCAAGGACAGTTTCCCCCTCCCATAGATCGACCAGCTTGTTGACAGCACAGCCGAGCATGAGTTCCTAAATTTCATGGATGCTTACTTAGGCTATAACCAGATCATTATGCATTTTTATGATAAGCAGAAGATGACCTTTGTCACTAACAAAGGACTCTACTGCTACAACGTCATGCCCTTTGGGCTGAAGAACGCTGGAGCCACGTACCAGCGACTCCTCAATAAAATGTCCACCCAACCGATCTGACGATCCGTGAAAGTCTACGTCGATGACATGCTCATCAAAAGCACTATGGCTACAAGCTACATCGATGACCTCGAGGAAATGTTCATAATCCTACAAAAGTACCAGATGAAGTTAAATCCAAGTAAGTGTGCCTTCGGCATCAGCTTGAAAAAGTTCATCGGCTTTCTGGTCAGCCAAAGTGGAATAGAGGCAAACCTCGACAATATCTGAACTCTGCTGGACATGAGCTCGCTTAGGACAACGAAGGAAATTTAATGCCTCACCGGCAGGATTCCTACCCTCAACCGATTCGTCTCCCGAGCCACAGACAAGTGTCTGTCCTTCTTCAAACAGTTGAAAGGAAAGAAGAAGCTAGAGTGGACTGAGGATTGTGAGCTAGCATTCCAACGCTCAAATAGTACCTAGGTTTGCCCCTACTACTCTTCAAGCCCAAGAAAGGAGAGCCACTACTACTATACATGGTTGTCTCATTCGCGGCGGTCAATTCGACCCTCATCTGAGAAGAAAAAGGGAAACAACTACCGGTGTACTATGTCAATAAGGCCTTAGTCCCAGCCGAAACCAGATATCTAGACAGAAAGGCTCACCCTGGCTCTAATAATCTCATCTCGTCACCTCCGACCTTACTTCTAGGCCCATACTATCATAGTCCCAGCCAATCAACCTCTCCGTCGAGTACTCTAGATGCCCGAGGTATCGGGGAGACACAAAATGGATAATTGAGCTCAGCAAGTTCGATATTAGATATCAGCCATGGCCTCGTCATCAAAGGCTAAATAGTGATGGATTTTATTGTTGAGCTCACTGTCTAGCAAAACCCAAAAGTTGATCCGAGCAACGAAACCGATTAGCCAACCGAGTACAGACGAGTGGTCGATTCGATCCACCGACTTGAATACGATACGTCGACGACTCATCCGATTTTAAAGGCATCAGGACCGCGGTGGTCCTTGAGGCTCCCGATCAGACCTGCACGCGGTATGCCTTAAGATTTGGATTTCAAACATCGAACAACGCCGCAAAGTATGAAGCATTTCTTGCTGCACTTAGGCTGGTAAAGGCAATGGGAGCTCAAAACCTAAAAATCCACAGTGACTCATGGCTCGTCTACAATCAGGTCACCAGCAACTACTAGGCCAAAGAGGAAAGAATGATCTCTTACTTACCGAAGGCTTGGTCAGCAAATTCTCAGGGTGCAACATCAACGTGATCCCCAGGTCACTAAATTTCAAAGCAGATATGCTAGCAAAACTAGACACAACGGCCAAAGACGATATCCCGAGGTCAATCCCAATTGAGTACCTGGCAGAGCCAAGCATCAGCGATTCCAACTCAGGTATAATCTTACTGGTGACTTCGACGCCTAGCTGGATGGACCCAATAATCTACTATCTCTGGGAAGGGAAGTTGTATGAAGATCAACTTGAAGGATCAAATTCCAATCCAAGTCGGTCCAGTATATCATGATTGGAGACACTTTATACAATAAACGATTGTCGCTGCCTTACTCAGGTGTCTCCGACCTAAAGAGGTCGATTACTTCTTAAAGGAAATACATGAAGGATTCTATGGCAATCACTCCGGCAATCGTGCTCTTGCCCATAAGGTTATCCGACAGGGATACTTTTGGCTAAGCATCCAAAAGATGCCAAGCAGTATACCTAAAGGTGCGACAAATATTAGAGACTCGTAGCGATACACCATCAACCACCCGAGCAACTGACTCCTATGACTAGACCATGGTCCTTTGCTCAGTGGGGAATAGACATCATCGGCCCCCTGCCAACTGGTAAAGGTCAGACCAAATTCGCAGTTATCACGGTCGATTACTTCACTAAGTGGGACGAGGCCGAGCCCCTGGCCAAGATCACGGAGAAGAAAATTACTAACTTCGTCTGGAAAAGCATCATATGTCGGTACGGTATCCTGCACACGATTGTCTTGGATAACGGGAAACAGTTCAACAACGATTGATTCCAAGGTATGTGTGAGAACCTTAAAATTCAAAATGTTTACTCGTCACCCCGGCATCCCCAAGCTAACGGTCAGGGCAAGGCGGTCAACAAGATCATTAAGAACCACCTCTGAACGAAGCTTGAAAAGGCTAAAGGGGCCTAAGAGTTTCCCCATGTTCTCTGGGCAAATCGGACCACTACCCAAATGGCCATAGGAGAAAACCCTTTCTCCCTGGCCTTCGAAGCTAAAGCCATTATCCCAGTTAAGATTGGGCTCCCAACTGCTCGGACCCGCTCCTACGATGAAGATCAAAATACCAAGCAAATGACATTGGACCTCGATTTGATCAAAGAAAAAAGGGAGCAAGCCCAACTTAAGGTGGCAACTCAGCAACAGCAGGTCGCCCGATTCTACAATTCCAAGGAAAGGATGAGAAGGTTCCGAGCTGGAGATCTAGTCCTCTATATAACCTTCCAAAATACTAAGGAGCCTAGTTCGGGGACCCTAAGGCCGAACTGAGAAGGGCCCTACAAGGTAGCAAGCACAAGCTGACCAGGGACATATCGGCTCAAAGACATGGAGGGATGACGCTTACTGCATTCATGGAATGTCGAACATCTTAAGATCCACTTCATGTAAAGGTCAACAAGACCTTAGATTGAAACCTACGTATCCACTACCAAGAATCTACAATAATCGACCTACGAGGTTGGAATCTACATGTTTTGTTCGGAATTTGCAATAAAATCCCAAGGCTGAGAAATTTTATTTTCTACTTACAATGGTCCGATCTACATAGTCTACTGAGGATTTCCTTTAATGTAAGGAAAAACTATCCTCCCGCTAATCATCCACCCTTAAAGAAGAGGTCAGACTATTAATCAATTATACTACATGGCCTACTGAGGACTTCCCTTAGTGTAAGGGAGGAATAGTCCTCACCAGTCGCACGACCCTTAAAAAAGAGGTCGGACCACTAATTAATAATGCAACTCAGGTTGCGCAATCTACAAATAAGGACCCCTTAAGATAAGGGAAAATGATCCTCCTAAGCAAATTGCTTGGCACTCTATGAGGGGATCATTGCAACTCGCCCGATGTATTAACGAATAATAAACTGATCTGATAAGCCTACTTAGAGAATTCGTTCACAACAATCATTAAAATAAAACACTTTCTTTTCATTTATACCAAAAGGGGGGTACATATAGAAGCAAGAAAATCATTATAAAAGAGGAAAATAGATCAGTGCCCCTCCGAGGTTGGCTGCTCGCCTTTTGGAGGAGTCGACTCTTCAGCAGGGCTATCCTTGAGAGAGGTCAAGTCGAGCTCGGGATACAACTCCTTAGCATCCTCGAGGTACTTGTCATACCCGAGGTTAAAGAGTGCATCCCTCTCTTCCTCAAACTCCTTGGAGGCCTTAAACTCTTCCACGGCCACCGACCTCTCCTTTGAAATAGCTACATGGACTTCCTTCAGTTTCACTCTGAAACTGTACTTCACCTTGCCTAGCTCGGTCTTCCATTTGGCACCCCTCTCATGAGCCTCCTTAAGAAGCGACTACGACACTTCCAACTCGGTCCTCGCCCCCTCTACCTGGGCCTTCAGAATAGTGACCTCTGAACGGAGTTGCTCGAACTTGACGATCTTCCGCAGAAGAGCTGCCTCCACCTCTTTACACTCCATCTCGACACATAGTATCTCGCGAAGAGCGTTTAAGAGGACATGGCCGAACTGAAAAAAGATCCACGTCAGAAGAGAAGAAAAACATATTTCTAAATCATAAAAATGACTATTAATGAGAAGAAAATGCTCTACCTTATAGCAGAGTGCCGCCATCTGGCCCACACCAGCTGACGAAGGCATCTCCATCACCCCGGTGAACTCGGCGTCGGGAACGTGCCGAGATATCTAGGGCAGAAATCCCTCTATCGTGGCCGAGGTAAATTAGAGGGATCCTCGAGCCTCGACCCCTCGACCACTAAACGGACTATCCGCCTAAGCCTCAGAGCCCGTAGTCGCCCGAACCTCAGAAGGTTGGGCCTCAACAACAGGCGTCACCTCCACAACAACCCCGACCACCCTAGAAACCGCTGGTAGATCTGAAGGAGTGGTGGAGGGAATAGTAGTGGGGTCGGTATCCACGCTCAACCGACCAGTAACAGATGAAGAGGTGGCAACCCCCTTCTTCTTCAAAACCAACCTTTGCTTCTTCTGGGCCACCTCAGCCAAAGAGGGGGCTTTGCACTTAGAGTGGTTTCGCTCAAGCATTTCAACACGATAAAAGGAAATGATCAGCAAGCAGATGAGAATGGGATAATTTTCGAATATCTTCTAAGGGTATACCTGATATAGCTAAAGTGATACCTAATTTAAAAAGAAGCTTGGGCATAATCAACCGCCTCCAAAACCTCGACACAGCATCTACCAACCTCGCCTCAGCAATTCGGATACACTCTGACTCACCCATCATAATAGGGTACAGGGAATATCCCTCTACACCACCGCCTCTCCTCATCTCTATAAATAGGAGCACCCCTAATGATAAAAAGTATACACAATCTTAAGTCTAAAATCCTATCCTCTACCAAACCCAGATTCTCTACTAGACTTAGGCATCAGAGCGTCCCCTGTTATAGCTAGGATCTCCTTTGTCTTCTCTTTGTGCAGGTGATTAAAAGGTCTAGGGAAGGCTATCCAGATTTCTGCATTAACAATGTTGCATGTCTCAGCCATTACATTGTGGATGGGAAATGCTTTAGAACTTTCCGTTTGAAGGATCCATAACTATTTTCCATTGGATGTTCGTCATTGCTATATTTTTTATTCATAAACTTTACATGAGGTCAGATCCTCTCCAACTAGTTGTTGAATGAACTTACTCTACATAGGGATTTTTACCTCAAATTTTCTTAGAAATTAGGCATTTAGTAAATAATACCTTAAGGAACCCAAATTCCCAATAGTACTTTTCGAGGGGTGAAATTATGTAAATGCTTTGATTATTTATTTTCATTTAAAAGTGGAGAATCAATAATTGGGAAGCCAACATGGTATGTGATTAAAATCCAGCCCATTTAGTAGATGAATCCGACATCATTACCAGATGAGTCAAAAACCTATTAAATCAAATTATAAAGTGAGCCAAACCATAAAAAATAATATACCCTAATAAAAATCATCCAAATTCATGTGTAATCATATGATAATTGGACTAGTTAGATTTTTTGCTCATGTGATCATCGTTGCGGGGTACATTTTGTTGGGTTTTGGACTGTGGAATCACACAGAGATGGATCTAGGATAGCAATCCAAGAACACCAAGCAAACACAAGAGAACACTAAGATTTAACCTGAAAAACCCTTTCGGAAAAAAACTATGGCACAAAGCAATAGATCTTCACTATGAAAGTAGAAATTACAAAGAGAAAAGACTTGCTTGATTCAAACAAGCTTGAATCTCACCCTTACTACACCCTTTGCAAACCCTAGAACCCTTTTAGAGAGCCGTAGAATCCCTTAGAATAATACCTCCCAATCTGGTTTACACCCATATATATATATATAGGAAGAATCCTAAACAAAATCAGAAAGAATCATAAACGAAATTGGAAACAAATCCTGCACTTTCGCAGTTGCACGAAAAATCTGCACAGAATCTGATTAGATTTAAGACATCAAATACAACAATCTCCACCAAGTCTTCAATCTTCAAACATGTAGCTCTGTCCTCTTCTCTTATCTCTTCCTCTCATTGTAGCTTCATAAGTGCTTCTTGTGCACACTCCGTCTTCCTTTTACGACATCGCCAAGCCTAAAGAAGTTGCACAGAACTTGAACTTCTCTATAGGAACAACTTTGGTGAGCATGTCTGCTGAATTCACGCTGGTATGAATCTTCTTAAAAGTCACATCTCCTTCTTCAAGCACATGTCAAATAAAGTGGTGACGAACATCAATGTGTTTAGTACGAGAGTGATAAACAGAATTTTTAGCCAAATTAATAGCGCTCTCGCTATCACAATTAACCGGCATGGCCTCCTGCTGAAGCCCCAACTAATTTATCATACCTCTTAACTAGACATCTCCTTAAACACTTCTGTCACTGCCATATATTCTGCTTCGGTTGTGGAAAGAGTCACCATGGACTGAAGCTTCAACATCCAACTAATTGCTCCACTCGCTAGTACAAACGAGTAACTTTAAGTTGACTTTCTGAAATCTACACTGCCTGCGTAGTTTAAATCTACATACCCTAGCAAGTTTACTCCTGTCTTCTTAAAAGTTAAGACGTAGTTTTTCGTACCTCGAATGTATCGAAGTAACCATTTCACCGCTTTTCAATGTTACTTACCAGGGTTTGACATGTATCTGCTCATAACACCAATTGCCTGTGAAATATCTAGTCTCATATAGACCATAACATACATTAAACTACTAATCACATTCAAATAAGGCACATGAGATATAACTTTATTTTTCTCATTTGATTTAGGATATTATTCTGAGGAAAGCTTGAAGTGAGTCGCGTAGGGAATGTTCACCAGCTTTGCTTAGTTTATCTGATACTTGATCAGCACATTTTCAAGGCATTCTTTCTTTGATAACCAAAGCCTGCTCTTCTTCCTGTCTCTATGAATATCTATGCTAAGAACCCTTTTTGTAGGCCACAAATCTTTCATCTCGAATGTCTCTGATAACCGAGTCTTCAGTACATTGATTTCAGACATATCATGACAGATGATCAACATATCAACAACATATAATACTAGGATGATGAATTTATCATTACTCAGTATCTTGTAATAGACACATTGATCGTATTCACTCCGAGTAAATTTCTGACTTAACATGAAAGAATCAAATTTTTTATACCACTGCCTAGGTGACCGTTTTAGGCCATACAATGACCTCATTAACCTATAAACTTTTTTCTGTCTCTTTAATTTTGTAGCCCACTGGTTGCTTCATGTAGATCTGCTCTTCCAACTCTTTGTGCAAGAATGCAGTCTTGACATCCATCTGTTCCAACTCAAGATCATATTAGGCAACAGTGCTACATAAATCTGATAGACAATTGCTTAACCAACCACACGAATATCTCTATGAAGTCGATTCTTTATATCTGAGCATAACCCTTCACTACCAATCTAGCTTTGTATCTATCCTGTTTTCTTTTGAATAACCACTTGCATCCAATCGCTTTTCGGCCCACTAGAAGCTCCACCAGCTCTTATGTGAGATTTTTCTGTAACGAGTTCATCTCATCGTTTATAGCCGCCTTCTACTTTTCTACATCAAGCTCATTAAGAGCCTCCTGAATAGTAGACAGGTCCTCCTCATCTATAACGAGGGCATATGCAATATTAGAGTCGTCCTTGTATCTTGCCGGTAACATACGATCACGTGGTGGGTTTCTTCTCACAAGTGACTGCTCCACCTGCTCGTGTACCTTTATTTATGCATCTATCTCTGCCTGAGTATCATTTGTGTTAATCTGAACATTTACGATTAACCTTTCAAATTCATTTTACTTCTCCTGATCATTCTTGTGGAATAAGGAGCTTTTATCGAATTTGATGTCACGGCTAGTGATGACCTTGTGTGTGACCTTGTTGAATAATCTATAACCATTCACACCAATATCATAGCCAACAAAAATATACTTTTTGACTTTATGGTCTAGCTTATCTCTCTCAACTGACAGTACATGAGAGTAAGCCTCACAACTAAATATGCGCAAATCTAAGTAGTCCAACTTATGACCACTCCATACTTCCTCTGGGATCTTATATTCAGTGGTCGTAAAAGAAGACCGGTTTACCAAATAACAGGCCATGTTGATGCCCTCTATCCATAGGTCTTTACCTAACGCAGCATTACTTAACATGCATCAGGCCCTCTCCAAGAGAGTCCGATTCATTCGTTCAGCTACACCGTTTTGTTCGGACGTGTGATGCACTGTTTTGTGCCTAATGATTCCTTCATCCTTGCAATATTTATTAAACTTAGTGGAATTGAATTCTCCACTATTGTCAGTCCTTAAAACCTTTATTTTTTGCCCTGACTGTTTTTTCACTATTGCCTTCCATTGTTTGAATATGGTGAAAACTTCAAATTTACGTTTCATGAAGTAAACTCAAACTTTCTTGGAGTAGTCGTTAATGAATAAAACAAACCATGACGACCCCCCAATGAAAACCTCTGGCGATGGCCCCTATATGTCAGAGTGCACAAAACCAAGCACTCCCTTACATGTGTTTTTCAATTTTAAAAGATAATCTAGATTGTTTATCATATATACAATGCTCACATATATCTAAATCAGAATTCTTAAAAGCTGAAATTAAACAATGATCAGATAGTACCTTCATGCCCCGCTCGCTCATGTGGCTAAGACGAGCATGCCACATACGTAGAGACGTTGAATCTGTAATAACTGCTACTGCTTCACCTGGTGAAGTGCTCCCCATCAACCTGTAAAGGTTTTTGTACTTTTAACGCTTTCATAATCATGAGCACCCCTTTTGAAACTTTAAGGACACCATCAATGCCAATGAACTTACATCCTATAGCCTCAAGTGCACCGAGAAAAATCAGACTTTTCTTCATATCAGGAATGTGCCTAACATCAGCCAAGGTACACTCCATCCCATCAAATATCTTGATGCTCACAGTACCAATAGCCAAAACATTACAAGTATTGTCATTGTCTATAAAGACCTGTCCACCATTGCATTCCTTCTAACTGGCGAACCAACTCCGATGAGGAGTAGTGTGAAATGATGCCCTTGTGTCGAGGATGCACTCATCTCCATAATTGTCGTGCAAGTGTCCGATCATGGACACATACAGTACATCACCACCACTTGTCTCTTCATCAGATGTGACAACATTGGCCTCCTTGGAAAAAGTCGCTGAATTTTCTTTCTTCATTTTAGGATTGGTACAATCCTTCTTCATGTGTTCATCCCACACTTCCAGCACTTTAGTTTTCCTTTGCCCTTGCCCTTAGATTTGGATCTAGGTCTTGAAGTCCTATACTATTGAGGGTCAAATATTGCATATTAGACCCCACTTATTAGTTAGATTAACGAGCATGATACTGTTTAACGCCTTATTTTAATCATGTTGTGATGCAAGGTGAATCTACGAGCATGGACTGGAAAGGACGCTAAAAATATGGATTTAACACTCTGGCATCATCAAGGCATGGGACGGGACTTCATGGGACCAAGATCAAGGATTTACACACCAGAGATCAGAGAAATTCCAGCCACTCACTCCAAACAGGCCTGAAAAATATCCAGAATACAAGATCACAGGGTTCCCACCATTTGATACAGGGCCCGAGGAACATAAATTAACCGTACACATAAAATTTGAGCCCTTGGAACCAAGTGGAAGTGGCCCAACGGCTAGATCAGCCCCTAAAATCATGATTTGGGGCCCGCCTGAAATCTGGATATACTTCATTTTTTGATTGAACACGTTAAATGAGGTGACGAAATAGATGGTCGGATTGGATACTTCATAAACAACACAAGTAGTCCCAACTGGCATTTCTAGTGCACACAGAACAAGTGCACTCGCCAAACACCGAAGCACCAAGTCAGGCGCTGACCCGACTTCTCTTATTAAAAATGAAATTTTCCATTTTTCACGGCAACAGAGACTTGTGGTTGGGTGCAGTGGGCCACCATCTTGATTCGACGGTCCAATCCGGACCATCCATTGGAATCTCGTATGCCCTCTTACTAAGGCCTAAGTGACAAAATTCGAAGAAACAGTGATGATAGGTTTCTAGACGTTGAAACACAGAACGAACGGTAACAAGAAAGATTCTATGGGCCGCACCAAAACCGATCCAAAATAACCCATCCCCGACCGAAATTTCTAGGGGAATCTGGTGGACGGTTTGGATTTCTTAAATGACATGGGAGGTGGGCCCCACCGTGAGTCCAGCGCTGACCGTTTCAGGCTCTATTTACGTAGTCCGCGCACGCCCGGCCAATCCGGGCCATTCTGCGATCATAGCAGGGGTCGGTCCGTCCATCTAGACCATCCAAAATTCTCTTAAGGTGGGACCGTCTATATCCAAGATGACTGAACATCTCAGATCTTGTATGTGCGGCCATGATGTTGATTCCAAAAAGCAAGTCGGTGCTGTGTTATCTATTGCTACATATCACTCTGCGGAAGCCTCCACCAACAGCAGCAACGTCGGTTCCTTCCAGCCGACTTCTCCAGGGCCCTTCATAGCTATAAGAAAGAGAGAGAGAGAACGGGAGGGGAGATTCATTCAAGGAGTTGCTGTGGACGTCAGTAATAGGGAGAGAAAGGGAGAAATTTAGAGCTTTTCTTTGGTTTTATTTAATGTTTATTTTCGTATTATATTTGAGAGATCTAGTCCTATCATGTTGGGCTAAACCTCTTAGCTAGGGCTAAGAGGTGAAGCTTGTAGGAGATTGAAGACTCTATTTTATGCATTCAATTTAATTTATGAACTGAATTTGATATTAGTTTGATTATTAAGGGAATGTTTTTAGTTTTTAATGGTCTGTTGTGACTAAAATTACAATGAGTTTGCGATAGCTTGAGCATGTTCTTTTTCTTTTTATGTTTATGACGTCAGGAAGCCCTATTGTTCACCGTCGTCTCCTGGGCATGGTCGAATGATGGTACCCTTCCTAACCTTCATACATTATTGATTGGTTAATAATTAGTTTAATTCTGTTGTTTACTTTGTCTCATGGGCATGGTTTGGTGATGGAATCCATTCTAATTCATATACCTTTCATCTCTTAAAAACTATATCAAAGGAAGTTCAGTCTTGATTTTCATAAAGATGGGACTCTAAGTCCAGTTGAGTTCTTGAAACAGGCATAAGATCTCCCTGATCTCTACAAGTGGATCCTCTGAACCCCTAGTTTCTTACCTCTGAATTCTTTAAGTTTTAGATTAATAATTCATCATTATTCCCTCAAATTCATTTGATTTAGATTTCACCATAGTCTAGTTATAGTTCTACTTAGTTTCAGATTACATACAGGTTTCAGTCCCTTGGGATTCGACCTCGGTCTTACCGAGTTTATTACTACATCACAACCCTATACTTGGGGAGTGAACAAGTTTTTGGCGCCGTTGCCGGGGATTGACGGTTACGATTCTTTGAAATTAATTATTTTTAGAATTAGTTTAAGATTAGGATTTTACTAACTTTAGTTTTAGATTTTTATTTCTATTTGATTTCTAGAACTAACTTGTTTCCTGTTTTGTAAAATCTTGACATAAACTTCTAATTTGGTAATTCCTTTCTAATTTCTCTACTTTTTCTATTTTTAGAATTAGGATTTTAGTTTTAGAAACTTTCTTATTCTAGATTTCCTTTTTAGAAACTAACTTTCTATTTTTAGAAATTTTCTATTTTTAGGCTTTCATTTATTTTAGAAAGTTTTTTTTCCCTTTTTAGAAACTAACCCAACTTTTCTGTTTTATAAGATTCTGAGATAGGTTTCTAAATTGGTAATTTCTTTCTTAATTTCTTCCTTGCGATTTCTAAATTAGGATTTATTTTTTTTAACAAGTTTCTAATTCTAACTCTTTTAGAATCTAACTTTGTTTCCTAATTTATTTTTAGAAATTTTCTACTTATAGATTTTTTTTTTAGAAACCAACCTTCCTATTTTGTAGGCTTTGAAGATAGAAATTTCTAATCGGTAAGCTCTTTCTCTACTTTCTATTTTTCAGATCTCTTTTAGTAACTTACTTTCTAGTTTAGGACTTTCCTAATTTATTTTAAATTTCCACTTTCTTTTATGAATTTCTTCTTTTAGAAACTAGTTTACTTCTATCTTTCTTTTTAAGGATTTTCTAATTTTAGACCTTCTCTTTAGAAACTGACTTGTTTTGTTTTCTTTTGCAGGTTTTTAACTTAGGGACTCCAATTTGGTAACTTCTTTCTAACCCTCTCTTTCTTTGTAGATTTTCTTTTCCTTTCTTAGGATTAGGTTTCAAATTTGATTGAGGGCTGCGAGTGTTTCATGCCCAAGTGGGCCCGTGACAACACTCGACATCGACTGAAGGAGGATTGGTTGAGGGGTTAACTATCCATCGCAGGACTAAACACCACTCGAAATCTCCTAAGTTAATTGAAGTGATGGCTGAAAACCAACCTCTTTTACCCCAACCTAGGGTGGAGGACATTCTGGATGAGAATGAGGTGCATCAAGCACCCCCGCCTCGTACTTTATGAGATTATTTACAACCAGCGGGGGTGAGCACACCTTCCTGTATATTTTTTTCAGAGAATGAAGGACATATGGACATCAAGCCAGGGGTTATCCAACTCCTTCCTAAGTTCCATGGGCTTGAATCTGAAGAACCATATCTATATTTGAAAGAATTTGATGAGATCATAACCACTTTATATTTTCAAAATGTGTCTGAGGACACAGTCAGGCTGAAACTCTTTCCTTTTTCCTTGAAGAAGAAGGCTAAGATGTGGTTACATTCACTACGTCCTAGATCCATTGACACATGGAATGATATGCAGAAGGAATTTATAAAGAAATTTTTTCCACATCATAAAACGATTACCCTTAGAAAAGCAATCATGAACTTCACCCAAAAGGAGGATGAAACATTTTACTAATGTTGGGAAAGGTTCAAGGATTTGGTCAGTTCATGTCCACAACACGGCTTTAAAACGTGGCGCATTACAAATTTTTTCTATGATGGACTGACATCTTCCATCCGCCAAATGGTCGAAACAATGTGTAATGGAGAATTCATTAATAAAAATGTCGACGAGGTATGGGATTACCTCGATAGTCTTGCTGAAAAAACACAATCATGGGACTATTACCCAAAATCGAACACCACGTCTAGGCCGACTCAATCTAAGGAGAAAGGTGGATTGTATCTCTTGAAAGAAGAGGATGATCTCAAGTATAAAGTGACTACGCTCATAAGAAAATTTGAGGCCATGGAAGGAAAGAAGGATAAGGTTAATGAAAGTGTTTGCGGCATCTGTGATTGCAACATTCATACAACTGAAAATTGTCCTACAATACCCGCCTTTCGAGAAGTGTTGAATGAACAATCCAATGCCGTAAATACTTATCAAAGACCTTTCAATGGACCAACCTCTAATACGTACAATCCTGGTTGGAAAAATCATCCAAACTTTAGTTGGAGAAATGGACAAACTGCTACCCCTCAAGGTTTCTTCAATCAAAATCCAAATTAGGAGAAACCTCAAGAAGAACCGGTTCAAAATTCCATGCAAGAGCTGACCCAAGCAATGCGAGATTTTTTACAAAAGATGGATTCACGTATGACGGTTATAGAAAAGGGGATGCTTCCTGCACAACCGCTCCCCAATCCTAAACCGCAATACGAGATAAGTAATCCCAGCTCTTCAAATCAAATGGAGCACGTTAAATCTATCACCACTCTTAGGAGTGGGAAAATCATTGATAAAACTCTTCCGGTTAGGCCCGAAAAGCCTTAAGAACCAGAAGAGGACAACAATGATGTATCTAGTGAGGCCCCACAAAAATTAGAACCGGAACTTCTAGAAAAGCCAGTTGCTCCATTTCCTCAACGGTTGGTCGCACCAAAACCTCTCTCTAACTCTCAGGATATCCTAGAGGTGTTGAAACAAGTGAAAGTCAACATTCCTCTACTTGATGTCGTAAAACAGATACCTTCATATGCCAAATTTCTGAAAGACTTATGCACGACGAAACGACGGAAGAGTATTCAAAAGAAGATCTTCTTGACCGAGAAAGTGAGTGTCATCCTAAAGCAATACGTGGCACAGAAATTCAAAGATCCCGATAGCCTAACCATATCATGTGTAATCGGGGACCATCGAATTGATCACGCACTTCTTGACTTAGGAGCGAGCGTCAATCTGATTCTATACTTAGTATACAAACAGTTAGGTTTAGGTGAATTAAAACCCACCCTAACCACACTACAACTTGTTGATCGCTCTGTTCGTATACCAAGAGAGATAATTGAGGATGTGTTGGTCCAAGTTGATAGATTTTACTACCCTGTAGATTTTATGATCCTGGACACCGAACCCATCAATAACATGAGCACTCAGATTCCCGTCATTCTTGGTCGCCCATTCCTTGTCACTTCAAACGCAATTATCAATTGCAGGAATGGTGTCATGACTATGTCTTTTCAGAATATGATATTAGAGTCAAACATCTTTTTCAATAACGACAGAAACTTAGAGGATGATGATGATTTCCACGATCTTAACATGATTGACTCTTTCGTAGAAGATACGACACCTTTGACCTTATCCTCTGACCCTCTAGAGATATTTCTGGCCCACTCCCATGATTTTAATGATGACATGATTAGGGAGACGTGTGCCTTGCTTGATATTGTACCGGTACTTGAAGTTAACTGCCGGAGGCCACAATTTGAAGAATTGCCATAAACTGATGTAGTGCCTCTACCGTCTAACCTCAAGCCACCGAAGCTTGACCTAAAACATTTGCCCTCTGATTTAAAATACACATATTTAGGTCAAGATGAGACATACCCGATGGTGATTTCTGCCCATCTGGAGAAAGAACAGGAGAGTATGCTCATATCTACTCTCATTGAGCATAAGGGAGCCCTTGGATGGACGATAACGGACCTTAAGGGAATCGACCCCTCGATTTGTACTCACTGCATATATCTTGAGGATAATGCGAAGACCGCTCGGCATTCACAACGTAGAGTAAATCCAAACATGAGGGAAGTAGTTAAGGCTGAGGTTCTTAAACTATTAGATGTGTGTATCATATACCCCATATCCGATAGTCAATAGGTGAGTCCAACTCAGGTGGTTCCTAAGAAGTCTGGGATCACCATCGTAGCCAATGCCAATAATGAACTCGTGCCAACAAGAGTTACTAATGGATGGAGAATGTGCATTGACTACAGGAAGCTGAATACTATCATGAGGAAGGACCACTTTCCTTTGCCCTTCATTAATCAAATCTTGGAAAGGCTAGCTAGTCATTCCTATTACTGTTTCCTTGTCGGGTATTCGGGCTACAATCAGATTGAAATCGCCCCTAAGGACCAGGAAAAGACCACATTTACATGTCCCTACAGCACCTTTGCCTACAGAAAGATGCCATTCGGATTATGTAATGCCCCTGCCACCTTTCAACAATGTATAATAAGTATCTTTTCTGACATGGTACGAAAATATCTAGAGGTCTTCATGGACGATTTCTCTATTTTTGGTTCATCTTTCAGCGAGTGCTTAAAGAGTCTTAAATGTGTGCTGAAAAGATGTGAAGAAAAGAACTTGGTACTTAATTGGGAGAAGTGTCATTTCATGGTTCATAAGGGAATTGTTCTTGGACATATTATCTCATCCAAAGGAATCGAGGTGAATAAGGTAAAAATTGATCTTATCTCTAACCTACCTCCACCCAAGAACATACGGGATGTGCAATCCTTCTTAGGACACGCTGGGTTTTACAGAAGATTCATAAAGGACTTTAGTCTCATCTCTTGTCCTTTATGTAATCTACTTCAAAAGGATGGACCATACGAGTAGACTGAGCCATGTCAGAAAGCTTTCACTAAGCTTAAGAGCATGTTAACTAGTGCACCCATCATACAACCACCCGACTGGGGCATTCTTTTTTAACTTATGTGCGACGTGTCTGATTACGCTCTTGGGGCGGTTCTAGGCCAACAAAAAGATAAGAAACCCTACATTATTCATTATGCGAGTAAGACTCTAAATCCTGCCCAAGTGAACTACTCGACTACGGAAAAGGAACTTTTGCCCGTAGTGTTCGCTTTGGACAAATTTCGGTCCTATTTGATTGGATCAAAGATCATTATTTACACTTATCACGTGGCGCACAAGTATCTTCTGTCTAAGAATGATGCTAAGTCCCTCCTGATACGATGGATCCTCTTACTCTAGGAATTTGACCTAGAAATAAAAGATAAAAAGGGAATAGAGAACGTAGTGGCTGACCATCTTTCTCGCCTTAATCCCTCTAATTCGCTTGAAACGACACATATCAATGACATGTTCCCTGATGAACAATTGTTCAGAGTCTCCCATTCACCTTGGTTCGCTGATATTGCTAATTATCTTGCCACAGGTTCCATACCGACACATTGGACTGTGCAAGATAAGAAGAAATTTTTCACCGAGGTGAGGAACTTTTTCTGGGATGATCCATATTTATTTAAATATTGCCCAAACCAAATCTTAAGGAGATGTGTGCCAGACGTTGAGCATCAGAGTGTCATCTCTTTCTGTCATTCACATGCCTGTGGTGGTCACTTTTCTGTCAAAAAGACCATAGCCAAGATTTTACAGTGTGGCTTTTACTGGCCCACTATGTTCAGGGATACTCATGAGTTTTACAAAGCTTGTGAACGTTGTCAGAAATTAGGAGCGTTGTCCCGTCGAAATATGATGCCCTTGAATCCCATTCTTATCATCGAGGCATTTGAATGTTGGGGTATTGATTTCATGGGACCATTCCCCCAATCTTTTGGAAATCTATATATTTTGCTCGCTGTAGACTATGTCATTAAATGGGTTGAAGCGATTTCGTGTCGGAATAATGACCATCGCATGGTCATTAAATTCCTAAAAGAGAACATCCTTTCCCGATTCGGAACGCCTCGAGCTATCATTAGTGATGAGGGTTCACACTTTTGTAATAGGCCATTCGAGAGTTTAATGAAGAAATACGGTATCTCTCATAAGGTGAGGACCCCATATCACCCACAGACAAGTGGGCAAGTTGAGATTTCCAATAGGGAGATCAAACACATTTTGGAGAAAACGGTTAACACTGACCGTAAGGATTGGTCAATTCAATTGACCGATGCCTTATGGGCTTACCGTACTACATTTAAAACCCCTATTGGAATGTCTCCCTTTAGACTTGTCTATGGGAAGGCTTGCCGCTTGCCACTTGCTTGTGGAGTTGAAACATAGAGCCTACTGGGCAATCAAAAAATTGAATTTCAATCTGGACAACGCTGGCTCGCTACGCAAACTTCAGTTGAATGAACTCGAAGAAATTCGGAACGACGCATACGAGAACTCGAGAATTTACAAGGACAGAATGAAGGCATTTCATGACCAACGTATTCTACGGAAATCATTCACACCTGGTTAGAAAGTCTTTTTGTATAATTCTCGATTATATCTCTTTCCAGGTAAGCTTCGATCTCGTTGGACTGGCCCTTACATTGTGGTCACTGCGTATCCTCATGGGGCCGTTGAGATAAGAGATCCTGACAATGGCAAGGAGTTTAAAGTTAATGGACATCGCTTAAATCCATTTGTCAAGAAATTTGATTCAGAGGACATGTCCATACCTCTGACTGATCCTATTTACCAGGATTGATCTCCTAGTCTGATGGAGGTATAGGTAGGTTTCCTGTTTTCATAGGACTAGGGTAGTTTGTTTTATGCTGTATTAGGTTAATTTGCTTTCTACATTATTTTAGGATAGTTTTCTTTTATTGGTTTCTCTCTTGTACTGACTTGCTTTCATGCTGAGATCTTTGTCTAAAAACTTCTTGAATCTCTCGTCCAGGTACAATCTCTCATCACTTCTCATTTACTTTCATTGTCTCATGTACATTGCGAGCATATCTTTTACATTGAGGACAATGTAGATTTTTAGTTGGGGTGAGAGATTAGGTTACCCAATCAGTGTTTTCTTGGTCTTGAACAAAAAAAATTGTGAAAATTTTTAAAATTTTCTAGAATTTCTTGTAAACTCGATGTGATTTTGACGGCCATCTAGGGCAATTAGAATTTCAAGATACCTGATGTTGGTAATTTATGACTCTTAGATTCAGTATCTGTTAGACTTCACAGTTAAGTTTGCATTGTTAATCCATGATTAGAAGTTTTAAATATTGATTGAGTCATGATTTCACATGCCACATCTCGCTTACATATGAAGGTTTCAGTTCGAAATTAAAGAGTTAACTTGGTAATCACTAATTAAGCACAAAAGGGACCAACCTGCGAAGTTCTACCATCATGTTTATGAAGAAGAATTGAAAGGATTTGGCGAATGGTCTTCACCATAGCTTTGCTCCCTACAGGTGAAGGTTTGATTCCCCAAGGTTGACATAAAAAAAAAATTTATTGGGCGACTGGTCTTTACCATAAGTCTGCTCCCTATAGGTAAGGATTTGATTCCCCTTCTTAGCATTACTTTTAATAGAAAAATCAAAAGCTAAAAAAATGAAAAGATGATCTGTGAGGCAAGTTTTGGTTTAGTTTTGGTTATCATGAATTATCTTGTTGGTTACCAATGATATCCTGAAATAAAGAAGTGAATTTTAAGGATGATAAGCCGAGATTGCACAATACACCCATGAGACTCAATGTTTAGAATTTTTTCTGATTAATGGATTAATATTTTGAATTTTATTATGAAGTTTACCATGAACTTAATTCTAGGAGAAAGTGATGCCCAACATTCATGAATCTTAGATTTTTCGTATCTGAATCATTTTTCAAAATATCACTCGGTTTCACAAGAATTGTCTCGTAATTCTTAAACTTATTTTTCTCATACTTTACTCGGGACTAGTAAGATGCTGGTTGCGGGTTGTGTTGAGGGTCAAATATTGCATATTAAACCCCACTTATTAGTTGGATTTACGAGCATGATACTGTTTAACGCCTTATTTTAATCATGTTGTGATGCAAGGTGAATCTACGAGCGTGGACTGGAAAGGACGCTAAAAATATGGATTTAACACTCTGGCATCACCAAGGCATTGGATGAGACTTCATGGGACCAAGATCAAGGAGTTACACACTAGAGATCAGAGAAATTCCAGCCACTCACTCTAAATAGGCCTGAAAAATGTCCAGAATACAAGATCACAGGGTTCTCACCATCTGATCGGCTCGAAACTTCATACAGGGCCCGAGGAACATAAATTAACCGTACACATAAAATTTGAGCCCTTGAATCCATGTGGAAGTGGCCCAACGGCTAGATTAGCCCCTAAAATCATGATTTGGGGCCCGCCTGAAATCTGGATATACTTCATTTTTTGAATGAACGCATTAAATGAGGTGACGAAACAGATGGTCAGATTGGATACTTCATAAATAACACAAGTGGACCCAACTGGCATTTCCAGTGCACACAGCACAAGTGCACTCGCCAAACATCGAAGCAGGCACTAACCCGACTTCTCTTATTAAAAATGAAAATTTCCGTTTTTCACGGCAACAGAGACTTGCGGTTGGGTGCAGTGGGCCACCATCTTGATTCGACGGTCCAATCCAGACCGTCCATTGGAATCTTGTAGGCTCTCTTACTAAGGCCTAGGTGACAAAATTTGAAGAAACAGTGATGATAGGTTTCCAGCCATTCAAACACAGAACGAACGGCAGCAAGAAAGATTCTATGGGCCGCACCAAAATCGATCCAAAACAACCCATCCCCGACTGAAATTTCTAGGGGAATCTGGTGGATGGTTTGGATTTCTCAAACGACAAGGGAAGTGGGCCCCACCGAGAGTCCAGCGCTGCCCGTTTCGGGCTCTGTTTACGCAGTCCGCGTGCACCCGGCCAATCCGGGCCATTCTGCAATCATAGCAGGGGTCGGTCCGTCCATCTGGACCATCCAAAATTCTCTTAAGGTGGGACCGTCCATATCCAAGACGACTGAACGTCTCAAATCTCGTATGTGCGGCCGCGAGGTTGATTCCAAAATGCAAGTCAGTGCTGTGTTATCTATTGCTGCGTATCACTCTGCGGAAGCCTCCACCAACAGCAGCAACGTCAGTTCCTTCCAGCCGACTTCTCCAGGGCCCTTCACAGCTATAAGAAAGAGAGAGAGAATGGGAGGGGAGATTCATTCAAGGAGTTTTTGTGGACATCAGTAACAGGGAGAGAAAGGGAGAAATTTAGTGTTTTTCTTTGGTTTTATTTAATGTTTATTTTTGTATGATATTTGAGAGATCTAGTCCTATCATGTTGGGCAAAACCTCTTAGCTAGGGCTAAGAGGTGAAGCTTGTAGGAGATGGGAGACTCTATTTTATGCCTTTAATTTAATTTATGAACTGAATTTGATATTAGTTTGATTATTAAGGGAATGTTTTTAGTTTTTAATGGTCTATCGTGACTAAAATTACAATGGGTTTGCGATAGCTTGAGCATGTTCCTTTCCTTTTTATGTTTATGATGTCAGGAAGCCCTATTGTTCACCATCGTCTCCTAGGCATGGTCGGATGACGGTACCCTTCCTAACCTTCATACATTGTTGATTGGTTAGTAATTAGTTTAATTCTGTTGTTTACTTTGTCTCATGGGCATGGTTTGGTGATGGAATCCATTCTAATTCATATACCTTTCATCTCTTAAAAATTATATCAAAGGAAGTTCAGTCTTGATTTTCATGAAGATGGGACTCTAAGTCCAGTTGAGTTTTTGAAACAGGCATAAGATCTCCTTGATCTCTACAAGTGGATCCTCTGAATCCCTAGTTTCTTACCTCTGAATTCTTTAAGTTTTAGATTAATATTTCATCATTATTCCCTCAAATTCATTTGATTTAGATTTCATCTTAGTCTAGTTATAGTTCTACTTAGTTTCAGATTACGTACAGGTTTCAGTCCATTGGGATTCGACCTCGGTCTTAACGAGTTTATTACTACATCACAACCCTATACTTGGGGAGTGAACATATACCTCACTTAGAATTCCTGCCTCTCGTAAACAGTGCATTGGAAGATGTCCCCATGTCACCGTTTAACTTTCTCATGGCCATCTCTTGAAGGGCTGAGATAACGGTATCGACACTCAGGGTTTTATTTGAAGTGCACATCACGTACTTGAATGACCCATATGATGTCGGAAGAGAATTCAACAACATACATACTTGTTCCTCATCTTTGATCACTTCCTCCATATCCAGCAATTTACAAACTAATTTATTAAAGTTGCTAATGTGGGCCTCCAGATCTCCACCATCTGCCATCTTTAAGTTATACTACTGTAGCTTCAAGTGTAGACGATTTTCAGAGAATTTTTTTGCATAGATATCCTCTAACTTCACCTATAAGTTAGCCGCAGTTTTCTCCCTCAAAATATTATAGAGAACCTTATCTGTGAGACATAAACGAATGGAGGCTAAAGCATTACTATCAAGAGTCTCCCATTCTTCATCTTTCATAGTTGACTTCCGCTCCTCAAGAGCCTTAACTTCGCTCCTCAAGAGCCTTAACTTTGTCTTCCTTAGTTAATAGACTAATCATTTTAATCTTCCATAACTCAAAATTAATTTTGCCTGAGTACTTCTCAATATCAAACTTGGTGTTTCCCATTATTGTTAATCCTGCAGATTTAGTTTTGTGCCCCAATGATAGCTCTGATACCACCTGTTGGGTTTTGGATTGCGGAATCACACATAGATGGATCTAGGATAGCAATCTAAGAGCACCAAGTAAACACAAGAGAACATTAAGATTTAACGTAGAAAATTCTTTCGGGAAAAAACCACGGCACAAAGCAACAAATCTTTATTATGAAAACAGAAATTACAAAGAGAAAAAACTTATTCGATTCAAACAAGCTTGAATCTTACCCTTGCTACACCCTTTGCAAACCCTAAAACCATTTTAGAAAGCCTTAGAATCCCTTAGAATGATACCTCCCAATCCTATTTACACCCATATATATAGTTTTAGGAAGAATCCCAAACAAAATCAGAAAGAATCATAAACGAAATCCAAAACAAATCCCGCACTTTCGCAGTTGTGCGAAAAATCTGCACAAAATCTGATTAGATTTAAGACATCAAATACAGCACATATGTTAGACACACTAGATGTTATACACATAACATGTAGGCCCACAATTCTTGACTTCACTATTTACTGAAGAAAATTTAATAGGACATTACTCCCTCAAAAAGCATTGTTTCGACACGGCATTATTTGGTGAAGTGCAGATTTTTAAGGAATTTTGTGGTAAAAACATTCTATAGACATTGTAAATAGGGTCTGTCTAGCTATATGTATGACATAATATCGTTTCCATTCATTTGGGTTGCCCTATCATAAAAGTGGGATGCCCTAAAAAATCGTGGCAATCTAACCATTTTGTGGGCGAACCACATGCATTTAGAGGTTTTCGGGTGGTTTGTCTATTGTTGTATATTGTGTGGCCCACCTGATGATCGTATGGGCCTGAATTTTTATAATCCCATTATCTTGGTGGGTCTTACTTTATGCATAGGTTGGATCTTAGAGAAACATCATGTTGGGTGACCATATAAATAATGAACAACCTCCAGTTCACGTGGTAGCATATATGATGGTTGGATCAATCTCATTTTTCAAGTATCCCAATTGCATGACGGGGTGATTTTCTATATGAGTTGATCCTATGAAAATTTTGTGGTCGGCCCACTTGCAAGAGTTATAGATTAAACTTATTCTATAGAACCTTTTATATGGGTTGGATGCCATCAAAACTGGCCTAAAATACAATTTGATATGTCAATTAGGTGGAGACACCATAGTCAAAGATTGGGGGAGCCTGGGAGGAGGACACCCACCGTGGAAACTAAAGAGAATTTGGCACATATGAAACTCAATTCAATGATGGATCCTATTGAGGTAGAAATCTAGTTGATCCCACCCCTCCTCTTGCTAGCTAATGTATCTACAATTTGCTGAAGAACAATAGAAGACACTGGGGGCGTCGGTTAAGGCTGGGAACCCTCCGATGCCTAACTCATGATATGGACTCACAGTAGTCATAGTAGAATCAGAATATTTGTTGTACCTCTTACTGTAGAGGAGGCCTTTATTTATAGGCTTTGGTCTTACAGACATATATGTCAATGCCTCTTAGATGGTGATTTTGTATTATGGAAGAGATCTTCCTCTGGATGTGTTGTGGTTGACTTCATAAGATCCTTGACGAATATCTTAGAAATAATCCTATCTTAATATATTGTGAGTGTATTTGTATTCTGAGGTGGTGGTTAATATCTGAGACCGACCTCTGAGGCCGAGGTTAGTACCTGAGGCTGAGGTCGGTATCCGAAGGCAACCTCCTAGGTCGAGGTCTTTGATCAAGGCCGACCTCCAAGCCCGATGTTAGGCTAAGGTCAATATCCAAGGTCGAGACGATTTTTTGGCCCTTAAGCAATCCATAATCTTTAAGTCTGTACATCTGGTCAGTCCATTTTTACCCATAATAGTAGACCATTATTTCTGAGTGTTCTTCAGGAGCTCGGGAAGTAAGTTAGTGTGGACTAACACTGTGTGATGCCTTGCACCGAATAGGTCAAGAGGTCAAGAGGTCGGACGGAGTAAAGCGAGTTGGCCAAGCCATCGTAGGATCGATAAGTCGATTATTCAGTGGTAGATCGCGCACAATAGAATTAATAAGAGGGACTTTTATTCCCTTCAACTGAGAGAAGTCTCAGTCGTTCACATAGTAGTAGGTCGAGCACTCATTAGAATGAATTTCTTTCCTTATACTAAGTGAAGTCCTCATAGTCTATCATAAGCTTGGATAGTCAGGAATTGAAAAAAATTCTCCTCCCTTGACCTAGGGAGCTTCTTTCATGGTAGAATTCACAATGGATGACTTTCTTCCCTTGCACTAAGGGAAGCCCTCATAGTCGGTCATGTATGCTAAATAGTTGAATTTTACAAAAAAAAAATAAAAATCTCCTCCCCTAACCTAGGGAGGTTCTTTCATAGTAGAATTCATTGTGGACTTTCTTCCATTACATTAAGGGAAGCCCTCGAAGTCAGTCATGTAGTTTGAATAGTCAAGAAATCATTTAAAAGAATTTTCCTCCCCTAACTTGGGGAAGTTCTTTTATTGTACAACCCATAAAGTAGCAAAAAACACAATAGTAGAATCATGAGCACCTTTTTCCCTTTGAGAATGGAGGTCGCCCTTATCGAGTAGGTCGAGGTTGGTTGATGAGTTTTATTACCGAGCTTGGTTGATTGGTTCAGATCGGTCATTAGGTTTCTTTGCTCAACCTAACTTCCTCAAGTACCTGCTCCGACTTGGTGTTCAAGGAAGTTTACCGATGAGGCGATTTTCCAGATGTCAGTTGGTACAATGGTCTCGGTCTTGGTCATCCTTTTTCTTTCTTTTCGTGTTAATGGAAAAGGGCTCCCCTTCTTCCCTCCGCTTCCTATCCTTAGCCGAGTTGTTTCCTTCTTTAGTAGCTCTTTATGAACTAAAGAACTCCTCGACATTGGAATATCTTTGAGCTCGGTTAAGTAAGTCAGCAAAGGTAGTGAGGAGTTCTTACCAATATAGAAGAGGAACTCTTCTCGTTTAAGGCCAGCTACCATGGCGGCCAGATCTATCTTGTTGGAATAATCGTTGACCTAGACAGCTTCAGCTTTAAAACGGATGATATAGTCCTTCAGCGGCTCATCTTCGCTCTAGATAGTGGTGAGGAGATGAGTTGTCGGCTTTCTCCTATCTTTTCCATTGATGAAATGGGTGATAAAGGCTTTGCTGAGCTGTGTGAAGGAGTTGATGGATATTAACTTCAGCTGTCTATACCATTTTCGTGTAGTTCCCAATAGAGTTAGGAAGAAGACTCGACACATAACCAAGCTCGACGCGTCGTGGAGCTTCATCCATACCCTAAACAATTCCAAATGCTCAGGCGGGTCGTCAGACCCTGGGTAAGGGGCGATTTGCGGCATTCAAAATCTAGGCGGGAGTTGGGCTTCCATAATGTCATCAATAAATGGCGGCTCGGTCTCCTCCGGCATAGCCTCAATGGAGGTCGGTATTTGGATGCGGCAGGTTTAGCGAAAATCGCCGATCTGACCTTATAGTTCTTTTAGTTCTACCTTCTAGGGGCCCTCGTTCTTGGCTATCACCTCGGGAGCCTTTTCGTGCCTTCTTCTTCAAGGTGTGATGCAAGTAGGAGTCGATGGGCGTGACAGTTCTCGAGGTGTGGGAGAGCGCATGACTCTGCTGCCCATGATATTTTTTTGTTCTCTGCGGGTCGATCAGTGCTTGAGATAGTACAGAGACCTCGTAGTTACCCTTGCATATATCCCCTGGTCGGGAGGTGGGTTTTGTCTCTCTAAGATCTGCATTATCCAGTTAATATTACCAGTCAAGGCTTCAACTTAATGTTTCATAGAAATAAGCAAACCTCCCCGGTTACATGACCTCTGCGCAGGGCATGTGGGGGCAGAATCAGCTTAGAGTTAGGAAGGCGGATATCCTTAGTCTGAGGACTATTCCACTAGCGCAGGAGTAGTTGCAGCAATGGCTGTCAAAGCTCTCTTTCTTGCTTTCGCCATTATAGAACCTCGATGAGATGGGAACGACTTTGATGTTGTTCTCACAGACGGTGCCAACTGTTGATGTAAAAATCCGGTTGATCATGCCCCTACTCCTGCTAGCCAAAGTATCTACAATTTACTGAAGAACAAGAGAAGACACTAGGGGCACCGGTTAAGGCCAGGAACCCTCCAATGCCTAAGTCATGATATGGACTTACTATAGTTGTAGTAGAATTTGAATATTTGTCGTACCTTTTACTATAGAGGAGGCCTTTATTTATACGCTTTGGTCTCAGATACGTAGATGGCAATGCCTCTTAAATGTTGATTGCGTATTACAAAAGAGATCTTCCTTTGGACGTGTCATGGTTGACTTCCTGAGATCCTCAGTGAATATCTCAGAGGATAATCCTATCTTAATATATTGTAAGTATATTTGTATTCCGAGGTGGTGGTCGATATCCGATACCGACTTCCGAAGCCGAGGTTGGTACTCGAGGCCGAGGTTAGGCCGAGGTGATTTTTCGGCCCTCAAGCAATCTATAGTATTCAAGTTTATACATCTGCTCAGTCCATTTTTACCCATTACAGATCTCATGGTTCCTTTTGATAGACTAATGTAATTATAACAACCATCGGATAAACCACATATTTGAATTGAGATTGAATTTGAAACCTTTATTGTTATCTCGCTAACCATTCGAACAAGTGTAGAGGTTGTTAAGATGCCTCCGCAAGTTAAACAGTTGATTAGTGATGTGAAGCTTGTCTTGCAGCAGTTGGAATATGGTAGTACTTAAGCCTTTAGTGAAGATATCAGTCTATTGATCAACAATACTAACATAGAAAATAATATCATCACCCCCCAAGTATTATTTTCATGAATGAAATGATAATTCACCTCAATATGTTTGGTGTGAGCATAGTAAATCAGATTGGAGATGAGAGAAATAACACCAACATTATCACAATTAGAGCTGGGCATCGGTCCGGATCAGAGCGGATTGGGTTCAACCCGATCCGATCCGATCCAAAATGGCAATGGTTTGACCCGAACTCGGTCTGATCCAGAATCAAATCCGAGTCACCTAATCCAAACCGATTCGATACATGATTCGTCTAACCCGAACCGAGTCCGACTTGGCCAGAGAAACCGAGTCGGATCGAGTTGGGTACAATTCGGATTATATGAATTTAATTTAACTTTTCATATGATGTGGTCCACTTCAACCTTTAATATATGCTATTTTTTTTGCTAAAGGCCTAAATTGATATGTCAAAATGGATGAACGGCTTAGATAAAACAGATACATCAAGGTGGGCCCCACATGGCTCTGAAAGAGCATTTCACTTGCGTATTCATGTTTTCACTAGACGCTTTACGTGCACGGCAAGAAATTGCAAAACTTGCTTTTCACGCAAGCACATGCACAGTTTTGATTTTGTATTTATATTAGCGAGTTGTGTGAGTCTAATCATGGGGTATGTGTTATATCCAAACCGTTCATCCATTTGATGACCTCGTATTAAGGCTTGAGACGAAAAATAAGACAGATCTAACTATCAAGTAGACCATACGAATTGTTTAATGACGAAAATCATTCTCTGCTGCTATTTGTGGTATGGTCGAGATGATCTTTTGATATTATTCATTTTTTGGATAATGCCCTATAATGATCTCTAAAAGTATATGAACGGTGTAGATATAATAAATACATCACTGTAGGGGCCATATAACTCTTTGATCTCCTTTGAACCGTTCGTACAACTCGGAGCTCAAGGACGCAGACAGTACAGATGGATGGGCTACTCACCTACTCCCTGCCACTAGTAAATGACCCCTGGTCGATGCTCTGTGGGCCCCACCATGATGTATGTGCTTCATCCATGCCCTCCATCTATTTTTATAGATCATTTTATGTTATTATACAAAAAATAAGGTACATAGAAATCTCACGTGGACCACATTGTAGGAAACAGTGTTGAGTGAACGTTGACCATTAAAAATGTTTTAGAGCCCACAAAAGTTTTTGATCAAGCTGATATTTATTGTTTCCTTTCATCTGAGTCCTTATGACCTAATCAACGGATTAGATATCAAATAAACAGTACAGTGGACCTTAGGAGGATTATAATGGTGGATATCCAATCATTATTGTTTTCCTGTGGTGTGGTCCACCTGAGATTTATATCATTATCGGTTTTTTACATGTAGCCTTAAAATGATATGTAAAATGGATGAACGGAATGGATGAAACACATACATGATGATGGGGCCGGATCAGGTCAAGTCGGATCCAATCAGATCCAATCGGGTCAGATTCCGAATCGGATCGGTTCGGGTAAGTATAAATCCGAACCCGACTCGAAAATCTTTCGGATCTGTACTGCCCGACCCAATCAGGCGCGATCTGGGCCGTCGGTTCTGTTCAAAACGGGCCGGGTTTGGTCGGATCGGGTCGGATCTACCGGATCGGGTCAGTTCTGCCCACCTCTAATCACAATATATGATAATATAGAAGAGGAGACTCTTTTAAATAAATAGTTAAATCTAACATCATGCAAATCCAAAATAACGATACTCCAATTCAATGCTGGAGCAAGAACTCGTGGGCTGTTTCTTAAAACTCCGAGAGATCAAGCTAGGGCCAAGAAAAATTACATACCCTGATGTAAAAACGATGATCATAAGTCTCATACGCAATCAGAATCATAATAAACTGTAATGACAAGAGAGTTTTTATAAAACCAGAGATCATGAGAAATTGTGCCCTTAGGAAAGTAAAGTATGCATTAAATTGTCATCTAGTACGTTGATCATGAAGCATGCATGGTTGACACACTTAATTAACAGGTTTACGTGACTTTGTGTTTTCCCTTCATCTAGGTTTACGTGACTTTATGAACAGATTAGATTGCAATTAAACACTGCAGTGGCCCCAAAAAGTGTTCAATCTCACTGTTTCCTGTGGTGTGGTTCACTTGAACTTCGGATCTGCATCAATTTTTTAGCACAGGCACTAAATTGAGCTGGCAAAATGGATGGACGGTGTGGATAGTGGATATAAACATGCATTGTAGCGGGGCCCAGATCCTTTCCACCACCTGGCTGATCGAGTGGTGTTGGGCCACCACCCAATTTGCTTCCCTGATGCACAACTTGGATTCCACGTAAGCATCATGAGTGGGCCCAACATAGCTCAAAAATATAAGATCATTCTCCAACTTGAAGACTTCGATATATGACATGACAACGATGTTTAAAATATCGAAATACAATGTTATGAGCCGTCGCACGTTTTGCAATACATGCATCGGGCAATACCCGATGCTTTTGCATGTAATGTGCCGAAAGCAATGTGATGCTCAAAGAAGACCGTTGGACGCGGATTAGCTACTGACTGGTTGTGTAGCGACACTGCTACTGAACTGACGTCACCAAGTTTTGTGGGGCACCATGATATATGTGTTGTATCCACACCATCTATCCATTTGAAGAGATCATTTTAGGGCACGAGACAAAGAACGAGGCAGATTCATAGTAGTTGACCCCATCACAGAAAACAGCAGGGAGAGTGACACCCACTGTTGAAACCTTCCTAAGGTCCTTGATTTTTATTTGAGATCCAAATTATTTATAAATTAACACAGACATGAAAGAAAGGAAATCACAAACATCAGCTTGATCGAAAACTTTTGTGGCCCTTAGAAGTTTTTAATGGTGAGCGTCACTCTCCCCACCGTTTTCTGTGGTGGGGTCAACTGGGGCTTTAGATTTGAATCATTCCTTGTATCATGCCCTATTATGATTTCTCTATCGATGTGGAAACAAAACATACAGCATCATGGGGCTAACTTACTGACGTCACCTCAGTAGCGAGTCTCCCTACTCAACCTATAAGTGGCTAATCTGCGACCGGTAGCTTTGTAGGGTAAGCTTATCCTATAAAACTTTTTCCGGTGCCTACTTTCAGGCTTTTCTGATATCCAATCCGTCCATGTGCGCCCCATAATATTTTCCTTGGAGCCCAAAAATCAGGCGAACTCAAAATAAAAATCAGTGGGCCCCACAATGTAAAATAATGCCAAAAACCTCTACGTTAGATTTTGTGGCCCACCTTAGTTTTGAAATGGTCTGATTGTTGGGCTGTCCATTCATCATGGTCAGACACCTTTTGAATAGATTAGACACCATCTGAAAACAAGGTGGGCCTACAAGCAATCTGGAAGGTTAATTTTCATGGTGGCCGTCCCCATCCAAAGCTCCATCTAGTGTGGCCCACCTAAGTTTTCGATTGGCGTGGTTTTTTAGGACTCTTATTGCATGGTGCAGAATGCAGCACCAATGTGGCTACTGTACATATGTACGTGAAAAGGTGTTGTGGATCTCCACGTGATGTATGCATTTTATTGGCCCATTTATTTTGCCAAATCATTTTAAGGCATGAGCTCAAGAAGGGAGCAGATTCAAAGCTCAAGTGGACCACCGTTTGGGAAGCAGTGGAAATGATGACTCACAGTGTTGAAACCTTCCTACGGCCCATCATGATATTTATTTTCCACCCAACCTATTTAAAAGGTCCTATAAATCACCTTGATGAATGGAAAACACAATTAGCAATTGATCTAAATCTTTTTTAATCTCCAAGAAGTTTTTAGTGGCAGGCATTTAATCCCCACTTTTTCTTGTGATGTGGTTCGCTTGAGCTTTAGATCTGTTTTATTTTTGGGCTCATGCTCTGAAATGAGCACGGATTAGGTACTACACCAGGACCTAGCTAAAATTATAGTCCTACAAGGGCATGTGTGGGGTCCACCATCATGCATATGTTTTATCCACGCGGTTCATACATTTTGGAAGATCTTTTTAAAATATGTGCCTAAAAATAAGGTAGATTAAAGGTTCAAGTAAACTACACCGCACAAAACAATGAAAATTGAAACTGTTGAAAAATTCTCCAAGGACTAAGAGTTTTGGATCAAGCTGATATTTATGTTTTTCCTTCATACTGGTCCATGTGACCTTATGAGCAAGCTAAATGTCAAATAAACATAACGGTGGACCCTAGGAAGTTGTCAACAATATGAATTCAATACACTATTGTTTGTGTGGTGTAGTTCACTTGAGCCTTCAATCCTCCTCATTTTCAGCTCATGCTCTAAAATAATTTTTCAAAATAGAGACAAAACATATACATCATGGTGGGCACCATTCCCTCATAAGATTGTCCATCTCTAGCTAGGTCATCTCTAGCTAGGTCCTGTGGCGGTGGCACCCAATCAGCACCCACAAAATGATCTGGACATGGTAAGCACATACATCATGGTGGGAAATGGATTGGCTGCGCTGGTGGTCGGTGCTCCGTGGGCCCCACCATGATGTATGTGTTTCATCCCTGTTGTCTATCTCTTTTTTTAGATCATTTTATGGTACGGGATAAAATAAAAAAATAAAATAAAAGATGAGGTATATCCCAATCTCAAGTAGACCACATTGAAACAATGTTGAATGAATGTCCATCATTAAAAACTTTTTCGGGTCCATAAAAATTTTTGATCAAGCTGATCTGTGTGTTTTCCCTTCATCTGTGTGTCTGTATAACGTAATCAACAAATTGGATGTCAAATAAACAATACAGTGGTCCTTAAATCTTGGGATTGGCCGGACGTGCCAAACAGAGTCGGTGATCTGATCCTAATCCTATGGATTTTAAGACAATCCACTGACAACACCATCATTACCTTTAAATCCCATCCAAGCCACCCTAATCCGTTCAAATTTGCTTGGGACGTGTTTGTTATGAGGGATTGGAATGGATGGGAAGGTTTAATCCCGGGATCGTTCAGGCGTGCCAAACGGACTGGATATAGCAATCCAGAGATAGAGCAATCCCATGGATCTCAAGACAATCCACTGACAACACCATTATTACCTAGAAATCCATGCCATCCACCCTAGTACTATTCAATCCCTTCCAATCCACCCGGCCAAACGGGCCCTAAAGGATTTTAATGGTGGATTCCTAATCACTATTGTTTTCCTGTGGTGTGGTCCACCTGAGATTTATATCCCTCTCATTTTTGGAATCAAGCCCTAAAATGATCTTAAAAAATGGATGAAACACATACATCATCATGCCGGGGCCCACAGAGCACCGATCATCGGCCACCGGCTGGTGGCAGGGGGAGTAGCCAATCCGTTTCCATCATGGTGGGATTATAGAGCTGTTTTACTTATATACAGTACTGACATTAGTACTGTATACTGTACTATGCAATCTGAGTGCCTTTTTAAAAAAAAAAAAAAGAAAAAGAAAAGGAGAACATAAGATAGATGGATAGGATATCATTTACACATGGTGGGCCCCACACATTATTTTATAGGTTAAGCCGCGAGAGAGAGCATTACAATGGTCCACGTTTGAATTTTTTAAATTGAATCTTGCTTACCTAGCAAGCCAATAAGCTATTTACTTCAATTCTACTAAACCTCTGTAAATTAATCCTCTCTTTCTTCATTGTGCTTTAATACCTTTAATTATTTATTTAAACCAAAATGAGCCAGGAGAAATTGACACGTTGGGAACCGTTGATTTCCAATCCCAACGGCTCTGGTCAAAGTAATTTTAAAATTAAATATAGATAGAAAGTAAAGATCAAAATCAAATACACTTTAAAATGCATAATTGAGATTTAATCCCACCATTTTATGTTGTTGATTTGAAGGATGCTTTTCTTTTAATTAGTCAGAAAAAAACGCCAACCAACCATGTGCTTTCAATACCATTCAATTCAATGCCCATCTGTAAAGAGATTTTGTAGATTTCAACGGATGCGGATTGCCTCCTACGGTCCAGGCAGGGACTTTGTGGAGTCCAACGTGATGTATGGATTTTATCCACTCCGTTCATCCATTTTTCCAGATCAATTTTAGGGTAGGAGCCTATAAATGAGATAGATCAAAGGCTTGAGTGGACCACCCTACAGGAAGCAGTGTGATAATGATGCCTACCGTTGAAACCTTCCTCGGCCCACCGTGATGTTTATTTCCCATCTAACTTGTTCATAAGGTTACACAAACCTGGATGAAGGGAAAACAGAAATGTCAGCTTGATTCAAAATTTTCGGAGCTTCCAAGAAATTTTCAACGGTAGACATTCAATCCCGACCGTGAGGTTTACTAGAGCATTGGATCTGCATCATTTGTGTATTCATCACTAAAATGATTTGAAAAAATGGATGAACGGTGTGGATAAAATCCGTATATCATAACGGGTCCCACAGAGCTCCTGGCTGGACCGATTCCGTCCAGGCGGTGGCAGGACGCAATCGGCTTCCGATTTGAACTCCCCTTCGATATTTTTTTTGAAAGGAATCCCCCACGGCGGCGGACTGCGTCCTACCCCCGCCCGGACACTAGTCCGTCCGGGCAGGGCTCTGTGGGGCCCGCCATGATGTAAATGTTTTATCCACTCCGTTCATCATTTTTTTCAGATCATTTTAATATGTGAGCCAAATAATGAGGTAGGTATAAGTCTTAAGTGGACCACAACGTGGGGATTGAACTTCCACCATTAAAAACTTCTTGGGAGCTGGAGAAGTTTCGGATCAAGCTGATATTTGTTTTTTCACTTCATCCACGTCTACATGACCTTATGAATAGGTTGGGTGGTAAAAAACATCACGGTGGCCCTTAGAAAGGTTTCAACGGTGGGTGTCATTATCACTGTAGTTTCCTTTGGTGTGGTCCATGGATCTGTTGACCTGCTTCATTTCTAAAATAATAACTTAAAATGATATGAAAAAAATGATGAACGGCTTGGATAAAACATTTACATCATGGTGGGCCCCACAGAGCCCTGCCCGACTGGATTAGCGTCCCGGCGGGGGTAGGACGCAATCCGCGTCCGTCCCCCACTATCTGACGTGGCAGACGCGCATTCTAATAGTGACCATTGACCTTGGTAATCCCCACCGGTACGCGGATTGCCGGGTGGAATGTCGACGTGGCAAAGTTACGTGGGCCTCACTATGATATATACGTATTATATCCATACCGTCCATCCATTTTGCAAGATCATTTTATGGTATGAGCCCAAAATTGAGGCATATAAAAATCTCAAGTGGACCACACCACAGAAAGCAGTGAGGACAATGGCGCCCACCCTTGAAACCTTTCAAGGGCTCAGCATGATATTTATTTGCCATCCAACCAGCTCATAAGGTCACAAAGACAGACCTGGATGAAGGGAAAATATACGTATCAGCGTGATCCAAACTTCTGTGCAAGTTTTCAGTGGTTAGCATTCAATCCACACTGCCTTATGTGGTGTGGTCGACCTTTGGATCTGTCTGAAATTTTGGATCATAATCTAAAATGATCTCGCAAAATGGATGGACGGTGTGGATATAACACATACTTAATCGAGGGGCCCATAAAACTTTACCACGTCAACACAGTTACACAGGCATTTCTATTTCTCCACTCTTCTAATGTGGTGGCCCATCCAAAGCGCGTCCTTGGCAATTCCAGACTTCTAGATTTTGACATTTCTCTTGTGATGTGGCCTACGGCCAGGGTCGAGTCTTCCTGGGCCGAACCCAAAAATAATAATAATGGAATAAGCCTCTACCTACCTTGGCCATATTCATCAATCCAAAAAAAAAAAAAAACCCAGCGGTTTGTCTAACTGTCGCTTCCCACCGTTGGTTTTGGACAATTTATGGCCCATTCGGCAGAAAACCGAATCTAACATACTCCCACCCGGGGGTGGGGCCCGCCCTGAAATCTACTGGTGGCTGAGGAAACTACCTGCGCATGGGACTCGGATTCGGTAGTGACCCTTCCAGTACCCAGCTGGGTACTGTCGGTGCAGGAAAAAAGCTGTGGACCCCACCATGATGCCATTCATTTTTGTTTTTTTTATTATTATTTTTTAAATCATTTTAAGTCATGAGCCCAAGAATGAGACATACAAATCTCAGGTAGACCACACCATAAGAAAAATAGTGTTGATTGAATGCCCACCGTTAAATTAAAAGCTTACTGGGGGGCCATAAAAGTTTTCAACAAAGCTGATGTTCTTTTTTTTTTTCCCTTCATCCTGGTACAAGTACGTGTGACCTAACCAATAGCTTGGATGTCAAATAAACATTTCTGTAGGCTCTGGGAAGTTTTTAATGGTGGGTTCATATAGAGCTGTACACAGCAGCATAAGCTTAGTGACTCGCTTGACTTGGCTTGAAAAAGCTTGACCCGACTCAGATCGAAATGTTGTTCGAACCAACTCGAGTCATATCTTGGGTGCTCGAAACATTTTGAGTCAAGTTCAAGCTGGACATAGCTTGACCCAGCTTGACTCGATATTAAGCTTGACTCGACTCGACTTGGCTCAGCTCGGCTTTAAGTTAGTATATAAAGGATTTTAAAAAAAACCCTACACAGTACATCCAAACCAGCAACCCTACCCGTTCTCCCTCCCTTTCACCCAAATCACCCCATTTCTCCCTCCAAATCGGCTGTCCGTCCGTCCGGCTACATTTCCTTCTTCCAGCGACTGTCCAGAAACATTTCTTTCTTCCAGCGTCTATCCGGACGAGCATTTCCTTCTTCCAGCGTCTATCCGGATGAGCTCCGCCCAATACTCTCCGCCCAACGACATTCCCTCTTCCAACGTCTATTCGAACGAGCTTTTCTTCGAAAGTGAGTTATATCCTCCACTCTCTCCATTTATTCCGATCGTTCGAGTAGCAGAACCCATCCGACCAGCGACCACTGGCCGGGCTCAAACTCGACCGAGCCGAGCATGAGCTGTTGTTCCAAGCTCGAAGGCCGAGCACGAGCACGAGCTGAGACTCACTCAGTCTGAGTCGAGCACGAGCTGGGCAAAGCTCGGCTTGGCTCGACTCGTGTACACCTCTAGGTTCATACCCTAAAATAATATTAGAAAATTGGATGAACAACGTGGAAAATACCCATACATCATGGTGGGCCCCACAGCCCCTGCCTAGACCTATTCCATCCAGTCAGGTGCTGGAGACAATCCGCTTCCCATTGATGGAAGGATTTTATCTTTCTTTATATATATAAAGAAAGATCAATGGCCTTAAATATGGACGGCCAAGATTGTGTACACAAAAATTAAACTGCATCTATTTGCTAGGCCAATCATGGATTTCTTATCTTATGATTCCAAAGAATCACTTCTTTAGGCAATCATAACCATCCTACCCATGGCTTGGAAAAGGTATGGGTATAGCTAATTAGGCCAAATCAAGGATGATTGAACCATCCAATCAGCGCGATTTTGCATGTTAAACCATGAAATGTGTTGTGGATTTAACAGACGGTTCAGATAGATTGATTAAACTGTCGAAGTCAACTGATGCGGTGAGAAGCACTACAGCACTGGAGCATTCTCTTAACAATTTGAGGTCTACTCTTTCTTTCTTTATTTATTTGAAGTCCCCCTATCGTAAATACTTGCCAGCAATTCCATTTGATTGAGTTGAACGTATGCAACTCAATTCACTTTTGCAACTAAACACAATCCAAACAGGTGAGCGCTCAAATCTCAATTACTTTTGCGAAGATCCAATGATCTTCGAAACAACAGAAGCACAGATGACTCATGTTTTCAAATTTCAAGATGCATGAATAGAACGCCAATCGAATCTAAATCCAAAATACTTTGCAATATATGTTCAAGTAGCAGAGATGACTGAAAGGAAGTGTGTGTGTGTGGGGGACATGTTACTATGATGAGGTCGAGCTATGTGGGCCCCACCATAATTTGTGTCGAATATCAACACCATGCATTTGATGGGTCCCATTTAGGTTATGGGATATCCCAAAAATCAGCCTTATACAGAACTCAGGTAGGCCATTCCATCTAAAACCATGTGAAGACATGCCTAAAACATGTAAAAGCACTTGGTGGGGCCCACTTGAGTTTTGGATGCTGATAAAACTTGGTTTGACCCCTTATCCAAGTGGGACACACAATAGATGGGCTGGATTTGTAAAACACATCTTGGTGGGCCCTATAAATGATTATGAATGTTTTAATCGGAGGATAATCCCTCTCAACTGTTGTATGTGGTGTGGCCCACCCAAGTCATGGATTGACTTGATTTTTAAGTCCATGGCCCACCATGGAATGGTGCATCTGGCTGATTGGGTAGATGTTCGACATACATGGGGGGGTCCACACAGCTCGACCTCATAGTACCGTTTCCTATATATATATATATATAAATATAAAAGAGAGACACACAAAAATCTCACTTATTCGGGTCATAGCTCCACGATCTATACAATGACAGTGCAAGCCCCAATAAGAATGAATGCAGTGCCGTGTTCGACCTGTTCAAGCAACTTGAGAATCAAACTGAGTAACAATAACTACATTTGTAACTTTGGCTGTATCTAACAAGGTGCGATCTGAATCCTCCTATCTCCACAATTGGTAATGGGGCATTGTTTGCAAGATCTGGCTCATTACATGATGAAAATCCAAGATCTTGACCACATTCCAATAAGAATTTGATTGCTATTCTCACAACATTGGTCATCTATCGAAATATGCATGCCATTCAGCTGGATGTCACAATGCTGATTTTTTTTGAGGGAGATCTCCAATGGGGTAGCTGATAAGTCTTTGAAAAGTTTCTTCAAGCTTCAGTCCTGCTCCACCTAAACTAATGTCACATGCCAAAATGGAAAAAGGAAGTAAAAAAATGGGAGCTGATCGCCGACGGGTTGTGGAATAACCAACACCCATTAGAAGCATTTTTCCATTGAAAAATGTATGATATAAAGGATCAGTTGTAGCATACACCAGATTGTTGGTGATCAGTTATCCTGGGTGATGGATTAACCAACACCCATTACAGGGAAAAATGCATGATGTAAAAGATAGGTTGTAGCATGCACCAGATTGTTGGTGATCAGTTTTCATTGAATACTCCCTTGCATGTGACAATGTAACCAATTTAAAAGAATTCAAGTGCTCTCTCCAAAATTATGTGAATATGGCTAGATACTGTAGCGAGCCCCAAATTACTATTACACACCAAAATTCATGACACCAGACCTGATGAAGTGATGAAGTAGGCTTCTTTACAACAGCTCTGGCATAGCTTCAGTCATCAAACAGTGTGATTATATACACGCGTATCTACATCCAAAATTGCAAAGAAGTCCACCTGAATATTTCAGACAAATGAAGTAGTATTAATGCTTAGTATGTGGATGAAATAGTTCTTCAATCAGGAGCTGGGTGGTGGAGAGGTGAAATAGTAACTAACCAAGGTCTTGTGGCTTACCACTTAAAGAATTCTCCCCTCTCACGGTGGGTCCCTTCAGCTTGTTTTGCCAGCCGCAGGATTACGACCAAACTGGATGATCACTGGTTTACCTTTGAAAACATACCCATTCACTAGATTCTGCAACAAACAGTTGTAGTCTGTAAAATGCTCACTGGTTCACCAAGACAAATAGAAGTATAGAATGAAGAGGGAAAGTAAAGATTGTATTTCGTAATTTGATGAGATCAGGGATGCTTTTAGGGTGTGTTTGGCTGGATGGTTGAATTGAATTACAATTATCAGTCTAAAGAAGGTGACAAACAAACAACCTGCAGTTTTCTTTTACATGGATATTGTGAGGATCTGGACTACAAAATTGCAATTGCATTACTTTCTAGTTGGAGACGAAACCAGCATACTGCAATTTAAGGGCCACGTCATTGTTATGAAGACTAGGAAACAACAGTAAGTATTGTTAACAATTTAATTCAATTGTGCAGCCAAACACAACCCTATTGACTTTGATAGACCACGAACTGGACCGACCTCGGAAAATATGGTCATCTTGTTATATAAGAAATCAAACTCAAGATGCTCATTTTAGTCAAAGAAAGCATTGATGGTTTGAATCAAACTGCCTTTCGTAAAAACACATACCAAAGCATGAAGGGCGAGTTCTACTGATGGAAATGTCACAAAAGCTTGACCCCTCATTCGTCCCTCCTGAGATTCAAAACATTCCATTAATTCTGAAAGGCTGAAAGCAAAGGCTATGCATTGCAATCATCATCAACATCATCATCATCATCATCAACAACATCTTAGCCTTGTTCAGGCTATTTGATAAACTCAACCTAAGATATGAAAATATATTAATTCCCAAACTCAACCTAAGATGAAAATTCTAAGAATCCAAAATAAATAAATAAAATAAATAAATAAATAAATAAATTCTAAGAATCCGATTAAGCTTGCATAGATTCAAAAGGGATAATGTATCACTAAAGATGGAAAAAAGCAGAGTTTCCCATAGGTTAAGGTCATATTTCCGTATTCCCATTTCCATAATTCCCATAGTCATATTCATTCTAACGTTATCAAAGTTTTAGTTTTAAAAAGACACCTTCCACCATGGACTTGATAATGTATCTCTTTTTCTTTTTCTTTTTTCAAAATACTGGAATTGATCATGTGTCCTAGTGTTTTTTCTTTTCCTTTTATTCTTTTTTTGATAACTGACATTTTATTAATCCTGCTGGATATTATCAAAGTGGTGCAACTGACCAAAACATGATCAAAGCTTATGAAACATTGAGGTCACAGGCTACAGGCTTGCACACAGCTTACCTGCTGGAAATTTAGTAGTTCTAGTGCTGATTGAAAAGAAAATGCAAAGAAGTTCCATTGCAATCATACAAATTTATCACCCTGCCTGATAAAACAACACAAGATTTTGTAGCACTTTTGCCATGCTCAGACTAGTGTTTTAAAAAGTGAATAGCGTGTAGTGTGGCATTCACCCCTCTAAAGAGTGAGGCTTAAGCTATACCAGTGTTTTAAATAGCTATGCTGTGTAGCGTGTAGCTTACACTACGTAGTGTAGCTTAGCCTTAACGCTACATAGCTCATGAAAATAGCTCAAGTCTCGTGTAGCCTATGCTAGATGATAATTTGTGTACACTAAATGCTACATAGACTATGCTACACACTACGTAGCTCACATTAGAAGTTATTTTTCACTACAACATGAAAGTCAATGTTTTCAATGATTGGTTTCAAATTCCTATTTTCAATAAAAATAACTTAATATTTTCAATGCTTTTAGTAAAATAATATAAGTAACAATATTAAATCACTTTGATTTCTCTTTCTTTATCTTTATATTTAATCATTGCCCTTTCCTATTACCTTAGGCTGCATTTGGTTGCACCAAATACGATAAAATTTTGTTAATTTCATTATTAATCAGTCTAATTTGGTGCAGAATATCATATATTGGTGCAACCACATGCGACCTTGATTAAAAATCTAGAAGTAACTTGTAGCTCATGCTACACACTAGGTAGCTTATGCCATACGCTTCAGAGAGGTGAACACTACGCTACACGCTATTCGCCATTTAAAGCACTGAGCTATACACTACACACTACTTCTAGATTTTTAATTAAGGTTGTGCTTCATTGCGCCAAATATCATGAAATTTTATGATATTTTAATGCAGGGGCATTTTCACACCAGGCTCGAGTGGGGTCGCTTGTGGGATGCAGGGGCACACTCGGGGTGAGTGCAGCCCACGGAGGAGGTCTCGCGTTCGAAACTCCTTACCGGGGGTGATTAATACGCATTTCACACCAGGCTCGAGTGAGGTAGCCCGTGGGATGCAGGGACACAATCGGGATGGGCGGCCCATGTGATTTGGGGCCCATGAAGGGGGTTCGGCCGAGGTCCTTACCTATAAGATGTAGGGCCTGGGCTATAAGATAAAGGGATTAATTTGTCATACTCTAACAGTTCGAGCTTTTAGAGCAAGTGGTTAATTGTCCTGCGTCAAATTGGTATTAGAGCAGGAGGTCTCGTGTTCGAGACTCCTCACTGAGGGTGATTAATGCAGGGGCATTTTCACACCGGGCTCGAGTGGGGTCGCTTGTGGGATGCAGGGGCACACTCGAGGTGAGTGCAGCCCACGGAGGAGGTCTCGTGTTCAAGACTTCTTACCGGGGGTGATTAATACGCATTTCACACCAGGCTCAAGTGGGGTAGCCCGTGAGATGCAGGGACACACTCGGGGTGAGCAGCCCATGTGATTTGGGACTCACGAAGGAGGTTCGGCCAAGGTCCTTACCCATGAGATGTGGGGCCTAAGCTATGAGATAAGGGGATTAATTCGCCATACTCTAACAGTTCGAGCTTTTAGAGCAAGTGGTTAATTGTCCTGCGTCATATTTACACCAAATTAGTCTGATCAATAATGAAATTTATTGACATTTAGTGCAACCAAACACAAACTAAAATAATAGCAAAAATAGGTAAGTATAAAAGTAAAGAAAGACCAACCTAACTGATTTAATACTATTACTTATATTATTTTATTAAAATCATTGAAAAGTTAACTAATTTTTATTAGAAAATGAATGTAACAAATCATTGAAACATTAATTGATTTTAATGTTTTAGCGAAAAATAACTTATTGTGTAAGCTACGTAGCATGTAACATAGGCCGTGTGGCTTATAGCATATACAATTAGCATGCAACATAGGCTATGTGTTACCTGAGTTATTTTCATGAGCTATATGGCATTAAGTCTAAGCTACGCTAGATAGCGTAAGCTACACGCCACATAGCAAAGCTATTTAAAACACTGGCTCAGACAGAATATCTCAGTTTTATAAATTCTCTAGGCATCATCATCACCCTAAAGAATGTAGATTTGTGAAGCATTTGAAAAGAAAAATAAACAGCTCCAAAGCCAGTAATCTATCATAAAGAGTGACTTCCAAGCTGGATGCACCGGAAATCCCATTTACATTATTAGCGAGCTAGAAATTTGGGCATTAAAAAAACCATCAGGTAAAGTCCCGGCTGACCTTGGGAAAGGCACATTTTCGGAAAGGCACATTTTCCCTCAAACTGAAATTTAGCTGCAATATAACCATCGCATCAAATGCACCATTGATGCACCAACAAATGTAGCAATTCTGAAATGAAAGTCTAAAAGATGATCAGTTGATGAAAAGGGAAAAGTTTGCAAGAAAAGTGGCCTAGCTTGTGCAATGATGTGTGCACGTGTGTGTGGGCTCACACATGTACAAGAACAAAAAATTTTAAAAAAATAAAAAAAAATCTTTATCCAGAAGAAAACGAAGATCACCTGCATCAACTTTATGCTCAGACCCGATTTAGCTGTCTCAACACTACCAAAAAGCGAGCCTGCGGGGCACCATTAGCAAAGTAGGAAAAACACAAATGATGTTTCTTCAGCTCAAAGGATTTATGAAAATCAAAATATAGAGCTTTGAAATCAGAATAATGTGATTGTTTTCATGAAAGCTTACCAAACATGAAGTAGAAGTCATCAGCAACAACATCTTTTGCCAAGTTCTTGATGTACAGAACAGTAGAAGGATTTCCAGCAGTATAATTCTGCACAAATTGAAAGTAGAAAGTTCTATACTGACCACCCACTGCAGACACTTCCTTTCTACAGACAGTTTAATATTAGCAGCAAGATGAAGTTTATTTAGGACTAAACAACCCCTACAGCAAGTTTGCTCAGATGGCATTTAAGGAGACATTCAGCACTAGCAATACTTTGCAACAAAGGGTTCAGTTTAGGAAACTACAGTGGATCCCCCACATACAACATGAGATGATATCCAGTAACTAGAAGAACAAGGTGCATGTACCAAATTCCCAACATATGTGAATAAGAAAGATTCAAGAAACCTCACATATAAAATTCATATAGGAAAACATCATCCATAAATAGATAGTGGAGAAACAAAATTGTTAGCCACAGCAAATAATTGTGAGATGCATAACACATCATCCTACAATCCAATGATGAAAGAGCATTGTTAATGGTGGAGATCAACTGTATAAAATGAAAATAATCCATGAATATAAATATCCAAATAGAATTTCCCAGCAATGAAACCATCCTCAAAACTGACAAACCATCCAAATAAAATATTTGAGGATTTGTCACATGGAAGGGTTAGTATTAGCACCTAAACACGCCATAGAGGATTGAATGGCCGAGGTAGAAGAAAAAGAGACATCGACATGTACATGCACCTTATGAACACTGACCAAGTGAGCTCAACAAATTAATTTTCTCTCTCGATATATGGCTTTTCTTTTCTAATCAAAGTGTTGTTTTTTCTCATCCTGCCTTTGCCAGTATCCCCACCAAAGGGCAGAAACCAAGTGCTCCTCGAACCCACAAAATCTTCCAACTGAGATAAGAAAGGAAAGGTGGTAACACCATAAAACTCATGCGAATGACCATGTGCAGCAGCAGATTTTGAGTTCAGATATAAACCCCTTCGAAGAAGAAATGCTTGTTATTAGAGACATTACCTCCACTGCTCAACTCAACCCAAAGGAAACCTTTTTCTCATCATTCTCAGATTGTGGCAAAATTGTTTTGATCATGTGAACCAGGACATGGCAAGAGACATGGTGGATCATTTTATGGCTCTGATCATCATGAATCAGTCGGTTCAAGTGGAGTCCTAATTAGGCCTTCTTGTATTGATGATTCTGATTTAATTTCCAATGCAGTTTCTGTGGGCTCCTACATGGGAATAGAGCTACATGATGGTCCAATAAAAGGGCATCACTACATCTCGCTTCCTCGCATCACTACATCTCGCTTCCTCAAGAAGTTTGGAAGCAACTGTATGTTCTGTATGGAGGACATCCAACAGTGACTAGGAAGGTAATCATTCAGGTCTGTTGCCAATGGTGTTGTCTATATAGGTCTACCCTCTACACCTTCAGCTACTTCATGGTGTACCCAAAGGAGAACATGGTCGTCAGACTTAGGAAAAAGGAAACATTGGGAGAATCCGTGAGAAGGCTTTTGAGGTTTCCATCTGATTTTGGGGAAAACTTGGTACAGCAATGGCCATTGGAAACATGCTTTGACGTACATGGCTAAAACAAATTCTGAATGCCAATATACAGATGGACAAGGATTGATGCAAGATGATCCATTCATCCAAAAAGGGTCCAAGGGTGGACCCCACATCTGACCAACTGACGATCAGGGCCAAATCAAGGGTCCAATTGGACCGAGGAGCCTACATATCCAAGGACTACAACCAATGGTACTCCAATTGGTAGTTTGTGTGAGCTCTGTTCAGGATAATTGATCTGACAAGGACTCAACTTCTGTTCTTGTAGAGTCCTTGTGGGTGGGTCGAGTTCAGTCACGGGAGGGAGCTCATCCACCAACAAACATGTTTCCAGCAGTTCAGTGTTATCAGAAGATCCTGACTTAACCAGTTCGAAACATGCATGCATCATGTCAAACCAATACAACGGATATTAAGGGCTTTTAACTAGGGTGCTGAATCTTGGATAAACTTGCTCTATGAATAGTATATAGACTGGAGTGCGCTAGATACTTTTGGTAAGATTATCATCAACAAATAAACTGGCAAAACCCATTGGGCATGGTTGACAGCTTTAGGCAAGCTACTTCAAAATTTACAGGCTCCTGTATAAACATCTCTTCCTCTGCCCACTCACTCATTTAAAGCAAAACATGCACGTTCTGCTTCTGCATCCCAATTTAGTGGACGCAATCTACATGACTCGCAGTTGCAGGAGCTCTGGCCATTTCTGTTAGGAGGGCTTTGTGAAGATCTGAACAGTGTAAACCTTAGATCAGGTCTAAAGATGCAGACGACCTATCAGATGAAGAAGTTGCTGGTAAGTACAGGGGGAGGTCACATTGCTTGAAATTATTCTATAATCACTGATTTTTACCAAGGCCCATACGAGTCAGACAGGTTTTTCAGAGATCACATTGCTTGAAGTTATTCTATAGTCACTGATTTTTACCAAGGTCAATACAAGTCAGACTGGTATTTCCGGTCTTCGATAGTCACAGTCTTTTGATCCATTCATGTATGACAGATATGGCCTTCAGTAGCAAGTGGGAGTGCACTACCAACACCATGCACTGCAACTCCGCCCAACATGATCAGTTCAAGGACCTGATCTAAGTGGCAAAGAGTGAATGTTCTTTAGAGCAAGGGAAGAAGGTTTCACTTGCAGAGATATGCAACCATTTGATTTATTGGTTCTTGGAGGACCCTTTGATCTCCTTATCAACCATAAAATATGATGACCATCTTGCAGCATGTAGGCTTCTAAATTTTGTGGGGAACAATAATTCTTCAAATGATACATTTTCGTGGAGAATTGGAATCTATCAATGCCCACAACGAATTGGTATGGAACCCTCATGGCACACCTCCCATTTATGGTGTGCCGTAAAGGCTGTTACGTAAAGGTAATGGTGGTAAACATTACACACTACAGGGTCGTAACAGCCATAACAGCTGTTATGGAAAAAATGACCCATAACTGCTGGTCCACTACGCCCCTTGTAAAAGCCATAACAGCCCCATAATGGTTTATTACGGGGCAGATACAGATTTTTCGAATTATTTTTTTTTCAATGTTATGGGGTAGATACAAGTTTTGCAAAAAAAAAAAAAAAAGTAGACCGTAACAGCCGTTACCACCCGTATTGTGAAGGTAACGGTGGTGGCTGTTATGGCCACCATTACCATTATATAATACCTTGCTCCCATTGCTTCGATCACATCAAAAAGTAACACTAGAGTACTAGACGCAATATTCAATCAATAGCTCGAGTGATGCTCTCACTTCTAGTCTCCCGAAACAAGCATGGCAGCAGCAGAACAAGCCCTCTCAAACAACCAGTTCAAGGTAAGTATGTAAAGCTTCAGATGTGTTTGACTCCTCAGATAAATAGAAGCAATTGTAAAATAGCAATGACCTCCAAACTGCCTCTACGGCTGATCAATGAACACAATGCATGCAGTTATTTGTCGAAGGGAGAAGAGAAGGCAGTTAGGCTGCCATTTCAGAGTCAATTCTGGTGTTTAGTGACTGGTCAAAGAAGGATCCAGAGACATGCGATACCCATTATCTCAAGCATCAGCCTGAGGTGTTCAAGTATGGACCTGCGATACCCATTATTTCAAGCATCAGCCTGAGGTGTGCCACCAAAAACACTTGTACAGAGTGTATGTGTGCATGCGTGCGTGCGCGCATGTGCATGTGTGCATGTGTCTTATAATAACAATTATTAAAAAGAAGAGTCACTGATGCTTGAAGATACATGGTACTGCCCGCAATGCAAAGAGCAACGATAATCAAGCAAGAAATTGGATCTATGAAGGCTTTCTGAAGTGCCCATCATTCCAATGAAGAGGTTCTTCCGCAGCATGCAAGTGACGCACAAACTGGAAAACTTTCTGAACTTCCCCATTGATGAATTTTACTTGACAAACTAGCATGAAAATGACTCTGATGAGCTCTATGCCTTGAGCAACTACTTTGGTGACTTGGGAAGGAGCACTACAGTGCACATCTCAAGATTTTAGATGGAAATAAGCAAAATATTAGTTTTGAGCAACCACTAGTGGCAGAACTAAATCCTAGTGGAAATAGGCAAAATATTAGTTTTGATGCACAGCACTAGTGGCAAAATATTGGTTCCTCCCCCACAGATGAGGAAGGTGTGAAGCTGACCGTTGCTTATATGGTTTTCTGCAGGAGAGTTACGGGTGCTGATATCTACCATGTGCAGATCATGGCAATATTTCATAGCAAAAGTGGATATTTTCTCAGGCGTTGGGAGAGCGCATCCCACAAAAAGAGAAGGGGTTAGGAGGGAATAACTGTGCATTGGATGTATGTAAAATGTGTGGACTGCTAAAGTAGAAGTCACAGATGTCCTGTGTTTAAGAATGTTTGAGAATCTAATGCTGGAAATGACAGATACACCTCTCCAGAAAAAAGATGGAAAAGAAACCAAAATACAAGAATGTTCAAAATGCCCTTTCAGTCTAGATACTCAAGACCGAAAGATTGCCTCTCTGTAGTTCTAACCCTCTTTTTTTCATGAATCGCAAATTCGTTATGAAAGAGTGAAGGTTGACATAAACATATAAAAATCTATTTCAATAAAATGTATTCAATGAGTTACACGACAGAGACAAGTAATCCAGAAAAGAAAATGCAAGGCAAACAGCTAATGGAGCAGTCAAGAAGAAAAAAGTCATAATCATAGCCTCTTCCTAACTATTTCAGGCCAGGTTTACCTGTTTCTCCAATAAAGATTTGAAACAGGAATTCCTGCTAGTCAAGAAATATGGAGAAGGCCATTCATCTAAATCTCGCCTTCAAGTATTCACATTCATCAAATAGCAATATCATGAGGAAGCACATCTCGGTTAAAACTTAAAAATACCTTAAACATCGGAAGTGATAAAATTTCCTCTGGAGGCAACTTCCCATTCTCTATCTCTTCTGGTGTCACAAAAGGTTTCAGTTCCAATCCCTCATTTGCTGGCTCAGTTTGTTCTTTCATGCTACTGTCATCATCTGTCACTTCATTTTGGATTGGCTTTGGAGCAATTCTGATCTGAAATCAATCAAGAACCAAGCAAAAATATGCTATGAAAAAGACGCATATTGCTTTTCATTGAGAGAACCAACTTCATTAAGAGGGCATACAACCTGTAGGACAGAGTTTTTCTTTTTTATCACTGGAATCTCTTTAGGAACCAAGGTGGCAGGCTTTAGTCCAACGGCTTCATGTGCCACAGCCTTATCAACTGCAGGGCCCACAATGGCTTCTCTTTTAGTGCGCTTTCTACTATGGTAGTTTTTCTCATCAGCATCATCCTAGCAATATCATCATCAGCAGCATCATCAGCATCTAAGTCTTATCCCAATTAATCACCCTAGCAATATCTCATGCAATTTTTTCATAATCACTGAGGTTACGCAAAAGCAGCCAAGAGAAGTTCCACTCTATAAAATGTGGATGTAGAGAGTTTGATAAAGTTGAGCAACAAAATACTTCTTCAGAAGACTCCATTTCTGACTCATCACTTGATAGATCTGCCAAATGGGGCTGTGCAGGTATCGTCGGGAGAGGAGGTGGTGGTGGAGGCAGAGCAGGCTCTGAAGGCGGTAAAGGTGGAGTGGGCAGTGCCATGCGGAATGGAGCCGGAATATTCATTTTGTTCATCAAATGCAAAACCTACAAATAAGGTGAAGGTTTCGAACTTTAAAAACAACAAGCACAATTTCCATCCAACAACCACACGAAAACAATTAGAACAAGAAGATTTATTTTAAGTTACTCCTGAATGATTTTGAGGCAGATTATGATAACCTGTGTATAAAAGCGAGGAACGGCTATGAGGGCATTCACAATATTAGTCAGAATATTCCCATCTGGAGGTGGATATGCATACCTAGAAAACAAGAAGCACAGTTAGTTTCACATAAATCACGTAGAAGCTCTTTCTGTCAGTAAAATTGAAATTTGAAGAAGCACCAGGATGTAGACTACTAAGACAAAAGTTGTCGTTCGTAAATTTAATCAAAATGTTCATTGTATGCAGAGGCTTTAAGGTCCAAAGAATGTGGTGTGGGGCAGGATGAACTGTCATTGTATGCGGAAAACCACTTATACAACATGAAAAGCCTTTGTGAATTCCTTCTCCCACCCTCCCTTCCTCCCTCTATCTCGGATAAGCATCTCCAGCCAACGTTTTAAATAGCCATGCTATGTAGCAGTGTAGCTTACACAACATAGCGTAGCTTAGCCTAACGCAATGTAGCTCATGAAATTAGATTAAGTCGCATGTAGCCTGCACCAAATGATAATTTGCATATGCTACATGCTACGTAGCTTACATTACAAGTTATTTTTCACTACAACATTAAAATCAAATAACGTTTTTAATGATTTGTTGGGGATATTTCAATAATATCGGGGACTCCGAACAATGCCCACATCACACACCTTAGCACCAGGCAATCAACTAGGAATTTTGATTCTCTCGGGATGAAAGGAAAAGGAGTACAATGATAGCAGCTGTTTAATGTAATTGACATTAAGTTGCCTCTTCCAAGGATCCTTACCCTTGCTCCGGTGGTAGACTCTCAGGAGTTTTAACACCCGGTCAAGGGTTCGAGTATCCATATGTGGTGAAATCCCACTATGGCGTGAGTGTGTGGGGGTGTGTGTGCATGTGTAAAAAAAAAAAAATGTTGCCTCTTCCAAGGAGCCAGTATTAACCCAAAAGCCCAAGCCTGAATTCTAGAGATGTACTTGTATGCATCATATACACCATAAAATAAGAACAAATACTTTCATACTCCAGCAGAGTGTGATGGATGATACGCAGGAAGTTAGAAATTACTGAGAAACTGCATATGTAGCATTCTCAAAATAAACTGTCCAAACTGGGTAACAGCTTACATTTATCATAAACCAAAACCTACTTTTAGTTAGTTATTTAATTACTAGATTGATGGACATTTATTGGATGTTCAAAAATGAAAAATATCCAATGGTCTTATTTTAAAAACAACTGTCCACAAATCAGAGGTTAGGATTGTCCAAAAATATGATTTTTAGAGTCTAACTTAGTGACAGTGGGTTCCACAATTTAGACTTGTTCAATTTGAGTTAATATTTTCCACACGTACCAATTCAAGTGCCCGTGTATCGAGCACCATACAGCCAGAGTATCATATCACTCCAAAATAATACATGCAGATCAAAATAAAATTTTACACTGAGCCAGCTGATTGATGTCAGAAAATACAAATCAATGAAATTAGCAGAAAACGTGATTGACCAACAACAAAAAGAGATGAACTATATATCGAGTAAATTGTTTTTTTCATTAAATTAATGTTATCAGTATAATATATTGCATGTAAATTAAAGAACTAGATTTATGTTTTTTAAAGAGATAAATTAAAGAACTAGATTTCTTGCATTAATTTAAGAACTTGCCTTTTTTGTAATGGAAAACTAGTGGAATGGATATGCAAAATTTGTGACACATGGAACAAACCAGTACACTGCACATAATGTATGACACACAAACTACCTCTAGAGATTTGGAAGCTCGAGGTTACCTTTTCTTGTTCTTGTGTCCCTTACACCTTTTTGCTCTGTGTGCATGCGCTTGTGTCTGTGTGAATGTCCCTACATAGTTCTCTGTGTTGGTTCAAGTATATACATCGATAGAGATGGAGTAGTTGACAGCTAGCTGCTAGCTTATAAATATTAAACCATGGTCCAAACTAGAATTACATATCTGACATGTAGTTCTAGACCATTAGCCACCCAATTTCCACCCCTTCAGTTGCGAGATTATATCCCTTAATGTAACCCACAACAACATGTATTGACCATATAATACAGGGGCATTTTCACATTGGGCTCGACTGGGGTGGCCTATGGGATGTGAATGCACACTCAGGGTAGGCAGCCCGTGTGAGGCGGGTGGCTCATGTGATGTGAAACTCATGCGATGCGGGGCCCGCAAGGGGGGTTCAACCGAGGACCTAACCCATGGGATGTGGGGCATGGACTATGAGATAAAGGGATTGAATCATACGCTCTATTAGTTCGAGCATTTAGAGCAAGTGGTTAATTTTCTTGCGTCAAAGTGGTATCAGAGCAGGAGGTCTCGTGCTCAAGACTCCTAATCGGAGGTGATTAATGCAAGGGCATTTTCACACCGAGCTCGAGTGGGGTGGCTTGTGGGATGCGGAGGCACACTTTGGGTGGGCGGCCCATGTGAGGCGTGTGACTTGTATGTTGAGCTTTTAGAGCGAGTGGTTAGTTGTCCTCCGTCACCATATCAGTTTTTCGAAAAGATAATTGTATGCAAGCCCAAAAAGTATGGAACATTTTTTTAACTAAATTCCAAGTGCAATGGGCCATGTCTCAATCTACTAAAGGTCTATGAGCATGATGGAAGGTTGGTGTTTGGCGATCATTCAGCAAACTGTTACAATGGCTGGTTTTCAAAGTTGTCATTGGAACCTCTGGTTGGAGCACAACAGAAGAACATTTCAGGGCAAAAAGAAAGTGGAGGCAAACATCTTCAAGCAATCCATTGACATATCAATCTCGTAAGACAAGCAATCCATTGACATATCAATCTCGTAAGACAAGCAATCCAATTTAATAAAGGGATTTTGTCCCTACCTAAGAGCACTCCGTCAAGTTCTCAGGCCCGACTGGTTGGGGGAACTCTAATCTTTCATAACAAAAGCCATGCTCACCGGCATCATTATTGCGGCTGATAAAAAATTGGAACCGATGATATTATTCACGGGGACTCAAAAAATGCGATGAGTTCGATGAGAGAGGGTAATTTCCCTTGGAGATTGATAAGCATTCTAGAAGAATGAAAGGAAAAATGTTTTACTCTTGAAGCTGCCTTAATCCATGCTAAATGCTCAACAAATGACAAGAGTGGGATAATCTAATTAAGGAGGGAGTTTTGAGGAGTAATCTCTAGATATCAGACAATTTCCTATTGTTTGGGGAGTTTGTTGTGGGGTTGCTCAGTGTTGCTTTTGCATGTTTCTTTTTTAGTTCCTTTGGTCTTTGAAGCCCTGACTGGTCTTGCTTTTATCTCCCTGCATTTTTATTTTTATTTTTTGCTTTCTCTATCATTTCTTGTTGCCTTTTTTTTTTTTTTTTTAATACAAGTCTTGGTCATTCATCAATATGTGTGTGTGTGTGTGTGTTCAGCTTTCGAAGAAAAAAAATATATATAGTGTGATTGTGTGTGTGACATCCAATAAGATACATATTGGTCGATATTTTGAACCATTGTTTAGTTGGTTCTTGGCAGGGTACTACACTGGCTTCTGTGCACTAGAAGGTAAACTAAAGAAATCATTCGAGTAACAAATTCACCCTTACTAAAATGATACAACCATTTTTACAATGGAAAGCATGGGATGAGATTATGGGTTGACTATTTGAGCATGGAACATGGCGTGCCGTAAAGGCCATTACGGGGCCATAAAGGCCATTACATAAAGGTAACGGTGGCAACCGTTACACGTTATGGGGTCGTGACCAGTGTTTAAATTATCGGCGACATTATCGAATTATCGCCGATAATTTCGGTATCGCTGGAGTTGCGACACCGATACGGGGGCGTAATGGCGCAATTTTTTTTTTGCCAAAAAAATATGAAAAAATATGGATTAAATCCGGAATATTTTAAGCATTCCAAATATGTATTCATTTATAAATTGGAACATGTTTATGGTGGTGTAACGGTCCACTCTTTGGTGAGAAGTTGTACCGGACTGTCTGATGAATTTATGAACCAGATAACCTAAATTTGACTACAAAATTCATATATTTAATTTTCTAACTATCTACTATCAATGATAGATATATTAGAATGAATGTAATATGAAAATATCTTACATTTAGGTGTTTGCAATTATTTTTTAGGATCAAAATTCATGCATAAATAGAAAAAAAATATAAAATGGCACCCCAAATATGTAAAATGCACATTAAAATGTTCTACTATGATTAACACATCATATGGCATCATTAAAACAGCAAAAGAATCATTAAAAAATAATTTTTCGAATTTTCAAAAAAAGGGCCTAAATAAATGCGTAAATAGAAAAAAATATAAAAATATATAAAATGCGACCCCAAAACTGTAAAATGCACATTGACATGTTCTACTATGATTAACACATCATATAGCATCATTAAAAGAGCAAAAGAATCATTAAAAAATAATTTTTCAAATATTCAAAAAAAGGGCCAAAATAAATGCGTAAATAAAAAAAATATAAAAAATTATATAAAATGGCACCCCAAATCTGTAAAATGCACATTAACATGTTCTACTATGATTAACACATTATATGGCATCATTAAAACAGCAAAAGAATCATTAAAAAATGATTTTTCGAATTTTCAAAAAAAAGGGCTGAAATAAATGCGTAAATATAAAAAAATATAAAATGGGACCCCAAAACTGTAAAATGCACATTAACATGTTCTACTATGATTAACACATCATATAGCATCATTAAAAGAGCAAAAGAATCATTAAAAAATAATTTTTCGAATTTTAAAAAAAGGGGCCAAAATTCATGCGTAAATAGAAAAAAATATAAAAAAATTATTAAATGGCACCCCAAATCTGTAAAATGCACATTAACATGTTCTATTATGATTAACACATCATATGACATGATTAAAATAGCAAAACATATTAAAAAAAGTATAAATACTATTTTTGACGAATTTATGGAAAATTACGGGGCAGATATAGGTTTTTGGGGATTTTTTTGTTCAATAAAAAAAGAGACCGTAACGGCCGTTATAGGGGACGCAACAGCTGTTACGACCCGTATCGTAAAGGTAATGGTGGTGGCCGTTACTGCCACAGTTACCTTTACAGAACACCTTGGCATGGAACCATTAAAGAGTGTAGATGATACAATATGTTGAGGCAGAGCTAACCAACTTTACTTTTTGGTATTGATGAATCAAGGTGCCATGGAATCCATGTACTGTGTTTGGGTATTGTGTTTCAAGATGCGGATCCATATGGCACATTTTTAATTTGTGTAGTGTTTGGGTTTACTATTGAACCTATGTTCAGAGCACATTCAGAAAGTGAGTTGAGGTTTTTACTTTTGAGAGGATGATCCCATTAGACACTAGCTAATGAATTGTGAACTAGGCCTGGGAAGTGGACATATCTAATTTTCTCTTTGTTTGGAAGCTTTGAATTGCCTTTGGAACCTCCACTTTCCTTATGCATGTTCGCAATTTTTGTCCTCAAGGAAGGTCCATTTAAATCAAAAGGAGAAAGTATTCTAAAGTTTTTATTGATTTTAGAGCATCAGATGTTTCGAGTTTCTAAAACATCTCAAGCTTTGACCAAGGTATTCTGTATTGGTAATGGTGGTCGTAACAGTCACCATCATTACTGATACGGGCATCGGTCGTAACAACCGATATGGGGGCATAACAACTATTACAACCCCTATAACGGTTCAAACAAATTGCTTGAAATTTTTTGAATATATATATATATATAGAATAATGTAAATATTCCAAATATGTATTCATTTTTTTGTTTTGAACATGATTGTGGTAGCGTATCAGCCCACTCTTTGGTGAGAGTGTTGTATTAGGCTATCTAGTGAATTTATAAACATGGTTATGTGTCTTTAAGTGACATCACAGTCAAGCATTAGAATTAGAAATTGGAAAAATGTATATATACCACTTTTTTTAAAAGAAAAAATGGCCCTCAAATCTTCTATTGGCCCAAATCACTTCAATCTACTATTTTAATCCCAAAAACTATAATATGAGTAGTCAAAATCTGTTGTAGAATGTAAGAAGGTTTTTGGAATGAGAAAGGTGAAAAAAAATGGATTTACAAAGAAAAAAGAAGTGGTTGTTTTTCGACCGTTACAAGGGTAATGGTCATTATGCCCCGTAACCAGTGTTTAAATTATCGGCGATATTATCGAATTATCGGCGATCCTTTTTTCGTTTCTCTTCCAAATATCTCAGCGATTTTATCGATTTTTTGCGAATAACCGTAGCGAACAACCCATTTTCAGCAATAAAAGGACCGATAACATCGGAGCGTTGCGTAAATACGAAAAAATCCCCAAAAAAAGGAAAAAAATGGGGAAACAGGGCCAATCGTAGAAGATGATGGGTGAACGGAAATTGCGGTGGGCCAATTGATTGATTCGCAAGTGCCATCCAATCTCTACTTTCCACTTTTTTCTTCGAATACTCAAAAATTCAAAACCTAAGATGATTTCGGCTTTGGTAGTGTGTTGCCGTCACCAAGTTATGTGGGCCCCACCATGATGTATGTTTGGTAGGAGGGTGACACCTCCATTAAAAACATCTAAATATGATGCTAATATTTGTGTTTTCCTTCTTTAATGTTTTTGTTAACTTTTGACAGGTTAGATTTCGATAAAACATCATGGGGGGTCTTGGGGAGGTTTCACGGTGTACATCAATCTTCCTTGGGGTCCACTAAAGCTTTGGATTTGCCTCGTTCTGTAATGCCTTAAAATAATATCTCCAAATGAATGGACGTTGTGGATATACGTACATCATAGTGGGGTCCACATGTGTGTCTCTAAACTCTATTAGGCCCAATGTATTTGGTCTATCCAGTATTATATTAGACATTATAAATGTATATAGGGTATCATGTTTATTTGTCATCGAAGTTGTTCATAAGATCACATGGAGATGGATGAAGGTAAAATACAAAAATGACATGGATCCAAAACTTTTGTGGCCCCTAATGATTTTTCAATGGTAGGCATGTTCAATTCACATTGTTTCATGTGGTGTGGTCCATTTGAGCATTCGATATGCTTCATCTTTGGGATCAAGCCTTAAAATTATCTTGTAAAATGGATGGATGGGGCGGATAAAATACATAAATCACAATGAGCCCCACGCAGTTGACTTAGTACGATAAGCGTACTGATTTATACAGCACCACATGTCACTGATTGATGGGTCGATGTTATGTGGGGCCATCATAATGATAAATATTTTATCAATGTCGTCCATTTATTTTAATAGATAATTTTAAGACATGACAGATTTGCATGATTGAAGTGTCATACGTAGCCAGAGTATCAAATACCACACTGATTGAATAATCTAATCCATCTTGATTTGACATCTTTGAGTTCATTTGCTTTTACATGTCTTAACTACTGTATGCCAGTTGCATTTGTATTATATAAACTCATTTTGGTTACTATTTGAGTGATATCTTACGAGAACGAATGTCTTTTGGCCCCCATTAAATGGGAACTTCTAATTTAATGCATTCTTTTTGTAATTTTTTTTTTATTCCTGAATATGTAAATATGTGTATTTAGGCATGTCCTAAAGTTTCACTAAAAAATTCCACCATTTTCTCCATGTTTCCCCCCTTTTCCCTGCATTTCCGGTTATCGGCGATATTATCGGCGATAACGATATTATATGCCCCGTAATAGCCGTTATGGCCCCTATAACGGCTAATACGGTCCTAAAAAAGCAACTGCTACGTTTCACTCCCGTATCGCGTAACAGTTACAACCATTACCTATACGTATCAGCCTTTACAGCCATATCATAAAGGATACAAAACACCTTAGTTTTGACCAAAGTTCCAAATGTTGACAAATACGTATTGTAACAGTGTTTTGAAAATTATAAATAAAAATAATAATAATAAATAAAAATAAAATAAAATAAAACGTAGTGCATCTTTAGCTAATATGTACAATGTGTTAGTTTTGTGCTAACCGATACGAGCTCCAATACCAATATTTTGAACCTCTGTTTGACTTTTTAGAGAGAGAATTTTGGGATGTACGAAACAGTCCACATGGGCTACACTTGTACAAGGCAAGGTTTCCAAGCACATTGGGGTACTCAGTACAAAATGCGCGGTACAATATTGGGCTAGGGAAGTTGGTATGCTTTGGTAGGCTCAGTTTTTTAGCCCCAATTTTCTTAAAGCGCCGTAATTGATGAATACTAAAGAGATAAATGTAGACACTTGACACTAAGTACAGAAGCTGATAAACGAAACTAATAAGACGGATCAATTAAATTTTAACAAAATAAAAAGCTCTTCAGCTTTTCAAATTATTAAAGACTTAAGGTTTCCTGCCACAAATAAGGTAGACTGATGGATCATAGAGGATTAGAATTTATGAGAAAACAGAATATTCGAGTAGATATTGAAAACTTGGGTATGCAACTTAGCACAGGCATGCAACCTTGAACAATGTTGAGGAATATTGAAGCCATAGGACCACTCTGCCATGAAACTTAGAATGCCGGTGCAGGAAATCATGAATGTTCCCTCCCAAATCATGGAAATTGGTAATCTTGGCGCAAGGTATTCTAGAAATTCCTTGATGTGGAGAATATAGAAAATTCAAACAAGGAATATGAAAATTACAGAATGAAGTATATGTTTGTGGATTTTATGAGGTCTCATATTAGGGGACTTGCAGAAGTGAATGTTTTCACCAACATGGGTCTTTGTGGTTGCTAAAGAAGGCTAATTTAAGGTTTTGACAGAAAAATTGAGTGGTTGTGACTGTGAGAATATGCTCTCAATTCCATGCAATTTTAAGTGTTTGATGTTTGATTAATAGGGGGAAAAAAAAAAGGGAAGGAAATTTTGAGGGTTTCTAGCAGAACTAAGACTAACACCAAGGTTCATATCTAAAGAAAGATGTGTTAGAGCATGTATTAGTGCTTGTTTGTTGTGAGCTTCTAACTTGGTGATCCATCACATGCGTGGACCATTACAAAATTGATTTAGTGAAAGTTCACTGATTCTTCAACAGTCTATTTGTATTTGGCAGTAGAGATCTTAGGGGTTCCCTAGGACAATCCCTTTCCGAGTGTAATTTACGGATTTTTTTTTTTTTTAAAGGGAGTTCAGAAATACATTGCCACAGTGTTTAATTTGCTGAACTAAAACAAAATAATGACTTGAAATGAAAGAATCATTAATCTAGTATGAAGACCAAACAGTTCTCTTCGGACGTGAATTGCTTGTAACCAAGGTTTTAGGGAATTCCTATTACCCCTAACGTGGCCCAATGATAATGTGCCGCTTGCACTTGTCAAATGCAGGGTCCACAGTGAAAAGCAAATATTCCACTGGGTGAAATGACGATTTTTCCTTTTTCACTGCAGGCCACACATCTAATAGGTGCATGCGGCACTTTTTTGCAGGGACACGTCGGGGGTTTCAGGAATCCCTTGTTAGACACCGTCGTACAAGCAATTCGCGTCCGTTCTCTTCTTACCAATTTCTATCAGCCATGTCAACAAGGGAAGGCTTACAGGTTGCCATGTTGAAAATGAACATGTGAGGACCTTGCTGGTATTTATCTTAGAGATTCTTAATTTGATGAGTAACTTTTATGCTGACCGATTTAGATTAGATATTGTATATGTGTATGACTCTGCCGACCCCAAGTAGTTGGGATAAGGCTTAGATGATGATGATTATGTGTTAGTCTCTGCCATAGCCGGATTTAGAGCCCGGATCAAAAGGGAAAGCTTATGTTTGATCAGCAGCCAATTATAGAACTTTTGCCAATCTACTATTTAAAAGCCAACCCAAATTGCCAGGATAAAGGCTAAGAAGATGAAGATGAAGCCTTGAACAATACACAACATACTCAAGATGAAGAGGAAATGGGTAGTCCACGCCAAGCTTTGCTGCTATGGGTTCACAAGTGGGTACTGAACCTGCATTGGTTCCTTTAGCAAGATAGCCAGCTACCTGACCATCCTTTAGCAATGATGCTGGTGGAAAACTTGAGTCCTTTCCAAATTGTCCGTCGCCTTGTTGATTCTTATTATTTGATCCGGCCCTACCTGCTCTCTCAACTGATAGCACTTTCCCAAGAAATCTCAACCTGAAATAGCAAAAATGTATGACAAAGGAAAGTAACACATATTGAGAACGTGACTTATATTGACTCTTGGAAATGATGGTTAAACTGAGGATATACATCCCAACAGTCTCATCACGAATATACAAGCGGAATTAACTATGCAAAATATGGAAACAGGAAATGAAAATCAGAGTGGTTAAAATGAAAAGGAAAATAAATGGTTATCAGGATACCATGATAGATAAGCACCTATTTAGTTGTGATTGTGCTTGAGAAGCCAAAGCTTCATCCTTGAAATCCACAAAGGCACAATTTCTCAACCTGCATGAGAATAAGACAGATTAGCACAGAGAACCAAAATAAACAATGATAAGTAACTAAGAATAATGTTCAGGTTGAATCAATTACCATAGTGCTCAAGATGCAACTTCTTTGTTGATTTCACAGCTGTGTGTTTAAAATTGGGTGACCACCAGCTATAGCATGACTATGGCTGCAACTTTGGTCCAAGTCAACCCAAACCCGATTGACCCAACCCGAATTCGGGCGGGCCAGGTTAGGTTGGGTCGTCAAGGTCCTCGGGTCAGGTTTGGGTTCGAAAATACCAATCCGATTTGAAATCGGGTTGGCTTCAGGTTGAGCAAATCCAGGTCAGGTTAGGTTGGCTTTGGGATAATCACATGTATTTGGGTTGGGTCAGGTCAAGTTGGGTTGAGTATAGAGGAATTCAGGTTGGACACCTCAGTTGGAATTGGGTTAGGTGGGGTAGCGGGTTGGGTCCTCTTGAGGTCGAGTCAGGCTAAGGTTGATCCTTAACCCAACCTAACCCACCCGAGTTGCACCCCTAAGTATGACTATCCATGCAACCTTTCACAATTGTAACAAACTCACTCCTTTAATTAAAGGCTCTACTCTACCAATCTTGATTTCGAGTGGGTAAAAAAATACCATTCGCTTGTAGAACCTTCATTAGTCAATCCCCCATAAGCTAATAACATGATTAAATTGATAGAAGGTTATGGTCCCAAGTCCTTGGCGTATAATGAATAACACCGATGTACTATTAGACTACTAGTTAATACTTTAATCCTAAATAGCATTAACACCAAAAGGGTTTTACTTTAAGTCTTTAATATTCCTTATACATAGCATTTTCAACCTCTTCGATCACCCAAAACATCTAGTGAAATAAAATGCATTGCTAGCTATATCGAACTTCAAATGTTATGCATTCAAACTAAAAGGGAAATTTTAAAGGATATCACCCATGCTTAATGGGACAAATGTTGAGCAGTTAAGGAACAACGTGTTCATAGGATGTGTAGCTGAAATGAGGATGTTGAGATGGATGAGTTGCAAGTCGAGGAAGGATTGAATTAGACATGAATGCATTCAAGGGTACTTAGGAGTGGCACCAATAGGTAATTGATGTAGCTTAGGAGGAGGGCCCCAACGGTCACCTCGGTCCTCTACCCATTTATGCTCCTCTCTCCCACCCATCCCCATTTAAGCTGAAATGAGGATGTTGAGATGGATGAGTTGCAAGTAGAGGAAGGATTGAATTAGAAATAAATGCATTCAAGGGTACTTAGGAGTGGCACAAACAGGTAATTGATGTAGCTTAGGAGAAGGGCCCCAACGGTCACCTTGGTTCTCTCTCTCTCTCTCTCTCTCTCTCTCTCTCTCTCTCTCTCTCTCTCTACAAATATCGTTTTATAAATGAGGAAGAATTAATGGTGTTTGTAAGATCTTTTGATCACCGTTAACAGTGAGTGAATTCTCTTGTATTTGGGTGAGTGAATCCCCAAGCCATCTATAGTGTATCGTCACCTCCATTTTCAATCAAAGCAATCATCTTCTTTTCTTCTCTCTACCATTTGCTTGAGCATTTTCTATTTTCTTGCGCGTTGGATGGGCATCATTTGGTATTAGAGCAAGTTCGGTTCTTGGATCAAGCTTGAGATTTCTTATGCAAAGAGGAAGAGGAAACCGGGTTGAACGGACAACTTCAATTCAAGATGTCCACCTTCGCAAAGAAATTGAAGAATTGAAGCAAGTCAACAACAATCTACAACACATGATAGAGGAGATTTTGCGAAGACTTCCAACACAAGTATTTTGATTTATGATAAAGATGCCCGTGAAGTGTTTGATGAAATTGACCAGACCGAATGAAAATGAAGTGAACAGAGACAACATGAAATTTAATGATGATGAGCCGATTATGACGAAGAGGTCTATGAAGTGTTTGATAAAATGATGAGACCAAATGAAGGTGAAGTGAACGAAGACTACATGGAATTTGATAGTGACGAGTTGATTTATGACAAAGATGGTCATAAAGTGCTCGATGAATTGATCGGTCTGAATGAAGGTGAAAGTCTTGTTATTTGCAAAGTTTTGACCACTCCTCAAGCACCCAAAAACGATTGGTTACTAACTAGCATCTTTCGTATATGGTGCACATGTGGTCAAAAGTTATGTAATGTTATCATAAATAGTAGGAGTATTGAAAATTCGATCTCCAAAGATATGGCGGACAAGCTTCACTTGAAAGTGGAGAAGCACCCTAAGCCTTACAAGATATCGTGGTTCAAAAGGGGCAATAAGTTAAGCATTTCTAAATGTTGTCTTGTTTCTCGTATTATTAAAAAAAAACATATAACAACGAAGTATGGTGTGATGCGGTACCCATGTGTGTATACCATTTGTTGTTAAGAAGGCCATAGCAATATGTTAGGAAGTCCAAACATGATAGAGAAAAAGAACACTCACACATTTTTGAAGGATGGTTGTGTTGCATGATGGGTTCCTCTTCAAGGAGGTCCAATTATGTGTTCCGGATTGTTTATTTTGACAAGCTGTTATTGTGAAGCTTCATAGTTGTAGGCTTAGCAGTCACTTTGGGCATGACAAGACGAAGGCCATAGTGGCAGGAAAATATTTTTGGCCAAACTTACGATGGGACATGGCTTGATATGTGAAGAGATGTGGAATTTGCCCCAAGCTTCCAAGGGACACGCACAAAACACGAGACTCTGTATGCTATTGTCGATTACTATGTTTCCTTGGGTCAATATTAGCATGGACTGTGCTAGAGCTTCCTAGAACAGGTATAGATTCTTTGTCATTGTGAATCATTTCTCAAAGATGACTCATTTTATTGCTTACAAGAAGACCAGATGCAACATATGTTGTTAACTTGTTCTTCGAAAAGATTGTTCACTTGCATGGTGTATAAAGGTCCATCACTTCGGACCAAGATTTAAAATCTCTCTATCATTTTTTGAAGAGGGTGGAAGAGAACTAAAAAATACAAAGAGGCACATAGGCATTCCACGCTGTGTGCAAAAGGCAATTTGGTTATGGTGTACTTGCGTAAGCAACGATTACCAACCAGCACCTACAACAAGTTGAACCCAAAGAATGTTAGCCCATGTCGGGTGTTGAAGAAAATTAATGACAATGTGTATCAAATTGAGCTACCGAAAGTTTAGATATTGCACCTACTTTTAACTTGGCAGATCTTTTTGAATTTCACGAAAATGTCAATGAAGCGAACTCAAGGATGAGTTCCTTTTATGAGGGGGAGATTGATGTAGATTAGGAGAGGGGCCCCAGCAGTCACCTTGGGCCCCTCCCCAGTTAATGCTCCTCTCTCCCCCACCCACCCCCATTTACTCTCTCTCTCTCTCTCTCTCTCTCTCTCTCTCTCTCTCTCTCAATATTATTTTGAAGATGATGACACCAACTCCTCGAACCTTTGACTTAAAGGTTAAGAAACCATCACATGGACCAGCCTTGCAAAGATATGTATTTTATTATAAGTGAAGAAGAATTAATAGTGTATTTTCTCCTTTTTTGTGAGATTTGTTGATCACCTTTAAGAGTAAGTGAATCCTCTTATATTTTGGTGAGAGAATCCCCAACCTTGGGTGAGTGAATCCCAAGCCATCTATATTGTGTTGTCACCTCCATCTTCAATCAAAGCCATCCTTCCAAAATGAGGGTTGTGCAACATAGACCAAGAACTACGTTGGTTAGGAGTAAGTTGGTACAAAATTACAAACGGAAGACCCAAAAGGACATAGATGGAGATAGTAAGAAAAGACTTGATGACCTATAGTCTAACTGAAGTTATGGCCCTTGATAGAATGGAATGGTGGAACAAGATTTTGGAAACAAAATAAGGCAGAAGCACAAGATTTTCCCTCCATCCATGGCAGTCATATTCGAAGTTTATCCTCACTTTCATGATCCGATGACATAGATCCACCTACAAACCAAGTAGTGTTACACATGCAAGACTTTCTTGGATTTTCATTGTACCAAATAACTCATCACCCATCAAACCGATGGCAACTTCGGATCATGCGATCGGATCATTGCCAGCCACTTCCCTGTTCATTCAAGGCAAAACTATCCATTTTCTTCCTTCAAATTTATAGTAATTGATATGATATTCATGTGACATATAATAACACAATAGATGTGATATTTCACGAAGTTATTCACACTATTTCCTTATCCCAAGGGTGTGATACTGATACTTAGAACATTTCATAGTTGCTTTTTTGGTTTTTTGGGTTTTTGGGTAGCGATTCTGATACCACAACGTAAACAAAATAAGGCAGAAGCACAAGATCTTGCCTCCAGCTATGGCAATCATATTCGAAATTTGTCCTCACTTTCACAATCTAATGACGTAGATCCACCCACAAATGTCACACTTCTATGACTTTCTTGGATTTCTTGCACTCAAATGTTTGCTTAAAAATTGTTATTCTAATTTATGCAAACACTATATGCCAAGATTGATGGTATCATAGCTAATCAAATCTGACTTGCTTGCTAGACTAGGGAGCCTCCTAGATTTTTCCCTTTATAGCTTTCCTCCCATCAAGAAAAATGGTAAGCATATAGAGATCATGGATGGGTTAGCTATCTCCTAAAAGTTACCCACTTAATCTAAACTAACTAGAGTCTTAGAGGAAACGATTACCTTACTTCAAAAAGAATAATAGTTTTAAAAATTAATAAAACATGGGCATAATCATATGGAGTGGACTGACATGGCAGCATAACCATATGAAGTGGGCTGTAGACTGACATGGCAATGTGGACCACATCATTCTCCCTAAAGTGAGAGACGTGTGTAACAGATTCATGTAGCTGACCCCAAATAATTAGGATAAGCGGATGATGATGATGATGCATCATCATCTTAGTCTCAACGGTAAAATAGAGATTGGAATAGGGTATGTCAGTGCTTCAAATCAAAGCTGCCAAACATCTCAAGAAACCCATATCAAAATTTGATGACTAGAGTTTCTATTTGAGTCTGTGTGAGTCACATATGAGAAATGAGACATACCAGTGGTTTGAAATCGAAGCCCAGTGAGAAGCCACTATATCGATATAGAAGTTACAATTCCCATATGGAAATTCTAGGGGATCATTTGGATGGTTGTAAATGGTTTAAGTTGTAAATGATTTACAGATGTATATCATTTACAGCCTATCCTGTTTGGCTTTAAGTTGTAAATGATTTACAGGTAAATGATTGTTTGTGTTTGGATAGCCTGTAAATTGTTTTAAGTCCTGTAAATGGAGAGCCAATCTTTCCATTTATAGTTGTTAGGCTGTACATGGAGAGCCTATAGGCAAGGTATCCCGTATCGGTATCGGTTGGCGTAACGGTGCCCTCCAAAACCGATACAGATACGGGGGCGTAATGGCGATACGGGGCTGTAACGGCCTGTAACGGCGCAAATTATTTTTTTTGCCAAAAAAATATGAAAAAATATGGATTAAATCCACAATTTCTAAGCATTCCAAATATGCATTCATTTATAAATTGGAACATATTTATGGTGGTGTAACAGTCCACTCTTTGGTGAGAAGTTGTATCGGACTGTCTGATTAATTTTTGAATCAGTAACCTGAATTTGACTACAAAATTCATATATTTAAATTTCTAAATATCTAATTTATATACTTAACAATTTGATATCATTTCTCCCAATAGTTCTTTAAAAAAATTGAAATTAAATTTAGGTAGATGGCGTTGCCAATTTGGGACTGACTTGGAGGACCAATCTATGCCCCAAATTAGCTTCAAATTCATGCAATTTATCGCCATTATCCCACTTATGAATTGGTGGACATTTATTGGATGGTGAATCATGAAAAATATCAAAAGGCCTTATTTTAAAAAATAAAAGTCCACAAATTAACAATTAAAACTATTCAGACAATTTGATTTTGGTATTGTGAGTTAGCAATTGCAGTCCATAATTTAATTGGTAAATTTTAAGTAAATATGTCTAGTGTACAATTTTTTAAGGGCCCGAATTAGGCGGGACCCGAATTGTGAAGTGTAGCACACGTGTCAAAGTTTTTTGGGGCCCACCCGTGATGAATGTGTTATATCCACACCGTCCATCCATCTTGCCAAATGATTTTAGGGCATGAGCCAAAAAATGAGGCACATACAAAGCTCAGGTGGACTGCACCATAAGAACAACAATAATTAAACGTCCACCATTAAAAATTTATTGGGGGCTACAAAAGTTTTAAATCAAGTTGACATGTGTGTTTTCCCTTCATCCACGTCAATGTGACCTAATTAATAGGTTAGATGAAAAATAAACATTACAGTGGACCCTAAGAAATTTTTAACGGTGAAAATTATCATTTCCACTGCTATTTTTGGTGTGGTCCAGACGATCTTTGGATACGATTCATTTTTTGGGTAATGCTCTAAAATGATATTTAAAAATAGATGAACGGTGTAGATATAATAAATACATCACTGTGAAGCCCACGTAACTTTGATCTCCTTTGAACCGTTCGTACAACTCGGAGATCGAGGAGTGTCAGCGCTCGTCTTAGCGTGACACGTACCTACAGCAACTAAGCGCTCGTCTTAGCGTGACACCTGCGGAAAAAAAAAAAAAAAAGGGAGAGAGGGAAACTGAAAAGAAAAAAGAGGGAAAGAAGAGAAGAAAAAAGAGGGAAAGAGGGAAAGAACAGAGAGAGAGAGAGAGAGAGAGAGAGAGAGAGAGAGAGAGAAGAAGAAGAAGAAGAAGAAGAAAAGAAGGCCGCAGCTGCGGCAACAGTTTGAGAAGAAGAAGAACAGTGTTGGCTATTACCGTTACGTATCGGCCAATACGGCCGTATCGTAACCGATTTGGGATACCTTGCTTATAAATGAAATGCGAACTTTTTGCCTATAAATGAGATGGGGGGAAATGTTATAAATCATTCATCCAAACGCAAAGTGTAAATGATTTACCTGTAAATCATTTACAACTTGGCCTATTTACAAGCATCCAAACAACCCCTAATGTCTAGTACTGTTACCACAATATAAGCTACATAATGGGGAATGAAATGAAGCATCTCAATCCTTCAAAATAAATTCCAAGCAACAATTCAAGATACCCGTATGGAAATTCTAATGGTAAGTCCTCTAATTTGATCCATACTTGTGCAGATGCCTTGCATTCTACAGGGCACAGTCGACCGTGACTCACTGTGATGTTCGACGGTCGACCGTGGTGCGACAGACGGTGTTTGTAATTTTGCACAAAACAGGATATTTAAGTCCGGTTTTTCATTAGAGTGAGAATATATACAAGTGTTTTCTCTCAATGGACTAAGGTTTGCCAAGGGAGGGTTTTCTACTCTTAAAAAGGGCTTGCGAACTTTTTGCCTATAAATGAGATGGGGGTAAATGTTGTAGATCATTCATCCAAACATAGAGTGTAAATGATTGACAAGCTCATTTACTAGCATCCAAACAACCCCTAATGTCTAGTATCGTTACCACGGTATAGGCTACATAATGGGCAATGAAATGAAGCATCTCAATCCTTCAAAATAAATTCCAAGCAACAAATCAAGATACCCATATGGAAATTCCAATGGTAAGTCCTCTAATTTGATCTATACCTGTTGTGTAGATGCCTTGCATTCTGCAGGGCATGGTCGACCATGACTCGTTGTGATGTTCATGGTCGACCGTCGAGTTTCGTGATTTTGCGCAAAACAAGGTATTAAGCCCAGTTTTTCATTAGGGTGAGAATATATACAAGTGTTTTCTCTCAAGGGGCTAGGGATTGCCAAGGGAGGGTTTTCTACACAGGTAAAGGGCTTGGGAAGGATTTCTCAAGGGATATGAAGGTTTCTTAGAGGTGCACATCAAATCGGGTACATCTGTAATCGAAGAAGGTGAGTTTATATAACTCTAAGGTTTTGATTATAGTGGATCTTTGTTGCTTAGTGTCATGGTTTTTTCTCATAAGGGTTTTCCACGTAAAATATTGTGTGTTTGTGAATTGTCTTCTTTTGGTTTGGTTATCCTGCATTATTATATTGTTCTATCTTCGTTTATCGTGCTTCCGCAAAGCGCACGGATTGGTGGTGGTGTTAGATCCGAATTTCTAACACCTAGACTTTGATCCAGGTTTGTTGTTGACTCGAGTTTACATAATTGTGGTGTGATATAGAGTGGGTTCACTCACAACAATACCAAATAACAGAGATTGAAGTGAAGGATCTTAGGCTTTGAAAATGAATCTAGGCAAAAGCTCGACACACCCATTTCAAAAATCCCAATGTCTGTGCCATTTTCTGCTTCTAAATTGTGAAAAAGACATCAACAAAAGAGATTTCCTTGCTATTTTAACCAAATGAAAATTTTCATAGTGCTTCCAAATTGATAGCAAGGAATAATTCGAAATACCCAAACGGAAATTCCAACATTTGGCATTGCAATTTGGTCTGAAACATATCCTCAGATCGATTAAGAAAAAAAAAAAAAATCCAAGACACCCACATCCACATTCCAATGCAGTACTCTAGAGAGAGAGAACTGCTCTTCATAACAGGAAGTGAAATAGGGTGGGTATTTTGAGGTTTGTACCTTCCACCAGCGCAAGGGCGGACGTAGGAAGCTCCATAGTGAGAGAAGAGTCGAGAGAGAGTATCGTGAGGAATCGCTTCTGGGAGATGCCGCACCAAAAGGGTTGCTGCCACTGCTTCCGATTCTGCTGCTTGGGACATCATTGCCGGTTCTTCCGAAGCTCTTGGATACCCGAAATGCTGATACTACGCCTGAGAATCGATGTGGGGCTGTGGATGCCTGTAAGTTGGGTTAGTGGGAAATGACTTACGGGAAGTCACTTAGGGGCCGTTTGGATGCCTGTAACTTGTGTAAAATGTAAGAAATTTACAGGTGACTTTCTTACAGTTCGTGTTTGGGGGAGAAATGTCACAGGTAACAAAGTCTCAACCTCTAACTTTCTATCAGGTAAGATTGCAAGAAATGTAACATGGGAATTAGGTGTTTTTCAAGTCACAGGTTACTTTGTTACAGGCAACGGCTATCCATTTCGAATTTGGGAGAGGGAGGTGGAAACGCAGCTGCATTGAAAGTGCTCCTACCTTCTCTGACACAACTTCTCCTCCTCCCTCTCTCAGCTCTCCTCTCTCTCTCTCTCGGCGTCTCCCCTCTCTCAGCTCTAGCAAGGTAAGCCGTAACCCTTATTTGTTTTTCCTCTCTCTCTCTCTCTCTCTCTCTCTTTTTCTCTCTTCATCATTTTTCTTTGGCTGTCCCCCTGCTACCAGCCCCGTGGCTGATGATCGGTGATCCGTGGGCTCCACCATGATGTATGTGTTTTATCCATTCCGTGCATCCATTTTTACCGATCATTTTAGGGCTTATTCCCAAAAATGAGAGGGATATAAATCTCAGGTGGAACACACCACAGGAAAACAATAGAGATTGGATATCCACCGTTAAAATCTTCCTAAGGCCCAATTTACTGTTTATTTGACATCCAATCTGTTGATTAGGTCATACAGACCCAGATGAAGGTAAAAAACAAAGATCAGTTTGATCCAAAACTTTAGTTGCCGCCAAAAAGTTTTTAATGGTCGACATTCATTCAACGCTGTTTCATGTAATGTGATACACTTGAGATTTAGATATACCTATTTTTGGTCTCATAGCATGAAATGATCCACAAAAATAGATGGACAGTATGGATGAAATACATACATTATGGTGGGACCTATAGAGCACCGACCACCAGCCATTGGCAGGTGGCAGGGGAGTCTGCTAATCCATTTCGGTTTCGGATCCCTGACTGCGGGGCCCACCGGACGCGGATTGCATCCTACCCCCGCCCGTCTCCAGCTGGGAACGGGCAGCAGCTTTGAGCGGCCACAATGATTTATGTATGTCTTATCCACACCGTCCTTCCAATTTTCGTATCATTTTAGAGTATAAGCCCAAAAATGAGGCAAGTACAGGGTTCAGGACTACACAGTGGGGATTAAACTCTTACCATTGAAAACTAAACTTCTTGAGGGCCATAGAAGTTTTGGATGGATTTGATATTTGTACTTTCATCCAGGTCTACGTTACTTTATCAATGGGTTGGATGGAAAATAAACATTAAGGTGGGCCCTACAAAAGTTTCAACAGTGAGAATCATTATCACCACTGCTTCTTGTTGTGTGGTCCACTCGGGCCTTGGATCTGCTTCATTTTTGGTCCTATATACCCTAAAATGATACAAAAAAGTGGATGGACGGTGTTGATAATACCCATACATCACGGTGACACTCAAATATGCTTTCCGTTCCCAGCTTGAGACAGGGCAGGGTAGGAGGCCATCCGCGCCCGGGCCTACCGTGATGTACTTCCCTTACCGTCGGACTCTTCATCCGTATTGAAAAGCTCACTTTAGGGTCTGATCTAATTCCCAAATAGACCACACCAAAAGAAATAATATTGACCGGATCCCCACCACTAAAAACTTCACGGGTCCACCCGTATATTTATTTGCCATCCCACCTGTTGATCAAGTAACAAAGACCTGGGCAAAAAGACCACACCAATATCATCTTGCTCTAAAAGCTTTTATGGCTCATGAGAAATTTTTAATGGTCAATTACTATTGTTTCCTTGTACGTTCACTTGGGATTTAAATCTAATTTTTCCGATCATGCCTAAAATTAGCTTTTCAACACAGACGAAGATGTAGATATTAAAAAAAATACATCACAATAGGCTCCATAATCCGGATCCCGCCCATCTCAATGGATCCACTCCAATTTAGGCAGTAACATTAGCCAATAACTGGATCGCTACAAGTGGGTGCTTTGTGGGCCCCACCATATTGTATGTATTTTATCCGTGCTGTCTATCCATTTTTTTGGATCATTTTAGGGCTTGATCCCAAAATGAGGAAAATGAGGCGTACCTCAATTTTAGGTGAACCACACCATAAGAAAATGGTAGTGATTGAATGTCCACAATTAAAAACCTTCTATGGCCTACTGTAATATTTATTTAATGTATCATCTGATGATTAGGTCTTGAAGACCGGAATAAAGAGAAAAATAAGTATTATTTTGATTTTAAATTTGTGGCTCCCAAGAAGTTTTTAAGTTACATATAAGTGGGCCTACTTTTACATGTTTTTTGAATATGTGGGCCCACCTTTAGAATCCACTTAATGATTAGTTTAGCATAAGAATTAGTCCAACTATTCATCTAGATGGGCTCAATAAAATTACATACTTTTATCCAAACTTTTCTATATGTAAATTTGATTTTTAAAAGATTATATACTCCAAACTGAGGTTTGTGTGAATATACAACATCTTACTTATAACTAATTTACAGTTTATCCAAACATAGAAACTAAATTGCTTATAAGTAAGTTACAGATTATATGTAACTTTCTTTCACCTGTAAGTAGGTTACCTATAACTTACAACTTAAAAAATTTACAAGCATCCAAACGCAGCCTTATATAAGTGGTGTTTGGGGAGGAAATTCACCTGTAAGTCACTTACACACAAAAATGGTGGGAAACTTCATGGGGTTGGGGATGAGAAGTCACTTTCCCAGTAAGTGACTTAGGCCCAACGGTCTGATTTTTGAAAAGCGTGGAAAAGCTACCTGCAGCCAACTCTCTCGCCCCCTCTCTCTCTATGCAATCGGTGTTGTGTGTCTCTCTCTGTCTGTCTCCGCAGTCAATTGGGCAATAGGGTTATGTTCTTTTACTCTTTTTTTTTTCTTTTTTCTTTTTTCCCGCATTTGAATCAGCCTCAATTCTTAATTCGATGAGGCCGTGACAGTGAGGTCCACCTTTGTATGTTTGTATATCCACGTCATTCATTAGTTTTGCCAACTCCTTTTAGGGTGTGGACCCAAAGATGAAGCAGATCCAAATCTCAAGTGGGCAACATCACAGGAAACAGTGGTGATTGAATCGCCACCATTAAAAACTTCCTAGGCCCACCGCAATGTTTATTCACCATCCAAATTATTGATAATAACACATAGATATGAACAAAAACTTTTGTGACTCATGTTTATATTTATTTAAAATCATATGTCATTGCATTTGTTTGGATTCAAGGCCGTACAATGATGGGCAATATAGTGCAATTCAGAATAGTGAAATGGTCCTAATCAGTTATTAAAAGCCATATCTTTCTTCTGTTGACCTTAGACTGCCGATGTTATTCCATATTTTCCCCCATTCTTATGAAGCCAATAGATAAAGACACATGCATTTTTATGAGAGTTGTATAATGTATTCAATATCTAGATTTTGCCCTAATATAGATAGTGCTTATCAAGTGGAGCTATATCATCCACAAAACAAGAGTGGTTGAGTGGAATGTAGTTGGGTCAATAAGGAAACCAAGAGTGATTATTCGACAAGTGGCTTAAAAAGTTAGTAGTACTTAAATCATTCTAGCAATTGTCAAAATGTGAAAAGCATCCAAATGATCGATTTAAGACAATAAATAGTAAGTGAATTCAGTAGAAAAATGTGTCTCATACTAGCCAAATCAAATTAAATTAAATCTATCTTTCAATTACCTTATGCTCCTTAGTATTATCAGTCGTTTACATTCCTTAGTGTAATCGGTAGCAATAATCAAGTAATTGTTAGCTTTAGTTGTAATTCAGGTCTATGTTCATAGGCTGGATTCAGTTTAAGTACCGAACAAATTCTTCATTCAGAAAGGTGCTCTGCAGTTAATTTCTCCATAGCCGACTGTAGGAATTTTCTTGTTGTTTTATTTGTATTGAAAAAGTCTATGGAAGGCAAAGGTGCAACCTATCTTTAGAGGATGAACCCCACCCTTAAAAATTTGTTCGATCATCTTAAACAACGTTGTGCAAGTGGTTGAATAGGCAACCGATCTTATTCGATCTTAGTCACACATAGTTGATTCTGATGTATCTGCCTATCTTGGCACTTGGGGTCGTAGTCATTTGGTTTGAATTGAGCCGCATATTCAATTCTAGCACACTCACATAAACCACATGACCAAATTTGAAATCGAGAGGCAACATATTTTCGGCACGCCCTATAGGACTTTGTCACTAGTTTACTTACCAATGTGATATCGTGAATTGACTAATCAGAAATATGAATAGAAGAAGCAATCAAATTGTTAGGGTTGAACCCTCAACACCAACCACACCACCTTCAATCGAGGATGTGTATGTTCAAATGACCCCTGAATTATTGAATTTAAACACTAATCCGACACTTAGTCCCGTCAATCGGGAAAGAGCGTCAACCTCTCGAACAATTTCTCTTGAAGAGATAACGATCAGACTTCAGGATGTGCAACTGAGTATTCAATATGTTCAAGAGTATGAGAGAGCTCAAGCAGATTTGGTACACACCCAAGTTGAGCAATTCTATATTCAAACTGAGAATGTTAAAAGATAGATAGCTAATTAGACAAAGACCATGTATCGATTGATGACCATCATTACTAAAAAGAGCACCTACAGTGGCGTAGTATAATGTCAATTGAAGTTCTGTCGGTAACATGGTTTAGTTGCCATCAATTCCTCCCCTGCAGCAAAGCACACTTCCCGTTCCATTCCAGGATGGACGAAATGCTCCTTTACCCATCTAGTTCAGGTAACCATAGCAGAAGGTCAGGAAAATTATCCTTGAGGCTCCGAATTAAGGTATGTCGGGAGGATAACCTTTCCAACATTTTTTCAATTTTTTATTATTCCACGAGGGACAGAACCAAGGTAGGTCATGATCCATCACTGATGGTTGAACCTCAACGGGTGGACCATAACCAAATCATGCAAATGGTCCAAGAGGTGGTAGGCCAAGTCCTCGGTCGCAATACTATCCTGGTCTACCATAAATCTATTCTAAATGGATCAACCGACAACACCCATTGCCGATGAATTATCGATCGAATTTTGCATTATTCTTAGGCGATCCTGGTCAATTGACCATCGAACATGTATGTCGATTCACTATTCAGTATGACAAACTAGCTAACAATGACTATTATAAGTTGCAATTATTCAGTTATTCATTAACGGTAATGGCCTTCACGTGATACTCCAACTTATTGTCGAATTCAATCCGTACCTGATAGGACATGGAATGAAAATTTTGTGCTTAATTCTTTTGTAAGGACATAGAGATGACCATGACCAATCTCATGCACTTCCAACAGTTATCAGGGGAATCTTACGAGAGTTATATTACCTAATTCAAGAGAGAAAAAAGCCAGTGCAAAGTCATCACGATCGAGGCCAAGTTTGTGCAACTTGCACAAAATGGCCTAGAATACAAACTCTGAAAGAAATTCATCAGAATAGAGTTTATGAATTTATACGATTTAAACAAGAAAGTTTCCAGATACGAGGAACTTCTTTAGGAAATAGCTAGGCGGCTAATTTCTAGTCCAATGCCTCACTTGAATGGGCCGATTAGTGGGTCGCTACACCACATCCGTCTTATTAGGTGGCTTACTTAATCACCATAATGGTTCCATTCAATGGCTTAATCATAATCAATCCACATGGCCTAAATATGACCCTACATACACACATCACATAAGGCTTACACATTCACCAAAGAGCCTAAACAGCCCGATGCACCATTAATGAGCTCACAAAGCTTTGCTCTAAGTGGGCTTCAAGACTAATAAGCCCACCACTCTAATGCCACTGTGAACACATCAGTGGGTTCATAAAATCAACCTCATACTAGCAAAAACGTGGGCTTTACAACCAACCCAAAAACACACTTCAAGACCGGTACCAAACTGAGCCCACTATACTGGGCTGTTGGAATGGGTAGTGTGGATATACAAATCATACACCAAGGTGGGTAGCTGATATGAAGGACGATGATAGCATGAGGGGTCCACAGCCCGTAGGCATAAAAATGGGTGGACTGAGTGGATAAAACATATACGTCATGGTGAGGTCCGCCTATGAACAGCGTAGACATACAGCATATACATCAAGATGGGTCCAATGGTGGGCCCAGATCTGATGGAAAATAAACATTAAAATAGGCCCTGGGGAGGGTCTCAATGATCGGTGTAAATCACACTACCTTTAGTGGTGGGGCCCACCCAAGATTTGAATTTGCCAGATATTTGAGCTCACGCTCTTACTAAGCCGGTAGAACTAATGGAAGGTGGATATAATACACATTAAGGTGGGGTCCTCAGTGGGGCCCCCACGTTGGACAACGTGAATGGCGAATAAACATGATGTGGTGCATCTGAGATTTAGATCTGTTCATTGTGGTGTGGCCACCCTGATGGACAGGGTGGATGGACGGTGGGGATATAGAATACATCCATCAAGGTGGGCCCTAGCAGTGTGGGGACCACGCTATCTCCAGACGGTGTGCATCAGCACCTGTTGGGACCTGCACTCGGGTTAGTTATTTATTTAATTTTATTTTTATCTTATATATATATACAAGCCTAGATGACAAATAAGCCTTACGGTGACCGCCCATGAATTTCAATGGTAGGAATTCAATCCTCACTGCTTGACTCGTGGCCCACCCGAGGCTTGGATTGGCCCAGGATTTGGGCCCATACACTAAAATGATATGGGAAAATGGATGGACGACATTGATATAATACACATACATCATATGGGGCCTACAGTGGGCCCCACTTCCAGGCATGGCAACATGCTCGCTGCTGTAGCCAGAATGCCTTGTTGCATGCTGCTGCAGCAGCGGTTGCATCTCCTTTTTTATTTACATATTATATATATATGCATAATATATAGGGGCGTGTGTGCGCATGGGGTCTGGCCACCTTGGATAGTTTGGATCTCACATACACAGTGGGTATAACACTGTTTAGATCGACCTGATTTTTGTATGGCCCCTTCATCCATATCTTTGTGACCTTACCAATAGGTTGGATGGCCATACACATCATAGTGTGGCCCATAGATAGTGGGTCCTACAACGGGCTCATATCAAGCTAATCCTTGTGTTTTCCCTTTTATCTAAGCCGTTGGATGGTCCGGATGGCCCATGATCTCCAAGCTAATCCTTGTGTTTTCCCTTTTATCTAAGCCGTTGGATGGTCCGGATGGCCCATGATCTCCACCGTGAGGTCCACCATCAGTCGGTCTCACACCTAAATCACCAAAGAAAGAAAGATCAAAGGAAGCAAAGAAAGAAAATGTGAGGGGGAGTGCACTCACATGATCTTGACCAACGGTTAGGATTGAAGATAGCCCACCAAGCTCTCTCTCTCCTACAATTTTTCTCTCTCCTCTCTTCTCTCTCAGTGGTCAAAATTTAGAGAACTTTCCATGGTTAGTTGTTGGAGACTAATCATGGTTAGATGGTTGGATTAGGTTAGGATTATGGTATTAATCCATAATTAGGAGGGATAATGGGGCATGGGGTGTAGATGTCATGGGTACAATATGGTATATGGTATGGGGAGGGGAGAGGAGGGGGGTGTGACATGAGGTGATGTTATACAATAGGGGTGGTACAAGGGGATGATGTGATGGGAGAAGGGTAAAAATTCTCCACATGTGTGAGGCTTGGTGCATTTGGAGTGATGCGTGTAGCATACATGTGTGGATGTCTTGTGTGTGTGATGCCACATGAAGGTTACATATTCTTTATGGTGTAACACGCTAATGGGGTGCCAAATGGATGCGCGGGTAGTACCTTCGTGATCACGTCGATGGACTGATCGATATGACAGGGTCTTGGGGCAGGTGTGCATTGCGTAAAGATAGTTCGGGGTCTATCGGGAGCATCAGACATTGTGCACACCCACATGGAAGGACACGAGAAAACTGTGGCTTTACAAGTTTAGAAGTAGAGGTGTACATGAGTCGATCCGAGTCGAGCTTTGCCCATCTCGTCTTGACTCGGCCAGCAAGATACCTCGGCTCGAACTCAGTTCGGTTCGCTCATCGAGCCTGGATTGGCAGCTCGACTCGGTTCGGTCAGCAACTTGGTCTAGTTCGAGCTGAGTTCGAGTCAAGTTCAAGTTTGAGTTCGAGTTTTCGGGTGGGGTCTGACCGTCCAATTGGGCCATAGCCACCAGGCCAATGGTTGGGTGGGGTCTGCTAATCGGACGAATAGGGGTGTACATTGAGTCGAACCGAGTCGAGCTGGCCTCAGCTTGACTCGGCTCGGTCACTGGCAGACTTCAGCTCGAACTCGGCTCGGCTCAGTCCTCAAGCTTGACTGGCCAGCTTGGCTCGGTTCGGTTAGCAGCTCGGGCTGAGTTCGAGCTGAGTTCGCCATCGAGGCATTTCCACTAACACCTGAACTGCAACTTCAAAATCCCATTGTTTTACAAACAGAGGCAATAGTTTTACAGGTGTTGAGTCATTTTATCCTACAGAAGGTGCATGAGATCATTGCAAGAACTGCTACTTTTGTCAGTGAACATGGAGGACAATTAAAAATTATCTTGACGGTGAAATAGGGAGACAACCCAACATTTGGGTTTCTGATGCCTGACCACCACCTTCATGCATACTTCAGATTCCTTGATGAACACCAAGAACTTTTGAAAGCGGAAACATATCTTAAACCTCCAGATGAAGAGAAGGTTAAGAGTGGACAGAATCAGGCAGGTGGTATTACAGGTGGGGTATTATCACTGCTCAGATCTGTATATGGATCTGGTGAGGATGAGGATGGTGCACTTCAAGTTGTGTCAGAATATAAAGAAACGGAGCATGTTAATTCTGTTGATGCTGTCAATATTCCTTTCTCACATGGATCAAATCGAGCAGAATCTTCTACCTATTTGGCTATGGAAGAAAAGAGAAACTAAAACCTTTGGTTCAATTCATTTCCACAAACACCTCCTTGCCACCAGCCACATTCTGTTGAGTCATTTTATCAAACAGTTGGTGAGCAACATCAATGGCAAAGTAATCGAGTCACCAAACTGGTTCGATCCAAGTTCGATTCGAGTTGGATTTGATCCGAGTCGAGTCGAGCTAGGGCCTACTCGAACTCGGCTCGAACTCATTTTTGAGCTCAAAAAATTAGCTCGACTCAACTCGAACTCAACTTTAAATCGAGTCGAATCGAGCTTTTTTTAGTCGAGTCGAGCGAGCTAACCGAGCTAGCTCGGTTCGTGTACACCCCTATGGACGAACGCTGGAGAATAGAGAAATGAGGAGAGGAGTAGGGGAGAGTACCTTTCAGTTGCCAATTGTCTAGGCGAACATTGGAAAATAGAGAGAGAGAGTATAGGAGAGTAGTCGTCTATCGTCATTCGGGCGCTGGAGAATGGCGAGAAAGAGAGGAGAGGAGAGTGGTTGCCGGTTGCCGTTCGGGCGGTGGAGAACGGTGAGTGTAACATCTTGAATTTTTGCTATTTTGGATTGTCAAAAAATCCTTAATTTTTTTTATAACTAGCTCATGTCGTCACTTACTAACTATTGACATTCGAGGTGAGCCTATACGTAGTTAATACCAGTAAAGAACCGCACAAATTCAATTAACCAACCGTATGAAGCCAACTAATCAGCCTGATCAATTAAACCTCAAGTCTAGCCTCGTGAATTGTTCATCTAGGGCCCAAATCTAATTAACATATCACTAACTAATCAAGACAACCGTAACTAAATTTAAGATCTACCTAAAGTCGAGTTAGCTATGGCTCGAATATTAACTAACAGACCAGGTCAACCTATTTACTCATTTAGCCTAAGAATCAATGGCTTAGGGTAATTATGATCAAATTACCATTTTCGCTAATTTCGAATAGGCCACACTGTGAACTTAGTTAATCCAAACCCTAACAACTGTGCCCAAGAAATCTCTCTATCCAATTCATTTGAAAAAATGCTCTGATTATCCGAATAAGCTTTAGATCGCTCGTTAGTGGCCCACTAGTTCCAAAATTATATAATAATGTCTGTCTCACTGGGCTTGACGTCCATTGCTTGTGGCAAACCAAGAAAGTACCCAGAACTGCTCAACTTGGGCCATAGCCAAGTGCTTGAAACACGTGAATCCTCTAAACTGAAATCTAAAAACTTAAGTAAAATAGGCCTTCCGCTCTTTCGCGAAGTTACGACTTTCCAACCATTGAATTGTAATTAAACTCGGGCCATGAGTCAGAGATATTTCCCTGCTCATATTCATATAACCGGGGCATTGATCAAACATCGGTGACTGTTGATCGCAAATCAGGCCCCCGGGGCCAATTTAGTTATCTGTTTGCCACCAAACTTGGAGCAACCCTTCATCTGATAATGGGACACCTCCCCCATGACATAGATGGGCCAGGGGGCCACTGGGATGGCCCCAAGGGCCAGAAACCTACCCACTAGGGATCACTACCAAAAAAAGGGGCAAAGGATACATACCACGTTAGTTTTTCGCTACGGATATAAACCTTAGCTATATTTGCTACAGACTTAATCCGTAGTTAAAAGTTAATTATCTGTAGCTAAAACCTACCTCTCACCATAACCTTATTAGATATTGATGGTGCTTAAGGGGCTCTATGGGGCCCATTGGAATATATGTGTTTGATCTAAACCTCCCATCAATTCTGATATATAATTTCAGTGGATGAGCTAAAAAATTATGTAGATTAAAGGTCTAAGTGGACCACACCATAAGAAATAATAAAAAATAAATTTCTATCGTTAATATGTTATGTGGTCCGCTTACAGCTTCGATCTGACTCATTTTTTGGATCAACCCTTAAAATGATATTTTAAAATGAATGGACGGAATAGATAAATAACATACATCACGATGGGCCCCACAAGACCTACAACGAAGCACTTAAAAGTGCCATCCGTCACCTAGCCCGCGTGCGACCCAAATCCCTCAAATCTCCCTCACGCGCCCGCCCCTCTCCCAAAACCCAAACCTTCTCTCTCTCGCGCCCATGCCCGTGCCTCTCCCAAAACCCAAACCCTGTCTCTCGCGCGCCCGCCCCTCTGTTTCCCAACCTCTCTCTCTCTCTCACTAGGGTTTTCAAAACCCCCTTTTGATGCAAACTCATCGTTGATCTGTGATCACACCATGTGCTAGGGTTTTTGAAACTCCTTTCATCCTACCCTCGTCATCGCCTCAGCTCCTCCACCAACCGCAGCCCCTGTGACCACAAACTTCGTCCGCAGCCACCGTCCCTGCTCCACCAGTGCCGCCACCTCCACCGATCGACGACAACATTTGCCCCATCGAGAGTTTGATTCAGAGTTTCAGCTGGTTTTTCTTGTTTCGAATCAAGGGTTTTCTGTTTTAGAATATCTTTTCTTTTTCCCTTTTCATATTATATAATTTTTTTGAATTTGATCTAGTTTTCCCCGTTCGATTCGATGGGGAAGGTGATTTTTTGATGAAGTTGAAAATTTCTGTATGGTTGTTATACATGATGGGGAATCTAGCCTGTGTAGAGTGGACATGCTAGTTATCCTGTTCCCCCAGTGGGCCCTGCCGCGAAGCTGCAGCCGTGGGATACTCCTACTGATCCATAATAGGAGGGTGTAAGAGAATGTTGTCAGTTGAGGACATTAGAAGAGAAAATGCTCAACTCATTGGATAACTAGGATTAACTAATACGGGGATTTTTTGGACTATGGCCCGTGTGCAGTGGGGCCCACTAGATGAAAAGTCTGGAGACTGCCAAAATGTTGTGCCACATGTATGATTTGTTTGTATGTGACCCATGATAATTAACCCATGCACCATGCACAGGTTAGGAAACCAATTTTGTACTATATATGTTCTGAATTTAGCTTATTTTCAGATTATTGATGGACCAGTGGCTTGCTGTTTTTTCTTTCATTCCGCTGCTCCTTGTGATTGGTGTTTTTAGTTGAATTTTGTTAGGCAGTTTTGAACTATCTATTTCTTTTTTTCTTTTACTTTCAAAAAAATTTAATTTCAGCTGAGATCATGATGACAAGTGGGTTAGTGATTTAATTTTGCTGCTTAAATGCATGATTCGTGCTTTTAGTTGAATTTTTGTCTTTGACAGTGGGAGCTGTATTCAGTTTCCTCCATGCTTGAAAATATTGGATTGCCCATCGCTATTTCCCATTTTGTCCTTTATATATATATATATATATATATATATATATATGATTAGTGTGTTTACTAGGGTTTTGTTATTGCTAGTTATGAACTATACCATTTGGTTTTTGAGTTATCTCTCTCTTAAAAAAAAAACTAGTGTTTGTGGTCATAGGAGCTGCAGCTATTTTAATTGCATTCATGTTGTTTTAAGAGTAGTGTTGCTTGTTTACAGATTTAAAACATGAATATAAGTACCTTTTCACTTGTGTTTTCTTATTAGTTGCATAAGCAGGCAATATAAGTACCTTTTTTGGAAAGAAAATCTGGATATATGATAATCATAAGACTCAAGAAAATGGTTGGTAATAAACTTTCTATTTTCTTGATATTCTTTTTTTTTTTTCATGTGTAGATGAAGGAATGGGTATTGTATGTTGGAACAAAAGGTTGCTGATAACAGGTATCTCTAGCTGTTCCATGCATTTCCATTTCATCTTCTTTTCCTTCTGTCATTTGAACTCTCTCACATTAGTTTTCTTTAGGTTAGACTTTTGGTTGGGGCATAGTTAGTACCTGATGTATAGTTTGGGGCAGAGTTACTGTTTCATGTGGTGGGTTGCAAATCCAAGAGAATTATAACGGCACACAAGAAAACTCTTGTGTGCTTTTTTTTTTTTCCCTCCATTCATCGTTACTTCTATTTTGCCAATAGTCTTCATTAGAACTTGTGGCTTTCCATTTCATCATCATCACCGGGTTTAGTGTAATCCACTAATGAATCAAAAGGTGATCATCATCATCATCATTGGGTTCAGCCTAATCTACTAACAGATTTTTTTTTTTTTTTTTTAAGGGCTACCACCTTGGAAATTTTGGTCCATTCCATCCTTCATTTATGAAAGCTACCAACTTCGTGAGAAGAGTATGATTAGTTTTGTTTTGTTTTTTTATTTTTATTTTTATTTTTAGTTTTTGTATTGACTTGATTTATGTGTAGACCATATTCCTAGTTCTAATGGAGAAACCAGGTGCAAGGAGGGCTTTCATCAGACAATGTACATGAGACATACATGAACTCAAATTAAAACCGGATTGAATTGTGTGACCCACTGTCTTGAAGTCATTATCCCAAAATCAGATTGGTTGAGCAACATGACCTCTGATTCGTAGACACATGTTTCTTGAAATACATAGAGAACAGATTGAAAAATGCTCGGTATCTGCTTCAGAATGTTCACATGAACTCTTGAAACAAGCAGGAAGCAGCTGCATGCAATTCTATTCAAGTGAGGAGCCTTGAGCCTTGGGGCTTTTTCAGTGGGGTACACTGGACTTAGATTGAAAAAATAGAGAAAAAAACCTTTAAAATCACATTTAAGATGGCCCTCATTAGCTGAGATTCTTTGACATTAATAGGGCTTGTGTAGGAGAACTACATCTCACATGGAGAAACAGGTACTAAAAAGTAGACTGAACAAGTAATGACTTTTGCTGTCACCTTTTCTTATTTGGCAACTACCTTAACTGTTGACATCTACCAGAAAATCATTGTTTACCTTTTGTCATAGCTAGACTAGAAGAAAAGCTCTTGGACATGGTATGAACCGCATCTCTCTTTCTTTCTTTTTCTTTTTTATATGCTTTTATATGACAGGAGATATCTGTATTTGGTAGATAATATGCTATGCCAATTTGTTGATCCCATGTTCTGCACCCATATGGATTAAATCAACTGTTTGACATTGAAATAGACAAGGTATATACTCCCATATGGATGCTGTTGCCATGCTTTCTAGATCATACTATCTACACAGGAATCTTGCACAGAAGGAAGGGAAAAAAACTTTTTTCTCGATTGCGAGACCTGTCTCTTACTTTAGAGGTGTTATATGATGCTTGATTGGGAGAAACAATATGGATTTGTTCGACCCGGAAGTAGCAGTAGTTGGTCCACATTATGTAGTTTAGAGGAGTCTTGGGTCCAATATACATATGATTTTATCATTTCAGAAGTGTTTTTATTGTTTCATAATACTAATGATTTAGCGCAGATGTGAAATATTTCAGATTGTTGGTGGATCTGAACATACTATACGTGCAAAACTCACATTCTCACAAGAATCATATGGTATGACCAAGATTCTAACCTATGAACTTGAAAGAAAATGTATGAGCTGCAAGCTTCCATAACACATCTTGTTTATTTTTCTATTTAGTGTAAACATTGGCTTGATTCGTTGATTTTTTTTTAAATGTCTCTTTTGGTGGAAATGGATTCCAACAAGAAACCAATTCCAAGTATTTACGTGGGCCCAAATGCAAGAATTTGCATCTGCCTCCACTTCTTTTTTTGGTACATTGGCATATATGATGTGTTACCCATACAAGCTTTTGTCATTTTTTGTCATTTTATTCATATAATTTTTTTGTTCTGTCAATGCAACTAGGTACAACATTGGTGCAGTTATCTTACTCTGGGCACCTGTAGTATTGGTATGTCTCATTGTCCTTCAATAATTTAATATATCGAGATTTCTTTCCCATCATCATCTACATTTTTCTTCTTAATCGATACTTGGAAGTTAATATAATCATTTACTCTGTTTTACAATCTTTAAAATCTTTATATGTAAATCTGTGCCCATATGCATTGTCGGAGAAACTAAAAACTTACTCATTCTTAGATTGCATTGCGGAATATGCATCCATTATTCAAAGAAAGGGCGACATTCCAAGCACTCACACTTTCTCTCCTTGCTAGCTAAATTGGTGAGTTTTCTTTCCTTCATACTATATGATTCATTGATGAAGTGGCTTGGCCATTTGGACAGACCCATTTTTATATATTATCTCGAAATTGATGAAGTAGATTCGGATGTGCGTCGGAGCTATCTGGATGTTGAGCGGGGGTCCCTGAAAGGTGAGAACCGCTATTATGACCATGATAAAGCTGTCCATTTTCTATGGACAGTAATATGGGTGGCCTGGCCATTTGGACAGGCCCATGTTTATATATTATCTTGAAATTGATGAAGCAGATTCGGATGTGCGTCGGAGCTATCCGGATGTTGAGCGAGAGTCCTTGGACGATGGGAACCGCTGTTATGACCATGATGAAGCTGTTCATTTCCTATGGACAACATTGGGGGGGCTTGGCTATTTGGACAGGCCGTGTTTATATCTGTATTTGCAGGGACCACACCCTTAACCTAAACCACACCCTAAACCTATAACTTAAACCTAAACCTTAACCTATAACCTAAACTTTAACCTATAACCTAAATCTAAACCTATAACCTATAACCTAACCTAAACCTACACCTAATCCTAATCTCAACTCCCTAACCTAAACCTAAACCTAAACTTGAAAACCCAAACCCAAACCCAATCCCGAACCCGAACCCGAACCCGATTACCTAAACCTAATCCTTAACCTATTCTCAATTCCCTAAAGCTATAACCTATAACCTAAACCTAAACCTAAACCTAAACCTAAACTTGAAAACCCAAACCTAAACCCGATCCCGAACCTGAACCCCATTACCTAAACCTAAACCTTAACCTATTCTCAATTCCCGAAAGCTATAACCTATAACCTAAACCTAAACCTTAACCTAAACCTATAACCTAAACCTAAACCTAAACCTATAACCTTAACCTAAACCAAAACCTAGGACCTAAACCTTAACCTATAACCTATAACCTGAACTTATAACCTATAACCTAACCTTAACCTTAACCTAAATCTATAACCTAAACCTAAACCCAAAACCTAAATATATTCTCAAATCCCTAAACCTAAACCTACACCTAATCCTAATCTCAACTCCCTAACCTAAACCTAAACCTAAACTTGAAAACCCAAACCTAAACCCGATCCCGAACCCAAACCCAATTTCCTAAACCTAAACCTTAACCTATTCTCATTTCCCTAAAGCTATAACCTATGACTTAAACCTAAACCTAAAACGTAAACCTAAAACCTAAATGTATTCTCAAATCTCTAAACCTAAACCTACACCTAATCTTAATCACAACTCCTTAACCTAAATCTAAACTTGAAAACCCAAACCTAAACCCGAACCCGAACCCGAACCTGATTTCCTAAACCTAAACCTTAATCTATAACCTAACCTAAACCTATAACCTAAACCTATAACCTAGACCTAAGCCTAAAACCTAAACCTAAACCTAAAACCTAAATGTATTTTCAAATCCCTAAACCAAAACCTACACCTAATCCTAATCTCAACTCCCTAACCTAAACTTAAACCTAAATTTGAAAACCTAAACCTAAACCCGATCTTGAACTTGAACCCAATTTCCTAAACCTAAACCTTAACCTATTCTCAATTCCCTAAAGCTATAACATATATACTATAACCTATAACCTAAACCTAAACCTTAACCTAAATCTATAACCTAAACCTAAACCTTAACCTAAACCTAAACCTATAACCTTAACCTAAACCAAAACCTATAACCTAAACCTTAACCTATAACCTATAACCTAAACTTATAACCTATAACCTAACCTTAACCTAAACCTAAAACTTAAACCTAAACCTATAACGTAAACCTATAACCTAAAACCTAAAGCTAAACCTAAAACCTAAATGTATTCTCAAATCCTTAAACCTAGACCCACACCTAATTCTAATCTCAACTCCCTAACCTAAACCTAAACTTGAAAACCTAAACCTAAACCCGAACCCGATTGATGTAATAATGTAGCCCAATCACATCGCAACAAATGAGAAAATCTTGCTTTGTTGGCAAGCATACTCGAACTCAAGCATCACAATGCATCTATTTCCATCTCCACTATCTCTTATAACATAGATTATTTGAGATTTGGATTTATCTCATTTTTAGAGTCATGTCCTAACGTAATATGAAAATATTAATAGACAAGGTGGATTTGTCACCAACATTATTCCAAGACCCATATAACCAAATAGGGCTGTTACTACTTTTGGCAGAAAACCATGAAGTCCAGTAGGAATGGATATCGTCTGTAAATAGTAAGTTTACTTTTTATAGTAAGTCACATATTTTAGTGTGTTTGAGTTAGAGTTTTGAGTTTAAAAGTCCATCCTAGTTTTGAACACATTACTCATGTTGGATTTTGCCATAGTTTAAAAGATTTTGTAGGTACATTTTTTATTTCTTCATATATAAGTATTTTTTTTGTCTTTCTTCCTTTTGAGATGTGTACAAAGGCATGCTTGTTTGATTGTGTCTACAAATGTTGTTTTATACAGGCTGAGAAGCTAAAGAAGTCAATGGAGGATGAAATTCATTTTCTCAAGAGAAGGGTTTAAGAACTTGAACGTGATCTTATGTCGAAGTCCACAGAAGTTACATCTGCAGTTTCGAGGAAAGAAGAAGCTCTATCTTCTGCATTTACTGAAATTGACCGTCTGAAGGAAGAAAATTCTATAAAAACGTGAGCATTATTGAATGCATATGGAGGGTGTTTACTGTTTTGGAGTGTATTTGTTTCTTACACATGAGGGCACGCCTTAGTTGTAATTCTTATGATAGGTTGAGAAAAGTGAAGTATTGTTTATTTAGAAATGTGAATGTAGGATGCATTGTATGATTTGATTGCTATTTGTAATAAATGTATTGTTTTTTTTTCTGATTGCATTTTATGTACTATTTTTATCAACATTAAGCTTAGATGAGTTATCAATTACAGTAGGTTCTTGTAATGGAAATAGGTCATATTATTACAATTTTTTTAAAAATAGCTACGAATATAATCCGTAGTTATAGGTACGGCTTTTGTCCATAGCTATTAGTATCTATCGCTATGGATATTGTCTGTAGCTATTGGTATCTTTTGCTATGGATATAATCCGTAGCACGTCCGTCGCTATTAGTGGGGTAGCTAAAGGTTTTGCTACGGATATAATCCGTAGCTATTGGTATCTATTGCTACGAATATGATCTGTAACTATTGGTATCTATTGCTAAGGATATAATCCGTAGCGATATCTTTAGCTACCCCACCAATAGCGACGGACGTGCTACAGATTATATCCGTAGCAAAAGGCCTTTTGCTACGGTTTTTGGCCGTAACCTTTGCCCGTTTTTCTTGTAGTGGATATATATGTTGGAACTAGACTACCTAGGGCCAATTGGACTAATTTCTAAACTATATAAGCTCTTAAATCTCTCTCCCACACTTCCATACGAATTTTCCTTTAAGTGGGGAGAGAGGAGAGAGTAGAGAGGGAGAAGAGTCTGAGGGAGAGCTCAAGGAGGCTGGAAATTGGAGAATTTCCCTCCCTTACCTTAGTCCCGCACTAGAGCTTGCAACCCCACCACCGTAGAAGTGGCCCACCAGCAATCGGAAGGTATCTATCTACCATTTTCCTAAGTTTTTAGCACATTTGGCCACTTGCATGTATCCTAACATGTAAATCCAATTGGCACAGGGCTCCAACACACAAATTCGCGGGACCGACACCTTAGGAGCGGCTCTGCAAGCCGACAAACCATTCCTAGGTGCGGACCATTATCCTTAGGTGGCCATTTATCAAACCTAGGCTAAATTTAGTGATTGTGATTGCAAATTTTGCTTTGCATGTTGTTTGCAAGGGGTATAATGGTAGATACTAAGTATTATTATTGATTAATTCTGTTTAGGGAAGGAGTGTTTAACTCCCAATCATCTTAATGCTTGCATTGTTTGATTTCCTTTCCACCATGAGAAATTTAAGTATGACACATCCCCAATTTTGAAGTAAATTGGGAAAATCCTGCTGCATGTCCCTTATGTCCATAATTTGAGAAGGTTAATTGCTAAATTCCTTCCATGCATGTTCAATTTTTCTACAATTAGGAATCGTACACAATTCTCCCATGGTTTTAAGTAACTTAGGACTTATTTATATGCTTATTTAGATCTCCCTTTCAATCTAAGAAATTCATGATCTTTTATGATGACGAGTGATTGTATCTAATGCTATGCATATTTAAATTCCTCACAACTAGAAGTAGATCGTGATCTTCTTTAATATGTTTTAAAAATACATTTCCCTTTTGCTAGGTTGGCTAGTAAACACCGGATCCCATAACAACAGCCCCATCAGTAGGGTTGTCTAAGGACTAATCTGACCTAATTAGTTAGAATATGGATAACCGACAGTAGTTGGACTACGCGAGACATTTGCTCTCAATGCCATGCATTTCAAAATTCGTCTAGAGGGGACAAATTGGCTCATTAGCTGGCCGACCATATCTGTTAACCATGTATGCACATGCCTGTTTGAACCTGGATCACTCTTATGCTCCCATTTATAACCAGTATGATGCGATCCACAAGTCTCGGGAGCTGGGCATGGTGGAATGAGACATTATGCTCAAGCTGTCGGCCTACACCGGGGTGATGAGCCTCCTCGTAGTGACCGTGACCAATCCAGGATATAAACCCACCTCGTGAGCGGGGTATGGTGGAATATGACACTATGCTCAAGCTGTTAGCCTACGCTGGTGTGACGAGCCTCCCCGTAGTGACGGCGAGTGATTCAGCTTACAATCAGCCTTCGTATGTGTTATCTGGGAGTGACAAACCCAAAAGGATTAAGGATCGCGGGCCAAGGCCGCCTAGGCCCCAGGATCGGGATAGGGCATTAACTTCGTCAGGGTGTCCTAGTTTCCCCAAACTACTGGATGAATGCAAGTAACAAAATACTTGACTAACATATTTACATTACATCGCATTAATTAGGTTAATGACTTGGGAGTTGAGGTCGCATTGAGGGAGTGTTGGACATTGCGAATGTAAGATGGTGTGGCTCTAGGGAGTGTTGGACATTGCGAACGTAAGATGGTGTCGCTCTAGGGAGTGTTGGATGGCAAGGGCATGTATCATATCATAATATTATGCATATGCATTAACAAGAGTAGTTAAGAACTGTGTGTTTGGTTACTTTTCACTAATTACGTCTATGGAATTGATAATATGTGTAACTTATTGCTAATGGAACCCACCGAGTTGATCACTCACTCCCACTCTAGGATGGTATTTTAAAACATCAACCATATACTTTCATAGATGTAGGTACTAGGAATCCGACCCGTTGGGCGAAGCGTCCATAGACTCGGAGGAGGAGCTCTCCTATTGCCAGCTCTTGAGTGGGCAACTGTAGTTGCCCTAGAGCCAGCGATGGGGCCATGGGGTAGGGTTATTTTTGTATATTTTTGCACATTTATATTTTTTTTTTGAACTATAAAATTTCCTCAGTTGTAGTCCTATACTCCGGATAGACATATTTTACTTGTTACTGATTTACTTGCATTAAAATTTATGTTTATTCCAGGGTACATCACATAGTCTATTTTAATTTTATGAACTGCTCAAATGACAGGTGAAATGAATTGTAAAATCCCGTTTCCGCAAAGCAAAAGTGGCACTCGGGATGTCGGGAGTCAAGTATCTACTCGGCCCCAAAATTTGGGGCGTTACAGCCAGAGAGAGAGAGATGAGAGGAGAGATATTGATAGGGTTTGGGTCAGGCGTTGCTGCTGGACGATTGGAGTGGATTAGGGTTTTTAGGGTCGGGCGCTGGAGAACGGCCGAGACTCGAGTGGGTTAGGATTTTTTTTAAATATTTTGAAATATATATACCCGGTCAAAAAATAGAGTTGAGTCGAACCGAGCCGAACCAAGTCGGGTTCGAGCTTAAGACCACTCGAACTTGACTCGAAATTTTTTGAGCTCAATAAAACTGGCTCAACTCGGCTCGAACATAGTTTCGATTCGAGTCGAGTCGAGCTTTTCCGAGTCGATTCGAGCGAGCTAACTGAGCTAACTCGGCTCGTGTACAGCTCTATTTAGAAGCATGCTCAGTATATAAAACCACGTAAAGCATATTTATAAAGTAAAATATATATTTTAAAATTAAAAAGAACCATGATTTCAATGTAAAGCAAGAGTAATGTCACTATGCAGGAATCATACAAGCCATATAATTAAGGAAATCTCCACTTGCTATTCCCACCTTTATTGTGATGTATAACCTCTGATTGATAATCCCACCTTTTATTCAATAATGACCCCCACTCGATAATCCTAACTTTTATTTAATGAATGGCCATCGCTCGATAGTCCCACCTTTTATTCAATTAATAACTTTCCCTCGATAATCTCACCTTTTATTTAATAAATTATCCTCGCTTGATAATCCCATCCACCTTTTACTCAAGGAATGACTCTCACTCGATATTTCGATCTCTAATCATCCATCTTAAGAATAATTCAAAATAAAGCAATTCAAATAAGAATGTGCATGAAATCAAATACTAAAAATTTTCCATAATTGCGTTCTTTCATGAGGAACATTCCAACACAATGAAATAATACATAGACATGAGATTCTAGAAATTTAAATTTTTTCATAAATAATTATTCAAATGGGAATTATGAAGGTAGATATTTAAATTTAAAATCAATAATTTAAATCTTGAAATTCAAGAAAATTAAAGAAATGCATGATTTAAAAAAATTTAGGGGAACATCTTTCAAAGATGGGATAGAATTTTAAAAAGATTGTACTCAAACCTTGAAAATCAAGAGTTATATGTGTTAGAGTAACAAGGGAAAGATTTTAAACTTAAAAGGAAAGAAAAAATGGCTATTCTTAAATGTAAAAAGGGTTATTTCCAAAGGTAAAAAGGCTATTTCTAAAGCAAAAAGGTTATTCCCAAGGTCAAATCGCTAAACTCCAAAGGTTCCCACCGATCTATATCAATGGAGTAGTTATAAGTGCTAGTATTCTAAGTACACATATAGTTGGCAAATTTCGTAGACAAAATACTGGTTGGATCTTTAACACACTTCAGTCCTCTACGACACTTCATGAAGCATGACTCAACATCAAAAGAATAGAAGATTCAGAATGGTTTCAAGTGAAAGATCAAGTGTATGCCAACCTTCAGGTAAAGTGACCTTAGAAAAAACCATAGGATAAAGTACTTGGTCATGGCCTTTATAATTTTAAATTGTGAAATTTTTTTCGATATAAACTTGAGGATGTTTGGCAAGCCCAACCTCAAGTTCGGCCAGCCTAACATCGGCCTCAGCCAAGTTTACAACAACTTTATACTGGAAATTGAGAGCCAAGTTGTGACCCGGGTTAAGTTTCTAATAATATTTTTATTTTAGATTTGAGGAAAATTCATCCAACAGAACCCTGTATTCGTCCAACCGAATTATGCTCGGGCTAGCCGAAGTTTTGATAAAATCTTATCCCGCGAAATCTAATATTTGTTGGAACAATATCTTTATAATTTGGCCAGCCAAAGCTATTCTTAGGCTGATTGAATAATCAAAACCTTTGGCTATAAATAGAGACCTTCCTTCATTGTTTTAGATACGAAAATGTGAGATAATTCTTCCTCAAGCAAAGAGAGAAACTCTAGTCCTTTCCAAGCTATTTGTGTGGTAATTCCTATTTTATTTTAGCTTATTCAATTTCCTTTCTCAAGTTAGATTTAAATTCAATTAGATAGTAAGCAGTACTCTACTTGAGATTAGAGAATTGAATCTACAACTTTCAAGGTTTTATTCTTTGAGAAATTATATATCCCTAGATACTTTCTGGTTGAGCATACATTGATTCATCATCATCTAAGAAAGAAGATTGCTGCATTGATTGAAGCTTCGACTTCATTAGTATCTTCGCATTGATGTTTCGTCTTCAGAAGATAAGTATTTATTTGATTAAATTTTTGTCATTTAGGCTTATTGAGATTGCCCGAAAATCTCATCGAGTTGTGTGGTGTTTAGCCCGTGAAAATCACTAAGAGGTTTTATTATAGTAAGCCTATAAAAATCACAAGAACTATAAGAGGTTGCTGAGGTGATCATGTGAAAACCTTGAAAATAATGGAAAGCTAAAATTATGTGGAGTAGTAATTTTAGTAGTGGAGTAGGTTTGTGTTAAATACCGAACCAATATAATTCTTTATGTATTGTGGTGATTGTTTATCTTATTCTCTGCCTTTATTGTTTTGAAAGATTGATTTCAAGGACGTCGTGAAATAAGGTTGTCCTGCCTAAAGTTTTTAGATGATTGTCTAACGAATTAATTGGAATCAAGGTTTTAATATCTTTTATAATTGAGAATATATTTTTCACAATTTATTATAAGAAATTAGTTTAGTTCTATTCACACACCACCCCCCCGCAAGGACATCTGTAGCTCATCTTTCAATAATAGTCTAATTAGCTAACAGAATATGAATTAATCATTCACGGTGGGGTCAGGTGGGTGAGCATATAGGATTGGAAAAGGTGGTTACCACTGTCAAGCCATATGAGTTTGGAGTAGGGTGCCGATCAATTGGTGTAAAATGGCCCTGGTGTTCAAAAGTTCAACTATAGTGATCTTTGTGGCTACCTTCCATATACATTGTGTTACTTATTCATGATATTGTTCCATATAAAAATGCATCAAATTTAACCATTCTTAGATTTGTAAGTTATGTATATGGATATCTAATAATTTTGTTAAATAAGGTTTACTCAGATTTAATATGCTTCATTTTAAAAACTTGTGTGGAGACATACTCATTAGCCAGTTTAGCTCACCCACATGGATGTTGACTTTTAGAAATAGGACCTCATGGGAGAAATTGAGGATTTGACTGCCTAATGATATTATTTCGTAGCTAATTAAATATTTATTATTATTATTCATACTATATTTGAAGTACAAAATGCATATTTACAGTTGGATGGTGATATCTTATTATTATAAAGTTAATGTTATTTTTTTAATAAAGTTTTTAATTGGATGCTATATTTAATGATTATTTTTATTGAATTATGGGTTGAGAACTTAGAAATTTTGAGTCACATCCTTGGGTGTGTGATTGGAGTCCATCATACCTGGTTGCTAGGCTAAAGGTGTGATAATTAAGTTTCTACACGATAAGGTAGTGCTTACATAACAAATACCATTGGTGCAGTGGCTCCTAGTAAGAAAAAAAATAAAAATATATAGAAAATAAAGTTTATGAATATAAATAACTAGAATATAAACTTTAGAAAAATAAATGCATAAAAGTAAATAGATTAGGACTAGAAATCTCCAAAAATTAAAAGGTCTTGTGTTTTGACTAGCATCTCCTTAGTGGACTCGACAAATATGTGGACTACTCTCTGCGAACTTGTGCAGGGGCACTCGTAGGGCTTCCTTTTGAGGTGTGTAGATAAGATGAGGGCTCAGAATATGATATTGTTAACTTGGAGTTGTCACTAACTAGTGAAGTTTAGAATCTGTGATCGGGTAGACATCATAGAATCACTTATGAGCTAGGTAATCAGAAGATCCCATGACCTGAGTGACTCTTGCAGTTGATCTGCGATCGAGAATTCAAGGTAAGGGCCTCAATGATGAAGAAGAAAGAGGTTAGGTACCTTTCTTCACTTGCACAATTATGTGGTCTCTGCCTTATGGAATTTTGTGGGATTTGTTAAGCTCTATAATATTATTGTAACCAAAGTTGGGACTGTGGAGATGGAGTGCTCAGCATCAGTCCATGCCTCAAAATAAGTAGAGAAAAAGACTAAAATAAGATATCGTAACTATGTTCTTAACATCTATCTTAATCACGGTTTGGAATGAATAAGTAAAAGAAATGGTGTGGAAAAGTAAATGCAACTTGATGTTTTGAGATGTGAGAGGAAAATAGGGATACTCGATACTCTTCGATGGAAAAGATAACTTAACATCCCCAATCTCAACCCTACTTGTTGAACCTAAGTTGAATTAAACTTTCACTTTTCACTCGCTTTTTCTTTTCTTCTCCTCTTTTCTCTCCCAAAAAATTACCTCTCTTCGACCACACTCCTCTCTAAATCGCCCTCTCCTCTTTAAGACAACCTCTCTTTTGCAAGTGGGGGTGGTATGCTTATATAGGCAAGGTCGATTGGAATAAGATTCCCACTGGCTACCTATGTTCCTCCTGGCTGCCTAAGTGGTTGATAAAAAATCTCGAGGCCTCCCTCTACTGTTGTGTACTTAGTGTAGTCGACTTTGGGCATCGGTTAAAATTAGATCTGCTGACATATAAAAGTCACTTTTCAAGGTGTATTTTTTTTTTTAGTTTGTAGTTTTGTACAATCTCGGTGCTCTTTTTAATAAAATCATCGTTAACTTTTAAAAAAAGAAACAAACTGAACAGGCAGATAGAAGCTACACAAGTTATTCGTTGATATTGGAATTTGTGAGCGATGGGTTTTTTCATGGAATGGGCCTCAATTATAAATGGGCTGAGAGAATGTAATTTCTTATTTAGTTTGTAGTTTTGTGCCATCTTGGTGCTTTTTTTTTTTAATAAAATCATCATTAACTTTAAAAAAAGGAACAAGCAGAACAAGCAGATAGAAGTTACATAGGTTATTGGTTGATATTGGAATTTACAATAAGGATCCTACTTCATGGAACCTGGGTACTACTCCATATATACTACAATCCTTCCACCATAGATCATTTATGTACAAATGTCCTCATAATTGATGTAAGACTTATCTTGTCTTAAATTCTCATCATCATCATCAGAGCCTAACTGCGACTATTTGGGGTCAGTATTGCGAATCCTACTTTGCCTACCAAAAAGCTAAGGCACTATCCTCAATAAGTGAACAAGTCATCATATCCCTTTACACAATTTCAGTGCAAGTCCTTTTAGGTCTTCTTCACATCCTCTTTTCATGGCCTTCAACCCTAATTGATATTCCCCTTTGTCATAACCCTACTCACAATTCCAGTCCAAGTCCTTTTGGGTCTTCTCTACATTCTCTTTTCACGACCTTCAACCCTAATCATTGTTCCCCTTCATGCCAAAGCCATCTCTAGTATTTGTTAAATGTGACGATACTATCTCAACTTGTTCTTCATCATTTTATCTCCTACTTGGTACTACTATTAGGATGGCTCTAGACAACCTCATATACCATATAATAACCTAGGGTGCCACATATTAAGTTGCGATTTGTGGATGGTGGTTGGCGGGAATTCAATTCCTGCTGGTACCATCACCCTTCATTTCCATCAGGCTCGACCTTAGAGGCTGCGAGGATGCTTTTGACTGAATGTATTAAGTCTTTAGATGTCACAACCCTAATTTTGGAACTGGGGTTCTCTCGACCTAGTCATCTAGTCAAGGATGTGACTTGGGAAAATTTTAAATGATCACATTCATTCCATCGCACAACTCATGACATGAATAAAAAATACCAACTAAATAAACGAATCTAAGATCCAAAGAAGAATATTCACAGGATGTTTCCCTACACATCCGTCTATTTGAGTCAAATTAACCAAGTAAATTTCATAAACAATAAGTAAATGAAATGTTTATAATTATCCATTTATTTAAAACACATACACACACATTTAGGGGTGTACATCGAGTCGAACCGAGTTGAGCTGGCCTCAGCTTGACTCGGCTCGACCACTAATTGACCTCAGCTCAAACTCAGCTCGACTCAGTCCTCGAGCCTGACTGGCTAGCTTGGGTCGGTTCAGTCAGTAGCTCGGGCTAGTTTAAGCCAAGATTGAGTTGAGTTTGCCATTACAACATTTTCACAAACACCTGGACTGCACCTTTAAAATCTCACTGTATTTGAGATAGCAGCAATGATTATCACACACCTTCTAAGCAACATAAAAATCAAGAAAAAAAGGGTGTGGGTTTCATATACATACCTTCCTTGCCACCAGCCACACTTCTTTGAGTCATTTCATCAAACACTTGGTGAGCAACATCAATATCTGAGTCACCGAACTGGTTCTATCCAAGTTTAATTCAAGTTGGGTTCAATCCAAGTTGAGTCGAGCTGGGGCCAGCTCGAACTCGGCCCGAACTCATTTTCGAGCTCAAAAAATCAGCTCCACTTGGCTCGAACGCAGCTTCGAAATGAGTCGAATTGAGCTTTTTCGAGTCGAGTCGAGCGAGCTAACCGAGCTAGCTCGGTTCGTGTACACCTCTACACACATTCATTTGTCATTCACCTCAACTCCCAACATTCATATACCTCCATGATAGCTCTAACACATTTCACTTCCTCAGGAGGTATATTATGAACGCCATCTGCTAATCCATGCAAACGACACACATATTCTTTATCTTGGATGGTTACTAGTCAACATGGTTACCTATCTAAGCCTAGTAAGTACCATGCATTTATTTATAACTCATACATGATACAGGTAACATTGTAAATGGTATTCAGAACTTATATAAATCAATGTATGGTTAGGCCACTTGAGTTTTCATCACAAAATCTGTATAGTTAATCATTTGAACTACTAGGGCCTAATATATTTCAACTCAGCCTACTAACACCCACCTGACTAGCATCAGTTGACCCTAACTCAAGTGACGATTCATATACTGGGCATATAAGCCTCGGGTATTGACCCATCCTCCCATTTTGGGCTATGACACCTAACCTAGCTAATTGAGTAACCATTACGAGTTGGTTAGAATCTTACCCTAGCTGACTTGTGGTCCTTGACAGATGCCTTATTGGTACCAACTAAGGTTAGAGATTCGCACTCTGGGACCTCTCCTCCCATCTATGCAAGGGATTTCTCATTTCCTTGAGTTGTCTGGTGTTCCTTTTCATAGAATATCACTTCCCATTTCCCAATTTAATTCTTAATATACAATTTAATTCACAAGGCATGGTAACCGCAATACATATAAGCTAAAAGATGTATAGACAAATCTACCATCCATCAAATTTGTAACTTACTCATATAGAGTTTAGTTCATACTTACCCATATAGAGTAATTCACATGGGTGTACTCCTTTTTTTAAGTTTAACTGATATCTCCTTAATAAGGCTTTTGGGGATGACCTTTTGACCCATCGAGCATGCATCTTGGCCACAATGATATTATAAAGGTTTCGCTATTTACACAAAGAATACAAATTTCTACTTTAGTCCCTTTTTTAGTATCACACCAGTTTATCAATTTATGTATTATAAATCTCACAGCCTTATTGAACTAATTTGCTATGAGATATGATGAGTTGGGACCCAAATTAGGAAAATAATGATTAATCCAAATAGAGTATCAAATCAGTACATGTGGCATTTATTTCTTTTATAAACTTTAATTGGTAGCCTTCCCCCCCCCCCCCCCCAAATTTAAGGTAAAGCCCACATACACTAGGTAAATTGTCTATTTATTACGAATCTGAAAAGGCTAAACTATATGTCCTAGAAGGGGGTGGTGATGACTGTGTCAAATTAAAATGATAACATCAAAATTTAATTGAATAAAGAAAAGATAACACTTTAAACAACCCACAATACTGAAATGTAAAGCAACCTTAAAATTTTAGACGTTCTAAGGACAACCTTACACCATAAAAATCAAGGGTTTATGGTAAGGACAACCTTACTAAAACAATCTAAGAATCAATAACACAAATTGAAGAGAAATAAAATAGCAAGAATTAAAATCTACACTATTACAACATTCCCCACAATGCTTGGAATGAAAATATTACAGCATTCACATCCACAAATACATCCCACAACTTTGAATGATAAAAGATATAGAAAATAAATGACACATCCACAAACCACAAAGAATTATAGTGGTTCACCTGTGTGTACACCAACTGTTCAACAACAGCTACACAACTACTCCACTCCTAATATCCTCACACAGTGGATATTAGCGTTCACTATGAAAATAGGTTTTTCTCAGGTTCACCTAAAAACCCTCAAAATTGTCTTTAAAGTGGGCTTACATAATTCAAAAACCACACTCTCTGAGTTTTCTGGCTCTCCTCAGATAACCAAAAAGAATGAGATTTTTTTGGCTTAATCTCAAAAGAAACCAACACAATGGAAATTACAATAATGTAAAATATTTGAATTTCTCCTTTTGTTGTAGCCTGGAAGAACCAAGACGGAGTAGAAATTCGAATATAGAAGTTCAATGTCCACACTCACTTTGAAATGATTCTAGGTTCTAATTGATTTTAAATTAAATCAAGTTGGGGCTAGCTCTATTTGATTTTGATTCCAAGAAGTGGAATATCACAATTCCTCTTTCAAATTAGATTGGAATGCAGAAACAAAATGAAATATAAAAAGTTAATAAAAAGAGAATATTAAATATGCACAATCTAGCTTAAGAAGATTACAAACTTATCTCTCAGAGTGATGCCTTGATTTTACTTGAATTGGATATCAAACTCTGAAAATCGTCATCTATTTATAGTTGCAAAAATTATGTCTACAACTGGTCCTGTGGATACTACGACTTGTCGTAGAACAAACTGATTTTTGAAATTTTGAGCGCGATCGGATAAAATTGTTCTACGATTGGTCGTAGGCACTTCACGACCGGTCGTGAGACCTCCACGACTAGTCATGAGGAGCTAGGAATAGTTGCTGGAGTTTGAGTCGTAGCTGTTGGACTGGTCATGAACGAGTCATGCACTGTTCACACGACCAGTCGAGCAGACTCCAGGATTGGTCGTGGCTTAACAAAATTTTTTTAAAAATTTGCAACAAACTTAGGACTGGTCCTAGAATTTCTTAGACTGGTCGAGCCAGTGCTAGGACTACTCGAACAGAGTCCAGAACTAGTCTAAGAATAGACCAAAATACTTATAAAATAAGCAATTGACTTATGTATCCGAAATGACCTACCCTAAGGTCAATCTAAGGTCTTTCATACCTTAAACATGAAGTATGAACATTGAACCTTCTTTTCTTCAGATGATGGATGATCTTTGACGTTCATGAAGCTTGAGATCTCGACACATAATGAAGCTTGAACTTGAGATCTTTTGAAGCTTGAATTTGTAGTTCTTGAGTTATACTTCACCTTGAGTCTTGAACAAGATCTCGTCTTTCGATGTAGTTTTAAAACACTGAGCTTTGAAGCTTACAGAAGAGAACAATGCACTTAATCTTTCAGTTCTTGAAGTAGATATTTGTTCTTGACTTGAAACATTGTCCTTGTACATGTGATGCATTGCCTTGAACATATATACCAATGTCCTATACAAGAAACAGATTGAGGTTTTGGCACTACAAAATTTGACAATCAAAGGAGTATGAAACCATAGTACTTACAGAATCACAATCAAAAGTCCATATATATATGTATGTATATAAAGGATTGAGAGTACTTTATTTTCTACCACATCCAAAATATAGTTATAATCTTGAACTCCCATATCACTAACATGCTCTGTGTGTGTGTGTGTGTGTGTGTGTGTGTGTGTGTGTGTGTGTGTGATTTTAAAAGATTCGTAAGATAATTCATTATAAGAAAACACCTAGGGTCAGATAAGAATAATTAATTCCACTAATGGGTTGATCATACATCTAACCCATTAATATGGCCCATTTAAAATTCAACTACCCCCAACAATTCTTCTATAACCAGATCCAACAACATCATCAAAACGACCCTCTTTTAGATGTATTTCTTCATTTCTTTTCATCTCAAACAGATTGAGTGTGGGGCCCACCTATCTGTCCAGAGTGAACAACTTATGGGGCCCACACAGCTGGCCATGTGGGTGGCATGTGTGGTCCACATGTTTGTTCCATGTGGATAGTGTGTGGGGCCTAGATGGATGTCCCATAGGGGCATCATGTGGGGCCCACACATTCTACCTATGTGGTGATCAAACCCAAGGGTTGATAGCCCTAAGTGCAAGGCTGTGATGTACTAATAACTTGGTGAGACCGAGGTCGAATCCACATGGAATGGGGTGAAGTGCCCTGGTTTGTCAAATTACGTGAATGTTGAGTCAGTCTTTAAGTGAGCCCCAAAATGAAGATTACAAGATAAAGACCTCAACCAGGAAGAAACTCGAGTGCTCCAAACAGGTAAATGAAGCCTCACTTCCTTAACAAAACCCTTGTGGTATATGACCCCATTTAACTTAGTCTTACCTCCAATACATTGTAAATCATCTTTAGTAAGCTTAAGTGTTAAACGCTTAAAATGTTAGAGGAGTAAAACAAGAACTATATAGGAAAAATTAATTGCATCGAGTTGCAATCGAAGACATTTTTTATTCTATCGAATATGGTTCGATTGCATTGAGAAATAGGCCCATTTTGTCCAGCAACAAAATGACCATCCATTGAGAAATATCGATTATATTGAATAGATTTCGATGATAGAATTGAACCATCTTTGATGACCTCGACTTAGGGCACTCCATCAACACCGAAAACATTCTCTAAGTGTTCATTGATATAATCGAGTTACCTTCGATCACATCGAGAGTAAGTTCTTGATAAAACCGAAGGATTTTCGATTATATCGAAAATCAGGAACATTTGGTCCAACAAGCCATCTAGAAATATACATTTTTTCAATTACATTGAAGACCATTCGATGTCATCGAACTTCAAAATTCGATAACATTAAATAAATGGACAAAATCTTTCAGCAACGAAAGGTAATTTTCTGAAGAGAATCCGATGGGATCGAAGTACCTCTTGATTACATTAAAGTGCATGTCGATAGAATCGAATGGTGCTCGATAAAATCGAGCAGAATCTATTCTACACAAAAATAAATATATGTGTGTAGGAAATCGATGTAATCGAAGTAGGCTCGATAACATCGAATTTTAAATTTTAATGGAATCGAAGACTACTCGATAACATCAACAATGACAGATTTTTGCCCATTTTTTACCATTGGGATTCTTCTTTTATATATACCATAGGTTGCTTCTTAACAAAATGAGCTAGAATCTAAAAGTGTTTGAGAGAGCTGCTTTAAGAGTTAATACCCTCTTCTTCATTCCGTCTTTCCCATTAGAGTTCATCATTCAATCTTTGGCATAAGCATTTACTCAACATCTTCATTGCTTGGATTAAATCATGAACTCTAGCATTTAATGAGTTTCCAACAGCCCTCATTATAGGCAAATCCTTGTGTTGGAACTCTTGAATGCATAACTCATGGGAATCTTCTCTATGTGTTTAAATCATATCATCTAAATAGAGAAGAATAATAACACCCTAAACCTCACAACCTCGGAGCATTGATCGAAGCATCAGAAGCGGTTGTAGTTCAAGGGAGTTGAAGACTCTTTATCAACATTGAAGATCTTTAGATTGCATGAGAAAGGGGTTCACTCACTTATCTGTAAGCATAAGGAGTCCATTGAGTCTGAAGCCCTTTCCTTATGTAGGATTGTGATTCAGGGTTTAAGTAACCAACTCGCCAAGACCTCTTTATAGGCCTCCGACGGGAGAATATGTTATCCTTGTGTAGGATGTGTTGTCTTTGTGAAGGACGTATTGCCTTGTGTAGGCATATGTTGCCTTATGTAGGCTCCTAGTTGTGTCATTGTATAGGACTTATTGCCTTGTGTAGGCACCTAAGGCAGCCTTGTGTAGGTCACTTAGCTAACCTTGTGTAGTTTATGAAGGTTCATGGTTAACCTGATTTAAAACCATTGGATAGTAAAATCTGGTACACTGTAAGAGAGAGTGCGTCTGCCGGAAGTGGAGTAGGCAAGTAGCCGAACTACCATATATGATTATGTTTGTGATTGTTTTTTTTGCATTGATCTAATTATGCTTATGTCTATCAAATGATTACTATGATGCATGATTTAGTAAATGTATAAGTATTGATAGGAGTCATATCTCATACACTATCACATACACTATCCTTATAGGCTTGTTCTTTACATATAAATCTTGTGTAAGCATATGTGTTTTGGACCCTCTATTGGCTCAGATGCCATAGAGTTACTTTGCTTTACTCATCTTAATTAAACTTAGGCATTGGATGTTCTTAAAAGAAAATAATTTTTGAAAAGTCCTGTTCACCCCCCTCCAGGACATTTGGACATACTTTCATACTTCAATAATAACAGTTTTACCACAATTTCATGGGTAACACGGCATATAACTAATCTAAGTCTAATGGTTTGTCTGAGTTTTTAATCTAGCGAGATAAAAATATTTCTAAAATAAACAAATAAAAGACTCAAGATTTAAGAATCCACTCATAGTAATCACTCATTCAATTTACTGATTCAATGTACATCTCATTTGGAATCGAAGTTCTATCATATCCAATTGGAAGATAATTTTATTAAACTATTCATAAATATGAAGAAGAATATGATTTTCAATTGATCAATTCTATCATGAAGCACTCAAATCTCAATCACATGGAATAAAAAATGTCTAAAGCATCCGGAGGAATTAATAGATCAATAAATTATATAGATTAAATCCTTTTCTAATTCAGACTAAACAAATGTTGAATCAAAGCATCCATTGTACCCCGAGTGTATAACAAAACCATAAATAAATAAATCAAAAAATTTAAAGTAAATCCAAATCAAATCAATCTAATATCATTATTCAAAATAATGTTATTGAATCAAATAAATTAAATAATGTAATTGAACTACAAGCTTCATCCCTTAGCCTTAACTAAGAGATTAGCCTAACATGGCTAACATTTTGGAAAGAAAACAAAAGAAAAATTAAAAAATAAAAACTAGAATTGAGAGGAAGAAGAAGAAGGACGGTTCCTTGGAAGCTCTGCCACCCTAGGTCTTTCTCCTCTACAATAATTTGTATTTTGGAAGGTTTAGAAATCTCCTGTAAATAGGAAAAATCTGTACCGACTTAGAACTTATTTCAATTTTTACACTTTTATTACGCTTCGGCTACAACCTACCATAGCCTTCAGTTGCATCCAATATCTCTTCAGTCACACCGAATTAGTATCTTGGTTGCAGCCAAATTTCTCCAATATTTGTCTAAAGTCTCTTTCTCCCTTAGATTGTACCAAACCCTCCTTCAGTGGCATCGAACATGGCTTTGGTCGGAACAAATGTTGAGCTGAATTAGCTTTGAAAATCATTGTTTTTTTACTTGATTGTTCTATGCAAATTTGGTCGCACCGAACCAACCTTAGGTGGGACCAAATAGTTTGTTTATTCTATTAATACTCTTTGTGATTTATCTAGACTTTTCCCTCTCCTTTGTCTTTGATTTTTCTTGGATCGTTGGTATGTGAATTCTTCATTAATGACTCCAATTGTTTATTATCTTCTTTTGAGCTTTAAATATATCTTTTAAGCACGTATTCATTTTAAGCTTTTGAATCACCTTGCATGAAGAAAACATATATATATATATATATATATATATATATATATATATATATATATATATATATATATATATATATATATATATATATATATATATATAATAATAATAATAATAATAATAATAATAATAATAATAATATTGAATTAACACTTTAAAGAAAACAAATATAATTATATCGAATTAACACCCTCTTTTCTTTTTTTTTTTTGTATCACACGCACACACACTACCACACTCACGCCTTAGTGGGATTTCACCACCCATGGGTGCTCGAACCCTTGACCAGGTGTTAAAACTCCTAGGAGTCTACCACTAGAGCAAGAGCAAGGACCCACATTGATGAGAAATTGCAATATTTGAGTCTCAACACATGACAACTTCGTGTGGCCCACACTGATGAGTGATTTGGGTCTCCTATATGTTGATTTTTTTTCTTCTCGTAAAATTCCCTCTATGAAAATCTATGATTACTTTATTAAGAAAGGAAAGAAAAGAAAAGAAAAGAAATAAATACATGATCTTACCATAAAAGTTTGTAAAGAATCATTCATCTAAATCACAACTTTGGCAAAAACTACTTTATAAATGGACAAAAGGTTGAAGGTATATCCACACTCGATATCGATTGTGGCCATTCTAAGGATTCAATGATCATCTCATCGTACATATGAAAGTTCTCAACTTTTAGTACATAGTAGAAGGTTTAGATCCAATATCAAAATCAAGATAAGATCAATATTAAGCAATCTATCATTTCAAATCGAGAAATATTTATGATCAGATATCAATTCCATGATGATCTAGCAAAATGAATAAGGATCAACAATTGGATCGAAGAATCAGGCACTCATCTTCCTTGATTTGGAGGATCTATCCACCAGATTTTGTTTTCAATGGTTAATTTGACGATTTGATTTTACATATTGAGTTTAGATGGTTCAGATTGGAAATCCAATGGTCCGATCATCCAGATTTAAGATTGATAATACCAATCAAAGATCCAACAGTTGGATTAAAAATCCAACGGTAAAATCTATTATAAATGTAACACAGATAATCCTGATTGATGATCCAATGGTCAGATCATCATAATTATAAGATTGATGATCTCGATCGATGATCCAATGGTAAGATTGTCAGAAATACAAGACCAGTGGTCTTGATCGATTATCCAACGGTCAGATTATCATATAAACTCCCCGATCAAAGATCCAATGGTCAGATCTTCCTAAATTTAGGACATGTGACCTCGATCATCTATCTAATGATTAGTCCCACTATATATTTTTAAAAAAAAACTCTCACTCACCCTAAAATTTGCAAGGTTTTAGATTAGCTGTCTTCCTGAGTCAATCGAATGTCTTATTTCAAAGCTCAATCGAGTTCCTGTGAAGTAGTTTTTCTCATCTTTTGTGGGGTGTCTATAAAGTACTTCATGCCAAGGCATACATTTTAGGCAAATCGGGATAGTGATCCAATTAGATTGAGCCCCCTAAGTCAGGACGTGGCATTAACCAACCATAAATATGAACTAAGATTTAACTCCAATGCATGCACATAAGTATAGCAACCAGGAGTATGCATTGACCTATGGTTTCAATGCATGTGCTCGAAGAGAAAAAGCCATCATACCATCACATATAATAAACAGGTACTCTTTAATCATACACAGGACTTTAAGGCATTCGATAAAACTGTAGTGTCTTGTTTAATGTATTGTGTTGCATATCCATGTACATTACTAGGGCACCCTCTAGCTTTTGTAAAGCCATTAGATGCACTTAAATTACATGCATTAATTAATCATGCTTAAGCCTAGGGTGTTTATATCAAACTGCACTAACATCACCAAATGTGAAATATGGGCTGACATGTCAAAATTATAAGATTGGGCCTTCCTCTAACTGTTTGAACCATTAGATATGTCCAGCACATTATCATTGGGCTAGCGGTAAAGTTTCAATCAAATCTGACCGCAGATGAGCGAGATCTGGTCAAAACATTTTCAATGGCTCAAAATCAATCCAGACCATATCTGAAATTTTAACATCAGATCTGTTCAGTTCATTTACTTCATCACATTGAACAACCCTTTCATGTAAAATTTCAGATCAAACCGATCTAAGATGAGTGAAATATGATTCGATCAAGTTTTGAGTCCCTCATACGCATCATCCAAATTGCACACTGTCAACACATCTGATTGGTTGAGTATTCACATCCTGAAGTATCCACTGTTAGATCATCCTCTAACTGACCATGTATCATGGTAAGGCCGGTGATTACATGATGAAATGAAATTTAACATTCAACGGTGTAGATCGTGTGATCATGGAGGCAAGCACATGTAGTTGTGGGCCCCATAGTCATCACATAAAGGTTGGATATGTGGTTCCATCACCTACAAGGCCTTGGGTAGCCCCCCACATAACCCACACGTGTATACGTCCAAATAATCTCCACCTTTCAAAGGTGGGCTATGTTTGAAAGGGGAAAACATATGACACCTCCAGTTTCGCATAATTTTCTATTTGGACGAGGTATACAATGTGGAGTGGAAGATTCTAAATATAGAAAATAGTGTGGTAAACTCACATTGTGAGAGATGGAAGTTTCTAAATACTTGGGATGGAAGTAAAGCGTAAAAAGTGGGGGGAGAGGCCGTTGCCGCCCCCACCCACTTCTGCACGGAGACGGATTGGCTGCTCCCCCTGCCACCAGCCAAAGGCTGGTGGTTGGTGCTCTGTGGGCCCCACCATGAAGTATATGTTTCATCCATGCCGTTCATCTATTTTTTCCTGATGATTTTATGGACTAAGAACGAAAATGAGGTATATCCCAATCTCAAGTGGACCACATTACATGAACGTCGACCATTGAAAATATTTTGAGGGCATAAAAGTTTTGAATCAAGCTGATCTTTGTTTTTCCCTTCGTCTATGCCTGTATGACATTTTTTTTTTTCTGGTTAGCTTGTTAGTACGCGCCACTGTCAGTTCACACTTCAGTGCAGCCACCCCCAATAGGGATCGATACCAAGACCTCAGCGTTGAAACGAGGTATCTTTCACTCAGTCCGCCACTTGAGCTATGGATCAGGGTGTACGACCTAAGCAGCATATTGGATGTCAAATAAACCGTATAGTGGGCCTTAGGAGGATTTTAACGGTGGATATCCAATCACTATTATTTTCTTGTGGTGTGGTCCAGCTGAGATTTATATACATCTGATGTTTTGGATATAGCCCTAAAATGATATGAATGGAATGGATGAAACACATACATCATGGTGGGGCCCACATAGCACCGACCAATAGCCACCGGGCCGATGGTAGAGTGAGTAGCCAATCCGTTCCCCTTCGGCACGGATCACTGCACTACGGAAACCGATTGGCTGCTCCCCCTGCCACCACCCCAATGGCTGGTGGTCAGTCCTCTGTGGACCCCACCATGATGTATGTGTTTCAACCATTCGGTTCATCCATTTTTACATATCATTTTACGGCCTTATCCTAAAAATGAGAGGGATATAAATCTCAAGTGGACCACACCACAAGAAAATAACAGTGATTGGATCCCCAAAAAGTTTTTAATGGTCGACGTTCATTCAACATTGTTTCTGTAGTGTGGTCCACTTGAGATTGGGATATACCTCATTTTTGGTCTCATACTATAAAATGATCTAGAAAACTAGATGGACGGCATGGATGAAACACATACATCATGGTGGGGCCCACAGAGCACCGACCACCAGCCATTGGCCGGTGGCAAGGGAGTAGCCAATCCGTTCCCTGCCTGGCCTCTTCGGAAAATCCATACCTTCCATCCTCCTTGCCTCGAGCGTCTTAGTCCATCTATGTTCTTCTTTTCATGAACGCTTCGTCGGGTGTTACTGGATCTCCATCAGTAGTACTAACTAAAAAAAAGCTCTACCTACCAACATGCATGGGATCCGAAAGATCCTGGACCATTTAACATGCTCTACATGATAGGATTTATAAGAAAAGTCAAAATTATGTGACTTTTTATCATAAGCCATGGTTCATCATCACTTCTCCTTTACAACCATACAAATTAATCATCAAATCATCAACACCCTATTCATTCAAACCCATTAATCATAGTAATAACATCAACCATAAAATCCCCGTGAGAAAGAACAAATAAAACAATCCCCCTATGTCCTAGTTGATCATGTGACATAAGGAAGAGTATGATGAGAAATGTTGAATGTGAAATATTGTATATATATTTTTTTTCTTATTATGCATTAGTTTTATAAGTATGGATGTGTTTAACTGATCTAATTACGTATGTTTTACTATATGAGGTGATTCGAAGAGGTAAAATGAAAAAAATGATTAAAAAGAAAATTTAATGTTTAAATAATGACTAAATGAAGATTTGGAGATTTAAAGGTGATTAATGAAGATTTCAACTGCTAAAGATTCAAGAAAACCAAGTGTAAAAGAGAGATAAGACTGGAAAAAATCACAAATTATATTAATAGAAATAACAGACTGTTCGATCTCACCTGAGATTGGTTCAGTATGACTGAATGTGCGCAGAATAGTCTAGCGATAAAAAGTGATTTTCAGATGAAATTTGTCTCGTCACTTAGGTTTGACCAAAGCCATGTTCGGTGCCATTAAATGAGAGTTATGTACGACCTAAGGGAGATAGATACTTCACACATATTTTGATGAAATTTGACTACAGCTAAGGAAAACTTTAGTTGGATTCAGTGCGACTTTGGTGCGACCAAAGGTTATTGTCAGTGTGACTAAAGAGTAACATAAGTGCATAAAATTGCAGTTGGTGCAAATTTTTCCTACATAAAAGGGTATTCTAAGCCATTGTAGATATGAATTAAGGTGGAGAGAGAGAGAGAGAGAGAGAGAGAGAGAGAGAGAGAGAGAGAGAGAGCAAGTAGTTGCAAATCTTTTACAGAGTCTTTCTTCTCCAATCATTCAATTCTTCTTCGATTTTTGTTTTTTTTTTTGAGTTTAGTTCAATCATGTATCTAATTGGCTAAGTCTCTTAGCTAGGGCTAAGACGTGAAGCTTATAATGGTTTTTTTTAATGTCTTAACTTACTTTGTTTCAAGTGTTTAGTTTGAATGTTGAACAATTCATTGATATTTGGTTTGAATGAATATTCATTTTTAGTTTACTTTAATCCATTGTCTACTCCAGATACATTGAATACTTAGGAAGGCTAATAGTGATTACTTATTTATTTTGCAAGGGATTGATATGTAAAATTCATTGATCTATCATATATTAAGGACATGATAGATACTTTGAATTCCTTACGATCCTCATATCTTTGAATTATACTCATATGTTTAGGATTGCACAGAAAGTTGTTTTCTGAGAAAGGTTTGAAATTTAGATTTTTGAAAGATTAGTTTCTGCATATTTTGCTTAGGACTAGCAAAATGCTAGTTGAGGGGTGTGTTGAGAGTGAAATATTATATATTTCCCTCTTATTATGCTTTGGTTTTATAAACATAAATGTGCTTAATTGATCTAATTACGAATGTTTTCTCTTACAAGGTGATTTTGAGAGCTAATGAGTAAATGATGCTTAAAGTATGGATTTAATGCTTAAAGAATTACCAAGTGGAGGATTGGATCTATAGATATCAAAATTGAAGAATTCAAGAGTCCAAGATCCAAGGAAACCAAGTAAGGAAGGAAGAAAATTGAGGATTCAAAGAACTCTAGTGTTTTGCTTTACTGAATTCAAGTTTTTTTTTTTTTTTTTTTTTTTTTGAATTTATAGATATTAACATTGTTTATTCTTTTTGTAAAATCTAACCTAGAATCACCAATTAGGTATTATCCTTCCTACCTTCTTACTTTAATTATTCCATATTTTTTATTTTGTGATATTTTTTATTTCAGTAGAAGTAGTTTTAGGTTTAAAATTAGATTTGAGAATGGTTCATGCCCAAGTGGGTTCCTAACAACACTCTCCGTTTCTTAAGTGAAGGAAGACTAGTTGAAGGATTGCCTATCCATTGTTGGTAGAGCTTGGTAGGACTCGACTCGACTTGGCAGATCTAATGTCACGCCCCAAACTTGGAAACCAGGCTTACAAAATTCTTAATCGTCGAATTCGATGCCAACAGCCTCCATAGTACCCCATTCTCGGCTCCTGGCACCCATATACCAGGTTCCGATCCTGGGATCCTACAAGGAGGATTTTCAACATAAGTTTATTTCATAATAAGCATAACCATAAGCATAACGTACAAACAACAACCAACAACTAACAACATCACCACATATCCACTATAATCAGAAGCTTTGAGTACAATGCATAAAGGGAAATATAATATCGATATCAGAAAACTCCAGAAGCTCAGCCGCACGCTCCTTCCTCAGCTCGACTGCGTCCTAGTGTCACCTGCACGCATCAATTGTGCATAAGCTTACAGAAAGCTTAGAGGGTGGTGTAAGTGTGTGTGAAATATATGTGCCAAGTATACAATATCAGAGTAATACGGAAACATGCTAGTAAGTCCATGAATGCTATGCGAAAATGCTGGCAAGTCCATGAATGCTATCAGCCATACCAAGGCTATGCGATGTAAGACTTACATGGCCGAATGATATATGCGAGATGCAACTCAAGCATGACAGTCCTCATCTGAATCCACATAATAATACAGCTCATCTTTGGAATGTCACTCAACACCAGCTTGCCACCCTATCTAAGCGCACAACTGGGTAAGTGGAAGAGACCTCACTATTTGCCTGCTAATATCGGGCCTGGCTCGTCGATAGCAGACTCATTTCTCAAGCTGGTCAAACTCAGCCTAACATTGCCCCCTCCCTTGGGCGGGTAAGGCCACACCCCCTCTAACCGACTCCGATACAGTGGGAGACGCAACCTACTGGTATAAGGCCCTCGTGTACTCATGTATCCACTTGGTCTCGACGTTGGAGCATCTTCTTAGTACCATAAGGGTTTGGAGAATTTCACCCTGGGACATCTATGACGCCCCCGTGCTAGAACAAGTATTTTCGATATCCAATCCTGCCATCCACGCTATACTTGCGGAGGATACGACCCTGATGTTGTTAGGGTGTATAGTGATCTCATCACACAAATGCAAGATGCATGGGTCATACTATTTAGTCATGCATCAATCCTGCGTGTACCACGCGCTCATGTGGGGTAACTCCATCTATCAGGGAGTCCCATGAGCAATCTGCCCATTGGCATATGCTAAGATCAATCACTCCTCATATCAAGCATACATATAATGCGCATGGGCATGAATCATGAAGTTATACTAAGCATGTTATACGATGATGATGTACTCTCCTCATATCAAGGATGGGCCTAGATGACCTACTCATATCAAGAATGGGCCTAAGAATGAGGAGTGGGCTTTCCTCATCCACTCTATCACGTAGTAAACTAGGCTTCTTAAGGGGCCCAATAAACATAAGGTGGGCCTAATAACTTGGACAATCTACAAGGCATGATGGAGGCATCAATAATAATGGGGGCCCAACGGTTTGGGGTAAGCCCAAAGAGTTAGGTTATGCTAATGTTAATGGGGGCCCAATGAATTGGGATATCCCAATAAGGTGAGATGGATCATACTAATAACAGTGAGGGCCCAACAATTTGCGTTAGCCCACTAAGAGGAGATAAGAATGGGCCTAACAACGGGCCCTAGGTGTAACGTCCCGAACTTTTCAATACCGAGTATTGAAAGTCCTCGAGCGTTTCCAAGAAGTTAGTATAAGTTGGGCACGTGTACAGTACAAATCTCACTACCCTTACCTTACACCTACACCTTGACAGGAATATAACCATTGGGAATGACTCCCATGCATAAATTAGGACATCCGACCATTAATCGCGTGGATTAATACATGTATAAAGCCTAAGTATCATAAATCAGCCGTACATGTAACGTTTCAACCATCAGATCATAGTATAAGTGCGCCAGATAGAGATCAACCCTTAAACACTACTATGGGGCTCACATGATCTTCGGATTTGCGTCCATTTTGGGGTCAACCCCTTAAATTTGATGAAAAAATGGATGGACGGTCTAGATCTCACAGAGGGCAGACCAGTGGACCCCACCTGGGAATGCAAGTGCATATCCTGCGTATGCACTGGATGTGCATTGGACTAGGGCTCCCGGTCAAAACCGGTCGACCTGAGAGAAATCCAAATTCAAGAGGGACTCTCTCTCCTCCCTTGTTCTCGCCAAGGAAACCGAATGTGCATGATGATTGTTGGGCCACCATCATCATCCATTCAGATGATCCAAACCGTCCATTGAAATCGGACGAGATTCCCTATCCAAACTTGATCGAACCCCGACGTTCGATCATCCGCATCAACTCCCTGCGATCGCACCTTCGTGACGAGATGATCCGATGGGCCACACAAAAAACACCTCTTCTTAGGACGAAATCGTACACTGAGAATAATGGATGGTGCAAATTTTCTCGAAGACGAGGGATCGTGGACCTCAACGATCCTAACAAGAAGACTGGAGCTCAAATGATGTACGCTGCGCAAACAGACATCGTCCATTGGAGACGATGTACCCCACCGTCAACGTCTAGAAGGATGATCCGAGCTGTCCATCCCAAAGACTAGATAAAACCGACCGGAGATGAGCCTTCTCACGGGATTCCGAACAGACACGTGTATGGAACGTCGGACACAAGAAGATGGACTGTGTGCGAAGCATTGCTGCGTAAGGTTTCACGAACGCTTGCGTAAACGATTTTACGCAGGAAGGATCTAGAAATCCTTCCTGCTATAAAAGGATCTCCGTCCGACCTGAGTGGGAACAAGAAAAGAGAAGAAGAAAGTCGCATGAAAAGAGGCAGAGAGATCGCCCGAGCTTGGTGACTGTAATAGAGCTCTGCCTTGCTGCCGTCCAACGACCGAAGGAAGAAAAGAAGGAAAAGAGAAGGAAAGGAAAGAAAGAAAGAAAGAAAGAGAAAGAGAGTTCGGGAGAGAGAGCGTCTGACTCTTTGTTGGACGTAACAGGAAAGAAAAGAAAAGAAAGAAAGAAAAGGAAGAAAGGAAAAGAGAAAGAGAAGAAAAGAGGAAGAAAGAAGGAGATAGAGTCCAACCGAGTCGACTCAAGGTGACTTAGTGAGTCAACTCACTAATTTGGGCTGACTCAACAGGTAAATTTTAGTGTTACTAATCAAGATTTCGGGTAAAACGCCCATCCATTAATAACCCTATACTAGGTTAAGGTCTAATATCATCATCCTTCTAAGCCTAAAACTAAATCCTAGGAAAAAATCCTAACCTTTTGAATTGTGTTAGAATACAACCCCTTGGCGTAAACACAAGAACAAATGAGGGCGATCCGACATCAGAGGTGAGGGTTTTATCCTTTAAACTTATAATACTTTAAGTCGATTTATTTATTTTGCCTTTTACCTGTGTTCCTATTATGTCATTTGGCCTCTTTCATGCCTTTTATGATATGAATTATCATGCCTTTCATGTTTACATGTTCTCTTGAGAATTATTCTTTCACTTAATTTGGTTAATATCATCACAACTATTAGCCCTCTTAGGATTATGACATGATGTCAGTTATAATGGATTTCTCTGAATTTATGTGAGGCCATAGATGCAAGCCTTGCCCTGCCTCGTCTCTTTATTTGAGTTGGCTCTACCACTCATCTCTATATTTGAGTTGGCCCTTACCACTCTTCTATCTATTGAGTTAGCCATTGCTACTCTCATTTTGTTGAGTTGACCGTTGTCACTCTTCTCTTAATTATGTTGGCCATTGCCACTTTTGCTGAGTTGATCATTGTTACTCTTCTCTTTATTATATTGGCCTTGTGTTGTCTATCTGTAAGGCATGGGCATGTGTCTTGTTATTCCAGAACCTTCATGATTCAGTTTATATTCTTCATGATTCAGATTATACTCTTCATGATTCAGTTATATTCTTAATGATTCAGTTATATTCATTATAAGTGCAAGTGATGTGTTATTAGGTATTACAACTAGTGAATCGATTATCTTATCATGGACATAATGCGTTACGGGTACCGGCGCTCTTGGTCAACACGTAATTCCGTGGGTTGGTTGGTGTGGTGTACAATCGATGTATGTAAAGTGGCATACGTGTTACATCAACTTTTCAGGATTGGATGTCGCAAATAGTCGCTCCATGAACACATCGTGTTGTGTAAATCCCCAACTGCGTGTTGTGTTGCCTTGATATGTTCACGTAAATCCACGTTAGTGTTGGCCATGCCGGCGAATATCCATAGTTATGGGATGCGGGTCGAGTGGGTTTCCTATGAATTATATTCCACATGTGACAATCACTACGTATGATGAGCCACACACACTATGCTAGGCATGCATCTCATGTAGGTTGTTTGCGCATACTGATATCTCATGTATTAGTGGAGTACGAGATGTATCAGTACCCTTTACTTTACATCTATGAATCTCTTGAATTATTGTTAATCTTAAAGGATAACCTTCACTATGAGTAGGGCATTGACCCTCTCCCAACCATACAGTTGGTGCAAGTGGTGTACAGGTTGACGACCTAGATGACTACTTCCTATAGAAGATTATCTTGAAAGCTTAAGAAAACAGTTTTACTATTTAGTTTTATACTTCCGCTATGAGCTCTGATGTTGTAATAAACCTCCCATTATGAGGCCTTGATTATTCTTTGTACTTTGATGATATATAATCAATACTGCTAATTTTATTCTTGTGAATGCTACCTTTATGAATGTATTTGAATGTAAACCAAATGAAAAAAAATAGGGTGTGATTTTAGGGCATCCAGTTGTATATTATTAACACCCGATTTCCTCGGGCACGAGTACATACTTTGGCTGTGAAAATTTGGGTTATTACACTAGGGAGGATTACAATGTGGACATTTAACCATCATTGCCCTTACAATGCGAACATTTAACCATCATTGCTCCCAAGGCATAGCCCATTTAGAACCTATCCTATAATGGGGTTTATGTTCTTTATTCTAACTAGGAGAAGGATGAGCATCATAAACATTATCACATACATCATGGTGGAATCACTCATCACAATTGGGCCTCATAAAAGGGCCTCAGATACATCACATTGGGCGTCACACAAGGGCCACATATACATCACATTGGGCGTCACGCAAGGGCCTCATATACATCACAATGGGCCTTACACAAGGGCCTCATATACATCACATTGGGCCTTATGGGGCAGCCCATGATTTAGTAAAAATGGATAGGCAGCGTGTACAACATACACATTAAGGTGGGCCTCACAGACCAGCCCTATAGTCCAGGAAAAATGAATGGGCAGTGTGCTTACAACACACATCAAGGTGGGCCCAGCTCATACAGCAGGTGGGCCCTGTTCATACAATAGGTGGTCCCTATGTTTACACCGCAAGTGGGCCCACCATCCATGGTCAGATGGTATGGATATACAACACATACATCATTGCTGGTCCCAACGTCTAGCAGGCTAAACGGTGTGGAATAAAATACATAAATCATGGTGGGGTCCACGTCCCACGTGGATGGCCTGGATAAAACACGTACATCATGTGGGGATCCATGGACGGATGGTGTGAATACAACACGTACATCACGGTTACTCCTACTATCCAGCAGATTGGACGGTGTGGATATAATAAATAAATTATGGTGGGGTCCACATCCTGAGATGGACGGTCGGACAGTGTGGATGTAAAATACATACATCTGCTGGGTCCACACATGTGGCCCACTAGGTGTATCAAGGTAATATTTATTTTTCACTTTGTCTAGGGGCGCTGGACGTCTAGTGGATGGACGACCCTGGATGGGGCATGCCATCAGGGTGGCCCCATGTCCAGCAACGGACAGACGACCTGGATGAAACACTTATATCTGGTGGGTCCCACCATGGCATGGCCCACCAGGGTTAGATCAAACTGATATTTGTATTCTCCTTCATCCAGGCTGGCCCGAAAATGGGCAGCAAGGTAGGCTCCATTAACTGGACGTCCAAAAAAAATCTAGACAGTCTGGATTTGTTGAACACATCAAGTGGGCCACACACATCATCATCACCATAGAAAGAGAGAGAAAGAGAGAGAGAGGGAGAGAGAGAGAGAGAAAAACGTGCGATGGAGGGGAGGGGCTCCGCCACTATGAGCCCTCCCTTGAGCTTTACAATACATACATTAAATGGGTCCCACCACATGTGGGTCCATAAATCAAAAGAATCCATGGTGGAAATCCCTTTCCTACCAACAATGAAGATTCACCCACCGATTACACTTCTTATTGGTTCCTTGGGATGCTAAGCTCCTTGGCTTCTTCTTTGATGGAGGATGATGAAGGTTGAAGGGTTGGATTGAGAGTTTTGGGGTAGGAAGTGGGCCAGACACTTGGATAATCTTCTCTTCTTGGAGCTTGGACGGTCACTCTCTCCTTGGGTTGCTTAGGGAATGGGTAGAAAAAGAGAGAGAGAGAGGATGGTTGTAAGGGAGATGGGATGGAGTGATGGGTGTGAGTGACATGAGAGTTGACTTAGGGGGGTAGGTTGCATGTCTTGGGGAGAGAAAGCATGATTAGTGATGGGATGTGTACTTGACTATTACTTGATTGATTAATGTGATAGATTGGGTAGAGATTCTCTTGGGATTCGAAAGCGCGACATTTTCTCGAAATATACGCGGGCCCACAACTCCTGGCTTGGGTATCACATCGGTGTGTAAGACACAGCGTCGGAACCGCGGTGACGGCGCGGTCGCTAAGGTACAAGTCTTGGGTTGAGTTGACTCGGATCTACGGGATGCGACTTAAGGTCACACACAAATGCCGGCTATAGGTCGCGGGTTACCGAAATTCGACGGGGAGGATCGCGGGAGTCTAAGGAATAGTACGAACTAGGATACAGGCCTTATATCCGACTCATCTAACTCGACCATAACCAAATGCCAGAGTCAAGTTTGGATCGAGTAGACCTATCCGGATCCAAATCCCGATTGAGTCGAGTTCAGGTTACATAGTAACCTGACCCGACTTGAACTGAAATTCAATTTGGTCGGACCCGAACCGATCCGAAACCTGACTCGATCCAGAATCAGGTACCATAAAAAAAATTTTTACTTTCTCTTTCACCCTCCTACCCTAACCTAACCCGAAGCCGCCCTGAACCCGATCAGAACCCCAATCCAGGCCGGTAACAATAGCCCAACACCCGATTGGAACCCCAACCCAGGCCAACCAGTAACCCAACACCTGATCGGAACCCCTTCACTCGTCCGGTCGTCCGAAAGCAACAGCCCAATACCAGGTAATTTTAAATTTTCATTTTAATGTTTTTATTTTTTCTGTGGTCCACCGGGCTCGCTATGGCCTATGGTGGTCGTCAAGGGAGGCTTCGGTACGGTGCAGTGATACGTCTGAGCTCGCTAGTGGCCCGCCTTGGCTAGGGACCTTGGGTGCAGCGTCCCGATGGGCTAGTGGTCCACCCTGGCTTGGATGTAGCATCCCGCCAGGCTGGTGGTCCACCCTGGCTTGGAAACAGCATCCCGCCAGGCTGGTGGTCTGACCGAGCTTCCTGGTGGTCCACCCTAGCTCAGGTGCAACGTCTCGCCAGACAGGTGGTCCGGCTGAGCTAACCCTAACCCTAACCCTAACCCCAAACCCTAATCCCTAACCCTAATCCTCACCCTAACCCTAAACCCAAAACCTAACCCTAACCCTAACCCTAACCCTAACACTAACCCTAAACCCTAAACCTTCTTCCTTAACCCTAACCCTAAACCCTAAACCCCTAACCCTAAACCCTAACTCGAAACCTAACCTTAACCCTTAACCCTAAACCCTAAACCCTAAACCTAACCCTAACCCTAACCATAAACCCTGAACCCTTAACCCTAAACCCTAACCCAAACCCTAAACCTAACCCTTAACCCTAACCCTAACCCTAGCCCTAAACCATAAACCCTTAACCCGAACCCTAACCTTAAACCCTAAACCCTAAACCCTTAATCCTTAACCCTAACCCTAACCCTAACCTTAACCCTAAACCCTTAAACCCAACCCTAACCCTAACCCTAAACCCTTAACCCTTAACCTAAACCCTAACCCTAACCCTAACCCTAACCCTAAACCCTAAATCCTAAATTGCAAAAATGTTTTATTTATTTGAAATTTTGAATTTAAAAATTAGTAGTTAATTTTTTAGAATTATCATTTACATTGCTTATTGCTTAGCTTCTTAGTTCTTATTATGTATTAGATAGTTAGCTTAATATGCTTGTATTACATTGCTTTTTTGCTTATCTTATTTTTGTGCATAATATAGTTAGCTTAATATGTATTACATTGCTTTTTTGCTTAGCTTATTATTGTGACTTATGAGTTAGATAATTAGTTGCCCATTTAAGGATTTCTATGTGGCCATACATAAATATAGTGTGTTTTTGGTAGCATAGAAATCGCTCAAATTGTCATATTTTGGACAGTTTAAGGTAAAATGGATAATATGCTTTCATATAATCTATTTAAATGTTCATGCTTGATATGTGCTCTGTAAGTGCTATGATGTATAAAGCACACTCTTGTTTGTCAAATTTCAATGATACAAAACAACTTATGATATGGTTCACACAATATGAATCAAGATGGAAAGTTCACCTTCAAGAGAATCGAGAAGATAGAAAGTTAACCTTCAAGAGATTCAAGATGAAAAGTTTACCTTTAAGAGAATCAAGATGGATGAAGAAAGTTCAAGTTCTATTAAAGACTAGTAGAAGTTCAAACTCCTACTTCAAGCTCTATTAAAGATTTAAGAACAAGTTTTGCGAAGTTCAATCTACTTCAATGTTCAGTCTTTTTAAGTATAATAGATCCTAGAAAGACCTTAGGCTTAGGTCCTTTCAAAACATAATCATATATGAGTTTTTACACTTTATATAGGCTCAACTTCGACTAGTCTAGGTTTAGGTTTGACTAGGCTAAGCTGTGGCTTGATCAAACGAAGAAATTTTCGACTAGTCTAAGTTCAAAATCCAAAAAATGGATATTTCTGGTGCTTTCTCGACTGGTCGATGGTTGCTAAGAAAAGCCTTCACCAAGAGAGAAAGAAGTCCCCAATATCTTTAAGCTATTGCATGGTATTTTAATATTTTATTTAAATAACTTTTTATTTTAATTCCTTGATATCTTTTCTTGAATCTTATTCTTTTAAGAGAGTAATTTATCTTCTTTGAGATATTGAGGAATTCAAACAAGTAGCCTTTGGTTTGAATTAATTTAAAATCAATTTAGAACCTAGAACCCTTGTTTGTGTTACTGGACATTGAACATTCTAATTCAAGTGAAGCGGTTCTACAGGCTACATAAAAAACGTCTTCAATGAGAAGATAAGCACAATTCTATTCTTTGTATTTTGGTTTCTTTAAGATAGCCAGAAAATCTCATGTGTTGGTTTTGACTGAGATAGCCAGAAAATTTCAGTGTGGGGTTTTTTTTATTGTGATAAGCCCTTTAAAATCACAACTGTGTAAGGTTTTAAGGTGAACCTGTGAAAACCTTATTTTTAGTGAACGCCAATATCACGTGATTTGTGATTATTGGGAGTGGAGTAGGTGTGGCTGTTTGAGAATAGTTGGTATACACACCAAACTATTATAACTCATGGTATTGTAGTGAATGTTTAATTTTTGTATCTGTGGTGAATGATTGTAACTTTATTTCTGCACCGGTGAATGATTGTAATAGATAGGTGTAAATGCTATATTCTAAATCTAGCACCCAGGTTTGTTAAATTTTGTCATGCCAAATCATTTAGAATCTGTATCATGTTTTGATGAGATGATTAGATCAACTTCATGCATTTTAAAGTTGTCCAAGTCTTCGTCGAACTTCTCTGTGTATTTACGTTGAAGAAGTGTTGTCGAAGTTCAAGATTTCAAGATCAAGTACAAGTACTAGTTCAAGGCTTAAGTTTGAGTATAATATCCAAGTTCAGTACTTTAAAGACTCAAGAACTCAAGTCTTTACTCAATCTTAAGTTTAAGATTTGAAGACAAGCTTCAAGTATTTCAAGTGTGTGCATTTGCAGAGCGAACGATGTTTTAATTATTCAAACTCACAAACAAGGTATGCATGACCCTAGATTGACCATAGGTTAGGACACATTCATTGCATATGCTTTATGGGTCCCACTCGACTAGTCGAGTGCATTGCTTGACCAATCGAGCAGGCCAGTCGACCAGTCAGGCAAGCCACTTGACCAGTCGAGTAACGACCTTATCTTATCGCGCTAAAAATTTTTAGAATTTTCTATTAGACCCTCGACCAGTCGTGGAGATTGCTCGACCAGTCGAGTGAATAGTGTTCGACCAGTCGAGTGATTAGTGTTCGACCAATCGTGAAGGCTCGACTCAAAGTCCAACAAAGTTTTTTGGTCCCACTCGACTAGTCGAGCAAGCTACTCAATCAGTTAAGTAATTACCTTATCTTATCGCGTCAGAAATTTTAAAATTTGGTTGGTCCTTTGACCAGTCGAACCGACCCTTAGACTAGTCGAGTGAATAATATTTTCACCTATAAATAGAGGACGAATCTCAGAGTTTTTCATTCATTCCAAGCTATATCAAACCATCACTCTGAGAGATAAGTTCCTGCATTTCTTAAGTTATTTTGTGTTCATTTTAAATTCTCATAAATAGCTTTTTGTATTTGATTTTTGTGATCTCCATTCAACTCTATTTCTTTAAAGAAGGGAATTGTGATTTTACCCTCTTTGAGATCAAAATCAAATCAAGTTAGCCTAGGCTGAATTAATCTAAAAAATCATTTAGATTTAGAACCTTTCATTTGTGAGACTGGACATTGAACACCTTTGTCTACATCGGATTGGTTCTACCGGACTTCTTCAGAAGGAGAATTTCTAGATAAGTACCATTTACATTTTGTATATCTTTTGTGGTTTGTGAAGTTGTGCCAGGAAAATCTCATTTTCGATTTTGTCTGAGGTAATCCAAAAAATCTCAAAGTGTGGGGTTTTTATAATTGTGTAAGCCCATTTAAAGATACAATTGTGAAGGTTTTAAGGTGAACCTTGAAAAACCTTTTTCATAGTAAAAGCCAATATCTCGTGGGTGTGGATATTGGGAGTGGAGTAGTTATGTGGCTGTTTTTTTATAGTCAGTGTACAGACAAACGAACCACTATAATTCCTGGAGTTGTGGTGGATGATTGAATGTGCTTATGTGTGTGAATGTTGTAATTTACTTTGAGCATTTGTGGTAAATGGTGTAATTTATTTTATGCACTTGTGGTGAATGTTGTAATAACTTAGTTTATTTTCTTTGCCTCTTTATTAGTTTGAGTTTTTAATACTTACAAACGTTCTAGTAAGGTTGTCTTGCCATAAGCCTTTGGTTTTTGGTGTTAGGTTGTCCTTAGAACTAAGTTTGTATTAACCTCTCAAGACTAGTACATTTGAGGTTTCTATTTACTTGTGCTTCTTTATTATTTGATTGTGCTATTTATCTTTATATTTCGCATTTATTTTTTAAATTTGTCATAGTCCTATTCAACCCCCCCTCCCCCCTCTCTAGGATGTTTAGCTCGGCCTTTTCAAGTGGTATCAAAGCCTAATAGCTCCTTTTATTATTTGGATTCACTTCCTGAGCTAATCGATCTGAGCTTATAAGATGTCAAATTTTGATAGCCTTCACCTTTTGATGGCTCCAATTATAGCTATTGGAAAGCCAGAATGAGGATATTTTTAAGGTCTATAGATGAGAGCGTGTGGCAAGCCATAATGACTAGATGGACCTCTCCTACCACTAAATTGACTGACACTGATGGATCCAAAATTGTAAAGGTTACACCGTATTTTTCTTGGACCACACTTTAGAAAAATGAGAGTAGTGCCAATGCAAAGGCTTTAAGCAATCACTTGCGCACTATCACCAGAAGAATTCAAAAGAATTATACCTTGTGATACTGCAAAGAAAGCCTGTGACCTTCTAGAAATGACACACGAGGGTACGACTATTGTCAAGAAATCTAAACTTCATATCCTCACCACTCGGTTTGAGGAGATACATATGAAGAAAGTGAAACTTTCATGGACTTCTATACTAACTTAAATGACATAGTCAACTCTATGTGGGGTCTTGGTGATAGTATCCCAGAAAGTAAAGTTTGTGCAACGATTTTGTACTCATTACCTAATAGGTTCAATTCTAAGGTCATTGCCATTCAGGAACTTCGTGATATGGATAATATGAGGGTTGAAGAGCTTGTTGGTTCTTTACAAACCTACGAGTTAAATTTTAAGGCTCCTAAAGGTAAGTCCATAGCCCTTAAGTCTTTTAAAAATATTTCTCATGATAAAGCTAGTAATTTTGATTGTGATAATTCTGAAGATGATATGACACTATTAGCCAAAAAGTTTTATAAAATTTTCAAAAGCAAAAAGAGGGTAGATTTTTAAAAACCTTCTGAAAAGAAAAGAACTAGATCTAAAACTTAGAAATCTATTAAAGACAACCAATGTTTCAATTGCCATGAATACGGGCATCTGGCAAACAAATGTCTAAAGAGGGACAAACCTAAGAAGAAAGGTATGTTGGCCACATGGGATGAGTCATCTTGCTCTGAAGCTTCTTCTGAGTTAGATGATTCTGAACCCGAGTCTACTAATGAGGTCAAGGCTTTAATAACTCTAGCTAGAGTAACTTCCTCAGACAGTTGTAACTCAACTTATGATGAAAATCTGAGAAGCGACCCTGAAAATGATGATGATTTACAAGATGCCTATAATGCCCTATATAGGGAAAGCTGCAAGATAGCTGTAAAATTAAAACTTTAAAAAGAAAAGTTTTTAAAGTTAAAAGAAAATTTTTGATAACTTAGTTTTAGAAAAATCGCATTTTTCTGATTGTTTTAAAAAAGCTAAATGTGATTTAGATTTCAAAACATCCCAAGTTGAAAACCTTAAATCAGAAAATGAAAAACTAAAACTAGAAGTCTCTTCTCTCTTGAGTTTGAAGGATACTTGGAGGTATGCCCAGGGTGATCCTAAACTAGAAAGACTGCTAACCGGATCAAGGAAATGTGACGATAGATCTGGTTTGGGCTACGATAAGAATACACCTCCTAAAAGTAAGTCCACTCCACCTAAGTTTGTTAAAGGGGAGTCCTCTAACTCAAAAGGAAAAAGTCTGAATCAAAATAGTTTCAAAAATCATAAAACTTTTCAAGCTATGAAATCTAATAACAACCATATCAATTATAGAAATCAGAATCATAACACCTTAGCTGAGAAAATTGTTGATTTACTCAAGGAGCTTCTAAAATCTAACTCGAATGGTAGAATATACAACAACTACAAGCATAGAAAAACTAACTATGCTCCAAAACCCAAAACTGTAATGAAATGGGTCCCTAAGGTTGCTTGTCTGGTTGCCCACACCGCTTTTAAGGCTTTCAGTCAATCAAAATGGTACCTAGACAGTGGTTGTTCTAGACACATGATAGGTGACAAAGATTTATTCACCAATCTTAAAGATATGGTTGATGGCTCAGTCACATTCGATGATGGTAACAGCTGCAGGATTATTGGTCAAGGTATGGTTCAACTTTTTAATCTTCCTCCATTTGAGAATGTTTTGTTTGTAAAGAGCCTTAAGCATAATCTCTTAAGCATCTCTCAAATTTGTGATAATAAACATAACTTCAAATTCACCAACCAAGGGTGTGAGATTTTTAATGAGAATGGTTCTATGATATTAACTGGTCGCAGAACATCTAAGAACTGCTATAGAGTCAGTGATTCAAGCTCGTCTAAGTTATCGTGTTACATGGTCCAAACCAATGAGACCGAATTATGGCATAAACGCCTAGGACATGTACACTACTGTAATCTTTATAGACTGAGCAAAGGTGAAGTAATAAGAGGTCTACCCAAGTTAAAGAAAATGGATAAAATTTGTGGCGAATGTTAAATTGGAAAACAAACTAGGAGTGCTCACAAGAAAGCGAACTCCAATGCCATATCCAAACCCCTTGAACTCCTCCAAATGGATCTCGTTGGACCAATTAGAACGAATAGTCGAGGCGGTAAGAAATATATTCTGGTAATAGTAGATGATTTTATCAGGTATACATGGGTAGTTTTCATGAGAGAGAAATCTGAAACTCTCAATGAAGTGAAAAGGGTACTTAAGTGTATCCAAACTGAGACGGGATCACATGCCTCTAAAATCTGTAGTGATCATGGTTTTGAATTTGACAATTGCAGTTTTGAGAAGTTCTATAGCGATCATAGTATATCGCATGAATTTTCTGTTCCTAAGACACCTCAACGGAATGGGGTTGTTAAAAGAAAAAATCGTGTACTTCAAGAAATGGTTAATGTAATGTTAAATAGCATGAAACTTCCTAAAAATCTTTGGGTTGAAGCAGTGAACATGGCTTGTTATATTATTAACCGTATTTATACTAGAAAGTCAAATAATAAGACTGCATATGAACTATGGTTTGATAAGAAAACAACAGTTAAATACTTTCAAGTTTTTAGTAGCAAATGCTATATTCTACATGACCGGAAAAATCGAAAAAATCTGAGAAAATTTGACACTAAAAGTGACGAGGGTATTTTCCTAGGATATGCGCTAAATAGTCAAGCGTATCGTGTTGTCAACAAGAGGACTGATGTAATTCAGGAGTCCATTAATGTGGTTATAGATGATCACCTGAATACACCTGTCTTAAGTTCAGAAGATGATGAAGTCTCTTTATTTGATAAACCACTCTTCATCTAGTCAAAATGACACTGAACTGTGGTTAGTTAAAGACCATTTAACTGATCAAATTCTTGAAAAACCTCTCACTGGTATGCGCACTCATAGACAATTAGAAAACATTTGCAATTATGTGTGTTTCACATCCCATATTGAGTCGGCCAATGTAAAAGAAGCACTTTCTGATGAAAACTGGATAGTGGCTATGCAAGATGAAGTTAATCAATTTGTAAGGAATGATGTATGGTACTTAGTTCCTAGACCTAATGATAAATACATTATTAGAACTAAATGGATCTTTAAAAATAAGTCTGATGAATTAGGTAATATTATAAGAAACAAGGCTAGACTGGTTGTACAAGGGTACACTCAGATAGAAGGCATCGATTATGATGAAACCTTTGCCCTAGTATCTTGTCTTGAATCTATCAGATTGTTCATATCCATTGCTTATTACGAAAAATTCAAAATCTATCAAATGGATGTCTAGAGTGCTTTCTTGAACGGTGATCTACATGAGGAAGTAAATGTAGAACAACCTACTGGTTTTGAAGGCCCTAAACATACTGATCATGTTTATCACTTGAAAAAGGCACTCTATGGATTAAAACAAGCTCCCAGGGCATGGTACAGGAAATTGACTAAGTTTCTACTAAGTCATAACTTTGTAATGAGAAGTGTTGATAAGACACTGTTTATAAAGAAACACAATGATCACATACTGTTAGTACAGATAAATGTTGATGAGATTAGCTATGGATCTACCTGTTTTAACATGTCTATTGAGTTTACAGATTTAATGAAGTCCAAATTTAAAATGAGCATGGTTGGAGAACTGAGCTACTTTTTAAGTCTGCAAGTGAAACAACTTGAAGACGAAATTTTTATTTCTCAAACGAAGTATGCACTAAACTTGGTAAAAAACTTTGGATTCGAGAGTGGTAAAAACTTTGATACTCCTATGAGTACGATACTTAAGCTCTCTAAGGATTCAACAGGTAAAAGTGTAGATCCTAAGTTGTATCGCAGTATGATAGGTAGTTTATTATATTTAACTGCGAGCCAACCTGATATTGCATTCAGCGTAGGAATCTGTGCTAGATATCAATCTGACCTTATAGAATCCCACTGATTGCTGTTAAGCGTATTTTGAGATATGTCGCAAGTACGACCAATCTCGGTCTTTAGTATCCCCATGATACTAATGTTCAATTAACCGGTTATACGAATGTTGATTGGGCTGGTAATATTGATGACCGAAAGTCTACCAGCAGTGGATGTTTTTATGTTGGGAAATGTCTTGTTCATGGCATAGTAAGAAACAGAGTTCTGTATCTCTTTCCACAACTGAGGCTGAGTATATTGCAGATAGTAATGCATGCACTCATCTTGTGTGGATGAAGAGGATGTTAAATGATTACGGATTTGCGCAAGATGCTATGGTTCTGTATTCCGATAATTTTAGCGCAATCAATATTTCTAAAGATCCAATTCAACATTCATGAACTAAGCATATTGATATTAGATATCTTTATATTCGTGAATTAGTGGAAGATAAGATTATTTCATTGGATTATATTCAAATTGAAAATCAACTTGCAGACATTTTTCCAAAACCACTTGATAGAAATAGGTTTGCTAAATTGAAATTAGATATTGTGTAACGCCCCGTGTTTTTAGGACCCGAGTATATGACCCGTTTCCCAAAAACCCGAGTGTTAACCTCAAAAATTCAGTATAAATTTGAACCTCTTATCATTAATCAGAGTCAAAAGCAACAAAGCTAGAGTAAACCATGCATTTAGTAAAAACATTTCAACCACAATAATAATCCAAATGTAGCGCCTATACAGGACTTATACAATCTCAAATAATAAAGTTCATATAAGCAGAAACAGGAATCTATCAACTAGTGGTGGAGCTCAATATGGACCACAAGGACCTCGCATAGCCCCCCAGCTACCCAATCTGCTCCAGCAATCTAGTGAACAATATCGGCTCGCCTATACTTGCATCAACTGTTATGGTTTGATAGTGTCATTGACTATTACAGTAAGGAGCACCCTCTAAGATTGCGCACTTATCATTCATAAGCCAATATAGATTGCAAGTCGTGGAATTAGATATATTAAACAGGGCATTTCATAATCATGCTTATAATACTAAAAAATTAACCAATTAATAGAATCTCATCATAAGTACAATATAATAGTAATAGCGATATAAAGGAATACGTCTAGATAGTCAAATAATCGATCATAGGACTTTCTATTGCACCTGAAATCACATTGTATGTGAAGTCCGCAAGTTGGCTAGAAAATCGATAAACGAACTTTAGCTCCACCCGGAAATCATGGTATAAGCGAGATCTATTAGGTGAATAGAAAATCAACTTTAAAACCTCTACTTCACCCGGGAATCGCATTGTACGTGAACTCCACATGATGGCTAGAAAATCGATAAACGAACTTCAACTCCACCCAGAAATCACCATATGACTGAACACCGCAAGATTAAGAGAGTACCAACATAGGAACCTCGGCGACATTTGAAAATCATATGAACTCCGCAAGATGGCTAGAAAATCAACAAGCGAACTTCAGCTCCACCTGAAAATCATAACGAACTCCGCATAATGACCCGAAAATCAACAAGATGTACAAATATAACCAACAAGCCACGAAGGGCACCAATAACCCACCAAAGCCACAAGGGAAAATATGTGATCCAAGCCATGTAGGGTGAACATGCGGTCCAAGCCATGACAGGAAAATGTGCATTCCAAGTCGCGTAAGTCAAAGGTGCGATCTAATAAGTCCAAGGTAGGTTCCATTCAATTCATCATTTAAGCGCAAGTGGTAGCATATGATTAATTATTACAGGTACAACAAAAGATAACATGTTATCATCAAATCATTTATGAATTTTATAATTAAATAGAGATGTGTAATGCAGGAATCCAGTGCGCAACACATTATCATATTCACATATTTACATAATAAGTTCAATAATAGAATCAAGTAACTTAGGAGATACTAAATAGAAAGGATTAAGGCATCATTTATGGTTAATGAATTTAAGTGGGAAGCTCAAAGGGTGAGTCCTCACCTTAGAGTAGTGATTTATTTCTTGCTTGGTTGGAGATCATCAAAGGACTCAAAACACTCGATTAACCTAGAATACCCCATGTCAATGGTTAGGATAGGATAGGTTTAGATGCGCCCAAATGATTAAAGTTCCCAATGTGTATCCAAGTTAGATTCAAATTGGCGTAACTAGGTAAACTAAAGCGTAATTTAAATACAAAAAATGTGTAACCTCTAAATCCCAAATTAGCCACTAATTGGTTATAATGAACATTCTAGATAGAGTATGGTTTGCTTACTAAAATCTAAGTCAACTCAGATTCAGCCCGACTCGAAATGATATATCCTTCTTAATGAAAATGATCTGCACCAATGTCATGATATATCCTTCTTAATGAAAATGATCTGCACCAATGTCATTCACATACTTACAACCCAGGAACTGACTAAATATTTAATTACACTAAATCAGGGTCAATCATTGCAAGGAGCTAAGTTGACTTACCTTAACCTGGATCAGCCCATTTGGCCAGGTGAGTTTCAATCGAGTTGACTCGCCAACCACCAAACCCGAACTTCTTCTCTTTCTCTCTTGATTTTCTTCCTCCTTCTCTTTCTTCTCCTATTCTTCTTGCTCCCTCTCTATCTCTCTTCCTGCTGGAATTCCAGCCAGGCCTAGACTAGGCCCAAACTCAACCTGACTCGGCTGGACTCAGTTTCAGCCGAGTCGACTTGACCTCATCTTCCTTCTCTTTCTTTCTCTCACATTCACACACACACACTCTCTCTCTCTCTCTCTCTCTCTCTCTCTCTCTCTCTCTCTCTCTCCTTCTTCTTCTTCTTCTTCTTCTTCTTCTTCTTCTTTTGCTTCTCTTTTTCTTTCTTCCTTGCTGGAACTCCAGCAAGTCTCCAGCCCAAATCGGGTCCAAGCCTAGCTCGTGCACAGCTTAGTCGAGTCGGATTGGTGCAACAGCCACCCGATGATTTGGTGCAGCGAGTCAGCGGCTTGGTGCAGGATTCAGGCCCAACCTCTCTCTTTCTCTCTTGCTTCTACTTTCTTCCTTTCTCCTTGCCTCATCAACTGCCTAGGATGGAGTTGGATTAAGCCTGAACTCAAGCCTAAATCAGATAGACCGAGCCCCAACTCGGTGCGACAATGGACAGAAAGAAGGACAACGTCCTCACTGGTTTTCCCTTTATTTCTTCCTCTGCCTCTCCTTCTCTTTCTTGCTCCCTTTCTTCTCCTTTTTTTTTTTTTTTTCACTGCTACAACCAGTAATGGGTCAGGACAGCTATGCCTAAACCCCACAAATCAGTGGGTCCGAGTCGCCGAGTGCAATGAGGGACGATGAACCCTCCCTTTTCTCTCCTTTTCCTTTCTCACTCTTTCATTTTTTGTTTATTTCTTTTTCTTTTTTTTTTTTGAAATGGTTTGCCCTAACGAGAGGCTATTTGTAGCCCTCTCAAATCACTTTCGGACACAAACACTCCCTGGATTAGTTGCGTTTTAACGACTTCAAACAGCAAGAGATCTTGATGGCACAATCGATCCTACATGTATGGCTGAAATCTGGCACCACAGACGGAGTTCTGACGCCATGGCCCACTGAATGATCGTCACAGATCAGATGATGGGGCCCACACAATGGTGGTGGGTCTTTCGGTTAAATGAGGAAGAAGCTTGGACGATCATGGTGAAATTCCAACAGACGGCCAATCACATGATCTGATGCGCAAAGATGGTGTGGATAAGCCCTAGGATCATCGTGGGACCTACTGAATGGGTGGTGTTTAACACCTCTTAAGCATTTGGCTTCAACAGCGGCAGGGGGAGTAAGCTTCTAGCTAGGGAATGCCCTATTTTAGAGGGCTGGGATTGCTTGCAATGGATGGCTGGGATTCCAGGAGAAGCTTTCATGCGGATCGCCAGCGTGGAAAGCAGAAAGAACGAATTTCTTTCCATTTTTGGAATGTGGTTGTGCACAGCTCTCTTGCACCTGTGCTTGTGGACGTAGCATGTGATCCAACGGGCGATCTTAACATGGTTCTGGTAGGTTTCTATTCCCCTACAAGATGGATGGTTTGGATCATTCATTTGGGTGGTAGTGGTGGGCCAAGATTTTCCGAGAACGGACTCTGTCCGTCCATCTGTTTCGGCGGGAGAGAATTCAAAAGGAGGGAGATTTTTTTGGTTGTATCGGTCAGACCCGATTTGACTGGACTCGTCGGACCAGTGCACGAAGAGTGTGCATGATACGTGCACACACACCACATAGAAGTGGGATCCACAATGGTTGGTATTTGGAATCTGGCCCGTTCATCAGATTCCATGGGTCCATGTATGACCCCTGACCAAAGATCAGGAAGATCAAACGCTCAGGTGGGCCACACTTTAAAATTCCAAATTTTAATCAAGGATTTTCACTGATCCGATGGCCCAAACCCACGATCAGAGCCGTTCATCCAGTTGGTGAGTCGATCAGGTCCACTGCCTATTTATATTGGTATCATTTTACATGCATGAGCCACACAAATGTTTGTCCTTTTGGATTTTGTTACTGATTTATGCCGATTGGACGGTCAGATCATCTCTAGATCTGATACCCAAGCCCCACATGGAATCCTAGTTAATTCTGTAGGGAATGTAATGGTGGTTTAAGGGTTGATTGGTTTAAGGGTTGATTAGTCAGTTTGTATGTTTTAAGTGTGATTCATCCTCTAGGCTATTAAGGTTGCAACGAATGGTGGATGGTGCGACGTGGTGTAGTTTTAGAATGTTGCAATGACTCATCTTTAGAATTAAACAGATGGATGGGTTGGTCTACGAATGAAGATCACCATTAACGGTTGGATTTAGGCATTGATTAGTTAGTTTGTATGGTTTGATTGTTAAGAATATAATAGACAGTGAACCTTATGAACCATACTCTAGCATTGATAATGGATGATCTAGCCTGCTTATCGAGGAGGCTAAAACTCTAAAGTCATCCTCTCTTGTGGTGTGATGGTCCTTCTTAAAAATTTGTCAGATGGATGCATTGACACGTGGTCCCAAACCACTCCTACGGGTCACTAGTTTTATGTGCCCTAAAGACCATATAAGTAGAGATCTAACCGTTTATCAATGCTTAGAGGGTTGGATGGCTCAATTTATGGATGCATATTTTCCTAATGGTTGGATTCAAGTTGAATGGAGGCGGATATTTAAACGAATTGACTTCGTGACTATATTAAGTTAAGTTCTCATGGTAACACTCGAGTACTGAAATATATGGGGTCTTACATATTGATATGTGTAATTTGATCTGACTTAATTGTGTTTGCTTGTACTATATTGCATTTTTTTTATTTTTTTTTAGAATTTTTAAATTAAAAATTGTTGAAAAATAGAAATTTTTAAGGTTGCACGACCAGTTGAGTACACACTCGACTAGTCATGGCATGACCGGTCGAGTAGCTTGGGTTTGGGGGTTTTACATGTGCAAAAGATAACTTTTTCTTTATTTCCCTCATCTTCTCCAACAAACCCCTCCATGACCGGTCGAACCCATCTTCAATTACTACTTGCTTAGTGCATCTTTTCCATTTTCCTTTTGGATTTAGGATGTTTGCACTTCTATTTTTTTTTGATTTTGTAGTTTATTTCAAGTTTTCTAGCTTAAAATCTGATTTGAGAGAAACCCTCCATTCTTCTCTTGCATTTCTTTTGCATATTGTGTAATGGAGAGTAGCTATAAGAAGAGATCCTCTCGTGGTCCCTCTTCTTCCCGTTCCCCACCGATTACGGTGCGTACTCTTCAACCACCCGAAGAAGACCCCGAATATGTGCAGGATATTCGTCTCTACAATGTGATTGTTGAGAAGACAGTTAACTCCAATCATTTGAGTCCTTTCAATATTGTTGCCCTCCTTGAAGCTGTAGGATGGGCTAACATTTTGAATTGGGGCGGTCCTACATATCGTTCCATTGCGCAGGCCATGTTTGCTTGTATAAGTGACTTTTTTGTTGAAAATTTAACTTTCACTGTGACAACTAGAGAAGGTCCAGTTGATGTAGACTGTCACTTGATATCTGACTTGATGGATTTTCCTGTGAATGATGAAGGAATACCTATCTCTACGTTAGTTGTGAGACCATCTGAATCTGAAAAATATATGCTATGAATGCTAAATGAAACTCTGGTATTACGATCAGTTCCAAAAATATGTTACCCATATACATGATTCTTCATCGTATTTTCATCTCTAATGTGTATCTTAGGTCTGGTAGCAAAAATGAGCTAACTTCTTTCATGGCTCGCATACTTCACTCGGTTGTTTCTGGTGTTCCAATATGTCTTCCTTCTCTTATTTGCTATATCATTATTCAGTTTTGTCTCCATCCTGGCCATAACGATATTCCCTTTGCATATCTAATGACCACACTTGCTATTTATAGTCTTGTGGTTATGCCTGTTGGAGAAGCTCCTATTAACCATTTACCCTTCAACAATTCTAACATTAACAAGATGAATCTGAGGTTGGTACCCAGCCAAGTTGATAGGGATGATGTAGGAGCTGCTGAAGAAGCTGGAGAGGAAGATGCTTTACCTCCTGATGATGTTAATATGGATGATCTATTTACTGAATTGGAATCTGATTCTGAGGATGATCATGACTTTCAGCCTTCTGGTTTTGATGAGCGATTGCGAATCTTAGAGGAAAAGGTGGAAGGTTGTATCCCAAGAAACTCAATTCAAATATATGTGCAAATATCTTAGGCGCATCAATAAGGGATTACATCAGATTGATCCTTCTATTCCTGCTCCTTCTTCTGGTTCTGATTAGACTCTATTTGTTTTGGGCATTTATTAACTATTAACTTTTAACTTAGATAATATTTGGGCTTGTGAGCATGACTTTATATTTCCTGAATATATTTTGCTGATCATGTTTATAATTTCCTTCTTATTTCTTATCCTTCTCCTATCTCTTTGATTATATCCTTTGATTATTTTTCTTTCCTTTGTCATATTGTGACAAAAAGGGGGAGAAAACATGTAATGTTTTTAAGGTTTTTATGATGATTGGGGATGTGTGATTGTAGACATGGTATTTTTTATTTTTATTTTGGATTAGACATGTATTTGTTTTATGCAGGTTCTACATATCACCTCGCCTGGATTGGGGGGAGTAATGGATTGAGGGGGAGAGTATTTGTTGCACATGGTGCATGATTCTTTATTGTGCATGTGCATTTTTTTGATAACTGGTGCATGATTCTTTATTTGGTTTTGTCACAAATTTGACAAAGGAGATTGTAAATGCTATATTGTAAATCTAGTACCCAGGTTTGTCAAATTTTGTTGTGCTAAATTATTTAGAATCTGTATCATGTTTTGATGAGATGATTAGATCAACTTCATGCATTTTAAAGTTGTCCAAGTTTTCGTCGAACTTCTCTGTGTATTCAAGTTGAAGAAGTGTTGTTGAAGTTTAAGATTTCAAGCTCAAGTACAAGTACTAGTTCAAGGCTCAAGTTTGAGTATAATCTCCAAGTTCAGTACTTTAAAGACTTAAAAACTCAAGTCTTTACTCAAGATCAAGTTCAAGATTTGAAGATAAGCTTCAAGTATTTCAAGTGTGTGCATTTGTAGAGCGAATGATGTTTTAATTATTCAAACTCACAAACAAGGTATGGATGACCCTAGATTGACTATAGGTTAGGTCACATTCATTGCATATGCTATGTGGGTTATTTCATAAGTTTATAGGTCATTTCCTCGACTAGTCCTAGTCTTTGTTCGACTAGTCCAAGCTCTAGCTTGACCAGTCCAAGGTTTGTTGTGAATTTTCTGAATTTTCTGTTGGACCCTCAACCAGTCGTGGAGACTGCTCGACCAGTCGAGTGAAAGTGCTCGACTAGTCGTGCAGGCTCGACTCAAAGTCCAGCAAGGTTTTTGGGTCCCACTCGACTAGTCGAGTAACGACCTTATCTTTTAGCACTAAAAATTTTGAAATTTGGTTGGTCCTTCGACCAGTCGAGTGAACAGTATTTTCATCTATAAATAGAGGATGAATCTCAAAGTTTTTCATTCATTCCAAACTATATCAAACCATCACTTTGAGAGATAAGTTCCTGCATTTCTTAAGCTATTTTGTGTTCATTTTAAATTCTCTTAAATATCTTTTTACATTTAATTTTGTGATTATCATTTAACTCTATTTCTTTAAAGAAGGGAATTGTGATTTTACCCTCATTAAGATCAAAATTAAATCAAGCTAGCCCACGTTGAATTAATCTAAAAATCATTTAGATTTAGAACCTTTCATTCGTGAGACTGGACATTGAACATCTTCGTCTACATCGGATTGGTTCTACCGAGCTTTTTCAGAAGGAGAATTTCCAGATAAGTATCATTTATATTTTGTATATATTTTTTGGTTTGTGAGGTTGTGCCAAGAAAATCTCATTTTTGGTTTGTCTGAGGTAATCCAAAAAATCTCAGAGTGTGGGGTTTTTGTAATTGTATAAGCCCATTTAAAGACACAATTGTGAAGGTTTTAAGGTGAACCTTGGAAAACCTTTTTCATAGTGAAAGCCAATATCCCGTGAGTGTAGATATTGGGAGTGGAGTAGTTGTGTGGCTGTTTTTCAAACAGTTGGTGTACACACAAACGAACCACTATAATTTCTGGAGTTGTGGTGGATAATTGAATTTGTTTATGTGTGTGAATGTTGTAATTTACTTTATGCATCTGTGGTGAATATTATAATTTATTTTATACACTTGTGGTGAATATTGTAATAACTTAGTTTATTTTCTTTGCCTCTTTATTGGTTTGGGTTTTTGATACTTACAAACGTTCTAGTAAGGTTGTCATGCCATAAGCCTTTAGTTTTTGATGTTAGGTTGTCCTTAGAACTAAGTTTGTATCAACCTCTCAAGACTAGTGCATTTGAGGTTGCTATTTACTTGCGCTTCTTTATTATTTGATTGTGCTATATCTATCTTTATATTCTGCATTTATTTTTTTAATTTGGCATAGTCCTATTCACCCCCTTCCCCTTTAGGATGTTTAGCTCGGCCTTTTCAATAGGTTTATTATCTCTTACATGGTTTGAAGTCTTGATCCTTACAAACGTTCGTGAAATCAGGTTGTTATACTTAAAATTTTGTTTTTTGGTGTAAGGTTGTCCTACGAAGTAAGTTTGAATCAATTTTTCAATACTAGTGCTATTAAGATTTGTGATTTATTCTGATTTATTTACTATTTCAGTATTTTAAGTTTTTATTTGTCATAGTCCTATTCACCCCCCCTCTAGGATTATTAAGCTTGCTTTTTTCAAGTGGTATCAGAGCTAAGTTGCTCATATTTTTAGATTAAGTTCCTTGAGTTTAAAGATCTAGAGCTTTCATTATGTCAAATTTCGATAACTTGTCTATTACCAGGCCATCACATTTTGATGGCTCTAATTATGCATACTGGAAAGCCATAATGAGGAGTTTTCTAAAATCCTTAGATGAACGCTTGTGGCAAGCCACTATAACCAAATGGAAACCTCCTATGTCTGAAGTTATAGGCAGTGATGGAACTAAATCTATGAAAGAAACTGCATTCTATTTATGGATTACATATCAGAAAAGTGAAAGTATTGCAAATGCTAATGCCTTAAATGGCATAACTTGTTCTCTATCACCTGATGAATTCAAAAGAATCATTTCATGTGATACAACAAAACAAGCTTGTGATATTCTTGTAATGACACAAGAAGGAACTACTATAGTTAAGAAATCTAAAGTTCAAATCTTCACTATAAAATTTGAAGAAATTCGTATGGAAGAAAATGAAACTTTCATGGACTTCTATATGAAATTGAATGATATAGTAAATTCCATATGGGGTTTATGAGATGGAATCCCAGAAAGTAAGGTCTATGCTAAAATACTGAGATCTCCTTCTTAGAGATTCAATTCCAAAGTAACCGCCATTCAGGAATTAAGAGATACTGATCAAATAAAGGTTGATGAGTTAGTTGGTTCTCTCCAAATGTATGAGTTAAATTTTAAAGCTTCTAAAGGTAAGTCCATTGCTCTTAAATCATCTAAATCTGTTTCAAAAGATAATTGTGTTAATTCCGATGTTGAAGATACCGAAGATGATATAGCTTTACTTGCTAAGAAATTTTATAGAATTTTCAAAAACAAGAAAAGATCTGATTTTTAAAAACCATCTGACAAAAGAAAAGGAAAATCTAAATCCTAAAATTTGTAAAAGACAGTAAATGTTTCAACTGCCATGAATACGGGCATTTGACGAATAAATGTCCTAAAAGGGATAGATAAAAAAGAAAGGGCATAATAGCTACTTGGGATGAATCATCCGGATCTGAAAGTTCTTCCGAGTCAGACGAATCAGAATAAGAAAATTCAAATGAATTAAAAGCCCTGATAACTATAGCTAGAATCACCTCCTCAGATAGCTGTAACTTATCTGATTATGATAATCTCAGGAGTGACCCTGAAAATGAGAATGAAGATGATCTTCAAGACGCCTACAATACCTTATATAGGGAAAGTTGCAAAATTGCTATCAAACTAAAAATTCAAAGGGAAAAATATCTTAAACTAAAAGAAGAACTTGAAAATAATATTTAGAAAAAATCTCATCTTTTTTATTGTTTTGAAAAAACAAAACTTGATTTAAATTTCAAAACTTCAGAGTTAGAAAAACTTAGAATTGACAATGAGAATCTAAAACTCGAAGTTTCTTCTCTTTTGAGTTCTAAGGATACTTGGAGATATGCCCATGGAGACCCTAAGTTGGAAAACCTATTAATCGCTTCTAGAAAATATGACGATAAATCGGGTCTGGGCTATATCAAAGATAGTGCACTGAAAAATAAAAATGCATCTCCTATATTTGTAAAAGGAGAATCCTCAAACTCTAAAGGTAAGAACTTGAGAAATTTTGGTCGAAATGATTTTAAAAATCCAAAACCTTTTCAAGTTTTTAAGATTAATTCTAATACTATCAGCTACAGAAATTAAAGATTTAATAAACCCCCTTTGGCTGAAAAAATAGTGGACTTACTCAAAGAACTTCTTAAATCTAACTCAAATGGAATTAGAGTTAATAATTAGTGGAGTAATTCCAACTCCCAAAAATGGAGAAAATCCAATAAAATTCCTAAACCTAGAACCATATTGAAATGGGTTCCAAAGGTTACATGTCTTGTTGCCTACATAGCTTTCAAAGCCACTAGCCATTTAAAATGGTACCTGGACAGTGGATGTTCAAGACATATGACAGGTGACAAAGAAATATCCACCAACTTCAAAGAAGTAAACGACGGCTCAGTTACTTTTAATGATGGAAGCAATTGCAGAATTATAGGCCAATGTACTATTCAACTCTCTAATCTCCCTCCCTTTGAGAATGTACTATATGTTGAAGGTCTAAAATATAACCTCCTAAGTATATCTCAAATCTGCGATAACCAAAATAACGTGAAATTTACAAATCACGGATGTGAGATATCAAATGAGAAGGGAAGTGTGACATTAAATGGTCGTAGAACTTCTAAGAATTGCTATATTATTAATAACTCATGTTTTTTTAATTTTTCATGTTACATGGTCCAAACAGACGAAATAGAACTATGGCATAAACATATTGGACATGTCAACTTTAGAGATCTTTATAGCTTAAGTAAGAGAGATCATATTCGTGGCTTACCGAAATTAAAAAAGCTAGAAAAGAATTGTGGCGCATGTCAGATTGGCAAGCAAATCAGGAGTAGTCACAAGAAAGTGAACTCCTTAGCCACATTAAACCTCTTGAACTACTCCATATGGATTTGGTAAGACCAATGAGAACGAAGAGTAGATGTGGAAAGAAGTATTTTCTGGTTATTGTAGATGATTTTACTAGATATACTTGGGTAGCCTTTTTGAGAGAAAAATCTGAAACTCTTGATGAAGTTAGAAGAATTCTAAAACGAATTTAGACTGAAAAAGAAGTACATGTGACCAAGATCAGAAGTGATCATGGTACTGAGTTTGAAAATAACAGTTTTGAGAAGTATTGTACAGACCATGGTATATCACATGAATTCTCAGCTTCTAAAACACCTCAACAGAATGAGGTTGTTGAAAGAAAGAACAGAGTGTTACAGGAAATGGTCGATGTAATGCTAAATAGCATGAATTTACCGAAAACTTTATGGGCTGAAGCTGTTAATACTACTTGCTACATTATAAATCGTGTATATGTTAGAAAAGCAAAAGATAAAATAGCCTATGAGCTATGGTTTACTAAGAAGCCAACTGTTAAATACTTTCAAACTTTTAGAAGAAAATGTTACATTTTACGTGGCCGGGAAGATTTAGGTAAGTTTGAAGCAAAGAGTGATGAGGGAATATTCTTGGGTTATGCTCTGAATAATCGAGCATATCGTGTTCTTAATAAAAGAATATGAGTGATTTAGGAATCGATTAACGTTGTAATTGACGATCACCTGATTACACCCACACCAAGTCAAGATGATGATGAAGTCAACATTATCGACAAACCTGACTCTTCATCTAAATCAGATAATTCTAAATTAAGATTAGTCAAAGACCATCCGACTAATCAGATATTAGGTAACCCTTGTACTGGTATTCAGACAAGAAAATAGTTAGAGAATATATGTAACTATGTCTGCTTCACTTCCCAAATTGAACCGATAAATGTAAATGAAGCACTTGTTGATGAAAGTTGGATTTTGGCTATGCAAGAAGAGTTAAATCAATTTGTTAGAAATGATGTTTGGTATTTGGTTCCCAGACCTTTTGATAAACATATAATCGGAACCAAATGAATTTTTAAGAACAAATCTGATGAAATGGGAAATATCATTAGCAACAAGGCTAGACTGGCTGTACAAGGCTACACTCAGATAGAAGGAATTGATTACAATGAAACCTTTGCACCAGTTGCATGCCTTAAATCCATTAGATAATTTATATCAATTGCTTGCTATAAAAAATTCAAGATATATCAAATGGATGTTAAAAGTGCGTTTCTAAACAATGATTTACATGAAGAGGTATATGTTGAACAACCTAAGGGTTTTGAGGACCCTAAACTCTCAGATCATGTATATCGTCTTAATATGGCACTTTTGTATTAAAATAAGCTCCCAAGGCATGGTACGAAAAGTTGACAAAATTTTTTCTAGTCACAACTTTATCATGGGAAGCGTTGATAAAACTTTATTTGTCAAAAAATATAATGAACGTATATTAATTGTATAGATTTACGTTGATGATGTTATTTATGGATCTACAAGCACTAACTTGTCTATTGAGTTTGCAGATTTGATGAAATCCAAGTTTGAAATAAGTATGGTTGGAGAATTAAATTACTTTCTTGGTTTACAAGTAAAACAACAGGAAAATGGTATTTTCATTTCTCAAACTAAATATGTTTTAAATTTGGTAAAGAAATTTGGATTCGAGAACGGTAAAAAGTTTGATACTCCTATGAGTACAACTCTCAAATTTTTTAAGGATGAAATAGGTAAAAGAATAGACTCTCGTTTATATCAAGCATGATTGGTAGTCTTCTATACTTAACTGCTAGCAGACCTGATACTGCTTTTAGCGTTGGAATATGTGCTAGATATTAGTCTGATCCTAAGGAATCTCATCTAATTGCTGTTAAACGAATAATTCGATATGTCACAAGTACAACTAATTTCGGTCTATGGTATCCACATGATACAAATGTACAACTTGCTGGATATATCGATGCTGACTGGACAGAAAACATCGACGATTGAAAATCTACCAGTGGTGGATGTTTCTACGTAGGGAATTGTCTAGTTTCCTGGCTTAGCAAGAAACAAAATTCAATATCCCTTTCAACTGTTGAAGCTAAATATATTGTAGCTGGCAATGCTAGCACCCAGTTAATCTAGATGAAAAGGATGTTAGCTAATTACGAGATTGCGCAAGATACGATGATACTATATTGTGATAACTCAAGCGCTATTAATATTTCAAAAAATTCCATTCAACATTCTCGTATAAAACATATCGACATTCGATATCATTACACTCGAGAATTAATTGAGGACAAGATCATTTCATTATAATACATTCAAACGGAAATGCAGCTTACGAACATTATGACCAAACCGCTTGACAGGAATAGATTTTCTAAATTAAAACATGATATTGATCTGTGCACTTTTAATTAATTAAATCATGTTGTTTATGCATTTTTATTATTTGTATGTTTATAAGTTAAAAAAATGCAAAACATATAAATTTAATTTTTTTTAAAAATATATTTGAAAATTTCTAGCTGCACGACCAGTCGAGCTTCGACGGGTCGAGGATCGTACTTGACCGGTCGAAGTGTGCGGGTGGGCCTCTTAAAAGAGGAAAAACCCCTTTTTCTTCCTCATTTCACTCTTCTTCCTTGTCTAGCCTTTGCTCGACTCACCGAACCCATCTCCATAGAGTTTTTGTAAGTGGTTTATTTTTTATTTCTTTCTAGATTTGGATTCCTTGTTGCTAGTTATTCTTCATTTTGTGATTGATTTGATATTTACATCCTTTCCATAGAGAGTTTTAGTGCAAAAATATGATTTAATATAAACCCATCTTTAATATCTTCTTTTGCAAACTCTACGTAGAGCATCAGTCTAAGAGGAAGGCTACACGCAAGAGCCTTAACGGCTCCTCCTCTCAGACGACTCCAATTGGGGTAAGAACCCTGAGAGCTCTCGAAGAAGATTCAGAGCATATAAGGGATCTCCGCATTAGAGATATTATCATAGAAAGAACTATGAATATTGATCACATTTCTCCATTCAAACTCATGCCCATTCCGTCTGCCATTGGTTAGAAAAATATTCTGGGTTAAGGCGGAACGGCATACCGCTCCATAGCTCGAGGGATGTATGCATCAATAGGAGAACTGCCTCTTGATAACCTTACATTGTCTATTAATTTTAGAGAAGGGACAATTTTGGTTGATAGACACCTAATCTCAAGTTTACTTGATGTGAGTGTGAATGATGAAGGCATACCCATTGCCCTAATTACTGATAGAATGTTTGAATCTGAGCATCGGGATATTACCCATAAACTATATCGATTTAATGTCGAATGGAGTTCTGGTAATGCTCTCCGTGCCACCCAGATGATTCCAAGATTCAGGGTCCTTCATCGTATTTTTACATCAAATATGTATCCTCATTTTGGGAATAGGTCTGAACTTACTCCCTTTATGGCTCGTGTCCTTCACGCCATTGCTTCTGGCATTCGTATCTATCTTCCTTCATTGATTTGCTACTTGATTATCCAATTTCGTATTCATCCGGGTCATGGTTCCATAGCATTTCCATATCTCATGACAACTCTTGCTATCCATTGCAACTTTGTCATTCCATCGACTGAGGCACCTGAGGCAGTCCTACCTTTTGATAACATGAATATTCGCAAAATGAACCTGACATATCTTCCTGGCCAGAGAGATGAGGATGAAGAAGAAGAGGCAGAAGCACCATTACCTGAGGACAGATCTATGGATGATATCTTTGCAGAGCTAAAATCAGATGATGAAGCTAATCCTGAGTATCAACCATCTCAGGTTGATGATCGACTTATGTCTTTAGAAGAAAAGGTTGTTGAGTTGAAGGTATTACAGGACAATCTGGTTGAAAGTCATAAATCTTCCATGAAATATATGCGTAAATACTTTCATCGCATTACTAGAGGACTTCACTAGATTGACCCTTCTATAACTCCTCCATCCTCATCTTCTAGATTTGATTAGGTTGATGTCATTTTATTTTATGCTTAGATTGTATAACTTTATACTATGTGTGTTGGATGATAACTCTCTCAAACTCCTATCTTATATCCTTATTGATGACTTTATGTTAACTCTTAATTACCATTCTCTTTGCATTTTCCTCTTATTGGTCTACTATTTCTGTTGTGATTTATTGATTTTAATCACATGAGTATTCTTCCCTTTGTCATTTTGTGACAAAAAGGGGGAAAGATTTCTAATTTAATAAGTAGATTTAATGAGTTATGCATTATATTGAATTTTGATATATTGATATATGGATGGTTGTTGGGAGTTTTGTATTGGAAATGTATTATTTGTTATAACACAGGATAATCTCACATTGAGGGGGAGTAAATTTTGCTAATTCAATAGAGCTGCATCTTCTACAAACACGGAAATCAAGCTGACAGTATGGATGTTGTTATGACAAGTGTTTGGTCATGAATTTGGCAAAGGGGGAGATTGTAAGTGCTATGATGTATAAAGCACACTCTTATTTGTCAAATTTTAATGACACAAAACAGCTTATGATATGGTTCACACAATGCAAATCAAGATGGAAAGTTCACCTTCAAGAGAATCAAGAAGATGGAAAGTTCACCTTCAAGAGATTCAAGATGAAAAGTTCACCTTCAAGAGAATCAAGATGAACGAAGAAAGTTCAAGTTTTACTAAAGACTAGTAAAGTTCAAACTCCTACTTCAAGCTCTATTAAAGATTTAAGAATAAGTTCTAAGAAGTTCAAGCTACTTCAATGTTCAGTCTTTTTAGGTATAATAAACCCTAGAAAGACCTTAGACTTAGGTCCTTTTAAAGCATAATCATATATGGGTTTTTATACTTTATATAGGCTTAACTTCGACTAGTCTAGGCTTAGGTTCGACTAGTCTAAGCTACGGCTTGACCAGTCCAAGAAATTTTTGATTAGTATAAGTTCAAAATCCAAAAAATGGATATTTCTGATGCTTTCTTGACCTGTTGAGTAGATTGCTCGACCAATCAAAGAGGGACCTTCGACCGATCGTGGGTTGCTCGACTTGAAGTCTAACAACCATATTTTGGCTCCCTCGACCAGTCAAGAAGCGCCCTCGACTAGTCGAGCATGGCCTTCGACTAGTCGAAGAACAGTTTTATCCGATTGCGCCCAAAATTTGAAAATTTGTTAGATCTTAGATGTTCATAACCCCAAGTATAGGGCTGCGATGTAGTAATAATCTTGGTGAGACCAAGATCGAATCCACGGGGACTAATCTCATGTATTTTCTGAAAGCAACTAGAACTAGAAATAAGAAGAAGATGTGAATCTAAATCTGAATTAATTGAAAGAGTAATTGTGAGTAAAGTGATTAAAACTAACAAATTCAAAGGTGGTAACTAGGGTTTCCAAGGATCCACTTGTAGAGATTAGGGAGATCTATGCTTGATTCAAGGACACAATTGGAATCAGAGTCCTATCTTATCCAATTGGAAGATATCTCAGCAAAATCAAATCTGAACTTCCGTTGACCTAATTCTCAATGGATGAAAGGTGTGAGAACTGGAAGTGATTCCATCACAAAATCATGCCCAGGAGACAAGGCAAACAACAGGATTTACCAATCCCACAACCAATCATAAGAGAATTGGAAAGATTAGGTAAGATTCCATCACCCAACCATGCCCATGGGATGATGGTGAACAACGGGATTTCTTAATTTCACAATCTCAATACATGAAAAGAACATACTCAAAGCTATCACAAATCTATTGTAATTTAAGTCACAACAAACCATTAAAAACTAAAAGTATTTCTTATAATCAAACTAGAATCAAAGTAATAGAAAACATCCCATCACACTACAAGCTTCACCTCTTAGCCCTAGCTAAGAGGTTTAACCAACCATAGACATGATTGAACTAGAATCTCTTAATAAAAGTATAAAAACAACTAAGGAAAGGGAAGAAAAACACTTGGTGACGGCTTCTCCACACTTTTTCTCCACTCCTCCAACGTTAGATAATGCTTAGGGATGCCTTAAGGACCCTTATTTATAGTTTTAGGCCTTAACCTTTCGCACCGAGTGGAGATTTCTGGAAATCACCTCAAATTTATGCAGTCCGTATAAGTTTTGAATAATGCTCGACTGGTCGAGAGTTGTCCTCGACCGGTCATGGAACACCCTCGACCGATCGTGGGACACTCTCGATTAGTTGAGAATGAATTATTTTACTTGATGGATTCGAGTTAAGGCACCTCGACTTGTTGACCCTCGACCGGTTGAGCCGGGCTCAGGACTGGTCGAGCTTGCGCAGGACTGGTCGAGCCAAAGCCTGGATTAGTCGAGGATTATACAATTTCACTTCAAAACTCTGATTTTCTTCATTCTTGACTTGGTTTTCTTAGATCTTTAGTATGTAAATTCTTCATTCTTGGTTTCATCAGTTCCTTTCTTGACTTTGGTGATTTTTGAGCATTAATTCTATGCTTTTAACATTTTTTTCAATCTAAGCTCTTAAATTCACCTTGCAATACAAATATGATTGAAATAGAACATTAAGCATTATCATGTTCATAAACCAAGTAATAACTGGGGTCCAATATGCAATATTTGACCCTCAACATTAGACGAGTCGAAGGAGACCTTAGATGAGTTGAAGCAACATCATTTCTAACTATAAATAGAGGTCTTCTCTTATTCCGAAATTATTCATTCAAGCTAAGAAAAACCTTCACCAAGAGAGATAAAAGTCCCCACTATCTTTAAGCTATTGCATGGTATTTTAATATTTTGTTTAAATAACTTTTTGTTTTAATTCCTTGATCTCTTTTCATAAATCTTATTCTTTCAAGAGAGTAATTGCTCTTCTTTAAGATATTGAGGAATTCAAACAAGGAGCCTTTAGGTTGAATTGATTTAAAATCAATCTAAAACCTAAAACCCTTGTTTGTGTTACCGGACATTAAACATTATAATTCAAGTGAAGCGGTTCTACAGGCTACATCAAAAACATCTTCAATGAGAAGATAAGTACAATTCTATTATTTGTATTTTCATTTCTTTGAGATAACCAGAAAATCTCATGTGTTGGTTTTGACTGAGATAGCCATAAAATCTCAGTGTGGGATTTTTGTTTGTGATAAGCCCTTTAAAATCACAACTATGTAAGGTTTTAAGGTGAACATGTGGAAACCTTATTTTTAGTGAACACCAAAATCAAGTGGGTTGTGATTATTGGGAGTAGAGGAGGTGTGGCTGTTTGAGAATAGTTGGTGTACACACCAAACCACTATAACTCTTAGTGTTATGGTGAATGTTTAATTTTTGTATCTATGGTGAATGATTGTAACTTTATTTCTGCATTGGTGAATGATTGTAATAGATAGGTGTCCCTCCCCGGTTTTCGAAACCCGAGTATATGACTCACTTTCCAAAAACCTAGGTGTGAGATTAACAATTTAACGTAATCAGAGTGCAATAAGGTAAAACCAAGCGTAGCGAACGATCATATTACCAAAATATCATAAATTTGGTCCACTCAGCTGGGGACCTTAAGTACAAAATTCATAAGTTTCAAATGTATTAAGACAAACTAGAAAAGAAATATTACAACTAATGATTAAGTCCATAGTATTCCGCCGCCTCCTGATGTGGCTCCTCCTCGTACTATCCCTCCTCCAATCCTATTGCCATGACATCGAGACTTGCACCGTAGTCATCTTCACCTAAACCTGCATTCTCTATATGGTTGAATATTCGATGAATGAGTGACCAACTCAGTGTGAATTCCCCACAAAATTACACATCGCCGCCATAGCTAAGCATAATTAAAAACAACAAAGCATTTAAAACAATACATTATGCAGCTTTATTTAAATGCATGGATGCGTGAATGCACATCGACCTGGGGATACTCATCCAGTCGGACTTGGGCTCGTCACCGATGTATGAGGCTGGTCATCAGCGTAGCACATTATGTGCGTACATCGCGTACAACATAATGACTAAGCCATCGTACATCACATACGTGGGTCGATAGTCGATGGTCTGAGAGCTAGCGAGACGATACCCTACTAAACCTAAGGGCACATGCTACAACATCCAAAATTAGCCATTCATCATTATCATATGCTATGGAAGTATGATTAGCTAAACCTTTATTATTCCAATTACAACCAGCTAATTTAATTAAACTCAAAGGTCACTACGGGGGGCTTGTCACCCAGCGTAGGCCGATAGCTTGGGCATAGTATCCCGTACCACTATCCCCAGTTCATGAGATTTTTTGCCTTAGGATGTTTAATGGAAGCCCATCGACTAGTGGCCAATCAAATTCAATACGTAGGAATTACCATCGCATGGTTATATAGGAATGAACCATCGAAGCCACGTAGGGCAAATATCAAATCATGAGACAAATACTTAAATCAAAGTGGTAAAATGTTGCACGGAGTAAATATTAAATCGAAATGGTAAAGAGGTTATGTAGGGCAGTATTAAATCAGAGCGATAAAGAAGTCATTCCCAAGGCCATGTAGGTGAGACAACTTATGGATGGTAGACCCACATTAGTATTCCACATTCCAAATAACCTCCAAGTCGAGGGTCCATCTCTAACACATTCTTTCTCATTACATCCTAAGTGTGGGCTCACATACACAAGTGAAAGTTTTCCACTACTAGGTGTAGTGAAATAAGTTCCAAGTGACTTACAACAATTCATTGACATATAAAAATGTATGGTTACAACATGCAAAATATATGTTAATCATTAAGTCCATAACTATCACAATAAATCATAAATCAAATATATAAGCCATCAATTGGAGTTTAGATGGAAAATAACATGTAAGTAACAAGCTATCAATTGTAATTCAAATGTAAGCTAACCCTTGAGATTCAATAATTAGTGTAAGTAATCGCAAGTTATAAGATAGCAACTATAATTCAACAAAAGCTGTCCCTTAGACTAATTAGGAAGTGGAAAGCTTAAGGGGAAAAAGTCATCACCTAACCCTATAGCTTGATCAAGATTTCGTGACAGGTTATCTCGCCTCTAGGCTATTCCTTGTCCTAAGAGGTTGTTTTAATGAAGTTTGGCCCAACCACGATCTTTCTGTCGTATCTGATTTGGTGAAGAGTCGGGATAGAAGTCTTGTAGCTAGGATGGAATTAGCAACTATACTCATTTGGAACTCCTCATCCAATGATTTGGTTAGGCTTACCTGTTGTGCAAATCTACTATGATTTGGATTGATAATTTCAAGTCATAGTTCAACTGCACCTTGCCTTGACATAGAGGGTTTGCTGGATTAGTTCAAACCCAAGTCGACTCAACCGAAGTGGCTTAGTTGAGGCCATCTCTATGGCGAGATGGAGTGCATGAATGGGAAGGGCTTGGACCCTTCATTATCAGCCATATAAGGTCTGGGTTGGGCTGAGCCAAATTAGCTAGGGAACCCCATCGCTGGCTCATCATCCTGCCAGCATTGGTTACAGTTCCAATGGGTCCAACGACCCATTTATCGAGTCTGGTCCTGACTCGGCCAAGTTCCTGCTGCTAACTGAGTTCAACTCAGACTCAGTCCATCTGTTGTCACTGAATTCAACTCAGACTCGGCCCATCTGTCTGAGATAATCTTGCCATGCCATGTAGCATTTGGCTAGCAAGAGTCGGGTCTGGGCCATGACTCTAGGTAGCTGCTGCCATGGCCAGGAGAGGTGATCGGCATCAGTTCCAGCCGCTGTTGCTGGCTTTTATCAGATGGTTGGTCCATCTATCTAACCGAGGTGAGGTGTTTTTCATTACCTGAATCGTTCTCGGTGCCTGTTGGGTTGACTTGGTGCCATGCACGGCTGCTGTAGTGGCTCGGTTAACGCCCCTCCTGATGTTCCAACAACGTTGGCAGTCGGACCAACGTCTCGGTCTCCTTCTGCTTCCCTTCCTCCTTTCCTTCCCTCAACCAGAGTTCACCGTGCCTGGGCTTAACTCGAACACGGCCTGAGTCCTGCGAACTCAGTCCGACTCGATTCGTACTCGGATGGGAGTGCAACAACGCACTCACCTTCCCTTCTCTTTGTCTTTCTTTCTCTTTAGCTGGGTGATACTGGTCTGCACTAACCCAACTCGACCTGAACTGACCGGGTCGACTTGGTGTAGTGCGACACCGAGTTCACTCACCTTTTTCCTCTCCTATTTTCCCTTTATCTCCCTCTCTTTTCTCTTGATTGCTCGGTGGAGATCCCAAGGCGAATGACCCTTATTTATAGGCCGTGAAGCACGCTGGAGTTGTCCATCCAATGGTGGAAATTTGGCGGCCAACTCGTGCGTTCTTTTCTGACTTCTTGAATGCATAGGGTCCATCCATCACGAGGGATGGATTTCTATTGTCGTGGCCCACTGAAAAAGTAACGTTCTATCTGCCATGGGGCCCACACCATTTTGGTGGGTATTTTGATCTATCGGAGAAGATGGTGTGGCTAATAATGGTGGATTTTTGTTCGTGGCCTATTAGGACGATCTGGTTCATTTGAATGGTTCGGATGAGACCATTGATCGCTGCAGGGGCCGTTAATCTCGCCATCCATCGCCGTTTCATCCATCTTTTGAGATTCTTCGCCGATTGCGCCTTCTCAAAAGATGCGAAATCCTCCCTAGAAGAGACGTTACTGCCCTAAAGGGGACGGTGGAGATTGCCCTACGTGGCTTTGTGGGAGGTCTGGACTTCGCCAGCAAGACTTTCCCGAAATAGAAATGTCTCCCACGCCCGTTCTCACCTCCCGGTCAGTGTTCGCCCTTTTTAAGCATTGAAGGAAATGCTGAGATGCATTCTTTATGAATGGCTGGGATTTGAAGACGGCTATTGCCTCAGATTGCCAATGTGGCAGCCACTTAGTTTCCTTCTTTGGAAGGGGACATTGCACGTTCCTGTTGCGCCACTGATGGGGCACATGCACGACTACATGGACCCGCACGGTCGTCATGGCCCCGGTCAGATCTGTCATCTAGTCAAGATGGACGGTCCTGATCATGATGGTGGGCCTCAGTTTGGGTGGACGAGCATCGTCCATTTTGAATTTGGGTTGGCGGGAAGGTTGGGCGAGAGAGGAATTTCTCTCTTTTACAAATTTTATTGGGTCAAACGCTATTTGACCCGATGTCGTGATCGGTGCATGGCGAGTGCACGTCTCAGGTGCACACGTGCTATGAGTGTGGGGCCCACAGTGATGTCTGTGAGAGATCTACTCCGACCATCCTCTTCGATGGCCACAACTGGGGCCCTTGGTCGAAGGTTGGCCATATCTAAGGCTCAGGTGGGCCACACTATGCGAACCTTTTCCTTATATAGTTGATTCCCAATAATCCCATCGCTGGATCAGTTTAAAATTTGCTATTTAATGGTCATAAGGGACCCTAAGTAATAGTGGTTGGTTAGTTAGTTATTTACTAGCTCCTTTGGGACGGATGTAATGTATTAGTTCTTGTCACTATATGATTAGATGATCGATCTATTGATGAAGATTACTCTAAATCTGAGGTGGTTAGTTAGGTCATGTGAATTAATTAGGCCTAGTTTATGCTTGATCAGTTTTTCATGGTAACACCCGAGCATTTGAAAATGCAGGGTGTTACAATAGGTTTATTACCTCTTGCTTGGTTTGAAGTCTTGATCCTTACAAATGTTTGTGAAATCAAGTTGTCCTACCTAAAACTTTATTTTTTTTGTGTAAGGTTGTCCTATGAACTAAGTTTAAATCAATTTTTCAATACTAGTGCTATTGAGATTTGTGATTTATTCTGATTTATTTATTATTTTAGTACCTTAACTTTTTATTTGGCATAGTCCTACTCACCCCCCCTCTAGAACTATTAAGCTCGCATTTTTCATGCTCCATCTCCTCATTTCTCATTGGATATGTTTTTTCCTTTTCATTTTTGATGTCAAATATCTTCATATTACTTAGATATTTATCATCAAAATGTAATAGAAGATCAACATATCTGGAGAGACATTAAGAGATGCTATCGAATTTTTGATGCGGGTGTTTAAATGGAAATGTGAAAGTATTACAATCTATCCAACCTTGGATGGGTGACTAACATATCATGACTGGTGATCAACATATCATTGTTTCGACAAGAAACAAATGCATTTAATTTAGGGAAATTTATTCTACTCGATAATTAACAAAAGAAGAATAAAGAGAACAATCACAATATTTATCTATTCTAGAATTCGTTTACATCCTTTATCTCCTTTGATTCCAAAGTAAAGCATTTACATAAACCAATACAGATATTAAATGTTTGATATTAATTTCTGTGGCATTTCAAATCTGAATATTGTTGTGCTGGAATAACATCCATTCTGATTGATTCCATGCTTCTGAGCAGATACATTGATCTTTCAACAGGAAATAATTATCATCTGAACTGACTGTCTGTACAATGAACCCTTGATATGAACAGAGCTGTTGTGCGTCCAGACTGGTTTTGCGGCTCATTAGTTATGCGCCCACACTAGTTGTGCGGCCCACTAGTTGTGCGCTTGCACTGGTTGTGCGGCTCACTAGTTGTGCACCGCACAACAGGTACTTCGAATACCTGAGTTGTCCCGAAGTATGAATTCTCTCCTGCTGCTCTGATCTTGCTTTTCTTATGAATGAATCATAAGGAGAATTGGAGTATTTATAGACTTCCACACGTGTAAACCTCTTAATCCGCACAACACAAGTCTCTATTCTGCGCATACTCTCACTGTGCGCATACTCTCATTATGTCACTGTGTGTATACTCTCATCCGCTTGCGCCAATCGTCTATTGTCACCTTTAGACATGATATAGGAAGTATTTCAGCGGCTTCATTGATGATCTCTGATGATGCCAAAAATCTTTTTTTTAATTGTTACCTAGAGCAGACTCCGGTTCGGCTAAGATAAAGCTTCTGCCAGACTAGCTAAAGTGTCCGCCCTTGCATTCTCGCATCTTGGTATGTGCTTGATTTTGACATGATAGAACCGCTTTAGCAACTGTTGTGCTCTTCGACAGTATGGTAGGAGCTCTTGTTTTCTTATTTCGAACTTAGTTGTCAGTTGATTTATGATCAACTTGGAGTTCCCAAAGATCTGTAGCGTTTTTATCTTCATTTCTTGAGCTATCTCCATCCCGATGATGAGAGCCTTATATTCTGCTTCATTATTCGTGCATGCAGTACCCAACATGAAAGAATAAGGCAACAAGTTACCCTGAGGAGTAATAAATATCACTCCGGCACCCGCTTCTGATGCTCGGGAAGCGCCATTGAAATACATTTGCCACCGGTTTTATGACTTGATCATCATAACCTGTTCATCGGGGAAATCGTCGCTGATGGTTTCACTGTCCGCTACGGGATGAGCCACCAAGAAATATGCCACTGCCTACCCCTTAATTACTTTCGCCGGCTCGTAAATGATCGTATATTCTGAAAGTAACAACATCCATTTTGTCAATCTTCCTGATAACATCGACCTTGTCATTAAGAATTTTATGGGATCCGCTCACGAGATCAAAATTATATCATGGGAGAGGCGGTAATGTCTCAGTTTTTGCACCGCATATATTAGTGCCAAGCATATTTTCTCAATCGAAGAATAATTACACTCTGCACCTATTAGAGTTCTGCTCAGATAATAAAGCACAATTTCTTTCCCGTGTTCATTCATCTGTGCCAATAGAGCTCCCAACGAATTTTCAGCTGCAGATATGTATAAAATGAGTGGTTTACCCTTCATAGGAGCTGCCAATACTGGAGGTTGTTTCAACAATTCTTTTATTGAAGAGAATGCATTTTGGCAGGACTTGTACCACACAAATTCTGTTCCTTTCTTCATCAGATGAGAAAATGGTTGACATCTTCCTGCCAAGTTCGAGATAAAATGGCGAATGTGCACCAATTTCCCTTGCAGGCTTTTCAGTTCTTTCAACTTTTTCGGTGGCGACATTTCTTGGATGGCCTTGACTTTTCCTCGGTCAATTTCGATTCCTCTGTGTCTAATAACAAAGCTGAGAAATCTTCCTGATGACACTTTGAAGGCGCACTTAGCCGGATTCATCTTCAACTGTTTCTTTCTGAGTCGTTGGAAGACTGAAGTCAGATGCTCGCAGTGTTCTTGATGGTCGTTTGATCTGACTACCAAATTGTTTACGTAACATTCGACATGTTTATGCATCATGTCCTGAAAGATGTTCTGCATCGCTCTCTGATACATTGCGACAACATTCTTGAGACCGAACGACATGGCTTTATAGTAATAAATTCCTAATGAAATTCTGAATGTTGTGGCTTCTTCATCTTCAGGAGCCATTCTTATCTAGTTATAGCCGGCATAGCCGTCCATAAAGGACATGACAGCATACTTCATCGTACTGTCAATCAACAGTTCAGTTATCGGTAATGAGAAATAGTCTTTTGGGCAAGCTTTATTTAGATCCCTTAAATCAAGACATACTATAATCTGCCCTCTCTTCTTCTTTACTGGGACAACATTCGATATCCATTTAGGATATTTAACCTCTCTAATGAACCCGACTTTTATCAGCTTATTTATTTCTTCTTCTGTAAGAGGAATTAGGTCTAGATGGAATCGCCTTTGCACTTACTTGATCGAGCTCTTGTATTTAGAGATATTTAGCTGATGCATTGCTACCAATGGTTCTAGGCCTGACATTTCCGCATATGTCCAAGTGAATACATCTTTGTTCTCTTTCAAGAGTTGGATATATTGATCGGCTTCCTGTTCGAGGAGACTGATGCTTATGAATGTATTCCGCGGCTCTTCTTCTGTTCCCAGATTTATTTCTCACAAACTGTCAATTGTAGGTTGCCTCCCGTCTTCTATCTGCTTTGGAGCTGTTACAGGGTGTTTGATTATTTTAGAATTTGTTTCTCTTACCGACTCGACTGTAATCATATTCACAGAAGATTCTGCCCCCAATCCTCAAAATTTCTCTCGCTTTCTCTGGTTGACCCCTATGGGAATCTGAATTCCTTTCCCATAATTTAGGTCGGTCGGTTCTTTGCTATCAAAACCCATACTTTTCATGATTTCCTGCTAGCTGGGTTGTACCTCTTAAGATCTTCGGGTGTCAACCTTCCATAGCCCGTGTCGTTATCAACCCTTTCTTCTGCTTTTACTTCCAAAGGGGAGTAAAATTCGATCAGTTTTGGGTATTTTGTGCTAGTTTTGACATGAAATCTTTTTGGAATGACCAGAAATGGCTTGCTCCTTTTGGCATACGGTAACGGTACCGTGTAGTTTGACTATAAGATCTCCAGCTGTTCGGGCGATAACAACGTCAACGGAGGCTGTCCCGGTTGTCTCAGGCGCTTGGGTACAAAGTAAAATTTCTTTCTCGTATCTGTCATCCTAGACGATTCTGCCTTTGCAGTTTCTTTTCTTATCACCTTCATATAAGGATTTCTTGGGGCTTTGTTTTCATCATTCTCCTTTTCTTCTTTACTGGCGAATCCATCATAGTAACTAGCATCAGCGAAGAAGGCTTCGCCTTCTGTATACGGTCTCACATTGGCCATTACTTTATGTTGTATCCCATCTTTACAGTATTTAAAACACTGATGTAGGGTGGAGGGTATAATGCTGTACTGATGCATCCACGGTCTTTCCAAAAGGAGGTTATATGTTGTCACTGCATTAATGACATGGCAGACAACATTTGTGGTTAACTCTCCTATTTCCAGTGTTACTGTGATCTTACCAAGCGCACGTTGTCCGTCTTGGTTGAAGCTCTGTATCATCATTCCACTAGGGCGTAAATTAGAGCGACGGTATCCCAACTTATTCAACATTGTTAATGGTAATAGATTCACTACTGACCCATTATCTAACATTATTTGCTTTACTTATTTACCACAAATAGGACCTACGATCATTAGTGGCCTACTGTGCCCCTTATCACATGTCAAATCATCATTGGAAAAGGAAATTACTTGCATGTAATCCTCCTGCTCTTTGCGCTCCCCATTTTCTATTTCCATGAGTAGTGCTTCTTTAACATCACTGTCGGACAGGGCTTGGATCAACCTTTTTCGGGAGTCCTCTAACAATCTCAATGCATTGTAGATGCTTAATCGAGCTGGTATGCCTTTAATATGACTTACTGAAAAGGGCCGAGCTAAAAGTCCTAGAAGGGGGGGGGGGGGGGGGGTGAATAGGACTATGCCAAATTAAATTTTAAATGCGGAATAAGAAAGAACTAGAACAAGATAATACTTATCAATCCCAAATAACAGAAATAAATAGCAACCTCAAATGCACAAGTATTGAGAGGTTGATACAGATGTTGTTCTAAGGATAACCTTACACCAAAAACCAATGGCTTATGGTAGGACAACCTGATTTCTAGAACGGTCTGTGTATCAAAGTCCCAAACCAATACAGAGGAACAAAAAATAAAATAGAAATAAATATCTACTGCTATTACAACATTCACCACATGTGTAGAAAATAAATTACAATCATTCACCACAAATGCACAAAAATAAACATTCACCTCAATTCGAACAATTATAGTGGTTTGCTTGTGTGTACACCAAATGTTAGAAAAAAGCCACACAACTACTCCACTCCCAATATCCTCACCCACGGGATATTGGCTTTAACTATGAAATAGGTTTTCCAAGGTTCACCCAAAATATTCACAATTGTGTTTTCAAAGGGCTACCATAATTAAAAACCCCACTCACTGAGATTTTCTGGCTATCTCAGTCTAAACCAAAAATGAAAGATTTTCTAGCAATCTTACAAACCAAATACAGAAAATTGAGATGTACTTATTTGAAGATTCTTCTTCTGATGAAGCCTGGTAGAACCAATTCGATGTAGATGTTCAATGTCCAAACTCACATATGAAAGGGTTCATAGATCTAAATGATTTTTTTCTTAAATTATCCTGGGCTAACTTGATTTGATTTTGATCTCAAAAATGGTAAAATCAATATTCCCTTTTCAAAAGAAATAGAATAGAATAGAGAACACAAAATCAAATGCAAAAAGCTATTAAAAGAATCTTAAATACTAACCAATTAACTTCTTGAATGTGGGGACAAGTTTTCTTAGAATTGTGACTTGAATATCTTGGAATGAATTGAAAAACTCTGAAAATCGTCATCAATTTATAGGTAAAAATACTATTCACTCGATAGGCCTAGTGGTCGGTTTGACTGATCGAAGGACCAACAACATTTCAAAAATTCTGACGCGATAAGATAAGATCGCTACTCGATTGGTCGAGTGGCCTACTCGACTGGTCGAGTGGGACCCAGAAATGTTGTTGGAGTTTCAGTCGACCCTTCACGACCGGTTGAGTACTGTTCACTCGACTGGTCGAGCAGTCTCCAGGATTGGTCGAGGGTCCAACAAAAATTCTGCAAATTCACAATAAGCCTTGGACTGGTCGAGAAAATTCTTAGACTGGTCGAGCCAGTACTTGGACTAGTCGAATCATGACTAGGACTAGTCAAAAAATGACCTATAAAAGTATCAAATGATCTATAATATAAATGTAAATTTTATAACCTATCCTAAGGTCAATCTAAGGTCAAACAAACCTTATTTGTGAGATGGAATCATCACATATCATTCTCTTGATGTAGTTGAAGCTTGAAGACTTGATCTAGTACTTGAACTTCTTGATATTGTTCTTGAGTCTCTTGATCTTGTACTTGAAATTCTTGAACTTGAATTTGAACTTCTTGTATTCATACTTGAATGTAGCCAAGGATGACATGAGGTTGATCTTTCAGTAACAGCTACACAAGATACAGATTCCAAGAGGTTTTGGCACTATAAAATTTGACAATCCTAGGAGCTAGATAAGATAGCATTTACAATCTCCCCCTTTGTCAAATTCATGACAAAACCAAACAAATAATATTATACATAATACGCACAGTAAAGAATCATGCATCATACATGCACAATAAAGAATCATGCACCAGTTAAAAACTGGTCAGCAAAAATCAGCAGACCAATACTCCCCCTTAATACATTACTCCAAAGAATCTAAGAGAAGAGAATAAATTAGTCCATAAAATTCACCGTGTAACAATTTTCTGTCGGGTGCCCTATCAAATGGTGATAGCGACAGAAATCTCTTTCCATTATTTTTGCTGCTTCTTCAGGGCGTTTGGATGGAGGTAATTCTATTGTACCAACCTTCAGCAATTGATTCATCATAGGAACTATATCTTCCTTTTTGAATGCAAACCCCTTGTGAGAGTTAAGCGACCTAGGCCTTTCATCGCCGAATCTGCCTTTGGGACAATTTGATTCTTCTTTCCTTTCGGTCTTTTTTCCTCTTATTTCCCTCATGTCATGACTTTTCTTTTCATGATCGACTACATTTGTAATCAACCTATTGGGTCCTCTTCTGGAAGTTTCATAGTGAAATGCTGGCATTTTTCTGGTCATCAGTTTCAAAGCGTGAGCTTTTGTAGCTAGGTCATGAAAAGTTCTAATGTCGGCACTGGTGAGATCGAATGCGATTCCTGTCTCCATAGAGTTCAAGCACATCTTCACCTGTTCTTTCTCCAATGGCAATTATCTGTAAGAAGCTCCTAACGTCTTCCGTCTGCCTATGAATTTCTCTACGGGTTCCCCTTCTCTCTGTCATACCGAGGCTAATTCTATGATACTGACGTCACGCTCTGATGAGAAGAAATTTGACATGAAAGCATCTTGCATCTGCTCTCAAGTCGCATCGATCCCTGGGCTAAACTGGAGTACCATCAAAACGCCTTACCCGTCAAAGAGGATCCGAACAGCTGGAGGCAATATTGCTGCACTGTAGAGAAATTTCCCATGCTGATGATTAAATGCATCTGACATTCCTCCGAAAATCCATCTCCGTTAAACTTTTGAAAATCAGGATACTTGAAATCGACTGGAAAAGGAATATCTTCCACCTCTCTTGGATATGGTGTTCGGTATCTGAATCTGCCGATATTCTCACATTCTCTTTCTGTCCTGACGGCTTCGTCGACGACTTGTCGCACTTCATCTTGAGTTATCGCCCTTGCTGCAGGAGAAGACTCGAGTGAGCCTGCTCTCGGTGGCTGGGAGCCTTCGGGTTGTTGTTCTCGTCCATTCGTAGTACCCATCATTGGAGGAGTTGTCATTTGGGCTACGTTGTGTGCGAGAGTTACTAATGCTTCCCGGAGATTTTTGCATTCCTCCATCAACGTTCTTTGTACTTACGCCATTTCAGTCATACGATCTTCAGTAGTCGGCGGTGGGCCCTGACTTGTTCCGGCCATGCACATTGCGGCCTCTCCATTCCCTGACAAAGCTGTGGTTGGGGTGGAATGGGAGTACATCGATGAGATGGGGCTTACGAAAGTGGGAGTTTCATCCGATTTTCCTATACTCCCACAGTAGTCGGTTGATTGGGGTGATGCGGGAGTTGGTGAGCTTGTCAGCGATGACTTACCCTTCTACCCCCTTGTCCATCGGATTCTTACAGCAGACAAAGCCGAGAAGTCGCACGATGTTAGCATGGGAATGGTTTTCCTGGGATATATTGCCGGAGGAGCAAGTTCGGGGTTCTTCCTGGCTGCGTTTCGTGTTATTGGCCCCCTAATTCTTTACGATGATGGACTCGTCCTAGTAACTGGGGCATTTCGAGTTCCTGATTTCCAATGGGAGACGGCGATCCAATCATTTCTGTCCTCTTGTGCTATCGGTGAGGCAGTTACGACTGCGACAACTGCTCGCGATTCCTTACTTTTGATTGACATTGACTCCTCTTTGCGATGCAAAGTCTCTTTGCCAGCGTATTCTACGACAAATCCTGTTGACATGAAATAGAAGACTGTCTTGTTTGGAATGATTTCCATTGATTGATTGATTGTAATTTTTTCTTGCGTTTTTCAAAAGTTGTAAGAAAAAAAAATCTATATCAGTACTTAGATAAAATCATACTTTACTTTGGAGATGAAAGGGAGGATGTTCCCGCTGAGAGTCGCCATTTTGGCGTCTATACAATGCCAAACAGTATAGAAAATTCTCCATTTTGTTCCTAAGTTAATATCAAGTAAGAATAAATAGTCCCCAGCAGTCTTCATTTTGTTTTGACAAGAAACAAATGCGTTCGATTTGAATTTATTCTACTCGATACTTAACAAAAGAAGAATAAAGAGAACAATCACAATATTTATCTATTCTGGAATTCATTTACATCTTTTATCTCCTTTGATTCCTAAGTAAAGCATTCACATAAACTAATATACATATTAAATGTTTGATATTAATTTCTATAGCATTTTAGATCTAAATATTGTTGTGCTGGAAGGACATCCATTCTGATTGATTCCATGCTTTTGAGCAGATACATTGATCTTTCAACACTGAATAATTATCATCTGAATTGACTATTTGTACGATAAACCCTTGATATGAACAAAGCTATTGTGCGTCCAGTCTGGTTGTGCGGCTAATTAGTTGTGCACCCACACTGGTTATGCGGCCCACTAGTTGTGCGTTTGCACTGGTTGTGCGGCTCATTAGTTGTGCGTCGTACAACAGGTACTTCAAATACCTGAGTTGCCCCGAAGTATGAATTCTCTCCTGATGCTCTCATCTTGTTTTTCTTATGAATGAATCATAAGGAGAATTGGGGTATTTATAGGCTTCTACACGTGTAAACCTCTTAATCCACACAACATGAGTCTCCATTGTGCGCTAGCTCCCTTGTGCGCATACTCTCATTGTGTGCGTACTCTCATTGTGCGTATACTCTCATTGTGCGCTACACAATGGAACTGTTAAATAAATTCTTATTGTGCGCCGCACAACCAAAGTACAGGAAATTTCATTTTTTTTCTCTTCCCATCTTCTGATTGATGATAATTTTATGCCTCAACAATCATCAACATACAATTCCAGGATGATGAACGTGCCATCACTCATTGTCTTGCAATAGACATAGTGATCGTATTCACTCCTAGAAAATTTTCGGCTCACCATGAAGAGTCAAATTTATATACCACTGCCTAGGCAACAGGTCATACAACGACCTCTTGCAAACCTTGTTCTCTGCCCCTTTAAACTTCGAACCACTCTGGATGTTTCATGAAGAACAACTCTTTCAATTTCCCATGCAGAAGTGCAGTCTCCACATCCATCAGTTTCAGTTCGAGATCACATTGGGCAACTAATGCCAATACGAATCGAAAAGACACCTGCTATACCACCGGCGCGAATATCTCTGAGAAGTCAATCCCTTCTCTCTAAGCATGACCGTTCGCTACCAGTCTCGCTCTGTATCTATGATGTATCCTTTTGAAGATCCACTTGCATCCAATCACTTTACAACCCACTGAAAGCTCTACCAGCTCTCATGTGTTGATCTGGTACAACGAGTCCATCACATCATCTATAGTCACCTTCCACTTCTCAGCACCAGGCTCACCTAGAGTCATCTGAATAATAGACAGATCCCCCTTGTCTGTAAAGAGAACATATACGATATTGCAGTCGTCCATGTACCTCGCCAGTTACCTGCGATTATGGGGTGTGATTCTTCTCACAGATGGTTGCTTCACCTGCTTCGTATATCTGTCCGTGCGTCTTAGCCTTCATGCCTTGTCCGCTCATGTGGACATTCATAGCATGCCACACACATGCAGAGGTGGAATCTGCTACAGTCACTACAACTCCACCTGTTGAAGTGCTCCCTATCAAGCTGTAAAGGTTTCTATGCCTTTGCGCTTTCATGATTACCAGTGCTCCTTATATACTTTAAGGACGCCATCAAATCTGGTGAACTTGCAGCCCATTGCCTCAAGTACGCCAAGAGAAATCAGATTCTTCTTCAAATTAGGAATGTGTCTGACATCAATCAAGGTACGCTCCATCCCATCAAACATCTTGATGCTCACCGTACCAATAGCCACGATGTTACAGGCAATGCCATTGCTTATAAAAACCTGTCCACTGTCGCACTCTCTATAACTGGTGAACCAACTCTAATGAGGAGTTATGTGATATGACGACACTGTGTCAAGGATCCACTCGTCTCTACAATCATAGAACAAGTGTTCGATCATAGATGCAGATAACACATCACCCGTGCTTGTCTCTTCATCAGATGAGACAACATTGGCCTCCCCGGAAGAAGCCTCTAAATTTTCTTTCTTTGCTTTAGAATTTGTACAATCATTCTTCATGTGTCCTCCCATTTCACAATTTCAGCACTTTAACTTACCTTTGCCCTTGCCCATAGACTTAGATCTTGACCCTGATGATCCTGTAACTCAATCAGTATTCCTGTCCCTCGTAATTAGTGCATCGGAAGATGTCCTCATGTCGTCGTTTAGCTTTCTCGTGACCTTCCCTTGAATGGTTGAGATAACGGTGATGACACTTAGGGTTTTATTTGTAATGCACATTGTGTCCTTGAATGACTCATATGATGCCAGAAGAGAATTTAATAACATACATGCTTATTCTTCATCTTTGATCACTTCCTCCATATTCAGGAGTTTGCAAACCAATTTATTAAAGTTGTTGATGTGAGCCTCCAGATCTCCACCCTCTGCCATCTTAAAGTTATACCACTGTAGCTTCAAGTGTAGGCGATTTTCAGAGATTTTTTCGCATAGATATACTCTAACTTCACCCATAACTTATCTGTAGTTTTCTCTCTCAAAACATTGTAGAGAACCTCATCCGTGAGACATAAACGGATCGAGGATAAGATCCTCTTATCAGGGGTATTCCAATCATCATCAGTCATAGTAGACTTTCGCTCATCAAGAGCACCATCTTCACCTTACTTGGTTAAGGAACTGATCATTTTGATATTTCATAACTCAAAGTTATTTTTTCCCGAGTACTTCTCAATATCATATCTAGTGCTTCCCATTAATGCTTATCCTGTAGATCCAGATCTATGCCCCAACGATTACTTTGATACCACTTGTTGGGATTTGTTCTGCGGAATCACACAGAGATGGATCTAGGATAACAATCTAAGAGCACCAAGCAAACATAAGAGAACACAAAGATTTAACGTGGAAAATCCTTTCGGGAAAAAAAAACACGGCACAAAGCGACAAAAATCCACTATGAAAGCATAAATTACAAAGAGAGAGGACTTACCCGATTCGAACAACCTCGAATCTCACCCTTACTACACCCTTTGAAAATCCTAGAACCCTTTTAGAAACCCTTCAGAAAGCCTTAGAATTCCTTAGAATGACCATAGGGACACCTATTTATAGTTGGAGAACTCCTACTTACGCACATCCCTGGAAACCGCCTCAAATTTACGCAGTCCGCCCACAATCCGCGCACAATCTGCGTAACCTTCGACTAGTCGAGCCAGAGCTTCGACTGGTCGAAGATCTCGGGAATTCCAAATACATTGTTACTGAACTTCGAGCCGAACTTTCTCAGGGCTAGTCGAAGATCTCCAAATTTAAGACATCTTTTTAACAATAGAAATTGGTGGACAGATTTCACCTTTAAAATGGACCCAAACTCAGTGAGCAAAGTGTGTATTATTTGGGACATATCATGGTCGTCGGAACATATGATTTGAGTTCTCAGAAAATGGAGAAAAAAATAATATATATAACAAATGGTCAGATCCTAATATCAGATCAATGGTCCAGGTTTGGGGGGACGGTCTTGGCTATTGACATTGCCACTAGCCAGGTGGCTAGTGGTTGGTGCTCTGTGGGCCCCACCATGATGTATTTGTTTTATCCATGCTGTCCATTCAATTTTTTCGGATCATTTTAGGGCTTTAACCCAAAAACAAGGTAGATCTAAAACTCAGATGGACTATACCAGAGGAAAACAATAGAGATTCAATGTCCATCGTTAAAAACCTTCTAGGTCCACTGTAGTGTTTATTTGACATCCAACCTGGTTATTTGCCTAATCAAATTCAAAACTTTTGTGGCCCCAGGAAGTTTTTAATGGTTGGCGTAACGATGTTGTCCACTTAAGATTTGGATCTACCTCAAATTTGGGCTCATACCATAAAATGATATGGAAAAATGGAAAGATTGTGCAGATGAAACACATACATCATGATGGGGCCCACAGAACACTCACCACTAACCATTGAATAGTGGCAGGGTCACTAGCCGATCCCCCTCCAGGTTTGGGGAGCGGATTAGCTGTTACTCGGGTAAAACCTTAGTTGGTGTTATCCAAACTGTGTGGGCCCACTTTGATGTATTTGTTATATATCCACGCCATCTATTCCAAACCTTGAGAAGATCCAAATGTCAGGTGGACAGTGATGAATGACCATTAAAAACTTTTTGTTGGCTACAAAAAGGCTTGGATCAAGCTTATATTTATATTTTCCCTTCATCCAGATTTTGTTGATATTATCAGCAGGATGGATGGGAAATAAACATTACAAAAACCTTAAGATGGCCCTTTGGAATTTTTAATGGCAAGGCACTCAATCATCACTCTTTCCTATTGTGTGGTCCACTGAGATTTGGATCTGCTTAACTCTTGGGAGCACGTCCTAAAATGGGCTGGAGAAACAGATGGACGGCATGGATATACAACACACTATCAAGGTGTGGGCCCCACATCAAGCTGAGCCCAACAGTAAGGAAACGAATTGGCTACTCCGCCTGCCACTAGCCCGGTGGCTGGTGGTAGGTGATCTGTGGGCCCCACCATGATGTATGTGTTTCATCCATTTTTACAGAGCATTTTAGGGTTTGATCCAAAAAATTAGAGGGATATAAATCTCAGGTGGATCACACCACAGAAAAACAACAGTGATTGGATATCCATCATTAAAATCCTCCTAAGGCTCTCTGTACTGTTTATTTGATATCCAATATGTTAATTAGGACATACAGACCTAGATGAAGGGAAAAAAATATATATCAGCTTGATCCAAAACTTTTATGGGCCAGAAAAAGTTTTTAATGGTCGACATTCATTCAACACTGTTTCCTGTAATGTGGTTCACTTGAGATTGTGATATACCTCATTTTGGGTTTCATATCCGAAAATGATCTATAAAAATAGATGGACGGCATGGATGAAACACATACATCATGGTGGGTCCCACAGAGCACCGATCACCAGCCAAGGGAGAGTAGCCAATTCGTTTCCCTACGGTAAAGGCAACACCCATATGGTCCAGGAAGCACATTAACGTGCCATCCCTCCGGAGAGTAGATTAGGTGGGCCCCTGCCTCACCCAAGACGGTGCGGCCCATCTAGATGTATTTATTCTATATCTAAGCTGTCCATCCATTTTTTAAGTTCATTTTAGTGCTTGAACACATAAATAAAACAAATCCAATTCTCAGTTGGACCATACCATAGGAAAAAAGTAGTGATTTACTATTAATGGGCCACACAAAATTTGAATTAGGTGTTATATAGGCAACACCTAATCTGCTACCAAACCCTAGGTTTGATCGGACACACTGGTCATTGATTCAATGGCCTTAATTGGGCGTAGTTTCTGACGTCCTACTAGCTGTCCTAATTTAGACATTTTCCAACCTTCAATCAAGGCTCCATTCTAAGCTAGATTGGGAAATCAAACCATGGCCAGAAGTTAGGAATAACCGGATGTTATTTCACTAGTCAAAATGTAGACAGCTTGTAGACGTCCAAATCAGTGATCCAGTTAGACAGATTTGTTGTCCAAGGCTTGGACAAATTCATGTGCTTGAATTCTCATCATGGGTGCACTAATTAGGTGGACTATTTTAGGCTGATTTGGAAGCAAACCTGATGGTCTAGTTTGGTCAAGTAACTTACATTAACTTGCAAATTTTAAGGGCCAAACATCTATATATTTAAAATTCCAGAGTCAATAATTATTTTAATTTATTAAATTTAGCTTAAAACAGGTGTATTTATGAATGTTTGAATGATCGATTTATTTAAATTTAAATTTTAACATAAGGTTGTTAGAATTAAATTGTTAATTAGTAATTAAATTTAAAATATGAAATTATACCTAATTGAAATCCATAATTATTTCAAAATTATGTGAATTAAATTAAATTTGAATTTAAGATTATTTATGATGATTTTTAAAAAATAAAAAAATATAATTGGTATTTAGCAATTAATATGAACATTGATATAAAATACGATATAATTTTTTTAACCTTTTAATTTTGTCCTAATTTGAAACTCTGGTTTAAGTTAAAATTTAAAATTTTTAAATAATTTAAATGTTAGGTCCAAATATTGTTATCTATAAATTATTAAAGGGGAGTTGGAAGTTATTATAAAATAATTAGTTTACAATAGTATATAATTAAATAAGTTCAAAAATCAGAAATTCGGGGTTCAAATAGAATTTCCAGCAAAGTCGGGGCTTTGGCATAAATTTTCAAGACTATTACAAAATACAGTTCGAACTTTCAGTAAATAAAATTTAAGGGCTGTTGCAATAAACAATCCAGTTTTACAGACAATTTCAAGGGCTAAATTCTAACAATACTATATTTTTATGTTGATTTGTAATTCTGTATTAGAATGTAGCAAATTTATTTCTTTTTAGAATATTTATGTTAAAAAAATTTAAACATCTCATATTCCTTTTTAATTTATTAAATGAATTACTCAATCATTAATTTATTTGTTAAATTTCATACATGCATTTATTATGGTATTATAAAATTATATTAGGGGCACTACCTTGGGTATGTCCCTAAAAGTATATCGGATGCACCATCATAAATGTCCCTAAAGGTATATCGGGTACAATGTTTTGAGAATGTCCCTAAAAGTATAAGCAAGTAGGGTGATTGTGTCACTTGAGTGAATGCCCTAAAGCTAACAAGTAGAACAATCATGTTCTTTAGGTGAAAGAACCTGGAACCCGTTAGATCCTTCAAATCTTCCTTTCTGTACGGTTTATAAGTATAATTTTGTGCATAGACATACGCCAAATGTATAAATGGAGCAATAGTCTGACTAGTTAACATATAAATGAATCCCTCACCATGAAGTACCAGTTCGTGGGCGTTAATGCAACATGGTCATCCACTGTGTACGGTGTTGTGTACAATGAAACTTGTTTATTTTGTTATTTATGTGGATTGATGAATAGTATCATATTCATATCATCTTAACAATTCTAACATTTGATTTCATAATATGTCATGATGTATACTTTTATTTTAAAATTATTTCTTTATTTATGAAATGCATTTAAATGTTGAAACTTTAAATTTGTGTAAGATATAATCCCACTAAATTATCATACTCACCCTAATTTGGTTAATATTAAAGGTTCTGAGTGGATTATTATGAATAAGTGAACCTCTAGTATTAGTTTCTTTTTTGTTATTATTATACTCACCCTCTTCTATGCTCTTTATAATTTCTTCAAGGTAGGCTCATATTGGAGGTGGGCCCCACATGATGAATGGTCCACATCAAAGGTGGGCCCACATAATGCATGATCACATCAAAGATGATGTAAGACTCGTATCCTAGCCCGTACTGTTCTGTAGGCTTTCATGGTCATCCCAGTCGAATTCCGGTGACCCGCGATCGGTTATTGACGTTTGTGCGCGACCCTAATATGTGTCCCGTATATCTGAGTCGGCTCGACCCGAGACTTGTACCTGTAAGACCCGTGTCCTAGTCCGTACCGTTCCGTTGCCTTCCGCGGTTCTTCCGGTCAAATTTCGACAACCTTCGCACCATATCCGACGTTTGCGCGCGATCCGAAGCCAGGTCCCGCACACCGACGTCGGCTCGATCTGAAACCTATGTCTTAGCGACCGCGTCGTTGCCGCGGTTCCAACGCCGTGGCTTGCGCACCGAACCGATACCTAGGAAAGAAGATGCCGATCTGCGTTTATTCCGAAGAAACACCGCGTGTTGCGAATTTCGAGGGAATCTCTACAATTAGTCCCATCAATCAATCATAAATGCAAGCCTTACCTCAAGTACATCAACCCATTCCCTCCTTTTTCAAAAGTCTACCCTCTTTCCACCTCACCACTCCTCTTTTTCCAAATTTCAACCACAACCATACCACCTTTACAAAATTTCAACCCAACCCATCACCCATCACACCTCACCCATCCATATTACCTCTCTCTCTCTCTCTCTCATTTCTCAAATCTCCAAGCAACTTAAGCCTCTCAAACGTCCAAGCTTTCCTCCCCTCTCAAGTGTGGTCCACCTTCTCATCTTCCATCTCAACCATCTAAACCCCATCAACCTCCATCAAAGTTGAAGCTAAGGAGCATTGGAGTCTAAGGGACCAAGAAGAAGGAAGATAAGGTGGGTGATTTGTCATTATTTTAAATGTTAGGGCCCACTTGTTGGTGGGACCCATTTGGATGTATGTGATTTAATCAAGAGGGCCCATAGTGGCGGGGTTCCTCTATCTCACCGTATATCTCTCTCTCTATCTCTCTCTCTCTCTCTCTCTCTCTCTCTCTCTTTCTTTGTAATGGTGTGGATCCCACCAATATGTGTTACATCTACCCCGTCCATCTACATCAGACGGTGTGGCCCACTCTATTACAGATGATGATCCACACCATCCACTGTTTGGATGGGCCCAATGTATCCTTTTGTTTATATATATGTTATATTTTATATAATATATAATATGATATGTATTATGTATATATATATATATATATATATATATATAAAATATAATATAAGATGTATTATGTATATATTATACGTATACATGTTGGTGGGCCACATCCACGTGGGACCCACCACGATAATGTGTTTATGCATGCCGTCCAGCGTCCTTGGACGCTGGACGTTGGCAAACAGGGAAGTGTAAACTGACATGGGAGGTACTAACGAGCTAGCCAAAATCGTGGGCCACTCATGCAGGCTCCACCTTGATGTATACATATAATCTAAGCCGTCTATCTCGTTGCCCAGATCATTCTAGCCGTTGAGCTAAAATTTGGGACCAATCTGAAAATCAAACGGACCATACCATAGGAAACAGTGTTCCTACCTTCGATTTACTCCCTGATGCTCCTGTATATCAAAAATAGCCCAATATTGGACTCTATGGGCTTGTATCAAGCCACAGGGACCCATGGCTGGAGTGGATGTTGCTGATGTGAGCCCTACCATGGAGAATCCGTAGAAAAAACTATTTTCTTTAAAAAAAAAAAACAAAAACAAGGGAGGCAGCAGCGCTAACGCTACTGCTGCCACAGCGCTGGCCGCTGACAGATGGACGAGCTGGCTCACGGCCCCAGCTTTGGGCCCTACCTTGATGTGTTTAGACCATCAGTACCGTGCATTTGCTGGGTCCCCACGGACTAGCCGTCCATCCCAAAAATTAGCCATATATGGAACTCAGGTAGGCCATACCATTTAAAATCATGTAAAGACATGTTGAAACATATAAAATCAGCTGGTGGGGCCCACCTGAATTTTGGATGCAGCTGAAAATTTGTCTGAACGGACAGCTAAGTGGGACCCACATAATGGATGGGCTGGATTTGTGAACCATATTTCGGTGGGCCCCACATCCACCCCATGTCCTGGTGACCTTATAAACAGGTTGGACGTCAAACGAACATCACGGTGGGCTCCCTGCCCACGTAGGTTGGATGGCAAAATAAATATTGCGGTGGGCCCCTCCCTGACCGCCTGGCCCTTTGAACGGGTTGGGTGGAAATAAACATTTCAGTGGGCCCCAGTCCAGTGGGCCCTACCCCAGGTGCACGTGACCCTTTGAACGGGTTGTGTGGCAAATATACATTAATGTGGACCCAGGTCACGTGTGACCTTATCAAAAGGTTGGGTAGAAAATAAATATTACAGTGGGCCTTACCTGGCCCAAGTGACCTTATGAACAGTTGGATGGAAAATAAACATTACAATGGGCCCAGGTTGGGTAGAAAATAAACATTTCAGTGGGCCAGGTTGGGGTGGAAAATAAACATTACTGTGGCCCCAAGTCTGAGTGACCTTATCAATGGGTTGGATGGAAAATAAACATTATGGTAGGCCCCACACGGGACCCACTTATATATGTATTGTAATCCACACCCTCCTTTAGTGTGGGCCCCACCATGATACGTGTGTTTCATCCAAATCATCCAATCATCTTGAAAATTATTTTTAGGCCCATTATTGAGGCCCACCTTAAATTGTTAAGCCCATTGTGATGTACGCCAGGCCCATGTGACTAGGCCCATGTTGATGCATGTGTGGCCCGTCATTGAGGCCCACCTTGATATGTATATACGAGACCCATGTATGGGGCCCATTTGATGTACTGGAGGCCCATAGGTCAAGGCCCAATAGGATATACATAAGGCCACTGATAGGCCCATGCTTGTAGTGTAATTCCACCATGGTATATGTGTTGATTTTGTAACGGGCCACGCCTAAGGAGCAATGCTAGTTTGACGTCCACATTGAATGGGTAATGTTGGTTAAATGTCCGCATTATAACTCTCCCTAAGGCCCACTGATAGGCCCATACTTGTGGTAAGTAGGCCGTCTAGGCCCATCTCCGTTATGCTCAAAGCCCATCTCTTTATACATGTTTAGTATAGATCCATGAATGATGATCATCCGCATCATATGTATGCCTGATGTGAGGAGTGACCGATCATATCATATGCCTTCGGGCGGACTGCTTGTGGGCTCCCTGATAGGCGGAGTTGCCTCATATAAGTGCATGGTACACGTATGATTGTTGCATGACTGATAGTGTGGCTCATGCACTTGCATTTGTGTGATTGTAGTTACTGTATGCCCTAGCGACATCAGGGTCATAGCCTCCATAGACACATCGTGGATGGCAGGATTTGATACCAAAAATATTTGGTTCTAGCATATGGGCGCCATAGATGTCCTTAGGTGAAAATCCCTAAACCTGATGGTACCAGAGGATGACTCCAATGTCGAGACCGAGTGGATATATGAGCGCATGAGGGCCGAATACCAGGAGGCCGCGTCTCCCACTGTGTCGTGGTCGGTTGGAAAGGAGTGTGGCCTTACTCGCCCGAGGGTAGGGGGCAATACTAGGCTGAGTTTGACCAGCTCGCGAATGGGTCCGCTATCGACGTGCCGGATAGGTATTGACAGACTATTGGCTAGGCGGATAGTGAGGTTTCTTACGCTTACTTGGACTGTGCGGCTAGGAGAGCGACAGTGCCATTTGGAGTGTATTGAACCCCGGTGATTATCCAGAATGAGAACTGTACTGATACATGTTGAGAATTGGCATGCTTGAATTGCATCTCGCATTACATGGCCGATAGCATTTATATCTTGCACCACATAGCCTTGGTACGGCTGATTGCATTCATGTGCTCATCACCATGATTTCGCATTACTCTGACCTTGCATTTTGAGCACGCTTACATTGCACACATACTTACACCACCCTTTAAGCTTTCTATAAGCTTATACACGATTGATGTGTGCAGGTGACACTAGGACGCAGTCGCAGCCTTAGTCTCGCCGTATTGGAGCGTGCAGCCGAGCTTCTGGAGTCTTGTTTCTTTCGTTACATTGTATTTTCCCTTTCTGTCGCATTGTACTAAAAAGTTTTTGATCATAGTGGATTTTGTGGTGTTCTTGTGGTTATTGTTTGTGGGTTATACTTTTGTTATGCTCATTATGAATCAGACTGATGATTTGAAACCCTCATCGTAGTATCCCAGGATCGGAACCTGGTGAATGGGTGCCGGGATCCGAGGATGGGGTTCTACGGAGGCTGTCGGCGCCGGATTCGGCGATCTGGAATTTTGTGAGCCCGGTTTCTGAGTTCAGGGCATGACAGTACCAGTGTGACCACGCCGTCGCCGCGGTTCTGATGCCACGTCTTACACGTCGATGCGATACCCTGGCCAGGAGATGTGGGCCCACGTTCAGTTTGAGGAAAATGTCGCACATTGCAAATCCCGAGATAATCCATCACATCAATCATCTCACTTGTCAAAAGTACACCCATCACTCAACCCATTACTCTCCCCATTCCCAAGTACAAAAGCAATATCAAAAGTCAACTTTGCCATCACCTCACCATCCTCTCTCCCATCACTTCTCTTACACCTCTCTCTTTCTCTCTCTCTCTCTCTCTCTTTCATTTTTTGTAATGTGTGGCCCACTCAGATGGACCCCACCTTGGTGTATGTCTTATCCACACTATCCGTGCATTTGGTGGCCCACCTGAGCAAGGCTCACCTTGAAGTTGTGTTGTATGCAAACCGTCCAGCATCCCTAGACGTTGGACGTTGTTATGCATAGAAGTGTGAACTGACAGTTAGTGGACTGGCGAGCTACCAACACAAAAATAAATTGGCTTGACTCAAGGACCACTCATGCAGGCCCTACCTTGATGTATAAATCTGATCCACATTGTCCATTCCGCTCCCTAGCTCATTTTAGGCGTTGATCCGAAAAATGAGGCCAATCCGATACTCAAGCGGGCCATACCATAGAAAACATTGATATGACTGTTAAAGGCTGTTAGGACCCACTCTGACGTTTTTATGCACTGAAACACCTTGAATGTTGGGCTTGTTCGGTCGGTCTTGAGCCATGGAATGCAATCGGTGGAGTGGATCCTCCCGGTGCGGGTCCCACCTAGGAAAAACCTCTAAAAAGAAAAGTAAGAGAGGCTGGACGCCACTTGCTGTCAGCGTCCAGAGGACGCTGCTACTCCTGGAGGTAGACAGGGACGGTGGGCCCCACCACAGGCCCCACCATGATGTATGTTGAAAATCTACTCCGTGCATTTGATGGGTTCCCTTTAATCAGCGGGTCACCCCAAAAATCAGCCGTTCATGGCATTCAAGTGGTCCACACCACTTACCAGCAGGGAATTGAACGTCTACCATTGAAACCTCTGTTTTTGGGTCACAAAAGTTTTGGATCGATATGAAATTTATTTTTCCTCTTTATGCAGGTCATTGTAACCTTATAAACAGTTTGGATGGAAAATTAACGTTATGGTGGGCCCCACATGGGACCCACCTACCTGGACGTTGGATGGCATGGTGTACACTAGCCATCTAATTGTTGTATTTTACGTCAACAAGATCAGTGGTTCTGATCATGAGGTACTTGTTATATCAAAACCGTCCATCCATGTGCGGCCAACCCTGCACGTGTCACATGTGCAGGTGGTGGGACCCACCTTGATGAGTGTATTCTATAAACCACCGTCCAGAGATCTCTGGACGGTGCTGTGGGACCTACCGTGATATATCTGCACGTCCATGCCGTCCACCTATTTTGGACAGGGCATGGGACCCACCCCACACATGCTGTACGTGTGAGGGGTGGGGTCCACCTTGATATATGTATTCTGTACCCGCACTGTCCATCTCTGAAAGGTGCTACGTGGACCCAATGTGATGTATGTTTTGTATTCCACACCGTCCAGGGACGGTGGGCCCTGATGATGGATGTGTTATTCCATGTCGTCCATCTAATGGCTATGTGGGGCGGACAGTGTTGCATTTGTGATCCACACCGTCCACGTGTGGCCTCCACCTTGATTGATGTGTAAACTCACATCGTTCGTCCATTTTTTCAAATAAGGTGTGGTCCACCTTGATTTTTTTTTTTGTATTCTATTGTCGCACCGTCCATCATCTGGACGGTGGGCCAGCAAGCCACATCAGCAGCAGCAGTTGCTACATCGACGTCAGCAAGTTCTGTGGGTCCCGTATGATTGTATGTGTTAATCCAAACCACCCATCTACTTGGACAACAGCTGTGTGGGCCCAATCATGCGGTAAGTGTTAATCCAAACCGTCCAACCACCTTGGATGCATGTATTGTACAACCACATCATCCATCTGTTTTGTTGGGGTCCACCTTGAATGGGAGTTGTAATTTGCACTGTCCATTTCGGGATGGTGCTATTTGGGGCCCACCTTTGATGAATGTATTATACATCCACACAGTCCAAATTGTGCTAGACGATGCTGAACAATGTTTGGACAATGCTGATCATCATTAGTGGGCCATGTGCCCTATGGAATGATAGTGTACAGTAATATATATGTTACACCTACAACCATTGAAATGAGTTTTGGTGTGATCCAAGCCCACTTGAGGCCCATTAGTGCGGCCCATTGATGCAGCCCATTTGATGTGTATGAGGCCCATGTACAGGGCCCACCTGTGATGTATATTAGGCCCATGTGTAGGGCCTACCTATTGTGTAATCGAAGCCCATGGGTTGTGGCCCATTGTGATGTATTCGAGGCCCATGGGCAAGGCCATAGTAGTGTGTTTATGGCCCATATGATGAGGCCCATTGAGATGTATTTTCGGCCCATATGACGTGGCCCATTGTGACGTATTTTCGGCCCATTTGGTAAGGCCTAATGGATGTATTTCTAGCCCATATGGCATGGCCATTGTGATGTTTTTGTAGCCCATTTAATGAGGCCCATTATGATGTGCATTAGGCCCATGGGTTGGGGCCAATGTGATGTATTTGAGGCCCAGGTGTAGGGTCCACCTGTTATATATTTAAGGCCTATTGAGATATGTGATTTTACCATGATGTATGTAATGATGTTTATGTGGGCCACTTCTTGGGAGCAATGTTGGTTAAATGTCCACATTGTGACTTTCCCTTAGGCCTTGTTAGGCTATCTCATTAAAGTCGGTTGCTGATTCCAATCATTGAGGCCGATTATTGATCGATTACAATTGTCGTGACTGATTTGATAACACTGATTATTGATCGATCCCGATTGTCATGACCGATTTGCCAATTCTGATTATCGATCGATCCGATCGTCATGACCGATTTACCGATTCTGATTATCGATCCGATTGTCGTGACCGATTTGCCGATTCTGATTATTGATCGATTCAATTGTTGTAACCAATTTACCGACTCTGATTATCAATTGATCCCGATTGTCATGACTGATTTGCTGATTCTGATTATCGATCGATCTGATTGTCGTGACCGATTTGCTGATTCTGATTATCGACCGATCCGATTGTCGTGATCGATTTTTCGTCTCTGATTATCGATCAATCCGATTGTCATGACCGATTTGCTTATTCTAATTATCGGTCGATCCGATTATCGTGAACGATTTGCCGATTCTAATTATCGATCGATCCGATTGTCGTGACCGATTTGCCGACTTTGATTATCGATCGATCCGATTGTCGTGACCAATTTGTCGATTCTGATTATCGATTGATCCGATTGTCATGACCGATTTGCCAACTCTAATTATCGATCGATCTCGATTGTCGTGACCAATTTGTCGATTCTGATTATCGATCAATCCGATTATCGTGACTGATTTACCGATTCTGATTAGCGATCGAGGCTGATTATTATGACTGATTTACCGATTCTTATTATCAATCGATCCCGATTGTTAAGGCTGAGTATCGAAGCCGATTCCGATTATCAAGGTCGATTGTATATGCCGACTCCGATTATCGAAGCCGATTCCGAGTGTCGATTCCGATTGTCAAGACCTATATGAAGTATATACGAACCATAGTTGAGGCCTACTGTGATGTATTCATGGCCCATGGGCAAGGCCCATTGTGGTGTATTCGTGACCTATGGGCAAGGCCATTGTGATATGTATTAGGCCCATGATGCATGACGCATTTGATGTATTCATGACCCATGTGTAACACCCACATGTCATGTATTTGAAGCCCATGAGCAGGGCCCACTTGTTGTGTATATGTGACCCTTGAGTAAGGCCCTTGGTGTTGTATATTAGGTCCTTCTGTGAGGCCATGAGTTTACTATATATTAGGCTCTATGAGGGTCATTTCTCAGGGGCAATGTTGGTTAAATGTCCACATTGTCAAGGTCGATTATCGATGCCGGTTATTGATACCGATTATGAGTATGTGACAACATAGCATCATGATACATGCTCATACGCATCATCTGCATGTTTGTTATGAGATGTAGTTGATCATTGCATATGTCATTGAGCGTGTTGTTATGAGACTCCCTGATAGGCAGAGGTTATCTCACATGTGCGCATGGTATGCACAGGATTGATGCATGACTAGATTATATAATTCATGCATCTTGCATTATGATTACTCTACGCCCTAGCGACATCAGGGCCGTAACCTCCACAAGCATATCGTGGATGGCCAGACGGGACACCGAAAATTTGTTCTAGCATCGGGCTGCCATAGATGACCCTGGGTGAAAATTTCTAAACCCTCTTGGTACCAGAGGACGCCCCAACGTCGAGACCGAGTGGATACATGAGCGCCCGAGTGCCGAATACCAAGAGGTCGCATCTCCCACTGTGTTGTGGTCGATTGGGAGGGTGTGTGGCCTTACCCGCCCGAGAGCAGGGGGCATTGCTAGGCTGAGTTTGGCCAGCTCGTGAATGGGTCTATTATCGACGTGCTGAATATGTATTGGCAGACTATTGGCTAGGCGGATAGTGATGTTTCTTATGCTCACTTGGACTGTGCGGTTGAGAGAGTGGCAATGCCATTTGGAGTGTATTAAACCCCGGTGATGATCCCAGAGATGAGCTGTAGTGATATGTGGACTTATTGAGCAGGAGTTGCATAGTCATTCATTCATACACTCACTATCCACTCGGGCTGGTGGCGCGCAACTATTTGTTACGTGTACATTCGCAATGGCCAGGATTTCGGTTGGGGCGTGCGACTAACCTGAGATCAGGAGTTTACCACATTGAGACTGACTATCCAAATTAGGTATAAGACTAGTTTGGATAGAAGTCCCTTGTGATGGGCTCCATATCCTGCGATACTACGTACTATCATCCCGACTTCACACTTTAGCATGGTCACTCCATTCGCACCGTATATTATATTATATCTGCGGCATATGTCAATTTGGGTTATTGTGTTTTTGCATTTTTATGGTCTAGGTACGGCTGACGCTATTTGTGTTACTCATCAGGAATGTATATTGCATTGCATCCTCTTCATCTGATATTTGGCGCTCTATGACACCTCATTTGCATAGTTGATTCGTATTGTGTATTCTAATATTGTATGACTTATGGACTTGTCAGTATTTTTGCTTATTCTGTTATCTTATAATTTGTGATCTTGTCAGTATTTCTGTTTACTCTGATAATTCCTGTCTTGTCAGTATTTCTGCTTACTCTGATAATTCATGATCATGTCAGTATTTCTGCTTATTCCGACATTGTACGATTTATGGATTACCAATATTTTCAGTATTGTATGACCATGGCATTGTATTGAATACTTGACACTTACCTTGTGCATACACTTACACTACCCTCTAATCTTTCTATAAACTTATACACGATAGATGCGTGCACGTGATGTTAGGTTGCAGCAGTGTTAAGCTTGGAGCATACAGTAATCTTCTGGAGCTTGATTTTTGATTTATGTATTTCCTTTTTAGCATTGTATTGAAATGATTATATTAGTGGATATATGATGATGATGTTGCCTTTATGAATTGGGTAATCTTGTGGTTATGCTTATTATGAGTTAAATGTTAAAAAAAAAAAATCCTCCTTGTAGGATCCCAGAATCGGAATTTAGCATATGGACTTTAGGAACCGAGAATGAGGTACTATGGAGGCTGTCGGCATCAGATTCGGACATCGATATTCCTGTGAATTCGATTTTCGAGTTTGGGGTGTGACAGGTGAGCCCCACATGATGGATGACCTACATCAAAGTGTGCCCCCATATGATGGACAATCCACATAAAGCAAGCCCTACCTGATGGATGGACCACATCAAAGATAGGAGCCATATGATGGTTGGTGGACATTGAATGTGGGACCATATGATGGAAGGTTGACATTAAAGGTGGGTCCACATGATGAATGACCCATATTGAAGGTCGGGCCCCACATGATGGACGGTTCACAAAGGTGGGATCTACATGATGGATGGTGGACATCAAAGGTGGGTCCCATATGATGGAAAGTGGACATCAAAGGTGGGCCCCTCATGATGAACTACTGACATTGAACGTGGGGTCCACATCAAGGTGGACCCACATAATGAATAGTTCACATCAAAGGTGCGCCCTATATGATAGACGGTTGCATCAAAGTGTGACCTAGCATGACGGAACATGCATATTAAGTGGGTCTCATTTGATGGGCAGTCAATCAAAGGTGGGATCCACGTAATGGATAATGGTCATTGAAGGTGGGCCCACATGATGGTTGGTTGACATCAAAGGTGGGTCCACATGATGAATGACCGATATTGGACACATCAAATGTGGATTCCACATAATGGGTGATGGGTAGTGGACATTGAGGGGCCCCACATAAAGGACAATTAGCATTGATGATGGGCCCCACATGATGGATGGCCTACATCAAGGTGGGCCCCTAATGATGAATGATTCATATCCAAGATGGGCATTATACATGACAGATGACCCACTTTTGGCTCACATAATGGACGATCCACACCAAAGGTGGGCTTCATATGATGGTTAATCCATATCTAATGTATGCCATAAGGGATGACTCAAATGTCTTAAAATATGAAGATTATAGTCATCCATTCTTTTGTCATTTGGGGCATGGTTCATATACGGTGAGATCCACCAAGACAACCATTTAGGTTGCTCTTATAATAAAGTTATTATAATATTTAAAAATGACATCAACTATCCCTTAAAAAAATAATCTTCTTTAGAGATTTTAATAATGTATTTATTTTAAATAAGAGTTTTTTAAAACTTAACAAGTTAATTTTTTGAAACGAGCTTATTTAAAACAAAAGTTAGAAAAAAAAGAAAAAAAAAGAAGCTTATTTGAATATCTTTATTGGAAAAGCTCTTATTGAATTTAGGTAACTTTATTGAAAAAGCTCTTATTACATTAGACTAGAGATGCCAAACTAGCCCCAACATTAATTCAGGTTAATACAACATGACAGGGAACAATACTTACTCATGCTTTGGTGGTAGACTCATGGGAGTTTCAACATGAGGTCATGGGTTTGAGCACACATTGTGGTGAAATTCCACTTTGGTGACTCTTAGGTGTGGGAGATGTGCCATGCGACAACGAGCGTTGAAGCTCCTTGAGCTCAAGTTGTACGAACGAATCAATGGAGATCAAAGTTACATGGGCCCAACAATGATGTATTTATCATATCTACACCGTTCATCCATTAGGAGATATCATTATAGATCTTGATCGTAAAAATGAGTAATTTCCAAGGCTCAAGTAAACCACACCACAAATAGCAATGGGGACAATGATTCTCACCGTTAAAATATTTGTAGGGCCATCGTAATGTTTACTTTCCATCCAATCTGTTCTTAAGGTCACACAGACCTGGATGAAGAGGAAAAATAAATATCATATTAATCCAAAATTTCTATGACCCCAAAAGGGTTTCAATGGTAGGCGTTCAAACCCCCATTGCTTTTTAACAATGTGGTCCATTTGATTTTTGGATCTGTCTTATTTTTCATATCAAGTTTTATGAAGAGCTAGAGGTGTACACGAATCGAACTGAGTCGATCGAGCATAGCACAACTCGACTCGGCTCAACCACTAGCTGACCCCAGCTCGAACTCGGCTCGGCTCGATTTTTGAGCTTGACTTGCCAGCTCGGATCAGTTTGATCAACAGCTCAGGCCAATTTGAGCTGAGTTCAAGCCGATGGGGAATTTTCACAAACACATGGGGCGCACTTTAAATTTCTTATGAATGTAAAATGGCAACAACTGTTTACAAGTATTTCATCAAACACCTTGTAGGCAACATCAAACTCAAGAAAAAAGTATTCGTTTCATATACATACCTTCCTTGCCACTAGCCGACACTTCGTTCAATCATTTCATCAAACACTTGCTGAGCAACATCAATATCAAAGCAACTGAGTCACCAAACTGGTTTGATTCGAGTTGGGGTTCAATCCGAGTCGAGTTGAGCTTCGGCAAGCTCGAACTCGGTTTGAAATTATTTCGAGCTCTAAAAATCAGTCGAATTGAGCTTTTTCGATTTAAGTCGAGTGAGCTAACCGAGCTAACTCGGTTCGTGTACAGCCCTATGAAGAGCTTGTCAAGTGGATTGACGGTTTGGATATAACGCATACCTCATGATGGGACCTACAGAACTTGGTGACGTCAACACACCAGCCACATCGGTGGTGTGTGGTACACCAGCCAATCCGCTTCCCCTAGGTGCAAGTACGCTGTGAAAAAAAAAATAAAAAATGACAGGGATATTTAAGTCATTTCACATCCTGAGGGATGATCGAAACGGTCCCTTTCGCTTGAGGCGGCGGGCCGAGCCCAGGAAATAGGCAGCACGTGCGTGAGTTGGTCGCACGTGGTTGGTGGAAGGAGGATTTTTTCCGCCGATTTTCTTGCAATAAAACCCGGTCATCTTCCGCCTGTCGCGACGGAGCATTACATAACATGTGCCGCGCCCGATTGGGACCCATACGTAGAGATGATCTTATCGTACCATTAATGTCTGGGTTACAACCATAGACGGGTCAAATCGATGATTCTGATTGTTGAGACTTATAACTGAGAGCAGACGATTTTTAAAAACAAATTTCAACGGTAACCAGTCAACTGTACAAATCAATGGTCACGATAATCCTTTCTACGTAATTGAAATTAACAATTAGTGTTTTTGCTTATCTGATCATCCCCTCATGTGGGTCCCATCAGGCGACTGATGCTGATGATCCTGAGTTATAACAAAGGCAAAACGTACCGAGGGAAATGCCAGCAGATGCTTAGCTTTGAAAAGATTACGAACTTTTCTTCTCGTGCAATAACCGATATCTCCAACTTTAACCGACTCTCCCTAATCAAAATCACGTGCAGCGGTTGTATCTGAACTTTCACATGCATCTTCTCATATGTAGATCGGATCCGTTAAGAGTGTAGGTCACTCTGTAATTATCATCTGCTGCGATAAATCAGGAAGATCCAGTCACTGGGAAGGCCACGCCAGTACACTGAGTCATACCATCGGCCATTCCGTTGATTTTAACCTTGTTTGAGTAGATGGTCCTGATTCTTGCACCAGTTGGCCACCATGACATGGTCCACCTTTTTCTAGAGCGGGTATTTCATGCATGTGAGATGTTTACATATTTCTATGGTTGTATGTGAAAATTCACATGCAACCAGTATCTAAGATCATATCCCCTTGATTTTGATCGACGCGTCTATTTTCGTTGGTCCTTACTTTTGGAAAATCCGCATTCACATGTACCAACGTGGCCTGCATGTGCGAGATCCAAGCCATCAATAGGTGGGCGCCAACGTTGAGATATCCTGGCTGAAGAATCAGGTTGGCATGTTCGTCTGGCCGATCACACAACACGTGTACATTAATTAACTGCGTACCATTGGCCAACTTTTCTGATTGCTCTTTTGTTTGGTAGATTTGGGCCCACCTTCTGAGGCCCACGCGTGGATGAATGTATTGAGAATTTGCTATAAATGGTCCGAAATTAGAAATAGTAGATGGCTACTACCCCTGCCATCAGCCAATGGCTCTGGTCGTTGTTCTGTGGGCCCCACCATGATGTATGTGTTTCATCCATGCCGTCCATCTATTTTTCTAGATCATTTTATGGTTTAGGCCAAAAATTATATGTATAAAAAATCTCAAGTGGACCACACTATAGGAAAGAGTGTTGAATGAACGTCAACCATTAAAATATTTTTGGGGGCCATAAAAGTTTTGGTTCAAGCTGATCTTTGTTTTTTCCATTCATCTAGGTCTATATGAACTACTCAACAGATTGGATGTCAAATAAACAGTACAGTGGGCCTTAGGAGGATTTTAATGGTGGATATCCAATCACTATTGTATTCCTGTGGTGTGGTCAACCTAAGATTTATATCCCTCTCGTTTTTGGTATCAAGCTACAAAATGATCTGTAAAAATGTATGAACGGCATGGATGAAACACATACATCATGGTGGGGCCCCCAAGCACCGACCATCAGCCACCGGGCTAGTGGCAGGGGGAGTAGCCAATCCGTTTCCGTGGTAGAGGATGGGTGTTTGTTCAGCAAAAATTAGGGAAACGCATGAGATTGCATGTGCTCAAAGAACATTGCATGAGATTCATTAATTATCTTCCAGGAGAAGTTATTAGTACATCTGTGGTATCAGAAATTCTGATACAGCCATTTCTTTCCCACCAACTTGCCACATATATATGATATCCAATCCACTAAAAAGGTGGGACATACCATGATGATCACGTATGATGCAAATCAGGACAATCCGCTCATTGTGGGGGACACGGCATCAAAATCATAGGACAGCAAATGGTATAACTGAGTGTAAGGGTGTGGCCCACCTTTTGAATGGATAGGATATTCTACACGTGATACAGAGCACTTTTGATAGAGGCGCTGTATCTGATCATTTCTCATCTTCTAGATAAGAAATTAGATTCAAGAGATGGGTTTTGTTCTGAGAATAGAACAAATGCATTGCTACCATGTAATGCATTCTTAACAGATTCGCATAACATTATGCGAGATTCATGAACTAGGGAAATTTAGAAAAACCCATCGATTTAATGTTCCTTTGGATTTTATTCCACATAAGAATAAATTGCACCCACCCATATCTTTAACTTAAGGCAATGTCAAACGTTTTGTGGTCCACCTTGTGTATTGGATGACATCGATCGATTCCCAACCATCCCATTGGTTTTGGCCATTACGTGCCATTTTTTTTTTTTTTTTAATTTCTGTTGTTAAAAAATGTTCAGGGTACTAATGCACCTGTTAAGATAAGATGTTCTAATTGTTGGAGACCGCAAAAGTACACAGAAATGAATCAAGCAAAGTATTCTAATCACACAATTAAGTTCAATCACAAACATTCTGAATTTAACATATTAAAAAAAAAAAACTCTTACGGAAAAAAAACCACGGTACGAAGCAGAGTAATGCACTGTAAAAGCAGAAAATTACAAGAGATAGATATTACTCGATTTGAACAAGCCTTGAATCTCCCCAAGTTATGCCCTTTAAACCCTATAATGAATTAGAAACTTCTCTATATTCCTAAATCTCGAATATACTCATATATATAGCTTATACGAGAATTATAATTGAAATCAGAAACAAATCACGCACTTGCGCAGTTATGCATATACGCTTTATGGCACCTTCAATGGCATCAACAGATCGTTGATGGAATTGAATGCCGACATCAAGAATGTTCCAAAATTGTCTAGTGATAAAACATGGATTTTTTGAATTTTTTCGATCGCATATTTGATGGGACTTCAATGTCATCGATGACCCATCGATGGCATCTTTAATGAGACTTCAATGTCATCGACGACTTGTCGATGACATCTTTGATCGGACTTCAATGTCATCGATCACCTATCGATGGCATTGAACCCCTTCAATGGCATCGAGTAGGACACCACAAAATGTCCAGCAACCAACATGAGATTTTCGAATTTTCTCAATAGCATTGAGCAATTTTCAATGGCATCGAGTAGCTATCACTAGAATCAAATGGTTTGTTAATTGCATTGATAGACCTTGTTGTTGAAAGATTTGAGACATCAACAACAATTTCCACCATGTCTTCAATCTTCAATCTTCATATCTTCTTTTTCTCATCTCTAATTCTTCATTATATCATATCTCCATTATCACTTCTCGTGCACACTTCAATTTTCATTTGCATTCTCCAAGTCCTGAGAAGTTGCACAAAACTTGAATTTCTCTGTGGGAACTACTTAAATAAGCGTGTCCGACGGATTCACGCTAGTGTGAATATTCTCTAGAGTCATGCCTCATTCCTCAAGTACTTATTAGATAAAATGGTAATGCACATCAATATGTTTAGTACGTGAGTGATAAACAGAGTTTTTAGCCAAATTGATCGCGCAAATATTGTCACATTTAACCGGCACGACTTCCTGCTAAAGGCCAACTGATTTATCATCCATCTCAACCAAACATCTTCCTTGAATGCCTCCGTCACTGCCATATACTCAGCTTCGATTGTGGAAAGAGTTACCACAGACTGAAGCTTCAACATCCAACTAATCGCTCTACCCACTAGCACAAATGAGTAACCGAAAGTTGACCTTCTAGTATTTATACTTCTTGCATAATCAGAATCCATATAACCTACTAACTTGGCCCATAATTTCTCAAATTTTAAGACATAATCTTACATGCCTCTAATATATCGAAGTAGTCATTTCACTGCTTCCCAGTGTTGCTTGTCGGGGTTAGACATGTATTTGCTAACAACACCCACCACATGTGAAATGTCCAGACTAATACATAACATGACATACATCAAGCTGTCAATTGCACTTGAATAATGCTTATGAGACATATCCTTCTTTTCTTCATTGGTCTTAGAACATTGTTTTGAAGATAGCTTGAAGTGAGCTGTGTGAGGAACGTTGACTGGCTTTGTCTTATCCATCCTATACTTCTTCAATACATTCTCAAGGTATTCAGCCTAAGATAACCATAACCTGCTCCTCTTCATGTCTCTGTGTATATCAATGCCGAGAACCCTCTTTGCAGTCCTCAAATATTTCATCTCGAATGTCCTTGATAGTTGAGTCTTTAATAAATCTGATAGTCGAGTCTTCAGTAAATCTATCTCAAGCATGTTATGAATGACAATTAGCATGTCATCAACATATAACACCTGAATAATGAACTTCCCATTATTCAGTGTCTTAAAATAGACACAATGATCATGTTCACTCCTGATAAATTCCTGACTCACTATGAAAGAATTAAATTTTTTAGATCACTGTCTAGGCGATTGTTTTAGGCTGTATAATGACCTCTTTAACCTGCAAACCTTATTATCTACCCCTTGTATTTCGTAGCCTTCTGGTTGCTTCATGTACATATGTTCTTCCAATATCCAATGCAGGAAGGTAGTCTTCACAACTATCTGCTCCAGCTTGGGATTGTATTGGGCAACCAATGCTAACACAAATTTAATAGATACTTTCTTTACAATCGATGTGAATATCTCAGTGAAGTCAACGCCTTCTCTCTAAGCGTATCCCTTCACTACTAACCTTACCTTGTATCTATCCCATTTCTTCATAAAGATCCACTTGCACCCGATCACTTCTTAGTTGACGGGAAGCTCTACTGGCTCCCACGTATTGTTCTTGTATAAGGAGTCCATGTCATCATCCATCGAAGCCTTCTACTTTTCAGCATTCGGCTCGTCAAGTGCCTCCTAAAGAGAAGACAGATCCCCCTCATCCGTAATGAGGGCATATACGACATTAAAGTTATCTCTATATCTCGCCAGTAACATGCGATCCTTCGGCGGATTCCTTCTCATAGGTGGCTGTTCCACTTGGCTCCTGTACCTCTGTTTACGTCTCTGTCTTGACCCGTGTCTCTTCTCTATCTAACTGAATATCCACAAATAACTTTTTCGGTTCCTTGTGTCCATCCTTACGAAACAAAGATCATTCGTCAAATTTGACATCACAATTAATGATGATTTTCTATATGACTTGATCATATAACATATATCCCTTTACACCACTGCCATAGCTGACAAAGATGTATTTCTTGGCCCTTTGGTCCAACTTATCTCTCTCAATTGACAATACATGAGAGTAAGTGTCACAACCAGATACATGCAGTCCAAAGTAGTCTACCTGCTGACCATTACACACTTCCTCTGAAATCTTATAATTAATAGTCGTAGAAGGGGACTAATTCACCAAGTAACAAGCCGTGTTAACGACCCAGTCCATAATTCCTTGCCTAATCCAGCATTACTGATCATGAATCGGGCCCTCTCCGAGAGAGTCTGATTCATCTACTCAGCCATACCGTTTTGCTCTAGTGTGTGGCACACTGTGTTTTGCCTCACGATCCCTTCATCTTTGTGATACCGATTGAACTCTTTAGAAGTGAATTTTTCACCGTTATTCGTCCTTAATACTTTCACCTTCTACCCCGACTATTTTTCCACAATTTCATTCTAATGCTTGAAGTCGATGAAAACTTCGAATTTATTTTTCATAAAATAAATCTACACTTTTTTGAAATAGTCGTCAATGAAGGTGACAAACCATGACGAACCTTCATCAGAAACCATGGACGACAGCCCCCATACATCAGAATATGCACTTAATCAAGAACACGTTTACATGCATGTTTACCAGACTTAAAAGATAACTTTAAATGTTTACCATATATACAATGCTTACATATACTAAAATCAAAATTTTTAAAAACTGGAATGAAACAATGGTCAGAAAGTACCTTCATACCCCACTCACTCATGTGACCCAAGTGTGCATGCCACATATGTGTAGACGTAGAATTCACTATAGACACCACAACTCCACCTGATGAAGTACTTAAAATCAACCTGTAAAGATTTTCGTTCCGTTGTGCCTTCATGACTACGAGTATCCCCTTTGAAACTTTAAGGACACGATCAAAGCTGGTGAATTTGCACTTAGTGCCACGAGTGCTCCAAGAGATATTAATCTCTTTCTCATATCAGGAACATGTCTCATCTCGGTTAAGGTACGCTCCATGCCATAAAAAATCTTGATGTGCACCGATCCAACACCCACCACATTACAAGCATTATTATTGCCTATAAATACTTGGCCACTATTGCACTCTCTATAACTGGTGACCCAACTCCGATGAGGAGTCATGTAATATGATGTCCCAGTATCTAAAATCCACTAATGCTTACGATCATCTTATAAGTGTCCCACTATAGACATTGACAACACATCACATCCACTTGTACCTTCATCAGACTCGACAATGTTTCTCTCCCTGGAAGAAGCCTCTAAATTCTTTTTTACTGTCTTAGGATTTTGATAATCATTCTTCATGTGCCCAAATATCCAACAGTTCTAACACTTTAACTTTCTTTTGCCCTTACCCTTGGATTTGGACCTCAATCGAGAAGATCCACTATCCATCTCAAAATTCCATCCTCTTATAACCAGGGCATCAGTAGAGTCACCCACATCACCACTTTTCTTTCTTATCACCTTTCCATGAAGGGCTGAGATAACGATATCGACGTTAATGGTCGATCTACCAGTGCACAACGAGTCCTCGAACAGCTTATATGAAACCAGGAGAGAACTCAATAAGATGCATGCTTGATCCTCATCTTTCATCGTTTCCTTTACATCAGTAATTTACAAATTATCTTATTAAAGTTACTAATGTGGGTCTCATTAGCCCCCTCTGTCATCTTCAGATTGAACAACTAAGGCTTCAAGTACAGGCGATTATTAAGAGATTTATTCATATAAATGTCTTCTAATTTCACCCATGTACTTGCTGTGGTTTTTTCTCTCTCTCATGACATTATAGAGGACCTCATCCATTCGGCACAATTAGAGAGAGGTTCTCGCTTTCTAATCTATCTTGTTCCATTCTTCATCTATTATAGTTTTCGATCGCTTCTCAAGGAGTACATCATCCAATCCTTGTTGAACTAGGAGACTGGTCATATTAACCTTCCATAGTTCAAAATTATTTTTCCCACAATATTTCTCAATATCAAACTTATGATTAGAAACCATTGATACTATGCTTTTATATTCAATCTACATCCCAATGTTAGCTCTGATACCCCTTGTTGAGGGACCACAAAAGCATACAGAGATGAATCAAGTAAAGTATTCTAATCACGAAATTAAATCAAGTCCAATCACAAGCACTCCGAATTTAATATGGAAAAACCCTTAAAAAAAAAAACACGGCACAAAGCAACAATAATACACCATGAAAGAAGAAAATTACAAGAGAGAGATTACCCGATTCAAACAAGCCTCAAATTTTCCCAAGTTATGCCCTTGAAACCCTAGAACGAATTAGAATGCTCTCTATATTCCAAATCCCTATTACATCTATATATATATAGCTTATACGAGAATCACAATCGAAATCGAAAACAAATCTTGCACTTACGCAGTTCTGCGTATACGCTCGATGACACCTTTGATAACACTTCGATGGCCTTCGATGGTATCGAGAATGTTCCAAAACCGTCTAGCGATAAAATATAAATTTTTTGAATTTTTTCAATGTCATCTTCAATGGAACTTCGATGTCATTGACGACCTGTTGATGACATCGAACCCCTTCGATGGCATTGAGTAGCACACCATAAAGTGTCCAACAACCAACATGGGCTTTTCGAATATTCTCGATGGCATTGAGCAGCTGTCAATGGCATCGGGCAGCTGTCGATGGAATTAAATGGTCTATCAATGGCATCAACAGACCTTGTTGCTTAAAGATTTGAGACATCAACAACAAGTGGGCTATCAAGTGTTATGATCCCAAGCGTTCAAAGAACCTAACTTGGCATGTTCGGTGAGTCCCGAGGCTTTTGACATATTTATTAAGCTCTTAACAATTGGTATATGAGCCAACACCACATCCTATTTCAAGTAGGAAGATACAACTTATGAAAAGGACAACCTAAACCAGAGCAAAAGCTGCTAAGGACAAAACAAATCCGAGTACTGTCGCAGAGTGGGCTGCCAAACGTCCATTGCAAATTTGGTATGGGATTGGAACTTAGAGAGGTAGGACGGGCAATTGGTCAGATCTAGTATATATACGAAGGATCGACCCCATCATTTTCACCCCGTAGGAACAATAAGATTACCCCATGGACGCCTTCAGCATCGGGGGTGATCACAGACCGACTATAGGCCCTCTTCAATAGGTGGAGGGCACATTCTCATAGTAGCCTTTTAGATAAATTGTCAAAAAGTTACTATATTCTCTCCAGGATTCTACCCAAGGATGAAACCATATTCTACGATAAATATTAGGAGATAATGTCTAATTGATGTGTTACATCCACCAAAGCAAGAGCAGGCAACACTGCATGCAGAGATTCAATCAGCCCATTTCTTCAATGTTTCAGTAAAGGTAGGAAAAAAAGAACAAAAAAAAAAAAAAAAAAAAAAAAAGGAGAATGAAAGAAATGCACTAAAATTACACTGAGCAGATGGGCGATTTTTAACAAAAGAATTCATGTACATCAGTATTCTATTCATGGAAAAAAAAGAAGAAAAAAAGAGTATTCCATTCATGGACATTAATTTCCTATCCTATCTGTAAGACTATAACACCGTAATCTCCATGATCTTCAAATCAAAATCTATACATCACAAATGAAATTCAAGCACTTTCTCTTCTATTATAAGATCCTGGGAGAGAAGATTCTTGAAGATCAGATGCCATAAAAAGGACATCATGTACACATGTTTGTACATACATATATTTTTCAGTAATTCCACAGATAATCCAAATCTACTGGGCCAGCAGTTGAAGGACAATCAAGATCTTCAAAACCCGTCTCATGTTTTGAAATCACCGACGAAATCTCTGGGTTCACATCAGCACTGATCCCTGTATCCTGTGAAACCATCGACTGGTTAGAGAACTGCTCTACCTTACACTCCGTTTTGAGGCCAGACGCTTTGAGGGTGGCAGCTAAAGCTCTGAGCATAACAAGATCAGGGCCGTCAAAGTTAGAGCTTGGGAAGCGTGGGATTGAATTGTTTGAGTAGCCCAAATTAACCGATCCTGGAAATGGAAGCATGGCATTGGGAAGAGGAAGCTGAGTGTTTGTAATGGAATTTTGATGGTTGATGTTGGAGTAATTGTTGGGTAGAAAGCTCTTTTGGTCTACTTGATCTTGACCTTCACCATAGATGAAACTCGAACTAGGCTGGTTTCCATCTAAGTAAGGAACATCTGAGAGAGGTGGTAAGGAGGTGTAATCGAAGAAATCATAACTAAAAGAGTTCATCCTTGGAATGCCTGAAATTGGACTTTTCTTGATGCCTGAGAGCTTGTGAAATACTTTACATACCACCCATTCATCCTGCAATTCAGGAAAAAAGAAAAAAGAAAAAAAACACATGGTTTAGATGAAAGAAAGAGAGAGAAGGGACCCACATGAAGGAGGAGTGTGTGAAAAGGTTATGTACCTTTGAAGCTTTGGAGAGTTTGTAGAAAGAGAGTTTCCCATCTAGCCTGAATTCATGCATGACCCAGTTGGTTTTTTCTCCTTTGGGTGCTCTACCTTTGTAGAAAACAAGAGTCTTTTTCATCCCAACAAGACAACCTTTCCCTTTGTAGATCTCCTTATCTTTTCCTGTGGCTTTCCAATAACCAGCTTCTGTGGCTCTATTAGTCCTCGTTCCAGTTGGATATTTCCTATCTCTTTGGCAAAAGAAATACCATTCCTTCTCTCCCATCTTAGCTTTATCTGCAAAGACAAAATAAATAAATAAATAAACAAACCCAAATTTCTTTTTAAAAAATGCAATACCTTTGCAAATCTAGTAAAAAGGCTTACCAGGCAGTTCCCATGGCTCACACCTATTCAAATCCACTTCTCCAATGGCTCTTGCACTAAAGCTGTTATCCAAGACCTTGGGTGAAAGATAATGGGTTATGATCTCTTCATCTGTGGGATGAAACCTAAAACCAGCTGGTAAATCTATACAGTCATCTCCCTTTGATACAATTTCAACTTGCTCCATGGTTGCGCCCCAAAAAACCCCAAAATCCTTTTTTTTTTTTACAAGAAAAGAAAAGAGATGAAAATCTATAGAAACCTAATATTCCCAAGAAAAAACTAAAAGAACAAAAAGAAAAGAGAAGGCTAGGAAATTCTCTGTATAGAGAGAGAGAGAGAGAGAGAGAGAGAGAGAGAGAGAATGCTTGTGTTGTCTCCTTAAAGGAGGGATATCGTGGTGTCGTTAAGAAAGAAGACTAGGAGAAGAGAAACCGACTTAAATAGAGCCAAAGGTCCGTGTTTTCCAAGGAACTTCTCTTTCAAGCTTCTTAGGTCATTTTATTTTAGTTTTTTTTTGGTTCTTCTTCTTCTTCTCTCTCTCTTTCTCATTACCTAGTGCAATCTCTTTGTTATTTGTCTCTTAAACTCATCCAGAGGTCTAAAGTCCAACCGGTTGTATCATAAGCTATTGTCCACACTAGTGAAAAACTTCCAACCTATCACTTCCATGCAAAATCCAACCCTTCCAATAGTATTTTCACAACATAAGGATTATATTTGGAACAAGTCAACCTATTAACTCATTAATAGGGTTACACCATATAAAGCAATTTCTATCCATTTAGGAAAAAATATAAGTGCGGTCCACTTGATTATTAGATATGAATTATTTTCTGATGATATGATCTAAATCATTCATTAAACAAATTGGACGGATTGGATGTTATAAGAACATGAAAATTTTAGAAGTCACATGCTGGGGTGGACGGTGATTTATGGTCCAACCGATTATAGTTGAAACTTTCTGTTTATTACCTGGTGCGGTATCTTTGTTATTTCAGTAGTTTCTATGCAAGGGGGACCCATGTTCCAGGCAGCCACCCGGTGCGTATTGGAAAAAAAAAATATTCGATTCTCTCTTCAAGAACCATGTGGCTGCGTTTGCATAAGTTGCATATCTGCACCTCAAAGTAAACCGTCCAAATAGTGGGCCCAACCCCAGATGGGTCATATTCCAAAAATTACACTGAATATATGGACCATCTCTAGCTGATCAGTGGACATCTAACAATTGACGACTAAGCTGAAAGAGAGTCAAGGGTCCAAATTCACAAACTTAGAGGAAAGGATCATCTAAGCCCTCATAGTGGGTCCCACCAGATCATCACATAACTAAAAAAAAGAAAAAAAAAGAAGAAGGAAACCGTGAGGAATGATCCACGCCATAGAGGACCTAACCCTAGAAATTTCTCTTCTAGACCCTGTCCAAAGTATGGAATTTCTGCTATCAGTAACACCTGCTCTTTCAAAACCGGCAGATGATACAGTGGGTCTGGAAGAAATGTCATATGGTAGAGCTATCTCTCTATATGATACATGGCAGGGTCATACGTAAATCAGGTCCGTCCATATGTATTTTGATAGAATATATGGTTGATTTCTCAAAAATCAATTCTATCCATCCAATTTTTGGCCATTAAAATACGGTGGAAAATATTAACAGTTAACGGTTGATATGCAGTGGAATAAACTGTAGAAAAAGTAATGGATGGGATCTCTTCATGGTTTTTGTCTGTAAAAGTAAACCATCCATCCTGTTTTCAGTATATGGATGGACCCGATCAATGCAACAGCCTAACACGTGTCCTGTCGAGAGATAGCTCCATGTTCTCCCTTTTCTACTGAATCTTTCTCCGTCTGAAAGAAGCGACGAATGTGTCAAATTCATGAAGCTGGGTATGGGTTATGTGCTCGGCTCCGACCCAGCTGGCGCTCATACAGCGCGGAGCTGCTGTGTTAGTTTTTCACCATTTAAAAAATGGCGGTGACTCGTTTTCCTCACATGTGATGCGATGTACAGTAATCCAGACCATTCAAATTGTTGATCCCATCGTGGATGGAGTATGTATATAAAATAAGGCTTTTTAAGGAATCTATCAGTGCAATTTAATTGCTATCAAATGGATGGGTAAAAGTAAAATAGTGGCTGATGCAAACTTGAATGGAAAATCATCCGATGGTGATGAAAACTCGAATGGAAAAACTTCAGATGGTCAATATGATCTTCCTAGTGTGTGTGTGTGTGTATATATATATATATATATATATATATATATATATAGGAAAAGGTACTATGCGCTCGACCTCACGAGTCCGTCCCATGAGGTCGAGCTGTGTGGACCCCACCGTGATGCGTTTCGAACATCTACCCCATAAGTCAGATGCACCATTCCATCGTGGGCCTAGGTCTCAAAAGTCAAGTTAATCCGTGACTTATGTGGGCCACACCATATACAGAAGTGGAGAGGGGCTGTGCACCATTAAAACATTCATAATCATTTTTTGGGCCCACCGAGATGTGCTTTGCAAATCTAGCCCATCCATTATGTGTTTCCCACTTGGACGAGGGTTCAGACCAAGTTTCAGCAGCATTCAAAACTCAGGTGGGCCCCACCAAGTGCTTTTATATGTTTTAACAGTGTCTTCACATGATTTTAGATGGTATGGCCCACTTGAGTTCCGTATACGGCTGATTTTTGGGATATCCCATAATTTAGAGGGGACCCATCAAATGCACAGTGTTGATGGTCGACATGTATCACGGTGGGGCCCACATAGCTCGACCTCACGGGAGCTTACCGTGAGGTCAAGCGCATAGTACCTTTCCATATATATATATATATATATATATACCATCCAAGGTCGAGCACCATTTGGATAACCATTTGGACTGCAGTACAACCATACCATTTGGAAGTTTGATCACCATCAATTTTAAATAGTGTAGATCTAACACAGGAGCATTAGCCACCACCGTTATTATTAATAATAACAAAGAGAGGAATGCTCACACTGTCTCACGTGAGTACCCATGCGCACCTTTACACACATGTTTTATGCACAAAATCTGAATTGTGCATGTGAAAATTTACTAGCCTAATTAAAAAACTTTGGTGGGCAATGACAAAAGGAAATAATTTTCTCTCTTGATTTGCATTTCTCTTTGTCATGACCCACTAGAGTTTTGGATCAGGCTGAAATTTGGACCTATAAGGTTTTTAGGGGTGCTGCATCATGTGGACCATTCAGATTTTATGCCTTGTGTTCTCTTGTATTTGCTTTGTGCCATTGGATTATTATCCTAGATCCATATCTGTATAATTTTGCAGCACAAATCCCTAACAAGTGGTATCAAAGCAATTGTTAGAGCATAGATCTGAATCTGAGGGATAAGCAATAATGGTAAGCACTAGGTATGATATTGAGAAATACTTAAGGAAAAATAATTTTGAGTTATTGAAGATCAAGATGATCAATTCCTTAATAATAAAAAAAGCGAAGATAGTGCTCTTGAGGAGCGAAAGTTTATTATGACTGATGATGATTGGAATACTCTTGATAAGAAGGCTTTATCATCAATCTGCTTATGTCTCACAGATGAGTTCTTTACAATGTCATGAGGGAGAATACTGAGGCTAAGTTGTGGGCGAAGTTAAAAGATGTTTATGTGAAAAAATTATCTGAAAATCGCCTACACTTGAAGCGGCAGTGGTATAACTTCAAGATGGCAGAAGGTGGAGATCTTGAGGCTCACATCAGTAACTTTAATAAATTGGTTTGTAAATTACTGGATATGGAGGAAGTCATGAAAGATGAAGAATAAGCATGTATGTTGTTGAATTCTCTTTCGGCGTCGTATGAGTCATTCAATGACACAATGTACACCACGAATAAAACCCTAAGTGTCGACACCGTGATCTCAGCCCTTCAAGGGAAGGCCATGAGAAAGCTTAACGACGATATGGGAACATCTTCCGATGCACTGTTTACGAGGGGCATGAATTATGAGCAAGATATGGAGTCTTCAAGGTCAAGATCCAAATCCAAAGGCAAGGGCAAAGGAAAGCTAAAGTGCTGGAATTGCGGGATCGGAGGACATGTGAAGAAGGATTGTACAAATCCTAGATCTAAGAGAGAAGATTCTGAGGCTTTATATAGGGAGGCTAATGCTGCCACATCAGATGGATCAAGTGGATGTGATGGTGATGTTTTGTCTGTGTTTACGATTAGACACTTTTACGATGATCGTAAGGACGAGTGGATTATAGACACAGGGGCATATTTTCACATGACTCCTCATCGGAGTTAGTTCGTCAGCTACAGGGAGTGCGATGGTAGATATGTATTTATGGGCAATGACATTGCCTGTAATGTTGTGGCTGTTGGTACAGTGCGCATCAAGATGTTTGATGAGACAACATACCCTGATTGATGTGAGGCACGTTCCTAACATGAAGAAGAATCTGATTTCTCTTGGTGTACTTGAGGCAATGGGCTGCAAGTTTACAGGTATTGATGGTGCTCTTAAAGTATTTAAGGGGGCACAGTAATCATGAAAGTGCAACGACTCGATAATATTTACAGCTTAATCGGGAGCACTTCAAAAGGTGGAGCTGCAGTGACTGTAGCAGATTTCACCTCTGCACATGTGTGGCATGTTGGGCATGACTACATGAGCGGGTAGGGCATGAAGGCTGAGATGCGCCGATAAATATACAGAGCAGGTAGAGCAGCCACCTGTGAGAAGAATCACACGACATATCACAGGATATCGGCTAGGTATATGGACGACTCCAATATTGCAGGGGATCTGTCCTCTATTCAGATGGCTCTAGGTAAGCTTGATACTGAGAAGTGAAAGGTGACTATGGGTGATGTGATAGACTCGTTGTACCAGATGACATATGGGAGCTGGTAGAGCTTCTAGTAGGCCGGGAAGCGGTTGGATGTGGGTGGATCTTCAGAAGGATACAATATAGATACAGAGCGAAGTTGGTAGCGAAGGGTTATGCTTAGAAGAAGGGATCGACTTCTCAGAGATATTCGCGCCGACGGTACAGCAGGTTTCTATTAGATCTGTATTGTCGCTGGTTGCTTAATGCGATCTTGAGCTGGAAAGGATGGATGTGAAGTCTGCACTTTTGAAAGGAAAATTGGAAGAGCAAATCTATATGAAGTAATTAAAACGGTTCGAAGTTTAAAGGGGCTAAGAAAAAAGTTTGTAGGAGGTCGTGGTACGACCTGTGGCCTAGGCAGTGGTTTAATTCTTTCATGGTGAGTCAGGAATTATATGTCGATGACATGTAGATCGCCAATTATGACATGTTTAAAATCAATATACTAAAGACTCGGTTAAGTGGGACATTCAGGATGAAGAATTGGGGGGCTACAAAGATGGTTCTAGGCATTGAGACTGAAAGAGGAGTAGGTTTTGGTAATTACAAGTAGAATACCTTACCTAGGTATTGATCAAGGATGTGATGGACCAGGCAAAGCCGGAGAGCGTTCCCTACGTGTATCTCCTCAAGTTTTCCTCAACGCATGTCCCAAAACAGATGAGGAAAAGTAGGATATGTCTCATAAGCCTTATTCGAATGCGGTTGGCAGTGTATGCTGTTGAGGTCAAAATCTAGACCACCCTCTACTCAATGTTACAAACCTCAAACGAACCCTGAACCTGCACAAAGGGGTGAGCAAAGGAGACCTTGACTCAGCGGGGGACCCTCTGATGCTTAAGTCAGGCTAGGGAATCTGGGTATAAGTCGTGTAGTGTAGAGAGAGCTGCGAGATATTGCGTACCCGTTGTAATAGGATCCCCCAGTATTTATACTTGTGGGTAGAGAGGATCGCGTCCATTAATCTCAGCATGATTTACTCAATCACGCGGATATTGTAATCGTGGAGATATTATCTACAATCATTGGGTCGTGTGGCATATCATGTCTTAAGGGCGCGTATCCTTGGGTGAGATCTTTGGCCACGTCTGCATTTAGGTTAGTCTTCAGGCTCGGCACACTGAGTGTCCTCACCCGAGCTTGGCCTCAACCTGTCCGGACCCGAGGCCAAATGCTAGTATTAAGAGTGTCAGCCCAGGCTTGACTTTGTCTTGTCTAAGCCTGAGATCGAGTAGTTGGGGTTTACCGTCAAAATGCTCAGGGTCGGAGTTCATGGGATGTTGTCCTCAGACGAGGACGAGGATGAGAGCTCGCCTTGGCCTGCTAATAGTCGTAACTCAGAGGTCGGCTCACACTTGATGTGATATTCTCCTTCCGAGGCTTCAATAACTGACTTAGGTAGCTTAGACCGACCCTGATTATCCTTGTTCAGATTTTCCCATAGCAGAAGTCCTCTACTCTCTTGGTCCAAATCCGGACTTAGAGGGTAAACGCCTGGAGAAACAAAACGATGTCTCCACGCCTCTGCTCATGATGACGATTGGCATTACCGAGATGAAATCAATACGACGATTGTGCTTTGGATCCCCTGCGTTGTATGACAGTCGCAAATCTTCGGACTGCAGCCTTTGGGCGAAGGACACATGGCGACGGTTACGATTCACAATTGGGTGAACGACGAAATGATGCCACATGCCCGTAGGGAGGCGAGAAGCCGCCTGCGCCTTGAATAACATTTAATGCTAAGATGACTCGGGCACAGGAGCGTAGGTTCGGACATATAACTTTCCTCCACGTGTCCCTTGGTGCCAGGGTCGAACCGCCTTGGCTTTGGGAACGGCTGTTCACAATGATGACACTAAGTAATGAGGGGGTTATATAAACCCCTCCCGTTCTTACTTTCATACTTCTCACTCTCTCGCTTCCCATTTCCTTTGCTCTTTCCTTTCGAGTCATCCTCTGCCAGAAAAAGGATTTTCATCACCGAATAAAGGGTTTTCGACAATCGAAGAAGGGATTTTGCCCGGAGGAAGCTGTCGTAGTTGGAAAAATCTCATCCGGAGGAAATCTCCTATAGCGTTGTAAGTCTTCCATCACTTTAAAGTCTTTTCCTTATAATGTCGAGCAATTTTGAAGGCCCTTTTGAGGGCATACCATTGGGCACCTCGGCCTAGGGAACCAGGAGTGGGAGGGCCATAGGCCAGGACAAGAGGCTGAAGAGGGCTCTTAGAGATCCCACAGTGCGGTCGAAGGCAGGCCCCTTGGGAGGCAGGTTGAAATCGTTAGTCCCTAGAGAGCTTGATCCTTGTAGAGCCCTAGATGGCTTAACTTCGTGAAGACTATCAAATTCTCGACTCGGTGCACATCCGTACCGGCAGCTGGTTCTGAAATTTTGGAGGATCCTCACCTCCACCTTTATTCTCTGGCATCGGATGGAGAGCTAAAGGTTGACGCCGAAAGAGTTCTTGTTTTTGTACGTGGCCAAGTATGATAGGAACGATCCGACTTAGCACTACTTTTCAGATAGGCCTCCATGCATCTCGGGTCTGGTAACCTAACTTCCTACTTCCAGCAAAGACTGGAAAGGGAAGTGGGCAGACTACAGGTTTGAATCCCCACTAAGTTTGCCAACCTAGGTCGAGCACTTCTTTTAGTCGGACTGTATGCTCGATCCATTCTTCCGTGTTTTCACTCAAGCTCTGCTTCTGTTTGTAGCTCTACCAAAGGGGGCCCCCGACCTCTCTGCTCTTCAAAAGCAGCAGGTTGCTTGAGCTAGATTGCTCACCGAGGACCAGCACATCTGGTTCGAACTAATCAACGGGGAGAACTATTTGTCGTTTGGCTTCTGTAGAATTCAGCCTACTCTCTTTGCTTTGGGTAAGTGGGGTAAGGGTCTTCGGAGATTTGTTTGCTAACATTCAGTAGATTTTTCTTGGGCTGATTTTCCTTTTTTAGCAGGAATGGAGGTAGGCGGCTCGAAGAGGAGGAGGTCGATCGTGTCGCTCCCTCCGATGGACGTTGTCCTCTCATCCAAACCGAGGACGAAGGTGACAGCAAAGAAGATGAAGACTTCTAAGGCCGAGACTGTTTTGATTGCAGCCATGACCTTCTCTGCTTCAGGAGCTAAACATTTTCCTGCTGTAGTCATGGCCTTCTCAGCCAAAGCCACGCCCTTCATGGCTTCGGATAAAGCCGTGCCTACAACAGTCCTTACTGATGCTGTTCCCACCATTACTCTGACCCTTGCTCCTAAAGCACGAGCCCGCGAGGCCCCTGTCAGAGTCAAGCCTATCACCATCTCGACGTCATCTACAGAGGAGGAAGCCCCTGAGGTTCCACCTCTAGCGGTTGCAGGTCCTCCCGGAGTAGGGAGAAAGGTAGTAGGGGAGACTCCTAGTACGGTCGTCCCTGCACGATGCGTAGCCCACCACGCTGCCACTGAGGCTGAGCTCTTAGTCGGCCGAACCGACACTCATGTCGGATATGCCACCACACCCGAGGTGGCTGCATAAGCTTCCACGACCAACGGCATTGGAGGAGCTTCCCAGCCCACTCCAGAGACTTTGCCTCCAGGTTATCATATGGCTTTGCTGAACCCATGGGTGGCCAAGCATGTACTAGAGTCGAAGATAGCCGACACGCTTTCTCGACGTCACGTCAACTTCATGAATGATTACGCAACAGTCTGTTACTAGTCGTTGCCAATGATGGTGGAGGTGAAGGAGAGGTTGAAGGAGATGGAACGGTCGAGGCGGAGAAAGCCGAGCTTATGGTGGAGAAGGCAGAGCAAGAGGCGCGGAGTACAGAACTCGAAGCAGAGAGAGTCGAGCTCGAGAAACGGTTGGGGGCTCTGACTGTGGAGCGTTATGAGCTGCGGAGGGGTGTTGATGAGGGTCAAACCAGGGAGCTAGTTCTCCAGGATGAGGTCAACGAACTTCAGGCCCTCTTAAATGTCGCCGACCCTGAAATCAAGTGTCTGCACGAGGCTAACAAGAACCTAAAGTTCAGGGTCACAGAGGTCGAGTTGGGGCTTGAGGTGGCAAAGGAGACTCTCAAGACGGAGCGATGGCTGATTGTAGACCAGTTGGCTCAGCAGCGGATCATCCTTGAGGCCGCGACATCTGCAGACCGGGCGAAGCTACAGGAAGATTTCGTGGCTCGAGTGTAAGGCTCATATCTTAGATCGTACCATTCCTTGGACTCACGCGGTCCTCCCTGTCAAATTTTGGTAATCTGCGATCTGTAATTGATATTTGCACACGACTGTAAGTCGCAGCCTGTATATTTGAGTTAACTTGACCTGAGACTTGTATCCTTGTGACCGCGCCATCGCTGCGGTTCTAACGTCATGTCTCGCACGCCGATGCGATACCCAGGCCAAGAGATGTGGGCCTGCGTCTATCTCGAAGAAACACCGTGCATTTGCAATTCCTAGAGAATCTCTAATCAAATCATTCCCATCAATTACATCACTAGTCAAAGTACAACTCCATCCTCAAGTACAACCACATTTTCCAAAGTTAACTTTCTCTTACAACCAAGTACACCCATCACTCACCCATCACTCACACCCATCTCTCTCTCTTACAACCTCTCTCTCTCTCTCTCATTCTCCAAGCAACCCAACTGTCTAAGCTATTTCCATGAGAGAGAGAACTAGTGTGGCCCACCTTCCTACCATCCAATCCCACCCTCCAAGCTTCATCTCGACTGTTGAAATGCATTCCATAGAACTCTAGGATGCATTGGTGGAAGAAGGAAGAGGAGATCCAAAGGTGGGTGATTTTATATTTTGATTTTGTGATTTAAGGGCCTACTTATGGTGGGACCCATCTTGATGTATGTATTGTATAGGGAGGGCCCATAGTGGCAGGGTCTCTCCCCTCCACCGATTTCTCTCTCTCCTCTCTCTCTCTCTCTTTTCCATATTTTTTGGCCCATCTGATGATGTGTGATAAATTCAGACCGTCCAGCAGCTACTCGGGTCTATTTGGATGAGAAAAACAAATATCAGTTTGATCTCGAGCTTGGGTGGGCCACATTGACGTGGACCCCACCTGATCATGCATTTTATTCACACCGTCCACGTGTATGTGGAACCCACCTGTAGCATACGTCCATCATACTGTCCACCGTCTAGGCAGGGACGGTGGAACCCTCCTTAAGTATGTATTCTATACACACATCGTCCACCGTCCAGTCTCTGGACAGTGGAATCATTTCCTAAACAGTGTTACATTCACACTGGCCATCCTTTTTACTTGAAGTGGGACCCCACCTAGATATATGTTACATCTCCACCATCCATCCCATTTTTCATCTCATTTTAGGCATTGAGCCAAAAAATGGAGCCAATCCAAATTTCTGGTGGGCCACACCATCAAAAGAATTATTTTAATAGTGATGAATCTGTTAAGGCCCACTGTGATGTTTCCATATGTCAAAACATATCAAATATTGGGTTCATTAGGTCCGTCACAAGCCCAGGGACTCAACCAGTGGGGTGGATCCTCCTGATGTGGGCCCCACCTATGAAAAACCTTGATAAAAAAATATCTTCTGTCGCCACTATTGCCAGCGTCCAGAGGACGTTGCAGCAGGCAGTGGCTAGCTACTTCAAACGTTGGGTCCGTGGGACCCAGCAGCAAGCCCCACCATGATGTATGTTAAACATCTCCACTGTGCATTTAATAGGCCCCACTTAGATATTGGGATACGCCAAAAATCAACAGTACCCGGGGCTCAGGTGGTCCACACTACAAGCAGCAGTAGGTTGGATGTCTACCATTAAAACCCTTTTTTTTTGTCCCAGAAGTTTTGGATGAATATGAAATTTATTTTTCCTCTTTATTTAGGCCCATGTGACCATATCAACCGATGGGATGGAAAATAAACATTATGGTGGGCCCCACGTGGGACCCACCTGTGAAGAGGATTGGTTGGTGTATGTATACACCAGATATATAGCTGCTGTATTGACGTCCCAAGTTCTGTGGGCCCCACCTATGATATATGTGTTATCCACACTGTCCATATGCTGGACAGGTGGGCCCACCTTGATGTATATATTGCATCCACATTGTCTAACTATCTGGACGGTGGAATGTCACCATGATATTTGTGTTTTAGCCATGTCGTCTACGGCTATGGGGCCCACAGGAGGTATGTTTCAACTGTCCATTTATTGGACGAGCTTGTCTTAAGGCTTGAGACTAAAAATGAGGTAGATCCGTGTATTAGGTGGACCACACTGCAGAAAATAGTGGAGGATTGAACGTCTATCATTGAAACTCATTGGGGTCACATAAGTTCTGGATCATTATGGAATTTGTTTTCCCTCTTAATCCAGGTCTTTATGACCTTATGATCAGATTGGATGGAGAATAAACTTTATGGTGGGCCCTGTGATTTGTTTAACAGTGAAAATCATTATCTCTACTGTTATTTGTGGTATGGTCCAGATGATCTTCCAATCTTCATCTCCGTCGCTATTTGGAGTGCAGTTTGGATGATCTGTCGATATGATTCATTTTTTTGGGAAATGCTCTAAATAATCTCTATTAATAGATGAATGGTGTAGATTGGTGCGGCCCATTGATGCGCCTCACTTGATGTATGAGAGGCCCATTTGGCAAGGCCGATGTGTTATATTTAGGGCCCATCTAGTGAGGCCCCTTGTGATGAATTTGAGGCCCATCTCGTTGTGTGTTGCAAGTCCACTGTCCACTTGATTTTCTGGACCATAGGGGCTGACCTGAGAGGCCCATTATGATGTATATGTGGCCCATGAGTGAGGCCCGACATGTTGTGTATGAAGCCCATGTGATGCAACCCATTGTAATGTATATGAGGCCCATGCGATGCAACCCACTTGATGTATATGAGGCCCATGTATTGTGGCCCACTTGATGTATATAAAGTCTATTGTTGCGGCCCATGTATTGCAGCCCACTTAATGTATATGAGGCCCATTGTGATGTGTTGGAGGCCCATGGGTTGTGCCCCATTGTGATGTATTTGAAGCCCATGGGTTGTGGCTTATTGCGATGTATATGAGGCTCATGCGTTGTGGCTCATTATGATGTATTTAAAGCTCATGGGTTGTAGCCCATTGCGATGTATATGAGGCCCGTGAGTTGTGGCCCATTGTGATGTATTTAAAGCCCATCGGTTGTGGCCCATTGCGATGTATATGAGGCCCATGGGTTGTGGCTCATTGTGATGTATATTAGGCTCGTGAGAGCGGTCCATTGTGATGTATATTAGACCTGTGAGAGCCATCTATTATGATGTATATTAGGCCCGTGAGAACACTCATTGTGATGTATATTAGGCCCGTAAGAGCGGCCCATTATGATGTATATTAGGCCCATGAGAGAGGCCCATTGTGATGTATATTAGGCCCATGAGAGCGGCCCATTGTGATGTATACGAGGCCCATATGTGTGGCCCAATGTGATATATTTGTGACACATTTGGCAAGGCCCACTATGATGTAATTGTGGCCCAGGTATGAGGCCCGATATGATGTATTTGAGGCCCATGAGTAAGGCCCATTGTGATGTATATATGGCCCACGTGAGGAGGCCCACTGTGATGTGTTCGTGACCTTTGATGAGGCTCGATGTGATGTATGAGAGGCCCATATGTGCATCCCAATATGATGTATATTAGGCCCATGTGATGCGGCCCATTATGATATATATGTGGCCCATGTGATGCGGCCTATTAAGATTGTATGTGGCCCACTATGTTGTGTATGGGGCCCTTGTGTGAGGCCATGGGCCCACTATATGTTTGGCCTTATGAGGGCCACTCCTTGGGAGCAATGTTGGTTAAATATCTACATTGATGAGCAATGATGGTTAAATGTTCACATTATGGCCTTCCCTTAGGCCCTTTATCAAGGCCGATCATCGATGCCGATTATTAGTGCCGGTTATCGATACCGATTATGAGTATACAACAGCATAACATCATGATACATGCCTATACGCATCATCTGCATGTTTGTGTGATTGTGATTACTATACGCCCTAGCGACATTGGGGTTATGGCCTCCATAGGCACGTCGTGGATAGCCAGATGGGACATCAAAAATGTTTGGTTTGAGCATCTGGGCACTTTAGATGTCCGTGGGTGAAAGTCCCTAAACCTCTGAGGTCAAGAGATGCCTCAACGTCTAGATCAAGTGGATACAAGAGCGTCCGAGTGCCGAATACCAGTAGGCTGCATTTTTCACTGTGTCGTGGTCGGTTGGGAGGGGGTATGGTCTTATCCGCCTGAGTAAGGGGGCTGTAAGCTAGGCTGAGTTTGACCATCTCCCAAATGGGTCCACTATTGATGAGCCAGGTAGGCATTACTACTGGCATGCGGGTAGTGAGGTCTTTTTCACTTGCTGGGCTACGCAGCCTACCGGGGAGATAGCCAACTTGGAGTATATTAGACCCCGGTGATGATCCTAGAGATGTACAGTATTGATATGTGGACTTATTGAGTAAGAGTTGCAACTTAGCATTTTAACCATTCATTTATTCATTCACTATCTACTCGGGCTGGTGATGCGTAAGTAATTGTTATGTGTACCTTCGCAATGGATAGGATTTCGGTTGGGGCGCGTGACTAACCTGAGATCAGGAGTTTACTACATTGAGTCTGACTATCCAAATTTAGGTATGGGATTAGTTTGGATAAAATTCTCTTGTGATGGACCCCATAGCCTGTGACATTACGTACTATCATCCCGACTTCAGGCTCCATCTTCGTTATTTCATTTGCACTACACTGTGCATTACATCCGCGGCATATGACATTTTGGGTTGCTATATTTTCTACACTTATATGACCTAGATGAGGTTGATGATATTCGTGACTCTTTAGGATTTGCATATTACATTGTATCATCAGCATCAGATATTTGGCTCTTTATGATTCCGCATTTGCATAGCTGATCCGTATTGCATGACTCATGGACTTACCAGTATGTTTTCGCTTACTTTGATATCATATTATCTATGATCTTGCTAGTATTTTCGACATTGTATGATTACGGCATTATGTTGAATACTTGGCATTCACCTTGCACACACACTTGCACCACCCTCTAAGATTTCTATAAGCTTATGCACGATAGATGCATGCAAGTAGCGTTAAGTTGCAGCAGCATTGAGCTTGGCGCATGCAGCTGACTTCTGGAGCTTTGATTTCGATATATGTATTTCCCTTTCAACATTTTATTGAAATGTTTATATTAGTGGATATGTGATGATGATGTTGCCTTTGTGATTTGGGTAAACTTGTGGTTATGCTTATTATAAGATAAAAGTACGTTGAAAATTCTCCTTGTAGGATTCTAGGATCGAAATCTGGCATATGAACGCTAGGAGCCAAGAATGGGGTACTACAGAGGTTGTCGGCACCGGTTCAGCAATTAAAAATTTTGTAGGCCCGGTTTTCGAGTTTGGGGTGTAACATCGAGCATCCTCACAGGCTGCTGCGGCTATGGCCGAATACAAGTGGTCAGTTGAGAGGGCTAAGGAGCTGGATAAACTGTACCTTTTCAGGTACCACACTAACTTTCACGCTTGCCTAGCAGAGGTCCGAGAGCTTTGCCCAGACGCCGACCTTGACTCCCTCTCCAGCGATGAAGCTGATGGGGTTACCCCTGCTACGGCCGAAGGACTCATGTGCCCCCCTCTTATCGAAGCAGTTACCGCTCAGCCCCCTGGTTTGGAAGCTGGTCAGTCTGTTCGGAGAGAATGAGATATTGCTTTTTAAAAAATATATATATTTTTTGTGGATGATGATTTTTGACCCTTGGTTGAGGGTGTAATATCACATAGTTGATAGGTGAATGATGATTGATTGATGCTGATCTTTTGTCGAGTGGTGAGTCGACTCCTTAAAGGGTTGGCTCGTTTAAGGCCTCTTCTCTCATGCACTGGAAGCATTCCTTGGCTATTTTGTAGATTCTGTGATGATCTGTTAGTATTTAAGGACTGACCCCTTTAGAGGTCAACTCCCCATGAATTGGGCGCGCCCCTTAGTCGTTTTCGTAGATTTATCATTGTGTGACGAGCCGACCTCTTTTCCACGGAATCGAGTCTTCTGTGGGCTTTTCCCCTGCGTTTGAGGGAATCCCTTAGTAGATTTCCATGGGTTTAATGTTTCAACCCCTTCTTTAAGGGATTGGTTCGTTAAGTTAGCCTCTGCTTATGAGAGGTAACTTTTTTCATTTGTAGATAACCTGAGATAAACTGCAAGTAGACAATGTAGAAAAGAAGGAACTTTTATTAAAGGCCTTAACTGACTTGCATCTCTGAACATTACATTTATTGAGGGCCTTTAGCAACTAGTAGATTTTCACAGATAACAGATTTTTAAGTGCTCGGCATTCTAGGGGTGAGGGAGCTGACGTCCTTCAAGATCCTCCAAGTGGTAGGAGCTTGGCTTGGTCGATCTGAACACAGTAAAGCCCTTCCCAGTTGGGCTTAAGTGTCCCAGCCCTTGGCTTTGCTGTATTTTGGAAGATGCGGCGAAGGACCAAGTCCCCTGGTCGGAACCGCCTTGTCTTGACTCTTAAGTTGTAGAATCATGCCACTTGATGATGCCTAGCAGCGATTCAGAGTCTTGCAACTGCTCTGGTTTCTTCGAGCATATCGAGATTCGCTGTGATCTACTTGGTATTTTGATCCTCCTGGTAATTTTTGACCCAGGCTATTGGGAGGCCAATCTCAACTTGGACAATTACCTCCTAGTCGTAGGATAGGGAGAATGGAGTTTCTCTAGTAGACGACTGAGCCATAGTCCTGTAGGCCCAGAGGACAAATGGGAGTTCTTCGGCCCAGGCTCCTTTCACTTTTTCCAACTTCGTCTTGAGATGATGCTTGATGACTTTATTTACGACTTCCACCTGTCTGTTGGATGACGAATGCTGAGGCGAGGAATAAGCGTTCGAGATTTGAGCCCCCTGCACATGCCTCAGAAATTATCATTGTTAAACTACCTGCCGTTGTCAGAGACGATGGTGTGCGAGATCTCGAACCGGTAGATGATGTTCTTCCAGACGAAGTCGATTACTTTCTGTTCGGTGATCTTGGCCACGGGTTCGGCCTCAGCCCATTTGGTGAAATAGTTGACCGTGACAATAGTGAATTTCACTTATCCTTTCCTTATGGGCAGAGGTCCAATGATGTCGATCTCCCACTGAGCGAACAGCCACGGCCCACTCATGAGGGTCATTTCTTCTACATGTTGTCTCGGTATGGCGGCAAACCTCTGACACTTGTCGCACCTTTGGACGTAGTCCTTCGAGTCTTCCCGAATGGTCGGCCAAAAGTATCCTTGGCAGAGTATCTTCAAAGCCAAGGCTCAGACAATGGAGTGATTTCCACAAATGCCTTCGTAGATCTCACGTATCACATAGTCTGCTTCCTCAGGTTGGAGGCATCTGAGGTAGGGCTATGAGTGCCCCTTCTTATATAAGACCCCGTCTAAAATTGTGTATCGTGCGACTCTGACCTTTAGGCGTCACGCCTCTAACCTGCCTTGGGGGACCTCACCGGATGTGAGGTAGTTATAGATTGGATCCATCTAACTCGGAGTAGTTTCCACCGGGTTGACCATTTCCTAATCCGCTCGGTCGATGCTCGGGCTTTCCATGAACTCCACAGGAATGACCCGATGGATCTTTCCTTCTGTAACTAAGGCTAACTTAGCAAGGGTGTCAGCCCAAGAATTCTCTGCCCTCAAAATCTGGTTGATGATGCAGATCTAGAACCTTTCTATCAGTTTCCTGGCCTCAACTAGATAGGCTACCATCCTGGTTTCGTTAGCTTTATACTCGGTGGTGATGTGATTCACCACGAGTTGAGAATCACACCACACTTTAAGGGACTGAACCCCTAGACTAGCTTCCAGTCTGAGTCCTGCTAACAAGGCCTCGTACTCTACTTCATTGTTGGAAGCTCTGAAATCGAGCCTGATGGTGTATTGTATAAACGTAGAATCGAGTGTAACCAGGACAATTCCCGCCTCGGCGCGCTTGGCATTAGATGACTCGTTGACATAAAGAACCCACCTCTGCTTCGACTCCGTATCCTTGATAGGCAGGGAACAGGTGGGGTTGCGAGAGATGCTTCTATTTTGGTGTTTGCACTCGGAATGGTAAACTCGGCTATAAAGTCAGCCACAGCCTGGCCCTTGATTGCGATCCTTGGACGGTATTGAATATCAAACTCCCCGAGTTTTATCACCCATTTTGTTAGCCAACCTGAGACATCTAGCTTTTAGAGGACTTGCCTGAGGGTGGAGTCGGTCAGGACAATGATGGTGTGTGTTTGAAAGTACGGGTGTAGCCTCCGTGCTGATAAGACGAAACTGAGTGCTAGTTTCTCCATGCTTAGGTACCTGGTCTCGGCAGGTACAATTGCCTTGCTTCCGTAGTATACATGATACCGTTTGCCTCCTATCTCCCTAATGAGTGCATAACTAACGGCCGAGGTGGAGACCGTTAGGTACAAGAATAGGGGCTCGCCCTCTTCCGGCTTTGATAGCTTGGGAGGCGAGCCCAAATATTGCTTCAGCTGTTGGAACACCTATTCGTATTTAGAGGTCCATTCGGATTTCTTGTGACCTTTCGATTGTTGGAAAAAAGGGAGGCACTTATCTGTAGTTTTGGAGATAAACTGACCGAGCGCCGCTACTCGACCAGTCAAACACTAGATCTCTTTCGTTGTTTGAGGCAAGCTCATATTGAGTAGCGCCTTTTTCCTCTCGGGTTTTGCCTCAATACCTCTCTGGTTGACTTGAAACACAAGGAACCTGCCCGAATCGACTCTAAAGGCACACTTGGCTAGGTTCAGCTTCATGCGGTACTCCTAGAGGATTGAGAAGGTCTCTCTGAGATCCGCAAGGTGGTCAAATGTTTTGACTCTCTTGACAAGCAAGTCATCGACATAAACTTCCATTGTTCGACAGATCTGCTTAGCGAACATCTGGTTCACCAATCTCTAGTATGTTGCCCCAGTGTTCTTCAGGCCAAAAGGCATGACCTGGTAATAGTAGAGTCCTTTGTCGGTGATGAAAGTAGTCTTCTTCCTGTTTGGGGGGTGCATTAGGATATGATTGTACCCGGAATAGGCATTAAGGAAGGAGAGTCGCTCGTGTCCAACTGTGCTGTCCACCAACTGGTCGATCCGAGGCAAGAAGAAGCTATCCTTAAGACAGGCCTTGTTCAGGTTTGAGTAGTTTACACAGACCCACCACTTTCCATTTGATTTATTCACCAGGGCCATGTTGGCGATCCAGTCTAGATAATGTACTTCCTCAATGAAACTGGCACTAAGGAGCTTGAAGACTTCATCAGTTATGGCCTTGTATCTCTCAGCATTAAACGCTCTTCTTTTCTGTTTCACCGGTTTATGATCTAGATCTACATTCAGCCTGTGGACCATTATGTCAAGAGGGATACCTGGCATATCCTCATGTGACCATGCGAAGACGTCCTTGTGCTGTTGTAGGAAAGTTAACATCTAAGACCTCTACTCGAAATTCAGCCCGAGCTGAACAGTTTTACTCGGGTCGGCTTCCTCAACTTGGACGGCCTCTAGGTCTTCCGTAGGGGATCTTCTGTTGGAGTTATGGGGTTGAGGACGTTGATGGTGAGGGCCTGCTTCACTGACCCTTTTCTCACAGCTATCGTATAACATCTTTGAGCTTCACGCTGGTCCCCTCAAAGGTATCCAACCCCACCTTCAGCGGGAAACTTCATCATCAGATAGTATGTGACACAATCGCCCTCATTGCATTAAGGGAAGGTTAGCCCAGAATGACATTGTGTACCAACGGTACATTGATAATAATGAAGTCCACAAGAAGTGTGGCTTGATGCCGTCCTTCTCCTGCTGTCACGGGGAGAATAATGGCTCCTTCGGAGATCACCCTATATCTGGTAAAGCCGTGCAGGGGGTTTTCACGGGTCGGAGGCGTGACCTTTCGATCTCCATTTTCTCGAATGCTTCGAAATAGGTCGATCAGAATGCGGTAAACCTTTTGGTTAGCTATGGTCATAGTCACCACAAGGGCATCATCGTGTGGGTGCTGGATTCCATGGGCGTCATCCTCTGTGAAAGTCAGACTGTAGGGGTTGACTTCGAGTTCTTTCCTTAGCCTCTTAGCTAGGTGGACGTAGTGCTCGAGGTCTGAACTCCGAGAGTAGGCTTTGTGAGCCCTGTTTGAGTCGCCTCCACCGGACGAGCCGCCGTAGATAATGCAGATCTCGGCCGGTTCTTCAATTGGCTTGCTTAACTACTCTTCTCTTTAGGTTGATCTCTCTCCTCTTTGGTGTATTGGCGTAAATGACCCTTACGGATGAGGGTCTCAATCTCATCTTTGAGGTCCACGCAGTTGCTCGTGTTGTGACCGTGGTCACGATGGAACCGACAGTACTTGCGCTTGTCTCGGTTCTCCGTGTCGGCCTTCATATAAACTGGTCAGTTTAGGATTTTCTGACCCCTAATGTCCAACAAGATCTGCTTTGTGGAAGTGTTGGGGGGACTGTAGGAATAGAATTTGCCCTCGGGTTTTCGGCTTGGCCGGCGGTCACGAGGGGCTCGGTCATCGAGTTTTTTGTTGGACAACTGAGGTTCTTCATTCCTTAGCCTCTTTTCTTTTAATGACAATTTAGCTACTTGGATATTTTTACGCGAGCTGGAGAACTCCACGCCATTGGTGTATTTCTGAGCTCTGCTGATGAGCACAGACAAAGTAGTCGGTGGGTTCTTTTCGATGGAGAAAGTGAACTTCCCCTCTCTGTGCCCGCCAAACATGGCAGAGAGTGCCATTTTGTAATCATAGTCCTCCACTAACAATGCCTCCTCGTTGAAGCGGACGATGAAGTCTTTCAGTGGTTCCTTATTCCCTTGCTTAATGGTGAATAGGTGAGTAATCGACTTCCGACTCTTCTTACTAGAGATGAATTGGGTAAGGAACAATCTGCTGAGCTCTGCAAAGGAACCGATCGACTTGGGTTTGAGCTATCAATACTAATTCTGAGCTAACCCAGAAAGGGTGATTGAGAAAGCCTTTCACATCATTGCATCCGTGGCCGACTGTATCTATATCCACGAACGGTAGGATTCCACATGTTCTGACGGGTCTCCATATTCAGAGAACTGGATGACGGGAGGCATCCGAAACCTCTGTGGCATCACCTCATCTGTAATCGCGGAGATGAAGGAAGACTTGGTCTCTTCCATCATTGCCTGGATAGTGGTCGGGATGGTCGAAGGATGCTGATTCTTTTGGAGTCTCTCGATTCGGTCGCGAAGTTCTTTCAGTTGAGCTTCCCATGGGCTTTGGTTCTCGGCCACGACTCCCTGAGGGCCCTCTGCCATGTCTAGCCCTTTACCCTGCGTTCTCCTCTCTAACCAATCGAAACTAGAGCCGAAGTCGCGGATACATAAGACGGTTCCTCGTCCTGAGTAGGCTTCAAGGCTTGGGCAGATCGATTCTGGGATATTACATTGTGTGTAGGGTCGGGAGTTTGTGCAGACTATGCCTGGGATCCTCTGGCCTGGGAACTGACTTGTTGCGGTCATTCCTCGAGTGTCGGGGTGGCTTCCACCATATTAAGAAGCAGTTGTTGGTTTTGTTGTGCCTTCATTTGGCTGATTTCGTCCTTCAGCATTTGAACTTCATTCTGTAGCGCCTTATACTTTCCTCCTCGGCTCCGAGTCCGTTGGGATGGCCCTATTGGAGCTGGCTCGGTATATAGCAGCGAAGAAGACTGATGTTGTCCACTAGGTTCGGGCTCCACCACTGTCACCTTTTTCTTTCCTCTCGCCATATCTGATAAACTTCCTAGCTTTTTATTTGCGTTTCCCGTAGATGACGCCAAAAAATGTTGAGGTTAAAATCTGGATCACCCTCCACTCAATGCTGCGAACCTCAAACGAACCCTGAACCTGCACAAAGGGGTAAGCAAAGGAGACCCTGCCTCAGTCGGGGGACCCTTCAATGCTTAAGTCAGGCTAGGGAATCTGGGTTTAAGTCGTGTAGTGTAGAGAGAGGGTGCGAGATATTGCATACTCATGGTAATAGGATCCCCTGGTATTTATACTTGTGGGTGGAGAGGATCATGTCCGTTAATCTCGACACGATTTACTCAATCACGCGGATATTGTAATCATGGAGATATTATCCACAATCTTTGAGTCGTGTGGCATATCATGTCTCAAGAGCGAGTATCTTTGGGCAAGATCTTTGGCCACATCCACATTTAGGTTAGTCTCTAGGCTCGGCACAAGGATTGTCCTCACCCAGGCTCGGCCTCAACCTGTCCGGACCCAAGGCCGAGTACTAGTATTCAGAGTGTTAGCCCAGGCTTGACTTCGTCTTGTCTAAGCCTGAGACCGAGTAGTCGGTGTTTATTGTCAGAATGCTTAAGGTCGGAGTTCATGGGATGTTGTCCTGAGACGGGGACGAGGACGAGAGCTCGCCTTGACCTGTTAATAGTCGTAACTCAGAGGTCGGCTCACACTTGATGTGATATTCTCCTTCCGAGGCTTCAATAACTGACTCGGGTAGCTTACACCGACCCTGATTATCCTTATTCAGATTTTCCCGTAACACATGCCATGGTCTGTATTAGACTAGTTATTTCATAGGCAATAGGTGTTGTGAGTAACTACCCCGGCAAGCAACATTAGGTAGCGGTGAGATGGTACATAAGACTACATCTTACTTTTGGGAAGACATGAACAAAGTTGGAAGGGTATGTGGATTCAGATTACGCAGGTAGTGTCGATTTCAGGAAGTTGACTTTAGGTTACTTGTTTGTACTAGCGGGTGGATCGATTAGTTGGATGTCCATATTATCCGACAAGTACTTGAGGAATGAGGTATAACTCTGAAGAAGATTCACATCAGCGTGAATCCAGAAGACATGATCACCAAGGTTATTCCTGTAGAGAAGTTTAAGTTCTATGTAACTTCTCTGAGCTTAGTGATGGCGTAAAAGGGAAGACGGAGTGTGCACAAGAATCATTGATGGAGCTATCACTACCAAAAAAAGGGGCAAAGGCTAATAGACCTATGACTACGGTTTTAGTCCGTAGCTAGTCCGTAACACGACCGTCGTCATAGGTGCCATAACAATAGGTCTGGAACCTATGGTTATGGATTTAATCCGTAGCTATAGGTTAAATAGCTACAGATATAATCCGTAGCAATTATATCTGTAGTAAAAACTTCAAACTGCTATGGATATTATTTATAGCTGAAAGTCCATAGCAATATGCCAAAATTGAAAAGGCTACACCTGTCTGATTAGTGGCTACGGTCAATATCCGTAGCTATTTTGTACATTGAAAAATTAAATCATTTGTTTATTCAATTACCACCTGTACAATCATTCATTCATTCAATTACAATCATTCATTCATTTAATTACAATCCTTCATTCAATCAATTACATCATTCATTCATTCAATTACAATCCTTCATTCAATCAATTACAATTACAATCCTTCATTCAATCAATTACAATTACAATAAATTATAGTTACAATTACAATAATGCTGAAAATACAAATCTTTGGCTTCATTAGAGAAATGTGCTCGACTTCACCCTGAAATTTCAACAGCTTTGTATATTCTATCATCCTACAAACAGTCATGTCATTCATAAATTAGAATGCCCATTGGGGAAAAGAAAGACAGTGAAAGAAGTGCATCACGTATAACCACTTTTTTTCTTAATGAATTAAAAAAAAAACTCAAAAAGGAATGAAATTGACAGAAAAGAAATGGTCTCACCATATGATTATAGGTTTTGGTTTAGGTTTAGGTTATAGGTTTAGGTTAAGGTTGGGCTATAGGTTATAATTAAGTTTAGGTTATAGGTTAAGGTTTAGGTTATATGTTTTAGTTTAGGTTTAGGTTATAGGTTTAGGTTTAGGTTATAGGTTATAGCTTTTGGGAACTTGATTATAGGTTAAGGTTTAGGTTTAGAAAATCGGGTTCGGGTTCGGGATCGGGTTTAGGTTTGGGTTTTCAAGTTTAGGTTTAGATTAAGGAGTTGAGATTAGGATTAGGTGTAGGTTTGAGTTTAAGGATTTGAGAATACATTTAGGTTTTAAGTTTAGGTTTAAGTTAAAGGTTTAGGGAAAGGTTATAAGTTTAGGTTAGGTTTAGGTTTAGGTTTAGGTTTAAGTTTAGGTTATAGGTTATAGGTTATAGCTTTAAGGAATTGAGAATGGGTTATGGTTTAGGTTTAGGAAATCAGGTTCAGGTTCGGGATTGGGTTTAAGTTTAGGTTTACAAGTTTAGGTTTAGGTTTAGGTTAGGGAGTTGAGAATAGGATTAGGTGCAGGTTTAGGTTTAGGGAATTGAGTTTAGGTTATAGGTTTAGGGAGAGGTTAGGTTTAGATTATAGGTTTTGGGATTTGGGAATAGTTTTAGGTTATAAGTATAGGTTTAGGCTAGGTTATAGGTTAAGGTTTAGGGATTTGAGTTTAGGTTATAGGATTAGGTTACGGTTTAGGTTTAGGTTACAGGTTTTGGGATTTGAGAATGGGTTCGGGTTTAGGTTATAGGTTTTGGTTTAGGTTTAGGTTATAGGTTTTGGTTTAAGTTATATGTTTTTAGATTTGAGAATGGGTTCGGCTTTAGGTTATAGGTTTTGGTTTTGGTTTAGGTTATAAGTTTTGATTTAGGTTATAGGTTATAGGTTTATGTTAAGGTTTAGGTTTAGGTTAAAGGTTTTGAGATTTGAGAGTGAGTTCAAGTTTAGGTTATAGGTTTTGGTTTTGGTTTAGGTTATAGGTTTTGGGATTTGAGAATGGGTTTGGGCTTAGGTTATAGGTTTTGGTTTTGGTTTAGGTTATAGGTTATAGGTTTAGGTTAAGGTTTATGTTTAGGTTATAGGTTTTGGGATTTGAGAATGGGTTCGGGTTTAGGCTATAGGTTTTGGTTTTGGTTTTGGTTATAGGTTTTGGGATTTGAGAATAGGTTCGGATTTAGGTTATAAGTTTTGGTTTTGGTTTAGGTTTATGTTATAGGTTTTTGGATTTGAGAATGAGTTATGATTTAGGTTTAGGAAATCGGGTTCAAGTTTGGGATTGGGTTTTCAAGTTTAGGTTTAGGTTTAGGTTAGGGAGTTGAGATTAGAATTAGGTGTAGGTTTAGCTTTAGGGAATTGAGTTTAGGTTATAGGTTTAGAGAAAGGTTAGGTTTAGGTAATAGGTTTTGAGATTTGAGAATAGTTTTAGGTTATAAGTATAGGTTTAGGTTAGGTTATAGGTTAAGGTTTAGGGATTTGAGTTTAGGCTATAGGTTTAGGTTTAGGTCTAGGTTTAGGTTTAGAGAATTGAGTTTAGGTTATAGGTTTAGGGAAAGGTTAGGTTTAGGTTATAGGTTTTGGGATTTGAGAATAGTTTTAGGTTATAAGTATAGGTTTAGGTTAGGTTATAAGTTAAGGTTTAGGGATTTGAGTTTAGGTTATAGGATTAGGTTTAGGTTTAGGTTTAGGGATTTGAGTTTAGGTTATAGGTTTAGGTTTAGGTTTTAGGTTTAGGTTTAGGTTTAGGTTTAGGTTTTGGGATTTGAGAATGGGTTCGGGTTTAGGTTATAGGTTTTGGTTTCGGTTTAGGTTATAGGTTTTGGGATTTGATGGGTTAAGGTTTAGGTTATAGGTTTTAGTTTTGGTTTAGGTTATAGGTTTTGATTTAGGTTATAGGTTAACGGTTTAGGTTTAGGTTATAGGTTTTTTGGATTTGAGAATGGGTTCGGGTTTAGGCTATAGGTTTTGGTTTTGGTTTAGGTTATAGGTTTTGATTTAGGTTATAAGTTTTAGGTTTAGGTTTTAGGTTATAGGATTTGAGAATGTGTTCGGGTTTAGGATATAGGTTTTGGTTTTGGTTTTGATTATATGTTTTGATTTAAGTTATAGGTTATAGGTTTAGGTTATAGGTTTTAGGTTTTGGTTTTGGTTTTGATTTAGGTTATAGGTTATAGGTTTAGGTTAAGGTTTAGGGAAAGGTAATAGATTTTGATTTAGGTTATAGGTTATAGGTTTAGGTTTAGGTTTTGATTTATGTTATAGGTTATAGGTTTAGGTTAAGGTTTAGGTTTAGGTTTAGGTTTAGGTTATAGGTTTTTGGATTTGAGAATGGGTTCGGGTTTAGGTTATAGGTTATAGGTTTAGGTTAAGGTTTAGGTTTTGGTTATAGGTTTTGGGATATGAGAATGGGTTCGGGTTTAGGTTATAGGTTTTGGTTTCGGTTTAGGTTATAGGTTTTGGGATTTGAGAATCGGTTCGGGTTTAGGTTATAAGTTTTGGTTTTGGTTTAGGTTTAGGTTATAGGTTTTTGGATTTGAGAATGGGTTATGGTTTAGGTTTAGGAAATCGGGTTCAGGTTCAGGATTGGGTTTAAGTTTGAGTTTTCAAGTTTATGTTTATGTTTAGGTTAGGGAGTTGAGATTAGGATTAGGTGTAGGTTTAGCTTTAGGGAATTGAGTTTAGCTTATAGGTTTAGGGAAAGCTTAGGTTTAGGTTATAGGTTTTGGGATTTGGGAATAATTTTAGGTTATAAGTATATGTTTAGGTTAGGTTATAGGTTAAAGTTTAGGGATTTGAGTTTAGGCTGTAGGTTTAAGTTTAGGTCTAGGTTTAGGTTTAGGGAATTGAGTTTAGGTTATAGGTTTAGGGAAAGGTTAGGTTTAGGTTATAGGTTTTGGGATTTGAGTTATAAGTATAGGTTTTAGGTTTAGTATATGTATAAGGGTTATAAGGTTATAAGCTAAGGTTTCTGTGGATTGTGAGATTTGAGTAGGTTGGATAGGTTTAGGTTAGGTTTAGGTTTAGGGGAGGGACTATAGGTTTAGGTTTAGGTAGGTTTGAGTTTTAGGGATTTGAGTTTAGGATTAGGTTTAGGTTTAGGTTTAGGGATTTGAGTTTAGGTTACAGGTTTAGGTTTAGGTTTAGGTTTGAGTTTTGGGATTTGAGAATGGGTTCGGGTTTAGGTTATAGGTTTTGGTTTTGGTTTTGGTTTAGGTTATAGGTTTTGGGATTTGATAATGGGTTCGGGTTTAGGTTATAGGTTTTGGTTTTGGTTTAGGTTATAGGTTTTGATTTAGGTTATAGGTTAACGGTTTAGGTTAAGGTTTAGGTTTAGGTTATAGGTTTTTGGATTTGAGAATGGGTTCGGGTTTAGGTTATAAGTTTTGGTTTTGGTTTAGGTTTAGGTTTAGGTTATAGGTTTTTGGATTTGAGAATGGGTTATGGTTTAGGTTTAGAAAATCGGGTTCAGGTTCGGGATTGGGTTTAAGTTTGGGTTTTCAAGTTTAGGTTTAGGTTTAGGTTAGGGAGTTGAAATTAGGATTAGTTGTAGGTTTAGCATTAGGGAATTGAGTTTAGGTTATAGGTTTAGGGAAAGGTTAGGTTTAGGTTATAGGTTTTGGGATTTGAAAATAATTTTAGGTTACAAGTATAGTTTAAGTTAGGTTATAGGTTAAGGTTTAGGGATTTGAATTTAGGCTATAGGTTTAGGTTTAGGTCTAGGTTTAGGTTTAGGGAATTGAGTTTAGGTTATAGGTTTAGGGAAAGGTTAGGTTTAGGTTATAGGTTTTGGGATTTGAGAATAGTTTTAGGTTATAAGTATAGGTTTAGGTTAGGTTAATAGGTTAAGGTTTAGAGATTTGAGTTTAGGTTATAGGATTAAGTTACGGTTTAGGTTTAGGTTATAGGTTTTGGGATTTGAGAATGGGTTCGGGTTTAGGTTATAGGTTTTGGTTTTGGTTTAGGTTATAGGTTTTGATTTAGGTTATAGGTTTATGTTAAGGTTTAGGTTAAGGTTAAAGGTTTTGGGATTTGAGAATGAGTTCAAGTTTAGGTTATAGGTTTTGATTTTGGTTTAGGTTATAGGTTTTGGTTTTGGTTATAGGTTTAGGTTTAGGTTATAGGTTTTGGGATTTGAGAATGGGTTCGGGCTTAGGTTATAGGTTTTGGTTTTGGTTTAGGTTATAGGTTTTGGTTTAGGTTATAGGTTATAGGTTTAGGTTAAGGTTTAGGCTTACGTTATAGGTTTTAGGATTTGAGAATGGGTTCGGGTTTAGGTTATAGGTTTTGGGATTTGATAATGGGTTCGGGTTTAGGTTATAGGTTTTGGTTTTGGTTTAGGTTATAGGTTTTGATTTAGGTTATAGGTTAACGGTTTAGGTTAAGGTTTATGTTTAGGTTATAGGTTTTTGGATTTGAGAATGAGTTCGGGTTTAGGTTATAAGTTTTGGTTTTGGTTTAGGTTTAAGTTTAGGTTATAGGTTTTTGGATTTGAGAATGGGTTATGGTTTAGGTTTACGAAATCGGGTTCAGGTTCGGGATTAGGTTTAAGTTTGGGTTTTCAAGTTTAGGTTTAGATTTAGGTTAGGGAGTTGAGATTAGGATTAGGTGTACGTTTAGGTTTAGGGAATTGAGTTTAGGTTATAGGTTTAGGGAAAGGTTAGGTTTAGGTTATAGGTTTTGGGATTTGGGAATAGTTTTAAGTTACAAGTATAGGCTTAAGTTAGGTTATAGGTTAAGATTTAAGGATTTGAGTTTAGGCTATAGGTTTAGGTTTAGGTTTAGGGAATTGATTTTAGGTTATAGGTTTAGGGAAAAGTTAGGTTTAGGTTATAGGTTTTGGGATTTGAGAATAGTTTTAGGTTATAAGTATAGGTTTAGGTTAGGTTAATAGATTAAGGTTTAGGGATTTGAGTTTAGGTTATAAGACTAGGTTACGGTTTAGGTTTAGGTTATAGGTTTTGGGATTTGAGAATGTGTTCGGGTTTAGGTTATAGGTTTAGGTTATAGGTTTTTGGATTTGAGAATGGGTTCGGGTTTAGGTTATAGGTTTTGGTTTTGGTTTAGGTTATAGGTTTTGATTTAGGTTATAGGTTATAGGTTTATGTTAAGGTTTAGGTTTGGGTTAAAGGTTTTGGGATTTGAGAATGAGTTCAAGTTTAGGTTATAGGTTTTGGTTTTGGTTTAGGTTATAGGTTTTGGTTTTGGTTATAGGTTTAGGTTTAGGTTATAGGTTTTGGGATTTGAGAATGGGTTCGGGCTTAGGTTATAGGTTTTGGTTTTGGTTATAGGTGTAGGTTAAGATTTAGGTTTACGTTATAGGTTTTGGGATTTGAGAATGGGTTCGGGTTTAGGTTATAGGTTTTGGTTTAAGTTATAGGTTTTGGGATTTGAGAATGGGTTCGGGTTTAGGTTATAAGTTTTGGTTTGGGTTTAGGTTTAGGTTATAGGTTTTTGGATTTGAGTATGGGTTATGGTTTAGGTTTAGGAAATTGGGTTCAGGTTCGAGATTGGGTTTAGGTTTAGGTTTTCAAGTTTAGGTTTAGGTTTAGGTTAGGGAGTTAAGATTAGGATTAGGTGTAGGTTTAGGTTTAAGGAATTGAGTTTAGGTTATAAGTTTTGGGAAAGGTTAGGTTTAGGTTATAGGTTTTGGGATTTGGGAATAGTTTTAGGGTATAAGTATAGGTTTAGGTTAAGTTATAGGTTAAGGTTTAGGTATTTGAGTTTAGGCTTTAGGTCTAGGTTTAGGTTTAGGGAATTGAGTTTAGGTTATTGGTTTAGGGAAAGGTTAGGTTTAGGTTATAGGTTTTGGGATTTGAGAATAGTTTTAGGTTATAAGTATAGGTTTAGGTTAGGTTAGGTTATAAGTTAAGGTTTAGGGATTTGAGTTTAGGTTATAGGTTTAGGTTTAGGTTTAGGGATTTGTGTTTAGGTTATAGGTTTAGGTTTAGGTTTTAGGTTTAGGTGTAGGTTTAGATTTGGTTTAGGTTATAGGTTTGGATTTAGGTTATAGGTTAACGGTTTAGGTTATAGGTTTTTGGATGTGAGAATGGGTTCGGGTTTAGGCTATAGGTTTTGGCTTTGGTTTAGGTTATAGGTTATAGGTTTAGGTTTAGGTTTAGGTTTAGATTATAGGTTATAGGATTTGAGAATGCGTTCGGGTTTAGGATATAGATTTTGGTTTTAGTTATATGTTTTGATTTAGGTTTAGGTTATAGGTTTGGGTTTTAGGTTAAGGTTATAGGTTTAGGTTAAGGTTTAGATTTAGGTTAAGGTTATAGGTATAGGTTAAGGTTTAGGTTTAGGTTTAGGTTTAGGTTTAGGTTTAGGTTTTAAGATATAGGTTTAGGGAATTGAAAATAGGTTAAGGTTTAGGTTTAGGAAGTCGGGTTCGGGTTCGGGATCGGGTTTATGTTTGTGTTTTCAAGTTTAGGTATAGGTTTAGGTTAGGGAGTTAAGATTAGGATTAGGTGTAGGTTTAGGTTTAGGGATTTGAGAATACATTTAGGTTTTAGGTTTAGGTTTAGGTTTTAGATTTTAGGTTAAGGTTTAGGTTTAGGTTAAGGTTAAGGTTTAGGTTATAAGTTAAGGTTTTAGGTCATCGGTTTGGTTTAGGTTAAGGGTATGGTCCCTGCAAAATACTGATATAAATGCGGCCATCCTGCGCAAATGGCCAGGCCCTTCCAATGCTGTCCATAAAAAATGGACAGCTTCATCATGGTCATAATAGCGGTTCCCTCTTTCTAGGGAACCCCGCTCTTCCGAATAGGTTCGACGCACATTTGGGTCTGCTCCATTAATTTCGATCAAATACATAAACACGGCTTGTCTAAATGGCCAGGCGCCTCCAATACTGTCCATAGGAAATGGACAGCTTCATCATGGTCATAACAACGGTTCCCACCTTCCAGGGACCCTCGCTCATCTGGATAGCTCCGACGCACATCCGGGTCTGCTCCATTAATTTTGAGCAAATTTAATGGAGCAAATATATAACCATTTAATTCCAAATACTTACTTTATAAAAGAAAATCTTCCCTGTTTTCTCAAATTTTTCATTTCGATCTTTTTTAGCCCAAATCCATGTCAATGCATGAGAATCATGCATAAACATGGATTTTAAGCAAAATACATGAGGAAAATTACAACATAAATATCATGCACACGATATCACATAATGTATTGTTTAATGAACTACACATGTGCATTCTTGACAAGAGACGTACCAGATTCTTGAATCTGAAATATGCTAAACCCTCCCACATGCAACATCCACCTGAAAGAATGCGGATAACCGTCATGCTTGAGTAATTAATACAGGAATGTACAAGTAAAACCATAAAACCAGAGATACTCACTGCATTTTCAGGATCTCCTCTATAGTTGACGATTCATTCTAAAGCCCTTCTCCCTCCTCCTTTACCCGGGCTTGGGACCGGCAATGCAAGGAGTTGCATTGGTGAAGTTAAAAAAGGGCTTAGGCTCCATTTGGTTTTAAAAAAAAATAGTTTTTCATAAATATTAATGTGATGACCAAATGGAGCCTAAGACTATAAATACGTTCAAATATAGAGTACGAAATTCATTAAGTTTTAATGGTGAATCACCACTGTTTCCTGTGTATTCAATCCATTCATATAGTATTGACTCATCATGATGAAAAAAACTACCAAAAAATTGTATTATTCCGAGACTGAAGTGGACCATACGGTGTATATTTAGAATTTTTAGGTATAATTTTATAAGTGGCCAGACTAGGAGTTGAAACAGCCTGATTTTCGAATAAAAGCCAAAAATGTTTACCCCCAAGTTAGTAAAAGAAACCCAAGGTACCCAGGCGGGGTACCTAGGCATGTTCCAATTTTCTCTCTTCTTCCTTTCTATTACATCATCACACCCTTTTTTTCTTTTTCTTTTTTCTATTAATACTCATTATAACAGGCCAATAGTCTTACCATCCAGCGCGAAAGGGGGTTTTGACAACAGAGATAGGGGAATGCGGCCAATAGACAGGGAGACAGGATTAAAAATATAAATCATCTAATTTCTATAATTAATATATTGGAAATGCATATCCTACAATCATATCCCATATAAATAATAATAATAATAAAGAACAGATTTTTATAGATAATCAATGCATAGAAAGCTAGAAACAATAGTTAATTTCTACTTTATAGAGAAGTTTGCAACAAAAGATGAATTTAGGCGAGAATTTCATGAGATCAGAAATAACATTTTATTTGGATAATAAGTGACATGGAATATACACCAAGTGTTCTAGATTAGTCGTGTTTTTTATTAGGACTGTCATTCCATACAAGTTGCCCTAAAATTCAGCAGGAGTGCACCCATGAAACTCAGCCCACCACAAAGATTGATTGGGACAACAAAGTAAACAAAAATGGAGTCCATTTAGCAGTCCCCAAATTCAGGTTTCAGCTATTATGATGCATAGAAATGTCTCACTATGACATGCTCAGAATTTTTATTAACAAATAGGAGAAGTGTCCTTTTACATTTACATGCATACACAAGTAATGGAGATTAAATCTAGGAGCTTGATCTAGAATCAATATTCAGTCCAAAGCATTGCAGGATCTTAATAGATTTTTCCAACCTTTAGAATGGGCAAATTATATTCTTTTTTAAGCTTAAAATCTGATCAGTCCACACATAAATTTCCAACTAAAAACAAACAAACAACTAAAATATAATTTTTGCTAATTTAACTTCACTTGCAGCAAGCTTTAATAAAAGGGAAATCATAAGTGGTGCCCTAGAGCCACTGATGATATACAACCTTTTCACGATGTTAACAAACATCCTACAGGAATGAAGAGTTAGAATTTCAGTCATTTGATGATCATCCTAACTCACACTGTTACACATGTATGAATGAGTTGCATTTTTATTTTAAATATGATCGAGATGCAGCGGAAAACACACGACGTCATAACAGAAATGCAAAATCAAATGTAATAGACATACTCCCATGGCACATTGCCGGCAAGCATTCAATCTCCTTCATTGTCTTCATAAATAAGAACATAGTTGGGAGTTACTACCTTGCCTTCTTCATAAATAAGAACAAAGAATTTCAGAACTAAACCATCAGATCTGATGAAATCAACATCAAATCGAATTAAAAAAGAAAAAAAAATCCTCAACCATAAAAATGCTATAAAAAACCATAAAATTAACAGATTTCCAGCAGAAAAGGGGGATTGGGTCATTTTGAGGTGGGATCAAAGCTACAGATATATCCAAATTGCATTTGAATTCTTGCAACTAAAATTAAACTATAGCAAATCTGAGCTTCTTATGACAAAATCAACTAACTAAACCAACCACTATCATAAAAATCCATCTATCAGCCATCTTATAGTGCTATCAACAATTTCTGCTTAGGCAACTGTCTTCAAGGAATGAATTTGGACTGTCTATAGTTACAAACTTATAACCTATGGGACACCATGAAAGAATCACACCAGTCAGATGATCCTATCCACCTGAAAGCTAGCCATCTTCTATCTAAGTTGTAAGCCATATATGGAGGTTAGGATCATCTGTTGAAAGTGATTCGTTAGAATCATAAGCAATCCATTATCCATGATGAGAACAAAAAAAAAAAAAACCCTAATTAGGGATTTTCAATTTCGAGTTCCTCACCTCCAGACACGGTAAATGATGATCAACCATACAAAATCTCAATCTGGGATAGAGCTCCTCCAGAAATAAGGAATTACAAAATCAGAAATACCAATTAGGGATTGAAAGTTCAAAAAGCCCCAATTAGGGATTTGGAATTTCAAAAATCTCCAATTAGAGATTTTTAATTTCGAAGCCCTATTAGAAAAAGAAAAAGAAGACAGAGAAGAGGAAGAGGAGAATACCACTGTCGCTGCCGAGAGAGAGAGAGCTGCTGGTCGTGAGGTCGCGAGCGAGATGGAGATGGTGAGAGGGAGAAAGGACGAGGATTGCGTGATGACCCTGCCACCACTGACTCGATGTGGATTGCGTGGTAGGGTGGAGAGATCAGAGAGAGGAAGAGAGAGACAGAGGGAGAGGAGGGACAAGGTGCGAGAGAGAGAGAGAGAGAGAGAGAGAGAGAGAGAGAGGGTGCAAGAGAGGTAGAGACAGAGGAGAGGGTGCGTGCGAGAGAGACAGAGAGAGAGTTTTAGGTTTGGGTTTTGGGAAGATGGGTGCGCGCGGCCAAGAGATAGGGAGAGAGGGTAAGGGAGAGCGGGAGATCGAGAGAGGGCAAGGGAAAGAGAGAGACTGAGCGAGAGAGAGAGAGAGAGAGAGAGAGAGAGAGAGAGAGAGTTTTCGTCTCTGCGCGCGGGAGAAAATGGCGGACGGGGATGGGTTTTTTATTTTAGGAGGGGGTTTGGATTATGGAGGGGGGTAGGTGACAGACGGCTCCTTGGGGACGTTGCGTTTTAGGACTGTGGGGCCCATTGTGATGTATTTCATATATCCACTCCGTCAATTAATTTTAAATTATTATTTTAAGTGCTTATACAAAAAATGAGTTAGATCGAATAAGTAAGGAGACCACACAACATATTAACAGTAGAAATTTAATTTTAATTATTTCTTATGGTGTGGTCTACTTAGACATTTAATCTAAATAATTTTTGAGCTCATGCACTAAAATTATATATCAGAATTGTTGGATGGCTTAGATCAAACACATATATTTCAATGGACCCCATGGATCCCCTTAAGCACCATCTATGCTTAATATGGTTTAGGTGAGGAGATATGCTTTAGCTATAGATCACTTAGGCTTTATCTACGGATTAAATCCGTAGCTATATTGCTACGGATTTAATCCGTAGCTAAAAGCTATCAACGTCCATAGCCTTTGCTTGATTTTTTGGTAGTGTATGATGCAAGGTGAAAATAAGAGAAGAAGTAAAAAAGCAACATGGTTGAAGATTGAAGACATGGTGGAGATTGTTGTCAAAACAGATGTCTTAAAATTTTCTATCCGCGCTGCTCGACCAATTAAGGGCTAGCTCGACTAGTCGAAGGTCCCTTTGACTGGTCGAAGCCCATTCGACTCGAACTTCAGCAATGATGTATTTGGAGTTCCGAGGTGCTTGACCAGTCGATGGACTGGCTCGACTAGTCGAAGGTCCCTTCAACTGGTCGAAGCCCTCCTTCGACTAGTCGAGGGTTATGCAGATGGTGTGCGGTTTATGCGCGGACTGTGTAAATTTGAGGTGGTTTGTAGGGAGGTGCGTAAGTGGGGTTTCCCCATTTATAAATAGAAGTCCCTAGGGCCATTCTTAGGCATGCTAAGGCTTTCTAAAGGGGTTCTAAGGGTTCCTAAAAGGGTTTTTTTAGGGTTTCTAAAGGGTGTAGCAAGGGTGAGATTTGAGGTTGTTCGAATTGGGTAAGTCCTTTCTCTTTGTAATTTTTATTTTCATAGTAAAATTCTATCGTTTTGTGTCGTAGTTTTTTTTCCAAAAGGGTTTTCCATATTAAATCTTTGTGTTTTTTTTTGTGTTTGCTTGGTGCTATTGGATTGCTATCGTAGATCCATATCTATGTGATTCCGCAACACAAATTCCCAACACATGACGTATGGGTAAACATGTGTAGGTGAGCATTCCTCACAAATCCCCAACACATGACATATGTGTAAACATGCGCAGGTGAGCATTCCTCTCTCTCTCTCTCTCTCTCTCTCTCTCTCTCTCTCTCTCTCTCTCTATATATATATATATATATATATATATATATATGGGAAAAGGTACTATGCGCTCGACCTCACGAGTCCATCCCATGAGGTCGAGCTGTGTGGGCCCCACCGTGATGCGTTTCGAACATCTACCCCATTAGTCAGATGCACCATTCCATCGTAGGCCTAGGTCTCAAAAATCAAGTCAATCCGTGACTTGTGTGGGCCACACCACATACAGAAGTGGAGAGGGGCTGTGCACCATTAAAACATTCATAATCATTTTTTGGGCCCACCGAGATGTGGTTTGCAAATCCAGCCCATCCATTATGTGTGTCCCACTTGGATGAAGGTTCAGACCAAGTTTTAGACGCATGCAAATTTCAGGTGAGCCCCACCAAGTGCTTTTATATGTTTTAACGGTGTCTTCACATGATTTTAGATGGTATGGCCCACCTGAGTTCCGTATACGGCTGATTTTTGGGATATCCCATAATTTAAAGGGGACCCATCAAATGCACGGTGTTGATGGTCGACACGCATCACGGTGGGGCCCATACAGCTCGACCTCACGGGAGCTTATCGTGAGGTCGAGCGCATAGTATCTTTTCCCTATATATATATAGCCAATAACATATGTGTAAACACGAGGAATGGAACCCATACAGCCAGCTAACCAATCCATTCGTGAGAATTTTCTCATTCTCATTGCACGACAGGACAAAATATTAATCTATTGGCCCTAGCATTGATATGGCATTCTGACAGAGTCATGCCGTCTAAATGTTTCAAGTGGTTGATTTTATGAAATTTCTACATTTAATATTGACTTGGACTTTTGCCAAACTATATATTAAATAAACAGCCTAAGGCTTTATACCGTTAGTTCAAATAACCAAAAAGGAAAGACAATTTTTGTCAATGAAATATGTAGTTGTAATATAGGTAAACACTTAAAAAGTAGGCGCTCAGATAATAAAATTTATTTGTTAGTTAAACCTTTAAAAAGTTATAAACACTTTACAAGAAAAATATTCATTATTTTCTTTCAGGTAAAAAGCTATTTTTCGACAACAGGCAAAACGTAGATGGTGATACAAACTTGAATGAAAAAACATCGTATTGTCAATATGATCTTCTTACTAAAAATTTTGTTATAATGCATCCATGGTTGGACACCATTTAGACAGTTTGGGCTGCCATACAGCCATACCATTTGTAAGTTAGATCACCGCCATTTTAAAATAGTGTAGAACCAACCCAGGAGCATAAGCCACCATTATTGTATTATTATTGTTGTTGTTGTTGTTGTTATTGTTTTACATGTCTTGGATTAGCATTGAAACCCATGACTTCAATATTAAAACACAGTCTATGTACCACTGGCCCATGAGTGTGATCCTGGTAATACTGCCAGGTAACCAATCTATTCAGCGAGAATTTTCTTATTCTCATTGCATGATAGCAGAAACCGTTCATCTACAGGCCTTAGCATTGATGTGCCATGCTATCCAAATGTTTCTTGTGGTTGATTTTACAAAATTTCTACAATTAATCTTTACTTAGACTTTTGTCAAAGTATTAGATAAACAGCCTAAGGCTTTATCCCCATGAGTATCAGGAAATCTCTGTTGACCAGGTAACAGAGGATCCGGACTCTTAGATAAACAGCCTAAGGCTTTATCCCCATGAATAGTTCAAGTAACAAAAAGGGGGGAATTTTTGTCAATGAAATATGTAGTTGTAATATGGTTAAACGCTTGAAAAGTGGTGTAGAGAGGGTCGTGGACACTTTCATGGTAAAGATGGATCAGAGAAGGTCCAATTGGAGGCAAAAGTGATTAGGACCATTAGAAAGCAGACGTATCTTAGAAATCGAAATGAGTTATTCGATGTACAATATAAGATTTCGGGGTAGGAGAAGAAAATTTAGCCACCTAACCCCACTATGCTAGGTTGCTCATGCCGGATTTGTGAGATTCCATCAGATCGACGGTCGAAAGTCCATTTTATTTTCATTTTTACTATTTACAATAAGCTTCAAGTCAATTATAACTTTTGATCTTTTGAGTTTTAGGAGTTGTTCCCAATATGAAAATGGCTTTAAAAAAATTAGGAGAATAACGTGGTTAGGTCAAATTGGACACTTATTATTTTTGGCTGAAAACCATGAAGTCTAGTAGAAATCATGACTGTCTATAAATAGTAAGTTATGTTTTGAGGGAGTTTGAGTTAGAGTTTGATTCTAAAACTTCTTCCTATGTTTGATATCACTATGTAAAGAATTGTAAATTCATTTGTATCATCAATCAACGTATTTTCAAATTTATTAGAATTTATTTCTATTTTTCCTTATGGATTCGAGGAATCTCTGTGAGGGGTCTAGAGAAACTTTGTGGTTTCAGAGTAATTATCCCCCTTAGAAGACCATGCTCAACCTTATCACGTCCATCCCTGTATTAAAAAGTAAGTGTTTAGATGAGAAAATTTATTTTTTAAGCATTTTTTTTTTTGGGTTAGCTTGTTAGTACACACCCATGTCAGTACACACACTCCATGTTAGCCTATATAATTGAAAAAGCATTATAAATAATAAAATATGATTGTTGATACACACTCAAGTTATATGGAGCTCATTGTGTGGCTTACCATACATAATCTCTCCATCATATGTATCCTTGATGATCTCCCACAAACCTAAAAAAATAATCCCATGCATTCATCAATGGGCCACATAAGAAAAAAAAATTGGGCCAGGCTGGAACCATCATGATGGGTGTAGGACATCCAACTTTTCATAATGAATGGGGCTCCAAAACCCTTCATATATAATTTGGATATTTTGATGGGATTTAATGTCCAATTCACAAGTTAAATAAAAATATAATTTGTTTACCCAAAAATACTCTACAACTTAAAAGCCAAACGGAATAAAATATAAGCAATTTACAAATGAAACTTCTTATAGGTATTAAAATTTTTACAACATAAAATTAAGGGGTTGAGTGTAAATGAAGGTGGGTGGTATTATGTGTAAATGACACTCAAGCCATGTTTGAATGGAAGTAAATGAATAGAAATAAAATAATTTTTAGTAAATGGACAGTAAATAAAGATTTGGAAGTAAATGGAAATAAAGTACTTTCTTGAGCTCCCTTGGAGATACGCCTAAGCAAACAAAGGTGATGCTACATACATGTCCTCCATATACGTGACACGGTAATTATAGTCTAAAAAAATTAATTATTAGCTACATTACTAAAATCAGGCTAATAAAATGATCCAAATCGTCCAAAGGTTGGCTACCTAAATGAACGATTAAAAAATATCAGTAAGGTGCTTGTTTGTGATCCTGAAGTTTGTGGCCCACTTGATTATTAGAATTTTCTCTGTTTTTTTGTTAAAATATATATTTCAATGGGCTTATTACAATCATTTAGTTAAATATTACACATTTGCACTAATTTGAAGTTTGGGATATCATATATGTTCCTGCAAATATATTGAAAATTTTTCAATGCATTTCCATTCGTCTCCTTTACTTCTTTTCAAACAAAATATTTGGATTTCCAATGCATTTCATTCACTCCCAATTCATTTATCTCTAATTTCATTTCCCCATATTTACCTCCGTTTACAATATTTCTTGTGTCATTTCCCCATTTGCCTCCGTTTACAATGTCCCAAATGAGTTAGTATCCAAACAAATACAGGTGTTGTATGTGAATGTGAAATCAAGACCATTCATCAGTTGGACTCCGTTGTTGGTGGGCAGCCAAATATTGTTCAGCTAACCTTAGCCACCGATTGGAAGACTTTTGTCCATTTATTCCTGACGGTCGGTTTAGATTTCTCTTATCTTCCTATGTGCGGCACACAAGGACAGGTTGAATACTTGATAACTTACACGGATACATTTCTCTAAAGAATGGCTTGTATCCACCCGTCAAAAATTCTAGTGATACGAGAAATATATCTTTCAGATCGTTGACAAATTTAAATGTGGTCCGTTGCTTGTTTTGTCCTGAAATTCTCCTTGACCATTCATTTGAGGCATAGAATCCAATGGCTAATATAACTTGTTTTGGTATAGTAAATTCATGTGTTGTTTGGCCGGATTTACAATAATATGTAACAGTGCATGAAACTTAAAACTTGATACACAGGTTCTCTCGCATGGTACATGTGTTGTACATTAGTTCAAAGTAAATGGAGTAAATTCTTGCATACCATTGGAGCAATGCTGACCGCTGATTCGTGGGCTATTGTTTTCTGAAATAAGAACATTAAATATTTTTCATTTAAGCTGTCCAATAAATGTCCACCTATTTTATACCTGTATAGTCAAATAAATGTAAATTTCAACGCATGATGCATCTAAGCTGGATCCCATTATTTAGATCGTTTAGTTTGAATTTCTCTTACACCGCATATGAAATTTCTTTGTAAGTTCCAAGTGGCTGCGTATTAATCCATCGCACCGCCGGAGTATCAATGGTTTATTTTCAACTTTTAATTATTTTCTTTTGTATGATGAAGCTAGGAGCCTAACTTGCACACATACAACCATGTATGACATACATGTGATAGTTGAACTGTGAAAAATGATTGGCCTAAGGTGAAATTCATTTTGTGAAAATATGATCATTCATCAAGTGGGCCAGTTAGTTCATCCGTTGTGGACAGTTTCACATATGATGGTTGGATCGGCCTTTTTTTTTTTTTTTGGGCCAATCATCTTCAAGGTGGGGCTGACCTTTTGGTCGGTTCAGATGTTGGAGACACGAGAAGATTTGGCTGCATGTGCAAGGAAGGAACCTTCTATTCAGGGGAAGCGGATTGCACCCTGCCCCTACATGGATGGATTCTGTCCAGGCAGGGGCTATGTGGGCCCTATTTTGATGTATGAGCTTTATCCACACCGCACATCCATTTTTCAGGTCATTATTTTAGGTGATGAACGAAAAAAATAGGCAGATCAAGATCGAATGGACCACATAGCTGGGATTGAAATCCCACCATTAAAAACATCTTGGGAGCACAGAAGTTTTGATCTAGCTTATATTTGTGTTTTCCTTTCATCCAGGTCTACGTGACCTTATGAACAGGTTGGATGGCGAAAAAAATCAGGGTGGGCCCTAGTAAGGTTTCAACGGTGGACATCATTACCATCACTGCTTCCTGTGGTGTGGTCCACTTGAGCCTTCGATTAACTCATTTATTTTTAAATGTAATAAAATTATCTGAAAAAAATGGATGGACGGAGTGGATAACTCACAAAATCAAGGTGGACCCCACAGAGTCCCTCCTGGACCGAGTTCGTCCAGGCGGGGACTGGACGCGATTTGCCTCCCAATCGAGGTGTATTTGGTAGCCGACTCAGGGGAAAAAGTCAGCTACGTTCGGCTCGAAGCATCGAGCTGCACCGATGTAACACTCCGCGTATCTGCCGCAAAAGCCAACGCCGACACATGAAAGCGGCGCGCTGCAACAGAAGCCGTCGCTTCCTCCGTCCTTGAAATCGCAGAACCGTTTTCACATTGTGGGACCCACCAAAGTCGGCGTGTCGACGTTTCTGCCGTTGATTGGCCAATTACACGGACGCGGTTATACTTCGTGGGTTGATGCATATCTCGCCACCTCATTCCAATAAATACCTTTGATTTTCAGAACTTTGATACCCTACAGTAGCATGAGAGACGTATGCATGCGTTTGGCCACATTATCCATTGATGTGCCTATTCCTACCCGTCCAAGCTATGGGACCCACTTCAGATAGGATATATCTTAAAACTGATTAGAGATCCTCGCCTTTGGTCATTTGAAACTTCTCATTTAAATTTAGTCCGTTAATTTTTTATATCTTTTCATCTTAACCGCCAACTGGTTGCAGTAAACTAGCCAGTAAGTTTTAATTTTAGAATCTGACCTATTAAAAGTGGGCCTGACTTGGATGGGCTGGTATAAGGTACCTATAATTTTTTGCGCACGCGTATTGATCATCAGATTCCGCTAGAGTACCAAACAAAAGGTGCAATTTCGTCATGATAAAATAATTACAAAAAGCGTGTGGACCCCACAAGCCCTTTGAAGGAAGTACTGCACAAGTGGCCCGCCTAACCAACTCTAGTGTTGACTTTTAGACCGTCTCGAGGAACCTTCTTTTGCTGATGGTGGGTGACGTCATTTGAGCAACAATTTCTCATGTTGTAGGAGGCTTCGGTCTACAAGTGCCAACGTGGCAAACTCAGGTGACATCTGGACCGTTCATCAAGTAGGTGGCGATGTTCTCAAGCATTGTCTGAAATTTTGACTGGCCCATTTATCAGGAGGATTAAAATTGTACTTGAAAGTTGAACGGCTGGTAAATGTGGGAAAAGGTCCGTTTTCGGCTGAGACTTCTGGCCCACCTAATGAGTTGTCCAGATTGGTTTTGGTCAATGGTAACTAAATGGTAGGTACAGCGCGAAGAATGGCCGGGATCTCTGATTTACGCGTGTTCCCGTGTGGTGTTCACGCAAGTGAATACACGGAAAGGGATTGGCTACTCCCACTGCCACTAGCCAATGGCTAGTGGTGGGTGCTCTGTGGGCCCCACCATGATATATGTGTTTCATCCATGCCGTCCATACATTATTACAGATCATTTTATGGTATGATCCCAAAAATGAGGTTGACCCAAATTATAAGTGGATCGTACATTGTTGATTGAACGCCAACTATTAAAAGCTTCCTGGGGACGACAAAAGTTTGGGATCAAGCTGATATATGTTGTTTTCCCTTCATCCCAGTCTGTATGACCTAATCAACGTGTTAGATGTCAAATAACCATTATAGTGGGCCGTAGGAGGTTTTTAACGGTGGAAATTCAATCACTAATTTTTCGTAGGTGTGGTCCGCTTGAGATTTATATATATCTCATTTTTGGCAACAAGCACTCAAATTATCTTTAAAAATGGATGGACGGCGTGGATAAAACACATAAATCATGGTGGGTCCACATAGTACCGACTACAAGCCACCTGGCTGATGGTGGCATCACTCGCCAAACCGCGTCCCGAATACACCTAGGAAATTTTTCACTGTAGACGCGACCTTTTATCCACTTTCCTTTTAAGCCGGCCAAAACTTATCTTACAAACATAAGCTCTTTATGTACGGACAAACTACTTATGGACAAAAATATTTCTACTTTTTCAACGGTTTTTATCTGAAAATTACAATATTCTTAACCTAAATGAGAAAAAATAAAAAATAAAATAAAAGGTAAGCGTTGATAATTTTTTCCCTAACATTCCTACATTTTCTGATATACAGGCGCATGCGGACGCGGATTGCACGCTATCGCGTAATTAGTAATTTCTGTGGGCTCACCGTGATTTATTTCTCTTATCCATGCCATCCATCCGTTTTACTAGCTGATTTTAGGAGATGGGACTAAAATCGAAGCATAAAGAAACCTCAAGTGGACCACACACCATAGGAAATAGTGGGAATTTTGAAAACTTATCAGGGGCCACATAATTTTTTTGATCAAGCTGATATTTGTGTTTTCCGTTCATGGATGGCGTTGATTAGACATACATCACGGCGGGCCCGGTAGAGTTTACTCACAATCCGCTGGGCGTGTACAGGTTTTGTATCGTATGGTATACACATTTCTCCAATTCCACCGATCAGATAAACCTACGTGGACCGTAAAGTTATGGTCCACCTTGCATATACGGTCGATATTTCACCTTCCTACGGCATCCGAACTGTCCAAAAAGATTGAACCATTACGTAGATCACTGGCGACTTAAAATCAGTCTGATCGACTCATTACGTTGGCCTTCTTGTCTACATTGAGGTAGTCCATTGGCCGTCCATTGTTTACTGCAGTGTGGTCCATATGATGAATGGACCAATCTGTTCGCGGGTCAACCCTTCTGACAGCTTGGAATGAAGGGCTGCATCTGCAACGTGAATGGGTGAATTAAGCTGGAGTGCACTGGTATGAACCGTGCAAGTTGTTCATTGGTTACATTGCAAGAATACACTGTCTGAAACATCAGCCGTTTTGGATGGTTGAAAATTGTTTAGTAAATCAATCATAATAATAATAATCATAATTATTAATTATAGATCCTATACATTGGCCCATCCATGAGGAGAGCTATGAATTTATCGGTCTGGATCGACCGATTTCTTTACCAATCTTATGGATCATGTGGGTGGTACATTTAGTGGAATTATATCATACTCTTTCCGAATATGACTTACTACGCGCATTCACACCGTCCAAAGTGGGGCCCTGACCAAAAATCTCACTGAACTGGTGATCCTAGCCATATCGAGGTCATCAAATGGACGATTGAAGATAGAATATCAACATTTCTCCTTCAACAAACATGTTTTCATTAATTGGATGATGATGATTTGGATCATCTAATCAAATTTCCGAGGTTATACCCCATATGTAGAGGGGCCCATGGTATGGATGGTTTGGATTGAGGTAAATGCATTCCGTAAGGGTGTGTGTGTGTATATGGCATGCCTTACTTTGGCTATGAACAGTGTAACGGATCTGCATTGTTATTATACCATACGTGAGCTCTTCATTACTGCTAGAGTGGCCCCCTGATATTCTAGATGGATGGGCCCCACGGATTGTTGCATGCTACCCAACATACTGCCGAGCGGACTCGCAGTGGCGTCGGCAGTTAACAGGAATAGATATGTGAATTTATTTAATTTATCAGAAGGTCTAAGTCCAACCGGTTGGACCACACGTTATGGTCCACCCATCTGATAAATTTTAATCTATTAACTGAATACGAAATCCAACCCTTCAAATAAGTTATTCCACCGTTATGTTCACATAATTAAAAAATCAGGCCGACTTACTTATTAGATGCGCCATACCCTAGAAAATAATATATAGCCATTGCTAAATAGAAAAAATACAAGTATTGTCCAATAAATGAGTATATGTGGCTGATTGTTTTTTTTTAGGAGACTATCATGGTGGGACTAACCAACTGAACGGATTGGATATCTCATGTAAATGAAATATTGGAAGTTATCCGCTGGGTGGACCGTAGTGTGTGGTCCAACCAGTTTGACTTTAGACCTTCCCTTATTTAATTTAAGTGGATGATTAAAGTCAAAAACGGCTTTTCAGTTGATAAGATCTGATTAGAGTTTTAGGTGAAGCTGCTTTGAATAAAGTAAGGAAAGTTGATTAAGGTGGGCCATGCACGTAATCTTCGATCCAACGTGGGTCTATAACTAATCTAGCCTAACTTACGGCTAGACTCCTATGTTTGTTTTGAACCACTTAAAAATGGTGGCTATCAACTGTACGCGTCGCATTGTTATTAGGAAACTCCCGTTCGTCCGAATCGCTGGACCAACCATGGATCTAGCATCACCGAAAAACTGCACCGAGCAGATAATATTAACCATTTGATATTTCCCTTTTAATATGGACCACTCATTATTTTACTTTCAACCATCCATTAGATATCCATTAATTAAATGGTGAGTGTTATTAATTAGTGCTATTTCACGGATATGCTCCATGCATTCATGCACAATGGGACCCACGATTTGGATGGTTTGAATAGCTTTACATTGGTGCCACGTTTGAAAAGATGAATCACTACCATTTTTAAACGGTGGAAAATCAAAGGTAGGAATCTAGGCCCATGACTTGTGATGTAGACGAGGAAATTCGCGTGGTAGAATCACGTGCACGGAATTTCTTGATTTGCATATTTACATGGATGAGACTTGTCTACCTATCCCAGAACAATAAAATAATAGCAGTGACAACTTGTTTGTTTAGGTATGTAGTTTGTAGTGTGAACCTTTATCTCACTTTGATGGTAAATGTGGTTTTGTTTTTATTACATGTTATGATAATTTATGATAGTAAGAGGATTTATGGACCACTGAATTTTTGGCATTCTGTGCCCTGGAAAGCATTCAAATGATGATGACTATAATCATACATAGATTATCATGTGTTTTGTTTTGTTTACACTACAGATTTTATAAATAATGTGGGAACATTTTTATTTTTTATGGATCATGGGAAGGGATTCCTTTGGCTGTTTTGTGAAAAATAAGAGTTTGTGAAGCATTCACCGGATGAGAGAGAGTAGTGTTTTATAGATATCGGTGTCTTTTCCACGAATATTGTAAGGTTAGGCAATAGGTGAAAGGTTAAATATGGATGCTATGTGAGTCAACGGTGAATTGGGATAGGTCTCCACCAACCAGATATTTGTGCCTTAGCTCTATCTTACATGAGAGTGAGTATTCATAAAATGCATATTCTTATTTTAGGCCCAGCTATTTTGAGCACTTGCATTGAAGGATTCTGTTGAGCCTTTAATTTGAAAGACCTATTGTGTTTGGATAAAATCAACTTGATCATGTATCAGTGTGAACATTCTCCTGTGCATTAAATCGACATGGGGGAATGAAGCCTTTACTTTCTTGACTTTTTTTTATTGTTGATTTTGGCCTTAGTTTGATTGAACACGGGGTTGACTTAGAGGTAAAAAAAAATGCGTTTGACTTGGAGTCACCACTATTTAGAAAAAGGTTTTAGAATTTATGGTTGGCTGAGACCCATAAAATCACCTAAAGAGCGTGGAATTAGAAGAATTCTTGACTTAAGTGATTCACATGTTGGTCTGCACCATAGATTCTGGGTAAGAGCCTCAGTTACAGAAAAGAAAGGTATTAGGCATCTTTTTTCACCCATGCAACGCACAGTTACTACTTTGTGGGGTTATACGGTTTTTGGGAGATTTATGGGAACTTCCAATGCTGCATATATCATGCAATACTTTACAGGCTTTTTAAGGCTTGGGTAAGCAAAATAGAAAAGCACTTAAGACATTAATAAGGTAAAGAAAGCAAGTAGGGTTAAACCATACTTCACAAGACTTTTAGGGCCGTGGGTTGGTGTAGGACATGGCACCGATACATTCCTAGTATGGTTGGATCAAAAGAAGGTAGACCGTAAATTGATCATAACTTTTAATCCGGTATCGTTACGGGATGCACAACTTATCAATTTTTACTGAAATAGGCCATTCGAGGTGAACTAACCTACAAAGTGGGTTGCATCTGTCTATTTCTTTAGGAAACACATACTTTTAGCTCAAAAATGAAAATTTAAGAAAAACTACTATTTTTAGTAATTTTGATTTTTGTAATATTTTATTATTTTTAGAGTTTTAAATTTTCTTCTTTTTTAGAAATAACTTTTAATCATGATAGGACTCTTCTAGCAAAAGTTTATTTGAAATTTTTATTTTTAGAAATTAGGCTTTAAAAGAGTTTTATTAGAATTAGGATTTTTATTAGACTTAGAATTTCCCTATTTTTTATAATTACAAATATATATATATATATATATATATATATATATATAATTATATTAATGGTGTAGCGGATATATACATATTAGACAATTATCAATCAATTTATTTCGATTTTTATTAGATTTTTATTAGAATTTATTTATATTTTCTGTCTCTCCTTGTGGATTTGAGGCATCTCTGTGATGAGTCCAGAGAAGCTTCGTGGATTCGGAGTAATTATCCCTTGAGAAAGACAGTACTCGACTTTAACACGTCCTTCCCTGCATTAGTTGGTGAAATGTAAAATGAGACGAAAGCAGAAAGAGATATGAGTAGGTGCATATGTTGTTGGCATGTAGGGGATGTGAGGAGTAAAATATGGCTTGATTTAATATACGAGAGGAAAATAAGGATATCAAACACCCTTTTTTGGTCAAAAGGGATGGCCGAACATTTCAAGTTCTAACCCTACTCATTGAATTCAATGTTGCATTTGACTTCTCAATTGATAGAATGGTGGTCAAAGAATATTCCTTGAGATGATAGAGTACCAAGGTATGTTTGGTGGCTCATATCTTCAGAGAAGAAGGAAGCTACCACTTAAGAATCAACTTCGAGAGTGTTTAGACAGAACTTTAACGACTTTTTACTTCCCCCGAATTCTCTATAGAACTGGACATTCCCTAAACCTCTTTCTCTTAGCGTTTCTATGTCCGTCATCAAAGCTCATCTCGAGAAATGCTTAAATAGGTGAAATTGCTCCTTGCATAGCCATTAGATGGAGCCATTGGTACATCCCAGGGTCACTATGGTAGTGTTGGTCGGCCGTTGTTACGACTGAGGTAACAACGTGGAAATTAGAGGATAACTATGCCTGGATATGGTACTCTACGGTGGTCGGACCATTATATCCATGGATACGAATTTCCTACCACCGTATCTAGGCAAAGTACCTTTTTTTTAATTCCAAGGTGTTCTGCTTAATTGTTTCGAGTTCGTGCTCTCTCTATCCTGCCAGTTGTGTGCCTTGGTTTTGGTCGATCCATTTTGATGACTGCCTTTGTGGTGTACCTTTAGCTTTACAACTACCTCGATTGGGGCCCACTGAAATTGATGGGCAATATTACATCTAATGTTTAAAGTGGAGTGTTTATAGATGCCCCTCTTTGGAAAATGTTAGAGTATAACCGAATGCCAGAGTAAGTGGACACCCCACCTCAGGATTAGATGTAGATCCAATTTTGTCTATTCCTCACAGGAGTATTGTTTGTCGACAGGCTTACTTGGTCAAATCTTAACTTGGGCATCTCATAGGGTTGGGAAAAATGTTGTAATTTGTCCCTATGCATTATGCGACTTTATAATCCATCAAAATGCAACCCTTTCATGCCATGATCGGTATATGTGTATCAAATGAGTTAATGAATTTGGATTGGAGTAATGAATCTGGATTGTGGATGGTTAGAGCCCTTATGCTTTCTATGACCTTTCGAGGATAAGACAGTTTATATATGAAAAGGTAGTTTTTAATTTATGTTGCATGATTCTCTAAGATCGCTAGTAAGACAGGTCATTTCTAATGGGCAGTTGCCTGCGTATTTTATGGCTTTATGGATCTCTCATAATACAATGCACTTCTCATATAGGTGCCCCAGACTAGTGTCATTCGAGTTTTTTTTACCATTCAAGCTCTTGATTTTCTTACCTTTGTTGTTATGGACTTTTTCAAAGCTAGAGATGTAGTTGTGATAATTCAAAAGTAATCATTACTATTCCGAGATGATCGGGCTGACAATGAGAGTTCAAGCGAGCTACCCTGTGCTTTTCATATGATTTCATAGAAAACTAACAAGTTGGAGAAAACCAAAATCAATAATTATTATTATTGTGCCGACACCAATTGGGGAGTATGAGAGATCGCCAAGTGCCTAAGATGTCATGCGCATTGACATTTTTGAAGTTTTTTTTTTGGATTTATTGAAAAGATCCCCTCACCTTTAGAACATAATTCGATGGGGTTTCTATTGCATAACAGTTTAAAAATATTTTTCTAGGCCATTTATTTTGAAGATATCTACCCGATCTCGCCGGTGGGCATCATCATATGATTTTTTATTTGGGCCCCCTTTTTTAAAAATTTCAAATAAGTTAGACTTGCTCTCGTTTCAAAGGGAATTACAGTGGTTTCAATCAAAGTCATTTTTTTATTATAAAGTTTTTCTTTCGATTTTTCGAAAATAAGTTTAACATATCATCTTACAATTTCAGTGGCTGCGATCAAGATAAGCTTTTATTGAGATAGGCCCGCTACTCGATGTCCAACTTAAAGCATGTCTTTAGTCGACACAACGATCTTCTGTTTACTATTGAATGTGCCTTTGTACTTGTAAAGAGAGAGATTGCTTTAACTAAAGCATTGAAGTGTTGGAGTAGAGGGAGCGAGACTCACCTAGGTAGTAAGCTAATTGGGCATTCTAGAGAGATGCCCATGGCCTGAGTGATGCAACCTGCAACAATGGATATTATTTCATTTTTCAGTTTCTTTTAAAAAAATTATTTTTTATTTTTACAGGCATCACAAAAAGCTGCTTTACCCTTGGCACCCTTGGCCTAGAACGTGGTGAAAACTCAAAAGGGCGAACTCGTCATTTTTGCCCATTGCACCCTTTCAAGTTTTCATCACGTATTGAGTATTTGTTCTTCCCTACCTCTTGGCAACTTTACTCCTGGCACCCTATTGAATTTTTACTTGATCTGTCTTGCATATGATGTTTTTACTCGAGGTACCCTCGCGGGTTTTCACCTTGCCCATTTTACTTTAAACAAACATTTTCCTTTCTCCTTTTCTTGTGGTTAGGAATTCCATCATCGCTGGTCAATGGAAGCTTTTAGGGTAGTGGGAGGCTTTGAAGCGCACTTCTTAAGGTCGGGAACTTTTTAGGGGTGAAGGTGATTGCACTATAGGAAATTGCTCTTTTACCGATGAAAAAATTCGTTGGTAAAAGATGATTTTTCGTCGGTAAAGAGTATTACCGAAGAAATATGTCGTCGAAAAAATCCTCGGTAAAAGATCGTGGATAAAGGCTTTTACCGACAAAAAATCACTTCATCGGCAATGGTAAGATTTTTACCGACGAATTTTTTCATAGGTAAAAAATGTGGATTAAACTTTTACATACGAAATTTTTCATAGGTAAAAAATGTGAAGCTTATTCGTCGGCAATGGTAAGACTTTTACTGACGAATTTTTTTCATAGATAAAAAATGTGGACGAAAATTTTACATACGAAATTTTTCGTAGGTAAAAAATGTGGAGGGCAATGGTAAGACTTTTACCTACAAATTTTTTTGTTGGTAAAAAATGTAGATGAAACTTTTACCTACGAAAGTTTTCGTAGGTAAAAATGTGGATGAATCTTTTACCTACGAAATGTTTCGTAGGTAAATAATGTGGATGAAATTTTTACCTACAAAAGTTTTTGTAAGTAAAAATGTGGATGAATATTTTACCTACGGAATTTTTCGTAGGTAAAAAATGTCAATAAAATTTTTCGTAGGTAAAAATGTCGATCCAGGCTTCAGAGTCCATAGGATGCCTCAGTGTACTATCATCATGAACACGTTTCTCCTTATGCTACCTCATATCTTCAGTTGTCTTGCGAGACGAAAATAATCTTTGTAATCTGAGTTTCAATGGGAAGTACCTTAACACCTTTTGCAGGTTTTTCTTACACTTGGCTTTGTCATACTTTCACCTAGACTCTCTACATTCTGGACACTCTTCAACATTTTCATGCTCTTTCCAATACAATACATAATCATTTATACATGAATGTATGGGGATGTAACCAAGGCCCAAGTCTCGCATCAAGGATTTTGCCTCGTAATGAGACTTAAGCGATGTCTCATCGTTCGGTAATGCTTCTTTCAACAAGTCAAGCAATATGTCGAACAATTTGTTACTCCAACGATTTATTGTCTTCAAATGAAGTAACCTTGAAAGAAAATTCAACTTGAAAAGGTTCTCAAACCCCAGATAAAGTAGCCGTTGCGTATCCCTCAACAACCTACTAAACTTTTCTGATTCGACATCTCCCATAGGAAAAATATCTTAGTTACTACTTGTCGCTGCAAAATCAGTATCCGCAATTATTCCCCTAAACACATCCCCTATGATATATTGCATTTCGTCAACGTCTTCATCCTCATCATCCGACACAATTGGGTCAGGAAGGATTTCAGTGGCTTCAACTCTTTGGTGGATATCTTCATCATGATGGATCCACCAAGTGTAACCCTGATCAATCCCAACTATGAACAAATCGTCTTCTACTTTGTCTAAAGTCTTATGAACTATATTTTTGTATTTTCGACATGGATACCTAATCTTATTACTTGAATCTGCCCGATTTCACGTAAATTTCATGAACTCTTGAACCTCTTGTTTATACTCTGGGCCAAACCTGTTCTTAGTTCGCATCTAAGTCTTATCCATCTCTACAATGAAAAGACTAGAGTCAGTTTATGGAAATAGGCTTAAGATTAGGTTAGGGTTATAGGTTTAAGATTAGGTGTAGGTTTAGGTTTAGGAATTTGAGAATACGTTTAGGTTTTAGGTTTAGGTTTAGGTTTAGGTTATAGGTTATAGGTTTAGGTTAAGGTTATAGGTTTAGGTTTAGGTTAATGTTATAGGTTATAGGTTTAGGTTTAGGTTAGGGTTATAGGTTATAGGTTATAGGTTTAGGTTATAGGCTTAGGTTTAGGTTAATGTTATAGGTTATAAGTTTTGGTTTATGTTATAGGTTATAGGTTTAGGTTATAGGTTTAGGTTTAAGTTAATGTTATTGGTTATAGGTTTAGGTTTAGGTTATAGGTTTAGGTTAAAGTTAAGGTTATAGGTTTAGGTTTAGATTAAGGTTATAGGTTATAGGTTATAGGTTTAGGTTTAGGTTAAGGTTATAGGTTATAGGTTTAGGTTTAGGTTATAAGTTATAGGTTATAGGTTTAGGTTTAGGTTATAGGTTTAGGTTATAGGTTATAGGTTTAAGTTTAGGATTAGGTTATAGGTTTAGGTTATAGGTTTAGGTTTAGGCTTAGGGTTTAGGGATTCAGATTCGGGTTCAGGTTCAGGATCGGGTTTAGGTTTGGGTTTTAAGTTTAGGTTTAGGTTTAGGTTAGGGAGTTGAGATTATGATTAGGTATAGGTTTAGGTTTAGGTATTTGAGAATACATTTAGGTTTTAGGTTTACGTTTAGGTTTTAGGTTATAGGTTATAGGTTTAGGTTATAGGTTTAGGTTTAGGTTTAGGTGAGATTATAGGTTTAGGTTATAGTTTATAGGTTATAAGTTTAGGTTTAGGTTTAGGTTAAGGTTATAGGTTTAGGTTTAGGTTTATGTTAGGTTATAGGTTTAGGTTTAGGCTTAGGGTTTAGGATTTAGATTCGGGTTAAGGTTCGGGATCGGGTTTAGGTTTGGGTTTTCAAGTTTAGGTTTAGTTTTAGGTTAGGGAGTTGAGATTATGATTAGGTGTAGGTTTAGGTTTAGGGATTTGAGAATACATTTAGGTTTTAGGTTTAGGTTTAGGTTTAGTTTTTAAGTTATAGGTTATATGTTTAGGTTTTGGTTTAGGTTAGGTTATAGGTTATAGGTTATAGGTTTAAGTTTAGGTTTAGGTTAAGGTTATAGGTTTAGGTTTAGGTTACGTTGTAGGCTGTAGGTTATAGATTTAGGTTATAGGTTATAGGTTATAGGTTTAAGGATTTGAGATTAGGTTTAGGAATTCGGGTTTGGGTTCGGGTTATATGTTTGGGTTTAGGTGTAGGTTTAAGTTAAGTGAATGAAGTTTAGATTATAGGTTTATGTTAAGGTTATATGTTTAGGTTTAGTTTATAGATTTAAGTTTAGACTTAGGGTTTAGGGATTCAGATTTGGGTTTGGGTTCGAGATCAGGTTTGGGTTTGGGTTTTCAAGTTTAGGTTTAGGTTTAGGTTAGGGAGTTGAGATTAGGATTAGGTTTTAGGTTTAGGTTATAGGTTTAGGTTTAGGAATTCGGGTTTGGGTTCAAGTTTAGGTTTAGAGATTTGAGAATAGGTTTAGGTTTAGGTTTAGTTATAGGTTTATGTTATAGGTTATAGGTTTAGGTTTAGGTCATAGGTCTAGGTTTAGGTTTAGGTTTAGGTTATAGGTTATATGTTTAGGTTTAGGTTTAGGTTTAGGTTTAGGTTTATGTTATAGGTTATAGGTTTAGGTTTAGGTCATAGGTTTAGGATTAGGTTTAGGTTTAGGTTATAGGTTATAGGTTATATGTTTAGGTTTAGGTTAAGGTTTAGGTTTAAGTTTAGGTTACAGGTTTAGGTTTAGTTTAGATATTAATGGTGTAACAAATATATACACATTAGACAATTTTCAATCAATTTATTTTGATTTTTATTAGATTTTTATTAGAATTTATTTATATTTTCTATCTCTCCTTGTGGATTTGAGGCATCTCTGTGATGAGTCCAGAGAAACTTCATGGATTCGGAGTAATTATCCCTTGAGGAAGACGGTGCTCGACTTTAACACGTCCTTCCCTGCATTAGTTGGCGAAATGTAAAATGAGACGAAAGCAGAAAGAGATATAAGTAGGTGCATATGTTTTTGGTATGTAGGGGATGTGAGGAGTAAAATATGGCTTGATTTAATATACGAGAGGAAAAATAGGATATCAAACACCCTTTTTTGGTAAAAAGGGATGGCCGGACATTCCAAGTTCCAACCCTACTCATTGAATTCAATGTTGCTTTTGACTTCTCAATTGATAGAATGGCAGTCAAAGAATATTCCTTGAGATGATAGAGTACCAAGGTATGTTTGGTGGCTCATATCTTCAGAGAAGTAGGAAGCTACCACTCAAGAATTAACTTCGAGAGTGTTTAGACAGAACTTTGACGACTTTTTACTTCCCCCGAATTCTCTATAGAACTGGACATTCCCTGAACCTCTTTCTCTTAGTGTTTCTATGTCTGTCAACAAAGCTCATCTCGGGAAATGCTTAAATAGGTGAAATTACTTCTTGCATAGGCTTTAGATGGAGCCATTGGTACATCCCAATGTCACAATGGTAGTGTTGGTTGGTTGTTGTTACGACTGAGGTAACAACGTGGAAATTAGAGGATAACTATGCCTGGATAAGGTACTCTACAGTGGTTGGACCATTATATCCATGGATACGGATTTCTTACCACCGTATCTAGGCAAAGTACCTTTTTTTTAATTCTAAGGTGTTTTGCTGGATTGTTTCGAGTTCGTGCTCTCTCTATCCTACCAGTTGTGTGTCTTGGTTTTGGTCGATCCATTTTGATGGCTGCCTTTATGGTGTACTTTAGCTGTACAACTACCTCGATTGGGGCCCACTAAAATTGACGGGCGATATTACATCTAATGTTTAAAGTGGAGTGTCTATAGATGCCCCTCTTTGGAAAATGTTAGAGTATAACTGAATGCCAAAGCAAGTGAACACCCCACCTCAGGATTAGACGTAGATGTAATTTTGTCTATTCCTCACAGGAGTATTGTTTGTCGACAAGCTTGCTTGGTTAAACCTTAACTTGGGCATCTCATAGGGTTGGGAAATATGTTGTGATTTGTCCCTATGCATTATGCGACTTTACAATGCATCGAAATGCAACCCTTTCATGCCATGATCTGCATGCCATGATCGGTATATGTGTATCAAATGAGTTAATGAATTTGGATTGTAGTAATGAATCTGAATTGTGGATGGTTAGAGCCCTTATGCTTTCTATGACCTTTCGAGGATAAGACAGTTTGTATATGAAAAGGTAGTTTTTAATTTATGCTGCACGATTCTCTAAGATTGCTAGTAAGACAAGTCATTTCTAATGGGCAATTGCCTGCGTATTTTATGGCTTTATGGATCTCTCATAATACAATGCATTTCTCATATAGGTGCCCCAGACTAGAGTCATTCGGGGTTTTTTTTTTTACCATTCAAGCTCTTGATTTTGTTACCTTTGTTGTTATGGACTTTTTCATAGCTAGAGATGTAGTTGTGATAATTCAAAAGTAATCATTACTATTCAGAGACGATCGGGCTGACAATGAGAGTTCAAGCCAGCTACCCCATGCTTTTCATATGATTTCATAGAAAACCAACAAGTTGGAGAAAACCAAAATCAATTATTATTATTATTGTCCCGACACCAATTGGGAAGTATGAGAGACCGCCAAGTGCCTAAGATGTCGTGCGCATTGGCATTTTTGAAGTTTTTTTTTTGGATTTTTTGAAAAGATCCCCCCACCTTTAGAACATAATTCGATGGGGTTTCTATTGCATAACATTTTGAAAATATTTTTCTATGCCATTTATTTTGAAGATATCTACCCAATCTCGTCGGTGGGTGTCATCATATGATTTTTTTATTTGGCCCCCTTTTTTTAAAAAAATTTCAAATAAGTTAGACTTGCTCTCGTTTCTAAGGGAATTAGAGTGGTTGCGATCAAAGTCATTTTTTTATTACAAAGTTTTTCTTTCAATTTTTTGAAAATAAGTTTAACATATCATCTCACAATTTCAGTGGCTATGATCAAGATTAGCTTTTATTGAGATAGGCCTGCTACTCGGTGTCCAACCTAAAGCATGTTTTTAGTCGACACAACGATCCTCTGTTTACTATAGAATGTGCCTTTGTACCTGTAAAGAGAGAGATTGCTTTAACTAAAGCATTGAAGTGTTAGAGTAAAGGGAGCGAGACTCACCTAGGTAGTTGGCTAATTGGGCATTCTAGAGAGATGCCCATGGCTTTAGTGATGCAACCTGCAACAATGGATATTATTTCATTTTTTAGTTTCTTTTAAATTTTTTATTTTTATTTTTATAGGCATCACAAAAAGCAGCTTTACCCCTAACACCCCTTGCCTTGAACGTGGTGAAAACTCAAAAGGGCGAACCTGTCGTTTTTGCCCATTACACCCTTTCAAGTTTTCATCACGTATTGAGTATTTATTCTTGCCTACCTCTTGGCAACTTTACTCCTGACACCCTTTTGAATTTTTACTCGGTCTGTCTTACATATGATATTTTTACTCGAGGTGCCCTCGCAGGTTTTCACCTTGCCCATTTTACTTTAAATAAACATTTTCCTTTCTCCTTTTTTTTTTTTTTTTTTTTTTTGTGGTTAGAAATTCCATCATCACTGGTCGATGGAAGCTTTTAGGGTAGTGGGAGGCTTTGAAATGCACTTCTTAAGGTCGGGAACTTTTCAGGGGTGAAGGTGGTTGCACTATAAGAAATTGTTCTTTTACCGATGAAAAAATTCGTCAGTAAAAGATGATTTTTCGTCAGTAAAGAGTATTACCGACGAAATATGTCATTGGAAAAATCCTCGGTAAAAGACCGTGGGTAAAGGCTTTTATTGATGAAAAATCACTTCGTCGGCAATGGTAAGATTTTAACCGATGAATTTTTTCGTAGGTAAAAAATATGGGTTAAACTTTTAGCTACGAAATTTTTCGTAGGTTAAGTCTTTTACCGATGAATTTTTTTGTAGGTAAAAAATGTGGACGAAACTTTTACCTATGAAATTTTTCATAGGTAAAAAATGTGGAGATTGTTTGTCGGCAATGGTAAGACTTTTACGTACGAAATTTTTTGTGGGTAAAAAATGTGGATGGAACTTTTACCTATGAAAGTTTTCGTAGGTAAAAATCTGGATGAATCTTTTACCTACGAAATGTTTCGTAGGTAAAAAATGTGGATGTAAATTTTACCTACGAAAGTTTTTGTAGGCAAAAATGTGGATGAATCTTTTACCTGCGGAATTTTTCGTAAGTAAAAAATATCGATGAAACTTTTACCTACAAAATTTTTCATAGGTAAAAATGTCGATCCAGGCTTTAGAGTCCACAGGGTGCCTCAGTGTACTATTATGATGAGCGCGTTTCTCCTCATGCCACCTCATATTTTCAGCTGTCTTGCGAGATGTAAACAATCTTTACAATTTGGGTTTCAATGGGAAGTACCTTAACACCTTTTGCGGGATTTTCTTTCGCTTGGCTTCGTCATACTTCCACCTAAACTCTCTACATTCTGGACACTCTTTAACATTTTTATGCTCTTTCCAATACAATACACAATCATTTATACATAAATGTATGGGGATGTAACCAAGGCCTAAGTCTCGCATCAAGGATTTTGCCTCGTAATGAGATTTAGGCAATGTCTCATCATCCAGTAATGCTTCTCTCAACAAGTCAAGCAATATGTCAAATGATTTGTTACTCCAACGATTTATTGCCTTCAAATGAAGTAACCTTGTAAGAAAATTCAACTTAGAAAAGTTCTCAGACCCCGGATAAAGTAGACGTTGCGTATCCCTCAACAAGCTACTAAACTTTTCTGATTCGACATTACTCATAAGAAGAATATTTTGGTTACTATTTATCGCTGTAAAATCAGTATCCGCAATTATTTCCCTGAACACATCCCCTATGATATCTTGCATTTCGTCAAGGTCTTTATATTCGTCATCCAGCACAATTGGGTCAGCAAGGACTTTAGTGGCTTCAACTCTTTGGTGGATATCTTCACTATGATGAATCCATCAAGTGTAACCCTGGTCAATCCCTGTAAGACCTGTATCCTAGCCCGTACCATTCCGTAGGCCTCTGTGGTCCCCCTAGTTAAATTTTGGCGACCCGCGATCTGTTGTCGGTGTTTGCGCGTGAACCTAAGCCGAGTCCCGCATACCTGAGTCGACTCAACCCGAAAAGTGTATCCTAACGACTGCGCCGTCGCCGCGGTTCCAACGCCATGACTCGCGCATTGATCCGATACCCAGGTTAGAAGTTGTGAATCTGCATTCATGTCGAAGAAACGTCGCATGTTGTGAATTTCAAGGGAATCTCTACAACATGTCCCATCAATCAATCAATCAATGTCAAGTACAAGCCATACCCCAAGTACAACAACCCATCCCTCCTTTTCCATAAGTCAACTCTCTCTCTCCCCTCACCACTCCTCTTTTACAAATTTTCAACCCAACCCATACCTCACCTTACAACAACCACTCCACCTATCCATATCATCCCATTTTCTCTCTCTCTCTCTCTCTCTCTCTCACACACACACACACACACACACATTTCTCAAACCTCTCAAGCACCACACGTCCAAGCTCCCCATGAGAGAACTAGTGTGACCCACTTTCCTACCTCTCATCTCCACCATTCAAAGTTCATCTCAACCGTCGAAATTGCTTCCTTGGAGCTCTAGAATCTATAAGCAGAAGAAGGAAGAGAAGATCAAAGGTGGGTGATTTTATTAATTGATTTTGTGATTTGAGGGCCCACATATGTGGGACCCATCTTGATATATGCATTGTATAGGGAGGGCCCATAGTGGCGGGGTCCCTCCCCTTCATCGATTTCTCTCCCTTTTTCTCTCTTTCTCTCTCTCTTTCTCTTCCTTTTGATGTGTGGCCCACCATGATGTTGGCGGTGGAGATCCACCATACCATGATGTATGAGTTTTAATCCACATTGTCCATGGCTTGGATGAGGGGCCCACATGACGTACATGCTTCATTCACACTGTCCATCCCGGACCCCAAGGCCATGGGCCTGGAATGAGGCAGATGCAAATCTCAGGTGGAAGCACACCATGCTGTGCCCAACACGTGGGACACACCCACCATGAAAGAGGTTTGGCTGGTCTACCACCACACCAGCTATATAGTTGATGTGTTTACATCAAATCCCCACCGTCCATCTATCTGCATCCAGACCGTCCATCTGATGGACGGTGGGCTAGCGGCTGCAACAGCTGCTGTACACACATGTCAGCAGCTGCGTGACATGTCAGTACACGCTCCATGTTGGCCACCCCCGCTAGGGATGGATACCCAGACCTCAAGTGTTGAAACGAGGTAACTCCACTCAGTCTGCCAATTGAGCTATGGATGTGGGCGTTTTAATACCGAGTCCGGATCCTCTGTTACCTGGTCAACAGAGAATTCCTGATACCCTAATCCTCATTGGTCCACGTCACCACTCACTGAAAAAATAAAAAAAATAAAAAAAAGCTTCGGACGCCAAACCATTAGGATAACAGGAAATCCCTGTTGACCAGATAACAGAGGATCTCGACTCTTTAATACCCCACCGTCCATCTGATCTTCATCCAAACCGTCCATCTGATGTACGGTGGGCTGGTACCCGCAGCAATAACTACTGTACTTGCATCAGCAAGTTCTATGGATCCCTCCTGGATTTTACTTCATCCTGGACCGTTCATGTCTGGATCCCACCATGATGCATGCGCTGCATCCAGACCATCCATCTGGACGGTGGCCAGCAGGCTTGGATGATATAAAAAAAAATGATGAATATATATATAATGATATATGGTGGTCCACGTGGGACCCACCTCTTGGAAGGTGGATTGGCTGGGCTTGTACACACTAGCTATATAGCTTAGTGACGTCACCAAGTTACGTGGATACCCACCTTGATGTATATGCCCTATATCCACACCGTCCATCTGTTCCTGGACGGTGGGCCCTACTAAGATGTATGCGTTTTACCTTGGCCGTCCACCTCCAGCCACGTGGTGGAGATCCCAGCAGCTGGACGCTGCCCCATTTTCAAAAATAAAAAAACAATATAGTAAATAATATTATATTATACTATATCTGGTGGGACTCACTGCTAAGAAGCAGATTGGCTAGTGTATTGCTGGTGTTGGACGTCAGCGAGTCCCGTGGACACCACCATGATATATGTGATATTCCCCACCGTCCATTGTCTGGACGGTGGACACCACTAGTGATGTATTTGTTTCATCCACACCGTCTACACTGTCTGGACGGTGCTAGATAATGTTTGGACGGTGTTGTACAACGTTTGAATGGTGCTGTTTTACATGAGAAATGTTTGGATGGTGCTGATTTATCTGGATAATGTTTGGACAGTGCTGATCATCATTAGTGGGCCATGTGCCCCATGGAATGATAGTGTACAGTGATGCATATGTTGCACCTGCAACTATTGAAATGATTTTAGATGTAATCCAAGCTCCCACTTGAGGCCCATCTTGATGTATTTTGTGGCCCATCCGTCAGGCCCACCTTGATGTATTTTCAGCCCATTCATGAGGCCCAATGTGATGTATATTTAAGGCCCACTTGTGATGTATTTGAGGCCCATGTGTAAGGCCCGCCTATTGTGTATTTGAAGCCCATTGGTCGAGACTGGTTGTGATGTATTCAAGGCCCATGGGGCAAGGCTTGATGTGATGAATTTATGACTCATGTGTCGAGGCCCATTATGATATAATTTTGGCCCATGGATGCAGCCCATTGAGATGTATTTCTGGCCCATGTGATGTGGCCCATAGTGATGTGTATGTAGCCCTTGTTTGAGGCCCATTATAATGTATATTAGGCCTTTGTGCGAGGCCATGGGCCCACTTTATATTTGACTCTATGTGGGTCACTGCTTGGGAGCAATGTTGGTTAAATGGCCACATTGATGGGCAATGATGGTTAGATGTCCTCATTGTGACCTTCCTGTGGGCCTTGTTAGGTCCATTCTCATCATTCTCTTAGTGGGTTAACCCAAATAGGTGGGCCCCATTCGCCATAGACCGATGGTTTCATGCTATTGGATTTGATATAATCACAGCCGAGGGCCGATCTTTATATTATGGTTGATCGACTGTTCATCTATGGACCCCGCCTTATTTATATAATGATTATCGGTGCCGATTGCCGAATCTGGTTGACGTGACCAATTTGCCAATTCTAATTATCGATCGATTTCGATTATCATAACTGATTGCCGATTCCGATTGACGTGACTGATTTGTTGATGCTTGTCATGACCGATTATCGATTCCGATTGACGTGACCGATTTGTCGATTCTGATTATTGATCGATTTCGATTGTCATGAGCGATTGTTGATTCCAATTGACATGACCGATTTGCCGATTCTGATTATCGATCGATTTTGATTGTCATGACCAATTGCCAATTCTGATTGACGTGACTGATTTATCGATTCTGATTATCGATCGATTCCGATTGTCATGACCAATTGTCGATTCGGATTGACTTGACTGATTTACCGATTTTGATTATCATTCAATTCCGATTGTCATGACCAATTGCCGATTCCGATTGTCGTGACCGATTTGCCTATTCTGATTATCGATCGACTTCGATTGTCATGGCTGATTGCCAATTCCGATTGACGTGATCGATTTACTGAATCTGATTATCGATCGATTCCGATTGTCATGACCGATTGCCGATTTCGTTGACGTGACCGATTTACCGATTCTGATTATCGATCGATTCCGATTGTCATGATTGATTGCCGATTCCGATTGACGTGACTGATCTGCCGATTCTGATTATCGATCGATTCTGATTGTCATAGCCGATTGCCAATTCCGATTGACGTGACCGATTTACCGATTCTGATTATCGATCGATTCCGATTGTCATGACTGATTGCCGATTCTGATTGACGTGACCGATTTACCAATTCTGATTATCGATCGATTCTGATTGTCATGATCAATTGCCGATTTCGATTGACGTGACCGATTTGCCGATTCTGATTATTGATCGATTCCGATTGCCAATTCCGATTGACGTGACCGATTTACCGATTCTGATTATTGATTGATTCCGATGTCATAACCGATTGCCGATTCCGATTGACGTGACCGATTTACTGATTCTGATTATCGATCAATTTCGATTGCCATGACCGATTACCGATTCCGATTGAGTGACCGATTTGCCGATTCTGATTATCGATCGATACCGATTGTCATGGCCGTTTGTCGATTCCGATTGATGTGACCGATTTACCGATTCTGATTATCGATCGATCCCGATTGTCGTGGCCGGTTGCCAATTCCGATTGACGTGACCGATTTACCGATTCTGATTATCGATTGATCCCGATTGTCGTGGCCGATTGCTAATTCCAATTAATGTGACCGATTTACCGATTCTGATTATCGATCGATTCCGATTGTCGTGATCGATTGATGTAACCGATTTACCGATTCTGATTATCGATCGATCCCGATTGTCGTGGTCGATTGCCGATTCCGATTGACGTGACCGATTTGCAGATTCTGATTTTCGATCTATTCCGATTGTCGTGGCCAATTGTCGATCTCGATTGTCGTGACCGATTTGCCGATTCTGATTATCGATCGATTCCGATTGTCGAGGACGATTGTATAGGCCGACTCCGATTGTCGAGGCCGAGTATCGAGGTCGATTCCGAGTGTTGATTCCGATTGTTGAGACCTATATGGTGTATATACGACCCGTAGTTGAGGCCTACTGTGATGTATTCATAGCCCATGGGCAAGGCCCATTGTGGTGTATTCGTGGCTTATGGGCAAGGCCATTATGATATGTATTAGGCCCATGATGCATGACGCATTTGATGTATTCGAGACCCATGTGTAGGGCCCACATGTCATGTATTTGAGGCTCATGAGTAGGACCCACCTGTTGTGTATATGTCGTCCTTGAGTAAGGCCCATGGTGTTGTATATTAGGTCCTTGTGTGAGGCCATGGGTCCACTATATGTTAGACTTTATGTGGGTCATTCCTTGAGGGCAATGCTGGTTAAATGTCCACATTGTCGAGATCGATTGTCGTTGCCGGTTATTGATATCGATTATGAGTATGTGACAGCATAACATGATGATACATGCCCATACGCATCATTTGCATGTTTGTTATGAGATGTGGTTGACTATTGCATATATCATTGGGCAGGTTATTATGAGACTCCCTGATAAGCGGAGGTTATCTCACATGAGCGCATGGTATGCGTAGGATTGATGAATGACTGGATTGTATGATTCATACATAATGCACTGTATGATGTGATTACTGTACACCTTAGCGACATTATGGCCGTAGTCTCCACAGGCATATCGTGGATGACTAGATGAGACACCGAAAATATGTTATTAGCATCGGGCTGTCATAGATGGCCCTGGGTGAAAATCCCTAAATCTCCGAGCCAGGAGACACCCCAACGTTGAGATCGAGTGGATACATGAGCTCCTGAGTGCCGAATACTAGGAGGCCATGTCTCCTACTATGTAAGCCCCATATCCTAGACCGTACCGTTCCATAGGCTTCCGCGGTCTTCCCAGTCGAATTCCGGCAACCTTCGACCTTTAATCGGTATTTGCGCGTGACATGGATTCTCATGCCGTCAACCCGAGTCGACTCAACCAAGGGCTTGTACCTTAGCGACCGCGTCATCGCTGCGGTTCCGATGCCGCGACTCGCGCGCTGATGCGATGCTCTGGTCGGGAGTTGTGGGCCAGCGTTCGGTGCGAGGAAACGCCGCACGTGGGAATTCCGACGGAATCTCTACGAGGTGTCACATTAATCAATCAATCCCATCAATCCCATCATGTCAAGTACACATCACCTTTCACCCTTTCCCAAGCAAACTCCAAAGTCAAAAAGTTCTTACACCACCCATACCCTCTCTTACAACTTTTGCCAAAAAAGTCAAAAAGTCTCTTACACCCATCCCTCTCTCCCATCCATCACTCCATCACCCATCACTCCCTCTCTCTCTCTCTCCCTTACAAGTCTCTCTCTCATTTTCAACTTTTTCAAGCAACAAAAATCCCACACGTATGAACCTCTCCAAGCCCTCCCATGGGGAGAAAAATGCTCATGTGTAGCCCACCTTTCCATCCCTAGATCTCTCATCTCAACCATCCATTTCTCATCTTCCTCCATCAAAGAGAAGCACAAGGAGCTAAGGAAGCTAAGGGAGCAAGAAGATCAAGTGGTGGGTGTTTTGATAGGGTAGATTTTGATGTTTTTAAGATGGGCCAAGTGAGGCCAACCGATCAATGGTTTGGATCTCACTTTGGACCCTAAGATGTGGCCAATGGCCCACATGGATCATCATGATCATTCCATGATGGGGCCATTCTCCATGGACCCCATCATGATGTTTATTTTCTTGCATGCTTAGGGTCATTTAGACCGTCTATTTTAGTGGAGAAGGGATCTCCACCGTTGGATTTCAATTTCATGGACCCACATGTAAGGGAAACCACTTATTGTATGATTTGGTGCAAGGGAGGGCCCATAGTGCCGGGGTCCCTCCATCACGCGAATCTCATTCTCTATCTCTCTCTCCTATCTTTTCTTTTCCTAATTTTCTTTATCTTGATATGATTGTGTGACCCACTTGAATGGACCCCACCATGAAGCATGTATTTTGTTTAAGACATCTATAAGTGGGGCCCACCTTATATGTGTAGTACCCACACCATTCATCAGTGGTGGCCCACCTGAGCAGGCCCATCTTGTATGGCAGACCGTCCAGCGTCCCTGGACGCTGGACGTTTATTGGCAAAACACAAATACTAGCTTGGTTCAAGACTTTGGGTGGCCCACTCATGTAGGCCCCACCTTGATGTATGTATTAAATCCATGCCGTCCATTCCTTTCCCAAGATTGTTTTAGGCGTTGAGCTAGAAGATGGGACCAATTAGACTTCCAGGCGGGCCATAACATGGCAAACAGTGAGCTTACCATTGAAACATCCCCTATTGCTTCTATACACTGAAACAGGCCCAATATTGGGCTTGTTTTGCCTGTCGTGAGGTATGGAGAGCCATTGGACGGAGTGGATTTACAAGATGTGGACCCCACCTGCAAAATCCATGAAAAAACTAAAAAAAAAATAAAACCATAACACAATAGCGACGCTGCTGTGTCAGGGATGGCAGCAGGCGCTGCCTGCGCCTAGCGTCCAGCGGACGGACGGTAAAGCAGCCACCCACGGCTGTAGCTGTGGGCCCCACCTTGATGTTTACCTACCATCTGAACCGTTCATAGGGTGGGCCACTACCTGACGTGGGCCCACCCCAAAAATTAGCTTGATCCAAGACTCAGGTGGCCCACACCGTAGGAAACAGTGGGATTGTATTTCTACCTTTGAAATCCTTTTGGGGTCCACAGAAGTTTTGGATCAGGGTGAAATTTGTTTTCACCCTTCATCTAGGCCCATGTGGCCTTATCAACGGGTTGGATGGCATAGAAACATTGTGGTGGGCCCCACATAGATGTATGTGTTTCATTTCCACCGTCCGCCTGGACGGTGGAGCCCACTGTGATATGTGGAGCCCACTGTGATATTTGCAGTGGGTGTGTGCCTGCGTGTGGGTGTGTGCGTGCGTGTGGGTGTGTGCGTGCGTGTGTGTATATATATGTATATATATAATATTATATTGTATATAATATTTTATGTACTATATATATATATATATTATATATTATATATATATATATATATAATATAATGGTGGTGGGAGGCCCATCTCAGTTATTTTTGGCCCATGATTGAGGCCCACTTTGATTTATATGTAAGGCCCATGGGTCGAGGCCCATTTGATGTGTTATGGCCCCATGGGTCGAGGCCCATTTGATGCACATATGGGGCCCCATTTGGCGAGGCCCATTTGATACACATAAGGCCCATGTGAGTAGGCCCATTTGATGCACTCTAAGGCCCACGGGTTATAGCCCATTGCAATTTACATAAGGCCCATTGGTGCGGCCCATTGATGTGGCCCACTTAATGAATATAAGGCCCATGTGATTTGGCCCATTTAATGTATTTACGGCCCAATGGGATGTACCTAAGGTCCATTGCAATGTGTGATCCCAACATGGGTTATGTAATGATATTTACGTCGAGCTATACTTTGGGAGCAATGACGGTTTGACGTCCCCATTGCAAGTATAGTGTTGGTTAAATGTCCGCATTATGACTTTCCCTAGGGCCCATTGTTAGGCTCGTACGTGTTATGTGTAGGCCGTCTAGGCCCATCTTCGTTATTCACATCATCCATCCTATATAATATGTTTAGTTCCATGATTCATGATCATATGCATCATACGTATGCTTGATATGAGAAATGATTGATCATAGCATATGCCTTCGGGCAGATTGTTTAGGGGCTCCCGTACAGGGGGTGTTGCCCTACATGAGCGCACGATACGCGCAGGATTGCTGCATGACTGAATAGTGTGATTCATGCATTCGCATTGTGTGATATGGTTACTGTACGCCCTAGCGACATCAGGGCCGTAGCCTCCACAGACGTATCGTGGTTGACAGGATTGGATACCGGAAATACTGTTCTACATGGGGTGCGATAGATATCCCTGGGTGAAAGTCCCTAAACCCTTATGGTACCAGGAGGTTGCTCCAACGTCTAGACCGAGTGGGTGCATGAGCGCCGAGTGCCGATTACCAGACGGTTGCGCTTTCCACTGTGTCGTGGTCGGTTGGAAGGGGGTGCGGCCTTACCCGCCCGAGAGTAGGGGGCAATGCTAGGCTGAGTCTGACCAGCTCGAGGAATGGGTCCGCTATTGACGAGCCGAGCCCGATATTGGCAGGCGGATAGTGAGGTCTTTTTCACTCACCTTATTGCGCGCGATGGGGCGGCAATCTGGCTTGGAGTGTACTAGACCCTGGTGATATTCCAGAGTTGAGCTGTATTGATATGTGGACTTAGATGAGGATTTGTATGCTTGAGTTGCATTTCGCATTGCATGGCCTTGGTATGGCCGACATCATTCATGCTTTGCACCGCATGGCCTTGGTACGGCTAATGGTATTCTTGGCATTCATCAGCATGTTCCGCATTACTCTGATACTGCATAACTGCATTACCACCTTGAGCATACACTTTCACCACCCTCTAAGCTTTCCATAAGCTTATGCACGACCGTTGCGTGCAGGTGACGTTGGATCGCAGCAGCGCTGAGGCTTGGACGCGTAGCAGATCTTTTTGGAGCTTTTGGTCTATCATCATTGTATTTCCCTTTATGCTCATTGTACTTGTAAAGTTTTTGATCATAGTGGAAATGTGATGGAGTTTTTGGGTTGTTGTTTGTGGGTTATGCCTTTGGTTATGCTTATTACGAATCAAACTGATGTTGAAAATCCTCCTTATAGCATCCCAGGATCGGAACCTGGCGAATGGGCACTGGGAGCCGAGAATGGGGTTCTACAGAGGCTGTCGGCGCCGGATTCGGTGCTTGAGAATTTTGTGAGCCCGGTTTCCGAGTTTGGGGCGTGACAGAAGTTGGTATCAGAGCATAACTCGGGAATAACCAAGAACAACATTACATGTCTGCTATGAATGATTTAAGTCCTAAGTTCGGATAGCCTAGCGATCTTTTATTACCGACCCTTAACGAGTGTGCCTTCGAGAGTTTTCAAAGTTGATAGGCACCTTCGCTCTTTCCTGTAGGACATGGCGCGCAGGAGGGTGACCCGATCGACTCCCGCACCACCACTTGAGACTCCGGCTCCACCACCTGCGGCTCCCGCACTACCACCTACGATTCCTGCTCCACCACCCGAGATACCTGCTACCCAGCCTGAGGATGCTGCTCCTCTACCAGGGATTCATGCTGCCCAGCCTATGGGTGCAGCTCCTCCACCAGAGACCGGTGCGGAGCCGACCGTATCTGTGAGTGCTTCCCAGTTACAGCAGATGCTGCAGGCTGTGACGGCTGCACTTCAGGGGCAGGGCAGACCCCCAGTCGTTTCTCCAGCACAGGCAGAGCAGTAGAGCTCGAGTGCTCTCCTTCGAGAGTTCTGACGCCTCGATCCCCCGCATTTCCAGGGTGAGCCAGACCCGACCGTGGCTGAGAGATGGCGCGCCGACGTAGAGAAGATATTTGAGACGATGGGATGCACGACCGAGCGGCGAGTCCGATTAGCCGTATTTCTTCTCCATGGTGAGGCTGAGCACTGGTGGGCGTCAGTCTCCCGAGCAGCGGGTGCTGATTTTGTATGGACTTGGGAGGATTTTGTAGATCGGTTTGACCGACAGTATTTTCCTGATCACATCCGGCGACAGCAAGCGTTGGAGTTTGAGGCCTTGGTGCAGGGCGATATGACAGTGGCTCAGTATGCCGCTCGTTTTGTAGCATTGTCCCGATTTGCACCATATTTAGTAGATGATGAGGAGCAGAGAGCCCGCTGATTTGAGGGTGGCTTGCGTTACGGTCTTCGAGGCCGTGTTATTGGGCATGAGCTCCTGACTTTCGAGGAAGTGGTGCGGAAAGCCCAGATTTTTGAGGCTGAGTGGTACGGTTCTCAGTCTGATCGCGGTCAGAGGAGAGACCGGAAGAGGCAGGCTTCTTCCAGTGATACCCAGCAGGGTCGACCTCAGCAGAGGCGCACAGGTCGCCCAGCCTTCCGAGTGCCAGCAGCACCTCCAGCACCACCTCCGAGGCAGTTCACTGGCACTTGTTTTAGGTGCGGTGTGGAAGGACACCGTATGTGGGAGTGTCCTCGCCCCCAGTAGCAGCAACAGAGAGGTCCACAGCAGCCTCCACCACCACAGCAGCAGCAGAGACCCACACAGCAGTAGTAGAGCCCCACACAGCAGCAGCGACAGCAGCCCCCACCACCGAGGCCACCTCAGCAGCAGCATCAGCACCAGCCTCCGATGCCGCAGCAGCAGAGGCAGCAGTTTCGATCGCCTCAGCGACCCCAGCAACAACAGCACGCTCAGAGGGGACAAGCACCTCCCCATCCGGCTCAGGCTTAATTTTATGCGACCCAGCAGGATCCTCAGTTATCTGGAGGAGTCGTTAAGGGTATACTTTCAGTATCTGCATGCATTGCACGTGTGTTGTTTGATTCTGGTACATTTCATTCTTTTGTGGCCGAGAGTTTTTGCCGATCGACTGGTTTGCCATTGGAGTCTGCTCATGAGGGGTTGACAGTATCGACTCCCTTGGGGAAGACTGCAGTGTTGGGCCGATTTTGCTTGTCTTGCCCCGTTTTGGTTGGGGATATGTTTTTGCCTGCCGACCTGTTTGCTTTGCCTATGTCCGAGTTCGACGTCATCCTAGGCATGGATTGGCTTGCCGAGTACCACGCCATATTGGATTGTTCCGCGAGGACAGTCACGTTTTGTATACCTGGCTTGCCGCAGTTCCAGTTCATTGCTGAGCCCAGAGGAGAGTCGTTATCTTATTTGATGTCGTGTGCCATAGAGGAGCCCTTAGCGGTGAGCGTCGACCAGTTGCCTGTGGTTTGCGATTTTTTCGATGTGTTTCAGGAGATTCCGGGATTACCGCCTCGTCGACTCACCGAGTTTCAAATTGATCTCGTGCCCGGTAATGCACCTATTTCTAAGGCCCCATATCGTATGGCACCATTGGAGTTGTGGGAACTGCAGAAGCTTTTGACGAGTTGCGCGAGTTAGGCTTTATCCTTCCGAGCAGTTCGCCGTGGGGAGCGCCGGTACTCTTCGTAAAGAAGAAGGATGGCTCGTTGAGGCTCTACATAGATTACCGCGAGCTCAACAAGGTTATAATTAAGAACAAGTACCCGCTCCCGAGGATTGATGATTTGTTTGATCAGCTGCAAGGTGCACAGTTCTTTTCGAAGATTGACTTGCGTTCCGGTTATCATCAGATTCGGGTCCGAGAGGAGGACATTCCGAAGACAGCATTCAGGACGCGTTATGGTCATTTCGAGTTTTAGGTCATGTCCTTCGGACTGACCAATGCGCCAGCAGTGTTCATGCAGTTGATGAACGAGGTCTTCCGTCCGTATCTCGATCAGTTTGTTGTAGTCTTCATCGACGACATTCTGATTTATTCGAGGACTCGTGAGGAGCACGAGCAGCATTTAGAGGTTACGTTGTAGACCCTCCGCGCACACCAGTTGTATGCGAAGCTGGAGAAGTGCGAGTTTTGGCAGGAGGAGGTGAAGTTCCTCGGTCACGTGGTGACGAGGGAGGGTGTCGTAGTGGACCCCTCGAAGGTTGAGGCAGTGCGTCAGTGGGGCCAGCCTACGACTGCGTCCGAGATCCGTAGTTTCCTTGGTTTAGCGGGTTACTACCGGCGTTTCATTGAGGGCTTCTCTCGTATTGCAGCCCCGTTGACCAGGTTGACCCGGAAGAGCACGGAATTTATTTGGAGTGACGCCTGCGAGCGAGCATTTATGGAGTTAAAGGACCATCTGACGTCCGCTCCTGTCCTCACTCTTCCCTCTGGGAGTGACGGATTTATTGTATTCACCGATGCCTCGCATATTGGTTTGGGTGCTGTCCTGATGCAGCACGGGAGACCAGTGGCCTTCGCGTCTTGCCAGCTCAAGATCCATGAGCTGAACTACCCTACGCATGATTTAGAGTTGGCTGCAGTTGTCTTCGCACTGAAGGTGTGGAGACACTATCTTATGGGATTAGGTTCGAGCTCTTTTCTGACCATAAGAGCTTGAAGTACCTCTTCTCACAGTCTAAGTTGAATATGAGGCAGAGGCGCTGGATGGAACTCCTGAAGGACTATGATTTCGATCTCCAGTACCATCCGGGTAAGGCGAATGTGGTGGCGGATGCCCTCAGCCGTCAGCCACGAGGCCTGGTGGCGCATATGATGATTTAGGAGTGGCGGATGCTCGAGGATATAGCAGAGTACGACTTTGAGTTTGGCTTGCAGTGTTCTATTGTGCAGTTATCGAGCCTATCGATTCAACCCTCTCTTATCGCAAGGGTGATCGAGGCTCAGCAGGCAGACGAGTCGTTACAGGATTACCGAGCAGATGCAGCATCTGAGAGTCAGACAGATTGGCAGATTGGTACAGATGGTGGACTTCGCTTCAGAGGCCGATTATGTGTCCCGGATATTCCTGAGCTACGCCGAGATCTTATGACCGAGGCACATCGATCGCGGTTTTCTATCCATCCTGGCTCGACGAAGATGTACCACGATATGAGGCGACAATATTTTTGGGCGGGGATGAAGCGCCAGATCGCCAGTTTTGTGGCCGAGTGTGACATATGCCAGCATGTCAAGGCCGATCATCAGAGACCCATTGGTCTATTGCAGCCGTTGAGTGTCCCGATGTGAAAATGGGAGCACGTGTCGACAGATTTTATTATGGGCTTGCCGAGGACTCAGCGCGGTCATGACGCCATCTGTGTTGTCGTTGATCAACTGACGAAGTTGGCACATTTTATTGCGATACGTGCGACTTGGCCTTTGGACCGGCTTGCAATATTATTCATCGAGGATATTGTGAGACTGCATGACGTTCCAGTTTAGATCGTTTCTGACCGAGACCCGAGGTTCACGTCTCAGTTTTTGGGGAGCTTCCAGAGAGCGATGGGTTCTGATTTGCAGCTCAGCACCGCGTACCATCCGCAGACCAATGGCCAGACTGAGAGGGTCAACCAGATCCTTGAGGATATGCTTTGGGCCTACGCGATTGATTTCGGGGGTAGCTGGGATGAGCATCTGCGATTGGCTGAGTTTGCATACAATAATAGCTATCAGGCGACCATCGGCATGGCTCCTTTTGAGGCACTATATGGCAGACCATGCCGATCACCAAGTTGTTGGACCGAGGTTGGAGAGCGTCGTTTCCTAGGTCCCGAGCTTGTGCAAGAGACGTCAGAGGCTATTGATATTATCAGGCAAAGGATGCGCACAGCTCAGAGCTGGCAGAAGAGTTTTGCTGATCGTCGGCGTCGTCCCTTGGAGTTTGATGTAGGGGACCATGCGTATCTCAAGGTCTCGCCCATGAAGGGCGTAGTTCGATTTAGAGCGAAGGGCAAGCTTGCTCCGAGATTCTTAGGACCTTTTGAGATCATTGGGCGTGTTGGCGCCGTGGCCTATCGGCTTGCCTTGCCATCTCAGTTGTCTGGCGTCCACAACATTTTTCATATCTCTATGTTGAGGAAGTGTGGGTCAGACATCGTTCCTGTTATCGATTGGTAGCCGTTAGAGGTTCGTGAGGACGCTTCCTATATTGAGCAGCCAGTCCGTATCCTTGATCGGAAGGAGCAGGTCCTCCGGATCAAGGTCATTCCGTTGGTGAAGGTTCAGTGGGGTCACCATTCTGTTGAGGAGGCTTCTTGGGAGCGTGAGGCCGAGATTCGGGAGCGTTATCCCCATATTTTTGATGATTAATTATGTGTTATATGTTTTATGTTATCTCTGATTTTATATAGTGATGTTATGTTTCTTCTCCCTCTTGAGTTCTGCCTAGTTGCGATGATTGTGTAAATTTCGAGGATGAAATTTCTATTAGGAGGGGAGAGCTGTAAGCCCCGTATCCTAGACCGTACCGTTCCATAGGCTTCCGCGGTCTTCCCGGTCGAATTCCGGCAACCTTCGACCCTTAATCGGTATTTACGCGCGACCTGGATTCTCATGCCGTCAACCCGAGTCGACTCAACCCAGGGCTTGTACCTTAGCGACCTCGTCATCGCCGCAGTTCCGATGCCGCGACTCACGCGCTGATGCGATGCTCTGGTCGGGAGTTGTGGGCCAGCGTTTGGTGCGAGGAAACGCCGCGCGTGCGAATTCCGACGGAATCTCTATGAGGTGTCACATCAATCAATCAATCCCATCATGTCAAGTACACATCACCTTTCACCCTTTCCCAAGCAAACCCCAAAGTCAAAAAGTTCTTACACCACCCATACCCTCTCTTACAACTTTTGCCAAAAAAATAAAAAAGTCTCTTACACCCATCCCTCTCTTCCATCCATCACTCCATCACCCATCACTCCCTCTCTCTCTCTCTCTCTCCCTTACAAGTCTCTCTCTCATTTTCAACTTTTCCAAGCAACAAAAATCCCACATGTATGAACCTCTCCAAGCCCTCCCATGGTGAGAAAAATGCTCATGTGTAGCCCACCTTTCCATCCCTAGATCTCTCATCTCAACCATCCATTTCTCATCTTCCTCCATCAAAGAGAAGCACAAGGAGCTAAGGAAGCCAAGGGAGCAAGAAGATCAAGTGGTGAGTGTTTTGATAGGGTAGATTTTGATGTTTTTAAGATGGGCCAAGTGAGGCCAACCGATCAATGGTTTGGATCTCACTTTGGACCCTAAGATGTGGCAATGGCCCACATGGATCATCATGATCATTCCATGATGGGGCCATTCTCCATGGACCCCATCATGATGTTTATTTTCTTACATGCTTAGGGTCATCTAGACCGTCTATTTTAGTGGAGAAGGGATCTCCACTGTTGGATTTCAATTTCATGGACCCACATGTAATGGGACCCACTTAATGTATGATTTGGTGCAAGGGAGGGCCCATAGTGCCGCGGTCCCTCCATCACGCGGATCTCATTCTCTATCTCTCTCTCCTATCTTTTCTTTTCCTTATTTTCTTTATCTTGATATGATTGTGTGGCCCACTTGAATGGACCCCACCATGAAGCATGTATTTTGTTTAAGACATCTATAAGTGGGGCCCACCTTATATGTGTAGTACCCACACCATTCATCAGTGGTGGCCCACCTGAGCAGGCCCACCTTGTATGGTAGTGGTGGCCCACCTGAGCAGGACGTTTATTGGGAAAACACAAATACTAGCTTGGTTCAAGACTTTGGGTGGCCCACTCATGTAGGCCCCCCCTTGATGTATGTATTAAATCCATGCCGTCCATTCCTTTCCCAAGATTGTTTTAGGCGTTGAGCCAGAAGATGGGACCAATCAGACTTCCAGGCGGGCCATAACATGGCAAACAGTGGGCTTACCATTGAAACATCCCCTATTGCTTCTATACACTGAAACAGGCCCAATATTGGGCTTGTTTTGCCTGTCGTGAGGCATGGAGAGCCATTGGACGGAGTGGATTTGCAAGATGTGGACCCCACCTGCAAAATCCATGAAAAAACTAAAAAAAAATAAAACCATAACACAGCAGCGACGCTGCTGTGTCAGGGACGGCAGCAGGCGCTGCCTGCGCCCAGCGTCCAGCGGACGGACGGTCGAGCAGCCACCCATGGCTGTAGCTGTGGGCCCCACCTTGATGTTTACCTACCATCTGAACCGTTCATAGGGTGGGCCACTACCTGACGTGGGCCCACCCCAAAAATCAGCTTGATCCAAGACTCAGGTGGCCCACACCGTAGGAAACAGTGGGATTGTACTTCTACCTTTGAAATCCTTTTGGGGTCCACAGAAGTTTTGGATCAGGGTGAAATTTGTTTTCACCCTTCATCTAGGCCCATGTGGCCTTATCAACGGGTTGGATGGCATAGAAACATTGTGGTGGGCCCCACATGGAGCCCACATAGATGTATGTGTTTCATTTCCACCGTCCGCCTGGACGGTGGAGCCCACTGTGATATTTACAGTGGGTGTGTGCCTGCGTGTGGGTGTGTGCGTGCGTGTGGGTGTGTGCGTGCGTGTGTGTATATATATGTATATATATATAATATTATATTGTATATAATATTTTATGTACTATATATATATATATTATATATTAGATTATATATATATATATAATATAATGGTGGTGGGAGGCCCATCTCAGTTATTTTTGGCCCATGATTGAGGCCCACTTTGATTCATATGTAAGGCCCATGGGTCGAGGCCCATTTGATGTGTTATGGCCCCATGGGTCGAGGCCCATTTGATGTGTTAGGGGCCCATGGGTTAAGGCCCGTTAAGATGTATTAGGACCTATGGGTTGAGGCTCATTTGATGCACATATGGGGCCCCATTTGGCGAGGCCCATTTGATACACATAAGGCCCATGTGAGTAGGCCCATTTGATGCACTCTAAGGCCCACGGTTTATAGCCCATGCAATGTACATAAGGCCCATTGGTGCGGCCCATTGATGTGGCCCACTTAATGAATATAAGGCCCATGTGATTTGGCCCATTTAATGTATTTACGGCCCAATGGGATGTACCTAAGGTCCATTGCAATGTGTGATCCCAACATGGGTTATGTAATGATGTTTACGTCGGGCTATACCTTGGGAGCAATGGCGGTTTGACGTCCCCATTGCAAGTATAGTGTTGGTTAAATGTCCGCATTATGACTTTCCCTAGGGCCCATTATTAGGCTCGTACGTGTTATGTGTAGGCCGTCCAGGCCCATCTTCGTTATGCACATCATCCATCCTATATAACATGTTTAGTTCCATGATTCATGATCATATGCATCACACGTATGCTTGATATGAGAAATGATTGATCATAGCATATGCCTTCGGGCAGATTGTTTAGGGGCTCCCGTACAGGGGGTGTTGCCCTACATGAGCGCACGATACGCGCAGGATTGCTGCATGACTGAATAGTGTGATTCATGCATTCGCATTGTGTGATATGGTTACTGTACGCCCTAGCGACATCAGGGCCGTAGCCTCCACAGACGTATCGTGGTTGACAGGATTGGATACTGAAAATCTTATTCTACATGGGGTGCGATAGATATCCCTGGGTGAAAGTCCCTAAACCCTTATGGTACCAAGAGGTTGCTCCAACGTCTAGACCGAGTGGGTGCATGAGCGCTGAGTGCCGATTACCAGACGGTTGCACTTTCCACTGTGTCGTGGTCGGTTGGAAGGGGGTGCGGCATTACCCACCCGAGAGTAGGGGGCAATGCTAGGCTGAGTCTGACCAGCTCGAGGAATGGGTCCGCTATTGATGAGCCGAGCCCGATATTGGCAGGCGGATAGTGAGGTCTTTTTCACTCACCTTATTGCGCACGATGGGGCGACAATCTGGCTTGGAGTGTACTAGACCCCGGTGATATTCCAGATTTTGAGCTGTATTGATATGTGGACTTAGATGAGGATTTGTATGCTTGAGTTACATTTCGCATTGCATGGCCTTGGTATGGCCGACATTCTTCATGCTTTGCACCGCATGGCCTTGGTACGGTTATGGTATTCTTGGCATTCATCAGCATGTTCCGCATTACTCTGATACTGCATGGCTGCATTGCCACCTTGAGCATACACTTTCACCACCCTCTAAGCTTTCCATAAGCTTATACACGACCGTTGCGTGCAGGTGACGTTGGATCGCAGCAGCGCTGAGGCTTGGACGCGTAACAGATCTTTTTGGAGCTTTTGGTCTATCATCATTGTATTTCCCTTTATGCTCATTGTACTTGTAAAGTTTTTTATTATAGTGGAAATGTAATGGAGTTTTTGGGTTGTTGTTTGTGGGTTATGCCTTTGGTTATGCTTATTACGAATCAAACTGATGTTGAAAATCCTCCTTGTAGCATCCCAGGATCGGAGCCTAGCGAATGGGCGTTGGGAGCCGAGAATGGGGTTCTACGGAGGCTGTCGGCGCAGGATTCGGTGCTCAAAAATTTTATGAGCTCGGTTTCTGAGTTTGGGGCGTGACATACTATGTCATGGTCGATTGGGAGGGGGTGTGGCCTTACCCGCCTGAGGGTAGGGGACATAGCTAGGCTGAGTTTGACCAGCTTCTAAATGGGTTCACTATCGACATGCCGGATAGATATTGGCAGACTATTGGCCAAATGGATAATGAGGTTTCTTACACTCACTTGGACCGTACTGATGGGAGAGGGGCAGTGCCATTTGGAGTGTACTAAACCCTAGTGATGATCCTATAGATGAACAATACTGATACGTGGACTTATTGAGCAAGAGTTGTATACTCATTCATTCATTCATTCATTCACTATCCAATCGGGCTGGTGGTGCATAACTATTTGTTACGTGTACCTTCGCAATGGCCAGGATTTCGGTTGGGGCGCGCGACTAACCTGAGATCAGGAGTCTACCACATTAAGTTTAACTATCCAAATTTAGATATGAAACTGGTTTGGATAGAAGTCCCTTGTGATGGACCCCATAGCTTGCGATACTACGTATTATCATCCCGACTTCACACTCCAGCATGGTCATTCCATTCGCACCGCATATTGCATTACATCCATGACATATGACATTTTGGGTTACCTGTGTTTCTGTATTTATATGGTTTAGATACGGCATATGATATTTGACTCTTTATGACTCCTCATTTGTATAATTGATCTATATTGCGTATTCTGATATTATTTGACTCATGGACTTATCAACATTTTTGCTTACTCTGATAACATATGATTCATAATCTTGCGCCTATTTCGACATGTATGATTTTGGTATTGCTTTGAATACTTGGCACTTACCTTGTGTACACACTTATACCACCCTCTAAGCTTTCTATAATCTTATGCATGATAGATGCGTACGGGTGATTTTATGTTGTAGTAGCGTGGAGCTTGGATCATGTAGCCGTCTTCTGAAGCTTGATTTTTGATATATGTATTTCTCTTTCAGCACTATATTCAAATGTTTATATTAGTGGATATGTGATGATGATGTTGCCTTTATGATTTGGGTATACTTGTGGTTATGCTTCATATGAGACAAATGTACGTTGAAAAATCCTCGTTCTAGGATCCCAGGATCGGAACCTGGCGTATGGACGCTAGGAGCCGAGAATGGGGTATTACGGAGGCTGTCAGCACCGGATTTGGCGATCGGGATTCCTGTGAGTCCGGTTTCCAAGTTTGGGGCGTGACAATCCCAACATGAACAAATCGTCTTCTACTTTGTCTAAAGTCTTATGAACCATGTTTTTGTATTTTTGACATGGACACCTAATCCTATTGCCTAAATCTGCTCTATTTTGCGTAAATTCCATGAACTCTTGAACCCCTTGTTTATATTCTGGGCCAAACCTATTCTTAACTCACATCCAAGTCTTATCCATCTCTACAATAAAAAGACTAGAGTCAGTTTACGGAAATCAGTTTAAGATTAGGTTAGGGTTATAGGTTTAGGATTAGGTGTAGGTTTAGGTTCAGGGATTTGAGAATACATTTAGGTTTTAGGTTTAGGTTTAGGTTTTAAGTTATATGTTATATGTTTAGGTTAAGTTTATAGGTTTAGATTATAGGTTTATGTTTAGGTTAATGTTATAGGTTATAGGTTTAGGTTTAGGTTAGGGTTATAGGTTATAGGTTTAGGGTTATAGGTTGTATGTTTAGGTTAAGGTTATAGACTGAGGTTTAAGTTAATGTTATAGGTTATAGGTTTAGGTTTAGGTTAAGGTTATAAGTTAATTTTATAGGTTATGGGTTTAGGTTTAGGTTATAGGTTTAGGTTTAGGTTAAGGTTAAGGTTATAGGTTTAGGTTTAGGTTTAGGTTAAGGTTATAGGTTATAGGTCATAGGTTTAGGTTTAGGTTATAGGTTATAGGTTATAGGTTTAGGTTTAGGTTATAAGTTTATGTTTAGGTTTAGGTTATAGGTTTATGTTTAGGCTTAGGGTTTAGGGATTCAGATTCGGGTTCGAGTTCAGGATCGGATTTAGGTTTGGGTTTTCAAGTTTAGGTTTAGGTTTAGGTTAGGGAGTTGAGATTAGGATTAGGTGTAGGTTTAGGTTTAGGTATTTGAGAATACGTTTAGATTTTAGGTTTACGTTTAGGTTTTACGTTATAGGTTATAGGTTTAGGTTTAGGTTTAGGTTTGGTTATAAGTTTAGGTGTAGGTTTAGGTTATAGGCTATAGGTTTAGGTTTAGGTTATGTTATTGGTTATAGGTTATAGGTTTAGGTTTAAGTTATAGGTTTAGGGATTTGGGTTCGAGTTTTGGTTATATGATTAGATTTAGGTGTAGGTTTAAGTTAAGTGAATTAAGTTTAGGTTATAGGTTTAGGTTAAGGTTATAGGTTTAAGTTTAGGTTATAGGTTTAGATTTAGGCTTAGGGTGTAGGGATTCAGCTTCGGGTTCGGGTTTAGGTTTGGGTTTTCAAGTTTAGGTTTAGGTTTAGGTTAAGAAGTTGAGATTAGGATTAGGTGTAGGTTTAGGTTATAGGTTTAGGTTAAGGTTAAGGTTAAGGTTTATGTTTAGGTTATAGGTTATAGGTTATAGGCTATAGGTTTAGGTTTAGGTTATAAGTTTAGGTTAAGGTTATATTGGTTTAGGTTCAAGCTTAGGGTTTAGGGATTCAGATTCGGGTTAAGGTTCGGGATCGGGTTTAGGTTTGGGTTTTCAAGTTTAGGTTTAGTTTTAGGTTAGGGAGTTAAGATTAGAATTAGGTGTAGGTTTAGGTTTAGGGATTTGAGAATACGTTTAGGTTTTAGGTTTATGTTTAAGTTTTAAGTTATAAGTTATAGTTTTAGGTTATAGGTTTAGGTTTAGGTTTAGGTTAGGTTATAGGTTATAGGTTGAGGTTATAGGTTATAGGTTTAAGTTTAGGTTTCGGTTAAGGTTATATGTTTAGGTTTAGGTTACGTTATAGGTTATAGGTTGTAGGTTTAGGTTATAGGTTATAGGTTTAGGTTGTTGTTTTAGGTTTAGGTGTAGGTTATAGTTTATAGGTTATAGGTTTAGGTTTAGGTTGTAGGTTATAGGTTTAGGTTATAGGTTATAGGTTTAGGTTATAGGTTATAGGTTATAGGTTATAGGATTAGGTTTAGTTTTAGGTTATAGGTTTAGGTTTAGGTTAAGGTTAAGGTTATAGGTTATAGGTTATAGGTTTAGGTTTAGCTTATAGGTTATAGGTTATAGGTTTAGGGATTTGATAATAGGTTTAGGTTTAGGTTTAGGAATTCGGGTTCGGGTTCTGGTTTAGGTTTAGGTTTTCAAGTTTAGGTTTAGGGTTAGGAAATCATTATACCCTCTATTAATATATGTAGTTTATCTACACTGTCCATCTGCTTTTCCAGATCAGGGGTTGAAACCAAAATTGAATCATATCCAAAACTCAGGTGGACCATACCACATGAAAAAGTGGGTATAAAGATTTCCATCATTGAAACCTTTCTAGGGCCTGTAGTGATGTTTATTTATCATCCAACCTGTTCACAAGATCACACAAACAGTGATAAATGGAAAAAGTAAATATCAGCAGTTCCCACCTTCCAGGGACCCCCGTTCAACATCTGGATAGCTCCGATGCACATTCGGGTCTGCTCCATCAATTTCGAGCTAATATATAAACAGGCCACCCCACCTATATTGTTGTCCATAGGAAAATGACAGCTTCATCATGGTCATAACAACAGTTCTCACCTTCCAAGGACCCCCGCTCAACATCCGGATACCTCCGATGCACATTCGGGTTTGCTCCATCAATTTCGAGCTAATACATAAACACAGGCATGTCCAAATGGCCAAGCCACCCATATTGCTATCTATAGAAAATGGCTCAGGTGTCCCATGTATACCAGCATTGATGTGTGTGACCTAGTGCTATAAACACCAATGTCTAAGTTAGTTAACAAGCACTCACATTTATGGGATCTGGACTGTTCATCTCTTTGGCCACACATAAAGAACCACACCAATCTAATGATCCTAGATGCTGAAATGCCACTAACATTTTCTTAATGCAATTAAGATATCTTAAATTAGTCTCTAAACTTCCCATGATAATCACATATTCGAAGGCTATGATTGGAAGCACGGTGTACTTTGATGTAGCCGAAATTTTTAAGGTTGAGTTCTTCCATGATAAAAAAGGGGTATTCTTCTGCTTGTTCTTTCAACTTCAATAGCTTGTTCGCGGAAGCACTCACCATGGCTGCATATGGAAGAAGAGAAGAAATGGAATTTCTATTCTTCCTTTGGAAGAAACCGCCATTTCTCTGTAGAAATTAAAGGATTTGAAAAGAAAATCTTAGAAAGAGATGGTCGTAGTTGCAAGAGAGGAAAATCGGATGGGTTTTTTTGGGTAAAAGAAAATGACTAGGATTATAAATAGGTACCTGGTTTGAGGATTGCAATACGAAGAAGATTCCAAGCTAAGGTATGTCAATCATGCACTATATATGAGGTAAAAAATAGTTATAGCATTTCTTCAAGTTTAAATGCTGTCTTGCAATACAATTACTTGGACTGAAAAAAATGTTGTGGCAATACAATTACTTGATTGAAAGGCATTTACAGGTAAAACCATAATTAAGTGCTTCGAACAAACACTATAGAGATCAATCCAAGCAAGCCAGAAGTTGAATAGAAGGAAGAGGTTGATTATATACACAGATTTTTTATGTGCACTTCCATTTTCCCACAGTGGATCAAGCTGTTTAAAATGCCAACATTCCTTGCTTGGGTCATCTTTAGCTTCTTTCTTCATCCAAAAAGACACCCGATAGTTTTTTTTCTTTCCATGTAAGTCAGAAACTCTTGGCATGGATACAACATCTAGTAAGAAGGCTCTAGTTTTATGGTTTTTGTGGTTGTTTCCTAGCTATAGAAATTCACTTTTAGTTGTAAGAAAGTAGGCCCCGCCATTATGAACATGTATATTTATTCTTATGTGAAATTCATGTTTACATACATGTCGCATCCTCCAGTGGAAAATGTACTGTAGCTGCAAGGGAGTGTGTCAGCGAGAATAAGTAACCATTGCTATTATGACTATTCCACATGTGCCATATGCCAAAATGTGCAAGATGTGAGCTAGTCATCAGGTGGTCTTTGTCATGTCATTGCCTAAAAATGGTTGTTCTGTCTATATATGACCCACCCTTCTACAACAAGAGAAGGGCAGTTGAAAAAGAAATGAAAAAAGGTCCATCCTCAAAATACAAATGCAATAATGAGCAACCTCGCCTCTTTTTTCTTTTTTTTTTCAACCAGAGTAAACTTGCCCATCCTCAACATACACAGGATGTAACCTGGACCACACACATACACATGCCATGCGGGCAAATGTGCCTGTAAGTAGCCTTCCCATCTATCATGACAAAAGCATGCAAAATTTACATGGGGTGAAAGGCATCAGATAAATCAAAGAAGTTCATAGCAACCCAACCTTCCATAGAGTTAAGGGCAATACCTACAGGTTACATTCCAAGTTAGAAAGTATCGATTCTTATAATTCAAGCAAGGAATACCTAAAATGACTGAATGTAGAAATAAGTAGCAGGTAACAGTCCAACGATAGTTGAAGCATGAAAGTCCCTTGTAAATCAGAGCAATGAGTATTTGAAATGGAAAAATGAAAAAGCAAAAAAGGGTAGGTGGAAAACAAATAAAAGCTAGAGCATGAATGTAAATTCCAAAATTTATGGCATTGTCGGTAACCTCACAAGAGTTCACTTTGGTTTTTCTTTTCCTTTTCCTTTTTTTTAATATTTAAAAAATGATGATGAAATTTGTTAAAGCAAGCAAAAGAAACATTGCTAGAGATGCATTGATTTTCAACAGTAAGAAAGCAACAACTAAGACATTAACAGCAAGGAACATCCTTCTCAGGCATTTTATTGACTGAGTAGAGGGCACATATAGAAACGGACTATTGCCACCATTGCCAAATCTGTTCTCATAGGAGGGGGAAAAACAGAGATGTAATATACATTTTTTTGGTAATCTGGTCCATAATACATGACACCTAAAGAATAAGAAATAAATGACTCTTGGAATTACCTTGTTTAAAGAGACAGCTACCATGTTTCAATACTTTGCTCTCCAACGCCCTTGATGTGGAATAGATCCACTCCAGATCCCGTTCGTCTTTAGATGCCCTTATAGGAGAGAGGTCGGTTGTTGCTATGAAGAAAGATGAATGAACGACCATCTCTCTAGCTCATCATATGGTAAGCTTTAGCAATGATCAATCCTATAACAACTCAAGATTTTCATGGAACAAATTTAAACCCTGAAATGACATCGAATGGATGTTGGACATTGAGCGGGCCTTGATTTGATCCCAAGAAAGGGACAACAGCTGTGCATGGGAAGGATGTAATCTGGAGCCAAGGTATAGAGAGAGAGAGAGAGAGAGAGAGAGAGAGAGAGAGAGAGAGAGAGAGAGAGAGAGAGAGAGAGGGATTAGGGTTAGGGCGTCAAAGATAGATTGAGGGAATGAGAGAGAGATAAGGGTTTCAGGTGGGAGGGGTTTTTGGTTTCCCTCTCTCAGGATATGGGAAAATGGGAAATGGATTGGCTACTCTCCCTGCCACCAGCCCGGTGGCTGGTGGTCGGTGCTCTGTGGGCCCCACAATGATGTATCTTTTTCATCCATTTTGTTCATCTATTTTTATAAATCATTTTAGGGCTTGATTCCAAAAATTAGAGGGATATAAATATCAGGTGGACCACACCATAGGAAAAGAATAGTGCTTGGATATCCATCATTAAAAATCCTCCTAAGGTACATTGTACTGTTTATTTGACATCCAATCTATTGATTAAGTCATACAGACCTAATTGAAGGGAAAAAAGATTAGCTTGATTCCAAAACTGTTATGGCCCCTACAAAATTTTTAATGGTCGACATTCATTCAACATTGTTTCTTGTAATGTGGTCCACTTTAGATTGGGATATACCTCATGTTTTCGTCTCATATCATAAAATGATATTGAAAAAATATATGGACGTCATGGATAAAATACATACATCATGGTGGGGCTCATAGAGCACTGACCACCAGCCATTAGTTGGTGGCAAGGGGAGTAGCCAAACTATTTACGCACGACTCCTACTGAAGTGACGTCACTAGTTATATGGGTTCCACCATAATGTGTGTTTTGTATCCACACCGTCCATCAATTTGGAGAGATGCATGAATTGTATCCACACTGCCCATCCATTTTTTCATATCATTTTAGATTATAGTAGATTTTAAAAAAGCATACCTACTTATTAAGTGGACCACACCATAAGAAATGGTGCTAAGGATGGTCATATACACCTGGATGAAGTGAAAAAGTAAAATCATCTTAATCAAAAACTTTTGTGGCCCCCAAGAATTTTTCAATGGTAGGAATTTAGTCTCCACTTTGTGGTCCATTTGCGGGAAAAATTGGTGGGAAAAGATTTTGCAGTGATAATTGCAGCTCGTCGCAGAAACGTTGACTATTTGCGATGATTTATAATATTGTTACAAATACTCTACCATTTTGCAATGAATACACTCGTCACAAAAAGTATATTTAGTATTTTTTTTTGTAATGAGTTTAACTAGTTGTTGCAAAAAGAACTGTGGAAAAAAGTATAATGTTGTATTTTCACAACAAGCTTAACCAGTTGTTGTGAAAGCTACTATTTGCAACAACTTTTGTGTCGTCATAATTTTTTTTTATTTACAACACCTAATCTATCACAAAAAGTGGCTATTAGCAACAACTGGTTAAGCTCATTGTGAAAAATTCATGTGATAAGTTTTTGCGATAAGTTTTGCAACAACAATTGAAGCTCGTCGCCAAAAAAGTTAACTATTAGCGACAATTTAAACTACCATTGTAAATAATCTATTTTTTGCGACAACTTAAAATGTCATTGTAAAAAGTTTACTTTTTGCGATGAAATTAGACTTGTCGCTAAAACAATCGTTGCAAAAAGTCTAATTTGTTGTAGTGCCCACCGTTGAAACTATCCTAAGGCCCATTGTAATGTTTATTTGAAATCCATCTTATTTAAAAGTTAAAAAATGCATGAAATAAGAGAAAACACAAATATCAGCTTGATCTAAAAAATTTGTGGCCTTTAGAAGTTTTTAATGGTGGGCATCACTGTCCCACTGTTTTCTGTGCTGGGGTCCACTGGAGCTTTGGATTTAACTCATTCTTTGGATATTGCCCTAAAATGATCTCTCCAAATGGATGGAAGGTGTGTATACAAAACATACATCATGGTGGGGCCCAAAAATGAGAGGTATATAAATCTTAGGTGGACCACACCACATGAAAACAATAGTGATTAGATATCCATCATTAAAATCCTCCTAAGGCCTGCTTTATTGTTTATTTGACATCCAATCTGTTTATTAGATCATACAGGCCTAGATGAAGGGGAAAAACAAAATCATCTCAATCCAAAACTTTTATGGCCCCCAAAACATTTTTAATGGTTGACGCTCAATTCAACACTGTTTCTTGTAATGTGGTCCATTTCAAATTGGGATATACCTCATTGTTGGTCTCATGCCGTAAGATGATATTTAAAAATAGATGGACAGCATGGATTAAACTCATACATCATGGTGGGGTTGACAGAGTACCAACCACCAACCATTGGATGGTGTCAGGGGGAGTAGCGAATCTGTTTCCCTTGTTTGTGGTGTGGTCCATTTGATCTTTGGATATGATTCATTTTTTGGATAATTCTCTAAAATGATCTCGAAAAATGGACGAACGGTGTGGGTTGATCTCAAATTTTTGGTAAATCCAAAACTCAAGTGAACCATGCCACACGAAACAATGTGGAATAATGATTTCCACCATTGATACCTTCCTTGGGCCCACAATAATGCTTATTTGCCATCCACACCAAAATCTGCAAGACCTTTGCAACTGCAAAATCTGTAAAATACCTTTACCGACGAAAATAATTTCATCAGTATTAACATTGTATCAGTTTTTTGCCAACAATTTATGTCCGTCGGGAAATACACCCTTACCGAGGAATGTTATTTCGTTGGTAAGAACATTGTACAAGATTTTTGCCGACGGTTTATGTCCGTCGGGAAAAAACACTTACCGACAATTAATTTTCGTCGGTAATAACATTGTATCAGATTTTTGCCGACAATTTATGTCCGTCAGGAAAAACATCTTTACCGATGAAATTAATTCCGTCGGTAATAAGATTCTATCAAATTTTATTTTATTTTAATCAAAAAATTCAATATGGCGATTTTTGCCGACAATTTGTCCGTCAGTAAAAACACTTTTACCGATGGAAATAATTTCATTGGTAATAATATTTTAACAGATTTTTGCCGACGGTTTACATCCATCGGGAAAAACACATTTACCGACATAATTTCATCGGTAATAACCATGTATCTGATTTTTGCTGACGATTATCTCCATCGGTAAAAGCAGTTTTATGGACGGTTTATGTTCGTTGGGAAAAACACTTCTAATAAGATTCTATCAAATTTTATTTTTTTATAAAAAAATTCAATATGGCGATTTTTGCCAACGATTTATGTCAAAACACTTTTAACGACGGAAATTTCATCGGTAATTATATTTTAACAGATTTTTGCCGACGGTTTACGTCCGTTGGGAAAAACACATTTACTAACGAAAATAATTTCGTCGGTAATAACATTGTATCAGATTTTTGCCAACGACTATGTCCGTCGGTAAAAACACTTTCAGCAATGAAAATAATTTCGTCGGTAATAATTGTACCAGATTTTTGCTGACGAGTTATGTCCATTGGTAATAACATTGTACTAGATTTTTGCCAATGGTTTGTCCGTCCGGAAAAATACTTTGTGACAATTAATTTTCGTTGGTAATTACATTATACCAGATTTTTGCCAATGGTTTATGTCCGTCGGGAAAAACACTTTTACCGACGAAATTAATTTTTGTCGGTAATAACATTGTACCAAATTTTTGCCAACGATTTATGTCCGTTGGTAAAAACACCTTTACCAACGAAAATAATTTTATCGGTAATAACAATATAAGATTTTTGGTGACGGTTTATGTCCATCGGGAAAAACATTTATGACGAAAAATGTCATCGGGAAAAACACTTTTACCTACGATAAAAATAATTTTGTCAGTAGAAGTAAACTTTTGCCGACAAAATTATTTTTCATCGGGGAAAGTCATTTTTATCGACAAAATAAATTTCGTCGGTAAATGGCAAATTTCTTGTAATGTTGATGAGGTTTTTCCTGAGGGATTTTTTTTCCCCTTTTTTGTATGCCCTTATTAAATTTTAGAATTTTAGATGCTTACTATTTTTTTTTTTTTTTTTAGGGGCATGTTAGTAGAGAGGGATGGGGCTCGACCTCAGGTGGATTCTCATAACCATCCCACTACACATGGTGAATTTTAACATAGTTGGCATTTGATTGGCACAAGATCTTCACCCTCAATATCTGTGAGATGAACTGCACCTCCAAAGAGTACTTCTCAAACGATGAGCAGGCCTTTCCAGGTGGGCTTGAATTTGCCCCTTCGATCGGGCAAGTGAAGGGGTATGATTTTCTTCATTACCATATCTCCTACTCTAAATGTTCTTGTGTGGACCCCCTTGTTGTACACTAATGTAATCCTCTTCTGGTAATTCTGGGAATGGCATAGTGCTCACGTATGCTTTTCATTTGCTAGATCTAATTGATCATAACAAGCTTGTAGCTACTCCCTCTCCAACTTCACTTTAAAAAAAGTATGTATAGCAGGAGAATATCTACCACAACTTGCAAAACAACCTTCATTCCATATATAAGCTCATATGAAGTCGCACCCATTACGGTGTATATTGAAGTTTGATCTACTTCTTAAAGCAAACAAGTCCATTTGGATAATTGGAGAGGTAGAGGTTTGAAGCATTAGTTTTTCCATTAAGTTCAAAACGTCTCTTATCCCCTAAAGGCTTACCCATATAACAGATTTACCCACTTGGTCTTGTTGGATACTCTTAGCATTGGTATTACTAAGAAGAAATTCAAGTTGGCTAACCTCTTGTCTTAAGCCTTGATTTATGGATTTAACTGTCTTAAGCACACATTCTAAGCCCGCATATCTCTCCAAAGTTTTATCTAAAATAGACTTGAGATTTTCATTTTCTAGCATAAGGAAGACATTTTTAGATTTTACTTTTTCTAGATCATTAGCCAATTGATTCTTTTGTACCTTAACCTGACACATCTATTTAAAAATCTTCATACATTTAGCATAAATATTATTGTAGGCCTCTTGCAATTTCTCATCTCCTTCATCATTATCTTTTTTGTTATTAAAGTAGGATGTTTCATCTTCATCACTCAAGATGCTATAGTTGGACACTTCTCCGATATTTCTTGTATATGGAGAATAGAAGTGTTGGAGACCATTAAGGTTTGCATCAGTCCAAGATTTCTATCACCATGGAATTTTTTAAAATCTGATTTAAAATCCTCAGGCCCATCCTGTTTTGCTACCATAGTCATTCCTTTGAATTTTAACATGTTCAGACATGTGGAGGTAGATAACCATAACCCTCATAAAGGTGATATCGGATTTCTTTTGATTTTTTTAAAAGATTAACCTATATGTATAGAGTCAAAATATATACCATTTATATCATAACACCCTTTATTGTTAGACATGATTAAAAAGCTACTTATGGATCTTACTCTAGATTATTAAATCCTTGAAGAGCAACCCGCTTTAATGCCAATTGAAATTGTTTGGATTGCTTATTGCAACACGTGGAAGCTTAGTAGAGCTTAAAATTACGGCCAAGTCCTATAGGAGAGGGGAGGGGGTGAATAGGACCAATTAAAAATCTTTGCTTAATTAAACTGATTTACCAATCAAATGAAATTAAGGCATCAGGGTCCAATTATCATAGACTACAAATGATGCAACAAGTTGAGCCACTAGTCTATATATGATATAGATATCTTGTATGTGCATTTGCAATGAATTAGATACCTAACATACTATCCATTCAAGCATTCATATAATTCAAACAATTAGACTCATAATCATGAGTAAAAGTGTGTATAAATGACAATCGTAAACACAAGCATATATAGTAGCTCGATTATTTGCCTATTCCACTCCCGGCAAATGCACTCTCATCGAGTATACCCGATTTCACTATCTCAGAGGTTTTAAATCAGGTTCACCTATAATCTTTATAAGCGTATACTCCCGCCGAAGGCCTACACAAAGACTTGATGCACGTACACTCCCATGTTGGAGGAACATTGTAACATCTCAAAATTTTGCGGCTTGAGTACATACTTGTGCTCGAGAATTCCAAGTGTTAATAATGTAAAGGTTTGGATGCTTCAAAATCTTATCTTGATTTTCTTTCCATTTAGATCACATCTAATTACATTTAAGAAGGTAACCATTCACGAGAGTAAAATCAAACGTATTTATTATTCTATTAGATTAAAAGAATTCAACAAATTATCAAATGCCCTCTCAATGGGAGCTGATTACATTATCAAAGGTTGCAGTAAAAATAAACAAAACTAAATGTTGATGTAATTTTCTTGTAGACCCTCCTTGATAGACCCTACAGAACCTGTACACAGGTAAGAAAGAGATAAAGGAGACCCTATATAGTACAGGGGACCCTTGCATGCCTAAGTCAAGAACTTGGAGTCTTTGTAGAAGATGATCTTTTTATAAAAGAGTCACCAGTCGTATATAAGATTGAGTATGCATACCTTTCACTGGTTAATGGCTCCCCTATTTATACGAGCAGGAAGATCACATTATAGGAAGAGTTCCCCATTTAGGAGGCCAGATATGTCAGAGATCTTCCCGTATGAATCACCAATTATACCGGAGATCTCTTCGAGATTACAGGCATTGAAGATCCTCAGGATCCGATTTTATGGTTACGGGCATCCGAGATCCTCGGGATCCGATAATCTCCCAGAGATCTTAGGAGAGATCTTCAGGCCGTGCGGGAGATCTTCGGTTGGTTCCTCGGGACAAGGTCAATTGGCAAAGGCGGATGATGACTTATAGGTAGGTAATACCGAGCCGTTGAATAGATCAACATTCACATGAGGTCTCAATAGATCAGCATTCACTTGAGGTTGATACTGACTGCTGGCTTCGTTGGAGACTGTGCCGAGCTATGGCAGTCCTATAACCGTTTTATGGTCGTGTCGAGCTATAGCTGACCTATGGTAGTGCTAACCTACTGTCGACCTCTAGTTGACCTATGATCACGCTGGCCTATTCAATAGATCGGCCAGTAGTCATGTGGACCTATGACTATACCAACCTACTTCGTGGTCGGCCTTTCTTTGCCAGTAGGTGTCTCGCGAGCAGTTTAGCCCATTGGTTCTGTGCTAGTTGTAGAGTTGATTTATAGGTCATTCTATTTTTCCTCGAACAGTAAGCCCCCTTTCTTTCGAGTCGATCTCATAGGCTTGAAAAGTAAGTTAGATGTAGCTTAAGTCGAGTTATATTGTCATAAATGCTGGGTATTATGGCCAACAAAGAAGTCGAGGCATGCCTGCAATCATGTATGACGTAGTTAAGGTGGCATATCGTGGCTCGAGGGCACGTGGTCTACCAGGCTATCGTTTCGATGTCAGACCAACGAGGGAATGACGCGTGGCCATTTCTCGATATTAGGGTCAACTGATGCATAGGGTCACGTCATGTGTCGAGATGGGGTAGTCGAGGGGACGTCGTATGGAACCTGCATTGATGGACACACTTAAGTACTGCCATGTGGCTCTCTTATATAAGGAAATCCCTAATGCATTTCGGAAGGTCCATTTGTGTTTTCCCTTTCCGATCATCTTCCCAAGCTAGCAGAGGCGATATTCGATGATTGTACTCACTAGCGGCTGGGCGACATCTTCTCCCCAGTGAGCTTCATTTCTTCATTCATCCCCTCCCTTTACTTTTTCCTTTGTCAATGACTCTTAACATCTATAAAGACAGCCACCATGTATGACTCCTTGAATTTATGGGAGGGGGTCTCCGACGGCGATAGTGGGGCGAGTAGCCTTCGCACAATGTTGAACCCACCGCCATCGTTAATGATGATGAGAAATGTTGATTTTCGAGCGTTGCAGTTGTCGAGGGTAACCGAGAGGTCCCTGAAAGAGAGACCAGTTAGGGTGGAGCATAATCTGTTGGATGAAGAGGATGTAGAGGGGTCTTTTGGTTAGGAGGAGACAAAGGGTCCTATAGCCTTGACCCTTACTAAGGTCGACTTGGATCAGATTAGGTTAGGGTACCACATTCTTGAGTTAGTGATTCTCCGGGTTCCTTTACCAGACAAACTTCCTTATTGTCCTCTAGAGGGAGCTGTTGTCATCTTCCAGGTCGCCCTTCAATGTGACCTTAGTCTCTCTCTACAAGGTATAGTACAACGGGTGTTCGCTCATCTGGACTTGGCCCCAGGACGGATGATCCCCAATCGATGAAGGGCATTGATCGGCTGTGCCGTCCTATGGTTCGAGCTAGAGCAGCCTGAAGTCACCATTGAGGAGTTCCTCTACTTATACCAGTTGAAGCCGAACAAAGTTCACCTAGGTTGGTATTACCTCTCTGCCTAGCAAGGGACCAGAGGGGTTATCATCATAGGCCCCCCATCATCTAATAAGAATTGGAGGGACAAATGGTTTTGGGCCTTTGGCTGTTGGGAAGTGACAGACCTGACCTTTTATCGTCACTTGGTCCCTTCAGCGTTCACTGAACCAGGTCGGCATTCCTTGAACTTAACTCTTCCTTAGCTCTTCCTTGATTGGTTGATCTTTAAGTGTTCTTGACTTGTTTGTACGTGTATTCTCTCTCATCGCATCTATTCCTAAGTATCCTTCCCCGCTAGACACTGGATCTCTTTCTCGGATTAGGGGAGCAAGATCACTAAGGAATGAGGAGAGATCTTGGAGACTACTTCAACCCGAGCTTTTACTTAAGTCAGGTCTAAACATTGCCCTCATTGGTAAGAGCTTTGCTAAGGACTTTAGCCATCCTATAGGACTTAGAAAAACTTTATGGAATTTCATAATTAAGTTTCCTCCTATTTTGATGTAGAAATGCCTAAAGCTCTCCCTCTGCTAAGGCCCATCTCCAAACATTAGGTGCCGCCCCTTTAGGAAGTTGCGGTGCCAAAGAAGAAGAAGGTGAAAATGACCTCCAAGAGTAAGGGGAGGGTCGGCCCTTTATCTCCTATCATTGTAGAGGTCGGAGATGAGGAGGCAACAAAGGAGCCTGCCCTTGCTGCTGCTGAGGCAACGGTCGAGATAACCGTTCGTGAGGAAGCTCCTCTTGCGGAGGCCCAAGGGGCTATTGAGTCTTCTTCCGAGGCTTAGCCTGTAAAGGTTGAGGAGACCAGCAAGCCGACTTCTGGGCCTTCTGAGGTTCGGGGGGAAGAGGAATGTCCTCCCAGGAGCATTCGCGAGACCATAGATGAGCTTCTACCTTAAGATGAGCAACACATGTTTAAGAAATATTTTTTCCATATACTGGACTCTCCGTTAGACACGATCGTTGTGTGTGCAACGAAGGCTGTTCTTGGGGTGAGCGAATCTTCCTAAGTATTTTTCTTTTCCTCTTTATTTATTCGGTACTGAATATTTTTTGTTATTGTTTCTTGGCAGTTCACCTTGTGCATATTGAAGGTGCATCATGACATTGTTCAGGTGCAGAGGCAGGCATGGGAGATCGAGTAGAAACTCATGCTGAAGGGAGCTGAAGCCAATTAGTCTCGTGCTGCGACAGTTGCCACAGAAGCTCATGCTTCTTCTCTAGAGGCTGAGTTGAAGCAATGAAGAAGCTTCTTATTGAGGCTTCTGATAAGTCAGCTTAGCGAGAGGTCGAGCTGAAGACGAAGCTCGAGGATGCTGGGGCAAAGCTCGGGGAGACCAAGGCAAAGCTTAAGATGGCAGAGGCAGAAGCCGGAGCAGCTATCTCCCTATCTCGGGAGGATGTTATCAAGGAATACAAGTCTTCCAAAGTATACTCGGAAGACAGAAATTCTTTGTACCAAATGGGCTTCTCGAAGTGCATCGAGGAGATCAAGAGGCCTTTCTTGAGCTAGACCTCTCTGGCTTTGAAGATGCTGACGTAGACTCTGAAACATTTGGCGATGATGTGCCACCTGAATAGCCCTGTGAAGCTTGACGATCGACTTCTTTTTGTAACCCCCTTTCTTTTTTGTTTAATGTAGCTTTATGTAATCATGCTCTTGGCAGCTTATCAATAGAATTTACTTTTTTGAAATGGTGTGCCCATTTGTAAATTTTTGTAAGTTAAATAGATCAGACCTAGGTCAAATTCGATGGGTAAGTCAGATCTGGTAGATAGGTTGGTCGTAGGTCGAATCCTGTAGGTAGGTAACCCATAGGTCGGACCAAATAGATGCACCGAACGCAATAGAAATTGGACCGTGAAATTTTTATTTATATTATCTTGAATATTATACAGTAAACTTTGAATCAGTTTTCTAAGGATGATAGATTTTAAGATGTTTCGCATTCCAAGGATGAGGTAAGAGCTGACAATCCAAGTCTAGTAGACAGTATGATCCAGGTCGACTTGTACTCGTTACCACATAGGGCCCTTCCCAATTTAGGCCCATAGTTCCCAACCCTGACTCCTTAGTGTTTTGGAAGGTTCTTCGAAGGACCAAGTCACCATCTCGTAACCTCCTAACATTCACCCTAGCATAGTAGAAATGTGCCACTTGCTGTTAGCGAACAGCGGTTCGGATCCTAGCTTGTTCTCTCTTTTCCTCGAGAAGGTCGAGACTTAACGCCATTAGCTTGAAGTTCAATTGTTCATTCAATGCCTCTGTCCGAGTTGTTGGTAACCCAATTTGTACTGGAGTGAGTGCTTCTGCCCCATAAGCTAAGGAAAAGGGAGTTTCCCCAGTGGCTGTCATGCCCCAAACTCGGAAACCGGACTCACAAAATTTTTGATCGCCGAATCCGGCGCCGACAGCCTCCGTAGTACCCCATTCTCGACTCCTGACACTCATACACCAGGTTCCGATCTTGAGATTCTATAAGGAGGATTTCAAACATGATTTTTATTTGTAATAAGCATAACCATAAGCATAACCCACGAATAATAACCACAAGAACACCATCACAAAATGCACTGATAAAAAACTTTAAGGTACAATACATATGAAGGGAAATATAAGATAATAACAATGGTGACCCCACTGAACCTTCACCAAGGAGATGAACTTGGTCTAGAGGACCTGCTCCTTCTGATCAAGGATACAAACTGGCTGCTCAATGTAAGAAGCATCCTTACGAACCTCCAGCGACTGCCAATCAATAACAGGAATGATGTTTGACCCACACTTCCTCATCATAGAGACATGAAAAACGTTGTGGACGCCAGAGAACTAAGATGACAAGGCAAGCTAATAGGTCATGGCGCCAACACACCCAGTGATCTCAAAAGGTCTAATGAATCTTAGGGCAAGCTTGCCCTTCGCTCCAAATCGAACTACGCCCTTCATGGCGAGACCTTGAGATATACTCTGTCCCCAACAGCGAATTCTAAAGGACGACGCCGGTAATTAGCGAAACTCTTCCGCCGACTTTGAGCTATGTGCATCCTCTGCCTAATGATATCGATAGCCTCTGACGTCTACTGTACAAGCTCAGGACTTACAAGATGCCGCTCTCCGACCTTGGTCCAACAACTCAGAGATCTGCATGGTCTGCCGTACAGTGCCTCAAAAGGAGCCATGCCAATGGTCGCCTGATAGCTATTGTTGTATGTGAACTTAACCAATCACAGATGCTCACCCCAGCTACCCCCAAAGTCAATCACGCAGGCTTGAAGTATATCCTCAAGGATCTGGTTGACCCTCTCAGTCTGGCTATCGGTCTGCGGATGATACGTGAAGCTGAGTTGCAAAATAAACCCCATCGCTCTCTAAAAGCTCTCCAAAACTGAGACGTGAACCTCGGGTCTCGGTTAAAAATGATTGAGACTGGAATGCCATGTAGTCTCACAATCTCCTCGATGAATAAGTTCACAAGCCGATCCATAAACCAAATCGCATGAATCACAAGAAAATGTGCCGACTTCGTCAGACAATCCACACCAACCTAGATGACATCATGACCGTGCTGAGTCCTTGACAAGCCTATAATGAAATTTGCTGACACATACTCCCACTTTCACGTCAGGACGCTCAACAGCTGCAATGGACCAGGGGGTCTCTGATGATTAGCCTTGACACACTGTCATGTGTTACACTTGGCCACAAAAATGGCGATTTGACACTTCTTTCCTGCCCAAAAATATTATCACCTCATATCATGGTACATCTTTGTCAAGCTAAGGTGGATAGAAAACCACGATCAATGTGCCCCGGCCATAAGATCTTTGCGTAACTAATGAATATCCAGGACACATAATCGACTTCTGCAGTAAAGTCCACCATCAAAACCAATCTACCAATTTAACTGAGTCTCAGATCTCGCCTCAGCCGTATAACTCTGTAACGACTCATCAGCCTGTTGAGCCTCGATCGCCCTTGTGATAAGAGAGGGTTGAATCGACAGGCTCGATAACTGCACAATAAACGACTGCAGAACGAACTCAAAATCATATGCTAGCATATCCTCAAGCATCCTCCACTCCTGAATCATCATATGGGCCACCAGGCTTCGTGGCTGATGGCTAAGGGCATCCGTCACCACGTTTGCCTTACCCGGGTGGTACTAGAGATCAAAATCATAATCCTTTAGGAGATCCATCCAACGACTCTGCCTCATGTTCAGCTCAAACTGAGAGAATAGATATTTCAAGCTCTTGTAGTTGGAGGAGAGCTCGAACCTAACCCCACAGAGATAGTGCCTCCACACCTTCAGTACGAAGATGACTACGGCCAACTCTAAATTATGCATGGGGTAGTTCAGCTCATGGAACTTGAGTTAGTGAGATGCATAAGCCACTGGTCTCCTATGCTACATCAGGACAACACCCATGCCAATACGCGAAGTATCGGTAAATACAACAAATCCATCACTCCCATAGGGAAGAGCGAGGATAGGAGCGGACGTGAGGTGGTCCTTCAGCTTCATAAATGTTCGCTCATAAGTGTCGCTTTAAACAAACTCTGCACCTTTCCGAGTCAACTTGGTCAACGGGGCTGCGATACGGGAGAAGCCCTTAATGAAACGTTGATAATAGCCTGCCAAACTAAGAAAACTGTAGATCTCGGACGCGCTTGTGGGCTAGTCCCACAGATGCATTGCCTCAACCTTTGAGGGGTCTACTGCGACACCCTCCCTTGTCATCATGTGACCGAGGAACCTCACCTCTTCCTGCCAAAACTCATACTTCTCCAGCCTCGCATACAGTTGGTGAGCATGGAGGGTCTGCAATGTAATCTCCATATGCTATGCATGCTCCTCATGGGTCTTCGAATATATCAGAATGTTGTCAATGAATACCACAATAAACTGATCGAGATAAGGATGGAAGACCTCGTTCATAACTGCATGAATACTGCGGGCACATTTGTTAGTCTGAAAGACATGACCTGAAACTTAAAATGACCATAATGCGTCCTAAAAGCTGTCTTCGAGATGTCCTCCTCTTGAACTTGAATCTAGTGAGAACCGGAACACAGGTTAATCTTTGAAAAGAACTGTGCACTCTGTAGTTAATCAAATTAATCGTCGATCCTCAGGAATGGATACTTATTCTTTATTGTGACCCAGTTGAGCTCAGGGTAATCCACGCAAAGCCTCAATGAGTCATCCTTCTTCCTGACAAAGAGTACCGATGCTCCCCAAGGTGAATTGCTCGGATGAATGAATCCTAACTCACGTAACTCGTCCAACTGACGTTGCAGCTCTCTCAACTCCATTGGTGCGATGCGATACGAGGCCTTTGAAATAGGCACGGTCCGGGCATCAGATTAATCTAGAACTCAATATGTCAGCACGACGGCAATCACGAAATCTCCTGAAATACATTGAGAAAATTGCAGACCATAGGCAACTGATAGATACACAAGGCAATGAGCTCCTTAACTATGCAAGACATGAGACAAGACAACATCTCTCCTTTGGCCTTGACAACGAACTAGAACTGGGACAAGCTTGGTATACAGAATGTGACTGTCCTTGCAGAACAATCAAAGATAACGTGATACTCGGCAAGCCAATCCATGCCCAGGATGAAGTCAAAATCTGACATCGGCAGCACAAATAAATTAGCGGGCAAAAAGATATCACCGATCAAAACAGGGCAAGATGAACAGAAATGACCCAACACTATAGTCTTCCCCAAGGGCATCGATACGGTCAACCCCTCGCGAGTAGACTCTGTCGGTAATCAATTCGAATGAAAAAAATTCTCAGACATGAACGAATCTGATGCACCAGAATCAAGCAGTACATGTGCGATACATGCGAAAATGGAAAGAATACCCTCAACGACTCCTCCAGATGACTATGGATCCTGCTGAGCCTCGTAGAACCTAGCCTAAGCTGGTTAGGGAGGTGCATTTCCCCTCTGAGGTCCTTGCTGCTGTTGCTGCCTCTGCGGTGGCCTGTACTACTGTCCCTGCTGTTGTTGTTGCCTCTGCGACGGCCTGTATTGCTGTCTCTGCTATTATTGGGGCCTCGGTGGCTGAAGTCGTTGTGGTCACTTCTGGTGGGGTCACTGCTGCGCTGGATGTTGCTGTGGCCCTCTCGGCTGCTACTGCAGGGGCACTCATACACGCGGTGCCTTGTCCCATCACATCCATAACAAGTCCTTATAAACGGCTGTTGGGGTGGCACTGGAGGTGCCGTTGGTGCTGCTGGTGATCTGGAAGATGGGTAGCTCCTGTGATTCTATGGCTGTCGATGATGTTGGGAGATACTAGAGGGGGCCTGGCTCTTCTAACCTCTCCTCTGATCTCGATCGCTCTGTGTACCGGCCCACTCAGTCTCATAAATCTGAGTCCTCCGTACTACCGCCTAAAAAGTTAGGAGCTCATGCCCAATAATACGGCCTTGAAGACCATAACGTAAGCTGTTCTTAAAACAGTGGGCCTTCCGCCCCTCTTCATCAGCCAAATATGGCGCGAACCTCGATAGCGCCACAAAACGAGCTCATACTGTGCCACAGACATGTCTCCCTGCACTAAGGTCTCGAACTCTAACGCTCGCTGCCAACGAATGTGGTCGGGGAAGTATTGCTACTCAAATCGATCTACAAAATCCTCCTATGTGTAGATGAAATTAGGCCCTACAACATAGAGAACATAGGTCCACCAGTGCTCGGCCTCACCCTGGAGAAGAAATACTGCCAACCGGACCCGCTGCTGGGTCGTACACACCATAGTATCAAAAATCTTCTCCTCTTCAGAGCGCCATCTCTCGACTACAGTCAGATTTGGCTCGCCCTGGAAATGCGAGGGATCGAGCTATCAGAACTCTCGAAGAAGGGCGCTCGCATGCTCCTGTTCTGCTTGGGATGGCAAAACAACAATGTGCCTGCCCTGTCCATGAAGTGCAGTGGTCACAGCCTGTAACATCTATTGTAACTAGGAGGCACTCACAGGTACGGTCAGATTAGCACCTGTCTCAGGTGGAGGGACAACATCCTCAGTCTGGAGAGCAAGGATCTCTGGGGGTGGAGCGGGAGTCGTAGGTGGTAAAGTGGGAGTCTTAGGTGGTGGAGCAGGAGTCACTCGGGTCATTCTCCTGGGTGGCATGACTTATAGAAAAGAACAAGGACGCCAATCAACCTTGAGAATTTCTCGAATACATGCATGTTAGGGGACTAAATCGAGATGTTACGTACTCGGGACCTAATTGTCCTAAAATCATAGTAAACATGTGATATTATTCCGTTATTCCCAAGTTATGCTCTGATACCAACTTTTGTCACACCCCAAACTCAGAAACCGGGCTCACAAATTTTTTTTTCACCAAATCCTGCACCGACAGCCTCCTTAGTACCTCATTCTTGGCTCCCAACACCCATACACTAGGTTCCAATCATGGGATTCTACAAGGAGGATTTCAAACATGATTTTGATTTGTAATAAGCATAACCCATGAACACTAATCACAAGAACACCATCACAAAATCTACTATGATAAAAAACTAAGGTACAATGCATATGAAGGAAAATATAAGATAATAATAACGGAAACTCCTAAAGCTTGACTACATGCTCCTACTACGGTGAAGTTACGGCTACATCCTGGCGTCACCTGCACACATCAATCGTGAATAAGCTAATAGAAAGCTTAGAGGGTGGTGTAAGTGTGTGCGTAATATGAACATGCTCAGAATGTAATATCAAAGTAATGCGGAATCATGCTGATGAGTGCATGAATACAATCAACCGTATCAAGGCTATGCGGTGGAAGACATGAATGTTATCAGTCATATCAAGACCATGTGATGCGACATGCAACTCAAGCATGTCAATCCCCATCCACATATCAATGCAGCTCATCACTAGAGTATCAAATATCAGTACGGTTCTCACTCTGGATAATCACCGGGGTTTAGTACACTCTAAATGACACTGCCCCTTTCCTAGGCACGCAGTCCAAGTGATCATAAGAAACCTCACTATCCACCTGGCCAATAGTCTGCCAATACCTATCCGGCACATTGATAGCGGACCCATTCACGAGCTAGTCATACTCAGCCTAGCAATGCCCCCTACCCTTGGGCAGGTAAGGCCACACCCCTTTCCAACCGACCATGATATAGTGAGAGATGCGACCTCCTGGTATTCGGACCTTGTGCGCTCATGTATCCACTCGGTCTCGACATTGGAGTCATCCTCTAGTATCATTGAGTTTAGGGATATTCACCCAGGGACATCTATGGCCCCCCGATGCTCGTAACAATATTTTTAGTGTTCGATCTTACCATCCACGATGTACCTGTGGAGGCCACAACCCTGATGTCACTAGTACGTACAGTAATCATGTCATACAAATTGAGAAGTGCATGAATCACACTATCAGTCATGCAAAAATTCTGTGCATACCGTGCACTCATGTGGGGCAACTCCGTCTATCAGGGTGCCCATAAACAATCTGCCCGAAGGCATATGCTATGATCAATCACTTCTCATATCAAGCATACATATGATGCGTATGAGCATGAATCATGGAACTATACTAAACATGTTATATGGTGATGGTTTCTGTTCATAACGAAGATGGACCTAAACGGCCTACATACTACAAGTATGAGCTTAACAATGGGCCTTAGGGAGAGTTACAATGCGGACATTTAACCATCATTGATCTTACAATTTGGACGTCAAACCATCATTGCTCCCAAGGCATAGCCGTCATAAATATTATTACATACATCATGGTGGAATCTCACATTGCAATGGGCCTCATATACATCACATTCGGCCCACATAAAGGCCCCACATACGTCTCATTGGGCCTCACTTATGGTCCTTATATACATTACATTGGGCCTCAACCCATGGGCCTTAAATACATCTCACTAGGCCTCATATACATCAAGTGGGCCGCATCATGTGGGCCGCTCCAATTGGCCAACATGCATTAAATGGGCCACATCATATGGGCCGCACTAATGGGCCCATATATATCAAGTGGGTCATATCAATGAGCCGCACCAATGGGCCAACATGCATCAAGTGGGCCACATCATATGGGCCGCACCAATGGGCCCATATATATCAAGTGGGCTGCCTCAATAGGTCGTACCAATGGGCCTCATATGCATCAAATGGGCCGCATCAACAGGTTATACCAACGGGCCTTACATACATCAAATGGGCCGGTTCAATGATCTAAAAATACATCAAATCAGGCTGCATCATGTGGGCCTCAAATACATTAAATCAGGTCGCAATACGACACATCAACAAGGTAGGGCCCACTACAACATTATTTTCCATCCAATCTGTTCATAGGGTTGCATGGACCTGACTTAAGAGGAAAAAATAAATTTCATATTGATCCAAACTTCCATGACCCCAAAAAGGGTTTTAATGGTAGTCGTTCAACACCCCACTACTTTCTGCTGTGTGGTCCACCTGATTATCAGATCAGCTTCATTATTATTATTATTATTATTATTATTATTATTATTATTATTATTATTATCATTTTTTGGTCCAAGCCTTAAGATGAGCTTGCTAAATGGATGGACGGTTTGGATGGAAAACATCCATCATGGTGAGGCCACTGATGATCCAGCAGATGGACGGCCCCGATTCTGCCAAGTGAATGGACGGTTTGGATGGAAAACATCCATCATGGTGGGGCGTACGTGGCACCGTCCAGATGGATGGTGCAGATGAAACACACACACCCCTATGGTGGGTCCCACCAAATAGATGGACGACGTGGATTTCACCCCACATTATAGCAGCCTAGCTGCTACCACGGTGGGTGGGTCCCACGTGGTGCCCACCTTAATATATATATATATTATTTATATATTATGTTATTATATATATATATATATATATATTTAATGGTCCAGCGTCCAGAGGGTCTAGACGCTCTGGACGGTGTGGATTTAATCCACATCACATGAGGGTAGGCCTCACTGTCCTAGCCCCTGGACGGTGTGGTTCTAATGCATATATCATGGTGGGTCCACACGTATGGCCCACCTCAGCTCTGTTTAAAGCTGATATTTGTGTATTTCTTCATCCGGGCTTGTCCAGACGGACGGGCAACAATCCCGTCCGCTGGACAGTCCATCGAGGTGGGCCCAATGCATGGATGACAGATATGACACATACTTTAAGGTGGGCCATACAATTAGGAAAGAGAGAGAGAGAGAGGGATTTTAACATAGTGGAGGGACCCCGCCACTATGGGCCCCTCTAGACTACAACACATCATCAAAATGGGTCCCACATACAAGTGAGCCCTCAAATGGAAATCAACAGTAGATCACCCACCTATCGGCCTTCTTCTTGGTCCTGTAGCTTCCTTAGCTCCTATGCTCGACTTTTGATGGTGGATGATTAAGTTTTAATGGTGGAGATGAGAGATTGGGTGGTAAAGAAGTGGGCCACACTTGGGTTGCTCTTGGAAGGCTTGGACATTGGAATTTTTGTTGCTTGGGAGATTGTTTGAGAAATGAGGGAGAGAGAGAAGTGATGGGATGATAAGGGATGGGTGGAATGAATGTTGTAAGGAAGGGATGGTTAGGGTATGGGCTTGGTTGAAATTTGGGTGAAAGAGGGTTGGGTGGAGAGAGAGAGAGAGAGAGAGAGAGAGAGAGAGAGTTAACTTTGAGAATGGGAAAGGGATGGGTTGCTTATACTTGTGGTATGGTGTGTACTTGATTGATTGATTGATTGATGAGATAGGTTGTAGAGATTCTCTCGAAATTCGTACGCATGGCATTTTTCTTAAAATGAACGCAGGCCCAAATCTTCTGACCCGAGTATCGGATCGGTGCTCAAGTGGTAGCGTTGGAACCACGGCAATGATGTAGTTGCTAGGATACAAGTTTCGAGTTGAACCGACTCAAAATCACTGGATGCGACTTAAGATTGTGCGTAAATACCAATTTCAGGTTGAGGGTTGCTGAAATTTGACTGGGAGGACTGCGGAAGCTTACGGAATGGTACAGACTAGGGTACGGGCCTTACAATGGTCATCTAAGCGGTAGTTCAGTGTGCATAAAGGACATTAGGGAGTTCCTCAGCCCATGCTCCCTTGGATTTTTTAAGCTTAGTTTGGAGGTGATGCTTGATGATCTATTGACCGCTTCGACTTGTCCGTTGGCCTACGAGTGTCGTAGCGAGGAGTAAACATTACAGATTCTGAGGTTTTTGCACATTCCTTGGAATTGCTTGTTATTGAACTGCTTTCAGTTGTCGAAGACGATCGTGCGAGGAATCCCTAACCTGCATATGATATTTTTCCAAACAAAGTCTGTAATCTTTTGCTCAGTTATTTTCACCAGAGGTTCAGCTACAGCCCATTTCATGTAGTAATCGACCGTGACAATGACAAACTTAGTCTGACCTTTGCCTGTTGGGAGATGACTGATGATGTTGATTCCCCATTAGGCAAATGGCCATGGCTCGGTCATAGGAGTGAGTTCTTCGAGAGTTTATCGAGGTACATTCAGGAAATGCTAACATTTGTCACATTTCCAAGCAAACTACTGAGCATTGGCCTGGATGGTCGGTCAATAATACCCCTGCCGAATGACCTTATGGGCTAAGGCTCAGCCTCCGGAGTGATCTCTACAAATACCCTCATGGGTTTTTCTTAGGATGTACTCTGCTTCATTTGGTCTGAGACATCTGAGATAAGGGAGATAAAACCTTATCTTGTAGAGGATGTCGTTGATCATGGTGTAGTGAGCTACTTTGGTTCATAGTTTGTGTGCTTCCATCCGATCTTCGAGTAGCTTATCACTTGAATGAAGTCGATGATTGGGTCCATCCAAGTTGATTCCAAGCTTACTTAAAGAGTTATGGCGATGTTGGCCTCGTCAATGCTCGGTTTAGTAAGGAACTCGATCGGAACGAATTTTAGATTATCATCTTCATCCGCAGTAGCTAGCTTTGCTAACATGTTAGCTTTGGAATTTTTCGCTTAAGGAATCATAGCTACATTACATTTTTGGAATCTTCCGATCAATTCTTTGGCTTTCCGTATATAAGCTTTCATGCATTCCTTCTTGGCTTGGTATGCTTCAGCTATTTGATTGATGACCAATTGGGAATCGCTGAAGGCTTCGAGGTGTTGAGCTCCCATAGTGGTTGCTAGCTTAAGTTTGACAAGCAAAGCTTTGTATTTTGCTACATTATTGGATGCTTGAAATCTGAATCTTAAGGCATATTACATACATATATGATCTGTGGTCTCCAGGACTATCCTGGCCCAACTTTCCTTAGAGTTGGATGAGTCATCAACATATAACATCTATTGAGGTAGGTCGAGATTAACTTGGGAGTCAGATGCATGATTCGGTAGAACATCCAAGACAAGGTCTAACCTGGGTAGGTCATTTTCTTGTCCAAATGTAAGAGTTAGTTCGACAATAAAGTCAGCCACTGCCTAACCTTTAATAGTTATTCGGAGTCGATATTTGATATCAAACTCACCTAACTCGATCGCCCACTTGGTCAACCTTCTCAAAGCTTTGGGCTTTTGGAGCACTTGACGGAGTGGTTGATTGATCAAGACGATGATGGTGTGAGCTTGGAAGTTCGGTCGCAATTGCTAAGAAGAGATGACTAATGTTAATGCTAATTTCTCTAGACTTGGGTATCTTGTTTCGACTGAAACTAAGGCTTTGCTGACGTAGTATACTGGAAATTACTTTCTTACAAGTTCCCTAATTAAGGCTGAGCTAACTGCTGCATCGAAAACAACTAAGTATAGCAGTGGAGATTTTCCTTGCTCAGGTTTGGAGAGTAATGGCGGCAATCCTAGATACTGTTTGAGCTTTTGAAAGGCCATCTCACATTCTTCTGTCTAATCTACTACCTTCTTTCCTTTCAGCTGTTTGAAAAAGGGAAGACATTTGTCCATAGCTTGGGATACGAAGTGATTGAGTGTGGCGATCCTTTCCATAAGCCGTTTGACGTCTTTGGTGAATCCATGTCAAGCAGAGCTTTGATCTTTCTAGGGTTTGCTTCGATCTCTTGTTGGTTGTCCAAGAAATCGACGAACTTTCTCGAACTAACCTCGAAGGCGCATTTACTCAGATTCAACTTTATCTTGTATTTACAAAGAATGAGGAACATTTCTTTGAGATTAAAAGACGAGCATATTGCTGACGTAGACTTCCATTGTTCGCCCTATTTCGTGGGCGAACATCTTGTTGACTAGCAGTTGATAAGTGGCTCTAGCGTTTTTCAATCCAAATGGCATAACTCAGTAATAATAAAGGCATTTGTTAATGACAAAGGTTGTTTAGTTCTTGTCATATAGATGCATTAAAATTTGATTATAACCAGAATAAGCATCCATAAAACTAAGTAGTTCATGCCTTGCGGTGGTGTCAATAAGCTGATCAATTTGAAGAAGGTAAAAACTATCTTTGGGACAGGCCTTGTTCAAGTTTGTGTAGTCAACATAGACCCGCCATTTTCCATTGAACTTCTTGACTAATACTATGTTGACTATCTAGTCTGGATAGTAGACTTCCTAAATGAATTCAGCTTTAAGAAGTTTGTCGATTTCTTCTCCGATCATTACATATCGTTTGGGACTGAGTGTGGGACGCTTCTATTGAATTGGTTGGTGGTCGAGGTCGACATTTAGGAGATGCATGATGATTTTTAGGTCAATGCTAGGCATGTCCTCATGAGACCACACGAAGATGTCCTTGTAAAGTCGAAGGAGGGCTATCATCCTGTCCCGCAATGGAGGTGTTAGGGACAACCCAATTTGGATAGTTCTAGATGGGTCAAAGTTGTTAAGTGGAACCGGAACAGGATCTTCCACAGGACAACCCCTTTCTCCAGAATCTTCATGAGGATCTAGAGAAGTGACGGTCATCGCTTGGTGCGAATCCCTTAGCGCTATCATGTAGCACTGTCAATCTTCATGTTAGTCTCCCTTTACTGATCCGATGCCCTATTCAGCTATAACCCCAAGTGTAGGGTCGCGATGTGGTAATAATCTTGGTAAGACCGAGGTTGAATCTATAGGGACTAAGCTTGTGTGTATTCTGAAAGTAAATATAATCAAAACTAAAAGAAGATCTAAATCTAAATTGGGAATTAAAGGAAATAATTGTGAGGTATTTAATTAGAAACTTAAGAATTTAAAGATGGGAACTAGGATTTTCAGGGATCCACTTACAGTTACTAGGATATTTCCTTATTTGATTCAAGGAACTCAATTGGAATTGAAGTCCTATCCTATCCAATTGGAAGGTATATCAATAAGATCAGATCTGAACTTCCATTTACCTAATTCTCAATGGATGAGAGTTGTGAGGATTGGAAGTGATTCCATCATCTGACCATGCCCAGGAGACAATGGCAAACAATAGGATATACCGATCCCACAACCAAACATAGGAGAATTGTGAAGGTTAGAAGAGATTTCATCACCCAACCATACCTAAGGAACAATTGTGAACAACAAGATTTACTATCTTCACAATCTCAAATCAGGAAAAGAAGATACTCAAAGCTATTATAGATCTATTATAATTTGAGTCACAACAAACTATTAGAAACTAAAAGTATTCCTTAAATATCAAATTAGAATCAAAGAAGTTTAACAAGAACAAGAATCAAACAAGAAATTTTTTTCAATCATGCTACAAGCTTCACCCCTTAGCCCTAGCTAAGGGATTTCGCCAACCATAGGCATGATTCGATTTAAAACCTTATAAGAAACCATTAAAAACTAAGAAGAAGAGAAGAAAAAACTCTTGGATGACGGCTCCATCCCTTTGCTCTACTCCTTTAAACCCTAGATATTCCAAAAAGACTTAGGAAATCCATATTTATAAGCTAGTTTCCACAAAATCGTAAAAGTGCCTCAAATTTACGCACTCCGTGTAACTCTACGTAACACCTTTGATGTCATGGAAGGGGTTTAAATATGGAAGTCACACCTTTTCTTCTTTTGCATTGCGTAAGTCTCTATGTCATCGAACCTTCCTTCAATGTCATCGAGAAGTCCTTCGATGCCATCAAAGGGTCTTCGATCCATCGAAAAAGTGTCCAAAACAGTCCAGCGAGTTGCTTCAATTTCTTCAATAATTTCGATGCCATTGAACTGACTTCGATGTCATCGAGCATCTTCTTTGAGTCATCAAACATAACTTCAATTCATCAAGAATTGTATCCAATATGTCTAGCAACCAACTTGATTTTCCTGTGGTCGATGCTACAGATATTAAAGTGAATTTCAGCTCTTCATTCTTCCGATTTTTTTCCTTCTCCACTTGGTTTTCTTGGATATTGGGGTCTTAAAATCTTCAATATTAGTCTTCAAAGATCTGTTCTTTACCATGACAATTCTTGAGCCTTAAATCCATGCTTTTAGCATTCTTTTCAATCCAAGCTCTTAAAATCACCTTTAACACAAACATGTATAAAATATACCATTAAGCCTTATCATATTCATAAAACCAAGATATAAATGGGGAAAAATATGCAATATTTGAGTCTCAACATCGGCCAGGAATTTCATAGCCAGGTGGTAGGTCAAGACTACAGCTCGCAGGACATTAAGAGATGGTCGGTCGAGGATCGCATTGTAGACAAATGGACAGTCTACTACTAAGAAATTGATCATCATAGTTACCTAATTCAGTTCATCTCTGGCCGTAAGAGAGAGCTGTATCAAGCCCTCGGGTATGACCTAACCACCTGAGAAGCTGAGTAATGGAGTTTTGATAGGATGGAGTTGGGATCGACTAACTCCCATTTTGTCGAATGCCTGTGCGAAGAGGATATCGGCTGATGATCCAATGTCCATGAGGATTCAGAATAATTTACGATTGACTATGGTCAGGGTAACCACAAGTGCGTCTTCGTGTGAATGGTGGATTCCTCAGGGGTCCTCTTTGGTAAAGGTTAGGCTGCAAGTCTCCTCCTTTTACTCTTTCAGAGGTTAGCTCGCATTTTGAGTCAGAATGAACGATGCTTCGTGTGTGGGCTTTCCGAGCTTGATTTGAATCTCCTCCACCGTCGGAACCCCAAAATATAGTGTGAATTTATCCTGCTGGTTTGTTATTTATGGCTGTGTGTCTTTTGCGTGGCTCGATCTTCTCAATGACGATGTATTCTCCAAGGTGACCGCTACGAATGAGCGCTTTGATTTCCTACTTTAGATCAAAGCAGTCGCACGTCAAATGGACGTGATCCTGATGGAAAAGACATTATTTACTTTTGCTCCTTTTATTAGGATCAGATTTTAACTTGCTTAGCCAAGTAATGATACGCTTGTCCTGAATCTCCATCAAGACTTGTTTGGGCATTTTGTTGAGAGGAGTGTACATCTTGAACTTGCTGTCAAGCCATTTATTGGGGGCGATGGTTGTCGTGTGATTGGTCATCCTTCTTCTTTCTATTTGCGACGACTGAACTTGGTTCTACCCTCACCCGCCATTCTTTGGTCAGGGGAGCTTTGTTTTGGATGACATCTCGCAAGACACATGCTTCTTTGACGTTAGCATATTTTTGTGACATATTCAGTAGATCGGCCATTGTTGTTGGTGGGTTTTTATCCAGTGAAAAGAGAAACTAACAGTCTCTCAGTCCTCCCACAATCGCGGTTAAGGCAAGCTCTTTAAAATGCTTTTGAAGTTGCAACACTTCTAGATTGAAGCGTTTGATGTAATCTTTCAGTAGTTCGCCATCCTTTTGAACGACATGAAGGAGGTGAGAAGCCGGTTTGAGTCTCTTCTTTCCTTCGATAAAGTTTATGACGAAGACTTGGCCAAGTTGGGAGAACGAATTAATAGAGTTCGACTTCAACTGCTTGAACCATAACCGGGTAGCTCTAGTTAAGGTCAAGGAGAAAGCTCGGTACATTACTACATCAAATGCGTTATGGAGCCCCATATAAACCCTAAAGGATTCTATGTGCTTCGATGGATCAGTATTTCTTGAGAATGGAGTGATCTGAGGTAAATAGAATTTATCCGGCAATCGTGCCTTCATGATGTCAGCGGTAAATGGAGGCTCAGTTTCCTCCATTATTGCTTCCATCAGGGTCGGCGCGTTCATGCAGTAGGCTTCTCGCATGTCCTTGACTTGACCATGTAAATCCTTGAGCTCAAACTCCTAAGGCTCACCACTTTTGGTAGTAGCTTCCACAAGGGCTTTACTGCGCTTCTTTCTGTTTAACTCATAGCATAGATTGAAAGCGGGCAAAGCTATAGTCCCAGAAACATGAGATGAAGCTAGTTTGGTCAAGCCTTGTCGTCGACTTCTCTATGAGGCAGCGGGCATGTTGGAAGGTTAAGGAGGATTATGGCTTATTTGTTCATCCTCTCTATTAGTCTTTTGTATGTGTTGAGGCTGCAGTTGTTCCAACAACTGCCTTATGGAGTTCATGTTGTTGTTCAGTATTTCAACCTACTGTTCGAGGGAGTTCAATTGACCTCCTTTGAAGAGAGATCGCTGACCTTGCCTCCCAGGGCCGGAATCAACCTGATGTTTGGAAGAGGAACCTTAATGACTATCAGGCTGCTCCGAGAGCGACGTTAGGTTAAGCGTAACTGGGGAGATCTGGATCTTCTTCTTCCCTCTGGTCATTGTAGTCTCGCTGGTAAAGTAGGAAATGGGTCTGATTTTGTATCCAATAGAAGGCGCCAAGCTGTTGATGCAGTTTTCCTATAGACCCTCCTTGATAGACCCCCGAGAACCTGCACATAGGTAAGAAAGAGACAAAGGAGACCCTGACTAGTACAGGGGACCCTCAGATGCCTAAGTCAAGAACTTGGGTCTTTGTAGAGGATGATCTTTTTAGAAAAGAGTCACCAGTCGTATATAAGATTGAGTATGCATACCTTTCACTGGTTAAGGGCTCCCCTATTTATATGAGAGGGAAGATCACACTGTAGGAAGAGTTCCCCGTTTAGGAGGCTAGATACGTTGGATATCTTCCTATATGGATTTCCAGTTATGCCAGGGATCTCTTCGAAATTACAGATGTCCAAGATCCTCGGGATCCAATTTTATGGTTATGGGCGTCCGAGATCCTCAGGATCCGATCTTATCTCCTGAAGATCTTAGAAGAGATCTTTGGGCCGTTTGGGAGATCTTTAGGTCGATTGCTTGGGACAAGGTTAGTTGACAAAGGTGGATGACGCCTTAGAGGTAAGCAATACCGAGCCATTCGACAGATCAACATTCACCTGAGGTTGATATCGACTGCGACTTCATTGGAGACAATGTCGAGCTATGGCAGTCGTATAACCGTTTTATGGTCGTGCCGACCTATAGCTGACCTATGGTCGTGTCGACCTATAGCTGACCTATGATCGCGTTGGCCTACTCAATAGATCAGTCGGTAGTCATGTGGACCTCTGACTATATCGACCTACTTCGTAGTCGGCCTTTGTTTGCCAATAGGTATCTCGTGAGCAGTTTGGCCCATTGGGTCCGTGCTAGTTGTAAGTTGACTCTTTTTATAGGTCGTTCTATTTTTTCCCCAACACTAAACATAAAGCTATGTCTTTATTTATTTAGAATAATCTTCCATAGGAGGATTACCATCTATGTCTCTAATCTGCATATCACTTGTATCATTTGTATGGTTGGAGAGGGTTAATGCCCTACTCATAGTAATGGTTATCCTATAAGATTAAAATTAATTCAAGAGATTTATAAAAGTAATGTAAGGGTTCCGATACATCTCGTACTCCACCATTACGAGTGGTATCAATATGCACAACCAATATATATGAATGTATGCCTAGAAAAGTGTGTACGGCTCATCATAAATAGCGATCATCACAATATGGAATACAATTAATAGAAAACCTAGTTCGTGCCGCATTCTCACACTACGGAGAATCGCTGGCGTGTCCAATGCTACTATGGACTTATGTGAACACCTCGAGGCGGCACAACACATGAATCAGATGAATTATGTGATACGATTTATTCATGGAGTGACTATTTGCGACATCCAATCTTGGAAGTGATGAACATGCATTGCAAATTACTTACATCGATTTGTGCACCACTACCCAAAATTCATGGAATTACGTGCCAACCAAGAGGGTCACTACCTATAGCACATTACATATATGATAAAGTATTTGAGTCACTAGTTGTGAGGCCTCTAACACATCACTTGCACTAAAGGGGAAATAAATTGAACCATGATAGTTTTTGAATTCCAAGACACATGCCCAAGCCGTAAAAGGAGGTAGCATAAGGCTAACCTAATGAAGGAGAAAAGTAGTATTAAACTATCTCAATAAAAGAAAAGATTAGCAAATAGGCTAACTCAAAAAAATAAGGGGAGAGGAGCAAAAGGCCAACTCAATATAGAGTTGTAGTACGGGTCACTCTCAAATTTGGCAAATGGCAAGGCTTGTATCCATCACCCTACATAAATTCATAAAAATCATGCATAATTGAAATCATACATTTTTCAAAAGGATAAATAATTAATAGTAGTAAATCAATTAATTACATGAAAAATCATAGGAATATGAAAGTGTGCAAAAACAAGATAAATCATATCAACTCAAATTAGCATAAGCTTAAAGGAATCTCTCACCTTAGCCTTAGATTTAAACCCTAGGTAGATATCTATATAGAAAAGCTTCTACATGAATCACAACATCACTTGAGAAAGAAAGAGATACCATATATTTGGAGAAGGAAGTGAATGATGTACATCTAGGCTTCTCTTTCTCTTTCTCTTTTTCCTTTTCTTTTCTTTTTCTCTCTCTCTCTCTCTCTCTCTCTCTCTCTCTCTCTCTCTCTTTCTCATTCTCTTTTTCTTTATTCCTTAGGCGTTTGGAGATTGGGCACGTGAGTGGAGAGGGAAACGCACACCCATTTTAAAAATGAGTGGGTGTGAGAGAGGGGTGAGTTTCACATTCCGTTTGGATTGAGTTTCTCCAATTTTTCATTTTCTGACAATCTTTCTTTAAGTCTAATTCATCCATTGTGTCAGGATTGTTGGATAGAGCCAGGGTATATGATTTTCTTGGTGATTCAAAATTTAGATTCCCTTATCTTGAAAATTCTCTTAACGGGTGCCAAAATGAACTTGATCTCAATTAACGACCCACACTTAATGATCAGGGCCCAATTTTGAAAGAAATGTGTAGTCAGGATAGGTAAATGTTTGGACAAAATTTGGTGGTTGATTGATGGTGGAAAAAATCTAAATCTAAAATTTCACCTTTTGTACTAAAAGGAAGGAACTGACTTCAACCTTCAATGGTGTAGGATCATAAATCAGGGCCTAAATTTTGTATAACGTCATAGTCATATTAGAGTAAAGTGTGGTCCAAATTTGAATTGTGATGGACAGAAGGAAGTGGTTAAATCGGAAGATCCAAATTTATAAGGACTTGGTAGGCCTTGACAAGATTATTTTGCACCTAAGGAAAAGCCTACCAAAGTGGGGTCTTCATATTTCAAACTTTGTCTGTATGATTCGAAATTTAAGTTGTTCATATGAAGGAAAATATCCTACTATGACTACCTACGAGGTTTCTTTACTCGATGAACACCAAAATCAATGGTTAAGGGGCTGATTTGTCAATTGGGTTTTATAATGATCTATGGGCTGAAATTTGACATGTATGGTTAATTTATGATATATAGATATTGTATAAAATTTCACATCAAAAGGATCGTAAGAACCATGTGATATAGAATTCAAGGGTCTAGGTTAATGACGTTTTCGTAATTATTGATGATATGAGTGTTTTGGGAAATCTAATAGTTATACATGATTATAAGTATGTGTTTAAGTAATTCTTACAAAAGAACTGATATTTAAGTCATTATAAATAAGAAATTATTCACCAAATTAATTAAGGGAATGTACATATATAACCAACATAATGGATGGTCAAATGACGTGTTAAGAATAGAAAGTTTTGATGGTTAGTACTCTGATCATGTATGTAAATAGGTGTATGGTCAGTTTTGTAGCCAGATGATCAAAAGTGGGTTTTTGAAGTGATAAAGAGGCAGAACATGTATACCATTATATTCAAGTGACTTGCTCACATGTGTAAGTTTCTTAGATTGTAGTTTTGATGGTGGGTTAAACATATTCATAGGTGGTGAATAAGATGAACGGATTAGAATCTCAATTTGATGTGTACGAGCTGATGCAGATATCAAGTAGTTAATTTACTATAATCGGGTGGTCCAAACTCAAAGTGGACAGTCAGATATCTTTACCTATCGGTGGATAGTTGGCTGAACAGTTGGTTATGATGGACAAGTGTGAATACTTAGACATATGATGATCTTGTCTTAAAATCAATAATCGGATGGCTTGATATATGGATGAAGATAATTCTCAATAGTCAGATTCGTGTTGGAGAATAGATATAAGGTTATGATAGCTAGATTGGTATCATACACATATACATGCTAAGTTAAATTTCATAGTAACACTCGAGAAGTTTCAATCTTCAGGTATTGAAAAGTTTGGGGTGTTACAAATATGTACACACCCGTGTCAGTGTAAGTTATATTGGCTAACCAATAAATACTAGGATCCTAATGCAATGACCTATGTTTTGATCTCGCCAAAGGCTCCCTACGAAGACTGATGCATATGTACCAGTGTTCGATGAATTTGGTCCTACAGAAGAACATATTCGAGTTTTTGTTACACCATGGTTCTCATAACCTGAGGGGAGTCACTCGCGAATGAGCACTCGAGTATTACTCCATAAAGTATACTACATACATCTAATTAATGGCAAATCCCATGACATAAAGTAAGGCAACTACTGAATAAGCTAAGGATATTGTGAGTAATAACAAAAAAGCTTAATACATGTAAATGAAAGAAAAATGAAATCCCTTAACGGGGGATTTTACTTACAATCCGTGAAATTAAAAGCATAAAGTTCAAATAACGAAAGCATGTAAATCATAGAGTACTAGTTGAGTTCTAACGGCTCAACTACGCTAGCATAATATTCTTCCTCGTCAAACTCCTCTTTAGTCACCCCTGGAATCCCAACTGGAGGTTCTTCTTCCATCATTAGACCTACATCTATTTGTTACAACCGCATGATAGGGTGAGTGATAATTCAGTGGCAATTTTCCTCAAAGATTTCATGCATATCATAGTATTCCAATATAGTTTCAACCAACTTAGAAATTCATAATGAGAGTAATATAATATGAACATGTGCATGGATGTATGGATGTATGTCCAAAGTCACAGACCTAGGGATGCACATCCAGCTGTCAAAAGAAGGGGTCACCTGTGGTAGACTGACTACCTAGAAAAGACCATGTAGTGATAGCGCCTAAGATAATTTATGTTAGTTCACTTATTTACATACATGTTTGTCAATCACATGACTAGTTGTGCCGAGTAGTTAGATGAGTTCTTGGCAAATGAAGACCGACGATGCAACTGGATCAGAAGCATCGAAGCCACATTGAAGACAATGAACTTCTTCTACGATCTTAACCCTGCAAATAGATGATCCCAACCCAAATAGGAAAACCCACTTAGGTCATTTATTTAAAGCCAATTCCAAGTTCATAATTTCTATCCTTTAGTCTTGGCTTTAGTAAGTCCCAAGGTGGTGAATGATGAAATAGACAAATAGGAAAATCTGTCCACTTTTGGTAGGAAGAAGGTGCCACCGAATAACACATTCGATATCACCGAAGATACCGTTAGTGTTATTGAAGGGGCTTAAAATAGTCTAGCAAAATTACAATGTTAATTCGGTGTCACCGACTGCCACCAATGAACAAAGTTCGGTGCCACCGAAAGGGATCTTTTTCATATAGCAACTTGGGGAATCAATTCGATAGTACCGAAAGATATTTCAGTTCCATCGAAGTTGGATTTGGTAGCACCATAAACTAGTCATTTTCTATCCGTTGAAAATTTTTATCTATAAAAGCGACTTGTAGAAGCTCGCAGAAAGTGTGGATTTAGGCATTTCAGAGTCTTTAGGTTGTCCCAAGCTCTAATCTCTCGTCCTAGACTCTATCCACATGAGATTCATGTTCTTTTCATTGTGATTCATCACTCATGAGCATTCAAAGCTCTTATTTATGAAGAACATGATCTCAAGCCTTCACCAGAGTATCGAGACCAAACCTATAAGTACATCCTTAGTCTTAACCATACTCTAGTGTATCCATAGGTTGAATACCTTAAGAAATCCACTCATTATCCTAGATAGGAGATTCAACCAACTCTCATTACCTTGGTCTCCTTTATAGGTACATCTTATGTAAGGTTCTTGATCATGAAGTCAAACCAATAGGAAAATCCAAGCTACATGGTCGGGGGAGCACCAAGAAGCTAATTCAAGTACGAAAGCGCGAAGATCAAGCATCCCAAGACAAGCTACAAAAGAGAACTCTATCTGACAAGTAAGTGTCATAGTTAAGAGTTTAAAGTTTAGTCTCTTTCCTTGTGTAGGACCGAGGCTAAGTGTTTGCTATCAACAAACTCGCGTAGGTGTCTTGTGTGGGACCTTGGCCGGTGGGCCTAAATGTAAGTGCCTCATGTGTGACCTTGGCCGGTGGGCTTAAACATAGGTGCCTTATGTGGGTCCTTGGCCGATGGGCCTAAACATAGGTGCCTTGTGTGAGACCTTGGCCGGTGGGCCTAAACATGGGTTTTAGGTGTAGGACCTTTGTTCTTGCGGAGAGCATAAATTGGTGTCCTTAATGTAGGACTGTAAATGTTATTAGTGAACCTGTTTTAAAACTACTTATAATGAAATCTGGTGCACTTTGGGATTGAGTGTAGATGCTAGGAGTGGCATAGGCATGTAGCCAAACCACTATAAATGCTTGTGTTTGGAATTGTCATTTGCACATCTGTTAAATCATGCTTATATAAGCTTGAACGTTTTAACTTCTCATACATGATTGAATGAATGCTATGAATTAATGGGAAGTACATTCCACACACAAGCTCACAACACTAGGCTAGTTGTTGTATCTGCATATCTTTAATAGCCTTTGTGATTAGAACCTCTAACTAGTTTGGAAGTTGTTAGAGTTATATTGCCTATGTGCTTTAAACTGAATGATTATTTAAGTTAGGCAATCATGACTTTAAATAGGCAAAAATATTTGAAAAGTCCTATTCACCCCCCTCTAGGACCTTAACTCAGATTCTTTCTTCAGTATCAGTGGTATAAACCGCAATTTCAATTTAGCTTCTTGAAAAAATATTCAGGATATACCCAAGGAGGTCCTAAAAACCCGAAAAAGCCTCATGTAAAGAGAGAAGCCCATAGTGGTAAGAATGCACTCGATCTGAGGGTTAAACTAGAATAATAGAATTCTTAGTAAACCTAGCAGGATATGGCTTATATCAAGCACCTGGTGAAGCTTATATGTTATGTGTGGATGTTATGCACCAGGATGTCCATGCAAGTCTCTTAGGTTTGGCAACAGCGTCGCTTAAATTGTGGTCACTATCCAACCTTAAGGTCCTTGGCAAAACTTTCAATATTGAGTCATGAATTTGATCTCATTTTGATATAATTGTCTATAACCCTTCCATTTTTAGATTGGATAGGATTGCACAAGTACATAATGCTAGCATATTTGTATATCTATTCTATTTGGTAATTTCAATTCTCTAACTAAGACAAGGATATTATACCATGATTCTTTAGAAGATATAATAAAAGAGATTATCATGATTCCAAGACTTATATCATGAATATTAGAAGTAAATGTATATACACAAAATTCATTTAAATAAAGCAGGATTAATGGCAATGGAATCAAGTTCACAAGACCTTGCATGTTATAATTATATTTTAAGGATTTCATTATTTACTAAACTTAACTAACATGGAATTCAACGAATGCAGAAAACAAAGAGAGTGACTCCTCACCTTGTGAGAATGTCCTCCTTGATTGAATGTGCTTATAAGGTGAACTAATGAGTCCTCAAATCAAAGCAATAATAAATTAAAATTTTATTTCTATTTCATATGTGGACAGTTTATTTTATGGGTTTCGTCAACTACTCACTTGATTTAATGTGGTTGAGGGTAAGAATATTCTTCAAGGTAGACATCCGTAGGTACTTCCTGGTTGCACCATTTCAGTGAGTTATTACTGAGTCAACTCAGTCTAGTTCCAAATCATAGAACTGAGTGGATGAGGGAAAATACTTGTTGTTTATCCTTAGGTCATTCAACCCATAAATTTGGTGATGTCTCCAAAGGTTTTCTTAGGTAGTTCCAGATACTGGACCTTGGAGATAAAATGAGTCTGACTCAGTTAGGTTTCTATCGAGTTAACTCACCAACGAGTTGAATTGAGAGAAGTTTTTAAAAGTAAACAGTAGGGTTCTAGTTTTATACCTGAATAAGGGTTGTTCCAACTTGGTGAAGGAGGTTCGATTGGGTATGTCTTGATCCGAGTTCGTCCTAGTCAGGGAACTTGTTCTCAAACTCGATTCAAGTCGGTATTCCAGATCTCTTGGGTGCATTTTGGGATAGCACAGGACTGACTCAGTAGAAGGCCCAGTCGAGTTATTTTACCAATGAGTTAGGTGGCTATAGATTGAATGGGTGGGTTTTGATATAATACCTGGATGGAGGTTGGCTTTATCTGACCGTTCCAAGAAGATTGACATAGTTGTATGACGGATCTGATTCACTCAGAGAATCAGCTCCATGACTCGGTCCTGCTTTGCCACAACTTAGAAGCGGTTGAGTGGTGCAATGGGAGTCTGTAACACTCATTTCACTAGGACTCGATGCGGTTGGGACGGTTGTGATTTGCAGTGGGTCTGGATCGAGTTTCCATCAATGTTGGGGGAAAGCTGAGTCGACGTGGGACCGATCTTCTACCGATTTTGCAACTGAGTTAGATCGCACTCGGTTGGCTTGGACCATTGCTTCCCTTCCTTCTTCTCAACAAGGGAACGGGTTAGAATCCGCTTCTGACTCGTCTTCTATAGTGATTGAGTCGAGTTGCGACAACAGTTCGTAACTCACTCCAGCGGTTGACCTTCTCTCTCTCTCTATCTCTTTCCTTTCTTATGCGTCCTTGAAATTCGCCCTAAAAAATCTAGCTATTTATAGGCCCTTATCCACATCTAGAGGTTTCTACGGCTAATCACAGGATTAGTTGAGCTATTAGAGAAGGAAGGATCGAGAATCCCATCGATAGGGTTCTTTTATTTAGTCGGACATTTGCATGGGTCTATATGGTCATTTCTGATGAATTTCTGGTGAGGCAAGCCGCATGATGGACGTCTTGGATTAATGAATGGGGTAGCTTCAAGAGATTGGTTCTTTGGCTAACTTGGAGGAGACGACTTGCCGATCATGGCGTTTTCATAATGATCGGATGATCCAATGATCTGGGATGTTTGGATGGTCCTAATATCGCCCAGAAGGCATGCGGGGTCCACTTTAAGGTGAAAGAAGAGCAGTTGATTAGGATGTCTTTGCCGCAGCCGAAAACCATTTGCATTGTTTCGATTTTTCATCAATATCTCGGTTGTTCGGAGAATATTTCATAGCCCTATCTTTGACGCCCTAGATTACTCCAGTGAATCTTCTAGAAGCCAGTGAAGGGCCGAGATTGTGTCATTGCTTAAAATGGAAATATTCTTTCTTCCTTTCCCAGGGCAGAGCTATTTTTAGAAACCGAACGGTGACTCAGGTTTCACGTTGGGTGTAGATGTGTATTTTGAAGTCATCGAGCGAACTGATCTGCCAGCAAAGTGATGCTAAGGTGGATCCTTCCCTTTCGAGTGTCGTTCCAAAACTATGCCGCTTGGGGTGCATTTTGTGCGCGCACACACACCTCACAACATGAGGCCGAATGTGGCTTAAGTCAGTGGGTCTAGCCAATTACAATGGACTGTTCAAATTATGGAGGTGGTCCCTGATAGTGAGCCATCTCACATTAACGAACGAATGTAGTTCCTTTGAATTTACGTGCAGCAGGAAAAAGGGTGAAAATCCCTACTTTTATGGTTTTTATCTGGTTAGACTCGGTTTGACCATATACACGGTCCCATGCACTGGGGGTGCACACGATCTGTGCACAAGCACTGGTTCGAATGTGGGCTCCATGTGGTGATCGGTGTATCCACACCGTCTGTTTACTTTGGTGGGTTCACTAGACGCATTTAGCTAAGGGTTAGTCAGATCCAAAGTTCAGGTGGGCTGAACTAGTTGATTTACCACCTATAAGTGTAGGCTACATCAATCCTATTTGTAAATTGAAATCTAAGGTCCTAAATACAAGTCGTTACAATCTCCCATCCTAAAAGAAATTTCATCCTTGAAATTTACCTAAGTGGGGTTGTTGAAATGGTATGGTTACTTCTCTTCCATCTTAGCTTGACGTTCCCACGTTGCTTTCTCCATTCCGTGACATGACCAAAGGACTTTCTGTAACACCCTAAATTTTTGGGTGTCGAGCAATACTTGACTCCCAAGTTCCTGGGTGTCACTTATATCTTAAAAGTTAGTAATTTCGGGTATAAATCAAATGAAATGAGCAATAGAGGGATCAAATGGATCATAAACCATAAACCACAACTAAGCTACTGAAATAAAACATAGCTTAGTAAATGCAGATCCAACAAGGAAATATCAAATGGGATGCACGAGGCAATGCCCAACAAAATATACAAAATGTAAAGTCCAAAAATTGTATGCAACTATCCCCTCGCCCCAACGGCCCATCGCTAATCCAGTGCGGTCTATGGGGATCCGCCCAAAAGCTGGAAGTAGGAAAGCTCCTCTTCCTCATCTATGCTTGCCCCATCCAGCGTGTCGTGCTCCACGACACCTGCATTTAAAGAAAGGTCTGGTTGGTGTTTTAAAACACCATCCCAGAGTGGGAGTGAGTGATCAACTTAGTGGGTGCCATTAGCAATGAGTTACATAAAATATCAATTCTAAAGACGAGATTAATGAAAAGCATACAAACACCGATACCTAACTACTCTTGTTAGTGATGGAATGATGCATGCCCTCACCAATAACACTCTCTCAAGCGACTCTATTTTACGATCACAAATTACAAATACTCCCTCAATACGACCTCAAATGTCGAGTCGCCAACTTAACTAATGCAATGCATGAATATTCATGTTAACCGAGTATTTAATTAAGTCTGTTCATCCAGTAAGATTGGGGAAGCTGAAACACCTCCATTTAATCAATGACCTTACCCTGATCACTTGGCCTAGGGTGGCCGTAGCGGCTCTGAGCCTATGTCCTTGATCTAAATTTAGGTATCATCCATTTGTCTCATAAATCAATAATTCCAAAGGTAAGGCATGATACCTAAAGGTTTGCGGATTAAATCGGTATGAGTCATCACCCAAACACCGAGTATCATCACTCAATTTTGAGGTATGACCTTGTCACATAACCAAATCACCATAAGGGAAAAGGCTTGTCACCTAATTCCATTCATGTCCGGGTCTTTTGAACAGTACTCTGGCATGAAACCACTTCCTGTAGTCACTAGTCACTACGGGGAGGCTTGTCACCCTAGCATAGGCTAACAGCACGGACATAGTGTTCCATTCCACCATGCCCGGCTCCCGATACTTAGTTGAAAGTACCCTGGTTTGTTAATTAGCATGAGCGTTGAGTCATCAAGACAAAAGAGGCCCATAGGAAGATTAATTAAGCATCTACCTCAACAGGATATGTGCCCGAATTTGTCATAGGCAAATCTTAGCCTCACATCCCATGTCCCAAAACACCAGGTAATTAAAACTCTTAAAATTGCATAGAACATCCTAGGGTTTCGGTTAGAATTTTTTTTTTCAAACTCAGGAAAATCTTTAAAGTTTTCTACCTTTGTCGATTTATTGATACATGGCTCGATGAAATCAAACTCTGTTATCGATGTCCTCGAATCTCACTCGATATTATCAAATTGAAGACTTATGATGTCCAACAGCCATAAAGATCTTTGGACTGAATTATCGATGCATCGATGGACCTCTCGATATCATCGAATTTTGAATCTCGAGTCCATCGAGTCGCCTTGATAAAATTAACATCTGGTCAGTTGTGTTCTAAGGCAAATTATGTGATTCTTGATATATTGAAGGGCTCCTCGATATCCTTAAAATTCAAATTTCGATGATATCGGTGGACCATCGAAGATATCGGTTTAGGACACAAATCTATCCAGCAAGTTTCAGGTTATTTTTTTAATTGAGAATCACTCGATAAAATTGATATTCAAATATCGATCATATTAAGGCAAGGTTGATATCATTGAAAGTGGATATAAATTGTCCAACAAGCTTATAGGAAAATTCATTGGAATTATCGATTAATCGACACTGTCATTGATATCATTGACATTCAAATTTTGATGATATCGAGTGATGCTCGAACATATCTTACCTGAAATGTTTCAAAGGCAAGAGCTCTCACATTTTCAAATTTCGAGGAATCGAACCTCGTGTCGATGAAATTGGAGTTTGAAATCCGATGACATCGTCGCATGTTCGATTTCCTCGACCAGTTGGCAAAAGGTTTCAAAAGTGTTTAACAGTTGAGTTTATACCATTGAGTGACCAGTCGATGCTATTGAGAGTATGCGCTTAATGATATCGACCTTGTTCGAGAATATCAAACTCTGTCAAAAATGTGACCATTTTATATCTATTGGAACCTTTTGCCTATTTAATGAGAGCTTACTCTTGGTGATTGGTAGAGAAAATAGAGAGTGCTTTTGAGTGTTTAACCCCAGATCATATACCTTAAACATTTTCTCTCATGGAAGTTCATCCTCCAATCCACCCTCATCATTGACATTCAATAGAGTGGATTGGGGAATGAACTTTTACATTCAATGATCCTACAACTACCATCTTAATGGCAAGTCATTAAGCTGGGATGCCTTGAATGCATAAATAATTAGAACCGCCCTCTCTCCTTTATAGGAAAATACTTAATAGAGTAGGATTCCATCGTAACCTTGACCCAACCCATCACCTTACAGTTATAAATCATCTAAGTTGCGGTTCAAGGGAACTAAAGATTCTTCGTCATCAAAGGAGGAAATCTTCATTAACGTGTTGAATAGGGCTCATCTACTTATCTGTAGGTCATTAAAGTCTAGAGGACCCTTGTGATCATTCCTTCTGTAGGATTGGGTCTAAGGTGTTTCTCACTCCTTTCAAGTCCTCATAGGAGGCCTCTAAGAAGAGTGTACGTGGTGAATGCTTTGTGTTGACCCTTGCTCTGTGGAGAGCATAAACTCTAAGGTCCTTGTGTAGGTCCTTGACCTGTGTGGTTTAAAAGTCAAGTGTTGTCTGTTGACCCTTGCTCATAGGAGCATAAACTAGTAAGGTTCCTTGCGTGGATCCTTGGCCTGTGTGGCCTAAAATTTGGGTATTGTGTGTTGACCCTTTCTCATGGGAGCATAAACTGGTGAGGTTCCTTTGTGGATCCTTGGCCTGTGTGGCCTAAAATTTGAGTGTTGTGTGTTGACCCTTGCTCTTGTGTGGGGCATAAACTTGTGTCGTGTAGACACATTAGAGTCAGCCTAGAGTAAGTTGTACTGGTTTGAGGTGAACCTGTTGTGAAACCTCTGTTAGTGAGATCCGGTACACTCAAGGGTTGAGTGCGTTATTCAGAAGTGGAGTAGACAAGTAGTCGAACCACTATAAAAATGATTGTGTTTAAGATTGCTATTGTCTTCTATTGCTTATGTGATTCCCTTAAATGTTTTCATATTTGATTATCTAAAATCACACCTCACACACAGTCACATCCATCATGAACTATGATTTGGATCTTATTTATCTTTCAAATAGTTTTATACCTAGATCCCCTATGTGGCTTGGAAGCCATTAGAGTTACTTTGAAGATATCCTGATACATGCATATTTTCTCAGGATAAGATTGATAGGATTTTAAATTTAGCATAAAATACTAAAAAGTCCTATTCACCCCCTCTAGGACATATTGGCATATTCTCACTTCGATTGAAGCGGTCATTACTGCAATTTCAATAGTATCAGAGCGGGTCTATCTTAAGGGCTTCACTGCCTAGCGAGTGATCTTGACTGAAGTTGATAATATGACCAAAGGAGAGGGCTCATCGGTCACTAGACCTCCAGTATTTGATGGATCAAATTATGCATACTGGAAGGCTAGAATGCATTACTTTCTAAGAACTTTGGGTCATGATGTTTCAGATATTGTGGAAAGAGGATATGTGCCACCAACTGATCAAGTAATACTTGAAAATGGCACAACTATCACTAAACCAAAATCCAAAGATATGTGGACAACATTCGATAAAGAAAAACAAACCTATGAAGCTAAAGCTATGAATGTTATCTACGATGCTGTGTCCCAAGAAGTTTTCAATCAAATCAGTATGTGTGGGATAGCCAAAGAAGCATGGGACCTGTTGGAAACAACCCATGAGGGAACAAGCACAGTGAAAAGATCCAAATTATAGCTCCTAACATCACAATTTGAAAGTCTCAGAATGGAAGAGCATGAGACCTTTAAGGAGTTTTTTACAAAACTGAATATCATTTGTAACTCCATGGGTGGATTAGGAGAAAAAGTTCTGGTCCCAAAAATTTGTAGGAAAATACTAAGATCATTTCTAGAACGGTTTAATCCCAAAGTAACAACCATTGAAGAGTGTAGAAACATAGATGAAATGAAAGTAGAAGAAGTAGTAAGTTCCCTACAAACATTTGAACTACACTTCAAACAAACTCCTAAATCTAAAACTACTGTCCTCAAAACTACAAAGAATACAACAAATGAGGACATTGAAAGTGAAAGAGAGAATGAAGATGAGGAAGTGGCCTTATTAATACATCGGTTCAGAAAGTTCTTTCAGAAAACTCGTGGCCATCCATTTAAAGGAAGGTAGGTGGACAACAAACATTCTATAGGTAAAAGTGGTAAAAATTCCAAGGAACCACAGTATTATACTTGTTGAAAGTTTAGACACTTGTCCACCGAATGCCCGAATAGGGAAACCAAAGGAAAAGCGATGGTAGCCACATGGGATTACACGGAAGAGTCAAACTCAGAATGTAGTGACTCAGAAAGCGATAGAGACCAGAAATCTCTAAAAATTCTTATGGTCTCTACTGCCTCAAACATTCCCATCGAAACTGAGAACGTTGAAGAACCGCAGGCCATTGAATCATTTCCATCGAATAATGAGGAAACTGAGAAAGAAGAAGAAGAAAAGGATAAACTACAGGATGCTTACAATCAACTCTACATTCATAGTATCAATATCCTCAAAAGACTTGGAATAACTGAAAACAAAAATAAATTGCTGCAAAAAGATCTTGATAAAACATTGCAAATCATTACACATCTAATTAATGATCTACAGCAATACCATTCAGAAAATGACAAGATCGAAAGAATCAATACTTTTCTTAAATCCAAGTCTAAAAAACTAAGCAAACAGATTGAACTACTAAAAGATAAAAACATGCATCTTCAAAATGAAAATCACACACTTCTGTTTGATTTAGAGAAAGCCAGAAAGTCTGCTGAACTAAACTATAAATTTTTCTAGAGTGGTGAAAAATTAGAAAAACTGCTAGGGATGGGTAGACAAGGAAAAGACAAGAGTGGCTTAGGATACGATAAGTTTAAAATAAATGCAGCACTAGTAGTTGAAAATTCTACCGCTTTAGGAAGTAAAACAAAGATTACTCCTATTTGTCATTTGTGTGGTGATTTTAGTCATTATAAGTTTGAATGCATATTTCCTAGGAGGACACAACCCAACTCTGGTCAAAAGCATGCAGGTTTCAGACCAACCAGAAAAACAATACAAGAGGTCAGGTGTCCACCTAAGAATATGAATAAAGGAAATACACATCCATCACCACCCAGAATGACTAACAGAATGAAGAAGTTATTGAATCAAGTGGCTGAATTAAATAAGAAAACTAATGAATTCATGAGACAAGGAAATACGATTCAGTTACCCAACTTGATTAAAGAAACAAAACCTACTGCAATGAGAAATCCTATCACAAAATAAGTAGTGAAAGAAAAGAATAATTGCCTTGTTACTCACTCAAATCATATAACAGGAAATGATGCTAAATAGTACCTGGATAGCGGATGCTCAAGACATGTCGGGTGACAAATCCCTTCTCTCAAATTATTCTAATCTTAATGATGGGATAGTCAACTATGGAGATGGAAGCACTGTTAAGGTAATTGGACAAGGAATCATCAAAGGAATAAATATGCTCAAAAATGAGAATGCCTTTTGTATTAAAGGATTGACGCATAATCTTCTGAGCATTTCTCAAATATGTGACAATGAGCATGTGGTTACATTCAACAAGCAAGAATTCGAGATCCTAGATCTGTCAGGTAAACTAGTGATGAAGGGTTGTTGCACAAATAATCACTGCTATGTCATTAAAGGAAAAGGAAGGGCTGATCCATATGCCTAGAAATATTTGAGCATGGAAAAACATGTCCAGGTCATGCATCTAGATCTGGATAGTTGTTGAAAAGATGCAATTTTTGATGAACTTTTAAATGATATATCTGAGGTTCCTCTCCTTAATCTTTTTGTATATAAACATCTTGATGTTTATAATTTTAGATTGTATAATGGTTTTACAAATTTCGATGTGTATACTGTTCGATATGAAGATATACTACGTTATACAAACATGAAAGATTGTCGAAATGATGAAAAATTGAAAGATATACATCTTCGATATGTCTGTCGATGAATCGTGAGGATCTCGATTAAATCGACTTAAATCGATATATTGATGCCCCATTTGAATCAGAAGAGTCACATAATCGAGATTGTTCTCGAGGACTTCTTCGATAACATCGAATGGGGTCTATCGATATCATCGAAACCATGTTCGATGATATCGAAGTTTGCCGCCCGATAAAAGGCGGATGAGCGGAAAATTTTCATTTCACTTCCAAAAGTCATTTTCTCTCCTCTGCTCGTGTCTCTCAGCCGTTCTACATGAAGCTTCATCTGAGAGTCCTATAAGGTCATCTAAATTCAGTAATAGCCCTTCTATTTCCTCCTTTCCTTAAGATTACATCTTGTGTTTTTTTAGGTATTTTTAGACTTTCGAGAGAAGTTCTATCCGTAAAACCCCAAATTCATCAAATCTCTCTTTGTGAGTACCGGCAAATGGGTAAGGACAAGGGGAAAATGTCTGGAGTTAGAGAATCTTCGAGATCCTCCAGGAAATAGGTCCTTGCTCGGAAGGAAATGGCGAGGGCACCTGAACATGGGACTCCTACTCACTAGCGAACAAGATAGACATCGCGTGGTAGGTCCTAACCTGAAGCACCAACACCTCCTCGTGCTAAGGTGAATCCAACAGTAGCTAAATACACTAGGAGAAAGCTAGTCCATGAAAGGAAGATAGATAGGGAGTGTCTAAAACCATACAATCCGGAACTCTTGTTAGCCGCAATTGACTGGCTGCCCCTCCACGACTTTGGCTGCCCATGTCACTATGAATGAACCTACAACTTCTTTGCTTCCAGTCACTCTCCAATGGTTGGACCCCCTTCTATCACTGTTTCTGTTGATGGTGACGATGTAGAGATTAGTCCTGAATATATTGCACAATCTTTAGCCTCACTTTGTCTCTTGTCGGTCTCCCTGACATGGACCTTGAGAATGTTGAAACTCGATCCATGGTCACGAAATTTCTCTGCCATGGTCATGATATTCCATGGCATCAAGGCAATGCACTAAAAGAAAAATTCATTTAACCGAGTATCGTATTCTACATGGCATCTTCGCCTCCAACGTATATCCTCAGAGTACCAATCGTGCCGACCTAACAAGATTCATGGCCATGGTAGTATATTCTGTCACAACTAGGATCAAAATTTGTCTTCCTACTCTAATTGTTCATTAGTTAGTGTATGCTATTCACACTTCTCGAGATGTCCATTTACCCTATCCTTGGATTATTCATATTATGTGCAATACGATCGGTCTTCTGACAACAAACGATCTGGAACTTCCTCTTCACCACTTCAACAAGAACAAAATTAGAAGGATGAATTTAAAGTTCCACCAATTTTCTGAAGACCTATAAGACCTGTGTCCTAGCCCGTACCGTTTCGTAAGCCTTCGCAGTCCTCTCGGTCGAAATCCGACGACCCACGATTTGTTATCGACATTTGTGTGTGATCCTGAGTCATGTCCAGTATATCAAAGTCGGCGAGACCCAAGACTTGTATCCTTGTGAGCACATCGTCGCTGCGGTTCCGACGCCGCATCTCGCACGCTGAGGGGATACCCGGGGCAGGAGATGTGGGCCCGCGTTTAGTTCTAGAAAAATGTCGCATGTTGTAAACACCGAGGGAAACTCTACGACACATCACATCACTCCATCAATTAAAGTCAAGTACAAGTAACCCTACCCTACCCTTACCTCTCTCTTACACAAGTACCATAAAGTCAACAAGCACCTTACCTCTCATGTCACTCACCATCCCTCTCCCCATCACTCCATCACTCACATCACCTCTCTCTCTCTTACACCTTTCTCTCATCTCTCTCATTCTTCAAAACAAACAACCCAACGTCGAAGCTCCTCTAATCTCCATGAGAGAGCTTGGTGTGGCCCACCTTCTTATCTCCCATCTCCACCATCCTAAGTCGATCTCAACCGTTGAAGTCCATCCATTGGATCTTTAGCATACATTGATGGAAGAAGAAGTCCATGAAGATCTAAGGTAGGTGATTTGTATGATAGGTTGTGTTTTTTTTTATGGGCAAGTGGGACCCACCAATCGATGGTGAGGATCCCATCTTGGCCCTACCATGATGCATTTTCTCCAAGCTGTCTATCTAATGGAGCCCACCTTTCAGTCCATTTTAGGACAGGCATGGATAGAGGGAAAATATTAATATCAACCCTAATCCAAAACAGGTGGGTTACACTGACGTGGACCCCACCTGATATATGTGTTTCATCCATGCTTTCCACCGTCCAGTAAGGGACGGTGGAGCGCACTTGATATATGCATTGAATATTCACCGCCAGTAGCAGGCGCTAATGGAGGGAACATCAGAGATATCAGCCATCTCTTTATGCAAGATTTTTTGGTGGTCCACTCATGTAGACCCTACCTTAATGTATGTGTCCGATCCACACCGTCCACCCTACTTCCTAGCTCATTTTAGGCGTTGAGCCGAAAAATGAAGCTGAACTGAATCTCTGGCGACCCATATCATAGGAAATAGTGTATATATTGTTAAAAATCTGATAGGACCCATTGTGATGTTCTATGTATAAAAAGATATTGGATATTGGGCTTGCTAGATGCATCCTGGGGCATAGAAACTAGCCGACAGACTGGATCATCTTGATAGGGTCCCACCTATGCAAAACCTCAATAGAATAAAAATTCAAATATATATATATATATATGTAGTGGACTTTGCTGCTGTTAGCGTCCAGAGGACGTTGCAGTGAGCAGCGTCCAGATGCATGCAACGGGCAAAGAGAGTGGGCCCCACCTCAGGCCCTCACTGTGATGCTTGTGGAGCATCCACACCATGCATATTGACGGTCCCCTTTAGGCACAAGAATATGCCAAAAACCAGTTATATATGAGACTCAGGTGGCCCACACCATCAAATCAGTGAGGGATTGAACGTCTACCATTGAGACCTTTTTTTTGGGTCCCAGAAGTTTTGGACTGATATGAAATTTGTTTTTCCTCTTTAATTGGGTCCTTGTGACCTTATGAGTAGATTGGATGGAAAATAAATGTTATGGTGGGCCCCACATGGGACCCACATGTGAAAAGGAGTGGTTGGTGTACATAAACATAGCTGATATAGCTGCTGTGTTGACGTCCCAAAGTTCAGTGGGTTTAATCACGAGGTACGTGCTAAATCCAAACCGTCCATCCATCTTCCTGGATGGGCAGGAGCTTTAAGTAGCCACCTTGATGATGTGGTGTGCCTACCGTCCACACGTGGGACGTGTGGACCCCACCACAACGCATGAGTTGAATCTGTACCGTCCATCTCTGGATGGTGCACCTTGAAGTATACCCTTTACAGAGCCTGGACGCTGGGGTCCTTCAAAACATAAATAAAATAAAATAATATAATAATACTATTTATATATTATATATACATAACTCATGGTGGGCTCCACGTGGGACCCACCTTTACTATACATATTTAATCCACCTGCTGATCCCATCCATGTGGCCACCATCTCGTGGCAAATGATCAGAACCATCCATCATCTGGACGATATTGGGCCTGCAACCCTCACACCTGCTTATAGCTGATGTATTGCCGTCAGTGGGTGGGGTCTGATGATCCAGACCATCCATCTATGTGGACCCCACCTCCTTTTAGTTTGTTGAGGACGTCAGCAAAGTTCTATGGTTCCCATGGATGATGTACGTGTTGATGATCTATGCCGTCACACGCATGAACCCCACCTTGATGTATCTGATCTCCGCCATCCTATAACAACGGACGGTGGGATCCATCTTGGCGTATGTATTACATCTCTATCGTCTAGATGGGATGGTGGGACGTACTTGATGTATGTATTCTGTCCACCGTCCACACATGGGATGGTGGGACCCACATTGATGTATCTGTTATTTCCCACCTCTTATAGCAGCGGACGGTGGGGCCTACCTTGATAATATGTGTTGTATATGCCTTTCACCCACGTGGGGCTAGCCGTGATATAATTGTTATCCACACCGTCCATCTAGGCTGTGCTACATGGGCCCAAATGATGAATGTGTTGTATTAGCACACTATTTATTTGGATGGTGCTGCGTGGCTTAGACGGTGCCACGTGCGGCCTACCATTGATGCATGTATGGTATATCTTCGCCGTCCGTCCACCTGGCCAGTGTGACCCATCGTGACGTATGTGTTTCATGCAGAACGTTCATCTCCAAGGCCCACCTGTAGCATGCAGGGCCCACTTGCTGCATGAGCAAGGCCACCTATGACATATATTTGAGGGCTACACCATGATGTATTTGTTTCATCCACACTGACTAGATGTTTGGACGGTGCTGGACAATTCGGATGGTGATGTGGACTCCACCATGATACGTGTATTTTATGTCCATGCCATCCATCTGTCGGCCCCACCTTGCTGGATGTGATACATCCACACTGCCCGACCTTGATTATGGGCCCACCTACCCTACAATCGCAGGGCCCATTATGATGTGTGTATTTCATCTATGCTGCCTACCTATATGGCCCACCTTGATGTGTGTATAGCAGGCACACTAATCATTATTGGGGCCCATTTGATATGTGCAGGGCCCACCTCGATGTGTTGTATCCGAAGCACCCGTCCATCTTACCAATAGGGCTGTGGGCCCCATTGTCTTGTGAGGTCCACCATGGTATACATGTGTTATACACACACTGTCCATTTATTTTTGAGTCGTTGGCCTCATTACTTTGAGGGACCCACTTGATGTATATGAGGCCCAATGATGCGGCCCATTGATGTGGCCGACTTGATGTATACGAGGCCCAATGATGCGGCCCAATGATGTGGCCGACTTGATGTATATGAGGCCCCCTATAATGTATGTTTGAGGCCCACTTCTGATTTATTGAGGTCCATGGGTTGTGGTCCATTGTATTGTGTATAAGGCCTTTGTGTGAGGCCATGGGCCCACTACGATACGTTTGGCACTATGTGGGCCACTCCTTGTGAGTAATGTCGGTTAAATGGCCACAGTGTTGGGCAATGATAGTTTAATGTCCATATTATGACCTTCCCTTAGGCCTGGTTAGCCCCATCCTCATCATTCTCTAGTGGGTTAACCCAAACAAATGGATCCCCATTAATATTACTTGGACCATCATCGACCATCCATCTATGAACCCCGCCTTAAGGTTGATTATCGTGATCGATTGCCGATTCTGATTATCGAGGCCGATTATCGATCGATTCTAATTGTTGTGGCCAATTGTCGATTCTGATTATCAATCGATCCTGATTGTTGTGGTTGATTGCCGATTCCGATTACCGATCGATTCCGATTGTTGTGGCTGATTATCGATTAGCAATCGAGACCGATTATCTTAACCGGTTGCTGATTCCGATTATCGAGGATGATTATCGATCGATTCCGATTGTTGAGGTCGATTGTATAGACCGATTGTCGAGGCCAGATATTGAGGCTGATTGTTAAGGCCCAATGTGATGTATATGAGGCTTGTGCGATAAGGCCCATTGTGATTCATTTAAGGGTCAGGCGATGGAGCCTATTATGATGTATGTTAAGCCCATGTGAAAAGCCTAAGGTGTTGTTATGAACTCCCTAGGCATCATCTACATGTTTGTTATGAGATGTGGTTAATCATTGCATATGTCATTAAGCATGTTGTTATGAACTCCCTAATAGGCAGAGGTTATCTCACATGAGCGCACGGTATACGCATGATTGATGCATGACTGGATTGTATGGCTCATGCATCTTGCATTATGATTATTATACGCCCTAGCGACATCAGGGCCGTAGCCTCCACAGGCATATCGTGGATGGCTAGACGGGACACTGAAAATTCGTTCTAACATCGGCTACCATAGATGGCCCTGGGTAAAAATCCCTAAACCCTCTTAGTACCAGAGGACGCCCCAACGTCGAGACCAAGTGGATACATGAGCGCTCGAGTGCCGAATACTAGGAGGCTGTGTCTCCCACTGTGTCGTGTCGGTTGGGAGGGGGTGTGGCCTTACCCTCCCGAGCGTATGGGGCATTACTAGGCCGAGTTTGACCAGTTCATGAATGGGTCAGCTATCGACATGCCGGATAGGTATTGGCAGACTATTGGTCAGGCAGATAGTGAGGTTTCTTACGCTCACTTGGACTGTGCGACTGGGAGAGAGGCAGTGTCATTTGAGTGTACTAGACCCCGGTGATGATCCCAGAGAGGAACTGTACTGATATGTGGACTTATTGAGTAGGAGTTATATACTCATTCATTTATTCATTCACTATCCACTCGGGCTGGTGGTGCGCAACTATTTGTTACATGTACCTTCACAATGGCCAGGATTTCGGTTGAGGTGTGCGACTAACCTGAGATCAGGAGTTTACCACATTGAGTCTGACTATCCAAATTTAGGTATGGGACTAGTTTGGATAGAAGTCCTTTGTGGTGGACCCCGTAGCCTGCGATACTACGTACTATCATCCCGACTTCACACTCCAGCATGGCCATTCTATTCGCACTACTTATTGCATTACATTCGCGGCATATGGCATTTTAGGTTACCTGTGTTTCTGCATTTATATGGTTTAGATACGACATATGATAATTGACTCTTTATGACTCCTCATTTGTATAGTTAATCCGTATCGCGTATTCTGTTATTTTCTTCATTTGTATAGTTGATCTGTATTGCTTATTCTAATATTGTTTGACTCATAAACTTGTCAGTATTTCTGCTTATTCCGATATTGTGCGGTTTATGGATTACCAGGTATGATTATGGCATTGTATTGGATACTTGGCACTTACCTTGTGTACACACTTACACCACCCTCTAAGCTTTCTATAAGCTTATGCATGATAGATGCGTGCAGGTGATGTTATGATGCAGTAGCGTGGAGCTTGGAGTATGTAGTTGACTCTGGAGCTTTAATTTTTACATATGTATTTCCCTTTCAATATTGTATTCAAAGGTTTATATTAGTGGATACGTGATGATGATGTTGCCTTTGTGATTTGGGTATACTTGTGGTTATGCTTATTACGAGTTAAATGTATATTGGAAAAAAATCCTCCTTGTAAGATCCCAGGATCGGAATCTGGCGTCTGGACATTAGGAGCCGAGAATGGGGTACTACGGAGGCTGTCGGTACCGGATTCGACCATCGGAATTCCTGTGAATCTGATTTTTAGGTTTGGGGCGTGACAGAAGTTGGTATCAGAGTATAACTTGGGAATACCTGAATATAACATCACATATCTACTAATCATTACCCTACAATCTATGATTGTTGAGAACTTAGAATGATTAGATCCCCAAGTTCAAATAACTTAGAGATTTTCTAATATAGCCCCCTACTGTTGAGATTGTGAGGCTGCATAATATTTTAGTTTCAATCGTTTTTTATCCAGAATTCGAGGTTCAGTTAGATCATCGTAGTGTTGATGACGCATCTTAGAAGGGCGAGGTTAAGATTAGAGAGTGCTATCTTCATCCTTTTGTAGATTAATTGTGCCTTGTCATATATATTTGACTTTGTTTCCTCTTCCCTTATCTTTCTGTAAATTTTGAGGATGAAATTTTTATTAGGTGGGAAGAATTGTAAGACCCATATCCTAGCCCGTACCATTCCGTAGGCCTTCGCGGTCCTCCCGGTCAAATTCCGGTGACCCATGATCTGTTACCGACATTTGTGTGCGATCCTGAGTCATGTCCCATATATCAAAGTCAGCGCGACCCGAGATTAGTATCCTTGCGACCGTGCCGTCGCTGAAGTTCCGATGCCGCGTCTCGCGCACTAAGGTGATACCTGGGCCAGGAGATGTGGGCCCACGTTTAATTCGAGAAAAATGCCGCACGTTGCAAACACCGAGGGAATCTCTACAAAGTCAAGTACATGCAACCCTACCCTACCCTTACCTCTCTCTTACACAAGTACCATAAAGTCAACAAGCACCTTACCTCTCATGTCACTCACCATCCCTCTCCCCATCACTCCATCACTCACATCACCTCTCTCTCTCTTACACCTTTCTCTCATCTCTCTCATTCTCCAAAACAAACAACCCAACGTCGAAGCTCCTCCAATCTCCATGAGAGAGCTTGGTGTGGTCCACCTTCCTATCTCCCATCACCACCATCCTAAGTCGATCTCAACCGTTGAAGTTGTAAGTGCTATAGTTTATAGCCCTTTTTTGTTATCAAATTTGTGGTGTCAAAGACACTGTTATGAAGCTTGCATCTGTGAAAAACAATGCTCTACTCAGGATCAACTTTGTTTGATAAGCACTATTCACAAGTCAAGAATCTCAAGAAGCTTTCAAGTTCAACCACAAGATCTCAAGAAGTTTTCAAGTTTGAGCTCCATCAAGACTTCAAGCTTTGCTACTTTCAAAGGTCTCTTGTCTCTAAGTTTTAATGTTCTTACTTCACTATTGAGGTATGACTAACCTTAGGTTGACCTTTAGAGTAGGTCATTTTGGATACATAATTCATATGTTTTATATAAGTGAGTTTAGGCTGTTCTAAGACTAGTCCTGGACTTTGTTCGACTAGTCCTAGCACTGCTTCGACCTGTCTAAGAATTTCCTAGATCAGTCGTAAGTTTTTTACAAAATTCGGATATTTTTTGTTTAGCTATCTATCTTACTTTATTCCGCTGTTAAAGTTTTATGTTGGCATCGTCCTATTCACCCCCCCCCCCCCCCCCTCTAGGACGTATAGTTAGGCCATTTCAAAAGTCCATCCATTGGATCTTAGCATGCATTGATGGAAGAAGAAGTCCAAGAAGATCTAAGGTAGGTGATTTGTATGAAAGGTTGTGTTTTTTTTTTATGGGCAAGTGGGACCCACCAATCGATGGTGAGGATCCCATCTTGGCCCCACCATGATGCATTTTCTCCAAGCTGTCTATCTAATGGAGCCCACCTTTCTGTCCATTTTGGGACAGGCATGGATAGAGGGAAAATATTAATATTAACCCTGATCCAAAACAGGTGGGGTACACTGACGTGGACCCCACCTGGTATATGTGTTTCATCCATGCCTTCCACCGTACAGTAAGGGACGGTGGAGAGCACTTGATATATGCATTGAATATTCACTGCCAGCAGCAGGCGCTACTGGAGGGAACGTTAGAGATATCAACCATCTCTTGATGCATGAATTTTTGGTGGCCCACTCATGTAGACCCTACCTTAATGTGTGTCTGATCTACACTGTCCACCCTACTTCCTAGCTCATTTTAGGCGTTGAGCCGAAAAATGAAGCTGAACTGAATCTCTGGCGACCTATATCATAGGAAATAGTGTATATATTGTTAAAAATCTAATAGAACCCACTGTGATGTTCTGTGCATAAAAAATATTGGATATTAGGCTTGCTAGATGCGTCCCGGGGCATAGAAACCAGCCAACGAACTCGATCATCGTGATAGGGGTCCCACCTATGCAAAACTCAATAAAATAAAAATTATATGTATATATATAGTGGACTCTGCTGCTGCTAACGTCCAGAGGACGCTACAGCGAGCAGCGTCCAGATGCATGCAACGGGCAAAGAGAGTGGGCCCCACCTCAGGCCCCACTGTGATGCTTGTGGAGCATCCACACCATGCATATTGACGGTCCCCTTTAGGCACAGGAATATGCCAAAAACTAGCTATATTTGAGACTCAGGTGGTCCACACCATCAAATCAGCGAGGGATTGAACGTTTACCATTGAGACCTTTTTTTTGGTCCCAAAAGTTTTGGACTGATATGAAATTTGTTTTTCCTCTTTAATTGGGTCCTTGTGACCTTATGAGTAGATTGGATGGAAAATAAACGTAAAATAAACGTTATGGTGGGCCCCACATGGGACCCACATGTGAAAACGATTGGTTGGTGTACGTAAACATAGCTGATATAGCTGTTGTGTTGACGTCCCAAAGTTCAGTGGGTTTAATCACGAGGTACGTGCTAAATCCAAACCATCCATCCATCTTCCTGGATGGGCAGGAGCTTTAAGTAGCCACCTTGATGATGTGGTGTGCCTACTGTCCACACATGGGACGTGTGGACCCCACCACAACGCATGAGTTGAATCTGTACCGTCCATCTCTGGATGGTGCACCTTGAAGTATACCCTTTACAGAGCCTGGACGCTGGGGTCCTTCAAAACATAAATAAAATAAAATAAAATAATAATACTATTTATATATTATATATACATAACTCATGGTGGGCTCCACGTGGGACCCACCTTTACTGTACGGATTTCATCCACTCGTAGATCCCATCCACGTGGCCACCATCTCATGGGAGATGATCCAAACCGTCCATCATCTGGACGGTATTGGGCCTGCAACCCTCACACCTGCTTATAGCTGATGTATTGCCGTCAGTGGGTGGGGTCTAATGATCCAAACCGTCCATCTATGTGGACCCCACCTCCTTTCAGTTTGTTGAGGACGTCAGCAAAGTTCTATGGTTCCCATGGATGATGTATGTGTTGATGATCTACGTTATCACACGCATGGACCCCACCCTGATGTATCTGATCTCCGCTGTCCTCTAACTGTGGATGGTGGGATCTATCTTGGCATATGTATTGCATCTCTACCTTCTAGATGGGACGGTGGGACATACTTGATGTATATATTTTGTCCACTGTCCACACATGGGACGGTGGGACCCACGTTGATGTATCTGTTATTTCCCACCTCTTATAGCAGCGGACGGTGGGGCCTACCTTGATAACATGTGTTGTATACGCCTTCCACCCATGTGGGGCCAGCCGTGATATAATTGTTATCCACACCGTCCATCTGGGCAGTGCTACGTGGGCCCAAATGATGAATGTGTTGTATCAGCACACTGTTTATTTGGATGGTGCTGCATGGCTTAGACGATGCCACGTGCGGCCTGCCATTGATGCATGTATGGTATATCTTCGCTGTCCGTCCACCTGGCCAGTGCGACCCATCATGACGTATGTGTCACATGTAGAACGTTCATCTGCAAGGCCCACCTGTAGCATGTAGGGCCCACTTGCTGCATGAGTAAGGCCACCTATGACATATATTTGAGGGTTACACCGTGATGTATTTGTTTCATCCACACCGACTAGATGTTTGGATGGTGCTGGACAATTTGGATGGTGATGTGGACTCCACCATGATGCGTGTAATTTTTGTCCATACCGTCCATCTGCCGGCCCCACCTTGATGGATGTGATACATCCACACTGCCCGACCTTGATTGATGGGCCCACCTGCCATGCAATCGCAAGGCCCATTATGATGTGCGTATTTCACCTATGCCGCCTACCTATATGGCCCACCTTGATGTGTGTATAGCAGGCACACTAATCTTTATTGGGGCCCATTTGATATATGTAGGGCCCACCTCGATGTGTTGTACCCGAAGGGCCCGTCCATCTTACCAGTAGGGCTGTGGGCCCCATTATCTTGTGAGGTCCACCATGGTATACATGTGTTATACACACACTGTCCATTTATTTTTAGACCATAGGCCTCATTACCTTGAGGGACCCACTTGATGTATACGAGGCCCAATGATGCGGCCCATTGATGTGGTCGACTTAATGTATACGAGGCCCATTGATGTGGCCAACTTAATGTATATGAGGCCCAATGATGCAGCCCAATGATGTGGCCGACTTGATGTATATGAGGCCCCCTATAATGTATATTTGAGGCCCACTTACGATTTATTAAGGTCCATGGGTTGTGGTCCATTGTATTGTGTATAAGGCCTTTGTGTGAGGCCATGGGCCCACTACGATACGTTTGGCACTATGTGGGCCACTCCTTAGGAGCAATGTTGGTTAAATAGCCACATTGTTGGGCAATGATGTTTTAATGTTCATATTGTGACCTTCCCTTAGTCCTGGTTGGCCTCATCCCCATCATTATCTAGTGGGTTAACCCAAACGAATGGGCCCCCATTAATTTTGCTTGGACCATCATAGGTCATCCATCTATGAACCCCGCCTTAAGGTCGATTATCGTGACCAATTGCCGATTCTGATTATCGAGGCCGATTATCGATCAATTTTGATTGTTGTGGCCGATTGCCGATTCTGATTATCAATCGATCCTGATTGTTGTAGCTGATTGCCGATTTCGATTATCGATCGATTCGATTGTTGTGGCTGATTACTGATTAGCGATCGAAGCCGATTATTGTGACCGATTGCTGATTCCGATTATCGAGGCTAATTATCGATCGATTCCGATTGTTGAGACCGATTGTATAGACCGATTGTCGAGGCTAGATATCGGGGCCGATTGTCAAGGCTTAATGTGATGTATATGAGGCCTATGTGATAAGGCCCATTGTGATGTATTTAAGGGTCAGGCGATGGAGCCCATTATGATATATGTTAGGCCCATGTGAAAGGCCCAAGGTGTTGTATATTAAGTCCTTATGTGAGGCCATGGGTCCACTATATGTTAGGCTATATGTGGGCCATTCCTTGGGGGCAATGTTGGTTAAATGTCCACATTATCGAAGTCAATTGTCGATGCCAGTTATTGATACCGATTATGAGTATGTGACAGCATAACTACATGCCCATACGTATCATCTATATGTTTGTTATGAGATGTGGTTGATCATTGCATATGTCACTAAGCATGTTGTTATGAGACTCCTTGCTAGGCGGAGGTTATCTCACATGAGCGCACGGTATGCGCATGATTGATGTATGACTGGATTGTATGGCTCATGCATCTTGCATTATGATTACTGTTCTTCCTAGCGACATCAGGGTCGTAGCCTCCACAAGCATATCGTGGATGGCCAGACGGGACACTGAAAATTCGTTCTAGCATCGGGCTGCCATGGATAACCTTGGGTGAAAATCCTTAAACCCTCCTAGTACCAGAGGACGCTCCAACGTCGAGACCGAGTGGATACATGAGTGCCCGAGTGCCGAATACTAGGAGGCTGTCTCCCACTGTGTCATGGTTGGTTAGGACGGGGTGTGGTCTTACTCGCCCGAGTATATGGGGCATTACTAGGCTGAGTTTGACCAGCTCGTGAATGGGTCCGCTATCGACATGCCGGATAGGTATTGGCAGACTATTGGCCAAGCGGATGGTGAGGTTTCTTACGCTCACTTAGATTGTGCGGCTGGAAGAAAGGCAGTGCCATTTGAGTGTACTAGACCCCGGTGATGATCCCAGAGAGGAATTGTACTGATATGTGGACTTATTGAGCAGGAGTTGCATACTCATTCATTCATTCATTCACTATCCACTCGGGCTAGTGGTGCGCAATTATTTGTTACATGTACCTTCGCAACGGCGAGGATTTCGGTTGGGGCGTGCGACTAACCTGAGATCAGGAGTTTACCACATTGATTCTGACTCTCCAAATTTAGGCATGGGACTGATTTGGATAGAAGTCCCTTGTGGTGGACCCCGTAGCCTGTGATACTACGTACTATCATCCCGACTTCACACTCAAGCATGGCCATTCCATTCGCACCGCATATTGCATTACATTCGCGGCATATGGCATTTTGGGTTACCTATGTTTCTGCATTTATATGGTTTAGATACGACATCTGATAATTGACTCTTTATGACTCCTCATTTGTATAGTTGATCTGTATCGCATATTCTGTTATTGTTCTTCATTTGTATAGTTGATCTGCATTGCGTATTCTGATATTGTTTGACTCATGAACTTGTCAGCATTTCTACTTATTCCGATATTGTACGATTTATAGATTACCAGTAAGTTTGGTATTGTATGATTATGACATTATATTGGATACTTGACACTTACCTTTTGCACACACTTACACCACCCTCTAAGCTTTCTATAAGCTTATACACGATAGATGCATGCAGGTGATGTAAGACCCGTATTCTAGCCCGTACCATCCCGTAGGCTTCCGTGGTCCTCCTGGTAGAATTTCGGCGATATGTATTTCCCTTTCAGCATTGTATTCAAAGGTTTATATTAGTGGATAGGTGATGATGATGCTGCCTTTGTGGTTTGGGTATACTTGTGGTTATGCTTATTACGAGTTAAATGTATATTGGAAAAAAAAATCCTCCTTTTAGGATCCCAGGATCGAAATCTGGCGTATGGACGCTAGGAGCCGAGAATGGGATACTACGGAGGCTGTCGGTACCGGATTCGGCGATCGAAATTCCTATGAATCCGATTTCCGGGTTTGGGGCATGACAAGACCTACCCGAGGAAGGGATTCATAAAGAAAATGAATGTAATGAAGGGGCTGCACAAGCCGAAGGCGCCGGAATGGCCGAAGGTGACCCTCTCGCATCCCAACAAGCTCCATCTTCATCCAACCCCGGGCATGCAAAAAGGTTCAAGCTACATCAGTATCGAATTGGAGCGACACTGCGAGAAGTCACTCAACTGAAGGAGTCAATGAATGCTATGTTCACTATCCTGGAGTGTTTGGTGCATGGGGTGCAACAGTCGGTACAGCAATTGGTGGATTTGATCACCTGCCGACGTGATGATACAACACTGTCTTCCTCCGCCCCTCCACCAAAGGTTTGAGAATCTATGTGTTGTTACATACACCCTATTCTCATCTCAGCATATGGGCATGGGTATCTTTTTGAATGCCCTATGATCGTATGCGTGTATGTGATGGATTACTAACCTGCATAGTTTGACAAGTTCTTTTTTAGATACTTATATGCCCATGGCTGGGCTAGATACTTGTGTTTGGTTGCCCATGGATGGGCTAGTTATCTTTTGGTTTGGGATGGATGTTATACTACTGCCAACCTTGGGCAGTACATATTTTAGATAATTTATTTCATGGCTGTTTATAACTTCATATATATTTACTGTCATGTTTATCTTGGTCGCTTCACATGATGTTTCACTCTGTTTCCCTATTTTATCTGGTTTATATCAACTGAGAATGCCTCCTCCTGGTTTGTGATGTTTGATTTTTATATTCATACTATTAGTCATCACTGCTCTCCTTTGATATAATTTGTATACATGAGATGTCCTTTTACATCAATCTACTCTGCTTATGCTACTTGAATTTTGCTTCTCTCATATGCTTCAACTTCAGTCAATATCCAGTGTTATATTATCCTTTGCCAATGACTGACAAAAAGGGGGAGAACAAATCCACACCCCGAAGGAAAATTGTGTATCCGTTTATGATTGGTGGTACAGGTGATAGGGGGAGCAACTGCAAGAAGACCGGGGGAGATTGGTGTTAAAGCATAGCAGCTATTGAATGACATAGTCATCTGTGTGTGTGAACTAGATAGCTTTGTAAAATTGTGTAAAGTTCATGTACACACAATTTTGGGTGTTAGTCTAGAAGATTGTTCTAGGGTGTTTTGGTGTTTTGTCACGTAATTGAGAAAGGGGGAGATTGAAAGTGCCCTGGTTTGTCAATTAACGTGAGCGTTGAGTCAGCAAGACAAAAGAGCCCCATAGGAAGATTGATCAGGCATCTGCCTTAACAGGATGTGTGCCCGAACTCATCACAGGTAAATCTTAGCCTCACATCCCATGTCCCAAAACACCAGGTAATTAAAACCCTTAAAATTGCATAGAACATCCTAGGGTTTCGGTTAGAAAACTTTTTTTCAAACTCAGAAAAATCTTTAAAGTTTTCTACCTTTGTCGATTTATCGATACATGACTCAATGGAATCGAACCCTGATATTGATGTCCTCGAATCTCACTCGATATTATCGAATTGAGGACTTATAATGTCCAACAACCACAAAGATCTCTTGATTGAATTATCGATGCATCAATGGACCTCTCGATATCATTGAATTTTGAATTTCGAGTCCATCGAGTCGCCTTGATAAAATCGACATCTAGTCAGTTGTGTCTAAAATACCTCTAGGGCAAATCATATCATTCTTGATATATCGAAGGGCTCCTCGATATCCTCAAAATTCAAATCTCGATGATATCGGTAGACCTTCGATGATATTAGTTTGGGACACAAATCCATCCAGCAAGTTTTTAGGTTTTTTTTTGGATTGAGAGTCACTCGATAAAATCGATATTCAAATATCGATCATATCGAGGCAAGATCGATGTCATTGAAAGTGGAAATAAATTGTCCAACAAGCTTATAGGAAAATTTCTTAGAATTATCGATGAATTGACATTGTCATCGATATCATCGACATTCAAATTCTTGATCATATCTTACCTGAAATGTTTCAGAGGCAAGTGCTCTCACATTTTCAAATATTGAGGAATCGAACCTCGTGTCGATGAAATCGGAGTTCGAAATCTGATGACATCGACGCATGTTCGATTTTCTTGACCAGTTGGCAAAAGGTTTCAAAAGCATTTGACAGTTGAGTTCGTATCATCGAGCACCCAGTCGATGCTATCGAGAGTATATGCTCAATGATATCGAACTCTGTCAAAAATGTGACCGTTTTATATTCGTTGAAACCTTTTGCCTATTTAATGATAGCATGCCCCTAGTTGTTAGTAGAGAAAATATAGAGTGCTTTTGAGTGTTTAACCCCAGATCATATACCTTAAGCCTTTTCTCTCATGGAAGTTCATCCTCCAATCCACCCTCATCATTGACATTCAATATAGTGGATTAGGGAATGAACTTCCGCATTCAAGGATCCTTCAGCTACCATCTTAATGGCAAATCATTAAGCTGGGATGCCTTGAATGCATAGATGATTGGAACCACTCTCTCTCCTTTATAGGAAAATACTTAACATAGTAGGATTCCATCATAACCTTGACCCAACCCGTTGTCTTACATTTGTAAATCATCTGAGTTGCGTTTCAAGGGAGCAGAAGATTCTTCATCATCAAAGGAGGAGATCTTCATCAACGTACTGAATGGGGCTGATCTACTTATCTGTAAGTCATTAGAGTCCACAGGACCCTTGTGATCATTCCTTCTGTAGGATTGGGTCTAAGGTATTTCTCGCCCCTTTCATGTCCTCATAGGAGGCCTCCGACGAGAGTGTACATGGTGGGTGCTTTATGTTGACCCTTGCTCTATGGAGAGCATAAAATCTTAGGTCCTTGTGTAGGTCCTTGACTTGTGTAGTCTAAAAGTTGAGTATTGTGTGTTGACTCTTACTCATGAGAGCAAAAACTGGTGAGGTTCCTTGTGTGAATCCTTGGCCTATGTGGCCTAAAATTCAGGTGCTGTGTGTTGACCCTTGCTCATGAGAGCATAAACTGGTGAGGTCCTTATGTGGATCCTTGGCTTGTGTGGCCTGAAATTCGAGTGCTGTTTGTTGACCCTTGCTCCTATGTGGGGCATAAACTTGTGTCGTGTAGACACATTAGAGTCAGCCTAGAGTAAGTTGTACTACTTTGAGGTGAACCTGATTTGAAACCTCCGATTTGAGGTGAACCTATTGTGAAACCTCCGTTAGTGAGATCCGTTACACTCAAGGGTTGAGTGCATCCGCCGGAAGTGGAGTCGACAAGTAGTCGAACCACTATAAAAATGACTATGTTTGAGATTGCTATTGTCTTTTATTGCTTGTGTGATTCCCTTAAATATTTTCATATTTGAGTATCTGAAATCACACCTCACACACAGTCATGTCCATCATGAACTATGATTTACATAGTGTTTATCTTTCAAATAGTTTTATGATTGGATCCTCTATTTAGCTTGAAAGCCATTAGAGTTACTTTGAAGATATCCTGATATATGCATATTTTCTCAGGATAAGATTGATAGAATTTTAAATTTAGCATAAAATACTAAAAAGTCTTAATCACCCCCCTCTAGGACATATTGGCATATTCGCACTTCAGCTAAAGTGGTCATTACCACAATTTCATCAGTTGCTCACTGGTCACTACGGGGAGGCTTGTCACCCCAGCGTAGGCCAACAGCTTGGACACGGTGTCCCATTCCACCATGTCCGGCTCATGAGTCTTGGGAATCATATCATTACGATTAATAGTGGCCTCTTAAAGGTATATGGTGCTTCAGATTCAGGCAAGCGTGACCACACATGGTGAACATACATGGTTGGCCAACTAGTGGACTAATTCGGCTGACTGAAGTAAAGTACGGTGCAATCGGCACTTGGTGCAAGCATCTGCATAGTCCAACTATTGTCGGTTGTTCATCTTCAGCCTGTCTCGGTCGGATTGGCCGAGGGCAGTCAATCCAATGGGGCTACCCTTACAAATCTTTCTAATTTTGCTAGCCAACCCAATTAACTGAATAGTCACAATCAATTAATAATACTAATAAATCAACTATGCATCTTTAGGAACGGATATATGCAATAAATTAAGAAATTCTAATCCATTGGGCATTTAACAAACATGCAAGCTACATTACAACTAACATAGCAATTCAAGTGAGGTAAGGCATATTGAGTGCATAGGAAGGTGAATAATAAGAAGCATGCATTTAATCATGGCATAGATTGCAAGGTACTAAAAAGGGAATGTGAACTACTGCTAATGGCAATAACTAGACACGCATACATATAGGGATAAATTTCCTAATAATAAAGAAAGGATCACATGTTACTCTTATTTGTAGGAAATTCAATCATGCATACAATAAATAGCGAACATTCGAGTAAAATCTGATGCACAGACAAACATGCAGCACAATTTTCAAGTTCAATCAAATTTGGGGATGATCCAACTTCAGTCATTCATGAAAAGAAAGAAAATTAAGGGAGGAAGGGAATGTTCAATTCAGCCTAGTCTATTTGACTTGGAATTGAGCATTGATTTTCCTATGCAAGTTTAGGCAAACTACAAGGAGAATTCATTAACGAAATTCCTACACATCACACATGCACAACAATTTCAGCAACTATAATCATTAACTTCATCTTAGGATTGATAATTGGTCACCTAAAGATAATGATCTGCACCTATTTGTCGACCGAAAGCTCTTGTGGTCGCTATAACGGTGTCGAGTTTGCAAACTTGACGTGCCGAGGCCCTATATTACATGGACTTCGTGTCAAGACGCATGCATGTGGCTCTAACTAAGGAAAAATTGAAGGAAGCTCAGATTCTTACCTTATATTAGACGTAGCTCGCCTCTTCAGTGATAGGGCCGAGATTCCCGGTAATGTGGAGGTGGCCATGAAGAGAGGAGAGGTTGGGGTTCATGCACCCCTCTCTCTCTCTCCCTCTCTCTCTCTCTCTCTCTCTCTCTCTCTCTCTCTCTCTCCCCCCCCCCTCTCCCTCTCTTAGTTGCTGAAAATTCTGTGGGAGAGAGGGGTTTAAGGGTTTTATACCCTGAAATTAAATCATTTGGCCATAAGTTCCATTAATTGCTTCAAACGGCCTTGTGGGACCCATTTCTGGATGTTGGGGCTAACCTGATGGCCCCCTGGCCCATCTAATATATGGGATAGGTGCCGCATGGCCCGATGAAGGGCCGTGCAAAGTTTGATGATAAACGGACGTGAGATTTTATCACAAGGGTTCGATTTGCGATCAACGGTCACCGTTTCTCGATCGGGGGTTGGATTTGGTGGACGAGTGCAGGGAAATATCTTTAACCTATGGTGCAAAATTGAGTGAAATCCGATGGCTGAAATGTCCTAATTTATTATCCTAGGTGGCTGGGCTATTTGTTTTAAAATTCAGATTTTTGGCCAATACTTGGGAGAGTTGCATTTTACAATTGCTGACTGGACAGCACATATCATCTGTTTCAAGGCGTCTTTTGAGTCTGTCATCCGCAATGGATCACAAGCTCAGTGAGATGGATATTACGCTATAATCGCAGAACTAGTGGCCCACTAACGAGTGGTCTAGAACTTGTTTGGATAATTGAGGCACTTGTGGAATAAATTAGGTATGGAGATTTTCTGGGCACAATTGGTGGGTATGGATTAACTAAGTTCGCAGTATGGCCTATTCGAAATTAGCAAAAAGGGTGATTCAGTCACAATCACTTTAAACCGTTGGTTTTAGGCTAAAAGAGCAACTAGGTTGATTTGGTTTATTAATTAAGGTCCGGGCCATAGCTGGCTCAGCTTTGGGTAGATCTTTAAGTTAGTTGTGATTCTCTTGATTAGTCAGCGATGGGTAAGTTAGCTTTGGGTCCTATATGAACAAATCATGGAGCTAAACTCAATGTTTGAGTGATTGGTTGGATTCATTAGTTTTCAACGGTCGATCAGTCTAATTTGTAAGGTTCTTTATCAGTACCAGACGCGTATAAGCTCACCTCGAGTATCAAGGGTCAGTAAGTGATGACGTGGCTAGTTGTATATAAAAAAAATTTAAGGATTTTTTAGAAATTTAAAATAGCAAAAATTCAGGGTGTTACAATCTACCCCCCTTAAAAACAATTTCATCTTCGAAATTGCTTAACGTAAATAGGTAAAGGTATTTTAATTTCTGAACGCCTAAGTTTCATTGATTTCACGTTCATGGTCTGGCTTATTGTAGTCTACCCACTTTAAAAACTTTTTAATCCTGATGGTTCACTATAATTATATATGTGTGTGTGTGTGTGTGTAAGATTTGGATTCATGACGATGGTTTCCCTCTATTTAGAGTAAAAATATATGTTTTTAATGTTCGGCCAACACAGATAGACGGTTGTAGTGGGCTTAAACCCGATACATCGATCAGTTACCTAACCAGGGTAGAAGCTTCACTATATCCCTTCCTAGTCCTGGTGGATCCTGGCCTTCTGCTCAATCAAAGCAGTGAGTCCATTAGTAGTTGCACAGGATTAAGAATTGGGTCAAGTCGCGAATGCTTCACAGGTATATGTTTCCAAAATTCTGTAGTCTGATTATTTTAGACATTTGGGGAATATCAAATTTATTAAGAACTTCAAGTTTCACATTCATAAGGTTGTCTTTTGGGTCTTGGTTAAAAAGACCTCTCATTTTAATTTATGTCCAACTTAGTGATGTATAAATCTCCCACTGTGGTTATAGTCAAACGATTATCCTATAAAGGTTTCCTATGGCCTAAACATTTTTTTGTATATTATCATCTTGATCTTATGGGCATGGGTTATGAGCAAATGGCGCTTCGGTTTCATTGATTTTGGGAGAAAAGGAAGAATCAAAAGTTCTATGATATCTGAGAGATTTGGAGGGCTAATGACGCCGAGAAGGATGCGAAAAGGGAAGGAAGAAGAACATCATATCCTCAATGTGGTATTAACCTTGAGTCCACAAGAGAATAATCAACTCATAATATTTTAGCAAAGTTCGCCTCGAATATGAACTTAGAAAGTCTTAAGCAATGAAATTCAACCCTACTAAAGAGTTGTAATCCAACCATACTAGAAACTACTTGGAATATAAAAATGTACTAAAACTAATCTAATTTAATCACATAAGATGATTCCTGGCATGATTAGAAGCAATTTCTAAAAAGATACAAAGTTCTAAAACTTTAATATATAAAAGATACGTCCCGTTCACTGGCAATTTGAAGTTGCAGAATTTTATTTTATTTTCCAACTCGTCTATTGTTCATAACCTATTTATCACTTTTAGTTGCTAAATTATTATTATTATTATTATTATTATTATTATTATTATTATTATTATTATTATTATTATTATTATTATTATTATAATTTTTCTAGTGATACATTATTAAGCTTACTTTTATTTCCCAAAATTCTATTTTATTTAAGGTTCCAGGAAAATTACAAAAAATTATGAATGTACCAGCTGTCCAAAACCAATGATTTTTTGTATCATTCCAAATATTTGTATTCCTTCAAACATTTTCTATATTTTTCATTACTGAATCATTTTTAAAACTTTTATAACATTTTATGATTAAGTTTAAAATCATCCTGCAAAATTTCATTTCATTTGGATTCATAGAAAAATTATTAAAATTTTAAAGGTGACATGAAAATTTTTAAGCAACTCTATATAAATTCTCGTTATAGCCAAAATGTCATTCAAACATGGGTTGTTACATCACTTGTACGAGGATCACATGATTCACTAGACACTCCAACATAAGGAAAACTATGACCTAATCAAAACAAAAGATGTCTTAACCATCATATGACAAACAAAAGGAAGTAACTCTAATTACTTCAAGGAACAAGCAATTGATTAACAGTAAGACTAGGCTACTATTCTTTCGAGTTGGACGAAGATGGGGGCACTCCTTCCCCTCGGTTGCAGCACATCATGGCCTTCATAGTGCGATACAGCTTCTCGCTCTACCTTTCCTGCCTTTCTTAATTTTTTATAATCCTAGATCTTCCTGGCATCGAGCGCATTTAGGCGCTCATGTATGCCTTGAGCAGTGAGTGGCTCTTCGCCAATTTCCTCAGCTTCCTCTTCACTATTATCCTCACAATCTTCATCTTCTTCTTCATTGTCTTGGTCTCCAAATTCTTCTACGTGGGCCTACCGTTGTCTGGGGCCCATTCCCATGCGATTTAGTGTCTCATCGCTAAGAATTTTTATCGGCATGGGGTTTCCATCTGATCTGCCTATCCCATGTTGGCGGGCTAACTGACAGACTAGGCAACCAAAGGGGAGACCTGTGTCCTTCCATGTCGCCCTTACATGTCATGCCCCAAACCCAGAAATCGAATTCACAGGAATCCTGATCGCCGAACCCAATTGTCGAACCCAGTGCCGACAGCCTCCATAGGACCCCATTCTCGGCTCCCAGTGTCCATACGCCGGGTTCTGATCCTGGGATTCTACAAGGAGGATTTTTCAACGTACATTTGTCTCATAAGAAGCATAACCACAAGTACACCCAAAACATAAAGGCAACATCATCATCATACATCCACTAATATAATCGTTTGAGTACAATGCTGAAAGGGAAATACATATGTCAAAATCAAAGCTTCAGAAGTCAACTACATGCTCCAAGCTGCTGCAACCTAACACCACCTACACGCATCTATCGTGTATAAGCTTATAGAAAGCTTAGAGGGTGGTATTAGTGTGTGCACAAGGAAAGTACCAAGTATGCAATATCAGAGTAATCAGAGTAAGTGGAAATATACTGGTGAGTCCATGAATCATATAATATCAGAATATGCAATGCGGATCGGTTATACAAATGCGAAATCATAGAGAACAAAATATCAGATGCCGATGATGCAAATGCAATATGAAAATTTTGAAGAGCCAGGAATACCATCAAGCTCATCTAGGTCATACATCAAACCTGTGCATATCACGCGATCATGTGGGGATAACTCCGTCTCACAAGGAGTCCCATAATCATCTCAGCCCAATGACATCTGCTTAAATCAATCATCCATCACAACATGCATACGAATGATGGGGGTCCACAGAAGGACGGCGGATCTAATCCAAATATCAAGATAAGCTTACTGATTTAAAATGCGTCACGATAGTTAAGGAAAGAATCCAACTTATAGCCACCACAACATCGGACGATGCAACTGATGTAGGATAAAGTTCTGTATTCACTATGTGCACAGTAGCCAGACAGTATAGTAGCCTGCCAATCACTGGTAGCTCGCCCAGGCTCCCCAAGCCCCGCCCACATCAGTGTCCGCTCACGTACGCTCGCCCACATGTGATCACAGTGATGGAGCATCACAATATCCCCCACCAAGGGCAGATCCGAGTCTAAGTGCAATAAGTGGGCTTCCTTACCCTCTCTATTGCGTAATAAACTGGACTTTCTTATGGGCCCAATATATACACAAGGTGGGCTCCAAGGTGTAGGTATCATGATGCTATGTTGTCACATACTCATAATTGGTATCGATGACCGACACTGATAATCGGCCTTGACAATCGGAATCGGCTGAACAAGGCCTAAGGGAAGGTCACAATGTGGACATTAAACCATTATTGCCCAACAATGTGCCCATTTAACCAACATTGCTCCCAAGGAGTGGCCCGCCATAAAACATCATTACACAAACTATGGTAGAATCACACATTACAATGGACTTGTGTACATCCCATTGGGCCTCGACCTATGGGCCTCCAAAACATCAAATGGGCCTCATAACATGGGTCTCATGTATATCAAGGTGGGCCTCAACGGATAGGCCATAACTACATCAAGATGGGCCTAATTATATGGGCCTCATATATATACCAAGGTGGGCTTCAATGGACAGCCAAAAATAAATCAAGATGGCTTCATAACATGGGCCTTAATTCATATCAAGGTGGGCCTCAATAATGGCCATAAATATGGCAAGTGGGCTACATCACATGGGCCATATGCATATTAAATGGACCACACCAATGGGCCCCATGTATATCAAATGGGCCACACCAATGGGCCCCAAATGTACATCACAATGGGCCCTAATACATCACAATAAGCCTTAACCCATAGGCCCTAAATACATCACAATGGGCCTTAACCCATAGGCCCCAAATACATCATAATGCGCCTCAACCCATGGGCCCTAATACATCACAATGGGCCTCAACTCATGGGCTCCAAATACATCACAATGCGCCTCATCAATGGGCCACACCAATGCACAATACGTGGGCCCCACTAGATGGTCGACGTGGATACAGAATGCATACATCAGGCAGGTCACACTTCCCACGGACAGTGTGGATAAAATATACATCGAGGCAGGCCCTATATGATCTAGACGGCTAGGATATAACCCGTATTATGGTGGAGCCCCACCGTCCCAACCTGATGGACGGTGTGGATTAAGTCATACATCAAGGTGGACCATGTGTATAGGGTCCACGTCCAACACATGGACAGGACGGTGTGGATTAAGTCATACATCAAGGTGGACCATGTGTATGGGGTCCACGTCCAACACATGGACAGGACGGCGTGGATGAAACACTTACATCATGGCCGGTCCCACATATAGATGGACGGCGTGAATACATACGTCAGGGTAGTGGGTACAATGCATACTACAAGGTGGGCCCACACAGAACTTGTTGACGTCAATCAGCAGTGGGACCCACCGTCCTGAAAATCAAATGGACGGTATGTATGTAACATATACATCACGTGGCTCCCACCTGCCATCTCAAAATGGCTGGACGGCGTGAGATAAAATAGATACATTAAGGTGGTATCCCATCATCCAAATGATGGACGGCTGGGATAAAACACTTACATGTGGGCTCCACACGTATCCGTGGACGGTGGGTGAGAAACATATATACATCAAAGGGGACCCACTGTCCCATAGAACTTGCTAACGTCAATCACACTAGCCGCTGCTTGTGTGTGGTACTCCAACCACTCCACTTCAACATAGGTGGGTCCCATGTGGGGCCCACCATAACGTTATTTGTCATCCAAATGTTTATAAGGTCACACGGACTTGGATAAAAAGGGAAAACAAATATCATAATGACCCAAAACGTCTATGAAATCCAAAAAAAACAAAGGTTTCAAAGGCACCCATTCAATCCAACTCTTTCTTGTGATGTGCGCCACCTGAGCTCCACCAATGGCTGATTTCAGGGGTGGTCCATGGCTAGAGGGTGGCCTACCCAATGCAGGGTGTGGATGTTCCCACACATCACGGTGGGGCCCACGTCTGGGACCGTGGCTCCCTGCCTGACCGTCCACAGCGTAGCTACATGTTGCACGTCCTCTGGACGTCAGTGGCAGGGCTGCATATATATATATATATATTGAAAAAGAGTTTTTCTGCAGTTGTTCTATGATAGGGCCCGCATCAGGTGAATCCACCCCACCCATTGGATTCTATGGCTCGAGACCGTCCAAACGAGTCCAATATTCGATATGTCTTGGGGTACAAAAACATCAGGGTGGATTTCAATGGTACAAACACTATCCTCTATGCTATGACCCGCCAGATAGTCGGATAAGCTTCATTTTTCAGCTCCATGCCTAAAATGAGCTAAGGAATGGAATGGACGGCTTGGATTGAATTTATACATCAAGGTGAGGCCTACACAAGTGGCCCTTTCCAAAGTTTTGAACCAGGGTAATATTTGTGTTTAGGTAACGTCCAGCATCCACGGACGCCTAGACAGTTTGTGGCATACAACGTGTAGGAGGTGGGCCCTGCTCAGGTGGGCCACCAAATGATGGATGGTGTGGATACAACAAATATATAAAGTGGGCCCCACATATAGATGACTTGGATAAAATACATGCCTTATGGTGGGGTCCATTCAGGTGGGCCACACGGCCACATCATCACACCAAAAAAATATGAAAGAGAGAGAAATAGACACGTGTGATGGAGTGATGGAGTGATGGGAAGTGAGTGATGGGGTGATGGGCATGGTGTACTTGACATGTATGGGTGTGTAAGAGAGAGGGTGAGAGAGAGTTGACTTTGGGGTTGCTTTTAGGGATGGGACATGTTGTAGAGATTCTCTTGGAATTGCAAGCGTATGGTGTTTTCTTCGAAATAAACGCCGGCCCACATCTCCCTACCAGGGTATCGGATCGGTATGCAAGACGTAGCGTTGGAACCGCGGCGACGGTGCGATCGCAATGACACAACTCTTGAATTAAACCAACTCAGATCTATGGGTTACAACTTGGGGTCATGTGCAAAAGTCGATTATACGTTGCAGGTTGCTAAAATTCGACTGGAAGGATTGCGGGAGTCGATGGAACAGTATGGACTAGGATACGGGTCTTATAGCTCTCCCCACCTAATAAAAATTTCGTCCTCGAAATTTAAATCAGAACACGACCAATACAGAGCTCACCAGGGGAGGAAAATCCTATCCGAACATAACATGCCAACATAATCAAACACCTAAGGGATGGGGACAATGCCCACGAATCTCAACCTCTTGCTCCCAAGACGCCTCATCAACACTACGATGATCTAACTGGACTTCGAATCCTGGATCAGAAATGATCGAAACTGGAATACTATACAGCCTCACAATCTCAACGGTTGGGAGCTATATCAGAAATTCTCTAAGTTATTTGAACTCGGGGATCTAACCATTCTAAGTTCTCAACAATCATAGAGTATAAGATACCTAGGAGCAGATATTGATGTTATCCTCAGGTATTCCCAAGTTATTCTCTGATACCAACTTCTGTCACGCCCTAAACTCAAAAATCGGATTCACAGGAATCCCGATCGCCGAGCCTAGTGCCGACAGCCTCCATAGTACCACATTCTCGGCTCCCAACATCCATACGCTAGGTTCCGATCCTGGAATTTTATAAGGAGGATTTTTCAACGTACATTTGTCTCATAAGAAGCATAACCACAAGAATACCCAAAACATGAAGGCAACATCATCATCACACATCTACTAATATAATCATTTGAGTACAATGTTGAAAGGGAAATACATATGTCAAAATCAAAGTTCCAGAAGTCAGCTACATGCTCCAAGCTCCACACTGCTATAGCCTAACATCACCTGCACACATCTATCATGCATAAGCTTATAGAAAGCTTAGAGGGTGGTGTAAGTGTGTGCACAAGATAAGTGCCAAGTATGCAATATCAGAGTAATCAGAGTAAGCGAAAATATACTGGTAAGTCCATGAGTCATATAATATCAGAATATGCAATGCGGATCGGTTATACAAATGTGGAATCATAGAAAACTAAATATCAGATGCCGATGATGTAAATGCAATATGCAAATTCTGAAGAGTCATGAATACCATCAACCTCATCTAGGTCATACATCAAACCTGTGCGTATCGCGCGATCATGTGGGGATAACTCCGTCTCACAAGGAGTCTCATAATCATCCCAGCCCAATGGCATCTGCTTTAATCAATCATCCATCACAACATGCATCGAATGATGGGGGTCCATGGAAGGATGGCGGATCTAATCCAAATATCAAGATAAGCTCACTGATTTAAAACACGTCACGATAGTTAAGGAAAGAATCTAACTTATAGCCACCACAACATCGGACGATGTAAATAATGTAGGATAAAGTTCTGCCTTCACGTGTGCACAGTAGCCTGACAGCATAGTAGCTTGCCAATCACTGGTAGCTCGTCCAGGGTCCTCAGGCCCCGGCCACATTAGTGTCCACCTACGTGCGCCCACCCACATGTGATCACAATGATGAAGCGTCACAATATCCCCCACCAAGGGCAGATCCGAGTCTAAGTGCAATAAGTGGGCTTCCTTACCCTCTCTATCGCGTAATAAACTGGACTTTCCTATGGGCCCAATATATACATAAGGTGGGCTCCAAGGTGTAGGTATCATGATGCTATGTTGTCACATACTCATAATCGGTATCGATGACCAGCACTGATAATCAGCCTCGACAATCAGAATCAGCTGAACAAAGCCTAAGGGAAGGTCACAATGTGGACATTAAACCATTATTGTCCAATAATGTGGCCATTTAACCAACATTGCTCCCAAGGAGTAGCCCACCATAAAACATCATTACACAAACCATGGTAGAATCACACATTAGAATGGACTTGTGTACATCCCATTGGGCCTCGACCCATGGGCCACTAAAACATCAAATGGGCCTCATAACATGAGCCTCATGTATATCAAGGTGGGCCTCAACGGATAGGCCATAACTATATTAAGATGGGCCTAATTATATGGGCCTCATATATATACCAAGGTGGGCTTCAATGGACAGCCAAAAATAAATCAAGATGGCTTCATAACATGGGCCTTACATTCATATCAAGGTGGGCCTCAACAATGGCCAGAAATATGGCAAGTGGGCTAGATCACATGGGCCATATGCATATCAAATGGGCCACACCAATGGCCCCCATGTATATCAAATGGGCCACATCAATGGGCCCCATGTATATCAAATGGGCCACACCAATGGGCCCCAAATGTACATCACAATGGGCCTCAACCCATGGGCCCTAATACATCACAATGGGCCTCAACCCATAGGCCCTAAATACATCACAATGGGCCTCAACCCATGGGCTCCAAATACATCACAATGGGCCTCATCAATGGGCCTCACCAATGCACAATACGTGGGCCCCGCACATGCAGAAAATGGGCCCCACCAGATGGTCGGCATAGATACAGAATGCATACATGAAGTGGGTCACTTGTCCCACGGACAGTGTGGATAAAACATACATCGAGGCAGGCCTTATATGATCTAGTCAGCTAGGATATAACCCGTATTATGGTGGAGCCCCCACCATCCCAACCTGATGGACGGTGTGGATTAAGTCATACATCAAGGTGGACCACATGTATAGGGTCCATGTCCAACACATGGACGGGACGGGGTGGATGAAACACTTACATCATGGCTAGTCCCACATATAGATGGACAGCGTGAATACATACGTCAGGGTAGTGGGTATAATGCATACTACAAGGTGGGCCCACATAGAACTTGCTGACGTCAATCAGCAGTGGGACCCGCCGTCCTGAAAATCAAATGGACGGTATGGATGTAACATATACATCACGTGGCTCCCACCTGCCATCTCGAAATGGCTGGACGGCGTGAGATAGAATAGATACATTAAGGTGGTATCCCATTGTCCAGATGATGGACGGCTGTGATAAAACACTTACACGTGGGCTCCACACGTATCCTTGGACGGTGGGTGAGAAACATATATACATCAAAGGGGACCCACCATCCCATAGAACTTGCTGACGTCAATCACACCAGCCGCTGCTAGTGTGTGGTACGCCAACCACTCCACTTCAACATAGGTGGGTCCCATGTGGGGCCCACCATAACATTATTTGCCATCCAAATGTTTATAAGGTCACACGGACCTAGATAAAAAGGGAAAACAAATATCATAATGACCCAAAACGTCTGTGAAATCCAAAAAAACAAAGGTTTCAAAGGCAGCCATTCAATCCAACTGTTTCCTATGACATGGGCCACCTGAGCTCCACCAATGGTTGATTTCAGGGGTGGTCCACGGCTAGAGGGTGGCCTGCCCAATGCACAATGTGGATGTTCCCACACATCACGGTGGGGCCCACGGCTGGGATCGTGGATCCCTGCCTGACTATCCATAGCGCAGCTACCTGCTACACGTCCTCTGGACGTCAGCAGCAGGGCTGCATATATATATATATATATATATATATATTTATTTTTTGAAAAAGAGTTTTTCTGCGGTTGTTCTATGATAGGGCCCGCATCAGGTGAATCCACCCCACCCATTGGATTATATGGCTTGAGACCATCTAAATGAGTCCAATATTTGATATGTCTTGGGGTACAAAACATCAGGGTGGATTTCAATGGTACAAACACTGTCCTCTATGCTATGACCTGCCAGAGAGTCGGATAAGCTTCATTTTTTGGCTCAACGCCTAAAATGAGCTAAGGAATGGAATGGACGGCTTGGATTGAATTTATACATCAAGGTGGGGCCTACACAAGTGGCCCTTTCCAAAAGTTTTGAACCAAGCTAATATTTGTGTTTAGGTAACGTCCAGCGTCTAGGGACGCTTGGACGGTTTAGGGCATACAACGTGTAGGAGGTGGCCCTGCTCAGGTGGGCCACCAAATGATGGATGGTGTAGATACAACATATATATAAAGTGGGCCCCACATATAGATGACTTGGATAAAATACATGCCTTATGGTGGGGTCCATCCGGGTGGGGCACACGGCCACATCATCACACCAAAAAAAATATGAAAGAGAGAAAAATAGACACGTGTGATGGAGTGATGGAGTGATGGGAAGTGAATGATGGGGTGATGGGCATGGTGTGCTTGACATGTATGGGTGTGTAAGAGAGAGGGTGAGAGAGAGTTGACCTTGGGGTTGTTTTTGGGGATGGGACATGTTGTAGAGATTCTCTTAGGATTACAAGCGCACGGTGTTTTCTTCGAAATAAACGCCGGCCTACATCTCCCTACCAGGGTATCAGATTGGTATGCAAGACATAGCGCTGGAACCGCGGCGACGGTGCGGTCGTAATGATACAAGTCTTGGATTAAACTAACTTAGATCTACGAGTTACGACTTAGGGTCACGTGCAAACGTCAATTATACATTGCAGGTTGCCGAAATTCGACGGGAAGGATCGTGGGAGTCAACAGAACAGTATGAATTAGGATACGGGTCTTACATCGCAGCCTTCACGATCTGGCAGAGCACTATGCTAGGGACGTACACATTCGCTCCATGACCCACTTGGTAGAGGAATTCTACCATATAGCGGGTGCATTCAGTGTGGTTCTCCAACCCTGAATACATATTATAGGTACAAATGCAGTGGAGTAGGTGAAACTCTAGGGTCATGGCCAACGTGTACAAGCTGTTATCCCAACTCCACAGGGCCATATGGCCACACAATAAGCACACACACTCTTCCCGACCTCGGCGTGTTCCCAGGTCCTTTTAGTAGATTTGTACCTCTCCCCACGATATCCCAAGTATCTGGGGGAAGGCCTCCACTCCAAAGTGGACATTCTACGATATCAAATCCCAGAGGCGTGTATTGGGGTTTTTTTATTCGGGTATAAAATGCTCTGGCTTGCCCCACATTGGCCCATAGGCTTCCGTCGAACATGGTACCCCATCCCTTTTTCACAAGTTGGTTGAGTAAGTTGTACTTACCGAACAAATGCACCCTCACAGTGGCCTCGAAGGCGACCTTGCATTCCCAAAAATTTCCCAAATCCACAAGGGGTGGTTGGGCGGCTTGTATTCTAAGCTCTCTTTAGGGATCATTTCTCCTTTTGGATTGAACCTTGGGGTTCGACCTTTCTCGTGGATCGGCACTTCGCTTGCTTCATGTTTCTCGACTTAGCTCCTCCCATGGGTCGGCGTTCTTCTTACTCCACCTCTCACGGCTTGGCCCTACCTCTTCTGGAGCCGGTCTCTTCTTCCCCATGAGAGAGAGGATCATGGGAATAGAAAGGATCGAAGTGAGGAATGTAAGGAATGTCATCTTTCCTTGCCCAAGTTTGAGTAAGGAAGATGGATTTGTAAGGGAGGGGATGGAGATCCTTGGACTTTTAAAGAGGAGGAGATGGGTTTTGAAGAAAGGGGGTTTAAGAGAAAGGGGTTTGATGTGAGGAAGAAAAAAGATGGGTTTTGAAGGAAGAGGTTTGAGAGAAAGGGGTTTGATGTGAAGAAGGAAGGAGATGGGTTTTAAAGATGTGGTTGAGAGAGCTTATGATGGGTTTTTTTTTTCTTGAAATAGATTCAAGGATTTTGAAGGGAGAGGAGCTTCTAAGGTTTTGGGATAGATAAAATGTAGGAAAATGAGAGGGAATGGGGGTTTTGGGGCTTAGAAGACAAGTGTAGTAAGCCCCACATGTGTGTGACCTTGTAAGGGGGGCCACTTATCAATGGCCCGGGCATGGGCCATGCGGCCTGCTTGTGAGACCCGTATCCTAATTCATACCGTTCTGTAGACTTCCACGATCCTCCCAGTCGAATTCCGGCAACCCGTGACTTGTAATCAGCATTTACATGCAACCCTGAGTCGTACCCTGTCAACCCGAGTCAGCTCCACCCAAGACTTGTAACCCTGCGACTGCGTCGTCGCCTCGGTTCCTACACTGCGTCTCACACGCCGATCTGATACCCAGGCTAGGAGATGTGGGCCCACATTTATTTCTAGAAAAACATCGCGCGTTACGAATTCCGAGAGAATCTCTACCAAACATCATATCAATCCATCAATCAAAGTCAAGTACACATCCTATCACAAGTACAAGTCAAGTACAAGCAACCCATCTCTCTCTCATTCCTAAAGTCAACTCTCTCTCTCTCTCCACCCATCCCTTCCTTACACCCATCACCCATAACTCCATCACCTTTTCATCCCATCACTTATCTCTCTCTCTCTCTCTCTCTCTCTCTCTCTCTCTCTCTCTCTCTCCTTCTCTCTCTTCACTCTCAAGCAACCAAGAGAATCTAACGTCCAAGACTCCTAAGGAGAAGCTAGGTGCGGCCCACTTTTCTACCTTAAAAATTTTCATCTCCACCATCTAAACTCCATCATCCACCCTCAGAGGTTGACCATAGGAGCTAAGGAAGCCAAGGGACCAAGAAGAAGGCCAATCGGTAGGTGATCTTTGGATTTCTACCATGGATTTTTATTTGTGGGCCCACTTATGGTGGGACACACTTGATGTATGCATTGTATTGAGTTTAGGGAGGGCCCATAATGGCGGGGTTCCTCCCCTTCACATGTCTCTCTCTCTCTCTCTCTCTCTCTCTCTCTCTCTCTCTCTCTCTCTCTCCCAGGTGTTGTGGACCCCACTGTGATGATATATCCACGCCGTCCAGTAGCGGGCCACCCTTTGTCCAGCAGCGGTGGCCCAACTCACTGCTGACTGGACTGGATGATGGATAACACAAATTCCAGCTTTGATAAAGCTGGTGGACCACACGTGTGGACCCACTAGATGTATGTGTTCCATCCATATCATCCACCGTCCATCATCTGGACGGTGGAGCTCACCTTGATGTTTATATATTATCTACACCGTCCATATTGTTTCTAACACTTGTGGCCTGCTGGATGTGGGGCCCACCTTGAAGACCTGTGCGTCCACCACGTAGACCCCACCTTGAGGACGTCATGTGTCCAGGACGTCCAGTAGGCCTGGACACTAGAGCAATTATAAAATAATAATAATTTAATATTTTATATATATAGAGAGAGAGAGAATGGGGTGGCCCACCACATGGGACCCACCTTAATGAATATATATATATATAGGCCGTCCATCTACTGGATTGCTAGCTATGGCTAGCAACAACCAACAGCTACATAGTTGCTAGATTGACGTCGCCATGTTCTGTGGGCCTAATCATCAGGCATGTATTATATCTGACCATCCATCTACAGTGGGATGCACCTGATGCTTGTGTTATCCCCCACCGTCCAACAGCTGGGACGGTGGATGATCCTGATCGTCCAGACCACTGGATGGTGGGCCACGTGTCCATGGACCCACCTTGATGTAAGTGTTATATTCACATTGTCCATCTATTTCTACAAGGACGGTGGGTCCCACTGCTGCTGACGTCAGCAAGTTCGGTGGGTCCCACATGATGTATGTATCTCATTCCATGTCGTCTATTTATTTTTCATCTAGGCCATCCATCTGTGTGGGACCCTTTGTGATGTATGTGTTTTAAATCTACATCATCCGCTGGTTGGATGGTGGAAATCCACTAGATGAATGGTCTTTATCCTCACCATCCGTCCATATTCTGGGACGTGGACCCCATATAATGTATGCGTCTGCACTGTGATGGATGTGTTGTATCAATGTCATCCAGCAGATGGGACCCACATCGTGTCATATTGTGGCCTTTGATGAGGCCCAATGTGATACATTTACGGCCCATTTGGTGAGGCCCATTGTGATGTTCTTGTGGCCCATTTGTTAAGGCCCATTGTGATATGTTTATGGCCTTTGATAAGGCCCAATGTGATATAATTATGGCCCATTTGGTGAGGCCCATTGTGATGTTCTTATGGCCCATTTGTTGAGGCCCATTGTGATATGTTTGTGGCCTTTGATGAGGCCCAATGTGATACATTTACGGCCCATTTGGTGAGGCCCATTGTGATGTTCTTATGGCTCATTTGTTGAGGCCTATTATGATATGTTTCTAGTCTTTGATAAGGACCAATGTTATCTAATTACGACCCATTTGGCGAGGCCCATTGTGATGCATTTGAGGCCCATGGATGTAGCCCATTGTGATGTATATAAGGCCCTTCTGTTGAGGCCCAATGTGATGTATCTATGGCCCCTGCGATGAGGCCCATTATGATGTATGAGAGGCCCTTGTGTGAGGCCCATTATGTTGTATGTGAGGCCATGTGTGAGGCCATGGGGCCCACTATACGTTTGGCTCTATGTAAGCCACTCCTTGGGAGCAATGATAGTTAAATGTCCACATTGATGGGCGATGATGGTTAAATGTCCACATTGTGACCTTCCCTCAGGCCGATTCTGATTGTCGAGGCCGATTCGGATTGTTGAGGTCGATTGTCGAGGCTGATTGTATAAGCTAATTTTGCTTGGTCATTTCATTCGCATCACATATTGCATTGCATCCTCATACATAGCTCGTGGACTCAGTATCTGACATTTGGCTTATTATGTCTCCACATTGCATAGTTGATCTACATTGCTTCCTCAGTATATGATATTGGCTTATTATGTTTTTGCATCACATAACCTGGATAAGGTTGATGGTATTATGGACTTGCCATAATCTGCATTACATACTCTGATATTGTATGACTTATGGATTTGCCAGTATTTTTGCTTACTCTGATAGTGCTCACTTGGTACTTACCTTGAGCACACACTTACATTACCCTTTAAGATTTCTATAAGCTTATGCACGATAGATACATGCAAGTGGCGTTAGGTCACAGCAACGTTGAGCTTGGAGTGTGCAGCTATCTTCTGGAGCTCCAATTTTTTATATATGTATTTCTCTTTTAGCATTGTATTTAACTGTTTATATTAGTGAATATGTGATGATGATGTTACTCTTGTGATTTGGGAACACTTGTGGTTATGCTTATTATGAATCAATTGATGTTAAAAATCCTCCTTGTAGGATTCCAGGATTGGAACCTGGTAAATGGGTGCTGGAAGCAGAGAATGGGGTACTATGGAGGTTGTCGGCACCTGATTCGACAATCGGGAATTTTGTGAGCCCGGTTTTCGAGTTTAAGGTGTGACACTGCTGGCCCCCCGGGTGTGGGCAACATGACTCTCAGCCCCTATCTTCTCTCTTTTCTTAAAATTTCTCCACCCCAGGGACGTTTGTCGTCCAAAAATGGGTAGGGCATGTTAGATTCGAGTCGACGATGGCCCATTTGGGCTAAGGGACACCGCTCGCGACTATCCTATGTTCTTCCAACTCCACACTCCCCTTCCTCAATAATCCGGCTTGGATCTGCAGGTCTAATGATATAGGTGGGCTAGAAGACACTTTGATTGGAAGTGTGGGGTACCCGGGCCATCCATACTTGAAGCAAACATATCTCAGGGGTCGAAATGAGTGATTTGGACGCAAGGTGTACAAAATTTGTGTAAAATGGGCAACTTTAATTACCTAGTTTGGTCGAATCGGATTTCGTCGTTAAGTTCCCAAGCTCTTGCCCAAGGGTGGGTTGAAACACACTTTAAGGCTCTTAGATCTAATTTTTAACATTATCACAATCTTCCTCTCCTTAATTAAAGCCTCTCAGATGTTAAATTTTCTATCTAAGACTCGACTGCTTAGAATGACTGGGGGTTGGTCCTATCATTTTAGCATCATTAAGTTTCTGCGCTCCCTCCTAAATCAGTGAATGCGTTATGGCGAGTTCAAAACCCACAAACCAATTTAATCTCAAACCATTGCTCTGATACAACCTGTAACACCCTAGATTTTTGGGGGTCGAGCAATACTCAACTCCCAAGTTCTTAGGTGTTACTTATATCTTAAGAGTTAGTAATTTTAGGTATAAATCAAATGAAATGAGAATAGAGGGATCAAATGGATCATAAAGCATAAACCACAGCTATGCTATTAAATAAAAACACAGCTAAGTAAGTGCAGATCCAACAAGGAAATATCAAATAGGACGCACGAGGAGACACCCAACAAAATATACAAAATGTAAAGTCCAAAAATAGTATGCAACTATTCCCTCGCCCTAATGGCCCATCACTAATCCAGTGCAGTCTATGAGGATCCGTCCAAAAGCTGGAAGTAGGAAAGCTCCTTTTCCTCATGTATACTCTCCCCGTCCAACGTGTCGTGCTCCGCGACACCTACATCTAAAGAAGGGTTTAGTTAGTGTTTTAAAACACCGTCCTAGAGTGGGAGCGAGTGATCAACTCAATGGGTGCCATTAGCAATGAGTTACATAAAATATCAATTCCAAAGGCGAGATTAATGAAAAGCATACAAACAAACATACCTAACTACTTTGTTAGTGCATATGCATGTATTATTGAATGATGCATGTCCTCACCAATAATACTCCCTCAAGCGACTCCATCCTACGATCATAAATAATAAACGCTCCCTCAATGCGACCTCAACTGCCAAGTCACCAACCTAACTAATGCAATGCGTAAATATTCATGTTAGCCAAGTATTTAATTAAGTCCGTTCATCCAACAAGATTGGGGAAGCTAAAACACCTCCATTTAATCAATAGCCTTACCCAGATCACTTGGCCCAGGGCAGCAGTAGCGGTTCTGAGCTTGCGATCCTTGATCCAAATTTAGGTATCATCTATTTGTCTCACAAATCAATAATTTCAAAGGTAAAGTATGATACCTAAAGGTTTGAGGATCAACTTGGTATGAGTTGTCACCCAAACACTGAGTATGATCACTCTGTTTCGAGGTGCGGGCTTGTCACATAACTAAATCACCATAAGGGAAAGGGCTTATTACACAATTCCATTCATTCCTAGGTCATTCGAATGGTAATCTAGTATGCAACTATCGGTCGGGTAATTTAATGGGGGCCATTTGAACAAGGACCTACTACCTCCTATGCTCGCTGGTCACTACGGGGAGGCTCGTTACCCTAGTGTAGGCCAACAGCACAGACATAGTATTCCATTCCACCATGCCCGGCTCCCGAGACTTAGTTACTCACTGGTCACTATGGGGAGGCTCGTCACTCCAGTGTAAGCTGATAGCTCAGACACGGTGTCCCATTCCACCATGCCTGGCTTCTGAGTCTTGGGGATCATATCATTACGGTTAATAGTGGCCTCTCAAAGGTATGAGGTGCTTCAAATTCAGGCAGGTGTGACCATACATGGTGAAAATACATGGTTGGCCAACTGGTGGACCAATTTGGCTGACTCAGGTGAAGTACGGTGCAACCAGCACTGGGTGCAAGCATGTCGCATAGTCCAACTACTGTCGGTTGTTCGTTTTCGGCCTGGATCGGTCGGATTGGCCCAAGGGAGCCGATCCAATGGGGCTACCCTTATGAATCTTTCTGATTTTGCTGGCTAACCAAATTAACTAAATAGCCACAGTCAATCATTAATACTAATAAATCAATTATGCATCTATAGGAACGGAATTATGCAACAAATCAGGAAATTCTAATCTATTGGGCATTTAATGAACATGCAGGTTGCTTTACAACTAACATAGCAATTCATGTGAGGCAAGGCATATTGAGTGCATAGGAAGGTGATTAATAAGAAGCATGCATTTAATCATGGCATAGATTGCAAGGTATCAAAAAGGGAATGCGAACTACTCCTAATAGCAGTAACTAGACATGCTTACAATAGGGTTAGATTTCCTAATATTAATGAAAGGATCACATGTTACTCTTATTTGTAGGAAATTTAGTCATGTATACAACAAACAGCGAACATTCGAGTAAAATTTGATGCATATACAAACATGCAGCACAATTTCCAAGTTCAATCAATTTTGGGGATGATCCAACTTCAATCATTCATGAAAAGAAGGAAAATTAAGGGAGGAAGGCTATGTTCAATTTAGCTTAGCTTATTTGACTTGGAATTGAGCATTGATTTTCCTATGGATGTTTAGGCAAACTACAAGGAGAATTCATTAATGAAATTCCTACAAATCACACATGCACAGCAATTTTAGCAACCACAATCATTAACTTCATCTTAATATTGATAATTGGTCACCTAAAGATAATGGTCCACACCTATTTATCGACCGGAAGCTCTTGTGGTCGCTCTAGCGATGTCGGGTCCGCAAACTTGACGTGTCAGGGCCCTATGTTACATGGACTTCGTGTTAAGATGCACGCATGTGGCTCTAACTAAGGAGAAACAGAAGGAAGCTTGGATTCTTACCTTAGATCAGACGTAGCTCGCGCTGATATTCCCAACAATGTGGAGGTGGGAGTGTGGGAAATCCCAATTTTCTAGCTCCCTTGCACATATACCCTCCTCTCTCTCTCTCTCTCTCTCTCTCTCTCTCTCTCTCTCTCTCTCTCTCTCCCTCTCTCAGTTGCTGGAAATTCTGTGGGAGAGAGGGGTTTAAGGGTTTTATACCCTGGAATTATATCATTTAGCCCTTGGTTCCATTAATTGCTTCAAACATCCTTGTGGGACCCATTTCTGGCTATTGTGGCTGCCCTAATTGCCCCCTGGCCCATCAAATTTATGGGATAGGTGTCTCATGGCCCGATGGAGGGCTGTGCAAAGTTTGATGGCAAATGGATGCGATTTTATCGCAAGGGTCCGATTTGCGATCAACGGTCACTGTTTCTCGATCGGGAGTTGGATTTGACGGACAAGTGTAAGGAAATATCTTCAACCTATGGTGTAAATTTGGATGAAATCTGATGGCTGAAATGCCCTAATTTATTGTCTTAGGTGGCAGGGCCGTTATTTTTAAAATTTAGATTTTTGGCCAATACTTGGGAGAGTTGCATTTTATAAGTGCCGACTGGATGACACAAATCATTTGTTTCAAGGTGTCTTTTAAGTCCATCATTTGCAATGGACCACAATCCTAATGAGATGGACATTACTCTATAATTGTGGAACTAGCGGCCCACTAACGAGCAGTCCAAAGCGTATTCGGGTAATCGGGGCACTTTCAGAATAAATTGGGTAAGGAGATTTCTCGGGCACAGTTGTTGAGGTATGGATTAACTTAGTTCGTAGTATGGCTTATTCAAAATTGGTGAAAAGGGTGATTTGGTCACAATCACTTTAAACCGTCGGTTTTAGGCTAAAAGAGTAACTGGGTAGATTTTATTTATTAATTAAGGTTCGGGCTATAGTTAATTTGGGTAGATCTTTAACTTAGTTATGATTGTCTTGATTAGTCAGTAATGGGTTGGTTAGCTTTGGGCCCTATGTGGACAGATCATTGAGCTAAACTCGATGTTTAAGTGATCGGCTAGATTCATTGGTTTTCTGCGATTGATCAATCTTATTTGTATGGTTTTTTATTGGTACCAGCTGAATGTAAGCTCACCTCGAGCATCAAGGGTCAGTAAGTGATGACGTGGCTAGTTATATTTTAAAAAATTAAGGATTTTTTGGAAATTTAAAATAGCAAAAATTCAAGGTGTTACACTTTCACAAGTGGAATGGTCTTTGTTCGTAGAATTTGTTCCTTATGGTCCAATATGCGAACTGGAGCCTCAATATAGCTAGCGTCATCATTTAGTTCTACTTATTCCTAGTTAATGATATGAGACACATCATGTTCATATTTCTTCAGCATGGATATATGAAAAACATTATGAACGTTGGCAAATTTTGGGGGTAGAACTAGACAATAGGCTACGGCTCCAACTCTGTCCATGACCTCAAAAGGTCTGATAAATCGGGCGGAGAGTTTTCTTTTCTTCCCGAAATACATGATGCCCTTCATAGGGGAGATCTTCAAGAACACATGATTCCCGACCGTAAATTCCAGATCTCGCCTACGATTGTCTGTATAACTCTTCTACCTACTCTGAGCCGTACGCAGGCGTCTTCAAATTATGTCTATCTTTTTTATCATCTCCTGGACTATCTATGGTCCCAGTAAGCTCTTCTCATTGACTTTAGCCCAACAATGTAGCGCTCGACATGGACATTCATATAATGCTTTAAATGGAGCCATGCCAATACTGATTTGGAAGTTATCGTTGTATGCGAATTCTGCAAGATGTATGTATTTATCCCAACTGCCCTTAAAATCAAGCATATAAGCCCTCAACATATCTTCTAAGACTTTATTCACCCTTTCAGTCTAACCATCTGTTTAGGGGTGGAATGTTGTACTAAATTTCAGATCGGTGCCTAGCTCTTCTTGCAGTCTCTTCCAGAATGTAGAGGTGAATCTGGTGTCTCGATCAGACATGATTTCCTGCAGTATGCCATAGGAACAAACAAACTCTTTTATATACAACTTAGCTAAATCGTCAGCTGAATTGCTTGTCTGTATTGGGAGGAATTGGGCTGACTTGGTTAGCCAGTCAACTATTACCCAAATAGAGTTGTGATTCTTACGCGTCTTCAGAAGTCCTGAGATGAAATCCATGCTGATGCATTCCCACTTCCATTCGGCGAGGGTTAATGGTTGTAGGAGGCCAGGCATCTTGCGGTGTTCTGCTTTCACTTCTGGCACGTGAGGCACCTTGCGACATATTTTGCAATATCATGCTTCATGTTTTCTCACTAATACTAATGTCTGACATCCCGATACCTTTTCCTCCTACCAGGATGAATGGTGAAACGGGATTTGTGTGCTTCATCTAGAATTAATTACTTTAATTTAGGTACCTTTGGTACACATATATGACCTCGATACCTCATGCTGTTGTCCGAGCTAATATGCCAGTCCTGCATTTCTACAGCTTTGCATTTTTATCTTAATTTCTTCAGTGATTCTTCCTCTTCCTGAGACTCAATGATGCGACGAATCAATGCTGGTTCGATAACCAATGAAGCTAAAAATATACGTGATTCGCTAAAAGACAATTGTACGCCATAGTCTTGAATGAATTCCAACATCTCCCCTTATCTCATCATGAGACCAGCCATAACTTTATGATTCCTTTTTCGACTTAAGGCATTTGCTACGAGGTTTGCCTTGCCGAGATGATATGACAATTCAAACTTAAAGTCCTTCAATGTTTCCATCCATCGACGCTACCGCATGTTCAAGTCTTTTTAGTGAAGATATATTTCAGACTCTTATGATCGCAGAATAAATCGAATTCCTCCCCTTATAGGTAATGCCTCCAATTTTTTAAGGCAAACACCACTGCGGTGAGTTCCAGATCGTGAGTTGGGTAATTTTCTTAATGTTTCTTCAGCTGCCTGGAAGCATAAGCGATCACTTTCTCATTTTGCATTAGTACATAGCCTAGCCCTCTCTTTGATGAGTCTCTATAGACTACGTACTTAACCCCTTCTTTTGGAAGTGTAAGCACAGGGGCCATGGTGAGTCTTTTCTTAAGCTCTTGAAAGGACATTCCTACTTCGTCACTCCAGCTGAATTTCACATTCTTCTTTGTCAACTGGGTTAGTGGTGGGGCAATACAAGAGAATTCTTTTATGAACTGCCTATAATAACCAGCCATCCCCAAGAAGCTCCTAACTTTAGTGATTATGTCGGGTAATTCCCATTTCACTACCACTTCGAATTTGGCTGGGTCAACTTCAATGCCTTCCCTCTCCACCACATGGCCTAAAAATTTCACCTCTTCCCTCCAGAAGTCGCATTTCAATAATTTAGCATATAGCTGCCTTTCCTTGAGAGTTTTTTGGACAGTCTTCAAATGCACCTCATGCTCCTCGACTTTTGGAGTAAACCAAGATGTCGTCAATGAAGACTATAACAAACCGATCTAGATAGGGCATAAAGATTCGATTTATTATGTCCATAAATACTGCAAGTGCATTATTGAGTCTGAACAACATCACCAAAATTCATAATGCTCATATCTAGTGCGAAAGGCTATCTTGGGAATGTCTTCCTCCCTGACTCTTAACTGATGGTATCTAGACCTCAAATCAATCTTTGAGAAATATTTGGCGCCCATGAGCTGGTCGAATAAGTTGTCGATACGAGGTAGGGGTACTTATTCTTCACTGTAACTTGATTTAATCTCATGTAGTCGATACAAAGACGTTGTGACCTGCCCTTCTTTTTCAGGAATAACACCGGTGCGCCCCATGGAGATACACTAGGGTACATGAAACCCTGCCATAATAATTCATCGATACACACCCTCAATTTTTCCATCTCACATGGCGGCATTCTATACTGTGCCATGGATACTGGGGTGGTACCAAGTAGAAGGTCAATGGTAAATTTTACCTCTCTCCTTGGCAATAATCCTGGTATTTCCCGAAAAACTTCTAGGAATTCTCTAGCCACTGGTATCTGGTCGATTGTAATCTCCATTGCTTTTGTCTCTTCTAGAGCCCATAAGCTCTCGTACGTCTCGTATTGATGCCTTCCTTGTAATGTAAAGGGTGGTTGCCTGGGTAATGTTATGGTGACTGTTTGGGCATGACAATCTAGTATTGCATGTGTTCGAATATGCCAGTCCATACCGCTAATGATATCGAACTGCTTAATATTAATGACCACAAGTTTATACGTGTCTTGTGGCCTTCCAATATAATAAGGCAAGCATGACATAGTTTTGTGGTTTCAACGAATCCACCCATTGGAGAAGCTATGACCAGGGGTTTTTCTATAAGGCTCAACTTCAAATCTAATTCTTTTACTACTGACAAATCAATAAAGGAAGTGGTGGAACCCGTATCAAATAAAACAAATACTGGAGTAATCTTAATGTAAGACGTACCTTGGACAACTCGGGGAGTGTCCTCATTTCGATCTTCAGTATATATGGCAAACATATGACCAGCGGGAGTTCTGTTCTGAGTCAGGGCTGTTGGCTTCTGGAACTGAGATCGGTTGCTAACGGTTGGTCTAGTCATTGACTAGGGTGGATGCGATTGAGTTGTTAGTGGTCTTGGCCTGTTGCCCTCATCCCGCACCCTTTTAAAGTAGAACTTGGCTGCATGCCCTAGCTTCCCACAATAGTCACAATGCATGGTCGGATAAGGAGGAATATTGGCTTGCTTCTCGGCTAGAAGGAGGCTAGGGGGTGCAGGCCTGACTCAGCTACCCAAATCCTTGAATGGGGTTTGTGCTTTCATCATCTGCTCAATATCCTTCTCCACCAGTAAGGCCTTGTCTACAACTTGTATGTATCATGAAAAGTCAAAGCAACATAGTTTTGACCATATTCCTGGGCGTAAGCCATCCTTGAACTTTCTTAATTTGACCTTCTCCTCTCTCACTATGGTACGCACGTATTGGGAAAGCTCAGTGAAGAGTGCTTTATATTGCTAGACTATCATATTTCCTTGTTGGAGCTTGAAATATTGGGAGACCTTCTCATCCCAGAATGATGCTACTGAACGCAGGGCTGGCACGTGGGGTCTCTGATATAATGCCTCTAGTGTAGCTGCAAAGGTGGCTTATTGCTCGTGCATGAAGGCCTGCTATTGGCTCAACAATGCGGCCATCTGTCCCAGCATGTCAGAGGTCGAGGCCCCTGTCTGTGCCTTGAAGGATAAAGATCTAACTTGATAGTTGATTGAGGTGGCGGAACAGTTTTTGCTCTTGATTCTGAGTCCGGATCTACAAGCCCTACTAGAAGTGCTGGAGTATAAACATGAATGTCTTCCCTATCTGCCCCTCCTGAATGTCATGGTATCACATATGAGGCCTGTGCCTACTGGGCTCATGTTTTCAGAGACATTTTATCCTATAACTCGGGAAACTCATTATTAGAGTGACATCCTTTATCATCTTTGTACTACAAGGTAGTTGTTTCCCTCAAGGATTTTCATTTTAGAAAAATAGCAAGGGGGAGAATGTGATTTTGTCTTTTATAGAGAAAGTTTGTTGTAGTATAGTATAATGGTCAGGTTCATATTGGAAAATAGAGAATGTGGTGTGTCTAAGTTATTAACCTAGTGTTCTGAATAGTCAAGACTAACTAAACTTTTAACTTCTAGGTTTTCATAATTTATAGAAGGTAAAATTTTATTCCTTTCAAATTTTAAGTTTCTAAAAATTGTTTCTTGAAAGTTAGGTCTAAGATATGTTCTCATTTGATCTTAATTACATTATAGTGGGTATTTGTTCACCCATGATACCAAAGCTCAGTTTCTGAGCTTTAATGGCTACCCTGATAGTTTACAATGGGGACCTAGGTTTTGTTCTTAAGTTCCATGGTTGTCCAAATGATTTCCTAGGGAACTTAAAGTTTTTGGGTTTCTATATCTTCAATTTTTCGATAAGTCTAAGGAAAATTTACTTAGGTTCAAATATCTAATTACAACATCTCAGTTTGTTTCCTAAAGGCAAGGTTGGTCTAAACTCTCTCTCTGATACCAACTTGTAACACCCTGGTTCTCATAACCTGAGGGGAGTCACTCGTGAATGAGAACCCGAGCATTACGTCATAAAGTATACTACATACATCCAATTAATGGCAGATCCCATGACATAAAGTAAGGCAACCACTAAATAAGCTAAGGATATCATGGGCTCAAC